>NC_050574.1:446000023-448895023 GCF_011100635.1 Trichosurus vulpecula | reverse complement strand
ATTCAGTAAATGTTCCCCATATGATTAAGGTAGGTTAAAAAAATAAATTACAAAATAGTTAGCTACTTATAAATTCAGAATTCAATTAGGAAGCAAAAAGGAGTGTTCTTGAGACACTTTAGTGTCTTTTAGCCATATTAGTCTGTCATTTCACTCAAAATAGAATTTGTATTGTGTGTATTATTTTTCCATAGCAAGCCATAAAATGAGACAGAGACTACCTTCTAGCACTTGCTTAACAACTAGCACTAGATGGAAAAAGCTGTCCTTTTTTGCCATTAGGAAACTTCACCAATTTCACTCCTTTGCCCAACAACAATAAGGGTTAGGGCAAAAGATATTGACAAGGAGGATTTCCCACCTATGAGGAATTAAACTAGAAGGTTAATGTCCTGGAAAGAACACTGATTCTGGAACCAGGAAGTCTGGGTTTGAGTCTCAAAACTTAGTAGTTTTATATGACTTGGAAAATTCACTTATCCTCTGTAGGACTCAGTTTTGCATTGAATTATTAATTTATACACTAGTCAAGTTGTGGAAAAGAATTATGACCAATGGGGTGAATCATGAGAAAACCCAAAAACAAAAGAGAAGAAAAAAGGCGAGCATGAAGTATGTCAGGGTTGGTCCTCACAGAATCCATATATCTGTGGTTGTGTACAATGTTCTCCTGGCTCTGCTCCGCTCACTCAGCATTATATCGTGTAGGTTTTTCCAGATTGTTACGAAGTCCGTATCATCCCCATTTCTTATGGCACAATAGTATTCCATTACTTTCATATACCACAGCTTGTTCAGCCATTCCCCAATTGATGGGCATCCCTTTGATTTCCATTTCTTGGCTACCACAGAAAGAGCTGCTATAAATATCCTCGTACATATGGGTCCTTTTCCCGCTTGTGTGATTTCTTTGGGATACAACCCTAGAAGTGGTATTGCTGGGTCAAAGGGTATGAACATTTTTATACCCCTTTGGGCATAGTTCCAAATTGCTCTCCAAAATGGCTGGATCAGCTCACAACTCCACCAGCAATGTAGCAATGTTCCAATTTTTCCACATCCTCTCCAGCATTTGTCATCCTCTTGTTTTGTTATTTTAGCCAATCTGACAAGAGAGATGTGGTATCTAAGAGTTGTTTTAATTTGCATTGCTCTAATCAGTAGTGATCCAGAGCATTTTTTCATATGCCTATAGATAGCTTTAATTTCTTCCTCTGAAAACTGCCTGTTCATATCCTTTGACCATTTCTCAACTGGGGAATGGCTTGTATTCCTATATATTTGGCTCAGTTCCCTGTATATTTTAGAAATGAGGCCTTTATCAGAGAAACTAGTTGAAAAGATTTTCTCCCAATTTTCAGCTTCCCTCCTAATTCTTGTTGCATTGGCTTTTTTTGTACAAAAACCTTTCAATTTAACATAATCAAAATTATCTATTTTGCATTTTGTAATGCTCTCTATCTCTTGTTGGGTCATGAATTCTTTACTTTTCCATAAATCTGATAAGTAAACTATTCCTTGCTTTCCCAAATTACTTATAGTATCAGATTTTACTCCTAGATCATGAACCATTTTGACTTTATTTTGGTGTATGGTGGGAGATATTGGTCTGTGCCCAGTTTCTGCCCTACCATTTTCCAATTTTCCCAACAGTTTTTGTGAAATAGTGAATTATTAGCCCAGAAGCTGGCCTCTTTAGGTTTATCAAAGAGTAGATTGCTAAACTTGTTGATTTCTCCTACTTGTGTGCCTATCCTATTCCACTGATCCACACCCCTATTTCTTAACCAGTACCAGGCAGATTTGATGACTGCTGCTCTGTAGTACAGTTTAATATCTGGTATGGCAAGGCCACCTTCTCTAGAATTTCTTTTCATTAATACCCTAGATATTCTAGACCTCTTGTTTTTCCAGATGAATTTTGTTATTATTTTGTCCAGCTCAGTAAAATAATTTTTGGGTACTTCGATTGGTATGGCACTGAATAGATAGATTAATTTAGGTAAAATTGTCATTTTTATTATATTAGCTTGGCCTAACCATGAGCAACTGATATTTTTCCATTTATTTAGATCTGATTTTACTCGCGTTAAAAGTGTGTCATAGTTATGTTCATATAGGCCCTGGGTTTGTTTTTCAAATAGACTCCCAAACATTTTATAGTGTCTATAGTAACATTGAACGGAATTTCTCTTTCTATCTCTTGCTTTTGGGCTTTGTCAGTAATGTATAGGAATGCTGAGGATTTATGTGGGTTTATTTTATATCCTGCAACTTTGCTAAAGTTGTTTATTATTTCAAGTAGTTTTTTACTTGATTCTCTAGGATTCTCTAGATAAATCATCATATCATCTGCAAAAAGTGATAATTTAGTTTCTTCTTTTCCTATTCTAATTCCTTCAATTTCTTTTTCTCTTCTTATTGCTACAGCTAAAGTTTCAAGTACCAAATTGAATAATAGGGGTGATAATGAACATCCTTGTTTCACCCCTGATCTTATTGGGAATGCCTCTAGCTTATCCCCATTACAGATAATGCTTGTCGATGGTTTTAGGTAGATGCTATTTATAATTTTAAGGAAGGTTCCACTTATTCCTATGCTTTCTAGTGTTTTTAATAGGAATGGGTGTTGTACTTTGTCAAAGGCTTTTTCTGCATCTATTGAGATGATCATATGGTTTCTGCTAGTTTTGTTGTTGATATGGTCAATTATGCTAATAGTTTTCCTAATATTGAACCAGCCTTGCATTCCTGGAATAAATCCTACCTGGTCATAGTGTATTATTCTTGTAATGATTTGCTGCAATCTTTTTGCTAATATTTTATTTAAAATTTTTGCATCAATATTCATTAGAGAAATTGGTCTATAATTTTCTTTCTCTGTTTTGACTCTACCTGGTTTGGGTATTAGTACCATATTTGTGTCATAAAAAGAATTTGGTAGGACTCCTTCTTCACCTATTTTCCCAAATAGTCTACAAAGTATAGGAATTAGTTGTTCTTTAAATGTTTGATAGAATTCACCTGTAAAACCATCTGGCCCTGGAGATTTTTTCCTAGGGAGTTCATTGATAGCATGCTCAATTTCTTTTTCTGAGATGGGGTTATTAAGAAATTTTACTTCCTTTTCTGTTAACCTGGGCAGTTTATGTTTTTGTAGATATTCATCCATATCTCTAAGGTTGTCAAATTTATGGGCATACAGTTGGGCAAAATAATTCCTAATTGTTGTTTTGATTTCCTCTTCATTAGAGGTGACCTCACCCTTTTCATTTTTGATACTAGTAATTTGATTTTCTTCTTTCTTTTTTTTAATCAAATTGGCCAAAGATTTATCAATTTTATTGGTTTTTTCATAAAACCAGCTCTTTGTTTTATTAATTAATTCAATAGTTTTCTTGGTTTCAATTTTATTAATCTCTCCTTTGATTTTCAGTATTTCTAATTTGGTATTTAATTGGGGGTTTTCAATTTGCTCTTTTTCTAGCTTTTTCAGCTGTATGCCCAGATCATTGATCTCTTTTTTCCCTATTTTATTCATGTAGGCATTTAGGAATATAGAACTTCCCCTGAGAATTGCTTTTGCTGCATCCCATAAGTTTTGGTATGTTGTTTCATTATTGTTGAATAAAGTTATTAATTGTTTCTCTGATTTGTTCTTTGGCCCACTCATTCTTTAGAATTAAATTATTTAGTTTCCAAATAATTTTTAGCTTATTTTTCCATGGTTCTTTATTAAAAATGATTCTGATTGCATCATGATCTGAAAAGGATGCTTTGACTACTTCTGCTTTTCTGCACTGGATTGTGAGGTTTTTATGCCCTAGTACATGGTCAGTTTTTGAGTATGTGCCATGTACTTTTGAGAAGAAAGTATATTCCTTTTTATCCCCATTCAGTTTTCTCCAGAGGTCTATCATATGAGCCTTTTCTAAAATTCTGTTTACCTCCTTAACTTTTTTCTTATTTAATTTGAGGTTAGATTTATCAAGTTCAGAAAGGGGGAGGTTGAGGTCTCCCAATATTATAGTTTTGCTGTCTATTTCTTCCTGTAACTCCCTTAACCTCTCCTCTAAGAATTTCTATGCCTTACCACTTGGTGCATATATGTTAAGCAATGATATTGCTTCATTGTTTATGGTGCCTTTTAGGAGGATGTAGTGTCCTTCCTTATCTCTTTTAATTAAATCTATCTTTACTTTTGCTTTGTCTGAGATTAGGATTGCTACACCTGCTTTTTTACTTTAGCTGAGGCACAATATATTTTACTCCAGCCTTTTACCTTTACCCTATGTGTATCCCCCCGTTTCAAATGTGTTTCTTGTAAACAGCATATTGTAGGATTATGGTTTTTAATCCGTTCTGCTATCTGCTTCTGTTTTATGAGAATGTTCATTCCCTTCACGTTCAGAGTTATGATTTCTATCTGTGTCTTTTTCTCCATCCTATTTCCCCCTGTTTATGCTTTTATTTCTCCCTTTCCCCTTCTCCTCCTCAACAAAGTTTTGCCTTTGACCGCCGCCTTCCTCAGTTTACCTTCCCTCTTTATTCCCCTCCCTTATCTTACCATTTCCCACTTGCTACTTCTCCTCTCCCTTCTGACCACCCCCCTCCCTTCTTCCCCCCTTCCCCTCCCACTTCCCGTAGGACAAGTTAGATTTCTAAACATATCAGGGTATGTTATTCCCTTCTTGAACTAGATCACATGACCGTAAAACACAAATACTGCTCTTCTCCCTCCCTTCTTTCCCTCTACTATAATATGTTTTTGTGCCACTTCTTTTGGTGTAATTTACCCTTTTCTACTACCTCCTTACTGCTCCTCTCATAGACCTCCCTTTATATCTCTTACTTATATTTTATATCTTTACATCAGTTAATTTATACAGGCATTCACAATCCATGTATATCCCTTTCAATTGTCAAAATAGCTGTACCATTCTCAAGACTGACTTATATATGTATATATATATATATATATATATATATATATATATATATATATATATATATACACATGCATACATGTGCGTATATATATATACACACACATATACACATACATACACATATATATACATATACATATACATAAAAAACATACATAAGATGATATAATCCCACATAAAGATGTAAACAACCTGCCTTATTGGTTAATAAGTTTTGTGGGGTTTTTCCCCCTGGTTACCTTTTTATGTCTCTCTTGAGTTTTGTATTTGGAGATCAAATTTTCCATTGAGTTCTGGCCTTTTCATCAGGAAGATCTGGAATTCCCTTATTTCATTGAATGTCCATTGCCTTGCCTGAAAAATTATGCTTAGTTTTGCTGGGTAGTTGATCCTTGGTTGTAGTCCCAGCTCCTTTGCCCTTCGGAATATCATATTCCAATTTCTCCTGTCTTTTAATATGGAAGCTGAGAGATCCTGCGTGATCCTGACTGTAGTTCCACAATATTTGAATTGCAGTATTTTCTCCTTGAGTTTATAGTTCTGAAATTTGGCTATAATATTTCTTGGTGTTTTCAGTTTGGGATCTCTTTCAGGGGGTGATCGGTGAATTCTTTCAATGAGTATTTTGCCCTCTGGTTCTAGGACCTCTGGGCAGTTGTCTTTGATAATTTCTTCGAAGATACTGTCAAGGCTTCTTTTTTCATTGTGGATTTCCGGTAGACCAATAACTCTTAAATTGTCTCTCCTGGATCTGTTTTCCAGGTCAGTTGTTTTGCCAATCAGATATTTCACATTATTTTCTATTTTTTCATTCTTTACATTTTGTTTTACTACTTCCTGGTGCCTCATAGATTCATTAGCTTCCACTTGCTCAACTCTAATTTTTAATGAGTCAGTGTTTTCATTTTGTTTTTGAGTCTCCTTTTCCATTTGGTTGATTTTACCTCTCAGGGTGTCATTTTCTCTCTTTAGATTCTGTATCTCCGTAGCCATTTCACCAATCCTATTCTTTAGGGACTTGATTTTGTCTTCTTTTAGCTCCCTAATTTGGTTTTTAAAATCCTCCTTTAGCTCTTCCACCCATGCTTTTTGGGCTGGAGACCAGTTCATTATACTTTTTGAGGTATCAGACATGTCTATAGTATCATTGCCGTCCTCTTCCATATTGATATTTTGCTCCTGCCTGTCTCCGTAAAAAGAATCTATTGTCCTCGGTTTTTTTGTGTTCTTCTTCATGTTGGTTTGCCTTTTCCTGGCTTTACCCCGAATTTCTAGCTTTGGGCTCTCTGTCCCAGCTGTCTTATTCTGGGGGTTGTGAGTCTAGAATTATAACCTTCAGTTTCCTGAGGTGTGGGGGAGGGGTCTGGCTCCCTGGCGTCTCACTCCCTATGGGTGCTCTCCAGCACTTGCTTTTCAGCAATGGTCTCAGCTGTTTGTTGTTTGAGCTGATGTCTGGCACTTCCCCTGGGGGAGCAAGGTTACGTCTGGGCTGATGGCGTTGACCCCTGCCGACTCTGCCCCTCTGGGACTAATGAGCTTCTAGTATTTGTCCTGTGAGGCCCCACTACTCTCTCCTCTGTTTCAGTTCTCTTTTTTTTTTTCCCGAGGAATTCTCTGGGTGAGGGGGGGAGGGATTAGAGCCTTTTACCTGGACATTGAGTCTTTTGGAAGTTCAAGAAGCCAAGTTCCTCGGTTTCGCAAGCATCAGGAGTGGGTGTTTTCATGGCTGGTGGCGTTGCGCTGCCTCTCATCGCTCCCACAGACTGCTGTCCTGTGTTGGGAGTCCTGGGGATCTCCGCCGGTTTTGGGTGCCCAGCTTTCTTCCCACCTGTCTCCCATGTGGATTTCCCTGCCAGCCGCTTCCGCTTTGGTCTGGAGCAGCTCCGCAGCCGAGCACCCTCCGAACCTACAGGATCGTGTCTTCAGCCTTTCAGACTCTCCCGGCTCAGAAATTGGCCCCACGCAGACTGCTCGTGGTTTCTGACTCTCTCAAATATGCTCAAATTCACTTTTTTATGGGAATCTGACAGACCTTGTGAGAGAGCTCTGGTAAGACGCTGCCTTCATGCGGCCATCTTGGCTCCGCCCCTTAACAAACTATCCTCTCTCAAATTTTTTCATGTCTGTTTTCATGTCTGTAAGTCTATATTAAGGCCTATTTTATTAGGCAGATAATCCATAAGGTTGAAGAAAGAAGTGCTTCATGAAAATTGCTTTGATAGTTGGCCTTTTTTTCACCTACATTTTCCTCATTTGTTCTATTGAAAAATAGACATAAACAAATTTTTAGGAAATAGAAAACACATTATTCCTATTTGGTGCTATTTTTGTATTCAAATTGTATTAGGAAAACCATTTAATATGAAATCAGAGCAAGTAGGTTCAAATCACAGTTCTTCCACTTACTACCTCTGATACCAAGGATATCACTTAAACTTCTCTTTGCCTCAGTTTCCTCATCTGTAAAATGATGTGCTTAGACTGGGTAACCCCTAAAGTACCTTCCACTTCTAAGTCTATGATCCTTTGATGAAAGATAAAACACAGTCATCATCTTTCAGTGTTAATCATTTCAAAGTTACTTTGAACGAAAATAGTGTTATATTATAATAAGGTAGAATGATTAATTCAAAGCAGCATGCCACACATATGTGTGTAAACAAATATATGTACATATATATGTATATATATGTATAGCATGTATACATAGCTACATTGAGAGAGAAAGACAGAGAGACAGAGAGAGAGAGAGAGAGAGAGAGAGAGAGAGAGAGAGAGAGAGAGAGAGAGAGAGAGAGACAAGAAAGCTTTTCTTTGATGAGCTGTTATATCATGTTCCTCTTTTGTGGTCTCCTGTGATTAGTGATTTATATCAAAGCTTTACTGACAACTCAGCATTTCCAGTTTGTTCTTAGGCCTGAGTGGAAATGTCAAGTAGTTTCGTTTGGATTATTCACTGTAAGGTGTAGGAGATGGCTTTTATAGAGGCAGAGAAAAGATTTGCAAATTAGCACGATCTTGGCGTTTTCACAGATTGCCACCTTAATTTGAAATGCCAGTCCCCTATTACATGACACATTATTAGAAACTTTTTTTCATTAGTACAGCCTGCAAATTCTTTTGTTTGTGATACATGCTTCATTTCAGCTGCAAAGCTAAGCATGATGCTTACAACAGAAATTGCTTTAAGAAAAACTCAACATAAAATCTAAAAATACCATTTAACTGAGACTGTGTCAGTGAAAATTTGTGCTCTCCCTAAGCACTTTTATCTAAGCTTGTGTTCAAGCAAATATTCAGGATTTAAGACAAATCTTACTTTATTTTTTTCAGTTAAACAGCAATCATTCCTTCATTATTTCATTTCATTAGCATATATTAAGCTTCTCCAATGTCAGGCACTGTTTAGCGTAAGAGATACAAAGAAACAGAACAGATTGCCATTAGAGTAAAGTTCACTAACTTGGATGAATTGAGTAAATGCTAGTCTGGATAGACAAAAAGTATGCATTATGGGCTAGTTTAAAAGGAAACGGCATTTTATTTGTACTGGGTATATACTGTATGGTAAATAGGTTAACAAATAGTTGCCAAATGCAAATACTTTCAAGGGTAGCTTTGAAGAAGAGATAAAAATTAATTTCTTTTTAGGATATGAATTATTTAGAATCAAATATATGCTCTTAAAATACAAAAGCAGACTGTTGTCTTAAGTAGGCTAAACACATCCTTTGCAACCATGTTTCTATAATTAATTTGCCTGGAAAAACTGTTTTACTATATACCGCAATGAGGTCAAAATGCATATGTAACCTGATTAGAAAATAATAAGACCAGACAGATACCTTTCATAGCTACAGATCCAGCAAAAAAAAAAAAAAAAAAAAAAAAAAAAAAAAAACTTTAAACAAAGCATAGAGATAATCACATAATTTCAATTCCATTAAATTTAAAAGATTCTATGCTATCAAATTAATTTAACTAGGATGAGAAAAATGCTCAAATGGGGGAAAATCTTTGTATCAAATGTCTCTGATAAAGGTCTGATATCAAAGGTCTGTAAAGAATTAAAACAAACATAGAATAGTAAGTATCCTTTAATATAAATTTATTTCAAAACATAAAAACAATTTTAGCAAGGAGAATTCTAAACTCTTAACAAAGAATGAAATAACTATTAATAATAAAAATGTAAAACAATTTGAGATCTTATCTCATATGCAACAAATTGACAAAGATGAAAAACAAAGATGGAGATTGTCGATGCTGGAGAGGTTGCCGGAAGAAAGGCTTAGTAATTAGTTTTCTGTGATTCTATGAATGAGTTCAACCATTTTGGAAAGCAATTTGGAATTATGCTAAAAAAAAGTTATTATAATGTCTATAGCCTTTAATTCAGAGATTCTACTGCTAAGCATAAAACCCAAGAAGGTCAAATTGAGAAAGAAAGGTCCCACATACACCATACTATTCATAGCAAAGAATGGAAAGAAAAGAATTGGAAACAAAGTAAATTTCTATTGGGGGAATGGGTAAATACATTTTAGAGTATGAATATGTACACCTGACTATAAAACAGCATAAACGTGGAAAATTCAGTGGGGCATTGAAAGACTTCTATGAATTGAAGAAACTGTACTAAGCAAAACTAGGAAAAAAATATATACAAAGAAAGGATAGAAGTGGTCACAACTGAGATGGTGAGAACAGGGGCAACAAAAACCAAGCTGGTTCCTGGAAAGGTATGGAAAAAAAATTGTACTTCCTTCTCTTCATTACAGAAATGGGGAACAGTGCACATACTGTTGGGCATCATTGATATGGTTAATTTGAATGTTCTTTATTTTTAAAATCTTTGTTAAAATGCATGGTTTGTTGGCTATGGAAGGGAAGAAAAATATAATGAGAAGTGAAGGTGATGTAAAAAACAAATGAGATAAAGGAATCTCTGTGATATGGGCAGGTTAGGTACTATTGTCCCTATTTTACTAGCCATAATGTATGTGTGCCTTTGTGATAATATCTAAAATTCAGAGGAATAATAATGATGTCTAAAAATGATCAGAGGAAATGGAAGCCCAGAGAGGCTAAAGGAATCTCACATAACTAGCAAATGGTAAACGTATAACTCAAGTTCAAGGACAGTACAGTACAGTAGATTTAGTGTCCGTGTCAAGGGACAAGTAAACGTTGGTGGTTTGCACACTCCTATGACACTTAGGGCTATGATAACTATTGTGGCTACAGTTTGGACCCTTCTCTACCCATTAGTTAAGCTCCCTCCTCATGTTTTTACACACCAGGTGCTTTGAAGTATATAATAGGATTAGCCCGTGAGTGGAAAAGGTTGTCTCTGCTCCAACTGCTTGCAGGCCACTTCCTTCACTGCTTGACTCAGTGACTATGAAAGGGGAGTTGTATTTTATCCTTGTATTGTGTTTTTAAACCTCAATTATAAAGCAGTTTTAATTGGATTTTATGGTTCAGAAATTTCTTTTGCATGTTTTTAAAGGGCAAGGAAAAAAAAACTTCAACTTGTTGGATTAAGCCAAATTTAGGCTTAGCCGCCAGCCGCCAAGTTAACTAGATAGACTTGATGATGGAGTAAGTTGGAGTTGAGCTTGTCAAAGGCAGTTTGATTTCTCTAGATCATTGAAATTCCCTATACTGCACTATACAGATGATTTCTCATTTCCCCGTGACTCTAAATGATATGTGAACTAAGTTAATTTTCTTTTACAAAATCAAAACTAGAATATTATATTTTAGGGGAAAATTCTGTGAACTATATTAACAGCTCACTACTTGTTGATAACCCTGATCTCCTGTCTATGGAGGAATAATTCATTTTCTATTTAATTTTTAAAGTACAGGTTTTCAAACCAGATTGATTGCATGGAAATGTTTCATAACTTGACTTCTTACTGAGAAATTTCACATGAAACATTAATTCTACAGTATAAAAGAATGATGTCCCTTTCAGCTAAGTGAAACATAGAAAAGAATCATACTCAAGGAATTTTTGTGTTGGGATAAATTGTAAAGATTCCATAATCTAATGCTCCAAATTTCTCAGATAAGAAGGTTAAGGTTCAAAGAGATCGTGACTTGTGCAATGACTCAACTAGTTAATTGCAGAACTGGGAATAGAACTGAGATCCCCAGAATGGAGATACAATCATCTTCCCAGTATTTCAAAATAATTTTATCAGTTTTTTTTCTCTTTTTCTAAAAGCATGAGGGAGGAAAATGTTTGGCTGGAAGATACTGAAAAAGAATAGTCAACATGCTCCATAATTTTGGGCATTAGCACAAGTGATCCTAGAGAACAAACTAGAAATTACTCAATGTGACCATAATTTTGTGGTTTCCATCCTATTAATTTAGGAAATTTAGGTATCTGCTTATTCAAGAAGGGATTTTTACAGGATGTTATACTTAGCCTCTAGAGGAAGCAGACAATATCTACAGTACATACTTCAGTATTTATTTGCTACCTCCACTAGAACTCCTTTTGTGTTGCCAAATTATGATGAGATTGTGACACTGGACTCTCAAGGACAGTAGCTTATCAGCAGCTTTGGCAAATCCTAACAAGATAAAGAGACTTTGAAAATGGGATGCATGGATGAAGAAAGAGAGAGCAAGAGTGAGAGAGACAGAGAGATTGAGACAGATACTTAGAGACATATTCATAAATACATACATACATTCATCATGTATTTGTTAAGTGAATTATTGTTCAGTCCTTTCAATTGTGTCTGACTCTTTGTGAGCCCATTTTGGAGTTTTCTTGGCAAAGATACTGGAGCGGTTTGCCATTTTCTTCGCCAGCTCATTTTCTAGATGAGAAACTGAGGCAAACAGGGTTAAGTTATTTGCTCAGGGTCATACAACTATTAAGTGTCTGAGGCCGGATTTGAACTTAGGAAGATGAGTCTTCCCAATTCTAAGTCCAGTGCTCTATCTACTGCACCTCCTAACTGCTCACCTAGCGGTTGAGTGAATGGCATGGTACAATTTGGAGCAATATTTTATACACATATATAATAAACATATTTATTATATGCCAGTGTTTTGTTGTTCAGTCATTTTTTTAAGGTCGTGTCTGTTTGTGACCCTGCTTGGGGTTTTCTTGGCAAATATACTGGAGTGGAGTGTTTTGCTATTTCCTTCTCCAGCTCATTCTTCAGGTGAGGAAACTGAAGCAAACAGGGTTACATGCCTTGCAGGTGTCTGAGGCTAGATTTGAACTCAGGAAGATGACTTACTGACCCCAGACCTAGTACTCTATCCACTGTGCCACCTAGATGCCCAGTTTGGGATATAGACACATAAGTGTTCCTTCGATGTTAAGAAATGTATGTGTATGTATTTGTGTGTGTACACATACAGCTAGATAGATATGGTTATGAATATGTCTATATATCCATGCCTATTTATATCCAGAAATCTATATCCATGTCTTTGTAGATCTACGTATGCACACACAAATATATACACATATCACTTAGCTTCTCAACATCCCAGGAAGATTTAAAGACTCTAAGTTACAGATTGGTTGCTTACATGCATTGGTAGAGGGAGATTACTTAAAAGAAGTTTCCTAATCATGAAATGAACCGCAGGTCCAGCCTAAACACAAACAAACAGAGCTCTGCTAACAATCCACTATGATACAGAGTAGTTGTGAACTGCCTTTGTGGCAAAGGATCACAGATCCTTGAAGTATTAAAAGTACTGATTGCAAGAAAACATTTATTCAGCTTTTTTATGATTAATTACACCTTTAAGTCTCACCCAGATCTGCAGGAAACTGGAGATTTGTATTTCTTTGATAGAGTAAGGGATTACCTTCTTAAAATTTTGGTCCTCCAATTGCTATTATATCCACTAGGCAACACTATGCCATAAATTTCATTTTTGAAGAAAAAGACTAAATCAAACTATTTGCAATCTCAGAGCAAAATAGAGCCTTAAAATCCATCGTGTATGTGAGTATGTGTGTGTGTGTGTGTGTGCACGTGTGCACGTGCTCATTTGCGTATGCCCATGAACTGAATTAAGTTAGAGTTTTAGGAGAAAAATGCAAATAAAGATGTTTTTAAGGAGAAGAAGCTAAATCAGGGACTATATTCTTTCACCAGCAGTTCTAGAAAGCACATTTCCAGCTCTCTCTGGAATTGGGCTTTATAAAACTCAAATAATCATGACTCTTAGGGGAGAAGCAGCTGGACCAGGGTGCTTATTTGCTTTTTTCTTTTCACCAAGTCAGCCCAAATGGCTGATTTTATTCTGACAAGGGTTTGTCTCACAAGGACTCTACAAACCTACAATATATGCATGCTTGAGGTCTTTAAATAGCTCAACCAGCTTACACAAAGGAAAAAGAAGATATTAATAGGATATGCATACACACATATGTAATAGTGACAACACACGAACTACAATTATGTGGCATCAGTATTATTATTGTTAAGATTTATTTTCAGAGGCTGATAATTTATTCATATGAATAACCCCTATGATACAACCTGTACAGAACTGAAAATGTGGGATGTAGTTTACCCTAATGAGGAAAATTAGCTACCATTCAGTGAAGAACTGCTAAAGCAGTATCCTTTTACGTGTATACACTTTTATCTCCCACAAAAATGACTTTTAATAAAACTTATCAGTTGAAGGAATGTGGGATTAGCAGTTAGAAGACCTATATTAAAATTCTGATTCTTCTACTTTCTGTTTATATGACTTTGTGCAAGGACTTAATCTCCCTGGGCCTCAGTTTTTTGACCTAACCGATGATGAAATTGGACTAGGTGACCTCTAAATTCCCCTCCAGCTCTATACCTGTGATCTTAGGATGTGGATTTAGTTTCTTTTTTCAGGGAAATAAATTGTATTTGCCACTAGATTTTATATTTTCATAGTTCTTGGGTATATTAAAAAGGAATGTTAAGTAAAGAAGGGAGTCCTTCATTTATTTAAAATCAGCAAGCATTTTCAATCCTTTGAACACAGTAGGCACTGAGTCAATAAACGAGTATGTTATAAAATAATAGCCCTGATACATCTCTATTCTGAAAATAAAAAAATCAAATGAAATAAGGATGAACATAATGGAAAACCACCAAACTACCTAAAGGCTTCTCATGCTTTTCTGTTTATTTAGTTTATTTTAATATAAATTCGTTTCAGAAGAAGCACAAGGGTCACTCAAATTATTTGGATCATTTACTTGGACTGACCCAACCTGACAAAACTCAAATTTAACATATTTGTTCTAAATCTATTTGGTATCTGTAATCTGCTACTCTAGTGACTTACAGAATAGTAGGGGAATAAGAAGAGATAAAAACTCAACAAAGGCATATGCATTCAGTAAGGATATATGTTGGTTACTGCATATTGAAGACCAATGTTTAAATATTTGATAATTTTCTCATCTTTGTCAAGATTGAGGGCTCTAGAAGACTTAAGTAGCAGTAACATGAATGAACAATTCCCAGAAGCTGGCAAATTTTCACCCATACCAATCTCATTATTGGGCTTTAGATATTCTTGAATGGAGTAATTCCAAAAACAAATTATCATAAAGTTTCACATTATTTCTCTTTACTGATAAAAAGAGGCCATAGAGAGCTCCCTACTCTATAACTCAAAATCCCTTTACATCATTCCCTTGTCTTTCCTCTTTTTTCTCCTATCTTTAAAAAAGATCATATGCTTTGTTCTTGCCAAAGCTAAACCTTATGCTCGTTCTCTGAATTCCATTCTTCCTGTATCCTATAAGAGCTTGCCCATTCTTAATCTCTCCCTTCAAGCCCTCCTCATCAATTGACTCTTACCCTCTATAAGCATGCCTGGATCTACTTCATCTTTAAAATATCCTTTACTTGCCCCCCCCCCAAATTCCCTCATGATGTCGTTTTTTTCCTCTTCTTTCTTTCATAGTGAAACTCCCAGAAAAAAGTTGGCTATAGTCATTGCCTCAATTTCCTCACTTGTGATTCACTTCTCTTCCTCTTGTATTCTGGCAGCTGACTCCAACAATCAAACGAAACTGCTTTCTACAAGTTTACCCTCAATCTCTCAAACACTATGGCAAATGATTTTGTCCCAGCCCCCATTCCTTCTGAAGTCTCTGCAGCTTCATACTTTTTTGACAATACCTGCGATGCTATCCTTTTTTTGTTGTTTGTTTTATTTTGTTTTGTTTTCCTATCTGTCTAACTATTCCTCAACCTCCTATGGGATTATAATTATCCTCCTTGGAGCTTTCCAAAAAGACTACACTAAAAAAGTCTCCAGTAATCTTTTAAAGATTTTTCAGAATCTGGGTCATTTTCCCAACAAAGATGGTGTATGTACTAGCTATTTTCTGTTTATCATCTCTCAAAGTTCTTGAAAGTAAGAATTATACAAAGGAAATAAAATAATTGCAGCTGTCTTTATAAGCTAAGACACCAAGAACTTTGAAGAGCTAACAAGCTAATGTATCAATAACAGAAAAAGTTCATCTCTAATCCCCACGATGCTTACTTAAGTCTGTTCCTCTAACAGCCTCCACATTCTATCAGGGCTGGACAGAGGAACCTGTGGGCTTAGGATCCTTCACGTGGTTCTGATGTTGTTGCTGTGGTCTCTATTAGCATATATACCTTGCCACTCACTGCCTTCACACCAGCTGTCACAAAACCCAAAATTATTCCTCAGGCCCTCCTCCCTAACATATACACATATTGTGTAGAGTGAGTAGAGGTAAAGGGAATCAGAGGCTTAATCTTTATGGACTGGAAGCATGCTGCATTCCATCAGTCTTCATCCACACAAGTAAAGAATAGAGGGAAGTAGGGCAAGGCGTAAATGTGTTTATGTTGGGGCTCCAACAGGACGAAATGAAAAAAAGACCGTATTCTTCTTGTGGCCAGGTTTGCTTCCCCATAAATTTTTTTAATAGATTAATTTATTTATTTTTAGTTTTCAACATTCATTTCCACAAGATCGTGTGTTAGAAATTTTTCCTTGTCTCTCCCCTTCCCTGCAGCCGAAGATGGCATGTATTCTGATTGCTCCTTTACCCAATTTGCCCTGCCTTCTATCACCCCACTCCCTCCCCCTTTTATCTTTTCCCCTTACTTTCTTGTAGGCAAGATAGATTTCTATATCCCATTGCCTGTATATCTTATTTCCCAGTTGCATTTAAAAACAATTTTTAACATTCAGTTTTAGAACTTTGAGTTCCAAATTCTCTCTTCTTCCCTCCACACCCACAGTCAGAGAAGGCAAGCAATTCAATATAGGTTATACATGTATCATTATGCAAAACACTGCTATATTAGTCATGTTGTGAAAGACTATATTTCCCTCCATCCTTTCCCATTCCCCTTTTTATCAATTTTCTCCTTTGACCCTGTCTTTTTTCAAAGGTGTTTGGTTCCAACTAACCTTTACCTCAATCTGCCCTCCCTTCGATCATCCACCTCCTTATGCCCTTCCTCCCTACTGTTCTGTAGGGTAAGATACCCAATTGAATGTGTATGTTATTTCCTCCTTAAGCCAAATCCAATGAAAGTAAGGTTCACTCATTCCCTTTCACCTCCCCCCTCTTCCCTTCCATTATAACAGCTTTTTCTTGCCTTTTCTATGTGAGTTAATTTTCCCCATTCTATCTCTCCCTTTCTCCTTCTCCAAATATATTTCTCTTTCACCCCTTAATTTTACTTTTTAGATATCATCACTTCATATTTAACTCACTCTGGGCCCTCTGTGTGTGTGTGTGTGTGTGTGTGTGTGTGTGTGTGTGTGTGTATAAAATTAATAAATAGCTAAACTTCATATATTTAACCACTCTGCATCATGGAGTTATATATATGATACAAACTCCATGATGCAGACTGGTTAAATATATGAAGTTCAGCTATTTATTAATTATTATTAATTCCAATAACAAACAGTACTGTTTATAACTCCTGAGTATTCCCTCCCCTCTTTTTGTAATGTTGCTTTCTATCTTGATTCTCTTTCTACCTCTGTGAATGTTTCTTCTCAGTTTCCTTTTCTGGATCTTTATCTGGGTCATGTACCAGGTTCAGCAGCAGGTCTCTTCTTTTTTCCCCTCTTTACTTTCCTACTTGGTGATGTCATTAGCTCCTGTGATTTCAATTATCTTCTCCTTTCAAATGACTCCCAAATTTGTATATCCAACACTAGTCTATTTTCTCTTACTTCTAGTTTCAAATCATGATCTGACTACTGCGCAATTCAATTTGTCTTGTAGGCATCTTAAAGTTAACACATCCAAAACAAAACTCATCATCTTCCCCCCTAAATCTACTGCATTCCATCCTTAATATTACTGGACAATATTATCCTTCCAGTCACCATGGTTCAGTATCCCACTATTATCCTTCACTTGACACTCTCATTCACCCAACATAGCTTTTCATTTATCTTAGCTACTGTTTTCTTCTCCTTACTATGTCTTCAAAATACTCCCTTCTCTCTACTCACACTAATAGCCTAAGTAAGGGCTTCATCATTTGTTACCTAGACAATTGTAATAATATTCTAATTGTCTTCTTGCCTCACCTCTCCCCACTACAATCTATCTTCCAAACAAACTAAATGAACAAACAAACAAACAAACAAAAATGATTTTCCTAAAGCACAGGTCTGACCACATCAACAGAAATCAATAAACTCCAATGTCTAACCATTATTTCTAGTTTCAAACATGATTTCCTCTTTTGGGCTCATAAAACTCTTTGTAACTTAACCAACCCTTTTATTTTATCTTTCCAGTTCATTACTCTAATCCACACATTTCACAGTCCAGTCATTTTGATTTACTTGCTGTTATTCATATCTGATACTCCATCTTCTTATCTCTATGCCTTTGCACTTGTCCCACATATTCAGAATGTTCTCTCTTCTCATCTTTGACTCTGAGAATCCCTGACTTCCTTCAAGACTCAGATGAACACCATCTTCTACAAGAGGCATTTGCTGCTCCATACCCCACTCTCACTTTCTACTACTTATCTGTCCAAGATTACTTCCTACCTCTGTTTTATATATCTTATATAAACATGCTTGTATACGTTGTCATCATAATAAAAACATACACTCCCTGGAGAAAAGAACAGTTTTTTTCTTTGTATCATCAGTTCTTCATGCAGTGTCTAACACATATTAAGCATTTAATATCTGTTTCTATATTGATTGATCTATCCAAGACCCTTTTCTTTTTTATCTCTATATTCTCGCAATAATCTAGTCAGAGAAAGGAAAAAATAATCTAATCAGAGTCCACATATTCAATTATTATCTTTTTGGAAATGCCTCCATATTCCATTACTGAGTATCTCTCCCTGGCTCTCCTAGAGGCATCTGAAAATCTACATATCTAAATAGAACTCCTCCCCTCCCCCTTGAAACATAACTTTAATCCAAATGTTCCTAGATATTGATTGCATCATCTTCTTTCCAGTGATCTAGTTTTACAACTTTTGAGACATCCCTGACTCTTCCCTCTCCTTCGAGTCACATATTCATTCAGTGACTAAATTTGGCTGATCCTACATCCATAGACATAATTTTCCTTAGGTGCTGAATTAGACTATAGTGTAATAACAATGTTGCTTGCAGCTACTGTGGCTGTGTATGGCCAATAACACCAGCACACAGAAGGGCTGCTAGCACAGTGTTTCAACAATTCAGCTAGCAGCTGCTTTGGGGGCGAAAAACCAACACAAGCCCAACAACAAGAACACTGCATGGACAGGTTCTTTTGATCTGCTTTACTAAGGAAAGTAGCATTAAGGGGGTTAACAAACTTGTTTCAATCCCACATACAAATATCATTCACTTAGTTCAGGGGAAAAAGCCAGCACCTTGAACTTCAGAGCAAATACAAACAAATTACACACATCAACAAACAGACTTTGTCTGATTCAAATCTCAGTGAATAGTTACCAGGGTTTGACTAAGTCCCAACATCCGGATTTACAAGCTGGAGGGCTCTTAGCTACAGCTGCCCAGAGTCTCCACATCAACACACCTCCAAGAGTGAGAGCCCTCAGCAAGTTCTGTCTTTTCATACACTCTTTAGCCATCATCAAACATCATCTGAGTGACCAGAACTCAGGCTCCCACTACTGGCTCTGGTCTTAGAAACTCCCCTTAGGACCCTGAAGGCTTCATGCCCACATAGGCTTAGCCCCTAGTAGATAGGGGTTTGAGCCTGGGGCTTTGCACTTAGTAAGGTTCAATCAAAGATGTTTAATTAATCATTCTAAAACAGTAGGAAAGTCCCAACTTAATTGCCAATACGAACAGGTTCTTTGATCTGCTTTTCTAGGGAAAGCAACTTTAAGTTAATAATCTCACTTTAATTAAACTTACATATGCCATTCACTTAGTTCAGGGGGAAAAGCCAGTACCCTGACCTTCAGATCAAACAAAAGGAGAAATTACAAGCATTCATTATTATATAAACAGGCCAAACACACATTGAAATCAACAGACAGGCCTCTATCTATCTGACCAGAGAATTACATAGTTACCAGAGAGACAGGTGCCAACATCTGGATTTTCTAAGCTGGGGCTGCTCCAACAGCTACTCAGAGTCTCACCTGGCCAAATCACCAATACTCTTCCAATGAGTGTGCCCCCAGAGGCAAAACACCAACCTCAGAGCTTTTATGCCTGGTTCAGGGCCTGAGGGCTCAGAGCCTACTCAGCAAAATGATGTGGGGCCTAGGGCCTCATCTAAGGTCTATTGAGAGGGTGGTAAGAATCTTTAATCTTTGATCAGCATCACAAGGTGTGGGCCTGCCTCTAATCAGGCCTCCCTCTGTGGGCCCCATCTGACGCATTTTCAATGGGTGGGAAAGATTTTTCACTTACAGATTGGCCTTATACAGAGATGAATAAAAAAAAATACATTCAACACAAGACTCCAGAGAAACATCTTAAAAAGTTAAACATCAATGAGAAATCATAAGGGACATATAAAAAATATTCATATTCTTATATAGGAAGATATACATGTAATTCCTAAGAACTTAATCTTTATTAGAGCAGTTAAAAGGAATCTACGCAGAGGGCATGAGTATGAGGTGACTGTAGTTGGATGATCTCAAGAAATCATGAAGAATGAGAAAGAAGAATACCCTGAGAGAAGGGGGAAGGGAGAGGAAGGACATGGAAAGACATCTCACGTAATAGAAGCACACAAGGAAGAATTTTGACAATAAAAGGGGAAATGGAGAAGAATGGGGAACACCTGAGCCTCACTCTCATGTGACTCTTCAAAGAAGGAACAGTGTGTGTGTGTGTGTGTGTGTGTGTGTGTATGTATGTATGTGTACACACAAACACTAAAAGCTGAGTATAGTAACTGATCTTACCCAACAGGGAAATAATAGATGAAAGGGCCAAGAGAAAGGGAGCTGGTGGTAAGTGGAAGGTAGAGTAATGGAGGCAGTTATCAAAAGCCAAATACATTTTTGAAGAGGGGACAGAGTAAAAAAGAGAAAGACAAATTGAACAGAACGGGACAGAGGGAAATATACAATTAGAAATTATAACTGTGAATGAGAGTGTGATGAACTTATTCATAAAACTGGAGATGGTAGCATAATGCATTAGAAACCAGAATCCAGCAACGTGTTCAGAAAAGAAACATTTGAAACAGAAAGACACAAACACAGTTTAACAAGGGGATAGAGCATAATCTATTATGCTTTGGCTGAAATAAAAAGGGCAGGGATAATAATCATAATCTCAGACAAAGCAGAAGCAAAAATAGCACTAAGTAAAAGATACTCCCAGGAAAACTACATTTTGTTAAATAGAGCCACAGACAATGAAGTAATTTCAATACTGAACATAAATGTACCAAATGCCCTAGCATCCAAATTCTTGAAAGAAAAGTTAAATGAATTAAGAGAAAATAGACAGTAAAACTATACTGGTGGGGAGCCTCAATTTATCCCTCTCAGATCTAGACATATCTAACCTTAAAATAAATAAGAAAGGAGTTAAGAAGGAAAATAGAAATATAGAATATTTACATCAATAAGAGAAAGAACAAATCAATGTATTGAGCATGCAACTTTAAAAAAAACTAGAAAAAGAAAAAAATTGAAAATACCCAAGTAAACATCAAATAGAAATTTTGAAAATCAAAGGAGAGATTAATCAAATTGAAGTTTAGAAATGAACTAATAAATAAAATTGAGTGGGTTTATGAAAAAAATAACATGGATTGGTCATTGATTAAAAAAAATATGAATCACCCAGATTAACAGAAAAGAATATAGAATTCTTAATTATTTCAGAAAAAGAAATTGGATAAGCCACTAAGCAGACCTCCAAGAAAATGAAAAGGTACACGACCAGCTGTATTTACAAGTGAATTCTATGAAACTTTCAATTAATGCTATGTAAACTCTTTAGAAAGTAGGTAAAGAAGGAGTCCTTCCAAATTCATTCTATGACACAAATATTCCTCTGGTATGTAAACTGAGGAGAGAGAGAGAGAGAGAGAGAGAGAGAGAGAGAGAGAGAGAGAGAGAGATTGAGAGAGAGAGAGAGAATTATAGACAAATTTCCCTAATGAATTTTGATGTAAAAATTTAAACAAAATATTATCAAAGATATTATAGCAATATATATGTATGTATGTGTGGATATGTATATATACATATAAGTATGTAAATATATATACATACAGACACACGCAGACACATGCAGACATTCTATATATGTATATATGTACACACACACACACACACACACACACACACATAAACAAAGATCACACACTATGACCAGTGTGGACTTACACCAGGAATGCTGGGTTGGTTGAATATTAGGAAAACTCTAAGCATTGTTCATCATATCAGTAACAATAATATTTGTCGATACAGATTGGACTTTGCCTTCTAATTAAAAAGGAAGTGGACCTTTCTTTATTCCTATAGGAAACTTCTTCTATCAAGACAGATAGGTATCTTTTCTAAAATTTAAAGAATTGCCTGGAGCAGAGCATCTGGTAACACTCTTAGTGGGCTGAATCAAATTGAAATGTTACTGAGAAATATTTAAGAAAATACATAAAAATATAATATAATATAAATATGTGGTTTTTTAAGTCAAATGCAATCCACAGGAATCCATATGTATGGTTTAGTGTCTTCCATATCTATTTGAATTTGACACCTCAGGGCTCTAGAGCACTGAGAGAGCCATTCATTTGTCAAGAGTTGCATGGCTAATATGGGCCAGATGAAGAATTTGACCCTAAATCTTTCTGGCTCCCCAGCAAGAATTTTCCCTACAGTGTATCTCAGATGTCTGTCTATTTAGTACGTTAAATGAACTTTCAGCTAAGCAAAATTCTCTTTATTCTCCACATTTAGAATTCATATCCCTGGTCTATTCGTAGGTGAGAGCCATTATTATTCCATTCAGATTCTTGAGATTTCTTCCTTAGTTAACAATGTAAAAAATATCAATCTTGGTTCTCCTTCTCTAAAGAGATATTTGCTTTGTTTTTCCCCTGGCTAACAAGGGACATACACAGCTCATTCTCTGTGTAAAGGAAGGAGATGAAAAGCATTTATTTAGTACCTATTGTGTGCCAGGCACTGTAATGAGCACTTAACAAATATTATCTCATTTGAGTCTCACAACAACACTGGGAGGTAAAGGTTATTTACAGTACCTGTTTTACAATTGAGGAAATCGAGCCAAATAGGTTAAGTGACTTTCCCAGAATCACACAGACAGACATTAGTTAAGGATCTGAGGCCAGATTTGAACTCTAGTCTTCTCACTCCAGGCTCAGTGCTCCATCCACTGTACCACCTAGGTGCTTCTTTGTGTATAGTGTATATGTGAGCAGAAATCATTTATTTAGAAGACTGAACTAAATATACCAAATACTTAGGGAGTTTTGTTGTTAAAATGTACATTTTTTTTCAATTACTTTTAACATTTTAGAAAAAGCAAGGACCTTAGAAATAATCTAGTCTAATACTGTCACGTTAAAATAGGGTACAAGAAATAGAGTATGAGTATAAAAGGGTCCTAAATCAAAAAGTTTGAGAATTTTTGTGTTGGAGTATTAGGCACTGGGCCAAGGGAAGCAAAAGGATTAAATAAGACATGATCTTTATCATCAAAGATTTTAAAATTTAATAAGGGGAATGATCTATGAAACTATAAATAAAACATCCAATGCCCAGAAACTAGAAAGTGAAGGAAAAATAGTCCTTGTTAAACTCAGTGTACATCAAATAGTTGATTGTGATGAAGAAGAGAAATACAAGAACAACAAAAACACACTACTCATTAAAGAACAGAAGGAAAACGTGGGAAATCAACAAAGCTGAATTTCCAGTGTTTGTCCCAGTTTTGTTGGCTAATTGTGTTGATTTGGTAAAATGTGAAAATATAATCTTGGCAATTTCCACTGTTTTCTCCATCCTCTGAAAGCTAGTAGCATCCATATAGTTACTTCTATAGTCAGCATTTAGTCTATATGTAGAGGAGTTATATTCCAGCTATTCTTCAGCCATGATCAGTGGTTTGTACTCAGATTATTACTATTTGATAATATTTTTTATAAATCAATATTCTGTTTCATTTTGGCTGCTAAGATCTACAAAAAATAGTAAAACACTTAATTGAAGGAAAAGATACTCAGGAAGTAACATTTCATTGTCAGCAATCCTGCACTAATAACTTCCAGAAATTAACACTTGAAAAAGCACATTTAACAAATACTATGTTACAGGTGAATTTTTTAAAAGTATATTTTATATCCACATTAATTCCAAAGAAGCTCAAGTACTACGTTACAGCTATCAGCCCTTCATAAACTTAAAATACTTTAAGTGAAGAATTATGAATTTTATTCCTCCCATCAATCAACCATTTCCATCTAAGAATTGTTTTATGGACTAACACCATGAAGTTGAATTGTGCAGGTAATCACTAGATTAATTAGGTATGTTGGAGGTCATGTGTTCCCCCCACTTTTTTTTTCCTTTCTCTTCGTGGGTTTATTCTAGCTTCACTCAGTCAGTGAAGCTGTAAGAAAAATAAAATGAAAAAGCAATCATTAACTCTTTCTTTGACTTTGACCAAGTCACTGAAAACCTATGCTAGACCAGTGTTTCTCAAACTTTGGATCACGGTCATCAACCACCGAGTATCAAGAGGACTTGAGCTCATTTACATAGGTTTTGTGAAAACTATTATTATTGTTCTCTCTTCCTAGACACAATTTTCTAGCTCACTTAGTTCCCCCAAACCCTTCTCATCCAATTCTTTCTTGTCACCTTCCTCCTCTTCAATCCATTACTAGATAGCTAGACTGTATAGCCCAAGTGAAAAACTGCTTATTTCCACAATGGAAAGATGTCACTCTTACTCCCTCATTCTCAAAATATTAGACATTCTGATATAACTTTAAAGAAAAAGAAGTATGTCACTGGAAACACTTTTGATTACTTATATGGGAAAATAAAGGAACCATTGCTTATCACTTAGGAAATTTCCAAAGACACCAGTAGTCACATGTGTTAGCAAATGAGGAAATCTTGTAAAAAATAAAGGTTATTATCTTTTCAAAATGCTTATGAAATGGGGGGCCATTTGATAGAGTTAATTTTCCCAGTCCATTAAGATTGTGTTCGTTTAATTCACTTTAGAGCAGAAAGAATTCTTATTGCAAGAGTTCTTAATGGTTCAGGGGGAAAAAAGAAGAATTTCAGACCTTTTACTTTAATTTCATTATATTCCATTAAACTTACTTTAAGATTGACTAAGACAGAATAATTAGTGCTGCGGTGTCCATCGCCTGGATTTCCTTTGGGCTGTTTTATGCTGTATTAGAACTTAATATTTGGTGCAATTGCTTAATGATCCCTCAGTTGCAGGGTTTTTCTTTTTAAATTTAGGGCCATTTGCTGTCCTCTAATAAAACCACAAAGCAGGTAAAATAAGCTGTGTTAATCTTTCCTATCAGTATACACATTTTAATAAAGCAGAGATAATAACAGAATAGTAATCACATTTAATTGATCCCATTCAGAGAATGATGGAAAGGGTGATTAAAATATAGAATATCTTTAGATATCAGAAATCAAATATAATTTTGTGGATAAATTATTAGGAGAGAATGATGGTGATGATGATGATGATGATTTACCTCTGGCTATTTTCCTTGCCAAAATATCACCATTATTTTTAATTACTTTCATCTAATATGTCATTCCATGAATTTGCAATGGACAGGACTACGTAAAACTCTCTTTTATAACAGTTGGAAACTAGAGGGTCATTTTAACTTCCTGTTATGCTACTTTTTTTCTTTACATTTTACAGTAAGATCTTGAGAGTTTTTCTGTACAGGAGTGCAAGTGTTGATGAGGTGGTCAGAAGTCCTTTATTATTAAGCATTGTTATTTATTAAAAAGGAAGAGAAAGGGTTTCCCAAGGAGGGACAAACTGACCCAGGTCAGAAAAAGAGCAGGAGAAGACTTCCATTGACAATCATCAATGGAGTTCAGACCATGAGTTCCAGCTGGACTTCCAAGCTGGGAATAATAAGGAGGAAGGAAAGAAAAAAGGAAGGAAGGAGAGAGAAAGGCAGGAAGGGAAGGGGGAAAGAAGGCAGGAAAGAGGGAAGGAAAGAAAAAAGGAGAGAAGGAAGGAAGACAAAAAGGAAAGAAAGAAGACAAAAGGAAAGAGAGAAATAAAGAGAGAAAGAAACGAAAGAAGGAAGAAAATAGGAAAAGAGAAGTGAAGAGAAAAGAAGAGAAGGAATCAGTGTTTGTCCTTTGTTCTCAAAAAGGACCATGATGTTATGACATATAAGTGAATTGGATTTAAGTGAGAGGGGGCTGTGCAAAGTCACCAGCTTCACTTTCTCCTAGGGAGACATCTGGGTCCAGTAGCCAAGTACACATCAGGATGACTGGAGATGGCTCCAGATGCAGTGGAAGAGCTTGGCTTTTTTAAGCTAAGCTCTTTAGCAGGTCTCAATTTGACTGAAGCAACACCCATTCAGTGATTAAGACTAAGTTAAAAAAAAATGAGTCAAACAATGGCCTCTTTAACCTAGTCTGGAAAAAAATAAATCAAACTGGGAGGGGAAGACTCTCCCTGACCAAAACAGAAACAATCTCTAAGTCAGTCAGGGCCCAGACAAAGACCAAATGGGGTTTGACCTAGGACCTATTACTGGCCAATCTGGGAAAGCCTGAGTGATTTGGGTTTAAAGGCATAGTCCTTAAGAAATTAAACCTGTAAACTCCAAGATATCTTGGAAAAAGAAGAGAAAGAAAAAAAAGACAATTAAAGAAGAAGAGAGCTTATTCCATCCCAGGGACTGTGTTAACCCTGGGGATAAAAAGGAAAATGAAGAAGAGTACCTACTCTGCTCACATTTCTAAGTGAAATGACTACAGGTATATAAGAAAAAAAGGTAAATTAAAAGTAAGGGGGTGGTGGGCCAAGTGGGCAAGCCTCTTAAACAACTAGCAGCAAGCCCTGAGGTTAGTTGGTTTGAGAGGCTGCCTTGGCCCCAGCCATTGGAACTTTTCACCCTGGGATAGAGAGGGGAGTCCTGAGTTTGAGCCCAGGAAGATTGTGGGAACCTCTGCTGACAAGAAACGCCAGACCCAGCTGTACTGCAAAGAGTGGTAGGGGCGAGAAGGAACCAGCACATGCCTGGTGAGTGCAGAAAGCAGTGAAGCAGAAAGCCCCTGGCTGTGGGCACTTACAGAAGGTTGGAGGTTTGGCTTTGGTTTCAGGCTAGAGGGGAGAACTGAAGATTTGGGGCAAGAGGCACCATTTCCCATACTCCGGGCTAGAGGTGATTACAAAAATCAAGTTATTACCACCAAAAATGCATAGGAAAAGGAGAAAGAATTCCACCATAGAAACCTATTACGGGAATAGAGATGACCGGGCTTCATCTTCAGAGGAGGATAATGAAGTGAAGAAACCCCCAAAGAGCAATGTCAAAAGGTCACTTGCCCAAAAAGAATTTATAGAAGATCTTAAAAAAGACTTTAAAAAATCAAATGACAGAGATGGAGCAAAAATAAAAAGAAATAAAAATAATCCAAGAAAAACAAGAAGGTTATGAAAGGTAAGTCAACCAATTAGCAAAGGAGATCCAGAAACTCAAGGAGGAAAATGACACCTTGAAAATTAGAACTGGGCAAAGTGAAGCCAGCGGAATCATAAGAGATGGAGAAATAATTAAACAAAACATGAATAATGAAAAAATAGAAGAGAAAGTAAAACAACAGATAAGGAAAGCAACAGATTTGGAGAATAGATCAAGAAGAGACAATATAGAAATAATCGGAGTAACTGAAAGTCATGATCAAAAAAAGAATCTTGATATGATAACACAAGAAATAATTAAAGAAAATTGTCCTGAAGCACTACAACAAGGCAGGGAAGAGTATAAAAGTCATCTAAATTTAGAAGAAATAGAATGGTAGGGGTATAGTGAAGGGAGAGAGGACAAGGGAGGGATTTTTTTGAGGCGAGAATAAGGGAATAGGTAAGAGGTGTTTAGATTAATGCAAATAGGAGGTTAGAGGAGGGATCCTTGGAGGGGTGTAGGCAAGTAATATGAGGGCAGGGGGGTTGGGGGAGGAGAGGGTTAGGCAAGTAATAGCAGGGCAAGGTAGTGGGTGAAGTAAAGTAGAGGAGGCAGGAGGGATAGGAAACAAGATATATGTACAAACATAAAAACAAAGATCAGGAGTAGAATATGTTTGGGAAAGTATATGTCTATGTATGCATGTATAAATGTACAAGTATATGTATATATATGTGTATGTATATATCGAGAAACATATCTAAACTTTATTATAGCCTTCTGGAGGGGTGGGGGAAGGGGAAAATAAGAACAAAGTTAAAAAGTGCACAGCATAGAACAAAAGAAAACACAAGAAAGCAAAGAAAAGATGAACAATTCTCAATGCAAGGTGTATTATTTATCATACAGGCTTTCTTGAAATGAAAATGTACTGTTAAATATTTTGAAATCTCTCCTATCTTCTGCTATGCACATGACATACTTTTTTTTCTTTCTTACTTTGTATTTAAGTTTCAATATTTAAGTTTATGATATGTTTTTGTTTCTTTTCTCTATTCTGTATTTGTGTTCTGGTAAAACCAATAAAAAAAATATCAAAAATTTTCCATGTCCTGCTGCCCCTGTCCCTTGAAGAACTAAGTAAAGTCCATGGGTTATAGGACTTCATTTTCTTGATGTGAAGTTTCCTGATGAATCTCTAGCTTTCCAAGGGAAGATGCCTTCCAAGGTCAGATGCTTTCTGTCTTATGCTCCACTTTCTCCAGCCTAATCTTCAGCCTATTGTGGAAAAGGTATCATTGATAACTACTCAATGATGAACATTTACATATTTCATCATACCTCATACATCCTAATGATTCTGAACTCTTTTAGGTCATCATTTAAACTTCATCCCCCAAACCTCACAATTCCTTATTCCTATCCCCCTCAATCCTCCCACCCCACTGTTACAACCAAATGCCATCTAAGCCTTCCCCTGTGCCTGCTGGACTGTTTATTCCAAAGGCAACAAACTTCACTGTAAATCTTTTCTTTTTCTCCTCCGTCCATCTTCTAGATCAGACCTACAAAACTTGGTAGTAGGTAAGTGCCAAAATTAAAATAGGCTAAACTTCTTTGGGTTGCAGATAGATTCGACTGGAGACAGATTGATAATGGTTGGTTGCCACATGACAAACAGAAGAGTATGCAGTAGAAACCCTACATTTTTCACAGGCCCCCCAAAGTCCTTTGGTGGGCTGCAAATGACCCATGTGCTGTATGTAGTGCAGGTCTGTTCTAGATATTACTGACACCTGGCTCCCCTTCTGATAGCACAGTTTCCCTGGACGCCCTGTCTAGTGCTGGCTGCAACTTCACTTATGCTAATCAGCCCACTGGTTGAGAATGGAGAATTGTAATGTTCTTTGATCCTCATTGCCACTTCCAAGTTCTTCTCCTACATCCATCACTTAGTAACCTCTTTTCCTTTGAGCTTCATGAAGTTTGTCTCTGCCACCCAATCAAAATCATTATAGTTGTTGTCTGCTGAACTCCAGATCTCTCCCTTTCAGTTCAGTTCAGTACATGGCACACAATTTTTCCCTCCTCTCCAACTCCTGCCCTCATTCTTTTGGCCTTCAGTATATGAGGCTCTCCCTCTCTCTCTCTCTCTCTCTCTCTCTCTCTCTCTCTCTCTCTCTCTCTCTCCATCCATCTATCCATCTATCTAGATATGTATGTATGTATGTATCTCTATATATACACAGACACACAAACACACTCACTCACAAAATCCTAAGCACTCAGTTCATCAACCTACTCCCTTCTCATGACTTACTCCTCCACCCTATCACAGCCATACTCAAAGATAACCTCACACTTGATCTTGCTTTCACCCACTAATACACCACCCCATGTTCAAAAATTTCAAAATTTGCTTATCTGATCATAATCAATTTGTTTTCTTCCTTCTGCCCTCCTTTATCATTTTGCTCTATATCTACACCATACCTTCAAACTCCGACCCCCTCAGTTGTCTCCCAGGTGGTCACCTCTAAACTAGCCATTTTCTCCTCTTTCCCTCATTGGGACACCTTGCTTAACTGGTATCGCTCTCCACTGGCCTCTCCTTTTGAATCTCTTATTCCTATCGTGCTTTTCATCATCTCTGCCAATCCTCAGCCTTGAATTACTCCTACTCTTTGCTACCTTCATTCCTGCATATTCTTACTGAATGAAGGTAGAGGAAAATCATGCAAGCATTCTGCCTGGATCCCCTCAACTGCCCCCTCCTTAGAGAGACTCACCTAGGGAGCTGGCAGGTTCTTTTCTCTTAGATGCTTTCAGTTAGATGCTGTATCACCACTTTGTTCACATGTCATTATGTTGAGTCCTTTATGGATGGATTACACTAGATGGCTTCTTAGATCCCTTCAAAGTTTTCAATTCTGTGATTCTGTGATGATTAACAAAATAGACATTATTCACTGAGAATTAATACTAACATAAAACACTGTCATTCCCCAACAGAGAAGTGATGAAAGGATTAGAACATTTTTCAGAACAGAATGATGAACTATGAATTAACACATGAAAACATGCTTCACATAACTAACAATAAGAGATATACAATTTATAAGTACTTAAACATTTTATATCCTCCTCCAGGAAAGATGACAAAAAATAGTTGAGGTGGGGGAATGTTCAAAGTTGGAAGGAATGTGAGAAGCCCAAAATGCTGATCAACAGAACATTGAACTGGTCCAATTATCTAGATATGTTTGGAATTATGGAAAGAAAATTGCTCATCTTCATATCCATTGACTGAATAGTCACAACTTATTTTGTCCCTCAATAAAGACATTTATTCTCATCCAAATATGTGTCTATATTTGGATGAGAGAGAAAGAGAGAGATGTAGATAGATAAATAGATAGATATCGATAGCTATATAGATAGAGATATGTAGATGTTCAGGGATACCATTGATTTGAAGAAACTAAAGCCCAAGAGATTTACCCAAGATGATCCTCTCAGGCCTCTAGAGTTAAAAGTAGGTCAAGAGGAAGCTAGGCATAGGTATAACCATGAACTTATTAAGTGAGAGGCGAATTCCTAGCCAGACTGAATGAGGAACATTGTGATGCTGTCAACAGGCTATGGATTTTCTAATTCTCCATTTGTAGTTGCAATGCTTAATCATGCAAGTGGGTTGCCACCAACTTTATCTGATTTGTAGCCATTTCTCTTATTTGTAAAAACATTGATGAAATAATAATAATAATAATTAGTAATAATAGCAACAGCTTGAGAAGTAACAAAAAGAAATTAAGAGGTAAGTGATGAAAAAACCCAACATATTGCTTTTTCACAAATCAGCTCCAGTTCATTAGATCCGTGCTAAGGTGGGGCTTGAGGGTTCTTCAATCCAGAGAATTCCAGCCTGATTTACGTCCAACCTGAAGGACCTTGGGGTCATATACTCTTGGTCAGAAATAAAGGTTGTTAGTTCTGAACCACGTTTCTCAAGACTAAAAGATAGGCTCTCAGATAGAGTATACTTCACATTCTCTGGGAAGAAATGTAAACCTAGTGAACTTCTAAGTTTACTTGCTCTAGAACTATTCCTTGGCATCTGCTGTTCTATCTGTTTTCAAGAACCCAGAAAAAAGAGGCCCCATACCAAATACCTGCTGGTGTTTTCTTCCCACTACACCTCCACTTTCCTACCTCATTTTGTATGTTGTCTCCCCTGCCTCATTAGATTGTGAGCTCTTGAGGGCAGAGACTGTTTTTCTTTTTATTAATTATATCCCCAGCACTTTGCACAGTATCTGGCACAAAATGAACACTTAATAAACTCTTTGTTAATTGGTTTGGAATTGAATGTAGGGGGTGGAATTTAGGACAAACATGGTGCTACTCACTTGAACATTTACCACCCTGCATTTACTTCTGTGCTGTGTTTTTTTTTTCTTTTCTGACAATTCCATTAAAATAGTAAAGAAATATTTACTTAACTCGGGTTGTTTCATATCCCTCCCTTTTTTGCCTCAATATTACCTGTGCAACCATAAGAAATCTGTGCTTTTCTAGATGGCCCTTGTCTATTGAAGTTAGTATAAGGTTTAGCTGAACACTTATAGTGTGGGATTTTTGAAGAATATTCAGGCCTTCATCCTGTATTATCAAATAAACAGCCACAGAATGAAGCCTGAAACTGTACTTCAACCTATTTTTGTAGATTTTCTGCTACTGACTGCACCTAGAGGACAGTATATAGTTCAGATGGTAATGCAAGTGGCTCAATAACTGATACATCTTCATGGTTCCCATATGCTTCATTACAGTTTTCATAACTTTATCCTCATAGGCAGTAAAAACAGTATCGACTGATGGCTGAGAACATATAATTCTCTGTACGTTATGTTCTATCTCCTATCTCTGCCTTGGCATAAACTAACCATCATCCCTGGAATGTTCTTTCTTCTCATCTCTGCCTCTTATAACTTCTATTCCCTTACAAGGTTTGACTCTAGAACTAAACCCTTTAATAAGTCTTTACTGATTCCTCCCATTATCAGTGAGTCCTTCTTCTTCCCCCAAATGTAAATTTAAATGTTTTTTCTATCTGTGTTTTCTCTAAGTAGGATGTAAGCTTCTTGAGTTCATTTTTGTCTTTGTATCCCTATTGCCTAGCCCAGTGCTTGGACTATATTAAGTTAATAATACATGCTTATTCAATTGCCACTCAGAACATGGCACAGCGCTAGGCAAGGTACTGAGAATTCTAGGATGCAGCACACAGGAAGGATTAATGATCAGAATTCTTTTAAATTCTGCCCTTAAACAAACAAACAAAATGGATTTTAAATTTGAAAAAAAGCCTATGTAGCCTGGGACAAAGATTTATTTTGTGATGAGCTATCACATTATTTTGAGCCATAGAGGCTCAAAGTAAAGTATTGATGGGTGGGGATAGGACATAATTTTCAAATTCAGGAGGCTGCAATTTTTGAACCTTTCCCAGGGCACATAAATGACTCATTATAGCTCTGTAGCCTATATATTAGATCTTATATATCAGATTGAAATGAAAAAGAAAAGATCTCCCTCTCTTCTCCAGGAACCTATATGCTGGGGGTTGAGGGGGGGAATGAATTAACCTAGAAAAGCTAGAAGCATTACCCTTCTTGGAGTTATATGAAACAAGGCAATCTCTTCAAATAGGAGAGTAAGTAGGGTCAGGATTAGACAGCAAAATTAAAGGATAAGGATATTGTTATAAACAATCTGTAAGAGAGCAAATGCTAAACTCTGGATAAACCTACACCAAATTGAACAGAGTAGATGCTATCCCTTCACTGGTAGACAGAGAGTGCTGGGTATTTACTAGAGCATCTCCCTTTTATGAAAAAAAAAGATTTTTTGAATCACCAATGTACTGTTCCAAGGGGATTAATTTGGTAGGAAATTAACTACTTCCCCTAGATACATGATCTTTTAAAATTATATATGTGCCAAATTGTGCTAAAATAATTGGGTGGATGAGGACATCTGCTACAATACATTCAGATAGTGAATATTCAATTTAGATTAATACCAGGCATAAGATCAAAAAGATTCTTTTAAAAAGTTAGTCATTATATTTCTACTGTTTTGCATGGGAAAAAAAGAGCCTGAACAAAGGAATTCAAAGAAGCTGCAGTATACAGATGAATGTATACACATTTGACTTATAGAACTTGTATGTACATATACACATAACACATACATATACATTGTATAACACATACATACATTTGCATATCATATACACATGCTTGTATTTATGCATGTAGTATATATGTGTATACAGATATGGGGGAGAGAGAGAGAAAAACAGAGGGGGGGAGGGAGAGAGAGGGATTTATTTCTAGTTTTTCAGTTTGGGTGTCACAGAGTAATATCATCATATAATGTGATATTACCTTATGATGTGACTTAGTTTAATTAGGATTTGCAATTTATATTAACAACTTTTCTGCAAGGTCTATGGTCAAGGACTGTGATTTAATGGCAGAAAGGTTTTTAAGAGCAATTGTCATCTGAAGCAGTTAATTCATTTGTTCTATTCTATGAGCGTGGACTGGAGCCTAAGTCCCTACCAGTCCTCTTACTGATCCATGCTATTGATTATACTGAAGTTTGAGGTGGGGGGCATTCAATATGATTCTGCTATCAATGATAAATGAAGAACTCAAAGTACATTTTCTCTGAAAGTGGTTCAACGGCATCCTCTTGGTGCATGAAGAATGTACTTTTTATTTTGGATATGCACAAGTGACAATGTAATTATTGATTTGACATGAGTCAAGTAAACAAACTGTTTTATTTCCTCATATAGAAACATCCAGGGGATTTGGTTTTGATTCTAACTGTAGTTTGACCTTATTTTATGCTATAAATACCTTCTTGAATAGTTCTCTGGGAAACAAATATCTGTATATCATGCTTTTCCCCACTCCATTGCTTTACATCAATATGCAAGAGAGATGTTACTGTCAAATATGTCTGACACCAAAACACAGTAAAAATTTGAACATACCAGGATCTACTTCAAAGAACCTTCATTGTGGTGTGGCAAAAAACAATAGATTAAAAGGAAGAAGGCATGATTTCTGATTCTGATTCTGCCTGTGTGTCTTTGGATAGAACATACCTTCTCTGGACCTCAGTTTATTTATCTTTAGGCAAGAGGCTTAAACTCAGTGATCTCTCTGTTCTCTTTGAGTAGAAAAAAAGTGTACTATTCTGTCTGTCTACCTCTGTCAATCTAAAGTCAGTTCATTTATTTCTCCCCCTCAAGCTCCCCTGCAAAACAAACAAAAAAAATGAAACCCCTTGAAAACAAATTACAAAAAAAGCTTCCAAGGGTTTCAAATTCAAACAATTGACTCACATTTTTCCACAGTCTTATTAAAAATATACCATTAATTTCCATTCCTGTTGAGGGTTCTCAGTGCTCCAGGGACCTGAGTGTTTAGCTAACAACACCCAATTATGTCTTTGGACTGGGGATTCTTCAGGGTCATCTGAAAAATACTGTGTCCAGATCTCAAAAAAAATAGTCCCTTTATTCTGAAAGTATTGTTTCCATAAGGTGTGAGACATGAACAGTACATAATAGGAGAAGGACATATAAATTTTTTTATTATTTCTTTATTTTTGACATTCTTTTTTTAAAATTTCTTAGTTCTGCATCCTCTTTCTTCCTTCCAATCTTTCCCTACCCTTTAAAAAGGCAACACATATGCTATCAAGTATACATGCAAAATCACACAAAACCTATTTCCATACTAGCCAAGTTACAAAAAAGGCAAAAAATGCAAAAAAATGTATTATTTAATCTGAATTTAGACTCTGTCAGCTATTTCTCTGGAGGTAGATAGCATTTGTCATCATAAGTCCCAATTCTTTGCCACCACAAAAGAGCTGCTTTCAGTATTTTTGCTCATTTAGTTCTTTTTCCTTTTTCTGTAATCCCTTTGGAATACAAACCTGGTATTGGTATTATTTAATTAAAGGGTATGTAAACTTTTATAGCCCTTTGGGTGTCATTACAAACTGCTCTTTGGAATGGTTGGGTGAGTTTACCACTCCACCAACAGTGCCATTAGTGTCCTAATTTCTCCACATCTCCTCCAACATTTGTCATTTTCTGTTGCTGTGTGTGCGTCTCTCCACCTCAAGCGTGTTTCTTGTAAACAATATATTATTGAATTCTAGTTTCTAATGGATTTTGCTGTCTACTTCCATTTTACAAGTGAGTTCATCCCCCTTACATTCAGAGTTATGGTTATTAACCATATATTTCAGTCCATCCTCTTTATTTCCTTCCTTTCTCTTTTTACCCTGCTCATCTTCAAAAGGCTGTTTTGCTTTTGACCTCTGCCTCCTTTAATCCACCCTTCCTTTCTTATCCAATTCCTCTCCTACTTCCCCATTAGGTAAAATATGTTTCTATACCCAACTGTGTATGTATGTGTTTGTTCTTCTCTCTTTTAACCAATTCTTATGAGAGTGAGGTTTTGAACACTGCTCCACCTTTATCGTCCCCTCTACTGTAAATGATCTTCCTTACACACCTCTTTTATGTAACGTTCCCCATTCTTTCTCTCCCTCCTCTCTTCTCCCAAAGCATCCCTCTTTTTTACCCCTTCAAGTTTTTTAGATCAACCCATCATAGTCAACTCAGACCCATGCTTTCTGTTTATACATACTCCTAAGTGTCATAATGATGATAATGTTTTAGGAGTTACAGGTATAATTTTCCCAAAAAATTTTATTGTATTTAGATAAATGGAAGACAGTCTTGGTGATAAAAAGGCCATGAGATGCAAAAGTCTTTGTTAGTAAGTGACCATGGCTGTTGCTGTTTCCAAATCCATTCGTCCCAAGGCCTCCCTGCCCTGTCTGTTAGTCTGTGTTTACTCTTGCATTAAAATCACCCAGAACTTTAAGCTTGTCCTCTTTCAGCACATTAATGGTGAGGATCTATGCATTACCATAAAACTTTTCTTTGACCTTATCAAGGGTTGTTATAGTGGGAGCACTGTACCTTGGCTCCAACATAGTGATGTCATTTTCGTTTTCTTCAAGAATGAAGGACAACCAACCAATTATCTTCCCACATAGGAATGTAAATGGTTTAACCTTATTGAGTTGCTTATGATTTCTGTTTCATGTTTACCTTTTTATGCTCCAAGGTGGGAAGAAGGACCTTGGGCCTTCTCTCCCTCTTTACCATGTAACTGGAAACGAGTGGCACTGCTGTTTTGTTGTGCTTTATTTTCTCCTTATCTTATGCAAATGAGTGAACAGAGCAGGTTTTGGGTGTGTGAGCTTTGAAAGGTTGGAAGAACCACCAAAGCACCAGTGAGAGGAATCCATTGAAAAGTCTGCTACAGCCATGAAAGAAGTCTATCCTTAAGAAGGGACCTACTTCATCCAGCCCAGCAGGGTATTGACTTGGATTATGAAACAGTGACTTCCAAGTAAGGAAGTGGCTCATTCATCGACTACATTGAACCCGGAGATGAGCTTTTTCATACATACTATTATCCTCAAAAACTGAAAGTGTAGATAGTTTGGGGGTGGGGAGTTTAAGGATGATAACTTGTTCCACCCTTAAAAGAGAGTTTCTCAGTTAATGTCTCTTTGTAAAAAATGAAAAACAAATAACAAACAAACAAACAATCAAAACTAAAGGAGTTACCTAAAAATAATACTGAAGCTATATCGACTAGTCAAAATGATATTAGAGCACTAAGCATTAATTAGATGATATTGGGGCAAGGTTAACTTATGGCATATATGAGAAGGGCATACTGACTGAAAGTTAATGAGCCATAGCACTGGAGAGATCTCTCCATGGCCCCTCAGGAATATCTCTAGAATTCTGAACAGAAGCAGTACAGCCTTGCCATGGGGCTCCAACTCATTAGTGTGAGTGTGAGTTGAGGTGACTCTCTGAGCCTATACACACACTGTTATTATGAACTTTACAAACATCAGCCACTGTGATAATTTCCATATTCAAAAAACAGAAAAGGAGGATTTGTATGAAACATAGATTCTCTATTAAATGCAGCTTTTTTCCCTTTGTAAAGTATGTAATACATTTAATGGGGGAACTTAAATTAAAAAATGCAAAACATTTTCTGACTTCAAGCTGTGTTTGAGAAGCTTAGATTTTTTTGTCCCATAACCATTTATGCTGTACGTTTTGAAGTAGTAGGGATTTCCCCGTTACTTCTAGCTAACTCCTCTACCTGCTATGTGTTACAAGTAAATGAGCCTTATATAGAGGAAGCACTCTGTGGACAATAAACAACCTCCCCTTGGTTCTTCTATGAAGTATTTAATCTTTGCTCCCTTTCTAGAAGTTGATAGCAGTCACTATATGTAAATGTCACTGGTGGGTAAGTTGGTTGGCTTAAAAGGAAACTAAATATTCCTTTTTATTCCTTATTTCTGTGTGGGCTGACCCCCTGAATGTTAGTACCTGGCAAATAGCAAATCCTATACAAATTTTAGGCATTATTAATGTTATTAATAATAACAATTTTCCAATTCCTTTGTTCAGCTATCCCCATGCATGTGACTTTCCCTTTTTCAAAGTCTTCACCCCATTCCTCACTCAGAGTCAGATGGAGTTTGTGAACAGGCTAGTAAGGAACAATGGAAGTAAAATTACTCAAGGTTAATTATCTCAGAGAGAAATATCTTCCATCCTACAAAGCCTGTTTCCTTCAATATCACTAGTTTAGCTCAACTGTGCCTAAGAAGAGCCATACGGTCTGAACTTGTGTAGTTTCTTACCTCACATGGAAAATTAAAAAAAAATATTACAGGCAGTTATTAAACCTTCATGTAGCTCAGGAGCCCCTAAGCTGGGGAGAATCACCCCTGACCTCTTATTTTCTCCCCTTCCTTTCATCCTCCATTCTCTCCTATCTCTTTTCTCCCCAGCCACCCTCTGTTCTTGATATTTCCCTTCTAGAGGTAATCAAATATAAAAGTCCTCTTTACCTTTAAAATTCCAGCACTTCTTTAGTCCTTGGCTCCTGACATAATGAAAAATTTTGTTTCCATGAACAGAACTTTATTCCTCATCAGGCATTGCTTTGTGCTGGAGAGAACGGTCAGCTTACATGTAGCTTAAATAAGGAGAGTCAATGAAGAGGGGTGTGTGTGTGTGTGTGTGTATGTGTGTGTGTGTGTGTGTGTGTGTGTTCATGTTAGGATTTATTACTCAGTTACTATTTCTATGTCCCTCTTACCAGAAGTGACTTTCTGAGAGGAAGGGCCAGGGTAAACTTTGAGCAATTTACTTCTTCGGCTTGTTTCTCCTGCCTAGACTATCTGCAAAACTTAATTTCTGACATTTCTTTCCACTCTATGAAAAGTTTTATTTAAAAGTTAATTAAAACAAATAGGACTTTCAGTGGAATCAATAGAAAACAATGCTACCCATCAAAGGGAAAACTTTCTCTTGTAAATCTGTACCATGACAGTGACTTACAGTATTTACCAGAGTAGGCCTCCAACAGGGTACACTATGGGTTTGTTCCTTCACACTGTTGCCTACCACCCCCTAATTTATAACCCCTCATTTCTCACAGCTCTTCTCTCTGGTTGATCTCAGCAGGTACCTCTAGTCAGTATTCCCAGGCTCATCTATTGTGCTCCCAAACTCTATTTCATGTATCTTTCCTCAGCTGAATACTTCTGCAGTTCTCCTGAGATTCTAACAGAATTTACCAGTTTACTTCCTCAGAAAAATATCCTTCTTTTGAATAACCAGTCAGTAGAGGAAAGAACCTAGTTTACAGTTTTAAAATTTACGTTAGTACCAGCATCCCTCCATTATTCAGAAAACTATTTGAATGCTACTCCTGGGACCAGATCGCAAAGACAAAAGAACCCTTAGTGGCTATCGGAATCATTTTTCCCCTATATCTGATTTCACCAATTCTATGTAGTCTCAACAGGATTTCTCACTATTTGTATGATCTCTTTTTTTTAGCACATAGACTCATGGTAATGTTACTATTTACTGGAAAGTTTAGGGACCACAGAGGATCAGAGGAAATACCCTATTCTCTCTCTATTTGTTCCTTTGTCCCCCAATCTCATATGAAAGTTGGACAATATTATTCAAATCACCCTGGCTATATACCATAGATATCTGGAAAGTGGAAAAGTAGAAGAAAGAAGCCCATTCTTCTTGCTGTAAGCCCCAGTGCATGGAAAATAAGAAATCCAAGTTGTTTGCTGTTTTTTTTTTTCCTTCTGATTGCTTAGTGCTCTGGGCACATGGCTTTATTTTGCTAATGAAATTTTCAATTCTAACTACATTGATGAGGGCAGCTTAGTGGTATCAGAAACACAGTGATATTTGCAATTAGGAATATCTGAGCTTAAATCTAGTTTTAGACAGTGAGTAATTACATGACCATGGGTAAGTCATTTAACCTTTTTGGGCTCCAGTTTCCTCATCTGTAAAATGGGAGAGTGGGTATGGTGCCTTAATGTCCTCTAAGGTCCCTACCAGCTATAAATCTTTGTGATCCTATGATTCTTCCCTTCTACTTACAAAGCTGTTCTTACTTTCATTTCCCACAAATCACCTTACTTCAAACATCATAGAAGAAATTTCTCTTCTACCATTTCCTCATCTTTGGCATTCCAGTGGATCTTGCATCCTACTAAGGAAAAGTTCAAGGGTAACTTCATGCTTCCACTGGAACAATCACCTTACAGTGTGGCATAATGGAAACGACGCTAGATATAGACTGAGAAAATCTAGTTTCAAATATCTGTTCTCCTTTCTACTAGTCTGACACTGGGTAAATCACTTAAACACTCTGGGTCCCATGTCTTCATCTGTAAAACAAACAAACAAATGAATGAATAACTTATTCAGTTATTTACTTTTTTAAGTAAATAAACCAATAACTGAAAGTTATGGTAGTTAATCTTTCAAAGTCCCTTCCAGGAAACCTATAGGATTCTGCCTCCCCTCTTTAGGCAATTTCAAGACCAGGTGGAAATACAAAGCTTAATCAAGCCCAAGGAGCTTTTTGGGTAGATCACAATAGCTGCTAGTGTTGAATTACACTCTCCAAAACCATGCACTTTTCCTCTAATAAACATAATTTACTGGACAGTGCTTAGACAAGGAGAGAATGAAAAATTCTTCTGCAGTTTCTGGCAATATTCCTCCAAAAATACTAGCCACTGTATTACGTTAGTAGGTGCAACTGTGTTCTGACACTGTTGAGAGTAGTTGAGCTGTGCTTTTTGTAACTTCTTTTTTCCTACTAAACTCCTTCTTTAGCTCTCATGTACTATTTGGTATTGTTAGTCATTTTTTTTAACATAAATCTACATGCAACTCCCCAACTAAATTATAAATTACTTAAGGATTGAGAATGCTCGTTAAAGTTCTTTGTATTTTTCAGGCATGGCAGCAAAAGGCCTGTGATCTTTGTCACTAGGGAGGCTGATTTGGTGGATCACTTGAGTTCAGGAGCTGTCAGCTACAGTAGGGCTAAAAATTAAGTGGGTATGTCTGTATTAATTTCAGAAACCAGTCTGGTGAGCCTCAAGGCTACCTAAGATGGGAATTACTAGAGTAAGTCAAAGCTTCTGTGAAAATCACTATTCATATCCAGTCTTTGAGTGGCAGCCTAATTTCTAGAATGGGCAAGATAAGGAGTCCTGGCCTTTTTGTTTTGTTAAGGAAAATTTAAAGTCATTTGTATTTATCATTCTTCCTGCAGAAGTGAACTGAAAAGGATGCTAGATTTGTAGGCAGCAGAGACCTGACCCTTAAGACTTACTAGTCCTGTATCACTAAAGTCTCTAAATCTTTCTAAGCTTTAGTTTTCTCGTTCGTAAAATGGTCATGATAAAATCATCCTCCTTATTATCATCCTCCTGCCTAACAAGGCTATTGTGAAGGATCCAAGGAAATAATTATGTAAAGTGCTTTTTGTAAAACATAAGGCACAAAATATCAATTATCAGCACTTTTTCAAGCTCATAGTGAAAGCTAAATAAATATTCATTGATTGCCTTTAATATTAGCCAACATAAGATGCTAGATAAACAGTTTTTCTCTTGCCCTGTGGGGACCTTTCATTTATACAAAATTGTCAGATATGTAAACTGGATCACTGCCCATTTTTAAAACAAATGTTTACATATGAAATAGGCACCAGATATGGTTGAGCTGAATTTAATTTAGTTACTTGGACTAAGAAAAATAAATATCTAAGAAGTTGCACCTGCTATATTATCTAGTGGTATCCTCCTTTACATTGTATCACATCCAGAAGTGACATATTTCTTTGGTCCCTGAGACACAAAGGAGTGTCAGTTTTACTTGGCAAATTTGAAATGATTTATCTGATGCACTCAAATTGATGGGGGCCCAAGGGTTTGGCCAAAGGGGACTTGTCAGTAATTTAAATGTATGGGAAGTAGAAACATCCAGCACTTTCTAGGCCACTTAAAAACAAAGTGCTGTCTATGTTAAACACTTTGCCACTATTGTTATCCCCAAATGAAAGAGACAAAGAGATGATTAAAGAAGTGAACTTACAATGAAGACAAAACAAAACTAGAAAACTAAGAAATTACCAATACCCAAACAGCACAAAAGGTGATTTTCTACCTCAACAAATATTTATGTGTATGTGTACATGTGTGTGTATCTATATACCTGTATAACTCTATATCTATATGTCTATCCATCGTTTTTGGGTACAGCATACACATTGATGTAAACCTCTAACAAACCTTCCCTGCCCAAATAAAAAGGTAAGTCATATTATTAACTAATAGAGTCAATGTTATTGAAAGTTCTTTTCAACTTTTCCTTCTATAGTTTATCCCTTGTTAGCAGAAAGAAAAGATGCATACAGAAACTTTGTTGAATTTGGCCATCATCCTTCATTGTATTTCAGCACATATAAATAAAGTCTCTATGAATATTTTTGCATGAGAGGGAATTTCTTGCTATTTTTAGTCTCTGGTCTCAAGAAATTATAAGTTCATTAATGCATCAAATTGATGAACTCAGTAAATTGTAACTGATTGAATAATTCCAATGGATGGATTGATTCACAGCACTGAAATAGTATGTCCCTCTCTCTACTACCTCTTCATTATTTAATATTTCCACTTCTTGCCATCTTTGCCAATTTGATACATTCGAAGGGATGTTTCAGAGATGTATTAGTTTTCATTTCTCTATTAGTGATTTAAAAACTGTTTTCTGGGAGTACTGGACTGCGTGTTTTTCTCATTTTGCAAACCATTCATAGCCTTTGACAACTTTTCCTTTGATGAGGTGTTCTTTATTTTAAGATTTCTGTCCATTACTTTAAAATTTTAGGGTTCAGAGTTTTATTATAGATAGTTGCAAATGTTTTTTCTCTATCCAGATATTTTTCTTATTTTACCTGCATTGATTTAGTTTGTGCAAAACCTTTTAAAGTTTTATGTAATTTTAATTATTTCATATTTTAAGATATACTACATCCCATGCTTGGTTATTACTTCTCTCTTTACACCTGTGAAAGATTCATTGTCCTAACTTTATCATTTTTGTTCATATTATTTTCCTATTAGGAATTTATTGTAGTTATTGCATAATATGCTTGCCTAAATATTTTCTGCTAATGTATTTTTCAATTTTCCCTGACATTAGTGTGAAATATAATGGATTCTTTCCTAATATCTTGTATTCTTAGGTTTATTAAGTATACACACATATGTGCATGTATGTATACACACGTATGTATGTGTGTAGTGCTGACCTGAAAATTTGGTCAAAGGAGGCAAACAGGCTAGGTCATATATATGTTCATATATTTTATTCCCTTGAAGCTAGCAGATGCATGATTATGGAATCAGAGGCAAACTTCTCGTCACCTGAAAGAAGAAAGACAATGTTTAAGAAACAATCCCAACTCCAGTTTATGATCTCCATCTCATAAGAAAGGAAGTTTTTAGTTGAACAAGACAATTGACAAGGTAGTGTCACTTAGAGATTATGATCTCAGGATGCAAATGTCCCTTGAATATCAAGATCAGAGAAATCCTGCTCTTCTGGTGGCAAACATCCTGTCATTAACAGGAAAGATACCCCTTCTCAACCTTATCTGGTCTTTGAAGTTGCTGACACAGAAACGGACATTTTTAGAATAGAGCAAAAGCAGTTTGGATGTTTTGGGTATTATTGGCATTCAAATAATCTGAAAGGATTGTCACTAGGTATATACATACCTACACACATATATTATATAGATATAATTCTAGGCTGTGATTATGTAATTACTTCTCTAAACTTTTTTTTTGGCTACTTTTAACCAGTATCAAATACCTCTGATAGTTACTGCTTGATATCTCAAAATGCTAATATTCCTTCACAACTACATCTTTTTTTAAAATATATTTTCCCCTTTTTCTTTTCTGTATGAATTGTTCTATAATTTTGCCTATTTTTTACCATGTATATTCTTGCATTAAATTGGTACAATACTAAAGGCATAGGCATACATGTGCGTGTCTGTGTGCGTGTATGTATATAAAATGTATATATATATATATGTATATGTTTATAGTTGTATATATGTATGTACACATGTATATAGGCATGCATACATATACACATACATACATACATGCACATACATATAACATATATATCTTTATAACGTGATTTTGAGGAGAAATGAGAGAGAGTTGTACAATGGATTATAAAGTAGAGCCAACAATTTGATAAAGGCAAGAAAATCATTAAAATCATAAAGACATAGAATTAAAGTGAGAAGCTATAACAATGTAGTACACTTCAGATGAATGCAAAAAAGAAATATGATCATGATTTCTGATGAAGAAATTATCAAATTGAAACTTGAGATAGAAAAAGCTACATTGTGTTTCAAAACAAATAATGAAATACTATAAATATGTATTTGTGTTTATACAATTTATTCTGCATGTATACATACATCCATGCCCATGTTTTGTCTCTCTGTATCTCTCTCTCTCTCTCTCTGTCTCTCTCTCTCTCTCTCGTTCTCTCCCCCCTCTCTTTCTATCTCTCTCTATTTCTCTCATCCTTTGTCATTAGAATATAAATGTCCTGTCAAAAAATGATTAATTTATTGTATTTTTATCCTCAGCACAGTATCTGTTCTATATCAGGTGCTTAATGGTAATTTTCTGACTGCTTAATTGCTTAATTTCTTTTTCATCTCAACTACAATATCATTATACATGTATATTGGTGTGTATAGACACTATATATGAATATAGGTATGTATGCATATATTTTAAATATCTCCATATATCTGCAAATATAGTATATGTATTTAAATATATGTATATCTATCATCTTATCTACCTCTCTTTTTATCTCTCTATGTATCTGAGTTTGTCTACTTACTATCTATCTACTTACATCTATCAAATGTTCCCTGTCACTTTACATCTAAATCTGTGGACACTGTCTCTGGGGAATGTGTTAGTACTAATGTGAACATTTATTCATCTATGCGATTCCACATTTTTTATCAAGAAAATATGCAGAACAAGTGGTTGTTTCATGAAACCTTTCTGCAATACCTGCTTACGTTGATAAGCAAATGAATAATGTATTTGAAATACTAGCAGTAATTTTTTGCATGTACATCTCATTTATTCAATTAGCATTTGTTAATGAACCATCCTAGGTGTGTGTGGGGGCCTTGGAGGAAATACAAAGATAAAGAATATATGATCCATAAAGTCTAGGCAAGAGACACACATTCATGTGATTGTAACCAGATGCTATGCCTCAAGTTCATGGATTGTCTAATATACAGCATTAGGCTAATGTGTTGATATTCAGCTTAAATTAAAAAAATGTATCTTCTCAATACAGCACTTTTTATTTGCAATGTTTGTTGTTGTTTTTGTGGACATCATCCCTTGTGTATCTATTTAAGGCAATAATCATTTATTAAATGTCAGGAATTGTGTTTGATGTTGGGGATAGTAACAAAAACAATCCAATCCCTGCTCTCAAGGCAATTACATTCTACTGGGAGGACATACTATGAAACTGACAAGTCAATACAATGTGATATCAAAAGAGAACTAACCATTAAGGAAATCTTGGGACATTCTATGTCACAGATACTTAATCCGAGTTTTGAAGGGAGAAGTAAGTTAGAGATTCTTGCATATGGAGGTGAGGTGTGGAGGAAAAGAGGCAACCTTTATAAAGTCATTGAGAAAGGAGATAAAATGTCAACTTCAGGAAAGCAGTAGGTTAATTTGACAAGAGTATAGTAAAGTTGTGTTTAATGGTAGAATTCTCGACTTCAGATTAGGAAAGCCTGTTTTAAATTCTTCTTGCAACATTCACTACCTATGTCACTATGAGAATGCTACTTAACCTGCTTTAGCCTTAATTATCTCATCTGTAAGATGGAATTGATAATATCTGTAGTTCCTTTCTTAAAAGGTTAAAAGAATCAAATAAAATAACCTATGCAAAATTGCTTTATAAAACTTGGAACTATATATGCACCTAGTCAAACCAACAAGAGTTTATGAAGCACCTAATATATGCTAGGCACTGTGTTAATCTGAAGGGAAGGAAGGAAGGAAGGAAGGAAGGAAGGAAGGAACGAAGAAAGGAAGGGAGGAAGGAAGGGAGGGAGGGAGGAAGGCACTGTCTTCAAGGAGCTTACATTCTAGAAGGGGTGACAAACAAGACACATAGAGAAATACAGTATAACTTGGCAATATTCTCAGAGGGAAAGTACTAGCATTAAGGGGGACTGGAAAAAGCTTCTTGCAAAAGGGAGGATTTTCATTGTGACTTGGAGGAATCCTGGGAAGCCAAGAGACAGAGCTGGGGAGGAAGAAAAGTCCAGGGAAGGTGGACATTCAATGGAAATGCCTGCAATTGTGATATGGAAAGTCTTATTCAAGAAACTTGTAACAACAATTTGACTAGCAACAGCTGTTGAAGTGTAAGACCCAACAGACCAGCAAGAGCTGCCAGCACAGATTCTTCAATCTGCTTTTCTAAGGAAAGTAACTTTAAGGGGTTTACAATCTCACTTTAATCCAATATACAAATATTATTCACTTAGTTCAGAGGGAAAAGATCAGCTCCCTGAACTTCAAGGCAAATACAAACAGGAATTACAAACATCAAAAGACAGACCTTGTCTGATCAAATCACAATACATAGTTACCAGAGGGTCTGGGTTAGCAAAGCAGGGGGGCAGTTACGATGGCTTGCCCAGAGTCTCAACACTCCTTCCATGAGTGACCCTCCAAAAGTCAAAACCCAAACTCGCATCTTATATACCTGTCTCAAGGCCTGGTGCACTTGAGGCTCACCATTTAGAGTGTGAGAAATCCACATGAGAAAGCTCCAACCACCAGCACCACATCATATACAATTAAATGACTCCTGATTGCCTCATTGCTGAGAAATACTCCAAAACAAAGACAGCAAAAAGGCTTCCCACCCATTCAAACAAAGGGGAGACTTGATAGTCTTAGCATTCCGAAAGGGAAGAACAGGGAAAAATCTGACTGCCTTAACAGCTAGTGTCCCTGAATTGTAGACTATGTGGATGAGAATAAAGTGGAAGACTGGAAAATTAAGGAACCAGCCAGTGAAAGATTTTAAAAGCCAAACAGAGGAGTTTTTATTTGGTCCTGGAGATAATAGGGAATGACTGGAATTTATTGAATGAAGTGGATGAGGTGGGGTGGGGGCAGTAATGTGGTCAGACCTTCATGTAAAGAAGGTCAAATTGTTAGATAAGGGGAGGATGGATTTCTGTACTGTAGTGGGGAAGTCTAGAGACAGAGAGACCAGCCAGCAAGATATTGCAATAGTCCAGAATTGAAGCAGTGAGGGCCTGTCTGACAGTAGCTGTAATGTCAGAGGAGACAGAGGGACATATATGAGGGTTGTCAGGCATTAGAATTTTTGGAAACAGATACTTGGAGGATTAGGGAATTTGTATTTTATTCTAGAAGGGAGAACCACTGTAGATTAGTATGCATGGGATTATCTTAGTGAGACTGTAAGAATACTATTTTGGCATCTGGGTGGAGAATAGACTGAAGAGAGAAAAGACTGGAAAGTTAGAGATCAAAAGACTGTTTGAATAGCCTAGAACAAGAGATGATTAGGGTCTTAATTAAGGTATTTGTCCTGTGATTAGAGAGAAGAGGAAAGATGGGAGACATGTTATGCCAGTAGAATTGATAGGATTCAGATTTTGCATGTGGTAGTATAAATTTTATTATCATGAATGTTTCACAGGAAATTTATGTATTGTTTAGGGGTTGGACAATATGATTGACTTTCAAATTCTATTCTTATTCTCACTTTTTTTGTAACTCTGCATGCATACAGAGTCTCACAGTGCTTTGTGTGAGGTCATACATATAATTTCAATTCATATTTTGGAAAAATAGAAGCAATTGCCAGAAGATGCTCATTACTACTGAATTAGTAGATCATGGAAAGATTTTATGATTATTGTTTGTCTTTTCAAAGAGAAAAATTTTAGGACAAATGTAATTACAAGAAAAAATTTTGTGTGATCCTAAACTCAACCAGCCCCATCTTTGTGAAATAATTTTCTACAAGGTAAAGTAAGGATTTCTCCACCATCTTTCCACCATATTGGAGTTGGCTAGATATAGTGATGGGGAAATTGTCCAGACTAACAATATATGGAGAATTTTCTGGGTAAAACATTTTTTGATGTTTCCTAACACTATCTTTCCCTTCATCTTCTTTAAAAATATGGTTTTCATCACTGCAGCTGTGATATACTACTTTATGTTGAATTATAATAATGATAGCAATAAAAGGTAATACTAGTGATAATAACAATAATACTGGTTTTAGAATTACATGTAAGATTAAAAATTTAGAAAAACATTATTCTGTTTGTAACCAGTTCACCACACAATTATAAAGTACATGCATGTACCTCTACATTTATGAAATGTAATGGTTTTTCATTTGCTCCAGATAAAGTTAATGAAATGGGGATGATCTAAGGGAGAAAGCAAAAATCTCTTCATTGGTGATATCTAAATTAATTTAGCCAACATTTTATTGACAAAGAAGTATGAATAATTGACTGAGTCAAATTGATTTGTTTACAGAAAACAGATACATCATCATAGGTTGCAAACATTACCATGTACTTAGAAAGGCAACATCTGAAGGTAAGAATGATATTCCAGATGCTAAGTATCATTCATAAGCTAATAGATGGCACATCCTTATGCTACCAATAAAAGCCCCCAAAATACAGTTGGAAATTCAACAAATAAACTCTATTAGAAATGGAACATTAACACAGATAAAATTATCACTATAATCAACTGAATTTAATGTTAACATCCAAAACTTAAAAAAAAGAATCTTTGATGGATGTCATCTTAACACATATTCATAACCTCCAAGCTGCGTGGGTTGAAAAACTCTGAAAATATAGAGATCTAGAAAAAGAAATCAAAATCATGTAGGAAGAGGGTAGCACACCATCTTCTCTGTTAATGGAACCATTCTAAAGATGCCACGAACCCATAGAAGGTGAACTTAAATCCTATACAAAGTTCAATTCAAGAAACAGCAACAAAAATGAATCATTTTTTCACCCGCATAGTAGTATACTAAACACAAATAGCAATAGTAGGATAACTCATCCTTAGACTATTTTGCATTGTAGCCCATCAAATATAGAATGACAAAAAATAATATTAATGTGCTGTCATAGTGCTTTGTAATTTATGGAACATTTGCAATTTCCTTCTCTCATTTCTCTCATCCTTCTCTCTCCAAGATATGTACTCTACCCCCTCTTTACTGAGCAGTGGCATACATATTTCATTGTTAGTCTGTGCAAGATTAGGATCTTCTTTAATTAGAATTCTTGTGTCTTTTAGAATGTTTTCTTGTATATGAACTGCTATCACTTTGTAAAGTGATCTCCTGTTTTGCTTATTTCACTCTGTGTCAGTTCATACAAGCAATCCCAAGTGTCTCCGACTTATTTGTATTCAATATTTCTTATGACATAATAACACCCTATTGCATTTCTTTTTATATAATTTTCCAAAAGGCTGAAGAAATAAAGTATAAACAAAGGAAGATAGACAGAGGCAGTGAATATTAAGTTAAAAAGAAAAAAAAACAACTGAAAAGTGTATGTTTTCACAGTGTTTACTGATGTGTATTTTTAAAGTTTACATGAAAATTGAAAGGTATTTCACTCTGATGTATCTTCACTTTATCTAGTCCTTATTTTCATATTAGAAATATATACTTAGACCTCTGATAAGCAAACTCTTCTTTGAAACAATTACTTTAACAGTATCCCCTATGGTTTATTGTGTCATTTTATATGACCTTCAGTTAAATATCATGTCTATTAGGCAACTAACTCCTGCTGGTTTCTTTAGTGGTCTCCTAAGACAGGTTTCACTTACATAAAATCTAATGTAGACACCCTAGAAGGTTTCTTTTTTACTGTTCCTGAAAAATTCCATTAACACCATCTCTATGGTAATACCCATCTAATTATAACATACTCCGTGCTGAGCTCAGAGGGCAAGTAGTCTCATAAAACTGTGGTCACACACTGAGAATGGAGGGAAAAGATTGTCATCCTCACTTTGGCAGTAAATTTTAATAAATATGAAGCTGTAGAATTTTGAAATCCAAATGATAAAGGTAAATCATAAGGGCAGGTCTATTACTGCTGACATTATAGCTTAAGGAATCTGGATGGTCCTGTATGTGCCACAATAATGGGAAGAATTTTATTTGCCCTTAGGACTTGTCTTCCTGACCTTAAGTTCCCCCACATCCATTTTTGGTTGGAATCTAAAATAGTCTGCATCTCATCAAAGGTCCAATTAGTAACCTCAAGTCTATTAACATCCCATGGAAACAACTTGGCTTGAGAGTATTGCTAATGATGGAATTCACTAATTGAGCAGAAAATGAAATACCCAACATTTTAACTCATTTCCCTTAGATCATTGTGCAAAACTGAATATTTGCACTTTTAAATATCATCTTCTTTGTGTATATCACTTAATAACATTATCTAAATCACAAATCTGAAAATGGTTAGGAAGTATATTTAACAGAAAAAACTGAACAACAGTCAATGAGACTTATGTTCTTCATTCAAAAGTGCATTGAAATAAACAATAAAGCCCACTGTACATGTTATGCCAAAGCCACGACATCTTTGGAAATTGCAAAGAAAGGATTTAGTAAGTTATATTTGAGCTCAAAACATTAAAATAGACTCAGAACTGCCATTCTGCATATATACGTATAATGTATAATACACAGATATTTTGTAGAAATAATATCAGTAGAGATGTCCAGTAATTCATAGAATAAAATAACTGGAAAGAAGGGTAGAAAGAATACTTGTGATTTCAGATATGTATGTGTGAATACACAGAACATGGATAGCAAAGGAACTCTAGGTCTTAGGGCAAGAAATTAAATAGGACCATAGTATCAAGATATGATGTAATAAAATTTATGGCTGAAATGTAGCCAGGAAAGTCTGGAACTTCCAGATATCTCAGATACCTTTTCAACAAACATGGAACTTATTAAGAAGAAATAAATCATGTTATAGGGAGAACAGAAGGACATTATGTCCTTAAAGAGATAGACACCTGTGTAAAAATTATGAGTGGAAAAACATGATCAAGAGAATTTATTTGATGATTAAAGAAAGTAGAAAGAATAAATAATTTCATACTGACAGTATATTGCAGGATTCCTGGCCAGAAAGACAAAAGGAATGAATGGTTTCTGATAATTTTAATCCCCAAAGGAAAACATAATTATATGAGAGTATAATTTTGGAAAATTGAGAGGGATGGAGCCAAGATGGCAGAGTAAAGGCAGGGACTTGCTTGAGCTCTCTCCCAAATCCCTCCAAACACCTGTAAAAATTGACTCTAAACAAATTCTAGAGCTACAGAACCCATGAAATGACAAAGTGAAACAGGTTTCCAGGCCAAGACAGCCTGGATGGTCACAGGGAAGGGCCTATTGAACCATGCTAGGAGCAGAGCACGGTTCAGCATGAACTGTGCCAACACAGATGAAGCTGGAACAGACCAGGCAGAGCAAGCCTCAGGGCACTGAATCAATGAATCAACCCACAAATGCCAAAGACAACTTAGCAGGTCAGTGGGAAAACTCTGTTGGACCTGGGTGAGAGAAGGGGCCTCAATTCCAGGATGGTGGAGGCAGCTGCATCAGCAGCAGCAGCTACTGGAGCTCTAGACACACAGAGAGTGGGGGGAATCAAGTGGCTGATCAGAGTGGGAGTGCAGGGATCTCTTTGCTGGTGCTGAGGCAAGATTCTTTTGCTTTGCCCTGCTTGGATCTGGGTTGCAGTACTGGTTGGTGCTCATTAGGGTGAGGAGGATCACTGGTGTGGCAGAGTTTGTGATGGCTGTGGAGAGGGAGTCTTCCTTACAGTTCCAAGGCACAAAAGACTGCTTGAGGTCACTCACAGGCCAGAGCATGGGTCAAGAGAAGAATAAACACCTCTCCTTTTATCATGCCTCCTAAGAAGAACTGAAAATTTATAGGTGCCAACAAGTAGCTCAGAAAGTAGCTGTGCAAAACCCCTGAAGCATGAGACAGAACACTCTCCACTCTGGAAGCAGAGTCATACCTGGACAAAGACCTCAAAAGTCAAGTAATCAGCTGGGAAAATGAGCAGACAGTGTGAAAAAAAAAAAACTTAGACTATGGAATCTTATTTTGGTGACAAAGAAGATCAAAATATGCAGCCACAAAGAAGACAACAAAGTCAAAGATACTACATCAAAAGCCTTCAAGAAAAATGTGAATTTGTCACAGGCCATGGAATAGCTCAAAAAGGATTTTGAAAATCAAGTAAGAGAAGGAGAGGAAAAATTGGGAAAAGAAATGAGAAAGATGCAAGAATAAGATGAAAAATGAGTCAACAGATTGCTAAAGGAGATGCAAAAAATACAGAAGAAAATAGCATCACAAAAATATACTAATCCGGGGCAGCTAGGTGGAGCAGTGAGTAGAGCACCGGCCCTGGAGTCAGGAGGACCTGAGTTCAAATCCGGCCTCAGACACTTGACACACTTACTAGCTGTGTGACCTTGGGCAAGTCACTTAACCCCAATTGCCCTGCCTTCCTCCCTGCAAAAAAAAAAAAAAATATACTAATCCAAATGGCACAAAAGGTCCAAACAGCTAATGAGGAGAAGAATGCTTTACAAAGCAGCATTGGCCAAATGGAAAAGGAGGTCCAGAATCTCACTGAAGAAAATAATTTCTTAAAAATTAGAATGAAGCAAATGGAAGCTAATGACTTTATGAGAAATCAAGAAATTAAAAAACAGAACCAAAAGAATGAAAAAAATAGAAGACAATATGAAATATCTCATTGGAAAAACCACTGAACTGGAAAATAGAACCATGAGAGAGAAGACAAAATTTATTGGACTACCTGAAGGCCATGATCGAAAGAAAGAGCCTAGACATTATCTTTCAAGAAATGATAAAGGAAAACTGCCCTGATATTCTAGAACCAGAGGGTAAAATAGAAATGGAAACAACCCACTGATCACCTCTTGAAAAAGATCCCTAAAAGAAAACTCCTTGGAATATTGTAGCCAAATTCCAGAGTTCCTAGGTCAAGGAGGAAATATTGCAAGCAGCCAGAAAGAAACAATCTGAGTATTGCAGAAAAATGACCAGGATAACACAAAATCTAGTGTTAAAGGATCAAAGGACTTGGAATATGATATTCTGGTGGTCAAAGGAGCTAGGAATAAAACCAAGAATCACCTACTCAGAAAAAAAAATGAATATAATAGATTTGGGGGAAAAAGTGGACTTTCAATGAAATGGAAGACTTTAAGCATTCTTGATGAAAGTACCAGAGCTGAATAGAAAGTCTGAGTTTCAAATAAAAAAAAATCAAGAGAAACATGAAAAGGTAAACAAGAAAGAGAAATCATAAGGGACTTATTAAAGTTGAACTGTTTGCATTCCTACATGGAAAGATGATATTTATAACTCATAAGACCTTTCTCAGTATATATTTCTTAGTATGCGTACATACATACATACATACATATGTATGTGTATATATATGTATATATGTATATATATAAAGAGAGAGAGGGCACAGGGTGAGTTGAATATGAAGTGATGATTTCTAAAAAATAAAATCAAGGAGTGAGAGTGGAATACATTGGGAGAAGGAGAAAAGGAGAGATAGAATGGGGTAAATCATCTCACATAAAAAAGCAAGAAAAAGCTGTTATAATGGAAGGGAAGAGGGGGGAGGCGAAAGGCAATGAGTGAAACTTTCATTGGATTTGGCTTAAGGAAGGAATAACATACACATTCAGTTGGGTATCTTACCATACAGGAAAGTAGGGGAGAAGGGGATAAGAGAGGGGGATGATAGAAGGGAGGACAGATTGGGAGAGGTGGTAGTCAGAAGCAAACACTTTTGAAAAGGGACAGGGTCTAAAGAGAAAATTGAATAAATGGAAGACTGGATAGGATGGAGGGAAATGTAATTAGTCTTTCACAACATGCCTATTATGGAAGTGTTTCACATAATGATACAGGTATAACCTATATTGAATTGCTTGCCTTCTAAGGAGGGAAGAAGGGAGAGAATTTGGAACTCAAAATTTTAAAAACAAATGTTAAAAATTATTTTTACATGCAACTGGTAAATAAGATATACAGGTAATTGGGTATAGAAATCTAACTTGCGCTACAATAAAGTAAGGGAAAACGGGATGGGGCGGGGAGACAGTGGGGTGATAGATGGGAGGGCAGACTGGAGAAAGGGACAATCAGAATACATGCTATCATGGGGTGGGGAGGAGGGTAGAGATGGGGAGAAAATTTGTAACTCAAAATCTTCTGGAAATGAGTATTGAAAACTAAAAATAAATAAATTAATTTAAAATATTTTTTTTTAAAAATTGGAAAATTGTAAGACATAGCAATTAAATGATATGATTATGATAACTTAAGCTATTTAGATATTTAATACTGCCTTACTGGCTAAAAGAATAATAACTAATAAATTATTAACTTGCTCTTGTTAATTTCATCCATCATAGAGTAAAGGAAAGAATTAGGTGAAATAATGGTCTGAGCCTGATTTTTATAAACAAAAAAAAGAAAATTATAGGTAAAATAAAAAAAACTGGAGAACTTCATCATGTCATCTAAGAATATGTCATAAAAATCAAATTCAGGATGTGCTATGATACGTACTCTAGTAGGGTGGTTATTTAGAGGAAAATATCTAAAAGAATGATCATACATCTAAAGTGAGTTGAGACTAGCCAAGATGGGGGTGTAGGAGAATGCTTTATACAGCTCAGTTGCACTTAACAACTATTCCATAAATGCCTAGAAAACATATTATCCTGAGTTCTGATCATCAAAGTTAAGGAAAAATCACAATGACTTATCTCCCCCCTCTGCCCTTGTCCCATCTAGGACACATTAATATAGGGATGAAGGAGATAGACATTAGTTTTTGGAAATTTGGGATAGGCTAGCTGTGAAGGATCTGCTTGGAGCCTTCTGCTAGGGAAAAAAATAGGCCCCAAATAAAGCTCAAGGGCTCTAATGCTGTGAAATGATCAAGAATAAATACTAATGAACTACACTGTCACTCATAGACTAGAAGGAAAATGACAAATATCGAAGGAGCTCTTGGAAACCAGGCACAATATTAAACTGCTAGTGGAAGTGGTTATTTGTCTGGCCATTCTGGAAAGCAAAGTGCAACTATGCCCCCCAGAGTTACTAAACTGAGCATATCCTTGGACCGAGAAACCTATCACTAGGGTCTATACACCAACGGGATTAAAGAACAAGAGAAAGGAGATGTGTGGAAAAGGTTATTTATTTATGGCAGCTCTTTTTGTGGTGGTTAAGGTCTAGAAATTAAGAGAGTACACATCAGTCTAGGAATAACTAAACAATTTATGGAATGTGAGTGTAATGAAATACTTATAATATAAAAATAATGCAAAGTTTTGGTTTCAGTGGAAACTGGGAAGATTTTTGTAAACTGGTATGGTGTGAAGTAAGCAGAATCAGGACAAAAAATCATACAGTAAGAACAACATTGTAAAGGCAAATAATCCAGAAAGATTTGACAACTGATCAAGACAATAACCAACTACATTTCCAGTAGCTCCATCTATCATGAAATATACCTCTTATTTACCTCCCAAAATAGGATTCAGGGTAAAGAATATGTATGTATATGTGTCTGTGGGTATGTATGTATGTGTGTATGTGTGTGTATATATGTATATTTATATGTGCATGTGTGTATAGTATGTATGTGTGTAAATACACACACATATGTATGTATACACTTATACATATATGGCGGAGAAGTGGTGCAGCAGATAGAGAGCTGGACCTGGAGTCAGGAAGACTCTTCTTCCAGAGTTCAAAACTGACATCAAACACTTACTAACTGTGTGACCTTGGACAAGTCATTTAGCCTTATTTGCCTCAGTTTCCTCATTTGTAAAATGAGCTAGAGAAGGAAATGCAAACCACTCCAGTATCTTTGCCAAGAAAACCCAGATGGGGTCACGAAGAGTCAGACATGACTGAACAATCACAACAATATGTATACATACATATGTGCATGTGCATATGCATACACATGTGTGCCAGAGTGTGTATGACATGGCCAGAGCAGGAAAGCAGGAATTAGTTTTGCTTGTATGTGAATTTTTTTCAAGACTGTTCTTGTCTTTCCCTTTTCCAATGGAGGGATTAGTAAGGAAAAAAATATATTTTTGTTAATAAAAATTATATTGACTTAAAATTGTCTCAAGAAGGACAATTAAATTCAAGATTCATTGAGAAACGTCATTGTCTATTGGATATAAAACGAGCCTTGAAGCCAAGGTGACATGGGTGCAAATCCTGCCTCTGATACATACTCGCCATGCCACGTTAGGCAAATTGCTTAATATCTCAGGGCTCTCAACAATATTCTAAGACTAAAAGTTATTGAAAGAAAGCCTAATTGTATTGGTGTACACCCCTGCAGAAGCTGCTAGCCGGATGGTTAAAAACAGCTTCCGTTGGAGCCAGAGACAGCTACAGCTACAGCCGAAGCTGAAGCAGGAGCTTCCGGTAGCAGAGCTGACCTACGTGTGGATTGAGGAGTGCTGAATAAGGACTTGAGGCCAGTGGTTAATCATTTTACCATAGAGGGAAAGCATGTATATCATTTTGCTTTATACCATCATGCTTCTCTGAGGCCTCCTGGTAACCCTTGTGAGGCGGACTTATTGGGCCTGGAAGCTTTTGATCAAAATATCAAAATGGGGATGCTGGTTTGTGGGTTGGTTACTGTGGAGCCTAAATATATGCTTTGATTCTTCTGCCTCCTACTTTGGGAATTCCTCATCCGGTGGTTCCGAACCTTTCAGACATATATATGATTCTTTTTGAAATTATAAATTCTGCCCTCATACTACAATATAGCATCTAGAAGAAGCAAGGTAATGATTCTCATTAATTAATAAAATTGACATTTTTTTTCTAATCAGATTATCCTGGATACCACATTTTAAGAAGTATAATCATAGAATTGGATTATCTAGAGGAGAAAAGAGGAAGATAGAGGACTTAAAAGCATGTCATTGTCAGATGATGTTAAACTGAAGGAAATGAGTATAATTGGCCTAGAAAAAGCTTCATTTCACAGAGGACAATGGGGATTAGAGCTGGAAAGATTCTTAGAAGTTAACTAGTTCAATAAACTCATTTTATAGGTGAGGATTCTGAGTCCCAGACTGTGATAGCAAATTGCCTATCACAAGTTGCAGAGCCAGTGGTCAAACTTAAGTCCAAAGGTTTGATATCTGACAGATTTTCATATGAAAAGTTACTGTTTATTGTGCTCAGCTTTATCCCCAAAGGCAGAACAAGGATGATTTAGTGGCAGTTATAGGAAGGCAGGTTTCAGCTCAACAACAACAAAATATTCCTAACAATTTAACCTACCTAGGGCATAGTAAGTACTTAGAATATGCATATAAACTTCTTTAAATAGAAACAATCCTGATGCATATTGTGTACCTCAAATCCATTATTTTAGCTAAAGAACATTCAAACAAGGAATAGGTATGTGGCACTGGATTGTTAGACTCTCAATTGCTCAGGTTATATAACCACAAACTACTTTATTCTTATGAATCATGCATAATGGGAGCATATTTTTATTTACATAGTCTGAACTGTCAACAAGGTACCTTTTTAATATCTTATTTTATATTGTGTGGTATTCCCTTTCATTTCTATAATGACTGAGACTAAAAGCAATAGTGATGAGGTATAAAACATCATTGGCTCAAGTCGGGAATAAGTCAGGTTGCTGTAGGCATGGCTCTAAAGCAAGCAACCTCTTAGTTAAAGTCTGATCTTGGGACAAAATGAGGCACTGGCAAGTCATTGCACATTTAATAAAAGATGAGAAAAGTGACAACTGTTGATCATAAATGAGACATTTTGCTTGTCAAATCACGCCACGATACTCAGGCCATTTTGATATTATGACAGACCATTCACAAAACCTTCCTTGAGTCTGACTGTGAAGCTCTTTAATATTCCTGAATTTAAATACTGTAGATTTGAAATGTCTTCTTGAATGTAATCTTTTGGACCTCTTTTTTCATTAAGAGCTATATGTTAGGACAAAGGAGGGCCTTTCAGAGGGGAGACTGAGGGAATATTTAAAGGGTGTTTAGATCAATGGGGATGGGAAGATAGGGGAGGGCTCCTTGGAGTGGAGTAGGCAAGTAATAGGAGTGCAGAGTGGTTGGGGGAGGAGGGGATAGGTAAGTAATAGAAGGGCAATGCAGTGGGTAGAAGTAAAGTAGAGGAGGCAGGAGGGATAGGAAATGAGAGATATGTACAAACATAAAAATAAAGATCAGGAGTAGAATATGTTTGGGAAAGTATATGTCTATATACGCATGTATAAATGTACAAGGGTATGTATATATCTGTATGTGTACGTATAGATCAATTAACATATCTAAACTATATGGTAGCCTTCTGGAGGAGTAGGGGGAGGGAAAAAAGAAAAAAGTTAAGAAGTTCACAGCATAGAACAAAAGAAAACACAAGGAAGCAAAGAAAAGATGGACAATTCTCAGCACAAGGTGTATTATTTATTATACAGGTTTTCTTGAAATGATAATTTATTGTTACATATTTTGAATCCTCCCTTATGTTCTACTATACACATGACATACTTTTTATTTCTTACTTTGTATTTAAGTTTCAATATTTAAGTTTATTATATATTTTTGTTTCTTTTCTCTATTCTGTATTTGTGTTCTAGTAAAATAAAAAAAAAGAGTTATATGTACACAATTCTTATAACCCCTTTATTATAAACAAAATTAGGAGATATACTATAGGCTAAAATTTAGTGCCACCGAAATGGTTTATTTTTCCTGTGGTCCACAACTCTACAGTGACTATTTATTTTATCATTAACTGTGACATAACTTTAATATCATATGTTCTCAGTCTAATGTGGCTCTGCCTTTCTAAATCCTGTCTCTGTACTTAATGTATCATGACTTAGCAACATGGCCTTGGAATGCTAAGCAAAAATGGACATCCTAGTTTTAAATGTTTATATATTGTACAGTACCTTTATATATACTAAATGTTTTGATTAGAGATGGAGAAAATTGTTCATCCCTCATTATTTTTTATATAAATAACGTTTAAAAAATCATGGTTAAAAAATGATAAGGTTTACTTTGATCTAACTCAGCCACGATATGCAGCAAGGATATGTTAGCACTTCACTTATCTAGATTCAGGCCCCTTCATCTCTATCTGAATATGCATGTGGTCAGACAATCATCAAGGTATAAAGACTCACATGGTCTCAGGCACCTATCAAACCTTTGGGACCTTTAATACCTTTTGACCAGGAAGTTTCATTGAGAAAGCTTAGCCAAAATTAGGCTGCATAGGGGAAGGAAGTTATGTCAAGGTCAGGAAGCTACATTAAAGACCTGCCGGACCTATGCCAAAGAGAACTTTCCTAGTCATCCGGTAAGAGTGCTCAAATTGGAGTTGAAAGTGATTTTATAATGATGATACTTTTGAATACTCCAGAAGACTATTCTTGCCCATGAAATAGTTATCTTGGAACCTTTTTCACATTATTCATAATTATAGTGCTATTTTTATATTGAGATAAAGGAATCATAGAAGCATGCTCTTATCTTAATATGCACTTTTAGGGAGGGAAATTGGGGACATTTTTCAGTGGATGAGCAAATAAAAACAATTGTAAAGTTGGTAATAAGAGAAGAAATTCCCCTTATTTACTTGAGACTAAGTTATTTTGAATTCTTTTGATATAGAGCATGAAACACAAGTAGATTTTTTAATGATGAGAAAGTAACATAATTGGAGGGGACAAGAGTTTTCACTTGTAATTGCAAAAAGTTATCTAAGTTGTACAGTCTAAGTAATGCTAGGAATGGAGTCAGAAAGAATTGAGTTCAAATTTGATCTCAGGCACTTACTAGCTTAATGACCCTGGACAAATCACTTAGCCTCTCTCAGTTTCCTTATCTATGAAACAGGGCTAATGATAGCACCTGCTTCCCAGGGCTGTGAGAATTGAACGAGACAACACATGTAAAGTTCTTTGCAAACCTTCGAGAACTGTTAAAATTTTTGATATTATTGATCTTTCATTTTACTAGAACTAGAACCTTTATTTCCCAACTTAACTAATGTCAACAGAACCTTGAAGAATATTCACTCATGTAGCCCAAATTCAAATACTGAATCATATCTAAACAACAATTAAACAGTTTATAATTTAAATCTAAGATTTTCAGATTGCTATTCCATCAGCAGTCTTTTTAGTACTAAAGTGTGAAGCCAGTCTTAGAAAGCAAATTAAAAGTAGAAACCCATCAATTAAGACTATGGAATAAGAACAAGGAATATGCTTTTGTGAGTAAGCCTTTCTGGGATTCATAGGTGATCCAATGAGATGATCATCCTTTCTTCTGGCTATGCTAGAAGCAAACTAGAGTATTGAGAAAAGTTGGTTTGGAGAATGTCCTCAAAAGGCTCATTAATTTTCTCAGATTCTAATTGAGGGAGACACACACACAGAGGGAGAGAGAGAGAGAGAGAGAGAGAGAGAGAGAGAGAGAGAGAGAGAGAGAAACAGACAGACAGATGAGAAAGAGATAGACATCTGTAATAGTGATAGAAACAGTGATAGAGACAGGCAGACACACAGACACAGACAAAGAGAGAGACACAGACACAGACAGAGAGACAGGGAGATACAGATATAGAGTGACAGTGAGCGAGACAGAGATGCAGAGACACAGAGAAAGACAGATAGAGACAGAGACAGAGACAAAGAGAGACAGAGAGGCAGAAGACAGAGACAAAGACAGACAGAAAGACAGAGAGACAGAACCACAAAGAGAGAGACAGAGACACAGAAATACCAAGACAGAGAGAGTCAGAGATATAAATTTTACAATAGGCATTAAAAAATAGGATATCCATATAGGAGAGGTAATAGTAATAAATAGTAAATAAAGCGTTATTGCCCCATCTAAAGGAAACCTCAGTCAGTTTAGTATCCCATATATAGTGTCACCTTTTGAACTGTACATGTATTTTGAATATAGTAGGAAAATTAGAATTGAATGAGTGTTTGATTCTCATTAAGTATGTTCTTGCCAAAGGCTATTTTATGTGATACAGAGGACAAAGAATAAGGGCAATTTAATGCTTAAGTCATAGCAGACAGCAGAAATAGTCTAAAGTGAACCTAAGAATAAAAATAGATAAAATTTATATTAGTTTTGTAGAGAGTCACCAAATCATGTTTGCATTGATGCTATCACTTGTGTGTGCCAAGTTGTTATTAAGAAACTCAAGTATCTTAATAATATTAAACATTTCAAAGGAATGATAATACCTTTGAGGTTTAGTTTATAATCAATTTTTTTTAAAAAAAATAAATACCATGAAGAAAATTGCTCTTATTATATTTATTTAGTTATTCCCAGGGAAAATAAATTTAAACATGACTATAACTTTGAACATTTTGAAACGCATATTAACATTGTCTAGTTAAATGGATAGTAAATCCAAGTTGTGGTAACAGAGTAGTTATTTGGTTACAGCTCTTGTTTGCAATCAGAATGTTGGTTTATCAATCCTGTGGGTTAGAGGTAGTTAAAAATAAGGTTGACACATGGATGGAAAAGATATCAAAAGATTAAGGTATCATCTCTGTGGAATGGATTACATATGAAAAAACTTTTTCCACAATTATTATTTCAGCATAGAAAGCAATAAGATGATTTATAGTTTCCAGACTTTAGTAAAACCTGACATGTAACAATTTGTCCAGTTTTCCTTCTTTCAGTTATTCTTTTTCTTCCATTTTCCAATAATAACAAAAATTTGAAATTTAACTTGAATAGCAAAGAAAAGGATGATGAAAGGGAACAGAAAGAGAAGAAGAAAGAAAGAAAGAAAGAAAGAAAGAAAGAAAGAAAGGAAAGAAAAAAGAAGGAAAGAACGAAAGAAGGACAGGCAAGGAAGGAAGGAAGGAAGGAAGGAAGGAAGGAAGAGGAAGGAAGGAAGGAAGGAGGGAAGGAGGGAAGGAGGGAAGGAGGGCAAGGAGGGGAAGGAGGGAAGAAAGATAGAGGGAGGAAGAAAAATTAGGGAATGGTACCTTAAGATAAGAATAAAATTTGAAGACTAGAGCAACTGTCTTAAGATAATAGAATTACAGTTACAACCCTATCCCAGAGCCCATTGGTATGAGTCTATCTCCTTATTGGTGAAGATGCCCTCTGTGAGGGATGGAGCAGACTAGAAGAGAGTGGAGAGATTCAGATTCTTCAGGATTCTCAAGCTTTATATTGTTTTAGGCAACTTAACCTAGGCAAACTAGGTTTGAGAGTGACCATGGAAGAAGCTAAGCCCACTTCAGGTTTCTGAAGGAAAATAATCTAGGAAAACATGAGAGGAATTAGCAGTCTCCATCATGTTTCTACTACTGGAAAGCTATTCTAGAGACTTCCTATTGGCTATAGAACTCACTTCCAGTTGAATTGAGATAATCCACTCCAAATGGAAGAGGTCCTTCACTCCATATTTTCTAGTACATGTTGTTATATGTATACCTTCTCTGTTTTGCTACTGATTTAGACAACCCAATTAGACAAATGGATTTCTTGGCAATGTACTACATGTGTGTTCATTGTGGAAGTGGTGTTTGGTCAAAGGGTCAAACCTTGGCTATAGAGCTTTGGATCCTTCTTCCCCCAGCAATGAGAGTATAATCAGAAGTTAGATTGAATCTCATCATATTTTCTAGACTAATAATATTTAAGAGAGAAACAATATAAATCTACCCTATCCTCTCTCTCTGCACAGAGCAGAGTTGCCAATTATCCCATTTCTGACCCCAACCTCCTGCTTCCACTCCTGGAAGGAATTAAAGTCTCCACTGGTGAAGGGGTGGGGAAATTAGAATCTAGAAATAACTATTCTTCTCCCCTTACAGTCACACAGAAACACCTCATGTTATAGGTGGGAGGACCTTGCAAGTAGTGGGGGGGCTTGCTACACATTGGGTTCTCTCTACATGTGGGGTCTCCTTTTAATATACAAACTTCTTGTTGCAAATATCACTTAGAAGAAAGAGTGCATTTATAAATACTTTACGATTCATGATTTGGAGGAATTACCACACATATAAAGTGATATTAAAATTAATCACAAGTGAAAAAGAGACAAGAAGTATGACAGGAAAGACACGGTACTCTGTGCACTATGATTCTCCTACATGTAGAGACTGAAATTAATCATAAAATACAATGAAGCATAAGACAGACAGTTTAGTACAATCTCAGCTTGTGCCCTAGATATGTCAATCTTCATTGGAGGCGTACAAGCCTTCTGATGCTGCCTTTTGCATTTACTTGTGGAAAAGTACAGCACCATTGTTTAATACTTCTGCACTCCTATAAAAGTTACCCATTGCAAATCTCCTTGGCTCTAAATGCAAAACAATGGCCATCCCCTGCTTCCCCCCACCCCACATTGATTAGGCAATTAATCCTGCCTTCAAGTCAACAATTTTTGGACAACTTACCATCTGCCAGAACTGAATGAAACTCTGGGAATATAAAGACAAGCATACAAGTAGTCCCCACCCTCAGATTTCAATCTGAAGGAAGAAACAAACACATAAAAGGAAGCTGAAAAACAGAACAGAGATGCATGTGTGTGGAGCAGGAGAGATGTGAGGTATCCTTCTAGAACACACAGCAGTGAAAATTCTGGGAGTCAGAAGGGTTATTTGGAAAGAAATACTTAGAGTACTAGATCTTTTTTGATGTATCCAAGCATTGTTCTTACTCCCCCCACCTCTTGCACCCCCCAAATTGATATATTTTTAAAATGTATATGTTTGTACCACTTAATTATCTAGGCCTTGGTTGAGAAATATGTCATGCAGTGTTAAACAGAGAGAAAGGGCGAAAGAAGAAGATTTAACTTAGCAAGAAGATCAAGCAGAGAAATGTTCTGTAGTAGACGGATAACCTCATTATCAGGAAGAACCAGATTCAAGTCCTATGTGTGATATCTACTGACTATTTGACCCAGACCAGTCACTTAACTTCTTGGTGCCTCAAAAAACTCTCAAAACTAAAAAAAATGCAGAGTAGGTTCTAACCTGAATAGGTAGGAATCTTTTCACGGGGAGTTCCCTGGAAAAATAAAATCACGAGTTTAATTTTTAAAAAGAAAAGAACTAAGATACAACAAAGGCACACATCAAATGGCTTGCACATTTTTGGATCTAGTTGTTTGGACTTCCCAACAGAAATAAAGATACATACCTAATTGATAAATAGTCAAAGAATATAAAAAGGAAGCTTTCAGAAGAAGAAACCAAACCTATCAATAGTCACATGAAAAAATTGTCTAAATCACTATAGATTAGAGGAATGAAAATTAAAACAACTTTGAGGTACCATCTCAAACCTATCATAATGAACGTGAAAGAAAAGGAAAATGACAAATGCTGGAGGGAACTTGGAAATGTAGGTACACCAAATTCATTGTTAGTGAAGTTGGGAACTGATATAACCATTTTGGAGAGCAAATTTGGAATGATGCCCAAAGGGCTATAAAACTGCCTACCTTTTGACTCCAAAGTAACACTACTAGGTCTGTATCCCAAAGAGAACAAAGAAAATATCGACCTATATTTAAAAAATATTGTAGCAAATCTTTTTGTGATATCAAAGAATTGGAAATTGAGGGGATGCCCATTAATTGGAAGATGGTTGGCCAAGATGTGGCATATGATTATGATGGAATAATATTGTGCTATAAGAAATGATGAAAAGGGTCCTTTCAAAAAAGCCTAGGAAGGCTAATATGAAGTGATGTAGAGTAGAGTGAGCAGAACCAGAAGAACATTGCGCACAGTAACAAAAGTTTTGTAAAGGTAATTAACTGCAAAAAAAAATTGGCTACTTTCATTAAGACGATGATCTAGGACAATTCCAATGGACTCATGATGTAAAATTTTTTCTACCTCCAGAGAGAGATAACTGACAAATTAGAAATGCAAATTGCAGGATATTTTTCTTTCACTTTCTTTTATGTTTCTTAGTGCAGCCAGGAGGCTAGAGTAGATAGGGTGCCAGGCCTGCAATTAGAAGATTCTTCTTGATAAGTTCATGTCTGGTCTCACTAGTTCTGTGACCCTGGACAAGTCACTTAATCCTGTTTGCCTTGGTTTCTTCATTTGTAAACGAACTGGAGAGAGGAAATGGCAAAAGCACTTCCAATATCCTAACGAAGAAAACCCCATTTGGGTTCACAACGATTTAAACATGACTGAAGTTTTTGAACAAACAACAAATGTTTCTTTCTTTTTCAAGTTTTTGTTTTTTTGCAACATAGCTAATATGGAAATATGTTTTTTTATGATTTCACATATGTAATTGCTATATCACTGACTTCTCAATGGGCCGGGAAAGGGCCAGAGGGAGAGAATTTAGAATTTTAAAAATGCTCAATAAATAAATAAATGAGTTATAAAAATAAAACATGACATATATTAAAATTATCAACTATAAGGCTATATTTCACAGTTATATATTCAAGCCATACTGATACGTAGGCCTAGAATATTGTTATAGATTGGCAGGCTTTGGTTTCAGAGGCAATTGTTTTTGTTGTTTTGTCTTGTTTTAAGTTCTGAAGATTGAAATTTACTACTAGATCATAGGACTTTAGGCTGAAATATGCCTTTTTAGATGAACTAGTCCATCTGTCTAAATTTGCAGATTTTAGTTTTTAAAATACAGCAGAACATGCTTACTCCAGTTTGTCCCTCCTGAGAGCTGAGTGTAAATTTTTCAATGTGAGATTTTACGCATAGGAAATTGGCACATACCACAAATTATTAGGAATGATTTATTGTTCTGTTGATTGCTTAGACTTTAGAAAATGATGCAGATAATGTTAATAATGCAGATTAAAATTAAAAATGTTCTGTGTGCACATTTATTTCAGAGCTTGTTGAATATTTACCAGCTTGCTCCTCTATGTGACCAAGAGTAATGTATCCATTTTGACCTTATCTTGGTATATGGTGAAAAATGTTGGTTGATGTCTAGTTTCTGCCAAATTACTTTCCAGTTTTCCCTGAAATTTTAGCTAAATATTGAGTTCTTAACCCCAAAGCTTCAATCTTTGGTTTTGTCAAGCACTATATTACAATGCACATTTATTAATGTGTAACTTGTACCTAATCTGTTCCATAGATTATCCATAGAAATCTGTTCCTCTATTTCTTAGCAGTAATATATTGCTTTGATGATACTATTTATATATAGTTTGAGATCTAGTACTACTTGGCTGTCTTCCTTCACATTTCTTTTTTCATATATTCCCCTCATATTCTTCACAATTTATCTTTAGACATGAATTTTGTTATATATTCCAGCTTTATAATTTTTAGTAGTTGATTGGTACGACATTGAATAAGCAAATAAACTGTCTTTTTTATTATATTGGTTCAGCCAATTCAAAACAATTAATATTTCTCCAATTGTTTAGATCTGACTTTATTTGTGTGAAAAGTGCTTTTTAATTGTGTTGTTATGGTTCTTGGGTTTGTCTTAGGGGTGTAGGGTATGTTCAGGGAAGACTAGTAACAATGACATAAGAGTTGCCAAGCCCTTTTCAGGGCTATTTTCTACCTTTGATGTCCACCTAACCCACCCACCTCACACCTGTGCCTCCAAGAAACTGTAGCATGCTTAGTGGCCCACACCCCTGGTAAACCATTTCAGCAGGCAGGGTAAACCGGGTTAAGAATAACTGGGGAGTCTCAAACCTGTGGATGAGTTGTTGGGGGGCAGGGGTTCTACCCCAATCATGTGAATACTCTGCTGGCATAATGGGAAAATGAGAACAATTTGTTCCAGTGGCCATGAAGGCAGCTGAAGTAGGTCCTGCAGAGCTTTTTAGAGCTGGTTAGACATCAAAGATGCCAAAGTCATACACTGCATCTCCAGCTATAATGCATCATCTTGTATGTAACAACAAGGTTGCTAGCAGCTGTGTGGGAGTGATGGACCAACAACAAGAGCACACAGAAGGGCTGCTAGCAAAGGTTCTTTGATCTGCTTTTTCTATGGAAAGCAACTTTAAGGGGTTAAAAATCTCACTTTAATTGAACATACGCATATCATTCACTTAGTTCAGGGGAATAAAAGTCAGCACCCTGAACTTCAGAACAAATTCAAACAAAAAATACAAACAGAGACAATATAAATAGATCAACACACAGATTTCTGCTTGACCAAATCACAATACCTAGTCACCAGAGAAGCACCAACATATGGATTTTAAAAGCTAGGGGGCTTTCAATAGCTACCCAGAGTCTTGTCACCAACACTCTTTCAATGAGTATGCCCCCAAAGGCGAAACACTAAATTCTGAATATATACACTTCTTCAGGGTCAAAGGGCATCACAACCATATGACTCAATCGCATGTGAACTAGGCCTTCCCTTGACCTAAGCAGGTCATCAAAGATTCCCAATTCAATCAAAGATTCCTTAGTGCTGAGAAGCACTCAAAAATAAAGACAACAAAATGTCCACTTTGCTTGCCATGCTCAAACAAAGGCAAGACTCATTAAAGGCACTTGACTGCCTTAGCATTGCAAAAGAGAAGACAACAAAAAAATCCCATCCTAATTACCATAACACGGACTGTGATGACTCTGGACGAGAGAAGTAAGATGATGACTCTGTGCAACTCTGACTCATTTCAATCCAATTTACACACAAATCAAAAGACATTACCCATACCGTTTTACCCTATCTAAACATTTTGTAGCAACAGGCAATAGATGAAATAGTAGGTGTGGACATGTTGGAAGCTGTAGTCACAACCCTGGACAAAGGCAGCCCAGACCATAGGGTCATCTTCTCAATGGAACCTGTAGTAGAATTTGGCAACCCTCTGGGTGTCTGAACAACTTTTTAAGGGTTGCACTGCTCACCTTTTGTTGTGAGGAAGAGGCTAGAGAAGGTGATCTAAAAATTGTTTGCGTATCCAACCCTGGCCTAATTATTGCTGCAGGTGGGGATACCACCCTGTAGTCAAAAGACACAAAACATACAAAAACTTCTGCAAAAGTGATTCCACTCATATCAGTACATGAATGTGCACACACTTATAGAAACACGAATGCAGTAGTCTGGAAAAAACAACAACAGCAGCTCTTATTGAGAGAGAATTCAGCTGGTATCACATCCAAATAGCAGCCCTGAGTGGAACAATGCTGGCAAATTAAGGACTGCTTACTGAAGTCAGAGCTGGATACAGATTTTTCTGGAGTGGCTGTAGTGAAGGAGAATGCTGTGAAGCTGGAGTAGATTTTGCAATCAAAACTAATCCAGTCAACAAGCTTGTATGTTTTCCAAAAGGAGTTAATGACAGGTTCATGTCAATGTGATTGTGACTTGAAGGAAAATGCCATGCCACCATCACCAATGCCTATGCTTCCACCATGACAAGCCCTGATAAGGTCAAAGAAAAGTTATATGAAGATCTACCTGGAGACCCTTATCATCAATGTGCCAAAAGAGGACAAGCTTATAATTCTGGGTGACTTTAATGCTAGAGTAGGCTAAGACTATCAGACATAGTAGGGAGTCCTTCAGAGGAATGGAGATGGAAACAACAGCAGTAATATCCACTTACTACTGAAGCCTTGCGTATTTTCATGACCTTCTCATCACCAACACTATTTTCCATTTACCTAAGCACAATAAAACTTTGTGGATGTACCCTCACTGTAAACATAGGCATTTAATAGACTATCTGATTCTAAGGAGAAGAGACAGACAAATATGTGAGAGTGATGAAGGCAATGTGTGGCACAGAGTCCTGGATTGATCATAGGTTTATCCTTTCTAAGCTAAATATTTACATTCAACAAAAGCAGTGGCCCCAAGGCAAAATGACTAACAGAAGGACTAATGTCAACAAATTAGAGCTCTTCTCTGAGAGGGAACAGTTTATTGCTAACTTGGAGGGAAAGTTGAGCCAATACACAGTTGGCAACAGTGGAGCAGAAAAGGAATGGGCAGGATCAGTAAGAAGAAAGAACAAATACAGTTTTATGTAGATGGTAATAACCCAAAGCAGTTTTATGATGCCCTGAAGACTATTTATGGGCCAAAGACCTATAGTGCATCTCAACTACTCAATCCTGATAGAGCCACATTGATTAGTGATAAGAATATGATCCTAGAGAGCTGGATTGAGCATTCCATAGTGTTCTCAACAGATCATCATCAATCATTGCTGAAGTCATTGACAGTTTACCTCAGGTTGAAGTTAATGCCACCCTAGCTGAAGTTCAAACGGAAGAAGAGGTTTTGAATGACATTAGGTTCCTTTCATGTGGCAAAGCACCTGGTGGCAAAGCACCTATTCCAGCCAAGATTTACAGGGTGGGGGTTCCATTGCTCATATAAAAGCTGGCTGAAATTGTCAAGGTTATGTGACAAGAGGAGGTTATCCCCCAAGAATTTAAGGACACCTCCATTGTCCATATCTTAAAAGGTAGATTGTCCTGTGACAATCATGGGCTGGGGGCGGGGATCTCTGTCTCTCTTGGTCATTGCTGACAAGATTCTTGTCAGAGTCCTCCTGACGAGGCTGACCCTACACCTGGAAGATGGCCATGTACCTGAGAGCCAGTGTGGCTTCAGAAAGATCCAACAAATGATTGATATGGGGTTTGCTGTCCAATAGCTCCAGGAGAAAGGCCAGGAGCATAACAGAGGTCTGTATACAATGTTCGTAGATCTGACCAAGGCCTTTGAGACTGTCAGTCATGAGGACTTTTGGAAAATTATGCCAAAATTTGGTTACCCAGAGAAGTTCATTAGTATTGTCTGTCAATTTCATGATCACATGCTTGCCTGGGTTCAGGATAATCACAATGGTCTTGTGCTTTCCCAGGCACCAATGGGGTGAAGCAAGTATTTGTGCTTGCTCCCATGGATTTTAGCATGATATTTTCAGCCACATAGTCAGATGTACTCAAGGAGGATGAACAGGGCATCAAGGCCAGCCACCACACTGATGGTAAACTCTTCAACTTGAAAAGGCTGCAAGCCAAGACGAATATGGGGGGAGTGTTGGTGCATGATTTTTTGTTTGCAGATGATTGTGCATTCAATGCAGCCTGTGAAGCTGAGATACAACAAAGTATGAATTGATTCTCTGCAATTTGTGTTAATTTTGGCCTAACAATTAACCCCAAGAAACCACAGGTGCTTCATTAGCCGGTGCCATACCTTCCATAAATGGAATCATTGGCTACAGAAAATGGAGTTTTGAATCCTCTAGATAAGTTCACTTACTTTGCCTGTATACTTTCCAGGAATGTCCACATAGATGATTTGGTTGATCTACATATTACCAGAGTTAGCTCAGTATTTTGGAGTCTCCAAAGCATAGTGTGAGAGAGAAGAGGTATTAGACTGATTACCAAACTGAAAGTCTACAGAATCACCGGGCTGACCTCATTGCTGTATGCCTATGAAACCTGGACAATATGCCAGTGCCTTGCCGGGAAACTGAATTTCTTGTATTTGAATTGTCTTAAGAAGATTCTGCAGATCACCTAGCAGGATAAGGTAGCAGACACTGAGGCCCTTTCTTTAACCAAACTGCCAAGCATTCAAACTCTACTGCAGATGGCACAACTCCAATGGGTTGGACACATGGTTTAAATGCAAGTATACATTTGCCCAAAAGACTATTTTTTGGAGAACTCACGCAGGGCAAGTGCTCACATGGTGGTGATAAAAAGTGATGTAAGGACACTCTCAAGGTCTCTCTTAAATTTAGAGACTCCACCCCAAATATTCACTTGGATTATTTGTGCCCCACCCATGGCAGAGCATTCTGAACTCATATTGGTCTGATTAGCCACAACTGGACACACTGTGACTTGACTCTAACATAGTGATGCCATTTTGGTTCTCTTTGAGAACTAAGGACAACAATCAACCAGGGTTTATCTTGGCAGGTAGAATCCCAAGTACTTTATATTGTCTACCATTATTTTGTTTACTTCATAATAGGCACTTTCTATTGTTTTAAAAAAAAAACTAAATTAATACTATTTTGTTTTTAACATTCTGTTCTTTTTCAAAATTTTAATTACAAATTCTATTTGTCTGTCACGTGCGTTCCCTTATTCACTGAGAAGCCAATCAATATGAGGTCAATTATATCTCTGAAATCAGAAAAACATGCTTATTAGCTATATTTCTTTAAAAAGGGGAGAAATAAAGAAAGTAAGAAAATTGTGCTTTAATTTTTCCTCAGATATCATCAATTCTCTCACTGGAAGTGGATAGCATTTTTCATCAGGAGTCCTTTGGAATTGTTGTGGATCCTTGTATGGATCAGAATAGCTATGTCTTTTATTGTTGATTGTCCTTTCAATATTGCTAATATGCTCTAGTTCTGCACATTTCATATTGTATCAGTTCATAAAAGTTTTCCGAGGTTTTCCCAAAACCATTCCCCTTATCGTCTCGTACAGCACAATAGTAATCAATCGTTATCATATGCCACAACTTGTTCAGTCATTGCAAAATTGATGAGAATTCTTTCAGTTTCTAATTCTTTGCAACCATGAAAAGAGCTATTATAAATAATTTGGTGCATATAGGTCCTTTTAATTTTTCTTTTTTTCTTTGTGATATAGACCTAGTAGTGGTATTACTGGTTAATAGTCCTTTGGGTCTAGTTATGTTTTTTCAAAATTGCTGCACGAGTTTGCCACTCCAACGACAATTTATTAGTGTACATATTTTTCTCTCATCCCCTCCTCCATTAATCATTTCTGATATGTATGACATAGTTCTTCAGAGTCCTTTTAATTTACTTTTCTCTTATCAATAGTGATTTAGATTGTTTTTCACATGACTATAGATAGCTTTGATTTCTTCTTCTACAAATTGCCTGTTTACATCCTTTGACCACTATCAATTGGGAAATTGCTCATTTTTATGTTGACTCAATCCTGTTCTCAGTATATTTGAGGAATGAAGGCTTTATCACACACACATGCACACATACACACATGCATACACACATACACATACACAATACCTTGTAAACATTTTTATTATTACCTCATTTTCGATGGTTGGATTTTTTTTTCTTTTTTTTGGTTCATTCGTGTCTGATACTCCATGAGCCTATTGGAGTTGTCTCGAAACAATCTAGTTTACACGATCATAATTTTTAAATTAATTCTATTTTTGCTTTTGTTTTGTTGGAGATCAGGTTTATACAACTGGTTGTAGTGTGTGTGTACATATATATATATATATATATATATATATATATATATATATATATGTATGCATATATGTGTGTCTGTATGTATGTCTGTATTCTTCCCTCTTTGAACTAATTCTGATGAGAAGTTCCAGCGTCGCCTGTCACCCTCACTCCTCCATTTCCTGTGACAATGTAAGAGCTCTTCCTTGCATGTCTCTTATGCAAGAAAATTTTTCCCATTCAAATTGTCTCTTCCCCATTGTCACAGTGCATCCCTCTTTCTCATCCTTTCATTTTTTTGTTTGTTTGTTGCAAATCATTCCAACATAATTGACTCACATCCATTTCCTGTCTATATGTCTGTTGTGTCAAAAAAAGTGAGACCCAGATATAAATTTTGATGTGGATTTATTCAAGCACATGGAGTAAAGACTCAAATCGAACAGCCCTGAGCAGGGGTAGGGTCAGGGTATTTAAAGGGAAAAAAAACACAAACTGATTTCCATGGAGATGGGAACACAAACAGTGGGGCAAGCTAGGGCAGGATTATTCCCATGGAGATGGGTGCACAAACTGTGGGCAAGCTGAGGCAGGATTATTTCTGTGGAGATGGGAGCACAAACTGTGGGATGAGCTGGGGCAAGATGGAGGGTAAACTGGGGGACAGGGCACAACATGTCAACTCCTTTTTACTGCCTTAATAATGATAAAATTCTTAGAAGTTACATGTATCATCATCCCATATAGAAATGAAAATCGTTTAATTTTATTGAGACCCTTATGCTTACCTTTTTAGGCTTCTCTTGAGTCTTGTGTTTGAATGTCAACTTTTCCATTCAGCTCTGTTCTTTTTGTTGGGAATGTTCGAAAGTCTTCTATTTCATTAAATATCTACTTTTTTCCCCTTGACGGATTATACTCCATCTTGCTGGATAGATTGTTTTTGGTTTTCATACTGGCTTTTTTGCCTTCTGGAATATTATGTGCCAAGCCTTCCACTTCTTTTACATGGAAGTTGCTAATTCTTTTGATGCATGTCATTCGAAATTTTTTCTGGCTTGTTAAAGTATTTTCTCATTGATACAGGAACTGTAAGTTTTGACTGTATTACTCCTGAGAGTTTTCATTTTGGGATGTCTTTCAGGAGCTCACTGTTGGATTTTCCAATTTCTATTTTACTGTTTGTGTCTAAGACACCAGGACTGATTTCCTTCACAAATTCTTGAAAAATGAGACATAGGCTCTCTTTTGATCATGTTTTTGATTTAGTACACTGTTAAATGCACTCTCTCCTTGGTCCAGTTTTAAATTATTTCTCCTTGATTTATTTTTCATTTGAGTTCCTTTTCTGATGAGATATTGCACACATTTTCATCTTTCTTTTCATACTTTTTACTTTGCTTTATTGTTTCTTGATTTGTCATGGAGTCACTAGGTTCCACTTGCCCAATTCTGATATTTAAGGGATTATTTTCTCAGTGAGATTTTGTCCCTCATTTTGCATTTGGCCAATCCTGTTATTTAAGGAGTTCTTTCTTCAGTGAATTTATATACTTTCTTTTCTACTTAGGTTCCTATCTTCAGGGAATTTTTGTGCTTCCTTTATCACTAGGCAAATTCTGTTTTTTTAGGTGTTATTTTAAAGTGTTATTTTTTGTGTCTCTCTTACAAAGCATTTAATTCTCTTTTCATAATTTTCTTGCATCACTCTTTTCTTCGTATTTTTTTCTCTACTACTCATTGTTTCTTTAAGACTTACAGGATTTTTTGTTGGACTTCTGTAAAGTTAGCATTTTTTTTGAGAGTCTGTAATTTTTCACATTGTTGTCTTTTCAACATCTATGTCTTGGTTTTCTCTGCAACTGTAGTTGCTTTTTATGGTCAAATTCACTTTATTTCTTTGCTCATTTTCCCTGCCTATTTTTAAATTTTTTTGTATTTTGGTATTTTTGGTACTTATTTTCCCCAGTTACATGTAAAAAAACAATTTTTAACATTTGTTTTTAAAATATTGACTTTCAAATTCTCCTTCTTTCTCCCTACTCCTCCATCTTCCCTGTTCCCCTGCCATTGAGAAGGCAAGCAATTCCATATAGTTTGTACATGTGTAGTCATGCAAAGCATATCTATCATATCCATAACAGTCATGTTGTGAAAGAAAACAGACGAGGAAAAAAAAAACAAGAAAAGTAAATAAAGAAAAAAAAGTATGCTTCAATCTATATTTAGGCACCAATAGTTTTTTTTTTCCTCTGGGGACAGATAGCATTTTTCATCATAAGCCCTTCAGAATTGTCTTAGATTATTGTATTGCTGAGAATAGCTGTCATTCACAGCTGATCATCTTGCAATATTTCCATTACTTTGTAGACAGTATATTACACTTTGCATCAGCCCATAAAGTCTTTCCAGATTTTTTTGACATTATCCTGCTCATCACTTCTGATAGTACAATAATATTCCATCATAGTCACATATCACAACTTTTTCAGTCATTCCCCAGTTGATGGGCATACCCTCAATTTCTAACTCTTTCCACCAGAAAAGAGCTGCTATAAACATTTTTGTACCTATACATCTTTTTACTTTTTTTAAATCTCATTTGGAATAAAGATCTAGTAATAGTAATGCTAGGTCAAAGGGTATGTTTGGTTTTATAGCCCCATGGGCATAGTTCCAAATTGCTTACCAGATTGGTTGAATCAGTTCACAACTGCACCAACAATGCATTAATGTCTCATTTTCCCCACATCCCCTCCAACATTTGTCATTTAACTTTTCTGTCTTATTAGACAATCTAATAGGTATGAGGTAGTACTTCAGAATTGTTTTAATTTGCATTTCTCCAAACAATAGTGAGTTAGAATTTTTTTTTTCATATGACTATAGATAGCTTTGATTACTGGCATCTACCTCCATCCTATTCTCCCAACCCATTTATTCTATTCTCTCTCTCCTTTCACCCTGTCCCTACTCAAAAGTGTTTTGCTTCTGACTACCCCCTCCCCCAATCTATCACACCCCTTTTCTCTTATCCCCTTCCTCTCCTAATTTCCTGTAGGGTAAGAAAGATTTCTATACAATTGCACATGTATGTTATTCCCTCTTTGAGTCAATTGTGATGACAGTAAGGTTTACTCACTTCCCCTCACCTCCCCCCCTTCCCCTCCATTGTAAAATTTTTTTCTTGACTCTTTTATGTGAGATGATTTAACCCATTCTACCTGTCCCTTTCTCCTTCTTCCAGTATTTTCTAGATATCATCGCTTCATATTCAACTCACATCTGTGCCATCTCTCTCTCTCTCTGTATATATGTATTCATGTATATATACATATACATACAAATATCTATATCTATATATATAATATCTATATGTATCTATATCTATATATCTATGTCCATGTCTATGTCTATGTCTATATCTATGTCTGTATATGTCTGTATCTATATCTATATCTATCTACTCTTTCTAACTACCCTAACAACAAGAAAGGTCTTATGAGTTACAAATATCGTTGTCCCATGTAGGAATGTAAAAAATTTAACTTTATTAAGTCCCTTATGATTTCCCTTTCCTTTTTACCTTTTTATGCTTCTCTTGAGTCTTTTATCTGAAAGCCAAATTTTCTATTCAGCTGTGATTATTTCATCAAGAATGCTTGAAAGTCCTCTATCTCATTGGATGTCCATTTTCCCCCCAAAGGATCATACTCAGTTTTGCTGGGTAGGTGATTCTTGGTTGTAATCCTAGCTTCTTTGCCCTCCAGAATATCATATTCCTAATCCTCCAGTCCTTTAATGTAGAAGCTACTAAATCTTGTTTTATCCTGACTGTGACTTCATACCTGAATTGTTTTTTTCTGGCTGCTTGCAATATTTTCTCCTTGACCTGGAAACTCTGGAATTTAGCTATAATATTCCTGACAGTTTTCATTTTAGGATCTCTTTCAGGAGTTGATTGGTAGATTCTTTTAATTTCTATTTTACCCCCTGGTTTTAGAATATCAGGACATTTTTCCTTGCCAATTTCTTGAAAGATGATATCTAGGCTCTAGGATCTTTTTTTTTTGATCATGGCTTTCAGGTCGTCCAATAGAGTTTTCATTTATTTCCAATGTATCTATTTTCCAGGTCAGTTGTTTTTCCAATGAGATATTTCACATTGTCTTCTATTTTTTCATTCTTTCCGTTTTGTTTAATTGCTCCTTGATTTCTCATAAAGTGATTAGGTTCCATTTGCTCCACTATAACTTTTAAGGAATTATTTTCTTCAGTGAGCTTTTGGACGTCCTTTTCAATTTGACTAGTTCTGCTTTTTAAAGCATTCTTTTCCTCATTGGCTTTTTGGACTTCTTTTGCCATTTGGCCTAGTGTTTTTAAGGTGTTATTTTCTTGAGTATTTTTTGCATCTCCTTTACCAAGCTGTTGTCACTTTTCATGATTTTCTGGTATCACTCTCATTTCTCTTCCCAATTTTTCCTTTACCTTTCTTGACTTTCAAAATTCTTTTTGAGCTCTTTCATAGTGTGAGACCAATTCATATTTTCTTGGACACTTTGTATGTAGCAGCTTTGACTTTGTTGTCTTATTCTGAGTGTGTATTTTCATCTTCCTTGTCACCATAACAACTTTCTATAGTCAGAGCTTTTTTTGCATTGTTCGCACTATTTCCAGACTTTTACTTGACTTCTAGCTTTGTTAATGTAGGGCTCTGCTTCCAGTATGGAGGGCATACTGTGCCAAGCTTCAGGTGTTTTATGCAGCTGTTTTCAGAGATGCTTCTTGGAACCTATAAGTTTTCAGTTCTTCTAAGCATGATCCAAGTAGAGAGTTTACTCCTCTCCTGGCCTATCCTCTGGTCTGTGAGTGACCACAGGCACTCTTTTCTCCCCTGGAACTGTGAGAAGGGTCCCCTTTCCATGGCTGCCACAAGCTCTGCCATGCCAGCACTCCTGTATCTGAATATGAGCAAAGCTACAGAGTCCTGTTTCAGTCCTAGTCAAAAAATCCAAAACAACCAAAACAAAAGAAAACAAAAACTGTTATAGCCTTCTGCCCAGCTGTTTCAAACCCTTTACTTTCCGTGGCTGGGTGCTCCAGAAAAAGCCACTGCTGTTGCTGATGATGATTCAGTCACTCCCAAAGTCTGCTCCTGGTTTCCTGAGGCCAGGGCTGTGTTGCCTGGCCGGTGTACCATTCTCAACTGGTGGGAAAGGCTTTTTTGCTGACAGTTTCTAAATTATCTTGGTATCTGTGGGCTGAGAGGTCTGGAAACCACCACAGCTGCCAGTTATTCATTCACCCTGAGGCCTGCTCTGGGTTTGCTGTGCCTGGAGCTGTGCTGGTACAGTTTACTCTGGACTGTACTCTTCTCTCACCCTGGTGCAAGACACCCTTCTTGCCAATCTTCCAAGTTGTCTTGGCTGGAAATTTGTTTTGCTCCATCTTTTTGAGCATTCTACTACTCTAGAATTGTTAGAGTCATTTGTATAGGTACTTGGAGGGGTTTGGGGGAGAATTCAGGTGACCCCATGCCTTTACTCTGCCATCTTAGCCATGCCTATTTCTTAACTTGGAAGTTCATGTTAAAATTGGCCTCTACTCACTTGAGGGTATGGAGGCACTGAACAAACTTCAGGCTTTATTGTGCTATTCTTTTCAGTGCTAGCTCTAGGTGTCTACAAATTCTTGGTGTTTCCAAGTTGGTGTGATCTTAGGAGAGGTGTGGTTACTGATCTCCTGGTCTGCACTCTGGTATTTACCCAGGAAAGTCTTCCAGACTCCTGAGGCACAAGCACTAGCATTCTGCCTTGAAACTAGGACCATGGCCCCCATTTTCTTTTGACCAACCACAAGTACCTCTCTCTGCTTTAGAACTATGACCCAGAACTGAGTATGAGCAAGAGTATTGCTGATCAGTGCCATCTGTAACCAGTACCATCCAAGTGCCCTTTGTAATCTTTTTGTGACCAGTTTCCAACCCCTTTGCTGTTTCTGGGCTGAGGGATCCTGAGGCTACTGCTTCTGCTGTGTGTCCTGGCTCTGTCTGAACAGGCTTCCACCCTGTGTCACAAACTTCTCCTACAGACCTTCTATTTTCTCTTAGGCCAGAACAACATGTCCTGATCTTTTGCTGGCTCAGCTGTTCCAAAATTTTATTTGAGGTGTTATTTTAAATTTGTTTTTAGGGGGTTGTTGAGAGTTCTCTGGAGTTGCCTCTAATCCACCATCTTGACTGTGTCTGTAGTTATTTTCTATTGAATTTTACTTTCTAGCTCTTGCTGCTGGGTTTTGTTTTTACTACATAGAAATGCTGATTATTTATGAGGATTTCTTATAATCTGCAACTTTGCTGAAGTTGTTAATTGCTTTAACTAGCTTTAATTTATTCTCTGGGGTTCTCTAAGTATCTCTTTTGTTAATGAATATGTTTAGAGTTACAAATTTCTCCCTAAATTGATAATTAATTCTTGAAATTATAAAATGTGGCCACACACACCTTGTTCTTTTTTTACTGGACAGGAAACAACAAACCTTGCACTGGCAAATAGGCTGGCAATCACATTTTTATTAGGCACAGAGTGTATGGGGGCAAAATACACATAAAGGCAGAGACAAGTAGCAAAATTCTAACTGTAGCAAGGGAATAGGGGATGGAATAGTGAAGGAAGAAAGGTAGAGTGGGGAAGAAGATGGGTAAAAGGGAGGGACAGAGAGTATCACATAACCATGGATTGAAGTTGGGAACACCAGGGAGCATAGACCAGTGAAGATGGAAGAGTGCTAGGTGGGGGGCAAATTTCGAGTTCTCATTTTTATAGGGTTTTGGGAGGAATAGACAAAATCTTATTTGTGTCACCTTGGGAATAGTTCATTAACATATGCAAATCACATCAAAATTATCAATAAATCTTTAAAGTCATCATCTCAAGTCATCAGCACTTTTTGATATCCTGCTTGTCTGGAACTCTGGAGGTCTAGAATTTTCTGGAATTTACATGTCATAGAGCCACAACACCGATAAGAAGGGTTTCTGCTGATTGAGCACATATTACTAGGATGTGAATTTTGTGTAATGTTTGATACAATTTGCGAATTATGCTCCTTTGTTCTCTGAGATAGTGTGTATGTAACTTCCAAGTTCCTCTTTACAATCATTTTTCTTTCTATTGCCCCTTAAAATGGACTACTTATGAATTTACTTAATATACTGACTAGAAAGGGGTGTGATCAAGGGTCAGAACAAGATACAATTTCGGACACTCTCTAACAGACTACCACATCTGTATGCTTTAAGCTTATTATTTTGTTTGTTTGATAAAATTTTCTTTGTTTCTAAAATTTGCTCTTGTCCCACCAGTTCTTTAATCTTTAATTATTTAGTCGCACAAATGATTGTCTAACTGTTTTAAGTATCCTTGCATTAAATATAGTTTCTAGCATTGTTATCAGTAAATGCTGTGTTTAGTATTTAAGGTTTTATGAATATTTTGTGAGCTTTTAATGGCCCAGTATAAGCCAATATGTTTTCATGTTACCATGCATATCAAAGTAGTATGTACATTCCTTTCTATTTCATTCCAGTAATCATAAGAGATTTTATCATCTCTAATTTTTCTGAAATTCTATTCAGGTCCTTCACTTGTTCTTGTTTATCATTTTTGTTGCATATAATAAGATCACATTTTTTAATGGATCTGAAAGGGTATTTATCTTTACCATAGAAGGTTTCTGGATTGAGGAAAGTAATGATAAAATATTTATTAAGTGCTGTCTATGTATCAAACAGTGATAAGCACTAGGGATGTAATACATGAAGGCAAGATTGTCCTGCCTTCAGGAACATATTCTTTCTTTCTAATGATAGAGTAAAGCAAATATATAAAGGAATGACAGAAGTGTGATAGGGACAGAAAGCTGGGAGTGAATGGACTCATCATTGAACATAAGTAGAATGTCTTTGAAATGGTCTGTGCATTATATGCAGGATATTTCAGAGCAAGATAAGGAGAAAGCACATATATTAGAGCATAGGGTTAGAATTTAGGGTTCTGGTAGGAAAGGCATGAGAAAACTGAGGATGAGGAGTAAAGAAGTCGTGCATTACCAATGGCCTAGTGGTTGAATGGGAGAGGAGAAAAATATGCAGAAATGTATATTGTATGAGGAACATTGGATACTCTGTTTTCTTTATAAGAAACATGTTTTAGTTCCTTTACACTGTACATGTATATACATACAGTCTTTATTTAAAAAGTAACATTTGTAATATATTTATATAATCAAAATGGAATATAAGAGCTCAATTCAGAAGTCAACTGCTATTTATGATAAGATTTCCCTGAAGCCCCAATTCAATTTTCTAGTTTCTGATGACATCTCTCTTAGGGAAAATCAGCATCAATATGATTAATTCATGTATTGCAAAGCACAGCAACAAGGGAATTTGGGCAAGATGTAAATCAACTATCCTAAACTTAAACTCTCAACTTAAATTTTTAAAGAGATGTAGAGATATTATAAGGGAAGTAACATTGAACTGTCAAAAAATCCCCACTCTTCATGCCATCAGAAACTCAAGCTGTATTCCAATATAAGCTTGAGGGAATAAGGACTTTGATAACTAAGCCTAAGTAATTCTTCTTGTCATACTAAAAGAGAATATCTATATCCATTTAAAAATGATTGTCTTGGCAGCTTCAAGTTAAAAAATAAAAGTAGTTCCCTGACCTTTCTGTCCTAAAGGGAAAAAAATAAAGAAACTTCAAAACTCAGAAAAATTCTGTTAGGTTTCAGAAACAGGTTTCAGGAAAAAAAAAAAACAACAATCAATTGGATTCTGCCTAGGTGGGATTATGTTACAGAATCTAATTTGGCATGGAGAAAAGAACTGCCTCATAATCTTTACTTGCTGTCTAGAGTGATTTTTTTCCACATAGTTAGTGATTTTCCATACGTTTCACTTACTAGATTAGATCCCAACCTATAGCTTCCCTCCCTTTCATTTTCATATCAATTTCAGACCTTGAATATTTCCTTCTTCATTGTTTTAATCACCTTTATTTACAACTAGGTGCCTGAATTCCAGGTGGCATATTGTGATTGGAACTCTTATCTATATGCTTCCTTTCCAGTAATTTCTTGGCATTATATTTATATTTTTCCATCAAAATCTTACTTGTGGTTTGTGCTCATTGCAAGTCACTGAGCTGTTCAGTATGCAAATGATAGTCTGCCAAATAATAATCCATTTAGGTCACTTCCCACATCAATGGATGAGGCAAAGTTTGTGCTGTCCTTTAGTTCCATTAACCTATTGAGCCACCCCCTAATCTCACCACAATACTACCTAGTTTGTATTTGGCAAAACAAAACAAAACCCAAAAAATCCATCACTGTTAATGTACTGTACACTTTTCACAACTTTTAGTGGGAGTTAAAACTTTGAACAAATAAAAATTTTTCTGTTGATTATAATTTTTAGAGTTCAGGATAATTTAATTAATTTCATTGATTTTGAAAAATTTCATTTTTTTGACAATATAGTATGTCAGACCCCAGAGTTTACTAATATGCATTTGGACTCCAGAGACCTTTACTAGAGGAATGCTGTAATGTTTACTCTGCCTTCCTATGTAGCCTTGGGCAATATTCTATCAAGGAATTCACATCTAATCAAACCACTAGTGCCTTGCAAGAAAGAACACTCTGAAGGGATTTATTTCATCAGTATTAATGAGAGATGACATGGTAGTTATAAAGGAGTATGAGGAGAGGAAATGGAGATATGAATTAGATCAAAGATTGAGTCTCTTTGTTTGGATCATAGGGACAACAATACCAAGGTTGGCATTCCAAAAAAATTTCATCTGTGTGAGTAGCAGGGGGTTTGAAAGAGGGCAATCATCAGAAGATAACAGTTGAGATGGTAATTCCCCTTTTGGGGTTGCTCTCAGTGTTCTTGGTAATTAAGAGATCTAAGGTCAAAGGGAAGTTTTGAAAGTCTTTAACTATATTATTCAGAAAGATCCTTTAATGGCAGTTGGTCTCACTTTGCTTATATTATTTGAGGGCCCTAAACAAGATAATTCCCAAGGTTTCTTTCAGATTCTATGAGTCTCATTTACTCATCATCAATGCCTCTTTAGTTTTACTGAGGATGCATGACGATGATGATGGTGATGATGATGATTGTGGTGGTGGTGGTGGTGGTGGAGGATAACATTTATAAACATAATGTTTATTATGTGTCAAGCAAACACACTTTGCAATCATTATCTCATTTAATCCGTATAACAACCTTTCAAGGTAGGTACTATTATTGCTATTAAGATAACGAAATGGAAGAAAACAGGTTAACTGACTCACCCAGAGCAAATAGCTATTAGATTTCTGAGGCAGGACTTGAATTCAGATTTGTTAATGTCAAGGTTGGCTCTCTCTTTGCTATGAAATGCTTGAGACATATAGACTGAAGGTCAAAAGAAAAGTTGGTACTAGATAAGTAGATTTAAGAATTATCAATATAGAAATGATTATTGAATCCATGGTTGCTGATGAGTTCACCAAGTCAAGTAGTATAGAAGGAGAAGAGAACTCAGAACAGAGTCACATGGGGCACTGGTCAGCATGATATAGATAAAGGTCTAGCAAAGGACACTGAGGAATAGTGAGACAGGTAAGAAGAGAATCAGGAGAGAGAGTCCTGAAACCCTAGAGAGGTTAATATCAAGCAGAAGAATGTGATCAACAGAGAGGTCACGACAGATGAGGACTGATAAAAAGACTGCTGGATTTGGTAGTTAAGAGATCATTAGTAACTTTAGAGAGATCAATTTCACATGTCTAATGCCATAGAAAGTTAGAAGAGAATGAAGAGAAAGGAAATTGAGTCAGGTATCTGTTGTAGATAGGCCTTTCTTGGCATTTAGCCACCAAAGGTAGAAGAGATATGGAATGATAGTTGGCAAAAATGGATCAAGCAAGTGAGGATTTTTTGAGGATAGTTTTGTTTCAACATTTAAATTTATTTATTTTTAGTTTTCAAGATTCATTTCCACAAGAGTTTGAGTTATAAATTTTCTCCCCATCTCTCTCCTACCCCCACCCCAAGATGGCATGCATTTTGATTACCCCCAATCTGCCTCCCCCTTCTATCACCACCACCCCATCCCCTTCCCCCTTTCTCATAGGGCAAGATAGATTTCTATACTCCATTGCCTGTACATCATATTTCCCAGTTGCATGTAAAAATAATTTTAACATTGGTTTTCAAGACATTGAGTTCCAAATTCTCTTCCTTCTTCCCTCCCCACACACCTTTATTGAGAAGGCAAGCAATTCAATATAGATTATACATGTGTAAACACAGGCAAAACACTTCCATTATAGTCATTTTTTTTGAAAGACTAACTTTATTTCACTCCATCCTATCCCGCCCCCATTTATTCTATTTTCTCCATTGACCCTATCCCTTTTCAAAAGTGTTTGCTTCTGACTACCCTCTCCCCCAATCTGCCCTCCCTTCTATCATTCCTTTCCCTGTTATCCCCTTCTTTCCTACTTTCCTGTAGGGTAGCTTACCCAATTGAGTGTGTATGTTATTCTCTCCTTAAGCCAAATCTGATGAGAGTAAGGTTCACTCATTCCCTTTCATGTCCACTGTCTTCCCTTCTGTTATAACAGCTTTTTCTTGACTCTTTTATGTGAGATAATTTGCCCCATTCTTTCTCTCCCTGTCTCTTTCTCCAAATATATTCCTCTCTCACCCCTTAATTTTATATGTTAGATATCATCCCTTCATATTCACCTCACCCTGTGCCCTCTGCATACACACACACACATGCACACACATGTATACAAATATACACATATATGTACATATTCCCTTTAACTATCTTAATACTGAGAAAGATCTCATGAGGTACAAATATCATCTTTCCACGTAGAAATGTAAACAATTCAATTTTAATAAGTCCTTAATGATTTCTCATTCCTGTTTAACTTTTCATGCTTCTCTAGATTCTTATATTTGAAAGTCAAATTTTCTATTCAGTTCTGGTATTTTCTTCAAGAATATTTGAAAGTCCTCTATTTTATGGAACGTCAATTTTTTCCCCTGAAGTATTGTACTCAGTTTTGCTGGGTAGGTGATTCTTGGTTTAATCCTAGCTCCTTTGACCTGCAGAATATCTTATTCTAAGCCCTTCTATACCTTAATGTAGAAGAAGATAAATCTTGTATTATCCTGATTGTGTTTCCACAATACTTGGAATGTTTCTTTCTGGCTGCTTGCAATATTTCCTCCTTGTCCTAGGAACTCTGGAATTTGACTACAATATTCCTAGGAGTTTTCCTTTTGGGATCTTTTTCAAGTGGTGATTAGTGAATTCTTTCCATTCCTATTTTACTCTCTGGTTCTAGAATACTAGGGTATTTCCCTTGATAATTTCTTGGATTATGATGTCTTGGCTCTTTTTTTTTTGATCGTAGCTTTCGGGTAGTTCAATAATTTTTAAATTTTCTCTCCTGGATCTATTTTCCAGGTCAGCAGTTTTTTTTTTTTTCCAATGTGATATTTCACATTGTCTTTTATTTTTTTTCATTCTTTTGCTTTTGTTTTATAATTTCTTGATTTTTCATAAAGTCATTAGCTTCCATTTGTTCCATTCTAACTTATAAGGAATTCTTTTCTTCAGTGAGCTTTTGGGCAGCCTTTTCCATTTGAACAATTTTGCTTTTAAAGGAATTGTTCTCCTCATTCCCTTTTTGGACCTCTTTTGCCATTTAGGTTAGTCTATTTTTCCATGAGTTATTTTTTTCTGTATCCTTTTGGGGGGGGTCTCTTTTAGCAAGCCATTGACTCATTTTTCATAATTTTCTTGCATCACTCTCATTTCTTTTCCCAATTTTCCTCTACTTTTCTTACTTGATTTTCAAAATCTTTTGGAACTCTTCCATAGCCTGTGACAAATTCATATTTTTCTTGGAAGCTTTGGGTGAAGGATCTTTGATTGTGTTGTCTTCTTCTTGTTGTAGGTTTTGATATTCTTTGTCAGCAAAGTAAGATTCTGCAATCTGAGTTTTTTATGCTGTCTGCTCATTTTCCCATTAAATTACCTGACTTTTGAGCTCTCTGTCAAGGTATGACTGCTTCCAGAGTGAAGAGTTCTCTGTCTTAACCTTCAGGAGTTTTGTGCAGCTGTTTTCAGAGCTATTTCTTGGCATCTTTAAATTTTCAGTTGTTTTGAGGTGGTATGATCCAAAAGAGGTGTTTACTCCTCTCCTAGCCTTCACCCTGTTCTGTGAGTGACTCCAAGTACTCTTTTCTGCCTTGGAACTGTGAGTAGGACTTCCTCTCCACAGCCACCACAAGCTCTTCCACATCAGCAGTCCTCCTCACCCCTGGACCACTACCCAGGACTGTGACCCAGACCTAAGCTAGACAAAGCAAGAGAATTCTGTCTCAGAGCCAGAAAACAGATCCTTGCAATTCTGGGCTCATCAGCGGCTTGATACCCCCACCATCTGTGTGCCTGGAGCTCTGGAAGCAACCTCTACCACCATTGCCACTACCTACTGCCACTTCCACTGCTCAGGGGCTGGGGCCAGACTGAGCTCTTATCTCATACTTGCCTGGCTATGTTTTCTCACTGATTTACTAAATTGTCTTTGGCATTTGTAGGATAAGAAGTCTGGAAATCACCACAGCTACTAGTGATTCAGTGTCCTGAGGCCTGCTTCAGCCTCGTCTTTGTCGGGGGTGGGGGGGAGTGGCCACACTGGATTGAGTGCTCTCTTCCCAGCCCAGCATGATAGACCCTTCCTGTGGATCTTCCAGGTTGTCTCGGACTGGAGATTTGTTTTACTCTGTCCTGTTTTGTGTTCTGTAGCTCCAGAATTTATTTAGAGTCATTTTCACTGGTATTTGGGGGGTTTTGGGGGACAACTCAACCAAGTCCCTTCTTCTACTCTGTCATCTTGTCTCTGTCCCCCGAAATGGGCAGGTTTTAGGCAATAGGGAAGTAGTTACTAAACAAGGACTGATTGAGGAAAGAATGTGTATGACAGAGGGGTCAGTCTTTTAGATGGAGTGGAATGAAATTGATTCACTTGTGCAGGTAGAGGGGTTTTCCTTGCCAAAGAGAAGGGCTACCTCTTCATGTGTGACAAGGGTGAACAAAGAGATGGTGTCTGATATGAAATAAGAAAGGGGAGAGAAGAGGGAGATCTTGTGAATGGCCTCATTTCTTTCAGTAAAATATAAAGCAAAATATTCACCCAAGATGGTAAGGGGAGAGGTATGGGGAGTCAGGGATGATTTGGGTAGAGATGAAAGGGTTTGAAAGAGCCATCAGGGTAAATGGTATAGTGATTCAAATTTTAAGGTATAGTATTATTTTTTAGGAGCTTTAAGGTTATGTAACATAAATTTGCAGTAAACCCATTCAGAATGGTTGTATGATTTTCTCCTGCAGGGTTCAGCTGCACATATGTAAGAATGAAGACAGTGAGTATTGTTCATTATCCAAGGCTGAGGCTTTGCAGAGTATCACTCTTGATATATGGGGGCAAGGGACTCAAGGAAAGATGACATCTTAGAATTGAACTGGTTGATTAAAGAGTCAAAATAAGAAAAAGGATTAGAGTGTGATTACTGCAGGGATGATGACTTTAGAGAGAACTGAGGACTCAAGAGATTGGAGGTTTTAGTGCTGACAGATAGCAAGGTTTGGTATTGGAAGGTAGAGGAAAGGGTGAGAAGATAATAAATTGTGATAATATAAGTGAGATCCAGAACTCACAACCAGGAAGGTGGTACATTTATGGGTGTTGGCAAGATCAAGGGTATGATCATATTTGTGTTTGGCTTAGATAGGGTGGGGAAGTGATTGATGAGAAATGAATAGGTTGAGGCCCTGGAGGATCACAATCTTGGAGGCAGTATTAATAGGTATGTGGAAGCCAGCTGTATGAGGACAGGAATTAAGGAAGTGAGAAAGATTGGGATCCAGGTATTGAACACATTAAGAAAGGAAGTGAAGTGTCCTGGAGTTTTGGAGTCAACAGCTACCAGAATTTTGATTGATTGGTAGATGTGAGATACAAGAACCTCAAAAGAGAAGAGGAAAGGTTACAAAATGATGGTGGTAGGCAGAGAACTTGCCAAGCAAGGGTTATTCCAATTCTTCCAACTAGATCAATGAGTTGAGGGCAATGAGTGAAAGTGTAGCCAGTACTGGAAATGTTGGCCAGGGAGTCAGTTGTCAGCAGAGAGTCAGGTCTCCGTGACTGACGAAAGATGGAAAGAGTGGGTGAAGAAAATGTTTTAAATGAAACAGTTATATTGTTTATGTAATAGGCATTCTAGAGGGCACAGGAGAAGGATTAGGTAGTATTTGGTTGGAAGATTGTTGGGAGAGGGAGGGAGAGGGGAATGAGAATAGTAAAGGACTGGAGTTGTAATTTTCTCAGTATAGGAAATTCTGATTAGGAGGACTATGATGGGCTGAGTGCAATGTCCACATCTGTTACACACATGTGATACACACATGTGTGTATCTTACACAGACAGGGATGGGCAAAAGAAGGGAGAGAGAGAGACAGAGAGAGAGAGAGAGAGAGAGAGAGAGAGAGAGAGAGAGAGAGAGATGTTGGTATTCCCATTCTAGGTCAATGTAGTGATTCACATGTTCTTCAGGGTCATAATCTGAATTAGTCTTTCTAAAGTTTGCAAGTAGATTGAGATTGCATAGCACATCTGGAGTAACTTTTGGGGGCCAGAAAAAGAGAGCATTTTTATATTTTTATCTCTTTAATTTTAGATGCAATATGTTATACCAAAAGCAAATAGTAATTATCTTGTTTACAATCATCTAATAATTAGCAGAAGAGGATTAAGTACCTCCCTCTAGCAATATGTCTCTCCAGACATAAAATAAGCAAAGCAATTAAGTAGAAAGTAGCTTGAAGGAAGGAAGATTTCCCTTATTTGACCATCCAGATGTTTAACATTGCCTTCCAAAATGAACTAGCACTTTAATTAATAGTCTAAGCCAAACAAGAACATTTACTGATCATTCCACCTAGTTTTGAATTTCCAGAGGGAACAGCAGTCAAAGTGAGATTATCTGTCACTTACTAAGTTTTATACTATAAAATTCTAAAAATTACAGTCAATAAAGAGGTTTTAATATGCTTTGTCCCATCTTGCCTCTCATAGTCAAGAGTACATATTGTATAGAATAACAGCATTCTATAGTTTCATATAACTGACCCACAGAAATGAAACAGCTACTGAATTGAATGAAGCAGGAAGATAGAGGGTAGTTGGGTGTGAGGTGAAGAGGAGTTGTTGCTATTCAGTTGAGTCTAACCCTTCATGACCCCATTTGGGTTTGTTTGGATTTTTTTTTTGCAAAGGCACTTGAGTGTTTGCCATTTTCTTCTCCAGTTTATTTTGCAAGTGAGGGGACTGAGGCAAACATGGTTAAATGACTGGCCCAGGGTCACACAGCTAGTAAGTGTCTGAGGCCAGATTTGAGCTAATGAAGATGAGTCTTCCTGACTGCAGGCCTGTAAATCTATCTACTACACCACCTGGCTGTCCCATCAGAAGCCAAGTCAACTTCCTTTAGGGAGACAGTGAATTTCTGTAGGAAATGAGGGCAACTATTACTCTTCCTTCATGTTTGGAGTGGTGGACAATACTTGTGATTTCATTGGTATAGCGCAAAGCTAGGTATAGACACAGAGGGAGATGTTAAATGATTCACTTAGCCTAGGATAAGAGGATGGGACTTGATATCAACCCTTCCGGAATCCCAGATTGGCATTTCAGCCTCTATACCCAGTTCCGTCACTATGAGCACAGATAAAGGAAAGTAATGACAGTATGGCAAGAATGCTGCTCTTGGGTTCAAATCCTACCACTCAAACTACTTCTATGAGCCTGAAAGAGGCTGCTTACTGTTATGTGCCTCAGGGCAACGGCCAAGCATTTATGGGCCAAGACAGATGGGTTGTAGAGGAAGTTTGTACAATGTGATTTCCCAGCATTTATGGAATTAGAGATCTTTAGTGTATGCATGCATGAATGCGTGCATGTACATACATAGACATACACACACGCACACACACACACACACACACACACACACACACACACACACATATATATATATATATCTTCAAGAAGATGCTTAATACAGCCTAGGTCCTTTATATTAAACCTTTCTTCAGTAACTGTCCTTGCTTCATTGATTCATTCTCTAGAGAATGAAATTTAAACTTCAAGTAGTAGAAGGGAATTTATTATCTGTTGAGTGGAAAACATTCATCTTACTTCCTGCTCCTTAGCTTTCTAATATCCACTCACCCTAACCCCAAAGAAGGAAGAGGTTAAAAGAGAATCATGTCAGTATTGTCAATGGGAATTTCTTGGCAAACACATTGGAGTGGATTGCTATTTCCTTCAGGGAACAGAGGTTAAGTGACTTGACCAGCGTCACACAGCTAGTAAGAGTTGGAGGCCAGATTTGAACTCAGGTCTTACTAAGTCCAAGTCCAGCTCTCTAACCACTGCACCACCTAGTTGTCTCTGAGTCATGCTTAGTATACTGAAATTTCAGTACTCTTCAGTGCAATGCAGTGGACTATACTAAATTTTGAGCTAAAAAAACCTAAGTTTGCCTCTGCTATTTATTCCACGTAACTTTGGCCAAGTCACGTGACACTCTGGGGCTGTTTTAAGTTTGAGGCCACTTCCAATTCCACCAAGCTGTAGTTCCAAGCAAGGGCTTTGAGAGAAGAACTAGTAATACTCAATCACCTGGTCTTCTCTAAAGGTTTTCATTGACTCCTTCCTTATCCCATCAGCAGAAACTTTACTTCATTGCTTCAGAAGTGAAAAAGGAAAGTTTCTCTGTTGGTGGTTGCAACAAAGAAGTTTGGAAAGTATTCAGAAATTGGAAGATAGATAGCCAAAGAGTGTTTCCTAGTTTACCTCCAGTGGGACAAAAAGAGAGAAATGGAGCAGAATCTTAACTAGGCTGGTGAAATAAAGCATTTTTTCAAGGTTCATATATGGAAACTATATTGCTTCAACCCCTTTTTTTACTCTCTCTTTTAGCTTTCAAGTAATGGTTAGTTTTGTTCACACTGACCATGAATAGAGTGAAATACATCATGAAGATAGAATTAGGCAAGAGTTACGAACACACACATACATGTACAAACTATACATATACAGACACATTTTTATATTTTATGTATGGACATATGATCCCATATAGACATTCACTACAAATATAAGTAAATGAATTAAAAGATTATTTTTAGAAATCATTCCATGTCCCTCCTGAATGATAACTGAAAGATAAACTCAAATTTCATAATAGGATAGTGTTGTATTCATTTGTGTGGACATTAGTTCCATTCCCAGCTATTTACAGTCTGTTGTATAAATTGATACTATATCTGACACCAATCTAGATTGATATGGCTTCAGTGAAAAGTTGAATACCACTGTACTACATAATTATTTAGAGAAAACAAATGCTTTTCAAAAAAGTCAAGTAAACAAACAAAGTAACTTGAAAGTTCCTTCTACCAAATTAGAAAATAATTATAGTTTCTTTGCTTCTGTTTTCTAATGACCGAGGGAAATGCAAATTTGCCACTTTAAGGACAAATGATATTTGTAAAGTCTAGAAAATTGTTAAACAAATGAGAACCCACCATCTGAACTCTCCCCTTCAAACTGTTTCTTTGAAAGGGAAGAAATATTGTGCATTAAAATAATGAGATGAACTTACAAAATCAATTACAGGGATGTTATAGAATATTCTATTGTAAAAAGTAGTAGGTGTTCTTCTTTATAACCCACTGCACTCCCCTTCTTAGACTATATCTATGAAAGCCCCTATAGAGAGAATTCCTAGGTGAAGAAACTCCTTCTACCAATGAAGATAGACAACTGTTCTGTCATATTTAATTTTAGACATTTGAAAAAGCCAGTAAAATGTTTTGACTTTCCAGTTCATGTATTACAATCAGCAGAATCTAGGTTACCTTGATGGCAAAACTCTCTTTCTTCTTTTCTTATAAGACACAAATATGAATGTATATGTATACATGCGTGTATTATGTGCATGTGTATAGGGAAGTAGGTTATCCTATTAAAAGTTAAAGAAATTACTTTGTCCTCCTGAAAAAAAATGTGATTTGTCATCTTCTCCACCCTTCTACTCACCCCCTGAAAAGATATAGATAGATAGATATAAATAGATAAATAGATGGATTAATAACATAAATATAAATATGTATGCATTTTTATAATTCTAGGTAATGTGAAAGGCTATAACATTGATTTATTTGCTTACAATCTTCTTCTTCCTTATAATCTCACCATAAACAGCAACATCAAAGGCAAAGCTAATGCTGTAGAATTAGGAGAAAACAATGACTTTCTGAGGAATAGCCAAAAGCAAATCCTGGCACTTGAAAAATGAAAATTGCTGTTTGTTAAACATGAGTCTCAAAATGTATTTCTCTCCCAGATTTTAGACCTATGATGCAAACTTAGAAATTGGATCTGCTACTTGAAAAAAGCAGTTGGCTGTGGAGGGAGCCAAAGATGCAATTTTGTAGCCAGTAACATCTTGCATTATTCATAAGAGTTAGGCTTTTATTTTGTTAGATAAATCAGCAACAAAACTACTGAAGTGAATTAAACTGGTCAACAAAAATATGGAGAGTAAGGTTTCAGAAGAATGAGCAGAGGAAACTAGATAGGACTTTTCTTGATTGGGGAGGGGGGTGAGTATAATTTTTGATTTTATGAAAAGGTATGAAAGTAGGAACCAGAATCCTCCATGTAGTAAGAAGTTATGAATATTAGCTCGATAAATTTTTGCTCAAAATTTCTGCCAAATGGAAGCATCTCTTTCTGAAATGAATGCTGAAGAATGTCATTCATGAATGGGTAAGCTGGCTACATTATGAATTTAGCAATATCCCAAACTCTTGCCAGACATGGTAGTAAAGCCCAAGGCACTTGTCTATATAGTTTAAGAGAAATTCAATAAAAATTTATGATTCACTGACATTTAGCTTTAATACATCATTCTGATGAGGTCTCCAATACTTGAGAATATGAGATTATTTTGAAAATCTTTTAAACCTCTATATTTAAAATCAGTAACTGCTATTTGTCATCTCTAAATATAAAATAATCTCTAGAGCTCCATATTTACTTTGATATGCAAGACATTGCACTTTTTAATAGGTCATACTCATGCACATTTTGGATATCAGGTACTTTCTTGCACTTAGTTTCTTGCATAGTATACATTTGTCATGGTAAATAATGAGCCAGCAGGATAATTGTCATTATCTGCTCTGTGACTATTTAGGAAATACCTACACTAAAAGAAAGCTAGTTTTCTCTGTAAAAGCAAATATTAATTTTATGAATAATGTGTTATGAAAGAATCTAGATGTTTCAGTTCAGGGAGAGGAAAGACTGGGTCAGAGAAAAAAAGGTAAGGGATGGTGGGTTGTATTAGAAGAACCACTGGAAGTACAATTTGGGCTGAAGCATTCATGATTAAAGAATTAAAGAAGAATTATGATTAAATATTTTGGAAAGGTAGTCCAAGTTATGAAGGGTTTTAAATGCCAAGCACAAGAATTTCTACCTGATCCTAATATATAACAAGAATCCAAAGCCCTCCCAATTTCCCCATCAAACAACTAGAAAACCACCTCAGAATTGATCTAGGAGCAGGGAAGCAGCCTACCAGTTTGACATGAAAGGTCTGTCTCTCTAGGATTAAAGGCAACTGAGGTCCAGAAGCATTAGCAGCACCCAGCCTCATAGAAGGAGGCCTGCAGCAAGGCTCAAAGCATGGATCAATCCACCAGTGAGGCCCTGTCCCCCTACAAACTGGCAGCCACCTAGGCAAATGAGCAGGCTGTGTAGCACAGCAAGGCCTCACCCCAGTGACATCACCACCAGCACAAGCCGCCAGCAAGACCTTGACCCCATTGTTGACCAGAAGTGTCCAGAAGTGAAGCCTTACTCTGGGGCTTATCAACAGAAAGACCCTGTTTCTAGGGTGATGTGGCAGCAAAGTCCCACCCTTGAACCAGGCCAGCAGTTAAACCACAGACCAAGGGGAGTCCAGCAGGGAGGCTCTACTCATCTCTCAAAGTACAAGTCAGAAGAGAAGCATAGGCTCCAGAGAAAGCAAGCAGCTAAGCCCTAAAGCCTAGTGAAAGCCAGAAGTAAGACCCAGAGCCACAGCACAAAAAGCTTGGGACAGTGTGGGACCAGAGTCCAACTCTCACATAAAACTATCAAATCACAAAAAAGGGGGAAAATTGAGCACAAAAAAGAGCTTAACTGTAGAAAGTTACTATGGTGATAGGGAGGATCAAGACATAAACTTAGAAGAGGACAACAGTGTCAACATGATTACATGTGAAGCATCAAAGAAAAATATAATTTGGTCTCAGGCCCAAAAAGATTTTCTGGAAGTATTTAAAAAGGAGTTTAAAAAGCAAATTACAGAAATAGAAGAAAAATTGGGGAAAGAAATAAGAGCAATGTGAGAGAATCACAAAAAATGAGTCAATAATATAGGAAAAGATATAGAGAAATTTACCAAGAAAAATAATTCCTTAAAAATAGAACTGACCATATGAAAAAGAAAAGTACAAAAGCTCACTGAAGAAAATAATTCCATAAAATTATAATTGAACAAGTGGAAATTCATGACTAGATGAGACATAGATATGATAAAACAAAATCGAAAAAAAATAAAATAAAAAAGAAGAAAATGTAAAATTTCTCATTGGAAAAACAACTGACCTGAAAATAGATCCAAGAGAGATAATACAAGAATTATTGGACTACCTGAAAGAAGAGGAGGGGGAGGAGGAGGAGAATGAGGAAGAGGAGAAGGAGGAGGAGCCTGGACAACATATAAAGAAATTATTAAAGAAAACTCTCCTGATATATTAGAATTAGAGGGTAAAATAGAAATTGAAAGAATTCACCAATTACAAAACAAAAACTTCCAGGAACATCATAGCTAAACTCCAGAGGCCACAAATCAAGGAGAAAGTATTACAAAGGGGGGGAGGGCAGGGGAAATATCAAATATCATTGATCTAAAGGATTACATAGGATTTGGCAGCTTCCACATGAAATAACCGGAAGACTTAGAATATGATATACTGGAAAGGAAAGGAATTTGGATTACAACCAACAATCACCTATCCAGAAAAATTGAATACAGTCTTTCAGGGGGAAAAATGGATATTTAATGAAATAGAGGACTTTCAAACATATATAATTAAAAAAAGAGGTGAATAAAAAAATGACCTCAAATATAAGACTTGAGGGAAACATAAAAAAGTTAAATGAGGAACAAGAAAGAGAAAACAAGAAATTCAATAAACTTAAACTGTTTATGTTTCTATATGGAAAGGTAACATTTGTAACTCAACAATTTTATCACTATAGGAACAATTAGAATGAGTATATGCAGACAAAGGGTGTGAATGTAAAGTTACCTTGATGAGATGATACCACCCTCAAAAAAAGGGGTAAGAAAGAAAATTGCACTAGAAGAAGGAGGAGGGAGGAGATTGAATGGGGTTAATTATCCCATATAAAAGAGCTATTATACCAGAGGGGAAAGGGGAGGGTGGCAAAGCTTAAACCTTACTCTCATCAAAAGTAGCTCAAAGATCTAATAACATACAAGCTCAATTGGATAGAGAAATGTATCTTACCCTGTAAGGAAGTAAAAAAAAAAGATTGGGATAATAAAAGGGAGAAGGGGGACTGATAAATTGAGGGTATATTTGGGAAAGCATTGATCAGAAGTAAAACACTTGTGAGGAGGCAAAGGATGGGGTGTGAGAAAGAGAGGGGGATAAAGAAATGAAAAATAGCATAGAGGGAAATATACAGTTAGTTATCATAACTAAAAATGTGAATGGGATGAACTCACCCTTAAGAGGAAAGGAGATAGCAGAATGGATTAAAAAACAGAATCCTACAATGTTTGGTTTACAAGAAACACATTTGAAGCAGAGAGATACAGGGTAAAAGTAAGGGTCTGGAGCAGAAAACATTATGTTTCAGCTGAAGTAAAGAAAGCAGGGGTAGCAATTGTGACCTCAGTCAAAGCAGAAGCAAAATAAATATCTAATTAAAAGAGATAAAGAAGGAAACTGCATTTTGCTGAAAGGTATCAGAGACAATGAAGTCATATCAATACTAAACATATATATACTAAATGGTGTAGCATCTAAATTTTTGAAGGAGAAGAGGAATGAGTTACAGGAGGAAATAGATAATAAAACTATACTAGTAGGGGACCTCAATTTTCTCCTCCCAGAACTAGATAAATCTAACCAAAAATAAACCAGAAAGAAGTTAAGGAGGTGAATAAAATTCAGGAAAAGCTAGATAACAGAGATCTCTGGAGAAAATTGAATGGGAATAGAAAAAGAATATACCATTTTTTCTCAACAGTACATGGCACCTACACAACAAGTGACCAAGTATTAGAACATAAAACACTCACAACCAAATGCAGAAAGGCAGAAATATTAAATGTCTCCTTTTCAGATCAAAAAACTACAAAAATATATTAAATAATAGATAATGAAAAGAGATATTTAAAATTAGTTGGAAATTAAATAATCTAATCCTAAAAACATAACAAGTGGTCAAAGAACAAATCATAGAAGCAATTGACAATTTCATGAAAGGAAATGATAACAATGAGACAACATACCAAAATTTATGGGATGCAGCCAGATGGGTATTTAGGGGAAAATTTATACCTCCAGTTGCTTACATAAATAAAATACAGAAAAAAGCAGATCAGCAAACTGGATGTGCAACTAAAAAAATTAGAAAAAAGATCAAATTAAAAATCCTCAATTAAATATCAATTTGAAAATCCTGAAAATCAAAGGAGAGATTAATAAAATTGAAGGTAAGAAATTAATTGAATTAATAAAGCAAACTAGAATCTGGTTTTATGAAAAAACACAATAAAATAGATAAATCATTGGTAAATTTGATTTAAAAAAAGAAGAAAATCAAATAACTAGTAAAGAAAAATGAAAGGAATGAATTCAAAACCAATGAAAAGGCAATTATGACAGTTGATAGGAGCTATTTTGCACAATTATATTCCAATAAATTTGTCAATCTAAATGAAATGGATGAATATCTACAAAAATACAAAATTCCCAGATTAACAGAAGAAATAAAATACTTAAGTAATCCAATCTTAGGAAAATAAATTGAATAAGCCATCAATTACCTTCCTAAGAAAAAAAAACCCAGCAACACATGGGTTTACAAGTAAATTCCACCAAACATTTAAAGAGCAATTAGTCCCAATAGTATAGAAACTACTTGGGGAAAAAAAAAAAAAAAAAAAAAAAAAGGTGAGGAAGTCTTACCAAATTCCTTGACACAAATATTTTGTTAAAACTCAAGGCAGGAAGTGCCAAAAGAGACAGAAAATTCTAGACCAATTCCCTAATGAACACTTATGTAAAAATTTTAAATAAAATACCAGCAAAGATATTGCAGCAATATATCACAAGAATCATACATTATTACCAGGTGGGAGTTATACCAGGAACACAGAACTGGTTCAATATTAGGAAGACTATCTGCATAAATGATCATATCAATAACAAAATTAACAGCAATCTTATAATTATCTCAATAGATGCAGAAAAAAGATTTAGCAAAATATAGCACCCATTCACATCAAAAACCATAGAGAGCATAGGAATAAATGGAGGTTACTTTAAAATGCTAAATAATATTTGTCTTAAACCATTAGAAAGCATTATCTCTAATGGAAATAAGCTAGAAGACTTCCCAATACAGTCAGGGTGAAGCAAGGATTCCATTTTCACCTCTATTATTTAATAATGTATTAGAAATTTTAGCTATAGCAATAAGAGAAGAAAAATAAAGGGAAGAAACAAAACTATCACTGCATGGATATTATGATATTATAATTAGAAAACACTAGAGAATCAACAAAAAACTACTTGAAACAACGAATAACTTAACAAAGCTGCAGGATACAAAATAAACCCACAGAAATCATCAGCATTTCTATATACTACCAATAAAGCTCAGCAACAAGAGATAGAAAGAGAAATTCCATTTAAAATAACCATATAAAATATTTGATAGTCTACCTTCCAAGACAAACCCAGGAACTATGTGAATATAACTATATTAATATAACTATACAACACTTCACACAAATAAAGACAAGTCTAAACAATTGGAAAAAAATATTAATTTCTCATGGATACACCAAGACAATAAAATAAAAATGACAATTTTACCTAACCCCATTTTTCAGTGCCATACCAATCTTCAAAAATTCTTTTATAGAGATAGAAAAATAATAAAATTCATCTCAAAGGATAACAGCTCAAAGATTTCAAGGGAATAAATGAAAAAAAAAGTGAAAGTAGGTGGTCTACCTGTACCACATCTCAAACTGTATTAGAAAATGGTAATTATTGGGAAAGAATTCTGGAAAGATTGTGGAATAGGTCAGAAAATTTCAAGCTCTCAAGATTTTCTTCTACAAAAGAGATAAAATAGTGCCTCTCATTGAACATAGAGGTGTGAAAACAAATAAGAGTAGGGGCAGAACAGGAGTTTTCTTGGGGCAATCCAAGAATACCTGAAGAAAAATCACAAGATGAGATTTCCTCCCTGTGAAGAGTAAATATCTCCAGGTTAGGGTTCATCATAACAACAAATGGGAAGCTCTGGGGTTAGTTGATTTGAGAGGCTGCCTTAGCCCCAGTCACAGGAACTTTTATCCCCAGGACAGGGACAGGAGTTGGGCATCCATGCCCAGGAAGATCAAGGGAACATGTGCTGACAAGGAATGCCAGACCCAGCTGTGCTGTGGCAAGCAGCAGGGGAGAAAAGGAACCAGCACAACTCTGGAGAGTGCAGAAACAGGGACAGCACTGACTGTGGGCACTTACAGGAGGCTGGAGCTCTTGGTTTGAGTTCAAGGTCAGAGGGGAGAACCGAAGAGGATCAGACACCAGAGGCAACAGCCCCCTTCACCCAGGAATAGAGGTGATTATAAAAACTAAATTATTACCAAAAATATGCACAAGCAAAGGAGAAAAAGTCCAACCATAGAGAGCTACTATGGGAATAGAGAAGACTGGGGTTCATCTTCAAAGGATGACACCAAAGCAAAGAAACCCTCTTCTATTTCAAAGAGTAATGCCAAATGGTCACCTGGCCAAAAAGAATTCATTGAAAAACTTTAAAAATCAAATGAAAGAGGTAGAGGAAAAATTATAAAGAAAAATAAGAACAATAGAAGAAAACAGGAAGATTATAACAAGAAAGTCAAGCAATTTAAAAAAAGTGATCCAGAATCTTAAGGAGGAAAATGACTCCTTGAAAATCAAAATTGGGCAAGGGGAAGCTGGCAAAGTTATAAGAGATGAAGAAATATATATATACACACACACACATATATACACATGTGTATATATGTGTATATATGCATATGTATGTATACGTGTGTGTGTATGTGTGTGTATATATATATATATATTTATATATATATATATATATATATATATATATATATATATATATATATATATAAAATGAAAAATATATAAGACGTCATGGTTAGGCTGAGGTAATATTATAAAAATGACAATTTTACCAAAATTAATTTACTTATTCAGTGCCATACCAATCAAACTACCAAAAATTATTTTACAGAGCTGGATAAAATAATAACAAAATTCATCTGGAAGAACAAAAGGTCCAGAATACCAAGAGAATTAACAAAAGGAGTTGCTGGGGAAAGTGGCCTAGCCATACCAGATATTATATTGTATATATGTATTACAAAGCAGCAGTTATCAAAACTACTTGGTACTGGCTAAGAAACAGAGTGGTGAATCAATGGAATAGGTTAGGTACACAACATTCAGTAGTCAATGACTATACCAATCTACTCTGACAAACCCAAAGAATCCAGCTTCTGGGTTAATAATTCACTATTTTACAAAAACTGCTGGAAAAATTGGAAAACAGTATGGCAGAAACTGAGCATAGACCCATATCTTACAATATATACTAAAATAAAGTCAAGATGAGTTCGTGATTTAGGAATGAAGGCTGATACTGTAAACAATTTGGTAGAGCAAGGAATTGTTTACCTATCTGATTTATGGGAAAGGGAAGAATTCATGCCTGGATGAGAGATAGTGTTACACAATGCACAATGAGTAATTTTGATAATGTTGTATTAAAAGGTTTTTGTACAAACAAGGCCAATGCAACCAAGATTAGGAGGGAAGCAGAAAGTTGGGAAAGAATCTTTACAACCAATGGCTCTGATAAAGGCCCCATATCTAAAATATAAAGGGAATTGAGTCAAATTTATACAATTCATTCCCCAATTGAGAAATGGTCAAAGGATATGAACAGGCAGTTTTCAGAGGAAGAAATTAAAGATATTTATAGTCATATGAAAAACTGCCCTAAATCATTATTGATTAGAGAAATGCTTATCAAAACAACTATTAGGTACCACATTTCTTCTGTAAGATTGGCTAACATGACAAAACAGGAAAATGATAAATGCTGGAGAGGAAGTGGGACAATTGGAATATTGTTACATTACTGGTGGAGTTGTGAACTGATCAAGACATTCTGGAGAGCAATTTGGAACTATTCACACAAAGGCTATGAAACTGTTCATACCCTTTGACCCAGCAATACCACTTCTAGGGCCATATGCCAAAGAGATCACACAAGTGGGAACCGGTATGTAACAAAAATATTTATAGGAGCTCTTTTTGTGGTGGCAAAGAATTGGAAATCAAGGGGATGCCCATCAACTGGGGAATTACTAAACAAATTGTGGTATATGAATGTAATGGAATACTATTGCACTATAAGAAATGCGGAGCAGATGGACTTCATTATAACCTGGAAAAACTTATATGAACTGATGCTGAATGAGGGGAGCAGAACCAGGAGATTGTTATACATGATTACAGACACATGGTATCTGTAAGGACTAACTTTGATAAATTTGGCTCTTCTTATCAATGCCAAGGTTCAAAGACAGCTCCAAAAGGCTCATGATGGAAAAAGCTATTCACATCCAGAGAAAGAATTATAGAATCTGTATGTAAATTTAGGCCAACTATTTTCTCTCTTTTTTCCCTTCTTTTTGGGTTTCATGTCTCTTTCTCATGATTCATTCCATTGGCTACAATTCTTCTTTACAACTGGACTATTATGTAACTAAGTTTAATATGAAGGCATAGGTAGAACCTCAATCTGATTGCATGCCATTTTGAGGGAGAGGTAGGGGGGAGAAGAAGGAGGGAGAGAAAATTTGGATCTCAAAAACTTGTGGAACTGAGTCTTGCAAACTAAAATTAAAAAATAAATTTCTAAAAAAAGAAGAAAAAAAATAGAAGTCATGTGAAACATCTCATAAAAAAAACAACTGATCTATAGAATAGAACAAGAAGAGAAAACATGAGAATAAGTGGACTACCTAAAAGTTCTGACCAAAAAAAATCTTGATACAATAATACAAGAAACCATTAAGAAAAATTGTCCTGAAACATGAGAACAAGAAGGGGACATAGAAAACAAAACCCACCAATCACCTCCCGAAAGAGATTCTTCAGAGAAAACTCTTAGAAATATTATAAATAAAATCCAAGACCCCCAGATCAAGGACCAAATACTATGGGCAACAAGGAAAAAAGCAATTTACATATGAAAGTACCACAATTAGAATCATACAAGACCTAGCATTGACAACATTAAAATATTAGTCTTGGAACACTATATATTGAAAAACAAAAGAACAGGGGCTCTGGCAGAAAATATCATACCCAGCAAAGCTAAGCATAATTCTGAATAAAAAAAGGGGATGTTTGATAAGACTTTCAGGACTGTTAAAAAGACAACAACAACCATAAACTTAATAGAAGATTCGACATACAACAGCCAAGAGAAATATAAGGTACATACCAATGATAAATTACAAGGGACAAATAAGGATTGAATGTTTACCTTTTATGTATGGAAAATATAAAACTTACGTGTGAGATTGTTACTAGTAATTAGATTAATTGTAAGAAAGATTGGGGTTGACTTGAGTTTAATATGACCTCAAAAACTAAAACCATTCAAGAACAGCTAAAAGAGTAATTATCCTATATAAAGGAGATACAAAAGGAAGAACAGAAACAGAGGAATTAGATGGGAGAGGGGATCTGTTAGTTCTGGAAACCTATTTTCATTGGGAATGCATTTAAGAAGGGATAATACACACACATTTAGAAGAGTATAAAAGTCTTTTAAATTTAGAAAGAAATAAAGCTCTAAGCAGATAGGGAGAAGGGAGAGGATAAAGGAGGGATCTTTAGAAGAGAGGAAAAAGTTAAAAGAGGGATATAGAAGGGTCTTTAGATTTAAGGGAATGGGACGATAGAAGAGGGAGTTTTAGAGGGTAGGGGATAAGTCAAAGTGGTGCATAAAGGGTATTTAGATTTCAGGGAATGGGAAGATGATGGAAGGATTTTGGGAATGGGGGTACGTTAAGAAGTAGGAGGGCAAGGTAGCAGGTAGAAGTAAAGTGGAAGAGTTAGAAGAAATAGGAAAAAAGAGATAGGCACAAACAAAACAAGATTAGCAGTAGAATAACTTAGGGAAATTATATGTTTATATCTGTATGTATGTGTATATATATGTATATATATACATATATACATATGTGTATATGTCTATGTATATACCAATACCTACATATAAATATATCCATGCTCAATTGTAACCTTGGTGTAGGTGGGTAGTGGATAGGTAGGAGAAAAAAAAAAACAAAGTAATAAGTGTACAGCAGCAAACAAAAGAAAACCTACAAGTAAGCAAAGAAAAGATGGACAGCTTTCAATGTAATGCACAGTATTTAATATATAGGTTTGCATGAAATGGTAACTTATTGCTATGTACTCTGAATCTTCTATGTTCTGCTGCACACACATTTTTTCTTTTATGTTTAAGTTTATAGTGTTTCTTTTTTCTTTTCTTATTATGTATTTAAGTTTTTGTATTTGTTAAAAAAAGGAGAAGAAATTAAAAAAAACAGAATAAAAGAAAGTGGTAATTATCAAAACAATCTGGTACTGGCTAAGAAATAGGGTGGTGGATCAGTGGAATAGATTAGGTACAAATTACATTATAGTAAGTGACCATTGTGATCTAGTGTATAATAAACCCAAAGAACCAGGGGTTTGAAATAAAAACTCATTATTTGACAAAAAACCCCACTGGGAATACTAGAAAACAGTATGGCAGAAATTAGGTGTAGACCAATACACTATACCATATACCAATAAATTTCAAAGTGGGCACATAATTTACACATAAGAGATGATATTTTAAGCAAATTAAGATTTGTCATATTTATGAATAAGCAGAGAATTTAGGACCAAAAAAATATAGAGAGAATTACAAAATGTAAAATAGGTATCTTTGCTACTATGGCAATCAGACTTTTTGCTGTTCTCCCCTTTTGCGATGTTAAGACTATCACGTCTCCCCTTTGTTTGAATTGGTGGCAAATCTTTTGCTGTCTTTGTCTTAGAGTATTTCTCAGCTATTTCTCAGTGCTAAGAGAATCAGGAGTCATTGATTTGTATATGATGTGATACTGGGGATGGGGAACTATCACACAACCAGCCTGGGTGAGGTCAGAGCCCTCAGGGCTCTGAACAGGATTTAATTGGGTGGAGCTTGGTGTTTGACTTTTGGGGCTCACTCATGGAAGGAGTATTAAGATTCTGGGCAAGCTGTAATTGCCACCTGGCTTTGATAACCCAGATAAATAGATATTGGTGTTTCTCTGTTGACAATAAATTGTGATTTGAATCAGACAAGGTCTGTCTATTGATGTTTGTAATTTCTGTTTCTATTTGCCTTGAAGTTCAGGGGGGCTGATCTTTTCCCCCTGAACTAAGTGATTGATATATGTATGTTTAATTAAACTGAGATTGTTAATTCCTTAAAGTTACTTTTCTTAGTAGAGCAGATCAAAGAATCTGTGTTGGCAGCCCTCTGTGTGTTGGTTGTTGTTGGCCTTATGCAGCCACAGTTGCTGCTAGCCAGATTGTTGCTACATTTGCTCGTATAAAATTAAAGGTTTAGAACAAATAAAACCAATGGAACCAAAATTATAAGGAAAGTAGAAAACTGTGGAAATTGTTGTATAAGTTTCTGATAAGGCCTCCTTTCTGAAATATCTAGAGAGCTGAATTTATAAAAATACAAGTCATCACCCAATTGATAAGTTATCAAAGGTTATAAACAGGCAGTTTTCAGAAGAAGAAATTAAAACTTTCCATAGTCATATGAAAATATTCTCTAAATCACTTATTGATTAGATAAATGTAATTTAAGGCAGTTCTTAAGTACTACCTCATACCTATCAGATTGGCTAATATGACAAAAAAGGAAAATGTTGGATGTTGTAGTGAATGGGGGAAAGCTGGGGCACTAATGTACTGTTGCTGGCTTTCTGAACCGATTCAACCATTATGAAGAGCAATTTTGAACTATGCCCAAAAGGATACAAATCTGTGATCCCTTTGATCCAGCAATATCACTGAAAGGTCAATTTAGGAAAGGCATCCAAAAAAGGGGAAAATACCAATTTGCACAAAACAGCTCTTTTAGTGGCATCTTAGATTGGAAATTAAAGGAATGCCCATCTATTAGGAATGGCTAAAGAAGCTGTGGTATATGGTTATAATGAAAGGTTATTGTGCTATAAGTAATGATAAGCAGGATCTTTTCAGAAAATTTTGGAAAGATTTACCTGAACTGATACATAGTGAAGTGAAAAGAACCAAGAGAATGTTGTATACAATAACAGCGATATTGTTCAATGAAGAAATATGAATGAGCTACCTGTTTTCAGCAGTATAATGATCCAAGACAATCCCAAAGGAGTAATGATGCAACATACTATCAGCCTCCAGAGAAAGAACTGATACTGATTGAATACAGATTGGCACATTCTATTTTTCACTTTTTATTTTCTTTTTTTTCCCTTTTATTTGAGGCTTCTTGTACAAAATGACTAATATGAAAATGTTTTACATCATTCCACATGTATTACCTATTTTTGAATGCTTATCATCTCAGGGTGGGGGAGTGAGGGAGAAATAGAATTTGAACTCAAAACTTTAAATAAAATGTTTAAAAATTGAAAAAAAATGGACAAGACAACACTGTATGCATTATTTTCAAATCAAAAGATCCCCAAACATCGAGATTTATTTGTAAATAATAGTTTGCTTCCCTACTGATTCCAGATTTGAACTGAGAGAGGCAAGTCTTCCTGACTCCAGGCCTAACACTTTATTTATTGTGCCACTTAGTTGCCCCAGAGTATAGGTTAGAGACTGGTAGAGAAAGGGGGACAAAGAGGAAAATTAAGAATATGTCACAGTAGTCCAGGCAAGACAGATGAAGACCTGAATTAAGGTGGGAGACACATGAAAGGACAGAAGGAAATAGATATGAGAAATATTAAGGGCAAAGAATAATTAGGACTTTGCAAATGAATAGACACATGGGGTAAAGGAGAAGGAAGGATAAGTCCAAAATGAAGAACAAGATTGACAGGAATCGTGATGTGCTCAAGAGAAATAGCTAAGTTTAGAAAAGGGTAGTTTTGAGGAAAAGGTAATGAATTCTTTTCAGACACATTGAGTCTGTGATATCTGAAAGCTATCTACGTAAAGATGCCTTATTTAATGTGCTTGGTAATCAATGCCAGGAGAAAGAATAGGGATAGACAGAGATATATACACACGTGTATACACGTATACATACACACACACACACACACACACACACACACACACACATATGTATGCATCAGTATTCTTTTTTGAAGATAAAAATTGATGTCGTGGGAGCTGATGCATTCACCAAAAATGTTTTATGAGAGAAAAGAAGAAGCCATAGCTAGGGCATATGAAAACCTAGAGAAGAGAGAGTATCCAGAAGGAAAAGGTGGACAGTAGTGTCAAATTTTTCAGAGATCAAGAAAGGTAGTGATTGGTCTAAGTAATTAAAAGCTCATTTTTAACCTTGGAAAGAGTAGTTTCAGTTGACTTAAAAGATTAAAAGTCAGATCACCAAGGATTGAGAAGCAAGAATAGAGGGACTGGAGGTAAGAAAGCTTTTACCTATGTAGATGGGGAAATATTAAATGATTACTTGAGAAATATGGTAAATTGAGAATATTTTTAATAAGAGGGAAAATCTGGGCATTTTTGTTTTTTGTAAAAGTGAGGTCAAAAGCACTTCATTTGGATATCTTGCCTTTATTGGGTAAGAATGTTTTTGATTAGATCAGACTATCAAGTTTGAGGGAGAAGAGAATTTCCATTCCTCTTTGAATTAATTGAAGCCATTGGTTATGAAAACTGAGTCATTTCATATAGAATTTCTATAAAAGGGAGAAGATATCTCAAGATGAAGAGAAAGATGTTTTGAGTACCTTGAAATCCATTTGCCTGACTGATGAAATGCCCCACAAATACCTTTCACATTCTTTACTCTGTCCTTTAAAATTATTATTCATTTTCAATAATGATTTTAAAAAATTGATTCTGAATTTTCTCTCTTTTTCCATACCTCCCTTCATGCATTGAGAAAGCAAGCAACATGATATCAATTATGCATGTGAAGTCATGCAAAACACATCTCCAAATTAGCCGTGTTGCAAAGAAAAGCAAGAAAAATAAGGAAAATGAAAATAAATATGCTTCAATCTATACTCAGGGTTCAACCACGTCCTGTTGGAGAGGTCCTGATAGAACAGGTTACTTCCATACCTTTCAGATGGCAAAACCAGGTGGGGGCTTACTGATAGGATAGGCCTCAAACCCATTGTTGAATTAGGGGCTATCTACCCTAAGTACCTGAAGACTTCCTATGGTGGAGCAGGCAGATGAAAATAATTTGTTCCATGGACCATTGAGGCAGCTGAAGCAGGAGTTGTGGAGCATTTAGAGTTTGGTCAGATATTGAAGACACCAAGGTCATCACCTGCATCCTGGATTACCACTAGTCATCTTGACTTTTGTCTTGCCACTGAATTTCAATGATTCTGGAAGAGGGCGAGGTTGACAACTTCATTCAACTCTACATCACTTAAATCCAAATCACACCTAAGTCAAGACATTACCCTTTAATGTCACTGAAGTTCTTCAAAAATGAAGAATAAACAGCAACAACACACACACACACACACACTTTCAATTTAGTAAGTGTCCTCAGTCCAGATTAGCAATCACAGATGAACTTCATTTGTTCAATATTTCTCATGCAACAGATTTGATGTGAGAGTTGGAATTACTTTTTAAAATGGATTAAAAATGTGAAAGGCCATACCGTTTCATTTCTGTTTCTTCAAGCACTTCATTTGTTGAAACCTTATTAACAAATAGTTGGCATAATATTGCTCAAGAATTTCCCAAACATACTTAATCACCAAGGAACAGAATAAAATTACTTCAAGGTTAATTTCTTCCTTCATTTCAATGTTAGCAATGTAACATTTTTTTAATCTCATGGTATTTGCTATTTGCAGCCCTTTTATTCAAATCTCTCATGATTCCTGTGGAGTTGTTGTCTGGTTGTCTACAAAAGTTAATGCATGATTGATTATAGGGGTATTTTTCACTCCTTGATAAAGCAGATTTTCACTGAAAATAAATGGCTACTATATTTTTACAAGGAAGTTTTTTTTATTTCAGTCAGTTATTGGGATAATGGTACTGTAGATAAGCTTCTACATCTTCAGTCAGAACACATGGATTTGAATCCTTCTGCCACTTACAAAATGTGATCTGCATGATATGAACAAAAAACAATTTATTCACTTGTAAAATAAACAAGTACCAAATGACATGCAATCTCCCTTCCAGGTCTGATCCTATCTTAATGGTAACAGTCTCCAGATGCCAATAGGTTGTTTATTTTGTAATTTTTTTTTGATGGCGTGCCCTCAGTATGCACTAACAGGAAATGCAATCCCCTCTATCCTCACCTCTTTCACCAGTAATATTTCCCTCTTTCTCTTCAATGGAGCTGGTTATTTTCACCTCAGGTGAAAACTAGAACATTCTTGGACCATTTAAAAAAAAACCCTTAAGGAGACTTCCAGGGGTGGAGCCAAGATGGCGGCTGGAAAGCAGGGACCTGTGTGAGCTCCCCACCACGTCCCTCCAAAAACCTATAAAAAATGGCTCTGAACAAATTCTAGAACTGCAGAACCCACAAAATACCAGAGGGAAGCAGGGCTCCAGCCCAGGACAGCCTGGATGGTAGCTGGATGAGGTCTATTGTGCACAGAGTGGAGGGGAGCAGAGCTCAGTGTGGGAGGCAGCAGGACCAGCCAGATCAGAAGCCAGGCAGAACAGGTCCTAGCATCCTGAATCAGTGATCTGTGGCAGTTACCAGACTTCTCAACCCACAAACACCAAAGACAACAGTGAAGGTTAGTGGGAAAAGCTGCAGGGGGGGGGCAGAGTTTGTGGTTCAACCACCGCCCCAGGGGCAGCAGGGGAGGTGCAGCTATAGAACTACAGCTGCAGTTACTTCCAGCCCCAGACCCAGGTGGTGGGAGGAATTAAGTGGCGGATCAGAGCAGGAGTGAAGAGTCTGCTGAAGATTTTCATCAGGTCCAGGTTTGTGGTTCTTGAGGAAGGAGGAGTGCTGGGGTGGCAGAATTGGCTATATAGAAATAGCTCTGAAATCAACGGTGCATCCCCTCAAGCTTGGAACAAAGTACTCTTTGCTCTACAAGCAGTCATACCCCGACGAAAAACTCAAGGGTCAAGTAAGTTGGCTGGGAACATGGCCAGGCAGCGAAAACGCACCCAGATTCAGTCTCAGACTCTGGAATCTTTATTTGGTGACAAAGAAAACCAAAACATACAGCCTAAAGAAGTCAACAAAGTCAAAGAACCTACACCAAAAGCCTCCAAGAAAAACATGAACTGGTCTCAGGCCATGGAAGAGCTCAAAAAGGATTTGGAAAAGCAAGTTAGAGAAGTAGAGGAAAAATTGGGATGAGAAATGAGAATGTTGCAAGAAAACCATGAAAAACAAGTCAATGACTTGCTAAAGGAGACCCAAAGAAATACTGAAAAAAATATTGAAGAAAACAACACCTTAAAAAATAGACTAACTCAAATGTCAAAAGAGCTCCAAAAAGCCAATGAGGAGAAGAATGCCTTGAAAGGCAAAATTAGCCAAATGGAAAAGGAGGTCCAAAAGACCACTGAAGAAAATACTATCTTAAAAATTTGATTGGAGCAAGTGGAAGCTAGTGACTTTATGAGAAATCAAGATATCATAAAACAGAACCAAAGGAATAAAAAAATGGAAGACAATGTAAAATATCTCATTGGAAAAACCACTGACCTAGAAAATAGATCCAGGAGAGATTATTTAAAAATTATTGGACTACCTGAAAGCCATAATCAAAAAAAGAGCCTAGATATCATCTTTCAAGAAATTATTGAGGAGAATTGCCCTGATAGTCTAGAACCCCAGGGCAAAATAGAAATTGAAAGAATCCAGAGATTGCCTCCTCAAATAGATCCCAAAAAGAAAACTCCTAGGAACATTGTCGCCAAACTCCAGAGCTCCCAAGTCAAGGAGAAAATACTGCAAGCTGCCAGAAAGAAACAATTCGAATATTGTGGAAAAACAATCAGGATAAAACAGGATTGGGCAGCTTCCACATTAAGGGACCAAAGGGCATGGAATATGATATTCTGGAGGTCAATGGAGCTAGGATTAAAACCAAGAATCACCTACCCAGCAAAACTGAGTATAATGTTCCAAGGCAAAATATGGATTTTCAATAAAATAGAGGACTTTCAAGCCTTCTCAGTGAATACACCAGAGCTGAATAGAAAATTTGACTTTCAAACACAAGCATCAAGAGAAGCATGAGAAGGTAAACAAGAAAGAGAAATCATAAGGGACTTACTAACTTTGAACTGTTTTGTTTACATTCCTACATAGAAAGATGATGTGTATGATTCATGAAACCTCAATATCATAGTAGCTGAAAGGAATATGCATATATATATATATATATATGTGTGTGTGTACATATATATACATATGTGTGTGTCTATGTGTGGGTATATATATATACATATATATATACACATATATATATATATATATATATATATACACACATATATATATATATATATAGACACACACAAAGGGCACAGGGTGAGTTGAATATGAAGGGATGATATCTAAAAAAAATAAAATCAATTTAAGGGATAAGAGAGGAATATATTGAGAGAGGGAGAAAGGGAGAGATAGAATGGGATAAATTATCTCACATAAAAGTGGCAAGAAAAAGTAGTTCTGTAGAAAGGGAAGAGGGGGCAGGTGAGGGGGAATGAGTAAATCTTGCTCTCATTGAATTTGACCTGAGGAGGGAATACCATACACACTCAATTGGGTATCTTACCCCACAGGAAAGAAGGAGGAAGAAGATAAAAAATGGGGGAATGATAAAAGGGAGGGCAGATGGGAGGAGGTGGTAATCAAAAACAAACACTTTTGAAAAGGGACAGGTCAAGGGAGAAAATTCAATATAATGTGATAGGTTAGGAAGGAGCAAAATGTAGTTAATGTTTCACAACATGAGTATTGTGGAAGGGTTTTACATAATGATATACATGTGGCCTATGTTGAATTGCTTGCCTTCTTAGGGAGGCTGGGTAGGAAGGGAAGAGGGGAGAGAATTTGGAACTCAAAGTTTTAAAAACAGACGTTCAAAAACAACAACAACATCAACAAGTTTTTGCATGCAACTAGGAAATAAGACACATAAGCAATGGGGCATAGAAATTTATCTTGCCCTACAAGAGAAAAAGGGAAAGTGGGATGGGAGGGGAGTGGGGTGACAGATGGGAGCGCTGCCTGGGGAATGGGGCAACCAGAATATATGTCATCTTGGAGTGGGGGGAGGGTTGAATTGGGGAAAAAATTTGTAATCCAAACTTTTGTGAAAATCAATGCTGAAAACTAAATATATTTACTAAAGTAAAAAAAAAAAAGAAACAGAAAATCGGTAAAATAAAAGAAGGCTTGTTTTCAAAAAAAAAACAAACCTTGAGTTCATGATTATGTTTTGAATTTTTTATTCTGCAAATAATTATAAACCACACCTTTCTTTGAACCTCAAAGTTAAGTGGTGGTTTATTGGGATGAGCCCAGAAAAAAATAAAGCGAAAACATATGAGGCAATAAAGTTGTCAAAGGGAATACATATGCAGATGGTCTTTAAGTATTTTAATTGGGGTTGGAGCCAAGGAAGGAATTCACTCACTTCTAAATTGGTCAATGTTCTTTATTTATAAGAATTCATTATGGATATGTAGATGGGCTTTTAGTGTATAGTCATACCTTGCTCTTAGCATTACTGGATATTAAGGTATATCATGGTACATCTTCTGAACTTTTAGTCCCCAAGAAATCAATAAAATGCTCAGTGGGACTTGGTGTTACAGTTTTCAGCAGTGTTGGATCTTTGTCTAGAATATGCCTTCTGAAGATTTTACTCTTGTCTTGACGAAGCTCAGTTACTACTATCCAAGTTGATGCATGGTAAAAAGCTGATGGAGCCCTTCTCCTCACTTGGACCTGTACACTAGATTTCCAGAATTCACCCTCCAGTTAATAGGAACTTAATCAGTTTCGGTCTTTTGGCTGCAAAATATTTAGTGACCTATACCACTCTATCAAGATTTCCCTAGAACAGAGTAGACCGTACTTCATCCAACAAAGAGCCATCCAAATAGACCCAGCTTCCCCATGTGTTTATGCCCTTCCCTTCCAACTCTACTGCCCACATTGATATCTTGTGTTAATCAAAGTGATATAATTCAGTAATTATATTTATGCCACATAAAAGATGATTTGTAAGTAATTTTCAAAAGTTAAAGTTCACATTCTTGACATTTTTCCATTTTTGCAAACTTCCTTTCAGCTAGGATCATTTTTCTTTTAAATATTAAAATCTCTTCCATTTTGTTTATCTTTACCCAAGTATCATACTTTATATTATTCATGTCTATTCCCATTAGAAGAATACTTTAAGTCATAATTTGCAACAAAATGAAATAGGTTTCAATTCTGGCTAATATCCCCTTTCAAAGCTTGTACACTTCTTGCCAAGAAACAGCTGTGAAGAATCATAAAGAAACAATCTGCCAAAAGTCCAAACGACTTAGTCTCATAAGAACAATCAAGTATAGTGAATAGAAGAACTAATGAAATCTTCCAAACCATTTGGCAATATTTTACATGAAATCACTACCTTGAATATAATTTTCTCTTTTTTCCAATAATCTAGGTTGGTTGTTTGAGTTCATTAGACTATGGTGCTAATGGGGCCAAGATTATTAGTTCATTCCCCATATGTGTTAGTTCCATGAAGAGAAAAATCTGTGTTATTTTGCCAGAGATGGAACCCATAACCCTCACCAGATGTCTTGCTAATGTATTCAGATGACCCCAAGAAGAATTAGGTGAGAGACTGTGAATAACGTACCATCAAGTATAGTCTACCTCCAAGGCCTCCCTAGGCAAAATTTTGAAGTAGGCGAAAATTGCTTTTAATTAGCAAAAGCTTCATTTCCCGTATCATCATCTCCGTCCCACCCATTTCGGTGCTCCCTCTCTCTCCTATAGGCATGTAATGACTATCTTACTGTTCCTATCTGATATTTCCTCATAAAAAGTAATGCAACCGATGTTAAGCATTTGCTGCACTAGAAGTAGTCACATTTTGAAATATATTCCTAGGAAAGGCAATGTTTGATCTAAAATAATACACACTTATGTAAAATTTCAGACAATAGTGTTTTGTTTTGTTTTTTGTTGTTGTTTACAGGGCAGGGAACTTTCTAGCAGAATTGACACTGTCTAGAGGAAGTAAGGCTTTTTCTTTTACTACTATTGTAAGAATGCTTCGGAACACAACCTCTTGCAGTTTATCATTACATAATAGGACCAAAAAGCATAGATTTAGAGTTGGGAAGCAGCTCAGAGGCCATCTATTGGAACCACTTCATTTTAGCGATAAAGAAACTGATGCTTAGAAAAGTTACATGAATTGCCCAAGGCCATAGTTATTAAGTATGAGAGTCAGTAAGTCAAGTATATTAATAAGTGCGTCCTTTGTCCAGGCTGTGTTATGTGTTGGGGATATGAAGAAAGGCAAAAACAAATACACAAGCAAACAAAAAAGTCAAAACCAGTCTTTACTTTCAAGAAGCTCATTATGTAATGTCACAGTGACATTATGCAAACATCTACAAACAAGAACATAGGTACAGGATGAATTGAGGGTTGTCTCTGAGAGACGGCATTAAGAAAAAGTAGGACTGGAAAAGACTTTTTGCGGAAGATAGGACTTTGAGATTTGAAGGAATCCATTGAAACAATGAGATGGATAAATGGAGGGAGAGGGTGGGATTTAAAGTCCACGTGACCCAAGAGAAATGATGACATAAAATGGGCTATAGCATTTCATATCAAACAAACAATGAATATTAGCTAATTATTCAGTGAAGAATAGCAAATCTATGAATAGATACTTTAAAATTACATCTATTTTCCTATTTATTTTTATAAAGTTGTTCTGTATTGACAGAGGAAATCAATGATTAAAAGTACACCAGTATAGTAGAAAATGTCACTATATATAGCAAAATATATATAAAAGCATGTTATGTAGTAGCAAAGAACAGAAAACACAGCAAATGCCTGTCATTGTGAAACAAAAGGATGGATCCCGAGGATGTATAATATTTACTTAGACTCCAGAGGATAAAATTCCAAGACCAATAACTCCAATTCGATATAGCAGTGATTATATTCTAAAACTAGTAATCCCACCTCAATGTAGCAACAAGGAAATTATAACATAGTATTATAGCAACGAACCAAGTCATCCTGTAATCTTTCACCCTGCTAGGGCCTTCCTGGAAGCAATCACTCACAGATCTGACTCTCTTCTGCAGCTCTGTAGACACTGACTCTCTCAATGTCTGTTTTTCAACGCCTTTTTGATGTCTGCTGCCTCAATGTCTTCTTTTCAATTCTGCTACTCTCTTCAGTTCTGTCCCTCTTCAATTCTGGTTCTCTCACACTCTGGGCTCTCCTTATATACAGTCCTAGCCGGTGTCTGTTTGGCTAGAACTCAGGTCTCTGATTGGCTGAATTCATTATTGGCTAGAACTCAGGGCACATATTATTGGCTCTGGTGTTAGCAACTCCCCTTAGAGCCCCGAGGGCTTCAAGCCCAAATATGCTCAGTACCTAGTAAGTAGAGTCTTTAGGTCTACTTACAAACAAAGATATAATCAAGCTGTCCCACCTAGCCCCACCTGATTCCTATTGAATGGGTGGAGAAGATCTTTGATCACATTAGAATTAAACAAAGTTGTCAGCCTCACTTTGTCTTCCAGAATCATTGAAGTCCCTTGGCAAGATGAAAGTCAAGACAGTTGGTGATGGCCCAGGAAGCAGTGGATGACTTTGGTGACTTCAGTGTCTGACAAGCTCTAAGCACTCCACAGTGCCTACTTCAGCCATCTTCATGGCTATTGGAATAAACAGTTTTCATCTTTCCATTCCACTTCGGTAAGGCTTCACATGCTTGAGGTGGACATGTCCCTAGGTCATTGACGGTTTAGAGTCCTGTCTGTTACCCTCAGCCTGGTTTAGCCTATCTCAGCTTATGGTTATATTTGGGTGTGGGAAATGCACATGCTAACAACTTCTTGGAGCCATAGGCGAGAGTTGGATGACTGGTGGAAATGAAAGATGGATGAATAGCCCTGAAAAGCACCTAGCAAGCCCTCACAGCAGAGGTCTTGTGTTCCCTGAAACCCCATATACCCTATGGAATGAAATATTATGGTGCTCTAAGAAACAATGAATAAAATGAATACAGAAAAACATGAAATTATATGATCTGTTGCAGAGTAAAGTCAGGTCGAGAAAACTATTTATATAACCTTGTCAATGGCAAGATCAACAGTTACAACAACTTAAAAGGGAATGTTGCAAAATTGTAAAGAATAAGCATGGCCCCAAAGAAGAAATATTGGAAGACAGTCCCGTCTCATCTCTTTGCAATTTTAGACTTTTGTATATGTTTATGAATTTTCTGATTGGATGGATTCTCATAGGGGGAGAATTTTATATAGATTGATATGATATGATAGACATGCATATATGCATAAATAAATAAATATATGTGTATACACGTACACACATATATGAATTGTGCAACAGAAATGAGGGTGTCTCAATTAGATAGATTTTGTGGTTCTTTCCACCTATAAATCTTTGGTCATCTGACCAATACATGCTGGTAAATTACCAGAGAATGTGTTCTGAACTGTTTTTTTTATTAGTGCTTTTAGAAAACAGACTGCCTATTCTGTATAACTTATCCGTGTTCTGGGAAGAAAAAGGTGGTTGCCAAAAAGTGTATAGCTGATAAGCTACAGGCCTATCTTACTTTCTCTTGATATAATAAAGGTAATACAATGATGGACCTGTGCTTTACTCTTTTATGTTTTATACATTTGGTCTTTTGTGGATAATTGTATACACTAAGCTTCTTTTTTTCTCCACTTAATATTATTTTAATTTTTTTTCAACACATATGCAAAGATAGTTTTCTTTTTTTTCTTTTCTTTTTTTTTCTTTTATTTTTAATCTATTTAACATATTTAGTTTTCAGCATTGATTTTCACAATAGTTTGAATTACAAATTTTCTCCCCATTTCCACCCTCCCACCCACTCCAAGATGGCATATATTCTGGTTGCCCTGTTCCCCAGTCAGCGCTCCCCTCTGTAACCCCACTCCCCTCCCATCCCCTTTTCCCTTCCTTTCTTGTAGGGCAAGATAAATTTCTACACCCCATTGTCTGTGTATCTTATTTTCTAGTTGCATGCAAAAACATTTTTGTTGTTTTTGAACATCTGTTTTTAAAATTTTGAGTTCCAAATTCTCTCCCCTCTTCCCTTCCCACCCACCCTCCCTAAGAAGTCAAGCAATTCAACATAGGCCACATGTGTATCATTATGTATAACCCTTCCACAATACTCATGTTGTGAAAGACTAACTAGATTTTGCTCCTTCCCAACCATCCCCCTTTATTGAATTTTCTCCCTTGACCCTGTCCCCTTTCCAAAGTGTTTGTTTTTGATTACCTCCACCCCCATCTGTCTTCCCCTACATCATCCCACCCTTTTTTATCTTCTTCCCTCTTCTTTCCTGTGGGGTAAGATACCCAATTGAGTATGTATGGTATTCCCTCCTCAGGCCAAATCTGATGAGAGCAAGATTCACTCATTCCCCCCCTCACCTCCCCTCTCCCCTCCTCCCACAGAACTGCTTCCTCTTGCCACCTTTATGAGAGATAATCCACCCCATTCTATCTCTCCCTATCTCCTTCTCTCAATATATTCCTCTCTCATCCCTTAATTTGATTTTATTTCTTTTAGATATCTTCCCTTCATCTTCAACTCACCCTGTGTTCTCTCTCTCTCTCTCTCTCTCTCTCTCTCTCTCTCTCTATGTGTATATATATATATAGATATATACATATATATCTATATATATACATATATATAGATATATACATACATACATACATATTCACCCATATATATACATAAACATATATGTATGCATATTCCCTTCAGCTACCCTAATACTGAGGTCTCATGAATCATACTCGTCATCTTTCCATGTAGGAATGTCAACAAAACAGTTCACCTTTAGTAAGTTCCTTGCAATTTCTTTTTCTTGTTCTTTTTCTTGATTATCTTTTCATGCTTCTCTTGATTCTTATGTTTAAAAGGCAAATTTTCTATTCAGTTCTGGTCTTTTCACTGAGAAAGCTTCAAAGTCCTCTATTTTATTGAAAATCCATATTTTGCCTTGGAGCATGATACTCAGTTTTGCTGGGTAGGTGATTCTAGGTTTTAATCCTAGCTCCATTGACCTCCGGAATATCGTATTCCAAGCCCTTTGATGTCTTAATGTAGAGGCTGCCAGATCTTGGGTTATTCTGATTGGGTTTCCACAATACTCAAATTGTTTCTTTCTGGCTGCTTGCACTATTTTCTCCTTGATCTGGGAGCTCTGGAATTTGGCAACAATATTCCTGGGAGATTTCTTTTTGGGATCTATTTGAGAAGGCGATCGATGGATTCTTTCAATTTCTATTTTTCCCTGTGGCTCTAGAATGTCAGGGCAGTTCTCCTTGATAATTTCTTGAAAGATGATATCTAGGCTCTTTTTTGATCATGGCTTTCAGGTAGTCCAATAATTTTTAAATTCTCTCTCCTGGATCTATTTTCCAGGTCAGTGGTTTTTCCAAGGAGATATTTCACATTGTCTTCCATTTTTTCATTCCTTTGGTTCTGTTTTATATCTTGATTTCTCATCAAGTCACTAGCTTCTACTTGCTCCAATCTAATTTTTAAAGTAGTATTTTCTTCAGTGGTCTTTTGGACCTCCTTTTCCATTTGGCTCATTCTGACTTTCAAGGCATTCTTCTCCTCATTGGCTTTTTGGAGCTCTTTTACCATTTGAGTTAGTGTATTTTTTAAGATGTTGTTTTATTCAGTGTATTTTTCAGTATTTTTTTGGGTCTCCTTTAGCAAGTCATTGACTTGTTTTTCATGGTTTTCTCGCATCCTTCTCATTTCTCTTCCCAATTTTTCCTCTACTTCTCTAACTTGCTTTTCCAAATCCTTTTTGAGTTCTTCCATGGCCTGGGACCAGTTCATGTTTTTCTTGGAGGTTTCTGTTGTAGGCTCTTTGACTTTATTAATTTCTTCTGTCTGTATGTTTTGGTCTTCTTTGTCACCAAAGAAAGAATGCAAAGTCTGAGACTGAATCTCGGTGCGTTTTTGCTGCCTGGCCATATTCCCAGCCAACTAACTTGACCTTTGAGTTTTCCAGTGGGGTATGACTGCTTGTAGACTACAGAGTTCTATTTTCCATGTTTGGGGGGGAGGTGCTAGCTCTGCCACACCAGCACTCCTCTTTCCCCAAGAACCCCCAACCCGAACTGGGCTTAGATCTTCAGCACGCTGTGCACCCCTCCCACCAGGTGGGCCTGGAGCCAGAAGCAGCAACAGCCGTAGCTGCCCCACCTCCGCTGCCCCCGGGGCTGGAAACCGAACTGCGAACTCCTTCCACTCCCACAGCTTTTCCCAATAACCTTCTCCGCAGTCTTTGGTGTTTGTGGGTTGAGAAGTCTCGTAACTGCCGCAGCTCACTGATTCAGGGCGCTAGGGCATGCTCTGCCCGGTTGCAGGTCTTGTTGGTCCACGCAGCTCAGGCTGGGCTCTGCTCCACTGTGTTCCCAGCTCCCAGCTCCCAGCTCCGTGTGGGATAGACCTCACCCAGAGACCATCCAGGCTGTCCTGTGCTGGAGCCCTGCTTCCCTCTGCTGTTTTGTGGGTTCTGCCATTCTAGAATTGGTTCAGAGCCATTTTGTATAGGTTTTTGGAGGGACTCGGTATGGAGCTCACGCTATTCCCTGCTTACCAGATGCCATCTTGGCTCCACCCCCCAAAGATAGTTTTCAACATTCACTTTTATAAGATTTTGAGTTCCAATTTTTTTCACCATCTCTCCTTCTTTCCCCCTTCCCAAACACAGCATACAATCTGATATAGGCTATACATGTACAATCATATTAAACATATTTCCACATTAGTCATGTTGTGAAAGAAGAATCAGAATAAAAGGGAAAACCATGAGAAAGGGAAAAAAAGAAAAATATAGTATGCCTCCATCTGCATTCACATTCCATAATTCATTCTCTGGATGTGGATAGCATTTTCCAGCACGAATCTTTTGGAATTGTCTTAGATCATTGTATTGCTGAAGAGAAAAGTCTGTCAAAGTTTGTCATTGCACAATGTTTTTATTGCATGTGCAATGTTCTCCTGGCTCTGCTCACTTTATTTAGCATCATTTCGTGTAAGTCTTACCATGTTTTTTTTTTTTTTGTCTGAAATTGCCTGCTTGTTTTAACAACCCAGCTAGCAGCTTTGGTGGGGGTGTAAGATCACTCCCCCACAGCCGGCACCCAGGGGCTGCCAGGACCCAGGAGGCTGCCAGGGAAAAAGCACAGGTTCTTTTTATCTGCTTAAACAAGGAAAGCACAGTGAAGGCGTTGACCAGCTTACTTTAATCCAGCATTCACTTAGCATACAGACAACAATCATTTAGTTCAGGGGAAAATGCCATCATTCAGTTAGCATTCAGTTAGTTCAGGGGAGCATACAGACAAGCATCAAGAGACAGACCAAATACAGATTCATTGACTTACTTCAGGGGAAAAAACCAGCACCCTGAGGTTCAAAACATTCATTTAGTTCGGGGGAAAAAACAAACCAGAACCCCGAACCTCAAAACCAAAATACAAACAAGTTACAAATATCAACAGACAGACCCAACACAATTCATAGTTACCAACATCTGGGCTCGGCCCGAGAGCAAGGGCTGGCCCAGAGTCACGCTTGCTTGCCATTGCTTCCCACACCAACCGGAAGGGGAAAGAGAGAGCTTCAAGCTGTCCTCTCCCCTCTTATAGGGTTTTTAACATCATCAAGCACCGCCTGAATGACCAGGGCCGATTGGTTCTTGACTTGGTCCCTCCCCCTAGTGTAGACCAGGTTCTGGAGCTAACACCTCCCCTCAGGCAGCCCCATGACTCATCACACAGGAAGTTGTCTGCTTCCTGGAATGCTCTTTGGGCTTCCTGCCCTGGAAGAGCAAGCCACAGTGTCCAGAGGCTCAATGAGGTAAGCTGAGTCATTCAAAGAAAACAAAGGCCATTCTGGTTACACTGCTCATCATTTCTTTTTATGGAGCAATAGTATTCCATTTCATTCGTATATTCCTGAAGGATGTTTATTTGCCCTGGGCTAACCTGAAGTATGTGGAGGTCTGGCTTCTGGAGGATGCTTCCTCATCTGGGGTTGCACTGAAGTACATGGTGGTTCTCTGAGCTGTAGTCTGCTGGTTCCCCTGACTATGCTAAGGTACATGTTGGGTTTTAATATCAACATTTGCCTGCTGGAGCTCAGGATCTTCACCCGGTTTTCTGAGGTCAGGATTGCTGCTGGCTTGCTGGGACACTTCCTGTCCTGTAATGGGCTCCCCTTTTACCCAAGAGAGATGGATCTTTCTTGATGATCCTCCAAATATCTCAGGCCAAAATACTGCTCAATCCCATCTTCCCATTTGCTTTGATATTCCAGGATTTGTCCTGGGTTGCTATTTTATGGTTGTTCACAGGTGAATATGGGAAGCAACTGCTTACCCTTGTATCTTGGCTCCTGGAGTTTCCAGACCAAATTTCTTTGAGTGATTACAGATCTGTTCCAAGAGGGACTTAATGTCCTGAGATATGATGCAATCAGCATTATGTCAGTTGTAAACAAGAGTAATTGTAGGACCTCAGTCTAGAATGTGTACTGAATCTCCTCCATGGTAGTGGTAGATATCTTTGGTGAGCATGCATCTACACCTATACTCATTTAGTATCTTGTCCATTTATACCAGGGCTGTCACTAAGCAGAGTTTTTCTGGTAATATTTTCCAAGGAATACTCAGTGATCTTAATGTATAAATGAGGATTTCCATTCTTTAAAAAAATGGCATTTAGTTTTACTGAATCACAATTTCAAAAATAGATATGATATCATAGATATGTATATATGTAAGCATAAATATATGTATACATACATATGCGAACATATAAACACACATATGAGTTCTTATATGTATTTCTCGCTTAATTGTGAGATGGTAAGTTTATGATCTATTTGTGAATATCACTTGGGAAAACACTCTTGTTCCCTGCTAAAACCCTAATCAAGGATTTAGTCTGTTCAGGCATAGATGACTCTTATAAAGGTTTTGTATAGATGGGAAAGTAGGAATATAGATGGAGAGCTATTGATGTTCCATCAGTCATCTCTTCTTGGCATGACCAGTCCAAGATTTTTTTTTCCCTTTGCCTCTTATATCTTCCTTTCTTTTATATGGATGCTAAGACTTCTTAAATCTCAATGTCAGAAAACACTGTCTTTGTCCTCTAACATCAGCATCAGTTTATATACACATATGATGGTAAAACCTTGACCCCACATTGGCAGGCTTGAAAGGTCCTGTGGGTTTCCACACATTAAAATAACTATAGCCACCAACTTGTTCTTTCAAAGGAGAATCAAGATGTTCCTCCTCTGTGTCCTTGTATTAAGTAAGTTCAGAGGCCCTGTCTTGACTGCAATAACTTCCAAGTGAAAGTTCTAGTACTTGGGTCCAACTTGGTTTTAACACTAGAAGGACTAAGTCCTTCAATTGACATGATATTTAAAAAAATTATAATTTCTGTCACTGAAAATGTACTTTAAATATGAATAAATGCTATTTTGGAAAAAAAGCACCTTATATCTATTTTCTTTCCTTTTTAGGTAAAACATTAGTGCACTGCATCAATTGATGAATTGAAGTTCTGGACCTTTTTAATAGAGTTAAATGAGTGGTTTGAGATACACTAAGAAAGCTCTGACTAATTGGTCTGCACACATTCTAAATGCTTATTGATTCATAATTTGGACTTGTATATCTCATGATAATACTTGTAAATTCAGCCACCTTCCACACCTCCTAGACTATGACATCACTTGATAACATTTTATTTGATGTAAGACCAGGAAAAAAAGCAGTAATGGAGGACTCCAAATAGAACTGGAAACACTGCTTAGAAGTAAAACACAGAATCCTACCTAAAAAGAATGAACTAATGGAAGACCTTTAAGTAACGTTCAAATGAGATGATGTAACATGATGTGCTTTGGTCAGTGCTTCTGAGACCTGGTACTAACTACTGGCTGAAGTATGTATGTTCCTAATATCTGTATTTCTAACACATGCCATCCTTTAAGTAGTGGCCAAATAGAGAAGAGCAGTGACTCCATTATTCCATAATTCATTATGTAGGTGATTTATTTTTAAGATTAAGAATGACTGCTGAATTGTGTTCAACAATCATATCCATAGACCAAGTAAAAATATTTTGTTTTGCTCTGTCTGGTTTTCACTTTCTCTTTTTACCATGTCTCAAATCCTATGCCAACTGATAAGTGGAAAAGTATTCCAATAATCCAAATCTATGATTTTATCTCCGTGGCTATTTTTTCCATAAATATAGGTCGAAGCCTGCCTATCACTTCCCATACTGTGGGAATCATATATATTCTCCCATAAATTTGTCTCAGGGTATCCAACTAACATATGATTGTAGATTGAGAAATGGAAGGGACATCAAAAGTCATCTAGTCCACCCCACCTATTTTATTTGCTTAAAGGCCTCCTCACTTCTTAATGTTTTGTCATTATCAGTGGAACACAAGGCCTATCAGTTTTTTGTCTCTTCCTCTTCCCACTTGACTGGTTCTTTTTGTTTATTTCTGGCCAGTTCTCAGAAAGTATTCTTTGTACTGATTTCCTTGTACGAGTCATCATTTATGCCACCCTGGAAATTGCCCAAATTTAACACGTGGTTCTCCATTATCCTTTGGCTGATCTATACATTGAATTCTCTGGAATTGTGATACTCTGTGACATATAGGCTTCTACATCACTGGAAGGATATGAGTTACAGAAAGTTGAGAGTTTTACTTCTTGAGGAGTATGGTATTAGTCAAGCATGGTATGGATCAACTCAATTTAGCAGTGAAAGGCCTTGAAAAGTTTCTTGCTCCATTCTTCTGCCAAAAAAGAATTAGGATTTATAGGACTACATCAATCTGACCTTGTTTTCTTTTTCTTTTGCACATTTAACTAACCAAATAGGAAAACTATATGCTGAGTTCCAGAATATATTATACCATTTTCCTCCCATTTTCACCCTAAAGGAGTATCAAATACTGTTGATAAATCCAGTATATACAAGTATTTTTAAACACAGGCATTAGTATGTTAATCATAGATTTGAAATTAATCAAAAGAATTATTTTTAATCCATTGAGAGAAGTTATTACAATAAACAATAAGAAAACTCTTAATGCCAAATCATATGAATGAAAACTTTTTTCTCCATCAAGGAAGTGCACAGTTGTAATAATAACCATACAATGGAATTAAAGTTTATAAAGCCAAAATTTTGGTGTAATTTAATAAGATTAATTTGAATTTTTTTAAAAAAGGAGAGTTGCTGAGGTATCACTTCACACTTATCAGATTAGCTAATAAGGCAAAAAAGGAAAATGATAAATATTGGAGAAGATGTGGGAAAATTGGAACACTAATGCTTTGTTGGTGGAGTCGTGAACTGATCCAACCATTCTTGAAAATAATTTGGAACTATGCCCAAAGGACAATCAAACTGTGCATACCCTTTGATCCAGCAGCAATACTAGGGCTTTATCCTAAAAGATCATAAAAATGGGGAAAAGATCCACATGTACTAAAATATTTATAGCAGCTCTTTTTGTGGTGGCAAAGAATTAGAAATTGGGAGTATAGGGACAGCTAGGTGGGGCAGTACGTAGAGCACTGGTCCTGGAGTCAGGAAGACCCAAGTTCAAATCTGGCCTCAGACACTTGACACACTTACTAGCTGTGTGACCTTGGGCAAGTCACTTAACCCCAATTGCCATGCCTTCCCCCCTCCAAAAAAAAGAAATTTAGAGGATGGTCATCAATTGGAATATGGCCAAACAAGCTATGGCATATGAATATACTGGGATATTATTGTGATATAAGAAATGATGAGCAGGTGGATTTCTGAAAAACCTGGAAAGACTTACATGAAGTGATCTAAATGATCAGAACCAGGAGAACATTGTACACACTAACAGCAACCCTGCATGATGATCAACTTTGACAGACTTAGCTCTTTTCAGAAATACAATGACCTAAGAAAATTCCGAAAGACTCATTACGGAAAACGCTATTCACATCCAGAGAAGGAACTATGGAGTATGAATGCAGATTGAGGCATATTTTCTCTTTCTTTGTATTTTTTATTTTTTTCTTTCTCATAGTTTTTCTATTTTGTTCTGATTCTTCTTTCACAACATGACTAATGTGGAAATATGTTTAATGTAATGATTGTACATGTATAGATTATATCAGATTGCCTGCCATCTTGGGGTGGGGGAAGGGAAGAGTGGGAGAAAAATATTTGGAACTCAAAATCTTATAAAAGTTAATGTTTAAAAATAAAAAAGGAAATTGCCAAAAAAGATTTTTTCTATATACTCTATCTATTGAGACAACCCCCAAAATGGTGATTTAATATTGCATCTCAATTTATTACATTAACTTGTTGAGAAAATTTTTGTTTTATTTTAATTTTGAATTCAATTTAGTCAAAGCTAATTCAATAGTAATAGGGAGACTATTTTTAAATTGGCTTATATCATATGCAGGGGAATGAATTATCTAGCAGTGAAATTGTGTAGATATTAAAGGTGGTCTTCAATTAAACAGAAAACTAAAAGCATACATGCAAAAAAAGCATCTGATTATCATTAGAATAAATGGATAAATTAGTTGTGATCTCACTTGCTACCTGAACCTTTGTTTACAAATGTGTCAGTTTCTCAGGTCTCATTCTCCCATTCTTACAACTACGTACATGGTACACGTCAATATTTCCAAATGACATTACAACCTATTCTAATGAATAATAATAATGAGTAAGTGGAAGAATTAAAATGAATCCTGCAAGTAATCTCCTACTATAATGAGCAATTATGGAGACAATGTCAAGGGAAAAAGAGAGACTCAATAATCATGAGCTTTGATATCATGCCATTGCAGTGTAGTTATATGTAGCTACCTTGTAAGTTTGGCTTTCCAGTGGCAAGGGCTAATGAATCCCTTGACACTTTGTGGTCTTCATACAGAGTAGCTGAGTCCTTCAAGTTCAACATATCCAAAATAGAACTAACTCCACCATTTTCTTGAATGTTACCATTTCCATCAAGACCATCAGTATCCTTCCAATTACTCAGGTTTGCAACCTTGGAATCATCATTGATTCCGTACTCCCTCTCACTCCACATATCCAAAATCAGTAGTTCAGTTTTGTCAATACTACCTCCACAACATCCCTTGCAACCATAAATACCTCTGTCTGTATTCACGCAGTTACCACCCTAGGTCATGTTCTCAATCTTTTCACTCAGTCAATCGCTATAGCCCCAAACTTCTTCCCACTGTAATTTATCTTAAAAACAGCTACCAAAGCAATAATCCTGAACCATAGGCCTAACCATGCCACCCTTCTGCTTAATGAACTCTAGTTCCCTGCAACCTGTGGGATAAAATATGAACTCCTGCATTTAGGTTTGAAGTCCCTTCATAGCCTATTTCTAACATATTTCTGATATCGTTTCACATTACCCAAACTATGCAGTAGAGCCAAACTATAATTTTCAAGTTCCTTACACTTGAAATCCTCCTTGCAGTTTCCTTTCCTTTTCATAGGCCATTCTATGTATTTACAAGTCAATCTCTCCTTTTCTCCATGGCTTTGCCTGCTCAGTTTCCTTTTGTGATACCCTGTTCCAAAGCCCATTATTATGCGACTCTCTTCTTATTGGTAGAATTGAAGGCCCTGCCCTGTGTGAAAGGTGGAAGAGAGTTGGCATGAGGCTAGAGATTCAGTTCTCAGGTAATCCCATTTTGGGGAATCATCATTCAAGTGTTCTTGGCTTCCACTTTTGAGAGAGAAGATGGAAGAGGGAAACCCCATTTCAGGTTGCTGAAGGAAAAGTCTGGGAAAACATGAGAGGAGTGGGCAGTCTATGTCATGTGTCTATTCCTAGTTTGTTATTCTAGACTTTGGGAACTTTCTTCTTGGATGAGATCCAGGACACTCTCTGTTTTCGTTGTCCTGAGTTATTTGTCTCTCAATGTGTCAGTTTCTCAGGTCTCATTCTCCCATTCTTACAACTATGTACATGGTACACGTCAATATTTCCAAATGACATTACAACCTATTCTAATGAATAATAATAAGTGGAAGAATTAAAATGAATCCTGCAAGTAATCTCCTACTATAATGAGCAATTATGGAGACAATATCAAGAGAAAAAGAGAGACATTTCTGGTATGTGTTCTCCTATGTATACTTTCTGTGATTTCTGGTCAGTTGTGATTTGGACAAATGGGTTTCTTTGTTAATTTCTATGTGTGCTCATATTGTTATTAGGTGGGGAAAGGGTTAAGCCTTGGGTACAGGTTGGATTCCCCTTAAAATGGTAAAGTGATGAAAAGTTAGTTCAAATCCAACTATAATAAACTGTATATATATATATACATATACATATATATATGTATATATGCATATATATATATATATATATATATATATATATATATATATATATATAATTCAAACATGATATTTTAAAAAATAATGTACTGATCACAACCTCACTGTTACTATCTATAAAATGGGAAAAAAAATTTTGCAGTAATTCCTTCATAGTTGTGAGGGAAAAAAGTAAGTAATATTTGTGAAACTGCTTTTTTAATGTATGTAAATCACTAATGTTTTAAAGTTTACTTGGTAAAACAAAACAAAATTGTCACCTCAGGAATCTTTTCCTTGATTGTTTTTTAAATCTGGAGCATGAAGAGTATTTCAGACACAAGAGGTAAAAATTAAAATGTTGCCCTAACTCAGTATCTGAGTAATTTGTTTATAAACTATTATGTTTTTTTTTTATTTTGGTCCTTGCAGGGAGACCAAGCACACTATCAGTAAAAAGCAGAGAGTGGTTGTTATGTTATCACTCTGAGCAGCCTACTATGAAATATTCAGAGAGTTGAAATTGAAGATTTCTACATACATACCATTCCTCTTTAACTCAATTTGGATTTTTATCCTGTACCCAAATCGATAGTAGGTTGCTGCTAAATATTGAGGTATGCCTCCTATCAGTGGAAGTGACACTTATCACACAGCTCTTGTGATGAGTAAAGGATCTCAGGGTTTAGCAGTGGAAGGGGGCTTAGAAATCATTTAGTGCAACATGCTTATCTTAATGCTGATGAAATAGACACAAAATGAGTTGGTCAATTTCACAAAGCCAGAAAGCCAGAAAGTGGTAGAGCTGTGATTTGAAACCAGGTTCTCTGAATTCCAAATCTAATGTCATTGTTACTGTTCTTTATTAATTGTTTCATGTGAACTGGTTGCTCTTTAATACTGTTAAAATCTGGTGAAACTCTATAGTCCCTGCCTTCCACTGCTTAATACTTCTCCCTACTTTAAAACAAATGCACTTATCCAAATATCTTATAAGCCAAACAGACAAGTCAATAATTTTGATTCTCCTTTGGGAAAATATTCTAACACTTACAAACCTCCATACATACAGGACTTCTATTTCTTTTTAATCCTATCATCTCAAGCAATGTTGTGCCAATTTGAGTTATATCGGAAAAACCTAAATATCCTTTAACTCTAAAACCTCTTTATTATGTAAAATGTAGGCTGCTGTCAACTGGCTTTTGTTTTTGATTAGTCATTCCCTGTTATAGTATTTCCTATTGAAGCTATTTTTTTTGGGGGGGGGGGATGCTGATGAATCATGGAAAAAATAGTCACTATTTTCTAGCTCTAAGAAGAAGCAGCAATTAAATAAAGGAGAAGGGATTGGGGAAGCAATTTCTTGCAGATTTCTTCCATTTTTGGAATTTGGAAGCTTAGTGGCGTGGAATGTTTTTAATTTGACTTTGAGAACTTGGTTTCTAGTGGCTATGACCAAGATTTCTGAGCCTCAATTTACTTTTCTATAAGAGACAGATAACAACGAAGCATTACTTATCCCATAGAATTATTGTAATCAAACTAGTTTATGGACTTAAAGGGCTACTTAAATATGAGTGTTACTATAACACACAAATTTACTCACCAATAAATTAATGAGCTAAGAATATGAAAAGTAGTTTTTTTCAAATTAATAGTAATGTATCAAGAACCACATTTTCAAAACGTTCCAAATTACTAATAAGGGAAATGTAAATTAAAACAATTTTGAAGCTTCATCTGACATCTACCATATTAGCAAAAAAGAATAAATGGCAATGTGGGAGATCTGGGAGTACAGTGATATAACTTTGTATTAAAGTGGAGATATGAAGTGGTCTTACCAATTCAGACAGTAATTGCGACCCATGTGCAAAAGATCACTATCTCTTCATACCCCTAAACCTAAAAATACTACTACTAAACTTATACATGAAAAAAATGTAAAGAGGGAAAAGACCCGAATGTACAAAAATACTAATGGTGGCACTTTGTTGTTGTTGTTGCAAAGAACTGGAAGGAAACTGGTTGTTTATCAATTTGTTTATGGCTGAAAAATATAAATACATTAGTACAATGGCATATTGTTTCATCAGAAACAACAAAAAGGATGGCGTCAGAGAAATCTAGGAATATTTGTATTAATTCTTGCAGAGCGAAGAGAGTAGACTTAGGAGAGTAATTTATGCCAAGACTACTTCATTGTGAAGAAAAAAAACTGCAAAAGACTATAGAACTATGATCAATGCAATAACCAATCAGTACTCCAGATGACCTGTGATGAATCATCTTTTCCCTTCATGAGAACACACATTGACACACGTTTGATGGGCTAGATGTGCAAAATGAGAACTAAATTTTTAGATTGTGTCAATGTGTAGCCTGATTTTCATGACTATTTCTTGGGACATAAAATGACTTGTTACTGTAATTTTTTAATAAGAGTTGGAGGAAGAAGTAACAAAAATCATTAAAAACAAAAGCAAAGAGTTTTGATGAATCATTTAAAATGGAAAAGAACAGAAGGAAACTCAGAAAGTGAAAAAGAAAAGGGCTCTGATGAATTACCCTATTAAATTTGAAATACACAGAATTCAAAAGGTTATATAATACAGATTCATAGTTTCACATCCTCCCTTCATTTTTCTGTTCTTTGTTAGGGAAGCTGTCCATGTTTGTTCATGTCGAATTCACAATAATAAACAGAAAAAAACCCTAAAACATAACCAACCCAAAGAACCATCTCAGTTTCATCAAGAGCAGGTCATGCCAGACTAATTTTATTTAAAAATATTTGATAGGGTTACTAAACTGAAGGATTGAGGAAAAAATGTAGATAATATCTATATGGATTTTAGGAAAGCATTTGAAAAATTTTATCCTACTAGTTTCATGGGAAAGATGGAAGGATGTAGGCTAGATGATAATAATACACTTACAGAGACTGCTGACTGGTTAAATAATGACTCATCCCAAAATGTATTTATCAATGCTTTAATATCAACTTGTCTCTAGAATAGTGTCCCAGGAATTTGTATTTAGTGCTTTGCTTATGAATTACTTGAATAAATGGATAGATGACATGCTTGGCAGATCTTTAAGTGGCAGAAAATGAGGGAGTGTATCTAACATAGAGCTCCTGAGGTTTTAGGAGTCAATAGGTTTCAATGGCTGGCTCGAAGGACCTGTCCTGTACGCCACATGTTCTTATCTTTGACCCATCCCAGGATTGAGAGAAACAATTTCCAGGCTTTCCTAAAATTTCTCCCCCATAGTCTCACCTCCTTTCCGGTGGGCTGGAGGCTGGAAATAGAAGTAACAGAGTCTCCAGTGTTTTTGATCTAGTCTGAGAGTGATCCAAAGTTGTCCAGGTTCCCAGGATGACTATACGTAAAGCTAAGTGCCTTATAAGAAAATCAGTCCTGGTGTTGTTGTTGTGGTTGGTCATGCTTCTTTTTTGAAGAGGACCAATGATATATCATTGGGTGATGTTTTGACTCACTCATAATTGGGATTTAGGTGAATCAGAGTTGCACAAAGTCATAAGCCTCACCTTCTCTTCCAGAGTGATCGAAGTATAATGGCAAGTCAGGACAACTGGTGATGGACTGGGATGCAGTGGATAACCTTGGTTTCTTTCATGGCTGACCCAGCTTGAAGCTTTCCAAAGCACCTGCTTTAGTTGCTTCAATGGCCATGCTGGTGCAATGTAGTTCAAAGAAGTTGTGGACAGAAGTCAGTTCTGAGGTCTTCCCTAAATCCAGATAAAATCCTCCCTGGCCTGACTCCATTTGCTCTTCCTTTCCAAAGTTGACCTCCTGGCTTCACCATAGGTCCCCCTCCCATATGACCATCTTTGGAGCTCTGTGCTAGGTCTTAGGCATACCTACTTTTCCAAAGAATTAAATAGGGTAAGTATATTCAGTGGAGAGAAAATAAGAACTCTCCTCAATTAAGGGGAATGCTGATGTACCTTCCATTAATGAGGAGTTCTGAAAACAATGCTATTGCCCATTTTCAGTGAATTGGAGGCAAAGCAAAATTAAATCCTCTGCATGGGCTTTCTGTTTGAGACAAAATAATCTGTTTTAAGTGCTAAATTCAGATAAGTGCAAGTTATATTGTCAGAAGGCTGGCCAAAATATAGTTAAAATAATTTGCACTATCCTTTTACTCCTTTATGCTTAGATGTCCTAGGGCCTGCCTCCTATCTAATCAGTGACCTCCTAACTTGTCATTCTCCAGCTGCAGAGCATAAGCTATGTGAATAGTAGAAATTCAAAAGCTAATGCACATGCTTAGTGTCTCATAGAATTTCCTTCACTGCCCATTTTCTTCAGAGTCTAAGAAAAGCATACATTCTGTGACTATTCTCTTCTTGCCAATTATTATCCAGATGCTAAATCTGATTTCAGTAAATGCTTATGGCTTCTAGTCAGTGTGTGGATCCAGAGATCTCATCCAAGGTCACCCAAAGTAGACCCCAAAGGTGTTCAATAGGTTGCTTCATTGTCATAATTAAATAGACATCTAGTTCCTAGCTGCACATAACACTATATTAGATGCCATTCAGAGGAACTGTTCTGAGAAGCTCTTTCCAAGGAATAATCAAAAGATTGTTCACCCTGACCTATAATTAGGAGATTCACATTTTTCCTTAGTTACACTTCATTTGGAATTTACCAATTTTAAAATGTTCATATGACATTTTAAGGCCGTGATGATGAAGTATCAAAGGTATGGGGAGAGCTCCACAGTGCAAGACAAGAATACTGCTTTCCATTTTATTTTTCGTCAAGGAAAAAAAAAAAACATTTGCCTAATTCAATTTCCTTTGGGACTCAAGGTTTGCATGGATATGAAATCTGATTGTGGGAAGCTGTGCAAGTCCTGTAAGCAAGAAAATAGTCTCACCTTGGAGGGCAAGGAAAGGCAAGGGTATTTAAGGAATTCTTATTCCCTACATCTTATCTGGCAGGCACAGTTTCCATTGTGGATCCAATTTTATTAACAATTCTACTGCTTTGCTTTTATATCTCTCACCACTCCCCCTTCCTTCTAATCAGCAGATTGAAAACTCTCAGCTAGTAATGAAACTGAGCATGCTTAGTATCCAGGGCATGTTTTCATCACAGCTGTGGAAACACTCAACCCCCTGATTTAGGCTCTGCAGATTTATGAGTATCCAATTGCCAGCTAAGTACTTCAAGAATATCTAGTGTATAACTTCTCTAAATTATCTTTCTATCCCTCTACATCCCTTTATTTGTCTCTCCTGCAGCAATTATTCAATTCTAGCTTGAAAAAAATTACCATGTACGTTAATCAAAATTAATTTTATTCAATGCCTACTATGTGCCAGGAACTATGATAAGACTCTGGGAATGCAAAGACAAAGGCTGTTAGTGAATAATCCAAACAATTCTTACTTTGTGTGTATACATGTAGATATATGTGTTTATACAGGTAAAACTATCTAGATGCAAAATACATACAAAATAGGTGCGAGAATATCTTGGGGGAAATCAATGCAGCTCATGATGTGAGCAAAGACATGAGGAATACGCTAGTTTAGCCAAGTCTTGAAGAATGCTAAAGATTCTAAGAGACAGAGAAGTATGGAAAAAGTATCTGCCAGGCACAGGGGGCAGCCAACATGAAGGCACAGAGATGGTGGATGAAGTGTCACTTGTAAGGAATAGTAAAAAATACCAGTTTGAGCTAACTGTTTAGTTCATGAAATAAGTGGATGGATGAATTAATGGATGTGGGAATGAATAAATAACTGAAAGACTGTCTGAATGAGTGAAGGCATATTTATTAAGCACTCACTGTGAGCCAAGCATCCTATTAAGTACTAGAGATACAACTAGAAAACAAATAAATACCAACAGCAAAACAAATACAATCCTTGTCATGAAGAAGCTTGCATTCTGATTGGTAAAGATAATAGGCATGGGTAAATGAGACTCAGGCAAATAGATTGATATACTCTTTCCAGGAACAATGGCAAAATTAATTTTATTATGCACCCAAGACTGGAAAGGGTCTAAAAAGCTGCACTAAGTGTCACACATCTACCAATACAATTGAGAATGCGCAGCTAGAGTAGGACCCAGATGTATTGGCCAATGCAAGCTACTACCAATCAGATAAACAAGACCTTGTGTTGAGGTTTTTTGAGATTTAACTCTTTCAGGACATTTTTATTAGAGTGTGATGGCGGCTGGTGAGGCAATAACTGGATACTTAAGACAGAGAAATAAGGATGGAAAGGTAGGTTGAGGAGCAGATTGTGAAGGGCTTTAAAGGCCAAGGAAAATAGTTTATATTTGATCTTAGAGGGTCTAGGGAACCATCACAGTTTGTTGGGTTAAGGACTGACATGGCCTCATTTGTATTTAGAAGAATAACTCTGGTGCCTATGTGGTGGAGGGGATGGAGTGGAAACAAACATGTCCACTAGGACAATTCAGAGTTTCTTGAAAAAGTCCATGTGAGAGATGATAAGAGCTAGAACAGGAGTGATTGTCATCTAAATGCAGGGAAAAGAACTGGATAGAAGATGTTTTAGAGGTAGAAACAAGATTTGGGGTGGGATAGAGAGATCGCCTACCTCCTAAATAAGTTCATCTCGTCTCTATATACCAGCTGCTCCTCTGTGTTCCACCTCCCAACAAACTTTGGCATCAACAATATGCTTCATATTTAATTGGCTTTGGTCCCCACTGAGGACCCATAGAACTGCTATACAGATCCCTTAGGGTCTAATGATTGAGGTTTTTGATGTGAAAAGGGAGATATGTCCTAGGTTAGCTGTGAAAGGAGGTGATTCTCTAGATTCTCTCCCTGGGACTCTTGCCTTGTTTACTCCTAGTCATAAGCAGAGTGACCATCATTATGTGACACATAGCCTCTCACCAATATAACATCTGAGCCCTCAGACAGATGTATTCTTTTGGGATCAGGGTACAGCATCAAAGGATTATAGATTTATACATGAAAGAATTATTACAGGTCATTTAAACTACTCCACTAATTTTGTAGGATGAAAAAGAGCCAAGGCCCAGAGGGGTGAAGTAACCTGACCAAAGACACAAAGTAATAAATATCAAAGACAAGATTTGAACCCAGGTCTTCTGTCCAGATCTAGTATTCTTTCCTTCTTGAAAAGGAGACACAGCTTCTTCTGAAAGAATTGTGACATAGTGGCTAGAGATTTTAGACTGAAGAAGACTACGGTTCAAATTGTAGCTCTAATGCATTTTGAATAACAGTCCTGGGAAAACCATTTAACTTTCCATCAACCCCCCAAAAGGCTGTAAAGATCACAGTATTATAAAATTATATTATCTTAAATTTGTAGCTGAAACAATGTTAGACAATACCTATTAAAACTTCTGTATTTTAAAGATTACGAAATTGAGATCCCGAGAGGTTACATATTTTTCCCCTACAGTCATCCAGGTAGTAATTGACAGAGCTGAGATTCAGGACCAGCTTCCACATTTCCATATCCAGAATTTTCTTTCAGACCACACAAACACATACATATGCACACATACATACGTATACTACATACATGCAGACATCTACACACGTGTGTATGTGCGTGTACAGGGAGATAGAGACGGATCCTCTAGAGTTGGCTTTGTTTCACTTTGTTGTTTTTTGTAAAGTCCACTCTGAAATGTTGGGAGGAAGCCACATTATTAATATGGTAAAAGATTCTGACACCATTTCTCCCTGATAAATTATGAGAATGCTTCAATGACATTATGGTGAAATGTCATGACAGTGACGGATGTGGTTAGGGGGACACACAATTAACTTTGTTTTCCTCATGCTCCCTTCTTCAAGTTTCTTTCCTAATGAAAATATTGGTGAGATATCCGGCCTAAATTGATATCACTAATGGGAGGAGATAAATTTTGCTGAACTTCCCCAGGGCTTGGCACAGTGCCTTTAGCACCTAGCCCAGTGCCCTGTACAGAATAGAAACTTAATCAATGTTTGCTGAATTGAATTGAACTTCTCAGCATGAAACGATCTGTAGGCTGGAAACCCAACAGACAGGAACTAATGCCTGTTACAAGTAGGGCCTATTCTGTGTTTGCTGAGCATGCAAAGTCATTCAGCAGAGTTAAGGGTTAAAGAGAAAAGAACATTCGCTTACTCCAGACTATTCTATTACACAGATTTCTTAGGCACCCAATTTCAAAAACAGCATAGCTGGAGCATCACCTTTCCACAGGTTCAAGTTATACCAGATAAGGCTGGTCTCCTGAGGGACAGCAACACTTTCTCTTATCCTTATTAGAGAAGCAGTATGCTCAGCAAAATGAGGAGTGGCATAAAATCAAGAATTACGGATTTGAATCTTGGCTTAGATATGTGAATCTAGCTTTGTGACCATAGATATCCCTGAGCCTCCTTAGGACTTAGTAAAATAGGGTTTGAATCAGTAAGGCCATTTAAATTGCTAAATCCTTCGATGGAATGACTTATATGAAGGTTATTTAAAGAAGGGAGGTCTGCTGATACTCAAAACTCCTCTAAATATTTAGATACTTCTTGAGTTGAGGGGTCATCTTGGCAGAAGAAGGCAGGATCTAGGCATTAGTGAAGGGAATGCATGATATGTAGGAATGGATAGGATAAGCATAAGAAGAAGCTGTGTTTTCTTTTCCAGGTGGAATGAATGCTGGATCTAGATAAGATAAACATATGGAAGAAGAAGTTATGGGTATGTTAAATATTAAAAACAACATGTCATCATGCAGACGTTCTTAACTTTGGTAAGTATATACGTGTGTGTGTGTGTGTGTGTGTACACAATATTACGAAAGAAACTGATTATACTGAAATGAAATTTTCAGAATTAAAATTAAGAAAAAATACTTTCACAAACGCAGGTTAAGAACATCTGGTATTGGTTGATAGATTTTTTATGCTTGAAGAGGAATAAAATGACATCACTATGTTGAGTCTGCCCGACTGTGGATGTTTAGACCAATACAGGCTCAGAAGTCTCTACCGCAGGTTGGACACAAACAGTCTATGTGAGCATTTGGAATGGAGATCTCTGTAAATTTGTACATCTCATATTTCCTTTGAGCTACTGCAATTCTGTTTTACTCATAGAGCACAACACTTTCTTTGATATGGGCATGCCATGCTGGGCAGTCCTGTGCCAGCTTCTCCCATGTCTCAATCAATTCTAAAGTTCTTCAGAGAGACTTTGTGACTGTCCTTGTACCACTTGTTCTGACCTCCATGTGAGCACTTGCCTTGTGTAAGTTCTCCATAAAATAGTCTTTTAGAAAAATGACTATTTGGCATTTGAACAATGTGGCCAGCCCATTAGAAATACACTCTCTGCAGTACAGTTTGAATGCTTGGCAGTTCAGCTCAAGAAAGAACCTGCTGAAGTTTAATTGAGAATAAGTGTCCAGCTTAACATAATTCATTAGGAAACAAATTACATACATGTGTGTGTACATATGTTCACACATATACACATGTATATATGTATATGTATATATACATGCATGTAAGTAAATATATTCTTATGACCACCATGTCTTTGTAGTTTGCCTTGTGTGTATTTTCCTTTCTGTATAATAATTTGTGGCTTCACATTACCTGTATAATAGGACCCAAATTCCTTATTCTGGGTGCTCAAGGACCTTCATAATCTAGTTACAATTCAGCTTATCAAACTCATCTCCAATTATTATTTTACATAGAGCTCTTTACATCAGCCAAACTAGCTTATATAGTGAATGAATTCATCTCTGTGCCTTTTTGAACACTGTCATAGCATCAAAGAATTTAACTGTTGGGGATTAGTCTGAATTAATGTATCTTTGAAAGGTAGAGGGGAGCACCATACATAAAAAAACTACTAAATACTGATTAACTTACTGAGGTTTCTGCACATTACGTAAAAGAAATATCTAAAATTAGACCTCAGCAACCATTCACCAGGTAGCCAGGGGAAACCTAAATGACAGGGGTCCTGATAAATCCTTCTGGTAGGCTGAGAATTGAGCCACATACTGGGAAAAAATGAGAGGGATGGGGCAAATTCCTATGTATATGACTCCTGGGTGGTGGATATTGATTCAGCTGTGTGGCCTGGTGTTAAGGAAGAGGACAGAACTGACCAACTAAAGATATCCCTTTTGAAGTCCAATGGAAAGATTTTCCTGATATTCCCTGCTACATACACTTGTTTGTGGGGCAGTTTAGTGAACAACAAATTGACTGTCCGATGACCTGAATATCCTGGTTGTTACTGCCACGAGGAGAGATTGGGTATTTGTTCCATCATCAAACTGGATCTTGAGGCTGTGATGTTATAATGTGGTGAACACAACATCATATGATCCCCATAATCAAGGGTGTTGCACCAATTACTTTTGAACAATGTTCCTTATACCAAGAGTGCTTGACTTTCAAGCCTCTGTATCATGATTCCATGTGCTTCCCCCCACCACCACCTCTGATAGGCAGATAGATCACACCACCCTTCTTCTTTCATTTAAAAGCAAGAGGTTTACCCTCAATGAATTTGAGATCTATTCAACATATATTCCATGAATCAGCTCCTGAAGCAGCTGCTATCAAGGTCCTTATAGAACTTCCTCCTTTCTCTATCTCTCCCTTATATTCAATCTCTCTATCTACTAATACCTTCCCTGTTTTCTACCAGTAAGACTGAGGAAAAAAACCTAAAAAAAATGCCCAAAATTTATTAGATCATGCCCTTCCTTCTAGCTATAATCTTATATTTTTCTGCACCCTCCAATCTACTTGGGGAAAAAAGTGAGGACACTTTGTATCTCCACCTTTCTCTCTTCCAAATCTTTGATCGTCTGACTCTGTGCTCATCATTCAACTGCCAATGTTCTCTTTAAAGGTACTGGTGATATCTTAATTGCCAAATATACTGATCTTTTCTAAATATTTGTCTTATTTTATTTTACCAGAACTCTCCAAAGCAGTTGACTTTATTGTTCAGCTTCTGTTTCTAAATATTATTTTGTGTTTTCATGAGACTGCTCTCTGTCTTTGTCTCTGTGTCCCTCTTCTTCCTCTTTTCTCTCCATCTCCCCTACCTTTCTCAGTTTTCTTTGCTAGATCTTCATCCATGCCAACTATACATGGGTATGCCTCAAGGTCTCTTTTCCCTTTTCTCTTTTTACTTTATACTCATTTTATCACCTCATAAATTCTCTTAGGTTCAATTATCATGTCTATGCAGATAGATCTTAGATCTACATATCCATTATTTTGGATAGTTTGAACTGGACATCCTGTAGGCTTTTCAAAACCAATGAGTCCAAAACAGAACTCATTCTTTTCTTTGAAACCTATCCCTCTTATGAACTTTCTTGTTATTGTTGAAGCTGTTTTAATCTTTCTAGTCATCCAAATTTGCAATCCTTGACCCCTCTTCTCACTTACTTTGTATACCCAATCAGTCAAATTTTGTCATTTCTATCTCCACAATATTTCTTGTAAACCTTTCCTCTTCTCCATTCTAATGTCCATCATCCTACTGTAGATCCTTGTTAGCTCTCCCTTGAACGTTGAATAACATATCCCTCTTTAATTGATATTTTACTCTTTTGGTGATAGTGATTGTGATTATGATTCACAATTATATACTACTTCAATGTACATATGCACTTGGAATTTATGGAATAAAACAAATATTTCCATAACAGCACAATAAAAAGATTGCACATAAAACTGGAAATTATTCTCTATATCTATCAGTTCTTTCTCTAAATGTAGTGTCTTTCTTCATATGTCCTTTACAATAATTTGGGCATTTATAATAGCAAAAATAACTTATTCACTTAAAGTCATTCTTAAAACAATATTATTGTTATTGTATACAATGCTTTCTTGCTTGTGCTCATTCTGCTCTTCATTATTTCGTGCAAGTCTTTCGATGTTTTTCTAAAATCATTGAGCTCATCATTTCTTCTAGCACAGTAGTATTCCATTACAATCATATACAACAAATTGTTCATTCAGTCCCCAATTGATGGCATCCCTGAAATTTTCAGTTCTTTGCCACCACAGAGAACCTCTATACATATTTTAGAATATATAGTTTCTTTTCCTTTTCCCCTAATCATCTTGGACATAAACTGAGTAATGCTTTTTAAAAATGTATAATGTATAATATCTCTCTCTTTCTCTCTCTCTCTCTCTCTCTCTCTCTCTCTCTCTCTCTCTCTCTCTCTCTCTTTCTCCTACTCTCTCTTGTCATGGCTTTCAAATAGTCACATACTTCTTAAATGGTCTCTCCTTCATCTATTGTTCAGTTGAGTTGTTTTTCTAATGAGATAGTTCACATTTTCTTCCTTTTCTCTTCTTTTGATTTTGTTTTATTGCTTCTTGATGTTTTACAAACTCATTAGCTTCCACCTGCCCAATTCTAATTTTTAAGGAATTATTTTCTTCAGTGATCTTTTCCGTCTTTTTTTATTTGGCTAATTTTACTTTTTAAGAATTCTTTTCTTTGGCTTTCTGTGACTCTTATTTTTGTGACTCTCTTTTCATGATTTTCTTGCATCACTCTCATTTTCTTACCTGATATTTGTTTTTTTAAAAACTCTTTTTGAGCTCTTTTTTTGGAATTCTTCTGGGGCCTGTAACCAATTCACATTTTTCTTTGATAATTTGCTTTGCTTTTGCTGTCTTCTTTTGGATTTGTGTCTTTATCTTTCCTGTTACTGTATAACATTCTATAATCACATTCTTTTTTAATTGTCATTATTGTTTACTCATTTTCCCAGCATAATTCTTGATGTTTTGCTGCCACTTGCTGCCAAAGGCTGTGGCCACCAGAGAGTGAAAAGAATACTCGGGCCAGGTGGAAGAGTAAAGGACAGCTCCATTCATTAAACTGAGGGACAGGGCTTATATACTTTTTTAGGCAAGCAGATCAACAAGTTCACATGTGAAAACATTTGCATTGCATGACTTCCTCGTGCTTTGTTCCCCTTTTTGCTGTAAACAATATTGTGTTAATAGCCCACAGGTGGTGTTTAGCACGTGGTGCCATGGGAGCTTTGGAGAGAGCACATATGTTTACCAAGAAGGCTTGGAGAGCCTTCATTATGAGCAGCATGTGTTTACTGAGGTGGGGTTTTGGAGAGTCCATGTGCTGAGTTATCAGCCCAAGGGCAAGAAAAGGCTTCAGGGAAAACCTGGCCTGTATCTATATCCCAGAATGGACTTTCTCAGAGTTGGCCCTCTACAATGTTTAATTTATTTTGAAAGTGGGCTCTGTTCTTGGGGTGGACGGGGCTCTGTTCCAAAGCTTCAGGTTTTTTGTTGTTGCTATTTTCAGCACTGGCTCTGGGGGTTTGTCAGTTTTCAGTTTTTCCAAGGCTGTGTGTTCTATGGAGAGATCTGGTTATTGCTTTTGTGGATTATGCTCTTCTCTGTGACAGGTTACAACCACTTTTTTCTGCCCTGAAACTCCAACCAGGGCCCCTGCACCCTGTGGCCACAGTGCTGGTATACGAGTGCTTCTGTTCACAATGTATGGGCAATGCAACAGAGTCCTGCACCCAGCATAAGTAATGCTGCCCTGTAATCTCCTTTTATGGCAACTTGGTGGCACCAAGGACAGAGTTCAGTGCCTGGAATCATGAAGTCCCATCTTCCTGAGTTCAAACCTGTCCTCAGACATTTACTAGCTATTTGACCCTGGGCAAGTCACCTAACTCTGCTTGCCTCAGTATTTTTATCTGCATAATGAGCTGGAGAAGGAAATGGAAAAGCACTACAGTATCTTTACCAAGAAAATCCCAAGTGCGGTCACAAAACATCTAAAACAACTGAAATAACTGAATAATAACCAATCTCCTTCTAACCTGAGGCCTATCCCTTACTGTCTGTAGGGTGAGAGCTCCAAAAGCTGATCTGGCTGCTGGCTTTCTGGTACCTCACCTGTGCTGGTGAGATAGATCTTTCCTGTCAGTGTTCTAAGTTTCTTTGTGCTGGACAATTGTTTCATCCTGACCATTTGCTGGTTCTGTCACTTAATTCATTTTGAGGCGTCATTTTAAAGTTGTTTGGAGGGGAGTTTTGAAGACTTCAGGGGAGTACCTGTCTTTGCTCCATGATATTTCCCGATCATTCCTGCAGGTTATTTTTACACATATAATCCTGCAGCAGTCCTAGGAGGAGGGCGCTTCTATTTTCCCTATTTTGCCAATAAGGAAAGTGAGGATGAGTGAAGTTTAATGACAGGTACAGGATCACACAGTAAGTAACTGAAGCTAAATTTGAACTGAAATCTTCCAGGTTAGACTGTTGTCTTCCAGGTCCAGCAATCTAATCACTGTCCTGTTCAACTTTTCTAACCTGTAAAATCTGTGTTTATTATTTCTGACTTCGATTTTTGTATATGATGCTTTTATGGGATAGTATATGTTTATCTGTTTTAAAAGTTCCATGGAATGCTGATAGTCTGATATAATTTGATGGAATATAATGCATTGTAATATGTCATAACACAACATGACATACCATGATATAATATATAATTTGTATATACATATATATGTTTAACATTTCAATTCATATGTTGCCATAGGCCATAAATTCTTTTATTAATGCATTTAGTGCTATATTTCTCTGTTTTTCTTTCTTTTAGTGGCATTAAGCTCTCTGACAAATATACAAAATTTCTACTATTCTTATTCTGCTATCAGTGCTATTTGCAATGCACCTAAGTATTCCTTTTAAGAATATAGATGCTATTCATTTCTGTGCACATTTATTTTTCATTTCCTATGGTGTCTTTTAAGAATACTCTAGTTTTCCTAGTTGTATCAGTTGATGCTATCTTTTTACTGTTGCATTATCTTTTTTTTTTTTTTTTGCTTTTTTGGCAGGGCAGTTGGGGTTAAGTGACTTGCCCAAGGTCACACAGCTAGTACATGCATCAAGTGTCTGAGGCCAGATTTGAACTCAGGTCCTCCTCACTCCAGGACCAGTGCTCTACTCACTGAGCCACCTAGCTGCCCCCTGTTACATTATCTTAAATACCCTTGTGACTCCTGGGTTTTTTTAGTCATCTTAAACAATAGATTTTTTTTCTATATGCTTATTTTTGTGTTTGTGTTAAATATGTGGGATCTTTGATATCCCTTTTCTCATTGCAATGTGTGGAAGGTGCTTTTCTTGTTTGGTGTCATAAGAGAAGACCTATGCTTCAAATTACTTATCACTACACCCTCTCCCCAAGATTGCTCCTCCCTACATATTTTAGCATAAAAATAGAAAGGAATAGAAAGATAGATAATGGTGGCATGAGCAGATTTGATGTAACAATGAAAGAAAATTGAAGAGGACAAAGGAACTAATTGAGAGGGAATTCTGTAGGGGCCCACTATCTGGGATTCAGGATCCTGAAACCATGCTAAAGATAGTGTAGGAGAAGGTAAGACTAGTAAAAATTTAATTCTTGATATTTCTTATATAGGGACACATGGTTCAGAAGTCTGTGTCTAGAGAAATTTAATAAAAAGGATGAGAGGAAAACCATTTGCTGCCTAAAAATCTAGGCATCCAAATAAAGTCACATTCATGTTTTTAATCTAGCCATCTCTTCAAGGGAATCACATAAATTATTTTTTTATTGGTATGGACTTTAATGATAATCTCATCCAACTCCTTTATTTTACACACAGAAAATCTGAGGTGTAGAAAGTTGAAAAGACTAGCCCAAAGTAGACTTAGATGCCTGAGGTCTTGTATTCTATAATTATGGCTATCATATCACAGGGATTAGGGGCATGGCACTCCTGCAATGTGGAAAATCCACATAAAGAATTTTGGTCCTCCCTTCATACCACAAAAGAAGTCTGATATTTTTTTTTCCTTTTTCATTTATGGAGTATTTACATTACCTTATTGCAAAATTTGGGTTAAGTATTTGGTCCCAGGCTCTGTGTCATCTGCCTTCATATGTCATCTGCAACTTCTGAAATCACCCCTAAAATTATCACTTCATTTCTTATGCTGACCAGTATATCAAAACCCTAAAGGGAAAGTCATGGTGTGGAAGGGAAAACTATAATGAAATGGCCTTTTTTGTATCCTAGGATCATATCTGATCAAAATTGAACACAGGTACCAACATGGAGCCCAAAGATAACACAATCCTGTTTGAATGCCACAGATTTGAATTACATATGTAACATTAATAATTTACAATTGCATAAATAAATGTTTTCCATTTAAACCATAAAATAACATATAAATAAAATACTTTGCATAGCCATTTTTGAATTAATTGCCACAGTTTCAATGTATTTCTGTTTAGTGAATAGAGCTCTTATCTCTCTTAATGAGACGTCACTTTCCTGGCACTTAACAGCTGGCAGTTCAACATGATGATGATGTAAGGAAAGCTTAAGAAATGCAGCTCTACATTTCAGAACATAAGACAGGAAATTTAACAAAGTTTTCTCTTGAGGCACATTACCTTGTCTCATGAAAAGAACAATGCCAAATGCAGGGAAATTAAGACCAGGTAATGTGAAATTAAAATATGAATAGGTATCAAATAAAATGATAGAATTGAAGGATTAGAAAGAATACCTGACAAGTCATCTAGTCAATGCTCTTCTTTCAGCCAGGATGACTCCAAACTGCTATCAGTTTTTAGAGGAATGGATTCAAGGTTGTTGATATTCATCAGGTATGGATTTAAAAACTAAATGACATTCATGCAAAAATAAACACTTATATGAGGTCATTTTTAATGAAAACCCCAAAGATTGGTATCTAATGGTCCTGTGGGAGACAGACTTTTGTTAACATCACTGATGTACTGATGGTGTAGGGAAAAGAAACCATCCACTTGACCTAACTGTAGAAAATATCTAATGCAGTCATCTCCTTGGCAGTAACAAATAAAAGAAAGTGTTTAGCTCCATGTACATATTAATTCCCCCAGTAGGGTGTGAACTCCTTAAGACCACTGACTCCTTTGATTTAGTTTTTGTCTTCCCTGAAGCTAATACAGTACCTTGCACAAAGTTGATGCTTAATAAATATTCGTTGGATGGAATTTTTAAAAGTAACCTTGCACTGTATTGAATACCTTAATATGTGTGTACATACATATATGACACACACACACACACACACATATATATATACATATATATATATATATTCACACACATATACAAGTATTCACATATTTGTGTATACACTTATGTAGTTAGGTGGTATGTGGGATACAGTTAAAGTATTGGGCCAGAGGTCAGTAAAACTCACCTTCACAAATTCAAATTGGGCCTCACACATTTACTAGTTATATGACCAAGTCGCTGGCCAAGTCACTGAACTTTATTTGCCTCAGTTTCCTCATCTGTAAAATGAGTTGGAGAAGGAAATGGCATACCAGTTCAGTGTCTTTTTCAGCCAAACTCTTACAGATAGTTGTTGTTTCTCCTTCATTCTTGAAGAGGATCAACGAATTCATGAGGTTGATATTTGGACTTGAATGTGAATTGGATTAAAGTAAGGCAGACCTGCACAAAATCAACAGCTAAATGGGGTCACAAAGGGTTGGACACAACTGAAAGGATGGAACAATGAAATGCATATGCCTATCTGTCTGTCTATGTATCTATGTATCTATCTATCTATCTATCCATCTATTTGCATATATGCATCTATACATACACAAACATAAGTGTATATACACATTTATGTACATAAGCATGCACATGTATTCATATGCATATATATATGCATACACACAAATATATGAATATATAAATATACATAGTTCTATACATACACAAACATATATATATATATATATATATATATATATATATATATATATATACACGCAATCCAAGTATCTAAGTGTGTTGCTGACTTCTCTGTGCTTCAGTATCACTCTTATGAAACAACTTTTATTTTCTATCTTTGTAATTAGTTAAGAAATTTGTTTTTGAGAGTGTCCTATCTTTCCTGGGCTAACTTCCTCCTGTTGAATTTTAGTCTAAGCCATTTCACCTATTCTTCCTCTACACAATTTAAAATATTCAAAAGCTTCCAAGTTCTAGGGTGTATTTATCCCCTTATTCTCCTTTTCTATGGCTAACTGGGAATGAGTGGTGTCTTCTTATTTTTATATTGTTTCTACCGAAAAAGGAGTTCTTCATAGTTAGTGAGAGTAAATTCCATTATAAAATTTCCTTTCATTGTTTTCCCTACCTCTTGAAAGTGAAATTATCATTAAAATGAGAGACAGACACAGACAGAGAGAGACAGAGAGATAGAGACAGAGAGAAGAGGAGGTGGGGGTGGGAGAGAGAGAGAGAGGGAGAGAGAGAGAGAGAGAGAGAGAGAGAGAGAGAGAGAGAGAGAGAGAGAGAGAGAGAGCACTTACCTTTTACTGTTTGGGAATATGAGGAGTTTAAATCTATATAATAAATGACTGATTTAATTTGCTTATATCCAAGAGGAAAGAGGTACCTTTAGCACTCTGGTGTTGGTTTTTGTGGTTTTGGTGAATCTAGACTTTTCAAAAGGCTATACAAGAAAATGAACAAACCAGAAGTTGTTGAGGAACTTTGAATGCGATCTTAAATTAAAATCATTCAAACAAGTCCATGAAGCACTACAAAAGAATAAATCATCTCTGTCTTTGTCTTCTGTTTCAATGTCTTTTTTAGTCTGTAATTCAGCAGTCCTGTGCAATCACCCCTTAGATTTTCTGAAACAGAACTGTGGGCCAAATTTATTGCGCCTGAATTCCAATGTCATTATCATTTTATTGCAGAGAACTACAAACCAAAGTGAAAATTATTTCATTTGCTATGTCTTATTCCAAAGCTAAAATGATCATATTTTAAGAACAGAAATTCAGATTCAGTTGAAAATTGTCATGAATTTTATGCAAAACAAACAAAAGCTTCTTCCTGCAATATATACATATATATGCATACATATATACATATATGCATATACATACATATCTATGTATGTATGTAGATATACTCCCCAAGTATTAATTGGAGGTATGTGTTACCCATGCCAGGAAATTAAAAAAGAAATCAAAAGAAGGATTTCTACTCCCAAGTAGATTAAAATGTACTTTCATAATATATAGAAAAGAAGATATTTGGAAATCATCTAGCCAAAATCCTTTAGTCTATAAAAGTGGAAACTAACCTTCAAACAGATAAAGTGATTTAATCAGGATCTAAACATTAGTAAGAGAGACTTTCTAAGTTTACAGATATGTTCCAGAATACCTAAGGTGTGACTCAAGTTATAGGTCTTATGTGTCATGGAAATAGAAGACAGTTGTAGAGCTCATACATGCTTTGATAATACTCTCTGACTTGCTATGGGACAGTTGGATAAATGAGTTAAACTTAGGTCATTTTTACCAAGTTGCTCAACAAATTGTAGTTGACTGGTGAGAGAAATGACTTGGGGAGATCCAGAGTCTCCTCCTTTTTTAAAATCCTTATCTCAAAAGTTCAGTTTCTTGAAAGACATTACTGATAATGAGATTGAATTAACTCTCCTCAATTTTGGTCAGACCCCATCCAACCTTTGACTAAGGTTTGGTGGGGATAAATTCTTTTATTAGATTGCCTAGGGCTGATAACTTGGAAGAAAGTGACATGATCAAAATCTAGTGGAATAGGTCCAACCTCTCATTGGTAATATTCATTCTCTCACTAATTGTTCACCAAAAACAGCAGCATTCAATCAAGTGAAAGTGGGCTATCATACTACATATTCAGAATAAAATTAAATACATCAGCAAAATAATACTTAAGATTATAAGTTTAATACTATTTCATTTTTGTTGCTGTAATGAATACATGGCCAAATTCTCTACCCAATTTTGGTATAAGCAAGATTTTATTTTCAATAAAGGTGTTTTGATTCTTAAATATACATGAAAAATATTTTCTCCCCCTGATATCCTTCAATATTTTACATGAAGCACAGAGGTCATGAAATGGTTAGTCTCATTTCCTACCATACCAAGCAATCACATTCTTACTCTTAGGAAAACATAAGTGGGTCTTGATAAAAATTGAATCACTCAGAAATTTATAGAATTCATTAAAAAATTCAATCAATGCCTTTCACAACAGACTTCACTCAACATTGGGAAAAAATAATTATGTTTATAGAATACTGTTTAATAGACGGTTTTGTAGGGGATGTTTTTCCAATGCCATTTTGCTTTTGATTCTTTGTTTTTTTGGTGGTAATATCTCAAAGCAGGGGATTCTTGACCTCCCCTTTATACCCTCTTGAATTTTATTTTTTTAATTTATTTTTTACTTTTACTTTACAACACTCAGTTCCACAAGTATTTGAAACTGTATATTTTCAAATTTTCTTCCCTCGCACTCCTCCCCACAACCCCCCAAGACAACATGTGATCCAATGTAGGTTCTACATATACATTCACATTGAACTTATTTACGTAATAGTCCAGTTGTAATGAAGATATAACCAATGGAATGAATCATGAGAAAGGAGAAACAAAACCAAATTGTCAAAAAGGGAAAAAATAGAGAGAGAGCAAAAAGTTTGCCTCAATCTTCATGCAGACTCCATAATTCTTTCTCTGGACATGCATAGCTTTTTCCATCATGAGTCTTTTGGAGATGTCTTTGAACCTTGCATTCATTGATGAGAAGACTCAAGCCTGTCAAAGTCAGTCCTTACAGATATCATGTGTCTGTAATCACATACAATGATCCCTGGGTTCTGCTCAACTCACTCAGCATCAGTTTGTATATGTCCTTCCAGGGTATAATGAAGTTCATCTACTCCTCATGTCTTATAGTAAAATAGTATTCCATTACATTCATATGCCACAATTTTTTTTTAGCCATTCCCCAATTGATGGGCATCCCCTTGATTTTCAATTCTTTGCCACCACAAAGAGAGCTGCTATAAACATTTTTGTACATATCGGTTCCTGTCCCACTTGTGTGATCTCTTTGGCATACAACCCTAGAAGTGGTATTTCTGGATCAAAGGGTAAACACATTTTTATAGCCCTTTGGGCATAGTTCCAAATGGCTCACCCAAATGGCTGGATCAGTTCACAACTCCACCAACAGCGTAACAATGTTCCAATTTTCCCACATCCTCTCCAGCATTTATCATTTTCCTATTTTGTCATGTTAACCAATCTGACAGGAGAGATGTGGTACTTCAGAGTTGTTTTCATTTGCATTTCTCTAAACACTAGTGATTTAGAGCAGTTTTCTATATGCCTATTGATATCTTTAATTTCTTCTTCTTTTTTAATTTATTTATTTATTTTTAGTTTACCACACACGGTTCTACATAATTTTGAGTTCCAGATTTTCTCCCCTCCCTCCCCCTTCCCTCCCCAAGACGGCCTGGAATCTCATATAACTACCATGTATAACTTCGCATTGAATTAATTTATACACTAGTCAAGTTGTGGAGAAGAATTATGACCAATGGAATGAATCAGGAGAAAGAAGAGACAGAACCAAAAAAACCCCCAAAAAACCCAAAAACAAAAACAAAAGAGAAGCAAAAAAGGCAAGCATGTAGTGCGCCACAATCTATATTCAAACTTCACAGTTCTTTCTCTGGATGAAGATAGCATTCTCCATCATGAGTCCCCTGGAGTTGTCCTTGCACCTTATGTTGCTGAGAAGAGCAAAGTATGTCAGGGTTGGTCCTCACCGAGACCATATATCTGTGGTTGTGTACAACGTTCTCCGGCTCTGCACCGCTCACTCAGCATTATGTCGTGTAGGTTTTTCCAGGTTGTTATGAAGTCTGCATCATCCCCATTTCTTATGGCACAATAGTATTCCATCACCTTCATATACCACAGCTTGTTCAGCCATTCCCCAATTGATGGGCATCCCTTTGATTTCCAATTCTTGGCTACCACAAAGAGAGCCGCTATAAATATCCTTGTACATATGGGTCCTTTTCCCACTTGTGTGATTTATTTGGGATACAACCCTAGAAGTGGTATTGCTGGGTCAAAGGGTATGAACATTTTTATAGCCCTTTGGGCATTGTTCCAAACTGCTCTCCAAAATGGCTGGATCAGCTCACAACTCCACCAGCAATGCAACAATGTTCCAATTTCCCCACATCCTTTCCAGCATTTATCATTTTCCTGTTTTGTTATTTTAGCCAATCTGACAAGAGAGATGTGGTATCTAAGAGTTGTTTTGATTTGCATTTCTCTAATCAGTAGTGATCCAGATCATTTTTTCATATGCCTATATATAGCTTTAATTTCTTCCTCTGAAAACTGCCTGTTCATATTCTTTGACCATTTCTCAATTGGAGAATGGCTTGTGTTCCTATATATTTGGCTCAGTTCCCTGTATATTTTAGAAATGAGGCCTTTATCAGAGATACTAGTTGCAAAGATTTTCTCCAAATTTTCTGCTTCCCTCCTAATTTTTGTTGCATTTGCTTTTTTTTGTACAAAAACATTTCAATTTGACATAATCAAAATTATCCATTTTGCATTTTGTAATGCTCTCTATCTCTTGTTGGGTCATGAATTCTTTTCTTTTCCATAAATCTGATAAGCAAACTATTCCTTGCTCTCCCAAATTACTTATAGTATCAGCTTTTACTCCTAAATCATGAACCCATTTTGACTTTACTTTGGTATATGGTGTAAGATATTGCTCTATGCCCAGTTTCTGCCCTACCATTTTCCAATTTTCCCAACAGTTTTTGTGAAATAATGAATTATTAGCCCTGAAGCTGGCCTCTTCGGGTTTATCAAAGAGTAGATTGCTAAACTTGTTGATTTCTTCTAATTGTGTACCTATCCTATTCCACTGATCCACACCCCTGTTTCTTTACCAGTACCAGGCAGTTTGTATGACTGCTGCTCTGTAGTACAGTTTAATATCTGGTATCGCTAGGCCACCTTCTCTAGCATTTCTTTTCATTAATACCCTAGATATTCTAGACCTCTTGTTTTTCCAGATGAATTTTGTTATTATTTTGTCCAGCTCAGTAAAATAATTTTTTGGTAGTGCGATTGGTATGGCACTGAATAGATAGATTAATTTAGGTAAAATTGTCATTTTTATTATATTAGCTCAGCCTAACCATGAGCAACTGATATTTTTCCATTTATTTGGATCTGATTTTATTCGCTTGAAAAGTGTGTCATAGTTATGTTCATATAGGCCCTGGGTTTGTCTTGGCAAATAGACTCCCAAATAATTTATAGTGTCTACAGTAACTCTGAATGGAATTTCTCTTTCTATCTCTTGCTGTTGGGCTTTGTCAGTAATGTATAGGAATACTGAGGATTTATGTGGGTTTATTTTATATCCTGCAACTTTGCGAAAGCTGTTTATTATTTCAAGTAGTTTTTTACTTGATTCTCTAGGATTCTCTAAATAAATCATCATATCATCTGCAAAAAGTTATAATTTAGTTTCTTCTTTTCCTATTCTAATTCCTTCAATTTCTTTTTCCTCCCTTATTGCTACAGCTAACGTTTCTAGTACCAAATTGAATAATAGGGGTGATAATGGACATCCTTGTTTCACCCCTGTAACCAGAATGGCCTTTGTTTTCTTTGAATGACTCAGCTTACCTCATTGAGCCTCTGGACACTGTGGCTTGCTCTTCCGGGGCAGGACCAGACAACTTCCTGTGTGAGGAGTCATGGGGCTGGCTGAGGGGAGGTGTTAACGGCTATGCTAGGGGGAGGGGCCAACTCAAGAACCAATCAGCCCTGGTCATTCAGGCGGAGCTTGATGATGTCAAAAACTCTATAAGAGGGGAGAGGACAGCTTGAAGAGCTCTCTTTTCCTTTTCCGGTTGGAGCCAGCGACAGTTACAACGACAGTTACAAGAGGCAGTTACGACAGTTACGTCAGTTACAGCCACAGCCATAGCTGAAGCAGGAGCTGCCAGTAGCAGAGCTAACCTACGGGAGAAAGCTGAACAAAGACTTCAGGCCATTACAGCGACAGTTACAGCGACAGTTGGAGCCAGAGGCAGTTACAGAGGCAGTTACGACAGTTACGTCAGTTACAGCCACAGCCACAGACACAGCTGAAGCAGGAGCTGCCAGTAGCAGAGCTGACCTACGGGAGAAAGCTGAACAAAGACTTCAGGCCAGTGGGTAATCTTATTACCATAGAGGGGGAAACATGATTTTGCTTTACGCAATCATGCTTCTCTGTAGCCTCCTGGTTACTCTTTCAAGGCGTACTTATTGGGCCTGGAAGCTTTTGATCAACATATCAAAATGGGGCTTCTGGTTCATGGGTTGGTTACTGTGGAGCCTAAATAAATGTTTTGATTCTTCTGCCTTCTACTTTGAGAGTTTCTTATATCCGGCGGTTCCGAACCTTTCAGACATGTTTATGATCCTCTTTGAGATTATAAACTCTGCCCTCCTGTTACAACCCCTGATCTTATTGGGAATGCATCTAGCTTATCCCCATTACAAATAATGCTTGTTGATGGTTTTAGGTAGATGCTAGTTATAATTTTAAGGAAGGTTCCACTTATTCCTATGCTTTCTAGTGTTTTTAATAGGAATGGGTGTTGTACTTTGTCAAAGGCTTTTTCTGCATCTCTTGAGATGATCATATGGTTTCTGCTAGTTTTGTTGTTGATATGGTCACCTATGCTAATAGTTTTCCTAATATTGAACCAGTCTTGCATTCCTGGAATAAATCCTACCTGGTCATGGTGTATCATTCTCATGATGAGTTGCTGCAATCTTTTTGCTAATATTTTATTTAAAATTTTTGCATCAGTATTCATTAGAGAAATTGGTCTATCATTTTCTTTCTCTATTTTGACTCTACCTGGTTTGGGTATTAGTACCATATTTGTGTCATAAAAAGAATTTGGTAGGACTCCTTCTTCACCTATTTTCCCAAATAGTCTACAAAGTATTGGAATTAGTTGTTCATTAAAAGTTTGATAGAATTCACATGTAAAACCATTTGGCCCTGGAGATTTTTTCCTAGGGAGTTCATTGATGGCATGCTCAATTTCTTTTTCTGATATGGGGTTATTAAGAAATTTCACTTCCTTCTCTGTTAGCCTGGGCAGTTTATGTTTTTGTAGATATTCATCCATATCTCTAAGGTTGTCACATTTATGGGCATACAGTTGGGCAAAATAATTCCTAATTATTGTTTTGATTTCCTCTTCATTAGAGGTGACCTCACCCTTTTCATTTTTGATACTGGTAATTTGATTTTCTTCTTTCTTTTTTTTAATCAAATGGGCCAAAGGTTTATCAATTTTATTGGTTTTTTCATAAAACCAGCTCTTTGTTTTATTTATTAATTCAATAGTTTTCTTGGTTTCAATTTTATTAATCTCTCCTTTGATTTTCATTACTTCTAACTTGGTATTTAATTGGGGGTTTTCAATTTGCTCCTTTTCTAGCTTTTTCAGCTGTATGCCCAGATCATTGATCTCCTTTTTCCCTATTTTATTCATGTAGGCATTTAGGGATATAAAACTCCCCCTAAGAACTGCTTTTGCTGCATCCCATAAGTTTTTGTGTGTTGTTTCATTATTGTCATTCTCTTGAATGAAGTTATTAATTGTTTCTCTGATTTGTTCTTTGGCCCACTCATTCTTTAGAATTAAATTATTTAGTTTCCAATTAGTTTTTAGCTTATTTTTCCATGGTTCTTTATTAAAAATGATTCTTATTGCATCATGATCTGAAAAGGATGCTTCGACTACTTCTGCTTTTCTGCACTGGATTGTGAGGTTTTTATGCCCTAGTACATGGTCAATTTTTGAGTATGGGCCATGTACTTTTGAGAAGAAAGTATATGCCTTTTTATCTCCATTCATTTTTCTCCAGAGGTCTATCATATGTGCCATTTCTAAAATTCTGTTTACCTCCTTAACTTTTTTCTTATTTATTTTGAGGTTAGATTTATCAAGTTCAGAAAGGGGGTGGTTGAGGTCTCCCAATATTATAGTTTTGCTGTCTATTTCTTCCTGTAACTTCCTTAACCTCTCCTCTAAGAATTTGTATGCTTTACCACTTGGTGCATGTATGTTAAGCAATGATATTGCTTCATTGTTTATGGTGCCTTTTAGCAGGATATAATGTCCTTCCTTATCTCTTTTAATCAAATCTATCTTTACTTTTGCTTTGTCTGAGATTAGGATTGCTACACCTGCTTTTTTTTACTTTAGCTGAGGCCCAATATATTTTACTCCAGCCTTTTACCTTTACCATATGTGTATCCCCCTGTTTCAAATGTGTTTCTTGTAAACAGCATATTGTAGGATTTTGGTTTTTAATCCATTCTGTCATCTGCTTCTGTTTTATGAGAGTGTTCATCCCCTGCACGTTCAGATTTATGATTTCTATCTGTGTCTTTTTCTCCATCTTAATTACCCCTGTTTATGCTTTTCTTTCACCCTTTCCCCTTCTCCTCCTCAACAAAGTTTTGCTTTTGACCGCCACCTTCCTCAGTTTACCCTCCCTCTTTATTCCCTTCCCTTATCTTACCGTTTCCCACTTGCTACTTCTACTCTCCCTTCTGACCACCCCCCTCCCTTTTTTCCCCCCTTCCCCTCCTACTTCCCGTAGGACAAGTTAGATTTCTAAACTTATCAGGTTATGTTATTCCCTTCTTGAACTAGATCAGATGATGGTAAAGCTCAAATACTGCTCTTCTCCCTCCCTTTTTCCCTCTACTACAATATGTTTCTGTGCCACTTCATTTAGTGTAATTTACCCTTTTCTACTACCTCCTTACCTCTTCTCTCATAGCCCTCCCTTTATATCTCTTACTTATATTTTATATCTTTACATCAGTTAATTTATACAGGCATTCACAACCTATGTATATCCCTTTCAATTGTCATAATAGCTGTACCATTCTCAAGACTGACTTATATATGTGTGTATATATATATATATACATATATATGCATATATATATATATATATATATATATAAACATGCATAAGATGATATAATCCCACATCAAGATGTAAACAACCTGCCCTTATTGGTTAATAAGGTTTGTGGGGTTTTTCCCCCTGGTTACCTTTTTATGTCTCTCTTGAGTTTTGTATTTGGAGATCTAATTTTCCATTGAGTTCTGGCCTATTCATCAGGAAGGTCTGGAATTCCCCTATTTCATTGAATGTCCATCGCCTTGCCTGGAAAATTATGCTTAGTTTTGCTGGGTAGTTGATCCTTGGTTGTAGTCCCAGCTCCTTTGCCCTTCGAAATATCATATTCCAATTTCTCCTGTCTTTTAATGTGGAAGCTGAGAGATCCTGCGTGATCCTGACTGTAGTTCCACGATATTTGAATTGCTTCTTTTTGGCTGTTTGCAGTATTTTCTCCTTGAGTTTATAGTTCTAAAATTTGGCTATAATATTTCTTGGTGTTTTCAGTTTGGGATCTCTTTCAGGGGGTGATCGGTGAATTCTTTCAATTACTATTTTGCCCTCTGGTTCTAGGACCTCTGGGCAGTTGTCTTTGATAATTTCTTTGAAGATACTGTCAAGGCTCTTTTTTTTCATATTGGATTTCCAGTAGACCAATAACTCTTAAATTGTCTCTCCTGGATCTATTTTCCAGGTCAGTTGTTTTGCCAATCAGATATTTCACATTTTTTTTTCTATTTTTTCATTCTTTACATTTTGCTTTACTACTTCCTGGTGCCTTATAGATTCATTAACTTCCACTTGCTCAACTCTAATTTTTAATGAGTTAGTGTTTTCATTTTGCTTTTGAGTTTCCTTTTCCAATTGGTTGATTTTGCCTCCCAGGGTGTCATTTTCTTTCTCTAGATTCTGCATCTCCATATCCATTTCGCCAATCTTATTGTTTAGGGACTTTTCCATTTTTTCCATGTTTTCTTTTAGCTCCCTAATTTGGTTTTTAAAATCCTCCTTTAGCTCTTCCAGCAACGCTTTTTGGGCTGGAGACCAGTTCATATTACCTTTTGAGGTAATGTCTATAGTGTCTATAGTGTCTATACATGTCTATAGTGTCAGTACTGTCCACTTCCATTTTGGTATTTTGATCCTGCCTGTCTCTATAAAAAAAATCTATTGTCCTCGTTTTTTTTGTGTTCTTCTTCATATTTGTTGTTTTGCCTTTTCCTGGCTTTTCAACAAGTTTCTGTCTATGGGGCTCAGGACTCTCTGTCCCAGCTTTCTTATTCTGGGGATTGTGAGTCTAGAATTATAACCTTCAGTTTCTTGAGGTGTGGGGAGGGGTCTGGCTCCCTGGCATCTCACTCCCTATGGGTGCTCTCCAGCACTTGCTTTTCAGCAATGGTCTCAGCTGTTTGTTGTTTGAGCTGATGTCTGGCACTTCCCCTGGGGGAGCAAGATTATGTCTCGGTTCCTGGCATTGACCCCTGCCGACTCTGCCCCTCTGGGACTGATGAACTTCTACTATTTGACCACTGAAGCCCCACTACTTTCTGCTCAGTTCCAGCATTCTTTTTTTTTTTTTCCGAGGAATTCTTTGGGTGGGGAGGGGAGGGATTAGAGCCCTTTACCTGGTCATTATGCCTCCCAGAAGTTCAAGAGGCCGAGTATCATACATTTGGGCTGCAAGCCTCAGGAGTAGGAGTTTTCCCGGCCAGTGGCATTGCGCTGCCTCTCGTCGCTCCCACAGACTGCCGTCCTGTGTTGGGACGCCTGGGGATCTCTGCCGGTTTTGGGTGCCCAGCTTTCTCCCAGCCTGTCTCCCACATGGATTTCCCAACCGGCCGCCTCTGCTTTGGTCTGGAGAGGCTCTGCACTGAGCCCTCTCTGAGCCAACAGGTTCATGCCTCCGGCCTTTCAGACTCTCGCGGATTGGAAGTTTGCCCCACGCAGACTGCTCGTGGTTTCTGACTCTCTCAAATCTGCTCAAATTCACTTTTTTATAGGAATCTGACAGACCTTGTGAGAGAGCTCCGGCAAGATGCTGCCTTCACGCGGCCATCTTGGCTCCGCCCCTAATTTCTTCTTCTGAATATTGCCTGTTCATATCCTTTGATGATATCTCATTTGGGGACTGACTTGTATTCCTATAAATCTGGCTCAATTCCCTGTATATTTTAGATATGAGACCTTTTTTGAGACACGGGTTGTAAAGATTTTCTCCTAATTTTCTGCTTCCCTCATGATCTTAATTGCACTGGGATTGTTTATACAAAATCTTTTCAATTTAATGTAACCAAAATTATCCATTTTATATTTTGTAATGCTCTCTATCTCTTATTGAGTCATGAATTCTTCCCTTTCTCATAAATCTGACATGTAAACTATTCCTTGTTCTCCAAAATTGCTTTTATTATCATCCTTTATTCCTAAATCATGAACCCATTTTGACTTTATTTTGGTATATGGTAAAAACTATTGGCCTATGCCCAGTTTCTGCCACACCATTTCCCAATTTTCCCAGCAGTTTTTTGAAATACTGAATTCTTAGGCCAGAAGCTGTCTTCTTTGGGTTTATCAAAGAGTAGATTGCTATAGGTGTTGACTATTGCATCTTGCGTACCTATCCTATTCCACTGATCCACCACTCTGTTTCTTAACCAGTAGCAAGTAGTTTTGAGGACTGCTGCTTTATAGTACAGTTTAATATCTGGTTTGGGTAGGCCACCTTCATTAGTACTTCTTTTCGTTAATTCCCTTGATATTCTGGACATTTTTTTTCTTCTAAATAAAATTTGTTATTATTTTATCCAGCTCTTTAAAATAATTTTTGGTAGTTTGATTGGTATGGCAGTGAATACATGAATTAATTTAGGTAAAATTGTATAACCATGAGCCGCTGGTGTTTTTTCATTTATTTAGATGTGTGAAAAGTGTTTCATTTATTTGCATGAAAAGTGTTTCATAATTGTACTCATAATCATTTTAAGTTTATCTTTCCGTGGTCCTTTATTACAAATAATTTTTTTTGCATTATGATCTGCAAAGGATGCATTGACTACTTCTGCCTTTCTTCACTGAATTGAGAAATTTTTATGCCTTAGTACATGGTCAGTTTTTGAATATGTGTTATGTACCAGTGAGAATAAAGGTATATTGCTTTTTATCCCCACTCAGTTTTTTCCAGAGGTCTATCATATCTACATTTTCTAAAATTGTATTCGCCTCCTTGACTTATTTCTTGTTTATTATGAGGTTAGTTTTTCAAGTTCAGAGAGGAGGAGCTTGAGGTCCCCCACTACTACAGTTTTGATGTCTATTTCTTCCTGTAACTCCCTTAACTTCTCCTCTAAGAATTTATATGCTATGCCACTTGGTGTTTATATGTAAAGTACTGATATTTTCTCATTGTCGATGGTGCCCTTTAGCAGGGTATAGGGTGTCCTTCCTTATCTTTTTTAATTAGATCTGTCTTTGTTTTTGCTTTGCCTGAGATTAGGATTGCTACCCTTGCTTTTTTCACTTTAGCTGAAGCACAATATATTCTACTCCAGTCTTTTACCTTTACCCTTTCTATATCCCCTTGTTTCAAATGTATTTCTTGTAAACACACACTATAGGGTTATGGCTTTTAATCCATTCCACTATCTGCCTCCATTTTATGGGAGAGCTCATCCCATTCATATCCACAGTTATAATTGCTATCTGTGTCTTTTTCTCAATCCTATCCCCACCCCCCCCATTTTTGCTTTTATTTATCCCTTCTCCCTTCCACTCCTTAAAAGAATTTTGTTTTTGACCACTGTCTTCCTCAATTTTCCCTCACTAATGAAACCCCTCCTTTATCTTACCCTTTTCACCTTGCTACTTCTTCCCTCCCTTCTATCTACCCCCCTTTTCTTTCCCCTTTCACTCCTGCCTCTAAAACAGGTTTGAGTTCTATACTTATCAAAACATGTTATTCCCTCCTTGAACCAAATCCGATGAGAATAAAACTCCAGCAGTGCTTTTCTCCCTCCTCCTTACCTCTTATTCCAGAACAACCCCTTTGCACTCCTTATGTTTTTTTTTTTTATCCTCACATCAGTTACTTTATAGTGACATCCTCAATGTATGTACATCCGTTTCAATTGTCATAATGGCTGTACCATCCTCAAGATACACACACACACACACACATATATATCATATATAAATTAATATGATCCTATATAAGGATGTAAACAATTTTCCCTTATCGAATAGCATAGGTTTTCCCTCTTTTATCTTTTTATGTCTCTCTTGAGTTTTGGATTTGAAGATCAAATTATCCATTGAGCTCTGGCCTTTTCATCAGGAAGGTCTGTAATTCTCTTATTTCATTGAATGTCCATCTCCTTGGCTGAAAAATTATGCTCAATTTTGGTAGGTAGTTGATACTTTTGCCTTTCAGAATATCATATTCCAATTCCTCCTGTCTTTTATTGTGGAAGCTGCAAGATTCTGTGTGATCCTGACTGTAGTTCCGCAATATTTGAATTGCTTGCTGCTTGCAGTATTTTCTCCTTAATCTGATAATTCTGGAATTTGGTTACAATATTCCTTGGAGTTTTCAATTTGGGATCTCTTTCATGGGGTGATCAGTGGATTGATTCTATGGATGACTATTTTACCTGCTGGTTCTAGGACCTCAAGGCAGTTTTTCATAATGATTTCTTGGAAGATGCTGTCTGGATTCTTTTTTTTCATCATGGCTTCCTGCTAGACCAATAATTCTTAGTTCATCCCTCTTGCATCTATTTTCCAGGTCAGTTGTTTTCTAATTAGATATTTCATGTGTTCTTCCATTTTTTTTTTGTTTTTTAGATATTGTCTGACTGATGCTTGGTGTCTCATAGAGTCTTTAGCTTCTACTTGTCCAATTCTCATTTTTAATACATTGTTTTCTTCATGTAGCTTCTGTATCTCATTTTCCATTTGATTAGTTTTACTTCTTAAGGAGTTATTCTCTCCAAATATATTCTGAACCTCCTTAACCATTTCACCAATTTTACTTTTTAAAGATTTGTTCTTTTCTTTTACCTCTCTAATTTGGTTTGTAAAATCCTCTTTGAGCTCTTCCAGGAATGCTTTTTGGGCTGGAGAGCAGCTCACATTCCCTTTTGAGGTTTCAGATGTGGGTATAATGCCAATGCTGTCCTCTTCTGAATGGGTATTTTGATCTTCCCTATCTCCATTATAGCAATCAATAGTCTTTGGTTTTCTGGTTTACTTTTTCATGGTGTTTGTCATCGACCCCACCCCTTCCCCCAGCTTTTAAAGTGGATCTCTGCTTCTGGAGCTCACTGGCTTTGTCCGACCTGGCCTCTAGTATCGTGAAGTGTGGAAGAGGGGTGGTCTGGCTGCTGGAAGTCTCCTCTTCCTCTAGGCCTGCTTTACAGCTTAGGTGGTCTCATCAGTTCTCTGTGCTGGTGTCTGCCACTTCCCCTGGCTGTGTTCCTTCTGGGGTCCTGGTGTTGATGATTGCTGGCTACACCACCTTGGGGCTCAGAAGCTCCCTCTGTTCTGCTGAGGTTGGGCCTGCTGGGACACCTCTCTTCCTGCACTGGTCTCCTTCCACCACCTCAAGAAGGAGGCTCCCCAGTTTCCAGAGTTACAAGGGTACTGAAGCTCCACCTCTGGCTCCTCTATTTCATCATTTCTCCTGAGGGGATATTATTTGTTTGACAAAGGCAGGAATGAGAGCCCTTTTACTTTGTCATCATGGCTCTGAAAGTTCAAGAAGTCACGTTTCAAAACTTTAGACTGTGTGTGGGCTGGAGGGCTCAGGGGGAGCTGCTCCTGTGACCACAGGCTCTGTGCTGGTGCCTCTAGTAGCTCCAAAAGACTCCTGTCCTGGGCTGAGAAGCCTGGGGATCGCCACTGTAGCTGATGCTGCTGCCCTGGGTCTGTTCTTGCTCCCACATTTTGCATACCCAGTGCTCTCCCAGACCAGTGTGCTGGCTGGGTTCCTCTGCTACCCCTATTTGGTGTGCTCTGGTGCATTTCAGTGTGCCCAGCACTCCTGCCCCACTCAGTCCATTAGTGGCTTCTAACTCTCTCAAATCTGTTCAGATTCACTATTTTAGAATTTGTGAGAGCTCAAGTAAGACACTGTTTTCACATGGCCATCTTGGCTCTGCCCCACTCCATTTTGCTTTTTATAGCTGGTTGAATCAATTTTAGCATTCCAAATTGTCTTGTAATGCACAAACCATTGGATTGACCTTTTTTTTCTTTTTAAGCTAGGTTTCTTTTTTAAGGAGAAAGAGAAGCTTGGATATTCCATCAACATTTGCTTTTCCTATCATTTCAGGTTTATGAACTTGGAAATGTTTTTCAAAATATAAATATTTTAATTGTATAGCTAACATCTAGATGTTTAAAATATCTGTGGGATTCATTTCACTTTCTTGTTTTCACCTTTATGCAATGAATAAAATCTCCTTCAACTAGAATCATTACATGTTTAAAAGGGTGAGAATTAAATTTATGCAGTGTGTCTTCATGTGTGTCTGTTTGTCTGTCTGCCTCTATCTCTGTCTGTCTCTGTCTCTGTCACTGTCTTTCTGTGTCTGTCTCTGTCTCTCTGCCTCTCTCTCTCTGTCTCTGTCTCTGTCTCTCTCTCTCTGTCTCTCTCTGTCTGTCTCTTCCAGGAACACGGGCCAGATGCTGAGGATGCAAAGATAAAAATGAAACAGTTCTTGCCCTCAAGGAGATTCAATTCTAAAACTAGAAAGAATTCTGTGTGGAGTAGTGATGGTGGTCATGAAGGAATTAGATGTTTAAAAGGATGAAAAAAAATTAAATTGTACCTTAGAAAAGTAGCAACTCCTCTGGATCAAATGGATAAAAGATCTTCTTTGTTGTGTCATAAAGGTTATTCAAAAAGTATATATTGATTAATAATAATTCTATGCAAAATAATAATAAAACATGAAAGGCAATCACATAAAGGGAGATCCCATTCAAAGTAATTAAATTCATTAAACATTTGAGAGTCAATTTTCTTTTTTTTTAATTTCTTTATTTATTTTTAGTTTACCACACACGGTTCTACATAGTTTTTTTTTTTAGATATCATCCCTTCATATTCAACTCACCCTGTGCCTTCTGTCTGTATATATGCATATTACCTTCAACTACTCTAATACTGAGAAAGGTCTCATGAGTTAGAAATACCATCTTTCCACATGCAGGTTTGTAAACAGTTCAACTGTAATAAGTCCCTTATGATTTCTCTTTACTATTTACCTTTTCATGCTTCTCTTGATTCTTGTATTTGAATGTCAAATTTTCTATTCAGCTCTGGTCTTTTCATTGAGAATGCTTAAAAATCCTCTTTTTCATTGAAAATCCATATTTTTCCCTGAAGTGTTATACTCAGTTTTGCAGGATAGGTGATGTATGGTTTTAATCCTAGCTCCTTTGATCTCCAGAATATCATATTCTGAGTCCTTCTATCCCTTAATGTAGAAGCTTCTCGATCATGTGTTATCCTGATTGTGTTTCCATAATACTTGAATTATTTCTTTCTGGCTGCTTGCAGTATTTTCTCCTTTACCTGGAAACTCTGTAATTTGGCTACAATATTCCTAGGAGTTTTCTTTTTGGTATCTTTTTCAAGAGTTGATCAGTGGATTCTTTCCATTTTTATTTTACCCTCTGGTTCTAGAATATCAGGGCAGTTTCCCTTGATAATTTCTTGAAAGATAATGTCTAGGCTCTTTTTTTGATCATGGATTTCAGGTAGTTCAATAATTTTTAAATTATCTCTCCTGGACCTATTCTCCAGATCAGTGGTTTTTCCAATGAGGTATTTCACATTGTCTTCCATTTTTTCATTCTTTTGTTTCTGTTTTATAATTTCTTGATTTCTCATAAAGTCACTAGCTTCTACTTGCTCTTTTCTAATTTTAAGGCATTATTTTCTTCAGTGGTCTTTTGGCCCTCTATTTCCATTTGGCTAATTCTGCCTTTTAAGGCATTCTTCTCCTCATTGACTTTTTGGACCTCTTTTGCCATTTTGGATAGTTTATTTTAAGGTGTTATTTTCTTCAGTATTTTGGGGGTCTCCTTTAGCAGGCTGTTGACTCATTTTTCATGATTTTCTTGCATCACTCTCATTTCTCTTCTCAATTTTTTCCTCCTCTTCTTCTACTTGCTTTTCCTAATCCTTTTTGAGCTCTTCCATGGCCTGAGACCAATTCACATTTTTCTTGGAGGCTTTTGACATAGGCTCTTTGACTTTGTTGACTTCTTCTGGCTGTATGCTTTGATCTTATTTGGCATGAAAGTAAGATTCTATAGTCTGAGTCATTTTCCCGGCCAATTGCTTGACTTTTGAGCTCTTTGCAAGTGTATGACTGCTTCCAGAGTGGAGAGTGCTCTGTCCCAAGCTCCAGGTGCTTTGTGCTGCTGTTTTCAGTGCTATGTCTATTCTGAGGTGGTATGATACTCCTCTCCTGGCCTGTGCTCTGGTTTGTGAGTGCAAGCACTCCTTTCTGCTCTGTAACTGCCAGGAGGACGCCCTCTCCCCAGCCACCACAAGCTCTGCTCCACCAGTGCTCCTCCTCCCCCAAGGACCACCAACAAGGACTGTGACCCAGATCCAAGCAGGGCAGAGAGAGAAAATCCTGCCTCAACAAAGAGATCCCTGAACTCCAGCTCTGATCATCTGCTTGATTCCCCTCACTGTCTGTGGGCCTGGAGCTACAGAAGTAGCCTCTGGTGCTGCTGCAGCCACTGCAGCCACTGCAGCCACCTCAGCAACCCCCAGGCCAGGGCCGGAATACATTCTTCTCTCACCCAGGTTCAACAGTTTTCCCACTGACCTGCTAAGTTGTCTTTGGTGTTTGTGGGTTGAAAAATCTGGGAACAGCCACAGCTCAATGATTCAGTGCCCTGAAGCTTGTTCTGCTCAATCTACTCCAGCCTGGTATCTTCCAGCATGGCCTATGCTGGCCTGCGCTCTGCTCCCAGCACTGTGCAGTAGACGCTTCCCAGTGACATTACAGGCTGTCTTGGGCTGGAGACTTGTTTCACTCTGTCATTTCGTGGGTTTGGTAGCTCTAGAATTTGTTTAGATTAATTGTTTTACAGGTATTTGGAGGAATTTTGGGGAAGAGCTCATGCAAGTTCCTGTTTTCATGCTGCCTTCTTGTCTCTGACCCCTAGGCCTAGTTTTCTATCCACTGAGCCACTACATTCCTTAGGTAGAAGACCTAACAAGACCAGCAACAAGAGCTGCCAGCAGAGGTTCTTTGATCTGCTTTTCTGAGGAAAGCAACTTTGAAGTATTAATAATTTCACTTTAATCAAACACACATATATCATTTACTTAGTTCAGGGGGAAAAGGCAGCACCCTGAACTTCAGAGCAAATATAAGCAGAAATTACAAACAGAAAATATCACCAGAGCAAATAAAACAAACCAGTAGACAAGCTTCTAGCTTTCTGTCCAGCATCTCAGTACATAATTACCAGGGAAGCACCTGCATCTGGGTTTTAAGCTGGGGGTGGGGGGCTCCTTAATGGCTACCCAGAGTCTCTATACCAACACTCTTACAACGAGTGAGTCCCAAAGAAAATGCTAACCTCTGACCTCTGTGCTTATATACCCTGTTCAGGGCCCTGAAGGCTTCATACCCAATCATCCAAAGGGTGTGGGCTTGGGTCTTAGCACCTAGCAAGACTTAATCAAAGGTACTTGATTAATTTAGCATTCTAAAAGAGAAAACAATAAAAAAATTCCTACCTTAATTACCAATACAACACACACAGGCACACACACACACACACACACACACACACACACACACCTGTGCCTGTGCGTGTATGTGTGTGTCTGTGTGTAATATCCATGGATGGATATTAGATATATTATGATTTTTAACATATTAATTAGTTTGGTATTTCTTTATTTTTGGTAAAGTTTTTGTTCAGTCTGAATAGTTTTCTAATAAGGGGTGAAGAGACAGGGGGTGTAGAGGAAAATTTAGACAATGTAAAAACAAAATATACTAATATAATTTTTATTTCAAAATTGTACATTGTGATGATAAAAAAAGCAGTGATAAGAGGATTGAGATGATTTCCAGGTGAGGTAAGAATTAGCAGTTGGAGTGCCCTCATAATGGGGCTGAAAACTTAATTGTCCAATAACCCTTTCTCTACACTACAAGGAATCTGCAAACTAAGCAGGTATTTCTGTTTGTGTCTTTTGGGAGACCATTGTTTTCCTTTTTTTATATGCATATTAAGTTGAAATAGACCCTCCCGCTACAACTTTATTTGTAAAGAATTTTATTTCTCCAGTCACCTCCAACACAGTAGACACAGTAGGTCTAAAGAGCAATACTGTCTAGACATTACTGCTTATATTTAAGTACACTAAACATTTTCTTTCCTGCTTAATGATATATCTCATTACCCAGGGAAAAGAATGAAAGGCTGAATATATTTTAAAGTGAAGGCTGAAGTTCAAGTTGGTATCAATTACTTTGTTGCCACTTGACTCATTTCCAGACATCAACAATAAAAAGAGAAATGAAATATTCCAAATGACTAGATTTTAGAGACTATATTAGTGAAGTGATCCTCTACACAATAGACATTGTCAAGTTCACACACTGAAACCTAGTGACATGTCTGAAACAAAATCACTTAAAAAACAAAATTAACAGAGGTCAATCCAAATGCAACTTCAATCAATATTAATGAGAATGATGTTTCTAAAATTAACATTTTAAATGACCTTTTCAAACACTTCCTAAGTAAGTCATAGTGTTCAATGATGTTGGAACATTACCATGACCAAAAGAATACAGAGTAGCTCAAAGTTTGTCCTGACATCAAGAAAAATATTGCATCTTTATGGAGATCACAACCTACCTGATGATATTTCCGGATATGAAAAAAGATGTTGAGGGGAGTAGAGAATCTAAGCAGTTAACAAGAAATAGTGAGAATCTATTCATGCTAAGCATATTGCTAAGTGCCGAGAACACAAAGAAAGGCAAGAAATAAAATAAAAGAGTCAAATATATCTATGTTTAGCTTACTCATTGAAATCTCCAAAAGAGGAACATCCATCTTCTTCGTGTGGAATGGTTATTATAAAAATCTATGAGTGTGTCATTTAGCAATAGGTTTATAAAAGAAAATCCATGGTTCATAGTTCTATCAGCAGCCTGTCCATAAGGAATCAGCACAGTTACCTACTGATGTAAGAATTATGCTAACGGTCCATCTTGATAATTCACAGCAACATTTGGAATTAGGAGAAGCTGCCCATTCCATTTCCAAAGTCATATCAGTTAGCATATGTTCTACAATTATCCCCTCAGTGCAAAAAAGGAGGGGGGCAAGTTCCATATACTGCTTGAATACATAAAGATCATAGATTTGTTGTTGAAAGTCTGTGCATTCTAATTGCATCTCCAATTTTTATCGTTTTTAGACATCAGTTATATTTGTATGTGTATGAATCATAGCGTCAGTGGCCAATCTTAGATCAGCATAAATTGCGGTTTTTTATCTGCTCATAGGCTGATGAGAATCATTCATTATTCTCTGCTACACATCATCAAGGATTTCTTCTTATAATAATTGTTCTGTATTAGGCTAATATTTATTAGGCATATTCCTCAGGCAATAGTGATTCAACAAGTCACTATACACAACAGAGCAGCTTATAAGGAGAAAAGGTATGTGGAAAAGAAATGCATCAATGAGATAATTTCCCCCCCTCCAAGCAATCTGTTAACTACTTACTTCTTCAATTCCTTTTAGTTCATGAGAAAATGTATGACATGTGTTTCAATAGTTAGCTGATCAAAATTACCATAAGATGCAAAGCTGTTATTACTTTACCATATACTCTTCTTTCATTTGGAAAGTCCTCATTTGTATAACAAATTTGGAGATTCATAATGTTAGAGCACTCTAGGACTTAGAAAACTACCTGGCATATAATTGGTGCTTAATAAATGCTAGTTGGCTGACTCTCTTTATTTTTTCCACTATTGTTCTTCTTAAAAATCTATATAGCTACCACTTTTTAAAGTTGCTTTAACTGATTTATCTGAAGTAGTCCATGGAGGGAAAAACAGAATTCTAAACATAATGGTGAGGTCCTTTTTTTCTAAGAATGAAGGAAATATAGAAGGAAAATAATTAATATTCAACTTCGATAGTTTGAAGTGTTGTTAAGTTGTTCACTGGAAGAATGCACATTAGATTATCTTAAATGAATTGGAACATACACCATGATAGATTTTTCAAACTAGACCTCAAATGGTAGATAGCCAAATTTATACCTGAAGCAATGGTTCTCTTCACAGCTTCTGTGACAAGTAATCATGAAGCGTCCACTTGAATTCTTCTCCAGTGACGGTGAATACTCATTGCTAGTGTGCATACATATCTATATATGTTTATATATACATACATGCTTACATATGCACCATGCTATCTATATATGTTATGTATACATGTGTGTGTGCGTGTGTACACGCATGTGTGTGTATGTGCGTGTGTGCATGTGTGTGTGTGTGTGTGTGTACGAGGGTGTATATACTTACGTAATCTTTGAGATTTGTGAAGCATGTTACATAGATTGTCTCATTTGATCCTCGTGCCAGTTTGGTGAAGTAAGTGCTATTATCCTCATCTTACAGATGAAGAGAATAAGACTTAGAAATGTTGGTGAATTGCCAAGGTTTACACATCTAACAAGTTTCTGAGGAATTCAAATCTTTCTAATTTGAAGTCCAGCACTATCCACTGCACCATCTAGCTACCTCACTTCTTTACTAGAGTACTTTACAGCCCATTGCACTTGTAGATAACTCTGTGACTCAAAATATTTTACTGATATCAATCCAAAATTGAACTTGCTGAAAATTCTATTCATTGTTCCTAGCTCCCCCCAGCCCCTACCGTAATGTCAACCACACAGGCATGCCCAAGATGGCTGCTAGGGCAGGTTATTTTGTCTGCTTTAAGGAAAGATAACTGTTTCAGGGGTCAACAATCTTTCTTTTTTAATCACATAAAATACAAACAGAGGAAATACAGAAAAGAGAAATAAAGACCAACAGACAGGGCTCCACTCCCTGATTCAAAGCTTTACATCCACCACTGAATCGAGAGAGCTCTGAACATATGGCTCAGAGTCTCAACCAGGGAATCTCATAAGCAAGCCCCCAAGCAAGCAGAAACTCACCTCTCACAATATATGCTCTTTCAGCTAATAGGCTCACTACCAGAAGGCATCACAACCTGACTCATTGCCTAATTAACTTATTAAAGAAAAGTCTGCAAGCCTTCTTACGAGCAAGCTTCCCTTAATGGGCCCCACATGAGGCCTGTTAAAGGGCAGGGAAGATTGTACACCCCGCCCCCCATTAACATTACACCCACCCAGGGCCAAGAAGAAAAAAGCCTGAGCCCTAGATTTTGTTGGTTAAAAAAATCTCACCTACTTTAATTGAGTACTGTAGATTAAGAATCATATTTTGAGTGAGAATAGAAATTATTAGGGAAGAACTTCCAGTTTGACTAGAATTGCTGAGAAAATTGAAAAATACTTGGGCAGAAAATAGATTTAGGTTTATTTTTTACAACATATACCACAACAAGCTCCAAATATATGCAATATGAATAACAAAAAAGTTTATCAAATATCATCAGCAAAATTCTGATTATCTCTGTTGTATAGGGAAGCGACACAATTATATAAACTGAAGCACCATTTCCTAATTTATTAATTTTGAATGAATTTGAAGAAATGATTTAAAAAATAATTTTAACTTAAAATTACAATAAGTAAATGTTCTTTTGTAAATTGTTGAATGATCTGTGAGTGCCTCATTTTGTTACAAACTAAGCCTAAACTACTGTCGTAGTATCCTGAGTCAGGCCCAGGCCAGAGCATGAAAGAAAGGAGAATTAAAATATGTCTGAGGTTTCTATTCACATCCTACAAATTGATGAATATGATACAAAGTGGAAATACCAAATTTTGCAGGGCCTGTGTAAATATAGGTACAATAATATATTCTTGGTGAACTTCCCAATTAGTCCAACAGTTCTGGATATTAAACTGGCATTATACAAAATAGTGACTCAAGAAGCCATGCTTTTTTATCCATCAATCCCTGCTACTAGGTTTCTACTTCAATACATAAATGAAAGGGTAATACACATCAAAACATACTTAAAAGTGGTCTTTTTGTTAACAAAAAAAGACTAGGAGCAAAGTTTATGAATAGCTAAACAATCTATAGGAAATTGATACAATGGCATTCAGTAAGAAATGAACCTAAGAAATTTGCAGAAAGTTGGTAGTATTTGAATGACAGGGTGAATAACACAACAAGCAGATCCAAAAGAAGAATTTTTATAGTGACTATAACAATCTAAAAGATAACTAAACATGAGTCAGACTCTAAGTAAATGCAGAATCAATAAGGTCCTGAATAACAGATAATGAAACATTTTTCTCCCTCCTTATGGCAGGGAATTGAAGGACTGCTAGGCAAGAATGTTGGAATGTGGTGAGATGTGGTCACTATATACATAAAGGTACTTAATTTTTCCTAATTGTCCAAAGGCGAGCTTCAAAATAGCACAGATATCCCCCAGAAATTATTATTATGAGGAGATAGAATGCAGCAAGAGGATGTAAGACAAAATAATTTCAGGTTATTATGGTAGGACTGGTAGTTTCCTGATCCAGCTTTCCCAGTTTCCCAGGAAAACTTTATTCTTCCACAGACAAACACCCCTCCCATGTGCATGCAAACCAAGCAGTCCCAGATTCTCTGATGCAATTTTCCGGTCTGGGGACATAAAAAGTCCCAGGTGCCTGTAGTCACAGCCTCTCAGATTCAATGGGTGCCCGAGACTGCTCCAGCTGTTGTAACCTGATGACTGACTGAAAAAACACTTTTCCAGATGGCGACAAGGGGTGTCAGAGAAGCTAACTTCCACTGTATCCTTGCTACATGTGGGCAAAGTAAGTCTCCTCCCCTCTTAAAAGTTCAGTGCCTTGTGAATGCCTCATTTCATTCCAATATCAGACTTGAACTAAGAAGGCATTAGCTGTAGGGCCAGACCTACAACAACGATGTTGTTCAAATGGCTTAGGGATCTAGTTGTTCAGTCTTGTTGAGAAAATAATAGCTTACAAAGGATTACCTTGCCACTATATCAAATAGAGAAAGGATGCTTTAATTAGAATGTAGATTGAAGTACAATGTGTTAAACAATGTAACAAGGAAGCTATTTCATTAAAAGGAGACACTGTGTACTCAATTGAGTAACTTCTACTTTAAATATCTTTGCTCTTTGTTCTTATGCTTCATAAATATAGACATGTGATATGGTGGAAAGACCATTTATAACAGGAATCATGAGACTTAGTCTCCAGTCCAAACTCTGCCACTAGCTTTCTCTGTGTAAGTTATTCCATTTGTCTAGGACTCTACTGCTTCATATGTGAAAGGAAGAGATTTGGCTAAGGTACTGCCTAAAATATCTCCTAGTTCTTCTGATCATTAATTTCAAATTCCATGTCATTTCTAAAGTCAAAAAATTAAAAACAGGAATGAACTGTGATATATTGCCATTCTTAAGTATTTTACCGACTAACATTTAATTACAATTAAAAAAACTTTAATAATTAAGAAAAGAGATCTGACAAAATAATAATTTCATTTCTGTATTAGAAAATAGTAAAGCATTATTCCTCTCCATAAAAAAGAGGCAGTAAGAACACCCAAGAGACTTATCCTTCAGCATTGAGGTTAATGGAAGTTTTAATTAGAATTTACTAAAGCTTTTGTATAATTTATTTTAACAGAGTAGGAAATGGTTATTCAAGAAAGAGTTGTTTCTGTCTATTTTGACAGGAAATTAGAATGAAGAATATTTCTATAGACTTTTATTACAAAATATAAACCAAATAAAACATTTCTCCAAAATTTCTAATATGAGGCATCTTAAAAATACTAATAAATAACATGCATTTAGAATAGAACATAAGGGAAGGAAATACTCTTATGTCCAAAGGTATTCAAAATGATAAATTCAGAAACTCATTTGTAATCACATTAACAAAACAAGTTACTTGTTCCCTATATGCCCTCTAGATTGAATATAGTACAATACAAAAAAATGTGACAGATTTCATTCAAAGGAATGTTCAGTGCTTTCAATTATTCCAACTGTTCAATGAAGCAAAGTCTACCTCCTTAATACTGATATTCATCAAGATGTGCAATGTGGCTGTGAATCATGGAGCATGATGCACTTGGGAGAATGTAAACAACCCAAAAGCCAATGGAAAGACATTTGCTGGCACAGGCATCCATAATCATGTTAACAAGTAATTATGTGAAATCTAGAGCATATGAGTGACAGAGGAAAGACTTGGTATTGTCACATAATGACACTGAGGTATAGGAAATGGGCAGTTCATGTGGTACACCGGTGTTCCTTAACTTTGAAACAGTATGAGGAAGGATTCTAACCATTTGAGTAGACCCTTGATGGAGATATTGGGAGAAAAGGAAGGACAAGAATAGCAGAACATATATATATATATATATATATATATATATGTATATACATATATATATATATATATGTATGTATGTATATGTATATGTTAATACACACACACATATATATACACACATATGTGATAGATAGAGTCAACTAGTTGGAATAGTTGATAATAGAATGCTGGACTTGGAATCAACAAGGTTTGAGTTCAAATCTTGCATCATACACTTACTAGACTTAATAGTTGTGTGACGATCCTGGGCATCATTTGGTCTCTCTCTGTTTCCTCATCTAGAAAACAGTAATAATAACGGTATATGCTTCACAGGTTTGTTTTGAGGATCAACTAGGATTTTAAATTTAAACCCACATATAGTGCTAGATGAATATTAACTACTATATAGATGTAGAGTTAGATATATAGAGAAATAAATAGAAGATAAAGATATAAGGGAGAGAGAAGCAGAAGGTGGGGGGGAGTTGGAGACAGGGAAATAGAGAAGAAGAGGGAGAAACAGAGAGACGAGGAGAGAGACAGAAAGACACATTAAGAGCAGAAATATGAGTTGATGGTAATGGATCAGATGTTCTTCATTTAATGGGACATGTTCTTTCAAATTGACACCATATTGGGAAGAACAAAATCTCTGGAAACAGAAGCCATAGATTGAAGTTCAAGGTTTATCACTTCCTATCTATATGATCATGTTTCAATCCTTTCAATTTTATGATGCTCAATTTCATAATCTGAAAAATGGAAATGATATTCCTTGCACTGATTATCTTAGAAGGTAATTATGAAAGAATCAATTTTAGAAGAACTATGTAAATGCAACTTTTTTTAATGTGGCCTCTGATTCTATCAGTGTAAGGAGCTCCATGGGAGGAATTTCTTCTATTTCAAATTGGCATCTTTGTCTTGACTTATAAGTTTAAGAGTTGTCTAGCCTATTGAGAGGTAAAGTCGCTTGCTCAGGATCATACAGACAAAATGAGTCCGAGGCAGACATTCTACACAGGTCTTCTGGAATCTGAGGTTAATTTCCTTTCTGCCAGGCCAACTGTCCAACTAAAAAGTAAAACTATATCATTGGAAAAATGCCTAGAAAGCTATGAGAATTTTTTTGCTGTTGACTTTCAGGAAAAAAAAAATGAAAATATAATAGACATTTTGATTTAGGAAGTTTCTTGAGATCATCTCATTAAATCATCACATTTGGCAAATTAGTACCAGAGAAATTAAATAAATTGACTAAAGTCCCACAAGAAGTAGGTAACAGGAAGGGTTTAGAGGATGGGTTTGAACCAATGTGATATATCTCCAAATCCAACATGTTTTTCAGCTCCATATATCCAATTACTGTTTTATATTTTGACCAAGATTTTCACAGTATTTACATAAAATAAAGAAATGGAAATTCAAATGAATAGTTCCTCTCCCCAGTCCATCACACAGCAAGAAAAAACAAAAACACAGATAAACAGGATTATGTGACATGCCCAGGGTCGTAAAGCATATGAGTCAGAATTTGAACTCACATCTTCCTGACTCCAGGCCTGGCATTCTATCAACTGAGCCATCTACCAACATGAGCTTACCAATGATTTTAACTTTTTTAAAAGAATAAAATGAATGACACGATAGATTGACATCTTGGAAATAGATGAAGCAGAGTGAAAAGTCAGAATTCGTTCTCATTCTCAAAATTGAGTCTAGATTTTTCTGGTTATAATCCAAATGACTTGTTTTTCCTGCTTTCCTTTTTTCCCCTGGAAGATTTGAAAATATACATGCATCTTTGCATTGTCGTTGTTCAGTCACTTCAGTCATGTCCAACTCTTGATAACCCCATTTGGATTATTTCTTGACAAAGATGCTGGAGTGGTTTTGACATTTAAATTTCCAGCTTAACTAAAATTGAAAATAACTGAGGCAAACAGTGTTATGTGACTTGTCCAGGATCACACAGTGAGTAAGTGTTTGAGGCCAGATTTGAACTCATAAAGATGAATCTTCCTGATTCCAAGCTTAGGGCTCTATCCACTTTTCCATCTAGCTGTACATGCATCATTACATAGATAAATAGATACATACACACATACATATATACACACATAGATATATGTATATAAATATACATGTACATACACACATATATTAGTGAGAGCAATGCTGCAAAATTTGTAAGCTTAATGGCTTGTTGAATAATTTTTTTTTACTCAAACATGGCCTTAAGTCCACATTTTGGAAGTGTTTCCAATTTTCTAAATGCTCTGCTTAAATATTCTTGGCTTTGCATGCCAGATTTAAGTCTGCAGGAAGGTTGTGTTCCAAGTCAATAATTTAACTACACAAAGGTGTTCAGATCTTTATTGTGCAAACCAAGTCATAATTAAGCCTATATCTTGGCTCAGTTGTTTTTGATCTTTCCCCACTGACTGATATAGATCTCGTTGTGGGGGAGACCTGCTATTTGCAAGCAGATGCCGGTTAGCAACCAAAATCTGCCTAGGATTGTTAGTGTACTCACTCCATCTAGCCCTTCCCTTATCCTCAATCCAAATTTTAATGAATATTTATAGAATTAAGGTCTAGAACTGGGCAACCTCTATGTTCCAGTTCCAATATTCTGTTAGTCTCCAAGGCTGGAAGCTTACTTGTGCTCCTGTGAGGCTATTCTGTTGGACTGGAAGTATTGGACACCATCCTAAGTACCACATTGTCTTCACCCACCAGAAACAAAACCACCAAACCATTTTATGTATCCTGAAATCAAACAGAACTTTAACAGGATTTTGCTGAGTAAAAGGATGCACATTTTCTGAAAACAGTACACTCTTTAAAATGATTTGTTGTTTTCATTTTTAATCAGATTTGTTTCTGAATACAACCTTTTGCCTTCTCTTCCCCAATAAGTTATCTCTTCTCACAAAGAGGGAAAAGGTTTTTCAGAAAAATGACATAGTGTGTGTGGGGGGGGTGGGTGGGTGTAATATAGCTGCCAGTATGTGCATTATTTTGCACCTACAACCTGCTACCTGTACAATGAATGGAGGGAGCTCTCCACTCTGAGACAAAATTTGTTATTATAATCACACAACGTTCACAAACCTGGTGTGGTAGATTAGTTTATCCTTCTAGGAATTTGATTCCATACTTGAATTGGGGCTGTTTCTTCTGGGTAGAATGATAAAACTTTAAAACTCATAGCATCCCGGCAATACGTTCTCCCTGCCTTGGCTAAACAGAAATGAGAACTTGTTCTCACAGAGAGAAGGATCAAAATCCAATAGAATGTACATTCCCTTCATAAACTCCCAAATTATCTCTCTACCATAAATATCACACATGCAGTAAGCTATCAAAAGAGCAATAGTATCTGGGCATCTTATACTATACGGACACATTTAGCCAATATTTATTAAGTACTATGTGCCAGGTACTAAGCTAACTGCTGGGGACACAAAGGAAAACGAAACGAATGAAACAAAATAAATGCATATAAGGGGGAAAATTCTTACTTTGGAGGAGCTCAGAGACTAATGGGGAGACATATAAAGAAGATATACTAGAGATATAAACAGAATATATTAAATCTAATCTCAGCGGGAAAGTGCAAACATTCAGAAGGATTGGAAAAGACTGCTTGTAGAAGGTGAAAATATAGCTGGAAGTGGAAGGAAGTCAGGGAATCCAGGCAGCAGATATGAAGAGGGAGAGCATTACTGTCATGGAGAAAATACATTAAAATTCATGGAGTCAGGAGGTGGAATGCCCTATTCCAGAAACAATAGGAAATCTTACTCCAGTTTCAATCATACACTATTATAAGTTGAGAACCTGGAAACATTTTTATCCTGATTCTCTTTTCCTCACTCAGATATCCTGGCTAAATATAGTTTGATAAATATATACATATCCAGAAGCATAATGATTTGCTTCCATAAATAGGTTGGCAAGTTATTTACCATAAGTGTTACTTTGTAATGGCCATTTTCAATGATTCCAACATCCTCCTGACTACTAGTGAACACGTTCCAGGTTGCTTGCATCACCTATCATTGCGCAACCTACAGATGAGATGCATTAGGTTCCCAAGCCATACCCCAATAATCCCCATGTAGTTACCCTGACAAGAAAAGTTCCTTCATAGAATACTAAAGGTGAAGAAGTATAATTTTCTGGACCGGTGGTTAGATTAAAGCTCTCTACTAAATAGAATGATAACTGATAATTGTTTACATTAATAGAATGCTCTCATGATGTTGCAATAAATATTGACTAGTTGCCAAGAAAAAGAAGTCAATTACAGAGATAAGGCCTTTTACCAAAATAAAAACATAACAAAACAAAACAAACAGAAAAAAAGCCTGCTTATACAATAGTTGAATCATAAAGTATTTATTATTTGATTTATAACATTGGTAAGTGAAGGTCACTGTGGTTATAGAAGTGAGACAATTGTATACCTGCGGAATGGCATTATGTAGAGTACTGGAATTGCAGTCAGGGAGACATGAATTCAGTTCCCTTATCAGGGACTTAATAGCTACGTGATTACGGATAAGTCGATTTACATCTGTGGCTTAATTTTCTTATATGTGTTCCAAGGTCCTCTTAAAAAGAGTGGGTTGGGGAGGTGGAGCCAAGATGGCAGAGTAAAGGCAGGAGCTCATCGAGTTTTCCCCCAAACCCCTCAAAATACCTTTAAAATGACTCTAAACAAATTCTAAAGCAGCAGAACCCATTAAAAAGATGGATAGATTGAAACAAATTTCCAGCCCAAGACAACTAGGAATGTTGGCAAGAAAGGTCTGTTGCAACAGGGTGAGAAAGGAATGCAGTCCAACACAAGCCAGGCCAGCACAGAACATGCTCCAGCAAACCAGGAGTACGTCTTGGGGGTGACTTAATCAGCAGCAGCCACTATGGCGGCTGCTCCAGAGCTCTCAGCCTACTGATGGATAAGGGGTTGAACAACTGATCCGAAGAAGACTAAAATGGTTTTTTGCTAGAAATGAGGGAGGACTCTGCTGCTTTGCCCATACCCAGATCTGGGTCCTGGGTGGCATGCCTAGGGAAAGGAAGAGCACTAGCACTTTACAGCCCTGCAGCCACAGTGGAGGAGGGACTCCTCCTCCCCCTCCTCCTCCTCCTCCTCCTTCTCCTCCTCTTCCTCCCCCTCCTCCTCCTCCTCCTCTTCCTCCCCTGCTTCTCATTCTCTTTCCCTGTGAACAATCCTTCCCATAAACATTGTACATAGTCTTGCTCACATTTGCTGATGTGCTGAATAGAACAACAGAATGTGGCATTTGAGATTAATCTTTGATGTTACACTCTTTCTCCTTCTACTCCTTTTCTTACTCCAGTAATTTTCCTCAGCTGCCAGAACTTAATCTATATTTTGTCATAGGTCCCTTTCTATACTTCTTCTTGATTATGAATGTGTTTTTTCTTGTATTTCTTCTCAATCTTCTGCAGATGACACTTGTTCCCTTTCCTCGGGGAGAAGGTCTTAATCTATACTATAAGGGGAGAACATTTAGGAGTACTATATCTTGCATAAGAGAATTTACAACCCAAAGCCCATCACTATGTTGTATGCCACTTTCTGGGAAAATATCAATTATTTTTTGTGATTTTATATGTTGTTATTTTCATCCAGTTACATGTAAAAACAACTTTTAACATTCATTTTTAAAACTTTAAGATTAAAACCCTCTCCCTTCCTTGCTCCCCACCCCTGCTCTTTGAGAAGGTAAGCAATTCTATATAGGTTATCCATGTGGAATCATGCAAAACATATCCATAATAGTCATATTATAAAAGAAACATGGACCAAAATAACCTCATGAAAAAAATAAAAAGTATTCTTCAATCTATGTTCAGATACCATTAGTTTTTTTTTTTTTCCCTCGGGGGAATGAGAGTATTTTTCATCATAAGTTCTTTGGAGTTTGTCTTGGATCATTGTTTTGCTGAGAATAGATAAGGCATCACAGCTAATTGTCTTACAATATTGCTGTTACTTTGTACATAGTACATTTCACTTTGCCTCAACTCGTGCAAGTCTTTCTAGGTTTTTCTGAGAGCATCTTGATCATCATTTCTTGTAGTACAATAGTACTCCATCATAATCACTTGTCACATCTTGTTGAGCCATTATTCAGTTGATGGGCTTCCCCTCAACTGCAAATTACTTACTCCCAGAAAAGAGCTGCTATAAATATTCTTTGTACATATACATCCTTTTCTTTTCTAAATCTCTTTTGGGATATAGACCTACTAGGGGTATTTCTATGTCAATGGGTATGCACAATTTTATAAAGCTTTGGGCATAGTTTTAAATTGCTCTGTGGAATGATTGAATCAGTTCACAACTCCACCAACAGTGCATTAAAGTCTCACTTTTCCAACATCTTCTCCACCATTCGTCATTTACCTTTGCTGTCCTATTAGACAATCTAATAGGTATGAGGTAGTAGTTAGAATTGTTTTAATTTGCATTTCCCCAATCAATAGGGAGTTGTAGTATTTTTTCATACAGTTATAGATAGCTCTGAATACTTCATCTTAAACTTGATCATATCTTTTGATTATTTATCAATTGGCCAATGGCTGTTATTTTTTATAAATTTGACTCAGTTCTCTATATGTTTGAGGAATGAGGCCTTTATCAGAGAAACTTCCTTCAATTCCCCTCCCTACCACAGATACTATTGTTAACAGTATTTGCCTGCATCCTATTCCCCTATTTATTCTATTCCCTGTCTTTTAACCTTGTCCTTCCTCAAAAGTGTTCTGTTTCTGACTACCTTTTCCCCCATTCTGCTCTATCTTCTATCACACCCCCTCTTGTCTTGTCCCCTTCCTCTTCTACTTACCCGTATCATAATATGGATTTCTATTCCCAATTAAGTGTGTATGTTATTCCCTCTTTAAGCCAATTCTGATGACAGTAAGATTCATTAACTCCTTCTCACCTCCCACCTCTTCCCCTCTACTGTAAAAGCTTGTGTTTGCTTCTTTCATGTGAGATAATTTACCCCATTCTACCTCCCCCTTTCTCTTTTTCTGAGTTCATTCCTCTCTCACCCCGTAATTTTATTTTTTAGATATCATCCCTTCATTTTCAATTCACACCTGTGCTCTCCATCTATATATGTTCTTTCTAACTACCTTAATGAGAAAGGGCATATGAGTTAGAAATACCATCTTCCCATGGAGGAATGTGAAGAGTTTAAAATTATTAAGTCCCTTATTATTTCCCTTTGCTGTTTACTTTTTTCATGTTTCTATTGAGTTTTGTATTTGAAGGTCAATTTTTTTATTCAGCTCTGGTCTTTTCATCAAGAATGCTTGAAAGTCCACTATCTCATTGAATGTCTATTTTTTTCACTGAAGAATTATATTTGGTTTTGCTGGGCAGGTGATTCTTGTTTGTAATCCTAGCTCCTTTGCCCTACAGAATATCACATTCCCAGCCTTCTGATACTTTAATGTAGAAATTGCTAAATCTTGTGTTATCCTGACTGTGGCTCCATGGTATTTGAATTATTTCTTTCTGACTGCTTGTAATATTTTCTCCTTGACCTGAGAACTCTGGAATTTGGCTATAATATTCCTGGCAATTTATATTTTGGGAACTCTTTCTGGAGGTTATCAGTGGATTGCTTTCAATTTCTATTTTACCCTCTAGTTCTAGAATCCCAGGGCAGTTTCCCTTGATAATTTCTTGAAAGATGATGTCTAGGCTCTTTTTTGTCATAATTTCAAGTAATCCAATAATTTTTAAATTATCACTCCTCAATCTATTTTCCAGGTCAATTGCTTTTCCAATGAGATATTTTACAATGTATTCATTTCTTTTCATTCTCTTGGTTTTGTTTTATTATTTTTGATATCTCATAAATCATTAGCTTCCATTTGCTCCATTAAAATTTTTAAGAAACAATTTCTGTGAGGTTGGAGGCAAGATGATGGAGTAAAAAAGGACTTGCTTGAGCTCTCCCCAAGACCCCTTCAAATGTCTGTAAGAAATTACTTTAAGCAATTTATAGAGAAGCAGAACCCACAAAATGACAGAGTGTAACAAATTTCCAACGCAAGACAACCTGGAAGATTTACAGGAAGAGTCTGTTGCACCAGTCTGAGAGAGGAGTACAATATGGCACAAAATGCACCAGCACAGACAGGACCCCAGCAAACCTGGAGCAGGTAGCAAGGGACTGAATCACTGGTGGCCATGGAGGTTTCCAGACTTTTCCATTAACAAATACCAAAAACAACTTAGAAAGTCAGTAGGAAAAATATGTTGGACATGGGTGAGAGAGGAGCATGGTGTGGCCCCAGCCCTGGAATAATGGTGGTAGTGGCAGCAGCAGTAGCTGCTGTCAGAGAAGGCAGGATTCTCTTGTTTGCTTGTGCTTGGATTTAGGTCACAGTCCCGGTCAGCAGTCTTAGGGCAAGAGGGAATGCTGGTGAGGCAAATCTTGTGGGGGCTGTGGAGAGGGATTCCTCCTCATGGTTCCAAGGCAGAAGAGAGTGGTTATGCTCACTCACAGAAAAGAGCACAGGCCAGGAGAGGAGTAAACACCTCTCCTTTGATCATAAAATGTTGGAAGAACTGAAAACTTATAGGTAGCTAGAAACATCCCTGAAACAAAAGCTGCACAAAACCCCTGAAGCTTGGGACAGTATACTCTCCACAATGGAAGTAGAGTCCTATCTTAACAGAGAGCTAAAAAGTGAAGTAATTGGCTGGGAAAATGAGCAAACAGTGAAAAAAAAACAGACTATAGAAACTTTCTTTGGAGACAAGGAAGATCAACACATACAGCCCAAGAAGATAACAAAGTCAAAACTCCTATATCCAAAGCCTCCAAGAAAAATGTGGATTGGTTGCAGGCCATGGGAGAGCTCAAAAAGGATTTTAAAAATCAAGTAAGAAAAGTTGAGGAAAAATTGGGAAGAGAAATGAGAGTGATGCAAGAAAATCATGAAAAATGAGTCAACAGCTTGCTAAAGGAGACCCCTCAAAATGCTGAACAAACTAACACCTTAAAAAACAGAGTAGTCCAAATGGTAAAAGAAGTGCAAAATGCCAATGAGGAGAAGGATGCTTTAAAAAACAGAACTTGCCAAAAGGAAAAGGAAGTCCAAAAGATCACTGAAGAAAATAATCCCTTGATAATTAGGATGGAGCAAACGGAAGCTAATGACTGTATGAGAAATCAAGAAATTATAAAACAGAACCGAAAGAATGAAAAATAGAAGACAATGTGAAATATCTCACTGGGAAAATGACTGACCTGGAAAAATAGATCCAGGAGAGATAATTAAAAAAAATATTAGATTACCTAAAAGCCATGAGGGGAAAAAAAGAGTCTGGACATTGCAAGTAGCCAGAAAAAAAATCAAGTACTGTGAAAACACAATCAGGATAACATAAGATTTATCATCTTCTACATTAAGGGATCAGGGCTTGGAATATGATATTCTGGAGGTCAAAGGAGCTAGGATTAAAATCAAGTATCACCTACCCAGCAAAACTGACTATAATCCCTCAGGGGAAGGACAGGGTCTTCCTTTTAGAGGGCAGAAACTGGACTTTTTGCTCACTGTACTTTGTATTTGCTACTCTGCTGGCTTTTAATGCCAAGCAACAAAATGAACCCTAGTATCCCCTCCCCATCACATTATTTTATTCTTTTTGCCCACCCTTAGATTCTAAATTGTACAAGAGCAAGGGTTCTCTTTTTTATTAATTGTATCCCCACTAACTGAAACAGGTATTTAACAAATGTTTATTGGTTTGGATTGGACTTTTGCAAGAGCCTCCTACTTAATTTTCCTATATCCAGTGACTTTTACATCTCTAGTTCTTGTAACCTGACAAGTAATCTATGCAAGGTATAACCTGACAAGTACTTATGTAGGTGTATAGCCCTTTTCTCTTCAGCTTCCATGGCTACACAGCTATTGAGAAACCAGAAAAGGAAGTTCTCATAACCAATATGCTTGGTCCCATAGAATGGTTAAATGTCAGAAATTATATATTTATTAATGCATATGTCAACAAAATAAAAGTACTAATATTTGATTTGCCATTGCTGTTTAAGGATCATTAGGCTTTTCTATTTTCCTTGAAGCTGAAAACATTTCCTTGAGAACATGAGCTCCTTAAGAGCTTTCTTATATTCTATTTGTGCCCCAAGATTTAGGAGGAGGAAGGGAGGAACTAAGCATTATCTAACTAAGCACATATACTATGTTTCAGACATTGAGCTAAGTCCTTTACAAATATCTCATTGGATCTTCACAACTGTGTAAGGTAGGTGCTAATATTATCTCCATTTCATAGTTGAGGAAACTGAGGCAAACAGAGGAAGTGACTTAGTCTTTCAGACTTCAGGCCCACCACTCTATCCACTGTGCCATCTACTTAGCAAAGCAGTGTGTAAAATAAATGAAGATAGATTGATAGACAGATAGATAGATAGATAGATATTTACAATTTACTCATTTATTCATCTCCAATCCATTCTCTATACAGCTACCAAAATTAATATTCCTAATTCATATGCCTGACTATACCATGTCTTTGCTCAAGAAACACCAGTTACTTCCCATTACCTCTGGGACTACCCAAAAAAGCTTCAGTTTTGCATTTAAATCCTTCGCCATCTGACTCTTGCTTATGTTTTCAAGCTGATTACATATTATTCCCTCTCATACGTTCCACTTTTCGTTCCAGCAATGACACATTTGCTTTTTCCTATAGGGTATCACATCTCTTGCCGAGCTGTGCTAGAATACATTTGGTCTTCATCTTCAAGTTTTGGAAATATTAGTTCCCTTCAAGGCTCATTTTAAGTGTACTCTTCCAAAGTCCTCTCTTGATTCAAATATTATCACCTCCCACAATCATTTTATATTGTATGCATGTATGTTTAAAAATGAAGCACTCGTAACTCATTTTGTGACCATGAAACAACAAAGTCATAACATTTTCCCGTAGAAGAAAAGTACGATGTATTATAGCTTATGAAAGGATGTGTTGCTTTAATTTGTTGATGTTTTTTAAACTATGTTTGCTAAGAAATGTAAGGCAGGAAGCACTTATCTGTGAAATATGAAAAAGCAGCAATATGCTATGTTATGTTCCTTTATCTTATAAACTAGAAAATAGCTTCTTTTTTCTCTAAATCTTCAAAGTGACATCAAAAATGAAACTAAAATGAGTGTTTTCCAACTTAAAAGAAAATATAGTTAGGTTTCATGGTATCTAAATTTTAGGGTAGATTATATTTGGCTACCTAAAGGTGAAATGACCTTACTGCATGGCACTTTCAGGGCTTCAATTACTAAAATTCTGCATATTGGATCTGAGATCACATACCATCTACTGCATTCCACATTGCTGATAATAATGGTCAATTTCCTTCAATGACTCCTAATTTCATGGCAAATAAATTCTAGTTTTCTCTGTTCGTCATTTCAGTTCCTCCAACATGAGGATCATGCTATATTTCCGTATTTAGCTCACATTCTTGGTGCTCGCATATATTTTCCACTGCAAGCAATCCTGGCTACCACCCAAAAATGTTTCCACATTCATACTTTACTTACATAGGCACCTAGGGTTTATGGGGTGTTGAAATAGTGCTAGCACCTCTGGAGTGAGGGCTTCTCAAGTTCTTTTTAGGGGTGCTCATCCACCTTTGTGGTCTCCCCATCACCCAATTCTCATCCATGTCTCTGAGAAGCTATAGCATATGCAGTTGCTATTCCATGGTAAATTATCATGGCAGATGGGTTAAACTAAGTGGAGAGTAACCAATGGCCCCCAAGCCCATTTGTGAATAGGAGGGGGGGCAGGTATCCATCCCAAGCATGTGAAGATTTCCTCTGGCAGAATAAGAGTATGAAAACAATTTGCTCTAATAGCCATGAAGGCAGCTGAAAAAGGAGCTAAGGAGTCCTTAGAGTTTGGTCAGACATCCAAGACACCAAGGTCATCCACTGCATCCTGAGCCATCACTAGTCATATTGATTTTTGTCTTGCCACTGGACTTTGATGAGGGAGGCTGATGACTTTTCACAACTCTGCTTCATTTAAATCCAACCCAAGCATGGGACAAAACATCAAACCATGATATCATTGGTCCTCTGCAAAAAACAGGACAAACAATAACAACATAGTCCACTATTACAGGATGCTTTCAAGTTTTCATTTCAGCCTTTTGGGACACTACTTAATTTAAATATTTTTTTCTTTCACCAAGTCTTTTTTAATTTCACTAGATAGAGCAAACCTCTCTCTGAATTCTCCTAACACTTTCTTTGTACCTTTAATGTATGTATGTAAGTATAGAAAATGGCAGACCATTCTAGTATCTGCCAAGAAAACCCCAAATGAGTTCATGAAGTGCTGGACAGAACTGAAAATGACTGAACAACACCAACAAAAGATATGTCTATGTATGGGCATGTGATATATGTGCATACATACATATGTGTGAATGTGTGTGCATGCACACACATGTGTATATGTGTAACAGTTACTTATGAAAATGTTTTGTAATCCCTATGAAACAAGGATCTTAATGACATTATACCTTATTTATCTCTTTATCCCTTTTATCCTTCAGCACCTAGCATAGTAGGCACTTGATAAATATTTGTTGAATTAATGAATGCATGAATACCTTTATAAAACATTCTAATGTGACATCAATTTTTTATGCTTCATAGAGATCACTGAAGTTGATGAATCATAGTTATTGCTAATAGTAACGTGAAATTCATTCAGAATTTTAAAATTATATTTGGTACATCATTATGATTAGACCCTAGAAATAAAAAAGAAAAAGAAATATAGAAATGAAAAGTAAGGAAGGAATTTGATATTTTTGAGTTATAGTATAGCAAAATTATATTATTATATTGGATGGAAATGTTGCCAACTTTACCCTTACTATAAACACACACATACACAAGCACACACATACACACATACTCATAGAATAATTCTCTTTTACATAAATGAAAATAAACCATGTTCTAGACACAATCCAAAATTTCATGGAGTCAAATTACTTTAAATTAAAGCTAATAACTCTTTGAGTAATTAGGTAGTATAGTGGATATAGTGACTCATCTTCCTGAGTTCAAATCTAGCCTGAGATTCTTTTTAGCTACATGACCTTGGGCAAGTAACTTAACCTAGTCGGCCTCATTTCCTCATCTCATCCTCAAAAAATGAGCTGGAGAAGGAAATGGCAAACTACTCCAGTATCTTTGCCAAGAAAACACCAAATGGAGTCATGAGGATTTGGACGTGACTGAAATGACTGAAAAACGACAACTCTTTAATTAGTTGTTGCCTAATTAGCATGTTGCCTAAAAGTTTACCTATCATTATTGCTGTAAACCTCAGTGAAATGTAGACTGTTGCTAATTTTCAAGGTTGACTATTTATTATGGTCATCCCAAATTCATGTACATGATGTGAGTGGAAGGTGCATGGCACAGAGCTGTGGTTGTACTAGAATGACTTGGGCCAAAATAGAATCACAGAGTCATAATGTTGTTGCTCATCCTTCATTTTTGAAGAGGACTGATGAAATCAAAGGTGATGACTTGCAAAGCAAATTGAATTTAAGGGAGGTAAAGTTGTATCAAGTTGTAGGCCTCACTTTCTCTTCCAGAGTCATCAAATTCCAGTGCAGGAGAGAAATCAAGACAACTGGCAATGATTTGCTATGCAGTGGATTACCTTGGTGTCTTCGATGTCTGACTAAGCTTCACAATGCCTGCTTCACCCACCTTCATGGCCATTGGAACAAATTATTCTCATCTGTCCATTCCACTGGGGGAAGTCGTCTTCTGCTTGGGGTAGATATTCTCCTAATTCACTGATGAGTTTGAAGACTGTTGGTTACCCTCAGCCTGGTTTTGCCAGTCTGTAAAAAACGGTTTTACTGGAATGTGGCCACTGTATATGCTCTAGCTTCTTCAAGCTACAGGTAATAGTTGGGTGATAGGTGGACAGCAAAGTTGGGTGAGTAGCCATGAAAAGAGTTCAGCAAGTCCTGCCTCCAGAGGTGCTAGTCTTCCCTGAACACCCTTGAGTTAGATTATGCTAAGTCTGGAAAGGAACTTGGAAATCATATAGTTCAACTACTGCATTTTTACTGAGGTAAAAATTGAAGATGAGTGTCTTACCCAAGGTTAGTTGCTAGTCACTGATTCACAGAAGAAATTTAGGTCTCTTGACTGTCAAATTTTTCCCTCCTTTTTTTTAAACATTGCCTTGTACTTTTTATACAATCTAGCATCTTTTCAACTTAAAGAATTTTATTTTAAGTGACTAGGTCAAACAAAGCTTTGATATCATCATGATCATGAAAACTGATCTTAGATACTTTACATTTTTTCATTAATCATCAATGTAATTAGTATTACATCAATTATAATTATAAATTAATTAATTATGATAATCTTTACATCATTATCTCCCTTGAGGTAGGTAGTAAAGTTTTCATTTGGAAGACAATGGCAAAATTTGGTTGCCCAGAATTGATCAGCCTCACGATGGCATGCTTGCATGTGTTCTGAACAATGCTCTTCTGCTTTCCTGGTCACTAGTGGAGTGAAGCAGGACTATATGCTTGCTCCTGTGGTTTTTAGTATGAGGTTTTCAGAAATGTTGCAAGCCTCCTTCAATGAGAATGAAAAGGGCATCAAGGTAAACTATCATATTGAAGGTAAATTATTTAACTTGAAAAGGATATAAGCTAAGACAAAAGTGAAAGGAAAGTTGGTGCATGAATTTTTGTTTGCAGATGATTCCACACTTGATGCAGTCTCTGAAGCTGAGATGCAACACAGTATAGATCTAATCTCTGCTGTGTTTGCTAATTTTGGCCTGACAATTAACAAGAAGAAAACAGAGGTTCTCCACCAGCCAGATGACAACATCAGTCACAGCAAATGGAGAAATTCTGAATGGCTTAGTAAGTTCACTAATCTTGGCAATATGCTTTCTAGCAGTTACCACACAAACGATGAGGTTGACACATATATTGCCAGTGCTAGCTCAGTGTTTGGGAGGCTCTGTAGGAAAGTGTAGGAGGGTGCAGATATTAGAATGCCTACTAATCTGTAAGTCTACAGGGGCATTTTGCTAACCTCATTGTTGTAGGCCTGTGAAACCTGAACAGTATACCTGTGCCATGTCAGGAAACTGACTCACTTCCATTTCAAGTGTCTTAGAAGATTCTGAAAATCACCTGGCAATATAAGACACTGGATACTGGTGTCCTTTCCGAAGTTGAACAACAAGCATTCAAACTCTACTGCAGAGAGCACAGCTTTGAGGGGCTGGCCACATTGTTCAAATGTCAAACATTCATGCCTCTAAAAGACTATTTTAGAAAGAACTCACACAAGACAAGCGCTCATATGGACATCAGAAGAAGTGATAGAAGGACACTTGCAAGGTTTCTTTGAAGAACTTTGGAACTGATTGTGAGACATGGCAGACATTGACACAGGACCACCCAGCATGGCATGCTCACATTATTGAACGAACTGTGTTCCATGACCAAAGCAGAATTGCAGTAGCTCAGAGGATATGTGAGATGTACAAATTTAGAGACATCTCCATGCTAAATGTTATATGGACTTTTTGTGCCTGACCTGTAGTAGAGTCTTCTGAAATGATTTTAGTCTAATTAGACAGTGAGACATACTTTGAGCCTGATGTAGTTTTGTGATCTCTTATCTCTTTGAGCACAAAAGGCAAAATCCAACCAATAGTTCTCATTATCCCCATTTTATACATGTAAAAAAATCTCAAGAGTATTTAGTACCTAGCCTAAGTTCACACAGTAAGTAAGTGCCCGATGCAGGATTCAGATTCAAGTTACCTTAATAATCTTTGCCATTTAACCCTTAACTTCTTTACAATGCACATCTATCATATCCTGGTTATAATTACCTTATTTCATTCCCCAGTACCTTTACCATTACTTTTTAGTCATGTTCTTCTCAGAGAGTGTTTGCATTTTGGTGATTTAGCAGCTGTTTTCAAGTAATCCTAAGGAAGAGTCCCTTTTTATGGGGAATATCATTGTTTATTTTGTCTTGATGCTACTGTATTCTGAAGAACTTTGCATAATACTTTACTTTAATCTTAATTTTGGTACTTATACTATGGCATTGACCATTAAAGCTTCACCCAAGGAATCTAAGAACCCTCAGCAAAGGAGGGATATTCTTCCATGTGATAATCCTTAATAGCTCTGGAGAAGATCAGTGTAGAGGGGATAATGTTTAAAATGTTTAAGTGTTCTCTTTACGAACTTGAAAAAAAATCACCTCTAAGTGACTTTTCCTGAAATTGGAATTCTTCTTTCCCTTTTAATCCACAAATGTCATTTAGAAATCGTTATACTTCCTGACTTTCTAGTTATAATACCGTTTTTTCTAGAAATCAGACAAGGTGTATTGGTAGGGGAAGGCCTCATTGACCTATGAATCATAACTATCTGAGTTTGGGTCCCAGCATGAATAACCTTCATTTTGATTTCTTTGTTGATTTTTAGTGACACTACTTTCACTATATTCTTCACTGAGGTCTTGTATAAATACAAAGCTCATACGAAGATGAGCTAGCATTATGTCTATAATTTGTAAATATTGTAATTTCCATCAGTATTGCCCATCAGAATACTGTCCCCTTTTGAATTTTTTTAGGGTAGTATTTCTCTTTTTTCTTCCCTTTGTAGAGTAGAATTTCAAAAACATTCTTTAGTTCTTTTATTTCATTTGTTCTTTCCTCTCCCTGATCCCTGATGCACACTATGTGGCCATGGGGAAATAAATGATTAAGTCAGTGGCCTATGCCACTGGTGTCAAACTCAAAGAGAAATGGGAGTCACTAAATTCTACATAATCATCCTTGCCAGCTGCATCTTGGCTTTTTTAAAAAATAATGTGTTACCTAATTTTGTTTACTTTTTTTGTAAAATATTTCCAATTACATTTTAATCTAGTTCAGGCCACACTTGAGAATTTGTGTGTGTGTGTGTGTGTGTGTGTGTGTGTGTGTGTGTGTGTGTGTGTGTGTATGTGTGTGTGTGTGTGTGGGGTGTGTTGGCTTCTCTGCCATAAATAATTTCTATAAGTTGTCTAAAATGTCCAGACCTATATTGTTAGAGGAAGTTTCTTTACCCAGGAGTTTCCCATAATAATGAAATCACAGACCCAGTACCTAAGCCTAGCCTTATATTTATTGAAAGTCTAAGGATAATCCTAATATCAATATAAAGAGAATTGAGACATTTTTACCACAAAGTTAGAGGGATGAGTTTTTCAAGTTGGGGTTGGAAATGGAGAGTTGGGACAAGGGTTATGCTAGATAAGAATGGCTAGGATTCTTTGCTCATATTTTCACAACATTTTCATGAAGAATATTCTAAAAGGAATAAATATATCAAAGTATTGTCCTAATTGGTTAAGTCCCCTCCAGTAATCCCACCACTAACAGATAGACACAGCAGAAATTCTTGCTCTCTTTAAAGTTATATTGGAGAGGCAGAGCCAAGATGACTGATTAGGGGAAGCTACATAGCTTAAATTCTCCCGACATTCCCCTCCAAACAATTTAAAAATAACACTTCAAATCAAATATTAAAATGGTAGAGCAAAAAACGAAAAGGTTGGGATGAGACATTTTTAGGCCCAAGAAAATTAAAGAGGTCAAAGCACATATCTGTGTTACCAGGGTAGAGTTCTTTTAGGAGTCTGTACACCATGCAGTAGTAACAGTAGCAGCAACAACAACAAAGAATCAGCTTCAGGAGCTCTCAGTCAAGACATGGTAAGGGGGTCAGAGAGAGATTACAGGGGACCATTTTAACTTTAAAAGGCTACAAGCCAAGAATAAAATGGAGAGAGAGTTGGTGCCCAACTATTTTGTTTACAGATGATTGTGCAATCAATGCAGCTTCTGAGAAGTATGGAACAATTCTGTGCTGCTTGTGCTAATTTTGGCCTGGAAATCAACACCAAGCATAGGTTCCTCACCAGCTAGCACTGTGGCATATTTAACCATTGATTACAGAAAGTGGAGAGATTTTTAAGGTTTTCGATGAGTCCACTTACTTTCTTAATATACTTTCTAGGGATGTCTGTATAGACAATGAGGTTGTTGCATGTATTGTAAAAAGTTAGTTCAACATTTGGGAGGCTCCAAAGGAAAGTGTGTGAGAGAAGAGATATTAGACTGCATACCAAACTGAAGGTCTACAAAGCCATTGTGATGACTTCATTAATGTATGCCTGTGAAACTTTGACAGTCTATCAGTGCCATGCAAGAAAATGAAACCACTTCCATTTGAATTGCCTTAGAAAAATTCTAAAGATTACCTGGCAACATAAGGTACCCAAGACTGAGGTCTTCTCTTGAACTAAACTGCCAACTATTCAAAGTCTACTGCAGAGAGTGTAGCTCTGTTGGGCTCTCACACAGGGCTCAGAAGAATTGGTACAAGGATACTTTCAAGGTGTCTTTGAAGAACTTTACTCATAAATTTTGAGACATGGGAGATACTGGCATGGGACCACTCAGAATGGCATGTTCACATAAAAGAAGGTGTTATGCTCTATGAACAGAACAAAATCACAATAGACACAGGAAACATAAAATGCACAAATCTAGAAACATCTCAATCCCAATTGTTCAAATGAACTATTTGTTCCTGACCTGCAGTAAAGCCCTCTGAGCCCATATTGGACTGATCGGCCACAGTTGAACACATTCTATCTTGACCCAAATATTTGAATGTCATTGGTCCTTCTCTAGTATGTAGGATGAATAACGACAGAGAATCCATTGCTGGCACTGGGTAAATCTTACACTGATTGGCAACATTACGGCCTATATACAATTCTGACCAACAGTTGCATGGCAGAGAAGAGTACTGCTGATTATTCACAAGGCAGCAGGGGGCCTTGTCCACAGTTATGGAGAAAAAGGAGCACAGCACTCACAGTTTTAGGGGGATAGGGAGCCTTTCTGGGTAAAGACCAAAGTAAAGAACAGGAGAGGAATGGTAATACTTCTCCTAGGATCACACCCCCTTGGAAGCATCAACAACTTGCACACCACCAGCACTAGATCAGAAAACAGTATCAAGATAAAGCTTAAAGCTTGGGACAGTGCTTCTTCAACCCCATGTAAAAAGAGCTCAACTTTAACATAAAGTTCAAAGTCAAGAAATAGGGTGGGAAAAATGAAAGAAATAAATTGACCATAAAAGTTACCACTTTGGTAGAGAAGACCAAGACATAAACACAGAAGAAGACAGCAATGTGAAAACAACTACCAAAAAGCCTCAAATAAAAATACTAATTGGACCCAAACCCAATAAGAATTCCCACAAGTAATAAAGAAGGCTATAAGAGTGGTAAAGAAAAATTGGAAAAGAAATGAGAGTGATGCAAGAAAATTATGAAAAGAGAACTAACAGCTTGGTAAAAGAAGCACAGCAATACTGAAGAAAATGAAACCTTAAAATGGGATTGGCCTAATGGTAAAAGAGGCACAAAGATTCACAGAATAGAACTCTTCAAAAAGCAGAATTGGACATATAGATAAAGAGGCACAAAAGCTCACCACAGAAAATAATTCCTTATAACTTATAAGTGGGAAAGTGAAATCTTATGACTCCATGACACTTTAAGAAAAACTCAAAAAAAGTCAATGTAGTGAAAAATAGAAGACAATGTGAAATATCTCATCAGAAAAACAACTGACCTAGAAAATAGCTTGAGAAAACACATAAAAACCATAATATAAAAAAGCCTAGTCATCATATTTCAAAAAAATACTAAGGAAAACTACCCTAATATCATAGATGTAGAGGGTAAAATAGAAATTGAAAATATCTACTGATCACTTCCTGAAATTAGGTCTTACAATGAAATTTCCTAGGAATATCATAGGCAAATTCCAGGGTTCCCTTTTCAAAGAGAAAATACTTCAAGCAACCAAAAAAGGACCATTCAAATATCATGGAGCCAAAGTCAGGATCACACAAGATTTTCTGGCTTTCACTTTAAAGGAGCGGAGGAATTGAAACATGATATTATGGAAGGCAAAGGAGCTAGAATGATGTACCCAGAAAAACTTAGTGTATTCCTTCAGGCACAAAATGGAGGACTTTCAAGCATTCTTGATGAAAAGATCAGACCTGAATAGAAAATTTTAAATTCAAATAGACAACTCAAGAAAAGCCTAAAAAGGTAAACATGAAAGAGTAATCATAAGGGACTCAATAAAGTTTAACTCTTCATATTCCAATATTGGGAAATGATACATGCAGCTCTGAGAACTTTATCATTATTAGGGCAATTAAAGGGAGTTTACATAAAGAGAGTTCATGAATATGAATAAATTATGTTACAATGATCTCAAAAAAGAAGGGATGATAAAGAGGGATGCATTGAAAAAAAGGGAAAGGAAAAAAGAAAATGGAGGAAATTTTCTCACATGAAAGAAGCATTCAAGTAAGAACTTTTACAACGGAGGTGTAGAAAAGGAAGGGTGGCTGGCAATGCTTTCTCATAGGAATTGGTTCAAAGAGGGAAGAATACATATACACCCATTTGTGCACAGAAATGTAACTTACCCAAGAGGAAAATAGAAGGCAAAGGGAATAAGAGAAGGGGGGAAAGAATGATAAAAGGGATAGTGAATTAAAAGAGGCAGTGGTTAGAAACAAATAGATTTTTGAGAAGAGATAGGATAAAAAGAGTGAGTGGCAGAAAAAGAAGAAAATGGGATGGAGAGAAATACACACTTAGTAATCACAACTTTGAATGTGAATGGGGAAGAGAGGATTCTGGGAAGATGGCAGAGTAAGTCAGAAAATTCCAAGCTCTCAAGATTTTCCCCCACAAAAGAGTTGAAATATCACCTTAGGGTGAAAAATGTGTGGGTGGGTGGAGACAAAGAAGAATAGGAACACAACGAGGATCTTCCTGCCACAATTTGAGATCTGAAGAAAAGTCCCAGAACAAGGTTTGGTCCCTGGGAAGGGTAAACACCTCCAGGTTAGATTCCTTTTTTTGGTTGTCCTATTTTATCTATTTTTTAATAATAAATTTAGCTTTTTTATTTCTTGTTGACAACACTCAGTTCCCCAAGTATTTGGGTTCCATATTTTCTCTCCTTCCCACTCCTCCCCCTAACCCCCACCCTGAGACAGCATGTAATCCAATGTAGGTTCTACATATACCTTCACACTGAACTTATTTCCATAATAGTCCAGTTGTAAGGAAGAATTACAACCAATGAAATGAATCATGAGAAAGGAGAAACGAAACCAAAAAAAGGGAAAAAAAGAGAGCAAAAAAATTTGCCTGTATCTACAATCAGACTCCATCATTTTTTTCTCTGGATGTGCATAGCTTTTTTCATCATGAGTCTTTTGGAGCTGTCTTTGAACCTTGCATTGATGAGAGGACTCAAGTATATCAAAGTTAGTCCTTATAGACACTGTGTCTATAATCATGTATAATGATCTCATGGTTCTGCTCCCCTCACTCAGCTTCAGTTTATATAAGTCACCTCAGGTTGTAATGAAGTCTGTTTGCTCCTCATTTCTTATAGCACAATAGTATCCCATTATATTCATATACCACAATGTATTTAGCCATTCCGAAGTTGATGGGTATGCCCTTGATTTCCAATTCTTTGCCACCACAAAAAGAGCTTCTATAAATATTTTTGTATATATAATCCCCCTTTCCCACTTGTGTGATCTCTTTGGGATAGAGCCCTAGAAGTGGTATTGCTGGGTCAAAGGGTATGCACATTTTTATAGCCCTTTGGGCATAGTTACAAATTGCTCTCCAGAATGGCTGGATCAGTTCACAACTCCACCAGCAATGCAAAAATGTTCCAATTTTCTCGTATCCTCTCCAGCATTTATCATTTTCTTGTTTTGTCATGTTAGCTAATCTGACAGGGGAGATGCGGTACCTAAGAGTTGTTCTGATTTTCATTCCTCTAATCAATAGTGATCTAGAGCATTTTTTCATATGCCTATAGATATCTTTAATTTCTTCCTCTGAAAACTGCCTGTTCATGTCCTTTGACTATTTCTAAATTGGGGAATGACTTGTATTCCTATAAATTTGGCTAAATTCCCTGTACATTTCAGATATGAGGCCTTTAACAGAGACACAAGTTGTAAAGATTTTCTTCTGATTTTCTGCTTCCCTCCTAATCTTTGTTGCTTTGGTTTCATTTATACAAAAAGTTTCTCAAATTTAACATAATGAAAATTATCCATTTTGCATTTTCTAACTCTCTCTATCTCTTGTTGGATCATGAATTCTTACCTTTTCCATAAATCTGGCAGGTAAACTATTCCTTGCTTTCCCAAATTGCTTATAGCATTAGCCTTTATTCCTAAATCATGAACCCATTTTGACTTTATTTTGGTATATGGTGCAAGATATTGGTCTATGCCCAGTTTCTGCCATAATAATTTCCAATTTTCCCAACAATTTTTGTGAAATAGTGAATTCTTAATGCAGATGCTGGATTCTTTGGGTTTATCAAAGCGTAGATTGCTATAGTCATTAACAATAAGAGTAAGCTGATTAAACAAGTAGCTGCAAATCCTGGGGTTAGTTGGTTTGACAGGCTGCCTCAGCCCCAGCCACAGGAACTTTTCACCCCAGGATAGTGAGGGTAGTTGTGTGTTTGAGCCCAGGAAGATTGCAGAACCTCTGCTGATGAGGAATGCCAGGCCCTGCTGTGCTGTGAAGAGCGCTGGAGGTGAGAAGGAACCAGCACAGGTTTGGTGAGTCCAGAATCAGTGGGGCAGAAAGTCCCCGGCTGTGGGCACTTACAGAAGGTTGGAGGCTTGGCTTTGGTTCCTGGATAGAGGGCAGAACTGAAGATCTGAGGGAAGAGGCACCATCCCTCATACCCCAGGGCTAGAAGTGATTACAAAAATCAAACTATTACCACAAAAAAATTCCCAGGCAAAATCCAACCATAGAAAGCTATAAGGGGAATAGAGATGACCAGGGTTCATCTTCAGAGGAAGATATTAAAGTAAAAAAAAAACAAAGAGTAACATCAAATGGTCACCTGCCCAAAAAGAACTCATAGCACATCTTAAAAAAGACTTTAAAAATTGAATGACAGAGATGGAGAAAAAGCTTAAAAAATAATAATCCAAGAAAAAAACAAGAAGGTTATGAAAGTAAAGTCAACCAAATAGAAAAAGGATATCCATATTTTCTTAAAGACTTAAAGTGGTTATTTAAAAAAAATCAACACCACCATGATCATTTAAAAGGAAAAAAAATACAGAGGTCTCTTTAAAGCAGGATTTGTTCACCTTTTATGTATCATGGACTTCTTTGGCAGTCTGGAAATGCTACAGAACCCTCCTCATAAGGTTTTTAAATTCATAAAATAGACAACATTATGAAGGAATCTAATTATATTGAACTACTGTTATGTTTTTTAAATCAGTTCATTAATCCAAGTTTTTAAACTCAGTTTCAGAGGTACACAGAATTAATCAATCATTTATTATTGAGAGTCTACTATATACCAAGGATTGTGCTAGACCCTAGGTATACCAAGGAAAATGCTAAACATTACCGACTTCAATTTTTTTTAATTTCAATTTTCTTATTTATTTATTATTTTTTAAATAAAAAATTCTTTAAATTTATTTTTGGTTTTCAATGTTCAACAAATTTTCTCCCCATTTCTACCCTTCCTCCCACCCCAAGGTGGCATGTATTTTGATTGCCCCTTTCCCCAGTCTTTCCTCTCTTCTAGCACTCCCTTTGCCCTCCATCCCTTTTCCCCTTGCCTTCTTGTAGGGCAAGATAGATTTCTATACCCCATTGCCTGTATATCTTGTTTCCCAGTTGAATGTAAAAACATTTTTTAACATTTGTTTTTAGAATTTTGAGTTCCAAATTCTCTCCCTTCTTCACTCCCCATCCACCTTCCTTGTGAAGGCAAGCAATTCAATGTAGGTTATAAATGTAGTGTTGTGTAAAACCATAGTAGTCATGTTGTGAAAGACCAACTATATTTCCCTCCATCCTGTCCTGTCCCCCTTTATTCAATTTTCTATTTTGACCCTGTCCCATTTCAAAAGTGTTTGCCTTTGACTACCTCCTGCCCCAATCTGCCCTCCTATCTATCATCCACCCCTCTTAATGCTTCCCCCCTACTTTCCTGTAGGGTAAGATACCCAATTGAGTGTGTATATTATTTCCTCCTTAAGCCAAATCTAATGAGAGCAAGGTTGACTCATTCCCTGTCACCTACCACCTCTTCCCTCCCATTACAACAGCTTTTCTTGCCACTTTTATGTGAGATAACTTACCCCATTCTATTTCACCCATTCTCATTCTCCCAATATATTCCGCTCTTACCCCTTAATTTCATTTTTTAGATATCATCGTTTCATATTCAACTCACCCTGTGCCATCTATCTATCTATCTATCTATCTATCTATCTATCTATCTCCTTCAACTACCCTAATACTGAGGAAGGTCTCATGAGTTAGAAATATCAACTGTCCATGTAGGAATGTAATCAAAACAGTTCAACTTTAGTAGGTGCCTTATGATTTCTCTTTCCTGTTTACCTTTTCATGCTCCTCTTGATTCCTGTATTTGAAAGTCAAATTTTCTATTCAGCTCCGGTCTTTTCACTTAGAATGCTTGAAAGTTCTCTATTTCATTGAAAATATGTATTTTGCCCTGAATTTTTATATTCAGTTTTGCTTGGTAGGTGATTCTTGGTTTTAATCCTAGCTCCTTTCACCTCTGGAATATCATATTCCCAGCCCTTTTATCCCTTAATGTGGAAGCTGCTAGATCTCATGTTATCCTGATTGTGTTTCCACAATACTCAAGTTGTTTCTTTCTGGCCACTTGAAATATTTTCTCCTTGACCTGGGAACTCTGCAATTTAGCTACAATATTGCTAGGAGTTTTCTTTTTGGTATCTTTTTCAAGAGGCAATTGGTGGATTCTTTCAATTTCTATTTTACCCTCCAGTTCTAGAATATCAGGGCAGTTCTCCCTGATAATTTCTTGAAAGATGATGCCTTCACTCTTTTTTTGATCATGACTTTCAGTTAGTCCAATAATTTTTAAATTGTCTCTTCTCAATCTATTCTCCAGGTCAGTGGTATTTTCAAATAGATATTTCACATTGTCTTCTATTTTTTCATTCTCTTGTTTCTGTTTTATAATTTCTTGATTTCTCATAAAGTCACTAGCTTCCACTTGCTCCATTCTAATAGGTAAGGCAGCATTTTCTTCAGTGGCCTTTTGGACTTCCTTTTCCATTTGGCTAGTTCTGCCTTTCTTTTTTTTTTTTTTTTACAGTTTATTTATTTTTTTATTTTTTTTTTAATTTAAATTTATTTATTTAACATATTTAGTTTTCAACATTGATTTTCACAACAGTTTGGATTACAAATTTTCTCCCCATTTCTACCCTCCCCCCACTCCAAGATGGCATATATTCTGGTTGCCCTGTTCCCCAGTCAGCCGTCCCCTCTATCAACCGCCTCCCTCTCATCCCCTTTTCGCTTCCTTTCTTGTAGGGCAAGATAAATTTCTACGCCCCATTGCCTGTGTATCTTATTTTTTAGTTGCATGCAAAAACTTTTTTTTGAACATTTGTTTTTAAAACTTTGAGTTCCAAATTCTCTCCCCTCTTCCCTTCCCACCCACCCTCCTTAAGAAGTCAAACAATTTAACCTAGAACACATGTGTATCATTATGTATAACCCTTCCACAATACTCATGTTGTGAAAGGCTAACTACATTTTGCTCTTTCCCAACCCATCCCGCTTTATTGAATTTTCTCCCTTGACCCTGTCCCCTTTACAAAGTGTTTGTTTTGATTACCCCCACCCCCAATCTGCCCTCCCCTCCATCATCCCCCCCCCCTTTTATTTTTTTTTATCTTCCTCCCTCTTCTTTCCTGTGGGGTAAGATACCCAACTGAGTATGTATGGTATTTCCTCTTCAGGCCAAATCTGATGAGAGCAAGGTTCACTCATTCCCCCCTCACCTGCCCTCTCCCCTCCTCCCACAGAACTGCTTCCTCTTGCCACCTTTATGCGAGATAATCCACCCCATTCTATCTCTCCCTATCTCCCTCTCTCAGTATGTTGCTCTCATCCCTTAATTTGATTTTATTTCTTTTAGATATCTTCCCTTCATCTTCAACTCACCCTGTGTCTACTCTCTCTCTTTTACATATATATATATATATATATATATATATATATATATATATACACACATATATATATACATACATACACATACATACATATACACACACACATATATATATATATATACACATATATATGCATATTCCCTTCAACTACCCTAATACTGAGGTCTCATGAATCATACTCATCATCTTTCCATGTAGGAATGTAAACAAAACAGTTCAACTTTAGTAAGTCCCTTGCAATTTCTGTTTCTTGATTACCTTTTCATGCTTCTCTTGATTCTTGTGTTTGAAAGTCAAATTTTCTATTCAGTTCTGGTCTTTTCACTGAGAAAACTTGAAAGTCCTCTATTTTGTTGAAAATCCATATTTTGCCTTGGAACATGATACTCAGTTTTGCTGGGTAGGTGATTCTAGGTTTTAATCCTAGCTCCACTGACCTCCGGAATATCGCATTCCAAGCCCTTAGATCCCTTAATGTAGAAGCTACCAGATCTTGGGTTATTCTGATTGGGTTTCCACAGTACTCAAATTGTTTCTTTCTGGCTGCTTGCAGTATTTTCTCCTTGACCTGGGAGCTCTGGAATTTGGTGACAATATTCCTAGGAGATTTCTTTTTGGGATCTATTTGAGGAGGCGATCGATGGATTCTTTCAATTTCTATTTTGCCCTGTGGCTCTAGAATATCAGGGCAGTTCTCCTTGATAATTTCTTGAAGGATGGTATCTAGGCTCTTTTTTTGATCATGGCTTTCAGGTAGTCCAATAACTTTTAACTTATCTCTCCTGGATCTATTTTCCAGGTCAGTGGTTTTTCCAAGGAGATATTTCACATTGTCTTCCATTTTTTCATTCCTTTGGTTCTGTTTGATAATATCCTGAGTTCTCATCAAGTCACTAGCTTCCACTTGCTCCAATCTAATTTTTAAAGTAGTATTTTCTTCAGTGGTCTTTTGGACCTCCTTTTCCATTTGGCTAATTCTGCCTTTCAAGGCATTCTTCTCCTCATTGGCTTTTTGGAGCTCTTTTGCCATTTGAGTTAGTCTGTGTTTTAAGGTGTTGTTTTCTTCAGTGTATTTTTCAGTATCTTTTTGGGTCTCCTTTAGCAAGTCATTGACTTGTTTTTCATGGTTTTCTCACATCCTTCTCATTTCTCTTCCCAATTTTTCCTCTACTTCTCTAACTTGCTTTTCCAAATCCTTTTTGAGCTCTTCCATGGCCTGGGACCAGTTCATGTTTTTCTTGGAGGCTTTTGGTGTAGGCTCTTGCACTTTATTGACTTCTTTAGGCTGTATGTTTTGGTCTTCTTTGTCAGCAAAGAAAGAATGCAAAGTCTGAGACTGAATCTCGGTGCATTTTCGCTGCCTGGCCATATTCCTAGCCAACTAACTTGACCTTTGAGTTTTTCAGTTGGGTATGACTGCTTGTAGACCAACAAGTTCTATGTTCTACGTTTGGGGGGGAGGTGCCAGTTCTGTCAGATCCGCACTACTCCTTCCCCAAGAACCCCCAGTCCAGACTGGGCTTAGATCTTCAGCAGGCTGTTGCACTCCTGCTCTGATCCGCCACTTAATTCCTCCCACCAGGTGGGCCTGGAGCCGGAAGTAACAACAGCTGTAGCTGCCCCCGGGGCTGGAAGCCGAACCGTGAACTCTTTCTACTCCCGCAGTTTTTCCCAGTAACCTTCTTCGCAGTCTTTGGTGTTTGTGGGTCGAGGGGTCTGGTAACTGCCGCAGCTCACTGATCCAGGGCACTAGGGCCCCCTCCGCCCGGCTTCTGGTCTGGACATTCCATGCTGCTCAGGCTGGGCTCTGCTCCACTCAGTTCCCAGCTCCCAGCTCCCAGCTCCGTGTGGGATAGACCTCACCCAGAGACCATCCAGGCTGTCCTGGGCTGAAGCCCTGCTTCCCTCTGCTGTTCTGTGTGTTCTGCCGTTCTAGAATTGGTTCAGAGCCATTTTTATAGGTTTTTGGAGGGGCTCCCTACGGAGCTCACTCCAGTCCCTGCTTACCAGCCGCCATCTTGGCTCTGCCCCCCTAGTTCTGCCTTTCAAGGCATTATTCTCCTCATTGAATTTTTGAAGCTCTTTTGCCATTTGAGTTAGTCTATTTTTAAGGTGTTATTTTCTTCAGTATTTTTGTGTCTCCTTTAGCAAGTTGTTGACTCACTTTTCATAATTATCTTGCATCATCGATTTCTCAATTTTTCTTCTCCTTCTCTTACTTGATTTTCCAAATCATTTTTGACCTCTTCCAAGGCCTGAGTCGAATTCATATTTTTTCGTAGAGGCTTTTGATGTAGGATCTTTGATTTTGTTGATTCTTCTGCCTGTACCTTTTGATCTTTGTAACCAAAGAAAAATTCTACACTCTGAGTTTTTTATGCTTTCTTCTCATTTTCCCAACCAATTACTTGACTTCTGAGCTTTTTTCAGGGTATGACTGCTTTCAGAGTGGAGAGTACTATGTCCCAAGCTCCAGGGGTTTTATGCTGCTGTTTTCAGAGCTACTTCTAGTCTAACCTGGTACATTTTTTTTTGCAGGGTGGACTGCTCTCTTGGCCTGTGAACTACCAGGAGGACTCCCTCTCCACAACCACCACAAGCTTTGCCACATCAGGGCTCTTCCTCCTCCAAGGACTGTCAACCAGGACTGCAACCCAGATCTAAGCTGGGTAAAGCAAGAGAACATTGTCTTAGCATCAACAAAGAAATCCCTGTACTCCTGCTCTGATTAGCTGTTTGATTTCCCCCACTGTCTGTGGGCCTGAAATTGTGGAAGCAGCCCTTGATGCTGCTTCTGCTGCTACTGCTGCAGTCCCCTCTGCCACCCTGGAACTGAGCCCGGACTGCACACTTCTCTCACCCAGGTCCAACAGTTTTCCCACTGACCTGCTCAGTTGTCTTTGGAATTTGTGGATTAAGAAGTCTGGAAATTCCCAAAGCTCAGTGATTCAGGGCCCTTGGACATCCAGAATATTAAGGAGGGAAATGACACCTTCGGAATTATAATTGGGTAAAGTTCATATGAAATTATAAGAGATCAACAAATAATTAAACAAAACATGAATAATGGGCAGGTAATAGGAGGGCAACATAGTCTGCAGAAGTAAAGTAGAGGAATCAGGAGGGATAGGAAACAAGAGATATGCACAAATATAAAAAGAAAGATCAGGAGTAGAGTATGTTTGGGAAAGTCTGTGTCTATATCTTTTTGTATATATGTGTATGTATATGTGTATATCTATAGCTATGGAGAAACATACCTAAACATTTTTGTAGCCTTAGGGGGTGTTGGTAGGGGCAAGGGGAACAAAAAAGAAGAAAATAAAAAAGTGGCCAACAGAGAACAAAAGAAAACTCACAAGGAAGTAAAGAAAAGATGGACAATTCTCAACAGAACATGTATTATTTATCATATAGGCTTACTTGAAATGAAAATCTCTTGATATATATTTTGAATCCTCTCTTACATTCTGTTATGCACACAACATGCTTTTTCCCCCTTTCTTACTTTGTATTTGCTTCAATATTTAAGTTTCTGATATGTTTTGTTTCTTTTCTCTATTCTGTATTTGTGTTCTGTCCCTTGAGTCTAAAATAAAATTTAATTTAAAAACAAACAACCCCACAAAATATAAAAAAACTTTCATGAAAATAAAAAGAACATAAATAAAAGCTAAAAAGTATAAAAATATACAGAATTAAATAGAAACATTAGTAGAAAAAGAAATTAAAAATACAAAGATCAAAAAGGAAATTAAAAAATATTAAAAATATTTTTTAAAAAATTTAAAAAAGAAAAAATATATAGAAAATAAAATAAAATAAATAAAATAATAAAATGCTAAAAAACAGAAAAAGTAGAAATTAAAAAATACAAATAAAAAAATAAGAAGGTGAATGGGGTGGACTTACTATAAAAGGAAAGGAAATAGCAGAGTGTAAAAGAAACCAGAATCTAACAACATGTTGTTTTCAAGAGAAGCACTTGAAATAGGAGGATACACACAGAGTTAATATTAAAGGGCTGGAGCAGTATCTAATATGCTTTAGTTGAAGTAAAATAGGCAAAGGCAGTAATAATGATCTTAGACAAAGGAAAAGGAAAAAAAAAGACCTAATTAAATAATCATAGAAACTACATTAGTCTAAAAGATGACATAGATGATGAAATAATATGAAAAATTTTGGCATGTTTTTCTTTTAGTGGCCTCATTTCTCAAAAATTTACTGAATGTGGAACTGAGTCAAATTTAGAAAAATAAGAGCCATTCCCCAACTGATAAATGATAAAAGGGTACAACAGGCAGTTTTCAGAAGAAAAATCTCTAAATCATTATTGATTAGAGAAAGGCAAATTAAAACATCTCTGGGGTAGCACTTGATGCTTATCAGAAATAATAAATGCTGGAGTAAATGAGGGAAAATACATACACTCATAAGTTACTTGTAGAATAATGAACTCATATCACCATTCTGTAGCAAATTTGGAACTAGACTTAAATGGTTAAAAATTGTCCATACCCTTTGACCCTGTAATGCCAGCACTAAGTCTATATCCCAAATAGATCAAAGAAAAGGAAAACCAACTATTGGCATAAAATATTTATAACCACTCTTTTTGTTGTGGAAAATAAATAGAAGTCAAGGGGAATGCTCACTAACTGAGGGGTGGCTGAACAAGTGGCATACAATTGTGATGGAGAAGTATTGTCCTATAAGAAATGATGAGGGTATGGTTTCAGAAAAAAAGAAAAAAATATGTAAAGATTTATATGATTCAAAGAGAAATGAGAAAAATTAAAAGAACTTTGTAAAAAGTAACAGCAATGTTGTAATGATGATCAATTATGAAAGATTTCTCTACTCCGATCAGTACAATGATTCAAGACAATTCCAAAGGACTCAGGATTAAAAAAAATGTTACCTGCTTCCAGAGAGAGAACTTATGAACTTTGACTAGAAATTGAAGTACATTGTTTCACAACTTATTTTTCTTGCTTTTAAAAATATTATTAATATGGAAACATGTTTTTGCATGACTTGACATGTATAGTTAATATCATATTGCTAACTTTCTCAACAGGTGAAGGAGGTATTGGGAAGGATTCAGAAAATTTTAAAGTAAAAATTTAAAGAGAAAAGAATGTCAAAAATAAAGGAAATTTTTTTAAAAAAGAAGTTGCCTTGAAGATATTTACTGCTGTATAATATTATCTATATCTATATATCTATATCACTATAGATATTGATATAGCTATATGTATATATTATATATGTGTGTGCATACATATAGGTAAAGCATATATATATATATAATGTACACAAGCATACACACATACAACTATATATATAGATATATGTATAGACACACTCACATATTTATCTATTTGTAGCTATCTATCTGTCTCTATTGCCTATCAATCTCCCCTCACTCTACCTATCTAACTATCCATAAATCGATTTTTATAGACTATTCTAAATTCTAGATTCCAGAGGAAATAGCTCTTCTTTTAAAATAATGTTACCCTACATGAAAATAAGTCTTTCATAAATATTTTTTATAGGGAAACTGAAATTACAATTGTCAATAGGACCTTGCAAAAGCAAATATATCAGGTATTCATTATTGTATGCCAGTGTTAACTGTAGCTTTTCCTTATTGGTGTTGTTCCTCTGGGCTTTGACAGGCTGTGAAGGGACTCCTGTCAGAAAGAAAATGGTGAGAGCTTGAATAAGACTTCCAGAATCTGTCACAGCTGCAAACACTGGCACTTTTCAGCTTGAATTAACTCGCATCACCATTGATTCAACTATAAAATGAGCAAAAATCACCCTCACATACATACATGTGGAGCACCAGTCTTTGAACTGACCTGATTCTCAATCATGATTGAGTGAGATGTTTAAGTTACAGGAATTACTTTAAAGGAGAAAAGCAAACATACTTCTGCAGAAATAGTTTAATAAGAACATTTTTATGTAACCTACTGAATTTATTGATTATTTAGTTAAATGAAATATAGAAAAATGTCCTATTGTATGCTTTCACACAGAAAACATATTGCTTTGACTTATATTTAATTACTTTCTTGGATTATATCAACAGTTGATATGGTTCCCACTACCAACCTTTTCTCATGATCACTTTTCCATAAATTTGAAAGATATCTTCATTCAACTTTCTCCTCAACATGCTTTTTGGTCCCTTTTTTGTAAATAGACCCAACATGCTATGTTCCCTTCTCTTATTCAGAGTCTAGCCCTAGAAAGTAAGGAAGTAGTTTAGGAGTGAGAAAACAAAATAGGACTTAACTGTTCAGACAATTTACTCTTGGGTGCTTAGGAGAGCTAAAAATTAGGCAACCTCACAGAAATACAGGGTTGTTATGGGCTATGTAAGCAGGCAGAAAGTCTGAGCATAGGGGTATTGTTTTTATTTGTCTCTCTATGAAGATTTGTTACAACTTGTAGAGGCCTAAAGAAAGTGCCCTCTGCAAAGGAAACCATTGTTCCTGCTGACAACTGTGTTTATACTGTAGCAATGAAGAGTGCCTTAAATGAGATCCTCAAGAATCATAAATTTATAGAATTTAGAAATCATGTTGTCCAAAGCCCAAATTTTATAGATAAGAAAATTAAGATGAAGTAAAAGGAATCTAGCTCTTTTGATTTTCATGATGTCCTTTCTGTGTATCTGCAGTAGACTAATATAATTTTCAAAGTGAAAAAAATCAATCTGTGTCCTTGAAAAATTATGTGTATTTCCAAGTCTTCCTCTTAATACATTCAATAATGGAACACTATAAGATAAAACAACCCTCCTTTGCCTCTCTAAGTGTCTATTGTTATGCTTGAGTGAAGGAAATACTGCCATAGATTTTTGTTTTAACTTTCTCATATCAGCTGAGGACAGAAAGGAGCATTAATAGCTGGTCTATTGTTGAATGCACTAGGTGTTTGAATCAACTTTTTCTTCCAAAGAAAGAAATAGAACACTGATAGATACAGTGTGAGAAGTTTACTTTACTTGGGAGTCAGATGATTCAGGTTGCATTTCTCTTTCTGCCATTTGCTAGCCAATTCTGCCTTCAACAAAACCTCTATGAACTTCATTTTTTTTAACTCTAATTTGGTCATAATATCATTTCTTATATGTCTATTGTTGTAAGGACAGTATTATTGTAAGGACAAAGGCAAATGAATTAATTTATGTAAAATTTCTTGTAATTGTTAAGTGCCATGTAAAAGTATGTAATTATCATTGCAATTATCATCATTATAAGCGTTCACCCTGGTCAGAAAAGGTGTTCTTACACTATGGGTTTTTAGACCTCTTCATATCCATTAATCATGACCAGGCAGTGAAGAGGTAAGGTGTATTTACATCCCTAAGTTGTTTGAATCTCATATTTTGTGAATGAATGAATTTTACCAATTTTCTACAAAATCTGAAATTTCTGATTCTGAAAACAAATTCATCAAATGTCAGTAAGTTAGAAAAAAAAACCACTTTTGAGGGGTCATGGCAGTCATCTGTAGTTCTTCTAACCTTTCTGTATAAACTAAATGTTTATGGAAGCATTAGACATTATACATTTTAATAGCTTTTTTACACTGTTCACTGTTAATTATCTATATTGAACTATTATACTATATTATATTATATATCCTCCTACTACAATGCTCCAGGAGTGGAGTTCTAAACTAAAATGACTGATTTCGCTGAAGGCAATATGCAGTTTTTCAATTGTGATTCCTGTGGAAGGACATGTGGATAGCATCACCAGAGACCTAATGAAAGAAAGAGACAAAGACAGAAAAACAGAGAGAGACAAATAGGAACTGACAGAGATAGAGACAGAGACAGAGACAGAGAGACAGAATACATGAATTATTTTATCACTTCGCCTTATAAGGTCTGATTTATCCAACATTTTAAAACCAGTAGTTTGATGTTAACATCTTTTACAACTCTCAGAGCAAACAGATGGCAAGGCAATATTAACAATGACACTATATATACACACCAAATGAACTGGTGCTCTTCCTTAGTTAAGAGGCTGTCAGCATTTTCATTATAAACCCTGGTTTTCAAGGGTCTGTAATTCAGCTGCTCTAAATAACATCTGGCTGAAACTTGGTGTACAAAAATAATGATTTTTGAGTAAAATTAGTATAATTAGCGTGAACACATTTAAAGGCACAGGGAGATGAATTTTGTGTATGCCAGAAATAAACAACTGCCAATAATCTGAATTCACAAACTTTTGACCCCTAAACATATTCCAGAATGTAGGAGAAAGTAGTCTACACTCTCTGCCACTACTGTGATTCCCCCCAGTCCTTCCTTAACTCATTGAAGTCTGACTTCTCTCTTCTCCACCACTGGAGATTATTTCCTAAAAGAAACCAGTGAGATGCAAATTTTCAGAGCCAGCGATCTGCTATTAGTCCTACACTTTCTTGACAATAGTGACCATCCCTTCCTTCTTGATGCTCTACACATTTTTTTAACTTACATTGTAGATCCATTGACCAATTATTCTTCTTTCCATACTGACCTTTTCTTTGTCCCACCACCTTATAATAAGTACTCATAAACGTTTTCTTAGTCTATTCAACATCCTTCTCATTAGAAAGCCCTTTCAACCACATATCCTCAATTATACCCTCTACCGGTATGACTTTAAAATCTAAATCTCTAGTTATCATCTTTCTCCCAGGCTTCTGACTAGAATTTTCAGTTGTCTGCTGGACACTTCCCCTGGTTTGTTTCACTGTTAGCAGATGTTCCAACTGCTCTGAAACTGAACATGTGGACCCATTTCTGAATGTTCTTCTTCCTTACCTCTTTAGCTTTGCTAATAGCAATAAGCCTCTTCCTAATCACCCAAGATCAAGAACTCATTTTTATTTCTTTGCCTCACATGTCAAATCAATTTTCAAGTCCAATCAGTTTTATTTCCTTAATCTCTCTCAAATCCTTGCCTACTTTTGTCATTCCCACTGACATTGTGCTGGTTCAGGCCCCATTAACTTTTATTTGGACTATTTCAATGGCTCCCTAATATGTCTCTCTGCCTTTCCTCTCCTTACCATCAATTTTGAGACTGGTTTTCTTGATGCACAGATGTATATCACTCTATTGATTGAACACATTTAATGACTACTGTGAAATCTGAAAGTCATAAACCATTGTTAGACCAGAGTTCAAAGTTCTCTACATTTATCCCCCAATTTCCACTTCTACCCTAAACTCACCTGGTTCTCACATTCCGTGTATCTGTAGCTTCACTCTTCCTTTATCCCTCCTCTTTAACTACACTCTCTATCCATGATCTCTTTCTATTAGCATTGTATCTGGTCTTCAATATATCAAATGCCATCTCTTTCATTAAACCAAGTTAGAAATTATGTCTCATTTGACTGACTAATCTGATTATAAGGTCACTCTTCCACATTTTAAAATTCTGTGTTTTAACATTGTTCAATCAAACTTAATATATTGTAAAGAGCTCAGTATATCTTAGCTCACTTGTACTCTAACAGTTAATATTATTATCCTGGGTGATTTTGATGATAAATTTAAAGCTAGAAGGGTCACTAAAGGTCATCAAGTCAAACTCTTTATTTTCCATATAAGGAAACTGAGGCCCAGGGAGGTTATGTATTATTTAATGTAACAGTTATGAATGTCAGAGTTTCATCATCAACCAGTAAATAATAATTTATTAAAGGTCTGCTACATGCCAGGCACTGTGCTAAATACTAGGAGTACAAAGACACAGGCAAAAGACAGTTCTTGCTCTCAAGAGAGACCATGTGAAACCATGGAGGTCATGTGAAAACAACTATATACAAAGAAGATATTAAGATATAAACAGAAGAAACTGGAGGTAATTATCAGAAAGAAGGGTGTAGCATTACAGGAGAATTAGGAAGAGTTTCTTGTGGAAGATGAGATCTTAGCTGAGACTTGAAAGAAGCCAGGGAAGCCAGGAGGCAGAGGTGAAGAGGGAGAATATTCTAGGAATGAGGGGCAGCCAGCAAAAAGGGGAAAGTGGCAATGGCACAATTCCTCAGTCTTCAGCTGTAATATCTTTTAGGACTGTGGTTCACAGAAATTCACTATTATATTTTGTCTTTTACTGCTCAGAATTAATGTGCTTTACTGCACATTGTGAATTTATTTATTTACTATTCCTAATATCTTTGTAGGTATGATGCTTGCAGCTCCTTTGTTCTGAGTTAGCCCATTAGCCAGCCAATTATCTTGGTGATCTGTTAGTCCCGTTCACAGCCCAAATGCTCCCTGCTTTCTGATTCATATGAACTTTTAATAACACCATATGTTCAAAGTGCTTCACTCAGTGCTCAGTCCCTCGCCTACTATTATCCCCATCTGTGTAACTACAGGCTATTGGGAATAGATACTCTACTCCTTCACTGGTTTTAAATCCAAGTTAAGGCTCTGTTTATTTACATATGCTTTCATTAACTACTTTCTTGCTGTATTTTATTTTTTACATGCTTACTCTCCTAGAGTCTTAATATAGGCATGAGTCTGCTCTGAGAAAAAGCAAAAATATTCAAAAGTAAAGTGAGACCCATGCTCTGATGATTTGCATTTTGCATGATATTTACCTGTGACTTTTTGGATGAACAGATGGGTCATGTCCTTATTTCAAAGTCACCAATACAGGTATATAAAAGCCCAGATGTTCTACAATTACTTTTCAATAGGTTCATTTTTAAAATTTAGCCTGTTTATTTTAGGTCAAAGACAATTTAAATTTTACACTGATGAAAGGTGATATCAAAGGTTCTTGGCAATAGGGAATATTTTGAATGGTTCTCCAGGCTTGTATAGGAAATATCTGACCATCCTTTTAACTATCTGTGAATAAGGAAGTTTATGCTCATGGCCTTAAATATCGATATATCAGCACTCTGGGTAAGAGGCTGGCTGCATATGGTGAGAGAGGATGTGTCTGAACTTACTTAGGCCTGCATTATGTATAGGATGCCCCAAAATTCATAAGTAACATTTAAGCTTTTGTATTTCATTAAAGAGACGCACTCTAACACATCAAAATAGCTCAATAAATAATTAAATACACAAAGATGCATAGATATATATACACAATGTAGTTTTATAAAATGTTTATGTATATACAGAATGCATGTACGTGTGTGTTTCTAAAGAAAATAACATCAATATTTGGTATATTGTGAACAGTTTTCAAAATGAATCAAGGCACTGAAAAAACACTGAGAAAATTGTTCTGGCCTCAAATAGGAGAATTCTATGAGAATTATAAAGTAGGTAAAGTTGTAAATGCCCTGCGAAAGAGAGAGCCATATAAACAAATGTAAAATTTGTAGCATATATTAATTTTTGCTGTCATTTTCTTCAAAAAGAGTATTTTAATACAAATTTGCTAAATGTGAAGCAGTCCATGAACTGAACTGAGACATGGACTGACTTTAAAAGGATATATATTTTAAAGGAAGCAGTGTCCTCATCCTAAGTTGCTTACCATTGCATATACATGTTTGTTTCAGTTGCAAGAGACTTCTAACTGAGAGCTATTAGGGAAAAAAGAGCTGTTAAAGCTGCTAAGACTCAGAGTAGTGCTCTTATATTGAATACATAAAGGGATGTTTGGATAAGAATACTATTAAACAGGCCTAATTAATTTTTTCAAAGAAGCAAACAAAAAAGATCAACAAGAAGGTGATTTTAATGGAAAGACAATCTTTTACCAAAGGATCCCTTCTCAAACAGAAAACAAGTTACTTCCTTTGTCCCTTTCTCATCAATGCTTCAAATAAAAAAATACAAAATGATGGACTTTTTTTTTGATACAGGTTCTGTTATTTTGTAAGATTATGCAGTTAAGATCCATATGAGCACTGATTTTTTTTTAAATTCCAAATAGAAACCTAACAATGAGTAAAGGGGAAAAATAGGATTTAAAGAAGTAACTTGCTTAAGAAAATGTCTATACAAAAATAAAGTGATAGCTCCCTCCGTGTTTATAGTTTTGTTTATAAAAATGACTAGTGTAGTGATCACATTTTAACTTTTTTCAAAGGAAAATTCAGAACAGGTGTCCAAATAAAGTTGGTGTTTAATCAACTTTTGTGAAGTACTTATATACATGTTTGAATTTGAAACAAAACTGAAAATAAAATAATTCCTCCTCCCTCCCCCCCCCTACCAAAAAATAAAGAGAATGACAGAACACATTGTAAATGAATTAGGGCTTACAAATAAGCTTCCTGGGGAGGGCAGTGTACTATAGTAGAAATGTGGATGGCTATGGCCAAGAAACCAAGCTTTGAGTATCCCCTCAAATAATTAAAAGGGGTCTGACCATATCAACTGAACTCTGGAAACTTGTTTCCTCATTTGAAAATGTGTATAACAACTGTGCAACTTAATATAAATGTATACCTGTCCTATAGAGACAGATCTCCCTTTCTACCTATGCTAAGTAGATTTCTGTCTACAAAAAGGATAGGTAGAAATAGATATAAAATAGATTTAGATGTAGAAATATATATATACATATATGTGTGTATGTATATTATATATATAATACACACATATATATAAACACACACGTGTATATATATATAATACACACATATATATAAACACACACATGTGTATATATATGTATATATACACACATGAGAGACGAATCGATCACATTAAAAATACCCATGCCACTTCTCCACTTTTTTCAATAGGCGGCAAATTATTAAGGGATTGGATTACATAACTTCTAATACTCCTCTAGTTTTAAAACCTATAACATGAGGATATAGTGTTTGTGAAAAAATTATAGAACAAAAATACTATGATATTCAAGGAATAGTGGGGGGATGGGAATCACCTAACCAAGTCCTATATATTTAACTTTTAAAGATAATGATATAGTGAAGAATTTTAGTATTAGTGCAAACAACTTCAACATCATGTTTGCCTAGAAAGGAACAAACAGATTTTTTGGTAATATGTAGAAAGAATATGATCATGCTGTGATAAGTAACTGATAAATCCTAGAACCTGGTTTTGTTTTTGAGAGACTAATAGCCATAAATGAATAATATTATATTATAGCAAAATCTCATTAATTAAAATTCCATTAGTTTATATGTTGATATTTTGCCCTGTGGGTACACACCTATATGGTTTAAATACTCTCCCTGATAGTAGAAATTGATAATCTTCTACAATAATCATATCAAAATCAAATAGAACCTAAGGCATTAAACTATTCATAAGGGAATCTGTAGGCTGGCTGCATGTTGACTTAGAAAACCACGCACACACACACACACACGCACACACACACACACGTTTTATTATCTTTTTATTTCTTTTGGTATTTTGACTTAGAAAATCACATATTAACCATATACCTATGTACGTATGTACATATATATAAGTCCATAGCCTTTGGAAATTCTTCACAGGAGTCTGTGGAGTGAAAAAAAATTTTTCTCTGTGCACTGTCACATTTCTTTTTAGTAATAATTATTTTAAAATTATAAAAGAAAGATGATACAAAAATATCTGACCTATACTATCTGGGTCATATTAATAATATATATGCAAAGGGGAATAAATTATGTAAACATTCTATCAGGGAGTATGTTTGATTTATTTTAAAGAAGGGTTGAGATAGTTCTATGCCATCATTTTCATGTAAACAATGAACATATTGATCAAAATTATATTATCACTAACTACATTTCTGTAAGAATTATACTTGGCAACACTTTGTTCCCGAGATATTATTATGGATTTCTGTTCACATGGGAAAAAACAAACAAACTGAATTCCTCAAATAGAAAGGATAACTGATAACAGAAGGATAATAGAGGATAAATTGGTATTATGGAGATACCAAAAGAGTCATTTAAAGGTTCTAGAACATTAGGTTATCAGGCTTTTATTTTTTTCCCTCTCACCTTTATCCAAAACAAAACAAAAACATTTTAGCAAATAGTTAAGCAAAAGAAACCATTATATTGACTCTGCCCAAGGACCACATGTCTTTGAACAGATTTTTTGTACTAATTATCCTATGAACTTGTATTAAAAATCTGAGCTAGTAAGTGTACAATAGTGTGCAATGGAGTAAAATAATTTACAGCCAACAAATCTGATAACCAGTTAATTGTTTTTTTTTTCATTGACTTCTAAACATTTAACCTTTCTTAAGAAAAAGATAATCAAGGCCGGCTAATGAAGAGGAAAAAGTCATTGACACAGACAGTCCATTTAAGGTGGACAAGGCTCTCTGATAATCTTTTTTATATTTATTTAGATTAATCTCTTTAGACATATTGAGCATAAAGTAATTCTAAGTGTTTCATATTTCTCAGATGCCTTTGCATGATTATTAAAACACATTCTCTCAATATGTGTGCACACATGTATGTATATTTATTTACATATGCACATTCACATATATGTATGTATTTATATGTATATCCAGCTATATACATATATGCATGGGCATATATATATATATACATGTGTACACACACATATTATATATATATATGTAAATATTTATACACATCTAGAGAGAAAGTCCTATAACTGCATATATTCATGTAGCACTGAAGGTAAGGTGATACTCAAAATATGATAAAATATTAATATACTACATGCCCAAAAAGAAGAGGTACCAACCCATTTTACCTCTTGTGGAGTAAATATTTTATATTTTCAGTCATCTATAGAGGGCACTGCTACACTGCTATATACTCAAGAATTGAGCCTTGGTCCACATCACTTATCCTTTATAGAAATATAAAGGAAAAAATAAGGACTTGTTAACATATAACTGTGACATGCTTTTCCCACAATGTCACAAGATGCCAACTGAGTGTGTGGAAAGATGTCGAATTTACAATGTGGTTGTAAAGCACATTTTTTCCCCTAAGAATAGCATAAGACATTTCAACTGATATGCTAGCAGCTATCCAGGTGGTAAGACAATAAATTAATACTTGGGAAGCTTAATACACAGAGAATGCAGACACTTTAATAAAGAAAAGAAAAAGTGATGACATTTGAAGAGAAGGAATCATTTCTAAGTAAAGGGATGGATGTAGGACCACAAAACTGGATAGGAATTTTAATCAATATTCTTCATAATTTTGTGCAATAATATATGAAGAAGTGTTTTAGGAATGAATGATTGATTCTCCCTAGGTGTAGAAGGGAATTAATTAAGGTTATATTTGTCAACTACTCTTCCACCTTGAGAAATACCAAGCTGTGACAAGGTATATTTAAAAACTCTTCTCAGAGAAAGCCCCGTCTATACATATTTCCTGAATCTTAGCTAGGGGTTTTGATGGGTAATTATTTTCAATTATTGCTTTAAAGGGAGTCTCACATCCTAAACCCAATCATATATTAATTGTTTCAAAGGGAAAATTTTAGAGCTATAAGTGGCTATGATGATATTGCTGATATAATGATACAAAATGTTCTTGAGATATAAAGCTAATTTTATATATGTACCAGCAATGTAAGCCAATGATTTTTTAATGGAGGGAAACTACTTAAGTACAATAATTATATTTTGTCCAATATTATACAATCCAAAAGAAAATTGGGTATTTTTAAAAGAAAAATTTATTGAAATTATTTTTTGTTGTCCTGTCCATTTGCTCAGAGTACTATAACATAGTAGTTATTATGCTATGAATCAACAGAACTCTAACTTGTAATGAGAATACTTTTTGATAATTGAGCTGTTGATATAACCAGTGAACTAGCATATTTAGTGTGGTTCATGATCAGCTGATTTGCATGACCTATGTAAAAAAAATCTCTGACAATATGTCCTTGGTTGCAATCACTCTTTTGGGAAAATAGGTCAAGAATTTGCTGCCCAAAGTGATGTTTAGTCCTTTTATGGTTTTCTAATTATGGAAATGGATTTATACCAGTAAAAATTCTTTGTGAAATTGTGTGAGTTGGTGTTAGTGTTCTTTTATTCACCCATCTTTTTTTATTTTCTAGCATCAATAATTCTATCAATAATTATTTATTTATTTCGATCAAATAAATTGGGTTATTTCATTTGTCTGTTTCTCAATTTATTATTTCTTCTAACTATACTAATTTTGATATTTGTTCTCACAAGTCTAAATCAAAGAAAAGGTAACTTGTAAACACTTCCCATATCAATGTGGAGTTGTTTTCGTGTCTTAAAACATAATCAATTTCAGTGGAGTAGAGGTATGGTCATCATTTAGTGTTTTTTTTTCTGTGTAACACCTTCCTATTTTTTGAGTGAAGAAAATACTTACAGTATAAAGGTTTGAGGTTTGTTCATGATCTATCAACCTCTAGCCTCAATCATTTAGTACTTCTGAAATATAGTGTTTAACATATTTGTAGCATTCCTCACTTAGTTGCTTCTCTCAACCTCCCAGTTGCAATGGAATGCTATATTCCCAAAAGGGAGATGCTAAATCTTTTGCCCCTATTGGGGTAATGCTAAGGGATTGAGATATTACTGATCTAAGTCACTAATGGTTTGCTCCTCTTTTGCTATCAATTTACCAGCTAAAATTAATTAGCTTTGACAAATAGATGCTTACTATGGTCACATGGTAGGATTAGCTAACATAAAAAAGAGATCTCACCCTCAAAAACAAACAAACAAAAAAAAAAGAAATGGCAACAGTCTCTTCTTTGAGTTGGCTCAAAATTAGTTTATGTGGCAAAAGAGTACACTTACAACTTTGGATTTTTGGAAGCCCTTTTCACGTTTCGTGACATTTTCATGAAGCTTCAGTTAGGAAATGCCTCTCTGCCAGGTTCCAAAGGTCACTTTGGACTCTTTTTTTTAAGAACCCTAAAGCCTTTTCTTAGAATAGTTTCTTGCTATTGTGTTTCTCATCTCTTGATGCAGAAACTGTGGTTCCAGGGACATTGCTCTTAATACCAATGGGAAAAATTCAGACCTTCTGAAGTTTGTAAGGTCAATTCCTGTACAATGGTGAGAATGCAGAGAAGAGGATTGTAACACTTCCTTTCAATTCCCAACTCTACCAACTGCCACAATCTAGTCAAGGAAAGGGTATATATCTATCTACTCAAAATATTTTGAAGTTTGACTCCTTTCCTCTACAGATCTGTTTTCTGATACAGATAGTCCCTGGGGAATGTATATATCTTTTGAACAATCCCAAAACATTTCAGTGTGTTCTTGGCTGATGTCACCCAATGGATCAAAGGCATTTTATTTTTCCCAAGTTGATTAAGGACTTTTTCCCATCCAGTTTATGCCTTTGGTTGGTTGGTAGACTCAACAGGAATTTCTAAGCCTTTTTATGCTCACTTTATTCTTTTGATTTATTGGTTTTGTATATAAATTGAAGTTATTGTCACCTGATAAAGGTTGCCCAGTACAAGTTGTAATTTAATTAAATGGGTGCGGAACATCCTACTTTCACTATTTCTCCTGTATTAACTTATGCCTGCCTTTGTAGTAAAGTTACCATGTGTTAGCTGTTTAATTGGTATGGCCTTTTCTGAGTGCCCAATAAAATTTATCCATCTCTTCATTTCCTGAATTATGTGTTGGTGAACAAACTGCAATTACATTTATGGTGATGTTTTCCAAATAATTATCATGAGGACCACAATATAATAGTAATGAATTGTCCATGAAGTGATGTAATGTGTCTTGTTGACTGCAAACCAGCTTTGCTTACTCCTCTATTTGTCTACCCTACAGCAATCAGGGACTAGTGCTTCTATTTAGGTGTAACTTTTTTTTGGCTTCTGGTTTCACTTGAAGTGAGTACCTTTATACATTGAATACTTCCAATAATAGTCACTGGACAAAGACCTTATGTTGAGAAAATACATTTAGCTGACTTAATGCTTGTCAGATGGTTTAAAATTGTTATTCTTAGTGTAATTTGCTGCTCCCCCTTTCTTCCACTGTTACTGCAAAATCCGAAAGGGGATTCCAAAAACTGAGGACAACTTGTCATTTTATTTGTCTCATATGTTGCCCTAGCCAAACAACATTAACAAAATGATAACCATAGCAAAAACTAAATACTTATCACAAAGTGCACAACCTATTAATGTTAATGAGTGTCTTCATATTTAGCTACCTGGTATGCAAGAAACAGATACAGTCTATTAACATTTGTCTTCAACCTTATTAGATAATAATAATAAGCTTTGAGGTATGTAAGCACTTTTCATTTATTAGCTTGTTTGATACCCTACGACCTTGGTGACTAGGTACAATTATTTTCCCATTTTATAGGTGAAGAAATTGGGTGAAATTAGAAAATTGATTTGTCAAGGATCACAGATGTTAATAAGTGTCTGAGGCAGAATACTGTCTAAGGTCATCTCAATTCTAAGTACAAAACTCTAGCAAATGAGCAAATAAATTACCATTAATTAATTCATTAATTTTATTAACTAAAAAGAAGAGGAACTATGCGAAAAGTCAGGAAGATAGAAAACATGATGAAACTTGTAGAATTATCTTGAAAGAACCTGGAGAAGAAAAGACTAGAGAGAATTCATTACAGTTATTTAAAAATATTTAAGAATAGTCATGAAGAAGGAGAATGTGATGTACATTAAAAGTTTTTAAGACATTACTCATAATAGTTAAAATTCATACAGAGGCAGATTTATGATTAATATTGGGAAGAATGCTCTAATAATTTCCTGTTTTTAATGATGAAATGGACTGCCTTTGTAAGTAATGGTTTCTCCATCATTGAAGGTATTAAAAGAGAGATGGGATGACCAATTATCTGAAATACTGTAAAGGGATTCCCTCCCTTGGCTGATGGTTTGAACTAGATGACTCATTAGTACTTCCAATCTTCAATTTATATTAAAATATTATTTTCATTTTACAAAATGATGAAACAATTGCTAATAGCTTGACTTGTCCTTTTTTTCCCATGGCTAGAAATGGAAGAGCTGTACTATGATATTATTATTATTTTAAAATCTATTTTACATAATCCAATGCTCTTCCTACTATACCATGCTCTTTCTTAGTTTCAGTAAAATTTTTATTTCCTTTCATACCAATCCCATGATTAACTTTCCAAGTCCTCCTTACCATATAGTGCCATCATTGACAGTCTTCATTTACTGAAATCTTTAACTATTTATACACACACACACAAACACACACACACACACACTACCATCATCATCATGATCCTCAACATTTACATGATCACGTTGACAACACATGACAATTTATATAGACTAGTTATTGAACAAAGGTTAAGAGGCAAAATTTGTGGCAAACAAAAACATCCCAACACCTTTCACCCTATTTAAAACTCTTATGAATATCTGACCAGTTATTTTATGCTTAGTGGGACAAGAATATCTTACTGGGTTTTACTTCCATGATACATGGAATATGATTGGCCTATCCTTAATTTCAGGTACTAGAATTCATGATTTCAGTTCAGGTGCTTAAGTACTACACTTTGTTAGCTCTCTCCACTATTTTTTCCCCTCAAGAATATATCTGTAATGGTATAGAAGCCATCTTCTCAAATGAAAAAATTGGCCATTTCTATCAGAATATACAAATTCATAGTAACTTTTTCATGAGACTCTTCCACATGGATTGAGACACCTAGCATATCCTGTGAGGAGCAAACCTTACTGGATAATTGCTTGGGAGGAATCCTGTAGCCTTCAGAGGGCAAGGTATCTTGGAAAAATACTAAAGTTCTATCTGAGGTGAAACAGCAGAGCAATAAAGTAAAACCTTGAAAATTGCATCAGAAAAAGACATTTGGAATTTAAAATGCAAGTCTTTTTTTTAGAATAGAAAGGATTACATTTTGAAATGCAATTGGGTCATTTATTTATTCATTAATTTAATAAGTATTTCTTGTGTTCAGAGAATTGTGCTAAGCTGCTGAGAATAGAAACAAAATTAAGATCAGATAAGCCTCTCTTTTTTATTCAGCCTTCTAACAGGCTAGGAGAGGCATATCACACAAATAAAGATAACTATATGGTACAATACCATATAAGGCATGTATTAAGTAGATGCAAAACAAAGAGTTATGTATCAGACATGAGCAATCACAGCTGCATATTCTTTTATCAGCATCAGAGGAATGTCGGGGACATCATTCACAGTTATCTTCAAATTCAGAAGGTCCGATAAAGATAATAGATCATTAGATACCTGCATTTCATATTGAATCAATCGTTCTCCCTGTCACTTTTTTCTTACTTTTCTTGTCTTATAACTCTTATTTAAAAAATATCCTTTTCTAATAAATGATTTTCTTAAGTTATAATTATAAGGCTGAAGGAGAGGAAACTGAAGTTGAACAATTCAAATCATTCTCCATTAAGCACCACAAAACAGCTATTAAAGAATAATAAAATGGTATAGGAGAGCAAATTTTGCAAAGAGAAGGCTATTTTCTCAAATACCCACTCACCCACCTTGATTGTAACATGTAGTTAGTACTCTCTGTATATTAGCTACCAAAAGAACCAATTAGAGAAACAGAAAAAAGTCATTTAATAAGTTCTAGAGTTGTACCATGGTATACATGATGCCAAACAACAGATTTGATCTCCTCCCTTTCCACTCCATCCCAACATAATCTACTGAATCCAGACTCTTTGGCCAACATGTAAACTCATTCACTATCTCCATCACTTTCTTTGCATCAGAAAGATTAGGATTATACATTTAAAAAGCATCACAGAATTATGTCTAGAAGGTTGATGTTCTCATCATAGCCTGATGATTGGTGGCCTATTTGCCTCAAGTTTCACACCATTCCAATCCATCTATACTCAAATGTCAAACTGATCTTCTTGAGGCACAGATATCTGCACATTATTTCACCTACCCCAAGATTTTATCTACTCCAGTCATTCCATATTACCTCCAAGATCAAAAATAAAATTCTCTGTTTAGTTTTTAAAGCCCTTGATAACCTGACTTGAACTAATTTTCCAGTCTTCTTACACATTACTTCTCTTGGAATTGTCTATGGTCCGGTGACACTGGCCTCACTCCGATACTTGAATTTAAGCTTCTGGGTATTTTCACTCTCTCACTTCATGAAAAGCTTTTCCTCTTCATTTCCACTTCTGTGATTCTCTAACTTCCTTCATGTCTCAACTAAAATTCTACTTTTGCAAGAAATCTTTCACAATCTCTTCATTGTGATAATACCTTTCCTCTGAGAATATATCCAGTATATCTTGTAATATCTTGTTTGCATATTTCTTTATGGTGTCTCCACCATTAGAATGTGAACTCCTTAAGATCAGGGACTATATTTAACATTTTTTTTGTATTCCCCGTTCTTAGTACAGTACCTGGAATGCAGCAAGTTCCTTAATAATATTTGTTGATCTCACTTGACTTGAAGAACTTCTGTAACAACAATGCTACTTGCCACTACCGCGGCTGTGTAAAACCAATAAAAACAGCACGCAAGAGGGCTGCTAGCACTAGTTCTTTGATCTGCTTTTCTAAGGAAAGGAACTTTAAGGGGTTAACAATCTTACTTTAATTAAACATACATATATCATTCACTTAGTCCAGGGGGTTAAGCCAGAATTCTGAAATTCAGAGCAAACACAAACAGAAGTTACAAACACAGAAAAAATATGAACAGAGCAAATAACACAAACCGGTAGACAGGCGTCTAGCTTTCTGACCAACATTTGGGTTTTCAAAGTGAGTGGGGAGGTCCTTCCGGTACCCAGCATCTCATCACCAACACTCTTCCAATTAGGGTGCCCCCAAAGGCAAAAGCACTAACCACTGCATTCATATAAACTTCTTCAGAGTCAAAGGGCATCACAACCATGTGAATCAAAAACATGTGATGCTTCTTCAGGCATCACAACAATGGGACTCAAACCTATGTAAACAAGGCTTTCTTGTTTCTTAAGCAGGTAAAATACTCTTGATTAGAACAAAGAAACAAAAAACAACAGTAAGTCCACTTTGCTTGCCATAACATTTGAAAGGCAAGACTCATCAAAGGTACTCTAATACCTTAGCATTCTAAAAGAGAAAACAAAAAAGTCACACCCTCAATATCATTACAACCTCAGAAATAGCAATCTCTCTATTTCATAACAGAGGAAAGATTTAAAGAAGTGTGATGATTTACCGAAGTGCACATACATTTTAAGTAATACAAGTGGTATTTAAACAGGGATCCTTAGACTCTACCAGGAATCATTTCTATAGAAGCACCATTTTAATAGTGAATGAGTACTCTTTGGGATGAATAAGGCAAAAAGTGAAATGTTTATCTCGGTCTCAATGAGGGCTCTCTCCTTGTATATTTACATGGAGGAGGTACCTATGTGAATGGAGACAAGGCAATCAACGTGCAAGATGTTGTTGAGGTAGAATTAATACAGTGGGGGGGCGGAGCCAAGATGGTGGCTGGTAAGCATGGACTAGAGTGAGCTCCTTACCCGAGTCCCTCCAAAAACCTATAAAAATGGCTCTGAACCAATTCTAGAATGGCAGAACACACAGAACAGCAGAGGGAAGCAGGGCTCCAGCCCAGGACAGCCTGGATGGTCTCTGGGTGAGGTCTATTCCACACGGAGCTGGGAGCTGGGAACGGAGTGGAGCAGAGCCCAGCCTGAGCTGCGTGGACGATCCAGACCAGAATCCGGGCGGATGGGGCCCTAGCGCCCTGAATATGTGAGCTGCGGCAGTTACCAGACCCCTCGACCCACAAACACCAAAGACTGTGGAGAAGGTTAGTGGGAAAAGCTGCGGGAGTGGAAGGAGTTCGTGGTTCGGCTTCCAGCCCCGGGGGCAGCGGAGGTGGGGCAGCTACAGCTGTTGTTACTTCTGGCTCCAGGCCCACCTGGTGGGAGGAATTAAATGGCGGATCAGAGCAGGAGTGCAACAGCCTGCTGAAGATCTGAGCCCAGTCTGGACTGGGGGTCCTTGGGGAAGGAGGAGTGTGGCTCTGACAGAGCTGGCACCTCCCCCCCAAACGTAGAACATAGAACTCGTTAGTCTACAAGCAGTCATACCCCACTGAAAAACTCAAGGGTCAAGTTAGGTGGTTGGGAATATGGCCAGGCAGCGAAAACGCGCCCAGATTCAGTCTCAGACTTTGGATTCTTTCTTTGGTGACAAAGAAGACCAAAACATACAGCCTAAAGAAGACAACAAAGTCATAGAGCCTACAACCAAAGCCTCCAAGAAAAACATGAACTGGCCCCAGGCCATGGAAGAACTCAAAAAGGATTTGGAAAAGCAAGTTAGAGAAGTAGAGGAAAAATTGGGAAGAGAAATGAGAAGGATGCGAGAAAACCATGAAAAACAAGTCAATGACTTGCTAAAGGAGACCCAAAAAAATACTGAAAAATATACTGAAGAAAACAACACCTTAAAACACAGACTAACTCAAATGGCAAAAGAGCTCCAAAAAGCCAATGAGGAGAAGAATGCCTTGAAAGGCAGAATTAGCCAAATGGAAAAGGAGGTCCAAAAGACCACTGAAGAAAATACTACTTTAAAAATTAGATTGGAGCAAGTGGAAGCTAGTGACTTTATGAGAAATCAGGATATTATCAAACAGAACCAAAGGAATGAAAAAATGGAAGACAATGTGAAATATCTCCTTGGAAAAACCACTGACCTGGAAAATAGATCCAGGAGAGATAATTTAAAAATTATTGGACTACCTGAAAGCCATGATCAAAAAAAGAGCCTAGATACCATCTTTCAGGAAATTATCAAGGAGAACTGCCCTGATATTCTAGAGCCACAGGGCAAAATAGAAATTGAAAGAATCCATCGATCGCCTCCTCAAATAGATCCCAAAAAGAAATCTCCTAGGAATATTGTTGCCAAATTCCAGAGCTCCCAGATCAAGGAGAAAATACTGCAAGCAGCCAGAAAGAAACAATTTGAGTATTGTGGAAACCCAATCAGAATAACCCAAGATCTGGCAGCTTCTACATTAAGAGATCGAAGGGCTTGGAGTGCGATATTCTGGAGGTCAATGGAGCTAGGATTAAAACCTAGAATCACCTACCCAGCAAAACTGAGTATCATGTTCCAAGGCAAAATATGGAGTTTCAATAAAATAGAGGACTTTCAAGCTTTCTCAGTGAAAAGACCAGAACTGAATAGAAAATTTGACTTTCAAACACAAGAATCAAGAGAAGCATGAAAAGGTAATCAAGAAACGGAAATTGCAAGGGACTTACTAAAGTTGAACTGTTTTGTTTACATTCCTACATGGAAAGATGATGAGTATGATTCATGAGACCTCAGTATTAGGGTAGTTGAAGGGAATATGCATATATATGTGTATATATGTATATATATATATATATATGTTTATGTATATATATAAGTGAATATGTATGTATGTATATATCTATGTGTATATGTATATATGTGTATGTATGTGTATATATATATATGTGTGTGTTTATATATATATATATATATATATATATATATATATATATATATATATATATATATATATGTAAAAGAGAGAGAGCAGACACAGGGTGAGTTGAAGATGAAGGGAAGATATCTAAAAGAAATAAAATGAAATTAAGGGATGAGAGAGTAACATACTGAGAGAGGGAGATAGGGAGAGATAGAATGGGGTGGATTATCTTGCATAAAGGTGGTAAGAGGAAGCAGTTCTATGGGAGGAGGGGAGAGGGCAGGTGAGGGGGGAATGAGTGAACCTTGCTCTCATCAGATTTGGCCTGAGGGGGAATACTATACATACTCAGTTGGGTATCTTACCCCACAGGATAGAAGAGGGAGGAAGATAAAAAAAAATAAAAGGCGGGGGGATGATGGAGGGGAGGGCAGATGGGGGTGGAGGTAATCAAAACAAACACTTTGGAAAGGGGACAGGGTCAAGGGAGAAAATTCAATAAAGCGGGATGGGTTGGGAAGGAGCAAAATGTAGTTAGCCTTTCACAACATGAGTATTGTGGAAGGGTTATACATAATAATACATGTGTGGCCTAGGTTGAATTGCTCAACTTCTTAGGGAGGGTGGGTGGGAAGGGAAGAGGGGAGAGAATTTGGAACTCAAAGTTTTAAAATCAGATGTTCAAAAACAAAAAAAAAGTTTTTGTATGCAACTAAAAAATAAGATACACAGGCAATGGGGCGTAGAAATTTATCTTGCCCCTACAAGAAAGGAAGGGAAAAGGGGGTGAGAGGGGAGGGGGGTGATAGAGGGGAGGACTGACTGGGGAACAGGGCAACCAGAATATATGCCATCTTGGAGTGGGGGGGAGGGTAGAAGTGGGGAGAAAATTTGTAATTCAAAATGTTGTGAAAATCAATGCTGAAAACCAAATATGTTAAATAAATAAATTGCATTAAAAAATAAAAAAAAAAGAATTAATAAAGTGACATACGCTATCGATGGAGGGGACTGTGGTGAATCAAAGGTAACTGAGAAAATGATGCTGTCCTTAAGAGATTTAAAAATGCTTAGTCCAAGGAAAACATGGGAAGAGGATGAGTTGCATTTTGGACACTTAAAATTTGGAGTTAATAGATTTACAGATGAAAAGGACCTCATCTAAGTCCCTGGGCATCATAATTTTACAACTAAAGAAACTGAGTCTCAGAAAGGTTAAGTGTTCAAATCATATAGGAAGTGATAGAATAGGGATTTGAATCCAACTTCTCTGACTCTTATTTAATAGTTTTCCCCCAAATATCAAGTGAACAAATGAAAGAATAACTGAATCATTTATTAAAAACTTATGGTTTGCCAATTCCTGAGCTAGCCACAAGGGATAGAAATAAAAGATTTGAAGCAGTCCTATCCTCAAGGAACTCCCTCTCTAAATGGACATACAACACATATATGATAAGGAAGCTTTAAGGTATAAGGAAAGACCTAGAAGTCCTAAGGATACAATCAAAGGGAAAGGCCTAAGAGCCTGTACGGTGACTTAGCAGGTCATATGGCTGTGCCCACAGGTTTCAAGAATAGATTAAGGCCCTAGTAAGGCTTAGTAAGACCCAGAAGAACATTGAAAACACTGGCAAGGCAGCTGTTAAGGTGTAGTGACCATCGTTGTACTGCTCCAGGATAATAATGGGATAAACAGCAGGCAGTAGTGTTAAAATTCAGCAGAAGTAAGACTGGAAATACATATTAGGGAATCATATGCATAAAGGAGGCAACTGAAACTCTGGAGCTAAAGAAGGGCTTACTTTCCCAGAAGAAAGTAAGTTTTTCAATGTTCATGGGGTAGAGGGAATACTTTATAACTAGTGTTATGTAATACCATCTCAATTAGATGTCTTACCTAATTTTATCCTCCAGCTGACTATTAAAGATGAACATGACTTGAGCCTCCTGATCTATAGTTTTAGGAAAGTCAATTCACAGAAAACATTGAACCTTGAAGTAGTCATCCACCAATGGAGCCAACCTGTCAACGCAAGTTGATGCATAGCCCAGAAGGAAGATTCTAAAATTTTAACACATGCTTTACATTCCCTACTTAGCTGATATTTCCTTGAAGACAGGGGTCATAACTTGTATTCCATCAGCACTTAATACAATGCTTCATCAAATATGCATTTGATAGAGGCAATGCAGCATAGTAGATAGCAAACTGGACTTGGAATGAGGAATACCTGAATTCAAGTCCAGGTTCTGATACATGCTGACTGTGAGACTATGCATGAGTCATTCAAGAATTTGACAACCTTCATTGATAAGTGTTGCTTTCCCATATAGGAGTTCCCTTCACTGATGGCATTACAGCTCAATCCCTCATGCATTTAATAAAGATTTGTTGGACACACACATGCTTGAGTAACATGCAAAAGTAACAATGAGAAAATATGATACTGCAAATTGACTAGTTACCTCTGAAAATCGGAGTTAAAGTCTTTCAACTTAATTAATATTTCATTACTTTTGTGAAACTCAGAAAAGAGAGGGAAGGAATAATTTGGAAACATCACAATTCTGTGTTAATATGTGAAATAAAAATAAAGAACATCTATCTCATAGCCCTTTGTTATATATGCTTACTCAAATAAATTTTAAGCTCCTTCAGTCTAGAACTATGTTATATACATAACAATGAGCAAATTGCAGATATTCAATAAACACATTTGAATGAAACTTTTTTTTTCAGTTTTACTTAATGTTATCTCATATGACAATGATAGTATAGCCCCCAAAATCACACAAATAAAAATCTTTTGGCTTTACAAAATCGTGAAAATGTACTCCTTGCTGTCAAAGTTAATGATTAATTCCATTGTCAAGGCAGGGAATACAGTAATGAGAGATAAATAATTATAATAACTCCCTCCAAAAACAGTAGAGTGGAACCCTTCTGTGTCTTCTCCTCCTACATTACCACTATTCTTATTCCCATTTTACTGTAAATGCCCAAGGGGAGTCTATTCAAAAAGTCTGAAGACTTGAAAGTTTTCTTCTGCAATCTTGAGTTTATCAATGTATTGCTCCAGCTGACTGTTTTCTGGCTTTCATTTTCTACTACATGATGAGCCTGTATATTTTTTCTAATATACTCTCTATAGGTATACATATACATATACATATATATATATATATATATATATATATATATGCATGTATGTATATACCTTTTTTTAAATGACATTTCCACTAATACTTATGTAAAAACGATCATTGGCAAGATGTTGCAGTTCAGTTTTTCTGACCATATTACTATCCATTTCCCTATCTGTTATTTGCAATTTGGTTCTTCTGAAGTTTCTTGCAACCACATAACATCACCTGGAGAATTGAAAAGGTAGACTTTTGTGACAATGAGTAATTTGGAATCACTGAAAGCACTCCATAGTGGAACAATAAATTCCTAAATCCAGTGTAATTTATACTGCTATTTGATTAGATGAAGTATGTACCTAAATATTGAAAGAAGCAACTTCAACAACAGTGGAATGAGAAAGCCAGAGAAGAAAGTGATTAAAGGGGACTTGTGTGTTCAAAGAAAGCCTCATGGTGAAGGTTGGGTATGAAAATAGCTTTGAAACGTAGATAGAATTTGAATAGAAATCACCTGAGGCTTATAAGAAGAGAGGAGAACATTATATCCCATTTATAAAACACTATCCTCCCCAAAACCAAGCCAAATGTCTAGTGCAATTAATATTATCTTCATCATACATGTACGTTTATTGAGGCTCACAGATATCTAGTGACTTGTCCAAGTTATGCATCTAGCAAATGGAAGAGCCTGGCATCATTCCCCTCCACCCTCCCATGAAATTCATTGAAGATTTGTGGCATGCTGTCTATACTACTAACTCTGAACTGATATCTTATCTGTAACTATGAGCACATGGCCAAGTCACAAATTTTGCCAATCTCACTTTCCTCCTCTGTAAAATGAGAATCATAATACCTTTAGTACCTATTAATAGGATTGCAGTTAGCTTCAAATAAGATGATCTATGCAATCTGCTCTGCACAACAGTCCATAAATATAAAATTCTATACTATACTTCCTCTTAACAGGAATAATGCTTTTAATGCCACCTTTGTAGGGCACAGTGATATTATATGCTTTATATGTGAAAAATAAGCATAGAACTCTCTGAAACAAAGGGAACTCTGTATTCTTTGGTTTTGTTGTATGCCCAATATAGGAGATTATACTCTTTGAAAAATGGAAAATGAGTCTCACACAAGGGGTAATGAAAAGGCAAATGATGTATATGAGTACGCAACAGTATAGAGATGGGTTTATGAAGGAGCAGCAGGGTAAATCAGGAGCAGCAGGGTTATCAAAGAAATATATGAGGAAAAAATGTTGTATGGCAAGAGGGAGGAATAACAGCTAGAAAGCTCATATATTCCATTGGTAATTTTATGATGTTGAGGAAGTGAGAAAAGGCCCTTGAACACCATGTTCTCCTATGGTGAACTTAATAGCATGCATAAATGGGCTGCAATCTTCATCTTTTAAAGAAACACCCATATATGAAATCAAAGATCAATTTTAAGACAAAACAGTAACTTTTGAACACATTAACATTCCACATGTATGAACAGATGATTCAGTAGTAAAGTCCTTTATAGTCTTCAACTGGATTTATCACCATGTGAACTGACCAAGAATGGACTTGACCTGATGTAGAGTAAATGAATTTCTCCCCTAGCTTTCATGTTTTTACATCTTTGTTGCTGCTGTTTGCTTGGCTTTTCTCTATCTCTTCAATTACTTGGGAGACTAGACAAGATTTGTGATTTAAAACTGAGGAATAGTAAGCCTCCAGTGCTGCTGGTCAATAGGGATACAAATTAACCTATTATCTCATGGTATAAAGTAATACCACATGAGGATGTACATCATTATTTTGATGGAAAATTTAATCAAGTTTGGATCATTGTAAAGTTGCATGGGCACATGTGTATACACACCATATGTATGTATATAGTTTTATATATATGTATATATGTATATATATATATATATATATATATATATATATATATATAGAATATACATGAAATATTTGATTTTTAAAACCTACATTCTAAGGGAGGAGCCAAGATGGCAGAGTAAATGTAGAGACTCATCTAAGCTTTCCCAAATTCTCCTCCAAACAATGCTAAGATAACACATGAAAATGAATTCAAGAGCAACAGAACCAAAAATAAGACAAGAGAAAATAAATTTTTCAGCCCAAGGAAACATAGAAAGTCAGCAAGAAAAGTTTGTCTCACACGGGTAAGAATGGACCAGACTCCAGTGCAGGGCATGCCAGCACAGGCCTTGCCCAGCAAGCCAGCATCATGCCTCAGTTATCACTGAATCTGTGGCAGCTCAGAGACCACAGAAAGTAAGGAGATTGAAGAACTGGTTAGAAGAAGATTACAGGGAATGTATGTTGGCAAAGAATAGAGGAAGGTCTCAGTCTTAGGTTGAAGAGCCATACTAGGAGGAGTAGGAATCTTGGTCACAGTTCTGGAGCAGAAAAGAGGGCTTGTGATCACTCACTGAAGGGAGCAGAAGAAAAGAGCAAGGACTAGACCTCTCTATTAGATCATACCACCTTGGCTCCAAGATGGTGGAGAAAAACTAGGAAGTTGACTGAGCTATCCTGAGTTTCCCTCAAAACAACATTAAATCAAGACTCTAAATGAATTGTGGAGAAATAAACCTCAAAAAATACATTGTGAAACAATTTCCCAGTTTAAGATTAATTGGAAAGATTTCAGGAAAGTTTTGTCTCACTTGGCTAGAAGGGGAGTGCATCCCAGAACAGGCACTGTCCAGGAAAGCCAGTGGGAGGCTCAAAGTCACAGCACATATCAGCAACCAAGGCTCTTGGTCCTGGCTGAGTAGGCCAGTGGCACAGCGGGTCAGCTATGAGGACTCCAGCCCCAGTGCAGGAGGCAAATTGCCAAACCTAGAACCCAGGACTTAACAGGTGTGACTTGGATGGGCCATGACAGTGCAGTGGACAAGGAGCAAGCACCTGAAGTTCCAAAGCAGAAAGCCATTGGCCAGGCCATTGGCCCTAAGAACAAGAAGATTTAGACAGTGTTCCTTGTGCCCCAGCAGCAGAGCTCAGCTTTTAAAACCACAAAATAGACTAAAAATGAATAGGAATCAGAAAAGACTTCTGACCACAGAAACCTACTATAGTGACAGGGAAGAGTAAAATACAAACTCAATAAGAGGACAACAAGGTCAAAATGCATATACATGAAAATTCAAAGAATTGATCTCAAGCCCAAACAACCTTCTTGGAATAGCTAAAAATGATTATCAAAATCAAATAATAGGAGCTGAGGAAAAATTGGGAAAAAGAAATGAAAGTTATGGAAGGATGAGTCCAAAGCTTGAAAAAGGAAGGACAAAAATTGACTAAAGAAAACAATTCCTTAAAAATTACAATTGACCAGACAGGAAAAAACATCTAGTGAAGAAAACAACTCCTTAAAAGTAGAATTGGCCAAATGGACAAGGAGTTACAAAAGCTTACTGAAGAAAATAATACCTTCAAAAGTAGAATTGAACTATTGACTCTATGGGATTCCAAGAGTCAATCTAACAAAATAAAAAGGAATGAAAAAATAGAAGAAAATCTAAAATGCCACAATGAAAAAACAACTGACCTGGACAATACATCCAGGAGAGATATTTTGAGAATTATTAGACTGCCTGAAAATCATGATCACAGAGAAAAAAGGTCTGGACAGCATCTTGAAAGAATCCACCATTGAACTCCTGAAAGAGATCTCAAAATGAAAACTCCAAGGAATATGATAGCCAAATTCTGTAATTATTAGGTTGAGGAGAAAATACTGCAAGCAATTAGAAAAGAAAAAAAAATTCAAATCTCAAGGAGCCACAGTCAGGATTACATAGGACTTAGCAGCTTCTATGCTAAAAAAGATAAGAGGGCTTATAACATGATATTTTTGAAGGCAAAGGAAGTTGCATTATGACCAAGAACCAACTATACAGCAAAATTTAGCATATTTATTCAGTGGAAAAGATGGATAGTCAATGCAATAGGGGACTTTCAATGTTTCCTGATGAAAAGTCCAGAGCTGAAAACAAAATGTGATCTTCAAATACAAGATGCAAGACAAGCATACAAAGGTAAACAGGAAAAAATGTTATTTGATAAGGATAAACTGTTTACATTCCTACTTGGGAGGATAATACTTGTAACTCTTGAGAGTTCTATTAGGGTAGTTAGAAGGGGTATACACAGATAGAGGGTTTGGGTATAAGTTGACTTTGATGCAATGATATAAAATTAAGGGGTTAAAATGTACTTGGAGAAGAGGAGAGGGAGAGTAGGGTAAATTATATTTCATGAAGAGGTACAAAAAATCTATTGCAGTAGAGGGAAATAAGATGGAGTGAGCATTGTTTGAACTGAACTCTCATCAGCCTTGGCTCAAAGAGTGAATAACATATGCACTCAGTTGGGTTTAAAAATGAAAAAAATGCTCTAAATCACTACTGATTAGAGAAATGCAAATCAAAACAACTTTTAGATACCACATCTCCCCTGTCAGATTGGCTAAAATAACAAAACAGGAAAATGATAAATGCTGGAGAGGATGTGGGAAAATTGGAACATTGTTGCATTGCTGGTGGAGTTGTGAGATGATCCAGCCATTTTGGAGAGTAATTTGGAACTACACCCAAAGGGCCGTAAAAATGTTCATACCCTGTGACCCAGCAATACCACTTCTAGGGTTGTATCCCAAAGAAATCACACAAGTGGGAAAAGGACCCATATGTACAAAAATATTTATAGCGGCTCTTTTTGTGGTAGCCAAGAATTGGAAATCAAAGGGATGCCCATCAACTGGGGAATGGCTGAACAAGCTGTGGTATATGAAGGTAATGGAATACTATTGTGCCATAAGAAATGGGGATGATACGGACCTCATAACAACCTGGAAAAACCTACACAACATAATGCTGAGTGAGCGGAGCAGAGCCAGGAGAATATTATACACAACCACAGATATATGGATTCCATGAGGACCAACCCTGACAGACTTCACTCTTCTCAGCAATGCAAGGTACAAAGACAGCTCCAAAGGACTCGCAACAGAGAATGCTATCTACATCCAGAGAAAGAACTATGAAGTGTGAATGCAGGTTGAGGCACACTTCGTGCTCGCCTTTTTCCCACCTTTTTTTCTTCTCTTTTATTTTTGTTTTTGGTTCTTTTTTTGGTTCTGTTTCTTCTTTCTCACGATTCATTCCATTGGTCATAATTCTTCTCCACAACTTGACTAGTGAATAAATTAATTCAATGCAAAGTTATACGTGGTAGTTATATGAGATTCCATGCCATCTTGGGGAGGGAGGGGAGAAAATCTGGAACTCAAAATTATGTAGAACCATGGGTTGTGAACTAAATATAAAAATAAAAATATCCTTAAAAACTAGAATTCAGGAAGATGGCAGAGTAAAAGCAGAGACTTGCTTGACCTCTCCCCCAACCCCTCGAAATACCTGTAAAAAACTACTCTAAACAAGTTCTAGAGCTACAGAACCCACAAAATTACAGAATGAAACAAATCTCCAACCCAAGACAACCTGGAAAACTAACAGGAAGAGTCAATCACACCAGGCCAGGAGCTGAGCACAGTCTAGAGAGGGCAAAGCTGGCACAGACCTGGCTGGAGCAGGCCTCAGGGGATTGATTCACTGGCAGCTATGGGAGTTTCCAGACTTCTCAACCCACAAATCCCAAAGACAAAGTAGAAGGTTAGTGGGGAAACTTTGTCAGACCTGGGTGAGAGAGGAGCACAGTCTGGCCCCAGCCTCAGGGCAACGGAGGTGGTGGCGGTGGCATCAGGAGCAGTAGCTGCTTCCAGAGCTCCAGAAGCCCAGATGGTGAGAGGTTAGAAAAGCTGATCAGAGGGGGATTGCAAGGATATCCTGGCTAACCCTGAGGCAGGATTCTCTTTCTTTGTCCTGTTTGTATCCAGATCTCAGTCTTGGGTGCCATTCCTGGGGTGAAGAGGAGCACTGGCATGGCAGAGGTTGTGATGACTGTTGAAAAGGAATTTTCTACATGGTTCCAAGGCATAAAAGAGTGCTTGTGGTAACTCACTGACAAGAGCACAGGCCAAGAGAGGAGTAAACACCTCTCTTTGATCATACCACTTTGGAAGAACTGAAAATTTACAGGTGCCTAGAAATATCTCTGACAACAGCTGCACAAAACATCTGAAACTTGAGACAGAGCATCTTCCATTCTGGAAACAGAGTTCTACCTCAACAAAGAGCTCAAAAGTCAAGTAATTGGCTGGTAAAATGATCAAATAACATAAAAAATCAGACTATAGAATCTTGCTTTGGTGACAAAGAAGATCAAAACATGCAATCAGAAGAAGACAAAGTCAAAGCTCCTACGTCCAAAGCTACAAAGAAAAATATGAATTGGTCTGAGGCCATGGAAGTGCTCACAAAGGAGTTTAAAAATCAAGTAGGAGGAGTAGAGGAAAAATTGGGAAGAGAAATGAGAGTGATGCAAGAAAATCATGAAAAATGAGTCAACAGCTTGCTAAAGGAGACCCCAAAATACTGAAGAAAATAACACCTTAAAAAATTGAATAACCCAAATGACAAAAGAGGTGAAAAAACCAATGCTTAAAAAGCAGAATTGGCCAAATGGAAAAATGAAGTCCAAAAGCTCATTGATGAAAAGAATTTCTTAAAAATTAGAATGGAGAAAATGGAAGATAATGATTTGTGAGAAATCAAGATAACATAAAACAGAACCAAAAGAATGAATAAAATTAGAAAACAATGTGAAATATCTCATAGGAAAAATCACTGACCTGGAAAACAGATCCAGGAAAGAGAATTTAAAAATCATTGGACTACCTGAAAGCTATGATCAAAAATGAGCCTAGTCATCATCTTTCAAGAAATTATCAAGGAAAACTGCCTTGATATGCTAGCACCAGAAGGTAAAATAGAAATGGAAAGAATCTCCTGATTGCCTGTTGAAAGAGATTCTAAAAGGAAAACTCCTAGGAATATTGTAGCCAAATTCCAGAGTTCCCAGGTGAAGGATAAAATATTGCAAGCAGCCATACAGAAACAATTCAAATATAATGGAAACACAATCAGGACAACAGAAGATCTAGCAGCTTCTACATTAAAGGAACAAGGGCTTGGAATATGATATGACAGAAGTCAAATGAGCTAGGACTAAGACCAAAAATCACCCTCCCAGTCAAACTGAATATAATACCTCAGGGGAAAATGAACATCCAATGTTATATACCACATTCAAGCACTCATTTTTTTTAATTTTTAAATTTTTTTTATAATTAAGATTTTTTTATTTTTAGTTTAAAATGCTCAGTTTCACCTAATTTTGAGTTACAGATTTTTTTCCCAGCTTCCTCCCTCACTCCCCAAGAAGGGATGTGTTGCGAGGCCCTCCGCCTCAACAACCAAATCATGGGGGTCTGTTAGCCCCCCACACCCAGGCCTTTGCCTAGCAAAGGGCCTGATCTCGAGGACAATGTATGGGGTGGGAGCCGAAGGTGGTGAATGACTCCAATTTATTCAGGATAGCAGCAAACTTTTATATCTTTAGTGACTTAGGTACATTCTTTGGTTACGTGGGTGAAAGAACAGGTAACATCAAGACACCTGGGTACTAGGACCGCCCCAACTCCGCCTACTCTCCTCCCCTTTTCTTCCCACGCTAACCTGAAGCTCCCTTTGGTCAGGCAGTCCAGGCAAAGAACCGGAAGTTCCATGTGCTCTGGTGAGCCCAGACAGAGAACCGGAAGTTCCATGTGCTCAAGCAGGTCCAGGCAAAGACCTGGAATTGCTAGGGAGGCAACAAAGGCGAGACCCCTCCTCCTGGCTCCACCCATATCTCAGAGCCCTGAGTTTATGTCAGCAGGCCCTGGGCATGGAGGTCCGAGGAGGGCCTCTAACTCGGTGGAACAGGGATGGAATCCAATATATCTTCTACATATAACTTCACATTGAACTTATTTACACAATAGTCAAGTTGTTAAGAAGAATTATGACCAATGGAATGAATCAAGAGAAAGAAGAAAAAAACCAAAAACCCCAAAAACAAACAAAAGAGGAAAAAGAAAAAACAAAGGAAAAAAAGGAGACCAAACAGTGTGCCTCAATCTGCATTCATACTTCATAGTTCTTTCTCTGGATGTAGATAGCTCTCCCCATCATGAGTCCTTTGGAGTTGTCTTTGCACCTTGCATTGCTGAGAAGAACGAAGTCTATCAGGGTTAGTCATCACAGAATCCATATGTGTGTGTTAGTGTATAATGTACTCCTTATTCTGCTCTGCTCACTCAGCATTATATTATGTAGGTTATTCCATGTTATTATGAAGTCCCTATCATCCCCATTTCTTATAGCACAATAGTATTCCATTACCTTCATATACCACAACTTGTACAGCCACTCCCCAATTGATGGGCATCCCCTTGATTTCCAATTCTTTGCTACTACAAAAAGAGCCACCATAAATATTTTTGAACACGAGTCCTTTTCCCACTTGTGTGATCTCTTTGGGATACAGCCCTAGAAGTGGTATTCCTAGGTCAAAGGGTATGCACATTTTTATAGCCCTTTGGACATAGTTCCAAATTGCTCTCCAGAATGGCTAGATCAGTACACAACTCCAAAAGCAATGTAAAAATGTTCCAATTTTCCCACATCCTCTCCAGCATTTATCATTTTCCTTTTTTGTTATTTTAGCCAATCTGACAGGAGAGATTTGGTACCTAAAGGTTCTTTTGATTTGCATTTCTCTAATCAGTAGTGACTTTGAGCATTTTTTCATATCCCTACAGATATCTTTAATTTCTTCCTCTGAGAACTGTCTGTTAATATCCTTTGACCATTTCTCAATTGGGAAATGACTTGTATTCCCATAAATTTGACTCAGTTCCCTGTACATTTTGGAGATGAGGCCTTTATAAGAGACACTGGTTGTAAAGATTTTTCTCCCAATTTTCTGCTTCCCTCCCAATCCTTTTTGCATTGGCTTTTCTTATGCAAAAACATTTCAATTTAACATAATCAAAACTGTCCATTTTGCATTTTGTAATGCTATCTCTTGTTATGTCATGAATTCTTTGCTTTTCCATAAATCTGATAAGTAAACTATTCCTAGCTCTCCCAAATTGCTTAAAGTATCAGCCTTTATTCCCAAATCATGAACCTTTTTTACTTTATTTTGGCATATGGTGTAAGATATTGGTCTATGCCCAGTTTCTGCACTACCACTTTCCAGTTTTCCCAGCAGTTTTTGTGAAATAGTGAATTCTTAGCCCAGACGCTGGATTCTTTGGGTTTATCAAAGAGCAGATTGCCATAGTCATCGAGTACTGTGGCTTTTGTATTTATCCTATTCCACTCATCCACCACTCTGTTTCTTAGCCAGTACCAGTTACTTTTGAGGACTTTTGCTTTATAGTACAGTTTAATATTTGGTATGACTAGGCCACCTTCCCTAGCATTTCTTTTCATTAATACCTTAGATATTCTAGACCTCTTGTTCCTCCAGATGAATTTTGTTATTATTTTATCCAACTCTGTAAAATAATTTTTGGTAGTTCGATTGGTATGGCACTGAACAGATAAATTAATTTAGGCAAAATTGTCTTTTCATTATATTAGCTCGGCCTAACCACAAGCAACTGATATTTTTCCATTTATTTAGATCTGACTTTATTCACAAGAAAAGTGTTTCATAATTATGTTCATATACTCCCTGGGTTTGTCATGGCAGATGATTCCCAAATATTTTATAGTGTCTGCAGTAACTTTGAATGGAATTTCTCTTTCTTTCTTTTGCTGTTGGGCTTTGTTAGTAATGTATAAGAATGCCGAGGATTTATGTGGGTTTATTTTATATCCTGCAACTTTGCTAAAGTTGTTTGTTATTTCATGTAGTTTTTTACTTGATTCTCTAAGTAAGTCATCATATCATCTGGAAAATGTGATAATTTAGTTTCTTCTTTGCCTATTCTAATCCCTTCAATTTCTTTTTCTTTTCTTACTGCTACAGCTAACTTTTCTAGTACCACATTTATAGTAGGGGTGATAATGGACATCCTTGTTTCACCCCTAATCTTATTGGGAATGTATCTAGCTTATCCCCATCACAAATAATGTTTGTTGATGGTTTTAGGGAGATGCTATTTACTATTATAAGGAAGGCTCCATTTGTTCCTATGCTTTCTAGTGTTTTTAATAGGAATGGGTGTTTTATTTTGTCAAAGTCTTTTTCTGCATCTATTGAGATGATCATATGGTTTCTGCTAGTTTTGTTGTTGATATTATCAATTATGGTTACAGTTTTCCTAATATTCAACCATCCTTGTATTCCTGGAATAAATCCTACCTGGTTGTAGTGTAATATTTTCTTGATAAATTGCTGGAATCGTTTTGCTAATATTTTATTTAAAATTTTTGCATCAATATTCATTAGGGAAATTGATGTATAATTTTCTTTCTTTGTTTTGACTCTTCCTGGTTTGAGTATTATCACTATATTTGTGTCATGAAAAGAATTTGGTAGGACTCTTTCTTCACCTATGTTCCCAAATAGTCTAGAAAGTATGGGAATTAATTTTTCTTTAAATGTTTGATAAAATTCACATGTAAAACCATCTGGCCATGGAAATTTTTTCCTAGGGAGTTCATTGATGGCTTGCTCAATTTCTTTTTCTGAGATAGAGTTATTTAGGAATTTTACTTCCTCTTCTTTTAACCTGGACAATTTATGTTTTTGTATATATTCATCCATATCCCTAAGGTTGTCAAATTTATGGGCATACAATTGGGCAAAATAATTACTAATTATTATTTTAAGTGAATTCACCCTTTTCATTTTTGATACAGGTAATTTGATTTTCTTCTTTCTTTTTTGTAATCAAATTGACCAAAGGTTTATCAATTTTATTAATTTTCATAAAGCCAGCTCTTGGTTTAATTTAGTAATTCAATAGTTTTCTTGATTTCAATTTTATTAATCTCTCCTTTGATTTTCAGTATTTCTAATTTGGCATTTAATTGGGGATTTTCAATTTGTTCTTTTTCTAGCTTTTGATCTCCTTTTTCTCTTTTTTTCATGTAAGCATTTAGAAATATAAAACTCCCCCTATGAACTGCTTTTCCTGCATCCCGTAAGTTTTGGTATGTTGTTTCATTATTGTCATTCTCTTGAATGAAGTTATTAATTGTTTCTATGATTTGTTCTTTGGCCCACTCATTCCTTCCAATTAGATTATTTAATTTCCAATTAATTTTTAGCTTATTCTTCTTTGGTTCTTTATTACAGATAATTTTTATTGCATCATGATCTGAAAAGTATGCTTTGACTACTTCTGCCTTTCTGCACTGGATTGTGATGTTTTTATGCCCTAGTACATGGTCAATTTTGGAGTATGTGCCATGTACCACTGAGAAAATAGTAAATATTAAGTATATTTAATAAGTAAATTCACCACCTTCCTTAACAGGCGAGAGAGGAATATATTGGGAGAAGGAGAAAAGGAGAGATAGAGTAAGTTAAATTATCACACATAAAAAGCTGTTTCAATGGAGGGGAAGAAGGGGGAGGTGAAAAAGAATGAATCAATCTTACTCTCATTAGATTGGCTTAAGGAGGGAATAACATACACACTCAATTGGTATCTTAGGCTAGAGGAAAGTAGGGTGGAAGGGGATAAGCAGGGGTTGATGGAAGGGAGGGCAGATTAGGGGAGGGTGTAGTTAGAAGCAAACACTTTTGAAAAGGCACAGAGTCAAAGCAGAAAATAGAATGAATGGGGGGTGGGATAGGATGGAGGGAAATATAGTTAGTCTTTCACAATATGACTATTATGGAAATGTTTTGCACAACTACACATGTATAACCTATATTTAATTGCTTGCCTTCTCAAGGAGGGTGGGTGGAAAAGGAGGAAGAGAGAGAATCTGGACCTCAACGTTTTAAAAATAAATATTAATAATTGTTTTTACATATGACAGGAAAATAAGATATATAGGCAATGGGGTATAGAAATCTGTCTTGCCCTACAAGAAAGTAAGGAGGAAGGGGATGGGGTGTGCTGACAGAAGGGAGGGCAGACTGGGGAAAGAGGTAAGCAGAATGAATGCCGTCTTGGGGTAGAGTGTAGGGGAGGCATGGGGAGAAAATTTGGACCTCAAAATATCATGGAAATGAATGTTGAAAACTAAAAAATAATTAATTAATTGTAAAAAACATAGAACTCAGCAAATGGAAGCTAATGACTCCATGAGACATCAAGAAGAAAGAAAATGAAGTAGGAAAAAAAGAAAGAATGTGAAATATCTCTTTGGATAAGCAACTGACCTAGAAAACAGATCCAGGGGAGATAATTTAAGAATTATTTTACTACCAGAAAGCAATGATTAAAAAAAGAACTTACACGTCATCTTTAAAGAAAGTATCAAGGAAAATTGCCCTGATATTCAAAAACAACAGGTGAAAGAGAAATTCAGTGAATCTACTGATCACCTCCTAAAAGAGATCCCTAAATGAAAACTCCTTGGAATATTATATTTAAATTCCAGACTTTATAGGTCAAGAAGAAATTATTACAATTAGCCAGAAAGAAACAATTCAAATATCATGGATGCACAGTCAGACTGATACAAGATTTAGCAACTTCAAAATTAAAAGATAAGAAGGCTGGGATATGATATTTTGTAGGGTAAAAGAATTCTGATCATAAACAAGAAAATCTTACCCAGGCAAAATGAACATAATACATTAGACAGAAATGGACATTTAATGCAATTGAGGATTTTCAAGAATTCCTGATGAAAAGATGAGTTATATGGCATTCAAACATAAAACTCAAGAGAAGCATAAAAAAGTAAACATAAAAGAGAAGTTATAAAGGATTCAATAAAGGTGAATTATTTTTATTCCTACATGGAAAGCTGATACTTGTAACCTTAAGAAATTTATCATTATTAAGCAAATTAGAAGGAATATACACAGGCAGAGATCAATATATTAAAAAAAATGCAAGATGTTTTTCTCACAAAAAAAGTGAGATCTAAATTGGAGAAAAGTTAATTGTTTAGGGGCAGGTTAAGTCAATATAAGAACAATGGTAATTCCACTTAAATTAATTAACTTGTTCAGTTCCAGATCAATCAAATGACCAGAAATTATTTTATAATCTATAAAAATAATATTTATATGGAAGAATAAAAGGTCAAGAATTTCAAAGGTATCACTGAAAAAATGTAAAGAAAAGTTGGCTAGCATATCTCAAACTGTATTACAAAGAAGTAATCATGAAAAAGTTCTGTCACTAGCTAAGAAATGGAGTGGTAGAACAGTGGAATAGACTATGTAAACAATTTACAATAGTTACTGACCATAGTAATCTAATGTTTCTCAAAGCCTGAGTTCCAAGATTTGGGGACAAAACAAAAACCCTTTTTGACACAAATTTCTGGTTAAACTGGAAAGCCCATTGGCAGAAACTAGGTACAGATCAACCCTCTTTTTGTGGTGCAAAGCATGGGAAATTGAGGGAATTCCCATCAATCTGGAAATTGTTGAATAAGTTGTGGTATATGATTTTGATGGAATATTTTGTGCTATAAGAAATGATAAGCATGATGCTTTCATTAAACCTTTCAGAGAGTTATATGAACCGATGCAAAGTGAACTTATCAGAGCCATATCTGTATATACAACAACAACAATATTGTAAGGATGATCAATTGTGAATGACTTAGATATTCTGGGCAATACCATGATCAAAGACAACTCCAAAGGACCTGTGATGAAAGATGCCAGTCTCTTCCAGAGAAAGAGTTGTTGGAGTCATACTTTTTAACTTTAACTCATATTTTTCTTGCGGTTTTTTTTGGTCCATGTTTTCTTTCACAAGATGACTAATGTGGATTTTATTTTCCATGAATACATATTCATAACCTCTATGTAATTGCTTTACTTCTTGACAGATGAGAAAAGGGCAGGACAGAATTTGGAACTCAAAATTTAAAAAAAAATGAATGTTAAAATTTTGAATGTAATTGGAGAAAACATAAAACATTAAAAATATTCAATCTTTGCATTTCTGCAGATGACTGCATACAGCAGTATGCAGTAGACCAGACCTATTTAGGTTCAGGTATTTCTAGTACATGCATTTTGAACCATTTGGGGGTGTAGGCTATGTTCAGGGAAGACTAGTACCTCTGGTGTGAAGGTTGCCAAGCCCTTTTCAGGGCTCCTTTCCACCTTTGGTGTCCATCTGTTCCACTTAACTCTCACCTGTGGTTCCAAGAAGCTGTAACATGTGCTGTGGCCACACCCCAGTAAACCATTTTGGTAATTAGGTTAAACCACGTTGAAGGTAACTGAGGGGTCTCAAACCTGTTGGCGACTTAGGAGTGTATTTACCCGAAACGTGTGAAGACTTCCTCTGGTGGAACGGACAGATGACAACAACCTGTTTCAATGGCCATAAAGGCAGCTGAAGCAGGTGCTGTAGAGAGCTTAGAGTTTGTTTAGACATCAAACAAACCAAGGTTATCCCCTGTATCTTGAGCAATCACTAGACATCTTGATTCTATCCTGCCACTGGACTGTGATGACTCTGGAAGAGAGAGAGAGGCTGATGACCTATATAGCTCTGCTTCACTTTGATCCAATTTACGTACTAATCAAAAGGTATCACCCGTAGCATTTTTACCATTTTTACGTTTCTCAAAGTCCTGTGGTGACAAGCAAATGATGAAGCAGGCAACAGGAAGCTGTAATCACAATCCTGCAGAGAGGTGGCCCAGTCCATAAGGTCATATTCTCACTGGAAGCAGCTGTGGATTTGGCAGCCCTTGGATGTCCAAGCAGCACTTTTTAAATTTTTCAATTTATTTTTCATTACATAAATTTATTTATTTTCAATTTTCAGCGTGCCTTTCCACAAGATTCTGAATTCCAAATTTTCTCCCCATCTCTCCCCTCCCCCCACCTGAAGGCAGTGTGCATTTTTATTACCTCTTCCTCCAATCTGCCCTCCCTTCTCTTACCCACACCCCCTTCTCCTATCCCCTTCACTTCTATTTCCCTGTAGAGCAAGATAAATTTTTATACTCCATTGCCGGTATATTTTATTTCCCATTTGCATGTAAAAACAATTTTTAACTTTCATTTTTAAAGACTTGAGTTCCATATTCTTTCTCTTCCTAACTCCCCACACACCCTCATTGAGAAAGTAAGTAATTTCATATAGGTTATACATGTATACTCATGCAAAACACTTACATAATAGTCATGATGTGTAACACTTAACTCTATTACCCTCTATTCTGCCCCACCCTCCATTTATTCTATTCTCTCCTTTGAGCTGTCCCTCCACAAAAGTGTCTGCTTCTGATTGCCCCCTCTCCTAATCTGCTGTCCCTTCTATTATCTCCCCTCTTATCCGCTTCCCCCCTGATTTCCTGTAGAGTAAGATAGATTTCCATACCCAGTTGAGTATGTATGTTATTGCCTCCTTAAACCAATTTTGAAGAGAGTAAGGCTCATATTGGTCTGATCAGCCAGTCAGACACACTGTTCTTGACTCTAGCATACTGATATAATTTTGGTCCTTTTCAAATGAGGGACAAAAACCAACCATTTTGAACCACATTATTTTTGTGAGCAAGACCTCTTACAGGAATCCGTATTATCTAGCAAATTCATCATTGTCATTAGCTTCAATGAGCACAGTTAATGGCTTTTAACTAAAATCATGAGCAAATTGCAACTCTGTCTCAATTCCATAATTGAAATGCAATGTGTTATTTCTCATGTCTATTTTTTTCTTTTTTTTTTAATTTAAATTTATTTATTTAATTAACATATTTAGTTTTCAGCATTGATTTTCACAAGAGTTTGAATTACAAATTTTCTCCCCATTTCTACCCTCCCCCCCACTCCAAGATGATATATATTCTAGTTGCCCTGTTCCACAGTCAGCCCTCCCCTCTATCACCCCCCTCCCCTCTCATCCCCTTTTCCCTTCCTTTCTTGTAGGGCAAGATAAATTTCTACGCCCCATTGCCTGTGTATCTTATTTTTTAGTTGCATGCAAAAACTTTTTTTTTGTTTTTGAACATCTGATTTTAAACCTTTGAGTTCCAAATTCTCTCCCCTCTTCCCTTCCCACCCACCCGCCCTAAGAAGTCGAGCAATTCAACCTAGACCACATGTGTATCATTATGTATAACCCTTCCACACTACTCATGTTGTGAAAGGCTAACTACATTTTGCTCCTTCCCAACCCATCCCGCTTTATTGAATTTTCTCCCTTGACCCTGTCCCCTTTCCAAAGTGTTTGTTTTTGATTACCTCCACCCCCATCTGCCCTCCCCTCCATCACCCCCCCCTTTTATTTTTTTTTATCTTCCTCCCTCTTCTATCCTGTGGGGTAAGATACCCAACTGAGTATGTATGGTATTCCCCCTCAGGCCAAATCTGATGAGCGCAAGGTTCACTCATTCCCCCCTCACCTGCCCTCTCCCCTCCTCCCACAGAACTGCTTCCTCTTACCACCTTTATGCAAGATAATCCACCCCATTCTATCTCTCCCTATCTCCCTCTCTCAGTATGTTGCTCTCTCATCCCTTAATTTGATTTTATTTCTTTTAGATATCTTCCCTTCATCTTCAACTCACCCTGTGTCACACATATATATACACATAGATATATACATACATACACATTCACTTATATATATATAAACATATATATATATATACATATATATATATATATGCATATTCCCTTCAGCTACCGTAATACTGAGGTCTCATGAATCATACATGTCCTCTTTCCATGTTTTGGCCTGGGATGAGTTCATGTTTTTCTTGGAGGCTTTTGGTGTAGGCTGTATGACTTTGTTGTCTCCTTTAGGCTGTAGGTTTTGGTCTTTGTCACCAAAGAAAAAATCCAAAGTCTGAGACTGAATCTGGGTGTGCTTTCGCTGCCTGGCCATATTCCCAACCAACTAACTTGACCCTTGAGTTTTTCAGTGGGGTATGACTGCTTGTAGACTAATGAGTTCTATGTTCCATTTTTGGGGGGGAGGTGCCAGCTCTGTCACACCAGCACTACTCCTTCCCCAAGAACCCCCAGCCCGAACTGGGCTTAGATCTTCGGCAGGCTGTGCACCCCTGCTCTGATCCGCCACTTAATTCCTCCCACCAGGTGGGCCTGGAGCTGGAAGTAACAACAGCTGTAGCTGCCCCACCTCCACTGCCCCCGGGGCTGGAAGCCGAACCGCGAACTCCTTCCACTCCCGCAGCTTTTCCCACTAACCTTCTCCACAGTCTTTGGTGTTTGTGGGTTGAGAAGTCTCGTAACTGCCGCAGCTCACTGAATCAGGGCGCTAGGGCCCCCTCCGCCCAGCTTCTGGTCTGGATGGTCCACGCCTCTCAGGCTGGGCTCTGCTCCACTCCGTTCCCAGCTCCCAGCTCCGTGTGGGATAGACCTCGCCCTGAGACCATCCAGGCTGTCCTGAGCTGGAGCCCTGCTTTCCTCTGCTGTTCTGTGGGTTCTGCCGTTCTAGAATTGGTTCAGAGCCATTTTTTATAGGTTTTTGGAGGGGCTCGGCAGGGAGCTCAAGCTGGTCCCTGCTTTCCAGCCACCATCTTGGCTTCGCCCTCTTCTTTTTTTCTTTTTAATAATTTATTTCTTTTCTTTTTCATTCTTCCAAAGGGAAAAAAAAATCCTTAAAACATCTTAATTCCTTAAAGAAAATGTTCCTTTAAGTTATCTACAAAAAATCAATTCAAAATTACTATTTAAATACATTACACTTAAAAATATGCTTAATTGTGTACCCTAGAAATAGTAGTACAGTAATCATTAATTGTATACATTACTATAAGATGCAACATTCAGAGAGCTTTTGAAGTCTGAATTTTAATAGATCATATAACCCTCATTATTTTCTTGTTGCTATACTCTCAAAGAAATAGATAGAAATTTCTGTTAATTTTAGAGACCATTCAGAAATACATCTCTAACATTTTCAAATGATATCCAATCTTAAACACCCTGAGAAATACAGAATGATTATTACCAAAAAAAAAACAACCCTCTGATCTAGGTGACATTTGGATCATATGTGTTTTGCCCTCAACGTTGAAAGATAATTGTAATTTATTTTTTTGGAGGGAGGAAGGCAGGGCAATTGGGGTTAAGTGACTTGCCCAAGGTCACACAGCTAGCAAGTGTGTCAAGTTTCTGAGGCCAGATTTGAATGCACGTCCTCCTGACTCTAGCGCCGGTGCTCTACTCACTGCACCACCTAGCTGGCCCATATGATTGTAATTTAATATGTACATAAAATAACTAGTGTATTTCTTTTTAAGAGAAGACTATCATTTGCATTTCATGCTTAAAAATTAATGTATAATTTAATTTCCTCGAGAATTTTTTGATATGGCAGGGTAAATAATACATACATGCATGCACGCACACACACACACACACACAGACAGACAGAGACAGAGAGAGAGAGACAGACAGAAAGACAGAGACAGAGAGACAGAGACAGAGACAGAGACAGAGAGAGCAAGAGAGAGACTTACACCAGAAATTATAATGTAAATTCCAGACAGCTTTTTAAGATGATGCTCTTTCAAAGAAAAAAAAAAGGAAAAAGGGGAAAGAAATCCAATTTTGATTCCAATCAATATCACACAGTAGGAATTATTTTGGACTACAGAATAAAAATAATAGTTATTTTGGTGATGTCATCTTCTTAAATGAGAAATCTCATTTCATTAATTCTAGTGGACATTGCAATTTGTCTTGAGGTCTTTTCTTCCTTGCTGTATCCTCTTATCAGGAGCTTTATTTGAAATGTTAATTTAGTAGCCTGATTTATAATTAGTGCTTTTGCTAGAACACATACTATCAAAATTAATAATGTTAATTTAATGGGAAAGAATCTAAAGAAGATATTAAATACTAATATTTCTTTGCTACCAAAGATTTGAAAAGCGTCTTAATGAGACTGAGCTTACTTTATTAGTTTAAAAAGATCCTACAATAGATTCTCCTTAGCCAAAGAATAGATAGTGAAAAATTACCCTTGATTCAATTGAATCCAAAGAAGTTCAATTCAATTCACCAGCATGAGTGAAAAAAAATACTTTTGTTGCACAAGGCACCGGGGATACAAAGACAAAAAAAGGAAGGCAGATGCTTCATTCAAGGAGATTATTTTCTACAGGAGAGAGGTAAAGGAAACATTGAACAATTAAAAACATAGAAATATAAATAAAGTGAATATAAAATAATTTTGGTGGCAGATAAATACTAACAACTTGTGGTTTCTCCTTTCTTCTTGAAGAGGACCATGACATTAGGAAGATGATGCCATGACTTGCAAGGAAATTGAATTAATTGAGAGAGGACTGTGCAAAATCACCAGTCTCACTTTATCCTCCAGAGCCATCTGGGTCCAGTGGCCAGACATAGATGAGGACAAGTGGAGATGGCCTCACTAACAAATAAGATGCTCTAGAAAAGCCTCATGTATCAAGGTGTCACTTGAACTGAGGCCTGAAAGGAGCTGCAAAGGTGAGGAGGAAATCAGCCCACTAATGGAAGATAATGTAGTTAAAGACTGGGAGGCACAATAATGAGGACGTTGAATACCTGGAAACAGCAAGTAGTTCAGTTTAACAGAAGCATAGAGGTTGCAGAGAATAATGGGAAAGGGCTTTGTAAAGATTGATTGGAATCTGCTTGTTAAGGGCTTTAAATGCTAAACAAAAGACTTTGCATTTTAATTGAGTGACAATAGGGAGCCACTTCCCTAGCTTTGATCAAGATTTTCCATACTGAATTTTAGTAGAATCAATTTGACCTTTGTTTGGAAGATGGATTAGATAGAAGAGAGACTGGGGTTGCCAAATAGGAGAGTAATGGGGTAGTCAAATGAAAAGCAATAAAACCTAAACTAGTTTGGTGAAGTTTTCAATTACTCAATAGGTATTTTGTAAGCATTTATTATGTGCCAGGCAAGATACTAAATATTTTTTTTTCAGACGGGAGAGTTAAAAAATCAGTTGCTTTCTTAAGGAGCTTCCATTCTAATGAAGGAGGTAGCATAAGAATGAATAAGTTTATACAAAAGAAATACAGAGCATATTGAAGGAAGCCCTAGAAAGGAAGGCTGTAGTTATTGGGGGGTGGGGCAGCTTGTAGGCAAGAAAAGCTTCCTGTAGAAGATGGGAGTTGAATTGAGTCCTGAAGCAAACTAGGAATTCTAAGAATTAGGGCATGTGAAAGAAAGAACTCTAGGCAAGGGAATTAGGCAGAGTAAAGTCATAGAGAGTGCAGATGAAATACTATTCACAAGGAAAAGCTAAACCATTTGGATTTGGAGGGGCATCAAATATAAGGAGATTAGAGAGGTAGGAATGGGTCAGGTAAAATAAGAAACATAACAAAATTACCAACCAAACCAAACAAACTTTACATTTCATCCTGGAGGTATTAAAGAGATATTCAAGTTTATTTAGTAGCAGAGTGACATATGCAGACCATGCATCATTTCAATGCCCTTTGGCAGTTGAGTGGAGGATCAATTGGACTGAAAATAGGCTTGAGATAGGGAGAGTAATAAGTAAAATATCACAATAGTCCAAGAGAGGTGGGATAAAAGATTGACATAGAGTAGGGGCTATGTTAATACAAAGAAGAAATATATCCAAGATGTTGTGAAGATTAATTTTTATATTCTTTGGCAATTTACTGAATATATGAGGTAAATGAGAGTGAAAAGTTGAGGATAGCAATGACATTGTGAACCTGGGTGACTGGAGAAATGGGGATGATGTAGACTATAACAGAGAGGTTTTAAAGAGGAGAGACCACATATTGAAAAAAAAAAACAGGATAAAGGAACCACTTAAACCTTAGCAAGTATAAAAGGAACTTTTTACAACATAATATTTACTTCATCACAGATATATAAAGACACCCCTAAAATTCTGGAAGCATGATTCCCTTCTCTACCCCCCATCACCTCAGTTTCTGGGGAGAAAGGAGAGATTAGGTTCATATTTTATCTCAGTTGCTATATACTGCAGTCCCAATATTCCCTTTAGGCTTAAGTCCCAAGTATCCTGGTTTCTCAGAAATTCAATTCTGGCTACAGCACCCCTCCTTCAATTTTGGCTCCAAGTTCACCATTCCTTGACCTCCTGGTCGTCTGGGGACTACCTCCATCACCTGAAACTGAAAACAAACAACACAAAACAGAAACAAACACTCCCAGGACTATTTCTTGTGGTCCAGGGTAGAAGCGAAGTAGGAGAAGGATGTTCCTTCCCTTCTCACAAGTTCAGTTCATGGCATCTTCACTGGATACAGCATAATGAGTGAAAGTGAAAAAAGATGATGAAAAAGAGAACATGGCTAAAAAAAGGAGTGATCAAGTGAGTCTTGCCAGTTTTAGTCAAAGGAGGCTAGCCCCATGTACGTGGTAGGGGACACACCTGTGGGCATGTTTTAAAGGCCCCTCAATGGTGTCTCTACATTAGTAATGGGCATACCCAGTGAAGCTCTGGGAACATAACAAAACAAATCATAGTCATGTGGAAGGGGAAATGAGAGGGAGAGAGCACACAATGGAAAAACCTGGGCAGAAAGAGAAAATAGATGAGAAGTTCAGGGAACAGTTCATTTTGGTTTACTTCTATGATGTGATAGTAATAGGAGGTTTAATCATCTAAACATCTGTTGGGCTGCCAAAGTCAGAGCAGCTTATAACTTGTGAGCTTGACTTAATAATTTATCTTTCAGAAGGTGGGGGTACTAATAAGGAGCTCTAATTCTGAGTAAGAAAAATTGGTTACTAGGTAGCAAATGATGGGAACTTTGCAGCTTTCATTGCCATTCCTGTTCCTTCCTTCATCCTATCTTGGATATGAGACTGTTACAGAGAAACTTTCTGCAAATATTTTTCCCACCTAGATCTTTCTTTGTAATCTTTGAATTCAAGGCTTTGTGCATGTGGCCAGAGTGGCCTTTGTTTTCTTTGAGTGACTCAGTTTATCTCATTGACACTTTCTGGGTGCTAGGCCTGTTGCTCCTCTTCCAGGGCAGAAAGCCCAGAGACCCATGCCTGGGAGCAGAGAACTTCCTGTGTGACCTCTTCTGGGGCAGGAAGCCCGGAGACCCATGCCTGGGAGCAGAGAACTTCCTGTGTGACGATTCATGGGGTTGGCTGAGGGGAGGTGTTGACTCCAGAGCCACGTCCTGTTGGGTGTTACATGGACGTGAACCTCCCAGGGTCCTAGGGGAAGGGGCCAACTCAAGAACCAATCGGCCCTGGTCATTCAGGCAGCGCTTGATGATGTCAAAGTCTCTATAAGAGGGGAGAGGACAGCTTGAAGATCCTCTTTCTGATTGGCATGGCAGCGGTGGCGAGTATGACTCTGGGCCAGCCCAAACTCTCGGGCTGAACCTAGATGTTGGTAACTATGAATTGTATTGGGTCTGAGGGTTGATATTTGTAATTTGTTTGTATTTTTTCTGAAGTTAGGGCTACTGGTTGTTTTTCCCCTGAACTAAATGAATGTCCTAAAGTTCAGGGTACTGGCTGTTTTTTCCCCTGAACTAACTGAATGTAGTCTGTATTTGGCCTGTCTGTTGATGCTTGTCTGTGTGCTCCCCTGAACTAACTGAATGCTGGATTAAAGAAAGCTGGTCAACCCCTTCACCTTGCTCTCCTTAGTTAAGTGGATCAAAAGAACCTGTGCTTTCCTGGCATGCTGGCAGCCTCCTGGGTGCTGGCTGTGGGTGGATCTTATGCCCCCACAGAAGCTGCTAGCCAGATTGATAAAACAGTGCATTTGGTAATTTCATGAATTCGAAAGTGTCTATTTTCTGGGAATTTTTTATCCCTTGTTTGTTCACAGAATCACCACCCCTCTCCCATCCATTTTTCTAAAAGGTTTTTATTTTTGGAACTTCTAATTTGTTAATGATATGACCTTTATATCCAAGTCATATATCCATTTTAAACTTATATAGGCATACAGTGTGAAATATCTGTCAAAACCTAATTTATTCCAAACCGCTTTCCTTTTATCCTTACATTTTTACCAAACAGTGATTCCTTACCCCAGAGGTTTGGAGACCATCAGGATTCAACAATATATTGACAGCCTTGTACATTGAGTAGAATCTAATAACATGAAGTTTAATAAGGACACCTACAAGATCATAACTTGAATTTTTAAAAAAAAATCAACTTCATAAGTTCAAGAAGGAGAATACACAAACACAAAATTTTGTCTGAAAACGTTCCCTTGGATTTAATAAAGTTAAAACAGCATGACATGGCAGCCAAAAATTCTACTTTAATCTTCAGGTACATTGAAGGAGATATAACTTCAAAATAAAGCTATAATAACTCTCTTATACTCTGTAAAGGTCTGATAAAATCTGATGTACTAAGTTTGTTCTTGAACACAGCAGTTTAGAAAGACGGTGATTAGCTAGAGAATGTCCAAGTTAGAAACAAGAATGATAAAGGTCCTTGTGTCCATGCCACATGAGGATTAATTTAAGGAATTGAGTAGTTTAGCCTGGAAGAGAATAAAATAAAGGTGAGAGAATGGAATATAATTGATGTCTTAATTGAAACTGTTTTGTGGATGAGAAATTACCAATGTCCTCTTTAGCTCAGGGGGCAGGACTATGAGCTGGGGATAGAATGCAAAGAGCCAGCTCTTGACCAAACAGTAACCTATTTTTGTTTATTTCCCTGCCTCATCTCTCTCCACACTACAATTCTTTCTCCATAGAGCCATAAAGCATAGACTCCCCATGTTCACCACTCCAACCAATTTAGCAAATTTCAGTGACTCCCTGTTGATTTTGGGGTAAAGATATAAGTTCTCTGTTTATTGTGGAAAGATCTTCACTATATGCCCCCATACTACCTCTCTAACCTTATACGTTAGTGCCCTATATACACTCTACAATCTAGCCATTCTGGCCATATCCACTATTACTCATATTTATTATTCCATTTCTCTATCTGTGCCTTTTAACTCATGACAATTAAGTCCTGGAAAGTTCTCTCTTCTCACCTCTGCCTCTAAGAGTTCCTGGCTTTCTTCAAGACTCAACTAGAAGTCACTTATGTATGGGATTACTTTCCTGATCTCCCCACCTACTAGTGCTTTTTCATCCAAGGTGAGCTATGTGTGCTTTATATGATCTTGTATTCATCCTTACAAGTACACAGGCATAGTGACCAACACATAGTAGGTATCAAATTAATGTTTATTGTCTAACCTTTCTCCTCCATTAGAATGTAACCTTCATGAAAGCAGGGACCGATTTTTGCTGGTGTTTTGTATTGCCAATGTGATACTCAGAGGAGCTTCTATGAATATGCAGGTGTATTTCCAGGTTTGAGTCACACAATATAATAGACTTTCTTCCTCAAAAGCAAAACCAAGATATTTATTCAGATACCAGAAAGCCAAATCCACCATGGTGACAAAGAAATATGTACATATTTTAAATGCACAGAGCACTGCCATCCCCAAGCCTTCTGTTTGTTAGGCCTTCCCACAAACAAGCTGCCTTAGGCAAAATTCCTTACTGTGTCACTCACACCAGCTGCTCTGCTTCTCTCTCAGCTCTGCCTCACTGTCTCTCAACTCTGCTCCACCCCTTCCTGCTCTACCCAATGGGCAAGTTCCTTCCACCACAGGTTCCATGTGACTTGGGCTTCCGTGTGACTCAGGCTCAAAGCAGGTCACATAGGTTTATTAATTGGTGGGAAAAACCTTCCTATTCCATTAACAATACATCTTTCTGTCCCCAAAGCTTAATACAGTATTTGGTACCTAATAGGAACTCCATGGGGGATATCTAGGTTGTGCAGTAGATATAGCGTTTGCCTGGAGCCTGGAAGACCTGAGTTGGTATCTGGCCTCAGACACTTACTAACTGTGTGATTCTGGGCAAGTCACTTAACCCTTTTGCCTCAGTTTCTTTGCCTATAAATTTAGCCAAAGAAGAAAATGGAAAACAACTTTATTATCTTTGTGAAGAAAATCAAAAATGGGGTCACAGACTGAGACATGACTGAAATGCCAGAAGAACTGGTACTTCATGAGCACTTATTTTTTACTGGATGGGTTGAGAAGCTTATAAGGAAATGAGCCATGTGAGTGTCCTAAGGCATCGCTAGGACTTAAAAATAAGAAAAAGAAAATCTTGCATATAGGACAATATACTCTAAGTAGCTAAAATGGTACTTGTTCAGTAATGGTTTTCCCTTTCATAAACAATGTGTGCTTTACCTTTGTGACATTACAAAATGGACACTTTCAGATGAGGAAGCTGTGGTTGTTCTAATGGAATGCCCATCTGATTAGACTATGACCACAGCAATGATGAAGCTGACATAACTTGTTATCTGTTATGACAATATCAATGAAGTGATTACCCTAGGGTCCTATGTTTCTAGGTTATAACAGAATGATTACAGCATAGAACCTGGAAATAAAGTAGGCATTACATTGATTTTGAGACACACGACATTGCTCAGGGCTAGAATCCTTATGTGAGAGTTACAGATAAGACAGCTAGATCTCTAGAGAACAATCTTTTTAACCTAGAGCTCATGGATCTCTGTTGTCCATGGATAGATTTCAAAAGGAGCCATGAACCTGAATGGACAAATTACGTAATTCTTTTCACTAACCTCTAGCTAGATTTTGCATTTCCTTCCATTGTGATTGTAACCAACAATCATTAATCTGAGTAGGGATGCATCATCTTAAACAGAATGCCAAAAAACACTGATAAACAAACAAAAAAGTCTAATAACTACATCTTCAAACTGTATGTGATACAGTTAAGTAATGGGGTGGACACAACACTGTGCCTGGAGTCAGAAAGATCTGAGTTCATATCCTTCCTCAGTCACTTCTTAGCTGTGTGATCCTAGGGAAGACATTTAACTTCTGCTTTGCTTTCCACATCAGCAAAACAGGGCTAATAATATCACATACCTTACAGGGCAGCTTTTGAGGATCAAGTGAATTACCATAGGATATTGAAAATCTTAAATTATTGTTATTGTTAATATTATTATAGAAGTCAAAGAAATATGGCAGGGTTTTTTTTTGAGACATCAGCAATCACATTATTTGTGTTCCTTCATAATTTACTCAGAGATGCATGTCAAGATTTTGTTAGTAAAAATTAATCAAAAATATCTTAAATATTGGTAAAAAGACAGTATATCTGATCAAGGAAGATCTGGATATCTTCAAACTCAACACGTCCAAAATAGAATTCATTGCTTTCCTTTCTAAACCGACTTTTCTTCCAACCTTCTGTTTGTGTTGATGCCACCACCACCTTTCCAGGACTGCAGTCCTTCTATGGCTTCATAATGATCCTCTGGTCTTTCCTTTCTGTCACTTCTTACATCTAAGTATTGAGAAGACTTGTCAAATCTACTTCCACAATAGAATGTATAGGCAGATAGGAAGCATGATAGATAAAGCACTAGTCCTGGAGTAAGGAAGATCTGAGTTCAAATCTAGCCTCAGACATTTACTGGCTTCACATTTCAGTAGTAGGGCACTTGGGAAGCCTGGAGAAGTCACTTACCCTCTGTCTGCCTCAGTTTCTTCAATTGTAAAATGAGGATAAATAGATCATCTACCTCATATAGTTGTTATGGAGACCAAATGATATATTTGTAAAGTACTTAGCAAATTGCTTGCTCTTCTCTCCACTCCCATAATCAATCTCCATTCATTTAAACACACAGAACTGGACTATACTAATAAATTCATAATTGGTCTCCTCACCTTCAGTCTCTCCTCTCTACTCAATCCTCCATCAGAACTGACAAGGTTGTTTTTCCTAAAACACAGTTATGACCATGTAATTGCCCTGATAAAGAAGCTTTGGAGAACCTTCTTATCTCTAGGATAAACTACCAACTCCTCTGTTTATCGTTTCGAGCCTGGACATTTCTATTCTTGTTTTATTCTGTTCCCTTTCATTCGCCTTGCATTACATACAAATTAGTGAACTCATATTTCTCCGTACATGACACTCTGTGTACACAAGCTATCCCTCATGCCTGGAATGAACTCTCTCCTCACTTTTTTCTTGAAGATTACCTTAGTTTTCTTTCATACTCAAGTGCCAGCCTATACAGAAAGCCTAGTCTAATCTTCTTAGTTCCTAGTGCCTTCCCTACCTCATCTAGATATTACTTTAGATGTATCTAGTTTATGTTTTCCTGGGCATATGCTGGTACTCCAAGTAGACTAAAAGATCTTTAAAGGCAGGGCCAATTTAGTTTTAGTCCTTGAAACTCCCAACACTTTGCACATATTAGATGTTCGCTACACACTTGTTAAATTGAATTAATTCAACCTCCTTCCACATCTAGTCACTCTACATCCAAAGAATGAGAATAAAAAGATTTACTGTCAGAAATGACATGAGTTTGCAAAATTGAATTGGGCACCAACCGCTGATAATTCACAAAAGGAATTTCAGGGTTACCTTTTCCATTCTTTGTCCCATTGAAAAATACTCTCCATGTCATTACTGAAAGATGCACATATGATTTGCGCTTGAAAACTTTCAGTTATTGGAAGGTTATTTTCATTTGCTACAGTCTGGCTAATTGTGATATAGTTTTGGATTTTTAAAAATATGTCTTTGTTGAGGGCGGAGCCAAGATGGTGGCTGGTAAGCAGGGACTAGAGTGAGCTCTGTACCGAGTCCTTCCAAAAATCTATAAAAAATGGGTCTGAACCAATTCTAGAATGGCAGAACCCACAGAACAGCAGAGGGAAGCAGGGCTCCAGCCCAGGACAGCCTGGATGGTCTCTGGGTGAGGTCTATTCCACACGGAGCTGGGAACTGGGAGCTGGGAGCTGGGAACAGAGTGGAGCAGAGCCCAGCCTGAGCGGCGTGGAACACCTCCAGGATAGGGTAGGCTTTGAGAACAAGGGGCAAGCCCTGTGGTTAGTCATTTTAAAGGCTTCCTCAGTTTTTCAGCTTCCCAGTTCTAGCAAATTTTACCCCCAGGATAGTGAGGGGAATTTGGCATCTAAGCCCAGGAAGATTGAGGGAACCTCTGCTGACAAGGAAAGCCAGATGCAGCTTTGTGCAGAAGAGCAGTGGAGCAAGAAGGAAATAGCACAAGGCCAGTGAGTGCAGAAGCAGGGAGGCAGAAAGCCCCTGGCCATGGGCACTTGCAGGAGGTTGGAGGCTTGACTTCGGTTCCAGGCTAGAGGGGAGAACTGAAGATTTGAGGCCAGAGGCACCATCCCCAATACCCCAGGGCTGGAGGTGATTACAAAATGCACAGACAAAGGAGAAAGAATTCAACCATAGAAAGCTATTATGGGAACAGGGAAGACTGGAGTTCATCTTCACAGGAGGAAAGCCAAGAAGGAAGCCAAGAGTTGCTCTTCTACTCCAAAGAGTAACATCAAATGGTCGCATGCCTAAAAAGAATTCATAGAAGATTTTTTAAAAAAAGACTAAAAATCAAATGACAGAGATGGAGAAAAAACTATTTACAAAAAAAGAATAATCCAAGAAAAACAAGAACATTATGAAAGGAAAGTCACAATAATACAAGAAATAATTAAAGAAAGTTGTCTTGTATTACAACAAGGGGGGAAGTAGAAATAGAAAAAATTCATTGATTACCACTTAAAACAGATCCTATGTGGAAAGCTCATACAAATATCATAGTCAAACCGCAAAACCCACAACTCAAGGATAAATTATTAAAATCAACAAGAATAAAACAATTTAAATATGATGGTGCCACAATTAGAATCACACAAGACCAAGCAGTGGAGACATTAAAGGACAGCAGGTCTTGGAACATTATATATCAAAGAGCAAAAGAACTGGGGCTCTGGCCAAAAATACACCCAGAAAAGTTAAGCATGATCCTGAATGAAAAGGACATTTGATGAACTGGCAGACTTTCAAGTCTTTTTAAAAAAAAAAAAAAAACACCTGAACTTAGTAGAAGATTTGACATATGATAGCCAAGAGAAATGTAAGGCACGTACCAAAGACTGATTATATGGGATTCAATAAGGACAGACAATTTATATATATATAAATATGTGTATATATATACATATATATATATATATATACATACATATATAAATGTTAAATGTGAAACATATGTCTAAGATTCTTATTAATAATTAGGTAGCTTATCAGAAAGATTGGGAGGAAACCTGAGTTTGATATGAATTTAAAAAGTAAAACTATTTAGAAACAGCTAAAAACAGTAACTATTCTAGAGAAAGAAGGAACACAGAGGAATTAGATGGGGGAGGAGGGCTGGTAGTTCTGGTAAACTACTTTTGTTGGAAACAGGTTTAAGAGGGAATAATACATATATATTTAGAAGGTTATAAAAGTCTTTTCAATTCAGAAAAAATAAAACAGTAAGGGGGTAGGGAGGGGCAGAAGACAAGGGAGGGATCTTTAGATGGGAGGGTAAGGGAAAGGGTTGTAGGGGACTAAAAAAGGGCATTTAGATTTATAGGAATGGGAGGGGATGGGAGGGATGCTTGGAGGGGGTAGGCAAGTAATAGGAGGACAAAGCAGTGGCTAGAAGTAAGGAGGCAAGAGGGATAGGAAACAAGAAATATGCACCAGCATAAAAACAAAAACCAAAAGTGGAATTTGTTTGGGAAAGTATATGACTATATATGTACGTATACATATATGTGTATGTATATATCTATAGCTGTAAAGAAACATATCCAAACTTAATTGTGGCCTTCTGGAGATGGGGAGGAAAAAAATTAAAACTGCACAGCAGAGAACAAAAGAAAACTTACAAGGAAGCAAAGAAAAGATGGACTACTCTCAACACAATATGTAGTCTTTATTTTACAGGCTTTCTTGAAATGAAAATTTATTGTTACATACTTTGAATCCTCTCTTATCTTCTGCTGTGCACATGACATGTTTTTTTTCCTCCCTTCCTTTGAATTTAAGCTGTAACATTTAAGCTTATGATATGTTTCTGTTTCTTTTCTGTATTCAGTATTTGTGTTCTGGTGTTTTAATTTAAAATAAAATTTAGAGGAAGAAAAAAAAAAGATCGTAAAAGAGTTCTGAAATCCAAAAGTCTGAGAACCACTGGTCTTCATTCTTTTCCAGATTACATTCCTGATTCAAAATTTTCTCTATCATGCTATTTAAACCTCTTCATCCTGAAAGTTCATACTACTCTTAGACTGTTTACACTGGGAATATCCTCTATCTCTGTGGCCTCTTACTCTGATTTTCTGATTCTTCCTGGAACCTCCATTATAAGGATGATGCCTAATTGTTCTCCAGGCTTCACTCCTGACTTTCCTTACTACTTTTTCTACTATGCCTCCAGTGACTTTTGTCCTCATTGCAATTGGCTTTTGGACAGATTTTGCTTCTTTATAGAGAGTGGAACTGTTACTCTTCCCTTAAAGCTGTGTTTCTCAAACTTTTTGTCTCAGGGCTCCTTTACTCTCATAAAAATTATTGAGGATACCCTAAGCAGTTTTTTGTTTGAGTTGGTCATATCTATTGTTATTTGCCATATTGGAAATGAAACTGTCTTAATATTAAAAAAATTGAAACATTGTTCTTACAAGTAACTTTAAAATATTATTTTTTTAAAAAAGTGGTCCTTATTCCTTTTTTTACCTCTATATATATATATATATATATATATATATATATATATATATATACACACACATATGTATACACACACATTGCTTAACCACTTGGAGATAACCACAACAAATGTTATAAGAATCTGTCTGAAATTTATTTTATGCTGAATTGCTTTCCAGTTTTCTCAACAGTTCTTGTAAAATAAGGGATCCTTTCCCTCTTAATTTGAGTTTTTATATTCTGGAGCATGGTTTTGTTTGTTTGTTTTCCTTTTGGGTCTTGCTTGTCTAGTCTGTTATACTCATATACTTTTCTATATTTTTTACGAGTACTAAAGAACTTTTATTATTATGTATACATCACCTTCTCAGTCAAATAAATTGATAAGTTGGCATGTTTTCAGGAGAGAATGAAGAGAAAGTAGGAGATACCTTATATAAGGATCAGTTATATGAGTTGCAAATTGTTAGGGAGGTTTAGGGGGAGTAAAAATTTAGCTGTTTTCAGTGATTAGAAGGGATACATAATTATAGCTTTCCCACTTAACCACAAAGAGTAATAGATAAAAGTTGCAAATCTTCATTGAGAAACTGAATGACCATATGTCATTGATGCTGTATAAGGTACTTTTCTATGGGATGAAACTGTGGGACCTTCAGTCTCCCTTCTAAACATCCTACTCTGTGAAACCACAGATTTTGCTTTTTTCAGTTATAAACCACTTGAGGTTATTTTTACTATAGCTTTAGTACTACTGGCTATTGCATAGAATGGACATATCACCTTTTAAAAAAATTTGGATAACACCCCAAAAAATAAAGCAATAAATGCCATGTTGCCATCCCATTTCCCCAGCAAGGAACAAAGTTTGAAAAATGCTTTTTTGAGAACAATATTTCAATCTTTATTTGATCAAGGTGTCATGCACACATCTTATATAAGAACTGGTAGATAAAGAAAACAATTGTCTAACAATAACTTTCCAAGAATTGAACATTCCATTAACCCTCATGTGCCAAACCTCGTTACATATGTGAAATCATCTTTCCAAAAGGCAGTTCACTTCTGCTTTGGAGCAGCACATAATAAACTCTGTAAAATCTAAAGGTAGGTGGTGTGGCTCAAACCCAAAATAAGGGTGCGATTTTTACTATCTAGTAGCTGGGAACTTGCCAGTGAATCAAAAAGGAAAATGATTGTGTACTTTGCATGCCAAGACAGAGAATGCAGAAATATTGTGAACACTTCACTAGAGGCAAACATTAACCACAAGATTTAAATATTTATTTCAACAATCCGGCTAGCAGCTGCTACGGGGGTGTAAAGCCAACAATAACCAACTCACAGAACACTGCAAGCCCGGGTCCTTTTGATCTGCTCTACTAAGGAAAGCAACATTAAGGGGTTAACAATCTTACTTTAATCCACTGTACAAATATCATTCACTTAGTTCAGGGGAAAAAACCAGCGCCCTGAACTTCAGAGCAAATACAAACAAATTACAAACATACCAAATATAATTTTTAATTACCAAAAAGCATCAATATCTGAGTTCAGCTGGAGGGCTCTTAACTGCAGCTGCCCAGAGTCCCACATCAGCACATCGCCAAGAGTGAGAGTCCTATGCAAATAGCTCTGTCTTCTCTTTTAATGCACTCTTTAGTGGCCATCAAACATCATCTGAGGGACCACAACTTAAGCTCTTAATATTGGTCCTGGAGTTAGCACCTCCCCCTAGGACCTTGAGGGCTTCACAGTCACATCCACTTAGCACCTAATAGAGGTTTTGGGCCTACTTGGGAGGGAAGGTACAATCAGACCTCCTTCATTGTCCCCACCTGGAGCCCCACCTTAGTTACCAATTCACACCCACATAGGCTTAGCACCTAATAGACAGGGGTTTGGGGCTGGGGCTTACTCAGTCAAAGACACTGAATCAAAGAAAACAAAGGCCAAACTCTTCAAGGGCATTTGGTAGAATAAGTGCTAAGAGCCCATCTTGATCCCCAATACAACATTACAACAATGGACTGTGATCAATTTCTTGTATATATCCTCCTCCTAGTAATGAGGTAATGTACATACTTTGCCCTTTCTCCAATGTGTTTTTGATTTCAGCTCTTGCTCTCTCTTGTGATTTATTAATTAGCCACAATTCCCACTATCAACTTACTCCATTATCACCAATTACAAGGCATAATGGTGCCATATACCAGCTGTCCCATGGCTCATACCTGAAATACTATCATTTAAATGCAATGTTTAGTCAATTTCTAGGCTTCTTTTTACCATCAAGGCACATCTCATTGGATACAAACTAGAACAGCCGTTGTTCTGTACTTTACCTAAAATAGAAATTGAAATCTGACATTAAGCTGGATATGGAGAGATGTGAGACAACTATCTCATTTAGCTTAGTTCACTCTAGCATAATATCCCCTTTATCGACCTTGGATTGGGGAGTACTACTATTGTGGTGACAACTAATAATGGTTGAGGGAAATCCTCAGTGATAAGAACATGTATTCAGTCAAGAAGTGAAGAAAATAAGGCAGATTATCCATTTTTGTGTTTGAAAAGATGGGAGAATCAATTTATAAAATACAAATCTAATAAAATAAGTTGCTATGAAACCTGCCTCATTCCTAAAAGGATATTGTAAAACTCCTTTTATAATACTAAATACTTCCTTCCTTCCCTCAACTAGTCATTTGCACTACAGCTTTCGAGTTCCCAAAGAGTAAATTTGAAATTTGTATAAATCTATTTGAATTTTACAAAAAGGTCCTCACACGTAAAACTGAATATGTAGGGTTGGATTTGCATGTACGATGGCTGCTTACTTGTTATGTATAATGAGAATAAGGCTTCTATTATATTTAATGTTGATCAATATATGTAAGGAAGATAAGTAGAAACTGACCAGGTTATATGTGCCCCGGTAGGCAGGTTTAATTGGTAGAGGATCAGTATCAACAGTGGTAAAGAGTCATATCAACATGTGTGGCAAAAAAGTGTTGTTAATATGTGCAAGAGGGAACTTGAAGTCTTTTTTAACTGTGTATTTTATAGATTTTAACAGTATAGATTATAAATATTACTATATGTATACATTTGTGTAGAGTAAATAATAGATTATAAAATATACTTCAGGGCATGGTGAAGTGTGGAAGAAGTGATAGAGGTGAGCCCAGGACTGGCTGCTTAGGATATGGTTTAACTGCTGGGCTGAGCTGTTCTGTGTTAGGGCAACCTTCAGCTGAGCTGGGTATTATGCCACTGTAGGGACTTCCATTTCCCCTTCTGTTCTAGTTCCAAAGAAAAAGCTGGTGCCAGATATCACCCTGTAACGTCTTCAGACCTTATAATTTCCACTAGGTCATTTATTGAGTATTTACATCTCAGAACACTCTTGCACCTAAGATCAAGAAAAAATAAACAGAGACAGTTGTCACAGTTGTTATAGTTAGGTGGAAGACAGGACTATTAACATCCCCCACCTGACTCTCAGGATTAGCTCTATTTTAGGGTTATTAAAGTGTGTGTGTTTGATAGATCTCTTGGTAGTCTAGTATATCTGATATATCTATTCTCAGAAAAAAATGCAGAGAATGAAATACATAGGTTCTCAAAGGATACTAATTATTCCGAAATAAAGAAGTAAATTTTTCACTGTGTAATTTATGGACCATTCTCAAATTTAGCCACAGATCTCTTGGAAGCCATGGACCTCAGGTTAACGATTCCTATTCTGAGTAGTGCAGCTTCCTTGCTGACACAAAGAAAAAAGGGAGCAACAAAGAAGTTTACCTCTTTTATAAACTCTTTACCTCTGAGTGATTAGTTCTCATGGTTTTAGAGCCAAATAGCAAACTTTTCGTCATTATACAGTATCAATCCTTGAGTCATCTCCAGATCATTTTTACTAATGATAGCAAGGAAATATTAGGATATTCTTCACACGCTAATGTATCAAGTTCCCAAACCTCCTCAAAAATCCCACTTTGAGAAAATAGCAGTTGTTTAGTCAAGAGCTCCAAGGCCCAGAGTAGCACAGAATTATACAGGTAGCAAGTGGAAAACCTACCATTCAAATTCAGGCTCTTTTATACCAATAGCTGTGCTTTCCCCACTATGCCACTCTATCAGTTTATGGATCTAGGAGTCCTTCTCTTGTGCCTTATTACTGGAGGGTAGTGACACTGGCCTGTTTAAGCTTGTACCAATAGCAAGCAAATTTCCAGCAGAATTTACAGAGCTGGAAAAAGCTGTAAGTATGATCTGGGAAAACCTAGGCTGATCCATAGATATCAGTAATATTTAAAGCACAACAGAAGACTGGGTTCTGGTTGACAAATTCTTCAAACATGATGAACATTTTGAAAAAAATGTTAGTTTTATAAAATAATTAAATGTATTACAAAGTCTTAATTAGGATTACTATGAATTTCTCTGCCATATTTTACCAATGAACCATTCCATAGGTCCATGAGTTTGACTTGATTCCTTGGAAAATGCTAGAAGAATAAACACATGATTGGGAAAAATCTAGAAAGGAAAGTGGTAATTTGAAAAGAAGCATCATGGTTTCAGAAAAAAAATATCATTCTAGACAAATCTCACTTTTAAGCTCATTTAATAAACTAGTAAAAGAAGGAAATGCTGTAGATATGTAACTCTAGATTTTATGGAAGATTATGATAAAGTGTCTCATGCTATTCTCAAACAAGATGGGGAGATATGAATTAGATAATAATGTAAGCAGATCGATTTAGAACTGGTTGTGGGGACATTTTCAAAGATAATTTGTTAATGATTGAGCATCAACATGACAGGAGGTCTCCAGTTTAGTACCCCAGGAATGCCAACTACACCCTGTTCTACTTAACAGTTTAATACATGATTTGGATAAAGACATAGCTGGTATGCTAATCAAATTTTCATATGCAAACCTCGAAGCGATAGCTAGCAGAGTGACTTGCATTATCAGGATCCAAAAGAATTTTGGCAGCCTAGAGCATTGGAATTAATCTAACATGATAAATTCAATAGGCATAAAATGCTAAGCCTCACACTTGGACACAAAGAATAAGCTTTATAAATACAAGATAGAGGAGCATGGCCAGACAGAAGTTATTCTGAAAACAAGAAGTATCTGGGGGTTTAGTGGATTGCAAGCTTAATATGAGTCAGCAATGTGATGTATTAGCCAAAAATGTTAATACAATCTTGAGTTTCATTACGAGCCTTCAGGAATAGGGAGGCAAAAATCCCAATGTTCTTTGCTTTCATCAGACCTCATATAGAGTATTGTATTCACTTCTGCACACTATGGTTTAAGGACACTGAGGAGATGGAAAGTGTTAAGAGAAGGGCAACCAGGTTAGTGAAGGGCTCTGACCTCATGTTAAAAAAAATGACTCCTATGACTACTTAAAGGAATGGGAAATATTTGTTCTAGAGAAAAGATGGGCATGGAACTAAACCATATGGGAGCAGGAGCAGGAGCAGGCCCAGGGCTGAATTGCTGGCAGCAGTGGTGATCCCCAGGACTCTTGGTGCAGAATTGAATCTGTTGGAGCTAGCTGAGACAGAAGTTCAGTGCCTACAGCAGCAGCAGCAGCCACTCCTGGAGCTATCAGCCCACAGTCTAAAGCTTTAAAACTCACCTTTTTGAAGTTCCAAGACCCATGACGACCAGGTAAAATGGCTCTCACCCCTCCCTTGACTAACCAGAGGATACCGCCCTACAAGAAACCCTGGAATAGAGGAGCCAGAAGTGGGTTTCAGTAGTGTGATGGAAGTAGACCAGTGCAGGAAGGGAGGTATCCCAGCAAGCCCCACCTTAACACACCAGTGGGAGTTCCTGAGCTCCAGGGGGATGGAGTCATCAGAGGCCATCACTAGAACCCCAAGTTTGCCTTTGCACAGCCAGGGGAATTAGCAGACACCAGCACAGGCAATGACTGAGACCACCCATGCTATAGCACAGCCCTAGGGAAGAGAAGACTTCCAGCAGCTATATTCTGCCTCCCCCCACACACACCTCACGCTCTAACCCCAGAGGAAACTCAGAAAGACTTCACTCTGTTTGATCCTTGGCACACACCAGTCAGCTTCAGCTCAGCACCAGGTGAGTGGCAGCATTTTATAGCCTCTAGCTGACAAAACCACAGGCCACAGCATGCAAAGCCAGTAACCAGGCCCCTAGCTCCCAAGACAAGAAATTTGCAACAGGGCACCCTGTGCTGCAGAAGCAGAGATCCACCTAAAAAGCCAGGAAAAAAAGCAACCACCATGAAGAAGCCATCCAGAAAAACAAGGACCATTGATTCTTATTACGGAGAAAGGGAAGATCAAAATACCAATTCAGAAGAGGACAGTATCGACACTATACCTACATCTGAAACCTCAAAATGGAATATGAACTAGTCTTAAGCCCAAAATGTATTCCTGGAAGAGCTCAAAGAGGATTTTAAAAGCCAAATTAGAGAGGTAAATGAAAAAAAAAATGGAAAAAAATCACTTATGAGAACAAATCTTTGAAAAGTAATATTGGTGCAATGGTTAATGGAGAAAATGAGTCTTTGAAAAGTAAAATTGGACAAATGGAAAAGGAGGTACAGAAGGCAAATGAAGAAAACAATTTGTTAAAAATTAGAATTGGGCAAGTAGAAGCTAATGACTCTATGAGGCATCAAGAATCAATCAAACAAAATCTAAGGAATGAAAAAAATAGAAGAAAATGTGAAATATCTCATTGGAAAAACAACTGACCTGGAAAATAGATCCAGGAGAGACAATCTAAAAATTTTTGGTCTACTGGAAATCCATGATGAAAAAAGAGCCTGGACAGTATCTTCCAAGAAATCATCAAGGAAACCTACTCCAATGTCCTAGAAACAGAGGGTAAAATAGCCATTGAAAGAATCCACCAATCACCCCTGAAAGAGATCCCAAATCGAAAACTCCAGGTGATATAGTAGCCAAATTCCAGTATTATCAAGTCAAGGAGAAAACACGGCAAGCAGCCAGAAAGAAAGAATCCAAATACCATGGAACTACAGTCTGGATCACACAGGACCTTTTAGCTTCTACATTAAAAGATCAATGGGAATGGAATATTATATTCTGAAAGGCAAAGGAGTTTGGACTACAATTAAGGATCAAGTACCTAGCAAAATTGAGCATAATTTTTCAGGGGACGAGATGGACATTAAATGAAATAAGGGAATTCCAGATCTTCCTAACAAAAAGGCCAGAGCTCAATGGAAAATTTGATCTCCAGATGCAAAACTCAAGAGAGACATAAGAAGGTAAACAGGAGGGAAAAAAAGCCTTGTTATTCAATAAGGGCAAATTATTTACATCCTTATATAGGAATGTATTGTTTCATATATATATATATATGTTAATCTTGAGAATTGAATAGTTATGACGACAATGAAAGGGATATTCATAGACAGAGGGTATGAGTATAAGTTAACTGATGTGATGATAAAAAATAAGTAAGGGGTGCAAAGGGATTGTTCTTGGAGAAGAGGTAAGGAGCAGGTAGAAAAGAATAAAATACATGAAGAGGCACAAAAACATTTTATAGAAGAGGGAAAGAAGGGAGAGAGAAGGGCAGTGTTTGAGCTTTACTCTCATTGGATTTGATTCAAGGAGGCAATAAAATACTCTGATAAAGACCAAAATCAAACTTATCCTACAGGTAATAGGAGGGGAAAGGGGAAAGAAGGTGGTGGGTGGGGTGGGGTAGAAGGAAGGGAAGAGGTAGCAAGGGAAAAGAGTAAGATAAGCAAGGGGGGGTTGATAGGTAGGGAAAATTGAGGGAGGCAGTGGTCAAAAGCAAAACTGTTTTGAATGGTGGAAGGGAGAAGGGAAAAATAAAAGCATATATAGGGGGGATAGGGTGGAGAAAAATACACAGGTAGTAGTCATAACTGTGAATGTGAATGGCACAAACTCTCCCATAAAATGGAGGTGGGCAGCAGAATAGACTAAAAACCATAATCCTAATATATGTTGTTTACAAGAAACACATTTGACACAGGGAGATACACACAGAGTAAAGGTAAAAGGCTGGAATAGAATATATTATGCTTCAGCTGAAGTAAAAAGGAGCAGGGGGAGCAACCTAATTTCAGACAAAGCAAAAGCAAAGATAGGTCTAATTAAAAGAGATAAGGAAGGAAATTATATCCTGTAAAAAGGCACTATAGACAATGAAGTAACATCATTATTTAACATATATGCACCAAATGGTATAGCATTCAAATTCTTAGAGGAGAAGTTAAGGGAATTACAGGAAGAAATAGAAAGCAAAACTATACTATTAGGGGACCTCAAACTCCCCCTCTCTGACCTTGATCAATCTAACCTCAAAATAAACAAGAAAGAAGTTAAGGAGCTGAATAAATGTTTAGAAAAGGTAGATATGATAGATCTCTGGAGAAAAAAATGAGGATAGAAGGTAAATACACTTTTTTTCTCAGTGGTACATGGCACATACACAAAAATTAACCATGTACGAGGGCATAAAAACATCACAATCTGGTGCAGAAAGGCGAAAAGTAGTCAATGCATCCTTTTACATTATGCAATAAAGATTATTTGTAATAAAGGGCCATGGAAAGATAGACTAAAAACTAATAGGAAGCTACATAATCTAATCCTAAAGAATGAGTGGTTCAAACAACAAATCATAGAAACATTTGGTCACTTCATTTGGGAGAATGATAGTAATGAGACAACACACTAAAATGTGGGATTCAGCAAAATCAGTTCTTAGGGGAAGTTTTCTCTCCCTTAATGCTTACATGAATAAAATAAAGAAGAAGGAGATCAAAGAATTCGACATGCACTGAAAAAGCTAGAAAAAGAGCAAATTGAAAGTCTCCTATTAAATACCAAATGAGAAATACTGAAAACCAAAGGAGAGATTAACAAAATTGAAGTCCAGAAAACTATTGAACTAATAAATAAAACTAAGTGCTGGTTTTATGAAAAACCAATAACATTGATAAACCTTTGATCAATTTGATTAAAATATGAGAAAAGATGACTGTGGGAGGGTAGTAGACAATACCAATTTTCAGGTATTTGAAGGGTTGTCATTTGGAGAAGGGAATATAATTTTTCTTTTTGGTTCCAGTGTAGAGGATGGAAGTTGTAAAGACACCAATTTAGGCTTGATAACAAGAAAAATTTCCAAGCAATTACAGTTGTCAAAAATGGAACTTCTTGCTTCATGAAATGGCAGGTTACTCCTCCTTGGAGGTCATCAAGCAGAAGCTGGACAAACATTTGTTGAGTATCGCATGGTAGGTATACCCTTAATGTATCAGTTAGAAAATATGGTGTGTGAGGTCACTTTTGACTCTCTAATTTCATGATTCTGTGAGAAGAAATAGTATAAAGATAATCAGAAAGATAAATAAAGATTTAGATTGGAGAAGAATTGGTCACTTATGTAACCAGAATGAGGGATATTTGATGGATAACCTGTTTGTATCATTGTTATCTCTGCAATGTTGAAAGATTTTAGGGAAACCCTACAAGTATATTGAGTGGATTTTTGTGGGAGACTTAAGGGAAAACATTAATAATGGTGGCACAAGATGAGAAAACATGGAGATGTTGTGATACAAATCACTGGGGTTAGTGCCCACTTTGATAAGTTCCAAAATCTATTACAATATCAAGATATATCAATATGTCTGAATATATCAAATTCTGAATCTACATGGACCCAATTGAAAAGAACTGGCATTTTACTTATGAATAAAGGTACCCCTGCAGCAGCTTATACACACAACACATGCATATACCATATCTGTACCAAAATAACCGTAACACCAGCAGAAATAACATAGCAGAAATAACAATGATAAAACAAAGTGAAACAAAACAACTGTTCTTACTTTTATTGTCAAAGTGATTCAGGGAAAATTACCTTTGAAGATAGGATATTTCTATGTAGATGATTTATTTTTTTTAGTGCCTGTAATTAAAAGTTAATGTCTTTCTTCACTCCCTCTGTCCTTCTATGCTTTCTTTCCTTCTTCTCTTTCTTCCTTCCTTCCTTCCTTTTTTTTCTTTCATGTTCTTTATCCCTTTCCTTTTCTTCTTTTTCTTTTGTGGTCACTTCACATTGATTTGAAAAGGATAGGAGTTTAGTAAAATAAAATGTCTTCACTGTCATTCTGATCATTCACATGCAGCAAAGAATGCGAACATTTGAGGATGCCTATTTGGCAATTAGAACATCGCTAGCCACTCAAATACATAAACACTTGATTTGTTGAGAGATACCAATTGCCCTTTCGCTATAGTACTTGAAATATCTGAGCATTAATTATGCTACTTTAAAAGGCAACAACAATTTTATAATATTTCAGTCTTATAATGATATCTCAAGGAAATCTGGTCTTTGAGCTGTATAAAATGTATTGAAGATAAAACTTAGATGACCTACTGTATGAATGCAAACAATAAACTCATCAATCCAAAGAAAACTTAATTTGTGTCTCTCTTCTGGGCTCTGAGAAGCACGTGAATGTATAAAGAAACTTTTAATCTACAATATACACAGTCATGTATACAGAAGGGATGCTTAAATAAAAGAAAAATAATAGTTATACTGACAAAGTATTTTAAAATTTGCAGGATAGATACCTTATCTCATTTAATCCTCACAACCCTGTCAAGTAGGGTTTTTATTATCCTGTTTTACAGATGAGGAAACAAAGACTTAGAGAAGTTAAGTGACATGTCCATGGTCAAACAGTTATTAAATGTTAGAGGCTGGGACCATTTGATAATAGGTTCTCTTGACTCCAAGTCATTTCTCCATTACAAAATGCTGCTGCTCAAAAGAGGAACAATTAAATGTCTTATTGCTATATTTTTCTTAGTTCAATACCTTATAAATAGAAAGGTATGGTAGAGGAATATGCCAGGAGGGGGGAAAGAACAGAACAATTAGTGAAATTATCTCACATAAATAGGATGTGCAAGTAGAAGTCTACGCAAGAAGGAGGAGGGAATGATGATGACTGGGTGACACTTGAACTTCACTCTCAGCTGAATTGGTCAAAGGAAGAAAGGCTGGATGGCCACTTGGCAGCAACAAAGTAAATTATTTTAATTCAAGTATATGTCCAGTGCCTAAAGTGCCTTCTGATTTTGCCATTTTAAGATTCTGTGGTTGTCCAGCCTTTTCACTAGGCCCTATATAGTAGGTATGTGTATGTGTACTCTTTCTTCCTTTGACCGTTTTCTTTTCTGCTTTGCTCATGGAGTACAATGCATTGTTTGGTGCAGTCACATACACTAAGTAGTCCTGTAACAACATTTGATACTAAGGTTCTTCAGGGAGACCTTGTTGGTGTCCTTGAATACTTTATTCTGTCTACCACGTGAGTGCTTGACTTGTGTGAGTCCTTCATAAAATGATTGTTTAACTAAGCATGCATTTGCCATTCAAGGCTACATGGTGAGCCCAATGGAGTTGTGCTCTCTGAAGAAGAGTTAGAATGCTTGGCAGTTCAGCTTGAGCAAGGACCTCAGTGTCAGCTACCTTATCTTTCCAGGTAATATTCACGATCTTCATAAGACAATTCAAATGGAAGTGGTTCAGTTTTCTGGCATTGCACTGCTAAACTGTCTAGGTTTTGCAAGCAAAAACAAACAAACAAAAAACAACGAAAACCCCATGAATTCAGTACAATGGCTCTGTAGACCTTCAGTTTGCTATGCAGCCTAATGCCTCTTATCTCCCATATTTTCTTTCAGAATTTCAAATGCTGATTTAGCCCTGGCAATGTGTGCATCAATCTCATCTTCTATGTGGACATCCCTGGAAAGTGTACAGCCAAGATAAGTGAAATTATCTGCAATATTAAACATTTCTCCATTTTCTGTTATTCCATGAATGGATGGTGCAATGCTGAATGGTAGAAGACCTCTGTTTTCTTGATGTTGATTGTCATGCCCAAATCAGAAAAAGTGGAAGAGAAGTGATCTATACGCTGTTGCATTTCAACGTCAGGGGCTGAATTGAGTGTACAATTATCTGCCAACAAAAAGTTACATGTGAACACTTCCTCCATTTTAGTATTGGCTTGTAGCCTTTTCAAGTTGCATAGTTTATTATCAATGCAGTAGCTCACCTTGATGCTCTTCTCAACCACCTCCTTGAAGGCAATTGCCAACACTGAAGAAAACATCATCGACTTGCTTGGATCACCCAGTTAGTAAGTATCTGAGGCTGGATTTGAATTCAGAAAGATGAAGCTTCCTGACTTCAGGCATGAAACTCTATCCACTGTGGCCCCTAGCTGGCCTAATAAAAGAGGATAAACTTGTATTCTGGTTGACTCTAATACAATGGTAGGCACAGATTAAAAATGTAATTGGAAGTTTTACCCATAAAAATAAATCACTATTGATTAGAGAAATGCAAACTAAAAGTACTCTGAGGTACCACCTCATATCTAACAGATTAGTTAATATGACAGAAAAGGAAAAAAAAAATACAAATGTTGAAGGGGATATTGGAAAATTGAGACACTAAAGCACAATTGGTGGAGTTGTGAACTACCCCAACTATTCTGGAGGGCAATTTGGAACTATTCCCCAAGGACTATAAAACCATGCATACCTTTTGTCCTTGCAATACTAGGTTTGTATCTCAAAAAGACTTTTTAAAAAGGAAAAACAATCTGTATGTAGCTATTTCATTTAGTCATAAAATTTTCCCTTATCCATATATCTGAGAGTTTTTCATGCTTCCCTTATATAATCTTTTTGTTTAAATCATTTATACATTTTGAACTTTTATTGGTAAACTACATGAGAATTTGGTTTGTGAAAAATTTCTACCAGATTATTTCCCAGTTTTCCCAGATTTTCTAATCTAATAATGAGCTCTTTTGTCAATAGCTGAGATCTTTTAAGTTTTATCTTCGCTAAAATTTTCTACATCATTTTTCTTAAGACTATATAATAAACAAAATACTAAATCAAGTCTTGATTTGTTTTTGTTAATTTCTGAAATGTAAATGCTCATGTGAACATGTCACAATTGGCTCTAAAGAGTTTTTATGGATTTCTTCCAGTACCCCCCAGACCTAATCCCTCTAGGGATATGTTGGTACTTACCATATACTAGAACTTTTCCCAGACTAATGATAACTGCTAACCTTTTGAATTTTGCCATTTACTCTATGAAATATGGTATGTACCTTCTCTTTTTTGCCTTGTTTTTCTGCTCTGGAATTGACCACAAATATTAATGCCTTATAAAACTTTATAGATCTTACACCAGCATGGTCAACTTTGTGCTTTCACAAACAAAAAAACCAGCCTGACAGAAAACTATAGGGTCTATGTTATTCACAGAAATAATAATTAAAAGAACTTAAATTTATCTGATGTTTGAAAAACTGACAATACATTGCCTATTTTATCTCATTTGTGCCTCACAACAATCTAGTGATATTAAAGGCTTATTTTTGTATTTGTGTACCTGCGTATCCATGATTTTATTGGCGTAGGGAACTCAAGATAACGAAACTCCCTCTAACAATTTTGGTTAGCATTTGATCTGTAATTTATTGTCTTTGAAAGTTGTCTAAGAATTGGGAGATTAAGATCCTGGAGCAGGGTCAAATAGATAGGGTATGTCAGAATCAGAACTTGAATCTATGTCTTCCTTGTTCTAAACACAGCACTCTATTTGCTACATCCTGATGATTTAACTTATCACACACATGCAACCTGTTTTTGAATTTTTGATTAATTTATTAAATCTCACACTTTAGATAAGGGATGGCTTTAAAAGATGGGGAAGGAGTTGAATGTATAGGTGTTATATGTAGAAGTGAAGCAGTAAGAGAAAACATAATAAATGTGAATCTAGCTTAGGTCTCTGAGTGTTTCCATTATGGAGTCACTTGTACACTCTGAAGCCCATAATACAGTTTGTGATTTTTATGTGCAGAGTGACTGATAAAAAACAAAGAAACTGTGGATTCCACTCAAATAAATGTTTTGTATCATGTCCTTAGTTATTCTTGGCAGTGTCACATTCAGCTGAGAGTAGGAAATCACATTTAGTGCAAAATAAAATTGGGCAGGGAGGTGATAAGTATAAGATGAAATGAAGCAATAAGCAAAAAATCGGTGGAAAGTGCTCAAAAAACACCCAGATTGAGATATAGAAAATATTCTGCTTCAACAATGAAGGAAAGAGAATGGACTCACCCTCAGATTGAATGTTCATCTCCATGTCTATTGCTCTGACTTGAACTGACTCTGTCCTGTCCTGTGATCTTAGGCATTATCTTTAGAAGTTCAGCCATATTTTCTGCCTGTAACAGGACACGTAACTACTTCTTCCCTACCAGACTTCTCCTCAACTCAATTGTATGTTACCTTGAACTCCCATGTAATTATTTAATTGGCATCTTGATCCCTCTCAAATAACTCATCTCTAGCCAAGTATCCCATTAATGAGGCCTTGCATAAATCGACAAACTTCTTCATACACTGAAACATCCCCACTCTTCAGACCAGCAACTTGGATTGTCAAGCCACACTGCCAAGTCATATTAGCCATGATCAACATATCTCAACGTATCTACTATTATAGATTTGTATTTCCCCTGTTCTTCACCTATCCTGGCCTAATTCATGGTCATTGTGGCATGCCGAAGTTTTTGTTTCCTCTTTAGAACCTAAATATTTTGGACCTGCTTTCCCCCAGGTCTCTAAATTCTTTCCAGCTGTTGAAAGAGAAAAAAAGATCTATGCAAATCAGATAATTTTTATTTAAAAAAAACTCCTAGTTTTTTCCAGAGTCTGAAGTCACTCTCCCAGGCTTACAAAGACAGTTATTAATCCTTTGGGATCATGGTCTCTTTGTTCTTCAGTGTTTTCCAAAGCCTCTGTGATTGAAGTCCACCTTTTACTGTTGTTCCATATTTGACTTATAGTTGTATACTCCTCCACCATTCCCAAATAGTTTACAATGAGAAGTAAAACAAACCCATACCTCCTCTAACATTTACCATTTTCCTTTTTCTGTTGTATTAGATAATGTGATAGGTGTGAGGTGGAACCTCAGATGGATTTAATTTTCATTTTTCTGATCAACGGTGATTTAGGAGTACTTTTTCATGACTAGAGAGCTTCTTCTTCTGAAAACTGCCTGTTAATATCCTTTGACTATCAACTGGGAAATAACTTAGATTCTTATAAATATGACTCAGTTCTTGATATATTTGTGGAATGTGGACTTTATTGGAAAAATTTGTTGTAAATGTGTTCACAGTTATTATTACTAATAGTATAATTCCCTCAATTCTGTTTTCCTCTGTTTATTCTTCTTTCTCTCTCTTTTCATCCTGTCCCTTCTCAAAAGTGTTTTCCTTATGGTCACTGCCTACTCCAATCTGTTTTGTTTCTTTCTTCAATCAGCCTACACCCTTTTTGTGTCCCCTTCCCCTCCTACCTCCCTGTAGGATGAGATAGATTTCTATGCCCAACTGAGTATATATGTTATTTCCTCTATAAGCTGATTCCAATGAGAGCAAGAATCAAAAATTGTCCCCCACCCTGCCGCCTCCTTTTCCCCCACTATAAAAGCCCTTTTGTGCTTCTTTGATGTGAAGTAATTTACACCATTCAACCTACACTTTTCCTTTTTCTAGCACATCTCTCTAACCTCTTAATTTTACTTTTTTAGATATCACCCCATCATAGTCAACTTACAAATGCATGCCCTCTGTCTATGTATGCTCTTTCTAATAATGGTAAAGTGGTTAAAAATTATTATTTTCCCAGGTAAGAATGTAAACAATTTAACCTTCTGATTTGCCTTTCCTGTTTAACTTTTTATTCTTTGTTTGAGTCTTGTGTTTGAATGCCAGTGTTTTTATTTGGCTCTGTTTTTTTATCAGGAATGCTTAAAAGCCCTATATTTTATTAAATAGTCATTTTTCTCCTGAAGGATTGTAATCAGTTTTGCTAGGTGGACAATTCTTTGTTGTAATATTAGATCCTTTGGCCTTCAGAATATCATATTGAATCCAGTTCTTTATTGTAGAAGCTGATAATTCTTGTGTTAGCCTACCTGTGGCTTCATGATATTTGAATTGTTTCTTTCTGGCCATTTGTGATATTTTCTCCTTGACCTGGGAGCTCTGGAATTTGGCTATAAATTCCTGGCAGCTTTCATTTTGGGATCTCTTTCAGGAGATAATTGGTGGATTCTTTTAATATTTATCTTATGCTCTGGCTATTGGATACCAGGAGAATTTTCCTTGATGATTTCTTCAAAGATGATGTCTAGGCTCTTTTTTTGATCATGAATTTCAGGTAGTCAATAATTCTTAAATTATCTCTCCCGGATCTGTTTCTGAGTCGGTTGTTTGTCCAATGAGGTATTTCACATCTTCTATTTTTTTAAAATTCTTTTGATTTTTTGTACTTTTTTTTTCAATATCTCATGGATTCTCTAGCTTCCGCTTGCTAAATTTTAATTTTTAAAGAGATCCTTTCTTCAGTGGATTTTTGTACTTATTTTTTTATTTCCATTGTCTTATTCTGTTTTTCAAAATGTTATTTTCTTCAGTATTTTTGTGTCTCCTTGTTTTTCATAATTTTCTTGTACTATTCTTGTTCCCCACCCCCAATTTTTCTTACCTTTCTTATCTGATTTTTAAAAATTCTTCCAGGAATTCTTTTCTAAGCCTGAGACAAATTGACATTTTTGGAGGTTTTGGATAAAGCTGCTTTGACTTTGTCTTTTTCTTAGTTTGTTTTTTGATATTCCCTATCACCATAGTACTTTTGTATGGTCAAGTTCTTGTTTGTTTGCTTCTCTCATTTTCAAGCCTATTTCTTGACCAGTTTTATGTTAAAGTTGGTGGAGATATTGTCCTACACTGCAGGTTTCTCATACTACTATTTTCAGAGCTGTCCTGTTTCTGTAAATTTTCAGTTCTTCCAAGGTTGTATGATTTAAAGAGAAGTGTGATCACTTCTTTCCCTGACTCGGATCTGATCTGTGAGTGACCCCCAAAACTCTTTTCAACCCTGGAACTCTGACCACTGCCCTAGCTACCCTTGAGGCCACCCAGTTTTGCATGCTAATGTTCCTCCTTGCCCTAGGACTGCTACCTGAAACTAAATTTGGGCAAGGCAAAAGAGTCCTATACGCATTGCCAGCAAAGGGTCCCCTGTAATCTCCTTCTCACAGTTGTCCAACTCCTTTATGGTCTGTGGGCTGAGAACTACAGAAGCTACTGTTGCTGATTCAATGCTCCTAAGGCTTGCTGTTGACTTGCCCAATGGTCTGTGTTTAACTGACCTCTACTCTCACTCCAGTGAGACAGACTTTCCTTGCCCACCTTCTAAGTTATTTTGGGCTGGAATTCTTTTTCACCCTATCCTTTTGTTGATTCTGTTACTCCAGAATTCATTTTGAGGTATTATTTTGAAGTTTATTGGAAGGGAAATTTTCTAGAAAAGGCTTCTGAAGACACTGAAGTTGGAAGAGGCTTGTAATACACGCTGGCCCTCTGTGGGTAGAGAGAAAGGACTCAGATTTCCAGAATAAACAACCCATTTATGAGATTATTTGCAAACATCTGAAGACAATTCAAATAGGGAGTAATTTGCTTAATTGGGGATTTAGTTGTGGATTGAAGAAACAAAAGGTGATGATAGATTTGAATGCAGCCTGTGTTCAAGTGGGCAGACAGTTTCATCTTGGTTTTTGAAGGTGATTGAGTAGCGTTTGCCTCATTTGTCAAGATGACCTCAAAATGATGGAAGGATTTTTCACCGTGTTGAACTTTCATAGATGAATCTCAACGAGGAGCAATCTCCAAATAATGCTAGCAAGTTGCTGTAACCAGATTTCCTTTTCTCCAGTGCTCTTCTACTTTCTTCTTTGTCCTACCTTTCTTGGTTTCTTCAGGCCTGCCTCCCTGTTGAGTCTTTGCTTTGGCTTCATTTGCCTTTGCCTCTCAGGAAGTAACTCTGACAGGCTGTGGCTCTTAATGTTTAATCTCTGCAAACATGTAAAACAGCTTATTTCCTAAATCTCTCCCAACTGAGAAAGGTTGCTTTTTTTTTAAGATTTCTTTTGATGAAGCTTTCTGATCTGTTTCACAATAAACATATATGGACAAATGAGATACTTAAATTGATGAACAGGCCACTGTCTCAGGCCCCAAAGTTTAGACAATTTTTATTATTATTTATTGAATATGAGACTAATGTGATCATTGACTGTCCTCTAGTGAAATTTTATGTAAATCCACAAAAGAAATGGAACAATACCAGACTCAAAGTCGGGATGACCTGGGTTCTATTAAACTATGTGACACTGGACAAATCATTGCATCAAGCAACTGAGTAAAATCTGGAGTTGCAGAGCCACTGGTGATCTGTATTGATAGGTAGTTTGTCTGTCATATACCAGTGAAATCACAAGTGTGAATTTCCTACACTGACCAAAAGTGAAATGCACATACAGCACACACACACATACATGTACACACACATATGCACGACTTTCATAGAGATTCAGCTTTAAAATATTGAAAAATAAAAACTAAAGGCTACTAATATTATCAATAAGGTCCAGATGGTCTGATGCCACATAAAAGTCATAAGGTTTTATTTCTTAGATGATACCTCTAGTTCAGGTTCAGGCCATTACTAGTATAAACACAGTGATATTTCACTTTCAATTGCACACTGAAAGAGACGGGGAAGAGTAGGAATTGGCCTACTGAGGACGCGGATGTCCACAACTATCCTTCAACTTAGGTACAGGGCAAGTTTCTGTTTTACATAATATATGTGTGTCAAGTTTATACTTTTAGAACAGGGTCATATTAAGAGCCAGCAGCATTACAAGCATTATTCCCCACACTTCTGAAAAACAATAACTTTCAGATCTTTCTCCTCAGCTTCTAAAATCCAAGGGAAGCCAGGTCAGACAATTGAGATCTCACAGTTGACTCTTCAAAGGCCACATGTAATCAGAGGTGACATTCTTCAAAAATCATTTTGCCAACCTCCAAAGACATAATTCGATACTTTATTGGGAGCATATAGTCTAGCCTATGATAAAAATTATAAACTTTTACAAATTTATCAATTGGCAAGCTTCCTTCAACAGAAGGATTTCAAGTGTCTTGGACTCTACTTTGTTCAGGGAATGGGCTTCTGTGGATACAGAAAAATAAAGGCATTGTTTTGTATCATACAATTCTAACATCTTATTTATTCTAACATTTATCAGCAGGAATTTTATCACTAATATTTAATGCTCTATTCATTTTTTAAATTCTCTCCAATGCCATTAATTTTCCTTTTCTTTCGTACTTCTTTTTGATACCAACCTAATGGACAAAATTACGCCCCTCCCCTCACTCCCTGGCATTTAGGTCAAGCATATCAAACTTAACAATAGAGTTTAGAATGTATAGAAATTTTTCTTCCTGAAGGTATATTGTTAATTATGATGATATTTAAAGGCTATCAGTAACAGTAATTATTGACTTCTGAAAAACAGGAACATCCATGAATTTATTCCTGTATCTAATTTACCACCTCCCTTTGCAATAAAACATTAAAAGTATTCAAAACTATTGATAACTCTCCCAGCCCTGCACCCTAAAATATTAACATATTTTGACAAGAAATTATTATTAATATTTAATTCAAAAATTGAAGTAGTACTGAATGACTAAACATTATTAATTAAAATTTATGACTTTTTATAATTATTTTGATGTTTAAAAAATTTTATTAGAAAAGTGAAAAGAACATTTAACAAGTCAATTCAAATCCCTCCCATGTCAAAGTAACAAAATTCTTACAATATGTACTACCCACCCCCTTCCCCCAAAACTTACATAAAAGGCAGAAGTTCTAAGCAACTTCCTGAGTGCCGGTAAGGATTTAATCCTTACACCTATCGATCCAATAGCTTTCTTAAGGATTAGAAAGGTCCTATGTCAGTCTCTCTACTGGCAAACTGCATTTTCCCCCCTTCAAACTGTTACACTGCTCTAAGGAATGAAATCTGAAGGCTCTACAATCTTTGAAGGTCTTCATTATGAGGCTGCAGTCTTGTAAAGATGAATAAGCTCATTCACTCTCAGTTACATGGAATTTTTAGCAGCTGTCATCAAAGGCATAAAAAAAAGGCTTAAGAGGAATCTTGAGAAGGAGCAGGTGGATCCTGATTTTCAGGCTCTGGAGGGGGAGCTGGTATAGTGCCCTCTTTCTTCTGTGCAGCCAGGAGCTCATGAATTGCTCTATCTGTGGCCTGACGATGTGGTTTAGTTTTGGATCCACTACCTGTGAAATAATTCTGTCTACTCCAGCTTCCGGCATTCCTGACTGAACCACACTCTGTCTCAGCCCGTGTCTCAACTGGTTTTGGTTCATCGCTGGGTTCCATTCCTGCTTGTCCGGATGAGTTGACATAAAGTTGTCTTCTTTCTGTCTTAGATTTCGGTAAGCTGGCTTGGTGTCCACGTCGGCGAGGCAGGCCCTGCGGAAGCCTTCGAACAGGCCGTGGCTCTTGAGCTGCTCCACCATGAGCGCGATGAGCTGTGAGTCCCCGGGCGGCAGCGACGCACGGTTGGTAACACCGGGGCCGGCGCCCCCCGAGCCCGGGGCCGAGGCCGAGGCCGCCAAGGCCAGGCCTGAGCCACCGGCACCGACCTGCCGCCGCTGGCCGCGCTAGCCCCACCGCTCCCTCCGCGACTGTCCCCCATGGCCACACCCTCGGCCCGGGGTCAAGGCCACCGTTCTCAAAATTTATAGCTTTCATTCGGAAGAACCCACATGGAAAAATAGTGTTCCATTTTCTAAGATATGTTTGTCAAGAATAAAATAAAAATCTTCTCTCCTCCTACTCAATTAAATAGATTTAATACTAACAGGCATTTGAAATGCTCAATATAGACCCAAGTTACAAGGTTTCATTTTCTTTCGGGATGAGTTTTTTATGTAATAATAATTGAAGACATTAAAAATTAATCTTTCTTTCTCCTCCTCCTCCTCCTCCTCCTGCTCCTTCTCCTCCTCCTCCTCCTCCTCCTCCTCCTTCTTCTTCTCCTTCTCCTTCTCCTTTTTCTTCTCTCTCTCTCTCTCTCTCTCTCTCTGTCTGTCTCTCATTTTATTACTAGGGAGACTGTATAGTTTACAAGAACAATGAATTAGGAGTTGGGTTCTAATTTCAACTCTGCTACTTTACTACCTGTATGAACTTGAGTAAGCCTGTTAACTTTCCTATGATTCAGTTTCCTCCTTTGCAAAATGAAGGGATTATAGTAAATGACCTGAAAGTTAAATGACTCACTCAACTATTAAGTCTTAAGGTCAAGGTTTAGGTTGGGTTCTTCCTAACTTCAATTGCAGGCTATACTTAGATTTTTCCTACCCCTAACTATGTGACCAAGCTATCTTCTTTTTTCAGACATACTTAGAATCATGGGATTATAAGATCATAGATTTAGATTGTATGAGAGCCTAGAAATCACTGATCAACAAACCATAATTTTATTAATCAGGAGACTGAGGTCCGAAGAAGTGAAGTTCATTGCTCAGGTTCATATAAACATATAACAGAGCCAGGATTCAAATGAAAGCTTTTTGACTTCAAATCCAATGCTCATTCTACTGTATCACGCTCCACATTTTTCTGTTCACAACTTATGGACTGCTTCTGCTGTACAGTCCCTCTTTTCTTCCATGTTTCAGTCTACCAGCATCATTGCCTTTTTGGTGACAACTAACTTTGTTTATTCAAAGACTCTATTTCTCCATGACTCTCAGTCATACAGCATTACAAGAAGAAAATTAGCATTAAGATGAAATAGAGAGGGTGGAGCCAAGTTGGCTGCTGGAAAGCAGGGACTTGCTTAAGTTCTCCCCCAAATTCCTCCAAACACATGTAAAAATGGCTCTGAACAAATTCTAGAGCTGTGGAACCCACAAAATATCAGAGGGAAAAAGGTCTCCAGCCCAGGAGAGCCTGGATGGTTGCTGGGAAGGGCCTATCACATGGTGCTGAGAGCAGAGAGTAGCCCAGCATGGGCTGCACCAGGACAGACCAGACCTGGGGTCAGCTGGCCAGAACAGGCCTTAGGGCTATGAATCATTGAGCTGTGGCAGTTACCATACTTCTCAACCCACAAACACCAAAGAGCAGGTTAGTGGGAAATTGCAGGATACAGTTTAGAGCCCCATCACTGGGAGTGGTGGAGCTGGTGCCACAGCAGGAAGTTCCTGAGGCTGCTTCCAGAGTTCCAGCATCAGCTGCTTCCCGAGTCCCTGGCTCACACAACAGGAGGAATCTAGCAGCAGATCAGAGCAGGAGTGCAAGGAGCACTTTGTGGGCCCAAGGCACAGTCTCTTGCTGTGCCCTGCTTGGATCTGTATTGTGGTCCTGGTTGGCAGTTCTTGGGGGAGGAGGAGCCTGGGGTGACAGTGGAATAGAAGTAGCTCTGAAAACAGCAGTGCTTATACCCTAAAGCTTGGGACAAAGTACTCTCTACTCTATAAACAGGAAAAACTAGGATGAGAAATGAGAGTGATGTAAGAAAACCATGAAAATCTAGTCAATGACTTGCTAAAGGAGACCCAAAAAAATACTGAAGAAAACAACACCTTAAAAATAGACTAACTCAAATGGCAAAAGAGGTCCAAAAAGCCAATGAGGAGAAGAATGTCTTCAAAGGCAGAATTAGCCAAATGGAAAAGGATGTCCAAAAGACCACTGAATAAAATACCACCTTAAAATTAGGATTGGAGCAAGCGGAAGATAGTGACTTTATGAGAAATCAGGGTATTATAAAACAGAACCAAAGAAATGAAAAAATGGAAGACAATGTGAAATATCTCATTGGAAAAACCACTAAGCTGGAGAATAGATCCAGGAGAGATAAATTAAAAATTATTGGGCTACCTGAAAGCTATGATCAAAAAAAGAGCCTTGACATCATCTTTCAAGAAATTATCAAAGAGAATTGCCCTGATATTCTAGAGCCAGAGGGTAAAACAGAAATTGATAGAATCCACCAATCGCCTCTTGAAAAAGACCCCAAAAAGAAAACTCCTAGGAATATTGTAGCCAAATTCCAGAGTTTCCAAGTCAAGGAGAAAATACTGCAAGCAACCAGAAAGAAATAATTTGAATGTTTTAGAAACACACTTAGGATAATACAAGATCTAGCAGCTTCTACATTAAGGGATCAAAGTTTTTGGGATATAATATTCTGGAAGTCAAAGGAACTAGGATTAAAACCAAGAATCACCTACTCAGCAAAACTGAGTATAATGCTCCAAGGCAAAATATGGATTTTCAATAAAATACAGGACATTCAAGCTTCCTCAATGAAAAGAAATGGAGCTGGATAGAAAATTTGACTTTCACCTTTCCCTGCGGGGAGACACAGTCCCTGCTGTTGCCGGCTCTATGGGCTGTAGTCCTGCATCCTGTTATAGGTACTATAAAAATAAGCTGTATCCAAAGTGCCATTTCTAGAGTGGAGTTCCTGATGCCAAGATATGAATCTCCAGTCTTGGTAGAAAGAAAGCAAAAGTGGATGAATTTCCATTGTGTGTCCACATGGTGTCAGATGAATATAAACAGTTGTCATCAGAAGCCTTAGAGGCCAATCGGATCTGTGCAAACAAGTACATGGTGAAGAGCTGTGGCAAGGGTGGCTTTCATATTCGTGTGTGGATACATTCATTTCATGTCATCTACATCAATAAGATGTTGTCATGGGCTGGAACTAATAGGCTCCAGGCTGGCATGTAGGGAGCTTTTGGGAAGCCCCGGGGCACTGTAGTCCATGTACACATTGACCAAATTATCATGTCGATTCGAACCAAGGTTCAGAATAAAGAACATGTGATTGAAGCTTTGTGGAGAGCCAAATTCAAGTTCCCTGGCCACCAGAGGATCCACATCTCCAAGAAATGGGGTTTCACCAAGTTCAATGCTGATGAATTTGAGGATATGATAGCTGAGAAATGACTTATTCCTGATGATTGTGGGGTTAAGTACATAGCCAGCCATGGCCCCTTGGATAAATGGTGGGTACTCCATTCCTGAGGGGTGTGTGTACTGTGACATCTACCTTTCCACAGGCAGAAATAAACTAGATCCTGCTAAAAAAAAGAAAATTTGACTTTCAAATACAAGAATCAAGAGAAACATGAAAACGTAAAGAAGAAAGAGAATTCATAAGGCACTTACTAAAGTTGAACTGTTTTGTTTACATTCCCACATGGAAAGATGATGTATGTAATTCATGAGACATTTCTCAGTACTAGGTTAGTTGAAGGAAACATATATATATACACACACACACACACACATACACATATGTACATATATGTATATATACACATATGTATATATACATATATGTATACATATATATACACATATATGGACAGAGGGCACAGGGTGAGTTGAATATGAAGAGACAATATCTAAAAAATTAAATAAAATTAAGGGCTGAGAGAGGAATATATTGAGAGAGGGAGAAAGGGAGAGTAAATCATCTCACATAAAAGTGGCAAGAAAGAACAGTTCTGTGAGAAGGGAAAAGGGGGCAGCTGAGGGTGAATGAGTGAATCTTGCTCTCATTGGATTTGACTTGAGGAGAGAATAACATACACACTCAATTGGGTATCTTACTCCACAGGAAAGTAAGGGGAAGGGGATAAATAAGTGGGGATGATAGAAGGGAGGGGAGATAGGGGGAGGAGGTAATCAAAAGCAAACACTTTTGAAAAGGAACAGGTCAAGGGAGAAAATTGAATAAAGTGGGATGGGATAGGATGGAAGGAAATATAGTTAGCCTTTCACAACATGAGTATTGTGGAAGTGTTTTACATAATGATACATGTGTGACCTATGTTTAATTACTTGCCTTCCTAGGGAGGGTGGGTGGGAAGGGAAGAGGGGAGAGAATTTAGAACTCAGAATTTTCAAAGCAGATGCTCAAAAAAAAAGTTGTTTTGCATACATCTGGGAAACAAGATATATAGGGAATGAGGGATAGAAATCTATCCTGCCCTACAAGAAAGTAAGGGGAAAGGGGATGGGGGGAGTGGGGTGACAGAAGGGAGGGCTGACTGGGGAATGAGGCAATCAGAACATATGCCACCTTGGAATGGGGGGGAGGGTAGAAATGGGGAGAAAATTTGTAACTCAACATCATGTAGAATTCAGTGTTGAAAACTAAAATATTAAATAAAAATGATAAAATTCCCAAAACAGGTGAAATAGAGTTTTATTTCAGGAAAGGAGATAAAGAATGGATGTGCTAAGAACTAGGGATATGTGAAGAAAAAAAGATAATCACCACTATCAAAGGGCTTATATTAAAATGGGGAAGACAATACATAAATGGAAGGTAAAGTTGGAAAGTGGGAGTTTTCATACTTTGAAAATGGCCAGAAGCGGAACGTTAACCAGGTTTTAGGCAAGGGTCCCAACGGTGGGAGTCTGATTTCTGATGGTGAAAGGAGGAGAGCCAGAGTATGGGTAGCATGGTTTGGACATGGCTATAATTGAATAACCTATTTAAATCTCTATCCAGTTTACTCTCATGACAAGATATGTATGCAGATGGCCAAACTCTTTTTATGTTGCTTAACATAGTACTACAGGAAAAGTGAATTTTTATCCACTTAGGCAAATTATTAATGTTTATAGATGTTTGGATTTATCTTGATGTTAAGTCTTAATACCCCTCTGCCCCATTTTCTGCCACTCTATCACTGCCACTACAGAAATAGTAGAGGCCACACAGAAATACAGGACTTTTTCTGTTTTTGCTTTTTGATGTGTTGTTGTTCATAACCAAAGAATTCATCTCTTTAGGTGGAAGCTGGATCACCATCTAGAGTTGCTGTGAATCTCAAGGTTTTAAGGCATTGAGAGAGGAAAAGTATTCTTGGAAAATAAAGCTTTATATAATATATATTTTGTTTGTTGATTGTGGAGATTGGTCCCATTGTTCCTATAATGTCTTGAGTGTATAAAATATCAGTCTTGTCCCCCAGTAATAACAATGTAATGTGATTCAATAGCAAATTGTATTATTTACTGTATAACATGATGTTACAGATATTGTGGTTTCAGTATTCTCCCCCAACTTTATCTCTTTATCTCATTTAATCTTTGGTGATTTCCCATTATCCGTAGAATTAAATCCAAATTATTTTGTTTGGTAGTTAATTTTTTACAATATGGCCTCCCTCTGTCCCTCCCCTCCCTTCTCTCTCTCTCTCTCTCCCTCTCCCTCTCTCTCTCTTTCTCTGTGTGTGTGTATATATATATACACACATATATACACACACACACACACACACAGAGAAAGAGAGTGTATATATATATACACATATATATACACACACATATACTTATATATGTATATGTATATATATGTATGTATATATGTATATAGATAGATATAGAGATATAGATATAGATAGCTATAGCTATAGATATATAGATATCTCTTTATCTAAATATATATATCGAGATAGAGAGATTATATAGCTAAATATCTATATCTATACAAACTGATTTTATGTTATTCTCCCTCGCATCCTTCATTTTCTAGTTCTATTCACACAGGCACTATTTCTGCATGCAATATTTCTTCTCGCTACTCTCGAATGTTGGATAGCTTTTTGCATATGTTGAGAATGCTCTGTCTCTTTACCCCAACTTTTGGAAATCATAGCTCCGTTCAAGACTGAGATCAAATGCCTCCTCCCCCACAAGCTATGACCTGAATGACCCCCTTCCAGGGGTATACTAATGAGTGTCTAATAGCTAGATCTTCTAAAAATGCATGTATAATACACTTTAAGATTAATCCACAGTAGTAACATTTGCTCCACACTTTCCTAAATCTAGAGAGTTAACAAAATTAACAAATCAAACAGCCATGATTTGTAGATTTTGCCAATTTTGAAAGTACAAGTGCTAACAATGAAAATTTAAATACTGACACTAGCTAGTCATTGTTAACTGTCTCCCACACCCCCTCATTCTCCCTAGTTGAAAGTAATGCCCATTCTCCCTCATTACTTTGCATTTACTTTATATATATACACACACCTATATGTATGTATATATATGTGTGTATGTTTATATATATATATATATATATATATATATATATATTTATACACACACATATATCTTTATTTATACACCACTGATCTTCAAGTATCTGAATACATTGAAAGTCGGGACCAACTTCACTTTTGTTGTTCTATCCCTAGCACCTATGATACTGTCTGGTGCATAGTAACTACTTAAGAAGAACTTGTAGATTTCAACTCTGGCCAGTGTTAAGTAATATTCGACTATGATATTTGTGTTTACATGGGCACTGGCTGAATATGTGTTTAACCCATACAAACAACATTTATTGAGTGAGAAGGCTGGACACAGGGATATTCAGCTATAAGGAAGACATTTTCTGACTCAAAGAAAAATACAATCTAGTAGGAGGGAAACAATGCAGAGTGTAATTAGAGAAAGAGAAAAATCATTAACATGTTGCTGTGCAATTCAGGAGAAAGATGACATCTGGCTGGGAAGGTTTCATGGCAGAACTAATCAGAGTTGGGAATATGGGGAGAATTTTGACACATGAGAATGAGAAAGGGGAAATTCAAGCAGTAAATAACTTTATGAACAATCTTAGAAAGATGAAGTATATGGATTTGGCTGACATGCAGAATCTGTGATGGAAATCAGATGGAAAAAAGTGTACCAGAGCCCAGTGATGGAGATCCTTAAATGCCCAACAATAAAGTTTTCTTTTTATTGAAAAGGATGAACATAGTAGTCGAAATGTATGAAGTGTAGGGAACTCTCAGCTTAGTAAAATCTGTCATTCAATGTGCATCAGCAATTGTTCTGAAACATAAAATATTAAACAGTTGATTAGGGAAATGAGACATTAGGTGACTTGTTCAGGATCATGCAGCCAGCATGTAACAGTGCTAAGATTTGAACTTAGGTCATCCTGAGACTGAGGCCAATTTTTTAACTGCTATGTAAATGGGTTCTTGTGAATAGGGAATATATTTTTCTTCCTACCTTTGTATCCACGATTCTAGTACATACATACATGCATGAATACATACATGAATATATGTACATATATACATACATACGTATGAGTATATTAACATATCTGCATACACATGAATGCATGCATGTATACACACATAGCATGGGTTACTGGATAGTCATACCAATAAAATATTAAAATATCCTTATAGCTGCTCATAATTTATATGTTACAAAAGGTAATATTACATCTATTTATAAAATATATAATATAAATATATATATATATGTATATATGTATATATAAAAACACAAAATAATAAATTTTCCTCTCTGTATAAAAATACCCCCCAGATATAAACTATAGAAAAAGAAGTGGAGCATATTGCAACCAGGACCAAAAATTGACATCTGGGGATAGAGGCAATGGTGGAATCGTTCCTGCCTGTGGCAATTCCTGTCTTCGTGCCTAGTCTCATATTACTTTATTGGCAAGAAGCACAATATAGCAGGACATCACAAGAAAGGATCTGCAAGTTACTGTCAAGGTGCTGCCTCTCTCCTGGGTGCACTTTTTTTTCTCTTCTAATTTTAAAGGAGAAAAGTCAGATTCTTTTTTCCCACCATGAATATGCACCTGTGTTTGGACTTCACCTATTCTCTCTGTCTCTGTCTCTCTGTTTGTATGTCTGCTGTCTCTGTCTCTGTCACTGTCTCTGTAACTCTGTCTCTGTTTCTCTCTCTCTCTCTGTGTCAGTCTGTCTCTCTGTCTCTCTCTCTCCCATTTTTTGTCCTAAGTGAAATTATGCCTACTTATGGTTCTGTGAGAGGATGATGCAGCTTTTACAACATCTAGCTATTACGTACAAGATGATGAAAGATGGGAACTGTTCAAACCTATCTAAGAAATCTGATCTCAAAAGAAGTGATACCATAGGTAAGATGTATGTAAGTTGAGTTTGTGCTGATGATTTGAGAAGTGCAAAAGTTAAACAACTAGATACAAAAATATCAATGATAGTACGTCCCAGCTGCGAAAAATGTGTGATCAATAAAGAAAGTGATGAGAAAGTTAAATATAATGGCTAGTAAAGAAAACTGTGTAATAAATTGTAGAAAATAAATAGCTTACAGAGTCTTAAAGCACCAGAAGAAATTGAAAGTAAATGTACTAAATTAATTCTTTAAGTTTGTTCCTACATATGCTGGGGTAAATGAATCACACTTTTAACATGTTCAGCCTGGACCTCTGCACTGTACTCAAGTTGCGATTATTACCTTAGGTAATAGAAAGAATGTAAATGTCAGTTTATCTATTTGCCTTTCAATAGAATAAAGGAAAATTTTGAGGAAACTTCAATCTAGCATTTTTATATAATTTCAACACATTGATATTATATCCAGACATCCCTGAGTGAAATGCTTTGACATTTATATATTTTTTCCTTCTTAGTTTACTTACAATTTCATAATTTATGTGCATATTTTGCTTATTCTTTGAAATGCAGAAAGTATTATACATCCATTTCTACTTCTGATAGAACTCTGGACTGTCATCACTTTTCCCTGCCTCGTGTCAGGCCCTCACTATCTCTTGCTTAGATTCTTGTAAAACCTTGTGAACTCATCCCTCCCATAGCTCACTTCTCTCCTTTTTTCAATTTTATTATGGTTTGCCTATCCATTTTTTCCTTTACCCAAATTACGTCTTCCCTGAAGTCAGGAAGAAGCTTTCCTTTGTACTCATTATGTTGTCAAGTACAATGCCTTTCATATATTAGGCAATTAATAAACATTTTGTTAAGTTCAGAAATAAATGCCAATATTACTCTTATTATGTAAGTCAAAAAGACTTGTGAAAATATAAAAAATAAAAACCCGTGGCTCATTTACCAAAAATCAAATGAATAAAATCATTGAAAAATCTATTTTTATGACACTGCCTTTATTTCGTTCAATGTACACCTTTGCTCTCTTTTACCACCCATATTCAATCAGTAGTGACTTGAACAATAACTTCTCCCTCCATGGTGTTTTTCACTAATTCCTGGTACCATTCTTTCTATTCACACTGCCCCTATCATGCTATAGCTTCTCATCACATCTCATCTGGGTTCTTTTGCAAAAACCCTTCTAAATACTTGATCTGTTTACTTTCTTTCTCCTCTCTAAATCATTCTGGTCTAGGGGCCAAATAAATATCCTTAAAACACAATTCTGAATGTATCACTTTGGTTTGAAAATGTTCAGGTCTCTTTATTATCTTTATGACAAAATGCAAACTTTACACATTACTATTCGTACTGTTCTATAATTCTGTACCCAGTTATTGTTTAATTATCTATTTTATTTTCAATTTATAGAATAAAACAAACATTTCAATAAAATAGGATAGTAAAAATAAGATAAATGCACATGAAACTGAAAATCCATTATGTACAACTTGCTATTCCTTTCAAATATATAATAAAGTTTTCATGTACATCTCTTCTTTCCCCTTTTTCCCTTCCCTCTCCATTCTCACCCCAGAGATGGCCACCATGTAAGACTAATGTTACTCGCAGCTGCTGTGGAGGTGTAAGACCAACAACACCAGCACACAGGAGGGCTGCTAGCACAGGTTCTTTGGTCTGCATTTCTAAGGAAAGCAACTTTAGGGGGTTTACAATCTCACTTTAATTAACCATACATGTATCATCCAATTAGTTCAGGGGGGAATGTCAGCATGCTGAACTTCAGAGAAAACACAAACAGAAATTACAAGCAGAAAGTATATAAACAGAGAAAATAACACAAATCAGCAGATAGGGCTTCTGTCTGTCCATAGCAATACATACATAGTTACCAGAGAGAGAAACAGGGACATCTGGGTTTTCAAAGCTGGGGGTCTACTTAACAACTACCCAGAGCCTATTCTAGTCAAATCACATGGACACTCCTCCAGCGGGTGAGCCCCCCAAAGCAAAATGGTAACCTCAGGGTATACTTGTACTTCGTCAGGGTTAACCCACAGAGGGCATCACCACTATGTGACTCAAACTCGTGTCACTTAGGCTTTCTTGTGATTTAAGCAGGCTATCAAAGACTCTTGATTCAATCAGACTCAATTCAAACAAGGGCAAGACTCAAAGGCAAGTGATTGCCTTAGAGCTGAGAAGCACTCCAAAAGGAAAAAAAAGACAGCAAAAAGGCCCACTTTGCTTCCCATTACACATCATTAGACACATAAATATGTGTGTGTGTTTGTGTCTATGTAAAATCATTCTATACATACTTCTATTTATCAGTTCTTTCTTTGAATGCAGATAGTCTTCCTGCATGTCTTCTTTGTAGTTTATCTGGGTATTTATAATAGTCAAAATGACTTATTTCCTTGGAATTGTTCTTAAAACAATATTGCTGTTACTGTATACAATGTTGTTTTGGTTCTCATTTTTCTCTTCATTAATTTCTACAAATCTATCCATTTTTTTTCTGAGATCATCAAGCTTGTCATTTCTTATAGCACAGTGGTATTCCACCACAATCATATGCCACAACTTGTTCAGCCATTCCCCAATTAATGAGCACTCCTGCGATTTTGAATTTTATTTTGCTTTGCCACCATAAGGAAAGCTGCTATAAATATTTTAGAATAAATAGTTTGTTTTTTTTTTCCTTTTCCCCTAATCATCTTCGGAAGTAAACCTTGTAGTAGTATTGCTGGGTGAAAGAGTATAGAGTGTTTAATAACCATTTGGGCGTAATTCCAGATTGCTCTCCAAAATGGCTGGATCAGTTCACAATTCCACCAACAATGAATTACCATCCTAATTTTCCACATCCCCTCCAACATTTGCCATTTTTCCATTCAATCATTTAGCCAATCATATAGGTGTAAAATGACATCTGAAGGTTACTTCAATTTGCATTTCTCTAATCAATAATGATTTAGAGTATTTTTATATGACTATAAGCTGTTTTGATTTCTTTTTTCTAAAAACTGCCTGTTCATATCCTTGACCAGCTATCAAATGGGGACTGAATAGTATTCTTATAGATTTGAATTTTTTTTTCATATATTTGATATATGAGAGCTGTATCTGTCACTTACCTTTTTTTAGACATTATCTACTATTACCCTTTACACAATGTACTCCAGCCAAATCCTACTATAGCTGCTGCCTAAATTCAACATCATATTTCCATTCTCTATGAATTTTCCCAAGATGTCCCCTATGCTGAAAATGCTTTTTCTTGTCATATCTTTTTCATATCATATGTAGCTTAGTTTAAAGCTAGATTTTTGTTCCAGAGTGCACAACTTGGAATCAGGAAGACCTGAGTTCAAATGTTGTCTCAGACACTTGTCAGCTGTATGACCCTAAGCAAGTAATCTCAGTCTTGTCTCCCCCATCTGGAAAATGGAGACCATAATAACATCTATCTTGCAGAGCTGCTGTGAGAATCAAATGATGTAATATTTGTGAATTGCTTAGCATATTACCTAGCATATAGCTTGCAGAGTTTCTTTAAAAAAGATCATTGTAAATGCAGCCTCATACAAAAAAATCCTTTTGTCCAAATTATCTTCCCTTCACTGTACTTCATTTTTATGTGTTATATTCACTAGTTTAAGAATTACTTGCTATCAAACATTCTTATTTTATTCCTTTCATTTAACAAAATTCTTTAAAAGTTTTTAAGTTGCATTGAATTTTTGAGATAGAGAAAAAATTGTGTCCCTCTCCATTGCATACATTTTCACTTAGTGGAAAGAATTATTGACCTACAAATCTTCTCATATCAACATTTTTAAGGTCTCCATAGTAAACAAATTGCCAAAACTTTTGCCTCAGGATAATAAACCTCTTCTGATTTTGAGAAATTTTTTTTCTGGTTCACCTGATTTAAGATAAAATACACAAATCTCAAGTGGAAGTGAAATTCTCTTGTAAAGATTTCTACATACAGCACATTTTCTTGATGGCAATAATAATTGAGATTTCATCAAGGACAGATTGCTTAGCTCTTACAATAAAGAAATCTGCTGTCTTCTAGAGCTTGCATTCAAGATTTGACAGAAGGCCTTCTACATCTTGTCAAATGTGATGGCCACCACACTTTTCCAGTGATTGATGTTGGCACAAATGTTCATGCTACAAGAAATTAAGATAGTGTTGCTAAATATTATGTAGTCTTGGGCAATAAGCTGAGGAACCTAAGGGCACAGAAACTGTTTTCATCACTGCTACTGACCAAAGGAAAAAGATTCAGAAGCTAAAAGACAGAATTGAGAAGTGAAGTGTTAGCTTAGAAGATAACGCTTGAGGACAGGTTTAGATTAGAATGTGATGTATATGCAATATGGAAGCAAATGCTGACAATGGAGAATTAATACAAACCTAAGAATTACTTGAGGCTAGCTTGTCCACACCTCAATCAAAATCGAAAAAGTACTCAGAGAAAAGTAGGAGGTCATGTGAGTACCATATCACACCAGCCAAGCAGCACAAAAAGAGAAGTGAAACTAGAGATTGGGAAAATAGAGATTAGGGAGACATTGGCATAGGAGAGAGGGATAGAGAAGAAGGTATAACTAGAGACACTAACTTATTCCTTTACAACCACAGACTTTCACTAAGGAGACTCACTATGCTATTTTCTTAGAGTTGTTTGCCCTGAAAGCTTCCTCATAGTTGACATAACATTCAAGTTGGATCTTTTGGCATTTTAGTGTTTTTGAGGGGGTCCAAGAAATATTTGTCATATATTGAATTATTACCCAGAAGGGAAAGTATGACATTAGTGTAGTAGAAGGATTTTAGGCTTTTTCCCAATTTTCAGAAAACCATTGAAATACTGCTTTCTGGTTTTTTTTAAATTTCCTTCAAAAGTGACAGAATATACATGTTGGGGTCACCATCAATTCACCTGTGTGGGGAGGCAGGATGGGGGGAAGATGTATATGGAGAACACAAAAATTTAGTTGTTACAAAAACACAAACTAAAACAACAACAATAGCAAAATCCTTTTCTCTAAGAGTTATCAGAAGTTGATGGGATAAATGCAATTTGTAATTTCATTCAACAAGCAGTTTAAGTGTCCATGTGCTAGGCACTGTGCTAGATTCTAGAGATGTAATGAAATGCTCATAACACACACACATTCACACACACACACATATGCACACACACACACACACACACACACACACACACACACACACAAGCTTGCGCACCCTCCTGCAAGAAAACAAACAATCAGAAAAAAAAACAGTCCCTGCTCTCAAGGAGCTCATAATATAATGGGGAAGACAATACATAAACAATCATGTTCAAACAAGATATACTCAATATAAATTGAATACAATCTAAGAAGGAAAATACTAAAATTAAGGTGGACTAAGAAAGGCTTCCTGGAGTCCTTTGTTGTTCTTTAGTCATTTTAGTTGTTTCTGACTCTTTTTGATGCTATTTAGGATTTTCTTGTCAAGGATACTGGATTGGTTTTTACCATTTCCTTCTGCACAGTGAAAGTTGTTGAACTGAAGAAGATACTGAAGATAGTTAATGTTTCAATGGTAATGAATACTGAAGATAGAAGACTGTAGATACATTTAGCAAAAAGAAATAGCCTGAAAACATTGATACTTCCTTCCTTCCTTCCTTCCTTCCTTCCTTCCTTCCTTCCTTCCTTCCTTCCTTCCTTCCTTCTTTCCTATCTTCCTAGAAATTCCTAGGACCTCTGAAAAGGAAAAAGGGATCTAGTAAGTGTGTAAAAAGCTATTATTCATTTTGTAAATTGAAAGGTAATATACTGTATGTCAATAATATGAATATTGTGTCTGATTTACAAAAAAGAAAAGGAAGTTGCTCTTCAGTGATGAAATAGTGCATAGAAAAGATTTTTGGTATGTTTTCTGGCCTAATTTCATTTTCATTTTCCAGAATGGTTGAGCCAATATGCAGCTACACTGGCAGTGGATTTCTGCACCTGTACTTTAATGGACTTCCAGCTGTGAACTTTTCTATCTTTAGTAACAGCACTAATAGAAGGAGTAGGGATATACTAGAATTTATAACATATCTTATGAATTGTAAGTTACATGTCCACCATTTTATGACTTTCACATGATACTATGGAGCTATTTTAAGGTTTATTTCTTTGACTATTAGTGACTTTGAATAATGAAAATATAATAAAAGTGACTATACTGATGAAATTGATTTCCGCTTCTAATGTTGTATCAATCAAATAATCCAATCAGGTGCTTTGTGAAAATGGATGAAAATAATAGTAAAATTCATTTGGAAAAATAAATAGATCTATAATATAAAAGAAAATTATTGGTGGGGGGAAGTAGGGATGGAAGTGCAAATGAAATTCCAGAACAACAATATGATAACTCTTCCTTTCACCATCAGAAGAAAGACCAATAAAATAGATGAACTTTGGTTAGTTTGGATAAAAAAAAAGAAAGAAGAACATCAAATTACCAGTATCAAAAATGAAAATGATGAATTCACCACTAATGAAGAGGAAATTAAAGAAATAATTGGGAGACATTTTGGCCAATTGTATGACAATATACCTGATAAATTAAGTGAAATGGATGAATGTTTACAAAAATATAAATTGCCCAGATTAACAGAAGGGGAAATAAAATACTTAACTGCATTTTAAGAAAAGAAATTTAAGTCCTTAATGAACTCCCTAAGAAAAAAATCTCCAGAGTCTGATGAATTTACCATTGAATTCTACCAAACGTTTAAAGAATAATTAGTTCAATATTATGTAAACTATTGTGGAAAATGGGTGAAGAAGAAATACACCAAATTCTTTTTATGACACAAATATTGTGCTGATATCTAAAACAGAAAGAGCCAAAACAGAGAAAGAACATTTTATTACAATTTCCCAAATTAATATTGATGCAAAAATTTTAAATAAAATTTAGTAAAGAGATTATAGCAATTTATCATGGGGATAATACATTATGACCAACCTGTATTTATACCAGCAATGTAGGACTCATTCAATATTAGAATAACTATTAGCATAAGTGACTATTAATAATAACAATGACAGAAAAGATGTGATTATCTCAAAAAATGAAGGGAAAGCTTTGAACCAAATGTAGCATTTATTCCTATTAAAAAGACTGGAGAGCACAAGAATAACTGGAACTTTCCTTAAACTGTTAAGTGGTATCTATCTAAAACCATCAGCAAGCTTTATTTGTAATGGGGATAAGCTAGAAATCTTCCCAAGAAGATTAGGTGTGAAAAAGGATGTGCATATCACCCCTGTTAATTCAATATTGTACTAGAAACCACTCAGCTTTAGCAATAAGAGAAGAAAAAGAAATTGACAGAATTGGGGTAGGCAATGAGGAAGTAAAACTATCACTCTTTGCAAATGATATGAATGTATACTTAGAGTATCCTAGAGAATCAACTGAAAAACTACTTGAAACACTGAACAATTTTGGCATAGTCATAGGATATAAAATAAACCTGCATGAAGCATCAACAGCCCAACAGCAAGAGATAGAGAAATTCCATGTAAAATAAATGTAGGCAATATAAAATATTTGGGAGTATGCTTGCCAAGACAAAGCCAGGAATTATATGAACACACTATTACAAAACACAAATAAATCAGATGTAAACAGTGGGAAAAAATATCAATTGCTAATGCGTAGGCCGAGCTAATACAATAAAATGATAATTCAACTTAAATTAATTATACTATGATGAACTTGGAAGGAAATTAGTTATTGTACTTTTTATTTTTATTTTTATTTTTTTAAATTTATTTATTTAACATATTTGGTTTTCAGCATTGATTTTCACAACAGTTTGAATTACAAATTTTCTCCCCATTTCTACCCTCCCCCCCACTCCAAGATGGCTTATATTCTGGTTGCCCTGTTCCCCAGTCAGCCCTCCCCACTATCACCCCCCTCCCCTCTCATCCCCTTTTCCCTTCCTTTCTTGTAGGGCAAGATACATTTCTACGCCCCATTGCCTGTGTATCTTATTTTTTATTTGCATACAAAAAATTTTTTTTTATTTTTGAACATCTGATTTTAAAACTTTGAGTTCCAAATTCTCTTCCCTATTCCCTTCCTACCCACCCTCCCTAAGAAGCTGAGCAATTCAACCTAGGCCACACATGTATTACTATGTATAAATCTTCCACAATACTCATGTTGTGAAAGGCTAACTACATTTTCCTCCTTCACAACCCATCCCGCTTTATTGAATTTTCTCCCTTGATCCTGTCCCCTTTCCAAAGTGTTTGTTTTGATTACCTCTACCCCCATCTGCCCTCCCCTCCATCATCCCCCCCCCCTTTTATTTTTTTTTATCTTCCTCCCTTTTCTTTCCTGTGGGGTAAGATACCCAACTGAGTATGTATGGTATTCCCCCTCAGGCCAAATCTGATGAGAGCAAGGTTCACTCATTCCCCCCTCACCTGCCCTCTCTCCTCCTCCCACAGAACACTTCCTCTTGCCAACTTTATGCAAGATAATCCACCCCATTCTATCTCTCCCTATCTCCCTCTCTCAGTATGTTGCTCTCTCATCCCTTAATTTCATTTTATTTCTTTTAGATATCTTCCCTTCATCTTCAACTCACCCTGTGTCTGCTCTCTCTCTTTCACATATATATATAAACAAACACATATATATATACACATACATACATATACACATAGATATATACATACATACACATTCACTTATATATAAACATAAACATAAATATATATATATATATATATATATATATATATATATATATATATATATATGCATATTCCCTTCAACTACCCTAATACTGAGGTCTCATGAATCATACACATCATCTTTCCATGTAGGAATGTAAACAAACCAGTTCAACTTTACTAAGTCCCTTGCAATTTCCGTTTCTTGATTACCTTTTCATGCTTCTCTTGATTCTTTTGTTTGAAAGTCAAATTTTCTATTCAGCTCTGGTCTTTTCACTGAGAAAGCTTGAAAGTCCTCTATTTTATTGAAAATCCATATTTTGCCTTGGAACATGATACTCAGTTTTGCTGGGTAGGTGATTCGAGGTTTTAATCCTAGCTCCATTGACCTCTGGAATATCGCATTCCAAGCCCTTCGATCTCTTAATGTAGAAGCTACCAGATCTTGGATTATTCTGATTGGGTTTCCACAATACTCAAATTGTTTCTTTCTGGCTGCTTGCAGTATTTTCTCCTTGATCTGGGAGCTCTGGAATTTGGCAACAATATTCCTAGGAGATTTTTTTGGGGGGATCTCTTTGAGGAGGCGATCGATGGATTCTTTCAATTTCTATTTTGCCCTGTGGCTCTAGAATATCAGGGCAGTTCTCCTTGATAATTTCTTGAAAGATGATATCTAGGCTCTTTTTTTGATCATGGCTTTCAGGTAGTCCAATAATTTTTAACTTATCTCTCCTGGATCTATTTTCCAGGTCAGTGGTTTTTCCAAGGAGATATTTCACATTGTCTTCCATTTTTTCATTCCTTTGGTTCTGTTTGATAATATCCTGATTTCTCATAAAGTCACTAGCTTCCACTTGCTCCAATCTAATTTTTAAAGTAGTATTTTCTTCAGTGGTCTTTTGGACCTCCTTTTCCATTTGGCTAATTCTGCCTTTCAAGGCATTCTTCTCCTCATTGGCTTTTTGGAGCTCTTTTGCCATTTGAGTTAGTCTGTTTTTTAAGGTGTTGTTTTCTTCAGTGTATTTTTCAGTATTTTTTTGGGTTTCCTTTAGCAAGTCATTGACTTGTTTTTCATGGTTTTCTCGCATCCTTCTCATTTCTCTTCCCAATTTTTCCTCTACTTCTCTAACTTGCTTTTCCAAATCCTTTTTGAGTTCTTCTATGGCCTGGGGCCAGTTCATGTTTTTCTTGGAGGCTTTTGTTGTAGGCTCTATGACTTTGTTGTCTTCTTTAGGCTGTATGTTTTGGTCTTCTTTGTCACCAAAGAAAGAATCCAAAGTCTGAGATTGAATCTGGGCACGTTTTCGCTGCCTGGCCATATTCCCAACAAACTAACTTGACCCTTGAGTTTTTCAGTGGGGTATGACTGCTTGTAGACTAACGAGTTCTATGTTCCACGTTTGGGGGGGGAGGTGCCAGCTCTGCCACTGCTCCTTCCCCAACCCCCAACCCGGACTGGGCTTAGATCTTCAGCAGGCTGTGCACTCCTGCTCTGATCCGCCACTTAATTCCTCCCACCAGGTGGGCCTGGAGGCAGAAGTAACAACAGCTGTAACTGCACCACCTCCACTGCCCCCGGGGCTGGAAGCCGAACTGCGAACTCCTTCCACTCCCACAGCTTTTCTCACTAACCTTCTCCGCAGTCTTTGGTGTTTGTGGGTCGAGGGGTCTGGTAACTGCCGCAGCTCACATATTCAGGGCGCTAGGGCCCCCTCCGCCCAGCTTCTGTTCTGCATGGTCCACGCCGCTCAGGCTGGGCTCTGCTCCACTCCGTTCCCAGCTCCCAGCTCCCAGCTCCCAGCTCCGTGTGGAATAGACCTCACCCAGAGACCATCCAGGCTGTCCTGGGCTGGAGCCCTGCTTCCCTCTGCTGTTCTGTGGGTTCTGCCATTCTAGAATTGTTTCAGAGCCATTTTTATAGGTTTTTGGAGGGACTCGGGTACGGAGCTCACTCTAGTCCGTGCTTACCAGCCGCCATCTTGGCTCCGCCCCCCTTATTGTACTTTTTAACCAATGAAAATATTGCAGTCTAAACATTTAGATGGCTTTCTCATGTTAACAAAAGTCATTATTGGCAGAATCTAGATTCAAACTCAGGTCTTATGACTATAAACCCATTTTCCCCATAATATAATTCTTTTTTATTTATTTATGGCCTGCAACTCATCCAACTTTCTTTTGGATATTTGTTCCCATTGTATTTTTCTCATGAATGTCTTTTTCCTTTAATTGGTGTATGTCATGCTGTTTTGATGTGATGAAGGAGAGGTAGGCTTATTCATTCAGTAACTTGCCCAAAATCTCTTTATGCTTTTTAAAAAATATTCTTAAAAATTGTCATGATCATATTTGCATATAACTGATAAAGTACTCTGGCCCTGATCCAGTAGCTTCAGATGAAATTACTTTCAAGGTTCTTTTTGAAGAGGGATCATATCTTTTTTTTTTTTTTTTTTTTTTTTTTTGCAAAATGGGTTAGAATTTTCTCTCATTCTATACCTGCTAAACTGTTCTTACAATACTTTTACAGTTACTTCTCCACTTGTTAAATCAAATTTTATAAAAAAAGATTTTATGATTAATGTTCTAAGAAAAGACTGTATGGCAACAGTAGGAGTTCCCAGAAAAGAAGATGTAAATGGGACAATCAATTGCTTCCTCACCCTCTTGTCAGTTAAAATTAAGATTGTCAATCCAGAATATTAATCTCCTCTCACATAATATTGACTCTCTCTTGGGGGATGGAAGGGAAAGAAGGAGACAGAGAGGGGGGGGTGGGAAAGAGAGAGAGAGAGAGAGAGAGAGAGAGAGAGAGAGAGAGAGAGAGAGAGTCATCAATTCCCAATTCTCCACTCTGGCATTGTAGTATTAGAGAGTAGGTGGCTACACTTCCAGTTGTGAAAATGACTTGAAAATTACATTCTGTTGCCCATACCCATAGGTGATCTTATTGATGTCAAATTCTAGCAAAAAAGGACAGCTAGACCTGATATCCAGTCATGGATAATGATAAGGGCTTCAATGATGGTAACATGATTACTTCTTCACAAAAGCTCGGTAGGATAGTCCCCAAGAAGAGAATGACTTGTTCATGTGGTGCCTTCAATATATCAAGGAATTGAGTACCTTCTGCCCATTTTAAATTTTCATTGCATAGAGCAAAAAGAAAGAAAGAATAGGAAACATCCTAGGAACTCAACTAAAATCTGAATAATAGAGGATAAAAGTAGGAATCTCACAACATTGAAGCAGATGCTCTGGGGACTTGAAGAAAAAGCCCTAAAACAGTATCACTATAGCAACATACTCATCATCTCTGACCTTTATTCTTAATTATTACTCCCTCCTGCTCTCCCAAAGGTATCTGATTATCTGGAAAACATGTTAATGGAGAGATGATTATACATAGGAAAGACAATACTTGTTAAGGGCAGCATGAAGGGTAGGTAATTCTCTTGACTTTTAAACCCAAGTAACCTGACCTTCCCTACTGTGGAAGAAAAATCATATTCATACATTATATCATCATCACAAAGAAGAACACAGAATTAATGACTTTTGAAAGGCAGCAGTAGACAAGACAACCCATCATGGATGTAGGGTCCCTCATTTTGAGCTAAAAAAACAAACAATATTTTGAAGAAAGTCATAAATTCAATCAAACATTTACTAAGCACATTAAAGGTACATTAAGAGCACTGGATCTGCACAATGACATTGTCTTTTGGAGAGATTATGAACTGCTGAGTCTGAGATATAAAACCTTTTCCTTTTTGGTTCCTCCCTACTTTTGCAATACCATTTCACATTACACCCTTCCATAAGCTCTCCATTCTAGCCAAACTGTCCTGTTAGCTGTTTCTTTTATACAGCTTCCCTTATGCTACCTCCATTCCTTTCCACAAGTGGTTCAGTGTATTCACAGAATGCACTCCCTCCTCACTTTGATCTCAGAATCCCCCCCTTTTTAGAACTGTGGTTCAGGTACAACTCCTACATGAGGGTTTTGTTAATTCACTCTGCTCTGTTGTTTGAATCTTGCCCTCCTGAAATTTTTTAACTTAATTTTACCTTCTATATATTATTCAGATTACATTTTTTATTTTTAAATTAACAACTTTTATTAATCTCTCCTTTCTTCCACCACACTGAGCATTTTGAAGAAAAAAAAAACAACAAAAAAGCCATACCCATATCTGCATAGACCAGCAAAATAAATTTCCACATTTGATTAGCCATGTCCCAAAATATCTTTTTCCTTCTGCAATTTAACTTCTAAATCTTTCTGTCAGGATGTGTGTGGAATATTTCATATTAATATTTTGGTTTATTATTCTGTTGATAATTCCTATTAATTTTCTATAATGTTTGAACCATTGTATAAATTGTTCTTCTTCTGCTTACTTCACTCTGAATTGTTTTCATAAAGGAATTTTCAAGTTTTTTTATGGATTTTCCATTCCATAATTTCTTATTGCAAAATAATATTCCATTGCATTAATAGACCATAATTTGTTGATTTGTTCTCCAATAGGCAAAAGGAAGGAAAGATAGTGGGAAGAAAGGAAGGAAGGAATAAAGCAAAGAAAGCAAACTTTTATTAAATATATTTTTACATTCATTTTTTTCAGTCATGTTTGACTCTTTGTGACTCTCTTTGGGTCTTTTTGAGCAATGATACTAGAATGGTTTATCATTTCCTTCTTCAGAACTAACTATTTACAATCAAGCAAAATAATTTCTGTACTAATCATGTCCAAAAACATATTTCTCAATATGCATTCAAAGTTCTTCACCTTTCTTTTAGGAGGTAGCCAGCATGTTGTATGTTTGATAATGTGACCTCTCAAATTTTGGTTGATCATTGCTTTGGTCAGTGTGCTTAAGTCTTTCAAAGTTGTCTTTATAATTACACAGGAAGATATAGAAAGAAGCCTGTGTTGTATTGAAATAAGTTGAATAATAAAAGTGCCAGATTTTAATTTCAAGTACAACTACAAATTCAGGTTGCCAACTAAGCATGAAGGACAATGTACACATACCTGATAGTCATAAGACAATATTTTTAGGAGTTCAATGAGAATTGCTTTATCAGCAATTACAAAATATGATAAATTGCTGTTCTTCACCACCTGAAGTACAGACGACTGGTAGGGCTTCTTAAAACATCTGCGAAGTTTCTCTCCTTTCTAATTAACCCTCATTAAAAGGCAGCATTTTTGCAGAATGATCAGCAATGATACATATATCTGTGAACATCTGTGAGACAGGTGCTTGATGTTCATTTTGTCAGGTGCATTTCATCACTTGCAAAGGCACTTAATCATTTTTGTCTCCGTTTCTTGGTGTGCCCTGAATTAAAGGCAGATCATTCCTAGATTAATTTTCACAAAGCAATTTAATCCTTTAAAAACCTGAATCTTTTTGTTGCTCACAGAGATGTCCGTTACACGCTGGATATTTATGGGCACTTTTTGAAATAAGAATACATTGACCTAAATATAACTCCCTCCCCTCCACCCACAACAGTATTTGATAGTACTTGCCATGACTCTTTCTTCCCAGGTCTATGATATTTATTTTAAATCTGAGCCATATTTGGTACCATGGTTTCTAACCAATACAAAGTGAAAGAGTTTGAATAAACATCTTAACACCGTAATAGAATACCTGGATTCAAACTTCACCTTTGAACATAATAAGTGTTTCTGACTGAACTTAAGTAATTCTCTCAAATTTACTCACATCGTTTGCTCCTCAGTTTCTACATTTCTAAGATAAAGGGTATGGACTAGATTCCTGATATCCATGTTTGTTTTAGATTCGTGACCTATGAATAATATTGATAAATAATATGAATTGAAGAAATTGAAGGGATCTCAGTGATCATCTACTCCAACTGTCTCATTAAACAAATGAGGAAAATTGATTCCACAGAAATTCATGTACTTTCCAAACCTTGTTTGCCATGGTTTCCTCATCTGTAACATGAGCCGGAGAAGGAAATTGTAAAACTACTCCATATCTTCACCAAGAAAAGTGTAAATGGGGTCAGGAACTGTTGGACATATGTGAAATGACTGAACAACAAATGATTAACATAATACAATTATAAAAAGGACTTTTAAGAAAGGCTTCCTAAGGTCATACTTAAATTGCATTGTAGGGTGAAGGTTGAAATACTTGTCAAGTAATGCCTACAAAATTGTAAATCCACATAAAAAATGTAACAAAAATGAATTTTCGAAGAAAAAAATAAATATCAATATTTTTTTTTACTTTATGATTATCTCTAACTCAAGAAAGAGCAAGTTGAAGAACACTGACACCCTTATGCCTTTTATATGATCAACCTCAGATGCAGTTTATTATGTAAATCAATATGACAACAAATGAAAGATTTATGAACTGTTATGTGACATATCTTCTAAATATTCTAGTTTCAAAATGGAAAAGAAAATGAGAGTCTTTCTTCTTGAGAAGCTTAGAGATAATAGAGAAGATTAGAATAATAAACAAGTAAATATAAGACAAAGTAGAATGCCATAGGAGTAAAAAGAGAAATCCATGAAAGGTACTATGAGAAGATATGAGAAGTAGCAAAATGGAATATGAAGGAAATTCTAATTTGAAAGAAGAGGTATTCTCCAATAGACCTTAAGAGATTTGGGATGTGTGTTGTAGTTATGCAAAAACACACAGGGGTGTGAGAGTCTAACAAGAAATAGGGAATAGATAGTAGTCCAGTTTTCTTCAAGTATTGATTAATGAAGGGATGAAGTAAGGGTGAAAAGACAGGTTGAGGATATAATATGAGAGGTTTTACATGCTAGGCTAGGGAATTTTTATTGATAGCACATACCTTCTAGGATAGTTGTAAGAATTTAATGAGATAATATTCATAAAGTTTTAAGCACTGTGTTTGAGAAATGGTAAAACAAATGTACTCCTCCTCAAAGGTAAGAGAATTCCAGTGAAGTTATTTTTTTGAGTATGGTTAGAGTATTGTATGGTTAGACTTATGTTTTAAGAACAGGGCTGTCCAAAATGTGGCCATGGGCAGCATGTGGCCCCCAGTGCGATTTATGCAGTCTGCCTACAAGCATAGAAATTTACATAAATGCTTTAGTAAAGGAAGCCAAATTACCACGGACCTCTCACTAAAATGGAAAATCAAAATATATTGTCTATTGTTTCAATAAACCAACTTGGAAGGTCAGGTTGAGAGAGGAGTGCAGTCCAGCATAGGCTATGCCAATGCTGATAGGGGCCCAGCAAACCAGGAGCAGGCCTCGCCATGACTGAATCACTGGCAGGAGTGGTGGTTTCCAGGCCTTTCAGACCACAGATACCAAAGACAATTCAGAAAGTCAGCAGGAAAGGTCTTTCACACCTGAGTAGAGCATAGTCCAGCACAGGCCAGGCCAGCATAGGCCCAGCCACAGCAAACCAGGAGCAGGCCTTGGGAGTGGCTGAATTAGGAGCAGCAGTGGCAGTAGCTACTTCTGGAGCTGTCAGCCCACAGATGGTAAAGGGCTGAGCAACTGGTCAGAAGGAGATTACAGGATTTTGTTTTGTTTTGGTTTTTTGCTGTAGCACTGGGGCAGGACATTGTTGCTTTGCCCATACTAGGATCTGGGTTGCAGTTCTGGTTGGCAGTCCTAGGGCAAGGAGGAGCACTAGTCAAGCGAAGCTTGTGGCAGCATTGGTGGGGGGGCGGTCCTCACAGTTCAGGCCATTAAAGAGTGCTTGTGGTCACTCACAGACCAAATCATAGGCCAGGAGAGGAGTAAACACTTCTCCTTAGATCTTACTACTTTGGAAGAACTGAAAACTTACAGGTCTCTAGAAGTGTCTCTGAAAATAGCTGCCCCAAAACCCCTGAAGCTTGGGATAGTGTACCCTCCACCCTGTAGGCAGAATCCTACTTTAACAAAGAGTTAAAAGTCAAGTAATAGCCTGTGAAAATGAGTGAACAGCCAAAAAAATTCTGACTATAGAAAGTTACTATGTTGACAAGGAAGACCAAAACATATACTCAGAAGAAGAAAGCAAAGTCAAAGCTCCTGCATCCAAAGCCTCCAAGATAAAATAGGAATTGGTCTTAAATAATAGAAGAACTCAAAAAGCATTTTGAAAATCAAGTAAGAGAACTAGAAGAAAAAATGGGAAGAGAAATGAGAGTGATGCAAAAAAATCATGAGTAAAGAGTCAACAGTTTGGGAAGAGAGACAAACCATAAAAGAAAATAACATCTTAAAAACTAGACTAGGCCAAATGGCAAAAGAGGTCTAAAAACCCAATGAGGAGGAGAATGCCTTAAAATGCAGAACTGGCCAAATGGAAAAGGAGCTCCGAAAGCTCACTGAAGGAAATAATTCTTTAAAAATTAGAATGGAGCAAGTGGAAGCTAATGACTTTATGAGAAATCAAGAAACAATAAAACAAAACCAGAAGAATGGAATAAAATGGAAGGCAATCTTCTCGGAAAAACAACAGAACAGCAAAGTAGATACAGGAGAGACAATTTAGAAATTATTGGATTACCTGAAAGCCATGATCAAAAGGAAACTAGACATCATATTTCAAGAAATTATCAAGGAAAACTGCCCTGGTATTCCAGAGTCAGAGGATAAAATAGAAATTGAAAGAACCCACCAATCACATCCTGAAAGAGAGCCCCAAAGTAGGAGAAAAAGAAAAGGAGAGTTAGAAAGGGATAACATAAAAGAGGCAAGCAAAAGCTTTTACAATGGAAGGGTAGAGGTAGGAGGTGAGGTGGAGTGAGTAAACCTTACTCTCATTGGAATTGGCTCAAAGAGGGATAACATATAAACTCGGCATAGAAATGTATCTTACCATACAGGAAAGTAAGAGGGAAAGGGGATAATAGAATTGGGAGTGATAGAAGGAAGAGAAGATTGGGGTGGGGGGTAGTCAGAAGCAAAACAATAGGTTCAAAGGAGAGAGAAGATTGAATAAATGGGGGTGGAGGAATAGGCTGGAGGTAAATACAGTTAGCAATAGTAATTGTGAGAAAAAATTGTAGCAAGTTTCTCTGATGAAGGCCTCATTTCTCAAATATGTAGAGAACTGAGTGAAATTTATAATACTAAGAGCCATTCCCCAACTGATAAATTATCAAAAGATATAACCAGTTTTCAGATGAAGTAACAAAGCTATCTATAGCCACAAGAAAAAATAATCTAACACTATTGATTGGAGAAATGCAAATTAAAACAATTCTGAGTTATTACACCTATACGTATTGTTCCTATTAGAAAAGGTAAATAAAAAATGTTGGAGGGGAGGCAGGGAAAATAAGACATTAATGCATTGTTGGTGGAGTCGTGGACTTCCTCAACCATTCCAGAGGGCAATTTGGAATTATGTCCAAAGGGCTATAAAGCCATGCATACCCTTTGACCTGGCATTACAACTACTTGGTTTGTATTCCAAAAGAGATAAAAAGGAAAAGGACCTATATGTACAAAATTATTCATGGAAGCTCCTTTCTGGGGGCAAAGAATATTAGAAATTGAGGTGATATCTATCGATTGGGGAATGGCTGAAGAAGTTGTGGTATGTGATTATGATGGAGTAACTATTGTAGTATAAGAAATGATGAGCAGGATGGTCTCAGAAAAAAACTGGAAAAACATGCATGGGATGAAACAAAGTGAAATGTACAGCGTACAAAGTAACAGCAATATTGTAAGATGATGAGCTGTGAATGACTTAGCTATTCTTGGCAATGCAATGATCTAAGACAACTCTGAAGGACTTAATGATGAAAAACGGTATCCATCCCCAGAGAAGGAACTGATGGTGTCTAAATACATATTGAAGCATGCTTTTCACCCTTTATTTGTTTTTCTTGAAGTTATTTTCTGTTTTCTTTTACAGCATGACTATTACATGTATGGTTTACATGACTCAGCAAGTATAGCCTATATTGAATTGCTTGCCTTCTCGAAGAGGGGGTGTAGGGAGGGAGGAAGGGAGAGAATTTGAAACTCAGAGTTTTAAAAGCAAATGTTAAAAGTGTTTTGACACATAACTGGGGAAAATAAAATACTAAATAATTTTTTTTAAAAAAGAAAGAACTATCAGAAAAGAGGTGATTGACATTGTCACACACCGAAGAAAGGTGAAGGCAGATGAGAACCGAGAAAAGGGCATTGACACAGAAATAAAAAAAAATCATTGGGAACCTTGGGAAGAAGAGAAATCCCAGAGACCAAGAAATCTGAGTTTTGAATAAATAGTTTTAAGAAGGTAAGGAAAGAGAACTCCAAAACACTAATCCAAGGAAAAAGGAGAGGAAGAAATCTGGCAGGTATTTTCACTTTAACGTAAATATGGGACTGAAGAATCTTCTTTGAGATGGAAGTAAGAGCTAGGGATTCCAAAAAAGAACAATTGTCCTCATTGAAAATAATATGCAATTTTTGACAAAGTGTGAAATCATTATTCTAATAAATAAATTGAAAAATAGGTGAATGTTATCTTTTTATAATTGAATAATTGAAGCAACTCAAGTTTATTTCTGATATTTCTGGAAAAAAAATTTCATCTATTTCAAGGTCAATGGAACTTGACCTTGAAACTATATAAAAAAGAGAAACAAGAGTATGAGTTAAAAAGAGTTTCCAAATCTTTATTTATAAGGACGTCCATTCAGCAAAGCACAACAGCACATAACTAAGATGTTGATTCTTATCTAACACTTGGACCAAGATAAACTATTAATACAGAATTGAATTATTGCTAAATGGAAAAAAGTTCTAAAGCCTGAAGAAAGTAAGAGAGGTTATTTTAAAAAGAGCTTATTCATACTTTTAAGCAAGAATATGTGTATATGGGTAGACAAAAATACATGTGTGTCTGTTTATTTAATATGTATGTATATGTGTCTGTACACACACATTTTTAATTTTTTTTTGTTTTCAAAGATTCACTGGACACACAAAATATTAGGAATAAAATAATTCACAGTAGCTACAGAACTATAAATCTTCTTTCATTACTATTTTAAGAGTTCATCAATGTCTTTAGGTTTTACATCAGTGTTTTTCCAATTTATCCTTCTTTGTGCTTACTGCTCTCTTATTGCAAAGGATAACAAATCAGGAAAAAAAGATGCAGCAACTGCATATGGTTGAATATTTGATAATGAACACCTATAATCCTCTGTGACACATAGGGAAAAAAGTAATAAAATATAACTGTTTAAAATCTGTACTCCTGAATTCAGTTTAAATTAACATTCATTGAAATCGGTTTTGTGGTGACAAAGGCCTGACTCAGGCCAGTCTTCTGATAGTTTAGGTCAGAGATAGGAAGGGAATGACCCTCATGGAACATTTAGCAGTATAAAACAAAGACTGGCAAGTATAGCAGAGGAAGGATATTCAGTAAGGAAACTGAATCAATTCAAATGAGCACAGCTTCCTGATGTTGGTCATGCTGTTGGACATCCAAGCAATATTTTTAAATGCCCATCTCACCAATAATCCATATTAATGACAACCCTTGAGGCAATGTAGGCTGACAGAAAATTTTCATAATTTTCATGAAGAACTGGTCTAAATTATGGAGCAGGTGATGTTGCTGGATATCTGCTACCAAGGCTGTCTTTCAGTGTTATTTTCATTACATATTGAGTGGGGGGTGGGGTAGGGAAACCTATTTACTTATCTGCTGGACTACTGCACCTCCCATTGAGTTAGGCATGCACTTTGATCCCTTTTTCTGGGACAAATGCTCTGGACCCTTATTGAAGGACATGCAATACACATTGGGATGACACAGAAATTCCATGACTCAGAGTTGGATGAAAGAGTATATAGGCTATTTTGTGTAATGGGGAATTGACTCTTGTGGAGTAACCTCTCCCTTTAGGAAGTAATAAGAGCTATAGAAAGTTTATGACTCCTTTTTTGAAAGGATCATTTTGGGACTCTGTCAGCTGTTCCTTAGAATTTCAGCTTGAGGTGATGGGGGAAGGTGTGGAGGTTTTTGCTTCCCCAGAGCAATGGTAGAAAGGGTTAAAATGTTATCCATGCGCCTGTATTAAAAGGGGTCATGTACAAGAAATTTATGCTAATGGAACCTAGAAATAGTTTGGAGGCATATGCAAATTTATTTATACAGAGTGTAAAAATATCTAATCAAATATCACAGTGCCTTTATGTCCCTGCAAAAAGAAGTACATGTAGAAAGGAAGTAGCCTAGCATGATCACAAACAGCCCCTGTAATGAATTCACTTATGAAGAAGATCAGAAAACCATCTCAACAAACTTTCTTTTTATATGAAGGTAGTAACAAATGACATTAGACCAAATATTTGTTAACCCGAGTTACAAAATTTCTGACTGTGTGGAGGATACTGTGCTAGATTCAAAGATTAGATAAGATATAGTCTCTGACTTCATGAATCTTGTGATGTAGGGACTAGGATAAAATATCCATATAGAAAACTACGATACAAAAATACCAACTACTTGTGTGAATGTTTAATGTAAGAAGTGGTATAGATTGTCTAATTGGAAAAGTCCCTAGAGGTTGATTTAGTTATTGCTCATTGTCTATATATAAGGCAGTACGTCTTTGTTACGTTGACATTTTGGTTGCCCAAAGGGACAGAAAAAAAAACATTTGCAGGTAAGATTATGATGAAATTAACTTGGAAAGAAACATAGCACCTCCTGTAAATGTTCTTGAGGAAAGACACCCATTTCTGATAAAACCAGAGAAAGAACAATCTCTTTAAGAGACAAACCCCAGATTAAATATTATTAAGGAGTTATTGTTCACTCATTCATCTATATAAAACCATTTTAGCATCTCATAGGACATAGCTAGTGAAATATGAATCATAGACCTATTTACAGACTATAGGAAAATTCATTCATTTTATGGCATCCCCAATAGAACTGTGAAATATTTTTTTTTCCAATGAGATAGAGATATATTACTGCTAAGAAGGGAGTTTTAGTCTAAGACATCAAAGCCCGAAGATGACCAGATGAGGACAGAATATAAATGATGAAAAGAAAGTGTGCTCAGAAGAAATCAAAAGAAACCAGCGACAGAAGACATAAAAAGTGACAAGTGAAATTACCTAATGAAGACAAAATACAGAAGTTGACAGGAGCTGAGCAAAGCTGACATGCAGGCTTTACAGCTGAAGGAGGTAGCTGTTAAATTGAAAAGTAATACTTTAGGCTGCTGGAAGCTGATAGAAGGAAAGCAGAAATATTCACTATTTAAGGAGCTGTCTGGGCTTATTATCCTTTAGTGTCATCTGCATTTTGAGAAATGGGAAAATGTTTTGTATGTGCCTACATTGCCCTTTAATCATTTCTACAATTCAGTAGAGAAAGGTAATAACCAGTTTTAGAGCTGTTTTCCTCAGATTTTTCCTGATATTCTTTTGCTAAAAGTGTGTAACATTTTCTCAGAGCACTTCCCAAGGCAGCTGTGTGCTAAAAGACATTCCCAATGTTTAGGAAGCCTAAAAATAGAAGAAAAGGGTATTTGTGTAATAGAGATGATATAAAGAACAGAAGGACCATAAAAGGTCTCACTATACCAAGCTGAACCAGAAAAAGAAATTATTGTGACTTTTTCTCAGATTTCCCAGTTAGGACTTGGTCTGGCACATTTTCTACATCTTTGTGGAAGAGTTGTTTGGGAGATCTTGGCCATAATTCTCCTTGTTATCCTGCCATCTTGACCTCCCCTGGGCACACACTAATAGAAGGTGTGTTGGTAACCAAAAATGGGCTTCTTAGCATTTAGTTCAACAAGTGCCCTTGGATAGTTTGGCTTTTGTTCCCTTTTGAGTAATTCATTGAGCCTTACTAGGTGCTAAGCCCCTGGCCCAAACCCCTATTAGATGTAAAACCTTAGTGGGTGTGGATTGGCAACTAAGGTGGGGCCCAAGGTGGGGCTAACTCCAGGGAGGGCCTAGTTTACACATCTGGGAGAGCAGAGGCTTTTAGACCACATGGGTTTAAGTCTGTCTCTCTGTGCCGATTCTAGGTCATGTGGGTGAGTCGCATGTGTGACTCACGCCTGATGCTGAAAAAAATATAAAAACCAAGGGTTGGCTGTCTGTTCCTTGGAGCTCTTTGCTGCAGCAGTGGTGGCATGTGACTCTGGGCCAGCCCTTGTTCTGAGCTCCCAGGCAGAACCTACATGTTGGTAACTATGAATTGTATTGGGTCTGTCTGTTGATGTTTGTAATTTTTTTTGTATTTTGTTCTGAAGTTCAGGGTGCTGGCTTTTCCCCCTGAACTAAGTGAATGCTGTCTGTATGCTGGATTAAAGTAAACTTGTCAACCCCTTCACCTTGCTTCCCTTAGTTAAGCAGATCAAAAGAACCTATGCTGTTGGCAGCTTTCTGGGTGCTGGCTGTGGGTGGATCTTACACCCCCACAGAAGCTGCTAGCTGGATTGTTGAAACAGAAGGTTAGCAGGAAGAGACAACATTAGGGAAATCTACGTGATTGGAATAATATATAACTGAATTGAAGGCCTTGAGGTCTTTAATTTCTTTTAAGAATGATTTGTGTTATGTATCGCCTATTGTGAATGATGCCTCCTTGCTATGTATTCTTTTCAGTGTGTGCCCAGGTGAGGTCAAGATGGCAATATAACAAGGAGAATTATAGCCAAGATCTCCCAAACAACCCTTCCACAAAGATCTAGAAAACTGCGAAATTTGAGAAAAAGTCACAATAATTTCTTTTTCTGGTTCAGCTTGGCATAGTGAGACAAGTAGAGGAGTCTATGGACACTAGGTAGAAGATCTAGCTAGAAACAATTATGTGGAATTATTTAATTATTATTGGACATGTAAACTCTTTTTAATCGCTCTAATAAAGAAAAAAGTTCTTATGAGTTACATGTATCATGTTCCCATGAAGGATTATAAATAGCTTAACTTTAATCAATCTTTTATGATTTCTTTTTCCTATATACCTTTTTACTCTTCTCTTTTGTCTTGTATTTGAATGTCAGATTTTCTATCCAACTCTGGTCTTTTCATCAAGAATGCCTGAAAATCCTCTATTTTGTTAAATTTTCATTTTTTGCCAGAAGGATTTACTCAGTTTTGTGGGTTAGATTATTTTTTTAAGTTGTGATCCTAGTTCCTTTGCCATCAGGTAAATCACATTCCAAGTCCTCTACTCTTTTAACTTGGAAGCTGCTAAATCTTATATGGTCCTGAATGTAGCTCCAGATATTTAATAGTTTCTTCCTGGCTGCTTGAGGTATTTTTTCTTTGGCCTGGTGTTTCAACAATCCGACTAGCCGCTGCTTTGGGAATGAAAGACCAACATAAGCCCAACAATAAGAACACTGCCAGCACAGGTTCTTTTGATGTGATTGTTATACACTTACTGCACTCTGAACTTTGGAGCAAATACAAACAAATTACAAACATACATTACAAACAGACCAAATACAATTCATAGTTACCAAGAAACCATCAACATCTGGGTTGACGAGTTGGGAGGCTCTTACAGTGGCTGACCAGAATCCCACACCAAAACTCCTCCAGGAATGAGAACTTCAAGCAAATAACTCTGTTCTCTCTTTTAATACACTCTTTAGCCATCATCAAACATCATCAGAGTGACCAGAATTTAGGCTCCTACTATTGGCTCTGGTCTTAGCCCTTTAGGGCCCTGGGGGCTTCCTGTCTCTCTCAAACTAGAGAACTAGTTTGCTAAACAGCCTGGGGCTTTGCACCTAGTAGGGAAAGGATGTGGGCCTGAAGTTTAACACCTAGTAAGACTCAATCAAAGAGACTTAATTGATTTATCATTCTAAAACAGTAAGGAAGTCCCACCTTAGTTACCAATGCACCTGGGAGCTCTGGAATTTGGCTCTAATATTCTTGGGGGTTTTCATTTGAGGAACCCTTTCAGGAGACGATCAGTGGATTCTTTCAATTTCCATTTTCTCCTTTGTACCTAAAATATCAGGGCAGATTCCCCTGATAATTTATTGAAATATGATGTCTAGGTTCTTGCTTTGATCATGAATTCCAGGTAGATCAATAATAATTCTTAAATGATCACTCCTGGGTCTATTTTCCAGGTTGGTTGCTTTTTTTTTTTATGAGATATTTCACATTTCCTTCTTTTTTCATTCTTTTGATTTTATTTTACTATTTCTTGATGTCTCATAAAGTCATTAGCTTCCACTTAACCAATTCAAATTTTTAAGGAATTATTTTCTTTAGCGAGGTTTTAAACCTCTTTTGCCATTTGATCAATTCTACTCAATAGGGAATTCTTCAGTGAATTTTTGTGCCTCATTTACCTACTGTTAATTTTCTTTTCATAATTTTCTTGCATCACTCTCATTTCTTTCAACAATTTTTTGTCTACTATTCATCTCTTATTTAACAAGATGTCTTGTTGGTTTAATTGGTCCAATGAACATTTTTTAAGCTTTTGTGGGAAGCTGTTTTCACAGCTTGTCTTCCTCTGAGTTTAGGTTTTGGTCTTCCCTGCCACCACAGTAGTTTTTACAGTAAATTCTTTGTTGTTGTTGATGTTTGCTTTGCTTTCAGCATACTCCTTGACATTAAACTTCATGTTAAAGGTGGACTCTGTTTACCTGAGAGGCAATTGTAATGACAAGCAAAGTGGAACATTTTATTTTGCTTTTTTTTTTCTTTTGGAGTTCTAGTTCTTCACAGTACTAAGGTAATCAAGTACCTTTGATTGAGCCTTGCCTTTGTTTCAATCAAGAGTCCTCAAGTGAATCAAGAGTCTTTGATGACCTGCGTAAGTTACAAGAAAGTCTAAGTCACGTGAGTTTGAGCCACATAGTTGTGATGCCTTCTGACCCTGAAGAAGTGTATATATACTCAAGGTTAGCATTTTGCTTTGGGGCTCACTCATTGGAAGAGTGTTTGTATGGTTTGGCCAGATGAGACTCTGAGTAGCTGTTAAGGATCCCCTGGCTTTGAAAATTCAGATATTGGTGCTTCTCTCTCTGGGTAATTATATATGTAGTGATATGGACAGACAGTTAGAAGCCCTGTCTACTGATTTGTGTTATTTGCTCTGTTTATGTAATTTCTGCTTGTAATTTCTGTTTGTGTTTTCTCTGAAGTTCAGGGTGCTGATTTTTTACCCTGAACTAAGTGAATGATATATGCACATTTAGTTTGAGGGAGATTGTAAACCCCTTAAAGTAGCTTTCCTTAGAAAAGCAGATCAAAAAGCTGGGCTAGAAGCCCTCTTGTGTGTTTTTACTCTATGCAAAGAAAATTTTAAATGGACAGAAGGTACTTAGTTCCCTGATACATTGGTGTTACAGCAACTGACAAAGTTTGAAGAGTTTTCCTGTGGCTTTTTTCTGAGCTAGTTCTGGGGTTCTGCAAGATTGTGGGGCTTCCAAGATGATGTGTTCCTGGGAGAAATATGATCACTGATCTCATGCACTCTGGTCTTAACCAGGAAGCCACATGGTCTCCTGTAGACATAAGCACTTTTCTTTGCTTTGGAGCTGTGGTCAGGACACCTACTCCCTTGTGACTGACCGTCAGAGATCCTTTCCACCCTAGAACTGTGAACCAGAATCGCATAGAGGCAATGGGACGGCCAATCAGCACCAGCTATATCCAACGCCAGGAAAGAGTCCTCTATAGTATTTGTTCCTCAATGGTCTGGCCCTTTAGCCCTCTCTGGTCTGAAAGCTTTCAAAGGAGCCACTGCTGTGGCTATTACTGCTTCCAGGGCATATGTAGCTGTACTGGCCATCAAAATGGGTTTGAGTGACATGTTTGTGACGCCAGAGGCTTTCAGACCACGTGGGTTTAAGTCACATTTTTGTGAGGATTTTAGGTCACATGGGTGAGTTGCATGTGTGACTCACCTTTGACCTTGAACAAAATATATAAAACCAGGGTTGGCTTTCTTTTTTTGGATATCTGAGCTACAGCAGCAGTGACTTGTGACTCTGAGCCAGCCTTTGTTGAGCTCCCGGCTGAACTTAGATGTTGGTAACTGTGACTTGTATTTAGTCTGTCTACAAATATAGCTTTGTAATTTGTTTGTATTTTCTCTGAAGTTCAGGGTACTGGCTTTTTCCCCTAAACTACGTGAATGATATTTGTATGCTGGATTAAAGTAAGATTGTTAACCCCTTAACGTTGCTTTCCTTGGTAAAGCAGATCAAAAGGATCTGGGCTTGCAGCATTCTGTGAGCTGGTTGTAGTTGGTTTTACACCCCCACAGCAGCTACTAACCAGATTGCTGAAACAGTAGCCTCCAGACAGGCCTCCATCTCAATATCACAGACTTCTCCTGCTGACCTGTTAAGTTTTCTTAGGCTGAAAAATGTCTTTCTTTGAACTTTTGTTGGATCTGATGCTCCAAAGTTCAATTTGAGGCATTATATTAAAGATTTTTGGAAGGGAATTGTGGGAGATTTCAGCTGGGTGGCTGCATCTAATCCATCATCTTGGCTCTAAATCCAATTTACATACACTTAGTGGGGTGGTTGAGTGGTCCAGCTATTCTGAAAAACTATCTGGTACTCTTGGAAGCAGGTGAACGGCTCATTGTATAGAGTGCTGGACCAAGACACCAGAAAAACTGAGTTCAACTTAGACACTTTCTAATTGTGTGACCTTGGGTGAATCACTCAATCCTGTTTACCTAGGAGGCAACTAGGTAGCTCAATGGACAAAGAGTTGGGCCTAGAAGCATAAAGACCTGAGTTCAAATCTGAGCCCAGACACATTCTCACTGCAGGTCACTTAACTTCTGTTCTCCTTAATCCATTGGGGAAGGAAATGGTAATCTACTCCAGTATCACTGCAAAGAAAGCTCCTTAGATAATATGATGCATGGGGTCATGAAACATGACCAAAGAACTGAACACCAACAACATTTAAAACTCTCAACCAAAACTTATAAAACTCATCACACTTTTTCATTTTTATCTAGCAATATCAATTCTAGTTCTATACCTCCAAAGATATTGAAGGAAAAAGAAAAAAGGAACAAATGTACAAAAAGTATTTATGCCAGCTATTTTTGTGGTAGAGAAGAGCTTAGATTGGAGTGGTTTCACATCTTTGGGGAAATGGCTGAACAAGTTATGATAAACAGCTATAACTCAATATTATTGTTCTACAGAAATTTTGAAGGCTATGGTTTCTTTCTGAAACATGTGAGGAAATTATATGGAGTCATAGAGATGGAAAGGAGCAGAATGAGGGAAATAACTTACACCCATACCAACATAATAAAGAAAAACAACTGGATGAAACATGCTATCCATTTCCTGCCAGAGATGTGATAGACTCAATGTACGTTGGGCCACAAAGTTCTTGGACATTGAATGTTAGGATATTTGTTTTGCTTGACTATAGATATTTCTGTAAAATATGGTTTCTCTTTCTTTTTAATTATGGGGGCCTTGGTTAGAGGCATAGTTAATGACTTTTCCTTAAGAAAAAAATAAAAAATTTTAAAAAGTGCACAAGAGGCACAATATTGAAGGCAAAGTTTAATTGGCAGTTGTGGAAGAAAAAAGCTTGCTTGTTGCTGTTGTTGTTTTCATTATTTTGGTTTGGTGGGGGATTGATGGGGACTAACCTGCAGGATGAAAGGGGCCATAAAAGGGGAGGAAGTGTAGTGGAAATGTAAATTTGAAGATATTCCTCACCCATTGATAGGCCCATGTGACCTGCTTATATCTCAGGAAGCTGAAACCTAAGCCATGTGTGCTGGGAGGAGCTTGCTGAACAAGAGGAACAGGAAAGAGTGGAGCAGGAAATGCTCAGAGAGCTTAGAACTGCGGGAGGGAGCAGATATGTGCTAGCTGTACTGTGAGTGTTTGTTGGTGACAAGGCCCCAGCAGGAGGTGGGAATGGTTTCAAAATGGAGTTGTTCTCTGCTGATAATGGGTATTAATTTCTTTGTGATTCTTTTGCTCTCTGTTCTTTATCTGTGACACTTCTCTGTGTATTCTTTCTCTGCAATAATGCATTTTAAATTCTTTGCTGCTATGATGGATTGGACTTATTGGTTTTAGGATCTGGTTCTTTGGTATCTGAATAAATGGTTTACTTCTTCTACCTTCTATGTGGAGAGTCTCATATTTTGCAATACAGAGCTACATAGGCATATTTACAATTATTTTCTATATTGTGATTATTGCTTTGCTAGTACAGGGGGTAAAGAAAATAAAGGGATATGTAAGGTTACCAAATTAAATCAATGGTAAACAGTAAAGGGAAAAGAAATCCTACAGTCTCTCAGAAAGATGAGGAACTATGGGATAGTGGGTAAGGTGATAAAGGCAGGTACCGAAACAAGGAAAATAAAAGAGTAAAAGTCTCGACTCAGTGTTTGGAGGGGATCTTATTGAAGGACATTTCCATTAAAGCAAAATTCTATCATATAATGAGACATGAGGATCTTAAAAGTGCATTTTGTTCTCAGAGCAATGACTACTTCTGAGAGAGTTATGCATCAATGGACATCTTATTGCAGAATAAAGAGGATCAGAGCTCCTGGGAACAAGTGACAACCTTAAATGGTGGAGAACAGGCATTTATCAATGGCATTCACAGCAAAACTGGAAAAAAAAACCCATATTAATGATGGAGGAGTTAGAGAGTACTAATGAGCAAAACAATCAAGGGCACAGTACATTTCTGTCTTGGCAAAGTATTTCTGTACTTTTTTTTTCTGTCAATCTGTTAAAGAAAATGATACTTCTAAGAATGCAACACACACACACACACACACACACACACAAAGGCTGAGGGGCAAAATCTATGTGGTGATAATACAGAATTTGTTTAAAATGTGGAACTCAAAATGGATACATTGATAAATTGTAAGTTTTAATTCAATGAGGAATACAAAGTCTAAAGAATGGAAAAATAAATATTAGCACCCGCAACTGTAATCAGGGCAGGACTTTTTTTGCTATTCTTCTATTTTGGGATGCTAAGTCTGTCAAGTGTCTTTAATGAGTCTCACCTTTGTTTGAATGGGACTAGCAAAGTGGATCCCTTTTTGTTCTGAAGTGTTTCTCAGCACTAAGGCAATGGGGAGACATTGATTTGCATATGATGTGGTGTTAGCGATTGAAAAACTTTCCCACATCCTAAATGCTAAGTTGGCCCCAGCCCTCAGTGTTCTAAACAGTGTATATGTACTGGAAGGTTAGCATTTGACTTTTGAGGGCACACTCATTTAAAGAGTGTTGGTGACTAGACTTTGGGCGTGTCTTTGAAGCAGCCCTCCCCCCGACCCTGCCCCAGCTTTGAAAACCCAAGATGTTGGTGCTTCTCTTTTTGGTAACGTTTTGGTAAATGAATGATCACACAAGGTCTGTCTGTTTCTCCATGATACTTAGACAAACGTACCCACTGATTCAATGTTCCACATGGCCACACTGGTAAAATTTTAAGTGACAGTTTTAATAATACCACTTTCAGAAATGTACATTACTTTTATTAGAAGGGGAGAAAATTCTCTCTCTCTCTCTCTCTCTCTCTCTCTCTCTCTCTCTCTCTCTCTCTCTCTCTCTCTCTCCCCAAATACTTATCATTTTGCAGACCTATTTCATAATCATTGGAAGTACAATCATTAATATCTTACTTGAGTAAGACATATTTCAGGAATGTCATATGGGAGATTCATCACATAGCACTGCCAAGGCAGTCAACCCTAATGTATAAATACAGAAGAAGCATTTGAAGGCAGTTTGACATATCATCCAGACAGTATAAAATGATTTTGTGCTTGAGTCCATAAGACACTGGCCTAAGGATTGGAATATTCTTTCCTAGTAGCTCAGGCAAAGCAGCTGTCTGCTATAAAGTATGTCCATATCTCTGGACAGGTTGACAATTTTAATAGCGGTGCTAATCATTCATTCAAATACAATTTATTAAGGACCTTATATATGATTGGGTCACATAGTCCACTGGACTGGTCCTCAGCTAGCATTTAGAATAAATAGAACTTATTATCTACAATATTTAGCTCAATCGTATAAAAACATGACATGTAGAAAACTTAGAAAACTGAATGCTGTAGATGTCTAAACCTCTAAACACTATGTGAGGAACGAAATAGACAATTATGGGAAGAGAAAAAGAGATCACTTAAATATCTCTGTGCTTATACCTGTTTTCTAATTTGTTAATATTATGGATCATTCTATCAATTAACATTTTTAAACAGTATTTTTTCTTTCAAAAATTTCTTTTAAAAATTTCTTTTATACTTTCACTTTCAAGTTCTTTTCTTCCCTCTAATCTTGCTCTGCCCAGTGTAAGAAATTTGATATTCATTACACATATACATGTGAAGTCATTCAAAACATATTTCCATATTGGCCATAATCTAAAACAAAAGAAAGGAAAATAAAATAATCTGTATAATGTACATACACACACAGACACATGTATAAATATACATACATATATATATATATATATGTATATATATACACACACACAGACATACACATATTATATTGATATTTATATCTGTACTCTGGGCCTATGAGTTCTTTATGTGGATGTAGATAGTATTTTCACTTTCACCAGTTCTTGCAATTCTTCTCATTTTTTTCTTAAATGATCCCCTTTATAACTTCTTGCAGCACAATAGTATGCCATCATATTTCTATATATAGTTTGTTCAACATTTCCTCAACTGATGGCCATCCCTTTAGTTTCCAATTCTTTGCCACCACAAAAAAGAGATACTCTAAATATGATTGCACGTATAGGTCCTTTTCCTTCTATTTTTCACCCTGGAGTATAGAACTAATAATGATATTGCTGGGTCAAAGGGTATGCACAGTTTTATATCCCTTTGGGTTATGACTATAGAGTGCAACAATAAATGGGCCAGTCCTAACTTAAAGATGATTCTAAAGGCCTATACTTTTAGCATTTGAAGGTCTGTCTTATAGAAAAACTGTATTATTTGTTCTGTTTGGAAGTAGAGGTAATGCTTAGGAGCACTGAGTGCATGTTTATCTCTAAGTTCTAGGTAAGGGGGAAAAAAGTAATTAAACTGTCCAAAAAATGGATAGTCTACTCATTGATCATTATTGGTCACATTTTACAAGTGAAGACTCAATAGTTATTTTTAAAGTAATGGTATAGATGGGATTGATTTCCAGAAGTAGGTTATAGTAGATGAGTTGAGGTACTTTCCAACTCTAAAATTCTATTATTCTATCATGAGAAATCTAAGGTTTACAATCATTAGGCAATTTGTTCAAAATCTCATATCTTGAGATCAGTTGAGCCAACACTTGAACTCAGTTCTTCTGATTAGGATCTGATGTTCTTCACAAAGGAATAAATTATAAGGTGATAAATATTCATTCTCTGCTTAAAACATTTAACATAAGAATTGCAAAATAAAAAACTTCGGGCATGAGACTAGAAAATATGTTGCTATACTCTTTCACATTGAATATTTCAAAGTATATTCATGTTCTTATTTCTCTTGAGATAAGAGTAAAACTGTACTTTTCAAAAATTAAAGTTTTTCAAATTTCCACAAAACATTATAAAGATATTAACATATACTTTTAATGTCACAAATGTTATATTTCAGAAAGAATTGTGTAAGGACCCCAGGCATTGGATTTCATCCAAAGAGATTGTGTTATGGTCTAAACTGCTAACTGAAATGATAATAGAGGATATAGTAGACTTTGAAGAATTCTGCTCTCTGCCCTGTTACATTGTACCCTCATTAAATATGTTTATAAGTATATTTGAAATGTTGTTAGTCTACAAGCAGTCATACCCCACTGAAAAACTCAAGGGTCAAGTTAGTTGGTTGGGAATATGGCCAGGCAGCGAAAACGCGCCCAGATTCAGTCTCAGACTTTGGATTCTTTCTTTGGTGACAAAGAAGACCAAAACATACAGCCTAAAGAAGACAACAAAGTCATAGAGCCTACAACAAAAGCCTCCAAGAAAAACATGAACTGGCCCCAGACCATAGAAGAACTCAAAAAGGATTTGGAAAAGCAAGTTAGAGAAGTAGAGGAAAAATTGGGAAGAGAAATGAGAAGGATGTGAGAAAACCATGAAAAACAAGTCAACGAATTGTTAAAGGAGACCCCCCAAAATACTGAAAAATACACTGAAGAAAACAACACCTTAAAAAACAGACTAACTCAAATGGCAAAAGAGCTCCAAAAAGCCAATGAGGAGAAGAATGCCTTGAAAGGCAGAATTAGCCAAATGGAAAAGGAGGTCCAAAAGACCACTGAAGAAAATACTACTTTAAAAATTAGATTGGAGCAAGTGGAAGCTAGTGACTTTATGAGAAATCAGGATATTATAAAACAGAACCAAAGGAATGAAAAAATGGAAGACAATGTGAAATATCTCCTTGGAAAAACCACTGACCTGGAAAATAGATCCAGGAGAGATAAGTTAAAAATTATTGGACTACCTGAAAGCCATGATCAAAAACAGAGCCTAGATACCATCTTTCAAGAAATTATCAAGGAGAACTGCCCTGATATTCTAGAGCCACAGGGCAAAATAGAAATTGAAAGAATCCATCGATCGCCTCCTCAAATAGATCCCCCCAAAAAATCTCCTAGTAATATTGTTGCCAAATTCCAGAGCTCCCAGATCAAGGAGAAAATACTGCAAGCAGCCAGAAAGAAACAATTTGAGTATTGTGGATACCCAATCAGAATAACCCAAGATCTGGCAGCTTCTACATTAAGAGATCAAAGGGCTTGGAATGCAATATTCCGGAGGTCAATGGAACTAGGATTAAAACCTCGAATCACCTACCCATCAAAACTGAGTATCATGTTCCAAGGCAAAATATGGATTTTCAATAAAATAGAGGACTTTCAAGCTTTCTCAGTGAAAAGACCAGAACTGAATAGAAAATTTGACTTTCAAACACAAGAATCAAGAGAAGCATGAAAAGGTAATCAAGAAACGGAAATTGCAAGGGACTTACTAAAGTTGAACTGGTTTGTTTACATTCCTACATGGAAAGATGATGTGTATGATTCATGAGACCTCAGTATTAGGGTATTTGAAGGGAATATGCATATATATATATATATATATGTTTATGTATATATATATGTTTATGTATATATATAAGTGAATGTGTATGTATGTATATATCTATGTGTATATGTATGTATGTGTATGTATGTGTATATATATATGTTTTTATATATGTATGTATGTGTATATATATATATATATATATATATGTAAAAGAGAGAGAGCAGACACAGGGTGAGTTGAAGATGAAGGGAAGATACTTAAAAGAAATAAAATGAAATTAAGGGATGAAAGAGCAACATAATGAGAGACAGAGATAGGGAGAGACAGAATGGGGTGGATTATTTCGCATAAAGGTGGCAAGAGGAAGCAGTTCTGTGGGAGGAGGGAGAGGGCAGGTGAGGGGGGAATGAATGAACCTTGCTCTCATCAGATTTGGCCTGAGGGGGAATACCATACATACTCAGTTGTGTATCTTACCCCACAGGAAAGAAGAGGGAGGAAGATAAAAAAAATAAAATGGGGGGGATGATTGAGGGGAGGGCAGATGGGGGTGGAGGTAATCAAAAACAAACACTTTCGAAAGGGGACAGGGTCAAGGGAGAAAATTCAATAAAGGGGGATGGGTTGGGAAGGAGCAAAATATAGTTAGTCTTTCACAACATGAGTATTGTGGAAGGGTTATACATAATGATACATGTGTGGCCTAGGTAGAATTGCTCGACTTCTTAGGGAGGGTGGGTGGGAAGGGAAGAGGGGAGAGAATTTGGAACTCAAAGTTTTAAAATCAGATGTTCAAAAACAAAAAAAAGTTTTTGCATGCAGCTAAAAAACAAGATACACAGGCAATGGGGCATAGAAATTTATCTTGCCCTACAGAAAAGGAAGGGAAAAGGGGATGGGAGGGGAGTGGGGTGATAGAGGGGAGGGCTGACTGGGGAACAGGGCAATCAGAATATATGCCATCTTGGAGTGGGGGGGGAGGGTAGAAATGGGGAGAAAATTTGTAATTCAAACTGTTGTGAAAATCAATGCTGAAAACCAAATATGTTAAATAAATAAATTTAAAAAAAAGAAATGTCTTTGAAGCAATGGAATTGTTGTCAAGTAATGACATGCTTTACTCTCACAGAGAACATCATGAAAATTTATCAATGAAATGGATTTTTTTATTTTTTAAATATGAGAATTGCTACATATTCTCTTGATATATTTATACTTTATCTCTGCCAAAAGTTGATGCTTCATGAAAGAGAGAATACTTTTTTAACCTATATGAATATATGAAATAGAATTCTTCTGCACACATATATGTTATATAATATATTACAGGAATATTTTTCATTTACTGCTATAGCTATGTTAAAAAGGAGAAAACTCATCCTATATGTAAGTAAAAACATTATCGAATATTTGTTAATTATTAGCATTAGTTTCTTTATTTTTATTAAGGAAATTTATTATATTGCAGTTAGTTGATAAAAGATTCTGTTTCTGGCTTTCTATATTTGCTTATGAATTCTTTAGGCCATATTGCATATTGCATTTTTGAACATATGACAGAAATACAAAATAAATCAAAACAACAGGTTTGTTTCCATAATTACCATTCTACAATCACCAAAATTCATATAATTTGTCAAATAATCTATTCTATTCTTTAATTTTAAAATTTTTGATCTTTTTGTCATATTTGCCTAAGTGTGAAAAGGATTTACTGAAGTCCACAAAATAGTGATTTATTTTCTTGAGGTTCCTTTAGTTCATTTAATTCATTAAATTTTTAGATTCTATGCCAGTCATTACATTCATATATATATATATATATATATATATATATATATATACACACACACACACATATATATACACACACATACACACACATATATATGTATATATACATATATACACATATATACACATATGTATATATGTACACATACATATGTGTATATATACATATACATATATATGCACACACATACACACGCAATACACACACACACACACACACACACATATATATATATGTATATGTATATGTATATATAGTATTCTAGGTTTACTTCTTGCCTTATTATCAGAAACGGTCACTCTACAACATGGTAAAAATTATTGGGCCAAAAAGGGGATATATAAGCTGTTAGCATTAGCACTTGTGGAGAACCTACCCTTCCAGGGCTGCATAGAGAAAGTGGTACTAGAAAGGAAAAACAAGGTGAAAAACTTTGTGTGCTACCACTTGCCTACAAAAACATTCCATGACAGAAAAATTGACCTTCCCAATAACTCCATTTTGCTTTACGCAATCATGCTTCTCTGTAGCCTCCTGGTTACTCTTTCAAGGCGTACTTATTGGGCCTGGAAGCTTTTGATCAATATATCAAAATGGGGTTGCTGGTTCATGGGTTGGTTACTGTGGAGCCTAAATAAATGTTTTGATTCTTCTGCCTTCTACTTTGAGAGTTTCTTATATCCGGCGGTTCCGAACCTTTCAGACATGTTTATGATCCTCTTTGAGATTATAAACTCTGCCCTCCTAATACATTTGGCGATGAGGATGGGATCACTAGGTATAAGATCTCTATTTAGAAGCAGAACAATTTCAGAGGAAGAGATGAATATCCCAGGATGGGAGGATCCATTTTATTCCTCCCTAGCAAAATAATTGGCTAAAAAGCTGGACCCTGTGAAAACTGGGAACCAAGGCTACGGAGAGGAGATCCTAGGGATTTAGAAAAGTGTTTACAAGAAGTTGGGATTCAGTCAGGGGCATCACTATCTAGGCAAAGCTGGATAGTGTTATCAGCCTACCAGCTAGTATACGAAAGATTGAGATTAAGTGAAAGACATGGGGGCACTCCTACCCCACAGCAAGAAGGGGAATCTCAGATAGCAGGAGACCAAACTGACTCAAATGAGAACTTTTCTATTAATGTGGCTAAGAGCAACAGGAGACCAAAAAAGCCCAGAGTGCATTTCAACCCAGCCCAGAAAGAGCCTGACTGCCTGCTTCGTCCTAGCCATGGTGGCAGAGGAAGTGAGTGGGGGGAAAATGAGACAATGTTAGGGTCTGAGGCACAAAACACTACTGGGGTTCAGGATGTCCCTCACACAGAGAATAGGAGATGGTTAAATGATCAGACAAGGGCTCGACCCATACAAAGGAGGAAGACAGAAAGCCGAGGTGAAGATTCAATTACAAGGGAAATTCACGAAGATTTCTCACCGCAAGAGGTCACAGATATTTTGAGTAGATTCAGCCAAAGAATAGGAGAACCATTGATATCTTGGATGGTAAGACTCAGTGATCAAGGGGCCAGTGGAATATCAGTAGATAGGACAGACTGCATGAGATTCATAGGTATCAGCCATGATCCTCTAGTTCAACAAGCTTTTAGGGAACATCATCAGCAAGGAGATGGTGATAGCAGGACTACTCTGTTGGCATTAGCCGCTGTGGGATGCAATAAGAGATATGCTACTGATTCTATGTGGCCCACTGAGCACAGACCCTGGTATTCACTTAGAGATTGTATCATGAGACTAAAGGAGGAGGTGATGAAGACTGCCATTATGATAGGAACCGCAGACAAATATTACAATGATCCAATGGGACTGCCTCATAGGAATTTAATAATTAGGACAGCTCCCCCTGCTTATAAACAACTAATTTTGAATTTATTACTTGGAGAAGTAGGGAGCCGTCTTACAACAGTGATAAATAAGATTTTACAGTTACATGACTTAGGTGACTGGGGAAGGGATAGATCTCCTCGAGAGAGAAGGGTAAATAACCAGCAAACTTGGCGCCAAAGGAGAGTAACAAGGAAAGAAATGTTTACTGCTCTATTGAGAGCAGGGGTAGGTTTTGAAATGATAGATGGAATTCCAACCAATGAATTATATAGAATATATAGAGATAAAGGACTTGATAACAGGAGAGATAGGGAAATAAGAACTGCTCCTGCAAATGCTACAGATGTTGAACCTTCAAACCCAAGTGAATCACATGAAAGGGAATACTAGGGAACAGGCCGAGCCCCAGTCCAAATTAAGGAAATACACAGGCTGGATTGCAGACCTCACATTAACTTGACCATATATTGGAAAAATGGGTCAAGTACGGTAACTGAGGCATTAATAGATACTGGGGCTGAGGCCACCCTTATTTATGGAAATCCAGACAAGTTCAGCCATGGAACTCCTATTACCATTACAGGACTAGGAGGGACTGAAATATCAGCCAGGCAAGTTAAATTAATGATGAAAATTGGACAGTTGCCCAAGAAAGAATATAGTGTGGTTATTGTGCCTATTCCCGAATACATCATTGGAATAGACATATTGAAGGGTATGACCTTAAATTTACCCGAAGGGAAATACCAATTTGCTGTGAGGAAAATGGGCATTAATGCAGTCTTAGGAGGGAAAATCAAGATGGATCCAATCACTTTGCCCGAACCTTCTAAAATAATTACTTTGAGGCAATATCGTGTGCCAGGTGGGCAAGATGAAATTGCCAACACTATAAGAGAATGTGTTGAGGCAGGAGTGTTAGTCCCTACAACTACTCAATGGAACAACCCTGTCTGGCCAGTCCAAAAGTCAGATGGGACATGGAGGATGACAGTAGATTATAGACAGCTGAACAAAGTGACTCCTCCCTTGTATGCTGCTGTTCCAGACACGGTTACTTTAATAGAGAGAATACAAAAACATGAAGGGACTTGGTATGCAGTTATTGATTTGGCCAATGCCTTCTTTACAATCCCAATAGACCCCAAGCAATGGAATCAGTTTGCTTTTACTTGGCAAGGCCGACAGTATACATTTACACGCCTGCCGCAAGGATATATTCATAGCCCAACTATTTGCCACAGGATTGTAGCTGAACATTTGGATGAATTAAAGTTACCTGGTGTACAGCTTACACATTACGTAGATGACATCATGATACAGGGAAAGAATATAAAGGAGGTGGAGGAGAGTTTAGCATTATTAATTGACCATATGAAAAGCAAAGGATGGGAAATCAACCCCGCAAAGGTTCAAGGGCCAGCTCAAACTGTAAAATTCTTGGGGATACAGTGGAATAGAGAACTGCGAGAAATTCTCCCACAAGCTCGACAAAAAATCCAGAATTTTCCCACCCCTACCAATAAGAACGAGGCCCAAAAGTTCATAGCTCTATTTGGTTATTGGAGACACCACATCCCACATTTGGGACAGATTTTAAAACCCTTGTATAAAGTCACCAGAAAGAAATATGAATTTGACTGGGGACTTGAACAAAGTAGAGCTTTTGAGGAAGCAAAGGCTGCTATCCAATTAGCTCTAGACTTATAGCCTATGCAAAATGGGCCAGTGGAGTTACAAGTGACTGTACAAGATGACTATGCAAATTGGAGTCTGTGGCAAAAACAACAAAGCCGAAGTGTACCTTTAGGCTTTTGGTCAAGGAAACTGCCCTCATCTGGAGTGCAATATACACCTTTTGAGAAGCAGCTGTTAGCTGCTTATTGGGCTTTAGTAGAAACTGAGCAACTAACTCTGGGTCATGAAGTGGTATTAAGGCCTGGAATTCCAATTATGACTTGGGTAATGAGTACCCCAGCTTCTCACAGAATTGGACATGCACAAGAGGCAAGCATAATCAAATGGAATTCAGAATAGGTCCAGAGCAGGCAAAAATGGAGTTTCTGCTCTACATGAATCTGTGGCGAACATTGATACTGAGAGCAATGAAAAGCCCCTTGAATCTAAGCAACAGATGGTACCATCCTTAGTGAAATGGAATAATGGATATGACGGACTAAATGAAGAACAGAAGAAACATGCTTGGTTTACTGATGGGACAGCAAAATATTTAGGACAGAAGAGACATTGGAAAGCAGTAGCCTATAACCCCTGTACAAGGAGAACTCTGGAAAGTTCTGGGATAGGTGGAAGTAGCCAATATGCTGAACTGATGGCAGTGCATCAGGCCATCAGAGCAGAGAAAGGAGGACAGTGTCATATATTTACTGACTCGTGGGCGGTAGCTAATGGATTAGCTACGTGGATGCCTATATGGAGGAATCAGAATTGGGAGATTCATGGCAAACAAGTTTGGGGTAAAGAGTTATGGGAAAATATATGGGACATGTCTTTGGTTACAGATCTGTCAGTTTTTCATGTTGATGCTCATGCAACCCTGACCACACCAGAACGTGAGTACAATGCACATGCGGATCGACTAGCAAAGATTGCTACTGAATGTATTGTCCCTACTCCGACTCCAACTGATGACCCAGCCTTAGCAAGATGGGTCCACCAGACTGCTGGCCATTTAGGGGTCCAGGCCACCCACTGATGGGCTCAGGATCGAGGTATCAGTATCTCTCATGCATTGTTTTTTTTTTTTTTTTTTTTTTTTAGTTTGTTCAAATCTTTTTTTTTTTAATGCAATTTATTTATTTAACATATTTGGTTTTCAGCATTGATTTTCACAACAATTTGAATTACAAATTTTCTCCCCATTTCTGCCCTTCCCCCCCACTCCAAGATGGCGTATATTCTGGTTGCCCTGTTCCCCAGTCAGCCCTCCCCTCTATCACCCCCCTCCCCTCTCATCCCCTTTTCCCTTCCTTTCTTGTAGGGCAAGATAGATTTCTTCGCCCCATTGCCTGTGTATCTTATTTTTTAGTTGCATACAAAAAGGTTTTTTGTTTTTGAACATCTGATTTTAAAACTTTGAGTTCCAAATTCCCTTCCCTCTTCCCTTCCCACCCACCCTCCCTAAGAAGTTGAGCAATTCAACCTAGGCCACACATGTATTATTATGTATAACCCTTCCACAATATTCATGTTGTGAAAGGCTAACTACATTTTGCTCCTTCCCAACCCATCCCGCTTTATTGAATTTTCTTCCTTGACCCTGTCCCCTTTCCAAAGTGTTTGTTTTGATTACCTCCACCCCCATCTGCCCTCCACTCCATCATCCCCCTGCCTTTTATTTTTTTTTTATCTTCCTCCCTCATCTTTCCTGTGGGGTAAGATACCCAACTGAGTATGTATGGTATTCCCCGTCAGGCCAAATCTGATGAGAGCAAGGTTCACTCATTCCCCCCTCACCTGCCCACTCCCCTCCTCTCCTAGAACTGCTTCCTCTTGCCACCTTTATGGGAGATAATCCACCCCATTCTATCTCTCCCTATCTCCCTCTCTCAGTAAGTTACTCTCTCATCCCTTAATTTCATTTTATTTCTTTTAGCTATCTTCCCTTCATCCTCAACTCACCCTGTGTCTGCTGTCTTTCTTTTACATATATATATATATATACACATACATACACATACATACATATACACATAGATACATGCATACATACACATTCACTTATATATATATATATACATAAACATATATATATGCATATATATATATATATGCATATTCCCTTCAACTACCCTAATACTGAGGTCTCATGAATCATACTCATCATCTTTCCATGTAGGAATGTAAACAAAACAGTTCAACTTTAGTAAGTCCCTTGCAATTTCCGTTTCTTGATTACCTTTTCATGCTTCTCTTGATTCTTGTGTTTGAAAGTCAAATTTTCTATTCAGTTCTGGTCTTTTCACTGAGAAAGCTTGAAAGTCCTCCATTTTATTGAAAGTCCATATTTTGCCTTGGAACATGATATTCAGTTTTGCTGGGTAGGTGATTCTAGGTTTTAATCCTAGCTCCATTGACCTCCGGAATATCGCATTCCAAGCCCTTCGATCTCTTAATGTAGAAGCTGCCAGGTCTTGGGTTATTCTGATTGGGTTTCCACAATATTCAAATTGTTTCTTTCTGGCTGCTTGCAGTATTTTCTCCTTGATCTGGGAGCTCTGGAATTTGGCAACAATATTCCTAGGAGATTTCTTTTTGGGATCTATTTGCAGAGGCGATCGATGGATTCTTTCAATTTCTATTTTGCCCTGTGGCTCTAGAATATCAGGGCAGTTCTCCTTGATAATTTCCTGAAAGATGGTATCTAGGCTCTTTTTTTGATCATGGCTTTCAGGTAGTCCAATAATTTTTAAATTATCTCTCCTGGATCTATTTTCCAGGTCAGTGGTTTTTCCAAGGAGATATTTCACATTGTCTTCCATTTTTTCATTCCTCTGGTTCTGTTTTATAATATCCTGATTTCTCATAAAGTCACTAGCTTCCACTTGTTCCAATCTAATTTTTAAAGTAGTATTTTCTTCAGTGGTCTTTTGGACCTCCTTTTCCATTTGGCTAATTCTGCCTCTCAAGGCATTCTTCTCCTCATTGGCTTTTTGGAGCTTTTTTGCCATTTGAGTTAGTCTATTTTGTAAGGTGTTGTTTTCTTCAGTGTATTTTTCAGTATTTTTTTGGGTCTCCTTTAGCAAGTCATTGACTTGTTTTTCATGGTTTTCTCGCATCCTTCTTATTTCTCTTCCCAATTTTTCCTCTACTTCTCTAACTTGCTTTTCCAAATCCTTTTTGAGTTCTTCTATGGTCTGGGGCCAGTTCATGTTTTTCTTGGAGGCTTTGGTCATAGGCTCTATGACTTTGCTGTCTTCTTTAGGCTGTATGTTTTGTTCTTCTTTGTCACCAAAGAAAGAATCCAAAGTCTGAGACTGAATCTGGGCGCGTTTTCGCGTCCTGGCCATATTCCCAACCAACTAACTTGACCCTTGAGTTTTTCAGTGGGGTATGACTGCTTGTAGATTACAGAGTTCTATGTTCTACGTTTGGGGGGGAGGTGCCAGCTCTGTCAGAGCCGCACTCCTCCTTCCCCAAGGACCCCCAGTCCAGACTGGGCTCAGATCTTCGGCAGGCTGTGCGCCCCTGCTCTCATCCGCCACTTAATTCCCCCCCCCCCAGGTGGGCCTGGAGCCGGAAGTAACAACAGCTGTAGCTGCCCCACCTCCGCTGCCCCCGGGGCTGGAAGCCAAACCGAGAACTCCTTCCACTCCCGCAGCTTTTCCCACTAACCTTCTCCGCAGTCTTTGGTGTTTGTGGGTCGAGGGGTCTGGTAACTGCTCACGTATTCAGGGCGCTAGGGCCCCCTCCGCCCGGCTTCTGATCTGGATTGTCCACGCCGCTCAGGCTGGGCTCTGCTCCACTCCGTTCCCAGCTCCCAGCTCCCAGCTCCCAGCTCCGTGTGGAATAGAGCTCACCCAGAGACCATCCGGGCTGTCCTGGGCTGGAGCCCTGCTTCCCTCTGCTGTTCTGTGGGTTCTGCCGTTCTAGAATTGGTTCAGAGCCATTTTTATAGGTTTTTGGAGGGACTCGGGTACGGAGCTCACTCTAGTTCGTGCTTACCAGCCGCCATCTTGGCTCCGCCCCCCTCTCTCATGCATTGTTAAAGCAAATAACAGAGGAGTGTTGTATATGCCAATTAGAAAAAGAACGAACTCTTCCTAGGATAGTTACTGGAGAAATAGCAAGGGGAAAAGTTCCAGCCCAAATTTGGCAGATAGATTATATTGGCCCACTACCCCAGGATAAAGGATGTAAATATGTATGTACGTGTGTTGACACCTATTCAAGTGTACTAGTGGCTTGTCCTTATAAAGACGCAACTCAGAAAAACACCTGTAAAACTCTAGATATTGTAAGTTTATATTATGGAACCCCAATGCAGAATCAAAGTGACAATGGGTCACATTTCAAGGGCAAAGAAGTGAAAAGATATTGTGTGTTGAATAATATAGAATGGATATATCATATTCCATATTACCCACAAGCATCTGGGCTAATTGAAAGAATGAATGGATTGTTGAAAGAACAGCTGAGAAAATTAAGCTCTAATAATTCATATCGACATTGGAAGGATAATTTGTCTATTGCCTTACGTAATTTGAATAATAGGCCCTTAGGGGGGAGTACACCTCTAGCCAGAATGATGACCCCAAATCTGCAGATCAGAGAACAGCAAGCATGTGAGATCCAAAACATTGAATTTTGGACTGTGAGGGAAGATGTCCCACTACCAAGTCCAGGAACACCTGGTTCAGCAGGATATGATTTACATTGTATAGAGAATTTTAGGTTGAATAGGAAAGAGATAAGAAAAACCCCTACTAGAGTATGTATGAGAATCCCCAAGAATCATTTTGGACGGATATTACCTAAACCATATTAGCGGCTCAAGGAATACACGTATTGGCTGGAGTGATAGATTCTAATTATCAAAAAGAAATTGTTGTGACACTCCAGAATATGGGTAAAAAACCTGTACAATTTTGTAGAAATGATAGGATGGTTCAAGTGATTATTATCCCCTGTGAAAAAATACCCTTTGTGAAAACTGACCCTCCTCCCAAAATAACTACTAGAGGGGCAAAAGGGTCTTGCTCCATTGATAGAATAAAGTCAGGAGCTAAGGTATGGCTAAAACGGAAGCCAGATGATATTCCAAAGGCTGCAGAAGTTATAGCCCATGGGAAGGACAACACTGTAACAGTTGTCTATTCAGGGGAAAATAATTACCAAATAGTACCCCTGAACCATATATTTTACCGTGAATAGGTTATAATAATAGATTCACAGACTCCACAGGTATGGCTGATGCTGGTAAATGCCATAAGCCACTCAGAGGAAAGGTGACCTTGTGTGATTAATGGATGAAAACTTGTACATTTGGGGAAAGGCTGGGAGGACAATCCTAGTCTCTATCTAGGATGGGATCCTCTTAGTTTAATTTTCCCATTGTGTTTCCTTGTACATCTGGGGAAAGGCTGAGAGGACAATCTTAGTCTCTATCTAGGGTGGGATCCTCTTGGCTTCCTCATTATGTTCCTTTTGAAAAAGAAACATTTCCCACCTGAGTCTGGCTCTGATGTTGGATCTTTGCATAACTGAAATCTCAACCAAACTTGAGATGATTTTATTTGAAGAATAATAGTCCATACTTGTCTACTCTTTTTGTCCTTTGTTTTGGCTAACGTTGTTGCTAGTTCTGTTTCCTTTAGGCTTAAGCACCCTGCACTTTCTGGTGACTGCCTAAGCACATAGCATTCTTGGAATTCCTGCCAGCTCGTTAAAGAACTGACCTCTGGAATGGGACTTTTTGGGGCAGGGCCATCTCTACATCCAATTTCAGCATGAAGAAGCTATGGAAAATGAGACCTTCACCCCTTACCCCAAGATTTTGAGCCCCACTCGTTCAAGGGGGGTGGGAATGATGAGAGTGTTCTGTTTACTTATTTTGTGTTATCCTTGCTGTGTTGTTTTATTGTTATGATATTATTGATCCTATGTAATGGATACAAGGATCTAGGGGTGGACATTTGAATTATTAATAATTATTTTTGGGATGATTGATTGAAGAGATTATCTTGCTGGGACCTAGGGGTGGATCACATTTGAATCATAAACCAATATTTAGGAATGTCACCAAATGATATGTTTTGCTTTATTATGAATGATATGTTTTAGTTTCCTTTGTAATTGAATCACAATGTATGTTCTAGGATACATGGCTGATTAGATTATGTATCCTATAACAAGGGGTGGAGAAGTGTGTTGGCAACCAAAAATGGGCTCCTTAGCACTTAGTCAACAAGTGGCCTTGACTAGTTTGGCTTTTTCCCCTGAAATGAATGCTGTTTGTATGTTGGACTGGAGTAAGCTTGTCGGCCCCTTCCCCTTGCTTCCCTTGCTTAAGCTGATGGAAAGAACCTGTGCTTTCCCGGTCAACCCCTTCACCTTGCTTAAGCAGATTGAAAGAACCTGTGCTTTCCCCGGCGTACCTTACACCCCCGCAGAAGCTGGATGGTTAAAAGCAGCTCCCGTTGGAGCCAGAGGCTGCTACAGCTACAGCCACAGCCACAGCCACAGCTGAAGCAGGAGCTGCCAGTAGCAGAGCTGACCTACGGGAGGAAGCTGAACAAAGACTTCAGGCCAGTGGGTAATCTTATTACCATAGAGGGGGAAGCATGATTTTGCTTTACGCAATCATGCTTCTCTGTAGCCTCCTGGTTACTCTTTCAAGGCGTACTTATTGGGCCTGGAAGCTTTTGATCAATATATCAAAATGGGGTTGCTGGTTCATGGGTTGGTTACTGTGGAGCCTAAATATATGTTTTGATTCTTCTACCTTCTACTTTGAGAGTTTCTTATATCCGGCGGTTCCGAACCTTTCAGACATGTTTATGATCCTCTTTGAGATTATAAACTCTGCCCTCCTAATACACTTTTCCATTTGGTTAATTTTATGTTTTAAAATTCATTTTCTCCAATTAGATTTTGAACCTCCTTAACCATTTTACCAATTTTATGTTTTAAAGATTTGTTCTCATCAGTGATTTATTTTTCCACTTTTTCTTTTACCTCCCTAGTTTGGTGTCTAAAATCCTCCTTGAGCTCATCCAGGAATGCTGTTTGGACTTGAGACCCATTCATATTCCCTTTTGAGGCTTCAAATGTGGATATAATGTCAGTGCTGTCCTCTTCTAAGTTGATATTTTGATCTTCTCTGTCCCCATAGTACAAGTCAATAGTCTATTTTTTTTTTTTTTACTTTTCTAGATTCTTTCTTCATGGTGGTTGCTTTTTCCTGGCTTTTTAAGTGTATCTCTGCTTCTGGGGCCCAGCTACTCTGTCCCAAACTTCTTGGGCTGGGAATTGGGGGCCTGGTTACTGGCTTTGTGTGCTGTGGCCTCTGGTTTTGTCAGCTATATAGTGCTGCCACTCACCTGGTGTTGAGCTGGAGTTGACTGGTGTGTGCTAAGGATGAGGCCCAGTGAGATCTTTCTGAGTTTCCCTGTAGCTCACACTGTGAAATGTGGGGGAGGAGGGGTGGTCTGGCTGCTAGGTGTCTCCTCTTCCCTAGGGCTATGCTATAGCACGGATAGTCTCAGCCATCATCTGAGCTGGTGTCTGCCGATTCCCCTGGGTCTGCAAAAGTGTGCCTCAGTTCTGGTGTTGAGGCTTGCCAGTTCCACCCCCCTGGGCTGAGAAACTCCCCATGGTCTGCCAAGATGGGGCCTGCTATGATGCCTCCCTCCCTCTACTGGATTCCTTCCACCACCACAAGAGAGACTGTTTCCCTAGCCTCCCGAGCTATACGATTACTGAACCTTCAATTCTGGCTCTTCTATTCCAGGGTTTCTCCTAGGGCAGTATTCTCCGGGTTTATTCAAGAGAGGGTTAAAAGTCATTTTACCTGGACATCATGGCTCCTGGAAGTTTGAGAAGGTGAGTTTCAAACTTTTAGACTGTGGGCTGAATGCCTCAGGAGTAGCTTTTGCCATGGCCACAGGTTCCACACTGCTGCCTCACATAGCTCCAATAGACTACTGCCCTGGACTGAGAGTCTTGGGGATCACCACCACAGCTAGCAGTTCACACCTGGGCCTCCTCCCACTCTTGCTCTCATGTGGTTTCATTCCTGACTCTTCCAATCCAGTTTTCTGGCTGAGTTCAGCTGCTTCTCCCATTCTGGTGTGGCCAGGTACAATTCTCCATGCTCGGCACTCCCTTAGCCCACAGATCTGTACAATCAACCTGGGGGATTCTACTGGGCTTGAAGTCTACCACCACTCAATCTCCTATTGTCTTTTACCTCTCTTAAATATGCTAAGATTCACTTTTTTAGATGTATCTGACAGTTTGTAAGAGAGCTCCAGTAAGTTGCTATTTTCACTCTGCCATCTTAACTCTGCCAGGGCCAGTAGTGCTAAACTTCTTAGGGCAATCAAGTTTTGCCATGATTTGCCCTCATGCCTGACAGTATCAATGTATCTTAGTCAGTTTGAGGATTGTTGTGTATAGGCTTCTTGTTTGCTTCTAGTGTTTCTCCTCAAATTGTCATACAACAAAAATCATGTCACCAGTTTCTTAGTTTTTTCTGAAGCTGCACTGGATCTCAGGAAGATGACCGTGTTCCAGGTGAAAGATCAGTCTATCAAGAGGGACTCTGGTTAAAATCTTGCTCGCAATAACTAAAAGAAAGACCCTCCTGTGATTTTCACAGGAGAACTTTTTTCCCTGTATATAGGTGGACAACAGAGACATACTTGAACTCCTGGGAGATAGTGTCCTCTTGACATAATCCAGAAGATTTCAGTCAGCTTTTGTAGTGAGCAGTGGACCCTCTGCCTTGTAAATCTCTGGCAGAATGGAAAAAATAAAATACCAGGTGCTTTGACATAGAAGAGGAACCTAATGGTATTTAAAATCTTTTCCTTAGTTGTAAGTTTGCCTAGAGAGGGATTGATTTCAGCTTGAAGTGTATGGTCAATGGCTTCATCACTGATTAATGATGATCTGTTGAAAACATTGTGGCAGTGTTCAGCTCATCTCTCCAGTATCACACTCTTATCACTGATCATATAGCTCCACCAGTGTTAAGTAGTTACGATGTACCATGGGCCTTTGGCCCAAAAATAGCCCTCAGGGCATCATAAAAGTACTTTGGATTGTTATTATCAGTGTAAAATTGAATTTCATCAGTCTTCTTACTGAGCCAAGAATTCCACATCTCTTTACATTTTGCTAGCACTTTCTAAATATAAGTGGAGTTAAATGGTGTTAATGCATATTAGATTGAGTTAAATAGTGCCTTCTTAGAGACAGATGAACTAAGTTGCCATTAAACCTTGTGGAGGCCTCTCTGTTTCTTTCTGTCTCTGGCTCTGTCTGTCTGTCTGTCTGTCTGTCTCTCTTTCTTTCTCTCTCTCAGCAAATTCTGAATTTTCTTATCATTTTCATCATTTTGGTCCAGGTGTTTATGAATATTCTGTCCCAGATGAGTTAATGAGGTGCTATACACCAAATTTCCAAACCTGCTTACTCCTTTTATGCTCTCATGTTGCCAATAGTATATTGGTTCAGTTTTCCCTCCAAGTGAGAAACAAGTATTTCACACATGGACAAGGACTTTAATCTGTTAACATCAAGTTATTCAGTAGTTGTTTTGCCTTGGAGGAAGTGTTTTTGTTGAATGTGAATGTTTAACTTGGAGAGGATAAGTCTATGGCTGGTCCAGTATTCTGTGCCACAAAGCACCTTTGTCATTCACATGTCTTATCTCTTTTCCTTATAATGACATAATATCTTAAATACCAATAATTGCTGAAAGTATGCATCCACAAAGTTTTGTTGTATTTAGATATGTGGAAGACAGTGTTTTTTTATGAGAATTTCATGGGACACACAAATCTTCAGTAGTAAGCGATCATTGCTGGTGACTTTGTACAGCCCTCCCTCCCTTAAATCCAGTTCACTTGCAATGCATCACCTTCCTGATGGCATGATCCTCTTCAAGAATGAAGGACAAACAACAGCCACCTTGGGAGTATTGTGGATACCCACTACTTCTCCTGTTCCACTGGAGGAAAAGAGTGAAAGTGCTTGAATATTATGAAATGCAGCCTCCATGTGTGGCATCATTAATGAATTCTTTAGTGGTGTGTCAAGTGCTTTAAACAACGTGTGTGTGTGTGTGTGTGTGTGTCTGTATTCTTTTCTCTTTCTTTTCCATTCCAATCTGTGATTTCTTTTGTGTAAAGAACTCCTGGTAAAGTGAATCACTTTACCAATGAAGATCACCAACTGTTTCAAAAATCTAGTCTTAAAAATGTTTCCTAGGGCATTGAGAGTGTAAGTTCTGGCCCCCCAAGTGACACAGTGGCTCAGAGATAGAATATAAGCCAACTCTTCCTAATTTTGAGGCTGCCTCTCAATCTACTACAATATTCTACCTTTTAAGCTGGAAATATGTTTACAAATGTTTGCATATGTCATTATTTTGGTAGATTGAATTATGTTCTAGTATCCATTTGTATTGCAACATGACACAGGGAAAGAACACTGGGAAAGAAAACAGGGAAAGAACCATTCAGAAAAGTCTTTAGTTGCACTCCTAGATCTGGCATTAACTGTTTAACCTCAGGAATGTCCCTTTGCCTTTGTTGGTCTCTCTTTCTTCCACTTTAAAATAAGAAGGTTGGACTAGATGCTCTCATATTTGGGATTCTACATTTACAGAAATGTACTTAAAAGGTCGACTGAGTGCTAATTAGTAGTTTCTATTCTCACTACTATAGTCCTGGCTTACTTAAGTGAGTAAATGGCATTATATAGATAGTACCTTCCACGTACGATATAAGCCTGACTCTCAGAGGAGAATATTTGCCAAGAAATAAAAAAGGTGACTTTTAAAATGCTCTGTTGCTAGGCTTGGTAGATAAGAGGAAGAGAAGAAGTCAAATCACTTGGGATTTAGAACTGCTATTTCTCCATTTTTAGTTTCTTTTTTTCTTTTGACCTGAATAAGATCCCTTCTTTAAAAAAAATGTCATTTTATTTTTGATTGTTCAGTGCCAAGCAGCTCTATTAGTCACAAAATGTCTCTTTAAGTCTGTATCATATTAAATCTAAATTGCCATTACAATTTTGAACTTTTCTTTGGAGGAACTTGAAATATACCTCCAAATCTTCGAAAGGAATTTTCAAATTTCAAAAAGCCATGGAAAGTATACTAAGTGTACTATATATTATAAGCAATTATGAAAACCTAAATACTAACTTTCCTAGACATGATATTGTAGATCATTCTTTAATTTTTTTTTTTTTTTGCCTTTTGGACCATCTACATTTACCTCTATCCTCCCAATTGATCCTCCTCCCTTTGACCTAAGAACTTTTTGCTACCAATCTCCATACAACTAGTAATCTAGTAAAACATACATACTTCACAGCCTCCCACCCCCATTCACATATATTTCTATCCTCAGACAAAAGCTCTTTCTGAAGATACTGAAAGGGAGAGTATTAGATTAATCTTAAGTCTTTAGAGAAAACCTGAAAAAACGACTGATGAGTCAGTATTATTTGCATACATTTATTTTCAATCTTTAGAGCAATGGACCAAGAACCTACTTCCATAATTCTACTATTCATATTCTGTATGATCAAAGGAAATGAGTGGCAATCCTTTGGAGTAAATCTAGCAGATTGCAAATAAGAACATAATATCAAACATAACCAACTCTTTCATATCACAGAAAAGCACATGAGCACAGTAAAAGAATGAGGGCACCAGACAGTCCTCCACCTATTTTTTTCATATTGCCCAAATATCTTTTTGTTATTCTTTGTAATTACTTTATTACTCATTTATTGTAGCTGAAATGGAGCACTGAAGCATATGGAAGAGATGTTTCAGAAGATGAAAATTAATTTTTCATTTTTTTCAGTGACAAGGATATACTTGAAGAATGTTAAACCAATGAGTTAGTGTTTATAAGTTTCCTATTTTACGTGACAATGTCATGACCTATGAAACAATTAAAAATTTAGTGATAACACTCTAAAAAACCAAAATAATGTTTTTTCTTGTTTCTTTCTCATTAAACTCAGACTTATATTTAAAGTATGAGTCCTACAGGGTCTTATATTTAGGACTAGAAAGGATCATAGTGAAATCTAGTCCAAACAATATAAAAATGGGTAAACTGAGGCCCAGAGACAACAAATGAGTCTCCTAAAAATGAAAAACTGAGGGGGCTATTGTATGGATGAATTTACATGCAGAAATGGTTTCTAGGAATATTCTTATATGAGCAAAATAAGATATAAATTCGGTACAAGAGAGGAAACTTTTTGTTCATTTTCTAGCACATTTATGAAAACTTTACCACAGGCTAAGCACTTCATCATGAGTAGGTCATAGGAAAAAAAAAAACTTCATAATGTCATTTTTCTAGGACTGATAGAAATAGTAATATACCCCGTAGAGACAATGAGAGATTTCTTCTTTGCCTCAAATTATTGTTCAAACTAATCGTATGTTTTGTATGTAGACTGACTTGACTCCCAGACTGTTTCTGGAATCTGTGAAAATTTCAGATAGGAAAGTAAATAAAAATGTGTGGACTGAAGAAATACCAAACTCCTGTTCTTAGATGCATGTACCGATGAAGCTTCTTTGTGCTCTTATCTTGAGTCAGCATATGAGAGAATGTATTAAGAAAAATGAGAAGTGACCTAGAATTTTCCTGTTCCCAAAGTAATGTATCATTTTTATCCATTGCTTTACCTCTTTGCCTAGAATGTTCTCCTCCCTCACTTTGCCTTATACATTTTCCTCTTATGGCACCTAGGTGGCACAGTGATTAGAGCACAAGTCTTGGAGTCAGGAATAACTGAGTTCAAATCTGGCCTCAGACACTTGACACACTTCCTAGCTGTGTGACCTTGGGCAAGTCACTTAACCCCAATTGCCCTGCCTTCCCCCCTTCAAAACAAAACAAAACAAAAAATTTCCCCCTTTATTAATAAAGTCTGATAACAAGAGTTTAAGAATAAGTTTTCAAATCCAATAAAATATCTAACGTAATAGACGTATAACATCACATCTTACTTTTCTCGAACTTATCTGTTTTATGTAACTGATGCTTCAGTGAACTGAGACTCTTTGCAGTTCCTTGAAAATGGCTTGAACTTTCCTCTTTTTCTATCTTTTCTTGGGCTTTTCTCTGTTAAATGTCTCCCTCCCTTAATTTGCCTTCTGAGTTCCTCTCCCCATTACTTAGAGTCTTACTTGACTGCCACATGCTCTAAGAAGCCTGCTTTGATCATAGCACTTGAAAGTATTTAAATAATAATTTTCTTTTCTGCTCTAATTTTTCCATCAGAAGTACTTGAAAGTCCTCCATTTCATTAAATATCAATTTGTCCCCTAAAGGATTTTACTGTTTTCTTCAGCAGATTATTCATGGTGGTGATCCTAGCTCTTTCACTTTTTGAATATTTCCAAGCCCCCCACTCCTTTTACATAGTTGCTGCTAAATCTTGTATGATCTTGGCTTTGGCTCCATGATATTTGAATTGTTTCATTCCGGTTTTTTGAAGCATTTTCTTTTTCACCTCTGAGCTCTGGAGTTTGGCTATAACATTACTAGGAATTTTCACTTTGGGTTCTATTTCAAAAGATGATCAGTGGATTCATTCATTTTATGTTTTGTCTCCAAATCTAAGATATCAGGGTCCTTTTCCTTTATAAATTATTGAAATATGATTTCTTGGTTCTTTGTCTGATAACAGCTTTCAAGTAATCCAGTAATTCTTAAACTACCTCTTTTCAATCAATTTTGCAGGTCAGATGGTTTTCTGATGAAACTTTTTTTATTCTTTTTATTTCCTTTATTATTTTTTGTTGTCTCCTGGCATCATTAGCTTCCTCCTTCCTATGTCCAATTTTTAAGAAATGATTTTGTTCAGTGAGCTTTTATACGTTTTCCCCTATTTGTCAGTTCTGCTTTATAAGGAGTTCTTTTCTTCAGTGAATTTTGTGTTTTCATTTGTCCTACTTTTAGGGTATTATTTCTTGAGTACTTTTTGTGCCTCTTTGTAACAACAATGCTGCTTGCAACTGCTTTGGAGGTATAAGGCCAAGAACACTAGCACACAGGAGAGCTGCTAGAACAGGTTCTTTGATCTGCTTTTCTAAGGAAAGAAACTTTGAGTGGTTTACAATCTCACTTTAATTAAACATACATATATCATTCACTTAGCTCAGGAGAAAAATTCATAACCCTGAACTTCAGAGAAAAGAAGAAATTACAAGCAGAAATTATATAAACAGAGCAAATAACACAAATCAGCAGACAGGGATTCTGTCTGTCCATAGCAATACATACATAGTTTCCAGAGAAAGAAGAATAAGCATCTGGGTTTTCAAAGCTGGGGGATGTGGTGCTCCTTAATGGTTACTCATAGTGTCATCTGGCCAAATCACATGAACACTCTTTCAATGAGTGAGCCACAAGGCAAAATGCTAACCTTAGAGCATATATACACTTCTTCAGGGTCAGACCACAGAGGGCATAATACCCATGTGAGTCAAACTCATGCGACTTAAGCTTTTTTGTGACTTAAGCAGGTCATCAAAGATTCTTGATTCAATCAAAGACTCTTAATTCAAACAAAGGCAAGACTCAATCAAAGGCACTTGGTGCCTTAGTGCTGTGAAGCACTCCAAAAGAAAAAAAAGCAGCAAAAAGTCCCACTTTGCTTGCCATTGAACCCTTTTACCAAACTGTTAATTCTCTTTTCATATTTTTTTTTCTTGCATCACAGTCAATTATCTTTCCCAATTTTTCTTCTACCACTCATCTCTTTCTATATCTCTTCAAAGAATTTTTATTAAGCTTGTGTCCTTAGCATTTTCTGTGGGACTTTTTTCACTTTTTCATGTTGTTGTTTTTTTTTTTTAATTTGTGTCTTGGTAGTGTCTGCCACCATAGTAGCTTTTTGTTCACAAGTCCTTCTTAGTTATTTGCTCATGATTCCAGCATATTTCTTAGTTTTAAAACTTATTTTAAACTTGTGCTCTGCTCACCTGGTTAGGGGGATGCTGTATCAGTAAGGCAACTCTCATGTCTTTGAGGAAGACTATGAACATGCCTGCATGGTTCAAGAATCACAAAGTATGAAAAATTCTCTAGGTAGAAGGCAGAGGAAGTATAACATTTATCTAGACACCAGAGGATCCAATTCCAATATCAATAACTCCAGTTCAATATAGCATTTATTGTATTCTAAAACCAGTAAGCCCACCTCAATGTAGCAACAAGGAAATTATAACACAATATTATATCAAGGAGCCAAGTCATCCAGAAACCTTCCCCCATCTGGGGCCTCCCCATAAACACTCAGGAATCCTAACTGTCTGCTTGCATGTGTTCTCTGGTCTTTCTTCTGCTCTGTTGTCTCAGAGTTTTTACTTCTCCTCCTTGGGCTGGATTCTGAATTCTTACTTCTGACTTCTCAGTTTTCAATGGCTACCATCTGGGCATATATATTCTTTTTAGATTCCAATGGCTTCACGCCCAATCAGGAAAAGGATGTAAGCCTGAGGCTTAGCATCTACTTAGTAAAAGGGTGTGGGAAAGGTCTTTAATCACTTATTGGCATCACAAAGGTGTAGGCCTGCCTCTAATCAAACCTCCTTTAACTGGTCCCACTGGAGGCCTATTGAATAGGTGGGAAACATCTTTAATCACATTATCACCACAGATGCACTCTCTCTGAAGTTTCAGGTTTTTTTGCACTGCTATTTTTAGATTTAATTATGTGTTTGTGAAAAATTGCCATGTTTCTGCGGGTGTGTGATCTGCAGAGAGCAGTGGTTATTCTTCTCTTGGTCTGTACTTTGATGAGAAGGAGAAAGGGAGAGGTAGAATGGTGTAAATTGTCTCACATAGAAAAGGCAAGAAAAACCTTTTACATTGAAGGGGAAGAGGGGAAAGATGAGAGAGAATGAGTGAACCTTAATATCATTGGATTTGGCTTAAGGAGGGAATAACTTACACACTCAGTTGGGTATGAAAATCTATCTTACCCTACAGGAAAATAGGGGGAAAGGGATAAGAGATGGGGGAAATGAAAGAAGGGAGGAAAAATTGGAGGAGAGAGTAGTCGGAAGCAAACACTTTTGAGGAGGGACAGGGTCAAAGGAGAGAATAGAATAAATGATGGGTGGGATAGAGTGGAGGAAAATATAGTTAGTCTTTCACAACATGACTGTAATGGAAGTGTTTTGCATGATTACATATGTATAACCTATATCAAATTGCTTGCCTTTTCAATGAGAGTGGGTGGGGAGAGAGGAAGGGAGAGAATGTGGAAGTCAAAGTTTTAAAAACAAATATTCAAAATTGTTTTTACATGCAACTGGGAAATATGATATACAAGCCATGGGGTATAGAAATCTCTCTTGCCCTTCAGGAAAATAGAAGGGTAGAGGGTAAAAAAGGGGGTTGCAGTTTGATAGAAGGGAGTACAGATTGGGGGAAGGGGTAATAAGAGTACATATAAGGGTGGGGGAAGGAGAAAGTTGGGGAGAAAATTTGAAACTCAAAATCTTGTGGGAGTGAATACTGAAAACTCAAAAATAAGTTAATAGGAACAACAATAAAAAAGGTTACTGAAAATTCCATTTAAAACTTAACTCAATTACAGAGCAATTTCCTATATACTCTATGGAATTTGTATTTTATGGAATTTATTTAAAATATTTTAATAAAACAGTAAAATGTTTTACAAAAAAAATAGAAATTATCAAGGAAAACTACCCTGGTATTCTGGAACCAGAGGGTAGAATAGAAATAGAAATAAATATGAAATAGAAATCTACTGATCACTTACTGAAAGATATCCCAAAATGAAACTTACCAAGAATATTATAGTTGAATTTCCGACCTCCCAGGTGACAGAGAAAATACTGTGAGCAGCTGAAAAGAAAAAAAAAATTGAAATATTGTGAGGACACAGTCAGGATGACACAAAATTTAGCAATTACTACATTAAAGGATCATAGGGCTGGAAATATGATATTCTGGAGGGCAAAGAAGCTAGGATTACAACCAAGAATCACCTACTCAGCAAAACTGCGTATAATTTTTCAGGAGAAAAAAATGGATATTCAATGAAATAGATGACTTTCAATGATTCCTTATTGAAAGAGCAGAACTGAATAGAAAATTTAACTTCCAAATAGATGACTCAAGAGAAGTATAAAAAGGTAAACATGAAACAGAAATCATAGCAGATTCAGTAAGGTGAAACTGTTTACATTCTTACACGGGAAAGTGGCACTTATAATTCCTAAGAGCTTTATCATTATTAGGACAGTTAGAAGGAGTATACATAGACAGAAAGTACAAGGGCAAGTTTAATGTGATTATCAAAATTAATAAAATTAAAGGATGAGAAAGAAGAGTGCACTGGGAGAATGGGACAAAGAAGAGGTAGAATGCACCATATTATCTCATATAAAAGAGGCCTAAAAGAGATTTTACACTAGAGGGGGAAATGGGGGAAGTGGGAAGTGGAGCACATTAACTTTACTCTCCTCAGAATTGGCTTAAAGTGAAAATAAGGTACATATTCAATTTGGTTTAGAAATCTGTCTTAACATATAGGAGAGTAGGAAGGGAAGGGTATAATAAAAATAGGACGGTGCTGATAGAAGAAACAGTAGTTTGGGGGGAGAAAAAAGTCACAATCAAAAACTTTAGATACTGGACAGGGTAAAAGGAGAGAGAGAGAGAGAGAGAGAGAGAGAGAGAGAGAGAGAGAGAGAGGAGAGAAAAGAGAGAGAGAGAAGGAGGGAGAGAGAGAGTAGAATAAACCAGGAAAATAGGATGGAGGGAAAGACATTATTTGTAATCATTACTGTGAAAAAAAAAAGTATAGAGAGTTTCTCTGATAGATATTTCATTTATCAAGCATATATAAAATGTACTCTCACTTAAAGAAATAAGAACCATTCCCCAATTGATAAATGAGCAAAAGATGTGAACAGGCTGTTTTAAGACAAAGTAATCTAAAGCTACCTATAGCAATATGAAAAAAAACATGCTCTAAATCAGTATTGATGAGAGACACAGATCAATATGATTCTGAGCTATGACTTCACACCTATCAGATTGGTTAATATGACAGAGAAGAAAAATGGCAAATGTTGGAGGGGTATGGGAAAATTAACACACTGATATACTATTGGTGAAGTTGCATACTGATTCAACCATTCTGGAGAGCAAATTGTAACTATGTTGAAAGAGCTTTAAATCCATGCATATGCTTTCACAAAGCAATACTGCTACTAGGTCTTTATCCCAAGGAGATAAAAACAAAAAAGGACCCACATGTACAACATGTTAATAGCAGCTCTTTTATTGGGGGCAAAGAATTGGAAATTGAGGGGAATGTCCATCAATTGGGGAATGGCTGAGTAAGTTGTTTAATATGATTGTGATGGAATACTATTTTGCTTTAAGGAATGATGAGTAAGATGCTCTCAGAAAATCATGGAAATACTTACATGAACTAATGCAAAGTGAAAGAGTAGAACCAGGAGAACATTGTAAATAATAACAGTGATATTGTATGATGTTCCACTGTGAATACCTTAACTATGCTCATAAATACAATGATTCAATACAATACTGTAGGACTTACGATGAAAGATGCTGTCTGTCTTTAGGGAAAGAAAGGATAGATTCTGAATGCAGATCAAATCTATTTTTCCCATACTTTATATTTTGTCAGCATTTTCTTTCATATAATGAGTTACATGGCAATGTGTTTTTGTATGAGTACACATGCATAACATATGCCAAGTTATTTGCCTTCTTAATGAGAGGCAGGAGGGAGAGAATTTTGAATTCAAAATTTGAAAAAAAAGTTTAAATTGTTTTTACATATAATTGAGTAAAAATAAATTATTTAATAAGAAAAAAAATTCAGCATTTGCTTATCTCTATTCAACTTTAAAGGCATTGTATCTACCCCCTCATTTGCTTTTTACCATTTGTGGTGTATCAGGAGGTTGGAATGATACAAAACAAAAACAGAAGGAGCAGTGAAATGCAACCAAGTATAAATAGTAGGGAGTTTACGCCAGAGTTGATGAAATTTTAAGTCTCAGAAAACATCCTGAATCTCGCTATAATGAAAAGAAACGTAAAGAAAATGCCTATAGCTGCAGAAGAATACAGTGACTTTCCCAACTCTTAAAAATCTTAACATGAATAATTTATACATCTATTGGTGACATTGTTGAAAAAGGTCCCAGAGGGGAAGAGGAGAGGGTTTTTTATTCATTTAATTAATTTATTTTAGGTTTTCAACATTCACTTCCATAAGATTTTGAGTTCCAAATTTTTTTCTATGTCTCCCCTCCCCCCACCCCAAGCAATCATGTAAATTGATATAGTCCCAACATATTCATTCATATAAAATTACTTTCACATTTGTCATGATATAAAGAAGAATTACCACCAATGGGAGAAACTATGAGAAAGAAAACAAAGAGAGAGCAAATAATATTCTTCAATCTGCCTTCAGACTCCATAGTTCTCTCTCTGGATGATGACAGCATTTTCCTCACGAGTCCTTTGGTTGTCTTGAAACCTTGTATTGCTAAGAACAGCTGAGTTTATCAAAGTTAGCCATCACATAATGTGGCTGTTACTGTATACAATGTTCTCTTGGTTCCACTCATTTCACTTTTTATCACTTTGTATTAATATTTCCAGGTTTTTCTGAAGTCTACCTGCTCTTCATTTCTTAGAGCACAATAGTATTACATTACATTCATATACTGCAACTTGTTTATCCATTCCCCAACTACTGGTATCCCCTTGATTTCCAATTCTTTGCCATTACATAAAGAGCTGCTATAAATAGTTTTGTAAAGCATTCTTGATGAAAAGACCAAACTGTAAAGGGGTTCGGACAACTGATCAGAAAGAGATTATGATTGGCCAACTCAATTGTCCGTAAGCAGGTCTAGATCTCAATTCCAGGGTAGAGAGGAATACTTAGGATTGGTTACAAGGAAGCATAGCCCTGGTAACAGTTCCAGGGCCAAGAAGAGAACCAGTAATTGTGGCTGCAGGGGAAGAGGGACACTTCCTGGGTAAAGACCTCAGATCAGAACAGAAGAGCAATAACCACACCATGATAATGCCAACTTGGAAGGACCAAACCTTGCAGGTCTGTAGAACTAGCTCTGAAAACAGCAACATGAAAAAGCTAAAAGTTTGGCCTAGTGCCTCCCAACACCAGAAAAGAAAAGACTAATTTCAATTTGACATCTACTCATCCCCTACCCAATCTGGTACAGCAAGGAACATTTCCTTATTATGTGTATGTATGCATATATATGTATGTACTAGTGTATGTATATGTATGTATATATATATATACATATATATATATATATAATTTATTTTTAATGTTCCTTTAAAAGACTTTTGAGTTCCAAATTTGCCTTTCGCCAGCCCCTATCATGCCCATTAACAAAGCAAAAAAATGTGATATCAATTATTCATATGAAATCATGCAAAATAGATATGAATATTCATCATGTTGCAATAAAAAAAATCAAGGAAGATATAGAAAGTGGAATAAATTATGCTTCAGTCTGCACTCAGATTCTATCAGTTCCTTCTCTGGAAGTGGAGAGCATTTTTCCTCATAAATCTTTCAGAATTGTCTTGGATGATTGCATTGATGAGAGGCGTCTTTCACAATTAATCACTCTTACAGTGGTGTTGTTAGTACAAACAATGTTTTCTTGAATGTGCTCATTTCATTTTGCATCAGTTCATGGAAGTCTTTTCAAATGTTGCTTTTCAGACAGCATCATACTCATCATTTTTTAATGGCACAAGTATATTTGATTACAACTATAAATCACCATCTGTTTGGTCATTCCTCAATTGATGGGCATCCCATCAATTTCTTATTCTTTGCCACCACAAAAAGAGCTGCTAAAATATTTTTGTACATTGATGGCCTTTTACTTTTTCTTTCACATCTTTAGGATACAGACATAGTGGTATGGCTGGATCAAAGGGTATAGGCAAAGTTTTATAGCCTTTGGGCCATAGTTCCAAATTGCTCTCAAGAATAATTAGTTCACAACTCCACGAACAGTACAATAGTGTATCATTTTTTCCACATTTCCTCCAATACTTGTGATTTCACTTTTCTTTCATATAAGCCAGCGCTGTCCAAAATACAGCCTGCATTTTATGTGGCCTACCTGTGGGTTTTAATTTTCATGAGTGAAAAAATAAAATAATAATTTGCATGGAATGTATATTATATTTTTAATTCCATCACTAATAAATAATCTCTTTGATGCTAATTTTCTTTGGCATTTTCAAACAGTATTATGGAGAGAACATATCACATGGAATTTTCAATTAATCTGTAGGATGCCTTCGGTCTGTAGCATGCAGACTAGTCAGTATGCACCTACTTTATACTGTTTTGTTGTTGCTGTGTTGTTTTGTGTTTGCTTTCACACTTAGTGGCTTTACCTGACATATTGATGACATGTTTTTCCCTGGTTTCTATTAGAGTACTGTTTTTTTTTTATTCTGGGAGTAGCCCTCAAATAATTATTTTATTTTAATGGTTCCTTAAGATAACCTAAGATTGGACAGCCCTGATAGAAGCCAGTCCAATTGTTGTAAGGTGGTTACTCAGAGTTGTTTGAATTTTCATTTTTCTTATCAATAGTGATTGAGAGCATTTGTTGATGTGATTATAGATAGCTTTGATTTCTTGCTATGAAAAGTGCCTCTTCATAACCTTTGATTTATCAATTGAAGAATGACTGTTATACTTATTAATTTGAATTAGTTCACTATTCATGAAGTGAGGCTTTTGTATAAGAAATGTTGTAAAAATATTTCCCTGCTTCCTGCTTTTCTTCTAATCATGGCTACAATGTTTTTTATTAATTTAATTTAATTTTACAGGGAGGGGGGAGACTTTTAAATTTAATGAAATCAAAATTATCCATTTTACTTTATATTACATTATATTTCTTTTTTTTTTGGTGGGGAGGTCATAGTCTTCCTTTAGCCATCAATCTGATAGGTGACATTTTCCATGGTCCCATAATTTGCTTATGATATCAACCTTTATGTCAAAATCATGTACCCGTTTTGACCTTATCTTGGCATATGGTGTGAGGAGCTAGTCTACACCTGTTATTCTGGATTTTTAGTTTTCAAGTCATATCCAGCTCTTCATGACTCTATTTTGGGCTTTTTGACAAATACACTAGAATGTTTTGTCATTTCCTGCTCCAGTAGATTAAGGCAAGTTAAGTGACTTGACCAAGGTCACACAGCTAGAAAGTGTATCAGACTATATGTCAACTTAGGTCTTATTGACTCCAGGTACAATTTCTTATCCACTGAGTCATTTAACTACCTCCATGGCAAACAGAAGTTAAGTGGGCCTAGGTCACACAGCTAATAAATTTCTGTTGTGAGATTCAATCCGAGGTCTTCCTGATTCCAGGCCCAGCATTCTCCCTATTTTCTGCCAAATTACTTTCCAGTTTTCCCAGTGACTTTTGTTAAGTAATTAGATTTTTATCCCAAAATCTTAGATCTTTTTGTTTATAAAGTACTAGATTACTGTAGTCTTTCATTACTGTATATTACATAGCTAATCTTTTGCACTGATCTTCCATTCTATTCCTTATCCAGTCCCAGATTGCTTTAATGATTGCCACTCTGCAATTTATTTTGAAATCTAGTAGTACTAGGCTGTCTTCCTTCACCTTTTCCATTGATTCCACTGATATTCTGACCTTTTATTCTTTCAGATGAATTCTGTAGGCATTTTTCCTACCTCCATAAAATAGTTCTTTATTAGTTTGATTGATATGGCATTAAATCTGTAAATTCATTTAGGCAGCATTGTCATTTTTATTATGCAAACTGGACCTACATAAGATCAATTAATATCTCTCCAATTTCTTAAAAGTTTTTATTTGTGTGAAAAGTGTTTTGTAATTGTGTTTATATAATTTCTATGTTTACCTTGGCTGGTAGAGTCCTAAGTATTTTATATTGTCTGCAGTTATCTGAAATAGGCTTTCCTTTTCCACCTGTTCATGCTGGGTTTTGTTGGTAATATATAGTAATACTACTGATTTATGTGGATTTATTTTATATCCTACAACTTTGCTGAAGTGGTTAATTGTTTCAACTCTTTTGTTAGTTGATTCTCTAAGGCTCCCTAATTATGCCATCATATCAACTACTATGTAATAACATTTTAAAATACTGATAGGAATAAAAATCAAGCTCATCGACCAATGAGTGTCACATTCCATTCCCTTTGTCTGGAGCAGAGAGAAATTAGGACACTTATTTATCTTCAGTCCTCTGGAACTTCTCCCATTCCCATGGACCACAGCCAAGAAATCACATTCGTTATTATTGTTTAGTAATTTAGAAGTTCATTTGAGCAGACTGACTTGAAGATTAAAAGTATCTATGTACTTTTAAGATAACCTTGTCTTCAATACTAACTCCCTATTAGCCATAGTGTTCTGTCCTTTCTCTACTCAGCAAAGAAATAATTAAACAGCATGGCCTTCTCTCTGCTGTAAGTTTTCATTATTTAATCAATCCCAATGATGCATATGTTTTCTATTAATCATGTTATTTATCACAATGTAGGCTAAACCAAAGCATAAAATGATTTTGGTTGCCAAATTTCCTCTCCAATCTCATCCAGTTTTGAATTTTATCACTCCTTCCACTATTCTTAGTGGATGAGAAGTATAGTACCATGATTTTGTGTTCATATCTTTTATATTTTCTTGATTTGATCATTTAATCTTTTGTCTTTAAAATCTAAATTCAGGGGGCAGAACCAATATGGTGGCTGGAAAGCAGGGACTTGTTTAGGGCTCTCCCCTAGGACCCCCCAAAAACCTATTAAAAATGGTTCTGAACAAATTCTAGAACTGCAGAACCCACAAAATAGCAGGGGGAAGCAGGTCTCCAGCCCAGGACAGCGTGGATGGGCGCTGGGTAAGGTCAATCAAGCAAGGAGCTGGAAGCAGAGCAGAGCCCAATGTAGGCTGTGCCCAGACCAAACAGACCAGAAGCTGGGTGGAACAGGGCCTAGCGCCCTGAATCAGTGAGCTGAATCAGAGAGAAGGTTAGTGGGAAAAGCTGAGGGGACAGACTGAAAGGAGGTCATAGTTTGGCCACTGCCCTGGGGGCAGCAGAGGTGGTGCAGCTACAGAACTAAAGCTGCAGTTGCTTCTGACCCCAGGCCCACCTAGAGGGAGGAATTAAGTGGCAGATCAGAGAAGGAATGCAGAGGCTGCTTAAGATTAGGCTGTATGCAGAGCTGGCTGTATAGAAATAGCTCTGAAAACAACAACAAATCCCCTCAAGCTTGGAACAAAGTGCTCTCTACTCTACAAGCAGTTATACCCTGCTGAAAAACTTAAGGGTCAAGTGGTTGGCTGGGAACATGGCTAGGCAGAAAAAATAGAATCAGATTCAGTCTCACACTTTGGAATCTTTCTTTGGTGACAAAGAACACCAAAACATACAGCCTGAAGAAGACAAAGTCAAAGAGCCTACATCAGAAGCCTCCAAGAAAAACATGAACTGGTTTCAGGCCACGGAAAAGCTCAAAAAGGATTTGGAAAAGCAGGTTAGAGAAGTAGAGGAAAAACTGGGAGGAGAAATGAGAGTGATACAAGAAAACCATGAGAAACAAGTCAATGACTAGCTAAAGGAGACCCAAAATATATTGAGGAAAATAATGCCTTAAAAATAGACTAACTCAAATGGCAAAAGAGCCCCAAAAAGCCAATGAGGAGAAGAATGCCTTGAAAGCAGAATTGCCCAAATGGAAATAGAGGTCCAAAAGACCACTGAAGAAAATACTAACTTAAGAATTAGATTGGAGCAAGTGGAAGCTAGTGACTTGATGATAAGTCAAGATATTATAAAACAGAAACAATGGAATGAAAAAGTGGAAGACAATGTGAAATATCTCATTGGAAAAACCACTGAACTGGAAAATAGATCCAGGAGAGATAATTTAAAAATTATTGGACTACCTGAAAGCCATGATCAAAAAAAGAGCCTAGATATCATCTTGCAAGAAATTATCAAAGAGAACTGCCCTGATAGTCTAGAACCAGAGGGTAAAACAGAAATGGAAAGAATCCACCAATTGCCTCAAAAAAAGATCCCAAAAAGAAAACTCCTAGGAATATTGTAGCCAAATTCCAGAGCTCCCAGATCAAGGAGAAAATACTGAAAGTAGCCAAAAAGAAACAATTTGAGTACTGTTGAAACACAATCAGAATAATACAAGATCTAGCAGCTTCTACACTAAGGGTTTGAAGGGCTTGGAATATGATATTCTGACTGTCAATGGAGCTAGGATTAAAACCAAGAGTCACCTACCCAGCAAAACTGAATATCATGCTCCAAGGCAAAATATGGATTTTCAATAAAATAGAGGACTTTCAAGCTTTCTCAGTGAAAAGACCAGAGCTGAATAGAAAATTTGACTTTCAAATACAAGAATCAAGAGCCACATGAAAAGGTAAGCAAGAAAGAGAAATCATAAGAAACTTAATAAAGTTGAACTCTTTTGTTTACATTCCTTCATGGAAAGATGATGTGCATAATTCACGGGACCTCAGTATTAGGGTAGCTGAAGGGAATATACATATACATATATACATATACATATATATGTGTATATATATATATATATATATATATATATATATATATATATATATATGTACACATAGGGCACAGGGTGAGTTGAATATAAAGGGATGATATCTAAAAAAACAAAAATCAAATTAAGAGGTGGGAGAGGAATATATTCAGAGAGGGAGAAAGAGAGAGATAGAATGGTGTAACTTATATCACATAAAAGTGGCAAAAAAATAGCAGTTTATTGGAAGGGAAGAGGGGGCAGGTGAGGAGAAATGAGTGAATCTTGCTCTCATTGGATTTGACCTCAGGAGGGAATAACATACACCCTCAATTGGCTATCTTAACCCAAAGGAAAGAAGGAGGAAGGAGATCAAAAGGGGGAAAGATAGAAGGGAGGGCAGGTAGGGGGAGGAGGTAATCAAAAGCAAACACTTTTGAAAAGGTATAGGGTCAAGGGAGAAAATTGGATAAAGGGGGATAGGACGAGAAGGAGCAAAATATAGTTAGTCTTTCACAACATGAGTATTGTGGAAGGGTTTTGCATAATGATACACATGCGGCCTGTGTTGAATTGCTTGCCTTCTTAGGGAGGGTAGGTGGGGAGGGAAAAGTAGAGAGAATTTGGAACTCAAAATTTTAAAAGAAGATGTTCAAAAAAAGTTTTTGCATCCAACTAGGAAATAAGATATACAGGCAATGGGGCATAAACATCTATCTTCCCCTACAAGAAAGTAAGGAAAAAGGGGATGGGGCATGAGTGGGGTGACTGAAAGGGGGGCTGACTGGGAATGGAGCAATCAGAATATATGCCATCATGGAGTGGGGGGAGGGTAGAAAATTTGTAATTCAAACTCTTTGTGAAAATTAATGCTAAAACCTAAAAATATCAAATAAAGAAATAATGATTTAAACTCAAAAAATTATCTAAGTTCAACAGTGATTTCCTTGTCCTTCCACCCTATTCTCATTAGAAAATTCTCCCTTTCCCTCCTAAAAAGAATTTCTTCTATTTTCTCTAAACAAATTTTATTCTTGAGAAAGTCCTTATCCTTCTCTGGAATAGTTTTCCTCTCTAGAAATTTGTTCTCATGGAATAATTTTTATCCTTTTCCTTAACCTTTTTGGATTATGCTCTCCCATAATTTGTGGATGATTTCAGATTATTTCTATATTTCTTCTCCTAATGTTGATTCCCGTCATTTGTATTCCATCAACCAATTCTTCCCTCTTGATGAGGTACAGACCCAAAACAGAATTTCCTGTTTTGGGTCCCTGTCCCTCTTTAAAGAACGAGATTATCATTTAGGCAAGTCAAGAAATTATTAGCTTCTCTGATTTTGGCACAGAGTGATAGAGCTTAACAGATGTCAGCATAATTGAAGTTCCCCTTAACTACTAAATACTTCTGTGCCAAGGTTATGATCTTTTTTCCCCAGCTATCTACTTATTTCTTCTTTCTGAAAAGATGATAATCATTATATTCAGCTGACTACACTGCTTCCTGTTTCTTATTCACTTGGTAGAGTAGGGTTGAGCAAAAGTGAGAGTCAACCTCTAGGTACAGACAATCTACAAATAGATGAACCGAAAATATGCATTGAGGCAAATTTTCGATAAGCAATTGTAATCAGTTTTGTTTAAACAGATAATACAGGATTTCTGACAAGCCAAGAAGTCATGAGAAAATCAGGAAGAGAGACAGAGTTAGTGGGAGTTTTCATTGTCAAGAATGGTATTTACAGAAAAAAATAAGTGAGGAATTTTGGAATGAGGGCATACATTCTCTGTGTTGTTCATTTTCCTTTAAGGTGCCTGCAACCTATCCATAGTAACCTCCTATTTATTCTTAAGGAGGTATGCAAGAGAATCTTTGGAATCTTTAGTAGATGAATATAATTCCTGGTATAGTTGTGCCAGACAAAAATCAGATTGTTCTGGAGGGAATCTGGAGTGACTTTCTGCAGCACCAGTCATAATTTCTAACTCCCCAAGCCCCACAGAGAAGAGTTGAGGAGACAGAAAGGAGAATGCACATCCAAAGTCTGGCATCCTGATATGATCATGGAGCTAGTGGTACAGAGTTAGATGACAGAATAGGAGAGAGGGCTTACAATACCACCTAGGTGAGCGAGTATGCCCACCCCAAAGGCTGGTACCCTGAGACAAAACCTTAGTTATGCTACACTATTTATAACTTCAGTAATTGTTAGAAATCAGAGTGGAAACCTTCAATCAATAAACATTAAGAACCTACTGTGTGTCAGGCACCATGGAGAATGCTGGGAATATAAAACAAGGCAAAAGGCAATCCCTGCACTCCATTTATGATCTTAGTGTAAATTAATGTCTATCTAAAATCTAAATGTATTTGTGATATTACTTTCTTTTGTTTTTAATTTTGCTGATTAAAAAATAGTAGAACAGTAATGAACTGAAAATTCCTCATCAACTTGTACATTTCCTGGACACAGTGAGCACTTTTGTAAAATAGTTTTAAAGTTAGAGGGATCTTTACAGGTCATATAGTTAAGCCCTCTAGGTTTACAAAATAGAGAGCCTTGACATGATTTCTTCAAAGTCACATATACAGTAAATGCTGTATCAAGATTCTGACCTAAATTCTAAGTTCAAAACCAGTGCCCTTTTCCTCCCCTGCACAATGCTGACTTCTCCCTCTCCCCAACAAACTCCAATTCTGCCCATGAGTTTCTTAATATAATACACTTACCTCTATGTCTAAAGCAGTTTCTGAAAATTGAACTTAATGGTTTAAATTGCAACTGGGGGAAATTGTCACTACCCAAGAATGATGCCTTAATAACACTATAGATTTAATTATAGCTTAATTCAAAAGTGATTTTTAATTAGGTCTTCTGCACAGAGAAACTCATTATTATTAGCCAATATCATAATTTCAGAAATTGTATTTGCATTTGGTTTTGAATCAATAAAAAGGGGTCTCAACTTTCCAACATTTTATATTAAAAATTCATTTTGAGATATAATTTAGATAAACAAAGGGAAATAGAATCTTTGGTATTAATACAGAATACATAATTCAATCTGTATCCTGCAGATATTCAAACTAATGCTACTGCAAATTTTGAACATTGTTGCTTTTAGTCTTTTATCACTGGATCCCTCTTGTCCTTCGAGTCTGGTCATATATGACTAGATGTTTAGCTGAAAGCCCAGAGCTAGAATCATTGACACAATTATACTATATGAGACAAAATGAGAGGACTAACACGATGTCTGTAATTTGTCCACCAATCTTTTTTACAACAGGCCAGTTTTATTAATAGTTTAACAATGTTGTGAGAATACTATCTCAAAAAGACTCACTAAATATCAGAAGAAATCTTTCAAAACTAAATCTCTTGTTGCTGACAACAGACCAGTTGATAATAATAGATCAGTTTCTCTCCTCTACTTAAAGCTGTTTGGTGCAATTGCCCCCACCTTTCTTAAGACTAAATGACTTATTTTTTTAATTAATTTATTTATTTATTTTTAGTTTACCACTCACAGTTCTACATAGTTTTGAGTTCCATATTTTCTCCCCTCCCTCCCCCTTCCCTCCCCAAGATGGCATAAAGTCTCATATAATTACCATGTATAACTTCGCATTGAATTAATTTATACACTAGTCAAGTTGTGGAGAAGAATTATGACCAATGGAATGAATCATGAGACAGAAGAAACAGAACCAAAAAAAAAAAACCAACCCAAAAACAAAACAAAAGAGAAGCAAAAAAGGCGAGCATTTAGTGCGCCTCGATCTGTATTCAAACTTCACAGTTCTTTCTCTGGATGAAGATAGCATTCTCCATCGTGAGTCCCCTGGAGTTGTCCTTGCACCTTAGGTTGCTGAGAAGAGCGCAGTATGTCAGGGTTGGTCCTCACGGAATCCATATATCTGTGGCTGTGCACAGCGTTCTCCTGGCTCTACTCCACTCACTCAGCATTATGTCGTGTAGGTTTTTCCAGGTTGTTACGAAGTCTGCATCATCCCCATTTCTTATGGCACAATAGTATTCCATCACCTTTATATACCACAGCTTGTTCGGACATTCCCCAATTGATAGGCATCCCTTTCATTTCCAATTCTTGGCTACCACAAAAAGAGTCGCTATAAATATCCTTGTACATATGGGTCCTTTTCCCGCTTGTGTGATTTCTTTGGGATACAACCCTAGAAGTGGTATTGCTGGGTCAAAGGGTATGAACATTTCTTTAGCCCTTTGGGCATAGTTCCAAACTGCTCTCCAAAATGGCTGGATCAGCTCACAACTCCACCAGCAATGCAACAATGTTCCAATTTCCCCACATCCTTTCCAGCATTTATCATTTCCTGTTTTGATATTTTAGCCAGTCTGATAGGATACATGTGGTATCTAAGAGTTGTTTTGATTTGCATTTCTCTAATCAGTAGTGATCCAGAGCATTTTTTCATATGCCTATAGATAGCTTTAATTTCTTCCTCTGAAAACTGCCTGTTCATATCCTTTGACCATTTCTCAATTGGGGAATGGCTTGTATTCCTATATATTTGGCTCAGTTCCCTGTATATTTTAGAAATGAGGCCTTTATCAGAGATACTAGTTGCAAAGATTTTCTCCCAATTTTCTGCTTCCCTCCTAATTTTTGTTGCATTGGCTTTTTTTGTACAAAAACATTTCAATTTGACATAATCAAAATTATACATTTTGCATTTTGTAATGCTCTCTATCTCTTGTTGGGTCATGAGTTCTTTACTTTTCCATAAATCTGATAAGTAAACTATTCCTTGGTTTCCCAAATTACTTATAGTATCAGCTTTTACTCCAAAATCATGAACCCATTTTGACTTTATTTATTTTGGTATATGGTGTAAGATATTGGTCTATGCCCAGTTTTTGCCCTACCATTTTCCAATTTTCCCAACAGTTTTTGTGAAATAGAGAATTATTAGCCCAGAAGCTGGCCTCTTTGGGTTTATCAAAGAGTAGATTGCTAAACTTGTTGATTTCTCCTAATTGTGTGCCTATCCTATTCCACTGATCAACACCCCTGTTTCTTAACCATTACCAGGCAGTTTTGATGACTGCTGCTGTGTAGTACAGTTTATTATCTGGTATGACTAAGCCACCTTCTCTAGCATTTCTTTTCATTAATACCCTAGATACTCTAGACCTCTTGTTTTCCCAAATGAATTTTGTTATTATTTTGTCCAGCTCAGTAAAATAATTTTTTGGTAGTTCGATGGGTATGGAACTGAATAGATAGATTAATTTAGGTAAAATTGTCATTTTTATGATATTAGCTCAGCCTAACCATGAGCAACTGATATTTTTCCATTTATTTAGATCTGATTTTATTCGCGTGAAAAGTGTTTCATAGTTATATTCATATGGGCCCTAGGTTTGTCTTGGCAAATAGACTCCCAAATATTTTATAGTGCCTTCAGTAACTTTGAATGGAATTTCTCTTTCTATCTCTTGCTGTTGGGCTTTGGCAGTAATGTATAGGAATGCTGAGGATTTATGTGGGTTTATTTTATATCCTGTAAATTTGCTAAAATTGTTTATTATTTCAAGTAGTTTTTTACTTGATTCTCTAGGATTCTCTAAATAAATCACCATATCATCTGCAAAAAGTGATAATTTAGTTTCTTCTTTTCCTATTCTAATTCTTTCAATTTCTTTTTCTTCTCTTATTGCTACAGCTAATGTTTCTAGTACCAAATTGAATAGTAGGGGTGATAATGGACATCCTTGTTTGACCCCTGATCTTATTGGGAATGCATCTAGCTTATCCCCATTACAAATAATGCTTGTCGATGGTTTTAGGTAGATGCTATTTATAATTTTGAGGAAGGTTCCACTTATTCCTATGCTTTCTAGTGTTTTTAACAGGAATGGGTGTTGTACTTTGTCAAAGGCTTTTTCTGCATCTATTGAGATGATCATATGGTTTCTGCTAGTTTTGTTGTTGATATGGTCAATTATACTAGTAGTTTTCCTAATATTGAACCAGCCTTGCATTCCTGGAATAAATCCTACTGGTTATAGTGTATTATTTTCATTATGAGTTGCTGCAATCTCTTTGCTAATATTTTATTTAAAATTTTTGCATCAATATTCATTAGAGAAGTAGTTCTATAATTTTCTTTCTCTGTTTTGACTCTACCTGGTTTGGGTATTAGTACCATATTTGTGTCATAAAAAGAATTTGGTAGGACTCCTTCTTCACCTATTTTCCCAAATAGTCTACAAAGTATTGGAATTAGTTGTTCTTTAAATGTTTGATAGAATTCACATGTAAAACCATCTGGCCCTGGAGATTTTTTCCTAGGGAGTTCATTGATGACATGCTCAATTTCTTTTTCTGAGATGGGGTTTTAAGAAATTTCACTTCCTTTTCTGTTAGCCTGGGCAGTTTATGTTTTTGTAGATCTTCATCCATATCTCTAAGGTTGTCAAATTTATGGGCATACAGTTGGGCAAAATAATTCCTAATTATTGTTTTGATTTCCTCTTCATTAGAGGTGACCTCACCCTTTTCATTTTTGATACTGGTAATTTTATTTTCTTCTTTCTTTTTTTTAATCAAATTGGCCAAAGTTTTATCAATTTTATTGGTTTTTTCATAAAACCAGCTCTTTGTTTTATTTATTAATTCAATAGTTTTCTTGGTTTCAATTTTATTAATCTCTCCTTTGATTTTCAGTATTTCTAATTTGGTATTTAATTGGGGGTTTTCAATTTGCTCTTTTTCTAGCTTTTTCAGCTGTATGCCCAGATCATTGATCTCCTTTTTCACTATTTTATTCATGTAGGCATTTAGGGATATAAAACTTCCCCTAAGAACTCCTTTTGCTGCATCCCATAAGTTTTGGTATGTTGTTTCATTATTGTCATTCTCTTGAATGAAGTTATTAATTGTTTCTCTGATTTGTTTTTTGGCCCACTCATTCTTTAGAATTAAATTATTTAGTTTCCAATTAGTTTTTACCTTATTTTTCCATGGTTCTTTATGAAAAATGATTCTTATTGCATCATGATCTGAAAAGGATGCTTTGACTACTTCTGCTTTTCTGCACTGATTTGTGAGGTTTTTATGCCCTAGTACATGGTCAATTTTTGAGTATGTACCATGTACTTTTGAGAAGAAAGTATATTCCTTTTTACCCCCATTCAGTTTTCTCCAGAGGTGTATCATATGTGCCTTTTCTAAAATTCTGTTTACCTCCTTAACTTTTTCCTCATTTGTTCTGAGGTTAGATTTATCAAGTTCAGAAAGGGGGAGGTTGAGGTCTCCCAATATTATAGTTTTGCTGTCTGTTTCTTCCTGTAACTCCCTTAACCTCTCCTCTAAGAATTTGTATGCCTTACCACTTGGTGCATATATGTTAAGCAATGATATTGCTTCATTGTTTATGGTGCCTTTTAGCAGGATATAATGTCCTTCCTTATCTCTTTTAATTAAATCTATCTTTACTTTTGCTTTGTCTGAGATTAGGATTGCTACACCTGCTTTTTTTACTTTAGCTGAGGCACAATATATTTTACTCCAGCCTTTTACCTTTACCCTATGTGTATCCCCCTGTTTCAAACATGTTTCTTGTAAACAGCATATTGTAGGATTATGGTTTTTAATCCATTCTGCTATCTGCTTCTGTTTTATGAGAATGTTCATCCCCTGCACGTTCAGGGTTGTGATTTCTATCTGTGTCTTTTTCTCCATCCTAATTCCCTCTGTTTATGCTTTTATTTCTCCCTTCTCCCTTCTCCTCCTCAACAAAGTTTTGCTTTTGACCGCGACATTCCTCAGTTAACCCTCCCTCTTTATTCCCCTCCCTTATCTTACCATTACCCACTTGCTACTTCTCCTCTCCCTTCTGACCACCCACCTCCCTTTTTCCCCCCTTCCCCTCCTACTTCCCGTAGGACAAGTTACATTTCTAAACGTATCAGGGTATGTTATTCCCTTCTTGAACTAGATCAGATGACAGTAAAGCTCATATACTGATCTTCTCCCTCCCTTCTTTCCCTCTACTATAATATGTTGCTATGCCACTTCATTTGGTGTAATTTACCCTTTCTACTACCTCCTTACCGCTTCTCTCATAACCCTCCCTTTACATCTCTTACTTATATTTTATATCTTTACATCAGTTAATTTATACAGGCATTCACAACCTATATATATCCCTTTCAATTGTCATAATAGCTGTACCTTTCTCAAGAATGACATATATGTATATATGTATATATGTGTGTGTATATATATATATATATATATATATATATATATATATATATATACACATACATAAGATGATATAATCCCACATAAAGATGTAAACAACCTGCCCTTATTGGTTAATAAGGTTTGTGGGGTTTTTCCCCCTGGTTACCTTTTTATGTCTCTCTTGAGTTTTGTATTTGGAGATCAAATTTTCCATTGAGTTCTGGCCTTTTCATCAAGAATGTCTGGAATTCCCTTATTTCATTGAATGTCCATTGCCTTGCCTGGAAAATTATGCTTAGTTTTGCTGGGTAGTTGATGCTTGGTTGTAGTTCCAGCTACTTTGCCCTTCAGAATATCATATTCCAATTTCTCCTGTCTTTTAATGTGGAAGCTGAGATATCCTGCATGATCCTGATTGTAGTTCCACAATATTTGAATTGCTTCTTTTTGGCTGCTTGCAGTATTTTCTCCTTGAGTTTATAGCTCTGAAATTTGGCTATAATTTTTCTTGGTGTTTTCAGTTTGGGATCTCTTTTAGGGGGTAATTGGTGAATTCTTTCAATGACTATTTTGCCCTCTGGTTCTAGGACCTCTGGGCAGTTGCATTTGATAATTTCTTCGAAGATACTATCAAGGATCTTTTTTTCATTGTGGATTTCCGGTAGACCAATAACTCTTAAATTGTCTCTCCTGGATCTATTTTCCAGGTCAGTTGTTTTGCCAATCAGATATTTCACATTTTTTTCTATTTTTTCATTCTTTACGTTTTGTTTTATTACTTCTTGGTGCCTCATAGATTCATTAGCTTCCACTTGCTCAAGTCTAATTTTTAATGAGTTGGTGTTTACATTTTGCTTTTGAGTCTCCTTTTCCAATTGGTTGATTTTGCCTCTCAGGGTGTCCTTTTCTCTCTCTAGATTCTGAATCTCCGGAGCCATTTCGCCAATCTTATTCTTTAGGGACTTGATTTCTTCAGTGGATTTTTTTCCATATTTTCTTTTAGCTCCCTAATTTGGTTTTTAAAATCCTCCTTTAGCTCTTCCAGCAGTGCTTTTTGGGCTGGAGACCAGTTCATATTACCTTTTGAGGTATCTGATATATCTACAATTTCATTGCTGACCTTTTCTATGTTGGTATTTTGATCCTGCCTGTCTCCATAAAAAGAATCTATTGTCCTCGGTTTGTTTGTGTCCTTCTTCATGTTGGTTTGCCTTTTGCTGGCTTTACAATGAATTTCTAACTTTGGGCCTCAGGGCTTTCTGTCCCAGCTTTCTTATTCTGGGGGTTGTGGGTCCAGAATTATAATCTTCAGTTTCCTGAGGTGTGGGGGAGGGGTCTGGCTCCCTGCAGTCTCACTCCCTGTGGGTACTCTCCAACACTTGATTTTCAGCAATGGTCTCAGCTGTTTGTTGTTTGAGCTGATGTCTGGCACTTTCCCTGGGGGAACAAGGTTAAGTCTGGGCTCCTGATGTTGACCCCTGCTGACTCTGCTCTTCTGGGACTGATGAACTTCTACTATTTGACCACTGAAGCCCCACTACTTTCTGCTCAGTTCCAGCGTTCTTTTTTTTTTTTTTTCCCGAGGAATTCTCTGGGTGGGGAGGGGAGGGATTAGAGCTGTTTACCTGGAAATTGAGCCTCCTGGAAGTTCAAGAAGCTGCGTTTAATACGTTTGGGCTGCAAAGTTCTGGAGACGGTGTTTCACGCCTGGTGGCATTGTGCTGCCTCTCGTCACTTCCATAGACTGCCGTCCTGTATTGGGAGGCCTGGGGATCTCCGCCGGTTTCGGGCGCCCAGCTTTCTCCCAGCCCGTCTCCCACGTGGATTTCCCGGCAGCCTAAATGACTTATTTTTGTTGTGTTGTGATTGTGGTTGTTGTGACATAGGGTAATTGAAAGGGAGCAGGTACTTGCAGGTGTTTGTTTGTTCCAGAAGTCATTGTTGAGTCACATTGTTTTGGAATGTTCCGTGGCTGGGCAAAGGGCTGCCTAGAATTACCTTGAGGGTGCAACAGTGTAGGAAGCACTTTTTTAATGATTTTTTTTTCAGGGGAAATATGTTGTCTAGGTCCACCTTCATTCTCTTCACTCTATTTTTCTTTCTCATTTCCCTCCTTTGACAAACCCTGAAACTTCAGAAGGGGTGATGGGAACAACAAAATCTTCTCAGCGAGAAATAAGATTTGTTTAAATGGGTGCTTGCTGCTTATTAAATGTCCAGAAACATGCACGCAACTAAAAAAGCTAGAAAATGAACAAATTCAAAATCCTCAATTAAATATCAAATTAGAAATTCTGAAAATCAAAGGAGAGATTAATAAAATTGAAATTAAGAAAACTATTCAACTAATAAATAAAACTAAGACCTTGTTTTATGAAAAAAAAAACAATAAATAGGTAAATCTTTGGTTAATTTGATTTAAAACAAAGAAAGAAGAGAACAAAACTACCAGTTTTCAAAATAAAAAAGGTGAATTCATCACCAATGAAGAGGAAATTAAAACAATAATTAGGAGCTATTGTGCCCAACTGTATAGTAATAAATCTGAAAATATTAGTGAAATGGATGAATAGTTACAAAAATATAAATATGTCCAGATTAACATAAGAAGAAATAAAATATTTAAATAACCCCATTTTAGACAAAGAAATTGAACAAGCCATCAGTGAAGTCCCTAAGAAAAAATGTCCAGGGATAGATAGATTTATAAGTGAATTCTTCCAAACAGTTAAAGAATTAATTCCAAAATTATATAAACTATTTGAAAAAAAATAGACAAAGAAGGAATCCTACCAAAATCCTTCTATGTTACAATTATGGTACTCATACCTAAATCAGGAAGATCCAAAACAGAGGAAGAAAATTGGACCCCAATTTCCCTAATGAATACAGATGCAAACATTTAAAATAAAATATTAGCAAAGAGATGAAAGCAATTTATCATGAGGATAATACATTATAATCAGGTGATATTTATACCAGGAATTCAAAGCTGGTTCAATATTGGGAAAGCTCTCAGCATAATTGTCAATATCAGTAACAAAAACTAACAGAAATCATATTATTATCTCAATGGATACAGAAAAAGCTTTTCACATCATACAGTACCCATTCCTCCTAAAAACACTAGAGAACATAGAATAAATGGAGTTTTCCTTAACATCTTATTTGAAACCATTAGCAAGCATTATATGCAATGGATTTAAGCTTGAAGTATTTCCAATAAGATCAGGAGTGAAACAAGGATGTCCATTATCACCCAAGTTATCCAATATGTTACTAGAAATGGTAGCTTCAGCAATAAGGGAATAAAATTAAATTGAAGGAATTATGAAAGGTGATACAGAAATAAGGCTATCGATCTTTGCAGATGATTTGGTGGTACACTTACAGAATCCTAGATAATCAAATAAAAATTATTTAAAATAATGAACAACTTTAGCAAAATTTTAGTCTATAAAATAAACTCATACAATTCATCAGCATTTCTACATATTACGAACAAAGCACAGCAGCAAGAGATAGATAAAAGAAATTCCATTTAAACTAACTGTAGACAAGATAATATATTTGGAAATCTACTTGCCAATACAAACCCAGAAACTATATAAATACAATTACAAAACACTTTTCAAACTAATAAAGCCAGATCTAAATAATTGGAAAAAAATATCAGTTGTTCATGGGTAGGCTGAGATAATATAATAAAATGATAATTCTATCTATATTAATTTACTTATTCAGTGTGATACCAATCAAACTACCAAAAATATTTTATAGAGCTAGAAAAAAAGAAACTATAACAAATTTTATCTGGAAGAACAAAAGGTCCAGAATATCAGGGTAAATAATGAAAAGAAATAAAAGAGAAGGTGGCCTAGCTTTACCAGATCTAAAACTGTATTATAAAGCAGCAATCATCAAAACTTTGTAGTATTGTCTAAGAAAATAAGTGGTGAATCAGTGCAATAGGTTAAGTACACAATACACAGTAATCATTGACTATAGTGATCTACTGTTTGAAAAAATCAAAGTACTCCAGCTTCAGGGACAAGAACTCACTATTTCACAAAAACTGCTGAGAAAACTGGAAAACGATATGGCAGAAACTTGGCATAGACCAACATCTTACATGGTATGCTGAGCTATGATCAAAATGGATATATGATTTACACATAAATGATGGGACTACAAGAAATCTGGGAACACAAAGAATAGTTTACCGGCCACATCTATTAAGAATAGAAGAATTTATTACCAAAAAAGAGATAGAGAACATTATCAAATGCAAAATGGATAATTTTGATTGCATTAAATTAAAAATGTTTTTTTTCACAAACAAAGGCAATGTAACCAAGGTTAGATGGGAAGCAGAAAACTGAGAAACAATTTTTATAATCAGTATCTCTGACAAAGACCTCATTTCTAAAATATATAGAGAAGTGAGTCAAATCTACAAGAATACCAATCATTCCCCAATTGACAAATGGCCAAAGGATATGAATAGGCACTTTTCAGATGAAGAAATTAAAGCTATTTATAGTCCTATGAAAAAAATGCTCTAAATCACTATGATTTAGAGTAATGAAAATCCGAACAACTCTTAGGTACCACATCACACCTGTCAGATTGGGTGACATGACAAAACAGGAAAACTCTAAATGCTATTGTTTCATAAAAATGATAAGCAGGTGGACTTCATAAATAGCTGGAAAGCCTTATATGAAGTGATGCTGAGTGCAGTGAGTGGAATCAAGAGAACTTTGTACACAGTAACAGCAATATTGTTTGAGAACTAATTTTGATAGACTTAACTATTCTCATTCTCAGCAATACAAGGATCTAAGGCAATTTCAAAAGATTCATGGTGTTAAATGCTGTCCACAGCCAGAGAAAGAACTATAAAAATTTGAATGCCGATGAAAACACAGTATTTTCTCTCCCTTTTAATTATTTTTTTGTTTCTTCTTTCTCATGGTTTTTCCCTTTGGTTCTAATTCTTCTTTACAACATGACTAATGTGGAAATGTGTTTAATATGATTTTACATGAATAGACTATATCAGATTGCATACCATCTTGTGGAAGGGGAAATAGAGGGAGTGGGAGAAATTTTAAAACTCAAAATCTTATAGAAGTGAATGTTGAAAACTGAATATAAATAAATTTTTAAAAAAGGACAAGACCGCTGTATTAGGAGGGCAGAGTTTATAATCTCAAAGAGGATCATAAACATGTCTGAAAGGTTCGGAACCGCCGGATATAAGAAACTCTCAAAGTAGAAGGCAGAAGAATCAAAACATATATTTAGGCTCCACAGTAACCAACCCATGAACCAGCAACCCCATTTTGATATATTGATCAAAAGCTTCCAGGCCCAATAAGTACGCCTTGAAAGAGTAACCAGGAGGCTACAGAGAAGCATGATTGCGTAAAGCAAAATCATGCTTCCCCCTCTATGGTAATAAGATTACCCACTGGCCTGAAGTCTTTGTTCAGCTTCCTCCCGTAGGTCAGCTCTGCTACTGGCAGCTCCTGCTTCAGCTGTGGCTGTGGCTGTGGCTGTAGCTGTAGCAGCCTCTGGCTCCAACGGGAGCTGCTTTTAACCATCCAGCTTCTGCGGGGGTGTAAGGTACGCCGGGGAAAGCACAGGTTCTTTCAATCTGCTTAAGCAAGGTGAAGGGGTTGACCGGGAAAGCACAGGTTCTTTCCATCAGCTTAAGCAAGGGAAGCAAGGGGAAGGGGCCGACAAGCTTACTCCAGTCCAACATACAAACAGCATTCAGTTCAGGGGAAAAAGCCAAACTAGTCAAGGCCACTTGTTGACTAAGTGCTAAGGAGCCCATTTTTGGTTGCCAATACAACAGCATACCTCCTTCTCTGTTTTTCAAAGTGGTGTGGAAACTATGGGTATGATATAGTACGTGCAATTGTCCAGCAGATTGGTTAGTTTTGCTGTGTGATTTTTCTTCTTTATTCGTTGTTAGATGATTCTTTGAGAGGGAAAAGGTTGGGGAAGGACTACATTAGAAAATAAAAGTGACATAAAAGCAAAAGATGTCAATACTTCAAAAAAAGTTATGCATACATTTCAATTCAATTAAATACGTATCAATTAAAAAATAAATAAAAAAATCCAGAGACACAAGAAGATCCAGAAGTTACCCATCAGAGAGGTATAAGGAGCCAGCAATAGAGGCTGTTAGGTGAAGGCTGGGATAGACCATTGGACCTGGAGTTAGGAAGATCTGAGTTCAAATTTGGCTTCAGGCACCAGATCATATAATCCTAGGCAAGTCACTTAAACTCCCTCAGTTTCAGTTTCCTTATCCATAAAATGGTGATCATTATAAAAGATTATCCAATGTTATCTTATCCTGGAACACAGTAGTCATTTAATAGATTTTTGAGTGGAATTATTATGAGGATAAAATGAAAACAAAATCTGTAAAGTGTTTTGCAAATCTCACAGTTTTATTCATGGTGTTCTAAAAGTATTGGTGAGTTTTAAACATGGATAGCTTTAAACAACGCCACGATTGCTTGAAGAATATGAAGGAAACATTAGATAAATCACTCTTTACTTTTCTCCTTTTCTTTCCCACCCCTTCTTTTTATTTCATCCCTAGAAGCATCCTCCATCCTCATTAGCAATCACTACTTCCGCACACAAGAAAATTATATAGATAGAGATAGACATATATGTATATACATATATACATATGCACTAATGTATATACATATATACACACATTCACACCTGCATATATACACGTTTGTACATAATTTTTACATACACTTAAGTATCTAAAGTTAAGCAAAATACATTTTAACATTGGCTATGTACAAGAATGTATTTGTTATTCTATGCTTTCAGATCATTATCTGTGTTTCACAATGTGGGTAGCATGCTTTACTACTGGTAGTCTATAGTTATGGTTGGTCACTGCATTGATCAGAACATTTAAGACTTTTGTGAGTACTTTTTTCCTTTTCAATGTTGTTATCATTATGTATACATTATTCTTCTAATACTACTCACTGCATTCTGCATCATGCAATAGAAGTATTTCCAAGTTTATCTGAAGTCATAACTTTTATTATTTCTTGTGGCAAAATAGTATTCTCCTTTATATGGTGGATCAGTTTTTTCATCTGTAAAACAGGGATAATAATATACCGCCTACTTCCCAGGGTTGTTATGATGATAAAATGACAATTATAGGTAAAGGGTTTTGTATAAATAAATAAAAGCAATAAATAAATAAAAGTTATTATATAATTATGTTATAATTGTGATATGATTATATATTGTAATTAGAAGACATGCATATATATATGCATATACACAGACACACACATATATATATGTGTGTGTGTGTGTGTATATATATATATATATATATATATATATATTTGTAATTATATTTTGTAGTGCAAGGGTGTCCTTTTAGTTTCCAGTTCTGAGTTATAGCAAAAAAGAGCTAATATAAACTTTTATGCATATAGGTCCTTTTCCACTTTCTTTAATCAGTTCAAGGTTTAGACCTATTTGTATCAAATAGAATAAATGTCATTTCTAAATTGGAGGTATAGTCCTAAATTGCTTTTCAGAATGACTGGGCAAATTCACAGCCCCACAGACAATGAATTAGTTTATCTATTTTCCAGTAACTCTTCTGACAATAGACATCTTTTATTTTTTTTTTCATCTTTGTTCATATGATGGTTACAAAGTGAAGCCTCAGAGTTGCTTTAATTTGCATATCTCTGATGAATATTATTTGTAGGTTAAATTTTTTTCTTTGTGATTGTTGATAGGTTGATTTTTTCTCCCTTGAAATCTCTGTATTTATATTCTTTAATCATGTATCCATTGGGGAACATTTCTTAGTTTTATAAATGTGAATCTGTTCATAAATGTCTTTACAATGTTAAAGTGACTTAGTTGCTCAAAGTCATTGTTTTTTCTTTTTGGAGGGAGGAAGACAGGGCAATTGGGGTCATTTTCTTTTGATTAGGATACCATACTTTTTACATCTAAATATATAACCTTTTGATATTTAATTCAATAGGGGGTTTAAGGTTTTGGTCTATTCCTTATTTCTGCCAAACAGCTATCCAGTTTTCCCAAATCTTATTTTTTGACTCATATACATACATATATGTGTGTGTGTTTATATATATATGTAAATAACTCATCATATAATTTCCTTGAAATTATCAAGCACTTTTCTACATTTCCATTGACTTCTGTGTTTACATTTTAAAGTTTCTATTCAGTTTTGGACTTTTCTTCAGGAACACTTGAAATTTATCCCATTTCATTAAATGTCTTCTCTTTACATTTACATTACTTTGTTGGATTTTATTGTTTTGGCATGAATCCTATGTCTTTTTCCCTTTGGAATATTGTATTCCAACCTCTTATCTCTCTTATGGTAGTAGTTTCTAAATCTTAGGAAATTATGCCTATGCTTCCAAAGTAGTATCATTGTTGCTGCTTTCATATATATATATATATATATATATATATATATATATATATATATATATATATCCCTTTTGAATAAAATTTCCACTTTATGGCTATGCCATAGCTGGGAATTCAAATTTGAGTTTCATTTTTGGAGATGAATAATGGCTTATTTCTATTTTTAATTTGCCATTTGGTTCTAATAGATCTGGACAATTTTCATTTACGATTTCTCAAAATACACTTCATTAAGTCTCCTTTCTTTATTTTCCAGTTCAGTTATTTTAAATAGCATATTTCCTACATTTTCTTTTGTAAATCATTGTTATTATTTTATTTTAATGCTTTTGTTGTTCTGACATTATTTTTTGACAATCTAAATTTCAGGGAGTTCAATTCTTGACTACGGTATGTTAACACATCTTCTGATGTATTATTTTTCTTTATCACTTTTCATCTCTAATTATTTTTTTGCCATTAACATTACATATTGCACCTCTTGTTTCATTTCTTTCAGACATGTTTGTAGTTATTCTGACAAGGGGTTTCTTTTTTTTTATTTTTTCCCAAGGCTCTTCTTAGACTTGAATTGGAGCTAATCTCTTTTTTCTGGATTTACTTCTTGGGCTCTTTATGATTTTAAAATTTTGTTTGGAGTTTTTTTTTTCAATTTACATCAACTTTTGCATTCAATTTTTATGCGTAGGTCAGACTCTGCTTCCTCTCATACTGCCCTATGGAGAAGGTAGTCCCTGAGAGGTTCTGTAACATTGGGACATACCTTTTTGTAGAAATGCCTCAATTTTGCTTGTTTCCTAAGTAGCTTTACTTAGGTCTTACACTCTACTCCTCCAAATCTTCTTTTCATGATTTTGAACCCCAAAGGAAATCAGTTCCTTTCTTGCCCTGGTACTTCCCTGGTCTTTCTTTTGATAAGACTTAGATAAGTCCTCTCTGGGCTCTGAACTTCCTGAATATAGTCCTGCATTCTTTTCTTGTCCTTTCTCCTCCTATGCATTTGTTGAAGCTACCAGAGAATGTGGTTTTAATGGAAAATTATTGTGTTATAAGAAGTCATTCAATTAATGCAGATGCATGGGAAGGATTATACAACCTTATGTAAGGGAACGAATGAAATATTTGCCATTTATACAATGATCATATCACTTCTGTCTTCAATAAACTCCAATGGCTTCCTTTCACCTCTAGGAGAAAAATACAAAAACCTGTGACATTCAAAGGCCTTCATAATCTCCCACCCCCTAACATTTCCAGTGTGTTTGCACCGTAATTCTCCCATTATGAACTCTCTGATCTAGTCTAACCCCATATAGGATTTCCTGACAAATATGAATAATTGCATTTTCCTTGATTGAGGCAATTCTTTTCTGCTTTTATTATTTTTAACTTAGTTGTTGGTTGAAGTATGCACCTAAAAGTGCTCAGCTCTCCTTTTTAACAAGATAGGTCAGGTATTCAACCTTCTAAAAGTGTTTCCACAATTATTTGGAAGCACAGAAATGTAAAATTAAAGTCTTTGGAATCAAATAACATTCATTGAAGAAATCACTGTCTAAAAGAACTTCCTGGGAGAAGTGGGCATAATGGCCAATTATATATCTTTGGAAGGAAAGGAAGACTTAATTGTATCTTTGGACCAAAGGGAGTTTTGTTGGAATGAAAAGATTGGTTTCTTTCAGACCTAGGTTAAAAAATAGATCTATTTTAGTGTTTTCAGCTAAGAGATAATAGAGTGGGCATCTATGGTTGTAAATATCTAAAATTAGCCAACTTTCACAAAAGAAACTGGTACTGAGTAGTACATATGGTTGTTCAGAATGCTGGGAAATTCATGATAAATTCATCCATTCAGCAAATATTTATTGGATTTCTATTATTTACAAGATAATATGTTGTTCTGTGTGAAAATATATGAATGAATAAGATATTAGTATCACTGAGACATGTGGCCTTACAATTATGTTGATGAAATGTGAATACAAATAATATAATATGAGGTAGAATATAAAAGAACAATAGAAGAATTCCAAGTAAATTGAGAGTAAAAAATACTTTCAACCATTGGGTCAAGGAGGGCTTCACAGGTAACACTTGAAGCCAGGCATGACAGATGTTCAGGGAGAAGACATATAGAACTGAGATGGACAGGAATTCTAGGAGGATGGAAAAATCCAAAGGAGTCTATAGAACAATATGAAAATGTTGATTAAATTACACATAATAAGATTTGGCCATGGTGGGGAGTAAGCTAAAGGGAACAGTGTGAAATAAAATTGCAAAGATATGCAATGGCCATATTGTGGAAGTTCCTGAATGTCATGTTAATTATTTTTGAACTTGATAAAAACAAGGTAATCACAGTTAATGAAAAAGGAGATACAATGATAAGGAAGTAGTAAGATTCAAAATGGTTTGCTATGCATAATAGATACAAAATACGAGAGTTGAGAATTATGAAAGCAGTTAGGAGACTATATTCATTGTCACCATGAGGGGACTATATCCATTGTCAAAGAATTGATCCTTGAGTGATGGCATTGGAAATAAGGAAAACTACAAAGGTAAATACTATTGTAGTCTGAAAGCGATTTTATGTGGAGAGAAGAGGAAAAACTGGGTATGCTTTTAGAAAGAAGAAAAAGTGTCAGTAGACATGGAAAGATTTAAGAATCAGGAACAGAAAAAGAAGATAGACATAAACCCTGGAAGAAGGAAATGATTAAAAGTATAACTGAATCAAGAAACGAGGAGAAAGTAAGGTTTATCTTAGATTGGAAAAAGACTACTTCCCCCAAAAATATGCAGAACAAAACCAATTTAAGCACAATTACAGAGCAAGAGTTCTTAATTTTCTTTTGTAGGCCTCTTTGGCAATTAGGTGAACCCTACAGATACCATAAAAAAGATAACAGAGGAAACCATTTATGTTGAAATAATTGTCATGTTCAAAAAATAAATTCACAGTCCTCAGAATAAAAACCTTTACTATAGAGGGAAAGCCAAGCTGGCAGAGTAAATACAGGGACCCAGCTGAGCTTTCTCTCCAACCCCACCAGATACCTCTAAAATGAATCTAAACAATTTCTAGAGCAGCAGAACCCACAAAAGATGAAGTGAAACACATTGTGAACCCAAGACAACCTGTAAGGTTGACAGGAAAGGTCTAGCACAGATCAGGCCCCACTAATAATGGAGCAGGCCTCAGAGTGATTTAATCACTAGCAGCAATGGTGGTTTGCCACAGACACCAAAGACAACCTAGAACATCAGCAGGAAAGGTCTATCACACCTGGGTGAGAGTATAACACAGTACATTGCAGGCCACACCAGCACAGCCTGGGCCTCAGCACACCAGAAGCAGGCCATGGGAGTGACTGAATCAGCAGCAGAAACAACAGTGGCAGGAGCATTGTAACAGCTTCTTCTAGACCTCTCAGCCCACCGATGGTAAAGGAGTTGAACAATTGGTCAAGAGGAGATTACAGGGTTCTTTTTGCTAGCACTGAGGCAGGACTCTTTTGTTTTCTTCATACTTGGATCCAGTCCTGGGGCAAGGAGGAGCACAAACATAGCAGATCTTGCATTGCAAGAGAGGGGGCAACCTCTTCACAGTACCAGGGCAGAAAAGAGTGCTCGTGGTCTCTCACAGACCAGAGAATAAGCCAGGAGATGAGTAAGCACCTCTCCTTAGGTCACACAACCTTGGAACAACTGAAAACTTACAGGTCCCTAGAAGTATCTCTGAAAAGAGTTTTACAGTTCCCCTGAAATATTAGACACTGTGCTCTCCAGCTTGGAAGAAGAGCCCTACTTTTAACAGTGACTTAAAAAGTTAACTAATATGTCAGAAAAAATGAACAAATGCTGGAAAAAACTGACGATTAAAAGTTACTATGGTGACAAGGAAGATCAAAACACAACTCAGAAGATAACAAAATCAAAGCTATTATACTCAAAGCCTACAAGAAAATATATAAATTGGTCTCAAGCATGGAAAAACTGAAAAAGAGTTTGAAAATCAAGTAAGAGAGGTGGGGAGAGAAATGAAAGTGATGCAAGAAAATCATGAAAAATGAGTCAAGAGTTTGGTAAAGGAGACCCCAAAATACTGAAGAAAATAACACCTTAAAAAACAGACTAGGACAAATGGCAAAAGAGGTTCAAAAAAGCCAATGAGGAGAAGAACACCTTAAAAAGCAGAATTGGCTAAATGGAAAAGGAGGTCCAAAAACTCACTGAAGAAAATAACTCCTTGAAAATTAGAATGAAGCAAATGGAAGGTAATGACTTTATGAGAAATCAAGATAAAACAAAAGAAAATGAAAAGAAGACAATGTGAAATATCTCATTGAAAAAATATTTTGACCTGGACAGTAGATGGAAGAGAGATAATTTAAAAAATATTATTGGATTACCTGTAAGTCATGAAAAAAATAGCCAAGACATCATCTTTCAAGAAATCATCAAAGAAATCTGCCCTGATAGTATAAAGCCAGAATGTAAAGTAAAAATCGAAAGGACCCACTGATCCCTTCCTAAAAGAGGTCTCAAAATGAAAACTCCTCCAAATATTATAGCCAAATTCCAGAGTTCTCAGGTCAAGGAGAAAATATTTAAAGTAGCTAGAAAGAAACGATTCAAGTATAGTGGAGTCACAGTCAGGATAACATAAGATTTAGCAGCTTCTACAGTAAAAGATCTGAGGGCTTGGGATTTGATATTCAGGAGGGTAATAAGAGATAGAATTACAACCAAGAATTAGCTACATAGGCAAACCGAGTATAATACTTCAGCAGGAAAAATATATATTAAATGAGATAGAGGACTTTCTAGCATTCTTTATGAAAATACCAGAGTTGAAGAGAGAATTTGACTTTCAAATACAAGACTCAAGAGAAGCATAAGAAGGTAAACAGGAAAGGGAAATCATAAGAGACTTAGTAATGTTAAACTGTTTATATTCTTCCATGGGAAGGTGATATTTATAACTCATAAGACCTCTGTCATTACTATGGTAGTTTGAAGGAACAAGGAAGTTTGTTTTCGTTTTTTGTTTTTTTGGCAGGGCAGTTGGGGTTAAGTGACTTTCCCAAGGTCACACAGCTACTACATGTGTCAAGTGTCTGAGGCCTGGGCACAGTCTTGAATTGAAAATGAAAGCATGATATCTAAAAAATAAGATTAAGCGGTGAGAGAGGAATGTACTGGGAGAAAAAGAGAGGTAGAATAGAGTAAATTATCTCACATAAAACTGGCAGGAAAAAAAAAAACTTTTGCAACAGAGGGGAAGAGGTGTTAGGTGAGAGGGAGGTAGTGAACATTACTCTCATCAGAATTGGTTCAGAGAAGGAATAACCTATACACTCAATTAGGGGTAGAAATCTATCCTACCCTGTTGTATAGTAGCAGGAGAAGGAGACAAGATAACAGGAGGTAATAGAAGGGAGGGAAGATTGGGGGAGGGGTAGTCGGAAGCCAAACACTTTTGAGGAGGGACAAGGTGAAAGGAGAAAGAGAATAGAATAAATGGGGTGAGGGAACAGGATGAAATGAAAGACATTTAGCAATAATAATTATGAAAAAAAATTAAAGCAAATTTCTCTGATGAAGGCCTCATTTCTCAAACATATAGAAAATGAAATCAAATTTATAATAAGAGGTATTCCCCAATTGATCAATGATCAAAAGACAATCAGTTTTCAGGCAAAATAATCAAAGCTATCTATAAAGATATGAAAAAATATTCTGATTCACTATTACTGGAGAAATGAAAATTAAAACAATTCTGAGTTACTACCTCATTCCTATGAGATGGAATAATAGGACATAAAAAGTAAATGACAAATGTTGAAAGGGATGTGGAAAAAAATGAGAAATTAATGCATTGTTGATGGAGTTGTGAACTGATTCGACCATTCTGTAGAACAATTTGGAACTATGCCCAAACAGCTATCGAACCACACATACCCTTTGACCTAGCAATACCACTACTAGGTCTGTTTCCCAAAGAGATAAAAACAAAAAAAGGAAAAGGAGGTCCTACAAAAATATTTATAGTAGCTCTTTTCAAGGGGTAAAGAATTAAAAATTGAGGGGATGACCATCAATTGGAGAGTGGCTTAACAAGTTGTATGTGAATGTGATGGAATAGTATCATATTATAAGAAATAATGAGCCAGCTGCTCTCAGAAAGAAACTGGAAAGATTTGCATGGGTTAAGGCAAAGTGAAATGCACTGTGTACAAACTAGCAGCAATATTGTAAGACGATCAGCTGTGAATGACTTAGCCATTCTCAAAAATTCAATGATCCAAGATAAATCTGTAGGACTTATGATGAAAAATGCTAACCATCCCCAGAGAAAGAACTATTGGTGGCTGAATATAGTTTGAAGCATAATTTTTTTTTACTTTGTTTTTCTTGAGTTTTTTTTTGTCTAGGTTTTCTTTCACAACATGACTATTATGAATATGTTTTACGTGATTGCACTTGCATAACCTTTATTGTTTTCCTTCTCAATGGGGGGGTGAAGTGGAGAGGGAGAAATGGAGAGAATTTGGAGTTTTGTAAATGAATGTTTAATGTTTTTATAAATGAATGTTAAAAATTGTTTTTTCTTGTAACTGGGGAAAATAAAATACTAAAGAAAAGCTTAAAAAGTTTCTATTATATAGGGCAATCAGAGTATCTATGTATGTTTGCCCACAAATATGTGTGTATGAATATATGTATAAGTTAGTGTAATATACAAATAAAATTTTTGATATATATACACACATATATGCATATGTATGTACATATGCATATATGTGTGTATGTATTACTTATGAAGGGAGGGAGAAGGAGAGAGAAAAAGGGGAGAGAGAGAGAGAGAAAAAGAATAACAGAATGAATAGATAGCTAGTCTCAGAGTCTGGAACACCTGGGTTAAGTCATGAGTCTAACATAGACTAATCAACCTCAAAAAAATCTATCTAACTTTATCTCCATATTCCCAGACAACACTTTAAGATTATTAGTTGCACAGGAAGTTCTCATATGAGTTCATAAAGAGGATTTCCTAACTGGAATTCCCCATATCAAAGAAATCTTAGCTCTGTTTTCCCCAAAATAAATTTGTTGATTTTTTTTCAAAATACTAATAAATAACAATGACAAAAGTACATATTTCTGTGGAATCTATTCAATATGAGGGCAAAATTTTAGCATACTTACATAAATGGCTTTTTCTCTCATGTCCTAGGTACAGGCACTATGTAAAAAAGAACTTCAATTTGTATTTAAAGTGCCTTTCATCAGACAGGCTCAATGTTTTTTTTATTAAAGTCCTCAATTTTGGAAATATTCCTGAAAGATAATTTTCAAGATCTATATCTCCGCATTTGATGTATGAAAGAGCAAAGGTGAACTCATGTAGTCAGTCATTTTTAAATGCCTACTATGAGCCAGGCTGTATACTAAGTGCTGAGGATACAAAGAAAAGGGGAAAAAAGTAAGCAATAAAACCAACAATAATAAAACCTCTCTTGTCAAGGAGGTCACAATCTAAACAGGGAGATGACATGCAAATAAGATATATTCAAGGTAAGTTATGGATAGTCTCACCAGGAGGGCACTGAAATTAAGGACTGTCAGAGGCTTCTTGTAGAAACTGGGACTTTGTCTCTGACTTGAGGGAAGCCAAGAGCAAAAGAGTTTCAGGCATGGAAATAACCAGTGAAAATTACATGTTAGAACAATGATTTTCATGTTCAATGGATAACAAGGAGGCTAATTTCACTGAATTTTAGATTACATGTCTGTGTATGAGAGTGGTAATAAAGGTATAAGAAAATTTAAAGGTAGGAAGAGGACAGATTATAAAAGAATTTCAAAGTGAAACAGTAGATTTTGTATTTGTTCCTGTGGGAAATAGGGTGCCACTGAAATTTATTGAATGGTAGATTGATATAATCAGTCCTGTACTTTATGAAGATCAGTTTGACAGTTGAATGGATGATGGCCTGCAGGAGGGAGAAACTTTAGGAAGGAATACAAGCAAAGACTATTTCAATAGTCCAGACCTACACTTGAGTGGCTGCAATGTAAATGGCGAAAAGGATGCACATTGAAAGATGTTGTGAAAGTAGAAATGACAGGACTTGACAACTGATTGGGTATATGAAAGAAGTAAGAGTGAAGAGTTGAGGATAACACCTAGTTTGTGAGACTGAGTGATTGGTATCAAAGTAGTACAATCCATAGTAATAGAGAAATAAGAAAAAAGGATCTTTTTTGAGAGGGGAAGCTAATGAATTCTATTTTGGACATATTGAGTTTAAAATGCCTACTAAACATCTAGTAGCTCTTTTCATTTCTGTCTTTTGAGTTTGTGTCTTGATCTTCCCTGCCATTCTGGTAGCTTTTTCATGTTCATGTTATTTCTTTTGTTGTCTGCTCATTTTTTTCATCCTATTTCTTAATTTGGAAAGTTATGTTAATGTCAAGCTGTGTTTCCAAAGTGGGCTGTAGGGTTGCTTTCCCAGGATCCACTGCTCTGGTCAGAGTGAGTTCTTTGAATTTGGTAGTTTTGGGTGCTTCCAATGTAGTGTGATCTGGGGAGATCTGTAGTCATTGTTTTCCTGATCTGCATTCTGCTCCTTACTCAGCCTCTGATTTCTTGGGATTGTAACTGATACTGTTCTTTGGGGTCCATCTCCTTTGGTTCCTGAAAAATTTCTCTTCCTCAAGGTCTTTGATTCTTTGGGACCAAAAGTGATCCTTTCCCTCAGGGGGAATTTTTGGACCCTCCTGGGTTACTGTGAATGTCAATGGTAACTGTTTCTCTTAGAAACAGCAATCCTGAGGGTCTTGCCCTCCCAGTTTGATTTTTATTTCTCATTTTTCTAATTAAAGGGGCCATTCTATGACTCACTTCTTAAAGAGGCCTATTCACTGAATGGCTTCCTTAGAGTTGCCTCACTCTAAGTGAGTACATGGTAAGGCCTTAGCCTAAAAGTGCCAGGGTCTCCCAGTTTATCCTGGGTCATCTCCAGTCATCCTGATGAATATCTGGTCACTGGATCCAAATGGTTTTGGAGGAAAAAGTGAAGCTGGTGACCTTACACAGCCCTCCCTCACTCAAATCAAAGTCAACTGCAAGTAATGTCATCATTTCCCTGAAACCATGGTCCTCTTTGAAAATGAAGGACAAACACAACAACAACAAAAATGAAATATTGATATACAAAAATGAATACATCTTTAACAATGAAATTTTTAACCATTTGTCTTTTTAATGAGGTCACATGTTTAATTCTCTATCATAATTTATTTTATAAATGGCCATTTAAATCTCATTAGAACTTGTGTTAACAAGATTGTGTATTTCATTTTGTTACTAGTAAATGGAGGCTAACTATTTTTGCCACTTTTTTATCTTTAGCACTTACTGCAGTGCATGACACACATTAGGAATTTAATAAATATTTATTGACTACATTAGCAACTTAAAGGTGCTACTGCTTGTCCTTTAATTTCTAACATATAAAATATAACAGATTTTCTTAGTTTAAATTCCTTCCTGAAATCATAAATAAACCATGTATATCTAGTATTTTGTTCATGAACAACTATTTTAATCTTATAAATTTCAGAGACATTTATTAGATATCTGGTTTGCAATATACACTTATACAGCTAGTCTCTGATTTACAAATAGTCTGTGGTCCATTTGTAATTTAGACTCATTTGCTATTGGAAACACATGATATGTGGTAATCAGGCTCTTATGACAGATATTAAACTGATGATATATCTGAAGTATTATATTTCTAATGCTACAGAAATAATATATCTTAGTCCATACTTAGATGTACGGGGAAGTGTTTCCAGGTAGATAAGAACTGCCATAGCCCGTACTCTACTAGCCTAGACTTCAAGAAAATAGGGTCACCAGGGAAAACTTTGAAACAGGAGTGAATAAAATTCTCAGTAAAGAAGCATTGTCTCATTTTGAATCTAGACTAGGCATCAAGAGCTAAAAGCCTGTGCCAGCAAAGATCAATAAATCAGTTTAATATAGTAGGGAATACCAGGTGTGCAATTTTCAAAATGTGTTCCAAATATTGTTAGATTTTTAAATTGTGTAGATGTGATATTCTTTTTCCCCTAAAAGAATATGCTCAGGAATTATTGGTGACCTTTCAATTTCACTTTCCAGCTAAAATGAAACCATGGCAACCTGTGGATAAGCAATTCATTTTTTCCCTGTTAAAAAGGAGTTCAGCTTGTCTTGAAGATCTCTTCTTTGCAATATAAATCACTTTGTAATCAATATATAAATGAATTATTGTCAATAAATTGTTTTAGAATTGTGTAACAGGTACTAGAAATATTCTAAATTTTAGGAAAATGTTCCATCCCTAAATTATAAAAAGCAATTTAGGTGTAGATGCATTTGGTGACATGTTAATTTTAATCATTTGGTTTTTTTTTTTTACATTTTGAAAAAGGTAGCACTGTGCCTTAGATTAGAGCCAAGATTTATGCTTCCTTTTGCTTACTACATTCAGAAAAATAAAGACCTATATACATATTCTTCCTCTCAGATTGGTACCTCTATTTAGTAGTGATAGGCAACAGAATAGAATGCCTATGGATGATATCAAGCCCTGTGGAAGCTTGCCATTTGTGCTGAAACCTAGAAATCATTTTATTTTGTGAGATGTCAATGAAATATGTCAAAATTGTTTTCTTAGTGACATATGCATTAAAAATAAAAAACAAGAATAGTAATTAATCTTCCTGCCTCTATTGTATTCTGCCTCTATTCTTTTTTTTCCCTCTGATTCATCCTACCTGATGTTACAAGTCACAGTATCGTTGGATCATAGAATTCAAGCTACAAGGGAATTTCAAGGATATCTTATCATGTTTAATCCTCCCCTTTTTTAGATGAGGAAACTGGGGCCAAAGAATTAAAGTAACTAAGTGCACATAGACTTAAGTAGTAACAGTTAGATTAAGATCTGTATTCTCTGACTCAAAATCCCTTTTTCTTTCCAGTGCATAATATTGTCAAAGACTAATATTCCTAAGGTATAATTCTGATCACATTACCTTCCTTTATTCTCAAATAAGTTGAGTGACTTCCCATTGCCCTGGAAGGTCCAAATAAAGCCTAAATACCAGGTCTGCATTTGTGAGTTCTGCAAGGTTTGGCGTCAACCTACCTTTCTAACTTTATTTCATACTATTACCATTCACGAACCATAAGGACTAACTATATTGTAATGCCTAAATATGTTGTCCTGTTTCTTTACTTTTGTTTATGTTTGACTCAAAAATATATCATTTATTTCCTGGATGTATTTCTGAGCCTCCAGATTTTGACACATTACCTCACATGACTTTCACCCTGGAGTTTTCCTCAGTGCTTATGAACTCCTTTTCTGGAACCTCCCTTCACCCTGAAGCCGTGTTGTCTCACTAGTGAGTTCCTCCTGGAGACTCCATTTTGTAGAAGGACCTCAGTAGAGTCATTCCTCATTCTTCTATCAGATCAGATTCTAATTTTTCTGACTCACTTAGGAACTTCTGTCAATGCCCATGGCCTTCTCATCCTGGAACATCCTTCCACTCATCTGCCCCTTTAATCCTATTGAAGATTTTTTTCTCTCATTTCCATTTTGAGGAGGAAATTCAGTATAAACATCTTTTACTGTCTCTCATTTCTGTTTCTGATTCTCCGGGTTTGCGACAGTGCCATCAAATGCAATTTCTCCTTTTGTCCACTTTATAATTGTTGCCTTTTTGTATGTTGTCTTTCTGCATTGCAGCATAAACTTTCTTTTTTAAAATCATATTTGCATCTTCAGTGCTTAGCACGGTGCCTGGTACAGAGTATGTGTTTAATAAATATTTGCTGACTGACTTACTGGCTACACCTTGAAATATACTACCTCTCCATAAAATGTCATCTTTTACATCATTTTTTCACTGATTCCCTTATGATCTCATCCATTATTGACTTCACATAAGACTTTGTGCTTCTTACTGAATTTTCACATCATACTTGCATGACAGCTATTTGTGTACCTATGAAAATTCACCTACTAGACTGAAAACTAGTTGAGGTAAGGGAACTTTTTTTGTGTGTCTTTGCTCAGTGCTTATGCATTACAAGACTTGAGAAACTATTGAATGAACAGATGGATGAATGGATAATAGTAAACAGAATGATGATTTAATAAACAAATATTTATTGAAGTCTTTTTTATACATAAGACACTGTGCTACTCCTGTTAGGGAAAACAAAACAAACAAAAAGCTCAAGTCAAATTTCTTTACAGTTACACTGCCAGACATAGATTAGAAGGACAAATTGATTATGTTAAAAAATATCAAGACCTACTATTTATTTCTATATTTAAAACATTTTCCCAATTATATGTAAAACAATTTTAACATTCTTTTTTCAAATTTTGCGTTCCAAATTCTTTTCCCCACAATGAAAAGGCAAGCAATTTGGCATTGGTTATAGATGTGTAGTCATGCAAAACAGGATTCCATGTAAGTCATTATGTGAAAGACAACACAAACAAAAAATGTCATGAAAAACTAAAGAAAAAAGTATCTTCAAGTTCCACCACTTCTTTCTCTGGAGATGGATAACAGCTTTTATTATAAGTTATGCATTAGCAGTCTGAGGTCATTGTACTGATGATTATAGCTAACCTGCTCAAAATAAATCATGATAGGCTATTGCTGTTGCTACATACAATGTTCTCCTCAACATTGATCATTTTACTTTAGATTAATTCATGTAAATGCTTTCAGGTTTTTCTGAGAGCATCCTCCTTGTCATTGCTTACAGCACAATATATTACATCACAATCATAGCCAAGAAATTGTTTAGCTATTACCCAATTGATGGACATCCTTTCAATTTCCAGTCCTTTGACACCATTAAAAGGCTGCTATACTATTTTTGTACATGTATGCCCTTTTCCTTTTTGTTTTTATCTCTTTGGAATGAAGACCTAGTTGTGGTATTGACTGGTCAAAGGGTATGCATGGTTTTATAACCCTAATTGTTTTCCAAAATGTTAGAATCAGTATCAACTTCACCTACAATGCATTCGTGTTTCAGTTTTCCCACATCCTCTCAAATGTATCATTTTCCATTTTTGTCATATTAGCCAATCTGATAGGTGTGTGGTGGTAGCTCAGAATTGTTTTAGTTTGCTTTTCTCTTATCAATAGTGATTTAGAACATTTTATATGACAATAGAAAGCTTTGATTACTTTGTATGAAAACTGCCTGTTCATACTGTTTAATGATTTATCAATTGAAGAAAGACTCATTTCTATAAACTTGCATCAGTTTTCCAGATATTTGAGAAGTGACACTTCATCAAAGACACGTTATAATTATTTCCCACAGTAATGATTACCAACTGTGTTTCTTCCCTCCATACTGTTTTCCCCATGTTTATTCTATTCCCTCTCTCCATTCACTATGTACACTCCCAAAACTGTTTCCTTCTGAATTTTACCTCCTCCATTCTGTATTCCCTCTTATCAGCATCACTCCATTTTCTTATTACCTTACGCTCCTTCATTCCTATATGGTAAGAAAGGCTTCTATTCCCAAATGAGTGAGTGAGTGTGTGCATGTGCGTGTGCATGCGTGTGCATGCGTGTGCATGTGCGTGTGTGTGTGTGTGTGTGTGTGTGTTATTCCCTGTTTGAGCCAATTCTAATGAGAGTAAGGTTCAAGTGATGCTTCTCACAGCCACCAACTTCCCCTCCAATATGGCAGCTCTTTCTCATCTTTTTATGTCAATAAATTACCCCATTCTTCCTCTCTCTTTCCAACTCTTCCAATGAGTTCTTCTTTCTCATCCTTAACCTTATTTTACTTTTCATATAATCATTCCATCATATTCAACTCACACCTGTGCTTTATGTCTATGTATACTCCTTCTTACTAGCCTAACAATGTGAAAGTTTTATTTTTTATTTTAAATTTATTTAACATATTTAGTTTTCAGCATTGATTTTCACAAGAGTTTGAATTATAAATTTTCTCCCCATTTCTACCCTCCTCCCCACTCCAAGATGGCATATATTCTGGTTGCCCTGTTCCCCAGTCAGCCCTCCCTTCTGTCATCCCACTACCCTCCCATCCCCTTTTCCCTTCCTTTCTTGTAGGGCAAGATAAATTTCTACACCCCATTGTCTCTGTATCTTATTTTCTAGTTGCATGCAAAAACTTTTTTTTTTTGCTTTCGAAGATCTGCTTTTAAAACTTTGAGTTCCAAATTCTCTCCCCTCTTCCCTCTCCACCCACCCTCCCTAAGAAGTCAAGCAATTCAACATAGGCCACATGTGTATCATTATGTATAACCCTTCAACAATACTCACATTGTGTAAGACTAACTATATTTTACTCCTTCCCAATCCATCTCCCTTTATTGAATTTTCTCCCTTGACCCTGTCCCCTTTCGAAAGTGTTTGTTTTAGATTACCTCCACCCTCATCTGCCCTCCCCTCCATCATCCCCCCCTTTTTTTAATCTTCTTTCCTCTTCTTTCCTGTGAGGTAAGATAGCCAATTGAGTATGTATGGTATTCCCTCCTCATGTCAAATTTGATGAGAGCAAGATTCACTCATTCCCCCTTCACCTACCCTCTCCCCTCGTCCCACAGAAATGCTTCCTCTTGCCACCTTTATGTGAGATAATCCAGCCCATTCTATCTCTCCCTATCTTCCTCTCTCAATATATTCCTCTCTCATCCCTTAATTTGATTTTATTTCTTTTAGATATCTTTCCTTCATCTTCAACTCACCCTGTGTCCTCTCTCTCTCTCTCTCTCTCTCTCTCTCTCTCTCTCTCTCTCTCTCTCTATATATATATATATATATATATATATATACATATATATATATATACACACACACTCACACATACATATATACATACATACACATTCACTTCCATATATACATAAACATATATATATATATATATATATATATATATATATATGCATATTCCTTTCAGCTACTATGATATTGAGGTCTCATGAATCATACATGTCATCTTTCCATGTAGGAATGTAAACAAAACAGTTCAACTTTAGTAAGTCCCTTATGATTTCTTTTTCTTGTTCTTTTTCTTGATTACCTTTTCATGCTTCTCTTGATTCTTTTGTTTGAAAGTCAAATTTTCTATTCAGCTCTGGTCTTTTCACTGAGAAAGCTTGAAAGTTCTCTGTTTTCCTGGAACTCCATATTTTGCCTTGGAGCATGATACTCAGTTTTGCTGGGTAGGTGATTCTAGGTTTTAATCCTAGCTCCATTGACCTCCGGAATATCGTATTCCAAGACCTTCGATCTCTTAATGTAGAAGCTGTCAGATCCTGGATTATTCTGATTGTTTTTCCTCAATATACAAATTGTTTCTTTCTGGCTTCTTGCAGTATTTTCTCCTTGATCTGGGAGCTCTGGAATTTAGTGGCAATATTCCTAGGAGATTTCTTTTTGGGATCTATTTGAGGAGGTATTCAATGGATTCTTTCAATTTCTATTTTGCCCTGTGGCTCTAGAATATCAGGGCAGTTCTCCTTGATAATTTCTTGAAAGATTATATCTAGGCTCTTTTTTTGATCATGGCTTTCAGGTAGTCTGATAATTTTTTTTTCATTTTTAGAGAGAGACAGAGAGAGATAGAGAGAGAGATAGAGAATAGCTGAAATTAGAAACTCACTTCACTTCCCCAAATCTCAAAATTCTCTGTGAAATAGAGAGGAGATCTTCCCTATCTATCTCCCAAGGTTGGAGTAAAGATCAAACAAGATAATGAATACAAAATTTTATTAATTGTAAAGTGACACATAAATGTGAGGTATTATTATTATTATTATTATTATTATTAATGCCTATTATGATTTTATTTAAGAGAAGAATGAGAAGCAGAATGACCTAGTAGTTAGAAACTGAATCTCAGCATCAGGAGATGTGAGTCCAAGGCCTATATTTGATACCATATGACCATGGGAAAGTCACTTAAATTTTCAATGTCCCCAGGAAATTCTATAAGAATAGTCAAGAAGGAGGAGGGGAGGAGAAGGAGGAGGAGAAGGATAGGAAGAAGAGGAGGAGGAAGAGGAAGAGAAGGAGGAGAGGATGAGGAGGAGGAGGAGAAGGAGAAGAATAATTTCAATCTACACTGGCAGACAAAGATGCCTCACTGAGAGTTTTTAGACCTATGAAATCACAGATCTGAGCCAAAAATAAGAAAAGACAGGGGGTGGGGAGGGTGAGAGAAATTCAAAGGTGAGAGTGATAACTTCAAGTTGGTTCAAGAGGAAGACAATGAAGGAAGACTTAATTGAATTAAATCCTAGAGACTGGTGAGTATTTCAACTGATAGAGAGGTGGAGGGAGGGAATTTTCAGGCATAGGGAATGAGAGGAGAAAGTTTAGCAAGTGTTTGGGTAATTGCATATGTTTTTTTCTTAATTTAAATTTATTTATTTAACATATATAGTTTTCAGCATTGATTTTCACAAGAGTTTGAATTATAAATTTTCTCCCCATTTCTACCCTCCCGCCACTCCAAGATGGCATATATTCTGGTTGCCCTGTTCCCCAGCCAGCCCTCCCCTCTATCACCCCCCTCCTCTCTCATCCCCTTTTCCCTTCCTTTCTTGTAGGGCAAGATAAATTTCTACGCCCTATTGCCTGTGTATCTTATTTTTTAGTTGCATGCAAAAACTTTTTTTTTGTTTTTGAACATCTGTTTTTAAAACTTTTAGTTCCAAATTCTCTCCCCTCTTCCCTTCCCACCCACCCTCCCTAAGAAGTTCAGCAATTCAACCTAGGCCACATGTGTATCATTATGTATAACCCTTCCACACTACTCATGTTGTGAAAGACTTACTTCATTTTGCTCCTTCCCAACCCATCCTGCTTTATTGAATTTTCTCCCTTGATCCTATCCCCTTTCCAAAGTGTTTGTTTTGATTGCCTCCACCCCCATCTGCCCTCCCCTCCATCGTCCCCCCCTTTTATTTTTTTTTCTTCCTCCCTCTTCTTTCCTGTGGGGTAAGATACCCAACAGAGTATGTATGGTATTCCCTCCTCAGGCCAAATCTGAAGAGAGCAAGGTTCACTCATTTCCCCCTCACCTGCCCTCTCCCCTCCTCCTACAGAACTGCTTCCTCTTGCCAACTTTATGTGAGATAATCCATCCCATTCTATCTCTCCCTATCTCCCTCTCTCAGTATGTTGCTCTCTCATCCGTTAATTTCATTTTATTTCTTTTAGATATCTTCCCTTCATCTTCAACTCACCCTGTGTCTGCTCTCTCTCTTTTACATATATATATATGTATGTATATATATATATATATATACACACACACACATACACACATACATATACACACACATATATACATACATACATATACACATAGATATGTACATACATACACATTCAGCTATATATATACATAAACATATATATATGCATATTCCCTTCAGTTACCCTAATACTGAGGTCTCATGAATCATACATGTCATCTCTCCATGTAGGAATGTAAACAAAAGAGTTCAACTTTAGTAAGTTCCTTGCAATTTCTGTTTCTTGAATACCTTTTCATGCTTCTCTCGATTCTTATGTTTGAAAGTCAAATTTTCTATTCAGTTCTGGTCTTTTCACTGAGAAAGCTTGAAAGTCCTCTATTTGATTGAAAATCCATATTTTGCCTTGGAGCATGATTCTCAGTTTTGCTGGGTAGGTGATTCTCGGTTTTAATCATAGTTCCATTGACCTCCGGAATATCGCATTCCAAGCCCTTCGATCTCTTAATGTAGAAGCTGCCAGATTCTGGGTTATTCTGATTGGGCTTCCACAATACTCAAATTGTTTCTTTCTAGCTGCTTGCAGTATTTTCTCCTTGATCTGGGAGCTCTGGAATTTGGCGACAATATTCCTAGGAGATTTCTTTTTGGGATCTATTTGAGGAGGCGATCGATGGATTCTTTCAATTTCTATTTCGCCCTGTGGCTCTAGAATATCAGGGCAGTTCTCCTTGATAATTTCTTGAAAGATGGTATCTAGGCTCTTTTTTTGATCATGGTTTTCAGGTAGTCCAATAATTTTTAAATTATCTCTCCTGGATCTATTTTCCAGGTCAGTAGTTTTTCCAATGAGATATTTCACATTATCTTCCATTTTTTCATTCCTTTGGTTCTGTTTTATAATATCCTGATTTCTCATAAAGTCACTAGCTTCTACTTGCTCCAATCTAATTTTTAAGGTAGTATTTTCTTCTGTAGTCTTTTGGACCTCCTTTTCCATTTGGCTAATTCTGCCTTTCAAGGCATTCTTCTCCTCATTGGCTTTTTGGAGCTCTTTTGCCATTTGAGTTAGTCTATTTTTTAAGGTGCTGTTTTCTTCAGTGTATTTTTCAGTATTTTTTTGGGTTTCCTGTAGCAAGTCATTGACTTGTTTTTCATGGTTTTCTCGCATCCTTCTCATTTCTCTTCCCAATTTTTCCTCTACTTCTCTAATTTGCTTTTCCAAATCCTTTTTGAGCTCTTCCATGGCCTGAGACCAGTTCATGTTTTTCTTGGAGGCTTTTGGTGTAGGCTCTTGCACTTTGTTGTCTTCTTTAGGCTGTATGTTTTGGTCTTCTTTGTCACCAAGGAAAGAATCCAAAGTCTGAGACTGAATCTGGGTGTGCTTTCACTGCCTGGCTATATTCCCAATCAACTAACTTGACTCTTGAGTTTTTCAGTTGGGTATGACTGCTTGTAGACTAACGAGTTCTGTGTTCCACATTTGGGGGGGAGGTGTCACCTCTGTCATACCAGCTCTCCTCCTTTGCCAAGAACCCCCAGCCCGGGCTGGGCTTAGATCTTTAGCAGGCTGTGCACTCCTGCTCTGATCTGCCACTTAATTCCTCCCACCAGGTGGGCCTGGGGCTGGAAGCAGCTGCAACTGTAGCTGCCCCACCTCCGCTGCCCCTGGGGCTGGAAGCCAAACCGCGAACTCCTTCCATTCCTGCATCTTTTCCCACTAACCTTCTCTCTTGTCTTTGGTGTTTGTGGGTTGAGGAGTCTGGTAACTGCCACAGCTCACATAATCAGGGTGCTAGGGGCCCCATCCGCCCAACTCCAAGTTTGGTTGTTCCACGCCGCTCAGGCTGGGCTCTGCTCCACTCTGTTCCCAGCTCCTAGCTCCGTGTGGGATAGACCTCACCCAGAGACCATCCAGGCTGTCCTGGGCTGGAGCCCTGCTTCCCTCTGCTGTTCTTCGGGTTCTGCCATTCTAGAATTTGTTCAGAACCATTTTTATAGGTTTTTGGAGGGACTCCGTACGGAGCTCACACTAGTCCCTGCTTACCAGTCGCCATCTTGGCTCTGCCCTCAAGTCTGATAATTTTTAAACTATCTCTCCTGGATCTATTTTCCAGATCAGTGGTTTTTCCAATGAGATATTTCACATTGTCTTCCATTTTTTCATTCCTTTGCTTCTGTTTGATAATATCTTGAGTTCTCATAAAGTCACTAGCTTCCACTTGCTCCAATCTCATTTTTAAGTTAGTATTCTCTTCATTGGTCCATTGGACCTCCTTTTCCATTTGGCTAATTCTGCCTTTCAAGGCATTCTTCTCCTCATTGGCTTTTTGAAGCTCTTTTGCCATTTGAGTTAGTCTGTTTTTTAAGGTGTTGTTTTCTTCAGTGTATTTTTCAGTATTTTTTTTGTGTTTCCTTTAGCAAGTCATTGACTTGTTTTTCATGGTTTTCTCGCATCCTTCTCATTTCTCTTCCCAATTTTTCCTCTACTTCTCTAATTTGCTTTTCCAAATCCTTTTTGAGCTCTTCCATGGCCTGAGACCAGTTCATGTTTTTCTTGGAGGCTTTTGGTGTAGGCTCTTGCACTTTGTTGTCTTCTTTAGGCTGTATGTTTTGGTCTTCTTTGTCACCAAGGAAAGAATCCAAAGTCTGAGACTGAATCTGGGTGTGCTTTCACTGCCTGGCTATATTCCCAATCAACTAACTTGACTCTTGAGTTTTTCAGTTGGGTATGACTGCTTGTAGACTAACGAGTTCTGTGTTCCACATTTGGGGGGAGGTGTCACCTCTGTCATACCAGCTCTCCTCCTTTGCCAAGAACCCCCAGCCCGGGCTGGGCTTAGATCTTTAGCAGGCTGTGCACTCCTGCTCTGATCTGCCACTTAATTCCTCCCACCAGGTGGGCCTGGGGCTGGAAGCAGCTGCAACTGTAGCTGCCCCACCTCCGCTGCCCCTGGGGCTGGAAGCCAAACCGCGAACTCCTTCCATTCCTGCATCTTTTCCCACTAACCTTCTCTCTTGTCTTTGGTGTTTGTGGGTTGAGGAGTCTGGTAACTGCCACAGCTCACATAATCAGGGTGCTAGGGGCCCCATCCGCCCAACTCCAAGTTTGGTTGTTCCACGCCGCTCAGGCTGGGCTCTGCTCCACTCTGTTCCCAGCTCCTAGCTCCGTGTGGGATAGACCTCACCCAGAGACCATCCAGGCTGTCCTGGGCTGGAGCCCTGCTTCCCTCTGCTGTTCTTCGGGTTCTGCCATTCTAGAATTTGTTCAGAACCATTTTTATAGGTTTTTGGAGGGACTCCGTACGGAGCTCACACTAGTCCCTGCTTACCAGTCGCCATCTTGGCTCTGCCCTCAAGTCTGATAATTTTTAAACTATCTCTCCTGGATCTATTTTCCAGATCAGTGGTTTTTCCAATGAGATATTTCACATTGTCTTCCATTTTTTCATTCCTTTGCTTCTGTTTGATAATATCTTGAGTTCTCATAAAGTCACTAGCTTCCACTTGCTCCAATCTCATTTTTAAGTTAGTATTCTCTTCATTGGTCCATTGGACCTCCTTTTCCATTTGGCTAATTCTGCCTTTCAAGGCATTCTTCTCCTCATTGGCTTTTTGAAGCTCTTTTGCCATTTGAGTTAGTCTGTTTTTTAAGGTGTTGTTTTCTTCAGTGTATTTTTCAGTATTTTTTTTGTGTTTCCTTTAGCAAGTCATTGACTTGTTTTTCATGGTTTTCTCACATTCTTCTCATTTCTCTTCCCAATTTTTCCTCTACTTCTCTAATTTGCTTTTCCAAATCCTTTTTGAGCTCTTCCATGGCCTGGGACCAGTTCATGTTTTTCTTGGGGGTTTTTGGTGTAGGCTCTTGCACTTTGTTGACTTCTTCTGGCTGTGTTTTGGTTTTCTTTGTCACCAAGGAAAGAATCCAAAGTCTGATACTGAATCTGGGTGCATTTTCGCTGCCTGGCCATATTCCCAACCAACTAACTTGACTCTTGAGTTTTTCAGTGGGGTATGACTGCTTGTACACTAAAGAGTTCTATGTTCCACATTTGTGGGGGCTGCACCAGCACTGCCACAAAAACACTCCTCCTTGCCCAAGAACCCCCAACCCAGACTGGGCTCAGATCTTCAGCAGGTTGTGCACTCCTGCTCTGATCTGCCACTTAATTCCTCCCATCAGGTGGGCCTGGGGCCAGAAGCAACTGGAGCTGTAGCTGCCCCACCTCCGCTGCTCCAGGAGCAGTGGCCGAACCACGAACTCCTTCCACTCTTGCAGCTTTTCCCACTAACCTTCTCTCTTGTCTTTGGTGTTTGTGGGTTGAGAAGTCTGGGAACAGCCTCAGCTCACTGATTCTGGGCGCTAGGGCCCACTCTGCCCAGCTCCTGGTCTGGTTGGTCCGCACTGCTTACACTGCTCTCTGCTCTGCTCTGCTCCCAGCTCCCACCTCCCAGCTCCGTGTGGGATAGACCTCACCCAGGGACCATCCAGGCTGTCTTGGGCTGGAGCCCTGCTTCCCTCTGTTGTTTTTTGGGTTCTGCAGTTCTAGAATTGGTTCAGAGCCATTTTTATAGGTTTTTGGAGGGACTCAGCAGGGAGCTTATGCTAGTCCCTGCTTTCCAGCTGCCATCTTGGCTCTGCCCCACAATGTGAAAGTTTTAAGGAGTTACAGGTATCATTTTTCCATGTAGGAAAGTAAACTGTTTAAGATTATTGACTTACTTATGATTTCTATTTGCTGTTTACTATTTTATGCTTCTTTTGAGTCTTGCATTTGAAAGGCAAAATTTCCATTGAATTGTGTTTTATTTTTTCATCAAGAATGCTTGAAAGTATTCTATATCATTGAGTAGCCATTTTTCCTCGTGAAAGATTATACTCATGTTTGCTGGGTAAGTGATTCTTGGTTTTAATCCTAGCTCTTTTGTCCTCCTGAACATAATATTCGAAGTCCTCAGGTCCTTTAATGAAGGAACTGCTAAATCTTCTGTTATTCTGACTGTGGCTCCATGATATTTGAATTGTTTCTTTCTGGCTTCTTGCTATATGTTTTTTTTTCCTTAATCTGGGAGCACTGGAATTTGGCTATAATATTCCTGCGGGTTTTTATTTTGGGATTTTTTTCAAGTGGTGAATAGAGGGTTCTTTCAATTTCTATTATACCATCTGGTTCTAGAACATTGCGGCAATTTTCCTTAATTATTTCTTGAAAATGACATCTAGCTCTTTTTTGATGATAGCTTTCAAGTTAGTCCAATAATTCTTAAGTTATCTCTCCTGAATCTATTTTCCTGGTAAATTATTTTTCCAATGATATTTTTCAAACTTTTCTTGTATTTTTCATTGTTTTTATTTTGTTTTATTGTTTCTTGATATCTCATAGCATCACGAGCTTCTACTTGACCAAATCTAATATTTTAATGTAGAGTGTGTTTCAGTTTAAGTTTCAGTGAGCATTTGTACCTCCTTTTCCATTTGACCAATTCTACTGTTTAATGAATTCTTTTCTTCAGTGAATTTTTGTATATGTTTTTTTTTTTCATTTGGACAATTCTGGTTTTTAAGGTAACCTTATGCCTCTTAGCATTTGGCCTATTCTTGTTTTTATGGTGTGGTTTTCTTCAGTATTTTCATGTCTCCTCTACCAAACTGAAGACTCTTTTTCCCCCATAATTTTCTTTCCTCACTCTCATTTCTATTCCCAATATTTATTCCTTTTCTCTTACTTGATTTAAAAAAAAAAAAAAACCTTGTTCATCTCCTTATGGCCTGGGCCCAATTCATATTTTTCTTTGATTCTTTGGGTGTGGGAGTTTTAATTTTGTTATCTTCTTCTACGTTTTTGTTCTTTTTAATTTATTTATTTTTAATTTTCAACATCTACTTTTACAAAATTTGGAGTTCCAAATTTTTCCCCCTCCCTCTTCTCCCCTCTCCTCAAGACAGCATGAAATCAGATGAAGGCTACACATGTAAAATCAGATAAAACATTTTCATATTAGTCATGTTGTCAAAGAAGAATCAAAAGAGGAAAAATCATGAAAAATGGATCTGCATTGGATCTGCATTCAGACTCCACAGTTCTTTCTCTGAATGGGGACAGCATTTTCCATCATGAGTATTTTGGAACTGGCTTAAATAATTGTATTACTGAGAAGAACTAAATCTATGAAAGTTGGTAATCGCACAATGTTGCTTTTAATGTGTACAATGTTCATTTGGTTCTGCTCACTTCACTTAGCATCAGTTCATGTAAGTCTTTCCAGGTGTTTTCTGAAATCCACCTGCTCATCATTTCTTGTAGCACAACAGTATACCATTACATTCATATACCACAACTTCTTCAGCCACACTCCAAAATTGATGGGCATTTCCTCAATTTCCAGTTTTTGACCACCACAAAAGAACTGCCAAAAGATTTTTTGTACATGTGATTTCTTTTCCTTTTTTGTGATCTCTTTGGGATACAGACCTAGTAGTGGCATTGCTGGATCAAAGGGTATGTTCAGTTTTGTAGGTCTTTGGGCATAATTCCAAGTTGCTCTACAAAATGTCTGGATCAGTTCACAATGCCATCAGCAATGCATTGGTTTTGCAATTTTCCTACATCCTCTCCAAAATTCATCACCTTCCCTTTATGTCATATTAGTCAAACTAATAAGTGTGATGTAGTACCTCAGGGATCTTTGAATTTTCATTTCTCTGATCAATAGTGATTTAGAGAATTTTTGTTTCATATGACTAAAGACACTTTTGATTTCTTTATCTGAAAACTGCCTGTTCATAAATTTGACAATTTCTGAATTAGGGAATGACTTGTATTCTTAGAAATTTTACTCATTTCTCTCTATATATTTTATAAATGAGACCTTTATCAGAGACATTGGCTGTAAAACGTTTTTCCCAGCTTTCTGCATCTCTTTCAATCTTGTTTGCATTCATTTGTTTTTTGCAAAAATTATTCAATTTAATGCAACAAAAATTATCCATTTTGCATTTCATAATGATCTCTATCTCTTGTTTGGTCATAAATTCTTCCCTTCTCCAGAGAGCTATACCTTGCTCTCCTAATTTGCTTATTAGTCTCTTCCTTTATGTTCAAATCACATGTGCATTTTAACCCTATCTTGTTATATTGTGCAAGATGTTGATCTCTGCCCTAGTTTCTGCCATAGTAATTCTTAGAGGAGAAGTTAAGTGCAATACAGAAGAAACAGACAACAAAACAAAACTAGTGCTAGTGGAGGACCTCAAACTTCCCCTCTCAGAACTAGATAAATCTAATGCCAAAACATACAAGAAAGAAGTTAAGGAGGTGAGTAGAATTTTAGAAAAGTTAACTATAGTAGTCCTCTGGAGAAAATTGAATGGGAATATAATTGAATATACCTTTTGTTCCCAGTGGTACATGGCACCTCCACAAAAATGGAATATATACTACGGCATAAAAACATTACAATCCAATGCATAACGGCAGCAATCTTAAATCTTTTTCAGATCATATTGCAAAAAAAAATCCTTGCATGTAATAACGGGCCCTGAAAAGATAGACTAAAGATTAACTGAAAACTAAATAATCTGCCCTAAAGAATGAGTAGGTCAATCACCAAAACACAAACAATCAATAACTTCATCCAAGAGACTGACAATAATGAGACAACATACCAAAACTCACGGAATGCAGCCAAAGCAGTTCTTAGGGGAAATTTTATTTCTGGAAATGAATACATGAATAAAATAGAGAAACAGGAGATCAGTGAATTGGGCATGCAACTAATAAAGCTAGAGAATGATTGAAATAAAGAACCCCAATTAAATACCAAAATAGAAATTCTGAAAATCAAAGGAGAGATTAATGAAATTAAAATTAAGATAACTATTGAACTAATAAATAAAATTAAAAGCTGGTTTTAGGGGAAAAAACAGAATAGCTAATCCTCTGTTTAGTTTGTTTTTTTTTAAATAAAAACAAGTTACCAGTATCAAAACTTAAAAGGGTAAATTGACAACAAATGAAGACGAAATTAAAATAATAATTAGGAGCTCTTTTGTCTAACTGTATGCCAACAAATCCAACAATATTAGTGAAATGGATGAATATTTAAAAAGTATAAATTGCCCAGATTAACAGAAGAAGAAATAAAACTTAACCCCTTTTCAGACAAATAAATTGAAAAAGACATCAATAAAGTCCCTAAGAAAAAAAATCTCCAATTACTGAGGGATTCACAAGTGAATTTTATCAAACATTTAGAGAACAATTATTTCAATACTATATAAACTATTTGGGAAAATAAATGAAAGAGGGTCCTACCATTTTTTTCCTAACATACAAATATGGTGCTGATACCTTAACTGGGAAAAGCAAAAATAGTGAAAGAAAATTATGGCCCAATTTTCCTAATGGATATAGATGCAAAAATTTTAAATATAATATTAGCAAAGAGATTGCAGCAACTTATGTGAGGATAATGCACTATGACCACATGGGATATATACCAGGAATGCAGGGATGGTTCAATATTAAGAAAATGATTAGCATAATTGACCATATCAATAACAAATTAACAGAAATCATGAATATCTTGATAGAGAAATTGACAAAAATACAGCAACCATTCCTATTAAAGACAGTAGAGAGTTTAGGAATAATTAGAGTTGATATTAAAATGATAAGTAGCATCTATCTAAAACGATCAGCAAGCATTATTTGTAATGGGATAAGGTAGAAGCACTTCCAATAAAATCCAGGGTGAAACAAGGATTCCCATTATCACCACTGTTATTCAATATTTTACCATATTATACACTGCTATATATTCAATAATATACAATATATACTTGACCTGTTAGCTTGAGCAATAAGAGAAGAAAAATACATTGAAGGAATTAGAATAGGCAATGAAGAAACAAAGTTACCACTTTTTGCAGATGATTTGAAGGTATACTTAGAGAATCTTAAAAAATCAACTAAAATACTACTTGAAATAATTAAAAACTTTAGCAAGGTTGCAGAGTGAAAATAAACCCACATAACTCATTGGCAATTCTATATATTTCTAACGAAGCCCAACAGCAAGAGATAGAAAGAGAAATTTCATTTAAAGGACCTGTAGATAATATAAGATATTTGGGAGTCTACTTGTGAAGACAAACCCAATTATAAAACACTTTTCAGAGAAATAAAGTCAGATCTGAATAACTGGTAAAGTATAAGCTGCTCATGCATAGTCTGAGTTATTATAATAAAAGCAACAATTCTGCTTAAATTAATTTACTTATTCAGTGCCACACCAATCAAACTACCAAAATATATTTTATAGCACTAGGAAAAAAAAATAACAAAATTCATCTGGAAGAACCAGAAGTCCAGCATATCAAGGGAGAAAATTAAAAGAAATGCAAGGGAAGGTGACTTAGTTGTATCAGATCTAAAATCACTTTTTACTAAATTCACAGATAAAAATTCACTATTTGATAAAAACTGCTGAAAAAAATGGAAAATAGTCTGGCAGAAACTAGTCATATACCAACATATGATAGCATATATCAAGACAAGATCAAAATGGGTACATGATTTAGAGATAACATGTGAGAGCATAATCAAATTAAGAGAGCAAGGCATAGTTTACCTGTCAGATCTATGGAAAATGAAAGAATTTATGACCAAACAAGAGATAGAGAACATTATGAAATGCAAAATGGAAAATTTTGATTACATTAAATTAAAAAGGTTTTTTCACAAACCAACCCAATGCAACCAAGATGAGAAGGGAAGTAGAAAACTGGGAAACAATTTTTATCAACAGTGTGTCTGATAAAGTCCACATTTCTAAATCACATACAGAACTGAGTCAAGTTTATAAGAATACAAATCATTCCCCATAAGGTAAATGATCAAAGGATATTCACAGGCAATTTTTAGATGAGAAAATTAAAGCTCTCTATTGTCATATGAAAAAAAATGACGTAAATAACTATTGATTAAAGAAACCCAAATTTGAACACCTTTGAGGTAACACATCATGTGGATCAGATACGTTAACATGACAAAACAGGAAAATGATGCATATTGGAAAAGGTGTGTGGAAATGTGAACACTAATGCATGGTTGGTGTACTTAAGAACTGATTCAACCATTCTCAAGAGCAATTTGGAACTTGGACGCCAAGGGCTACAAAACTGTGCATTCCTTTTGATCCAGCAATACTGCTTCTAGGCCTGTATCCCAAACAGATCATGAAAATGGGAAAAAAGATCCACATGCACAAAAATATTTATAGCAGCTTTTTTTTGTGGCAGCCAAGAATTGGAAATTGAGGGGATGCCCCTCTTTCAATGAATGGATAGTTTCCAAGAAGGAAGGCTTTTTTTGGGTGTAATATATTTCTAGAGTAATGTAAGCATTCTATGTATTGTTAAATCCATATGCATTTGGGCAAGAGCAAAATCACTTTAAAAGTAACACACTATAATTATAGTTATAAAGAGCATACAGTAAAGTTCTATTTTTGGTCATTATATTTCAATTCCACTTCAAATACTGAAATTTTTGTGGATTACATTGCATGAAATGGGCTGTGTCGAGAACACTGAATCTGACATGGACAAAAGAGGCTCCACATAATATGCCAAGTTCACAAAAAAGCATACAAAACTAAAACAAAACAAAACAGCATCCCCAAAACGAAAGAACAAAACATGCTGTCTATCAGATGAGCACATTAATATAGTTGCTCATGTATGAAACAGAAGGTTAAAACAAGCTTTTCCAAGAAAAATAAATAAATAAACATATAAATAAATAAATAAATAAATAAATAAATGAATAAATAAATAAATAAATAAATAAATGAATAGGTAGGTAGATAGATAAATAAATAAATAAATGTGTACTTTCACAATGTTTTATTAATGAAACCAAGGCTCCAGAGAGTCTTGAGAGAAATCTCCTATTCAGTGATCACTCAGTAATAGCTCCTTGAAGCAAAACATTTCCTCCGTACACAATCTTCTGAAGAAGAAAAAATATATATATATTCAAGAGATGTGAAGCAAGAAGCTGAACTGGAAGGCTTTTGTATAAGGTTGTTTTAAATTAAGTTATCAAGTAACCTTCATTGTGTAATAGTTTTCCTCTGAATGAGCAATACATATAAAACAAATTAAACAAAACTCATTAAAAATGGATGATATAATGCACCATAATTGCTTTTGAGCTCTGTGAATTCTTCCCAGCACTAAAAATACTTCCCTCTCTTTGGTAGACTTGTCCATCAACTTTTTTTTCTTCTTTTCCTTCCAATTTGTTTCCCTGTCTTGTCTCTGTGAGAAACCACAAGCACAAAATGCCAAACTTTTTTGGGAAGGGGAAATAGCAATTGTTCCTGAAATCTTAATTTCTAGCATAGGATCATTTGAGTGAGTGATAACCTCATCTCAAGACATTTATAATCAATTCATCAATGTAGGGTAAAATCCAAAGAAATCACACCCTATAAAATGCCAGATATGCATATCAAAAGAGAAAAAAAAATCATCAGTAAAACACCAGATGGTTTATCTTTATGACAGTGAACATGTGAGTATTTGCAAGACAGCTGTGATTGTGACTGACATTGTGCTCACCCAGATGTTTGTACAGAATCAGTGTGAGTCTACCCTTTTTGCTCTCTTTAGGAAACTAACACATTTTCAGACTTTAAAAAATGCTCCTAGAAAATGTTAAATTACCTTTTTTGTTCCTTAAGTGAATTCAATTAAGGGAATATTATAGATAATATCTTGAGATGCCTGTTGTCCCCCTAAATACTGCACTTCAATGGCACTTGTTGGAATATGCTCCATAATTTTATTTTTAGACTCCCTAATTGAGAGAATAATAGGAATCAAAGAATGTCATTAACTAATTCCTGAGAATTTCTAAGAGAACCTTGATTTATCAATAAAACATACTAAGAGGATGCTTAACTTCAAGCCATCCTTCATCAGCCATGATTTATTATTCTCTTTAAATGTTAAATGTGGGTCTCAATCTGAATCCCTCTCTAAAGTTTCTTCTTTAAAAATGTTCAGTAGTAACTGCAACTAGTACTCTTGTATATCCTTCCTTTCATTTGTTCTTCAGGATAAAATAGTCTTGTCTACTTTTCCATACAAAGAAAATTTTGATTAAACATTTCAACCCCCAAAGAAATACAACTTGGAATCTTTCCACTAATAAGAATAAAACCTGAAAAGCCTCTATTAAAAAGTAACAGTGGAGTATTTGAATATATAGATGAAGTTTATTTCTGGCATCTGTGGTCACATCTTTCCCTGACTAAAAGCAATTCTTTATTTCTGCAAAGGTTTGCCTTTTGCAACACAACTTGTCATAGTCTATATACCATGCATATGCCAGATGTAGCTTCACAAAACAGAGGTTCTGTGGTACATGGACATTCCATGCTTATTTTCTAAACACCATTGTGACAATCAAATATTCTTATATCCCAAAGTAATGGTACTAAAGAAAAATCACATTTAGTTCTTCAATCTTTAATATACATTGAGTTATTCTTACCAAGTGGATAAGTGAATAAAAATTATTATTATTGACTGATTAAAATAGGTTGCTAAACACATGTAAAGCATTCTTTATTTCATACTACTCTAATTCAAACCATTATCACCTCTTACATGTACTATTGCTCAAGCTTCTAAAGGTTCTCACTAGTTTCAGTGTTTCTCCTCTTTATAGAACTGCCAAGGTAATTTCCCCCAAAACAAGACTAACTATGTCACATTCCTGTTCAATGTTTTATTAACTCTATTGCCTGTAGGATAAAACAAAAACTCCGAATCCTTTCAGTTAAAATTCTCCATGATCTAGTTTATACTTAGCTTCCTAAATTAATTCCATATCACTCACTTTTGTGCATTTTTAAAGACCTGGTCTATTTATTATTTCCTTTGCTCAGGATACTGTCCCCAACTTCCATGATTTGTACAGTCTATCTGTGATAGATCAAATGAGATAATAATTATAAAGCCTTCCCATAGTTCCTGACACATAGTAGGTATATCTATTCCTTTTCTTTCCCCCACATCTATGTCTCATGTCTGGAAAATATGCCTTCCTCAAGTTCCTTGAAGGTTCAGCTCAGGTGCCACTTCCTAAGAGAAGCCATCTCAGAACCCACCTACACTGTTCAACTAGAGTAAGAAGACCCTATTCCTTTCATGGTAACTATAGCTATTCTGCTTTCTGAACAATGAGTGGATCGAAGCTCATGTCACAGAATTGTTTCACAAAAGAAGATAACAAGATGTTGTATTCAAATTGGTGAATTGGTGCTAATTGCTACTTATAGAATATATATGTACAGTACATATATATGTATATATATATATATAGTTTATTTACTTTTATTAGTAACAGAGAAGAAGAGAAGGACAATGAATTGAGAAAGCAACTAAAAGGAAAGCCTTGGGAATAATTTTAGCAATAAGCTCCAAACAGCAAAAAAGTAGATATCAAAAAAAATCAAAGAAGAGATGTATGTAAAAATAAACAAATAAGGGAATAATTGAAATGATAAAGTAAGTTAAGAAATATATGTATATATATATACATATATATATATATATATATACATATAAATCTCTTAATCTGATTAAAATGAGAGACAAAGGAGAAAACAAATTATCAAAATCAAGAAAACTAAAAATATTTTTTTTTATAATTTACCGAAATTGACAGTCTTTTAAAAATTATTCTTAAAACCTTGGAGGAAAAGATGTGTTATATCCAATTAAATTTAACTATATATATATATATATATATATATATATATATATATATATATATATATGTATGAGAGAGGCAGCATTAGAGCTAAAATAAATACAATTTTAAATATGACATCATTTTCAGAAATAACGGAAGTTACTTGCAGAAAGATTAAAATTTAAGCATGTGGTTATGTCAAATAATAAAAAGTCTGAATCCTATCTGAATTAATGAAGATTTAGTGCTGTACCAATCAATCTACCAAGGAGTCATTTTGTCAAAATAGATATTAGCAAATTAATTTGGAGAAACTCAAGAATTATGATGGAATGAAATTATTCTACCAGTTAAGTTATGTTGCAAGACAGTAGTCATATATATATTTTTTTGCTACTGACTAAAATTAGAGAGAAGAAGAATGAAATCCAAGGGTACCAGTCAGGCTAAGGAAGATAACAGTTCAGTTTCTAAGTATGACACATAGTTGCTGTGTAAGGATAGACAACCAACAACTTTAAGTGTCATAAGAAGTACCCTTAAATTTAGGGGTACTTTAGGTAATTTAGGATGAGTTGCTAACCTACTACAGTGAGGGTAGTATTGATGCAAGAGAGGTTCTTACACTGATGAAATTATAGGTCTGGGAGAAAAGATAATATAAGTGGTGAAAAGAAAAAAAAATAAAAGGAGATGAAAGAGAGAAAATGTGAGAAAGGAAAAGAATTGAGAGGGGATGAAGAGAAAGGAAACAAAGGAAAGGAGAGAAAAGGGAGGAGAGGAGAGAAGGGGGAGGAGAAAGGATGAGAGAAAGGTGAAGTCATGAGAGGAAAAGGAACTGGAAGGAAGAGAAAGAAGAAGAAAGTTAAAAGGAAAGAAAGGGGAAAAATCAAAAAAAAAAAAAGAAAAGCCAATAAAACTGATAAAACTTTGGCCAATTTGATTAAAAAAAAAGAAAGAAGAAAATCAAATTACCAGTATCAAAAATGAAAAAGATGAGGTCACCTCTAATAAAGAGGAAATCAAAACAATAATTAGGAATTATTTTGCCCAACTGTATGCCCATAAATTTGACAACCTTAGAGATATGGATGAATATCTACAAAAACATAAACTGCCCAGGCTAATAGAGAAGGAAGTGAAATTTCTTAATAATCCCATATCAGAAAAAGAAATTGAGCATGCCATCAATGAACTCCCTAAGAAAAAAACTCCAGGGCCAGATGGTTTTACATGTGAATTCTATCAAACATTTAAAGAACAACTAATTCCAATACTTTGTAGACTATTTGGGAAAATAGGTGAAGAAGGAGTCCTACCAAATTCTTTTTATGACACAAATAAGGTACTAATACCCAAACCACGCAGAGTTAAAACAGAGAAAGAAAATGATAGACCAATTTCTCTAATGAATATTGATGCAAATATTTTAAATAAAATATTAGCAAAAAGATTGCAGCAACTCATTACGAGAATAATACACTATGACCAGGTAGGATTTATTCCAGGAATGCAAGGCTGGTTCAATATTAGGAAAACTATTAGCATAATTGACCATATCAACAACAAAACTAGCAGAAACCATATGATCATCTCAATAGATGCAGAAAAAGCCTTTGACAAAGTACAACACCCATTCCTATTAAAAACACTAGAAAGCATAGGAATAAGTGGAACCTTCCTCAAAATTATAAATAGCATCTACCTAAAACCATCGACAAGCATTATTTGTAATGGGGATAAGCTAGATGCATTCCCAGTAAGATCAGGGGTGAAACAAGGATGTCCATTATCACCCCTATTATTCAATTTGGTACTAGAAACATTAGCTGTAGCAATAAGAGAAGAAAAAGAAATTGAAGGAATTAGAATAGGAAAAGAAGAAACTAAATTATCACTTTTTGCAGATGATATGATGATTTATCTAGAGAATCCTAGAAAATCAAGTAAAAAACTACTTGAAATAATAAACAACTTTAGCAAAGTTGCAGGATATAAAATAAACCCACATAAATCCTCAGCATTCCTATACATTACTGACAAAGCCCAACAGCAAGAAATAGAAAGAGAAATTCCATTCAAAGTTACTGAAGGCACTATAAAATATTTGGGAGTCTATTTGCCAAGACATAAACCCAGGGCCTATATGAACATAACTATGAAACACTTTTCATGCGAATAAAATCAGATCTAAATAAGTGGAAAAATATCAGTTGCTCATGGTTAGGCTGAGCTAATATAATAAAAATGACAATTTTACCTAAATTTATCTATTTAGTGCCATACCAATTGAACTACCAAAATTTTTTTTTTTTACTGAGCTGGACAAAATAATAACAAAATTCATTTGGAAAAACAAGAGGTCTAGAGTATCTAGGATATTAATGAAAAGACATGCTAGAGATGGTGGCTTAGCCACACCAGATATTAAACTGTACTACAGAGCAGCAGTCATCCAAACTGCCTGGTACTGGTTAAGAAACAGGGGTGTAGATCAGTGGAATAGGATAGGTAACAAGTAGGAGAAATCAACAAGTTTAGCAATCTACTCTTTGATAAACCCAAAGAGACCAGCTTCTGGGCTAATAATTCACTATTTCACAAAAACTGTTGGGAAAATTGGAAAATGGTAGGGCAAAAACTGGGCATAGACCAATATCTTACACCATATACCAAAATAAAGTCAAAATGGGTTCATGATTTAGGAGTAAAAGCTGATACTATAAGTAATTTAGGAAACCAAGGAATAGTTTACTTATCAGATTTATGGAAAAGTAAAGAATTCATGACCCAACAAGAGATAGAGAGCATTACAAAATGCAAAATGGATAATTTTGATTATGTCAAATTGAAATGTTTTTGTACAAAAAAAGCCAATGCAACAAAAATTAGGAGGGAAGCAGAAAATTGGGAGAAAATCTTTGCAACTAGTATCTCTGATAAAGGACTCATTTCTAAAATATACAGGGAACTGGGCCAACTATATAGGAATACAAGCCATTCCCCAATTGAGAAATGGTCAAAGGATATGAACAGGCAGTTTTCAGAGGAAGAAATTAAAGCTATCTATAGGCATATGAAAAAATGCTCTGGATCACTACTGATTAGAGAAATGCAAATCAAAACAACTCTTAGATACCACATCTCTCCTGTCAGATTGGCTAAAATAACAAAACAGGAAAATGATAAATGCTGGAAAGGATGTGGGGAAATTGGAACATTGTTGCATTGCTGGTGGAGTTGTGAGCTGATCCAGCCATTTTGGAGAGCAGTTTGGAACTATGCCCACAGGGCTATAGAAATGTTCATACCCTTTGACCCAGCAATACCACTTCTAGGGTTGTATCCCAAAGAAATCACACAAGCGGGAAAAGGACCCATATGTACAAGGATATTTATAGCAGCTCTTTTTGTGGTAGCCAAGAATTGGAAATGAAAGGGATGCCCATCAATTGGGGAATGGCTGAACAAGCTGTGGTATATGAAGGTGATGGAATACTATTGTGCCATAAGAAATGGGGATGATGCAGACTTCGTAACAACCTGGATAAACCTGCACAACATAATGCTGAGTGAGCGGAGCAGAGCCAGGAGAACATTGTGCACAGCCACAGATATATGGATCCCGTGAGGACCAACCCTGACATACTGGGCTCTTCTCAGCAACCTAAGGGGCAAGGACAACTCCAGGGGACTCACGATGGAGAATGCTATCTTCATCCAGAGAAAGAACTGTGAAGTTTGAATACGGATCGAGGCGCACTACATGCTCGCCTTTTTTGCTTCTCTTTTGTTTTTGTTTTTGGGGTTTCTTTTTTTTTTGGTTCTGATTCTTCTTTCTCATGATTCATTCCATTGGTCAAAATTCTTCTCCACAACTTGACTAATGCATAAATTAATTCAATGCGAAGTTATACATGACAGTTATATGCGATTCCATGCCGTCTTGGGGAGGGAGGGGGGAGGGAGGTGAGAAAATCTGGATCTCAAAACTATGTAGAACCATGTGAGGTAAACTAAAAATAAATAAATAAATTAAAAAAAGAAAGGAAAAGAAACAAGAATAAGTAATGAGCATATGAATTAATTGATATAGGTAACAAGCTGAATAAGGTATATCCTATCAATGTAGGTTAGCACTTCCTCTGAAACTCAGACTCCTAAAGAGTTGCCTTTAAGCAATTCATGATTAAGTTATTTGTCTAGAGTCACAAAAACCAATGTGAGAGGCATGACAGACTTAAGCCTTCTTTGTGTGGATAGGGAAAAGTAAAAGAAAAATGAATCAATGATAATACCCATGAATTATATATCAATACCTCTTTATACATCAAATTTATGTAGGGTACAAGCCCACGGTTGGCTGATTTCTCCAAAGCAATGGAGGAAAATGATTTAAAAGGTATTACTGAAATGTGATTTGAATGTTGATCCAGAAGGGAACAACTTATTCAAAAAAAAGCAGACAGATAAAAGGAGTATAATAAAAGATTTGTATATTGAGATATGCTTATGTTAGAAAAATCTAGATATCATTTGTCAGGGTAAAGTATTAAAAAAGAATTTAGATCAGTGAAGGAGAAAGAAGAGTGGTATTTTCATACAACATATTACAATCCATTTTGATAGAATGCAGAAATAGATGAGTCCAGAAAAATCATTATAAAATCGGCATATGATAGAGACAATTATCTACTTTTTTCCCTCTATCTATGCCTAAAGCAAAGCCACTAATAAGTTCTTCACTTGATTTAATGGTGATTTCTTCCTGCAAAAAAATAGTGGAATGAATGGAATGTTATTATTCTCAATATGATTCTCACCAGTTTGTTGAAATGGAAAGGATGTGAAGCTTGGAGCACAGCAACCATTTCCACTTAGAAATTAAAATAAGAAAGGAAATGTGTGTTTACACTGTCTAATTTTTGCCAGACACTATGTTGAGTACTTTTACAAATATTATCTTATTTGATCTTCCAAATAGCTCTTCAAGGTAGGTGTTATTATTATTCCAACTTTACAAGTGAGGGAACTGAGGGGATGGGGTGGGGAGAGTTTAAGTTACTTGGCCCAAGATCACATAGCTAGTAACTGTCTGAGACTGCAGTTGAACTCAGCCGAACAACACACAGGAACAAAATGGTGAGCATCATGAAAATACTACCATGTGATTTTTAGTTATACTACCTAGAGATTTTTGGCCTGGAAAAGATAAGACTGGGAGATGAGGGGATACTCGTTAGAACTTTTTTAAGCATCTAAAGTGCCACATAGAACAGGGAATAGATTTGTTTAGCTCTGATTCAAAGATCACACACAGGAACAGGGGGTGGCAGTTCTGAAGAAGCACATTTAGGTGCTGCTACAAAGGAATATGTCTAACAATAGTCTGTTGCCAGAATTCTACTTAAAGATTTTCAGCTGTCCAAGACCTGTAACAATTAATTTTCCACTGACATACCCTTCAAGAACCTTATGATGATACAATAGTATGAAGAGGTATCAGAGTTTGATTTTAATATATGATTTCCTTTTATTCAGATGCAGTAACAGAGTTTTAGAGAATTCTCCGAGTAACTCTCATTGTGTCAACTTGACAAGATCCTTTCTATAGATAATTTATTTCCTAAATGAAGTTAGATTAATATAGATCTGATTTAGAGTTTAAATAACCTCCTTTGATCACGATGAAGAAAAAAAAATGCATACAAAGATTCAATTCCTATATTGGAACACAGCTTCACTCTGCCTCATCACCATAAGTTGAATTCTACCTGCTTAAATAAATTTCTTGAAGGTATGTACTTTCATATGAACCAAGTGTGGATTACTCAATATAAAGCCATCACCACTACCATAACAAATAACTTGGAAAATATTCAATGCTCATGAATAATTTTACATGTGACAAACAACACACTCTGTAGAACTTGTAGCAACCTAGAAGTAGGATAAAAACTCTGGTCATTTTTATATTCAGCATTTAAAAACAGGGATATTAGATAAAGTTGGACAAGTTTCACAGTGGAAGCTCTTATAAGATATGACTACAGGATCGATTCTAATGTGAATTCACAGTTCCTGGTAAGCAACTCACATAAAAGAGTATATTAAAGTTAGAAGGCTGTCAGAGGGGTCATCCAGTACAACTTGGAACATTAATGTCCTCCATAGTATTCCCACCAGTTATCATCTAATTTCCTCCTAAAGAAATATAATGAAAAGGAATTCACCATGTACTGAGTGACTCCAGTATATTCTTGAGAGCTCCATTGTCAGTATTCTTTGCATTGAAACAGAATCTACCATCTCATCATTTTCAAACATTGATATCACTTTGGTCATTCGCAATCCATGTAGAATATATCCAATTCATCCTTTCAAATATGTGAGGACAATGATAATATCTTCTGTTTATTTTTGTTGTCTTTAGGCTAAACATCCCTAGTTCCTTGCACTAAAAATGACAAATTTTCCATTTAAGAGTAAATCAGCTAGGTGGCACAATGGATAGAGTACTGGGCTTGGAATCTGGAAGACTCATCTTTGTGAGTTCAAATCCGATTTCAGACATTTACTAGGCTGTGTAACCCTCAGCAAGTCACCTAATGCTTTTGGCTTTAGTTTCTCATCTGTAAAATGACTTGGAAAAGGAAATGGCAAACCACTCCCATATCTTTGCCAAGAAAACCTTAAAATAGCATCACAAAGAGCTGGACATGGCTAAAACAACTGAAGAACAACAGTCATTTCTGATTTATATTTTATACTAAATTGCCACACATAAGAATCCATTGCCTTTACCATAAACTGACAAGGGTGTTCTGAGTTATTGCTCAAATCAAATAAACAGGATAATTGAAAGTAATTTCCATAGATTTATGTTGATAAATCATACATTTCAAGAGTTGTGGCTGATCTGGGGTAATCTCAGAACATACAGAGTTGCCACTAAGAGATTGCATCTGATCTATTATTCCTGCCTTTGGGTACTGGGATTGCATATCTTCTATAAATACATTCTGATCATGGTTGGCTATCCTAGATTTTACGAAAGTCACGATCTAAATTTTACTAAGGGACACTGGATTAGGTATCAGTGATTTAAATGATTAGAACTTGATTATGGACTTAATGAGACTGAAGTAACAATTTAGCCATGTTTCTTCCTGACATTTGTCCCTATAATGAGAATATCAAGGCAGGTTTGATACTTTCATGCTATTTCATTGTTTATAAATAGATAATGATGATTGATAAACTTAAGAGAGAAGTTCAAGGAAATTAACGGTTAAAAGGGAGAGATATGCAAAGATGGCCATGACTAATAAATTTGTTTATTTTCCTTACTTGTTTATGGAGGCCAATAATACACTTTTAGTGATGCCACATATATACTATGTCACATTTGAAAACTAACTCTGTGTGTGTGTATGTGTGTCTGTCTCTGTCTCTCTGTCTCTGTCTCTGTCTCTCTCTCTCTCTGTCTCTCTCTCTCTCTCTCTCACTCACTCTCTCTCTCTCTTTCTCTCTCCTCTGTAACTGTACCTATTTTTGAATATTTTGAAAAAATGAGTTGGAAAAATGTTGGACGGGAACTCAAATGACCAACTAAAGTTAAGATTTCATTATGTAGCCAGAGGGAAATAATTGAAGATTCTTTTTGCAGGAATGTCAGTTAAAAAGACCTGACAATTTATACACATACACACATATATGGTGTAGATACACAGATATATGTATATGTTTATTACATAAATACCTGTGTGTGTATAAATATCAAGGAATTTCCCCAATATTTAGCATTGGTGTGTCATTTTGTGACTTGAAAGGAGACAAAATATGTATCTCTACCTTCTTTTTCCCCTACTCTTCTTCAGTGGATAGCTTAAGTCCTTCCAAAGAGGGATCCAGTAAGTTGGGGGCAGGGGCAACCATTCTTCCATTTTCAGAGAGCAGTGGTATTGATCTAGAAATTGCACACACACGCACACACACACACACACACACTCTCTCTCTCTCTCTCTCTCTCTCTCTCTCTCTCCTTTAAATATTATTAATCTGGAGGATGTTATCAGGTACATCTAACTCCTGATGATTTTCATTATTTGGGGCAGTAGGGCTGTAATCTTTGTATCTAATACTTTTTTTCCTTTTTCCTCCAAAAACAGTTCTACAATGAATGCACATTTAACAAGTAGCTAAGAAATTTGTTTGTGCAAATTGGTAACAAAATAGAAATCAGAGGTGGCATACATAGGTGGGTGTATAGCAGACAATTCAAAGTAAAGGGGATCCCCCATTGGGAACAGGGTAATTCAGCTCAACTAAGAGAGAAAATCCTAGATCTCACCCAGGAGAAGTTCCCTGAAGTCTCTAGAATGGCAAGCTGGAAATAGGAATAGGAAGGATACTGATAATTCCTTACATATCTTCCCAGAGTCTTTTCCTTAAACAACCTGACATGCAGGCCTTGTCCATTTACACTCTTGAAGCTGAAAGTTAGAAGTGCACAAAGTGACAGTGGGACCCAAAGTCACTCAAAGCTGACGAGAACTCTACATGACTCAACCAAAAATTGAAGATCTCTTTTTCTCTATTGCTCTAACCAACTACCCACTCACATTTGGGACATTTTTTATCTGCAAATGAGGAGAGTCCTAAACCAATGGGCTTTGGGACCATAGGTACATTTACAAATCTTGGTTGGTCAAATATACCATGGAACCCTCATTTTCTGAACTGAAAGGAGGTAATAATTTAATTTCATGAGTGGAAATAAAAATAACCCCAACTGTTGCACATCTTCAGTTTTTGAGGAGTAGTTACTCAGTTCCATCTTTTAGTTCAATTCAGCAATCATTTACACAACTCTTCCTGCTTGCAAAGCATGGCAGATACAAAGATGAAAAATAGACCCTGATCCCAAGGAGCTTGCATCCTAGTGCAGGCTACAAAAGGTATGCAAATAAACATGATACAATAGTGATCATTTCAAAGAAGAAAAACAAAATGGTATAAGAAATCGGGAAGAAGAAATGATCACTTTACATGGGGGAGAAGTCAAGGAAGCTAGGTGGCACAGTGGATAGAGTGCTTGGCCTGCAGTCAGGAAGAACTATCTAGTGTCAGATGCTTCCCAGCCATGTGACCCAAGGCAAGTCACTTAACCTCTATTGGCCTCACTTCCTCATCTATAATATGAGGATAATATAGTGCCTACTGCCCAGGGTTGTTGTGAGGATCAAAGGAGATAATTATTGTAAAGCCATCAGGCAAATGCCTGGCACATAGTAAGTGCTATAGAAATGTTAACTACCATCATCATCATCATCATCATTGTCTTCATCATCAAGATGGACAATGATGAAAATGAATTATTTCCACATGCATAGATTAGAATGGAGAGCACCCTAGTCAATGATGGGTATTAATGTAGAGTTTAGAGTGGGTAAGACAATATTAGTAAACAGTTAGCCTATCAATAATATAATACATGTTTGGGAGAAATAAAACATTGATACTCTGTACAGAAGTAGAAATGCTAACTTTACGAGGCAGAGAGAGTCTGATGTACATTTCTGATACCTAGGGGAGTTGCTTCATTATTATTTTCCTTCCTTCCACGTCCAAGCTGGGTTATATGTTACGTGTAATACAGCTAACTTTGGTCTAGTTGAAGAATACCACTTAGACGACTGACAGAGAGGTGATAGTAATATCTTACTACATATTTTGGAATTTGAAACATAGACTAGCAGAATTTATGGACAAGAGTTTGTCACTTTGTGACAGACAAATGTATTTACATTTGCTTTCTTCTCACTGATTGTCCCTTGACAAAAGGAAGTGATAGTGAAAAATAGAAGTAATTTCATCAATTGTATATAAAATAAGCCAAACTCTTAGATGCAATAGCAAGTAGTTGCCCTTGGTGACTCATAGACTTTCTAATAGATGTAAGGCTGTGTGATTGTTATCTAAAAGTAGCATTCATACAGCTCCTTGGAGAGAGGAGAATGCAGGGTGAGAATTGCTTGTTAGCTGATGTCCTGTCAAGATGATGGTAAATCAAACTAGCATTTCCTTGCAGTTGCAATCAAGTGACAAAACAGGCCAAGGAATCTCAGAACAAATGAACCAACATTTTATCTCTGCTTATGATTTATTTTCTTTTAAAAATAGTATTTTATGTTTCTCCAATTACATATAAAAAGAATTTCTTCAAATTTGGTTTTAAAACATTGAATTCCAAATTCTCTCCCTTCCTCCCTTCCTACCTCCCTTGTTGAGAAGGCAAAGAATTTAATATATGATAAGCATATATAGTCATGAAAAAATGTATTTCCCTATTAGTTTATAGAACACAGACAAAAAATCTCAAGAAAAATAAAGTAAAAAAGAAAAGTATGCTCCAATATGTATTTAGATGCCATTAGTTCTTTCTCTGGGCATGAATAGCATTTTTCATTATAAGTCCTTCAGAGTAGTCTTGCATCACTGTATTACTGAGAATATCTAAATCACTCACAGCTAATCTTCTTACAATTTTGCTGGTATTTTGTAGACAAGATATTTCATTTTGCATGAGCTTGTTTAAATCTTTCCATGTTTTTCCAAGAGCATCCTGCTCATTATTTCTTACAGCACAATAGAATTCCATCATAATCATATAGCATGGTTTGTTCAGCCATTCCCAAAATGATGGGAATATTCTAAATTTCTACTTCTTTGCCCCTAGAAAAGAGCTGCTATAAGTATTTTTGTACATCTAGGTCTTTTACCTTTTTTAATCTCTTTTTGGATACATACATAGTAGTGATATAGCTAGGCCAAAGGGTATGAATGGTTTGATAGCCCTTTGGGCATAGTTCCAAATTACTCTTAGAATGGTTGCAGGGCCTTATCCAAGATGGAGCTGTGAAAGGAAGGAACTACTGGAGCTCTCTCACAAATTCTATCAGATACCTCTAAAAAAGTGAACCAAAGAAAATCTGAGAGAGTTGGAAGCCCCTAGTAGACTGAGTGGGGCATGCCAGGTGCACAGAATGGCACCAGACCACAAAAAAACAGGAGCAGCAGAGGAACCCAGCCAGCACACTGGTCTGGGAGAGTACTGGGTGTGCAAAACATGGGAGCAGGAGCAGGCCCAGGGTGGAAGTACTGGCTTCGGCAGCTATACCCAGGCCTCTCAGCCCAGGACTGGAGAATGTCAGAGCTACAGGAGATGCCAACAGAGAGCCTTTGGTCAGGAGGCCTCCAGCACACAGTCTAAAGGTTTGAAAATCACACTTTTCAACTTCCAGGAGCCATGATGACCAGGTAAAATGGCTCTCATCCCTCTCTTCCTCTCCCAGATAATACTCCCTCAGGAGAAACCCTTAAATGGAGGATTCAGGAGTGGGGCTTTAGTAGCCTTTTAGCTCAAGAAGTTGGGGGAGAGGGCCCTTGTTGTGGTGGTGGAAGAAGACTAGTGCAGGAAAAGAGGTATTCCAGCAGGACCCACCTCAGCAGAACAGCAGGAGTTCCTGAGTCATGGGGAGGTGGGGGTAGAGCTAGCAAATGTCAACACCAGGACCCCAGATGCACCTTCACACAGCCAGGGGAAGTGGCAGACACCAGCACAGACCACAGCTGAGACTTCCCATGCTGTACCACAGCCATAGGTGAAAAGGATACTTCCAGCATACAGACCACCCCTTCCCCAAATCTCATTAAACCAGAGGCCACAGCACATAAAGCCAGTTAGGAGGCCCACAGTTCCCAGCACAAGAAACTTGGGAAAGAGCTCCCTGAGCCCCAGAAGCAGAGATCCACTTTAGAAGCCAGGGGAAAATCAAAACAAAACACACACCATGAAAAAACAGACCAGAAAAACCAAAGACTATTGATTCCTATTATGGAGACAGGGAAGATCAAACTAAAAATTCAGAAGAGGACAGCATTGACACTATATCCACATCTGAAACCTCAAAAGGGAATATGAACTGGTCTCCAGCCATAAAGCTTTCCTGGAATAACTCAAGGAGGACTTTAAAAAACAAATTACAGAGGTAAAAGGAAAAAATGGGGAAAAAATCACTGATAAGAACAAATTTTTAAAAAGTAAAATTTGCAAGATGATCAAAGAGGTTCAGAATATAAATGGAGAAAATGTTTTATTGAAAAGTAAATTTAGAGCCAAAATGGTGGCTGGAAAACATGGACTTGTTGAAACTCTCCCCCAAATCCCTCCAAATACTTGTAAAAAATGGTTCTGAACAAATTCTAGAGCTGTGAAACCCAGGAAATACCAGAGGGAAACAGGTCTTCAGCCCAGGAGAGCCTAGATGGTCACTGGGAAGGGTCTATTGCAAGGTTCTGGGAGCAGAGCACAGTCTGGCATGGGTCATGCCAGGACAGACCAGAGTTGGCGTCAGCCAGCCGGAACAGACCTTAGGGCAATGAATCATTGAGCTGTGGCAGTTACTAGACTTCTCAACCCACAACTCCAAAGAGCAGGTGAGTGGGAAACTGCGTGATCAAGTTTAGAGTGGTCCAGCCCGACGCTTGGGGTTGGAGGAGGTAGTGCAGTGATGGTGGTGGCAGCAGCAGGAAGCTCCTGAGGCTACTTCTGTAGAGGGGGAGAAGAAACACGGGGATGCAGGGATCCCAAACCAAAGTTCCCAGTGTGAGGCCCCCTGGAATGAATTCATGGATGCACACATACTTCAAGTCAAGGAGGCAAAGATTTATTATGCTTTTTCAGTGGGCAAGAGTTTTTAGGGAACCTGGAACCATAGAGAGGTGCAGGGAAATCTTTGCAGAAGCTAATAGGGGATTGGGGGCGGTAGGATGTGTCATTTAGGTGTTTGGGGGTGGGATTATGGAGTGGTTAAAGTGTCTTCAGGCAGTGGTCAGTTCTTAAAGGAACATGCACATTTAGGATTACCCAGAGTTCCCTAAGAAATAGCCCGCAGAGGGGTTACTAGGGGTGTCATCATTACTGTGAAGTGTCAGTAAGTTCACTGTTGGTCAGGGCTAAAGGGGAATAATTTCTCATCTAGTGTCTTGTTAGACAAAATACTAGATCTAGGATACATGTTAGATAGGTCAGTGAATAGTAAATATGGTTATGACTCAGTGTACAGTCAGTTATCAGCATCTGGAAATCAATCTATTGTTTGGCATAGCTGCTTACTGAGGAAGAAGCAGAGATAAATTGGGTCATTCTGCCCTTTAGTAGAGAGAGACAGCCTGGGACAGAATATGTTTTGAGAACTAAAAGTATTTATGAGAACTGGATGTGTTTTGGAATTGGGGTTCAGACACAGGCACCCAAGCATAGGCTGTTAGAATTAGGGTCCAAGCACAAGCACCCCATCACTTTCAGAACTCCAGTGTCAGCTGCTCCCCAAGTCCCTGGTTCATATGGTGAGAGGAATTTAGCAGTGAATCAGAATGGGAGTGCAAGGAGAGCTTTGTGGGCACAAAATCAGTTTCTCTTACTGTGCCCTGCTTGGAGCTGTATTGGGGTCCTGCTTGATGGTTCTTGGGGGAGGAAGAGCACTACTGTGACAAAGACTGGTTTGATGGTGGAGTACAATTAGCTCTGAAAACAGCAGTGCTTGGACCCTAAAGCTTGGGACAAAGTACTCTCTACTCTACAAAGAGTCATACATACTCCGACAAAAAGCTAGTAGTCAGGGGTTGGAGCCAAGATGGTGGCTAGAAAGCAAGGACTAGCATGAGCTCCCCACCAAGTCCCTCAAAAAACCTATAAAAATGGCTCTGAATAAATTCTAGAACTGCAGAACCCACAAAATAGCAGAGGGAAGCAGGGATCCAGTCCAGAACAACCTGGATGGTTGCTGGGTGATGGAGATGGGAGCTGGGAGTGGAGCAGAGCAGAGCCCAGTGTGGGCTGTGCAGACCAACTAGACCAGGAGCCGAGCGGAGCAGGCCCTAGCGCCCTGACTCAGTGAGCTGTGGCAGTTGCCAGACTTCTCAACCCACAAACACCAAAGACAGCAGAGAAGAACTGCAGAACCCACAAAATAGTGGAGGGAAGTAGGGCTCTAGCCCAAGACAGCCTGGATGGTCTCTGGGTAAGGTCAATCATGCACGGAGCTGGGAGTTGGGAGTGGAGAAGAGTGGAATGGAGCAGAGCCCAGTGTGGGCCGTGCGGACCGACAAGACCAGGAGCCCGGTGGACCAGGCCCTAGCACCCTGAATCAGTAAGCTGCAGCAGTTACCAGACTTCTCAACCCACAAACACCAAAGTCAACAGAGAAGGTTAGTGGGAAAAGCTGCTGGGGACAGGGTGATAGGGTTCCTGGTTCAGCCACTGCCCCAGGGGCAGCAGAGGTGGGGCAGCTACAGAGCTACAGCTGCAGTTGCTTCCAGCCCAAGGCCCACCTGGTGGGAGGAATTAAGTGGCTCATCAGAGCAGGAGGACAGAGCCTGCTGTTGATGCGAATCCAGTTCAGGATGGGGGTTCTTGGGGAAGCAGGAGTGCTGGTGTGGCAGAGCTGGCTGTAATAGCTCTGAAAACAACAGCGCATCCCCTCAAGCTTGGAACAAAGTACTCATTACTCTACAAGCAGTCATATCCCGCTGAAAACCTCAAGGGTCAAGTAAGTAGGCTGGGAACATGGCCAGGCAGCAAAAACGCACCCAGATTCAGTCTCAGACTTTGGAATCTTTCTTTGGTGACAAAGACCAAAACATACAGCCTGAAGAAGTCAACAAAATCAAAGGGCCTACAACAAAAGCCTACAAGAAAAACATGAACTGGTCTCAGGCCATGGAAGAGCTCAAAAAGGATTTGGAAAAGCAAATTAGAGAAGTAGAGGAAAAATTGGGAAGAGAAATGAGAAGGATGCGAGAAAACCATGAAAAACAAGTCAATGACTTGCTAAAGGAGACCCAAAAAATACTGAAAAATATACAGAAGAAAACAACACCTTAAAAAATAGACTAACTCAAATGGCAACAGAGCTTCAAAAAGAAAATGAGGAGAAGAATACCTTGAAAGGTAGAATTAGCCAAATGGAAAAGGAGGTCCAAAAGACCACTGAAGAAAATACTACCTTAAAAATTAGATTGGAGCAAGTGGAAGCTAGTGACTTTATGAGAAATCAAGATATTATAAAACAGAACCAAAGGAATGTAAAAGTGGAAGACAATGTAAAATATCTCATCGGAAAAACCACTAACCTCGGGGTTAGTTCTCGTTGATGATACTGTCCAGGCTCTTTTTTTCATCATGGATTTCAGATACACCAGTAATTCTTATATTATATTATCTCTCCTGGATCTATCTTCCAGGTCAGTTGATTTTCCAATCACATATTTCACATTTTCTTCTATTTTTTCTTGTTATATTTTATTTGACTGATTCTTGATGTTTCATTGAGTCATTAGCTTGTACTTGACCAATCATTGAGTCATTAGCTTGTACTTGCCCAATTTAAATTTCTAACTTATTTTTTTCTTATTTTAGCTTCTGTACCTTCTTTTCCATTTGGTTAATTTTTCTTTTCTTTTTTTATCATTTTTATTTAATATTTTAGTTTTGGACACTTATTTCCTCAAGATTTTGAGTTACAAAATTTCTCCCCATTTCTACCCTCCCCCCCATTACAAGATAGCATATATTCTGATAGCCTCATTCCCCAGTCAGCCCTCCCTTCTGTCACCCCACTCCCCTCTTCCATTCCCTTTCCCCTTACTTTCTTGAAGGGCAGGATAGATTTCTATGCCCATCCCCTATATATCTTGTTTCCCAACTGCATGCAAAAACAACTTCTTTTTTTGAGCACCTGCCTTTAAAAATTTGAGTTCCATTTTGCTCTTTTTCTAGCTTTTTCAGCTGTATGCCCAGATCATTGATCTCCTCTTTCCCTATTTTATTCATGTAGGCATTTAGAGATATAAAACTTCCCCTAAGAACTGCTTTTGCTGCATCCCATAAGTTTTGGTATGTTGTTTCATTATTGTCATTCTCTTGAATGAAATTATTAATTTTTTCTCTGATTTGATCTTTGGCCCACTCATTATTTAGAATTAAATTATTTAGTTTCCAATTAGTTTTTAGCTTGTTTTTCCATGGTACTTTATTAAAAATGATTCTTATTGCATCATGATCTGAAAAGGATGCATTGACTACTTCTGCTTTTCTGCACTGGATTGTGAGGTTTTTATGCCCTAGTACATGGTCAATTTTTGAGTATGTGCCATGTACTTTTGAGAAGAAAGTATATTCCTTTTTCTCCCCATTCAGTTTTCTCCAGAGGTCTATCATATGTGCCTTTTCTAAAATTCTGTTTACCTCCTTAACTTTTTTCTTATTTATTTTGAGGTTAGATATATCAAGTTCAGAAAGGGGGAGGTTGAGGTCTCCCAATATTATAGTTTTGCTATCTATTTCTTCCTGTAACTAGCTTAACCTCTCCTCTAAGAATCTGTATGCCTTACCACTTGGTGCATATATGTTAAGCAATGATAATGCTTCATTGTTTATGGTGCCTTTTAGCAGGATATAATGTCCTTCCTTATCTCTTTTAATTAGATCTATCTTTACTTTTGCTTTGTCTGAGATTAGGATTGCTACACCTGCTTTTTTTACTTTAGCTGAGGCACAATATATTTTACTCCAGCCTTTTACCTTAACCCTATGTGTATCCCCCTGTTTCAGATGTGTTTCTTGTAAACAGCATATTGTAGGATTATGGTTTTTAATCCATTCTGCTGTCTGCTTCTGTTTTGTGAGAATGTGCATCCCCTGCACGTTCAGGGTTATGATTTCTATCTGTGTCTTTTTCTCCATCCTATTTGTAATGGGGATAAACGAGATGCATTCCCAATAAGATCAGGGGTGAAACAAGGATGTCCATTATCACCCCTATTATTCAATTTGGTACTAGAAACATTAGCTGTAGCAATAAGAGAAGAAAAAGAAATTGAAGGAATTAGAATAGGAAAAGAAGAAACTAAATTATCACTTTTTGCAGATGATATGATGATTTATCTAGAGAATCCTAGAGAATCAAGTAAAAAACTACTTGAAATAATAAACAACTTTAGCAAAGTTGCAGGATATAAAATAAACCCACATAAATCCTCAGCATTCCTATACATCACTGACAAAGCCCAAAAGCAAGAGATAGAAAGAGAAATTCCATTCAAAGTTACTGATGGCACTATAAAATATTTGGGAGTCTATTTGCCAAGACAAACCCAGGGCCTATATGAACATAACTATGAAACACTTTTCACGCGAATAAAATCAGATCTAAATAAATGGAGAAATATCAGTTGCTCATGGTTAGGCCGAGCTAATATAATAAAAATGACAATTGTACCTAAATTAATCTATCTATTCAGTGCCATACCAATCGAAGTACCAAAAAATTATTTTACTGAGCTGGACAAAATAATAACAAAATTCATTTGGAAAAACAAGAGGTCTAGAGTATCTAGGATATTAATGAAAAGACATGCTAGAGATGGTGGTTTAGCCACACCAGATATTAAACTGTACTACATAGCAGCAGTCATCAAAACTGCCTGGTACTGGTTAAGAAACAGGGGTGTGGATCAGTGGAATAGGATAGGTACACAAGTAGGTGAAATCAACAAGTTTAGCAATCTACTCTTTGATAAACCCAAAGAGACCAGCTTCTGGGCTAATAATTCACTATTTCACAAAAACTGTTGGGAAAATTGGAAAATGGTAGGGCAAAAACTGGGCATAGACCAATACCTTACACCATATAACAAAATAAAGTCAAAATGGGTTCATGATTTAGGAGTAAAAGTTGATACTCTAAGTAATTTGGGAAAGCAAGGAATAGTTTACTTATCAGATTTGTGGAAAAGTAAAGAATTCATGACCCAACAAGAGATAGAGATAGAATGCCTTTCAAGGCATTCTTCTCCTCATTGACTTTTTGGAGCTCTTTTGCATTTGAATTATTCTATTTTTTAAGGTTTTGTTTTCTTCAAATCCTTTCTGAGCTCTTCCATGGCCAGAGACCAGTTCATGTTTTTTTGGAGGCTTTTGATGTAGGCTCTTTGACTTTGTTGACTTCTTCTGGCTGTATGTTTTAGTCTTCTTTGTCTCCAGAGAAAGGTTCCAAAGTCTGAGGCTGAATCTGAGTCTAATTTTGCTGCCTGGCCATGTTCCCAGCCAACTTACTTGACCCTTGAGTTTTTATTCGGGGTATGAATGCTTGTAAAGAATATGTTGTTCCAAGGTTGAGGGTATGTGCTTTTGTTTTCAGAGCTATTTCTATATAGCCAGCTCTGCCACACCAGCACTCCTCCTTCCCCAAGAACCACCAACCTGGACCTGACTGAGATCTTAAGCAGGCTCTGCACTCCTGCTCTGATCAGACACTTAATTCCTCCCACCAGGTAGTTCTGTAGCTGCACCACCTCGGCTGCCTCCAGGGAGGGTGGCCGAACCCCAAACTCCTTTTACTGCCTGCAGCTTTTCCCACTAACCTTCTCTGTTGTCTTTGGTGTTTGTGGTTTGAGAAGTCTGGTAACTGCCACAGCTCACTGATTCAGGGTGCTAGGGTCTCTTCTCCCCAGCTCCCCTTTTGGTTGGTCCTGCCATTGCCCACACTGGGCATTGCTCCCCTCTGCTCACAGCCCCGTGCATGATAGACCTCACCCAGCGAGAACCCAGGCTGTCCTTGGCTGGAGCCCTGCTTCCCTCTGCTATTTTGTGGAATCTGCAGCTCTAGAATTTGTTCAGAGCCGTTTTTATAGGTTTTTGGAGGGATTTGGCGGGGAGCTCATGCAAGTCCCTGCTTTCCAGCCACCATCTTGGCTCCACCCCCCCCTTCCACTAACTTTTTAAAATGTAGACTCCTTCTATGTGCTCTAATAATGAAAAAAAAATCTTTAGATGTTACAAATATTATCTTCCCATATAGAAAGGGCAACAATTTAACTTTACTTAGTACCTTCTGATTACTCTTTCATTTTCTTGTTCTTCTATTGAGTCTTTAATTTGGATATCAAATTTTCTATTCAGCTCTAGTCTTTCCATAAAGATTGCTTTCAATTTCCTCTATTTCATGAAATATCCACCGCCTGCCCCCTTGAAGGATTTTCTGTTTTTTTTTTTTCTGTGTAGGTGGTTCTTGCTTATAATCTTAGCTCTTTTGCTTTTGACATATTGTATTCCATGACTTCTGCTCCTTCAATATGGAAGCTGCTAAATCTTTTGTGATCTTGACTCTGAATCCCTGGCATTCAAATCATTTCTCTCTGGGTGCTTGAAGTGTTTTCTCTTTGACCTTACAGTTCTGCAATTTGGCTGTAATATTCCTGGGGAATTTTCCTTTTAGTAGTTTGTGATCTTGGTTTCTTTTAATTTACATTTTACATTCTTCTTATATCATATTAGCCCAGTTTTCCTTGACAATTTCTTGAAATATTTTGAGACTTTTTCTTTGTTTAGCCTTTTAAGTCTTCTATTTCATTAATGTTCATTTTCCCTTGAAGGAGTCTACTAAATTATTTTTTTTCCTCTTGACTTTGGTCCTCTGGAATGTGGCTATAATAATCCTGGAAGTTTTCATTCTAAGATCTCTTTCAGGAGGTGATGGGTGAATTATTTCCATTTCTGTTTTACCTTCTGCTTTGAGAAAATCAGGGCAGTTTTCATTGGTATTTTTTTGAAAGATGATTCCTAAGCTCTTTTTTTTAATCATGACTTTCAGGTAGTCCAGTAATTCTTAAATTTTCTCTCCTTGATCTATTTTCCAGGTATGTTCTTTTTCCATAGAGATATTTCACTTCTTTTCCTTTACCAAGCTATTAACTCATTTTTCATGATTTTCTTGTATAACTCAAATTTCTGTCCCTAATATTTCCTCCACCTCTCATATTTGATTTCTGAAAACTTTTTTGAGCTCATCCAGTAATTCCTTTTGGGACGGAAACCAATTCAAACTTTTCTTTTAGACTTCTGATACTTTTAACTTTGGTGTCTCCTTCTGAATTTTTGTTTTTTTCTTCCCTGTCACCATAGCAAACTTTCTTTAGTCAGGGTATTTTTGTTGTTGTTTACTCACTTTTCTAGCCTATTTCTTGACTTTTAACCTTATATTAAAGTTGTTTTCTGCTCTTGAGGTTAAGGAGCCATGTCCCAAGCTTTAGGCTTTTCAGTGCAGCTGTTTTCTGACCTACATATGGGGTTCCTTAAGCTTTAAATTCTTTCAAGATGGTATGATCTAAGGATAGACAAATTAACTACTCTGCTGATAAATTTACTACTCTGGTCTGTGAGCAACTACAACCATTTTTTTGTTGTCTTTCCTTTGGAACTGTGAGCAGAATAACTGCTCACCTTCTGGCCAGAAGGACTGGTGTGCTAGTTCTCCTCCTTGCCTGAGACTGTGACCCAAAAATGTAACCCACACACTAGTATGGTTAATGTAACAGAGTCCTGAACCCCTTACCAGCAAAGAGTCTCCAATAATCTTCTTCTTACCAGTTGTCCAACCCCCTTACAACGTGTAGGCACAGAACTCTGAAAGCAGTGGCTTTTGCTCCTGATTCAGTCACCCCAAGGCCTGCTTATGGTTTGCTATAGAGCAACCTGGGCTGAAATGTGCTACAGTTTCACTCTGTTGCAGTAAATGTTTCCTGTTGACTTTCTAAGTTTTCTTGGGTTAGAAAATTATTTCACCCCTTCCATTTGTGGCTTGTGCAGCTCTAGAATTTTATTGAGGCACTATTTAATTTTGTTCTGAGGGGAATTTGTGAGAGCTTAGGTGAATGCTTATCTTTTCTACACTAACTTTGTTCTTCCCCTCATCCACAGTGTTTTCCAAATAATACTATTGATGAGGATGACAACACCAAAATATCACAATCATGATAATAATCAATCAGATTTCATTAATTTAGTTCCAGAAAAAGTGCTGAATACTGGGAATACCAAAAATAAAGCACAATAGTCCATGGCCTTAACAAACTTTTATTTTATTTTTAATTAAAAAGTGGGACATGTGTATACAAATAAACAAACAGATGATATACAAAATATAACCCAGGCAAGAAGATATTAAAAGCTTATTATGTATTAGTATTGCTCTAAGCACTGGAGATAAAACAGACAAAAGAGACCTTGCCCTTAAAAAACATATTATAATTGAAATATTTAGAATTTTGAGATTTTAATAATGCTTCACATTCATTACTTCATTTAATTTGCTCAAGAACTTTCTGAATCACTGTACATAATAGATACATTGTTAACCCAATTTTACAAATCAGGAAATTGTATGAGATGAATTTATTGGAAATAATGACTGCAACTTCTTGGAATCCTCAAATAATTTTTACATTGTTCTCCAGGTCATCTTTTTTTTCCCCTTTGAGCCTAAGGATATGTCACTAAAAGATGCACAAAGATTTGGAGGTCATACTTTGACTCTTATCTTCATAATTTACCAGAATCAAGTGAGAGTGTTTATATGATAATCAGAGAATTTATTAATGTGAAATTCTGAGTAGACTTTTTGTCATTTGGGTGTTCAATGATTATTTGATGAACTAAATAAGGTATTGGCTCTTATGAAAACACTTAAAAAGTGATCAGAAGTTTCATTTTATTGCTATATTAACAAAACCACCAGCAGACGATGAAAGAGAACAGGAGGTCTTACTACGTTTATCAGTAACTGTGTTTATAGACATGAAAATGGAAAAGATAATGCTAATCAAATAATTAAAATCATATGTGCTGATGAAACACGCTATCCACTTCCATATAGAGAGGTGGTAAACTCAAGGTTCAAATTGAAGCTATTCATTTTTAGACCATTGATTATATAGGAATTTGTTTAACTTGACTCTGTGTGTATGTGTGTGTGTATATGTGTTTGTGTGTGTGTTTGTGTGTGTTTGTTTGTAGCAGGTTTTATTTTTCTTGATTTCACTATTGGTGGGGAGGGTTGGAGAGAGAGAATTTAGAACTTAAAATAAAAATAGGATTTTCAAAAAGAGTGTTTGTGAGAGAAAAAGAACTCCAATAGTTTCTAAAGGATAGCAAGAATACAGGTGAAACAACTGACTGACTTTTTTCAGTTTTACACAGATAGCTTGCATTGTATAACATCATAATTATTTTTTCTTGCCCTTTACTCATATTTGAAGATTTACTCAGAATTTATACAAAGGAAATGGACAGTTTAATACCCTCATATTTCTAACCATTGCTTTATAAATTGTGTTGGGTAGTACATTCTGAATTTTAATTCCCAGAAAATAAATTGCCTCCAAAGTGAGATGCTTAGCTATAAAAAGAACAGTCTCTTAATCATCACTGGGTTCACTATTATTGTTCTTTTAAAGAGAAATAAAAGAGGTTACACACCACCCCTTTTGAATCAAAGAACAGAATATATTAAACCTTTCATTAAGATCACAGCAGTCATTCATTCACATTCAGAATACCACTTACTAATTATTGAACTGTCATTGGGATAGACTTAAGAAAAGCAACCAGAAAATAGAAATATTGTAGGAAGCAAAAACAAAATATTTAAGAGCCTTATTATTTCTAAGTCACTACTTTTGATAAGGAAGAGTCAAGCTCCAACTTCTTGGAACAAATCAGAAACACATAAGTGCATCTCATTCTATGCTGAGAAATAGTAATTTGTTTTTGTTAACCTTACTTATTTAACAATAGTGCAATGCTTCTTCCCCCACCCCATCCTCATCATTATCCCTGGGATTATTTTATCAGTTTGTGTTGATGTGGTTGTTTTCTCGATTTTTTGGAATCAGAATCATTTCCAGGCCAGCGAAGAGTTAATTATAACGTAAAGATTTCTATACTTGTTGCAAGAAGCAATGTTCATTAACCTGTATTGCATCAAGAGTGAGTCTCTACATTAATCTCCTTCAAAGAAATTCATTAACCCCGAACATATTTATTTAGTAAAAGTTTTTAATTTACTGGAACTTTGAAGTTGTTAATTCACTGGAACTTTCAAGTTCCAAGATGGCCACCCTCTGTCTTGGCATGTATAATATTGTAGAATCAGAAATCACCTAGAGTAGGAAGGGTCATCAGAGATAATCCTCTGCAAACTCTTTGTTTTACTGATGAAGTAACAAAGGCCCAGGTTAACTAACTTAGTTCTAAGATGGTTAAATTCTGATTTTCCGGATTTTCTAGTTTCATACAATTTCATGCTGTCCTTTTGGAATTTACTTGTATTTGGGATAATCTTATTATTCCTCAATCACCACTTTAATTTGCTCTCCTGTTTTACTTTTCAGATCGTTTAGCTCATTTCATTAACTGTCTGAATCCTTTCCTGTTAGTCACTGCTCCTTTTCAGCAGATGGCACTGTTATTTAGGGAAAATTATTTGGCAATAGGGCAAAATAATTTCAAATACATAAGTACACATATATGCATATTGTATATATATAATGTACATATGTATGTATGTATATACATATATGCATATGCATACATACAATACATACATACATGTGTATTATATGTATATAGGTGTGTATTTATGTATGTGGGTATATCTAGATAGATAGATAGATAGATAGATAGATAGATAGATAGATATGTCTGGCCAAGATGGGGGAGAAAATGCAGAAAATTGCCAGAGCTCTCCCCACTTTCCCTCAGAAACAATGAAAAATTCAAGCTTTAATACATATTCTACATGTACATAACCTGCCAAAAACACAGAATGAAACAATTTTCTGGTCCAAGATAAATTAAAATGACTTCAGGAAAAGTCTATCTCACTTGGGTAAGAGGGCAGCACAGCCCAGGACAGACATTATCTGGGCAAGGCAGCAGCAGGAAGTTGTTAGCCACAGTACAGATCAGCAACCAAGGCCCCTTGGTGCTGGTTCAGAAGGCTAGTGGCACAGTAGTCTATTTATAAGGCCTCCAGGCCCAATGCAGAAAACAAACTGCCAGCCTGGGAACCCCCATCAAAACAGGAACAACTTAGACAGGCCACCCCAGTGCAGTAAACAAGCCATCAGTACCTGAGGCCTCAGCACAGAAAGCCAGTAACCAGGCCTCTGGCATACAGCACAAGAAGCTTGGAAAAGTTCCCCACTTGCCCCAGTTGCAGAGCTCAACTTTGAAAGTCACAAAGTAGGGTAAAATTTAGTTTTAAAAAAGCACATAAAAGAACCCTGACTGGATAAAGATACTATGGAGACCAGGAAGATCAGAACACAAACTCAGAAGAGGACAAATAATGACAAAATATCATTGAAGTTTCAAAGGGGAAGATGAATTGGTCTTAAGCTGAAAAAGCTTTTGTAGAAGAATTTCAAAAGGATGTTAAAAATCAAATAAGAGAGGTAGAAGAAAGATTGGAAAAAGAAATGACAGCTATGCAAAAGAGTCAATACCTTGGAAAATGAAATGCAAAAATTGATTGAAGAAAACAGTTATTGAAAAAATACCGTTGGTCAAATGAGGGGAAAAACATCACTGAAGAAAATACCTCCTTAAAAAGATGAATTGGCCTAGTGGAAAAAGAGGCACAAAAACTAACAGAATTAAATAATTCCTTAAAAATTAGAAATGGGCAAGTGGAAGCTAATGGTTATGTGAAACATCAAAAATCAGTTAAAAAAACTCAAAATAATTTTGAAAAAGTGAAGAAAGCATAAAATACCTCATTGGAAAAACAACTAAGCTGGAAAATAGATCAAGGAGAGATCATTTAAAATTTATGGCATGACCTGAAAGCCATGTTCCAAAAAAAGGGCTGGACAGCATCTTTCATGCAATTATTAAGGAAAACTGTCCAGATATCCTAGAACTACAGGGTAAAATAGTCATTGAAAGAAGCCACTGATTATATGCTGAAAGAGGTCCCAAAATGAAAATTGCAAAGAATCTTGTAGCCAAATTCCAGAACTCTCAGGTCAACGAGGAAATACTGCAAGCAGCCAGAAAGAAACAATTCAAATATAGAGGAACCACAGTCAGGATAACATAGGACATAGCAGCTTCTACTGAAGGATTAAAAGGCTTAGAATATGATATTCCAGAAAACAAATGACCTTGGATTACAACCAAGAATCAACTACCCAGGCAAAATGAGCATAATCTTTCAAAAGAAAAGAAGGATATTCGGTGAAATAGGAGACTTTCAAACTTTTCTAATGAAAAGACCAGAGCTGAAAACCTCAAATATATGACTTAAGAGAAGAAAACCAAAGGAAATGGTTAAAGAAAAAAAGAAACAAACAAACATGTTATTCAATAAGGTTAAACTGTTTACATCCATACACAGAGACATGACAATTGTAACTGTTGAGAACTATATGCCTATTAGGGCAGTTAGAAGGAGTATACACTGACAGAGGGTGCAAGTAAAAGCTGACTTTGATATGATGATATAAAATAGGACAGGGTTAAAAAAAGGATAGTATTGGGAGAATAGGAAAGAGGGAGACACAATAGGGTGAATTAAATCACATGAAGAGATGTAAAGGAACTACTACAGCAGAGAGAATGAAGAGACAGGATGAGCACTGTTTGAACCTTACTCTCAGCAGATTTCGCTCAATGAGGGAATTCCATACACACTCAGTTGGGGATAGAAATTTATCTCACTCTACATGGAAATAGGAAAAAAGGAGGAAAGAAAAGGGAGAGGGAGTTGATAGAAGGGAGGGCAGAAATAGAAGGAGAATGGGGTAAAGGGAGGTACACTTATGGAAGGACAGATTGAGGGAGTTGGTAGTCAGTATCAAAAATATTGAGAAAGGAGAAGCTGAAAAGAGAGAGAAAAGTACAAATGGGGGGACAGATAGGATGAGGGGAAATACACAGTTAATAACCACAACTGTGAATGTGAATGAGGTGAACTTTCCTATAAAATGGAGACAGATAGCAGAGTGGAATAAAAAACAGAATCCTACAACATTTATGAAACAGAGAGATACTCACAGACTAAATGTAAAAGACTGGAGCAGAATATATTATGCTTCAGCTGAAGTAAAAAAAAATAGAAATATCAAACTGATCTCAGACAATGCAAAAGCACAGATAGATATAATTAAATACATCTAATTAAGAGACAAGGAAGGAAACTACATCTTGTTAAAAGATGGACAATGAAGTAATATCAATATAAAACATATAAGCACCAAGTGGTATAATATCCAAATTCTTTTTTTGGGGTTTTTTTTTTAATTTTTTTTAATTTAAATTTATTTATTTAAACATATTTGGTTTTCAGTATTGATTTTCACAACAGTTTGAATTACAAATTTTCACCCCATTTCTACCCTCCCCCCCACTCCAAGATGGCATATATTCTGGTTGCCCTGTTCCCCAGTCAGCCCTCCCCTCTATCACCCCCCTCCTCTCTCATCCCCTTTTCCCTTCCTTTCCTGTAGGGCAAGATAAATTTCTACGCCCCATTGCCTGTGTATCTTATTTTTTAGTTGCATGCAAAAACTTTTTTTGTTTTTTTTGAACATCTGTTTTTAAAACTTTGAGTTCCAAATTCTCTCCCCTCTTCCCTTCCCACCCACCCTCCCTAAGAAGTCGAGCACTTCAACCTAGGCCACGCATGTGTCATTATGTAGAACCCTTCCACAATACTCATGCTGTGAAAGGCTAACTACATTTTGCTCCTTCCCAACCCATCTCCCTTTATTGAATTTTCTCCCTTGACCCTGTCCCCTTTCCAAAATGTTTGTTTTGATTACCTCCAACCCCATCTGCCCTCCCCTCCATCATCACCCCCCTTTTATTTTTTTTTATCTTCCTCCCTCTTCTTTCCTGTGGGGTAAGATACCCAACTGAGTATGTATGGTATTCCCTCCTCAGGCCAAATCTGATGAGAGCAAGGTTCACTCATTCCCCCCTCACCTGCCCTCTCCCCTCCTCCCACAGAACTGCTTCCTCTTGCCACCTTTATGCGAGATAATCCACCCCATTCTATCTCTCCCTATCTCCCTCTCTCAGTATGTTGCTCTCTCATCCCTTAATTTCATTTTATTTCTTTTAGATATCTTCCCTTCATCTTCAACTCATCCTGTGTCTGCTCTCTCTCTCTTACATATATATATATATATATATATATATATATATATATATATATAAAAACACACACATATATATGTATATACATACATACATACACATGCATACATATACACATAGATACATACATACATACACATTCACTTATATATATATACATAAACATATATATATATGCATATTCCTTTCAACTACCCTAATACTGAGGTCTCATGAATCATATACATCATCTTTCCATGTAGGAATGTAAACAAAACAGTTCAACTTTAGTAAGTCCCTTGCAATTTCTGTTTCTTGATTACCTTTTCATGCTTCTCTTGATTCTTGTGTTTGAAAGTCAAATTTTCTATTCAGTTCTGGTCTTTTCACTGAGAAAGCTTGAAAGTCCTCTATTTTATTGAAAATCCATATTTTGCCTTGGAACATGATACTCAGTTTTGCTGGGTAGGTGATTCTAGGTTTTAATCCTAGCTCCATTGACCTCCGGAATATCGCATTCCAAGCCCTTCGATCTCTTAATATAGAAGCTGCCAGATCTTGGGTTATTCTGATTGGGTTTCCACAATACTCAAATTGTTTCTTTCTGGCTGCTTGCAGTATTTTCTCCTTGATCTGGGAGCTCTGGAATTTGGCGACAATATTCCTAGGAGATTTCTTTTTGGGATCTATTTGAGGAGGCGATCGATGGATTCTTTCAATTTCTATTTCGCCCCGTGGCTCTAGAATATCAGGGCAGTTCTCCTTGATAATTTCTTGAAAGATGGTATCTAGGCTCTTTTTTTGATCATGGCTTTCAGGTAGTCCAAGAATTTTTAAATTATATCTCCTGGATCTATTTCCCAGGTCAGTGGTTTTTCCAAGGAGATATTTCACATTGTCTTCCATTTTTTCATTCCTTTGGTTCTGTTTTATAATATCCTGATTTCTCATAAAGTCACTAGCTTCCACTTTCTCCAATCTAATTTTTAAAGTAGTATTTTCTTCAGTGGTCTTTTGGACCTCCTCTTCCATTTGGCTAATTCTGCCTTTCAAGGCATTCTTCTCCTCATTGGCTTTTTGGAGCTCTTTTGCCATTTGAGTTAGTCTGTTTTTTAAGGTGTTGTTTTCTTCAGTGTATTTTTCAGTATTTTTTTGGGTCTCCTTTAGCAAGTCGTTGACTTGTTTTTCATGGTTTTCTCGCATCCTTCTCATTTCTCTTCCCAATTTTTCCTTTGCTTTTCTAACTTGCTTTTCCAACTCCTTTTTGAGCTCTTCCATGGCCTGGGACCAGTTCCTGTTTTTCTTGGAGGTTTCTGTTGTAGGCTCTTTGATTTTATTAATTTCTTCTGTCTGTATGTTTTGGTCTTCTTTGTCAGCAAAGAAAGAATGGAAAGTCTGAGACTGAACCTGGGTGCGTTTTTGCTGCCTGGCCATATTCCCAGCCAACTAACTTGACCCTTGAGTTTTTCAGTGGGGTATGACTGCTTGTATATTACTGAGTTCAATGTCCCATATTTGGGGGGGAGGTGCCAGCTCTGCCACACCAGCACTGCTCCTTCCCCAAAAACCCCAACCCCAGCTGGGCTTAGATCTTCGGCAGGCTGTGCACCCCTGCTCTGATCCACCACTTAATTCCTCCCACCAGGTGGGCCTGGAGCCGGAAGTAACAACAGCTGTATTTGCCCCACCTCCGCTGCCCCCGGGGCTGGAAGCCGAACAGCGAACTCCCGCCACTCCCGCAGCTTTTCCCACTAACCTTCTCTGCAGACTTTGTTGTTTGTGGGTTGAGAAGTCTCGTAACTGCCGCAGCTCACTGAATCAGGGCGCTAGGGCCCCCTCCGCCTGGCTTCTGGTCTGGATGGTCCGCACCGCTCAGGCTGGGCTCTGCTCCACTCCATTCTCAGCTCCCAGCTCCCAGCTCCGAGCTCCATGTGGGATAGACCTCACCCAGAGACCATCCAGGCTGTCCTGGGCTGGAGCCCTTCTTCCATCTGATGTTTTGTGGGTTCTGCCGTTCTAGGATTGGTTCAGAGCCATTTTTTATAAGTTTTTGGAGGGTCTCCGTAGGGAGCTCATACTTTTCCCTGCTTACCAGCCGCCATCTTGGCTCCGCCCCCAATATCCAAATTCTTAGAGAAGTTCAGCAAGATACAGGAAGAAATGGATAGCAAAATTATATTAGTGAGAAACCTCAATCTCTCCCTTTCAAAACTAGATGAATCTAACCACAAAATAAAGAAGAAAGAAGTTAAGGAGTTGAATAAGGTTTTAAAAGAATTATATATGGTTTCTGCCAGAGTAAGAAGTAAGTTGCTCTCATCCTTCCTTATTGGCATCTGAAAGGCCAGAAAAAATCACCACAGAGGCAGAAGAAAGATGGGGTACAGTAGTGTTGTAGGCCAGGAAGCTTGAGGGAGAGGCTCATCTTGCTCTAAGGGAAGGGGAGCAGTACAGGATGGGAGGCATCCCAGCAAGCAAGGAGCAAGTCCCACTCCAGCAAACCACGGGGAGATCCTTAGCCCCAGGGTGGTGGAGGAGGCAGGTCCTAACACCAAACTCCCCCCAAGTGCCTCAGCACAAGCAGGGAAATGGTAGACACCAGCTCAGAAAACGAATATATATGTTAGCATTCTCCAGCAGTTAAATCTCCCAGTGCTTCAGCACAACTCCAGGAAACACAACTCCAGATGGACAGGTATCCTCTTGAAGCCAAAACTTCTGATCCTTCAAAGCATCTTAGGTGAGCAAGCATCCTTCAGGATCAAGATCCCCCATCCTCATCCTGTAACAACAATGCTACTTGCTGCTACTATGGCTGTGAAAGGCCAACCAATAACATCAGCACTCTGAAGCGCTGTCAGAACAGGTTTTTGATCTGCTTTTCTAAGGAAAGAAACTCTAAGGGGTTTACAAACTCAGTTTAAAGATATGTATACCATTCACTTAGTTCAAGGAGGAAAGCCAGCACCCTGAACTTCAGAGAGAATACAGACAGAAATTACAAGCATACCTTATATAAACAGAGCAAATAAACACAAATAGGCAGACAGGCTTCTAGCTGTTTGAACAAGCAATACACAAATAGGTACGTGAGAGAGAAGGACTAACATCTGGGTTTTCAAAGCTGGTTTCAGGGGGGGAGGCTGCTTCCATGGCTACCCAGAGTCTCATCACCAACACTCTTTCAATGAGTGTGACCCCAAAGGCAAAACATTAACCTCTGATCAATATACAAGTCTCAAGGTCAAATGATGTCACAACCATGAGACCCAAACTCATATGAACTAGGCCTTCCCTTGACATAAGCAAGTCATCAAAGACTCCTGATTCAATCAAAGATTTCTTTGTGCTGAGAAGCACTCCAAAACAAAGACAATAAAAGGTACACTTTGCTTGCCATTATATTTGAAAAGCAAAACTCATCAAAGGTACTGGATTACCTCACGATTCCAAAAGAGAGCCTCAGTGTTGCTGACCCCAGCTCAGCACCAGTTAAGCTGCCATACCCCTACAGTCTCCAGCTGCCAGCACTGGAAGCCTCAGCACACAAAGCCAGTGACCAGGTCCTGTAATCCTAGCACAAGAAGCTTAGTGTCATCTACATTCCAGCAGGAGATCTGAACTCTAAAAGCCATAAATTAGGCAAACACCATGAACAAAAGGCAGAAACAGACAATGACAATAGACTCTTATTATGGGGACAGGGAAGATCAAGGCACAAATTCAGAAGAGAACAACATTGCCAATATACCCACATCCAAAACCTCAGAGAGGAATGTGAACTCATCTCAAGCCCCAAAAGCCTTCTTTAAGGAGCTCAAAAAGAAGTTTAAAAGTCAAATAAGAGAGGTAGAAGAAAAATGGGGAAAGGAAATGTTTCAACAATTTGGCTAGAAGCTGCTGTGGGGGTGAAAAACCAACACGAGCCCAACAAGAACACTGCAAGCCCAGGTTATTTTGATCTGCTTTACTAAGGAAAGCACCCTTAAGGGGTTAGCAATCTTACTTTAATGCAACATGCAAATATCATTCACTCAGCTCAGGGGGTAAAGCCAGCACCCTGAGCTTCAGAGCAAATGCAAACGGAGCAAATAAACACAAATCAACATATAGATTTCTGTCTGACAAAATCACAATATACAGAGAAGCATCAACATCTGGGTTTTCTTCAAAGCTGGGGAGCTCATAACTATGGCTTGCCTAGAGTCACGCAGCACTCTGGCTGTGGATCAGAACTCCAAAAAAGAAAGCCAACCTATGGGTTTATATATCTTGTTTGGGGTCAAATGTGCATCACACATGCGACTCATCCACCTGACCTAAAATTGTCACAAAAATGTGACTTAAACCCACATGGTCTAAAAGCTTCTGATGTCACAAACATGTCACTCAAACCCATGTAAAGTAGGCTTTCCCCTGATGCAAGGAGGTCATCAAGGACTGCTAATTTAATCAAGGAAACAAAGGCCAAACTCTTCAAGGGCACTTGGTTGAATAAGAGCTAAGAGCCCTCTTGATGCCCAATACAGGAAATGAAAGGTATGCAAGAGACAGTCAATAGCTTGGAAAAGGAAGGACAAAAATTGACTGTAATAAGCAACTCCTTAAAAAGTAGAATCAGCCAAATGGAAAAGGAGACACAAAAACTCACTGAAGAGAAGAACTTTTTAAAAAGTAAAATGGGCCAAATGGAAAAGGAGGTACACAATCTAATAAAAGAAAACAGTTTTTTAAAAATTAGAATTGGGCAAGTGGAAGCTAATGATTCTGCAAGATATCAAGAATCAGTCAAACAAAAAGAGAAGAATGAAAAAATAGAAGAAAACATAAAATACCTCATTGGTAAAACAATTGACCCAGAAAATAGATCCAGGAGAGACAATTTAAAAATTATTGGTCTACATGAAACCCATAATAAAAAAGAGCATGCACTGTATATTTCAGGAAAACATCAAGGAAATTTGCCCTGAGGTGCTAGAACCAAAAGGTAGAACAGAGAACAAAAGAATCCGCAATCACCTCTTGAAAAATATCCCAAATTGAAATGCCAAAAAATATTGTAGCCAAATTACAAAATTACCAAGTCAAAGAGAAGATACTGTAAGCAGCCAGAAAGAAACAATGCAAATATCATGGAACCACTGTCAGGATTATGCAGGAACTTGCAGCTTCTACATTAAAAGATTGTAGGGTATGGAATATGATATTCTCTAAGGGAAAGGAGCTTGGATTACAACTAAGGGTCAACTACCAAGTGAAATTCACCATAATCCTTCAGAGGAGAAGATGGATATTTAACAAAATTGGGGACTTCCAAACATTCCTGTTGGAAAGGTCAGGGCTCAACAGAAGATTTCATCGTCAAATACAAGACCCAAGAGAAGCATAAAAATGGTAAACAGGAAAGAAAAACAACAACAACATTTTATTAATAAGGGAAAAGTATTTCAACCTTACAAGGGAAGAAGAACTTGTAACTCTTGAGAATTTTATTGTTATTATGCTATTTAAAAGGTACACCTAGGCAGAAGATGTGGGTATAAGTTGACTTCGATGTGATGATAAAAATTCTATTTAAGTGGTGAAAAGGGATTGTACTAGAAGAAGAGGAAAGGAGTAGCAGAGGAGGGTGAATTACATCACATGAAAAGGCACAAGGACTTCTTACAGTTGAGGAAAAGAAGGGAGGGGGATGAGCATGGTATGAACCTTATGCTCATCAGATTTGTCTTAAAGAGGGAATAGCATAATCACTTAGGTATAGAAATCTAACTTATCCTACAGCAAGTAGGAAGAGAAAGGCAGATTTTGAATCAAGGACTTCTTTATTCCAAGATGATTATTCCATTCAATCATTCTGTGTTTCAATGGCCATAATAGGAATTTAAAAGAAACCAGAATCTAAGCAGAGAGCATTTGCTTTTTTGTTAAATATAGATAAATCAAAGCCAAGGTCAATATCATGTTACCTGTATATCATGAATGATATATACATATACTGGTTTATATGTGTGCATTTATGTATATGTACATATATATTTGGATCTATGTTATTATTGACAGGGCATTGGGAAGAATTTTTGATATACAGGATAGAGTACTTAATTATGAGTCACAATGAACTAGATTCAAACACTACCTCTGTTACTGTTGGCAAATCATCTAAATGCTCTTAACCTTAGTTTCCTCATCTGCAAGAAAGGGAAACTATACCACATTTATCTACAAATATGTTATGAAGATCAACTATGATCAAGTATAATATTAACTTTATAAACCCCAAAGTACAAAATAAATATTATTTGTTATTATTAAGTTAAATTTCTATAATGAATCGTAAGTCAACATCACTGTATTTACTTTCATCCACTTCTTTCTTAAATCAATATCCACAAGTTATTTAGATAGATTCATATACTGTTCTTATAACTGCTCACTACATCATCCCAACTTTTTCTTTCTTAAAATATTTTATGTTTTACTTTTTCTCTAATTACATCTAATTAGTGAGAGATCTGGTTGCACATTAAGTTCTGAAAATACTTCTAAGATAATAAATAATTATTTTCTCCCTTTTAAGATTACCAAGTTATGTCTTTTTGTGATAGGTTTCAATCCTAGCTATGTCCCACACATTCTGACTTTATAATAGAAAGTAATCATGTAATGTGATGCTTGTGAGTAGCCTAAAAGCTATAGTCACTAATATGTTTTTAAATCCTGACATATTTTCAATCTCTTTTTCACTACCTTCCATTGTATTATCTATTGTATTGAATTACTCAATTATCATGAATTTATTTTATTTGAAGGATCATCTTGATTTCCTCTTAGGTTTCCTTTACTTCTCTAATTCTTCATGCTTTGCAACAGATGGCATTATATATACTGCCTCCAGGATGGTCTGAATGCTTGTTTTCCTCATGAATAACTAATCATTCATTTTGTTGACCTGGGATGCATAAACAAAGCAATAATTTTTGTTTTTTCTAATGAGAATATATAAACTATCCAACTTTTCTGCCAAATGTATATTTTGGGGGGGATTTCAGTCAAAAATATCAACATGAATGTGATCCAGTCCAAACTTATCTATTTGGGTGGGTTTTATTTAGGTGGTCTGAAAGCTATGGGATTCTCGAAACTGCTTTTTTTCACCACTGGATTTTTGAATTTTTTATTCCTTTAAATTTTAATTCTTTCCATTAAGTGTAAAAAGTTTTAACATTCATTTCATATAATTTTGTGTTATAAATTCTCTCTCCCTCTCTTACCTCCTCCTTGAGAAGGAAAGAAATTTCATATAGGCTATGCGTATGCAATTATACAAAACATATTTCCATGTTTGCCATGATGTGAAAGAAAAAAACAAATTGTAAAGCAAAGCCAAACAAGAAAAAGAAAGTTTAAAAAGTATGCTTCGATCTTCATTCAGACTCCATCAGTTCTTTCCCTGGAGGTTGATCACAATTTTCATAAGCCCTTTGTAACTGTTCTGGATGATTTTGTTGTTGAGAATAACTAAGTCATTCATAGTTGATCATTGCACAGTATTGCTGTTACTATGTACAAAGTTTGCCTGTTTCTGCTCACTTCACTTTGCATCAGATCATGCAAATCTTTCCAGGTTTTTTTTTTCCTTTATTTATTTTTAGTTTACCACACACGGTTCTACATAGTTTTGAGTTCCAGTTTTTCTCCCCTCCCTCCCCCCTCCCTCCCCAAGATGGCATGAAGTCTCATATAACTGTCATGTATAACTTCGCATTGAATTAATTTATGCTCTAGTCAAGTCGTGGAGAAGAATTTTGACCAATGGAATGAATCATGAGAAAGAAGAAACAGAACCAAAAAAACAAAACAAAACAAAAAAAACCCAAAACCAAAAACAAAAGAGAAGCAGAAAAGGCGAGCATGTACTGTGCCTCAGTCTGTATTCAAACTTCGCAGTTCTTTCTCTGAATGAAGATAGCATTCTCCATCATGAGTCCCCTGGAGTTGTCCTTGCCCCTTTAGGTTGCTGAAAGAAGCGCAGTATGTCAGGGTTGGTCCTCACGGAATCCACATATCTGTGGCTGTGCACAACGTTCTCCTGGCTCTGCTCCGCTCACTCAGCATTATGTCGTGTAAGTTTTTCCAGGTTGTTATGAAGTCTGCATCATCCCCATTTCTTATGGCACAATAGTATTCCATCACCTTCATATACCACAGCTTGTTCAGCCATTCCCCAATTGATGGGCATCCCTTTGATTTCCAATTCTTGGCTACCACAAAGAGAGCTGCTATAAATATTCTTGTACATATGGGTCCTTTTCCCGCTTGCATGATTTCTTTGGGATACAACCCTAGAAGTGGTATTACTGGGTCAAAGGGTATGAACATTTCTATAACCCTTTGGGCATAGTTCCACACCGCCCTCCAAAATGGCTGGATCAGCTCACAACTCCACCAGCAATGCAACAATGTTCCAATTTCCCCACATCCTTTCCAGCATTTATCATTCTCCTGATTTGTTATTTTAGCCAATCTGACAGGAGAGATGTGGTATCTAAGAGTTGTTTTGATTTGCATTTCTCTAATCAGCAGCGATCCAGAGCATTTTTCCATATGCCTGTAGATAGCTTTAATTTCTTCCTCTGAAAACTGCCTGTTCATATCCTTTGACCATTTCTCAATTGGGGAATGGCTTGTATTCCTATATATTTGGCTTAGCTCCCTGTATATTTTAGAGATGAGGCCTTTATCAGAGATACTAGTTGCAAAGATTTTCTCCCAATTTTCTGCTTCCCTCCTAATTCTTGTTGCATTGGCTTTTTTTGTACAAAAACATTTCAATTTGACATAATCAAAATTATCCATTTTGCATTTTGTAATGCTCTCTATCTCTTGTTGGGTCATGAATTCTTTACTTTTCCACAAATCTGATAAGTAAACTATTCCTTGCTTTCCCAAAGTACTTAGAGTATCAACTTTTACTCCTAAATCATGAACCCATTTTGACTTTATTTTGGTATATGGTGTAAGATATTGGTTTATGCCCAGTTTTTGCCCTACCATTTTCCAATTTTCCCAACAGTTTTTGTGAAATAGTGAATTATTAGCCCAGAAGCTGGCCTCTTTGGGTTTATCAAAGAGTAGATTGCTAAACTTGTTGATTTCACCTACTTGTGTACCTATCCTATTCCACTGATCCACACCTCTGTTTCTTAACCAGTACCAGGCAGTTTTGATGACTGCTGCTGTGTAGTACAGTTTAATATCTGGTGTGGCTAAACCACCATCCCTAGCATGTCTTTTCATTAATATCCTAGATACTCTAGACCTCTTGTTTTTCCAAATGAATTTTGTTATTATTTTGTCCAGCTCAGTAAAAAAAAATTTTGGTAGTTCGATTGGTATGGCACTGAATAGATAGATTAATCCAGGTTTTTTTTAAAGCATCCTGCTGTGTCACTAATTAAGGTGGGACTTTTTATGTTTTCTTTTTTAGCACTTATTTAATCAAGTGCCTCGAAGAGTCTGGCCTTTGTTTCTTTCATTGATTCAGGAGTCTTTGATGACTTCCTTGCCTCAAGGGAAAGCCTGGTTTGCATGGGTTTGAGTCACATGTTTTTGATGCCAGAGGCTTTTAGGTCACATGGGTGAGTCACATGTTGTGACACCCTTTGACCCTGAACAGAAAATATAAACCCAGAGGTTGGCCTTTTCCCTTGGGGCTCCCACTCACTGGAAGAGTGGCATGTGACTTTAAGAGACTCTGTGCAGCCATTAAGAGCCCCCTGTCTTGTAAACCTGGATGTTGGGACTTTGTTAAACCTTGGTAAATATGCATTGAGATTTGAATCAGAAAACGTCTGTCGATATTTGTAATTTATTTGTATTTGCTCTGAAGTTCAGGTTGCTGGCTTTTCCTCCTGAACTAAGTGAATGCTATTTGATTGAAATGAGATTGTTAGCCCTTCAAAGTTACTTTCCTTAGTAAAGCAGATCAAAGAACTTGTGTCAGCAGCCCTTATATGGTAGTGGTTGTTGTTGGTCTTACACAGCCACAGAAGCTGCCAGCAGATTGTTGCTACACCTGCGAATTGTTACTTATATTACAATAGTGGTCCATTACAATAATATACCACTACTTTTTCAGCCATTCCTTAATTGATGGGCATCCCTTTAATTCTAAGTCTTTGCCACCAGAAAAGAGATGCTATAAATATTTTTGTATATATAGGTCCTTTTCTTTTTTCCCTTTCTCTTTGGGATGGAAGTATGGTAGTAGTATTGCTAAATCAAAGGGTATGCACAGTTTTATAGCCCTTTGGTAATAGTTCCAAATTATTCTTTAGAATGGTTGGATCAGTTCACAACTTCACAAACAATGCATTGCAGCTACAATTTCCCCACATCCCTTAATCATTTGCCATATTCCTTTTTAGATATATTAACCACTCTGACAGGGGTGAGATGGTATTGCAGAATTGTTTTATTTACATTGCAATAATCAAAAGTGATTTAGAACTTTTTCATATGTTTAAAGACAGCTTTGATTTCTTCATATGTAAGCTGTCTGTTCATATATTCTGTCCATTTATCAATTGGGGAATGACTTCTATTCTTATAAATTTGATTCAGTTCTCTATATATTCAAGAAATGAGGCCTCTATCAAAGAAACTTGCTGTAAAAAATCAGTTATGATTATTGTGCATTTCCCTCTATCCTATTCCCCCTCCCTTTATTTTTTCTCTATCCCCTTTCAACCTGAACTTCCTCCAAATTGTTTTGCTTCTGACCATGGCCTACCCCAAACTGTCCTGCCATTTATCTCTCTCCATCTTATCTCCTGTATAGGGTAAAATAGATTTTTATACCCTAGTGAATTTGTATATTATTCCCTCCTTGGGCCAATTGTTGTGAGAGTAAGTTATAAGCATGGTCTATTACTACCCATATCATCACCTCCTTTGTAGAAACTCTTTCAGACCTCTTTTATATCAGATATTTGCCCCATTCTACTTCTCTCTTCCACCTTTGCCCAGTGCATTAATCTTTCTCATCCCTTAATTTGTTTATTTTTTTAGATATCATCCTATCATAATCAAATTACACCTATTCTATACACATTTCTTCTAACTGCCCTAAGAAAGAAAACAAAATTTCTTAGTAGTTACTAGTATCATCTTCCTATGCAGGATATAAAAAGTTCAATCTTATTAAATCCACTATGATTTCTCTTTCCTGTTTAACTTTTTTTTTAAATTTCTTTATTTATTTTTAGTTTACCACACACGGTTCTACATGGTCTTGAGTTCCAGTTTTTCTCCCCTCCCTCCCCCCTCCCTCCACAAGACGGCCTGGAATCTCATATAACTGTCATGTATAACTTCGCATTGAATTAATTTATGCACTAGTCAAGTCGCGCAGAAGAATTTTGACCAATGGAATGAACCATGAGAAAGAAGAAACAGAACCAAAAAAAAACAAAACCCGAAAACAAAAACAAAAAAGAAGCAAAAAAGGCGAGCATGTAGTGCGCCTCGATCTATATTCAAACTTCGCAGTTCTTTCTCTGGATGAAGATAGCATTCTCCATCGTGAGTCCCCTGGAGTTATCCTTGCCCCTTAGGTTACTGAGAAAAGCGCAGTATGTCAGGGTTGGTCCTCATGGAATCCATATATCTTTTTAATGCTTCTCTTGAGTCTTGTATTTGAAAGTTAAATTTACTATTCACCTATGGTCTCTTCATCATAAATGCTTGAAAGTCCTCTATCTTATTAAATGACCATTTTTCCTGATGAAAGATAAACTCAGTTTTGTTGCATAAGCGATTCTTTGTTTTAATCCTAGCTCCTTTGCCCTGCAGAATATCATATTCTTTGCCCTTTGCTCCTTTAATGTAGAAAATACTGAATTATGTGTTATCCTGACTGTGGCTCCACAATATTTGAATTCTTTTTGTTCTGTCTGCTTGCAATATTTTTTCCTTAACCTTGGGAACCCTGGAATTTGACTATAGTATTTCTTTCAGTTTTGCTTTTGGGAATCTCTTTCAGAAGGTGATTGGTCTATTCTTTCAATTTCTATTTTACCCTTTGTTCTAGGATATTTGGCCAGTTTTCCTTGATAATTTCTTGAAAGATGATGTCTAGGCTCATCTTTGTATCAGGATTTTCAGGTAGTACAATAATACTTAAACTATTTCTCCTAAATATATTTTCCAGAACAATTATTCTTTTCCAATGATATCTTTCACATTTTCTTCATTTTTATTATTATCTTGATTTTGGTTTGTAGTTTCTTTCTTTTTTGAGGGTAGAAGGCAGCACAATTGGGGTTAAGTGATTTGCCCAAGGTCACACAGCTAGTAAATGTATTAAGTGTGTAAAGCCAGATTTGAACTCAAGTCCTCCTGACTCCAGAGCTGGTGGTCTACTCACTGCAATACCTAGCTGTCCCATGTGTTAATGTTTCTTGACTCATGTTTCTTGACTAGTGACACATGGAATCATTAGCTTCCACTTGACCAATTATAATTTTTAAGGAGTTATTTTCTTCAATTATCTTTTGCACTTCTTTTTCCATTTGGCTATTTATACTTTTTAAGTAATTTTTATAAACCTTTTTTTCCCCATTTAGGCAATTCTGCTTTTTAAGGAGTTTTTTCCAGTGTTTGTGTGTGTGTGTGTGTGTGTGTGTGTATGTTACCATTCAAATAATCTGTTTTATAAGGTTTTATTTTTTTCAGTATTTTTTGTTTCTACTTTAACGAGTCAACCCTTTTTCACTATTTTCTTATTTTAAATATTTCTCCTCTGAAATTTCTTTCATTTTATATTTGCTTTTTTAAATCCTTTTTGAGCTCTTCTAGGATTTATTTTACAGCCTGAGACCAATTTATATTCTTCAAAGCCTTAAGCTTTGGATGTAACATTTTTTACTTTGTTGTCTTCCTTTTTATTTGTGTTATGATCTTCCATGTCACCATAGTAACTTTCTATGGTCAGGTTCCTTATTGTTGTTGTTGTTGATGCTGTTTGCTGATTTTACAAGCTATTGTGACTTTTAATTTTATTTTGCAGGCAGTAGGTGCTTCCAGGTAGAGGGCCTACTGTCCTAAGATTTAGGTTTTTCATGCTACTGCTTTCAGAGATATCTCTGTAAGTCACTAAACTTTCAGTTCTTCCAAGATGGTATGATCAAGGAGAGTTGTGATCACTGGTTTTCTGGTCTGTGCTCTGCTTTGTGAGTGACCGCAAGTACTCATTTCCACCCTGGAAGGGTGACCGGGTTCTCTGTTCCCCTGCTGCCATACACTCTAGTGTTCTAGTGCTTCTCCTCACCCTGGGAGCGTGTCCTACTGAGTCCTACTCCCAATGCTAGTAAAGGGTCCCATGTAATCTCCTTCTGACCAGTTGTCTTACTGGTCTGTCTATGAGTTGAGACCTCCAAAAGCTGTCACTGCTAATTCATTCACCTCCAGAGGACTGCTGTTGGCTTGCTTGCACATGGCTTGGGTTGGACTCCACTCCCCTCTCATCACAGTGAAAAAGAACTTTCCTGCTGACCTTTTAAATTCTTTTGGGCTGGAGAATTGTTTCACCACCTTTGTTGGTTCTGCCACTCCAGAATTCATATTGGGACATTATTTTAAAGATGTTTGGAGAGAAATTTGAGAGATCTCAGGTGAATGACTACCTTTATTCTGCTACCTCCCCACAGAAATGAAATTATTTTCTTAAAATCTTTAACACCATTTTAATTCAGTGAGATTTCTTAAGGATATATTATCATTCCTTGGTATGTAAAGATAAGGTAAAGCAAAAGCACTGCCTCACTTCAAGTAATTTACATTCATCTCTGGAGTTGGTACATTTATATAGATAAGTAAATACAAGATCATTTGAAAAGAAAGGGAGCTCCATGATCTGGAAATACTTCCTCTTCATTCCTTATATATGATGATATGTAAGGCCTAATCAAAATAATGTAACATGATTAATGGTTCACTTAAAAGAAGTCAAGCAAGCCATTTATTTGAGAATGAGGTTTGCTATGTATTTCATTCATTCTGAGCAACAATGTGTTTGATTTGTGTCCCAAAATTGAAGTTTCAAACATATCCCTCCAGAGAAAAGACTGCCACTCAACATAAATTGTTTGGTACCTTACAGATGCCTATTAGTATTCACCAATAAAGAGGATGAGGTGACCAAAGGCATTTCCATCTATACAGAGAAATTCTAAACTCATGTCTCCAAAGGTGAAAGCTTATTTCTTTAAGCCATTCATAAAATAAAAAGAAGACTCTGTTCTTGAATGTTCGACACATAAGTAACCTGCCTTCAGCAAAAAGCACTTTCTGAAATGCCTAAGTGTAGCAGTAATGCTGCTTGTAGCCACTGTGGAGGTGTAAGGCCAATAACACCAGCACACAGGAGGGCTGCTAGCAGAGGTTCTTTGACCTGTTTTTATAAGGAAAGCAACTTTAGGGGGTTACAATGTAACTTTAATTAAACATACATATATCATTCATTTAGTTCAGGGAAAAAAGTTAGCACTTTGAATTTCAGAAAAAACACAACAAAAATTACATGCAGATATCATATAGACAGATTAAATAACACAAATCAGCAGACAGTGCTTCTAACTGTCTGTCCATAGCAATACATACATAGTTACCGGAGAAAGAAGTAGCAACATCTGGGTTTTTCAAAGCTGGGGGTCTCCTTAACAGCTACACAGAGTTTCATATAGCTGCATCACAGGAACACTCTTCCCATGAGTGAGCCCCAAAGGAAAATGTTAATCTGAAAGTATATATATACACTTCTTCAGCATCAGAGGGTATAAAACTATTGACTCAAACTCATGTGACTTAGGCTTTCTTGTGACTTAAGCAGGACATCAAAGACTCTTGATTCAAACAAAGGCAAAACTAAATCAAAGGCACTTGATTGCCGTAGTGCTGAGAAGCACGCCAAAAGAAAAAAAAAAACAGCAAAAAGTCCCACTTTGTTTGCTGTTACGCTAGGTTAGAAAAGAAACTGTGGTAGATACATGAAAACATTACATAATGTAGATGTCACATCACCTCTACAATAATCAATATTCTATATTTCTTTTCTGCTCTCTTTAAAAGTTTTTCCATGATTTATGAGTAAAACATAATAATAAGTAGTTTATGATTAAAGTATCTTGTCCCCTCCCGTCCTCACCAATTAAAACCATATATCATAATCCCCTGGTGATGTGTTTATTTTACTAGTCCATCAATACGCATTAACTAATCACCTGCTTTTTGCCAGACCATATGTTAATCTCTGAAGATGTGACAGTTGAAAACAAAAAGCATTTAATTAATAAGAATAGAGACATAAGTGACAGAAAACAATTTGTTATTACATATAACCTCTTCCTCGCATACAACCAGTAAAAACATTTAGGGAACATATATCACAAAGGAACACAGAAGACAACACACATATGCAGGTAGCTCATGTCAGGGGAAAAACATAGTGCCCCAATGCTACAGAATCATTGATGTGCTCTGGTAATATCATAATGCAATCTCTTCTCCATTGACTTGGCATTTGCTGCTATTGCTTTCTCTGCCTTGCTGTTGCTCTGCTGGGCAACATTAGTGCTATTGGGCTCCCTTATTGCTGATCTCTGTTAGTGTTTCTTGTCTTCATTTACAATACAATTGGAAAGGAAAAGGTCTTTAGAAGTCAATTTTACTTCTTTAAACTCTTTCTTTAGGTAATCAGAAAGGTTCAGGTTAAGGGACAATATACATCTATACTGATTTTCAAATGATGTAAAATATTTTGTTATAGGTGAACATTTTGATACCTAAAAGAAGTAGAAAGACATATTTTTTCTTTTTAATTGTTTTTATTTTTAATTTATGGAATAAAACAAGCATTTCTGTAACATAGTAAATTTTAAAAGATCATTTTACATGAAACGTCAAAGCTCTTAAATATAACTTGTTATTCATTTTAAATATAATAAACCTATCATTAAATATTTTTTCTCATTCCCCTTCCCCTGCAGAGATGGCTACCATTGTGCAAATATGTGCACATGAGCACACACATGTTTGTATGTGTGTGTATATATGTGTAAAACCACTCTATAAATATTTCTACTTATCAGTTCTTACTCTGGCTGCAGATAGCACCTTCCTTCATAAGTCCTTTGTAGTTAATTTGAGTATTTCTAATGGTGTAAAAGAAATAAAAACATAAATTTATGTGTACTACTAATAGGTGTGATTTGGAAAAAAAAAACAGCTTTCAGAAAGGATTTGCACAGTTATAGAAAGGAAAAGATCCTCAGGGCAAATGTAAGGACTTGGATCAATTTGCCTGCAATGAAAACGTAGTGTAGGAAAAGTTTAATGTCTTAAACAGTTCGCAAAAAAGCTTTTATTTTCATTATTAAATCAAAGTCGAGCACTGGCCCCAGAGTCAGGGGTACCTGAGTTCAAATCCAGCCTCAGACGTTTGACACATTCACTAGCTGTGTTACCTTGGGCAAGTCATTTAATGCTGATTGCCCTGCCTTCCCTCCTGCAAAAAAAAAGATAATAAAAACAAACCACCCTGCCAACACCACCCCCCCAAAGGTGATATAAACGTCTGGACTCTTGGGTATGATTAAATATGGATACAAACTTGATAGGAGAAACTTGAGTAGTTGCGATTTTTAAATTAAAAGACAGTAATCAAGGCTCAAGTTGAATCTTAAGAGTCAATAGGTTTCAGGTCACAGAAAACACAAGAAGAACTGCATAGAAATCAGAAACAAGAAAAAATATTCTTAAAAGGCATGAATGAGAAATAGGAGAGATGGTGATGAAAAGCCACCTGTGCACTTAGACCACTTAGCAGTTGCTTGTCCTTTGTTTGCAAAGAGCATCAGTGACACCACAAGATGATTTCTTGACTGCATGAATTAGATTTAAGTTAGACAGAGTTGCAGAAGGTTGTCAACCTCACTCTCTCTTGCAGAGTCATGGAAGTCCAATAGCATGACAAAAGTCAGAATGATTGAGGATGGTCTGGGATACAGTGGATGACCTTGGCATCTTCAATATTTAACCAAGCTCCAAATGTTCCACGTTTTCTCCTTCAGCTGCTTTCATCACTGTTGGAACAAATTGTTCTCATCTTTCGATTCCATTAGGGGAAGTCGTCACATGCTTGACGTAAAAACCTCCCAAACTTGCTGATGGGTTTCAGTTCTGTTGGTTACCCTCAACTTGGTTTAGCCCATCTGCTGAAATGCTTTACTTTGGTTTGACCACTGTGCATGCTACAGCTTCTTGGAGCCATGGGTGAAAACAGGGTGATAGGTGGAGACCAAAGGTATATGAGCAGCCCTGAACAGGGATGAGCAAGCTCTCACACCAGAGATGCTAGTATTCCTTGAAAACTCCATACACTCCATACAATATGAGAGCTATTTGAAGTAACTAAGGATTACTCTTTGGAAGAGAAAAACTGGAGGGAATAAAGGAGGAGGTTATAAGGGAGCCATCTTCAAGCTCTTTAAAGGTTATCATTTGACAGAGGGAATAAACTTGTTATACTCAGTTACAGTGGGTAGAACAAGGAAAAGTGGATGGAAGTTTCAAAGAGATAAATTTTGGCTTCATAACAGAAAAAAAAAAAACCTTTCTAACAATTAGAGCCACCCGAAGTTGATTGGGCTGCCTTGGGAAATAGTATGCTCCTCATCATTGTGGGTTTTCCAACGATGGTAAGATGAATGATAACTTCTTTGGCATGTTGTAATGTGGAAACGTTTTTGGGCATATTTCCAAGTAGAAAGCAACTAAGATCTCTTCCAATAGAGAAACTGTGATTTTTTTAACATCTCAGTTTAGGGTGTGGCTTTTTAAAGAGTTTGAATTTATGCAAACAAATGTTATTATTACAAGCTTCTAAAAAATGAAAACAAGATTTCTAGGACAAAACTGACATTACACTCATTTCAAGCAGTATTTGATAAAGCAAATGAATCAGAGCTAAATGCAATGGGATGAATTTGATTAGTAGAAACTTTGTTTTTTTTTCATTTAGAAAGTTAGATAACAGAGGAACCCAGCCAGTGTGACAGTTTGGGAAAGCACTAGGTGACTACAACCGAGAATCAACTACACAACAAAATTGAGGATAATTTTTCAGGTAAGGAGATGGATATTCAATGAAATAAGGGAATTCCAGACCTTCCTGATGAAAAGGCCAAAGCTCAATGGAAAATTTGATCTTCAAGTACAAAACTAGAGATATAAAAAGGTAAACAGGAGAGGAAAAATCCCTTGTAAATCAATAAGGCAAATTATTTAGATCCTTTGCATCCTTATATAGGAATATATATATATATATATATATATATATATATATATATATATATATATATATATGTCAAGTTTGAGAATAGTACAGTTATGGCAATTGAAAGGGATATACATAGAGTGTGTATGTCAGTATAAAATAACTGATATAATATTAAAAATCATAATTAGGAGATATAAAGGGATGGTTCTGGAGAAGAGGTAAGGAGGTAGTAGAAAAGGGTAAATTATATCACATGAACAGGCACAAAAACATTATAGTAGAGGGAAAAAAGGGAGAGGGAAGAGCAGTATTTGATCTTTAGGATTTGGTTCAAGAAAGGAATAACATACTTGGATAAGCACATAAATCAAATTTGTCATACAGGCAGTAGGAGGGGAAAGGGGAAAGAAAAGGGAGGAGGGTGGTCAGAAGGGAGGGAAGAAGTAGCAAGGGGTAAAAGGTAAGATAAGGGAGCAGAATCAAGAGAGAGGGTAAACTGAGGAAGGTGGTGGTGAAAAGCAAAAATCTTTTGAGTAGTGGAAAGGAGAAGGGAAGAATAAAAGCATAAACAGGGGGGGAAATAGGATGGAGAAAAAGACACAGATAGTAATCATAACTGTGATTGTGAATGGGATGAACTCTCCTATAAAACAGAGACAGCAGAAAGGATTAAAAAACCATAATCCTATAATATGTTGTTTACAAGAAATACATTTGAAACTGGGGGATATACACAGGATAAAGGTAAAAGGCTGGAGTAGAATGTATTGTGCTTCAACTAAAGTAAAAAGAAAAAGAAGAGGTAGCAATCTAGTTAGATAGCAATTTAGTTAGATAGATCTAACTAAAACAGTTAAGGAAGGACACTACATCTTGCCAAAAGACACCATAGACAATGAAGCAATATCATTAGCACCAAGTGGAATAGCAAGCAAATTCTTAGTGGAGACGTTAAGGGGTTACAAGAAGAAATAGGGAGCAAAACTGTACTAGTGGGGGAACTCAACCTCCCCCTCTCTGAACTTCATAAATCTAACTTCAAATTAAAGAAGAAAGATGTTAAGGAGGTGAATAAAATTTTAGAAAAGGCAGATATGATAGACTTCTGGAGAAAACTGAATGGGGATAAAAAGGAATATACTTTTTCTCTGCAGAAAAATGGAACATACTCCAAAACTGACCATGTACTAGGACATAAAAGCATCACAATCCAGTGCACAAAGGGAGAAGTAGTCATACCATCCTTTTCAGATCATAATGCAATAAAAATTATTTGTAATAAAGTACAATGGAAAAATAAGCAAAAAATTCATTGGAAACTAAATAATCTAATCCTAAAAAATTAACAGGCAAAAGAACAAATCAGAGAAATAATTAATAATTTCATTCAAGAGAATGACAATAATGAGACAACATACCAAAACTGATGCCATGCAGCAAAAGCAGTTCTTAGTGGAAGTTTTGTATGTCTACATCCTTACATGAATAAAATAGATAAAAAAGGAGAACAATGAATTGGGCATGCAACTGAAAAAGCTAGAAAAAAGACAAATTGAAAATTGCCAATTAAATACCAAGTTAGAAAACCTGAAAATCAAAGGAAAGATTAATAAAATTGAAATAATAAAACTATCAAATTAATAAATGAAACTAACAGCTGGTTTTATGAAAAAATCAATAAAATTGATGAATGTTTGGTCAATTTGATTTTAAAAAACAAAGAAGAAAACCATGTTACCAGTATCAAAAATGAGAAGGGTGAATTCACCTCAAATGAAGAGGAAATTAAAACAATAGTTAGAAATTATTTTGCCCAGTTGTATGCCCATAAATTTGACGACTTTAGGGAAATGGATGAATATTTACAAAAATACAAATTGGCCAAGTTAACCGAAGAGGAAGTAAAATACTTAAATAACCCCATCTCTGAAAAAGAAATTGAGAAAGCCATGAATGAACTCCATAGGAAAAAATCTCCAGGGCCAGATGGTTTTACATGTGAATTCTATCATACAATTAAAGAGCAATTAATTCCTATACTTTATAAAGTTTTTGAGAAAATATGTGAAGAAGGAATCTTACCAAATTCGTTTTATGGCACAAATATGGTACTAATAGCCAAACCAGGAAGAGTCAAGACTGAGAAAGAAAATTATGGACCAATTAACCCAATGAGTACTGATGCAAAATTTTTAAATAAAAAATTAGCAAAAAGATTGAAGGAACTTATCCCTCGAATAATACATTACGAGCAGGTAGAATTTATTCCAGAAATGCAAGGCTGTTTCAATATTAGGAAAACTATCACCATAATTGATCGTATCAACAACACAACTAGCAGAAACCATATGATGATCTCAATAGATGCAGAAAAAGCTTTTGACAAAATATAACACCCATTCCTATTAAAAATACTAGAAAGCATAGGAATAAATGGAGCCTTCCTTAAAATTAAAATAGCATCTACCTAAAAAAAATCAGCGAGCAATATATGTAAGAGGGACAAGCTAGATGCATTCTCAGCAAGATTGGGGTGAAAGAAGGATGTCCATTATCATTCCTATTTTTCAACTTGGTACTAGAAATATTAACTGTAGCAATAATATTAGAAAGAGAAATTGAAGGAATTCGAATAGGCAAAGAAGAAACTAGATTATGACTTTTTGCAGATGATATGATGATTTACTTAGGGAATCCTAGAGAATCAATTAAAAAGCTACTTGAAATAATAAACATCTTCAGCAAATTTTCAGGATATAAAATAAACCCACATAAATACTTCGCACCCCTATACATTACTAACAAAGCCAAACAGCAACAGATAGAAAGAGAAACTTCATTTAAAGTTATTGTAGACTCTATAAAATATTTGGGTGTCTACCTGCCAAGACAAACCCAGGGACTATGTGAACATGATTAAGAAAGACTTCACACAAATAAAGTCAGAACTAAATAAAAGGAAAATAATCCATTATTCATCATTAGGCTGAGCTAATATAATAAAAAATGAAAAGTTTACCTAAATTAATTTACTTACTCAGAACCATAGCAATTGAACGAGAAAAAAAATTACAGAGCCAGATAAAACAGTAACAAAACTCATCTGGAAGAGCAAGAGGTCCAGAATATCAAGGGAATCGATGAAAAGAAATGCTGGGGAAGGTGGTCTAGCCATACCAGATATTAAATTGTTCTATAAAGCAGCAGACATCAAAACTACTTGATACTGGCTAAGAAATAGAGTGGTGGATCAGTGGGATAGGCTAGGTATATAAGAAACAATAGTCAATGACTGTAGCAATTCACTCTTTGATAAACCCAAAGAATCCAGTTTGTGGGCCAAGAATTTATTATTTCACAAAAACTGCTGGGAAAATTGAAAAGTGGTAGGGCAGAAACTGGGCATAGACCAACACCTTACACCATATACCAAAATAAAGTCAAAAAGTTTTCACAATTTAGGAATAAAGGCTGATATTATAAGCAATTTGGGAGAGGAAGGAATAGTTTATGTATCAGATTTATAGAAAAAACAAGAATTCATGACACAAGAAGAGATAGAGAGCATTATAAAATGCAAAATGGATAATTTTGATTATTTTAAATCGAAATGTTTTTGTATAAAAAAGCCAATGCAACAAAGAATAGGAGGGAAGCAGAAAATTGGAAGAAAATCTTTACAACCAGTGTCTGTGATGAAGGCCTCATCTATAAAATATACAGGGAACTGAGGCAAATTTATAGAAATACAAGTCATCCTCCAATTGAGAAATGGTCAAAGGATATGAACAGGCAGTTTTCAGAGGAAGAAATCAAAGGTATCTATAGGCATATGAAAAAGTGCTCTAAATCACTATTGATTAGAGAATTGTAAATCAAAACAACCTTTAGGTACCACATCTCTCCTGTCAGATTGGCTAATATGACCAAACAGGAAAATGATAAATGCTGGAGAAGATGTGGGAAAATTGGAACACTGTTACATTGTTGGTGGAGTTGTGAACTGATCCATTCATTCTGGAGAGCAATTTGGAACTATGCCCAAAGGAGTATAAAAATGTGCATAATCTTTGACCTTGCAATACCACTTCTAGGGCTGTATCCCAAAGAGGTCGCACAAGTGGGAAAGGGACCTGTATTTACAAAATATTTATAGAAACTCTTTTTGTGGTAGCAAATAATTGGAAATCAAGGGGATGCCCATCAATTGGGGAATGGCTAAACAAGTTGTGGTATATGAATGTAATGGAATCTTATTGTTCTATAAGAAATGGGGAAGAAACAGACTTCATAATAACCCAGAAAGACCTGCATGATATGATGCTGAGTGAGCGGAGCAGAACCAGGAGAGCATTGTACACAACCACAGATATATTGATTATGTGATGACTATCTTTGATAGACTTGGCTCTTCTCAGCAATACAAGGTTCAAAGACAACTCCAAAGGACTTGTGATGGAAAGAGCTATCTAGATCCAGAGAAAGAACTATGGAGTCTGAATGCAGCTTGAGGCAAAGTGTATGCTCTATTTTTTTCTCTCTTTTTTTTTCTTCTGCTCATGATTCATTTCATTGGTCATAATCTTGTTTACAACTTGACTATTGTATAAATAAGTTTAATGTGAAGGTATATGTGGAAGATGTATTGGATTCCATGCTGTCTTGGGTGAGAGGGGTGAGGAGAAGGAGGGGAAGAAAATTTGAGCTAAAAAACATGCAGAAGTGAGTGTTGTAAATTAAAAATTAAAAATATTAACTTAAAAAAGAGAAAGTTAGATAAGGCTGGTAAAAATAAATCAACACAAAAAGATAACAAAAGAAATAAGCAGCTTCAAGTTAAAAAAATATAAATTATTTTTCATAGCTTAAATTGTTTTGATCTATATCCCCAAAATAAAGTTTCTCCTGAAGGTAAATACAATTTGCCATCACTTAAATTTTCTATGATTTATATACTCCCCATGTCAACAATGAGGAAGCAGTTGGCAGTATCATATAATAAAGGTTTCAGCTGACTGAGTTCTGTTTCATCATGGAAAGAACTTGTTTCATTGGCCAATAGTTCCAATGGCAGCTGTTGCTCTTCAACAGCATCTAGACTTGGAAAGAAGTAAAACTTTCCTTGAAAATTTGTTGCCTTCTGTGTTATCCTTTCCTTGAGAAGGAAGAACAAGAGGAATTTTAAACAATTTTATTATCTTGTTGAATTGGTTTAAAAAGTCAATCTGAGATATGTTGTGTGAGCTCTGATTGGACAGTGCAGTATCTGGGTGAATGAACAAGTCACTGAGATTATTTGTATACCCCAACATAGTTAGCTTTTCAGTTCTCAGTCTTAAGGATAAGGTCTCTTTCTAAAAGAGACAGTTAATTGAAAGATTGCTTCCATTAGGGAAGAGATGAGGATTTTCTTAACTGAAGAATGGTGAATATCAATAGTGAACCAATGAACAATTTTACATAGTACAGATATTTCTGAATGGAACAATAGCATTGAAGCTTGTAGTCCAGATTTGTGACTTACCCTGACCACATGAGTATTCACTCAAAAGTTAATACATTTACTGCTTTATTCACATTATAGTGCAAGATATTTACAAAACCTGTTACACACAGTAATGGCAATTTTTGCTCTAAAGTAATCATTAAATTAACATTAAGGCAAAAGAAATAACATTTTAAATTATTTGCTTAAAGACTTAAAATAAAGATGAAAAAATTAAACTAATTTTCATAGAGCATTTAGTTCCTATGGAAAGTTGTGCTAGATTAATCTTTAGGGAATACACATTGGACAGCTGTGCTGTTTCAGAAAGAACATTGGAGGAAATTGAAAAGTGTGCATATATTTCTCTGATGTACATGACACTTTCACAAAAATTAACTATATATTAAGTTATAAAAATCTGACAAACAAATGTAGGAAAAGGAAAAATTATAAATTCATATTGCATCATCTGCTATGTAACTCATGTTACATTCAATAAAGGGTTTTTGAAGCTGAGAATAACAATTAGTTGAAAACAAAATTATTTAACCCTAAAGAATGGATGAATCAAAAAGTAAACCATAGGAATAACAAATACTTTTATTAAATATTTTGACAATGATGATACAATATGGCAAATTTTGTGGGATACAGAAAAAAATATTAGGTGAAATTTCATATGTCTAAATATTTGCATCAACAAGAGAGAAAGTAGGTCTATAAACTGTATGAAAATAAAAAAGATAAAACTGAATAATACCCCTAATTAAATAAAATAATGTTACTTAAAATTATAAAAGGAATGAAGAAATTGAAAGTAAAAATCTAACTAATTAATAAAACCAGGAGTTTTAAAAAAATAAAATAGAAAAAAATATTGGCTAAATTGTTTTTTTAAAAAGAAAGAAGAAAACAAAATTACCAGGATCAAAATTGTGAAAGGTGAATTTAAAAAGAAGATGAAATAAAAACAATTAGTAAAAGTGATTTTGTGTAACTATTTTCCAATAAAACTGGCAAAATTAATGAAATTGATAAATATTTAAATATATTTACAAAAAATATTCCTGTTATGTTTAACAGGAAATAGAATGCTTAACTTGATCTTAGAAAAAATATTAAACAAATCATACACTAATTCTCTAAAGAAAAAAAATCAGCAGATGGATTTACAAATTAATTCTACCAAATACTTAAAATATAATTAATTTTAATATTGTAAAAGCTTCTTGACAGGATAAGAAAGGTACATGCCTAATTCATTCTATTTCACAAATACACTTTTGAAACCTAATCAAAAGAGTCCAAACTGAAAAGAGAAAACTAAAAACTAATTTCCTCAATGAATATTGATGAAAAAATTTATACAAAATACTAGCAAGGAGATTATAGCAATGTATCATGAAGATGAGGCCTGATTTATACCAGAAATGGAGAGCTGGTAGTATTTCAGGAAAACTATAAGAATAATTGACCATATCCACAACAAAATATCAAAAGTATATAATTATTTCAATAGACTCATAAAAATCTTTTCATAAAATACAATACTAATTCTTTTAAAAATCCCTAAAAATCACATAAGTAAATGGAACTTTCTTTAAAATGATGAGTAAATGCTATCTAAAACTAAGAATAAGCATTAACTGTAGTGGGGATCTATTAGAAGCCTTTCCAATAAGACACGGAATGAAGCAAGATTGTGTATTTCCACCATTATTATTTTATATTGTACTTAAAATGCTGTCCATAGCAATAAAAATATAAAGGGATATTGAAGGAATAAGTATACGCAAATAAAATTATGCAAATAAAACAATGACTCTTTGCAAATGATATGATGATTTACTTATAGAACTCGAAAGAGTCAACTAAAAGCCTAGCTGAAATCATTAACAACTTCAGTAAAGTTTCAGGATATGAAATCAATCCACACAAAATCATCAGCATTTTTTATATTGGCAATAAAACCCAGCAGAAAGAGATGAAGAGAAATCATATTTAAAATAACTACAAACAGTATAAAATGCTTGGGAGCCTCCCTGCCAAGACATCACCAGAATTATATGAACACAATTATAAAATACTTTTTATGCAGATAAAATTATGTAATAATTAGAAAAATATTAATTGCTTGTGGGTAAGCTGAGAAAATATGATACAAAATAGTAATACCAACATTAACTTATTCAGTGCTCTGCCAATCAAGTTACCAAGAATTTCTTTATAGAGCTAAAAAATAACCAACCAAACAAAAATAACAAAATTCATCTGGAGGAAGACTAGCTCAAGTGTAATCAGAAAATAAATGAAAAAATAAAAAAAAAAGATAAGAAGACAGGACTACCAGTAGCAGGTCTCAAGCTATACTACAATGATTCATTCACTAAATCAATTGGGTAGTAGGTAAGAAATGCAAAGGTTGATCCCTGGCACAAATTAAGTACACAGTATATAGAAGTAAGTGACCCCAGTTAGCTAGTATTTGACAAACCAAAAAACCTCAGCTGTTGGAGCAAGTCCTTAATATTTGACAAGCAACAACAAATACAACAACAGCAACAAAACCCTTCTAGGAAAACTCAAAAGTAGTCTAGCATAAACTAAGCAGAGACCAGCATTCAGTATTTCACAGCACATTCTCTGATACAATCAAAATATGTACATGATTGAGCTATAGGGTGTAATATCATAAGCAAGTTAGTGTAACTGGAAGAAATTGTCAGACCTATGGAAAGGAAAAGAGTTCATTGTCAAAGAAGGAGACAGATTCACAAGGGATTGATAACACACACATACATACATACATTCATGTACACATATTGGATAAAACTGTTTGCACAAAATATAGCTAAAATTAGAAGGGAAGCAAAAAAAAACAGAAATAGAGATCTTTGCCACATTGTTTTTCTGATAAATCTCTCATTCCTAAATACTGTGTCAAATTTACAAGAATAAGGGCCATTCTGCAATAGGCAGTTTTCAGAGATATAAATCGAAGCTCTCAATAGTTATGAAAATGCCCTAATTCACTAAAATGATTGAAATACATGCGAAATAACTCCAAGGCACAACTTCAAATTCATCAGAATGGTTAATATTAAATAAAATCAAAATGACAAATGCTGCCATCGATGTGGGAAAATACGTACACTAATGTTTGCTGGAGCTATGTACAAGTCCAAAAATTCTGAAAAGCAATTTGGAGCTATGACCCAAAAGGTATTTGAAAATACATATCCTGGGGACAGCTAGGTGGCACAGTGAGTAGAGCACTAGCCCTGGAGTCAGGAGGACTTGAGTTCAAATCTGACACATTTACTAACTGTATGACCTTGGGAAAGTCACTTAACCCCAATTGCCCTACCAAAAAAAAGAAATAACATTCATATCCTTTTACCTGGTGATATTGCTAATATGTCTATACTCCAATGAAATCAAAGAAAGGGGAAAGAGTGCATATATACAAAAATATTTATAGTAGCTCTTTTTTGTGGTAGCATAAAGTTGGAAACTGAGGGGATATTCATCAATTGAAGAATGAGTGAACAAATTATGGTATAGGAATGTGATAAGATATTACTGGGTTGTAAAAAATGATAAAGGGTATAGTTTTAGAAAAAAAACCTGGGGAAATGTCTATGAACTGATGTAAACTGAAACGAGCAGAACTGAACAACTCATCTAGTAACAATTGCAATATCACAAGGATAATCAACTCCTAAAGACTCAGTAACTGATCAACAAAACGGACCCCTTCATTTTCAAAAGACTCGTAGTAAACCCACTTTCAACCTCCAGAAAGAGAACTTATATGCTCTGAGGGCAAATAGAAACATTTTCTTTTATTTATTATTTTTTTAACATGGCTAATGTGGATTTTTCTTGGGGATGTTTACACATATTTATAGTGAGTTTTATTTTTTCTTGTCTTCTCAATGGATGAGGGAAGATGAAGGGAATGAAAAGAATTGGAACCTGAAAATAAAAGTAAATTGAATTTTTAACAGCAAGGCCACTGGATTTTTAAGTCAGAAATCTTGGGTTCAAATACAGGCACTTACATATACTACTTATATGGATTTGGGCAAATCATTTTATCTCTATTCGGTTCAATTTTCTTGCCTATGTACTTCAAAACTTCAATGGAGTTCTATTGTTATCAGTATAGGTATTCCCCTTACTAGGTAAAAGATCCTATACATTTTTATTTCCAGTTCTATGAATGTGGTTGTTGTAGTGAGATAGAACAAGCATTCCATATCTCAGATAAACAGAGGAACAGATTGAGCTAGACATTTTACATTAAGAGTTTCTTGAATATTTCTATTGATGAAGACTTTGTCTTGAACTGGAAGTATTAGAGTATTTCCAAGTACCTGTTACTTACTGATTATTTACATCTGTGGGGCTAGGCATTTTGAAAAGGAAATATTAGAGAATAGAATTGTCCCTTCAGTAAGGGTTTGATCTGATGACCCTTAATGTGCCTTCCAATTGTTTTTGTTGTGGTGGTTCCATAGTTTTATTTGTACTGGACTCGTCATGACCCTATTTGGTTTTTTTTTGTTTTGTTTTGTTTTTGGCAAAGACACTTGAGAGGATTTCCATTTCCTTCTCCAGATCATTTTTACAGATTAGTAAACCAAGAAAAAGCAGGGTTAAGTGATGTGGCCAGGGTCATACAGCTAATAAATGTCTTGAATTTGAACTCAAGAAGATGAGTATTCCTGACTGCTGGACTGGCACTCTGTCACTGTGCCACATAGCCTTCCAACAGCTTCTAACTGTACAAATTAGTAATGTCTAGCTCATACCGTAAATGTGAATTTGACTGCTGTGATCTTAATAAAAAATTTTAATACTTTATGCTTTTTTTGAATGAAGAGATTGTACGTAAACACTTTTTGCCCTCAAAAGAAAATAATAGTGAAACCCATAACGATTAGGAGATTGCTATTAATTTTACGACTCAGTAACTCATTTTAGAGGCAATTTATTACATGGAGTGTTAAAACCAGAATCTGCTACATTAGTACACACATATAATTTATTTGATAAAAGTTTGTGAATGTCCAATTCTTTTTCATATACTATGACTATATCCTCCAACTACAAAAGGGGAGTGAAATGAAAGAACTTCATGATGGTACATAATTCCAAGCCATCTCTGTAATACTTGGAATAAAAATCACTTAATTATCAATTATTTTCTCTGAATTCTTAATATCATGTAGCAACTTCTTAATATTACTCTCTGTCTTTGTTTCTGCCTTTCTCTCACATGCCTTCTCCATCCCTCTGTCTCTGTCTGTGTGTCTCTCATGCATAAACACAAGTACACATTCTGCATTATTTAAATGGTGCTATTTCTATATGAATGAAAAAAGTCTCATATATACAATATATCATCTTATTCTCTTTCATCACCTCTTTTATTTTTCTCACTATATCAATAAAATACAATGTCATAAAATATTCCTTATAATAATCTGTGAGGAAATATCATTTAGTGGCAGTCAAATAGTTACTGAATATCCATAGGAGGAATTCAGCAGTCTACTACGCAACTGATAATAAGTAATATCTTAACTATTCTTAGGAATACTTTTTCTAATAGCATCAGAATATATACACTGTGAAAGAATTATTTTTACAATACTTGTAGTTATCATTTGTTGATAAGTAATTTAGAGTTCACATTCTTAATTGTAGGAATAAAATAATCATAGGATTAAGTTAGATATTATAAGACTCTTTCTAAAACTTGTGTCTCTTTTAGACTTAGTGAATAAGTCCCTCTTTTCTTGAACTCTCCGAAATAAGATCCCTTTGCTGGTAGCTATAAAATTGTGTTAGTCAATCTGCAGATCCCTTAAAAAATATTTGCAATTGGAAATGCTACATCTACAGGGTAAGATTTCTAAGGCAATTTCGTTTTGACAGATAGGTTGATAGACACAGTCCCTAATCCAATAGAATATTAAACTTAATAGTTATCTCATCCTAGAAACTCCCCTATCATTCCCCCCCAACAAGCCCACATTCCAGATGCTGGTTGTGTTAGGAGAGCCCCAGGGAAGTAAAGTAATCAGATAACCTGTATTGTCCAATTGAATTACGTTCAAAACAAGTTTTCTAAGATTTTGTGGAGTATCCGTTTTCTTTAATATTTTCAGGGATTTTAGGTTTTGTTCATATGTTTACTCCCTCCTGTGACCCTGGAGATGAAAATACCTATGTACTTTCATTTTCCCCATGTAAATCCACAAGAGTGTCTACTCAAGGCATATGAACCACACAGATAAAACCTCTGTTCTCTTTCACTCCTATAAGATTACTTCAAAAATGAGAATTCTAATAAGAATATAATTTGGTTTTTCTAGAAGCCTGTTAACTATTGGATATTGGATAGAGAGTACATACTGAGGATAGTGACAGTCCAATTCATACTATTATTCACACCCAAAAGAATTTGGACCTTCTGCTGGGTTCAATTTCTTTGTCACTGCCACTACAAAAGTATTCCAATTTTTGTTTATGTTGATTTTGCAAATCATTGTAGCCACAGTCAAAAATAAAACAAAACAAACCTTTTGTTCCTTATTTTCTTGTGTGGAGTCTCCTTAGACCCATCTATCCAGCCTGATTAAACATAATTCTGCTCTATTAGAAGACCTGTCTTCGCGGCTTAGATTAGGTCTTTCAAGGTAGCATGATGGAGCAATGACGACAAACTGACCATGCAAATAAAGAACAGGATATGTAACTATCCAGAGCTGACTATCCAGCAAGAGCACTCTTTTCCAAATGAAAAACCATGAAATTAATTCTTGACTTGCCTTAATTATTTCAGACTCAAATGGGAAGGAGTAAAGAAACAATGGCAATTCATTGTAATAATGAATATAATTCTGACTAATAAATGAACCTATGGGAATCTTGTCATTTTGTGATGTAAATTTGGGTGCTTACCCACGAAGTGGTTTTAGGATCAATTTCAGAAGGAAATGTGTTTACCCTAAATAATTGCACCTTGGGTAAAAATAACAGTCACCTTGCATTGGTTGCAGTTTTAAAAAATAAATGGGTGAAATGATCCTTAAGATAGGACGTCATACCCAATCATGGGAAACTTTATTTTTTAATCTTATTTAATTCTTAGTTACATGTAAGAATTTTAACATTAATTTGTAAAATTTTGAGATCTAAATATTCTCCTTCATTCACTCCACATTTCTCACATCATTGAGAAGAAAAGCAATTTAATATAGGTTATATACATGTAGTCATACGAAAACATTTCCATGTTAGTCATGTTGTGAAAGAAAATACAGAAAAATGAAGAAAAATAAAGTAAAAAAGTATGCTTTGATAAACATTCAGACTCCTTAGTTCTTTCTTTCTCTATTAGTTTTTTCAAGTGGACACCATTTTTTTTATCGTTGAGCATACTAAAATTGTCTGGAATCACTGTAATGCTAAGAATACCTGTCATTCACAGTTAATCATCCTATAATATTGCTATTACTATGTACAATGATTTCCTGTTTCTACTACCTTCACTTTGCATTGCTTCGTCTAAGTCTTTCCAGGTATGTCTGAAAGAATGTGGGTCTTCATCTCTTAAAGTAGAATAGAATTCCATCACAATCAAATACCACACTTTGGGTCTCCCTTAGCAAGTCATTGACTTGTTTTTCATGATTTTCTTTCATCACTCTCATTTCTCTTCTCAATTTTTCCTCTGCTTCTCTTACTTGCTTTTCTGAATCCTTTTTGAGCTCTTCCATGGCCTGAGCCAAATTCATATTTTCTTGGCGGCTTTTGATGTAGGCTCTTTGAATTTGTTGACTTCTTCTGGATGTATGTTTTGATCTTTATCATCAAAAAAAGATTTTAAAGTCTGAGTCTGAATCTGAGTCTGTTTTTGCTACCTGTTCATGTACCCAGCCAACTACGTGCCCCTTGAGCTTTTTGTCAGGGGATTACTGCTTGTAGAGTGGAGAATACTTTGTCCCAAGCTTTAGGGGCTGTGCTGCTGTTGTCAGAGCTACTTCTACACAGCAAGCTCTGCCACACCAGTGCTCCTCCTCCCCCAAGAACTACCAACCAGGACCATGAGCCACATCCAAGCAGGGCAAAGCAGGCTCTGCATTCCTACTCTGATCCGCTGCTTAATTTCTCCCACTGGGTGGGTCTGGGGTCAGAAGCAACTGCAGCTGGAGTTCTGGAAGCAGCTGCAGAGTTGGACCACCTCTGCTGCCCCTGGGGCTGGGGCCCACCATACACTCCTCTCACTCAGATCTAGCAGTTTTTCCCCTCTGTTCTGCCCAGCTCCCATTCTGGTTGGTCCTGGTGTGGCCCACACTGGGCTGTGCTACCATCTGCTCTCAGCTCCATGTGACAGACCCCTCCTAGGGACCATCCAGACAATCTGGGGCTGGAGCCCTGCTTCCCTCTGATATTTCATGGGTTCTGCAGCTCTAGAATTTGTTCAGAGCCATTTTTACAGGTATTTGGAGGGACCTGGAGAAGAGCTTAAGCAAGTCCCTGCTTTCCAGCTGCCATCTTGCCCCTCCCCATACCACTTTGTTCAGCCATTCCCCAATTGATGGGCATCCCTTCAATTTTCAATTCTTTGCCACCAGAGAAGAGGTGTTATGAATATTTTTATACCTAAAGAACCTTCTCCTTTGATTTATTTAGTTTTTGTTTCTTTGATATGTGGACCTAATAGCAGTATTGTTGGGTCAAAGAGTATGCATAGTTTTGTAGTCATTTGTGTATAGTTCCAAATTGCTTTCCAGAATGGTTATTTCAGTTCTGAACTCCACCAACGTTGCATTAGTGCCACAATTAGTCCACATACCCTCAAACATTTCTTATTTTCATTTTCTGTTATACTAGCCAACCTGATGCATGTAAAGTAGTAACTTAGAGTTGCTTTAATTTGAATTTCTCTATTCAATAGAGAATGACTATATGACTATAGATAACTTGAATTTGTTCATCTGAAAACTGCCTTTTTGTGTACTTTGGTCATTTATCAATTGTGGAGTGATTCATATTTTTTATAAATTTAACTTAGTTCTCTATATATTTGAGAAACAAGGCTTTTATAGGAGATCCTTGGTGTATATTTTTTCCCAGTTGGGTATTTTCCTTCTAATCTTGGTTGCATTGGTTTTGTTTGTGAAAAACTTTTAAATGTAATCATAATTATCCATTTTATATCCCACATATGACTATAGATAACTTGAATTTGTTCATCTGAAAACTGCCTTTTTGTGTACTTTGGTCATTTATCAATTGTGGAGTGATTCATATTTTTTATAAATTTAACTTAGTTCTCTATATATTTGAGAAACAAGGCTTTTATAGGAGATCCTTGGTGTATATTTTTTCCCAGTTGGGTATTTTCCTTCTAATCTTGGTTGCATTGGTTTTGTTTGTGAAAAACTTTTAAATGTAATCATAATTATCCATTTTATATCCCACAATGCTCTCTATCTCTTGTTTCAAATTTTTTATTCCCTTTTCCATGATCTGATATGTAAACTATTCCATAAACATTATTGTATTAACCTTTATTTCTAAATCATGTGCCTATTTTCATTTTATCTGTTTTATAGTTTTCCCAGCAGTTTTCTCAAATAGTGACTTTTCTCTCCAAAATAGAACTAGATCATTGTACACAGTAAAATCAATATTGTATGACAATTAACTGTGAATGACAGCTACTCTTTATTTTTCTTTTTTATAAAATATTTTTAGTTTTCAAAATTGATTTCCACAAGATGTTGAGTTTTATCCCCATTCCTCCCTCCCCCCCACCATAAGATTGCGTAAATTATTTTTTTAAATTAAGATTTTTTTATTTTTAGTTTACAACACTCAGTTCTTCATGTTTTTGAGTTCAAGATTTTCTTCCCCTCCCTCCCCTCACCCCTACCCCCAAGAACGCATGGAATCCTATATATCTTCTGCATAGACCTTTGTATACAATAGTCAAGTTATAAAGAAGAATTATGACGAATGGAATGAATCATGAGAAAGAAGAAAAAAACAAAAAAAGAGAGAAAAAAGAGAGCAAATAGTTTGCCTCAATCAGCATTTAGACTCCATAGTTCTATCTCCGGATGTAGATAGCTCTTTACATCATGAGTCCTTTGGAATTGTCTTTGAATCTTGTATTGCTGAGAAGAGCCAAGTCTATCAAAGATAGTCATCACAGAATCAATGTATCTGTTGTCTTGTTTGAAGTTCTCCTGGTTCCACTCTGCTCACTAAGCATTACAAGAAATAGGTATTTCCAGGTTATTGTGAGGCCTGCATCTTCCTCATTTCTTATAGCACAATAATATTCCATTACATTCCTATGCCACAACTTGTTTAGCCATTGTCCAATTGATGGTCATCCCCTTGATTTCCAATTCTTTGCTACCACAAAAAAGAGCTTCTATGAACATTTTTGTACCTATGGGTCATTTTCCCACTTGCATGATCTCTTTGGGATACAGCCCTAGAAATGGCATTGCTGGGCCAAAAGGTACGCACATTTTTATACTGCTTTGGGCATACTTCCAAATTGCTCTCCAGAATGGCTGGATCAGTTTGCAACTCCACCAACAATGTACCAGTGTTGTGATTTTCCCACATCCTCTCCAGCATTTATTATTTTCTTGTTTTGTCCTTTTAGCCAATCTGACAGGAGAGATGTGATACCCAAAAGTTGTTTTGATTTGCATTTCCCTAATCAATAGTGATTTAGAGCACTTTTTCATATGCCTATAGATATGTTTAATTTCTTCCTCTGAAAACTGCCTGTTCATATCCTTTGACCATATCTCAATTTGGGAATGACTTGTATTCTGTATTGGAAATCAAAATTTGTTTGAGTGACATGTTTGTGACTTCGGAGGTTTTTAGACCATGTGGGTTTAAGTCGCATTTTTGTGATGATTTTATGTCACTTTGGTGAGTCACATGTGTGACTCACTTTTGACCTTGAACAAGATATATAAAACCAGGGGTTGGCTATCTTTTTTTGGAGCTCTGAGGTGCAGCAGTACTGACCCATGACTCTGAGCCAGCCATTGTCGAGCTGCCGCCTGAACTCAGATGTTGGTAACTGTGACTTTTATTTGGTCTGTTTTTAAATGTTTGTTTGTAATTTGTATTTGCTCTGAAGTTCAGGGCACTGGCTTTTTCCCCGAGCTAAGTGAATGATATTGTATGCTGGACTAAAGTAAGATTGTTAATCCCATAACTTGCTCTCCTTAGTAAAGCAGATCAAAAGGACCTGGGCTTGCAGCATTCTGTGAGATGGTTGTTGTTGGTTTTACACCCCCACAGTAGCTGCTATCCAGATCATTGCAGCATATTCCTATAAATTTGGCTCAGTTCCCTTTATATTTTAGAGAAGAGGTTTTTATCAGAGACAGTGTTTGTAAAGATTTTCTGCCAATTTTTGGCTTCCCTCCAAATCTCTGTTGCATTGGCTTTTTTAATGTAACAACTTTTCAATTTAACATAATCAAAATTATCCATTTTGCAATTTATAATGCTCTCTATCTATTCTTGTGTCACGAATTCTTTCCTTTCCCATAAATCTGATGGGTAAACTATTCCTTTCTCACTAAAATTGCTTATACTATCAGCCTTTATTCCTAAATCATAAAAATGTTTTGACTTTATTTTGGTATATTGTGTAAGATACTGGTCTATGCCCAGTTTCTGCCCTACCATTTTCTCATTTTCCTGGTAGTTTTTTCGAAATAGTGAATTCTTAGCCCAGAAACTGGATTCTTTAGGTTTATCAAAGGGTAGATTGCTATAGTCATTGACTATTGTGTCTTGCGTACCTAACCTATACCACTGATCCATCACTCTGTTTTTTAGGCAGTAGCAAGTACTTTTGATGACTGCTGCTTTATAGTTCAGTTTAATATCTGCTATGGCTAGGCCACCTTCCGTACCATTTCTTTTCATTAATTCCCTAGATATTTTGGAACTCTTTCTCTTCTAGATGAATTTTGTTATTATTGTATGCATCTCTGTAAAATAATTTTTGGTAGTTCGATTGGTATGGCACTGAATAAGTAAATTAATTTAGGTAAAATTGTCATTTTTATTACATTAGGACAACCTAAACACAAGCAACTGATGTTTTTTTTTTTTCCATTTATTTAGATCAGACTTTATTTGTGTGAAAATTTTTCGTAATTATGTTCATATAAGCCCTAGGTTTGTCTTAGCAGGTAGATTCTCAAATATTGTATAGTGTCTATAGTAACTTTAAATGAACTTTCTCTTTCTATCTCTTGCTGTTGGGCTTCATTAGTAATATATAGGAATGCCGAGGATTTATATGGGTTTATTTTATATCCTGCATCTTTGCTAAAGTTGCTTATTATTTCAAGTAGTTTTTTTTACTTGATTCTCTAGGATTCTCTAAGTAAATCATCATGTCATCTGGAAACAGTGATAATTTAGTTTCTTCTTTGCCTGTTCTAATTCTTCAATTTATTTTTCTTCTCTTATTACTATAGCTAACATTTCAAGTAACAAATTGAACAATATGGGTGATAATGGACATATTTTTTACATATAATGCTTGCTGATGGTTTTAGGTAGATGCTATTTATAATTTTAAGGAAGAATCCATTTATCCTTATGCTTTCTAGTATTTTTAAGAGGAATGGGTGTTATATTTTTTTTCAAAGACTTACCTGCATCTATTGGGATGATCATATGGTTTCTGCTAATATTGTTATAGATATAATCAATTATGCTGATAGTTTTCCTAATATTGAACCAGCTTTGCATTCCTGGAAAAAATCTTACCTGGTCATATTGTATTTTTCTCATGATAAGTTGCTGCAATCTTTTTGCTATAATTTTATTTAAAATTTTTTCATCAATATTCATTAGCGAAATTTGTCTACAATTTTTTTTCTTTGTTTTGACTCTTCCTGGTTTGGGTATTTGTACCATATTCATGTGATAAAAAAATTTGTAGGACACGTTCACCTATTTTCCGCAATAGTGTGTAAAGTATAGTAATTGATTATTCTTTAAATTCTTGACAGAATTCACAAGTAAAACCGTCTGCCCTTGGACATTGTTTCCTAGGAAGTTCATTGGTGGCTTGCTCAAATTCTTTTTCTGAGACGGGGTAATTTAGGTATTTTACATCCTCTTCTGTTAACCTGATCAATTTATATTTTTGTTAATAATTATCTATTTCCTTAAAATTTTCAAATTTATGGGCATACAATTGGGCAACATGCTTCCTAACTATTGCTTAAATTTCCTCTTCATTGTAGGTGATTTCACCCCTTTCATTTTTGAAACTGGTAATTTGGCTTTATTATTTCTTTTCTTTAAATCAAATTGACCAAAAGTTTATCAATTTTATTGTTTTTTTTTTCATAAAACCAACTCGGTTTTATTTATTAACTTAATAGTTTTCTCGATTTCAATTTTATTAATCTCTCCTTCGATTTTCAATATTTCTAATTGGGTATTTAATTGGCAATTTTCAATTTGTTTTTTTTCTATCTTTTTTAGTTGTGTGCCCAATTCATTGATCTCATTTTTCTCTATTTTATTCATGTAAGTGTTTAGAGATACAAAACTTCCCCTAAGAACTGCTTTTCCTGCCTCCCATAAGTTTTGGTGTGTTGTCTCATTTTTGTCATTCTCTTGAATGAAGTTATTAATTGTTTCTATGATTGTTTCTTTGGCCCACTCATTCTTTAGGATTAGATTATTTAGTTTGCCATTAATTTTTGTTTATTTTTCCATGGTCCTTTAATATAAATAATTTTTATTGCATCATGATCTGAAAAGTAGTCAAATGACTACTTCTGCCTTTCTGCACTGGATTGTGAGGTTTTTATGTCCTAGTACATGGTCAGTTTTTGAGTATGTGCCATGTACCACTGAGAAAAAAAGTGTATTCCTTTTTATCTTCATTCAGGTTTCTCCAGAGGTCTATCATATCTGCCTTTTCTAAAATCTTTTTCACCTCCTTAACTTTTTATTTGCTTATTTTGAGCTTAAATTTATCAAGTTCAAAGAGGGGGAGGTTGAGTTCCCCAACTAGTATAGTTTTGTTCTCTATTTCTTCCTTTAACTCCCTTAACTTCTCCGCTAAGAATTTGCATGATATACCACTTGGTACATATATATTAAATAAAGATATTGCTTCATTTTTTATGGTGCCTTTTAGCAGGATTGTCCTTCCTTATCTCTTTTAATTACATCTATCTTTGCTTTTGCTGTGTGTGAGATAATGATTGCTACCCCCCTTTTTTTTTTTTACTTTAGCTGAAGCACAATATATTCTATGCCAGCCTTTTACCTTTGCCCTGTGTTTATCCCCCTGTTTCAAATGTGTTTCTTTTAGACAATATATTGTAGGATTATGGTTTTTAATCCATTTGGCTATTTGTTTTCTGTTTTATGGGAGAGTTCATTGCATTCGCTTTCACAGTTATGAGCACTTTTTATATCTTTTTCTCCATCCTATTTCCCTCATTTATTCTTTTATTTCTCCCTTCTTCCTTCCACTCCTGCATTCTTTCCCATGCTATGAGAATAAAGTTAACAGTGTTAATTCTGTCCTCTCCTCAAGTGATTCTGTTGATAGGAAATACCTGGGGTGATTCTATTGTTTTACTGTGGGTGGAGAGGCAATTTTAATTAACTAGCAATAAATCTTCAGTCAAGTCTCTCACTTGATGGATTTGCTTTGATGACATTTGATTCTAGATTCTGCTAGGTAAAACATACACTTCAAACATCTTCTAAGATTTCTTTACTCAAACAAGAGAGGTAGGAGGTTTGTAAGACAATGGCTTATCTACGTTCATTTCTTTTCTAAAATGGAAGCTGACCAAATTTTTTTTTTTGCTTTTAATATTTAGCAAGACTATATAGGATAATAAAATGCCAACTGTTGCTGGATCTTTGCTACTTTAGAGCTAAACATGATTATTTAAAATTGGTAATGTTAATTTTTTCATAATATGGGGAATTCTACTTAGTGAAATATTTCATTTCCTTCTGAAAAAGGTAGAAAATATTAAATTTTAAAACAAATATCTTTACCTGTAATAGAATATTCAACATCCAATAAATTACTTAATATATCATGTTAGAGTGTATTTATTGAATAAACTATTTTTCCAAATATTAATTTGAAAAATAAACTAATAATTTTCAAAATAAGTATAATCATCAATAACAAAATTTAATACAACAGGCAAAATGTACAGAGATTAGTGTGACATGAATAAAAATGTTCAGGCAATGTGTTGTATTTTTATGCATTCGGCATCACGTAAAAGAAAAGAATAGATTCAGCAGAATGAAAATGCATTTCAAAGTGTGTATATATATATGTATATATATATATATATATATATATATATACATATATGGATGTATATACACTTCTAAGGTTGTGTTTAGCTATCTAGTCATCCTCATGGCAAATAGATGTACAAACAAATTTAACGAATTCCTGCAATTCCAAATCTGCATTGTTTAAAGAAGATTATCAGGAGCTTTAATTAATTTAAAAAATGAGGTTCTGTTTGAAATGGATTTTTATTTAGGACCCAATACAAAATTTTATTTGTTGAAGTAAAAGAAAAGAGTCTCCTCTAATGATCTAGGGGAGATATACTTATTAGAAGGCACATTTGAAACTCTTTTAAGTTGAAGACGATCTTTGTCTTAGAAAAGTATCCCTCAAATTATTATGCATATATTGATGTGAAGTTGAACTTATAAATTTATAGAGCTTAGCATATTAATAGAAGAAAAAAGTTTTGTACGAATACTGAAGTTCTTTATTTTACAACTAAAATAGTAGAAAGTCTTCTGTATGCAACAATTATATTAATTATCATACCATACTGGAGGCAAAGTGCCTACTGCCTAGGTGTCAATTTTATTCTATAATGAGCCACCTGAAAGGTGCCATGGGAATTTCAGAGTTTTGGCCTTTCTTGAGGGAAGGTTTAATTTTGCTTGGAGAGATTGTTAGTTACTAGTTGGGATCAAAGGGTGAACTGCTGCTCTGTACTGGATACCAGAGGAGATTTATGGCAGTTGGAATTAGTCTCTAGAGTCTTCCAGGTGATTTTGAGGAGCTGGTTATTACTTTGTTATCAGCAGCATTTCCCAAATGCCAAGTGGAAAAGACTCTAGAGGATAGTGTCAGGATCAGGAGGCAGGGGGAGGGGGTCAATATACCGAGAACTTCCAACTGCAAGGGTGAAGTTGCCCCTAGGGCGGGTGCCAACAGCAAATCTATGGTTGGGGAGAAAATGAAGAATGCAAGACTATTCATGGACTGAAGGATCATTTTTCAATAAGCTTATAATTCTTCAAAATAATTCTAGAAAGAAAAAAACATAGGGTAGTTCCTCAATGCTTTTTACAACATTGTGTGCAATTAATACTATAAAAATACACTTCAAAAGGTGTTGATGGTGATAATGATAGCACTAATTAGTGCTAAGCAGTGAGAAGAGAGCAAAGAAAAAGGAACTTATATACAAACTCCACTTACATATCAGCCAGGATTATGGCCGAGCCAGGGAATGTAAACAACAGTGTTCTTATCTATAAAGAAATGTGCCTTCCTCCACTGAAAATAATATTTTGGAGGTAGCAATTTGTGAATCCCATTGTCTGTATATAAAAAAATTTTTTCTACCTATCAGGGTTTATTTATTTATGCCATAGGAGACATTTGTGCTTATGTTGTAAGGAATATGTATTTGTGTTTTAATTTAAATTTTATGTGATTATGTGGGTTGAAAAACCTATTCTTATCTTTATAAATACTAACTTCTTTCTTCCTTCCTTTTTTTCTCATAATATCCTATTAAGACCAAGGGTCAAATGTATTTCACATGTAGATATTAGGTCTATTTTGTTAATCCCTCTTTTGGTTCATCACACACACACACACACACACACACACACACACACGCACACACACTATTAATTCCTTCACTTGTACTTAAGCCTAGAGAAATGTTTTGTAGGAAATGTTTGTTATCCCATATCACCCAAAGAATTTATCTTGAGGACTAAGCCTGGACCAGTACTAGATAATTTGTAATTACTTGTAGTTTTGATAATTTTGTTCAAGAGAAAAAAAATTTCCATTGGATATCAAAAGAAGTTTTGATCATAAGACAAATTGTAAATAGGGATGCCACAAACCTAAAAGCTGTTTCTAAATACTTTACCCAGAAGGGACAGAGAGAGAGAGAGAGAGAGAGAGAGAGAGAGATTATGACTGTTTAGATGAAGTCATTTAGCAAGGTTTTTTGTTTGTTCATTTTTTTACGGTTTTTAGGCTTGTTGTTTCATGGTATAGGAATTCCTTGATGAGGATCATAGAGAAGTTATGTATCAGACACAGAATTTGAACTCAGTTCTTCCTGTTTTTAAATCCCATTCTTTAGTCATTACTTCATACTGATTCTCATGCACCTGTTTGTCTATAAATAATTTAATTACTGTGAAAATTAAATTGTTTGATCATACAAGGAAAACAGCATTGAAAAGCGTGTTTATGAAAAAGTTTTTATTGTATATATATGTGTGTGTGTGTGTGTGTGTGTGTGTATATATATACATATATGTATATATATATACATATATGTGTGTATATATATACAGAGAGAGAGAGAGAGAGAGAGAGAGAGAGAGAGAGAGGTGAGGCGGAGCCAATGTGGCAGAATGAAAATGGCTTCTTACCAGAGCTCTCTGAGCAATTCTGACAAATACCTCTAACAAAGTGAATCTGAGTATATCTGAGAGAGTTAGAATCCACTAATAGACTGGGTGTGGCAAATTTCCAAGTCAAGAGAGTCTGCAAGGTCTGCAGGATGGATCTGTAGGCTGGGAAAGCACCTCACACGTGGAACTGCATCAGACTACCAAAGCAGGAGTAGCTGAGGAACTCAGCCAGCAATCTGGGGTGGAACAGTGGTCTGCAAATGAAACTGATGGTGATTCTCAGGCCTCTCAGTAAAGGATAGGAGTCTATCTGAGCCACGGGAGGCAGCAGTGCAGTGCCTGCAGCCATGAGAGCAAAGGCTCCTGAGGCTTGAAGCTTGCAAGCTAAATGGTTGAAACTTACTTTCTTGAACTTCTGAGAGCTATTATGACCAGGTAAGATGGCTCTCATCCCTCCCTTCCTCAGCCAGATAATGCTGCCTTGGGAGAAACCCTGAAACAGAAGAGCCAGAAGTGGTGCTTCCGTAGCCCAAAATTGGAAGTTCCTGAGCCTCAAGGGGTGAAGCCAGCATGGATACCAGGAACCCAGAAGTGCCTTCAGACTGCTACGGGAAGTGGCAGACACCAGTGCAGACAACTGCGGAGACCACCCATGCTGTAGCACAGCCCTAGGGGAAGAGGAGACTTCCAAAAGCCATACCACCCCTTCCCCACACCTCACTAAAACCAGAGCACATAGCACAGAAAGCCAGTAATGAGGCCCAAAGTTCCCAGTATAGGAAGCTTGGGACAGAGCCCCTTGAGCCCCAGAAGCAGAGATCTACTTTAAATCCAGGAAAAAACAACCAACATGAAGAAGCAATCCAGAAAACTGAGGACTACTGATTTTTTTTTATGGAAACAAGGAAGATCAAAATACAAATTCAGAAGAGAACAGCATTGACTCTATACCCATCTGAAGCCTCAAAAGGGAATGTGACCTGGTCTCATGCCCAAAAAGCATTCCTCAAAGAGCTCAAGGAGGATTTTAAAAACCCAATTAGAAAGGGAAAAGAAAAAAGGAAAAAAAAATCACTGATGAGAATGAATCTTTAACATTAAAATTAGCAAAATCGTTTAGGAGATTCAGAATCTACTAGAGAGAATGTATTCTTAAAAAGTAAAATTAACCAAATGGAAAAGAAGGTACAAAAGCTAAATGAAGAAAACAATTCATTAAAATTAGAAATGGGCAAGTAGAAGCTAAGGACGCCATGAGGCATCAAGAATCAGTCAAACAAAATCTAAAGAATGAAAAAAATAGATGAAAACATGAAATATCTGATTGGAAAAACAACCGACCTATAAAATAGATCCAGGAGAGAATATCTGAGAATTATTGGTCTACCTGAAGGCCATGATGAAAAAAAGAGTCTGGACAGCATCTTCTAAGAAATCAATAAGGATAGCTGTCCCAAGGTCCTAGAACCAGAGGATAAAATAGTCATCAAAATAATCGACCAATCAGCCCCTGAAAGAGCTCCCAAATTGAAAACTCTAAGGAATCTTGCAACCAAATTCGAGAATTATCAGGTCAAGCAGAAAAAAATGCAAGCAGCCAGAAAGAAACAATTAAAATATTATGGAACTACAGTTAGGATCATGCATGATCTTGCAGCTTCTACATTAAAAGACAGGAGGAATTGGGATATGATGTTCTGAAAGGCAAAGGAGCTTGGACTACTACCAGGGATCAATTACTCAAAAAAACTGAGCATATTTTTTCAGGCAAAGAAATGGACATTCAATGAAATAAGGGAATTCCAGCCCTACCTCATGAAAAGGCCAGATCTCAATGGAAAATTTGATTATCAAATACAAAACTCGAGAGACCAAAAGATGTAGCCAGGGTGGGGGTGGAGGGGACCTTGTCATTCAATAAGGACAAATTGTTTACATCCTTATACAGTATTATATTGTTTAATATATGTTTTATATATATATATATATATATATATATATATACATATACATATATATGTCAATCTTGAGAAAAGTACAGTTATTTAGACAATTGTAAAGCATATACATAGACTGAGGGCATCAGTACAAAATAACTGACATAATGATAAAAAATAATTAAGGGGTGTATGGGAATGGTTCTGGGAGAAAAGGTAATGAGGTGGTAGAAAAGGGTAAATTGCATCACTTGAAGAAGCACAAAAACATACTATAGTAGAGGGGAAAAGGGAGGGAGAAGAGCAATATGTGAGGTTTACTCTCATCAGATTTGATTCCAGAAGGGAATAACATAGTCTGTAAAGTATAGAAGTCAAACTTGTCCTACAGGCAGTAAGAAATAAAAGAAGAAAGAAAAGGGGAGGTGGTCAAAAGGGAGGGGAGGAGTAGTAAGGAAAAAAGGGCAAGATAACGAGGGGCAATGAATAGGGAAGGTAAACTGAGGAACAGTGCAGTCAAAATCAAAACCCTTTTGAGAACTGGAAGGGAGAAGGAAGAAATAAAAGCATAGACGGGGGGAAATAGCACTGAGAAAAAAGATACAGACAGTAATCATAACTGTGAATGTAAATGAGATAAACTCTCCCATTAAACAGAAAACTAGAGCAGAATGGATTAAAAAGCATAATCCTGCAACATGTTGTTTAAAAGAAACACATCTGAAACAAGGGGATACACAGAGATTAAAGATAAAAGGCTGGAGTAGAATATATTGTGCTTCAGCTAAAGTTAAAAAAAAAAAGCAGGGGTGGCAATCCTAATCTCAGACAAAGCAAAAGCAAAGATAGATCTAAATAAAAGAGATAAGGAGGAACAGACAAGGAAACAATATCACTACTTAACATATATGCACCAAGTGGTGTAGTATACAAATTCTTACAGAAGTTAAGAGAGTTATAGAAAGAAATAGACAGCAAAACTGTACTAGGAACTCAACCTCTCTGAACTGGATAAATCTAACCTCAAAATAAGTGAGAAAAAAGTTAAGGAGGTGTATAGAATTTTAGAAAAGGTAAATATGATAGACCTCTGGAGAAAACTGAATGGGCATAAAAAGGAATGGGCATTTTTCTCAGCAGTACATGGTACATACTCAAAAAATGACCATGTACAGGGGCATAAAACCTCACATTCCAGTGCAGAAAAGTAGAAATAGTTATATATTATTTGTAATAAAGGACCATGGAAAAATAAACTAAAAATTTATTGGAAACTAAATAATCTAATTCTAATGAATGAGTGGGTCAAAGAAAAAATCAAAAAACAATTAATAATTGCATTCAAGAGAATGACAATGATGAGACAACACACCTAAACTTATGGGATGTAGCAAAAGCAGTTTTTAGGGAAAGTTGTGTATCTCTAAATGTTTACATGAATAAAATAGAGAAAAAGGAGATCAATGAATTGGGCATGCAAAAGAAAAATTTAACAAAAAGAATAAACTGAAAATCCCCAATTAAATACCAAATTAGAAATACTGAAACCAAGGGAAACATTAATAAAATTGAAATAAAGAAAACTGTTGAACTCATAAATAAAACTAAGAACTGGTTTTAGGAAACAAATCAACAAAATTGATAAACTTTTAGTCAATTTCACTAAAAAAAGAGAAGAAAACCAAATTATCAGTATCAAAAATGAAAAGGGTGGATTCACCTCCAATGGAGAGGGAATTAAACAATAATTACTATTTATTTTGCCCAGTTGTGTGCCCATAAATTGGACACCCTTAGGGAAATGGAGGAGTATTTACAAAAAACATAAATTCCCTAGGTTAACAGAAGAGGAAGCAAAAGACCTAAATAACCCCATCTCAGAAAAATAAATTGAGCAAGCCATCAATGAACTCCCTAGGAAAAAATCTCCAGGGTCAGATGGTTTTCCATGTGAATTCTATCGAACAATTAAAGAACTATTAATTTCTGTATTTTACAGAATATTTGGGAAAATAGGTGAAAAAAATTTATGACACAAATATGGTACTGTATAGGATGGAAAATTCAAATAATAGGAGAGACATCTTTAGGAGAAGCAAAGCAAATTTATTTTACAAACCTTGCAAGATTTGGGCATTGCCTCCACTAGAAAACTATTGGGGAGGCAAAGTAAAAATGAAGTGCCACACTAGTTTTACTCTTAATGAAAAGATTCCTGCCCACCTCTATCCTTTCTCACCATTGGCTAGGAGGTGGGCTTACAATCTAGGCATGAAAAACTAGACAGAGAACTAGGAAACCAGGTAGAGCCAGTCCATTCATCCTTTCTTTATCTAGAACTCAATTGCTGGGTGGTGTACAAAAGTCTAGGAGAAGAAATGATGGGGGTGGGGGCAATTCCTTCAGCCTCATTCAATGCGGGTCACATTGACCCTTTCCTTATTTGGCTACTAATGTGGTGATGATATGGCTAAAGAGAAGGAATGAGGAAGAAGAGGGGGAAGGGAGGGGCACACCTACAGTTTCAAGCCCTGACTTTCCAGAATTTAGGTAAGTCACTACAAGGTTAATTTCCAAGCTTCTCCTACTCTCTCAGACATTTCCTGTTCCAGAAATATGTGAGTAGAGTAGCCCCTATATTCTTACCCTGTGAAGTCTTCACAAATTATCCTTCTCACTCAGTACTAATACCTTAATTAGGAAGAGTCTAAACAGAGAAAGGAAATTATAGACCAAGTTCCCTAATGAATACTGATGCAAAAATTTTAAGCTAAATATTAGCAAAATGAGTGCAGCAACTTATCATGAGAATAATACACTATGACTAGATAGGATTTCTTCCAGGAACATGAGACAGGTTCGATATTAGGAAAAAAAAATAGGAAAAGTTGATCATATCCACAACAAAACTAGCAGAAACCATATGATTTTCTCAATAGATGCAGAAAAAGCTTTGACAAAATATATCACCCATTCCTATTACAAACACAAGAAAGCATAGAAATAAATGGAGACTTCCTTAAAATCATAAGTAGCATCTACCTAAACCCATCAGCAAGCCTTATATGTAATAGGGATAAGCTAGATGCATTCCCAATAAGATCAGGACTGAAACAAGGATATCCATTATCAACCCTATTATTCAACTAGAAATGTTAGTTGTAGAAATAAGAGAAGAAAAAGAAATTGAAGGAATTAGAACGGGAAAAAAATAAACAGTTATCACTCTTTGCAGATGATATGATGATTTGCTTAGAGAATCCTAGAGAATGAAGTAAAAAAATTCTTGAAATAATAAAAAAAGCTTTAGCAATGTTGCAGGATATAAAATCAACCTACATAAATCCTCAGGAATTCCTATATATTACTAACAAAGCCCAACAGCAAGAGACAGAAAGAGAAATTCCTTTTAAAGGTACTGTAGACACTATAAAATATTTGGGAGTCTACCTCTCAAGACAAACTCAGGGCCTATGTGAACACAATTAGAAAATACTTTTCATACAAATAAAGTCAGATCTAAATGAATGGAAAACCATGAGTTGCTCATGGTTAGGCTGAGCTTATATAATAAAAATGACATTTTAACTTAAATTAATTTACTTATTTAGTGCCATACCAATAAAACTACCAAAAAATTATTTTCTAGAACTGTATAAAATAAGAACAAAATTCATCTGGAAGAACAAAAGGTCCAGAATATCAAAGGAATTAATGAAAAGAAATTCTAGGGAAGGTAGCCTAGCCATACCAGATATTGAACTGTACTATAAAGCAGAGATCTTCAAAACTGCTTGGTACTGGCTAAGAAACAGAGTGTTGATGATCAGTGGAATAGGTTAGGTACACAAGACCCAATAGTCAGTGACTATAGCAATCTACTCTTTGATGAACCCAAATAATCCAACTTCTGGCTTAAGAATTTACTATCTAAGAGAAAACTACTGGGAAAATTGCAAAATGGTATGGAAGAAACTGGTCATAGACCAACATCTTACACCATATACCAAATTAAAGTCAAAATGAATTCATAATTTAGAAATAAAGGATGATATTATAAGCAATTTGGGAAAGCAAAGGATTGTTTATCTGTGAGATTTATGGGAAAGAGAACTGAACAAGAGATAGGGAGCATTACAAAATGCTAAATGGATAATTTTTACTATGTTGAGTTGAAAAGTTTTTGATAAAGCCAATGCACGAAAAATTGGGAGGGAAGCAGAAAACTGCAAAAAAATCTTTACAGTGTCTCTCATAAAGGCCTCATATCTAAAATATACAGGGAACGGAACCAAATTTATAGGAATACAATAATTCCCCAATCGAGAAATAGCCAAAGAATATGAGCAGGCTGTTTTCAGAGGAAGAAATTATAAAACTATAGTCATATAAAAATGCTCTAAATTACTATTGATTAGAGAAATGCAAATCAAAGCAACTCTTATGTACCATATCTCTCCTGTCAGATTGGCTAACATGATAAAACAGGAAAATGATAAATGATGGAGAAGATGTGGGAAAATTGGAACATTTTTACATTGTTGATGGAGTTGGGAACTGATCTAGCCATTCTGGAGAGCAATTTGGAACTATGTACAAAGGGCTTTACAAACGTGCATACCTTTTGACCCAGCAATAGCACTTCTAGGGCTATATCCAAAAGAGATCATACAAGTGGGAAATGGACCCATATGTACAAAAGTATTTATAGCAGCTCTTTTTGGGGTGGCACAGAATTGGAAATCAAAGGGATGTCCATCAATTGGGGAATGGCTAAACAAATTGTGGCATATGAATGTAATGGAATACTATTGTGCAATAAGAAATGAGGAACAGACAGGCTGATGCTGACTGAGGGGAACAAAATCAGGAGATCATTATTCAGGATTAAAGACACAAGGAATTTGTAAGGACTAACTCTGATAGACTTGACTCCTCTCATCAATACAAGGTTCAAAGATAGTTCCAAAAGAATCATGATGGAAAAACCTATGCACATATAGAGAAAGAATTACGGAGTCTGAATGCAGATTGACACAAAGTATTTGTTCTATTTTTTCCTTCTTTCTTGGTTTTGTTTCTCCTTTCTCATGATTCATTCCATCAGTTATAATTCTCCTTTACAACTGGACTATAATGTAAATAAGTTCAATGTGATGGTATATGTACAGCCTACAGTGGATCCCATGCTGTCTTGGGTGGAGGGAAGGAAAGGGAGGGAGAGAAAATTTGGAACCCCAAAACTCATGAAACTGAATGTTGTGAACTAAAAATAAATTTATAAATTTATATATATAAGCAATTTTTTGAAAACTTTTAATTTTGCATATAATATAATGACTAAAAATACTTTATTTTTAAAAACTTTTGAGATACCAAAGAACGGGCTTGGTAGAGTAATAGCTCCAGTATTAGGAACATCTATTTTAATATATTTTATGTCTGACTTACCTTAGCTATGCCATCGTAGGATCATTGACTTAGATGTAAACAGGAGCTTAGAAGTAAATACAGTTACATGTTAAAAGGACCTTAGAAGTCACCAAGACTTTTTTCTGTTAAAGAAAATGAGACCTAGTGAAGTTAGGTGACTTACCCAAGGTCATATATTTATTAGTTTTTCAAGACAAGATTCAAACCCAAGTGTTCCAGATTACAAGTGAAGCAGTTAATTGTTTATGGCAGGGTGTCTATTATTCACATCACCTCTTAGAACCATGAACAGAAACTCAAAACTGTTTAACACTATAACTAACAATTTGTCACTTAACACCAATGGAGAGAGTTTACACAGTAGGAAATTCCCCACACTTGTAATAGACTTCAGCAACAAAGTTGTTTGATCTATGTAAAATACTAGATTGCTATTCTGAATGCACCAGAGGGGCAGTGTGGTATGCTATACCAAGCAGCAGACTTAGATTGAGAAGACCAAAATTTTAAGTTTGGCTCTGTTACTTAATAGTTGTTTTACCCTCAGTCAATTCGTTATCCTTGTTGGTAAAATAGGATATTATTATAAATAATTCAGAAAATTCTTAGGGAGGTGGTAATGACTAAATAATACGATATATAATTAAATAATTTAAAGCTATAAAGTTGCACCTACTATTTCATTAGTTAAAAGGGAAAGGGGTGGTGGTGGCGGTGGAGTATAGAATCCATAGTACTGTGATGAATGCAACTCTTCTTTCTAAGTCATTCTTTACTCTTTAATTTACTCATTAAACTCTTTCAGCAAAAAAGAATTTATTAAGTTCCCTTTATGTACAAGGCAGCAGAGTTAGGAAAAAAGGAATGATTACTGCCCTCAGGAAGCTTATGATATACCATCCACACAGAAGTATAAGTATTGTGTGTGTGTGTGTGTGTGTGTGTGTGTGTGACACGTTCCAGGACTTCTCAAGCTTTGGGCTCACATAAACCATTTCTTATCTTAGGGCAGATTCCCGAAATGGATAGTTTTATTTCAGTTTGTTGCCTTTTACCAAGATTTTGTTCTAAGAGCAAGCATCCTCATATTGAAGTTTCCACAATTATAGGCAACAGTATTCTTGGCTTCAGTATAAGTATACAAGGTAACAAATACACATTAGTTATAGCATACATCCTACAGAAAAGGCAGAAAATACAAAAAACCTGAAGAAGTCCATACATTGACAAAGAAAACACATAAAATGTTCCTAATAGCTCATGTCATAACCATTTTCCTGTGCTTCTTATGGAGCTAAACTATTCCTTTCTATTAGGCTGCTACAGTCCTTCCAAAATTTGAACCAAATCAGTGGTGTGGGATCTATTCACAAGTCAACATATTTAGGTCTTCAGATTAAAAAACCCTTTTGCTATCATACCAGCACTGTCTAAATAACTAGTGGTAATAATTTAAAGCAAAGTTTAAATTCATTTTTGTCATGGCTTTATCTATTCAGCTGCAGAAGGTAAATGGATAGTCCTTTCTTTTGTGAAGATGCATTTTTCTCAGAAATTTCCTTTGTCTGGACTTATGTCCTTTGGGTAGGGATTTATGTTACAAGTGGTTCTGTCTGAGAGAAGAGATTCTGTTCCCCCTCAGAAAGTCAGATCACTGAATTATCAAACTTGTAGTTAACAATCAGGCAATTTCCATGACTAAGTCTGCCTAAGAAGTCTCCCTTCTCTTACTATAAGTTTACATTTTGTGACCTTACTGTCTGGGAAATTGAGATCCATCTTCTATTTTTTAATTTTTTTTTATTCTGTTTTGTTGTTTCTTGATTTCTCATAAAGTCATTAGCTTCTTTTTGCTCAATTGCAATCATTAAGGAATCATTTTCTACAGTGATATTTTGTACTTCCTTTTCCATTTGGCTATTTCTGCTTTTTAAATCATTCTTTTCCTATTTTATCATTTGGCCTAGTCTGTTTTTTAAAGTGTTATTTTCTTCAGTGAAGAACAAAACAAAATAAAAAAAAAATTAAAAAATATAAGACAAAGTAAAATATCTAACTGGGAAAACAAGCAAGCAAACAAACAAACAAAAAACTATTGACCTGGAAAACATCCAGGAAAGACAATTTAAAAATTATTGGACTACCTGAAAGTCATGATCAAAGAAAGAGCTCAGACACTATCTTTCAAGAAATTATCAAGGAAAACTGTGCTGATATTCTAGAACCAGAAAAAGAAAAAAATAAATTGAAAGAATCTATTAAGCACTACCTTAAAGACATCTGAAGATGCAAACTCTCAGGAATATTGTAGCCAAATTCCAGACTTTCCAGGACAAAGAGAGAATATTATAAGCAACTAGAAAGAAACAATTCAAGTATTGTGGAGAGACAGTCAGGATAATGCAAGACTTAGCTGCCCCTTTATTAAAGGAACAGAGGGCTTGGCTTATGATATTCCACAGGGAAAAGGAGCTAGAACTACAACCAATAATCATCTGCACGGCAAAACTAGGTATGATTCCTTACAGGGAAAAAATGGGCATTGAATGAAAGAGAGGACTTTCAAGAATTCGTGTTTAAAAGACCAGAGCTGCATAGAAAATCAGACTTTCAGATACAAGATTCAAGAGAAGCATGAAAAGGTAAATGGGAGAGGGAAATCATAACAAATTTAATAAGGTTAAACTACTTACATTCTTGCATGGGAAAATGATACTTGTGATTCATAAAAACTTTCTCATTATTAGAGGAGTTAGAAGGGGTCAATATAGACAGAGAGTACAGGGGTGAGTTGAATATTAAAGGTTGATATCTTAAAACAAATAAAATTTAGAGGTGAAGGAGGAATGTACAACTAGAACGGGAAAAGGAGAGGTTTAATGGAGTAAATTATCTCACATAAAATAAGTAAGCAAAAACTTTCACAATGGAGGAGAAGTGGGGAGAGAGGAGTGGGGATGTGTTAACCTTATTCTCATCAGAATTGGATCAAAGAGGGAATAACATGCACATTCTGTTCATTAGAGAAATCTGTAGTACCCATAAAAAATAGGAGGGGAAGGGAACAGTGGTAATAGAAGGGAGGACAGATTGGGGGAAAGCACAGTCAGAAACAAAAGAGTTTTGAGGAGGAGCAGGGTGAAAGGTGAGAGAAAATAGAATAAAATGGGGAGAGGAACAGGATAAAGAGAAATATAGTTAGCAATAGTAAATTGGAAAGAAAAATGTAAAGAAAGTTTCTCTCATAATGGCCTCATTTCTCAAATATACATAAAACTGAATCAAATCTATAAAAATAAGAGCAATGTAATGTTAATACAATTAACAGGCCTATGTGACCTGCTTTGAACCCGAGTCACATGGAAGTCTGAGTCACATGAGTCACATGAGCCTGGGTCACGAGGGTTGTGATGCCTTCTCACCCTGAAGAAGGGTATATATATTCTGAGGTTAGCATGTTTCTTTGAGGCTCATTCATTGGAAGAGTGGTCATGTGATTTAGCCAGATGAGACTCTAGGTAGCCATTAAGGAGCTCCTCAGCTTTGAAAAACCCAGATGTTGATGCTTCTCTCTCTGGTAACTATGCATGTATTGCTTTTTGTCAGACAGTTGGAAGCTCTGTCTGTTGGTCTTTGCTGTTTGAATTTGCTCTGTTTATATAATTTCTGCTTATAATTTCTGTTTGTATTTTGCTCAGTGTGCTGACTTTTCCCTGAACTAAGTGAATAGATAGGCAGACAGACAGACAGACAGATAGATAGATAGGTGTAGATATTTATATGTTTGTGTGTGTGTGTGTTTGATTAAAGTAAGATTGTTGACTCCTTTTAAGTTGTTTTCCTTTAGAAAAGCAGATCAAAGAACCTGTGTTAGCAGCCCTCCACTGTGCTGGTGTTATTATTCTTATACGTCCACAATAGCTGCAAGTAGTATTGTTGCTACAGACCATTGCCCAATTGAGAAATGATCAAAACATATGAAAAGTTTTCAGATGAAGCAACCAAAAATATCAATAGCTTTACAGAAAAAAATGTTCTTACTCACTATTCATTGGACAAATGCAAATTAAAAGAATTCTGAGGTACTACATCATATCAATTAGATTGTCTAACAGGACAGAAAAGGAAAATAGAAATGTTGGAGAGGATGTGGGAAAAATGAGACATTAATGCACTATTGGTAGAACTGGGAAGTGATTCAACCATTCTGTAGAGCAATTTGTAACTATGCCCAAAGGCCTAACCATTTGACCTAGCAATCCCACTACTAGGGCTATATCCTGAAAGAGATTTTTAAAACAACACAAAGGAAAAGGACCTATATGTATTAAAGTATGTATAGCAGCTTTTGCTATAGAAATTGAGAGGCTACCCGTCAATTGGAGAAATGGTTGAACAAACTGTTGTATGTGGTTATGATAGAATACTATTGGGCTATAAGCAATGATGAGCAGGATGCTCTCAGGAAAAAAAAAACTCAGAAAGACTTACATGAGCAGATGCAAAGTGAAATATACTGTGTAGAAAGTAACAGCAATATTCTAAGATGATTTAAGACTTAGCTATTCCCAGCAATTCAGTGATACAACCCAACTTTGGAGGGCTTACAAGGAAAACTTCTATCAGGGAGCAGAGCCAAGATGTTGGACTGGTGAAAGGAACATTCAACATGCCACATTGGGGTGTGGGGGAGGGTAAAGATGGGGAGAAAATTTGTAACTCAGAATCTTGTGGCAATGAATGTTGAAAGCTAAAAATAAATAAGTTAATCTTAAAAATAAATAAATCAATGCTATCCATCCCCAGAAATAGAACTGGTGGTATCTGAATACTGATTGAAGAATATTTTTTTTTTGCTTTCTTTATTTTTATTCAGTTTCTTTCTGTGGGGGGAGGTGGCTCTGTGGTTTCTTTCACAGTATGACTGATTTGGAGATGTTTTGCATGATGACACATACATTACCTGTGTTGTATTGATTGCATTCTCGATGACAGTCCTGCTGGTATGGGGGAAGGAGAGAAGTTAGAACTCAAAATTTTAAAAACAATTGTTAAGAATTGTTTTTACAAATAAGTGAAGAAAACAAAAGTGTTGAAGCCAAAAGAAAGAATCACTGGATTACAAAGTCACACCAATATCTGGCTGGTACAAAAAGCAAAAATTTCAAATATATGTTTCCAAATTAAAAATTAGTACCAAAACCAAATAATACCAATTCAGTAGTTGAAGCAAAATTCAAAGCTCTATAGAAATGGGAGTTGTCAGAAAGATCCAGAGCATAAAATAAATAATTAAAATTCAGCTAAATACATTATTCCACAGGCCTAGGAAGTATGAAAGAGAATGAATGAGAATGGGCAATTCCTGGTCATCTTTATACTTTAAAAAATTCCAATGTGATAAAAATATGCATTGTACCAAATGAAAAGGAGAATTATGCATACTGTCAGTCTGATGGAGTAAAGAACAGCTATATTTAGGAACAGTTATATTTAGGAAACTCTAGATTCTTTGCAAAACTGAAAATAGGTAGGGCTAAGAAACATCTCTAATTATTGACACATATTCCACAGATTATCACGTATTACTCTCAATGCACTGTGTTACCTACTGCTCACATATAGATCTGATTTAGGAGAAGTCATCATATCTACATCCAAAAGTTGAAAACCATATTAACCAGTAATATGTTAATCCACTAATTCTTTCTTTTCTTTTTTTTTTGGCAGGGGAGGGTAGGAGGCCTCCTGTCTCTCTGAGTGAATGTAAATAGCAATTGTTTCTCTTTTGAACAACAACCCTGAGATTCTTCCCCTCCCACTCCTTTTTTTTTAATTAAAGGGGCCATCCCTTGACTCATTTCTTAAAGGGCCCTATCCAGTGAATAGGCATTACCTCACTCAAAATGAGGGTCTGAAAAGACATTAGCCTAAAAGGGTAAGGGTCTCCCATTGCATCCTGAGCCATCTCAAGTAGTCCTGATGAAAATCTGGCCATTGGACACAGATGGCCGAGGAGAAAGTGAAGTTGGTAACTCTGCACAGCCATCCTTCACTCAAATCAAAGCCACTTGCAAATCATGTCATCATCTTCCTGATGTCAAGGTCCTCTTCAAGAAAGATAGACAAACAACCTGAGAGTGAGCTGAACTGCCTGAATGGGGACCCAGCTAGTTGGGTAACTCAATTCATCCTCCCTGTCTCCCTCTCCCTCTCCTTCTCCTCTTCTGGAAAGGAACGTAAATTTTGATGGCTAAAAGCTGCCTAGTTAATGGGATTTACTGGCTAGATTTTTTTTCTCAAAGAGCAAACCTTAAACGGATTTCACTCTGGAGTTTGTAGATTGGACAACAAGAGGTTCCCACCAAAGAACCACTTAATTGCTATTTTTGGGTCCTCCTAGCTCAGAGTGAATATAAACCTTAATTGGTTCTCTTTGGCCAGCAACCCTAAGGGTATTCCCCTCTCAGTTTGATGTTTTTTTTTTTTTTTTAATTGAATGGGCCATCCCTTAACTCACTTCTTCAAGAGGCTTATTCACTGAATGGACATTACCTCATTCAAAGTAAGTACCTGAAAAGAGTTTATTCTAAAAGGCTCAGGGTGTAATGGCCTGTAATGTAATCATCACAGGCCATCTCCAGTAATCCTGGTGAATATCAGGCCACTGGGCTCAGATGGCTCTGGAGGAGAAAGTGAGGCTGGCAACCTTGCATAGACTTCCCTCACTCAAATCAAAGGCAACCTTAAGTCATGTCATCATCTCCCTGATGCCATCGTCTTCTTAGAGAATGAAGGAGAAACACAGCTAATGTAAAGTATTCACCCCATGCATCACAAAAAATAAACATGAAAAAATCCAATCCATTAGAAGTAAAATATTGTCAGAAGACCCACAAATATCACAGAGGTATTATTAATTATCGATGTGTTCATTTTTGAACAAAAAGCTTGAAACTCCTCTATCATTTTCATTGCTTTTTTAAATTACCAAAAGCCCGTTACTATCCACAGTCTTGGCTTATTCATGCATTGTGAACTAATAAACATATAGACTGACAGAGAAACAGAGAAATGTAAAGAAATATATGAATCTGTAGCTCTATTTATCTTCAAGTATAGGAAGAATTCTGTAATATTCAGGGTCCACATGTAAAGTTGTACTCCATTTTAAAAATAATGCTTAAATTCCTTTGAAAACACCAGCAGAAAGTATAGAGTATGTGAGGGTTTACTTGCTAAGACATTTGGAAACTATATGAAAGCAAGCACAAAACACTTTTCATATAAATAAAGACACATCTGAACAATTAGAGAAGTATCACTTGTCCATAGCTACATCAAGCAAATATAATAAAAATGGCAATATTACCCAAATTAATTTAATGCTTAAGTGTAATGGGAATCAAACTACGAAAGAATTGATTCATAAAACTAGAAAAATTTTCATGAAATTTATATTGAAGAATGAAAGTTGAAGGACTTCTCAGGGTTGCATAGAAAAAGCAATTTTCACTCCTGTTTAAAAGGCTTCAAAGGATTTCTATTGTCTTTCAAATTAAGCTAATATTTCTTGTCTTGCCATAGAAGGTCCTCCACATTTTGGTCCTAAACTTTACAATCTTATCTCCTATTATTCTCTTTCATTTAAGCCTTAATGTGTTATATAAATGTAAATTATACACATCACACATCTCAATCCAGGTTAATAACACTTATCCTTGAACACCCTGCACTCTTTCCGCTGCTTAACCAACTCTATGACCTAGGGCAAGTCAATTTCCTCCCTGAACCTCAGTTTTCCCTATCAGTAAAATAAGGGAGGGTGGTGAAAGAGTTCACCTGAGACACCATTAACTTGTGATACATTACCCGTAGGTCCTTGGAACATTTGTCTCCTCATCTCCATTCCTTGTCTCTGTGTGTTGAACTCATTCCTGTCTTCTAAATCGTGTCTCTTTACTGATGCCTTCTTTGTAATATGCCTCCAACGCTTTTCCGGGATAAAAGCAATTTTTTTTTCTGTCCCAGTTTTCGTAGGCTTCTATTTTTTCCTCTTCTATGCAATTAGCATATTGTAATTTGTATAATAATTATGTAAGTATACATGCATATGTATATACATTTCTAACTCCCCCACATGTGTTAGATTACTAGTTCCCTTAGGTAAGAACTGTTGTCTTATTTATCCTTTTATATCCTATTCACCTAGCATATTGTTTTATGTATATTGGGTGCTAAATAAAGATTTATTGGATTTAATTGAAAGTTTTCAGTTAAATTGAGCTATATATCATTGAATATATATTTATCACTTAAAGCTTCCTATATCAATAACCAACCATGAATGCAATAGGCAAGATTTATTTTTGTTGTAGCAGATTTGACCTCCAAATCTTTTTGAATTCTGAGATTCTATGATTCTATTTACAGAGCATCATGATAACTTGCAATTCAAATTTTAGTCCTTCTTACAGTTTTGAATAGCCAGTGATAATATAAATATCATTTTGATACAATACTCACTATTGTTTCTAGCTAGATTTTATTGTGCTTATTATGTTATATTATTATTCAGTGTTATTGAATCATTTTTTATATTTGATAAATTCTGTGTGACTCTAAGTACAGCTGTCTCCACTATTTCTACAATTGTTATTTTTTTTCTGGGCATCTCATAATGAACCACTTTTCTGCCTGACAGTCCCAGGATTGGTTTAAAAAGACTAACCATGTACTCATTTAACCACAATTAACCCACATCATTGGTCCCAGGGAAGACTTTATTTTTTTTTTTTGTTATTAAACCAGCAGGAGCAATCCACTCCCCTTCAAAAGACATCTCTCAAAGTCTTTCAATCTCTAGAGATTAGATATTTCTGGAATTGTCTCTGCTCAATCAAGGTTAATTAAACTCAAGATGCCTTTAAAACAGTAGATAATGAAAAACTAACCCTATCTCAGGAACTATGCACAGAGTAAGGCTTGAAGAGCTTGGCAGCCTGCCTAGGAATCCAAATAATTACCCATCTACAAACTGTGTCTATTTACTACAATGGGGACTTGGAGTGGGTGGTTATCAGCAGACATTCATGAATCAATGGGCAACATAGTTAATCCTGACCTTTAAAGACAATCTTGAAAAATGTAAAACAAAACTAGTTCAGGCAATAGAAATTATTTTGTTAAAAAAAAGACTCATGATGCAGCTTTCATATTCATCATAATCTATTTCTTAGAAATAACTTAAATTTCTATTTGTCCATTAAGGATAGCAGGGATAATGATGCCTTCCAAGGATGTCTGTTATGTAAAATGTCTCATCAAATTACATTCAACTTCACCCCCGCCTTTTCAGTTTAATCATTTCATGCAATAAGCAAAGACAACTGACTTGAACACTTGACAGTATGCAAATCCCATGACCATTTTCATTCTGAGACAAACATCTGGGAGAATTTCTACCTAGAAGAATGAGAACAAGCTTTCTCCTAGGCACTTCTATCCAAGATGTACTTAGCCTCATCTGCTGGGCTTTCCATTTCCATATCTATCATGGGTGAAAGCAATCCAGACCATGTCAGGAATTTGAATATCTAGTCTAGAAAATTATTTGAAGTAGTTTATAGTTAAAATGACTCAAAAATACATTTTCACACATAGTTGTCCTCATAGGGGCATCAGTCCAGTTCATGTAATTGCATCAAAAAAACTTCTATGGAACCGAAGGACAACCAAAAGAACACATAGAACTTACAGCAGGAAAACCAGATTCCATTTTTGTCTTTATGCTCCAGTCTTTAGATATCATCTGTTTTATTTTATGCAGTTATATAGTGCAGTGGATGCAGTGTCATGCCTGGACTCAGGAAGACGTGAGTTCAAATCCAGTCTTAGACACTTTAATAGCTATATGACCCTGGGCAAGTCACTTAACCCCATTTGTATCAGTTTCTTCAGCAGTAAAATGAGCTGGAGAAGGAAATGGCAAACCACTCCACTACCTTTATCAAGAAAACCCTAAATGAAGTCATGGAGAGTTGGACATGATTAAGTGATTGAACAAGAACAGTTCATGCATTAAACTATAAATGTTAATGATATGATTTGTAAGAAGACATTTATAGAACAGTATGGATGAGGTTATTTTAAAACATAAAAATGTGATAATGTAATTTTAAATTGACTGCAAAATGGAAAGATTTAATTTTCAAAATACTTTGAGTCATATCACAAAAATATGCTGAACCCAATGAACAAATTTTAAAGCTTAATTCCAACTCTTATTTCTTATTATATATTTTTTAAATATATGTCATTTTCCCCCTGATTGTTATTATATAGGATGATGGAATCTGTAAGATCATTATTTAGGATCTTTTTCTTCACTCTAAACTTTAATAAATCTCAGCATTTCGAATAAATTTTCCTTTAATATTTTTTTCCCTCTAAGGTACTGAATCATTGCATTTGAGCACAAGATCTTCGATCTGAAGGTGGAAGTGGCCTAAGAAGGTGTATGTCAGTGTTCTGAGAACATTTGCCAAAGCTCCTCAGCTTAGTCCCCTATTCTAGCATACCCCTCTTTAAGTGATAGGGATGAGGGTGGGGGGGTGGGAGTAGCTGGAGCTTGAGGTGGATGGATCAATCCTAGCCCACTTTTACACAGGGTACAGAAGGACCAGTGAGTGACCCCAAGGGATTCACCATATATTAAAACTGGACTAAAAATAAATCTATGTTTACTCTTTAAAAAAAAAGAAAAAACAACAAAAAACGACACTTTATTGCATAAGTGTATTAGTATGCATTCATTTCTGTAATGGAAGGAAAAAGAAACAGGAGTTTGCCTGTGTGATTTAATTAATGCAACAGCCATGTGACTTTTCCCCTTTCACTTTCCCTTTTCTAGCAAATGAGACAAAATTGGCCACTTAACTTCTCAGAGGAATTGATATTAATGAGTCACTAGATATAATAGGTTTTGACACTCTTAGCAGAAACCTGCTAGAAAAGTAGAACCCAGTTCAGGACTACTGTTTGGAATCCCCACTTGCAGCCAGCTCTAAAGCCTCTTAAATAAGTGAACAAGCAGAAATAATAGGGCAGTAGACAGGAAATGGGATGTCTGGACACATGCAAATAAGTATAAACTTTAAAATGAAAGTTGATGGCACCATGGGAAATACATAATTGAATTGTAGAGGTTTTAAAAGTCATTTTTTCTATTCACTCTCCTCTCTTTAAAGAAAAAAAGTGTTAGACCACCTGATAGGGAGGTATTATTTTTATGTACAATGTACTTGTGTGTGTGTGTGTGGATGTGTGTGTGTGATATAGAGAGAAAGAGAGAGAGAGAGAGAGAGAGAGAGAGAGAGAGAGAGAGAGAGAGAGAGAGAGAGAGAAATATTCTTTTTGGGTAGGGACATTCCTGTTTTTAAATTGGCATAATTCTTACTATAATTCTTCTTAAGTTTGTAGTATGACTAACGAATTATGTAAATTCAGTAAAAAGAAAAATTGGCATCATGTTCAAATATTTAAGATTCATCTTGCTTATTCTTTTTAGTCACTTCACAATGGTATCCAATACAATGTGCCTGCTCTTTGTTTACTCATGGTTATCAAATTGGCATAACAGACTTGATCAAAATGTCCTTTGACTTTTATTAGTTAGTCCCTTTAATGAATTTTGTCCACTATTACTCCTATATGTCATTGGAATTCAAATGAAAAATTAACTACCCACCAAATTGTATTTTGCAAAGCAACAAAAACTAAGCTCAGGTTCCTGGAAAACTAGAAATTGTTTTCTTGGTCAAAAAAAGTACTGTCGTTATTAGACCAACTAAAATATATATACCTTCAGTAGAGGATGTGCCTACACACAAAAAATACTCAAATGGATCCATGATATAATTGCATGAGTATTCTTTACAGTTATGGAGATTGTCATCCTTGCCTAACTGAGTGATAGAACTCCTGCTCATGTTCTCCCATAAAATTGCCCCAAGAAGTTGAACTAATAGGGTGGGAGACTTTCACATGTTCTTTTAAAACCTCAAAAATAACAGTGGAGCATACAGACTGCCCATCAATTAAATTTTACTCTCACTATGTGGTAATATTTTTCTTTTTACCAAACATTCATCTGTTGATATTTTTTACATTTTTTCTTCTCCATAAATTTTAGTATATTGTCACCTGCACATATTCAGAGTAAGTCTCTTCAATGAACTTTGATGCTCAAATTCAATTCTTCTGAATCTGCAGTATTCTTTGATTACAAATCAAGTAGCGCAACATCCCTAGAAAGAGTCTGGCATTAAAAAGGTCATTTTTGTTTCACGGAGATGCTTCTGTTACTTATACCCCTTGTCTCAGTGACTGATTTGGGATTTTCTTCTAAGACTAGGATGCTCCACATGTTGTAGTTTTTGGTGGGAGAGGTCAAATCCTACTTAGACTTGCTCTTATTTTTGGACCTTTTATTTCCAGGTCCTACTTTTCCTGTTGGATCTGTGCTAAAAGTGCTTGAAGGTTTCAAGATCCCCCAGTAGTTGTAAGCAAGTGTTCTAGTCTTCATTTTTCTTTGGAGAACTTATATTCTTAAGACTGCAGACTCTCCTTTTCCTCTGAACCCAGGGTGCTCTGTACAGTGCAGTGCTGTCTCCTTGCCTCACATGGAGCTTTCCACTGTGGTTACTTTGGGCTTCCTGACATTTTGAAACAACTTTTCAGGTTTCAAGTGTTCCCAGAATGCCTCTAGTCGAAACACTAGAGGGTCTCTAGCTTCTTCACCTACATTAGTACTGTCTTTCTGGCACTTTCACAGTGGACTTAGTATTGTTATTGTGTTTCTTATGCTGCTCTACATGGAATGAGGAAGGTTGCCATTGTTTATATTTGAATATTTCTATCATTATTCTACCAATGTCTAAACAAAGAGCAGGAACATCATATTTGACCAACATTGTGAAATAGCTAAACAGATGAATCTAAAATATTTGGAAAGCTACAAACCTATACACCTTTTCAAATCTTTGCTGAAGTACATGTGCAAAATCTAAACTCCTCTAAAAGCATTGAAGCTTCCAGTGTAAAGGGAAGAAAAATGCAAATATCTAAATAAAATAACAGTAGATGATATTTGCATGTGGAAGTGTTTTAGATGCTGGAGGAAGAAAGTAGAAGGATGGTAGAGAAAAGGCAGCCACTCACCTAAGTTCTCCCAATAAGCCCTCCAAACACCGTAAAATAATGTCATAAAAAATTCCTGGAGCAGCAGAACCCACAAAAGGAAAGAAGGAAATGACTTTCTCACGAGGGTGAGAGAGGAATACAGTCCAGCACAGGCCACACAAACAAACTCGGAGCAACTGTATCACTGACAGAAGTGGAGGTTTCCAGATCTCTCAGCCCACAGAGGCCAAAGACAACATAGAGGGTCAGCAAGGAAGATTTGTCAGACCTGCATGACAGTGGAGCACAGTCCAGCACAAGCCATACCACATACACCAGAACCCAGCCCTAGCAAAGCAGGAGCAAGGTGTTGGGAGGCACTGAATCAGCAGGGAAAATATCTGCTTCTGGAGCTCTAAGCCCACAGAAGGTATGGAGGTTGAATGAATTGTCCAAAGAAGATTACAGGGGTCTCTTTGCTAGCCAGGACTTGGTTGCTTTGCCATATTCTAACATGGGTCACAATCCTGGGGAAGAGTCCCAGGGAAAGGTAGAGAACTAGCAAAACAGGGCTTGGGTCCCCAGTGGAGCAAGAACCTGCCTCACAGTTCCAGGGCAAAAAAGAGTGCTTGTGGTCACTTATAGACAAGAGCACATGCAAGGAGAGGAGGAAACACCCCTCTCCTTAGATCACACTACTTTGGAAGAACTAAAAACTTATAGGTGCCTAAAAGTATCTTTGAAAATACATGCAAAAACTACCTGAAGCTTCAGATAGTGGACCCTCCACCCTGGAAGCGGAGCTCTACCTTAACAAAGAGTTAAAAAATCAAGAAATAGGCTGGGAAAAACAAAAAACAGGAAAAAAAGTTCTGATCAAAGACACTATGGTGACAAGGAAGATCAAAACATGCAGTCAGAAGAAAATAAAAAAGGCAAATATCCTACATCCAAAGCCCCCAATAAAAATATGATTGGTCTCAGGGCAGCAAAGAGCTAAAAAAGGTTTTTGAAAATCAAGTAATAGAAGTAGAGGAAAAAATTTGGAAGAAAAATGAGAATGATGCAAGAAAATCACGAAAAAGGAGTTAACAGCTTGGTAAAGGAAACAGACAGACAGACACACAAAATATTGAAAAAAATAACACTTTAAAAACAGACTAGTCAAAATGGTAAAAGAGGTACAAAGAGTCATGGAGGAGAAGCTTGCCTTATAAAGCAGAATTGGCCAAATGCAAAAACAGGCACAAAAATTCCATGAAAAAAAAAACTTCTTGAAAAAAGATTTGACCAAATGGAAAAGGGGGTACAAAAGGTCACTGAAGAAAATAGCCCTTAAAATTATAATTGAACAAATGGAAGCTAATGACTTTATGATAAATCAAGATACAATAGAAGAAAGCTCAAAAATGAAAATAATACAACTGAACAATACCTCAGTGGAAGAAAAAATATTGACCTGGAAAATAGATTCAGGAGAGATCATTTAAAACCTGAAATCCATGATGAAAAAAAAAACCTATACTTCATCCTTCAGGAAATTAGCCAGGAAAACTGTCCTGATATTTTAGAAACAGAAGGTAAAAGAGAAATTGGAAGAATCCAATAATCACCTACAAAAGATATCCAAAAATAAAAACGGCCAAGAATATTATAGAAAAATTCCAGAGTTCCCTGGTCAAGGAGAAAAAATTGAAAGAAGTCAGATAGAAACATTTCAAGTATGGTAGAGCCATATGACCAAGAAGCACCTACCCAGCAGTGGGGATTAATGTACATTCAATGAGACAGAGGACTTTCAATCATTCTTGATGGATGAAACAACCAGAGGAGAATAGAAAATTTGGCTTTCAAATACAAGATTGGAGAGAAGTATAAAAAGGTAACCAAGAAAGGGAAATTATAGGGCACTTAACAAGGTTAAACTATTTATATTCCTTCATAGGAAGATGAGACTTGTAACTCATAAGAACTTTCTCAAACTTCTGGGAGACAAGATGGCAGAGTAAGTAATAAATCACTCCCACTCTCCTTTCCTAACCTTGAAAAACCCATTGGAAAAATTCTGGAGTAGTGGGGCCAGCAGAAAGATGGGGTGCAGCCTTTTTTAATTCATTAATAAGTCCATTTGCTATGGCTGAAGGGAACCAGTACTGGATGGGAGGTGTTCCAGCAAGCTAGCAGCAAGACCCACCTCAGCAAACCAGCAGTAGATCCTGAGTCTGAGGGTAATGTATGGCAAGCAGGACCCTGCTGTGTGCTTTCACACAGCCAAGGGAATCTGCAGACATCAGAGCAGAGAACCACTACTTACAGCACAGACGGATGTCCACCAGCTGTTGAGCCTACCTGTGCTCTAGCATAGCCCTTGGGGAGGAGGAGACTTCAAGTGGGCAGACCAACCCTCCCCCACACCTCACCCCATGAGCTTCAGTGTAACCCTGGGGAAAAGCAGAAAGACCTCACCTGGCCTAGGCACACATCAGCTGCTTCAGCTCAGCACCAAGTAAGCTATAGTATTATACAGCTTCTAGCTGCCAGAACTGGAGGCCCAAGCACACAAAGCCAGTAACCAGGCTCCTAGCCCCCAGGACAAGAAGTGCAGGACAGAGTCCACTGTACCCCAGAAGTAGAAATCCACTTTAAAAGCCAGGAAAAAGGCAAAAAATGAGAAAAAAGCAACTTAGAAAAGCAAAAACTATATGGGGACAGGGAAGATCAAAATAAAAATTCAGAAGAGGACAGCATTGTCACTATAACCACATCTGAAATCTCAAATGTGAACATGAACTGGACTCAAGCCCCAAAAGTCTTGGAAGACCTCAAGAAGGATTTTAAAAGTCAAATTAAAGAGGTAGATGAAAAATTGAACAATTTCTTTAAAAATACAATTGACAAAAATGAGGGGAAAATTCACTGAAGAAAACAACTCCTTAAATAGTAAAATTAGCCAAATGGAAAAAGAGGCACACAAGACAACTGGACAAAACAATTCATTAAAAATTAGAATTGAACAAATAGAAGCTAATGACTCTATGAGGCATCAAGAAACAGTCAAACAAAATCAAAAGAATGAAAAAATAGTAAAAAAAAACATAAAATATGTCTTTGTAAAAGAAATTGACCCAGAAAATAGATTCAGGAAAGAATATTTAAGAATTATTGCTCTTAAACCATGATGTAAAAAAAAAAAGCCTAGACAGGATCTTCCAAGAAATAATCAAGGAAAAGTTCCCTGAGGTCCAAGGAGAGGGTAAAATATCAAATGAATCCACCAATCACCTCCTAAAGGAGATCCCAAATTGAAAATGGCAAGGAATATTGTAGCCAAATTCCAAAATTATCAGATCAAGGACAAAATACTGCAAGCAGCCAGAAAGAAATAAATCAGATATCATGGAACTACATACAGTCAGGATCATGCAGGACCTTGTAGTTTCTACATTAAGATTGGAGGGCTTGGAATATGATGTTCCATAAAGCAAAGGCACTTGGATTACAAAGAAGACCAAGTACCCAGAGAAACTGAGCATAATTTTTCAGGGGAGGAAATGAACATTCAATGAAATAGGGGACTTCCAGACCTTCCTGATGAAATGACTAGAGCTCAATGGAAAAATTGATCTTAAAATATAAGACTCAAGAGAGGCATAAAAATGTAAACATGAAAGAAAAGAAGAAAAACAAAGTTATCCACAAAGGGCAAAGTTTTTCATCCCTACATGGGAAGACGATACTTGTAAATCTTGAGAATTACAACATTTAAAAGTGATATATATAGACAGAAGGTGTGGGTATAAATTAACTGATATTATGATAAGAAAACAAATTTAGGGATGCATTGGAATTGTAATGGGGGAAGAGGAAATGAGGAGGCATAAAGGGTAAATTACATCACACCAAGAAGCACAAAACATACTATAGTACAGGCAAAGAAGGGAGAGAGATGAGCATTGTTTGAATTTTACTCTCATTGGATTGGGTTTGAGGAGAACATAACATATTAATTTATGCATAGAAATCTAACTTGTCCTACAGTCAGTAGGAGAGGAAAGGAGAAAGAAAATGGGGGGGGGGGAGTTGGAAGGTAGGGTAGAAGTAGTAAGGGAAAAGGGAAAGAAAAGGGAAGGTGGCTGATAGAAGGGTGGGAAGATTGAGGGAGTCAGTAGTCAAAAGCAAAACTCTTTTGAGGATGGAAAGGGGGAAGGTAGAAATAACAGCATAAATGGGGGGAGGGAAATAGGATGGACAGAAAGACACAGATTGTAATCATAACTGTGAATGTGAAAGAGATGAACTCTCCCATAAAATGGAAGGAGATAGCAGAACAGATTAACAACCACAGAAAACTGAATGGAACTAGAAAGGAATATATCTTTTTCTCAGTGGTACATAGCACAAACAAAAAAAAATATTGACCATGTACTTGGGCATAAAAACCTCACAATCCAATGTAGATAGGCACAAATATTAAATGCATCCTTTTCAGATCATGATGAAATAAAATTATATATAATAAAGGGCCATTGAAAAATAGACTAAAAATTAATTGGAAAGTAAATAATATAATCCAAAAAATGAGTGGGTCAAGCAACAAATCATAGAAACAATCAATAACTTCATTCAAGAAAATGACAATAATGAGACAACATACCAAAACTTATGGGACGCAGAGAAAGTGGTTCTTAGTCAGTGCCCCTGGCCTGGCCTCCACCTTAGGTTCCTCTCTCTTGGTGTCTGCCTCCTCCTCTGCTGTGCCCATGGTCCCTCCAGGAGTCTGGGCCTGGGTCCAGGCTGGCTTGTTGGGCTGGGTGAACACAGCATAGTGAATGTGCATCATGGGGAGGATGCAAGCCTAGTGATGCCTCTGCTGCTGCCTCTGCTTGTTGTTGGCGTCACTGCTGCTGGCACTGAGCAGGCAGATGTCCTTACTGCTACTTCTGTTGCTGGGCTCAGTGGCCATGACAGCAGCTCAGGAACTGGGATTTCCAGGGTGGGAGGAGGTGAGCTGGCAGTGTTCCCAAATTCTGGCGACAAGCTTATGACCCAGAAGGCCCCATTGGTGCTGATGCTGAGCATGGCAGGCATTGTGTACTTCGCTATCAGAGACATCAGAACAAGAAGAAATAGAAAGACACAAAGATATGGAGTTTTGGACACACATCTAGCAAATATGGAATTAACACTTAGACCAAGTTAAGATAGTGACGATACAGCTTTGTTTGATGCCAATCATCCCAGAAGATAAAAATGTGACTTTCAATGAGAAAATTTCATTGGTAAACATCAAAGGAAGAAGCTTATGATTAAGGAATAAGAAGTCAATATCAGTCATAGCATGGTGGGTATTTAAGTTATGTATATTATGACCTTTAATTTGCTTTTGAAACTAATACTGTTTCAGTTTGTTGCATTGTTGTATATATAGGAATATTCTATTAATGAGCTCAAATATGAAGAAAAAGAAATGCAGTATAATAGAAATGTACTTGAAAATTACCATTAAAATAGGGTGTTTTCAGCTTTGTTTTCTTTATTGATTACCATCATGTGGTAAAAAGTTTCTCTTTATAGGCTAATCTGCTAATAGCAATTGTTTTGTTAGTGCAATGTTTTAAGCAATTATCAATTGTAACTACCCACTGAAGTACAAATTCTCTAATATAACTAGATTATTCTTTTTTTAAGTTTATTTTTAGTTTTCAGCATTCATTTCCACAAGATGTTGACTTACAAATTTTCTCCCCATCTCTACCCTCCACTCCACCTCAAGATGACATGTATTCTGATTGCCCCTTTCTCCAGTCTGCCCTCCCTTCTATCATTCCACTCCCCACCCCATCACCCTTCCCCTTACTTTCTTGTAAGGCAATATAAATTTCCATACCCCATTGCCTGTATATCTTATTTCCCAGTTGCATGTAAAAATAATTTTTTTAATATTTGTTTTTAGAACTTTGAGTTCCAGATTTTCTCCCTTCTTCCCTCCCTACCGAACCTCCTTGAAAAGGCAAGCAATTCAATATAAGTCACATATGTATTGTTATGCGAAACACCTCCATAACAGTGATGTTGTGAAAGACTAACTATATTTCCCTCCATTCTATTCTGTCCCCCTTTATCCAATTTTCTCCCTTGACCCTTGTAATATTAATTGAGTTGGGACTTTTTTTAAACTGTTTTAGAATGCTAAATTAATTTTCTTTGATTGAGCCTTACTGGGTGCAAAGCCCCAGTCCCAAACCCCTAATTACTAGGTGCTAAGCCTACGTGGGCATGAAGCCCTCAGAGTCCTAAGCGGAGTTGCTAAGACCAGAGCAAATAGTTTGCACCTAAGTTCTGGTTGCTCGGATGAAGTTTGAAGACTTCCAAAGACTGTATAAAAAGAGAGAACAGAGCTGATTGCTTGATGCTCTCTCTCCTGAAGGAGTGTTGGTGTGGGACTCTGGGCAGCTGCTCTGGAAATTTCTTCAATCAAGAAACTAACATTTTGTGAATGTGAAGTGAGCCTCATAGAGTTACCTTATATTAAATGACTTATCCAGTGTCACTTAAGTTTTGACAAAGATTTGAACTTAAATTTTCCTGACTACAAGTAAAATACTCCATTTCATTTTTCTTTTTTCCTTTTTTTTTTTTTTTTTTGCTTTTTGGCAGGGCAATTGGTGTTAAGTGACTTGGCCAAGTTCACACAGCTAGTACATGTGTCAAGTGTCTGAGGGCAAATTTGAACTCAGGTCCTCCTGACCAGGACCAGTGCTCTACTCACTGTGCCACCTAGCTGCCCCGCCATTTCTATCTATTATTTCTATCTGGCCCTTTTTTATTTTGTTAACCTGTTTATTCTGATACACTTAAATGAAACTTAATTTGTAAAAGAAAGAAAGAAACAAAAAACAAATAAACCTTTTCTACTTTATCTTTACTTTGCATAAAGAAAGAAACCAACTGACTTATTTGATGCGAAGTGATAATGTAAGTGATATTGTCATAAGCAACATTACTGTATTATTTTAAGACATAATAATAATCACAGCAAAATTACAAAGACAACATGGTGTGACTGATAAAGTGCTAGCCTTGGCAAAGAAGGCCTAGTTTCCAATCTTGGCTTGGAAGTATATTAGCTGTGTGAATGTAGGAGAGTAAAAATCAACATTTCAATTCACAAGATAATTTTTTTTCATCTCTGTATTTTTTTAGCTTTTATTGAGTATTTTATTTTTCCCCCAGGTACCTGTAAAAACAATTTTTAATACTCCTTTTTATAAGTTTAAGTTCCAAATTACCTCCCTTACTCCCTTCCCATGCCAACTCATTGAGAAGACAAGCAATTTGATATAGATTATATGCGTGTAGTCATATGTAAAACATATCTTAATAGCCATGTTGTGAAAGAAAGCAGAGACAAAAAAAAACAACTCAGAAAAAAGTATGCTTCAATTTGTATTCAGATATCATCAGTTCTTTCCCTGATGATGGATAGCATTTTTCATCATAAATCCTGCAGAGTTTTCTTGGATGGTTGTGTTGCTGGGAATAGTTAAAACATTCACAGCTGATCATCTTACAATATTGCTGTTACTTTGCACATGGTATATTTCACTTTGCATCAGCGTATGCAAGTGTTTCCAGGTTTTTCTGAGAGCATCCTGCTCATTATTTCTTTGTAGTATAATAGTATTCCATCATAATCACATACCACAACTTTTTCAACCATTCCCCAATTCAGTGGCTTCAACTCAACTTCTAATTCATTACTCCCAGAAAAGAACTGCTACAAATATGTTTTGTACATATAGGTCTTTTCACTTTTTTGTACTTTATCTCTTTTAGAATATAGACCTAGTAGTGGTGTTGCTAGTACAAAGGGTATGCATGATTTTAAAGTCCTTGGGTCACAGTTTAAAATTGCTCTACAGCATGGTTGAATCAGTTCATGAATCAACCAACAGTGTATTAAAGTCTCATTTTTCCCACATTCCCTCCATTTGTCATTTACAATTTCTGTTCAATAAGCCAATCTAATGGGTGTGAAGCACTATCTCAGGATTGTTTTAATTTGTATTTCTCCAATCAATAGTGAGATAGAGTATTTTTTTTCATATGGCTAGAGATAGCTTTGATTACTTCATCTGAAAACTCATCATAGCTATTGGTCATGTATCAATTGGGAAGTGGTTTTTATTTTTTATAAATTTGACTCGTTTCTCTCTATGTTTGAGAAATGAGGCCATCATTATAGAATCTTGCTTCAAAATTTTTTAAAAGTTACTATTGTTAACTTTATTTCCCTCCATCCTATTTCAACTGCCCCCATTTATTCTATTCTCTTTCTCCTTTCAACCTGTCCTTCCTCAAAAAGTGCCTTCCTTCTGACTACCCTTTCCCCCAATCCACCCTCCTTATATTATCCCCTTCCACTCCTAATTTCCTGTAGGGTAAAATAGATTTCTATACCAAAGTGAATGTGTATGTTATTCCCTCTTTGAGCCAATTATTATCCGAGTAAGATTCGCTCACTCCCTTTCACTTTCCCCCTTTTCCCTCCACTGTAAAAGATTTTTCTTGCCTCTTTTATGTGATATAATTTACCCTATTCTACCTCTCCCATTCCCTTTCTCCCAGTACATTCCTCTCTCATCTCTTAATTTTATTTTTAGATATCATTCTTTCATATTCAATTCACTCCTGTTCCCTCTGCCTACATATACTCTTTTAAACTACCCTAATAATGAGGAAGGTCTTATGAGTCACAAATATCATCTTCCCATGTAAGAATATAAACAGTTTAACCTTATTAAATCCCTTATGATTTTCCTTTCCTGGATACCTTTTTATATTTCTCTTGAAACTTGTATTTAAAGTCAAATTTTCTATTCAACTTTGATCTTTTCATCAAGAACACTTGAAAGTCCTCTATCTCATTGAATATACAATTTTCCCCTAAAAGATTATACTCAGTGTTTCTAGGTATGTTATTCTTGATTTTAACCCTAGATCCTTTGCCCTTTGGAATATCCTATTGCAAGTCCTCTGATCCTTTAATTTAGAAGCTGATAAATCTTGTGTCATCCTGACTGACTCCACCATACATGAATTGCTTCTTTCTGGCTGCTTGAAATATTTTCTCCTTGGCCTGGGACCTTAGAATTTGGCTAAAATATTCCTGGGAGTTTTTATTTTGGGATCTCTTTCAGGAGGAGACTGGTTCATTCTTTCCATTTCTATTTTAACCTCTGATTCTAGACTATCAGGGCCATTTACTTTGATTATATTTTGAAAGATGATGTCTAGTCTTTTTATTTTTTTATCATAGCTTTCAGGGAGCCCAATAATTTTTAAATTCTCTCTCCTGGATCTTTTATTTAGTTCTTTTTTTTTAATTGCATCTTGATTTCTCATAAAGTCATTAGCTTCTACTTGCTCCATCATAATTTGTAAGGGATAATTTTCTTCAGTGAGCTTCTGGACCTCCTTTTCCTTTGGGCCAATTCTGCTTTTTAAGGCATTATTCTCCTCATTGTCTTTTGGGACCTCTTTTACAATTGGGCTTCATCAGTTTTTGTTTGTTTGCTTTTCTGGAAAAGTCAGCATAAAACATGTTATTGCTATATGTGGTGGAGAAGAGTGGGTAGTGGCAGTTTCTCTTACCAAATCACTACACAGGACAGCAAAAGGGGGAGAGGCGGGAGTCATAGAGAAGGAAGGTGAGGGAGGATGGAGGAGTATCAGCAGTAGGGGAGCTGAGCATCAAAAACAGGAGGTGTTGAAGCTGTTATGACTAGCATCAACTTTTGTTTCTTTGTTTCTTCTCTTTTTTGGTAGAGAACAAGGGATGATTTCCTGTGACAATGTCGGGGCTTTTGTTATGCTGGAAATTGCTACAAATAGCACCTTCAATTTAACAATCAATTCATGTTCTTGGAATTTAGGTAGCTGTGGAGCTTTGATGGCTACTGGAGATTTAAACAGTCCTCCAAATCCATTATAAAACAAGATGGAAAAAAAAGTCAGGCATCAACAAAGTAGGTTTGTATTGACCTGAGTTGTCCTGTACATAAGATATCAAGTGGGGTATCAAACACTGCATCAAAAATATCTTCTTTCAAAAGGCAGAAGTTAAAATGGGGTGGGGAATGAGGCTTGGGTGGTTGAAGTAGCTTCTCCTTCCCCACCTTCATTTTGGACAGGGTGAGTGATATGCTCCAAGTAAATCATTCAACATGGAGAATGGGTCAGCCCTCAATAACTCCTTGATCTGCTATGGCTTTAGAGAAGCAGCAACTTTTTAAATACACAATAGATAGATTTCATCAAAAAAAATAAGACAAAGATTTTCTCTGTCCAAATAATTCCTATTCTAAGATTAACCCATCTTGTACTGTTAATGCTTGATTATACACTTAATGTTAAATCTATACCCCAAAGATTTCAATTTAAATCTAGACTCCAAAAACAGAAAGATGAATGACTTGACAAGTTGAGGTTTATGGTGTTTAGTTTAGAAACAACAAGGAGGAATTTGGAAGCAAAGCCAAGTGATAACACATTCAGTGGGATATCAGGGAAAAGCTCCGTAAAATTCATGTGCTTTCTTCTTGAAGCTGAGACTCTGTTCTCCTCCAGTAAGCAATTTATTTGGAAGAGAAAAGCCAGAGTCTCAAGAAACAGGGAGCTAGGGGAAGAATCCATTCCCGTCATTGCAATTTTATAAGTTCCACATCAAAGATGAGAGTAGTATTTGCTGGAATAATGCCTGGGTAACCAGGGGAAGCGTAATCATAGTCTGGAGGGATGGACATTTTTGCTCTCTGGCCCACATTCATCTGGTCGACATCTACTCCCCAGCCTTGACTCACCTCTTGCTTGGCCATCACAAACTTAAAGGGTTTATTTCTGTCAGGGGAGGAATCTATCTATTTTTCCTATCTTCAAGCATCTCAGTGTAGTGGATCACATGGGTCTGGCCACACTTGGGGAAAGTGGGCCTGTCTTCAAGGCAGATGGTTTCCACCTGCACTCCAATCTCTCCCAGCCTTGAGCAGGTCAGGGATCACTGTTCTGTGCGGCATCAGAAGCAGGCAACACAAGGAAGGAGGCTGGAGGGTCTAACAGTGGACCGCATGTGCAACTCCCCAGATGAAGAGACTGGTACAGGCATGGGCCTCGGTAGTTTTTTACCACTCCCCTACCCTACCCCATGCTGCCTCATCAGTTTTTTAAAGTATTATTTTCTTCAGTATTTTTTTTTTGTATTTCCTTTACCAAGCTGATGACTCCTTTTTCATGATTTTCTTGCATCACTCTCATTTCTCTTCCCATTTTTCCTCTATCTTTCTTATTTAATTTTAAAATTTGCTTTCAGCTCTTCAATGGCCTGAGATCAATTCATATTTTTCTTGGAGGTTTTTTTATGTAGGAGCTTTGACTTCGTTGTGTTCTTCTGAGTGTGTGTTTTGATCTTTCTTGTCACCAAACTAAGATTCTATAGCCTGAGTTTTTACACTGTTTGCTCATTTTTCCAGCCAATCACTTGACTTTTTAACTCTTGGTTAAGGTAGAACTCTACTTCTAGTGTGTAGGTTATACTGTACCAAGCTTCAGGCATTGCATGCCATTGTTTTCAGAGATACTTCTAGGGACCTATAAGTTTTCAGTTATTCTAAGGTGGTATGATCTAAGGAGAGGTGTTCACTCGGGTCATTAAGTGACCACAAGTATTCTTTTCCACCCGGGAACTATGAGGAGGGTCCCCCCTCTACGGTTGTTACAAATTCTGCTGTACCAGTGTTTCTCTTCACCCTGGGACTGCCACCCAGGACTGTGACCTGAATCTGAATATAGGCAAAGTAAGAGAGTTCTGCCTTACTGCTAGCAAAAAGACCCCTGTAAGCTACTTCTGACCAGTTGTTTCACCCCCTTGCCCTCTGTTGGCTGAAAAGTCAGGAAGCAGCTGGTGGTGCTGGAGCTGCTAATTTACTCACTCTTAAGGCCTGCTCTTGGTTTTGTGGGGTCCATGCTGTGCTGGTGCAGCCTGTACTGAACTATGGTCCACTCTCACCAAGGTATGACAGACCTTTCCTGCTGACCTTCTAAGTTGTCTTTGGCCTCTGTAGGCTAAGAGGTATGAAAACCTCCACTACTGCCAGTGATTCAGTTGCTCAGCAGCCTGCTCTGGGTTTGTTTGTGTGGCCTATGCCAGACTGCACTCTGCTCTGACCCTGGTGAAACATTTCTTTTTTGCAGATCTTCCAAGTTGTCTTGGGCTGGAAATTTGTTTTACTCTGTCTTTTTATGAGTTCTGCTGCTCTAGAATTTGTTTAGAGTCATTTTAACAGTATTTGGAGGAGTTTGGGGGAGAGTTCATGTGAGTCCCTACTTTTATTCTGAAATTTTAAATAAATCAAAATTGCAAACCCTTGTGCTCTCCAACATTGACACCTCTGATTTCGAAATTCCCTAGAAATGTGAAATCATGTGTCTGAAACAAAACAAAAGCAATAAACATATTTTAGAATATGTAACTGTTAATGACAATTTCCCCTGCACCCCCTCCCTCCCAATGGCATGTTTACACTAACATTATTGTTCCTACTGGTTTATTTTCTCTTTAGAGAAATGCAAAGTGTCTATCACCAAATCACAAGATTTCTATCTGGTTTTATTTTCCATATCTTTTCTACATATTTCAGTAGTACAGAAAGGAGAAATACTTTTGAAATAATTATAGATATTGAACCATTTACCTTGTGGGTATATGACCTGAGTGCCTTTTTTTTTCCAAATACTTTATTTGCTGTTTTCTTGTACCTTTTTTCTTGGCTTCAAAAGTTTGCTCCTTGGGAATGAAGCAGTTGTGAAAATTTTAGGAGAATTAGGCTATAGCTCATGTAAATGTATTTAAAAAAAACAACCCAGATTATGTGTGAGAAAACATAGTTTGACTTTTATTATCCTATAATTTGATATTACTTAGAATAAACCAAAGTAACCTTAGAAATGTTTTCTCCCTGTTTTCTCATCCTAAACATCATTCTTGTGCCAGAGTGAGGTTAAGCTATTCAGTATTCTAGGCAGGAGATATTGCACTAATGGGGCCACAAAAGTAGCTATGGGGCACAAACCAAATCAATTGAGGAATAAACTGGGTGTTGTTATTGGTAGGGGCTTTCACTTGGAGCCCTAGAGTTACCAGATGGGGCTATGTTCCTCCCAAACTACAATGAAATTATGGCTCCATCTTTATATGTAAGACCACCACACAGAAGAATCCTCTCCCCACTACAGTATACATACATACTATACATATATACATACGTATACATATGTGTATATGTACATATGTTAAAAGTTTTATACAAAAATAGAAAACCACTTAAAATTGAGGGATGTGTAGTGGCTTACGTAAAGCCAGTTGCTAAGAGAATAGATATGATTGAGAGGTTACCATTTCCTACTTGAGGATAATTTGGTGGTCAGAGACCATTAATCCTTTAATGTCTTATCCAGCCATACAGATTAATTCTGCCACTTTTCAGAGACAGTAAGATGATTTCAGTCTTGAGGCTTTTACTCTCAGAACACTTTAAAAGTACAAATTTTTACTGTATAAATTAAAATTCAAAATTATTCATTTCATGGTTCAATCATTGAGATTGAATCATTGGTCAAAATGGATGAATTTATCTTTCTTAATGACCAAAGACCTAAAGCAGTCTGCAAACTTAAATTATAGACATATAGATATGTATATGTGTGTCAATATATATGTGTATATATATATGTGTATATATATGTATATATATATACATATATATATATATATATATATATATGATGACCAATTTACTAAAAGATTAGTATCTTTAAATGAATCAAATATTCAGGAAATATCACCAGTTAGTAGAAATTGTGTTATAAGCACAGCATAAATTTCAAGCTCACCTGAAAATATATGTCTACAAATTGATTAAGCCATTTTTGTAAAATTATGTGTCACAACTGCTCCAAGTTAATTACTTCTTGAAATTAATTTAGAATTTTACTGAATCCCCCAAAAAATACAAATAAGAGAGTCAGTAAGATACAGTGGTTAAAGGGCTGGCATTTGATCAAAATATAGGGTTCAAGTCATGCTTTTGACACATCTTAGCTGAGCAATCATGAAAGAGTCACTGGGCTTGTAATAGCCCCCAGGGAATTTGCTAAGACTTCAGAGAAGTTGCTGACCTTCATCAGTTGATGGGTAGCATTTCCACTTAGTGAATTATTTATGCTGATGAAACCATAGATTCAAGCCACCAAACCCCAGAAGCAAAAAACCTAAGCTAGATTTGTGAGAGGTGTGTGTGTGTGTGTGTGTGTGTGTGTGTGTGTGTGTTTGTGTTTGCTTTGATTTATGATTGGGTTTCAATTCACAGCTTTTTCCAAAATTCCTTATGCCATTTCAAAAATTATGCTATATTATGTTTTTCAAAATAATCAATTATTCCATTTTCAGGAATATTTTTACATAATCTTTAAATAAATGTAACTGTATTAAAAAGCTGGTCAATGCGCAATGTTGCTGTTACTGTGTACAATGTTCTCCTGGTTCTGCTCCTTTCACTCAGTTTCAGTTTATGTATATCTTTCCAGGTTATTCTAAAATCTACCTGCTCATCATTTCTTATAGAAAAAAATTGTATTCCATTACATACATATATCATAACTTGTTCAGACATCCTCCAATTGATTGGCATCCACTCATTTTCCAGATCTTGGGCACCACAAAAAGAGTTGCTATGGATATTTATGTATATGTGAGCCCTTTTCCCATTTTTTTATCTCTTTGGGATACAGGTCTAGTAGTAGTATTGCTGGATCAAAGGGTATGCACAGTCTTATAGCCCTTTGGGCATAATTCTAAATGGTCTCCAGAATGGTTGGATCAGTTCCCAACTCCACTGAAAATGCATTAGTGTTCCAATTTTCCCACATTTTCTCCAACATTTATCATTTTCCTGTTTTGTCATATTAGCCAATATGATAGGTGTGATATGGTACCTCAGGGTTGTTTTAATTCACATTTCTCTAGTCAATAATGATTAAGAGCATTTTTTTTCCATATGACTATAGATATCTTTAATTTCTTCATCTGAAAACAGCCTGTTCACATCCTTTGACCATTTATCAATTGGGGAATGACTTGTATTCCTATGAATTTGACTCAGTTCACCATATATTTTGGAAGTAAAGCCATTATCAAAGACATTAGCTGTAATTTTGTTTACACAGCTTTCTGATTCCCTTCTAATCTTGTTTGCACTGGCTTTGTTTGTGCAAAACTTTTTAATTTAATGTAATCAAAATTATCCATTTTGCATTTCATAATCTTCTCTATCCACTGTTTGGTCATAATTTCTTTGCTTATATTATCAGCCTTTATATATAAATTGTGTACCCATTTTGAATTTATTTTAGTATACAGTGTAAGATATTGGTATATACCTAGTTTCTGCCATATTGTTTTGCAGTTTTCCCAGTAGATTTGTCAAATAGTGAATTCTTATACCAGAAGCTAGAGTCTTTGAGTTTATCTTTTTTTATGTGTCCCAGTTAATAAGTTCCTTGGAAAATGTTTATAAATAACAGGATTTTCATATAGACATAAAAAATATATGCTACATGTGATAAATGATAGGTGTTTATAATACCATATACAGATAGATATATATGTTAGTATACATGATTGTGAGTGGCTACATATTATCTCTCTCTATATATGAACTAGTATATCCATAGTGTGTGTGTGTGTGTGTGTGTGTGTGTGTGTCTGCGTGTGTGTGTATGTATGTGTATATATTCTGTATCCTGTATACGGAACACAAGAACATTTTGGATTCCTCTAGATCTACCTTCTTTAAATACGGTTCTTATGCAGCTCTTAATTAATTTCACACTGGGACTGGGTTCAAGGTTGGATCTGTTTGTCTTTACCTTTATCTGCCAGGGTGGAGGTTGGGATGGGGGGTAGGGACTAATTTGTTCTGTTAGCAAATGACCAACCTGAATGCTTGGTTAGGCTCAGTTCCTAAGTCAAGTAACCATGATTTCAGTGCTAGAAGTTATAAAAAGAGTCATAACAGACTGAAAAGCCTGTAATCATAGTGGGGAAAACAGGAATAGTATGATTAGAATAAAATACTCTACAAGATGTTAGTATGGATAAACAGTTCTTGAATAGTTGCTTTCTCTTCAACTAATACTAATACCTTGACTATTTTTTAAATTAAATTAACAAGAGGGGGGCGGAGCCAAGATGGCCGCGTGAAGGCAGCATCTTACCGGAGCTCTCTCACAAGGTCTTTCAGATTTCTACAAAAAAGTGAATTTGAGGAGATTTGAGAGAGTCAGAAACCGCGAGCAGTCTGTGTGGGGCAAATTTCCGAGCCGGGAGAGTCTGAAAGGCTGAAGACACGATCCTGTAGGCTCGGAGAGTGCTCGGCTGTGGAGCTGCTCCAAACCAAAGTGGAAGCTGCCGGCGGGGAAATCCACGTGGGAGACGGGCTGGGAGAAAGCTGGGCGCCCGAAACCGGCAGAGATCCCCAGGACTCCCAACACAGGATGGCAGTCTGTGGGAGCGACGAGAGGCAGCGCAACGCCACCGGGATACACTGAATCCAGAGGTTTGCAACCCAAACATATGAACCGCGGCTTCTTGAACTTCCGGGAGTTCTTAATGTCCAGATAAACAGCTCTAATACCTCCCCTCCCCACCCAGAGAATCCCTCGGGGAAAAAAAAAAAAAAGAACCCTGGAACTGAGCAGAAAGTAGTGGGGCTTCAGTGGTTAAATAGCAGAAATTCATTAGACCCAGAGGGGCAGAGTCGGCAGGGGTCAACGCCAACAGCCCAGACGTAACCTTGCTCCCCCAGGGGAAGTGCCAGAAATCAGCTCAAACAACAAACAGCTGAGACCATTGCTGAAAAGCAAGTGCTGGAGAGCACCCACAGGGAGTGAGAGGCCAGGGAGCCAGATCCCTCCCCCACACCTCAGGAAACTGAAGGTTATAATTCTAGACTCACAACCCCCAGAATAAGAAAGCTGGGACAGAAAGCCCTGAGACCCACAGATATAAATTCATTGTAAAGCCAGCAAAAGGCAAACCAACATGAAGAAGAGCACAAAAAAACCGAGGACAATAGATTCTTTTTATGGAGACAGGCAGGATCAAAATATCAACACAGAAGAGGATAGCAATGACATGGTAGATACATCAGATACCTCAAAAGCTAATATGAACTGGTCTCCAGCCCAAAAAGCACTGCTGGAAGAGCTAAAGGAGGATTTTAAAAACCAAATTAGGGAGCTAAAAGAAAATATGGAAAAATGGAAAAAATGGAAAAAAAATTCACTGATGAAATCAAGTCCCTAAAAAATAAGATTGGCAAAAAGGATACGGAGATTCAGAATCTAGAGAGAGAAAAGGACACCCTCAGAGGAGAAATCAACCAATTGAAAATGGAGACTCAAAAGCAAAATGTAAACACCAAATCATTCAAAATTAGACTTGAGCAAGTGGAAGCTAATGAATCTATGAGGCATCAAGAAGTAATAAAACAAAACGTAAAGAATGAAAAAATAGAAAAAAATGTGAAATATCTGATTGGCAAAACAACTGACCTGGAAAATAGATCCAGGAGAGACAATTTGAGAGTTATTGGTCTACCGGAAATCCACGATGAAAAAAGGAGCCTTGACAGTATCTTCGAAGAAATTATCAAAGACAACTGCCCAGATATCCTAGACCAAGAGGGCAAAATAGTCATTGAAAGAATTCACCGATCACCCCCTGAAAGAGATCCCAAACTGAAAACACCAAGAAATATTATAGCCAAATTTCAGAGCTATAAACTGAAGGAGAAAATACTGCAAGCAGCCAAAAAGAAGCAATTCAAATATCGTGGAACTACAGTCAGGATCACGCAGGATCTCTCAGCTTCCACATTAAAAGACAGGAGAAATTGGAATATGATATTTCGAAGGGCAAAGGAGCTGGGACTACAACCAAGGATCAACTACCCAGCAAAACTAAGCATAATTTTCCAGGCAAGGCGATAGACATTCAATGAAATAACAGAATTCCAGACCTTCCTGATGAAAAGGCCAGAACTCAATGGAAAATTTGATCTCCAAATACAAAACTCAAGAGAGACATAAAAAGGTAACCAGGGGAAAAAACCCCACAAGCCTTATTAACCAAAAAGGGTAGGTTGTATACACCTCTATGTGGGATTATATCATCTTATGTATGTTTTTTATGTATGTATGTATATATATATATATATATATATATACATATATATATATATATATATATATACATATATAAGTCATTCTTGTGAATGGTACAACTTTTATGACAAATGAAAGGGGTATACATAGGTTGTGAATGCCTGTATAAATTAACTGATGTAAAGATATAAAATATAAATAAGAGATATAAAGGGAGGTCTATGAGGGAAGTGGTAAGGAGGTAGTAGAAAAGGGTAAATTACACCAAAGGAAGTGGCAAAAAAACATATTATGGTAGAGGGAAAGAAGGGAGGGAGAAGAGCAGTATTTGAGCTTTACTGTCATCTGATCTAGTTCAAGAAGGGAATAACATACCCGGATAAGTTTAGAAATCTCACTTGTCCTATGGGAAGTGGGAGGGTAAGGGGGGAAAAAGGGAGGGGGGTGGGCAGAAGGGTGAGGAGAAGTAGCAAGTGGATAACGGTAAGACAACGGAGGGGAATAAAGAGGGAGGGTTAACTGAGGAAAGTGGCGGTCAAAAGCAAAACTTTGTTGAGGAGGAGAAGGGGAAAGGGAGAAATAAAAGCATAAACAGGGGAAATTAGGATGGAGAAAAAGACACAGATAGAAATCATAACCCTGAACATGCAGGGGATGAACATTCTCACAAAACAGAAGCAGATAGCAGAATGGATTAAAAACCATAATCCTACAATATGCTGTTTACAAGAAACGCATCTGAAACAGGAGGATACACACAGGGTTAAGGTAAAAGGCTGGAGTAAAATATATTGTGCCTCAGCTAAAGTAAAAAAAGCAGGTGTAGCAATCCTAATCTCAGACAAAGCAAAAGTAAAGATAGATCTAATTAAAAGAGATAAGGACGGACATTATATCCTGCTAAAAGGCACCATAAACAATGAAGCATTATCATTGCTTAACATATATGCACCAAGTGGTAAGGCATACAAATTCTTAGAAGACAGGTTAAGGGAGTTACAGGAAGAAATATACAGCAAAACTATAATATTGGGAGACCTCAACCTCCCCCTTTCTGAACTTGATAAATCTAACCTCAAAATAAATAAGAAAAAAGTTAAGGAGGTTAACGGAATTTTAGAAAAGGCACATATGATAGACCTCTGGAGAAAACTGAATGGGGATAAAAGGGAATATACTTTCTTCTCAAAAGTACATGGCACATACTCAAAAATTGACCATGTACTAGGGCATAAAAACCTCACAATCCAGTGCAGAAAAGCAGAAGTAGTCAATGTATCCTTTTCAGATCATGATGCAATAAGAATCATTTTTAATAAAGTACCATGGAAAAATAAGCAAAAAACTAATTGGAAACTAAATAATTTAATTCTAAAGAGTGAGTGGGCCAAAGAACAAATCAGAGAAACAATTAATAATTTCATTCAAGTGAATGACAATAATGAAACAACATACCAAAACTTATGGGATGCAGCAAAAGCAGTTCTTAGGGGGAGTTTTATATCTCTAAATGCCTACATGAATAAAATAGGGAAAGAGGAGATCAATGATCTGGGCATACAGCTGAAAAAGCTACAAAAAGAGCAAATTGAAAACCCCCAATTAAATACCAAATTAGAAATACTGAAAATCAAAGGAGAGATTAATAAAATTGAAACCAAGAAAACTATTGAATTAATAAATAAAACAAAGAGCTGGTTTTATGAAAAACGCAATAAAATTGATAAACCTTTGGCCAATTTGATTAAAAAAAGGAAAGAAGAAAATCAAATGACCAGTATCAAAAATGAAAAGGGTGAGGTCCCCTCTAATGAAGAGGAAATCAAAAGAATAATTAGGAATTATTTTGCCCAACTGTATGCCCATAAATTTGACAACCTTAGAGATATGGATGAATATCTACAAAACCATAAACTGCCCAGACTAACAGAGAAGGAAGTGAAATTTCTTAATGACCCCATATCAGAAAAAGAAATTGAGCAGGCCATCAACGAACTCCCTAGGAAAAAATCTCCAGGGCCAGATGGTTTTACATGTGAATTCTATCAAACATTTAAAGAACAACTAATTCTAATATTTTGTAGACTATTTGGGAAAATAGGTGAAGAAGGAGTCCTACCAAATTCTTTTTATGACACAAATATGGCACTAATTCCCAAACCAGGTAGAGTTAAAACAGAGAAAGAAAATTATAAACCAATTTCCCTAATGAATATTGATGCAAAAATTTTAAATAAAATATTAGCAAAAAGATTGCAGCAACTCATTACAAGAATAATACACTATGACCAGGTGGGATTTATTCCATGAATGTAAGGCTGGTTCAATATTAGGAAAACTATTAGCATAATTGACCATATCAACAACAAAACTAGAAGAAACCATGTGATCATCTCAATAGACGCAGAAAAAGCCTTTGACAAAGTACAACACCCATTCCTATTAAAAACACTAGAAAGCATAGGAATAAGTGGAACCTTCCTCAAAATCATAAATAGCATCTACCTAGAACCATCGACAAGCATTATTTGTAATGGGGATAAGCTAGATGCATTCCCAATAAGATCAGGGGTGAAACAAGAATGTCCAATATCACCCCTATTATTCAATTTGGTACTAGAAACATTGGCTGTAGCAATTAGAGAAGAAAAAAAATTGAAGGAATTAGAATAGGAAAAGAAGAAACTAAATTATCACTTTTTGCAGATGATATGATGATTTATCTAGAGAATCCTAGAGAATCAAGTAAAAAACTACTTGAAATAATAAACAACTTTAGCAAAGTTGCAGGATATAAAATAAACCCACATAAATCCTCAGCATTCCTATACATTACTGACAAAGCCCAACAGCAAGAGATAGAAAGAGAAATTCCATTCAAAGTTACTGAAGGCACTATAAAATACTTAGGAGTCTATTTGCCAAGACAAACCCAGGGCCTATATGAACATAACTATGAAACACTTTTCACGCGAATAAAATCAGATCTAAATAAATGGAAAAATATCAGTTGCTCATGGTTAGGCCGAGCTAATAGAATAAAAATGACAATTTTACCTAAATTAATCTATCTATTCAGTGCCATACCAATCGAACTACCAAAAAATGTTTTTACTGAGCTGGACAAAATAATAACAAAATTCATTTTGAAAAACAAGAGGTCTAGAGTATCTAGGATATTAATGAAAAGATATGCTAGAGATGGTGGCTTAGCCACACCAGATATTAAACTGTACTACACAGCAGCAGTCATCAAAACTGCCTGGTACTGGTTAAGAAACAGGGGTGTGGATCAGTGGAATAGGATAGGTACACAAGTAGGTGAAATCAACAAGTTTAGCAATCTACTCTTTGATAAACCCAAAGAGGCCAGCTTCTGGGCTAATAATTCACTATTTCACAAAAACTGTTGGGAAAATTGGAAAATGGTAGGGCAAAAACTGGGCATAGACCAATATCTTACACCATATACCAAAATAAAGTCAAAATGGGTTCATGATTTGGGAGTAAATGTTGATACTCTAAGTAATTTGGGAAAGCAAGGAACAGTTTACTTATCAGATTTGTGGAAAAGTAAAGAATTCATGACCCAACAAGAGATAGAGAGCATTACAAAATGCAAAATGGATAATTTTGATTATGTCAAATTGAAATGTTTTTGTACAAAAAAGCCAATGCAACAAGAATTAAGAGGGAAGCAGAAAACTGGGAGAAAATCTTTGCAACTAGTATCTCTGATAAAGGCCTCATCTCTAAAATATACAGGGAGCTGAACCAAATATATAGGAATACAAGCCATTCCCCAATTGAGAAATCGTCAAAGGATATGAACAGGCAGTTTTCAGAGGAAGAAATTAAAGCTATCTACAAACATATGGAAAAATGCTCTGGATCACTACTGATTAGAGAAATGCAAATCAAAACAACTCTTAGATACTACATCTCTCCTGTCAGATTGGCTAAAATAACAAAACAGGAAAATGATAAATGCTGGAAAGGATGTGGGGAAATTGGAACATTGTTGCACTGCTGGTGGAGTTGTGAGCTGATCCAGCCATTTTGGAGAGCAGTTTGGAACTATGCCCAAAGGGTTATAGAAATGTTCATACCCTTTGACCCAGCAATACCACTTCTAGGGTTGTATCCCAAAGAAATCACAGAAGCGGGAAAGGGACCCATATGTACAAAAATATTTGTAGCAGCTCTTTTTGTGGTAGCCAAGAATTGGAAATCAAAGGGATGCCCTTCAATTGGGGAGTGGCTGAACAAGCTGTGGTATATGAAGGTGATGGAATACTATTGTGCCATAAGAAATAGCATTGATGTAGACTTCGTAACAACCTGGAAAAACCTACACAACATAATGCTGAGTGAGCAGAGCAGAGCCAGGAGAACATTGTACACAACCACAGATATATGGATTCTGTGAGGACGAACCGTGACATACTGCGCTCGTCTCAGGAACCTAAGGGGCAAGGACAACTCCAGGGGACTCACGATGGAGAATGCTATCTTCATCCAGAGAAAGAACTGTGAAGTTTTAATACGGATCGAGGCACACTACATGCTCGCCTTTTCTGCTTCTCTTTTGTTTTTGTTTTTGGGTTGTTTTTTTTTTTTTGGTTCTGTTTCTTCTTTCTCATGATTCATTCCATTGGTCAAAATTCTTCTCCACAACTTGACTAGTGCATAAATTAATTCAATGCGAAGTTATACATGACAGTTATATGAGACTTCATGCCATCTTGGGGAGAGAGGAGGGAGGGAGGGGAGAAAAACTGGAACTCAAAACCATGTAGAACAGTGTGTGGTAAACTAAAAATAAATAAATAAATTTATAATAAAAAAATTAAATTAACAAAGGTAAAACACAAATAATAACACATACAATTACAGCATAGGAAATTAGATGGTACTAAAAATTATAAACCAGAAATGAGAAGCACAAGATGTTACAAGGAAATGAACTTCTTAGTCACTTCTTCAAAATTTTTATAACATTCTTTGATTAAAAAGATGAATGCTCCTGAGAATTATGAATATCTCTTTATTAATTATATGTACAAAATATTATATTAACAATAATATGTGTTACAAAACAAAAAAGTAGAAATTTTTACTAAAAGGAAGAGAGAAAAATGAAATAACATTTGATGCTAGAGTTAGTACGGAGCCACTGTAGTTTATCGTATAGGTCAATAACTTGGTTACATCTCTTTGGGAAAATCACTTTGGCTGTTACGTTTTCGATGAGTTTGATGAAAGGAGAGTCTTGTGGTTGAAACATCTATGTAAAGTTCAAATGAAAGTTATGGGAGGGCTAAAGTAAGTTGATGGTTATGTTAGTAGATACACGATTATAATTACACATAAAAAGTCATTTAAAATCTCTAACCCTCACTTTGCTCATATGTAAAGTGAGAACAATTAAATTTTGTGCTGCCTTACAGGGATACTCAAAGCAATTTTCTCATTAAACCTTAAAGTCTTCTATAAATTAATTATTATTCAATAAAAACCATATTCACTCATGGGAGGGTTTCATTTTTTAAGCTTGTTTTTCTGTGAAGATGATATTATGATGGTAGATACTATGTGAAGAAGATATTATGATGGTAGGTATTTCCTCCAATGAGACAGACTGAAGATCCTTCATTCCTTCTTAACCTGTGTGAATCTTGGCTGAAGCCTTTCTCTTAGCTCAGTTATTTGAAAAGTCCTTTATTGCTCCACCATTCTGTCAATTATCAATAGAAAATCTACACATTGGCCTGGAAGTCTCCTTCTGTGTCTCTCAATATTTGGGAATTATTTGGAGGCCTTTTCCTAATCCTTTCTTTCAATTAGTATTATGATAAATTGTCATGATATTATCAGAGTTCAAAAGATGGACGCTTCTGAGTGTGAGATATGTAAACTAATGGAAAGCTCTCTGAAACTTTACAAATATAATTTTGTCAAATATCCTCTTCTTATTCTACTTTGGACCCAATTCATGATCCATATGCAATGACTATCTAAGATATATGATTGATGAACTAGTGTGGTATCATGAAGAGAGTACCAAGATGGAGTCAGAGGACCTGGCTTTAAATTCTGCCTCTATCACTTACTATCTATATGACCTTATGCAAATGCCTTGTCTCTCTATAACCCAGTTTTTGCATATATAAAATAATAGGATTGCATTAGATAATGCCTATAGTAGCTTCTAACCCCAAATTCAATATAAGAATTATCTAAATAGACTAGAGCAGTTGTTCAATCACAGAAATATCACTTTTGGTTTTCTTTCCATTGATTTTCATCCAATTTGCTGGATTTCTTCATGTTGACATGTCTTTTCAATATTTGAGTAATACGTTTCCATCCTCTTTACCTTTTATCTATTTCTTTTTTAATCCTGTTTTAATCATATGTGTTGGTAAGCAAAATGGCCTTTGTTTTCTTTCAGTAACTCAGTGTATTTCATTGAGACTTGCTAGGTGCTGGGCCCCAGGCCCAGAGCCCTATTAGGTGTGGAACCTATGTGGGTGTGGATTGGTGACTGGGGTGGGGCCCAAGTTGGGGCTGGCTAAGGGGAGGTGTTAACTCCAGAGCCATGCCCTATCGGGTGTTAACCTAATCTATGCAGATGTGAACCTCCCAGGGTCCTAAGGGGAGGGGTCAACTCAAGAACCAATCACCAGAACCTGGGCTGTGGTCATTCAGATGACGCTTGATGATGTCAAAACTCTATAAGAGGAGAGAAGACAGCTTGAAGATCCCTTTTACTGTTGGAACTCTACCTGCAGCAGTGGTGGTGAGCATGACTCTGGGCCAGCCCTTGTTCCAAGCTCCCAGGCTGAACCTAGATGTTGGTAACTATGAATTGTATTGGGTCTGTCTGTTGATATTTGTAATTTGTTTGTATTTTATTCTGAAGTTCAGGATGCTAGCTTTTTCTCCTGAACTAAGTGAATGCTGTCTGTATGCTGGATTAAAGTAAGCTTGTCAACTCCTTCACCTTGCTTTCCTAATTAAGGCAGATCAAAAGAACCTGTGCTTTCCCAGCATTCTGGCAGCTTTCTGGGTGCTGGCTGTGGGTGGATCTTACACCCCCACAGAAGCTGCTAGCTGGATTGTTGAAACATCATACTTGGTTTCAAAAAATATTGCAACCAAAAAGAGAATCAGAGATTAAGAATATTGAAGTAAAAAGGGACATTTGGCTCATCTGATGGCCCTTCCCCAGTGTTCATATTTCCCACCCGTTTCTTCAGTATTTGACACTGTTGAGCACCTTCTCCTTCTGGATTTTTTTCTCATATTTTTACTCAGGCTTTTTTTTTCTTCACTTATTTCTTTGATTTTTCCCCTCAATCTCCTTCTGCTAGTCTCTCATCCTTCTCACTCTCTCTAATTCTAGAATACCCCACAATTTGCCTTGAGCTCTAGTTCCTTCCCTTTTTTCATACTCTTGTTTGGGGGATTCATCAGTTTCTGAGAGTTTAATTATCATCTTAACATGCATAACTCCCATCATCATAACCCTTTTGATTACTTTCAGTAGCTCCTCTACTATTGACTCCTTTTCCAATGCCTACATACATATTCATCTTTCTTACAACCTCAAGAACTAAAGCAAACAAACTAATACCTCTGATGATTTCAACCTCCTTGCTGGCTATTGCTTTATATTGTCCCTCCCTTTTGTGGCTAAATTTCTTTAGAAAGTGGTCCACAGTATGTGCCTTTACTTTCCATATTCTCATTCACTTCCAAACATTTGCAATGTAGTTCCCATGCTCATCATATAACTAAAACTTCCCTCTTCAAAATTAACAGTAATCTCTTAATTACTCAATCTAATGCCTTTTAAAATCCTCATTATCCTTCACTTCTCTGAAGGAACTGACTTTCCTTCTCCCTAAGTTTAACAATATTCCTCTCACTTTCTCTGATTCTCACCCTACTTGTTTGGATATTCCCCTATCTCCTCTTTTAGATCTTTATCCAAATAATGTTTACTCAATGTGAATGTCTCTCAAAGTTTCATCTTTGGTATTCTTTTCTTCTCACTCTCTACCAGGTTAAAATAAATATGTTCTCTCTAATGGACCAGGTATAAATATTTTAGAGATAAGGGATGAAGTTGAACCCACATCTTCCTAATTTCAAGTCTGACAATCTATAAACTGTTCAATACTGTCTTCCTGTGACTAAATCAAACCAGACTCCTATGTGGACTCTAGATTTATAATTGTCAGAGTGTGCACAGCTTTTAACCTATACCTACGGGGGAAGGTGGCAATGGAAAGGGAGAATGGGAAATGATTGTAATTATTGACAAAATTTGGACATGAAAGATGAAGTTTCCATTTGGAGGCAAGGATGCCTAGGGTGAGATGTCTCTAAGAACTTCAGAAATTATCTATTCATACTCTATTAGTAGCACATCCTTGCCTCTCCTTTCTTCAGATGGGTTTAGACTTGAATTATTCATGTGAATCACAATTAATAGAGGTCATCCATGCTCTTCAATCTACATCACACAGCTTGAATTTGTGCATTCTCCATGGTTTGCATTCCCAGTTAAGACAGGAGATTCTTCTTCCTGAAGTCAGCCAATAAGCATTTATTAAGTGTGTATTATATGCCAGTCTCTGGGCTAAACTCTAAACAAAGGCAAAAACAAAAGCAAACAAATAAATAGAGACAGACAGACAAAAAAGAGTAGCCACTTTTAGGGAATTCACAATCTAATGGGACCTACACATAGAATGGAAATGAACAAAGGAAAAAGACAAAGATTCTGTCCCATTTCTCAGAACCATATAACCTAAAACAGGTTATGCTCAAGCCCTAATCCCTTACCATATCGCATGAGTGAAGAAATAACCTTCAGCATCACCAGTCAATGTAATAAAACCCACTTTAACTGTTCATGTGAGCCCCTACATGTGAGTCATTGTTTTTTGTCATTAAAATTCTTTGACAATGCTTGTGAGCTTTTTTAGTATCATTTTTCTCTCATCCTGCTGTTACCACAGCAAACCCAGCATGAAACTATATTTACACTGTCTAAAACAAAAATTTTAATTTAAATTGTACTTTTAGACCACTGTCTAAGTTTCTTTTAATGTAATAAGAAAGTAAGGGCCACCAAAAGTAATTTCTGCCGTAAAGATTATTGCCTAGTTTATGACTGTGAATAGCAATAGATGTCAAATCAATAAGTGTGTACCATTTATAGCTTCTAGAATCCCTTGCCAAATCTGAAGAACAAAACAGAGTCTATTACTGTCAAATAAAAGGGCACTCACTCAAATAATGGACTCTTCTGAACAGAGAGGGTAGCAAGAAGGCTCAGAATAAAGATTAGGTTATTCTTATATGCTTTGTGCCACTCATTCTTTTTTCCCAACTTTTATCCCCATAAGGTTATTTTTAATCTTATAACAAATTATCCATAATGTAGTAGGCCTTGCCAGGTTGATAGGACATAAATAAATTGTTGACTTTAAAAGGTGCAGGACAGGAGGAGGCTGTTTCAATTTAGTGTAGTTTTATGCAAATTTTCTCATCCTAATGGAAATAACTAGATTGAAAGCTTCGCCTCTCTAAGTCACTTGGAAATGTATCCATGACTCAGTTTCTCTACTTTATGAAATAAGATTTTAAAATCTATCCCCTACATAACAAAGGCATAAGAACAGAATTTTGAGTTCTTCAGATAAGTATGATAAAAATTGATGGGGATCATTACAAAACCAGAGATTAAACACATGCACACACACACACACACACACACACACACACACACAGAGGTATGTGTGTATATATTTGTATATACATAAATATGTATACATGTGTTGTATAAATGCATATTTGTATATACACACATACATGCACATACAAATATGTATATTTGTGAATGTGTGCATATGTGCTTATATGCGTATATCTGTATGTATCGTATGCCATTGCTTAATTCTTTAAATATTTGATTATTTCTTTCTGTTTTTTCCCAATCACACAATCAGTCATCAAGTATATGCTAACTGACTACCCTTATGGATAGTATTTTTTTTCCTAATTAAACATAGGACATCAGAAAGACAATAGTTACCAAGAGAAACTAATTTTACCAACTGTGTCATTTTCAATGTAATATATAAACAATTAAAAGTATGAATATACTTTAAAAATCAGTTTAATTAATATAGCATAATGCTGAGTTACTCTTAAGTTTGGGGGGGCATGTGTACACATATATGTGCATGTGTGTGAGATGACCCAGCAAGACAAATAAAAAAATCCAAATCATTTTATTTTCAATCAAATGTACCTAAAATTAAAATAAAATATGATAGAGTCTAACTATAGGTAATAAGTTGCTTAAACAAAAAGGTAACCTGCTTCTCTGGCTTTGCTATTTTTAGATATTCTTTCAAACACTTTTTCCTTGTTGTTGTTTAATTGTTCAGTTGTAACTGACTCTTTCTTACCCCTTATAATAGCATATCAATGCTGTCTATGGGGTGTTCTTGACAAAGATATTAGAGTGCTTTGTAATTTCCTTCTTCAGTGGATTAAGGAAAATCAAGATTAATTGACTTGCACAGGGTCACACATCTAGTAATTGTCTGAGACTGATTTGAACTCAAGATTTTCTGACTCCAAGACCAGTGCTCTATCCGTAGAATCATGTAGCTGCAGTAGCTAGGGTGTTAGACTAGTGGGAAGATCTAACTTCAAATCCTCCCCAAGACTTGTGACTCTGAGCAAGTTACTTGAATAATTTCTAAATTTAGTTTTTTAAATTGTTTAATTTTTCCCCATTTATATATAAAACAAGATTCATTATTAAAAAATGAATTTCAAATTGTCTCTCCCTCCTGCCCCAGCCCTTCCCCCTCATTGAGAAGACAAACCATTTGATATAGATTATACATGTGCAATCACGCAAAATATATTTCCATGTCATGTTGTAAGAGAAAACACAAGACAAAAAAAAAACAGGAAAAATAAAGTAAAATAAAAAATGTTTGCTTTCATTTGCATTCATTTAGATTCCACTACTTCTTTCTCCTGAGATGGGTAGCATTGTTCATCATGTCTTTTGGAATTGTCATGGATATTCCTGACAATAGTTAAGTCATTCACAGTTGGTCATCATAAATATTGTTTTCGTTGTGTATAAAATTCTCTTGGTTCTGCTCATTTCGCTTTTCATCAGTTTATGTAAGTTTTTCCAGGGTTATTTCTGAGAGCATACCTTTTGTCATTTCTTGTAACACAATAGTATTTCATAACCATCATATACCATGACTTGTTTAGTCATTCCTCAGTGGATGGGCATCCCCTCAATTCCCAATTCTTTGCCACCAATAAAAGAGTTGTTATAAATATTTGTGTACATATAGATTTCACCCCCTTTTAAAATCTCTTTGGCATACAGAATTAGCAATAATATGACTGGGTGACTGTGTATAGCTTTATAGTCCTTTGGGCATAGTTCCAAATTACTTTACAGAATGGATGAATCAGTATACGCTTTACCAACAGTTCATTAGTGTCTCAATTTTTCACATCCTCTTTAACATTTGTCATTTTTCTTTTTCTGTCATATTTGGCAATCTAATAGGTGAGGGGTCGTACCTCAGAGTGTTTTAATTTGCATTTATCTAATCAACAATAATTTAGAGCACCAGTTCTTTCTTTGGGGATGGATGGAATTTTTCATGTTAAATCCATGAGAGTCATCATGGATCATTGTATTCCTTGAATAGATAAGTCATTCACACCTGATCACCTTACAATTCTGCTCTTACTGTGTAAAATGTTCTTTTGTTTCTACTCATTTCACTTCACATCACTTCATGTAAATCTCTCCAGGTTTTTCTGAGAGCATCTAGATCATTTCTTATATCACAATAGTATTCCATCACAATCATGTACCATAAATTGTTCAGCCATTCCCCAATTGATGGACATACACTCAATTGCTCATTCTTTGTCACCAGAAAAGAGCTACTACAAATATTTGGGCATAGTTCCATATTGCTCTAAATAATGGTTAAGTCAGTTCAAAACATCACCAACAGTGCATTTATATCTCAATTTCCCCACATCCTCCAATATTTATCGTTTATTTTAATGGGTGGCTGGTGAAACTTCAGAATTGTTTTAATCTGCATTTCTCCAATCAACAGTAAGTTAGAAGATATTTTCATAGGGCTATAGATAGCTTTGATTACCTCATCTGAAAACCGATCATATCTTTTCATCATGTATCAGTTGGGGAATGTCTCCTATTTTTGTAAATTTCAATCATGTTTCTATGTATTTGAGAGATGGGGCCTTTATCAGAAAATTTGCTTCTTTTAAATTTTTTTAAGTTATTTTTGCTAACTGTATTTTACTCCATTCCTTTCCCCCCACCGTTTGTCCTAATCTTTCTCTCCTATTATCCTGTTGCTCCTCAAAAGTCTTTGCTTCTATTGCCTTCCCCAACCCAACCTCTCTTTTATGATCACATCCCCTTTCTCTTATCCTATTTCCCTCCTACTTTCCTATATATTAAAAAAATCAAAATCCAATTGAGTGTGTATACTATTCCCTCTTTGAACACATTCCAAAAAGAGTAAGGTTCAACTGTTTCTCAACATTTCCCTCATCTTCTCCTCCACAGTAACAGCTCTTTCTTGTCTCTTTTATGTGAGATAATTTACCCCATTCTACCTCTCCCTTTCCCTTTTTCCTGTTACAGCAATCAGACTTTTTGCTGTTCTTCCTTTTTGGAATGCTAAGACTATCAAGTCTCCCCTTTCTTCAAATGGGTGGGAAACTTTTTGCTGTCTTTGTTTTGGAGTGTTTCTCAGCTATTTCTCAGCACTGAGTCAATCAGGAGTCATTGACTTGTACATGATGTGATTCTGGGGATGGGAGATTTTCACTCACCCATCCTGGGTGAAGTCCAAGCACTCAGGGCTCTGAATAGGATTTAATTGAGGGGAGATTGGCATTTGACATTTGGGGCTCACTCATGGAAGGAGTGTTGAGAGTCTGGGCAAGCCATTGTAACTGCCCCCCGGCTTTGCTAACCCAGACTCATTGGTTCTTCTCTGGTAACAACGTATTGTGGTCTGATCAGACAAGGTCTGTCTTTTGATATTTTTAATTTCTGTTTGTATTTGCCTTGAAGTTCAGGGAGCTGATCTTTTCCCTCTGAACTAAGTGAATGATATATGTATGTTTGATTAAACTGAGATTGTTAATCCCTTAAAATTGTTTTCCTTAGAAAAGCAGAACAAAGAACCTGTGTTTTCAGCTCATGTTGCTAGTAGCCAAATTGTTGTTACATCTCCCAGCACTTACCAATTTCACACTCTTTAATTATATTACTTTAGATATCATCCCATCATATTCAATTGACACCTGCACCCTCTGTCTATATGTGCTCCTTCTAACTGTTCTAAATGAAAAAGTTCTTATGAGTTACAGATATCATCTTCCTGTCTAGGAATGTAAACATTGTAACCTTATTAAGTCCCTTACAATTTTCCTTTCCTGTTCAAGTTTTTAATGCGTCTCATGAGTTTTGTATTTGAAAGTCAAATTTTCTATTTGGCACTGGTCCTTTCCTCAGGAATGCTTGAAAGTCATGTGTTTCACTGGAGGTCTATTTCCTTCCCCTCTTCCCCCCAAAATTAAATGCAGTTTAGCCAAATAAGTGATTCCTGGTTATAATCCTCACTCCTTTGCCCCCTGGAATATCATATTCTAAACCCTCAGATCCTTTATATAGAAACTGCTTAATCTCATGTTATTCCATGATATTTCAATTATTTCTTTCAGGCTGCTTGTAATATTTTCTCTTTGAACTGGGAGCTCTGGAATTGGGTTAGAATATTCCTGGAAATTTTCATTTTGGGATCTTTTACAAGATGTGACTAGTGGATTATTTCAATTTCTATTTTATCCTCTGGATTAAGAATATCAGGGCAGTTTTTCTTGAATATTTCTTGAAAGATGACATGTAGGCTCTTTTTTTAATCATGGCTTTCAGAAAATCCAGTTTTTAAATTATGTTTCCTGGATCTATTTTTCAGGCCTGTTGTTTTTCTAATAAGATATTTAATATTGTTTTCTGTTTTCAGTCTTTAATTTTGTTTTATTGTTTTTTGATTTCTTGTAGAGAGATTAGTTTCCACTTGCACAATTCTAATTTTTTAAGGAATCATTTTCTTAAGTGAGTTTTTGTACATCTTTTTCAATTTAGCCAATTCTAATTTTTAATGAGTTATTTTCTTCTGCATACTTTTGTCTCTTTTTCCATTTGTCCAATTCACCTCTTCAGGGCATTCTCCTCATTGGATTTTTCTACCTCTTTCACCATTTGGTCTATTCTGTTTTTCATGAGTTTTGCTCTTCAGTAATTTTTTGTGCCTCCTTTACCAAGCTGTTGACTCTTTTTCATATTTTTATTGAATTGCTCATATTTTTCTTTCTGATTTTTCCTCTATCTCTCTTACTTGATTTTTAACATACTTTTTGAGATCTTTCATGACTTGAGACCAATTCATGTTTTTCTTGGAGGCTTTGTATGTAGGAACTTTGACTTTTCTGTGTTCTTCTAAGTGTTTTTATATTCCTTGTCACCATAGAAACTTTCTATGATAAGAATGATTGTTTTCTTTTGTCTGCTCATTTTCTCAGCATATTTCTTGACTTTTAACTCTATGCCAAAGTGGCACTTTTCTTACAGGGCCAAGGGCACATTGTGTCAAGCATCAGGGGTTTGTGCAGCTGTTTTCAGAGATACTTCTAGGAACCTGAAAGTTTTCAGTTCTTTCAAGATAGTATGATCTAAGAGGAGTTGTGCTTACTACTCTCTTGGCCTGTGCTCTGGTGTATCAGTGATCATGAGCACTGTTTTCTGCCCTGGAACTGTGATGAAGTTCTCTGCTCCACTGCGGCTGCAAGCTTTGATGTGCTAGTGCTCCTCACCACCCGGAGACTGCCACCCAGCACTGCAACTGAGATCTGAATATGGGTAAAGCAAAAGGGTCCTACCTTAGTGCCAGCAAAGAGACCCCTATAATCTTCTAACCAGTTTTTTAACCCCTTTACCATTTCTGGGCTGAAAATTCTGGAAGCAGCTGCTGATTCATTCACTCCCAAGGTCTACTCCTGATTTGATGGGGCCTGGTCTGCTCTAGCTTGGCCTGCACTAAACTGCACTCTATTCTCATTCTGGTTTGACAGACCTTTCCTCCCAAATGTTTAAGTTATCTTGGGCTAAAAGGTGATGGAATAGTATTGTGCCATAAGAAATGGGGATGATGCAGACTTCATAACAACCTGGAAAAACCTACACGACATAATGCTGAGTGAGCGGAGCAGAGCCAGGAGAACGTTGTGCACAGCCACAGATATATGGATTCCGTGAGGACCAACCCTGACATACTGCGCTGTTCTCAGCAACCTAAGGGACAAGGACAACTCCAGGGGACTCACGATGGAGAATACTATCTTCATCGAGACAAAGAACTGCGAAGTTTGAATACAGACTGAGGCACACTACATGCTCGTCTTTTCTGCTTCTCTTTTGTTTTTGTTCTTGGTTTTTTTTTTTTTTTTTGGTTCTGTTTCTTCTTTCTCATGATTCATTCCATTGGTCAAGGTTCTTCTCCACGACTTGACTAGGGCATAAATTAATTCAATGTGAAGTTATACATGACAGTTATATGAGACTTCATGCCGTCTTGGGGAGGGAGGGGGGAAGGAGGGGAGAAAAACTGGAACTCAAAACTATGTAGAACCGTGTGTGGTAAACTAAAAATAAATAAAGAAATTTATAAAAAACAATAGTCCAAGATTATTTGGACATATTCAACCTACCCACCAATTATAATTTCAACAGATATCTGTTTATTTTTGTGTAGCTCTTAAATGCACTGAAAAAAAAAAAAGTTATCTTGGGCTAGAAAATTCTTTCACCACATCCTTTTGCAGCTTCTTCCTGCCCAGGATTTGTTTTACAGCATCATTTACAATTCTTGGGAATGGGTTGGGGCAGAGCTCAGTTAAGTCCCTGCCTTCTCTTTTCCTTCTTTCCTGCCCTCGCCCACCCCCGCCACCACCTGCCATTTTAATTTTTAAGGAATTGTTTTCTTCAGCAAATCTTTTTACCTCCTTTTCCATTTGGCTAATTCTTCTTTTTCAGTAGAATTTTGAGTTTCATTGGAATTTTCTGTTTTCTTCTACCATTTGTCCTCTTCTGTTATATAAGGTTATTTTTTCAGTATTTCTGTGGCCCCTTTACCAAGCAGTTGACTCTTTTTCCTGATTTTCTTGCATCACTCTCATACCTCTTCCCCATTTTCCTCTACTTCTCTTACCTTATTTTAAAATCTGTTTGTGCTCTTTCAGGAATTCATTTTTTTTGGCCTTGGAAGTTCACATTTTTCTTTGAGTATTTCAATACAGCATTTATCTATCTATCTGTCTGTCTATCTATCTATTAATTAATTTATCTATATTCATTTATCTATTTATTCATTCATTCATTCATTTATTTATCTTTTCATCTATTTGTTTATTTATTTATCTGTTTGTTCATCTATTTATTTATTTATTTATTCATTTATTTATTCATTTATTTCTGAGTTTTGTTTCAATCCTCACTGTCACCAGACTAACCTTCTATGGTCACGATCTTTTTTCTTTGTTTCATTTGCTCATTTTTCCACTTTATTTCTGTTTCAACCCTATGTTGAAGTGAGGCTCTCCTTCCAGGGTAGAGGAGCCACTTTGTCCTCATCTTCAGGTTTTTTTGTGCGGCTGTTGTCAGAGATAATTTTGAGGATTTGTAATTTTTGGTTCTTCCAAGGTGGTGTGATTTATGTAGAGGTGTGTTTACTACTCTTCTGGCCTTTGCTCTGGTATATAAGAGACCAAAAGCACTGGAATTATGACCAAGTCCCTGCTCCACTGTGTCCATGAGCTCTGATGTGTTACTGCTCCTCCTAACTTTGGCAATAAGACTCAGATCTGAGGATGGGCATTGCAACTGTTCCAGCAAAGGGACCCCTGTAATCTCCTTTTGACCAGTTGTCCTTACAGTTTCAGCTGAGAGCTCTAGAAGCTGCCACTATACCCACTGATTCAATTACCCCAAGGCATTTGCTCATATGAGGCTTGATCTAGCTCAACCTGTAACGGAGTGTCCTCCATGGTCATTCTTGATCTTCTAAATAGTCTTGTGGTAGAAACTTGTTTTACGCTGTCCTTTCATGGTTTCTAATGCTCCATAATTTGTTTTTGAGACATTATTTAAAGTTGTTTGAAGGGGAATATGGGAGAGCTGAGGAAAGTTTCTTCATTTTCTCGGCTATCTTTCCTCTGCCCTTCCCTTGACCCTTTCCAGAGTCACTTGCCATATTTTAGTCTCATTTTATTCATCTGTAAAACAGAGAAAATAATAGCACCTACTTCACATATTGGCTCTAGGGATGAAATTAGATGACATGCAAAGTGCTTTATAAATTTTAAAGAATATATCAATGCAAGACCATATTAATAAGAGTGTTTCTCAAACTTCTATTTTAGCCCAGTCCTCCTGTCTCCAGAGTGCTCAACCAAGGAGCTTTTGTTCCCTCCTACAACTTTAGCATTCTATATATTAAAAATTATTTGGATGTAGCCAAGTAAGGTGTATTTTTGCCTCCCTGGTCAGAGCTCATACCTTGTGAAGCTCTGCATCCAAAATATTTGACTGTGGATCTAAACAAAAAAACAAACAAACAAAGAAATAACCTGGCTGTTGACAATTGAAAGTTTTACTCCATTTCCCACTAACCAATTGAAAAAGTATATTTCATATAAACAAAATAGGGTTGGGTCCCATTTACCATTCTACCACACTATTTTCCTTTGATTTATTTATGAGTTCATCCCCTTGAAATTCATTCTTATGATTCTTAATTTTGTTCTTCTCCCCACCAAATTCTCATCCTTATTCCTCTCCATATCCTCATACCCCTCAATAAGGAACAAGAAAGTAGTGAAAGAAAAGGAATTTTTTTTAAAATCTTTTTATTTATTTTTAGTTTACCATGCATGGTTCTACATAGTTTTGAGTTCCAGTTTTTCTCCCCTCCCTCCCCCCTCCCTCCCCAAGATGGCATGAAGTCTCATATAACTGTCATGTATAACTTCGCATTGAATTAATTTATGCACTAGTCAAGTCGTGGAGAAGAATTTTGACCAATGGAATGAATCATGAGAAAGAAGAAACAGAACCAAAAAAAAAAAACCCAAAAACAAAAACAAAAGAGAAGCAGAAAAGACGAGCATGTAGTGTGCCTCAGTCTGTATTCAAACTTCCCAGTTCTTTGTCTCGATGAAGATAGTATTCTCCATCGTGAGTCCCCTGGAGTTGTCCTTGCCCCTTAGGTTGCTGAGAAAAGTGCAGTTTGTCAGGGTTGGTCCTCACGGAATCCATATATCTGTGGCTGTGCACAACGTTCTCCTGGCTCTGCTCCGCTCACTCAGCATTATGTCGTGTAGGTTTTTCCAGGTTGTTATGAAGTCTGCATCATCCCCATTTCTTATGGCACAATAGTATTTCATCACCTTCATGTACCACAGCTTGTTCAGCCATTCCCCAATTGATGGGCATCCCTTTGATTTCCAATTCTTGGCTACCACAAAGAGAGCCGCTATAAATATTCTTGTACATATGGGTCCTTTTCCCGCTTGCGTGATTTCTTTGGTATACAACCCTAGAAGTGGTATTGCTGGGTCAAAGGGTATGAACATTTCTATAGCCCTTTGGGCATAGTTCCAAACCGCCCTCCAAAATGGCTGGATCAGCTCACAACTCCACCAGCAATGCAACAATGTTCCAATTTCCCCACATCCTTTCCAGCATTTATCATTCTCCTGATTTGTTATTTTAGCCAATCTGACAGGAGAGATGTGGTATCGAAGAGTTGTTTTGATTTGCATTTCTCTAATCAGCAGCGATCCAGAGCATTTTTCCATATGTCTGTAGATAGCTTTAATTTCTTCCTCTGAAAACTGCCTGTTCATATGCTTTGACGATTTCTCAATTGGGGAATGGCTTGTATTCTGATATATTTGGCTCAGCTCCCTATATGTTTTAGAGATGAGGCCTTTTTCAGAGATATTAGTTGCAAAGATTTTCTCCCAATTTTCTGCTTCCCTCCTAATTCTTGTTGCATTGGCTTTTTTGTACAAAAACATTTCAATTTGACATAATCAAAATTATCCATTTTCATTTTGTAATGCTCTCTGTCTCTTGTTGGGTCATGAATTCTTTACTTTTCCACAAATCTGATAAGTAAACTATTCCTTGCTTTCCCAAATTATTTAGAGTATCAACTTTTACTCCTAAATAATGAGCCCATTTTGACTTTATTTTGGTATATGGTGTAAGATATTGGTCTATGCCCAGTTTTTGCCCTACCATTTTCCAATTTTCCCAACAGTTTTTGTGAAATAGTGAATTATTAGCCCAGAAACTGGCCTCTTTGGGTTTATCAAAGAGTAGATTGCTAAACTTGTTGATTTCTCCTACTTGTGTACCTATCCTATTCCACTGATCCACACCCCTGTTTCTTAACCAGTACCAGGCAGTTTTGATGACTGCTGCTGTGTAGTACAGTTTAATATCTGGTGTGGCTAAGCCACCATCTCTAGCATGTCTTTTCATTGATATCCTAGATACTCTAGACCTCTTGTTTTTCCAAATGAATTTTGTTATTATTTTGTCCAGCTCAGTAAAAAATTTTTTTGGTAGTTCGATTGGTATGGCACTGAATAAATAGATTAATATAGGTAGAATTGTCATTTTTATTATATTAGCTCGGCCTAACCATGAGCAACTGATATTTTTCCATTTATTTAGATCTGACTTTATTCGCGTGAAAAGTGTTTCATAGTTATGTTCATATAGGCCCTGGGTTTGTCTTGGCAAATAGACTCCCAGATATTTTATAGTGCCTTCAGTAACTTTGAATGGAATTTCTCTTTCTATCTCTTGCTGTTGGGCTTTGTCAGTAATGTATAGGAATGCTGAGGATTTATGTGGGTTTATTTTATATCCTGCAACTTTGCTAAAGTTGTTTATTATTTCAAGTAGATTTTACTTGATTCTCTAGGATTCTCTAGATAAATCATCATATCATCTGCAAAAAGTGATAATTTAGTTTCTTCTTTTCCTATTCTAATTCCTTCAATTTCTTTTTCTTCTCTTATTGCCACAGCTAATGCTTCCAGTACCAAATTGAATAATAGGGGTGATAATGGACATCCTTGTTTCACCCCTGATCTTATTGGGAATGCATCTAGCTTATCCCCATTACAAATAATGCTTGTCGATGGTTTTAGGTAGATGCTATTTATAATTTTGAGGAAGGTTCCCCTTATTCCTATGCTTTCTAGTGTTTTTAATAGGAATGGGTGTTGTACTTTGTCAAAGGCTTTTTCTGCGTCTATTGAGATGATCATATGGTTTCTGCTAGTTTTGTTGTTGATATGGTCAATTATGCTAATAGTTTTCCTAATATTGAACCAGCCTTGCATTCCTGGAATAAATCCTACCTGGTCATAGTGTGTATTATTCTCGTAATGAGTTGCTGCAATCTTTTTGCTAATATTTTATTTAAAATTTTTGCATCAATATTCATTAGAGAAATTGGTCTATAATTTTCTTTCTCTGTTTTAACTCTATCTGGTTTGGGTATCAGTACCATATTTGTGTCATAAAAAGAATTTGGTAGGACTCCTTCTTCACCTATTTTCCCAAATAGTCTACAAAGTATTGGAATTAGTTGTTCTTTAAACGTTTGATAGAATTCACATGTAAAACCATCTGGCCCTGGAGATTTTTTCCTAGGGAGTTCGTTGATGGCCTGCTCAATTTCTTTTTCTGATATGGGGTCATTAAGAAATTTCACTTCCTTCTCTGTTAGTCTGGGCAGTTTATGTTTTTGTAGATATTCATCCATATGTCTAAGGTTGTCAAATTTATGGGCATACAGTTGGGCAAAATAAACAATGAAGCTATATCATTGCTTAACATATATGCACCAAGTGGTAAGCCATACAATTTCTTACAGGAGAGGTTAAGGGAGTTACAGGAAGAAATAGACAGCAAAACTATAATATTAGGAGACCTCAACCTCCCCCTTTCTGAACTTGATAAATCTAACCTCAAAATAAATAAGAAAAAAGTGAAGGAGGTAAACAGAATTTTAGAAAAGGCACATATGATAGACCTCTGGAGAAAACTGAATGGGGATAAAAAGGAATATACTTTCTTCTCAAAAGTACATGGCACATACTCAAAAATTGACCATGTACTAGGGCATGAAAACCTCCCAATCCAGTGCAGAAAAGCAGAAGTAGTCTATGCATCCTTTTCAGATCATGATGCAATAAGAATCATTTTTAATGAAGTACCATGGAAAAATAAGCTAAAAACTAATTGGAAAGTAAATAATTTAATTCTAAAGAGTGAGTGGGCCAAAGAACATATCAGAGAAACAATTAATAGTTTCATTGAAGAGAATGACAATAAGGAAACAACATACCAAAACTTATGGGATGCAGCAAAAGCAGTTCTTAGGGGGAGTTTTATATCTCTAAATGCCTACATAAATAAAATAGGGAAAGAGGAGATCAATGATCTGGGCATACAGCTGAAAAGCTAGAAAAAGAGCAAATTGAAAACCCCCAATTAAATACCAAATTAGAAGTACTGAAAATCAAATGAGAGATTAATAAAATTGAAACCAAGAAAACTATTGAATTAATAAATAAAACAAAGAGCTGGTTTTATGAAAAACGCAATAAAATTGATAAACCTTTGGCCAATTTGATTAAAAAAAAGAAAGAAGAAAATCAAATTACCAGTATAAAAAATGAAAGGGGTGAGGTCACCTCTAATGAAGAGGAAATCAAAACAATAATTAGGAATTATTTTGCCCAACTGAAAGAGAAGGAATTTAATCAACCCCAGTAATCTACAGATGAACTTATCTCCTTCTCCTCTTCTGCCTTTCCTGAGATTAAAATGTTAATTTGTAAGTACAAAACTAAGAACATGGCTAGACAATAATTTGAAAAATATTGGTAGTTAACTATGGTCCCTGTTATGTCCTTGGCAGTCTCTAACTAGATGCCAGAGATTGTTCCCACCTCATATCTTCTGAAAAGCATTTCAGGTCATGCTGACTAACCACTGAAGTGCTAGTCATGGATTGAACATGCTTAGTGCTTGCTTCAGTACTCTTTGAATGCACCGAGGAACCCATATACACACTACCCAGCTCTGGGTTTTTTTTAGCAATGACCAACTAGAAGTTGAGTTTGTTCTCCACTGCTGACTAGAAAGTTTAAGACTCAGTTGATGCCTGTCTACCTGGAATTTACACTGCCTTCTAATTCATGTTCTTCATGGTCTTTGTGCGGGAACAAAGACTTATTCATATGTAGTCCTGGAATGTCTGGAAGAACTTATTGGTATTTCTATTTTATGTTGTTGATCATTGTTCTATCTAGGGTTTTTTAAAGATATTTTTGGAGTGTTGTTATTAAACAAGGGCTACTCTGAAAACTTTCACTTGGCCAATTCTATTAGAAGTCTTTCACTGCTTTCTAAATCTATATCTCTAACCAAGACTGTGCTCCTGACATAACTCTCTAACTGACTAAGGGCCATCCCCACTTGGATGCTTCAGTGGCATCTAAAACACAACATATATGAACCGAGCTACCTATCCTTCCATCTAAACCAACGTGACTTGACTGTTTCAGAAGCTCTACAATTTGTCAAATATATCATATTTTAAATCTTGGTGTTATGTTGGTCTCTTCCCTCTCTTTTACCTTACATATCCAAGAAGTTACCAAATTGCATAGAAAATAGCCATGGCGAATTTCTTGAAATCCTAGAATCTCAGAGTTTCAGAGGATGTAAAATTATTTTGTGTAAACCATACAAGAATAAGTATCACTTCTCAAACATATTGAACAAAAGTTTATCTTGGCTTTGCTTGAAGGCCTTCAGTAGGGTAGTAGCACATTCCACTTTTGCAGAGGTCTATATTTTAGGAAATCACTTAATCTGTGTCTCTGTAATTTTCCATCCTTCTTCCAATTCTGCCCTTTTGTATAAAGAAAGTCTCTTCCACTTAACTACCTTCAAGATGTTTCAATAAGCTGTCATTTTTCCATCTTAGGCCTCTCATCTCCAGCTTAAACTATCCAGTTCCTCAAACCAATTATCTTAGAGTATGGTTTCTAGATTATTCACTATGTGTTCCAAATCATTCTCCTCTGAATTGTCCCTCAGCTTTCCAAAGTTCTTCATAACATGTAATGTTTTAAATGAACATAAAATTGAAAGTGTATTCACTGTGCTTTTCCTAATGGTCCCTAAGATGGAATTAGCATTTTTCACCTCTATGTCAAACTTTTGACTTTTATTGAACTTCCTCTCCACTAAAGTCTACTAATATTTTTCAAATTATTGTCTTGCCACGTTCTTAGTTCTGTACTTACAAATTAACATTTTAATCTCAGTTGAAAACTTTCCATTTATCCCCATCAAATTTCATCTTATCAAATTGAACCCATCACTTCAGATAATTAAAGAACTTGTGGATCTTGACTATGTTCAATAACATATAAGAATTCTCCCATATTTATGTCATCTTCTAATTTAATAAGCATGATATATATGAATTTATTCAATCACTAATGAAACTGACAAAAAAGGTGGGACATGGCACAGTGTGCTACAGGAATCCATTCTAGCTGATATTGAGTCACTGATGTCTCCTTTTTATATCCGGAAATTCAGGCATTTTCAACGCAAATAAGTATAATATCATTTACCCCACACCTTTCAAATGCTTCCTCAAAAAGAATATAGGACACTTTGTCAAATTCTTTGTAAAAATATAGCCAAACTTTATCTATAACACTTTTCTAGATCCTTTTTTCTAGTCATAAGCCAGCCGTAAATGGAGATCAGGTTAGTGTGGATTAAACTCTAGGAACAAAGTAAATTCTTATTGATTGATTGATGAAATCATATTGGTCATCTATTATTGCCACTTCCTTTCTTAGCTACTTACTAACCGTGTATGTAATAAGCTGACCTACATATTTCTTTCAGGAGTATAAATTAATCTCACTGGTCTACAGTTTTCAGACTGCCTTCTCTTTCCTTTTTCTGAAATCAATACCCTTTTATAGGCCCTCACTAACATCCACTTGGACTATTCCAATAGCCTCACTAATGACAGTTTCCTCTTTAGACTTCACATTCTAATCCATCCATCAGATCACTTCAACTAATCTCTCTCATATACAAATCTATGTATGTCACTCTGCTAAAAACACCTATGAACACATTTGCCGTAATTACTGAACTTATTACTTTTTTGCCTGCAATAAAATGTCTTCAAAACCTCGCACTATCCTACATTTCAAAACTATATACATTATATCTTGTATTGCTTTCTTCCTAAGTCTGATTGGATAATTCCCTTAATCCCCAAATATACATTGTTCTTTCTAATTCTTGTGCTTTTTTCCTTTTTTCTGACATAAAATATGTTCTCCTTACTTCTTTTTACCTGTTAAATTCCCCTCCAACCTTTAAAATCTTTCTCAATATGGAAACTTCCTTTCTTCTCCTTTCCTATAGTGATCTTTCCTCTTGGTCCTCATGAAGCATTTCATTTTTAAATTCTCTAATCTACTTACTATTTTCATATATTATATACCAATCAATGTATTTCTTACAGGTCTTATTGGATTATAAATGCCATGAGGTCCAGGATTATATTTTATTTCACTTTGTATCCTGCCCCAATATCTAGCAGAGTGCTCTGCAGTCAGTTAGGGTTCATTTTTTAAACAAACAAGTTCAAATATTCAAATTGTTTGTAGAAACAAAGGCCTACTTAGGATTGGCAATATTCACATATTCACATTCATATTTCCATCATTCATGTATTCACATTTAATCATGATATTAAAGTTTAGTAATAAATGTTTCTGTTCTGAAGCTTAACTGGCAATCATTTAATACTTGTTGTCATTTACATAGCACTTCATCGTTTGCCAAATGTTTTATACACTTGATATTATCTGAGACTCACAACTCTGTAAAAGTAGGCCATATTAATAGAAAAGAGCTCTATTTTACAGATGAAGATATTGAGATAGTGACTATGTCACTTACTCCAATAATAAGCAGCTAAAGTGGAATTTGGACTCATGTCTTCTTGACTACAAATCCAGTATTTTATCATTAATGTATACTGCTTTCAGACCCTGTTAGTTCTTTGAATCGTACAGAGATAAATTAGCTATGGTCCTTGAAAGTGATAAAACATTAATGGTGGAGATAAGAAATTTACATGATAATGATAGTATAAAGCCAACTATGAGGAAGAAAAGGAAGAAGTCAGGAAGAAAGCAGGGGAAAGTAAAATAAAGAAAGGGCTAAAGCAAGGTTCCAGTGTTATAGCTTTAAAGATGAAACTTTTTATAAACACAAAGTCTATTATGAATTTGGGTAGTTCATGGGTTAATCAACTTGGTACAACTTACCTAGTCACTTGCCATAATGAAAAATATGATTATAACACAAACTTGTAAGTCATTTATATTCAGTCACTATATATGTCTATTCCTAACTCTTTCTGAGTTGTTCCACTCCTTGTATTCTAAAAAGAGCTATCATATTTATTTACTATGTTAATATCCACTTATATTAATTTTAGTTTATTGTACATGATTAGATATTGATGATATTTCAGATAACTAAAGACATTCTAAGTTTCAAAAAATCAAGTTTAATAATCCATAGTGTAGACATAGCTGTGGAGTTCCAAGGAAGACTTGAAAATTCTTAAGATTAGTCAATTTTTTAAATAGCTGAGAAAATAGTGGTTTCTAGTTCTGATGTATGTGGTCTAAATTCCTTCCCAAACATTTTGAACACATGTATTTTCCTCCAACTTGTGAATACAAGCTAAATATATTTGCTTCTTGGTTGCCAGTTTACAGCCAACAAAGAGCTAGTTCCATCTGTTTTTGGCATGTGCATCATTATGTATGTCATTCAGTGACAGCTTAATTCTGCATGTAGATTATTTCAGACCTGTATTTTGTGGCAATGCAGATTCACTCTTCCATTTACCTCTATATGCCTTATAAGATGGATAATTACTTGGGGGATCATTCTAATCCATTCTCTATTTAATGAGCTGAATGAATATTAAAACCAAAAATGAAAAGGAATCCAGCATATTTCTAAATCTTGTTATCTCTACTATGATCCTTCAGACTTCACTGGTCTTTGATACTTCTTTCTTTTAATGAATGTTGGGAAAAATTTGTTAAAGCAAGTTACATATTGATCTAGGTGATCTCAGAAACCAAAATCAACTTCTTTTGACTCAGCAGGGAAAATGGTGTCATTTTTAAAGGATCAGAAGACAACTGGGGATTTCAATTTCAGTGTTTGGTTTAAGATGCACACACATAGAGAGAACAATGTGCTCAGGTGCAGCTGCAATAGCTTTTGAAAAATAAGCTTCCCTAAAGAGGAGATAATTCATTTGGAAGGGCCATAGGCTTATCTTGTCAAAGACTAAAATATTATACATCTATGTTTGTAGTGAGTATTTTCTTTTTGCTCAAAATCTGTTTGTCATAGAAAAGGGAAAGAGGACCTGGTGTTATAGAAACCACTCTTGCAGAATCAGTCAGCGAATAATAAAAAAAAAAATATTGAGTACCTACTATGCTGCTGGGTCTTTTGGAAAATTCAATGTGTAAAATGTGGCCTAATATGTGTTAATATTGCATCTTAATGCAATTAATGCATCTTAACACAATCTTGATATTGCATATAAGGTGATATTAAGTTCACCTTTTTCATCTTGAATTTCTGTGGGTTCTGTGCCTTTGAGTGGCTCTACTTGAGTGATAATGCATTTTTTTAAATTACTTGCTTAGTAATATGAATTATGTTGATGACTAACTCTTCATTTGGCTATTAATAATATTGACTAGAATTTGCTGATGTGCTATAGAACTTCAAAAAGACACCATTGTAGCACTTGACCTGGAACTACAGTGAGCAACTGAGCTATGAGCTGAGGAGAGGAAAGAAGAAAAGGAAAAGGAAGTTAGTAGGTAGAATGAAATACAGGGTGGGGTGGGGTGAAGGAGGAGGTGGCGGGGTGCATGAGACAGAAAGATAAGCTGGGAACTCTATTTTTCAGGGCCTCAAATAACAAGCTAAGATATATATTTTATAACTAATCGGGACTGATTGAAGATTTTTTGGGGGGGGGCAGGAGTGTCAGAAAGACCTATATATATACACACACATATACATATATATATACATATACATATATATGTATGCATATAATTATATGTTCACATATGTGTATATATAGCAAAGGCTGTCCCCAATCTATATCATTGGGGTGTCATTGTGTGGCTCAAAGGGAAGCTGAATAAATACATCTAGACTTGTCTCTACCTCCCTTATGCAAGGGAGCCTTTAATTCCTGCCTGGGAGGGGAAGCAGGAAGTTTGAGCCAGAGGCCACATTGCTCTACTCAGAGAGGTGGGGTAACAGGCTATAATTTTATATAACTGCTCCCTTAAATATTATTAGGTTGGAAATGTAATTTTCAAATTCAGGCTGATCACTGTTAATTTATTGGGCAAATTGTGGAACCAAGGCTTGACTCATTTCTCACCAAAAACCATTTCTACAAGGAAAATACATAGCAGGTAGGAAAGAAAACCATATATTCAAGTTGATAGCACACCAAAACTCAGATAGAGTATACACAGGAGAATTCATACCAGAAAAAAAGTAGAGTTCTCTCATTGTGAGCAAGGCAACTCATTTCAACAGAGACAGAGGGAGGGAGGGAGAGAGAGAGAGAGAGAGAGAGAGAGAGAGAGAGAGAGAGAGAGAGAGAGAGAGAAAGAGAGAGAGAGAGATCTTACCTAGGGTAAATTCTTTTAGGGCTCTAGTGTACCAAGCTGAGGAGAGGGACATGATGGAGACTTTTAGCTCCTGTCATGTTAGCTTCTTGCTGTAGTAATTTCCATAGATAGCTATGAGTTTTAAGTCTGGAACAATTTGGAAATTAAAAGCAAGGAGGGTGAGAATTTCAATAAGATGTCTGTTGGAAAGGAGTGGGTGTGGGCAGCTGGAGATGAGTTTCTGCTGCTTTAAGAAGAGGTGAGGGAACTGGGTGAGACAGAATCACAGGGTCTGTGGCAGCAGCAGCAGCAGCAGCTACTCCTGGGCATATCAGCCCATAGACAAGTCACATACTTGAACTTCTGGGAGCCATGATTGCAGAGTAAACCATAAGTGCTCTCACTCCCCCCATTTTAACTTTGAAAAACCTAGAGAATACTGCCCCAGGAAATATCCTGGAAGGGTGGACCCTAGGAGTACAGCAGTCATTTTAGCTTAAGAGGCTAGGGAAAGTGAAGGGGAGGGCCCTTCCTGCAGGGACTAAAAGGGTCCAGGGCAGGAACAGAGTTGTTCCAGGAAGCCCCACCTCAGCAGACTAAAAAAAGCTCTGAGCCCCAGAGGGGTGGAGCCAGCAAGCACCAACACCAGGATCTCAAGCATGGCTTTTCATAGCCAGGGGAATTGGCAGACACCAGCCTGGTGTCTACAAGTGGCTGAGCCTAGGGGAGGAGGTGACTACCAGTGGCCAGTGGCCAGCGGCCAGACTACCCCTACCCCATACCTCATGCTGTGAATTTTAGTGTAACCCTGGGGAAATGGAGAAAGACTTGGCCACAGCACAAGCAGCCAGATCGAGTTCAGCACCAGGTGAGAAGCAGTTTTTATATATAGCTCCTAGCTGACAGAAACAGAGGCTGCCGTAAGCCAGTAATCAGGACCCTAGCTCCAATCACAAGAGGCATGGGACAGAGCCCTCTGTGCCCCAGAATCAGAGATCCAATTTTAAAGCTAGGAAAAAGGCAATCATCATGAATAAGAATCAAACTAGAAAAATAAAGACCATAGAATGTTACTGTGGGGACAGGGAAGATCAAAAGAAAAATTGTTCTCTTCAGTGTTTTTTTTCAATTTGTCACTTGTATTTTTAAAATCATTAGTCAATTTTTCTTCTACCTCTGTAATCTGGCTTTTAAATTCCTTCTTGACCTCTTCCAAGAATTCATTTTGAGTTTGAGATCAGTTCAGATTCCCTTTTGAGGTTTCAGATGTGGGTATAGTGTCAATGCTGTCCTCTTCTGAATTCATATTTTGATCTTTGTAAAAAAAGCAACTTACTTGGAAAATAAATCCAGGAGAGAAAAATCTAAGAATTATTGCTGTACAAGAAAACCAAGATGAAAAAAGAGCCTGGGCAGTATCTTCCAAGAAATAATCAAGGAAAACTACCTTGAGTTGCTAGAACCAGAGGGCAAAATAGTCATGGAAAGAATCCACTGATCACCTGCTGAAAGAGATCCCAAAATGAAGATTCCAAAGAATATTGTAGCCAAATTCCAGAATTATCAGTTTAAGGAGAAAATACTACAAGCAACCAAAAAAAATTAAATATAGAGGAACTACAGTCAGGGTCACACAGGATCACACAGCTTCTACCTTAAAAGATTTGAGGTATTGAAATATGATATTTCATAAGCCAACAGGGCTTGGACTACAACCAAGGATCAACTACCCAGCAAAATTAAGCATAATAGTTCAGGCAAGGAGATGGACATTCAGTAAAATAAGGGAATGCCATACCTTCCTGATGAAAAGACCAGAGCTCAAAGAAATATTTGCTCTTCAAATAGAGGACTCAAGAGAAGCATAAAAAATGAACGGGAGAAAAGAATAATAAAAAATCAGAATAAAAAATAAAACCTTCTTATTCAATAAGGCCAAACTGTTTGCGTTCTCATATGGGAGGATGATACTTGTTATTCTTGAGAACTGTATATTTATTTTGACATTTAAAGGGGATATGATTGGATAGAGGGTATGGGTATAAATTCACAGATTTGATGATAAAAATTCTAAATAGGAGGTGCAAAGAGATTGTAATGGGAGAAAAGAAAAGGAGGAGGCAGAGGAGGATAAATTGCATCACACAAAAAGGCACAAAAACATGTTATAGGAGCAGGAAAGAAGGGAGGGAGATGAGCATTGTTTCAGTTTTACTCATTAGAATTTATTGAAGGAGGGAATAACATACCCTGCAAAGTATAGAAATTTGATTTGTCCTAGAGGCAGTAGGTGGAGAAAGGGAAAAGTAAAGGGGGTGGTGGTTAGAAGGGAGGGGAGAAGTAGTAAAGGAAAAGGGTAAGGTAAGGGAGGGGGGCTGATAGGAAGGGAAAATTGAGGGAGACAGTGACCAAAAACAAAACTCTTTGGAAAGGGGGAAGGGAGAATGGAGAAATGAAAGCATAAAAGGGGAGGGAGGATAGGATGGAGAGAAAAACAGAGATACTAACTATAACTGTGGACATGAATGGGATGAACTGTCCTAAAAATAAAGAGGCAGATAGCAGAATGCATTAAAAGCCATAATCCTACAATATGCCATTTACAAGAAACATATCTGAAACAGGGAGATACACACAGGGCAAAGGTAAAAGGCTAGAGTAGAACATATTATGCTTCAGCTGAGAAAACAAAGCAGGGGTAGCAATCCTAATCTCAGACAAAGGAAAAAGAAAGTTAGATCTAACTAAAAAAGATAAGGAAGGGAACTATATCCTGCTAAAATGCACCATAGAGAATGCAGTAATATCATTACTTAACATATATGCATCAAATGGCATAGCATCCAGATTCTTAGAGGAGAAGTTAAGGGTGTTACAGGAAGAAATAGACAACAAAACTATACTAGTGGGGGACTGCAATCTACCACTCTCTGAACTTGATAAATCTAAATTCAAAATAAACAAGAACGAAGTTAAAGAGGTAAATAGAATTTTAGAAAACTGGCGGTGGGGCAGAGCCAAGATTGCAGCTGGAAAGCAGGGAATTGCCTAAAGCTCTCTCCCAGGATCCTCCAAACACCTGTAAAAATGGCTGTGAACAAATTCTAGAACTGCAGAGCCCATAAAATACACGAGGGAAGCAGGGCTCTAGCCCAGGACAGCCTAGATGGTCGCTGGGTAAGGTCTATTGCATGGAATTGGAAGTAGAGTGGAGCAGAGCCCAGTTACCAGACTTCTCAACCAACAAACACCAAAGACAACAGAGAAGGTTAGTGGGAAAAAATGTGGGGACAGAATGAAAGGAGTTCCTGGTTCAGCCACAGCCCTGGGGGCAGCTGAGGTGGTACAGCCATAGAATTACAATTGCAGTTGCTTTTGGCCCCAGTTCCACCCGGTGGGAGGAATTAAGTGGTGGTTGCTAGAGGAAGTGCAGAGCCTGCTCAGACCTCAGTATTAGGGTAGCTGAAGGGAATATATATATATATATATATATATATATATATATATATATATATATATATATATATACACACACATACATACACACACACAGAGGGCACAGGGTGAGTTGAATATGAAGGGATGATATCTAAATAATAAAATCAAATTTAGGGATGACAGAGGAATATATTGAGAGAGGGAGAAATGGAGAAATAGAATTCAGAAAATTATCTTGCATAAAAGTGGCAAGAAAAAGCAGTTCTGTAGGAAGGGAAGAGGGGGCAGGTGAGGGGGAATGAGTGAATCTTGCTCTCATCTGATTTGACCTGAGGAGGGAATAACATACACACTCAATTGGGTATTTTACCCCACAGGAAAGAAGGAGGAAGGAGATAAAAAGAGGGGGGGGGGATAATAGAAGGAAGGGCAGATAGGGGGAGGAGGTAATCAAAAGCAAACACTTTCGAAAATGGACAGGGTCAAGGGAGAAAATTGAATAAAGGGGGATAGGATAGGAAGGAGCAAAATATAGTTAGTCTTTCACAGCATGAATATTGTGGAAGGTTTTGCATTATGATACACATGTGGCCTATGTTGATTTGCTTGCCTTCTTAGGTAGGGTGGGTTGGGAGGGAAGATGGGAGAGAATTTGGAACTCAAAGTTTTAAAAGCAGATGTTCAAAAAAAGTTTTTTCATGCAACTAGGAAATAAGATATACAGGCAAGAGGCATAGAAATGCATCTTGCCCTACAAGAAAGTAAGGGAAAAGGGGATGGGGGGGGGGGAGTGGGGTGACAGAAGGGTGGGCTGCCTGGGGAATGGGACAATGAGAATATATGCCACCCTGGAGTGGGGGGAGGGTAGAAATGAAGAGAAAATTTGTAATTCAAACTCTTATGAAAATCAATGCTGAAAACAAAAATATTAAATAAAAAAAATTTAGAAAAGGAAGATATGATAGACCTCTGGAGAAAACTGAATAGTGATAGAAAGAAATATACTTTTTTTCTCAGTGGTACATGGCCAATACACAAAAATTAACCATGTACTAGGGCAGAAAAAAATTCACAGTTCAGTACACAAAGGCAGAAATAGTTAATGCATCCTTTTCACATCATGATGCAATAAAAATTATTTCTAATAAAATGCCATGGAAAGAGAGACTAAACATTAGTTGGATACTAAATAATCTAATCCTAAATAATGAGCGGGTCAAAGAACAAATCATAGAAATAATAAATAACTGCATGCAAGGGAGTGACATTAATGAGACAACATACCAAAACTTATGGGATGCAGAGGAAGTGGTTCTTAGGGGAAGTTTTATATCTCTGAATGCTTGCATGGATAAAAGATCGAAAAAGGAGATCAATGAATTGGTCATGCAACTGAAAAATCTAGAAAAAAGAACAATTTGAAAATACCCAATTAAATAACAAATTAGAAATACTGAAAACAAAAGGAGAAAGTAAAAAAAATGAAATTAACAAAACTATTGAACTAATAATTAATAATAAGAGCTGATTTTATGAAAAAAATACAACAAAATTGTGAAACCTTTGTTTGAATTTGATCCAAAAAGAAAGAAAACGAAATTAACAGTATCAAAAATTAAAAAGGTTGAATTGACCTTCAATGAAGATGAATTTAAAACAATAATTAGGAATTATCTTGCCCAATCGTATGCCTATATATTTAACAGTGTTATAGAAATTGATCAGTATTTACAAAAATACAAATTACTCATATTAACAGAAGAGTAAGAAAAATATCTACATAACCTGATCTCAGAAAAAGAAATTGAACATGCTCTCAATGAAATCCCCTGAAAAAATCTCCAGAGCCAGATTCATTTACAAGCAAATTCTATCAAACTTTAAAGAACAATTAATTCCCATCCTTTATAAACTATTTGGGAAAATAGGTGAAGACAGAATTCTACCAAATTCTTTTTGTGACATGAATATGGTACTGATATCTAAACCAGAGTCAAAACAGAGAAAGAAAACTATAGACTAATTTCCCTGATGAATATTGATGCAAAAATTTTAAATAAAATATTAGCAAAAAGATTGCAGCAACTTATCTCAAGAATAATACACTATGACCAGATTAGTTTTATTCTTGGAATGCAAGGTTGATTCAATATTGGAAAACTATCAGCATAATAAATCATATCACCAACAAAACTCTCAGAAAGCACATGATTATCTTAATAGACGCAGAAAAAGCTTTTTACAGAAAAACAACACTCATTTCTATTAAAAACACTACACAACAGAGGAATAAATGGAACCTTCCTAAAAATCGTAAATAGCATCTACCTAAAACCATAAGCAAGAGTTATATGTAATGAGCATAAGCTAGATCCATTTCCAATAAGATCACGGGTGAAACAAGGATGTCCATTATCACCACTCTTAATCAATGTGGTACTAGAAATGTTAGCTTTAGCAATAAGAGAGGAAAGAGAAACTGAAGGAATTAGAAAAGGCAAAGGAGAATCTAAGTTATCACTCTTTGCAGATGATATAATGTTTTACTTGGAGAATCCTAGAGAATCATGTAAAAATCTACTTAAAATAATAAATCTCTTTAGCAAAGCTGCAGGGTATAAAATAAAACCACATAAATCCTTGGCATCCCTATATATTAGTAACAAAGCTCAATAGCAAGTAATAGAAAGAGAGATTCCATTTAAACTTATTGTAGACATTATAAAGTGCTTGAGAGTCTACCTGTCAAGACAAAACCAGGACCTGTATGAACACAATAACAAAACACTTTCCACAAATATTAAGTCAGATCTAAATAATTAGAAAAACGTAAATTGCTTGTGGTTGGACTGAGCTAGTATAATAAAAATGATAATTGTATTTAAATTAATTTACTTGTTTAATGCTATACCAATTAAACTACCAAAAATTATTTTATAGAGCTAGAAAAAAATAGTTAGAAAATTCATCCGAAAGAATAAATAGTACAGAATAGCAAGGGAAGTAATGAAAAGAAATGCTAGGGAAGGGTGCCTAGCCATACCAGATATTAAACTGTATTATAAAGCAGCAGTCATTAAAAGTACTTGATACTGGCTAAGAAAAGAGTGGTTGATCAGTGGAATAGGTTAGGTACACAAGACACCATAGTCAATGGCTATAGTAATCTCCTGTTTGATAAAGCCAAAGACTCCAGCTTCTGGTTAAGAATTCACTAACAAAAACTGGAAAATAGCATGGCAGAAACTGGGCATAGATCAATATCTCACCCCATAAATGAAAATAAATTCAAAATGGGTTCATGATTTAAATATAAATGCTGATATGACAAGTTATTTAATGTAGTCTTATCATTTAATGTAGAAGCTGAAAGATCCTGCATGATCCTGACTGTGGTTCCATGATATGTGAATTGTTTCTTTCTAGCTGCTTCCAATATTTTCTCCCTGAACTTTTAGTTCTGGAATTTGGCTATAATATTTCTTGGAGTTTTCAATTTGGGATCTCTTTCAGGGGGTGATTGGTGGATTCTTTTGATGATGATTTTACCCTCTGGTTCTAGGACTTTTGGGCAATTACCCTTAAGGAATTCTTGGAAGATACTGTCCAGGTTCTTTTTTTACATCATGGCTTTCTGGTAGCAAATAATTCTTAGATTATCTCTCCTGGATCTATTTTCCAGGTGAGTTGTTTATTTCCAATCAGATATTTCATGTTTTCTTCTTTTTTTCATTCTTTAGATTTTGTTTGGCTGATTCTTGATGTCTCATAGAGTCATTAGATTCTACTTGCCCAATTCTAATTTAATGTATTATTTTCCTCCTTTAGCTTCTCTATCTCCTTTTCCATTTGGTTGATTTTACTTTTCATTGAGACATTTTCTCTACTTATATTCTGATTCTCCTTAACCATTTCACGGGTTTTACTTTTTAAAAATTTGTTTTCGTTGGTGAATTTTTTTACTTTTTTTCCCATTTTTTCTTTTTCCTCCCTAATTTGGTTTTTAAAATCCTCCTTAAGTTCTTCCAGGAACGCTTTTTGGTCCTGAGACCAGTTCGCTTTCCCTTTTGAGGTTTCAGATATGAGTATAGTGTCCATGCTGTCCTCTTTTGAATTGGTATTTTGATCTTCTCTGTCTCCATAATAAGAATCAATGGTCTTTGACTTTTTGGCATACATTTTTATGGTGTTTTTTTTTTTCCCTCCTGGCTTCTAAAGTGGATCTCTGCTTCTTGGGCTCAGGGGCCTCTGTCCCAAGCTTCTTGTGTTGGAATCTGTGGGCCTGTTAACTGGCTTTGTGTGCTATGGCTTCTGGTTTCATGAGGATGAGGGAGGGGTGGTCTGGGTGCTGGGACTCTCCTCTTCCCCAGGACTGCTCTACAGCACTGCTGGTCTCAGCTGTTGTCTGTGCTGGTGTCTGCCACTTCCCCTGGCTATGCAAAAGCATGTCTGGGATCCTCCTGTTGATGTTTGTTAGCTCCCCCCCTGCCTGGGGCTCAGTTCCTCTCATTGTTCTGTTGAGGTGAGGCCTGCTGGGAAAACTCTCTTCCTGTACTAGTCTCCTTTCACCACCACACGAAGGGCCCCCTCCCCAACCTCTCTTCCTCTGTGGCTACTGAAGCCCCTTTTCTGGCTCCTCTTTTTCTCCCAACATAGTATTCTGTGGGTGAGGGAAAGAGGGAGGGAGGGAGAGACAGTTTACCTGACCATTATTGCTCCCAGAATTTCAAGAAGGCAAGTTTCAAATCTTTAGCTTGTGTGTTGGCTGGAGGTCTCTGGGGTAGTTGCTTCCATGGCTGCAGGCTCTGCACTGGTGTGTCCTGTACTTCCAGTGGACTCCAGTCCTGGGGTGAGAGGCCTGGGGATCAATCACTGCTATAGCTTGTACTTCTGCCCTGGCCTGCTTTGATTCCCATGTTTCACTTGCCCAGAGCTCTCCCAGACTGGTAGTTCCTCTGCTGTTCCCGGTTGGTGAGATCTGGTGCCATTCCTTGTGCCAGGTACTCCTGCCCCTCTCAGACTACTAGTTACTTCTTACTCTTTCAAATCTGCTCAAATTCACTTTTTTAGATCTATCTGACAGAATTTGTAAGAGAGCTCCAGTAGTTCCTTCTTTTCACAGCATCATCTTGCCCCCACCCATATCTAGTTTTGAGATAAAAGTTTCAAGTTTATTTTTGATATATGGAGAAGTTGAAGATGTGATATTATTCTCATGCAACTATCTTCCCATTCATTCATATATTATTTATTTTATGCTTCCTATGTGCAAAGTACTAATCAAGGTATTGTAGGTTAATCGGAAGGTGACTAAGACACAAGGCTTGCCTTCATGGAACATACATTCCAGTTGGATTTCAAAAGGTAGAATAAGTCCGGTGATGTATAAGAGTTGTTTTCGATGTATATTTATATTGTTTATTAGTGAATTGTAACATCAATGTTACTTGCAGCTACTGTGGAGGTGTAAGGCCAATAACACCAGCACACAGGAGGGGTCCTAACACAAATTCTTTCATCTGCATTTCTAAAGGAAAGCAACTTTAAGGGTCTAACAATCTTACTTTAAATGAACATACATATATCATTCACTTAGTTCAGGAGAAAAGGTCAGCACCCTGAACTTCAGAGCAAATACAAACCAAAATTACAAACAGAGCTAATAACACAAAACAACAGACAGGCTTCTAACTGTCTGACCATAGCAATACATACATAGTTACCAGAGAGAGAAGCACCAACATCTGGGTTATCAAACTGGGGGGGGGGGAAGGGAGTCCTTAATGACTGCCCAGAGTCTCATCTGAACAAATCACAGGAACACTCTTCCAATGATTGAGCCCCAAAGCAAAATGCTTACCTCATATCGTATATACTGTCTCCAATCAATGACTCTATTCAATCAAAGTCTGTTGATTCAAACCAAGGCAAGACTCAATAAAAGGCCCTTGATTGCCTTAGTCCTGAGAAACACTCCAAAAGAAAAAAAAAAACAGCAAAAAGTCCCACTTTGCTTGCCATTACATGAATATATTGATAGGAAAAAAAGGGGGGCCCCCTCTACTCACCCTAGAGAAAGAGACTGGTCGGTAAGAATCCCATTATCTCATGTCACTTAAAGCTACTTTGGGAGGCAATGAGATTCAAATAGCCTGTTCAATGAAATACTAAAGCTAACAGGGGACCCTTCTCTCTGAGCAAATGGGCTAAATGATGGAATAATGGTGTGCCTAGGTATCTTCAAAAATACTTCACCTCTTCCCCCTTGCCTATGTCTGGCTGATTACCTCACTTTTCTGTCCCTGAATACCACATCTTGCCACACAAGGACAGTATTCCTCTTGGAAATTCCTAGCCTACCCTGGCTGGGGCCTGACCTCCCTGAACAAGGAGCCTCCTGGGAGTAAGTGTTATCTGGGGGGAATAATGCCTCTCCTCGTTGTGGAGACAGCCTGAGTGAGTTATTTTAAGATGACCGTAATGGCAAGCAGAATGGGGCTTTCAAAGTTCTCTGTTTGAATGAGGCAGGTACAGTGGGAGCTTTTGTCTTGCAGCATTTCTCGGAACTAAGACAATTGAGTCATTATGAATTGTGATTTGAATCCGACAAGGTCTGTCTGTCAAAATTTGTAATTTCTGTTTGTATTTTCCTTGAAGTTCAGGCAGCAGATCTTTTCCCCTTGAGCTAAGTGAATGATAAATGTATGTTTAATTAAACTGAGATTGTTAACCCCTTAAAGTTGCTTTCTTTAGAAAAGCAGATCAAAGAACCCGTGCTAGCGGCCTTCTGTGTGCTGGTTGTTGTCGGTCTTACATAGCCACAGTAGCTACTAGCAACATTGTTGTTACAACTCTGTCACATACTCCTTGCACCTTATCATTTGTACCCTCAACCTCAAAAATATCCCCTTTTAGCTTATAAGTGCCTTGTAACCAAAGATAATATCTTATTTCCCTTTGGAATTCTCCAGGCACATAATAAGAACTCATTATATATTTGAGAAAATAGAGGAGATCTCAAAGAGGATACAGAGAGGCAAAAGCAAGTGACTGAAAAATTAAACTTCAAGGAACTCACCCAGATTTTGTGGGAGAAAAATGGAGATTCTGTGAAGAAGATAGAGAAGGAGTCTTAAGAATGGCAGAAGAGATTCCAAGCAGTAGAATGCTAAAGAAACAAAAGGAATAGAAATTCAAACAAGAGAGAATTAGCATTAGCATCAAATGCTGCTTGGAGCTAATCATCTGACAATAATAAGAGAAAAGGCCATCAAGTTTGAGGAATAGGAAGCCATTTGTGTTTTTCAAGCATTCACTTTAAGCATGGTGATGGAGATGCGAGCCAGATCACAGGAAGTAATAGGTTAGAGAGATTTTTTAATTTTTTTTTCCATTGGAGAAATTTGATGCTGAAAAGAAAGATTTAAAAATTGAGTTAGTGTTTAGAACAAAGCAACAAAATCTAAGATTCCTTTATTACAGTAGTGACCAACACACTGAAGAGATATTTCAGTATTAATGGTACATTGGGCTTCATAAATTTAGTAATCTATACCCTAGGATAATGGTCCCTGCCTAATTCCTAGATGAACATATTGAAATCTTCATAAAAAAGATTTTCAAAATAACTGAGGCATTTATGACAATATACGTTATAGGTAATGAGGAGTCAAATCAAAGTCCTTTCAGGGAATCGATAAATCCCTCCAAATTACATCAACATACACTTTAACGTACTGAGGACAATAAATAAAAGATGTCAATCTGTTAGAATGTAGTTTCTTTCTGATAATATAATTTATTATGCTAATGAAGTCTGCATACTCAGTTAATATGTATCAAGAACATTAGAAATCGGCTTGTATTATGTTGGGTGGACTGCATATAAAACAAGATACAAGAATCTCACAGGATGGGTAGGTATTGATAGATCTTAATTTGCCCCATTAGAGAAACCGCTCACATCAGTGACATTGCACTTGTATGCAATTAAGGAAATATCACTTAAATTCTGGGAGTTCACTGCAAAAGTAGGAAGAGAGAAAAGATAATATGAAATACTTTTACAAATATAACTCAGGCTTTTTTTCTCCCTTCCCCTCCACACTTGCCCCTCTCTCTTTCCCTCCCTACCCCTTCCTTTTCCCCTCCTTCCCCAACTTCATCATTCTCTCCATCCTTTCTCCTTCCTCCCATCCCCGGCCTAGAGAATGCCGTGGTGGAGACGGCAGAGGAGGCCACAGAGCCCACAGAGGCGGACATTATGGGGACATGTTCTCCAAAAATGGCCACGTACCCAACGGGTCAGCTGACAGCTACCAGTGAAGACTATAAACGTCTGGAAAATATGAACAAACTGACTAGCTTGAAGTATCTAGAAATGGAAGATATTGCAGTAAACATAAGTAGAAACCTAAAGGACTTAAGCCAGAAATATGCAGCACTTCAGTCATATCTGAATTGAATCACTAATTGAGGAGCAAGTAGCAACTCTTGAACGGGCAGCTTACAAGTTGGATGCATATTCAAAGAAACTAGAAGCAGAGTACAAGAAGTTAGAGAGGTGATGAAAGAATTCTTTAACACAAAGGCTTTTAACTACAAGAATGTTTTATAAGAGCTGAAATAAGTGGGATGGAACTTATCACTATGCATCAATTCCTAAAAAAGAAGTGGTGCTGCTGATCCAAGGAGAATCCCAGCCCCCACCTCTGGTTGGATGTGTAACTCTGGCCACCCCCACCCCCTCATGTTTTCCTAAACCTGTGCCCCCTGGAACCTCATCTTACCGCATGCTTCATTGTGTGCCCTGGACCAAGGCTCAGAAATCAGGATCAACCACGTGTAGAGCAGACACAGACAAGAAACTCTCGTCTCCGTTCCTCCCTTCCTCCCTCTCCCCTAGGCCCCCCCAAACCCACCCCTTTCACAACCTATTCTTGAACTTAAATAATAAATGCCAATGTATAAAAAAATCAAATATAACTCAGATGTTAAAGTTTTATAGAAGCCACAGAATTGTCACACTTAAAATCAGGAATATTTACTTCAAGAAAAGAGTTCATACCACTCACCAAAATTTGATTCAACTCTCCTTAAAAAGGAAAAATAGAACAAAACAACAACAAACAGCATAACAAAGAATGATGATTGTCCACAGTATAATATTCAACAGATGGACAATGAAGTAGGTTAAGAATTATGAGGAGGATGTGCTATATTGCCTTTGGGAAATTGTGCAGTTTTTTTTTTATTTTTTCTTTAAGAACCCCAATCTACTTTCCAAAATAAAGGTCTGTCTTGTCTTGTTAACATCGATATTATTCCTGTGATGCTGAATCACTATGAGATAGTCAGTCAACAAACATTTATTAAGCTCTTATTATATACTAGGCATTGTGTTAAGGGCTAGGGATATGGAGAAAGACTTTTTTTAACATCTCTGTTATCAGGAACCTTAAAGTCTGAGAAGAGAAACATGGAAATAAATAGCTATGGACAAGATATATGCAGAAAAAAATGGAAGATGGTTTCAGGGGGAAATGCATACACAATTTAAATATTTCAAAAGTTCCCCCCTCCCTTTTATTTTCTGTTCTGCTTTCTAATTTTCATATAACTTCTGGCTTGTCATTTCATTTCTTTGTGACACATTGTCTTTCTCTCTAAAGTGAGAAGGTTGGACAAGATAACCTTTAAAGTGTCTCCCAGGCAAGATGATTTTTTAAGCTCTTTCCAAGTCACAGGTGTATGGAGCCAGCTAAAACCAGCTCTTGATTATTAAATTTTCAGTGTGAGCATTCACACATAAGTACAATACAAAATTGGCAAACACTAAAAATTAGAATTTGATTTATTGTTTTCTTGATTGTCTAGTCTTAAGAAAAGATAGAAAAAATAGCAATAATATACATCAAACTTAAAATTGTATGATGCACATATTCCCCTGTCTCCAAGAGCACGATTGTAAACATATACCAGCAAAGCTCTACTTCCGGATCCAAATCCTTCTGACCATTAGAGAATATTTCTTACTATTTTTCTCTATGACGCTCTACTTCATGATTACTTGTGCTAAGTGACAGAAAGTAGTGATGGTACACAAGGTGGGATGGAGGACTAGAAATGACCTCTAAAAGTCCCAAAGGCATTGACCCTGCCTCTCTATTCCTTGACCCAGCTACCAAACAAATTACCTAATAGACTCCTTGAAATCTTTGATGGTATGTCCTATTTCTTCCTCTAGTTCCCAGTCATTCCCCCTATCCAGAATACATTTCCTTTTGTTTTTGAACAAAGGCATACCCAATCTATAAGTATCATGTCAAATGTCACCTCTTTTTAGACACCTCACCCTGAAGAATTTATCCCTGTTCTTAATCTGAATGATACCTAAACTCTTTACTCTTTTGTGTCACTCATATTAGCATATATTTTTTACTTACCTTTTTTATTTATAAAAAAATTTTCCCATAAAATATCAAGCCAACATTTCATGCATAGCTCAGGAAATTAATTTCATTTGGTTATAATTATAAATTTATTTTTTTACTTCTAGATTTTAACCTCCTCAAAATTGATCTCACGCATCTTTGAATTCATGTCACTGATGATGAATAAATGCTGATTGATGGATTGACAATAGAATGAAGAATAATGGGATGTAGCACATTCTACTGCTGAATTTGACCTTGAAATATCAGTTCATTTCATCTTATAATGACATGCATTTCTGGAACTCTCACTGAACCTCTTGAACTATGATATGACAAGAAGGCTAGTTCACAAAGTCTGATGAATGGTTAGACAGTTGTTAATCTTCATTAAAGAACATAAAAGCTTCAAAATTTAAGGGAGCAAAGAAAAATTCAGGTTTCTCACATTTTCAATGGTGCATGATAAGAGGAGAAATTTTGTTAGTCAAGTGAAAAAAATAAAGTTAAAAAAGACAGTTCAACAGCAAATGTAGCTTTTAGGGAAAACAGCTATCAGTAAACTCAGGAAATTAAGACTAATGTATATTAATTATACAAAGTCATATGGTCCTAACCAGGAAATAATTTTTTCAGGCATCTCATATCTTCTTTATATTTCTTTTTTTTTAATTTCTTTATTTATTTTTAGTTTACAACATACAGTTCTACATAGTTTTGAGTTTCAGATTTTCTCCCCTCCCTCCCCCCTCCCTCCCCAAGACGGCATGGAATCTCATATAACTATCATGTATAACTTTGCATTGAATTAATTTATGCACTAGTCAAGTTGTGGAGAAGAATTTTGACCAATGGAATGAATCATGAGAAAGAAGAAACAGAATCAAAAAAAAAAAAAAACAACACAAAAACAAAAACAAGAGAGAAGCAAAAAAGGCGAGCATGTAGTGCACCTTGATCTGTATTCAAACTTCACAGTTCTTTCTCTGGATGAAGATAGCATTCTCCATCTTGAGTCCCCTGGAGTTGTCCTTGCCCCTTAGGTTGCTGAGAAGAGCGCAGTATGTCTGGGTTGGTCCTCAGGGGATCCATATATCTGTGGCTGTGCACAACGTTCTCCTGGCTCTGCTCCGCTCACTCAGCATTATGTTGTGTAGGTTTTTCCAGGTTGTTACGAAGTCAGCATCATCCCCATTTCTTATGGCACAATAGTATTCCATCACCTTCATATACTACAGCTTGTTGAGCCATTCCCCAATTGATGGGCATCCCTTTGATTTCCAATTCTTGGCTACCACAAAAAGAGCTGCTATAAATATCCTTTTATATATGGGTCCTTTTCCCGCTTGCATGATTTCTTTGGGATACAACCCTAGAAGTGTATTGCTGGGTCAAAGGGTATGAACATATCTATAGACCTTTGGGCATAGTTCCAAACTGCTCTCCAAAATGGCTGGATCAGCTCACAACTCCACCAGCAATGCAACAATGTTCCAATTTCCCCACATCCTTTCCAGCATTGATCATTTTCCTGTTTTGTTATTTTAGCCAATCTGACAGGAGAGATGTGGTATCTAAGAGTTGTTTTGATTTGCATTTCTCTAATCAGTAGTGATCCAGAGCATTTTTTCATATGCCTATAGATAGCTTTAATTTCTTCCTCTGAAAACTGCCATTTCTCAATTGGGGAATGGCTTGTATTCCTATATATTTGGCCCAGTTCCCTGTATATTTTAGAAATGAGGCCTTTATCAGAGATACTAGTTGCAAAGATTTTCTCCCAATTTTCTGCTTCCCTCCTAATTCTTGTTGCATTGGCTTTTTTTGTACAAAAACATTTCAATTTGACATAATCAAAATTATCCATTTTGCATTTTGTAATGCTCTCTATCTCTTGTTGGGTCATGAATTCTTTACTTTTCCATAAATCTGATCAGTAAACTATTCCTTGCTTTCCCAAATTACTTATAATATCAGCTTTTACTCCTAAATCATGAACCCATTTTGACTTTATTTTGGTATGTGGTGTAAGATATTGGTCTATGCCCAGTTTTTGCCCTACCATTTTCCAATTTTCCCAACAGTTTTTGTAAAATAGTGAATTATTAGCCCAGAAGCTGGCCTCTTTGGGTTTATCAAAGAGTAGATTGCTAAACTTGTTGATTTCTCCTACCTGTGTACCTATCCTATTCCACTGATCCACACCCCTGTTTCTTAACCAGTACCAGGCAGTTTTGATGACTGCTGCTCTGTAGTACAGTTTGATATCTGGTGTGGCTAAGCCACCTTCCCTACCATGTCTTTTCATTAATACCCTAGATACTCTAGACCTCTTGTTTTTCCAAATGAATTTTGTTATTATTTTGTCCAGCTCAGTAAAATAATTTTTTGGTAGTTCGATTGGTATGGCACTGAATAGATAGATTAATTTAGGTAAAATTGTCATTTTTATTATATTAGCTCGGCCTAACCATGAGCAACTGATATTTTTCTATTTATTTAGATCTGATTTTATTCACGTGAAAAGTGTTTCATAGTTATGTTCATATGGGCCCTGGGTTTGTCTTGGCAAATAGACTCCCAAATATTTTATAGTGCCATCAGTAACTTTGAATGGAATTTCTCTTTCTATCTCTTGCTGTTGGGCTTTGTCAGTAATGTATAGGAATGCTGAGGATTTATGTGGGTTTATTTTATATCCTGCAACTTTGCGAAAGTTGTTTATTATTTCAAGTAGTTTTTTACTTGATTCTCTAGGATTCTCTGGATAAATCATCATATCATCTGCAAAAAGTGATAATTTAGTTTCTTCTTTTCCTATTCTAATCCCTTCAATTTCCTTTTCTTCTCTTATTGCTACAGCTAACATTTCTAGTACCAAATTGAATAATAGGGGTGATAATGGACATCCTTGTTTCACCCCTGATCTTATTGGGAATGCATCTAGCTTATCCCCATTACAAATAATGCTTGTCGATGGTTTTAGGTAGATTCTATTTATAATTTTGAGGAAGGTTCCACTTATTCCTATGCTTTCTAGTGTTTTTAATAGGAATGGGTGTTGTACTTTGTCAAAGGCTTTTTCTGCATCTATTGAGATGATCATACGGTTTCTGCTAGTTTTGTTGTTGATATGGTCAATTATGCTAATAGTTTTCCTAATATTGAACCAGCCTTGCATTCCTGGAATAAATCCTACCTGGTCATAGTGTGTATTATTCTCGTAATGAGTTGCTGCAATCTTTTTGCTAATATTTTATTTAAAATTTTTGCATCAATATTCATTAGAGAAATTGGTCTATAATTTTCTTTCTCTGTTTTGACTCTACCTGGTTTGGGTATTAGTACCATATTTGTGTCATAAAAAGAAATTGGTAGAACTCCTTCTTCACCTATTTTCCCAAATATTCTACAAAGTATTGGAATTAGTTGTTCCTTAAATGTTTGATAGAATTCACCTGTAAAACCATCTGGCCCTGGAGATTTTTTCCTAGAGAGTTCATTGATGGCATGCTCAATTTCTTTTTCTGATATGGGGTTATTAAGAAATTTCACTTCCTTCTCTGTTAGCCTGGGCAGTTTATATTTTTGTAGATATTCATCCATATCCCTAAGGTTGTCAAATTTATGGGCATACAGTTGGGCAAAATAATTCCTAATTATTGTTTTGATTTCCTCTTCATTAGAGGTGACCTCACCCCTTTCATTTTTTATACTGGTAATTTGATTTTCTTCTTTCTTTTTTTTTAATCAAATTGGCCAAAGGTTTATCAATTTTATTGGTTTTTTTATAAAACCAGCTCTTTGTTTTATTTATTAATTCAATAGTTTTCTTGGTTTCAATTTTATTAATCTCTCCTTTGATTTTCAGTATTTCTAATTTGGTATTTAATTGGGGAATTTCAATTTGCTTTTTTTCTAGCTTTTTCAGCTGTATGCCCAGATCATTGATCTACTCTTTCCCTATTTTATTCATGTAGGCATTTAGAGATATAAAACTTCCCCTAAGAACTGCTTTTGCTGCATCCCATAAGTTTTGGTATGTTGTTTCATTATTGTCATTCTCTTGAATGAAATTATTAATTGTTTCTCTGATTTGTTCTTTGGCCAACTCATTCTTTAGAATTAAATTATTTAGTTTCCAATTAGTTTTTAGCTTATTTTTCCATGGTACTTTATTAAAAATGATTCTTATTGCATCATGATCTGAAAAGGATGCATTGACTACTTCTGCTTTTCTGCACTGGATTGTGAGGTTTTTATGCCCTAGTACATGGTCAATTTTTGAGTATGTGCCATGTACTTTTGAGAAGAAAGTATACTACCTTTTATCCCCATTCAGTTTTCTCCAGAGGTCTATCATATGTGCCTTTTCTAAAATTCTGTTTACCTCCTTCACTTTTTTCTTATTTATTTTGAGGTTAGATTTATCAAGTTCAGAAAGGGGGAGGTTGAGGTCTCCCAATATTATGGTTTTGCTGTCTAATTCTTCCTGTAACTCCCTTAACCTCTCCTCTAAGAATTTGCATGCCTTACCACTTGGTGCATATATGTTAAGCAATGATAATGCTTCATTGTTTATGGTGCCTTTTAGCAGGATATAATGTCCTTCCTTATCTCTTTTAATTTAATCTATCTTTACTTTTGCTTTGTCTGAGATTAGAATTGCTACACCTGCTTTTTTTACTTTAGCTGAGGCACAATATATTTTACTCCAGCCTTTTACCTTTACCCTATGCGTATCCCCCTGTTTCAAATGCGTTTCTTGTAAACAGCATATTGTAGGATTATGGTTTTTAATCCATTCTGCTATCTGCTTCAGTTTTGTGAGAATGTTCATCCCCTGCATGTTCAGGGTTATGATTTCTATCTGTGTCTTTTTCTCCATCCTAATTCCCCATGTTTATGCTTTTATTTCTTCCTTTCCCCTTCTCCTCCTCAACAAAGTTTTGCTTTTGACCGCCGCTTTCCTCAGTTACCCCTCCCTCTTTATTCCCCTCCCTTATCTTACCGTTACCCACTTGCTACTTCTCCTCCCCCTTCTGACCACCCCCCTCCCTTTTTCCCCCCTTACCCTCCCACTTCCCGTAGGACAAGTTAGATTTCTAAACTTAGCAGAGTATGTTATTCCCTTCTTGAACTAGATCAGATGACAGTAAAGCTCAAATACTGCTCTTCTCCCTCCCTTCTTTCCCTCTACTATAATATGTTTTTGTGCCACTTCATTTGGTGTAATTTACCCTTTTCTACTACCTCCTTACCGCTTCTTTACATCAGTTAATTTATACAGGCATTCAGAACCTATGTATATCCCTTTCAATTGTCATACTAGCTGTACCATTCACACGAATGACTTATATATGTGTGTGTGTGTGTGTGTGTATATATATATATATATATATATATATATATATATATATATATATATATAACATACATCATATGATATAATCCCACATAAAGATAAAAACAACCTAACCTTATTGGTTAATAATGTTTGTGGGGTTTTTCCCCCTGGTTACCTTTCTATGTCTCTCTTGAATTTTGTTTTTGGAGATCAAATTTTCCATTGAGTTCTGGCCTTTTCATCAGGAAGGTCTGGAATTCCCTTATTTCATTGAATGTCCATCGCCTTGCCTGGAAAATTATGCTTAGTTTTGCTGGGTAGTTGATCCTTGATTGTAGTTCCAGCTCCTTTGCCCTTCGGAATATCATATTCCAATTTCTCCTGTCTTTTAAGGTGGAAGCTGAGAGATCCTGCGTGATCCTGACTGTAGTTCCACGACATTTGAATCGCTTCTTTTTAGCTGCTTGCAGTGTTTTCTCCTTGAGATTATAGCTCTGAAATTTGGCTATAATATTTCTTGGTGTTTTCAGTTTGGGATCTCTTTCAGGGGGTGATCGGTGAATTCTTTCAATGAGTATTTTGCCCTCTGGTTCTAGGACCTCTGGGCAGTTGTTTTTGATAATTTCTTCGAAGATACTGTCAAGGCTCTTTGTTTCATCGTGGATTTCCGGAAGACCAATAACTCTCAAATTTTCCCTCCTGGATCTATTTTCCAGGTCAGTTGTTTTGCCAATCAGATATTTCACATTTTTTTCTATTTTTTCATTCTTTACGTTTTGTTTTATTACTTCTTGGTGCCTCATAGATTCATTAGCTTCCACTTGCTCAAGTCTAATTTTTAATGAGTTAGTGTTTACATTTTGCTTTTGAGTCTCCTTTTCTAGTTGGTTGATTTTGCCTCTTAGGGTGTGATTTTCTCTCTCTAGATTCTGAATCTCCGTAGCCATTTCGCCAATCTTTTTTTCCATATTTTCTTGTAGCTCCCTAATTTGGTTTTTAAAATCCTTCTTTAGCTCTTCCAGCAGTGCTTTTTGGGCTGGAGACCAGTTCATATTAGCTTTTGAGGTGTCTGATGTATCTACCATGTCATTGCTATCCTCTTCTGTGTTGATATTTTGATCCTGCCTGTCTCCATAAAAAGAATCTATTGTCCTCGGTTTTTTTGTGTTCTTCATGTTGGTTTGCATTTTGCTGGCTTTACAACGAATTTCTATCTGTGGGCCTCAGGGCTTTCTGTCCCAGCTTTCTTATTCTGGGGGTTGTGAGTCTAGACTTATAACCTTCAGTTTCCTGAGGTGTGGAGGAGGGGTCTGGCTCCCTGGCATCTCACTCCCTGTGGGTGCTCTCCAGCACTTGCTTTTCAGCAATGGTCTCAGCTGTTTGTTGTCTGAGCTGATGTCTGGCACTTCCTCTGGGGGAGCAAGGTTACGTCTGGGCTCCTGGCGTTGACCGCTGCCGACTCTGCCCCTATGGGTCTAATGAACTTCTGCTATTTAACCACTGAAGCCCCACTACTTTCTGCTCAGTTCCAGCGTTCTTTTTTTTTTTCCCGAGGGATTCTCTGGGTGTGGAGGGGAGGGATTAGAGCCGTTTACCTGTCCATTGAGTCTTCCGGAAATTCAAGAAGCCGAGTTCCTGGGTTTAGCAAGCGTCAGGAGTGGGTGTTTTCACGGCCGGTGGCGTTGCGCTGCCTCTCGTCGCTCCCACAGACTGCCGTCCTGTGTTGGGAGTCCTGTGGATCTCTGCCGGTTTCGGGCGCCCAGCTTTCTCCCAGCCCGTCTCCCACGTGGATTTCTCGGCCAGCCGCTTCCGCCTTGGTCTGGAGCAGCTCCTCACCGAGCACTCTCCGAGCCTACAGGTTCGTGCCTCCGGCCTTTCAAACTCTCCCGGCTCGGAAATTTGCCCCAAGCAGACTCCTCGCAGTTTCTGACTCTCTCAAATCTGCCCAAATTCACTTTTTTGTGGGAGTCTGACAGACCTTGTGAGAGAGCTCTGGTAAGACGCTGCCTTCATGCCTTCTTTATATTTCAGTTGTTCATGTCTGAAAAGAAAATATAAAAATGATTTGTGGCCCTCACTGTGGAAATTATCAATAGTTCTCTTGACGTAACAGCTGAAAACTTGCTCTCTTAGCTACCCCTATAGGATAAGTTAACAGGAAAAGAATCTTCCTTCTCCTAAGTTGCTAGCAGAAAAGCCAGTAGAATTGATGATTAAAAGCAAAATTGTTCCCTGTTATTACCCACTAGTGCCAGGGCTGTTAATGAAATATTAAGTTTCACTGACTTTTAAGACTTGGAAGAACACCATCTCTTTTCACAATCCTGCATGGAAGATTCTTGTTTGAGATATGGAAATGCTATCTTTGGCAATGAAGTCATCTGGCAAAATCTACAAAAAGACATGAAAAGAAAATCCCTAGAGCTTTCTTAACCTTATCACTTTTTGCACTCAGTGATAGCATACATGGATACATGAGCTGCTGAAAGAGTCCTTTCTTGGTCTTTGCTCCCCTCCCGCCAGCTATTAATACCTCCCCCCTCCTTGATATTTCCTTTTCTATTTTGTATGGAACTTGTGGATTGTATGTGATATTCAAGAAGGACTAGCAGCTCTGGTGTGAGAGCTTGCCAAGCACTTTCAGGGGTTTTGGGTAACCTATAGGCCTCAATTTTGTCAATGAGTTAGGGGGATGTTGTCCACCCCAAGCATGTGAAGACTTCCTCCTTTGGAATGGCCAGATGAAAACAGTTTGTTCCAACAGCCATGAAGGAAGCTGAAGCAGGCACTGTGGAGTTCTTAGAGCTTGGTCATATATCAAAGATGCCAAAGTCATCTACTGCATCCTGGGCCATTGCCAGTTGTCACTTTTTTCTTGCCACTGGATATTGATGACTGGAAGAAAGAGTGAGGTTAACCATTTCACAAAATTCTATTTCGCTTAAATCCAAATCATGTGCAAGGCAAGACTTCAACTCTTAGTCATATTAGAAACGAAGGATGAACAACAATGAAATTTGTATGGACCTATCTCTATAGATGTAGAATCTTCTAACATATTCAGTATAGTGCTGATTACTTTGCGTAGTTTTGTATATTCTCAATTTCTTTTGTTAAAACTGCCCCCTAGGACTGCCTTGCCCTTCCAAATTCTTTGGAATATATCATTTTCTCCTCTGACACATTAAAGACCTCCCACAGATAAGTTAGCCCTTTTTTCACAAGACCTTTGAATAATATCAATTGAAGATGTATAAGAAGCTTGTGCTGCACAATCCTTTCAGGTAATTTTCCATGAAGAATAAAAGAGAAAGAAAAACATTTAAAAGTGAAAGAAATCTAAAGGTGTATAGACTAATATAAAAAGAAATTGTTATTCAAGCCAAGTTATTCACACACACACACACACACACACACACACACACACACATATGTAAATTAGGCTGTTACAAAGATTTATTAAATGCCTACTATTTTCAAGGAAAAGTGCTAAGTTCTGGGGATTCAAATGTAAAAGGTGAAAAAAAAATCTTTTTCTTCTGGAAGATTATACTTTAATCTTAACGCCATCCTTAGAGAAGAACTCCTAGCCAATTAAAATAGTTTAAAAAAATGCTATCTCACATGTGCATAGTGTTTTATTGTTAAAGTGATTTCACGTTACTTCATTTACCATTTTAATAATCTTATGACATAGGCAAGATATATATTACCATTTAAAAAAAAACGGGTTAAACTGAGGCTTAGAACAGTTAAGCAGTTTGTCTAAGGTTATCAGGCAGTTCACCCTTTATTGTAACATTTGCTTTCAGCCATTTCAATGGGAATTTTTAAATTGCTATTCCTCCCATTACACAATCCATCAGAAAACTATTTGAATGCCTCCTTAAGTATTTTCTGTCCTTAAGTATTTAGTGGCAGGTGTGTCTCCATTGCACAAAATGATTGCAGTTTAGGCATTCTCTTGGCCTGAGGACAGGAGTACAGAAGTGTTCTCTTATTGTTAGGGCTAGATGTAATTAGAGTTTGCCTGGAAAAATGAGAAGGGATTATCAAGAGAGGGCATTGTTCCGAAAGAATTAGGCCTTATGATGAATAATTCTTTAAGAGTATTTACATTGGTTCAGAACAATTAAAACTGCTCAATGTGTGTGTGCGCGTGTGTGTGTGTGTGTATGTGTGTGTGTGTGTGTGTAGCTTTTGCATACTGTAATGCATATGCCTTCTAATGTTCAATCTCAGAAAAAAAATCTATTCCTGATGGGTCACAATAAATGGCTAGTGAAGCAAAGTGGTAGTTCAGGTTTGTATTGTTATTCATGTCTGTTCATGCTTACATCCAATGATAAAATAATCCCTTAAATCTCTTGCCCTGAAGTCATTTCTATCATCCATTAAAGAAGTCTATACAGCACTCTATTGTGGATGAATTCTGGGCTGATTTCCAGCCTATTCTTGCATGTTATAATACAACTGCAAATGCCAAGTCAATCATTTAAGAGTCCAGGGATGGGAAACCTGCAGGCTTGTAGCACCAATGTGATAATCACAGCACCTACGGTGGCTATGAATATGCCAGCATAGTTTGGAATCACAAAATATAATAGACTCTCTTCATAGAAGACAGAACCAAAACATTTATTCAAATGCCAGAAAACCAAATCCCAACAACAGAAAGCCAAATGCATCATAGCAAAAAAGAAATCTATACACATTATCAAAGCAAGGGGCACCACCATCCACAAGCCTTCCTGCTGTTAAGGCCTTCCCACAAACAAGGGCAAAAGCACTCCCTCTCTCACTCACTCTAGTTGCTGCTCTGTGTGTCTCCCTCTCCCAGCTCTGATTGCTCTGTCTCACTTTGTCTTAGCTCTGCTATACTCTGCCTGCTCCACCCATTCAGCAAGCTCTTCCCACCACAGGGTCATGTGACTCAGACTTCCATGTTACTCAAGCAGGTCACATGGGCCTCTTAACAGATGGGAAAGTTCTTCCCATTGCTTTAACAGTACATTACCATAAATTCTATACATTAACAATACTTTGGACCCAAGATCTTTCATATCCATTATATAGGTCAATGGGAGTTTAGGGGTAACTGATGTCAACAGAACTGTACAATACGACAGGGAAAACATGAAATAAATACATAAAACAGTATCTTAGGGTGGGGCTTGAACACAAGCACCCCATCATTTCCCCTCAAACAAACGGGACCCCCAAAATCCCTTGGGGTAAGAGGTAAAGGTCTTTTCTTCTATAGTTACTTCCTGCTGAAATTGGACAGAGCTGTCCCTACTCCATGAGGTCCCATTCAAAGGGTCAGGTCTTTAGCCTGCATCCCAAGCATGGTCAATGCCAGTTCCAAGGGTGACACAGCACAGTCTTGGACAGGGGGTGACATTCAGCTCAAGCAGTTAAGCATCTACAGGTGGAGGGCACCAAACCTGCAGGAAACAAATCTAGTAAACAAGTTGGAAAGCCAAAAAGAATAAGGAGACAACAACCAGAATCAAGGTAAATATAGGGTCAACCACCATTCTGGAGTCCATGAAACCACTAAAACTATATTAATTCCTATCTTCCTCACTGCTGTGTATTTCTTTAATGTGAGCTGGGGTTTAGCCCATTTCCTATTCTCCCAGAAGGTGTGACAAATTTGGATTCAATGATTCAGGAGGTCTTTGTTCCCTATTCAGTGTAATATTAAATACCTTTTCTCGGTACATCTTATATCGTTCATTAGTTGGAATATCATCTATTCTTCCAAAACCTACCCCTGCTCTCAGTGGGGCAGTAACAATTCTTTTCTTCTCAATCTATTCTGAGTTTGAATCTGCTGACTATTTACTCTTCTTTCTCAAGGAAATTTATCTTTTCCCCATTCTCCTAAATCACTTAACTGCAAAATCTTATCCAGAACCTCCAAAAGAGGGTGCCCTATTACCCCAATTAGTAGAGTCAGCATTAGGTGCTTATAAGCATGAGGAGCCATCTGCACTATTATATTTCTATGAGAAATTGCTAAGAGGGGACCATGATACGCATCTTCATCTCTCATCACAATTGCTGTTTTGGTTACCTCTTCCTTTAACATTCTCATACAGTTTCTAAGTGAATACCAAGATCTATCTCCACTAGGCCACATAGAGTCAGTAGGATATTGACTGCTACATCCTTTTGCAGCTAAAGTTAACAGATTAGTTGCATTGTTACCTACTTGCATATGGTAATCCCTAAAATCTTCCTGTAAAAACATCCTAACACCTATGAATTTCAAATAATCTATGTTATCCATTGATACTCCTCCAGGCCCCTTCATCGTTGATTCTTTCCATTCAACATACTAATAATTTCTCCCATTTTTTGGGGTGAATTGACTCAAAATATCCATGACCTCCTGCTGAGTAAAATTCTCAATTATCTCCCTCAAAACTGCATGGCACCCCCCCACCCAGGTTCTCCTTTGTTCTTCTGAGTATTGGGAGAATTTCTGCATCCTTAGAAGCCTCATCTAACTTTTTTTCATTCTCTTTTCATGCATCTTCCTGGCAGGTGTTTGGGGCCCCATCAAGCCCAGCCTGTGCAAGGGCTTCATGTATCTTCCTCTTGTTACTTTTTGCTTCTTTTTCGAAAGCTAAATTAACAGCTACCTTCCCTTCTACCACATGAGACTTCCAAGACTGTTCTTCTAAAGGGAAGCTCCAATGCTGTAACACAGAAACCTTCTCATGCAAACCAGCTAACTCCTTTGCCATCAGAACTTTTCCTGCCGCTGCTTGTCTCTGCTTCTACACGTAATATGATTACTTGTTAGCCTTGCCAGTTTTTAACCAGTTCTATTGGTATTCCTTGCAATTTTTTTAAATCTCTGGGTCCTCCCCTCTGTACTCTCTGTTCCCAGTTTTCACAGAGCCCTGGGTTTTTAGCCCATTCTCTTGGTAGGGAAGAATAAGGTAAATCCTCCCATCCTGGGATATCCATTTCCTTCCCTGAAACCTTCCTACCTTCAAGTAGAGGTCTGATATTTCACAATCCCATCCTCATGGCCAAATGTATCACTAACGCAATACTCACAGTACGTACAGTAGCTATGAATATGCTGGTGGAATTCTGAATCACAAAATATAATAGACTCTCTTCATGGAAGACAGAACCAAAACATTTATTAAAACAGCAGAAAGCCAAATGTATCACAGCAACAAAGAAATCTATGCACATTATCAATGCAGGGGGCACCACCATCCACAAGCCTTCCTGCTGTTAGGGCCTTCCCACAAACAAGAGCAAAAGCACTCCCTCTCTCACTCGTACTAGTTGCTGCTGTGTGTGTCTCTCTCCCAGCTCTGAATGCTCTGTCTCACTTCCTCTCAGCTCTGTTCCACCCTTCCTGCTCCACCTCTTCTTGATCCACCCACTTAGCAAGTTCCTCCCACCACAAGTTCATGTGACTCCGACTTCTATGTGACTTAAATAGGTCACATGGGCTTTTTAACAGATTGGAAAGATCTACCATTGCATTAACAATACAGTCAATACATTAACAACACAAGCCTTGAGGCCACATGTGGCCTTCTAAATCCTTCAGTGTGGCTTTTTGACTGAATCCAAATTTTATTGTTCTGTAAAATTTGGATTCAGTCAAAAGGCTACACTGAAGAATCTAGAAGGCCACAGGTTCTCTATCTCTGAGAAGTACCTGTCATTTTTATGCAATTTGAAAATGAATGCAAATCTTTCACCTTTAATAGCTGCCCTGTAGAGCAGGATATATATCTTCCCTAGCTCAAGTAACTCAACCCAAAATATACTGGAGATTAAATGTGATCTATACAGATAGATAGATATACACATATGTGTGTGTGTGTGTGTGTGTGTATAAAACAATTAATATAAATATGTATTCTCACAATAACTATAGTTTGCATCGTTGTGGGTAACCATATGATTTCAACTAATGAGCACAATAAAGCAAACATGCTGTTTCAGAATAGCCAAATAATAGGAAAAAAAGAAACACACAGAAATAATTAGAATTTCTAGACAACAAAGAAGCTTTCCAAGGAGGTATATTTTTTAACATTTTTTTTTCAAAATGGACAATTTTTTATTTTTTTATATTTTTTTTGTTTTTAGTTTACCACACACGGTTCTACATAATTTTGAGTTCCAGATTTTCTCCCCTCCCTCCCTCCTCCCTCCCCAAGCATGGAATCTCATATAACTACCATGTATAATTTCGCATTGCATTAATTTATACACTAGTCAAATTGTGGAGAAGAATTATGACTAATGGAATGAATCATGAGAAAGAAGAGACAGAACCAAAATTAAAAAAAAACTCAAAACAATTGAGACACAGAGATATTAAATAGTTGACTATGAATTTATATTTAAGATGACAGGAAATGAAAATAGATTATACCAAAATTTGAAATTGTATCAAAGGCTTTGAAGGTAAAACTCTCAACTTTCATTTTGTTAGTCGAAAGCTATATTAGAAAGGGAGAGGAAAGGAAGAACCCTAAACTAAAATGGCTTACAAGGATTACACAAGATGGATTTTCAGGACAAGTCATGAAATTTTGAGGAAAATGATTTTTGCTCTCTAAATAGAGTATAATCTCATCCCAATCAAATTTTCTCTTGGAAAATATCTCATGCAACCCTCTTTTTTAACTGTTTTGCCACCATGTGACAACATTAAGCACCAACTTGATACTATTTAACAGGAAATATCAAGTACTGGAGAGTCCCATGCTTACCTAATCAATTCAAGTTTCTAATGTGCTGAGTGGAAGTTCTTTGGGGAAATACCAATCTTTGTAACATTATCAGAAAGTAGGCTAGATTCTATTCCCCAGCTCCATCTCTTACTGAGGAGCCATAGTGTCTCATTACTTTAGAGGTTATGGTTGGTGAGTATTTATCTAATCAACTTAGATTAGCACCTCAACTATTGCCTGATACTGCCTTCCTTCCTGGGCTTGAGACATTTCAGTTATCTCTAGTCATGTAACCTGGGCATAATGAAGTTAACTCCCCAAAGGAATGGCTGGAGTATACCTGAGTATACAAAACATTTTCTTCTTTGCATGAAAAACAATAAGAAATTTATTGTAGAAATATAAGGGATCTGAGACACCATTGAAACAAATTCAATGACGTTATAGATGAAGAATCTGAGGCGTAGAGACATGGAATGATGTCTCCATGACCATAGTAATAGACTAGTATTTTCTGAGGTGACATTTGAACCAGGTTCTTTTGGCTCCAAGTCTAGTGTTCTATCCACTATAGCATGCTGCTTTTCAATAAAAGATGGCACAACAAAATACTTGCCATGCCTTTATGCCCATGGTTTCTCCTAGGCCAAGATATTTCTTTTTTGAGGTGGGGAAGGCAGGGCAATTGAGGATAAATGACTTGCCCAAGGTCACACAGCTGGTAAGTGTGTCAAGTGTCTGAGGCCAGAGTTGAACTCAGGTCCTCCTGACTCCAGGGCCAGTGCTCCACCCACTGTGCCACCTAGCTGCCCAACCAAGATAGCAGTTTATAAGCCATTATGAATCAAGGACTTTTGGGAAAGAAAGTGAGTTGTTTAGACACACAAGAGAATATAGAAAAATAGAAAATAAGACAACTTTTCCTGATGATCTTAGCAAGAAGAAAAAAAAAATTAAGTTAATATAGTATTGGGTGAGAGGCAATGAGGGTCTGGGCTATTTTGGTAGCCATATTGATATAATAAAGGGACATAACCTAACAAAGTGGGAAACGAAAACAAAAGAAAAGATTGAATTTGGAATTTTATCACTTGTGTTCAAATCCAACTTTTTTGTTACTGCTTGTGTGACTTTGGACTAGTTGCTTATACTTTATTTTAATTTTAGTTTCTTTAACTGTGGAAGTAGGACATTGGCTTAGATAACCTCTAAAGACCCTTGCAAAATATTGTGCCACATTTTAGATACAGAATGAGCAAGGTCATGTGGCTGAGTGGTGTTAAAATCAAGTAGAAAGAAGCCTGGTGGGCTATGTATTAACTTAGAAACTCACAAGTTAACTCTGTATGTGTGTGTCTCTGTGTGTGTGTGCGTGTATGGGGTGTGTGCATGTGTATAAATATTTCTAAAAGTGAAAATTATGGGTTAGTGAATATCTTAAGGATCCTCAGAAATCAAGTGGCACATTGGAGATAGAATGGGAATGTTAGATTAGGAATCAGGAGACCTAGATTCCAGCTCCAAATCTCCCAATATGAGACTTTGGGCAAAGACCTTTAACTCTGAGGGCTGCATTTTCTCATCTGTAAAACAAAGAGGCTAGACTAAAAGATTACTAAATTTTTTCTCAGTGCTAACCTCCCACTGCCTTTATAAAATGATTGTATTAACATTTTAAAAGGCTCAATTACATAGTAGAACAGGTTGAAATGTCAAAATTGGAATTTGATTAATTTTTAATATCTTGAATATCATATTTCATTTTAGAATGAACAAGTAATAATTTCATTCTAAATTTAATATATCTAGCAAATAAACATGATGATCTTTTATAAATTATGAAAAGTTATTTAACAAATAACTTGTTTGAATTTATATTCTCAGTGTTTGTCTTCTTCATTTTCCAAGGGCAGGTGATCTCTCCTGGAGGATGTCATAATATTTATCAGACTGTTGTTGTTGTTTTACCTTTGGAATATCCTTTTTTCGGTTTTTTCTCAGCACTCTCTGTTTGAATTGCTCTGATATTACTTTTCTGCATTATATTTTCAGAATGAGACAACAATTATTTTGATTATTTTTTTCAAAGTTCACTTGCTTAGCTCTGTTAATTATGTATTCTGATGTCAGTTATCTGGAAAATGGGCTTGAGTATTAGGAATCATTACTGAGCCTTCACACATTGAGACAGCATTTATTTTTGTCCATAGTATCAACTGTTTAAAAAATGTGAGAAATCTGGTTTTTCTTCCTTTAAGTAACCAAAGATTGTTTTATACTCCTCTACTAAAAGTAAATTAAATCCCAAGGAATCAATATAAGGCTGCAGTGAGCAATGCTGCAAGTGGTTCCTCTAATTCTCCACTGCATTTTGTGTCTTTTACAAAGGTAGACATTAGGTCTTTAATGATCCATGAAAATGAATCCCAGCGGTACATGCGCAAGACATTGGGAATATTTTTAGGGGACAAATAATTAGAGTCTTAGAAATGTGTGCTTATTTCACACAGCAATCCAGTTCCTTATCTTCTCCTCCTCCTTCCTGTTTTGAATGCAATAGGCTGTTACGTGAGCCATCTGCAGCTTCACAGACAGGTGCAGGGTCACCATTACCATTCTGAGCATAGAGTTTTGAGCAAGCTGAAAATTTTGCTAGGCAATTTAAAGAATATTGAAACTGATACCCTGGACTGCCAACAAAAATTGTTCCTATTGCTTTATTGAACCAGAATATTTATAGGTCTATGTAATAGTTAATGTATTTTTAAAGACTTTATCTGAGGACATGACACATTGCTTAAGGACAAAGCATTATTAAGGTCTTTATCTCTGCGATGCTAATAAGTCAGCTTTAGTAGTGGCAATGTTTTAAATCGTTAATAAGTTTTATCTTTATTCCAGTAATCATTACTAAATAAACTTCTTGCTTACCATCAACATTAATTCATTTCTTTACAAGGAGATACGTTTTTCTGGTAGATGGTACTATAATCATGGAAATAAACTTGGGTCTAGTGTCTAAAATAAACAAAATGAAATTAAAAGAAACCATGCCAAAAGACTAAGTAGATTTGAGTATACAACCTCCTATTTACCATAAAAAGCATAGATTTAAAGCTAAAAGAGACCGTAGAGAATGTTTGGCTCATGAATGTTCCGTGTATATAAATTACTCTCCTTCCTCATTTCATCCCTTCCTCAGCCTCTGGCACAAATCATTGTTTTACCCAGAATAGCTGCAATACTCCCCCCTTTCCTCATCATTGTTATTGCTACTGGGTCCCTTTTCTTCCAAATTTGTGCTATTTCTAATCTAGCCACTGACCCTATCGTTGACAACAGGAAATCACAAGTGCCACATATGAAATCTCACCAACGAACCCCATTGTTGCCAAAAATTACCTCTTCTGAGATTCCCATAAAATCTAGGATATCTGCTACTCAGAATGTACCATAGCCTGGGCTTAATGGTGGGGATGTCTCAGGCTTGCAAATCAAGACAAGTTAGTTAGGTTCAGGCTGGTTGGTGATAGCAGTTTCTAGTCAATTATATAACTAAAACTTAAAGTGTCAGGACTCAAACATTGTGGTAGCTGCTTGTATTAGATCTTAAGCCCATATTTGAAATATTAAAGTGACGTTGTGTTAGGTACTAATATTAGTGCCTAAGCACATATTTGAAAGATTAAAGTGGAGGTTGAAGCTGGAGCAATGATCCTGGGTCAGTTGGATATGTCTAAGATGAAGGGAACTTTAACAATAGATGGCATGGTACAGTGGAAGGTTAGATCCAATGAAAAAGGTATTTCAGAATGTTAGGGTGACAAGGATGGGGATGAAGGAATAATGAGTGTTTTGGCTACATTTCAGTAAAATTCAAGCCTGATTTCGGTACTCTACAAATAAATAAACAAAAAGCAAATAATTAGATAAACAAATAAATGTGTGTTTATGTATGTATGTATGTTTGCTATGAATTTTGCTTCTTATTTTTGAATGCCAAACATTTTAAAATACATATGTATGTATATATACATATATATATTTAATGTTACACATATATACACATATATGTGTGTATATATGCATATGTGTGTATGTATGTGTGTGTATATATATATATATATATATATATATATATGTATGTGTGTATTCCGTCTTGACTTTGACAAACATTAGTAATTATCTTTATTTCCTGTGGATAACAAAATGGAAATTAATCAGGACAAACACAAGCAACAGATAATAAAGGACCTAAAATTAAAACTTTCAATACTTTCTCTAGTAAAAAAAGAAGATGGAGGGAATAAAGAATATAGAGAGATGGAGTGTAAATACATGGAAGAGTATTTGATATATGGGATCCCAGGTTGTGGGCCTGCTGAAAGGTACATATATCAGTCAACAACTTTAGGGGCTGCTGTATGAGTTTGAATGAGCAGAAACATTCCCTCAGAAAAGATCAACATGCAACTAGCTATTGATAAAAAGAGAGAAAAAAGTCATATGAAAGGCTTAAAGGAGAGAATTATGTGTCATCATCTATCTGATCACTCACTTTTCCAAAACAACGTCCTCCACAATAAATTATTCTTTATGAGCCTATTGAAAATGAATACAAAAAAGGACAAAAAAAACAGGCAAATTTGTGAATTTGCTACTTAAAATTTGTGGCTGTTGGAATTTATTTTACTTGTGTATATACTCAATATATATGTTTACCTTTGCTAGGTTAGGAAGAGCCAAAAGAATGTAACCCTGAATAATTAGACCCTAACATTCAAATAATGGTAATGATCACTTTCCCCTACATGTTAATTAACATCAGTTGAATGGCTCCCAGAGCAATTGGAATTCAGTTCCTCACATAAAAGAGTTTGACTCTGTTAACCTTTATAATTTTAAAAAAAGTCAGACTTTGGCCCATCATTATAGTCTGGCTTGGTCTAGTCTTGATGTTCTATGCTAGCAGACAGTCTATTAATAATACATCACTTATAAAACACAGACACGTGTTTAGAAACTAGAAAAATAAAAGTAATCAATGATTTGCACCTGTAAATACGTGCATCCTATCTAAAATTTAGAGTGTATTCTGAATATGTTCCTGGGTTTATGCTGATTTTTTAACCATACATTTTAGGGGCAACATAATTGGCATAATCGGCTAATTTCCCTCAGACATTATGCACTAATTATCAGGATATCAGTGTAAGTTCGATAAATCATTTAAGCAAAGTGTAAATAATACACACAACTAAAGTCTCAATCTCTTTTAGGCAGCATTCCTTAGATAAATAACTTTATAAAAATTATTGACCCTGTTTCTTGAATATCACCTTATTTTCAAGAGCTTAGAAATAGCTTCTCATAATTTATCACTCTGACATAGCTAACATGTAAAATGAGTAATGCTATCTTACAGACTGGAAAAGCCACATATTGCCACACACTGAACGGGAACTTGTAGTATTACCCCAACACACACACACACACACACACACACACACACACACACACACACACATACACACACACACACTGCTAGTATTATTGTCACCATTTTGTCACCATCCAATCTTTTTGCATATGGGCCCCAATCCTTTTGGTGTTTAGTCTTAAACCTATCCAGAACTTTGAATGCTATTCATGGTGTTGATTGAATTTTCCATTGTCTTAGAGTAAATTGGGGACTATAGGTAAGGACTTAGGAACAAAGGAAAACTTTAAAAAAATATTAAGGAGATGAATTGTGTAGCTCAGAGGCTAACATATGAGACAATGCTTGAAATGTAAGCAGAGTCAAAATCAAGAATTACAACAAATTTTGAAGATAAGCTATTGTGACAAGAAATGTGGGGATCAGGCAGAAAGGGTAAGGAAGTAAAGGATTTTGAGGGAGATAGAGTAATCTTAATTTGCTACACTAGGATCGTGTATTAGCATGAAACTACTTTCATGCCTAATTGAATCTGTACTCTCCTTTTCCACCTGGAAATTCTTAGCTAGAGTGCCCACTGCTGCCACTGTCCTTATTCTCCACGGTAACTGACAAATTTACTCATTTTGACCCTTCAAAATTTCCATTACTACTGGAATATTTTTGTCTGAATTTTCAGTCTCCTTATGCTTGAAAGAAAAGTCAATTGTTAGAAGATGTTCAAATATTTTTATAATTATTCAGGCAATAAAAGAGGCACTGCTAGGTAATTTGGCCTTAAAATTATTTGAGCAAATACACACAGATATGGCAAAAGTAGTATTTTTCATATCATTGAGGCATATCCCTTTTACCCCTGAAAATATGCAAAAATTATCTCTAAATACATTTCCTGCTCTAAAATTATAGCTCTAAAAAGACCAATGTAACTGGGAGTCAGAAGAAACAGGATGCAACTTCCCACCATCATAATCACTACAACAATTATCAGAATATTGGACTGAGTAGTGATCGGAAAATCTAAGAGGAAACCACAAAGGATAATCTTTCCAGCAAAAAGATTTTTTTAAATGATCTATAGGAAAAAGACAAGGCCAGGATGGGATACAGAAACCAGATATAGGCATAGAATAAGACTAAAGTTCTTTCACTGTGAACTCAGAGAAGGCAACAAAAACACAACCTAAGCAGAAAGAAGGACATAATGGCATCAGGTCCAAGACACTGTAGCTGCACTACTTTTTTCTGATATAGAAAGAATCACAGAAGGAACTAAGACTTGCTAGTCTTGGGCCAAAATTGGCCAAAGTATTGCTGTCTGACCCCAATCTGAGACTAAACTTACTAGCAAGTCTTAGTTCCTTCCGCAATTCTTGAAAAAATGGAGCTTTAAATATGCAGAGAAATTAGGGGCAAGAGCTTAGCTAATATAGTAAAGGACTATATATCTTGTTCATAACTATTTATTTCCATGTTTCTCTTCCTTTAGAATTTAAGTTTCCTGATAATGGATTATAACTGGATTGAAGAGAACATGTTGGGGAGAAATGTCTTAAGAAGAAAGGACAGCGCAGAGAGGCCTAGGTTATGAAGGGCTTTGAATATCAGAGCATTTTGTATTGCTCCTGAACGCAATAGGAAGCAACTAGAGTTTATCAAATAGGGTGGTGACATGATAGTATAAGTATTTTAGGAAAAATCACTTTAGTGGCTGAGTGAGAGATGGATTGTATTGGGGTGACACTTGAGGCAGATGGACCCACCAGAAAGTCATTGTCATCATCAAAATATGAGTTAATGAGGGCTTGCACTAGAGTGGTGGAAGTTTTAAAGGAGAGAAGGAGGCATGTTGCGGAAGTAAAATAGACAGGTCAGGGCAATACATTGGATATGGGTGAATGAGAGTGAGAATTCCAGGAGGAGGAGGAGGAGGAAGAGGAGGAGAAAAAGGAGGAGGAGAAGCAGCTAAACATTTTATTTCCAGAAATTGTGAAAGAAAATGGCCCTACACTCTTCAAATGCAAAATAAGAGTAAAAATAGCAAGAATGGAAGGATATCAAGATATACTGGGGAAGAAAGGGCAAAAGAATGATGAAAGTTTATCTCACATAATGTGAATGAACACATAGACGTTTATATAAACAAGGAAGAGGCAGGAGAGAAGGCATCACATAAACATCACTTTTGTTGAAACTGTTCAGCTGAGGGTAATATATATATTCATACACACATATGTACATGAATATATACAAAAATGTGTATGTATATATATATATATATAAAACCTAAGTTTATTGCAATACAAATATAATATATAATATTACTATGATATACAATACTAATATTATCAAGCTATACATCAATAAACAAATATGTAATTTCAATTAACAAGGAAAATAGGAAGGAAAAGCAAGAGAAAAAGAGGTAAATATAAAGGAGGTAGATTCAAGAAGGGATTAGTCATAAAGAAAATAATACATAAATTCAGAGAGTGTTTAAAAGGAAAAAAAAAACAATAAGAATTAGGTGTTTATCTTTGAGCAAGGGAAAGGGAAGGAAAAGATTGTAAAATATTATTTTATCAAGCATAGGGCATTGGTGTTAAACACCCCTTAATCACTACTACTTTTCCTGTGAAAAATCATGTGAATAGGAAAAAACAAACAAAAAGCAAAAAAAAAAAGAAAAATATAACAGAATATGATGAAGCCATATACACAATTATCAGTCATGATTATGAATAGGAATAGGATGGCAAAACGTATATGACTGCAGAATCCAACATATGTTTTTTCACTCTAAACAGATTCTACAGTAGCAGAAACCACAAAAGGACAGAGTGGGTCATGGCTGGAGTAGGCTTCAGGGCACTGAATTACTGGCAGCTGAGGCACTTTCCAGACATCTTAACCCAAAAAACCCGAAGACAGCTCCAAAGGTCAGTGGGAAGGGTCTCTCACCTGGGTGAGAGAGCAGCATGGTCTGGCCCCAGCCCCAGGCCCAGGGTGGCAGCAACCACTGATGCAGTGACTGCTGTGTCTGGAGCTCTTGGCCTGGGGGAATCAAGCAGCTTATCTGGGTCTCAGTCCTGAGTGTAGGTCCTGGGGCAAGGAGGAGTGGCCGGTGTGGTGGAGCTTGTGACTGCAGAGGAGAGGGAAGGCTCCTCATAGTTCCAAGGCAGAAAACAGTGCTTGCAGTTGCTCATAGACAAGAGCACAGGCCAGGGGAGGAATAAACACTTCCCCTTTGATCATACCACTTTGGAAGAACTGAAAATTTATAGGTCCCTAGAAATATCTTTGCAAATAGCTGCAGAAACCCCTGAAGTTTGGGGCAGTACACCCTCCACTTAACAAAGAACTCAAAAGTCAATTAATTGGCTTGGTAAATGAGCAAACAGGGTGAAAAATCAGACTATATAAACTTAATTTTTTTGTGAAAAGATATGTTTAACATCCTCGGTGATGAGGAAGATCAAAGTATATAACCAGAAGAAGACAACAAAGTCAAAGCTCCTACATCCAAAGCCTCCAAAAAAAATATGAAATGGTCTCAGGCTATGGAGTAGCTCCAAAAGGATTTGGAAAACAAAGTAATAGAAGTACAGGGAAAATTGGGAAGAGAAATGAGACTAATGGAAGAAAATCATGAAAAATGAGTCAATAGCTTGCTAAAGGTGAACCAAAAAAATGCTGAAGAAAATAACCCCTTTAAAAATAGACTAACTCAAATGGCAAAAGAGGTGCAAGAAATCAATTAGGATAAGAATGCCTTGAAAAGCAGAATTAGCCAAAAGAAAAGGGAGGTCCAAATGCTGACTGAAGAAAATAATTCCTTAAAAATTAGAATGAAGCAAATAGAAGCTAATGACATTAAGAGAAATCGAGAAATTATGAAACAAAATCAAAAGAATGAAAAGAATGGCATACAATGTGAAATACGTCATTTGAAAAAAAATAAGTGAGCTAGAAAATAGATCTCAGAGATATAATTTAAAATTATTGAACCACCTGAAAACTATGATGAAGAAAAGCCTAGACATCATCTTTCAAGAAATTATACGGAAAACCAGACATGAAGTTCTAGAACCAGAAGATAAAATAGAAATTGAAAGAATCCACCAATTACCTCCTGAAAGAAATCCCGAAAGGAAAGCTCCTAGGCATATTTAACCAAATTCCAGAGTCCCCATGTCAACTAGAAAATATTACAAGCAGCCAGAAAGAAACAATTCAAGTATTGTGGAAACACAAGATTTAGCACTTCTACACTACACTAAGGCATCAGAAGGCTTGGAATATGATATTCCAGAGGTCAAAGGAGCTAGGGTTACAATCAAGAATCACATACCCAGCAAAACTAAGTATAATACTTCGGTGGGGAAAATGGACATGAAAAGAAATAGAGGACTTCAAAGCATTCTTCTTGAAAAGACCAGAACTGAATAGCAAATTTGACTGTCAAATATAAGAATCAAGAGAAACATGAAAAGGTAAACAGGAAAGAGAATCCATGAGGGACTTACTAAAGTTGAACTGTTTACATTCCTACATGGAAAGATGATATTTGTAACTCATGAGAGCTTTCTCAGTATTAGGGTAGTTAGAGAGAATACAAAAACACACATACATGCATATACATATATGTGTACGTATATACATACATACATATATACACATATATACATATATACACAAGCACATACCTATACATATATACACATACTCACATGTGTATATGTGTGTATGGGTGTATATATGTATGTATGTGTACATGTGTGTGTGCATGTGTTGAGATGAATATACTGGGAGAAAGAGAGAGGGAGTGGTAGAATTTAGTAAATCATCTAACATAAAAGAGGTAATAAAGGGCTTTTACAGTGGAGGGGAAGAGGGGGGAAGTGAGAGGGAATAAGTGAGCCTTACTCTCATTGGATTTGGCATAACAAAGGAATAACATACACAGTCAATTGGCTATGGAAATCTAGCTTACCCTACAGGAAAGCAAGAGGGAAAGGGATAAGACAGTAGGGATGATAGAAGGGACAGCTGATTGTGAGAAGGGGTAATAATAAATGGAGGCTGGAACAGGATAGAGGCAAATATAGTTAGTCTTTCACAACATGACTGTCATGAAAGTGTTTTTCATGACTACACACATATAACCTACATAAAATTGCTTATCTCAGTGAGTGTGGGTGGGGAGGGAGGAAAGGAGAGAAAATGGATCTCAAAGCTCTGAAAATGAATGTAAAAATAGTTTTTACATGCAATTGGTAAATAAAATATACAGGCAATGGGGTATAGAAATCTATCTTGTCCTACAGGAAAATAAAAGGGAAGGGGATAAGAGAAGGGGGGTGATAAAAGGGAGGGCAGATTGGAGGAAAGGGTAATGAGAATGCATGCTGTCCTGGGGTGGGTGTTAGGGAGAGATGGCAAGATAATTTGGAATTCAAAATCTTGTTGAAATGAAAGTTGAAAACTGAAAATAAATATTTTTTTAAAGAAACAAAAAATAGTAGCTGTGAAAAAAATGAAGCTAGTTTCTCTGATAAAGACCTCAGTTCTCAACTATATAGAGAATTGAGTCAAATTTACAAAAATAAGGGCCATTCCTCATTTGATAAATGATCAAAAGATACCAGTTTTCAATTGATATAATCAAACTCTCTATAACCATATGAAAAATACTCTAAATTACTATTGATAGGAGAAATGCAAATTAAAACTACCATATACTGATTAGATTGGCTAACAGGACAGACAAGGTAAATGACAATTATTGGAGGGGATGTGGGAAAAATGGGACATTAATGCACTTTTGGTAGAATTTTAAACTGATTTAACCATTCTGTAGAGCAATTTGGAACTATGCCCAAAGGGCTAAAAAACCAGGCATACCCTTTGGCTTAGCAATACTGCTACTAGGTCTGTATCTCAAAAAGAAAAAAAAAATCACAAAAATATTTATGGCATCTCTTTTCTGGTGGTAAAGAATGGGAAACTGAGGGGATGTCTTTCAAATGGGGAATAGCTGAACAAGACGTGGTATGTGTTTATGATTCAATATTATTATATTATAAGCAATGATTGTCTAGATACTCCCAGAAAACCTGGAAAGACTTCCATGGCATGATCCAAAATAAAATGTACTGTGTACAAAGTAGCAGCAATATTATAAGGTGATCAACAATGAATGACTTTGCTATTCTCAACAACACAATGATCTAATACAACTCCAAAGGACTTATACAAAAAATGCTACCCAGTCCTAGAGAAAGAACTGATGGTTTCTGAATGGAATTGAAACATACTTTTTTCACTTACCAAAAAAAGAGGAAAAAGAAGCTCCCTTCAAGCTTGTATACACTTGCCTGGGAAGCAAGCTGAATATATCCCAAGAAGAGGAGGGGAAAGAAGGAGGCACCACAGTAGTTAATCGATTTGGGGATACATATTAAATCTTCATAAATATTACCATGAAAAGAATAAATACTTAAAGAAAAAGGTAAGGAAGATAAAGGGATAAATAAAAAATACAACTATAATATTGGGAAATTCAATAAATCATTCAGAGTTAGATATATTATATTTAACCTAAGCAAACTTAAAACAAGAAATAAAAAAGTTAAAAGCTTGGAAAGAATTTTATTAAAGTTAGATACAATATGTCTCCTGTGGTGATCAAATAGAAATAGAAAGATGCATATTTATTTGTCATGTTATGTATGACAATTTAAAAAATGACCACATATTAGGGTTTAAAAATCCCCATAAATAGACACAGAAAAGCAGAAGCCTTACACATATCCTTTATTGATGCCAATACTGTTTATGTGTGTGTTCAGAAAAAAAATTTTTAAGAAAGTGTTAAAAATTAAGTGGAGCCTAAATAATATACTTCTAAGGAATTGTTGAGTCAAATAATAATAACTGGATATAATAGACAATTCCACTAAAAATAATGACAGACAAGTCATTACATACAACAATTTGGGAATGCATCCAAGTCAGTTGTATGGTGAAAATACAAATCTCCAGGCACTTCATTAAACAAAAGAGAGAGAAAAAAAACAATGGATTAGTGACTTCAATATAGAACTATTAAAAAAACTACAAAATTTATGAATAAGAAACAATTAAGTATTAAAATTGAATTTCTGAAAGTCAATGAAGAGATTAAACTAAAAACTAAACTAAAAATAAAAATTTAATTAAATTGATAAATTAGCTAATTTGGCTAAGAAGAGAAAAGAAGAAAATAAAATTATTAGTATCATAAGTGAAAAAGAGAAAAGGTCACAAACTGAAGAAATAAATGACTTTATTAAATAGAATTTTACTTCTGATATGCTAATAAAAAAGCAACTAAAATATTACAAACAAAGAGTCACACACAAACATGCACACACACACACACTCAGGTTAATAGAAGAAAAAATATGAAACTTTAACAATATAATTTAAAAAAAATTAAATTGAACAAGCCAGAAATTAACCCTCAAACACAGAAGAACATGAAAGATACTTAAAAACAAATTCTAATTAACATTCAGTTAATAAAGAATTCTTGTGTTACGCACAATTTCATAAAATAGCAAAAGAAAGATTATAAACTTTCTTTTATCAAATAAAATGTCCTTGACCCCTAAACCACACAGAGACAAGAGAAACAAAATTATAGGTGAACATAGCTACTGAAAAATTGCAAAAACAAAAATGAACATTGACAATGAAGCAACAGCAGCACACACACACACACACACACACACACACACACACATATACTTTGTACAGGTTGGATATCTATCAGGAATTCAAATATGGTTCCATATTAGGTAAACTATAAAGACAACAGCCTACATTAATCGTAATAATAATAACAAAACCACATAAGATTTTACCAATAGATACAGAAAATGCTTCAGTCTGGAAGAAATTCACTTTAGAACAACATCTGACAACATATAGTGAGGATAAATTCAAAATGAATATAGAACCAAATATAAAGTCACATCAGAAACCCATTAGAGAAAGGATGTATATGCATCTGTTCCTATGGAGTGAGGAAGAATTCATAAATGATAGCGAAAATCATAGGAGATAGTTCAAAATTTTGATTACATAAGATTAAGGTTTTTTTTGAAGTCAAATTCAAATACAGTTGAGACTAAAGGAAAATATTTTCAGCAAGTATCTCTGACAAAGGTCTCATTTCTAGGTGAAAGAACTAGTTTTATGGAAACCTGGAAATAATATCTTCTTAGAAATGAAAAATTTTGAAAGTCTTAAGAGATGCTGATCAATGATCAGCTATGATTCTAGTGGCTTGATAATAAAGAATATTTTCTATCTCTCAACAGAGAGAAAGTTGTATAAATATGCAGAAGAAGAAAAACATTTTTCAACATGGTAAATATGGGAATACACTTTCCTCGATTATACAGATCTATTACATGGATTTTCTTTTCTCCCTTGTCCCCTTCCATTGGATGGATACAAGAGGGAGGAAAAAAAAGAATCATTGAAGATTTTTTAAAATAATTAAAATTTATGTTGCCCAGAAAACAAGCCAAAAAGTATAGGTCTCTGTCAAAATTGAAAGAAGGTCTAATGCAAGCTATGAAAGACATTATTTAAAATATGTCTGATTTCAGTTTTAATTGTAATTTTGTTATTATTTTTCTATATTAAATTATTCCCATGGAATGGATGTCTAACATGTCATCAAAGATCCATTTGGAAGAGGAGGAAGAATTGATTCTCCTTAACTTAAGACTATAGCAACATCTAAATGATATATACTGACACCCATATAAATCCAAATATACACATAATTTGTTCACAATTCACTGTGGGAAAAAATCATTCAGTATTATCTGATAACATTGTGATAATAAAGCAAGCAGTTTGGGTGATACCTTAACTTTTCAACATTTTGTGGTTATATTCTGTAGACACATATTTGCTATAGAATCAAACTATTTTCCCTGTAACTTTAATTTATTATTTAATATTTTAATTTTCAACATTGATTTCCATAAGATTTTGAGTTACAAAGTTTCTCCATATTTCTACCCTCTCCTCCACCCCAAGATGGCATATATTCTGATTACCTCTTTCCCCAGCATATGAGTAAGGTGAAATTCATGACCTCAGAGAAGACCATGAGCATGCTTGAATGGTTCAGAATCGAAAAGTACAATGAATTCTCTAGGTAGAAGGCAGAGGAAGTATGTCATTTATTTAGACTCAAAAGGATCAGGCTCAAGGACCAATGCCCCCAATTTGATATTGTGGCAATAATATTCCCAAAGGGATAAGCCCACCTAACTATAGTAACAAAGAGAATATAACAAAATATTATAGTAGTAAGCCAAACCATACTCATGCTTCCCCTCGATTCTAGGGCCCTCCTATGAGAAGATCACTTACAAATCCTAAGTCACTGCTCAGCACTCTCTCCTGCAGCTTGGTTGACTCCAAGTTCCTAAACTCCCTCTTGTGTTCAGCACTCTCCACACTCTGGAAGCTGACCCTCAGCTTCTGAATCCTGCTCTCTGCTCCACTGCTTCAGGCTCTGCTGCATCCACCTTAGCTCTCTGTCCTCAGTTTCTCCTCCTCCTAGTCCTCAATCCTTAGTTTCTCTCCTCCTCATCCTCAGTCCTCAGTTTTTGGCTGTTTCCAGGTTCTGTTCTCTCTTTTTATACAGTCCTTAGCTGTCATGCGATTAGCTAGAACTCAGGCACATATCATTGGCTCTGGTCTTAGCAGCTCCCCTTATGGCCTTGAGGGCATCCCACATCTCTCAAACTAGGGAATTATTTTGCTAACCAGCCTGAGGCCTCACTCTTAATTAGTGAAAGGGTGTGGGCCTGTCTCTAATCAAACCTCCCTTAATTAGCCCCACCTGAAGTCTATTCAATGGGTGGGAAAGATTTTTTTATTTACTGATTGGCTTTACATTTGGCCCCAAGATCTTTCATGTCCATTACATAGGCAACTTGTGTCTGAATATTTTTTTTCAAGTACAGCAGAATCCCCTCAAAATGAACATATCACATTTGCAAAATACCAAACATAACATCTCTTCATCAGAGTGGCCACATGGCTCACTTGTCAGCCCCTAGATCTTTGCATCCATTACCTAGGTCAATGGGCAACTGGTGTCAATAATACCATAACAATGTAACAATACAATGTAACACTACAACAAGGATAAAACAAAATAAGTACACAGAACTTTATATATTATAGATACATTTATATATATATTATATATATATATATATATATATATAATGATGAGAAAGGTCTCATGAGTTACAAATATCATCTTTCCATGTAGAAAGGTAAACAAAATGGTTCAACTTTAGTAAGTCTCTTATGATTTCTTTTTCCTGTTTACTTTATCATGCTTCTCTTGACTCTTTCATTTGAAAGTCAAATTTTCTATTCAGCTCTGTTCATATCATCAAAAATGCTTGAAAGTCCTTTATTTCATTGAAAATCCATATTTTTCCCTGAAGTATTATACTCAGTTTTGCTGAGTAGGTGATTTTTGTTTTAATCCTAGCTCCTCTGACCTCTAGAATATCATATTCCAAGCCCTTTGATTCCTTAATATAGAAGCTGCTAGATCTTGTGTTATCTTGATTGTATTTCCACAGTACTCAAATTGTTTCTTTCTGGCTGCTTCTAATATTTTCTCCTTGACCTGAGAACTCTGGAACTTGGCAATAATATTCCTAGGATTTTTCTTTTTGGGATATTTTTCAAGAGGTGATCACTGCATTCTTTCAATTTCAATTTTACCCTCTGGTTCTAGAATATCAGGGTTGTTTTCCTTGATAATTTCTTGAAAGATGATGTCTAGGCTCTTTTTTTGATCATGGCTTTCTGGTAGTCCAATAATTTTTAAATTATCTTTCCTGGATCTATTCTCCAGGTCAGTTGTTTTTCCAATGAGATTTTTCACATTGTCTTCCATTTTTTCATTCCTTTATTTCTGTTTTATAATTTCTTGATTTCTCATAAAGTCACTAGCTTCCACTTGCTCCAGTCTAATTTTTAAGGTATTATTTTCTTCAGTGCTCTTTTGGACCTCCTTTTCCCTGTGGCTAATTCTTCTCCTCATTGGCTTTTGGGAGCTCTTTTGCCTTTAGGTTGAGTCTACTTGTTAAGGTGTCATATACTTCAGTATTTTGCGTGGTCTCCTTTAGCAAGTCATTGACTTGTTTTTCATGGTTTTCTTGCAACACTCTCATTTCTCATCCCAATTTTTTCCTCTACCTCTCTTACTTGATTTCCTAAATCCTTTATGAGCTCTTCAATGGCCTGAGACCAATTCCTATTTTTCTTGAAAGCTTTTGATGTAGGATCTTTGTCTTTATTGACTTCTTCTGGCTGTACGTTTTGACCTTCTTTTTCACCAAAGAAATATTCTGTAGTCTGAGTCCTTTAATGATGCCTGCTCATTTTTTTAGCCAATTACTTGACTTTTGAGCTTTTGGTAAGGGTATGACTGATTTCAGAGTGGAGAGTGCTTTGTCCCAAGCTTCAGGGGTTTTGCACTACTGTTTTCAGAGGTTCTTCTATTCTGAGCTGGTATGATGCGCTTCTCCTGGCCTTTGCTGTAGTCTGTTAGTACAAGCACTCCTTTCTGCCCTGTAACTACCAGGAGAACTCCTTCTCCACAGTCACTGCAAGCTCAGCCACACCAGTGCTCCTCCTCCCTCCAGAACCACCAGCCAGTGCCCTGACCCAGATCCAAGAAATGCAAAGCAAGAGAATCCTGCCTCTGCACCATCAAAGCACTCCCTACATTCCCACTTTGATCCACTGCTTCATTCCTCCCCCTGTGCGGGCCAGGGGCTCCAGGCAACTGCTGCTACTGGAGCTCTGCAAGCAGCTGTCCAAGCTTCTTGTTGCTGCAGCTGTGCCACCTCCACTGCCCCCAGGGCTGGGGCCAGACAGTGCACTTCTCTCAACCAGATTCAGTAGTTTTCCCACTGACATCCTCCATTGTCTTTGGCATTTGTGGGTTGAGATGTCTGGCAACTGCCATAGCTCAGTGATTCAGAGCCCTGACGCCTACTCTGCCAGGTCTACTCCTGGGCTGGTCTGCTCTTGTGTGGCCCATTCTGGGCTGCACTCTGCTCCCAGCACATTGCTGTAGACTCTTCCCAGTGACCATACAGGCTGTCTTGGGCTGGAGACTTGTTTCCCTCTGTCATTTCAGGGGTTCTGTAGCTCTAGAATTTGTTTAGAGTCATTTTTTACAGGTGTTTGGAGGGTTTGAGGGGGAGCTTAAGTAAGTCCCCATTTTCCAAATTAAACTATTTCTACTCCAAAATACTCTTCTGCCATAAGAAGATCAACAATTTGTGGTAGTTCATGTTCTAAGAATATATCTGTAAAAATAACAGTTACTTGGAATTCAGAGTATATTTTCCCAAAGAAACAATGATATAAGTGGTAGTTATGCTTCCAGGTCAACTATTATATAACTATTTAATCATCACAGATTAAGTAATCATAAATCAAATAGAGATTTTTTTTATAAGAAAAAAATAGAAAATGATATTTGGGTTACATTAGTCTATTGGTGGATCTGTGATGCCTTGATGCGATGTCTCCTTTGTGATGAATGCACTTGCCCCTTAGGCATGCTGCTCCATATATTCCTATCCTGTGAAAATATGATCCCTCTATTACCTATTTTTTCCATAGAAGACATTTTCTATGCTTTGGAAGCATTAATGATAGAAAGATAGACACAGACAGTTAGGTAGAAAGACACAGATATTTCAGAAGTTAACAATCAAGTAACAGGCATTTATTAAGTTCCAATTATGTGTCAAGCACTGTGACAGAAACTGGGGATGCAGAGACAAGGATGAAACAGCCACTAATCCCAAGGGACTCACAATCTATTGGGAGAGAAAACATTAATAAGTATATACTAAATGAAGGAAATTTAGGAAAGCAGGGTACCAAGAGCTGGGCAGGGCAGGAAACCATAATTAATTAAGCACTTACTAAGTGACAGGCATTTGAAGGAATGAAGCAATCCTAAAATATGGTGATATTAAGGTAATGAATTTAAGACATGGAACCAGAACAGAAGGTGTTTAGTAAGTAAACGCAAAGGACTAAAGATGAGAAATACAGCATCATGAATGAGGAACATCAAGAAGTACCATTTGGCCGGGCAACAGAATATGAGAAGAGAAATAATGCATAAGTTTGAAAAAAATGGAACAATTTTCTTCAGGGTTTTAAAAAGAATGAGGAACAATTAGAGTTTATTGAATACGGATTTGACCTGTGCTTTAGGAAAATTACATTGATGGATGTGTGGAGGATGAATTGGCAACTTTAGGGAAGGAAACTGGGTAGAAAGTTAATGTAATAATTCAAGCAAGAGGTCATTAGTACCTGAACCATAGTGGTCATTGTGTGACTAGAGATAAGATGTTGGGTACAAAATATTTTGCAGGAGGAGAAAAAAATAAAAAAAAATATTTGGCAACTGAATGTGTACTTAGAGTAGTGAAAAGTTTGAAGACACCTAGCTGGAGTTGTTAAGAATAGGCAAGAGTGGAAAGATTCATTCAGCAATGGGTAAAAAGCCATTTCTGTAGAACATATATGAAAAAAAAAACAGTAGTAGGAACAGTTAAGTGACAAGGAGGCTTCATCTTCTGATTGGCTGAGTAAAGACTGGAGCTTATTGGAAGAGTGCTTCATTTCAAGATATTCTTCTTCAGTGACTCCTAGAGTCTGGGAGAGTTGAGAAGTGACTCTGTTTCAGATGCCCTCACTAGTTTGAAGGTAAAAAAGAAGAAAGGGGGAAGATGAGTTTTGCATCTGCTTTGCTGTAGAGGAAAACATGCTTAATTTTAATAAGATGATAACGAAACCAGTAAATGAAGGCTGATTGGATTTGGTGAGAGAAACAACCTAAGGATGTTCTGCTGTGGGTTCTATGTACTACAGACTTATTGGTTTTTAGATCATTCTAGTGAACGAATAGCTGTTGGAAATTAAATAAATTGAATAAATAGCTGTTATAAAAATAAAATGTGGCAGCCTGAGTTCTCCATTTCTGACTTAATGGGAACTACTAACCAAATAACAGTATAATACTTTTTAAATAACATATTATGGGTCACTGTAATACGAAAGTGCTTGTAAATGCTTTATCTTTTCCAGAATAGAAGAAAAGAGCATTTTCCCTATGGGAGTCTGGTGAGGCAAAGAAATGAGAAGTTAACATTGAAGTGGATTCATATGGTATAGATATTTGGGGTTGGGCAAATGGAATTGAAGCCTACAGTCTATAGTTTTGAGTTACCCCAAGCATCGGAATTTTCTTTGCTTGTATGTCTCCCTTCTGGTTTTGTGTAAAAGTGTGTTTAGGTGAATACTGAGTGTATTTTTTTTAATTTCTTCATTTTAAAAAAAAATCAGTGACCATGATATTATTGTTCATTTTGTTTAATTATTAAGTAAGAAATTGTTTAAAATATAAACGCCTCCTGCTTTTAAGTGACTGGGCTTGGGTAAACAGAGCTACACTGGGAAGAGCTCGAGAGCCATGGTGATGAGCAGATGAAGTATATTAAACTCATAATAGATTTTGCTCTGAAACTCTGAGAGACTTTGAGTATAGCCATGTGGCTGGTGATGGTAGATCTCTGGAAACCTAGATCTGCCACTGTGAAGAAAGATTAGAGCAAGTCAGTAAGGCAAGAGAGTGGACGCATGGGATTTTGCAACACGAGAAGAGAAAACCTTGTGTGTTTCTTGACAAGGGAGAACTCATGCACCTGTTATATTGTAAGAGCTCAGTAGAGGCATACCACACCAGAGCTGTGTTAGTAATAAAAATACACAAAAATTGTACGTGTGTGTATGTGAATATACTTATGTATATACACAATTCACTTATCATTCACAAGCAACATCATTGGAAATTCATTTTACATAATTCACCTTCAATGACAATGCCTACAAAAATTAAATTTTAGTCAGAGATGGCAACATCGACCCTTTTTTGAATATCTAAGGGTGAACTTCTGGTTACTTTCAGGTTTGTAAGGGATATATAACAATAGTTCTTTATTGTGTCAAACTTCATGTCAATACTTAAGGTGTGCTTGGTCTTTGCGATGAGTGTTTCATGAATCCTAGTGCTTATCTGTCTTGGTTATGGTCATCTTTTGATTCACTAGATAATAGAAGAAGATATGAAGATTTTTCTGAAGATATTGATGCCTTGGTCTTAATCAGTAATCAGTTTGTGTCTGTTGATTTGAATTAAATTGAACTGAGTTGACAGAGAATGAAGAAGGAGAAAGACGTTAAGACAACTGAGGTACAAAAAAAAAAGAGAGAAATGCGGGGCTAAGTCAAGCACAAAAATTCCTTAAAGGAGGTTATAAAAAAGTGTTTCCTAATTCTGCTACCATCTAATTGTATGAAATTAAGGAAGTCACTTAAAACTATGTTAAACTGTCTTCTCATTTAGCAAAATATTATATTTAATATTCTTAAAAATTTTTTAATTCAAAGAGTACAATATTCTTGATCATATGGGGTCACAATTTCATATTCACATAGACTTTTTTAATATATTGTTTCAGTATCTTTATGAGGTAGGTGCCAGGAGTACTATTATTCCCATTTTACAGATAAGGAAAACTCAGAAAGTTTTAGTGGTTTGCCTCTGATCAACATAGCTATAAGTATAAGAGGAGTGATTCAAGGCTAGATCTTTCTAATTCTTAATGTCATCTTTCCATCAAGATGTCACCAACCATGGTACCATTCTCTAGAATGGTGCTTCTTAAACTGTTTAAGAAGTGCTGAAGGGGTCATGAGTGGAAAAACTTTAAAAAGCCCGGCTCTAGAAGTTATTTATAGAGAAAAAGCAAAAAATCTAAAGAGTATTTTAGAAACAATTATATTAAGTCACTTCAGCAGTGAGCAGAGCTGGAAAAAAGTGTGACTGGCTCTTCCTGAACCTCTGTAAATTTTAAATTATATATGGTTCGTAAAATGACATAAAATGAGTGGCTTGCACATAGGCAGTTTCCAGAAAGGACAGTTTTCAGGTGAGGCAGCAGGTAGACTGCTTGACATGTATATCAATAGGGAAGTCTAAAAATTCAATAAAACTTGGGTGAATCAAAAACACAAGTTTTTTGGGTTGAAAAAAAAAACAAGACCTAGGTAGGATCCAATCATTCCTTGCATCAATCCCTGCCTCCACCAGAGGATGTTTGGGATCAGCATGGCCTATGATAAGATTTGGGTTAAATAGTACCAACCCGCACAAGACAAGGTTCAAACAATATTAATAAATGATAAAGTATTTTCCCCACAACATCAAGAGTAAGTTATCTGGGTTAGTTAATATTGATGTTCAATAAATAATACTCTGATGGAAATTAATTTCAGAACCAAAATTAAAATTTCTTTAAAAAAAAAGAATGAGGTGCTACACATGCACACAACACACAGACACATATGTGTGTGCATATATATATATATATTTATACATATATAATGTGTGTATATATATATTAAATTAACTTCACATATTATGGATTTCTCTGTTATGTGATCAACAAACTAGAGGGCTAGACATTTTATCTGTTTCTCAAACTTCTCCAAAAGAGAAATTACGTGTCAAAGATAAAGCAACTTCAGCTTTCTCCAAGGTCTCAAAAACCAAAACATCCAAGGAATGTAAAACAACCAAAACATACCTTCTATGTTCAATGTCTAACTCTTGCCCTCACAGCACTCCCTTCCTCATGACTCACCACATTCTAGGCAGCAAGGCTATCCTAGGCACACAAGCCACAGCCTTAGACCAATATGTAACCCCACACCCTGAATGTCCATCACTCTTTCCATTGTTATTGAAATTCAAGCTCCAAACTGCAGAAATTTTCCTGGGCCATGATAATAAATGCCACAGCAGCCCTCTATGGAGCAATAATTTTGCAGAGATACAGAGGGAATTAGACAGGACATGTGTCTGAGATTATGATATAGGTAATCTCCACCCCCTGTCCCGTTCCCCCAGAGACTCAGGAATCTAAAATCCAAATACCAGAAGTCCCCCAAGACTGCAATATCACCTGTGTGGCTGCCTTTGAAGCATCGGGTCAGAAAGCCAGGGAACAGAGGAAACAGGGCATTGTACCATGAACTCCATAAAGCTTGAGGGAAATAGCCAAGCTTCCAGGTGAGGTCAGTTAAATTGCCCAAAAGTCACTTAGGCCAGAAAGCTAAGCCAATGAACTGGAAATTGCCCAGTCTTGTAGGAAGTTTGAAATACTTCGAGAATTACCTCTCAGGGAAACCACCATTAGAAGCGAGGAAGCCAGAGCAATAGGTGACAATAAGGTGAGTGGCCTGAGATTATGAAAGATTTTAGCAGGAAGAAAACTCAAAGACTTTGAGCCTAAGCAGATAAAATAATAGCCAAATCATTACTAGCAGAAGAAAGTATGGCTCCTATGTCTGGCAAACAAGTTCAGACATCTATGACTTAGTACTACAAAATAAAGGAAAATGATTCAAAATCTGATGAGGCAGAAGACCCTGGGATTTTTTTTTGTATTTTATCATTTTTATTTAATATTTTAGTTTTCAACATTGATTTCAACAGGATTTTGAGCTACAAATTTTCTCCTCATTTCTACCCTCCCGCCCCCATTACAATATGGCATACATGCTGATCACTTCGTTTTCCCAGTCAGCCCTCCCTTCTGTCACCAAACTCTGCCCCCATCCCCTTTCTCCTTACTTTCTTGTACGGCAGAATAGATTTCTATGCCCCATTCCCTATATACCTGGTTTCCCAGTTGCATGCAAAAAACAACTTTTTCTGAGCATCTGCTTTTAAGACTTTGAGTTCCAAATTCTCTCCCCTCTACCCTTCCCACCTGCCCTCCCTGGGAAGGCAAGGATTTCAACATAGATCACACCTGCATCATTCCACAATGCTCATATTGTGAAAGGCTAACTATAATTCCCTCCATCCTATCATGTTCCCCTTTATTCAGTTTTATCCCTTGACCCTGTCCCTTTTCAAAAGTGTTTGCTTTTGATTACCTCCTCCCCCTATCTGCCCTCCCTTCTATCATCCCCCCTTTTTTTCCCCCTCCCCTAACTTTCCTGTGGAGTAAGATATCAATTTGAGTGTGTATGTTATTCTCTCCTAAGGTTGAATCCAATGAGAGTAAGATTCACTCATTCCCCCTTATCTGCCCCCTCTTCCCTCCCAATGAACTACATTTTCTTGCCACTTTTGTGTGAGATAATTTACCCCATTCTATCTCTCCCTTTCTCCCTCTCTCAATATATTCCTCTCTCACCTCTTAAATTTATTTCATTTTTTAGATACCATCCTATCATGTTCAACTCACCCTGTGCTGCCTCTGTCTATGTATAGATATAGATATAGATATATAGATATATCTATATATCTGTATCTCTATATCTATCTATCTATCTATATCTATCTATCTATATTCCCTTCAACTACCCTAATACTGAGAAAGGTCTCATGAATTAGACACATCATCTTTCCATGTAGGAATGTAAACAAAACAGTTCAACTTTAGTAAGTCCCTTATGATTTCTCTTTCTTGTTTATCTTTTTATGCTTTTCTTGATTCTTGTGTTTGAAAATCAAATTTTCTCTGGTCTTTTCATTGTGAAAGCTTGAAAGTCCCCAATTTTATTGGAAGTCCATATTTTGCCTTGGAGCAATATACCCAGTTTTACCGGGTAGGTGGTTCTCGGTTTTAATCCTAGCTCCATTGACCTCCAGAATATCATATTCCAAGCCCTTTGATCCCTTAATGTAGAAGCTGCTAGATCTTGTGTTATTCTGATTGTATTTCCATAATATTCGAATTGTTTGTTTCTGGCTGCTTGCAATATTTTCTCCTTGACCTGGGAACTCTGGAATTTGGTGACAATATTCCTAGGAGTTTTCTTTTTGGGATCTTTTTCAAGAGGCAATCAGTGGATTCTTTCAATTTCTATTTTACCTTCTGGTTCTAGAATATCAGGGCAGTTTTCCTTGATAATTTCTTAAAAGATGATGTCTATGCCTTTTTTTTGATCATGGCTTTCAGGTAGTTCGATAATTTTTAATTATTTCTCCTGGATCTATTCTTCAGGTCAGTGGTTTTTCCAATGAGTTATTTCACATTGTCCTCCATTTTTTCATTCCTTTGCTTCTGTTTTATAATAATCTTGATTTCTCATAAAGTCACTAGCTTCCACTTTCTCCGATCTTATTTTTAAGTTAGTATTTTCTTCAGTGGTCTTTTGGACCTCCTTTTCCAATTTGCTAATTCTGCCTTTCAAGGCAATCTTCTCCTCATTGGCTTTTTGGAGCTCTTTTTACATTTGGGTTAGTTTACTTGTTAGTTGTTACATTCTTCAGTATCTTTTCGGGTCTCCTTTAGTAAGTCTTTGACTTGTTTTTCATGGTTTTCCTGCATCACTCTCATTTCCCATCCCAATTTTTCCTCTACTTCTATTGCTTGCTTTTCCAAATAATTTTTGAGGTCCTCCATGGGCTGAGACCAATTCATATTTTTCTTAGAGGCTTTTGATGTAGGATCTTTGACTTTGTTGACTTCTTTTGGCTGTATGTTTTGATCTTCTTTGTCCCCAAAAAAAGAATCTAGAGTTTGAGTTTGAGTCTGAGTTTGAGTCTGAGTTCATTTTCACCACCTGTTCATGTTCCCAGCCAACTACTACTTGACCCTTGAACTTTTTGTTAATGTATGACTGCTTGTAGAGTAGAGAGTACTTGGTGTCAAGGTTTAGGGTCCAATCACTGCTGTTTTCAGAGCTACTTCTACTCCACCATCAGCCCAAGTTCTGTCCCAGCAGTGCTCCTCCTCCTGCAAGAACCACCAGCCAGGACTGTAATGCATATCCAAGCAGGGCAGAGCAAGAGAACCTGCCTCTGTGCCCACAAAGTGCTCTTTGCACTCCCACTCTGATCCGCTGTTAGATCCTTCCCACTGTGTGAGCCAGGGACTTGGTAAGCAGCTGAGCTGGAGCTCTGGAAGCATCCTCAGAAATTTTCTTCTGCTGCCTCCATCACCACTGCACCACCTCTGCCGCCCCTCAGGGCTGGTGATCGGACTGCAGTGAACTCGATTCCACAGTTTCCCACTGACCTGTTCTTTGGTGTTTGTGGGTTGAGTAGTCTGGTAACTGCCACAGCTCAATGATTCATTGCCCTAAGGCCTGTTCTGGCTGGCCCAGTCTAGTCTGTCCTGGAGCAGTTCATGCTGGGCTGGGCTCTGCTCCCAGTGATGTGCAATAAATGGACCCTTTCCAGCGACCATCCAGGCTCTCCTGGGCTGCAGACCTGTTTCCCTCTGCTATTTCATAGGTTCTGCAGCTCTAGAATTTATTTAGAACCATTTTTACAGGTGTTTGGAGGGATTTGGGAGAGAGCTCAAGCAAGTCCCTGATTTCCATCTGCCATATTGGCTCCACCCACTCATCCAGACCCTGTGAATTTTGAGAACATGGAACCACAGTATGGGATTCCTAAGGGGTTTAAAGAGAAAAATGAATTTTGAGAGTAGAAGTTATAATCTGCATGGTAGAAATAGTGGCAGAATAGAAAAACAAAAACAAAAACAAAAACATGATACTGCCCTGGCAGGTCTGACCCAACAAAAAAGCAAAGAAAAAGAACCAAAAGAGAATAACAGATTAGGATTGCAAATGGACAGTCTGGAAGAAGAGAAGCAAAAAGCAATTACATCAAAATAATTTACATGTTAGAAATTGATGAATTAATTTCAGTGAAAACTGTTGTGGTAGACTAACTCTTTCAAAAGTATTCTAAGTCATTTCTTCTTTTGTAACATTTGCATGAAGGACATGTACTACATGCAAAGTAATTCTGAGGAAAATACTTCATGAAACTTTAAATGGCATACAGTTATGAGTTTTATTTTTGTGTCCGTATTAAAACTATGATCTCATTAGCATAGAGGACTATTGGTGGGGAACCTCTCTCTCAAAGCAATACTCCTACTCTGTAGTAGCCTGGGAGTAATAAGAAGTTATGTGACTTGCCCAAGGACACACAGTCCCTCTATGATGGAGATGAATTCAGATATTCCAGGCTTTGAGGTTGGCTCTTTATCAATAAATTCATGCTATATCTCTAATGTGTGCTAGCATTAATGTATTCTTATATAGAAAACAGTACAGTATACAATGGTGGAACAACATTAGGTTCATTTCTACATTTTCCTTCAGTGATTACAATCAACGTATCACATTTGGACTTATGCATTTCAGTTCCCAAGAAATTTTTAAAATAAGTGAAAGAACACCAAAGAAGATAAAGACAGGAAGTGAGTTCACCAGATCAAGTGGACTCAGAGGAAATATTTGCATAAAAAATACAAGGTCTAGTGAGTAGTAAGAAATCACTGTTCAAGACTCCTAAAAGATAAGATGTAGGGGGCGGAGCCAAGACGGTGGCTGGAAAACAGGGACTAGCATGAGCTCCCTGCCGAGTGCCCCCCAAAAACCTATAAAAATGGCTCTGAACCAATTCTAGAACTACAGAACCCACAAAACAGCAGAGGGAAGCAGGGCTTCAGCCCAGGACAGCCTGGATGGTCTCTGGGTGAGGTCTATCCCGCATGGAGCTGGGAGCAGAGCAGAGCGGAGTGGAGTAGAGCCCAGCTGGGCTTGTGCCCTAGCACCCTGAATCAGTGAGCTGCAGCAGTTACCAGACTTCTCAACCCACAAACACCAAAGACAACAGAGAAGGTTAGTGGAAAAAGCTGTGGGAGTGGAAGGAGTTCAAGGTTCGGCTACCGCCCCAGGGGCAGTGAGGTGGGGCAGCTACACAACTACAGCTGCAGTTGCTTCTGGCCCCAGGACCACCTAGTGGGAGGAATTAAGTGGCGGATCAGAACAGGAGTGAAGAGACTGTTGAAGATCTAAGTCCAGTCTGGGTTGGGGGTTCTTGGGGAAGGAGGAGTGCTCTTGTGGCAGAGCTGGTGCATCCCACCAGGCCTGGAACATAGTTCTCTTAACTCTACAAGCAGTAATACCCCGCTGAAAAACTCAAGGGTCAAGTTAGTTGGCTGGGAATATGGCTAGGCAGCGGAAACACACCCAGATTCAGTCACAGACTCTGGAATCGTTCTTTGGTGACAAAGAAAATCAAAACATGCAGCCAGAAGAAGTCAACAAAGTGCAAGAGCCTACACCAAAAGCCTCCAAGAAAAACATGAACTGGTCCCAGGCCATGGAAGAGCTCACAAATGATTTAGAAAAGCAAGTTAGAGAAGTAGAGGAAAAATTGGGAAGAGAAATGAGAAGGATGCGAGAAAACCATGAAAAACAAGTCAATGACTTGCTAAAAGAGACCCAAAAAAATACTGAAAAACATACTGAAGAAAACAATATCTTAAAAAATAGACTAACTCAAATGGCAAAAGAGCTCCAAAAAGCAATGAGGAGTAGAATGCCTTGAAAGGCAGAATTAGCCAAATGGAAAAGGAGGTCCAAAAGACCACTGAAGAAAATACTACCTTAAAAATTAGATTGGATCAAGTGGAAGCTAGTGAGTATATGAGAAATCAAGATATTATAAGACAGAAACAAAGGAATGAAAAAATGGAAGACAATGTGAAATATCTCATTGGAAAAACCACTGACCTGGAAAATAGATCAAGGAGAGATAATTTAAAAATTATTGGACTACATGAAAGCCATGATCAAAAATAGAGCCTAGATATCATCTTTCAAGAAATTATCAAGGAGAACTGCCCTGATATTCAAGAGCCACAGGGCAAAATAGAAATTGAAAGAATCCACCAATCACCTCCTCAAAAAGATCCCAAAAAGAAATCTCCTTGGAATATTGTTGCCAAATTCCAGAGCTCCCAGATCAAGGAGAAAATACTGCAAGCAGTCAGAAAGAAACAATTTGAGTACTGTGGAAATACAATCAGAATATCCCAAGATCTAGCAGCTTCTGCATTGAGAGATCGAAGGTCTTGGAATACAATATTCTGGAGGTCAATGGGGCTAGAATTAAAACCAAGAATCACCTACCCAGCAAAACTGAGTATCTAGCTCCAAGGCAAAATATGGATTTTTAATACAATAGAGGACTTTCAACCTTTCTCAGTGCAAAGACCAGAGCTCAAAAGAAAATTTGACTTTCAATCACAAGAAGCAAGGGAAGCATGAAAAGGTTATCAAGAAAAAGAACAAGAAAAAGAACATGCAAGGGACTTACTAAAGTTGAACTGTTTTATTTACATTCCTACATGGAAAGATGATGTGTATGATTCATGAGACCTCAGTATTAGGGTAGCTGAAGGGAATATGTGTGTGTGTATATATATATATATATATATTTATGTATATATATATGTACATGTGAGTGTGTATGTATATATGTATGTGTACATATATATATATTTATGTATATATACAGAGAGAGAGAGAGAGAAAGAGAGAGAGAGAGAGAGAGAGAGAGAGAGAGAGAGCGCACAGGGTGAGTTGAAGATGAAGCGAAGATATCTAAAAGTAATAAAATCAAATTAAGGGATGAGAGAGGAATATATCGAGAGAGGGAGAAAGGGAGAGATAGAATGGGGTAAATTATCTTGCATAAAAGTGGCAAGAAAAAGCAGTTCTGTAGGAAGAGAAGAGAAGGCAGGTGAGGGGGAATGAGTGAATCTTGCTGTCATCAAATTTGACCTGAGGAGAGAATACCATACATACTCATTTGGGTATCTTACCCCACAGGAAAAAAGGAGGAAGAAGATAAAAAAGGGGGGGATGATAGAAGGGAGAGCAGATGGGGGTGGAGGTAATCAAAAACAAACACTTTCGAAAGGGGACAGGCCCAAGGAAGAAAATTCAATAAAGGGGGATAGGTTAGGAAGGAGCAAAATAGAATTAGTCTTTCACAACATGAGTATTGTGGAAGGGTTATACATAATGATACGCATGTAGCGTATGTTGAATTGCTTGACTTCTTAGGGAGGGTGAGTGGGAAGGGAAGAGGGGAGAGAATTTGGAACTCAAAGTTTTAAAAACAGATGTTCAAAAACAAAAAAAAAAGTTTTTGCATGCAACTAGGAAATAAGATAAACAGGCAATGGGGCGTAGCAATTTATCTTGCCCTACAAGAAAGGAAGGGAAAAGGGAATGGGAGGGGAGTGGAGTGACAGAAGGGAGGGCTGACTGGGGAACAGGGCAACTAGAATATATGCCATTTTGGAGTGGGGGAGAGGGTAGAAATGGGGAGAAAATGTGTAATTCAAACTCTTGTGAAAATCAATGCTGAAAACTAAATAAAAAATAGAAAAAGAAAAAAAAGTCTCTCACACACACACACAAAAATAAGATGTAGTGGTTTCATGATTATTTCTAGGGAAAAAATATCATCGTTTTCTCATTTAAAGATCAAAATCTAGCTGCTCACTTGTCTTTTGAAACTAATTTCACCTTATTGTACCTACAAACATATTCCATCCAAATTGTTCTTCTTATTCACTGTTTCTACTATTCGAGTTAGACTACTTACCATTATTAGAATCCTTTCTCTCTCAAACCTATGTTCTGTAATTTCTATCTCCCTTATTTCAAGTGCTGCCCACAACATGATGTCTTTTCTACTTCCCCAGTTATGTATTCATCATCAAAACCATTTTGTTTATGTGGTACCTATTTTGTATTTACTTCTTTGTGTAGAAAAAGTTTCTTGCCCTTTACTGTAAAATCCTCAAGAAACATTTTTTTTTATTTTGTTTTTGTATCCTCTGCTCATAATAGAGAATCTAGCTAGGATGTACTTGTTGAATTTAATTGGGGGTGGGGTGGGAGAAGAAATTATCAAATGGAGAGAAACTAGGATGTTTGCTGTCCAATACATAGCATAATTGCACCTTAGAGTGAACAAAGTGTAGGTGGAGACAAAGAAGAATAGGGGCACAACCAGGATCTTCTTGAGACAATTTGATAAGATTAGAAGAAAAATCCCAAGACAAAGTTTTGACCCCCTGGAAGAGTAAACAGCTCCAGGCTAGGTTCCATTTTAACAACAAGCTACAAGCTGCATAAACAACAATGGTCAAGTCCTGGGGTTAGTTGATTTCAGAGGTGGCATCAGCCCGAGACATAGGAAATTTTCACCCTAGGATAGTGAGAGGAGTTAGGCGTTTGAGCCCAGGAAGATTTAGGGAATTTCTGCTGGTGCCAGACCCAGCTACTCTGTGAAGAATGGTGGGGGCTAAAAGTAATCAGCACAAGCATGGTGAGTACAGAAGCAGTGGGGCAGAAAGTACCTGGCTATGGGCACTTTCAGGAGGTTGGATGCTTGGCTTTGGTTCCAGACTGGAGAGGAGAACTGGAGATCTGGGGCAAGAGGCATCATTTTCCATACCCCAGGGCTAGAGGTGATTACAGAAATCAAGGTATTACCACAAAAAAAATGCAAAGGCAAAGGAGAAAGAATCCAACCACAGAATGCTATTACGGGAATAGAGATGATGGGGGTTCCTCTTCAGAGGAGCATAATGAAGTAAAGAAACCACCGAAGAGTAATATCAAATGGTCATCTGTCAAAATAATTTATAGAAGATCTTAAAAAAGTCTTTAAAAAATCAAATGACAGACATGAAGGAAATTTTTTTTTAAAAAAAGAATAATCCAAGAAACACAAGGAGGTTATGAAAGGAAAGTTAACCAATTAGAAGAGGATATCCAGAATTTTAAGGAAGAAAATAATACCTTGAAAATTAGAATTGGGCAAAGTTAAGGCTTTGAAATTATAAGATATCATTAAACAAAATAGGAATAATGAAAAGATAGAAGAGAAAGTAAAACATCCTATAAGAAAAACAAGATTTGTAAAACAGATCAAGAAGAGAAAATGTAAAAATAATTGGACTAACTGAAAGTTACAATCAGAAAAATTCTTGATACAATAATTCAAGAAATAAATAAGAAAAGTCTTCTGAAGCATTAGAACAAGGCAGGGAATTTGAAATAGAAAAAAATCTATCAGTCACCACTTTAAAGAGATCCTAAGAGGAAAACTCTTAGGAATATCATAGTCAAATTTCAATAACCCAATCTCAAGGATAAAATATTAAAAGCATCAAGATCAAAACAATCTAAATATGATGGCAGCACAATTCCACAAGACCTAACAACAGAGACATTAAAGGACTGCAGATCATGGTACCTAATATAGAGAAAAGCAAAAGTACTGGTGTTCTGGCCAAAAATATTATACCCTGCAAAGTTAAATATTATCATGAATGAAAAAAGTGTACATTTGATAAACTGTCAGGCATTCAAGACTTTGTTAAAAAATGCTGAACTTAATAGAATTGACATACAAGAACCAAGAGAAACATGAGGTACATACCAAAGACTGATTATAAGGGATTCATGAGGACAGACTGTTTACCTTTTATATATGTAAAATTTAAAAAATGTATATCTAAGGTACTTATTAATAATTGTTGAGCTCATAAGAAAGATTGGGGTAAACCTGACTATGAAATGAATTTAAAAAGTAAAACCATTTAGGAACAGCTAAAAAGAATAATTATTTTATACAAATGAGGTCAAAGAGGAAGTATGGATACAGAGAAATTAGATGGGAAGGAAGGCTGGTAGTTCTGGTAACTTACTTTCATGAGCAATGGGTTTAAGAGGGAACAGTACATATATATTTAGAAGAGTATAAAAGTCGTCTAAATTTAGAAAAATAATTAAAATGGTAAGGGCATAGGGAGGGGGGCAAGAACAAGGGATGGATTTTTAGAGGGGAGAATGAGGGAATAAGTAAAAGGTGGGCATAGAAGGGCATTTAGATTAATGGGAATGGGAGGATAGGGAAGGGATCCTTGGAGGGGGGCAGGTAAGTAATGAGAGGGCAAGGTGGGGGGTAGAATTAAAGTAGAGGACTCAGGAGGTATAGGAAACAAGAGATATGCACAAACATAAACACAAAGATTAGAAATAGAGTATGATTGGGAAAGTATATGTCTATATATGTATGTATATATGTAAATGTGTGTATATAACTATATAGACAATCATATCTAAACTTTATTGTAGTTTTCTGGGGAGGTGGGGGGAGAGGGAAAAAGAACAAAGTAAAAGTGCACAGCAGAGAACAAAAGAAAACTCACAAGGAAGCAAAGAAAAGATGGACGATTCTCAACACAACATGTATTACGTATCATATAGGCTTTCTTGAAATGAAAATTTATTGTTACATATTTTGAATCCTCTCTTAAATTCTGCTATGCACATAACATGCTTCCCCCCCTTACTTTGTAGTTAAGTGTGAATATTTAAGTTTATGATATGTTTTGTTTCTTTAATTTTTCTGTATTTATGAATAAAATTAAAAAAATACTTATAGCTTGTTGCAAAGTGTCACTTAAAATGATAGCTTCAGCACAGAAATTTTTTCTGATGCAAGATACAATGAAAAGAAATGAGAGCATCTGGATCTATTATGCAGAGGAATGCAGAATCCTCAAAGGACAGATAAGGAAATGTTGAAGTGGAAGACTATGAAGTCATGTCGGGATGGAGGCAAGTGAAGTTACAGGCTGAGGGATAGAATGGGTTAACAGGGATGTATTGTTGTTGTTTTTTAATGCTGAAGTTTATAATTACAGCAAAGGAGAAGTTTAGCATAAGTAAGTGGAAGGGAGAAATAAAAAGTTGTGGCCTGAAGGTAGGCTTATAAAGTGCTTAGGGATTTAACACTAGTCAATGATGTGACAATGGGGCAGCTAGGTGGAACAGTGGCTACAGTGCCAGACTGGCAATCAGGAAGATTCATATTCCTGAGTTCTAATCTGGCTTCAGATACTTACTATCTGTCTGACCTGGATCAAGTAACTTTACCCTGTTTTTCTCAATTGTCTAATCTATAAAATGAGCTAGAGAATGAAATTGCAACCACTCCAGTATCTTTGCAAAAAAAATCCAAAATGGGGTCATGAAAAGTCAGACACAAATGAAAATGACTGAAACAAAAATGATGTGACCATGGCAATTCATTGAAGAGGTAAAGTTGAGATGAAGGTTCACGTGTGAACAGGTGGGTATAGAGGTGATCAGAATTCATCTTGAGGTTCCCTAAGCTGATTCCAGACAGTTCAGTGGAAGAGGTATCTGTGAGCCAAATATTGAGAAAATTGGAAGATCTAATAGGAAATTGGCAGCTAAGGAAAAAGAAAAATATTAAAAGCATATTTCATGAGGTTCCCCCCCCAAAAAAAATAAAGAAAGGTCATGGAGAAATGGTTTGGAAATGGAAATTGGGAGCAGAGAGTAGACTCATTTTTCCTCCAGCCCTGTGAATTAAAAAGAATGGCTTCCAGGTTATTACTCTCTTCAGGAGAAAACAAGTTTTCCTCTATATGAAGATAGTAGAAATGACATTGGCTGAAAAGTTTGAGTTGGGTGTTAACTGAGCAAATGGCATTTCTACAGTGTGAGTCAATTCTGCTCAATTCAATAAACATTTGTTAAACAATTCCTAAGAAACTCTCTGCTTTGAAAGAGCTTACATCATGCTCAGAGAAAAAAATGTTTCTTTTAGTGCAGTAGAAAGAAAATTGTGAATTTTGAAAGGCATAAAACCCAGAAAGTTTCATTAAAGAAATAGTGACTAAGCTGAGCCTTCTAGGTAGTCAAGATTCTGAGAAGTGAGAAAGATAGATTTTTTTTAAGGCATGGACAATGACTTTGACATTGTGCAGATGTGCAGAAGTTAATGGAATGGCAAGTCTGGGAAAACTGTTTGTGATAGACTTTGGCTGCTAGATAGAGTTTGTGAAGGGAATAATAGGAAACAAGGTCAGAAAAGGGCAAAAATTTTATGATAGAAGACTTTACATTGGGGGGCAGAGCCAACATGGCCATGTGAAAACAGTGTCTTACCGGAGCTCTCTCACAAGTTCTGTCAGATTCCCCTAAAAAAGGGAATCTGAGCAGATATGAGAGACTTAGAAGCCACTAGCAGGCTGAGTGGGTCAAATTTCCAAGCCAGGAGAGTCCAAAAGGTCAACAGGATGGATCTGTAGGCTTGGAGAGAGCTCGCATGTGGAGCTGCACCAGACAGCACCAAAGCAGAAGCAGCTGCAGAAAACAACCAGCGAGACAGGCTGGGAGAAAGCTGGGAGCCCTAAAACCATCAGAGATCCTCAGGCCTCCCAACACAGGATGGGAGTCTGTGGAAACAATGGGAGGCAGCAGTACAATGCCTCTGGCCATGAGACTCCCGTTCCTGAGCCATGCTCCCCAAAGGATTGAAATACAACTTCTTGAACTTCCAGAAGAATTAATGGCCAGGTAAACAGCTCTAATCCCTACCCCCCCCACCCCCCACCCAGAGAATTCCTCGGGAAAAACGCTGGAATAGAGGAGACAGAAGTGGGGCTTCAGTGGCTGAGCAGTGGGAGTTCCTGAATCTCAGAGGGGCAGAGCCAGCAGGGGTCAACACCAGGAGCCCTGACATACCCTTGCACCCCTGAGAGGGAGTGGCAGACACCAGCACAGACAACAAACAGCTGAGACCGTTGCTGAAAAGCGATAGTGCTGGAGAACAGACCCAGGGGAAAAGGAGACTTCAAGCAGCCAGACCCCTCCCCCACACCTCAGGAAACTGAAGGCTATAATACACAAAGCCAGTAAATAGACTCACAACGCCTAGAACAAGAAACCTGGGACAGAGATCCCTGAGCCCAAAAAGCAGAAATCCACTCTAAAGCCAAGAAAAAGCTAAGCGACATGAAAAAGAACACAAAAAAAACAGAGGATCATTGATTCATTTTATGGACACAGGGATGATCAAAATACCAATTTGGAAGAGGATAGCGTTGACACTATACCCACATCTGATACTTCAAAAGAGAATGTGAACTGGTTTCAAGCCCAAAAAGCATTACTGGAAGAGCCAAAGGAGGATTTTAAAAACCAAATTAGGGAGGTAAAAGAAAAAATTGAAAAAATGGAAAAAAGACTGATGAAATCAAGTCTTTAAGAAATAAGATCAGTGAAATGGCTATGGAGATTCAGAATCTAAACAAAAAAATGACACCCTGAAAGGTAAAATGAACCATTTGGAAAAAGAGGCTCAAAAACATAATGAAGACAGCAACTCATTAAAAATTAGAATTGAGCAAGTGGAAACTAATGACTATCAAGAAGTAGTAAAACAAAATGTAAAGAAAGAAAAAATAGAAGAAAATGTGAAATATCTGATTGGAAAAACAACTGACCTGGAAAATAGATCCAAAAGAGACAATCTAACAATTATTGGCCTACCGGAAATCCACAGTGAAAAAAGACCCTTGACAGTATCTTTGAGGAAATTTTCAAAGATAACTGCCCAGAGGTATTAGAAGCAGAGGGCATTGAAGGAATCCACTGATCATCCCCTGAAAGAGACCGAAAATTGAAAACTCCAAGAAATATTGTAGCCAAATTTCAGAATTACAAAGTCAAGTAGAAAATACTGCAAGCAACTAAAAAGAAACAATTCAAATATCATGGAAGTATAGTCTGGATCACGCAAGAGCTCTCAGCTTCTACCTTAAATGACAGGAGAAATTGCAATATGATATTCCAAAGTGCAAAGGAGCTGGGACTACAACCAAGGATCAACTACCCAACAAGACTGAGCATATTTTTTTTTGGCAAGGAGATGGACATTCAATGAATGTCCTGATGAAAAGGCCAGAACTCAAAGGAAAATCCGATCTTCAAACACAAAACTCAAGAGAGACATAAAAAAGGTAAACAAGGGGAAAAACTCACAAATCTTATTAATAAAGGAGGGCAAATTATTTACATTTTTATATAGGATTATATCATCTTACATATGTTTCATATATATATATATATACACAAACATATATATGTACATATATACGTAAATCTTGTGAATAGTACTGTTATGATAATTGAAAGGGATACACATAGATTGTCGATGTCTGTATAAAATAACTGATATAAGGATAAAAAACATAATTAAGAGATATAAAGGGAGGGTTCTGGGAGAAGAGGTAAGGAGGTAGTAGAAAAGGGTAAATTACATCAAATGAAGAGGCACAAAAACACATTATAGTAGATGGAAAGAAGAGAGGGAGAAGAGCAGTATTTGAACTTTACTCTCATCGGATTTGGTTCAAGAATGGAATAAAATACGGTCATAAGTATAGAAACATAATTTCTCCTATAGGCAGTAGGAGGGGAAAGGGGGAAAATGGCAGAGGTGTGGTCAGAAGGGAATGAAAAAGTAGCAAGTGGTAAACGGTAAGATAAGGGAGGCAAATCAAGATGGAGGGTACACTGAGGAAGGTGGTGGTCAAAAGCAAAACTTTGTTGAGGAGTGGAAGGCGAAAGGGAGAAATAAAAGCATAAATGGGGTAAATAGGGTGGAGTAAAAGACATAGATAATAGCTATAACTGTGAATGTGAATGGGATGAACTCTCCCATAAAACAGAAGCTGAGAGCAGAATGGATTAAAAACCACATAAAAACCATAATCCTACAACTATGCTGTTTACAAGAAACACATTTGTAACAGGGCAATACAGCGTCAAGGTAAAAGGTTGGAGTAAAATATATTGTTCTTTAGCTAAAGTAAAAAAAAATAAAAAAAGCAGGGGTAGCAATTCTAATCTCAGCCAAAGCAAAAGTAAAGATAGATCTAATTGACAGAGATAAGGAAGTACACTACATCCTGCTAAAAGGCACCATAAACAATGAAAAAATATCATTGTTTAACATACACACACCAAGTAGTATGGCATGCAGATTCCTAGAGGAGAGGTTAAGGGAGTTATAGGAAGAAATAGAAAGCAAAACTATAATAATGGGAGATCTTAACCTCCCCTTCTCTGAACTAGATAAATCTAACCTCAAAATAAACAAGAAAGAAGTTAAGGAGGGGAACAGAATTTTAAAAAAGGCAGATGTGATAGACCTTTGGAGAAAACTGAATGGGGATAAAAAGGAATGTACTTTTTCTCAGTGGTACATGGCACATACTCAAAAATTGACCATGTACTAGGGCATAAAAACCTCACAATACAGTGCAGAAAGGCGGAAGTAATCAAACCATACTTTTCAGATCACAATGCAATAAAAATTATTTGTAATAAAGTAGCATGGAAAAATAAGCTAAAATTATTTGGAAACTAAATAATCTAATTCTAAAGAATGAGTGGGCCAAAGAAGAAATCAGAAAAACAATAACTTCATTCAAGAGAATGACAATAATGAGACAACATACCAAAACTTATGGGATGCAACAAAAGCAGTTCTTAGGGGAAGATTTATATCTCTAAATGCTTACATGAATAAAATAGAGAAAAAAGAAGATCAATGAATTGGGAATGCAACTGAAAAATCCCCTATTGAATACCAAATTAAAAATACAGGAAATCAAAGGAGAGATTAATAAAATAGAAATTAAGAAAAGTATTGGATTAATAAACAAAACCAAGAGCTGGTTTTATGAAAAACCAATAAAATTGATAAGCCTGTGGTCAATTTGACTAAAAAATGAAAGAAGATAATCAAATTACCAGTATGAAAAATGAAAAGGGTGAATTCACCTCCAAAGAAGAGAAAATTAAAACAATAATTTGGAATTACATTGCCCAATTTTATGCTCATATATTTGAGAACTTTAGGGATATGGATGAATATCTACAAAAACATAAAGTGCTGAGGTTAACAGAAGAGGAAGTAAAATTTCTAAATAAACCCATCTCAGAAAAAGAAATTGAGCAAGCTATCAATAACTTCCCCAGGAAAAAATCTCCAGGGCCAGATGGTTTTACATGTGAATTTCATCAAACATTTAAAATACAATTAATTCCTATACCTTATTGACTATTTGGGAAAATCGGTGAAGAAGGAGTCCTACCAAATTCTTTTTATGACACAAATATTGTACTAATACCAAAACCATGCATAGTCAAAACAGAGAAAGAAAATTATAGGCCAATTTCCCTAATGAATATTGATGCAAAAATTTTAAATAAAATATTAGCAAAAAGATTTCAGTAACTTATCACAAGAATAATACACTATGACCAGGTAGGCTTTATTCCAGGAATGCAAGACTGTTTCAATATTAGGCAAACTTTCAGCATAATTGATCATATCAACAACAAAACTAGCAGAAACCATATGATCATCTCAATAGATGCACAAAAAGCCTTTGACAAAATATAACACCCCTTCGTATTAAAAACACTATAATCGTAGGAATAAATGGAGCCTTCCTTAAAATTTTAAATAGCATATATCTAAAACCACCAGCAAGCATAATTTGTAATGGGGATAAGCTAGATGCATTCCCAATAAGATCAGGGGTGAAACAAGGACGTCTGTTATCACACCTACTGTTCAATTTGGTACTAGAAATGTTAGCTGTAGCAATAAGAGAAGAAAAAGAAATTTAAGCAATTAGAATAGGCAAAGAAGAAAATATATTATCACTTTTTGTGCATGATAGGATGAGTTACTTAGAGATTCCTAGAGAATCAAGTAAAAAAAAAAACTATTGAAATAATAAACAACTTTAGCAAAGTTGCAGGATATAAAATAAATGCACATAAATCCTCGGTATTCCTATACATTACTAACAAACCTCAACAGCAGGAGACAGAAAGAGAAATTCCATTCAAAGTTACAGTAGACACTATCAAATATTTGGGAGTCTATCTTCCAAGACAAACCCAGGGCCTATATGGACATAATTATGAACCACTTTTCATTTGAATGAAGTTAGATCTAAATAAATGGAAAAATATCAGTTGCTCATGGTTAGGCCAAACTAATATAATAAAAAATGATGATTTTACCTAAATTAACTTACTTGTTCAGTGCCATACCAATTGAACTACCAAAAAATTATTTTACAGAGCTGGATAAAATAATAACAAAATTCATCTGGAAGAACAAGAGGTCTAGAATATCTAGGGAATTAATGAAAAGAAATTCTAGGGAAAGTGGTCTAGCCATACCAGATATTAAACTGTACTACAAAGCAGCAGTCATCAAAACTATCTGGTACTGGCTAAGAAACAGAGCCATGGATCAGTGGAATAGGTTAGGTACACAAGATGAAGGAATCTTTGATAAACCCAAAGAATCCAGCTTCTGGGGTAAGAATTCACTATTTTACAAAAAACTTCTGGGAATACTGGTAAATGGTAGGGTAGAAACTGGGCATAGACCAATATCTTACACCATATACCAAAACAAAGTCAAAATGGGTGCATGATTTAGGAATAATGGCTGAAACTACAAACAATTTGGGAGAACAAGGAATAGTTTATCTATCAGATTTATGGAAAAGCAAAGAACTCATGACACAGCAAGAGATAGGGAGCACTACAAAATGTAAAATAGATAATTTTGATTATGTTAAATTGAAATGTTTTTGTACAAAAAAGCCAATGCAAGAAAGATTAGGAGGGAAGCAGAAAATTGAGAGAAAATCATTACAACTGGTGTCTCTGATAAAGGCCTTATTTCTAAAATATACAGGAAACTGAACCAAATTTATAAGAATACAAGTCATTCCCCAATTGAGAAATGGTCAGATTATATGAACAGACAGTTTTCAGAGGAAGAAATTAAAGATATCTATGGGCATATGAAGAAATACCCTAAATCACTACTGATTAGGGAACTGCGAATAAAAACAACCCTTAGGTACCACATCTCTCCTGTCAGATTGCTAAAATGACAAAACAGGAAAATGATAAATGCTGGAAAGGATGTGGGAAAATTGGAACATTTCTACATTGCTGGTGGAGTTGTCAACTGATCCAGCCATTCTGGAGAGCAATTTGGAATTATGCCCAAAGGGCTATAAAAATGTTCATGCCCTTTTACCCAGTAATACCACTTCTAGGGTTGTATGCCAAAGAGATCACACAAGTGGGAAAAGGACCCACATGTACAAAAATGTTTATAGTGGATCTTTTTGTAGCAGCAAAGAATTGAAAATCAAGGGGTTGCCCATCAATTGGGACATGGCTGAACAAGTTGTGGTATATGAAGGTAATGGAATACTATTGTGGTATAAGAAATGGGGATGATACGGACTTCAGAAAAACCTGGAAAAACCTACACAATATAATGCTGAGCAAGGGGAGCAGAACCAGGATAAACAACCACAGATATATGGATTCTGTGATGACTAACCCTGATAGACTTCACTCCTCTCACCAATACAATGTGCAAAAACAACTCTAAAGTACTCATGATGGGGAGAGAGCTATCTACATCCAGAGTAAGAACTATGGAGTGTGAATGCAGATTGAAGCATACTTTAAGCTTGTTTTTTTTTCCTTTTTTTCCTCCTTTTTCGTCTTTGTTTTTTTTGGGGGGAAGGGTGGGTTTGTTTCTTCTTTCTCATGATTCATTCCATTGGTCTTAATTTTTATTTACAACTTGACTATTGTGTAAATAAGTTCAATGTGATGTTATATGTAGAAGATATATCGAATTCCAAGCCATCTTGGAGGGGGGCGGTGAAGAAAATCTGGAACTCAAAGTTATGTTGAACTTAGTGTTTTAAACTAAAATTAAAAAAAATCCTAATAAAAAAATAATGGGGGGAGGATTAGCAGAAGGAGTAGGAGTGGGGAGAGAATTTGGAACTCCATTTTAAAAGAAAAGAACATGTAAATAAATCGTGATATTTTAAAAGCAAAAAAAAGATGACTTTAAATTCCAGTTTTCTATGTCAGATATGCAGGTCAGTCTGATATGGGTTAAAATGAAATATTAATTATCCATGTAATAGACAACAAAAGAGGTTTACTTAACACAGTATTCAACCAAGATACAACATTGACTGAAATAGATGAAACCCACATTGGTTTCATAAAGAAATGTGTCTGGTTAGCAGGGATGGGGGAAGTGCCACACATTGCATGGAACTTCTACTAAGTATGGAAGAGAACAACTTCTCATAAATTGGCCTCTTTCATGTCCTTAGTTAATGAGGAAGCCGTGTCAAAATCTAAAGCTTAAACACTCTGGTCCGGTCTCAGGGAGTGCTTTCCTGACTTCTAGGGAAAAACAAAACTAAAATAACACAACAACAGCCACAGCAAAAACTACAACAAAAAGTAGGCTATCCTACATGACTAGTTACTTAAGAGATACTGTTCCTATTACAACCAGGTTAAAGAATGTATTTTATAGTACCTGCAAATGGGAGACACACAAAGTTTTAAACAGGAACCATACCAGCTATATAAATCCAATTTATATATAAATTATATAAAGAGCAATCATCAGGCTGCTATTGAAGACTATTTGAGAAAGAATGAGTACCTGATCAGAGAGTGTGACTTTGAATATATTAAAAAGAGGATAGATAGTTGAAAGAGATGTTGTGAAAGGAAAACCAATGTTTGCCAGCTCATTGGATATATTAGGGGGAGGAGTGCACACAGAAGAGTGGTAGGAAGGAGAAAGAAGAGAGAAACAGAGACAAAAAGACAGAGATAGACATAGAAAGAAACAGAAAGAGACAAAAATACAGAAAGAGGTCAAGTTTGATTTCGAGATTATAGAGCAATATATATTGTGGATAATGGTACCTTGAAATAAATAGGGAAGTTTGGAGGAATACAGATTTAGGGGTGAAGATAATGTGGTCTGTTTTGAAGTTATTATTTTTGTGGTGTCTATAGGGCATTCATTTGCATAAATGATTTCCAAAGCTAATAGCCACTTATCCTAATCCCCCAGAGCCACCTCAGTGCCTGAAAGATAATGAGAAATATAATTTGCCTCTAGTAGAATGTAACATGCTGTAGGTCAAAGAGTATTTTCATTTTTTTGTAGTATGCCTCAATTGAAACATTTCCCTGAAATGTGTTTCTGTCCTTTGATAGAGGAAATGGGGATCATAGTCTTTGGCTGGAAGAAAAGTGATGGGCTGTTTCAATATTAGTATTTTTAACATCATATATACAAAGCATTTATTTTTTTTATTTTTTTTAATCATCCATGTTAATAATTTCTTCACTCATTTCCTACTCCAATAGCTCTTCATGGGGTAATAACTGTTGGTCAAAGATATGTGACAACTTTTCTGAGCTTCAGTTTCCTCCTTAATAAATTTCCGTAAAAATGCAAAGGCAACTTAACCAACATAGAAATGTACATAATAATGCAATAAATAACGAGCTCAAAATTGTTTTTGAGGAATATACAAGATGTGGTTAAAGCATTGTACAAAATTTAAAGTGTCATATCACAGTTGCTATTACTCTTACTCATCCTGTTGCTGTTGGTATAACAGAAACTGCATTAACACAGTTCTATTTGCATAGCAGGTGCTCAATAAATGTATGTTGAATTATATTGAAATACTCTAAAGATATGCAATTAATAATAATGATAATAATAATAACAGTAATAATACTTACATGATTTCTACTATGTATCAGACTTGGTTTCTCTTAATCCACTGGAAAAGGAAATGGCAAACACTTCACTATCTTTGCCGAGAAAAACCATGGACAGTGTTGTCCGTGGAATCACAGTCAGGAATAACTGAATGACTGAACAACAACATGTATCACATACTATGTTGAGTGATTTACACATGTGAACTCAATTGATCCTCCCAACACCTCCGAGATGGAGGTGCTATTATTAACCTCATATTACAACTGAGAAAACTAAGGCCAACAATGGTTAAGTGAACTGCCCGAGGTCACACATTTAGTAAGTTTATGAGGCCAAATATGAACTCAGGTCTTCCTGACTCTGAACCTAGCATTCTAAGTACTATGCCACTTAGCTGTTTTGTGGTGTTGTGGTAGTGGTGGTTCTCTAGAAGAACTCCACATACATTTGGGAAAGGAAGATATATGTTTTTTTTTTTTCATGAGTTCTTAAAATAAGGATGAAGACTGAGGTATAATTTCACTGTTGCAGGTCATTAGAAAATTCCTTTCTTAACCTGACTACTATTTTGGGATTTGTCTGACTTCTGCGCTATGTCCCAGAAGGCTCATTCTTGGGATAACCTCATCAATCTGTAAGATTTAATCACTCTTACTTCTCTACCTCACCACTACTTTCTAACTCTCATAGATTGGATGCTAGGGCCTTGAATTCTGAACCTTCATTAATGGAAAGAGCTCATTTCAGATATTGCTTCATTTGTCACTCAAATGAACAATTTTGGGATTTCTTGGCCTTTCTTCACCCCTTCACTTCCAGTTGAGTACCTTTGTCTCCTTCCATGCCCCGCCCCTTTCCAACTTTCTATTATATCTTGTTTTCTCTCATTAGAATGTAAGCTCCTTAGGGATTTGTAACCCCAGTACTAATCAAAGTGCCTGGCCCTTAATAAATGCTTAATAAATGGTGATTGACTATTTACTATTAGAAAATAATGGTAAAGCAGTTCAAAGTTTTCCAGATGATAAAGATGTGATTGGCATCTGAAATATCTTTAAATTATAGTAGTGATTTCAATACATTAGATATTCAGTTAAGAACATTAGTTTTTATTATTTCTTGCTGTCTCCAATGCCTGGAATGTTTTCTCTCCACATCTATTTTTGGAAATACAACTTACTTTAAGACTCACTTCATATATATATTTTAATATGTATTTTTGTGGTTTTTTTCCTGATTTCCATAGCTGTTAATACTTCCCTTCCCCAATTACTTCGCATTTTTTAAAAATAGACTTTGTATTTACTTCTGTTAATGTGATCTTGGCCCACTTGGCCCATAAGTTCCTTTGTGGCAGATTTTTTTCTCTTTGTATCTTTAGCACAGTTGAATTAAAAACAATTAAAAAATAAGAAATATTATTACAGTTATAAAATAACACTCAGGTTACCTTTTTATGTCTCTCTTGAGTTTTGTATTTGGAGATCAAATTTTCCATTGAGTTCTGGCCTTTTCATCAGGAAGGTATGGAATTCCCTTATTTCATTGAATGTCCATTGCCTTGCCTGGAAAATTATGCTTAGTTTTGCTGGGTAGTTGATCTTTGGTTGTAGTCCCAGCTCCTTTGCCCTTTGGAATATCATATTCCAATTTCTCCTGTCTTTTAATGTGGAAGCTGAGAGATCCTGCGTGATCCTGACTGTAGTTCCACGATATTTGAATTGCTTCATTTTGGCTGCTTGCAGTATTTTCTCCTTGAGTTTATAGCTCTGAAATTTGGTTATAATATTTCTTGGTGTTTTCAGTTTGGGATCTCTTTCAGGGGGTGATCGGTGAATTCTTTCAATGACTATTTTGCCCTCTGGTTCTAGGACCTCTGGGCAGTTGTCTTTGATAATTTCTTCGAAGATACTGTCAAGGCTCTTTTTTTCATCGTGGATTTCTGGTAGACCAATAACTCTCAAATTTTCTCTCCTGGATCTATTTTCCAGGTCAGTTGTTTTGCCAATCAGATATTTCACATTTTTTTCTATTTTTTCATTCTTTACATTTTGTTTTATTACTTCTTGGTGCCTCATAGATTCATTAGCTTCCACTTGCTCAAGTCTAATTTTTAATGAGTTAGTGTTTACATTTTGCTTTTGAGTCTCCTTTTCTAATTGGTTGATTTTGCCTCTCAGGGTGTCCTTTTCTCTCTCTAGATTCTGAAACTTCGTAGCCATTTCGCCAATCTTATTCTTTAGGGACTTGATTTCATCTGTGGATTTTTTCTCCCTTTTTTCCATTTTTTTCATATTTTCTTTTAGCTCCCTAATTTGGTTTTTAAAATCCTCCTTTAGCTCTTCCAGCAGTGCTTTTTGGGCTGGAGACCAGTTCATATTGCCTTTTGAGGTATCTGATGTATCTACAGCATTGTTGCTTTCCCCTCCATATTTGTATTTTGATCCTGCCTGTCTCCATAAAAAGAATCTATTGTCCTCGGTATTTTTGTGTTCTTCTTCATGTTGATTTGCCTTTTGCTGGCTTTACAACGAATTTCTATCTGTGGGCCTCAGGGCTTTCTGTCCCAGCTTTCTTATTCTGGGGGTTGTGAGTCTAGAATTATAACCTTCAGTTTCCTGAGGTGTGGGGGAGGGGTCTGGCTCCCTGGCATCTCACTCCCTGTGGGTGCTCTCCAGCACTTGCTTTTCAGCAATGGTCTCAGCTGTTTGTCGTTTGAGCTGATGTCTGGCACTTCCCCTGGGGGAGCAAGGTTACATCTGGGCTCCTTGCGTTGACCCCTGCCAACTCTGCCCCTATGGGAGTAATGAATTTCTGCTATTTGACCACTGAAGCCACACTACTTTCTACTCAGTTCCAGCATTCTTTTTTTTCCCGAGGGATTCTCTGGGTGGGGAGGGGAGGGATTAGAGCTGTTTACCTGGACATTAAGAACTCCCGGAAGTTCAAGAAGCTATCTATAGGCATAAGAAAAAATGTTCTGGATCACTACTGATTAGAGAAATGCAAATCAAAACAACTCTTAGATACCACATCTCTCCTGTCAGATTGGCTAAAATAACAAAACAGGAAAATGATCAATGCTGGAAAGGATGTGGGGAAATTCGAACATTGTTGCATTGCTGGTGGAGTTGTGAGCTGATCCAGACATTTTGGACAACTTTTGGAACTATGCCCAAAGAGCTATAGATATGTTCATACCCTTTGACCCAGCAATACCACTTCTCGGGTTGTATCCCAAAGAAATCACACAAGCGGGAAAAGGACCCATATGTACAAGGATATTTATAGCAGCTCTTTTTGTGGTAGCCAAGAATTGGAAATCAAAGGGATGCCCATCAATTGGGGAATGGCTGAACAAGCTGTGGTATATGAAGGTGATGGAACCCTGACATACTGCGCTCTTCTCAGCAACCTAAGGGGCAAGGACAACTCCAGGGGACTCAAGATGGAGAATGTTATCTTCATCCAGAGAAAGAACTGTGAAGTTTGAATACAGATCGAGGTGCACTACATGCTCGCCTTTATTGCTTCTCTTTTGTTTTTGTTTTTGTTTTTGGGTTGTTTTTTTTTTTTTTTTGGTTCTGTTTCTTCTTTCTCATGATTCATTCCATTGGTCAAAATTCTTCTCCACAACTTGACTAGGGCATAAATTAATTCAATAGGAAGTTATACATGACAGTTATATGAGATTCCATGCCGTCTTGGGGAGGGAGGGGGGAGGGAGGGGAGAAAATCTGGAACTCAAAACTATGTAGAACTGTGTGTGGTAAACTAAAAATAAATAAATAAATTTAAAATAAATAAATAAATTAATTAAAAAAATAAAATAACACTCAGCCTTTAAATAGTATTTTAAGGTTTTTTAAAAATTATTTTTAGTTTTCACATTCATTTTCACAAGAGTTGGAGTTATAAATTTCCTCCTATCTCTACCCTTGCCATGCCAATATGTTATGTATTCTGATTGTACATTGCCCCAGTCTGCCCTCCCTTCTATTACCCCTCTACATCCCCTATGCCTTTTCCCCTTCCTGTATTGTAGGGCAAGAGAGATTTCTATACCTGTATATCTAATTTCCCAGTTGCATGTAAAAACATATTTTAACATTTGTTTTTAGTACTTTGAGTTCCAATTTCTTTCCCTTCTTCCCTCCCCACCCACCCTCCCGAAGAAGGCATGTAATTCAATATAGGTTATACATGTGTCATTATTCAAATCACTTCCGTAACAGTCATGTTGTGAAAGATTAACTATATTTCCCTCCATCCTATCCTTTTCTCCTCTATTCAGTTTTCTCCTTTGATTCTGTCCCTTTTCAAAATTATTTGCTTTTGACTAACTCTTCCCCCAATCTGCCTTCCTTTCTATCATCCCCTCCTCTTATCCAATTGCCCCCTACTTTCCTGTAGGGTAAGATGTCCAACTGAGTGCGTGTGTTATTCCCTCCTTAAGCCAAATCCCATAAGAGCAAGATTCATTCCCTTTCACATACCCCTCTTCCCTTCAATTATAACAGCTTTTTTCTTGCCACTTTTTTGTGAGATAATTTATCTCATTTTATTGATCCCTTTTAGTTCCTTCATATTCAACTCACCCTGTGCCCTCTGTCTATATATATATGTATATATATACACATATATATATATATAGATATTTATATAGATATATAGATATAGATAGATACAGATATAGATATATAGATATATCATGAGTTAAAAATATCATCTTCCTATTCAGGAATGTAAACAAAACAGTTCAACTTTAGTAAGTCTCTTATGGTTTATCTTTCCTGTTTACCTTTTCATACTTCTCTTGATTCTTGTATTTGAAAGATAAATTTTCTATTCAACTATGGTTTTTTCATCAAGAATGCTTGAAAGTGCTCTATTTTATTGAAAGTCTATATTTTGCCCTGAAATATTATGCTCAGTTTTGCTGGGTAGGTGATTTTGGTTTTATTCCTGATCCTTTGACCTCCAGAATATCATATTCCAAGACCTTTGATCCCTTAATGAAGAAGCCTCTAGATCTTGTGTTAACCTGATTGTGTTTCCACAGTACTTAAATTGTTTCTTTCTGGCTGCTTGCAATATTTTCTCCTTGACCTCGGAACTCTGGAAATTGACTACAATATTCCTAGGAGTTTTCTTCAAAAGGTGATTGGTGGATTCTTTCTACTTCTATTTTACCCTCTGGTTCTAGAATGTCAGGCAGTTTTGCTTGATAATTTATTGAAAGATTATGTCTAGGCTCTTTTTTTGATCATGGCTTTCAGGTAGTACAATAGTTTTTAAATTATCTCTCCTGGATCTATTCTCCAGGTCAGTGTTTTTTTTCCAGTGAGATAGTTCACATTATCTTCTATTTTTTCATTCTTTTGTTTCTGTGTTATAATATCTTGATTTCTCACAAAGTCACTAGCTTCCACTTGCTCCAGTCTAATTCTTAAGGTAGTATTTTCTTCAGTGGTCTTTTGGACCCCCTTTTCCATTTGGCTAATTCTGTTTTTTTAAGACATCCTTATCCTCATTGGCTTTTTGGAGTTCTTTTGGCCTTTGGGTTAGTCTATTTTTTAAAATGTTATTTTCTTCAGAATTTCTTGGGTCTCCTTTAGCAAGTTGTTGACTCATTTTTCATGATTATCTCACATCACTCTCGTTTCTCTTCCCAATTTTTCCTTTACTTCTCTTACTTGGTTTTCCAAATCCTTTTTGAGCTCTTCCATGGCCTGAGACTAATTCATATTTTTCTTGGAGGCTTTTGATGTAGGACCTTTGATTTTGTTGACTTCTTCTGGCTGTGTGATTTTATTTTCTTTGTCACCAAAAAAAGATTCTATAGTCTGAGTCCTTTTATGCTGCATGTTCATTTTCCCAGCCAATTACTTGACTTTTGAACTCTTTGTGAAGGTATGACTATTACCAGAGTGCTTTGTCCCAAGTTTCAGGCATTTTGTACTGCTGTTTTCAGAGTTTCTTCTATTCTGAGGTGGTATGATATTCCTCTCCTGGCCTATGCTCTGGTCTGTGAGTGCAAGCACTCCTTTCTGCTCTGTATTTACTCCCTCTCTACAGCTACAAGCTCTGACCCATCAGTGTTCTTCCTCCTCCAAGGACTGCCAACCAGGACTGTGACCCAGATCCAAGCAGGGCAAAGCAAGAAAATGCTGCCTCAGCACCAGAAAAGGATCTTTGCACTCCTGCTTTCATCAGCCGCCTAATTCCTCCCACCATCTGTAGGCATGGAGCACTGAAAAGCAGCTGCAGTAACTGCTGCAGCCACCTCCACCACCCTGGGGGTGGGGCTGGACAGCTCACTTCTCTCACCCAGGTCCAACAGTTTTCCAACTGACCTACTATGTTGTCTTTGGCTTTTGTGGGTTGAGAAGTGGGGAAACTGCCACAGCTTAGTGATTCAGTACTCGGAGGCCTTCTCCTCTAGGCCTGCTCAGTCCTGGTCTCTTCTGGTGTGGCCCACTCTGAGCTGTTCTTCTTTCCTAGCACCATGCAATAGACACTTCCCCATGAACATCCAGGACATCTTGGTCTGGAGACTTGATTTACTCAGTCATTTCATGGCTTCTGTACTCACAGATGTTGTTTAGAATCATTTTTACAGGTGATTGGAGAGCTAAAGCAAGTCCCTGTTTTCAAGCCACCATCTTAGCTCCACCCTCAGTTTTAAAATTTTCAAGGAACTATAAGAATATTATCTCATTTTAAACTCACAACAATCTTTGGAGGAGAGACTATTATCCCATTTTATAGATATAGAAATTTAGCTTGAGAAAGATTAAGTGACTTACCCAGGATCACAGAGCTAGTGAGTCTCACAGGCAGGATTTGACCCCAAGTGTTACTGAATCTCAGTGCAGTATCCTGTCTCTTGTGCTTCTTAAATTCAAATGAATTATTTAGAATCTAAAAGCAAACAAATGGAAATGGGGAAGTTTTATTTTTAGCTGTACTAATCATAAATGAACCATTAAAATTTATAGTAGAAACTCCTAAAAAGTGAATCAGAAGTCCATGTTCTATGCAAAAATCATAACTATTTCATGGCGTTCAGTATTCTTACCACCAAATTACTGAATTCATATAGAAACCATTAGACAATCCTAATGGAACTAATAGTCTATCAGAAATAATTACAGTTCCATAAATCTAGATAATATATGATGCTAAAATGAACTATATTTTCTTCCTCAGAAATGTCCTAAGAAATATCATTAAGTTCTTTATATTATTCTCTCTGAAGTGGTTGTGAAGCCTGATTATAGCTAGGCAGAGAGAAACACAACAGGTGGTAAAATGCTGTTATGACCTCTGTACAGGTCATTTCCTGAGGATATAATGATCAAATATGATTCACTCCTTATTATGGTCATTAATTTCCTGGGAAACACCATGAATGTTGATTGTTATTGCTTAATCAATAGCCATTGATTGTAACTTAGAATTAATACTGACTGGAATGCAACACATATCTACTAGAGGTTACAACTTCCTCTCATTTTTAGTCTCCCACTGTCATAATCTGATTTTATATGAGCCATTTTTCTTCTTTGGCTCCAAACACTGGGACCCCCTGAGTGCCTCAGCAATGGAAGAGGAACTGGAGACATGGCTCGGAAAATCACCACATGTGTCTGTTCTCAGAAGCCAATTTCTAGGTGTTTCAGCACAACTTCAGGAAGCACAACTCCAGAAGGCACAGCTCCAGGCTTCCAGGCATGCTCTAGCAGCCAAACATTTGAGTGCAAGGTCTAGGTGAGCAGGAATCCCCAGGGGTCAGACTCCCCACTCTCACCCCAAGAGTTCCAGTGTTTCTGACCCCAGATCAGCAGCAGGCAAGCTGCCAGACCACTATGCCATTCAGCACCTGAGTCCACAGCACACAAAGCCAGTGAGGAGGTCCTGGGATTCTACTACAAGAAGCTTGAGTCAATGCCCCATCTGCTCCAATAGGAGAGCCCAACTCTGAAGGCAAGGAATTAGGCAAACACCATGAGCAGAAAGCAGAAACGGACAATGACTATAGATTCTTATTACGGAGACAGGGAAGATGAAGGCACAAATTCAGAAGAGAACAACATTGTCAATACACCCACAGTGAAACTTCAAAGGGTATAATGAACTGGTCTTGAGCCTGAAAAGCTTTCTTGGAAGAGATCAAGAAAGATTTCAAAATCAAATTAGAGAGGTAGAAGAAAGATTGGGAAAGAGGTATGCAAGAGAGAATCAATAGCTTGGATAAGAAAATGATAAAAATTGACTATAGAAAACAAGTTCTTAAAAATAGAATTACCTGAATATAAAAAGAGACAGAAACAAAATCACTAAAGAGAGGAACTTCTTAAAAAGTAAAATGGGCCAAATGGATAAGATCTAATAAAAGAAAACAGTTTGTTAAAAATTAGAATTGGGCAAGTGGAAGCTAATGACTCTATGAGATATCAAGATTCAGTCAAACAGAAATAAAAGAGTGAAAAATAGAAGAAAAAATAAAATACCTCATTGGTAAAACAACTGTCCTGCAAGCAGCCAGGGAGAGACAATGCAATTATCATGGAACCGCAGTCAGCATTATGCAGGACCTTGCAGGTTTTGCATCAAAATATCAGAGGGCTTGCTATATGGTATTCTGTAAAGCAAAGGAGCTTGGATTATAACCAAGGATCACCTACCCAGAGAAACTGTGCATAGTCTTTCAGGAGAGGAGATGGATATTCAACAAAATAGGGAACTTCCAAACCAATCTGATGAAAAGACCAGAGCTCAACAGAAAATTTGATCTTTGAATGCATGACTCAAGAGAGGTATAAAAAGGTAAACAGGAAAGAAAAAAAAAACATGTTATTCATAAGGACAAAGTGTTTACATCCATAGAGGTGAAGATAATACTTACAAATTTTGAGAATTATATTGCTATTACACCACTTAAAAGGGTGTATATATATATATATATATATATATATATATATATATATATATATACATATATACACACACACACACACACACACACACACACACAGAGAGAGAGAGAAAGCATGGGTATGAGTTGATTGGATGCAACAATAAAAAATCTATTTATGTGGTGAAAAGAGATTGTACTAGGAGAAGAGGAAAAGAGGAGGCATACAAGGGTAAATTACAATAACATGAAAAGGTACAAAAGCCTATTACAATAGAGGGAAAGAAGGGAGAAAGAAGAGCATTATTTGAAACTTACTCATCAGATTTGGCTCAAAGAGGGAAAAAACAATCATTTAGGTACAGAAATCTAACTGACCCTACAGGAAGTAGGAGGGGAAAGGGGAAAGAAAAGGGATGGGGTCGATAGAAAGGTGGGAAGAAGTAGTAAGGGTAAAAGGGAAGAAAAGGGAGGGAAGATAAAAAGGAGGTCAGACTGAGGTAGGCAGTGATTAAATTCCAAACTCTAGTGAGGAGGGAAAGAGAGAAAGGAGAAAGAAAAGCATAAACAGAGGGGAGGGGATAGGATGGAGAGGAAGTCACAGATAGTAATCATAACTGTGAATATTAATGGGATGAACTCTCCCATAAAATGGAAGTTGATAAAAGAGTGGATTAAGAACCACAGTCCTCCAATATGTTGTTTATAAGGGAAAAAAAAAAAAACATTTGAAGCTGAGGGATACACACAAAGGTAAAAGGCTGCAGCAGAATATATTATTCTTCAACTGAAGCAAAAAAAAATGCAGGGTTACCAATCCTGATCTCAGACAAAGCAAAAGCAAAAGTTGATCTAATTTAAAAAGATAAGGAAGGAAACTACTAAAAGGTACCTGCTAAAAGAGGCCATAGATAAAATTGTGCATACCCTTTGACCCAGCAATACCGCTTTTAGGTCTGTATCCCAAAGAGATGATAAAAATGGAAAAAAGGACCTCCATGTACAAAAATATTTATAACAGTTCTTTCTTTGGTGGAAAAGAAATTGAGGGGATGGTCATCAATTTGGGAATATCTGAACAAACTGTGGTATGTGAATGTAATGGAATACTATTGTGTTATAAGAAATGAGCAGATGAACTTCAGAAAATCCTGGAAAGACATATAAACTGATGCTGAGTAAAATGAGCAGAACCAAAAGAACATCCAGAGAAAGAATTTTGGATTTGGAGTTGTCTTAAATCCTTCATTGCTGAGAAGAGATGTCAATCTAGGTCAGTCAGCAAACAATGTGGCTGTTACTGCATGTAATGTGTATACATATATACATACATATTTTCATGTGTGTACCTTGAGATTCTTCTGTTTACAATTGGATGATTTTTATAAATCAATTAACATAATAGTGCAAAATGTAGTTTCAAAATCTTTGGAATCTGAATGCAGATGGAAGCATACTATTTGCTCTCTTTTTCTATTCTTGTTTTGTTTTGTTTCTTCTGGGGTCTAATTCTCTTTACATTATGAGTAATGTGAAAATATGTTTAATATGAATGTATAAGTACAGTGCATATCACAGCGCATGCCACCTTGGGGGGAATGTGAGGGGAACAGAGAAAATTCAAAACTCAAAATCTTATGGAAGTGAATGTGAATTTTTCCATAATACATAATCATCAAGATATTATTACTACCGCTTTTATGTGAAAATCATCTTGAAGTTTAATGACAATCTTTAACTTTCTATTGAACTAAGAAGTTACATGAAATTTTATTTTTCTGAAATTACACTATATGGTATATGTATGGTGCATAATCATTGAGAAAATAACACTGTTAAAAATAAGAGCTATTTTTTTCTTTGTCTATGTGTGACTATTTTGATTTGGTTGGATAGTAAATATCCAGAGACTTAAAAAGCATTGTGGAATTTCTCAAATGTGATACAGTGTGATTTCCTTCTTTTATTAACTTCTAGGGTTATCTTATGGTCCAAATGCAATGTCTTTCCAGAGTAATTAACTTAATGGTCATCCTATTCAACATATCCAAGAAATAAGAGTTTTCATTATTTTTCAAATTCAATTAATTAGACTACTCTTTTGAAAAAAATATGATATTAATTGAGACTTTATTGTGTTTGGCGGTTCAGTACAATTAATATAATTTAAGGAAGGAAGTATGTGGAGGAGCTTAACATCAATAAGGAATGCTGTTGTTTTTCTATTTGTACTCAGAATAGGGAATGCTCCATGTCACTCGTGATACTGTATCACCCAGTCCCCAGATTGTCTCCTGCTTTCACACACACACATACACACACAAACATACATTAATTTTATCATTGGACAAAATTATTTCAGCTGTTTTACTTGTATGGTTTTGAACCTGTATCAAAAGATTTTGAAACAACATTTTGCACTATTATATTAATTGATTTATAAAAATCAACCAATTGTAAACAGAAGAATTTCAAAATACATACAAGAAAATATGTGTGTACGTGTATGTACATGTATATACACACATCTGTTCTTAGCACTTCTCAGCAGTATGGTCTTGGGGCCAAAGGAATTATCTGCAAAAGTCTTTCAGTAATGTTACATTTTCAGCAAGTTGCATCAATAGACAAATCCCAAAAACATTTTATAAGGATAAAGAAGTGGGCATAAGATTTCTTAGTAAAATATTTCAACATTTACACATCATTTTAGATATATTATTTGAGGAATATTAAACAATTATATAACATAATTACTGGCTTAACTTACGTTATGATTTTTTTTCATTTCTTTTGGAAGCTTACTGTCCAAGATTACATTTTAAAATCTATTTTATTTTAAATTTTTGTATCTATCTTTGTTATTTTATATCACCTAGCTCATCCAATATACCCCCACCATCTACTACAGATATATTTGTTAAAACAAACAATAAAATGTTCAAAAGTGAGCTAAAAAAAGCATATAGTAAAAATCCAAGCATAAATGTAATATTTCTCTCCCCAATCCCTGACCTTTGCAAGCAAGGAAAAAAGGAAAAAAAGAATGTTCTATCTCTTTTTTAGGTCTAAGCTTGGTCATTATAATTGCACAGCACCTAGTTTCACGTACATTGTAATTCTTTGCGTTTACATTGGTATTGTCATTGTATACTTTGTTTTACTAGTTGTTCTTGCTTTGCTTACATATATTGAAAACTGTTTCCCAAATGCCTTTGAAGGAATCACATTCAATAAAAGAAATTGTTGGTTTTTTATGCTCTTTTTATGCCCATGTTCATGGGTTAGGGAAAGAGAGGTATAAATGACAATGATGTAAAAATAAAATTAATTAAAAATAGTTTAAGTACATAAGACAGTGGAGAACAAGTGATAAATAACATGTGACTCTATTGTGTGACATTGTTGTTCATGGGTTTAGCCTAAAGGTTATTTATATATTGTTTGAATACAAGCAGTTACAATAGGGAAATATATTGGAATTAAATTCTTCAATTTATGGAATTTTTGAGAAATCAGAAAATAAAGGTTAAGTTCAACAGAATAGCTTTCCTAGCAAGTGCCATCAGAATGACATAGCAATTGGGATTTCAAAGTGTCGCCAAATTATTAAATACTGGCTATTCCATTTCAATACCTTATAGAAAGTTTTATAAATCCAATTAAGGTAAATTTGTGTCCAAATGAAATAGAACTAATTTCCACAAAATTTTGACAATATGCAACAAAATAATCATCAATAAGAAGTTAAATATCCTCCATTAAACCAATTATTGGAAATTGAAGTTCTCTGGCAAATTTAATTTCCCGACAGAGATGGAGAAATTTTACTGTTGTTACTGTTGTTGATTTTATTATCTATGGCCAATGTGTGTTGAGATTGGCTCCATTTCTCTCAGACTGACCTTTTTAATTTTAATTCTAAGTTTCTTTATCAAAATCCTTCTAACACATGAATTGCATATAATCAAATTTCCTTTATAATTGAATATCTGCTAAGTGTCCAGGGTCACCATTTTAAGATTGTTACACATACCTGTAAATTAATGTCAAATGAATTAAAAACACATTAAATACATACTATGAATATTTCAAACATTTTCAGTTATGTCTGATTCTTCCTGACCACATTTGGGAGTTTCTTGGCAAAGATACCAGAGTAGTTGGACATTTCCTTCTCCTGCTCATTTTACAGGTGAGGAAACTGAGAGAAAAGGGTTAAGTGACTTGGCCAGGATCATATAGGTAGCAAGTATCTGATGTAAGATTTGAACCTCAGAAGATGAGTCTTCCTAATTCCAGGCCTGGTTCTCTGTTCACTGCACTATCTAGCTGTTCCATTGTGCTAAACACTGAAGAAACAAGGACAAAAATCAAACAAACAGTCCTTGCCAATATAGGTCTTACATTTTCCACAGAGATTCAACAGTGAAATATATGATTATTTGAGGATATAGAAAATATTGATAACCTGGTAGATCAAGTATACCTGCTGAATGGAGGTAGCAACCAAGTTGAATCTTGAAGGAAGCTGAGAACTCTAAAAGGTAGAGGGAAAAGGGGCGTGCATTAAAAGCATGAGGGACAGCTGGCCAAAGGCAAGTTGGTGGGAAATACAATAGTACATTTAAGAAACATTAAGTGTTCCAGTTTGCTTGGAACCAGGAGTACATAAAATGAAGAACTGAATAATATGCAGGGAAAAGTAGAATGAACTTAGATTGTGAAGGGCTTTAAATGCTAATCTGAGGAATTTGTGTTATATTTAAATGGAAATAGAAGATTCTTGGGGCTGGGAATAATTTATATATACATACATTTACTTATGTTTTTGCATGTATGTATATATATATATATAGATGTATATGTATATTTGAATATGTGTGTGCATGAATACAAATGAGTGTATATATAACTGAGAAGACAGGATTGGGCCCATAATGAATTTTTAAATTCATTTTTATAATCTACAATAATTTCTTCATTTGATTCTTTCTTAGAATAATGTAATTCCCATTGATTGAGATTCCTTCTGCTTTAAATTTTAGCATCTGGTTAAATTAAAGCATCAATAATAAATAGCTTCTTGTGCATTATTTAACTTTAAGTACAACCGGTAATGAACGATCAGCATAGACCAGGTACATTTTAGAAATCTGGTGAAGATGTTTTATCATTTTTTGTATATCTAATGTTCATTGAAGGAAAAAAAAAACCCTAGCTCTTCCTTTGCCTTCTTAAGGAACAAGACAGCAGCTGTGCTCCACAACTATTTCAGCTTCCCTACCAATTTTAAGGGAAGCCCGATTAAGAGCTCATTTCTGTAATTGAGCATAGATGTAATCAAGCTTAAAGGGAAGGAAAAGAACAATGTACATATTGTTTCTACAGGGACATGTATCCATAGATCTTGATTAAGCAATAAATTCAACACTATCTGTTCTGCCATCAGAATGAATTTAAGAGAACGTGCCAGATCAACCAACCGACAATTCTCATCAGACTCTTGGGGCAAAATGAAACAGAAATTCCAGTGGATGGTGGACGGTTTTTAGGGCTCCCTTGGTAGTTAACATATTTGCCTCCAGTGGAGAGAGGGAGGCCAAGTTGGAGGTAGTCAGTGTGCCAAGTATCACCAAGTACTTGTCTTGATTTATATTTCCAGAGAGTTTTACAGTCATTGACTAAAACAAATTCAAAAATACATGAATGTTACTTTCTTCTGCAACACAGTAGACTTCCAGTGTATCGATAGCTCAGACAACTAGGTTCCTAAGGCTGTGTTAATATAAGATTGATAGACCCACCTCTGAGGCTAAGTGACTCATCAAGTTAAAAATTACATATACATATGTATGTATATGTATATAAATACACACACTTACAAACAGAAATTATTAATGATGTCACTGAACAGACCTGTAAATCCACTTGAGAGAAATTATTATTTTGCTATTATATTAATAACTATTAAATTAGGATCCAAGATTTTCTTCTTTTATTTCCTCATTTAAAACCCTGCCCTTGCAAAAATTCAGTCTTTGAATGACATGACTGATTGATGACATTGCTCCAACCCTAGAGGAATACCTGCTCAGTTGGGCTTGGGCAGGACCTCACCCAACTAGGAGGCCATTCTTCTCGTCAGAGCAGGTCTACACAACATATGGCCCTCAAACAATTTCCAGTGCCCTATAAAAAATGCAGAGGATGTAAAAGGAAGTAAAACTGTAACACATGCTTTGTCTGTGCCCCACTTAACCCGCTACATTAGTTACTATTGTGACTGTCATAACTTTGGCAGGTAGGTCGCCACTGTGCACCCTCTCCTGTTTGCCATGTGACCCATGTTTCTCTAGTCTGAGAGGAGAGTCAAATCTTTTTGCTGTGTTCTCAGTCATTACTGGCATTCAACAGGGAAAAAGTGAGTGCAGCCAAGTGCCAATGGCAGCTGACACCAAGATGACGCCAACATGAGTAACGACAACATGGGGGCTTCTTCCCCTCCTTCACTATACAGTCACCTCCTAAGTTACATAAGCGTCTGGTGCTGCCTCCAAGGTCAGACACTCAGTTCAATATTTATTTATATGTGACCAGTTGCTGTGGAGTTTTTTTTTTTTTTTTATTCTAACACTAACGTTTTTGGGGTCACTTTGTAAAATGGCTAATAAGAAGATATGAAAGATTGAATCAAAACATAAAGTGCTTAATCCAGAGGGGACAAATAGATACTTGTTTACTTACATGAGAGACAAAATGTTGTCTCTTGTTTGCCGAGAAGTCATAGCCTTTCAAAAGGAATTCACCCTTCATCACCGTTTTGAATGAAAACATCCTGACTTAAGCAAATTGGACACCAAAAAAACAAATCAAGCACCCAAATTGTGAAAAAAATCTCAGTGGCAAAGTTTTTCTGGAAAGTAAACTTAGAAAATGAGGTGGCTACTAAGGTTAGTTTTCAGATTGTAAAGAAATTACTGCTGTTAGGAAGTTTTTTACTGAAAGTAACTTCATAAAAAAGTGTTTGCTGATTGCAGTTTGAGGATTATGTCTTGCTTAGCAAAATATTTTTAACATTAATGTGATTTTATGATAAATAGTAATAGGTATAATTAATTAATATTAACTAAAATTTCCCTTTTTAAAAAAATATGGCTTATTTGCAAAATAGTTTAGGCATTAACTATATCTTTACTTGGAAAGTAAGTTGCTAAAAATCTGTCTGTGGCCCAAAGAAGTTTAGCCTATTTTAATTTTGCTCCCTATCTACTACCAAGTTGTGTTAGTCTGCTTCACAGTGTAAACAGAATCCAATCTAGATGAGCTCTTGCCCAAAGGAAATGAGCTGCTGTCTTTGTAATCTTCTATTCAAACTTTGGGTGCCCCAGCTCATGAAGGGGGAAACCAGGCAGAATGGTTGGATGGAGATGACTTCCCTTGTCCAGGTTTCTGGATGCAATTGAGTCTCATTATTGAGCTCGATCTCAGCAGCAAGAGCTGAAGACTTCAAGCTATCCTCCTCATTAATTGTTACCAATTAGGGTTGATTTTCACTTCTCAGCAGCATTTACTTTCAGAAAAATATTTAAGACTTTCAGGCTCTCCATGTTTTTCAGCAGATATAATTGGCCATCTATTTATTGATTATTTGCTAGCCAAATTAAAAATTGATTATCAATTACCAAGAAACTCTGTCTCTCAGAATTATTTATTTGTCACATAGTAAAATATTAATTTTACTTTATTTTTAATTATTACTTATAATGTAATTTATTGAGATTGCTCAATTCCAACAGTCTTAGTCAGTGCTGAAATGGTAAGCATAGAATCATAGTTTGAAAGATGAAAGATACCTCAGGGTCATCTAGTAAAAAGCTTTCATTTTATAGTTGAGGCAGGTAAGTCTTCTTAAACTTTTTCCACTCACAACCCCTTTGGCACTTCTTAAACTGTTTAAGAAACACTAGAGAGCTTAAGTGACCTGCCCTATGTCACATGGATAATAAGTTGAAGATGCAAGATTTGAACCAATGTCCTCTATCTAACTTTAAATCCAACCATCTTTCCACTGTATCATGCTGAAAGCCAACTATAACAGAACTAGAGGATCATATTGATTCATTCCTCTGACTATGCTTATTCAGTGTGTCAGATTCTAAGATATCTTTTGTGAATTATCTTTCACAGAGATCCAAAAATGACTTTGTGATAAAGGCAGGAAGTACTAGGGTCAATGAGAAAGGGTGAGATGGGGGATGCAGTTGTTACTTGGCCAATGAATATTTCTTTTTTCTTTTTGAAACTGAGTTAGCTACCTTCCATGCTCAGGAATTTAAAGTGCAAATCATCTATTCTAACTTTCATATGCAAATTGTGACTATCTAAGGAAGCATTTAAAATGATTGAGTGCTAATTTACAAAGGGCTATTTTTTATCAATCTTTGAAGTTTATAATTAATCCAAATGTGTTAACAATTTTTGGTCTACAGTCAGGAAGTGGGAGAAATATTATATTACTTCCTTTCCCTAAAACTTAAATTTAGCAATTTTCTTGCAAATATAGAGCACCTAGAAATAGCAGCAGACAGCAATACTTCATAAGGTTTTGAAAAATACCCAAATAAAAGTCACATTTTCTGGGCAAGAGTTTTAAAACGTCTGTCCTCACATATTGGTATTTAATTTTCACTTGTAGGTCCCAAGAATGATAGAGATGTAGTCACCTGTCCATTTTCCTTCTCCTCATCTTCTCAAATCAGCCTCTACAAATTAAAAAAAAAATCAACATTTTGGCATTTCTACAATTACTAATTTTATCTTTTTTTCATACAGAGCAATTTGGATTTTATCAATGATATCATAAAGTACCAAGAATGACTACAATATAAGACAATTTAAGTACTGTTTCTCCCCTCCACCCCTTGATAAGCAGATTTGCACTTTGATATTGAAAACAGATTGGTTTATGAAGACATAGGAAAATAAAAGTGAGGGAGAGGTGAATGCTGTGATATTTTATGTTTTATTGTTCTCTAACAAAGAAAATAACTGGAATTTCCTCACAAACTTAGAAAATGCACTTGATGTTTGATACTACTTATTCTTCCATGCATGCTTATATTTTGAAGAAATGACTTTAAAATTTCAATTAATTTTAAGTCCTAGAAAATCATATTTAAAGCCAGAAAAAACCTTAGAGGTCATCTAGTCCAACCCCTTTATTTTATAAATGAGGAAATTGATGTCCAAAGATATATAAGTAATTTGCCTTAGGTCATAAGGTAACTAGATTACAATGAGGAATTGAAAGCTGTAAGCACATTAGGTTCTCCAATTAATTACTGTGAGATCTGATTTGCATGCTTAAGAAATGAAATTTCCCAAACATTCATGAGTCTTTAGGACAGATTAATTTACCTAATTCCAAGGATTTGCATTTTTATGTCTTATCTAGTAAATTAAACATTCTGTATTCAGATCTGCTGGAATAGAAACTGTTTCCAAAAATTTACTATAATTATTTATTTATTCATATACAGAAGTATTTAATTGTCACAGATATGGAGATATCTGATTGTGTGTATATGTTTATGTGTATGTATGTGTATACACACATTCATTTATGTATTTAATGCAGGTCTGTTATTTATTTGGTTACCTTATGTATAAGAACTATGACATCATAGATAGAACTGGTTTGTTTTGTTTTGTTTTCTTTCAGTTAGTAGAACCTAGTTCATGTTCTGGCTTTGCCACGCATTGGGTGGTCATCCTTGAAAGTCATTTAATCACTCAATGTTCAAATAACTCTACAACTATAAGCTGTAGGACAATTGCCTAACTGCTTTAATAGCTGGAGTTGTTATATTGGGGAGCTCATTTCAAGGAGCTTTTTTTTTTCTGACTTAAATGCATAGGTGCATAATATATTTATACTAATTAAAAGATTTCTCCGCAGGAACAAATTAATGTACACACCTATTTATGTTTATATGTATACATATTTATGAGAAATGAATAAATCTTTACATCTATATATTATATAGGTGTAAATTTTTATATTTATCAGCTATCCATCTGTCTACATCTATTCTATGTCTTAGCTTGTCTGCATAGAAAATAGAGTACTGGACTCAGATTTCAGAAGACAGTTTTGAATCTTGTATCAAACATTTTATAGCTTTGTGACCGTGGGGAGCTCACTTAATCTCTCTGTGACTCAATTTCCTCTTCTGTAGAATGAGGATAAATAATAGGACTTTCCTTACAGGCTTGGTGTGAGGAATAACTGAGCCAACATATCTAAAGAACTTTGTAAAGCTTAATGTGTTATAAAAAAGTTATCTAGTCTTCTTAAGTATTGTTGAATATATGTGTACATAATTCTCTTTTCTAGAAACTTTACTAACTTATATCAATAAATTGCCTAAAATTTATATTCTTAGGGAGCAACATGGGGTAATAAAGTGGTAAATAATTTGTTCAGATTTACAGTCATTATGTCAAAAAAAAAGACCAGAACCCAAGTCTTCCTCAGTGCATAAGGACAGCTCAGAATACATAATACTATATTACCACCACTCCCCCACCCAGGAAAATAAAATGCATAAAAAATAACTTAAAGTGGTGGAGGCCAGAAATCTGAAACATGCATATATATGAATCCTGAAAAGCCAGAAGTATGGTTCTTAATATACAGAGTTACGAGAAGAGCCAAATAGAAATTTTCATATCGTCATGAAACAAAAACAGCAACAACAAGGAATTGTGCTCTAGTCTTTAGTTCAAAGGTCTTAAAATATGTAACATTTCTTCACAAGAAATGTAAGTGTTATATCTGAATGACATAGAATATTACCTACTTTCCAGAACAAGAAACAAGGAATTAATAAAAGTGGAATCAAAAGTAAGATTGAGTTGACATTAACAAAGTAACTGATGTTAAAATAATATGAGAGAGAAAGAGAGAGAGAGAAAGAGAGAGAGAGAGAGAGAGAGAGAGAGAGAGAGAGAGAGAGAGAGAGAGAGAGAATTCTGTCATATGAAATGAAACAGGATTTATACCCCATCCCATTCTCTAGGATGTTTTACTGAGCCATATTTAAAGATGTAGGAAGAGAACCTTACTGCACCTGAGATAGTCTCTCTGCTGAACATGTTATGAACCTCATATAATTTGCATCCTCAGTTCTGAATTATGTTTTATGTTTTGTAAAGACAGGGACTGAAACTTGCAGTTCTCTTGTACCCGTTCAGTAGATGGTAGATAATAGATACATTATATTGATTTGTCAAGCAGCAGCAATTACTATTTATTGAGTAGACACATTTTACTATAAAGTGTATCGGTCATTTCAATTTCATTCTATCATTAAACAAGGAAAATGTCAGTACGCAAGCTGGTAGGAAATGCGCTCTTTCAAGAGCTTCCTTCTTTAGTGTAACAGAGTAAAATCTTGGGCAAATAAGTATTTTTTTTTTATTCCAAGCTACTTCAGGATATGAACTAAGTCTATTTAACTCATTCATTTTAGTGGCTAGTCAGTCAGCAAACATTTATTAAGTGCTTAAAATGTCCTACACTCTTTGATATGAGCTGGAAAGTCATCACATGCAAATAAACATTTGACAAACTTTCTTTAATAATTAGATGCAAAGTATATTTAATATTTTATGGAGCATTACATAATCAATCTAAATTAGGTGATCTAAAATGATTCTATTATGCTTAGCTGATTTGTAAAATATACTTTAAGAAATAAAACAAGGTTCCAAACCTATAGATTAAAATGATGGATTTACCCTTGCCAAATAGTAAAATCTATGCATTCCAAATTAATCACAATTATTAGCTAAATTGATAATTTAATTTAAGACAGTAGTAAATATGTCCTCATATTTTATAGGCTGAAGAAATATAAATAAAATATCCTTTTCCTCCAAATGGAAATAAAAATATATAATTACTTAAAATTTGCATAGTTATTCTCTCTTTTTCTACCTCTCCTTCAACATATAAATCAAGATATGTCTGTGGGGGGGGCGGAGCCAAGATGGCGGCTGGTAAGCACGGACTAGAGTGAGCTCCATACCCGAGTCCCTCCAAAAACCTATAAAAATGGCTCTGAACCAATTCTAGAACGGCAGAACCCACAGAACAGCAGAGGGAAGCAGGGCTCCAGCCCAGGACAGCCTGGATGGTCTCTGGGTGAGGTCTATTCCACACGGAGCTGGGAGCTGGGAACAGAGTGGAGCAGAGCCCAGCCTGAGCGGCGTGGACGATCCAGACCAGAAGCTGGGCGGAGGGGGGCCCTAGCGCCCTGAATATGTGAGCTGCGGCAGTTACCAGACCCCTCGACCCACAAACACCAAAGACTGCGGAGAAGGTTAGTGGGAAAAGCTGCGGGAGTGGAAGGAGTTCCCGGTTCGGCTTCCAGCCCCGGGGGCAGCGGAGGTGGGGCAGCTACAGCTGTTGTTACTTCTGGCTCCAGGCCCACCTGGTGGGAGGAATTAAGTGGCGGATCAGAGCAGGAGTGCAACAGCCTGCTGCAGATCTAAGCCCGGTCTGGACTGGGGGTCCTTGGGGAAGAAGGAGTGCGGCTCTGACAGAGCTGGCACCTCCCCCCCCCAAACGTAGAACATAGAACTCATTAGTCTACAAGCAGTCATACCCCACTGAAAAACTCAAGGGTCAAGTTAGTTGGTTGGGAATACGGCCAGGCAGCGAAAGCACACCCAGATTCAGTCTCAGACTTTGGATTCTTTCTTTGGTGACAAAGAAGACCAAAACATACAGCCTAAAGAAGACAACAAAGTCATAGAGCCTACAACCAAAGCCTCCAAGAAAAACATGAACTGGCCCCAGGCCATAGAAGAACTCAAAAAGGATTTGGAAAAGCAAGTTAGAGAAGTAGAGGAAAAATTGGGAAGAGAAATGAGAAGGATGCGAGAAAACCATGAAAAACAAGTCAATGACTTGCTAAAGGAGACCCAAAAAAATACTGAAAAATACACTGAAGAAAACAACACCTTAAAAAATAGACTAACTCAAATGGCAAAAGAGCTCCAAAAAGCCAATGAGGAGAAGAATGCCTTGAAAGGCAGAATTAGCCAAATGGAAAAGGAGGTCCAAAAGACCACTGAAGAAAATACTACTTTAAAAATTAGATTGGAGCAAATGGAAGCTACTGACTTTATGAGAAATCAGGATATTATAAAACAGAACCAGAGGAATGAAAAAATGCAAGACAATGTGAAATATCTCCTTGGAAAAACCACTGACCTGGAAAATAGATCCAGGAGAGATAATTTAATAATTATTGGACTACCTGAAAGCCATGATCAAAAAAAGAGCCTACATACCATCTTTCAGGAAATTATCAAGGAGAACTGCCCTGATATTCTAGAGCCACAGGGCAAAATAGAAATTGAAAGAATCCATCGATCGCCTCCGCAAATAGATCCCAAAAAGAAATCTCCTAGGAATATTGTTGCCAAATTCCAGAGCTCCCAGATCAAGGAGAAAATACTGCAAGCAGCCAGAAAGAAACAATTTGAGTATTGTGGAAACCCAATCAGAATAACCCAAGATCTGGCAGCTTCTACATTAAGAGATCGAAGGGCTTGGAATGCGATATTCCGGAGGCCAATGGAGCTAGGATTAAAACCTAGAATCACCTACCCAGCAAAACTGAGTATCATGTTCCAAGGCAAAATATGGAGTTTCAATAAAATAGAGGACTTTCAAGCTTTCTCAGTGAAAAGACCAGAACTGAATAGAAAATTTGACTTTCAAACACAAGAATCAAGAGAAGCATGAAAAGGCAATCAAGAAACGGAAATTGCAAGGGACTTACTAAAGTTGAACTGTTTTGTTTACATTCCTACATGGAAAGATGATGAGTATGATTCATGAGACCTCAGTATTAGGGTAGTTGAAGGGAATATGCATATATATATATATATATATATATATATATATATATAAACACATATATATAGATATATATGTATATGTTTATGTATATATATAAGTGAATGTGTATGTATGTATATATCTATGTGTATATGTATGTATGTGTATATATATATGTGTTTATATATATGTGTGTATATATATATATATATATGTAAAAGAGAGAGAGCAGACACAGGGTGAGTTGAGGATGAAGGAAAGATAGCTAAAAGAAATAAAATGAAATTAAGGGATGAGAGAGTAACATACTGAGAGAGGGAGATAGGGAGAGATAGAATGGGGTGGATTATCTCGCATAAAGGTGGCAAGAGGAAGCAGTTCTATGGGAGGAGGGGAGAGGGCAGGTGAGGGGGGAATGAGTGAACCTTGCTCTCATCAGATTTGGCCTGAGGGGGAATACCATACATACTCAGTTGGGTATCTTACCCCACAGGAAAGAAGAGGGAGGAAGATAAAAAAAAAATAAAAGGCGGGGGGATGATGGAGTGGAGGGCAGATGGGGGTGGAGGTAATCAAAATAAACACTTTGGAAAGGGGAGAAGGTCAAGGGAGAAAATTCAACAAAGCGGGATGGGTTGGGAAGGAGCAAAATGTAGTTAGCCTTTCACAACATGAGTATTGTGGAAGGGTTATACATAATGATACACACATGGCCTAGGTTGAATTGCTCAACTTCTTAGGGAGGGTGGGTGGGAAGGGAAGAGGGAAGGGAATTTGGAACTCAAAGTTTTAAAATCAGATGTTCAAAAACAAAAAAATTTTTGTATGCAACTAAAAAATAAGATACACAGGCAACAGGGCGTAGAAATTTATCTTGCCCTACAAGAAAGGAAGGGAAGAGGGGATGAGAGGGGAGGGGGGTGATAGAGGGGAGGGCTGACTGGGGAACAGGGCAACCAGAATATAAGCCATCTTGGAGTGGGGGGGGGAGGGTAGAAATGGGGAGAAAATTTGTAATTCAAACTTGTGAAAATCAATGCTGAAAACCAAATATGTTAAATAAATAAATTGCATTTAAAAAAAAAGATATGTCTGTAGGTATGAATTTCTTTCTAATTTTTTGCAACATGGGGAGGTGGGGAGTGAGAGGGAGAGAGAGAGAGAGAGAGAGAGAGAGAGAGAGAGAGAGAGAACCCAAGGCTGAATTGTGTTCAAAATCAAATCGTTAATCTGTTTCTATTGGGACTTTGATTGTTCAATGGGCAAATAACAGTAAATAGATCTACAAAAGAAAGATCAGAACCCTCAAATAGAAACTAACAAGACAGAAAATAGTTGGGGGGTCGTTGATTACTACCAAGGCTCCTCATGGTTTTATCAATACTTACCATCAAAAAGTCTCCTATATTAGGAAAGTTTTGCTTGTTATTAGGTGCGGCCTTTGTGATGAGTCATATTTACATGACTGTAAAGTTTCTGCTTCATTCAGTAATTTTTTTCTCCCCTGTATTTTTCTGGATCTTTTGATGTTAAAGAAAAAAAAAAATCCATGGAGCTAGGTATTTAGTGGTGGGTAGCAAGACCTAGCCTAAATAAAATGGTCAGAGGCAGAGGCAAGATGGCAGAGTGAAAGCAGAGACTCACCTGACCTCTTTCACAATTTTTTTCAGATACCTCTAAAATGTGAATCTGAAGAAATTTGAGCGTGACAGAATCCACGAGGAGACAGAGTATGGCAGATTTCCAGCCCAGGGGAGTCTAGAAGGTCAAAGGCAAGGGTCTGTTGCACCAAGCTGGGAGAGTACTAGTCTGGGACAGCACCAAGTACATGTACACCGGATCATAGCAGAGTAGAAGTGGGCCCTGGTAGACAGAATTGCCAGCAGCAGTGGTGATTCGCAAACCTCTCAGCCCAAGACAGGGTTCAGCCCACTGAGTAAACATTTTAAAGTCACCTACTTGAACTTTTGGGAGCCAAGATAGCAGAGTAAACCATAATCACTCTCACCCTCTCTTGTTGACCTTGAAAAACCCAGAAAATATTGCCCCAGGAAAAATCCTGGGATAGAGGAACCAGAAAAAGGGATACAACAGTGTTTTAGTTCAGGAGGTTACAGAGATCCACGGTTAGGGTTTCTCTTGTTGAGGCTGAAGGGGACCAGCACAGGATGGGAACCATTCAACAAGCCCCACCTCAGCAGACAAGCAGGAGATCTTGAGCCCCAGGAAGGTGGAGCCAGGAAATTTTAATACCAGGACCCCAGGGGTGCCTTCACATAGCCAGGGGAATTGGCACACATTAGTACAAACAGTAGTTTGCCAGCATCTGAGTCTACCACAGCCCTAGGGGAGGAAACCTCCAACAGCTAGACCACCCCTCCCCCACACATCATGCCACAAGCTTCAGTGTAACCTCAGGGAAACACAGAAAGCCCTCCCCTGTCCTCAACTTTGGCACACCCCAGCCAGCTCCAGCTCAGCAACAGGTGAGCTGCAGCATTATACAGCTTCTAGCTGACATAACCAGAGTCCACAGCACACAAAGCCAGTAACCAGGCACTAAGCTCCCAGCACAAGAAGTTTTGGACAGATCCTCTTGTCCCAGAGGCAGAGATACACTTTAATAGGCAGGAAAAAGTCAATCACAATGAAGAAGCAAACTAGAAAGGTAAAGGCTACTAGGTGGAGCCAAGATGGAGGAGTGAAAGCAGGAACATACCTAAGATCTTTCACAAATTCTTTCAGATACCACTAAAAAAGTGAATCTGAGCAAATTTAAGAGAGGTAGAATCCATTAGGAGACAGAGCTTGGCAGATTTCCAGCCCAAGAAAGTCTGATTGGTCAATGGAAAGGATCTGTTGTACCTGGCTGGGACAGCCAAGAGCTCATGGGTCTACCCCCTACCATAGCAGAGGAGGAGCAGACCTGGGGGGTCTGCATCAATGACAGCAGTGGTGAGTGTTAAGCCTCTCAGCACAGGACTGGAGTATATTACAGATAGGTGAGACAGAAGTATAAAGCCTGTGGCAGCAACAGCGGTTACTCCTGGGGCTATCAGCCCACAGACTAAATGTTTGAAAGTCACCTTTGGGAACTTCTGGGAGCCATGATGACTGAGTAAAATGTAAGTGCTCTCATTCCTCCCTTGTTGACCTTGAATAACCCAGAGAATACTGTCCTAAGAAAAATCCTGGAATAGGGGAGACAGAAGTAGGGGTACAGCAGTCTTTTAGCTTGAGAAGCTAGGGAAATGTATCAGTAAGACAAGATTCATGACTTCAGGTATGACCATGAACATGCCTGTATGGTTCAGAATCACAAAGTATGAAAACCTCTGTAGGTAGAAAGCAGAGGAAGTATAACACTTATTTAGACTCGAGAGGATAAAATCCTAAGAATACCTACTCTAATTCTATATAGCAGTAGTTATATTCCAAAATGAGTAAGCCCACCTCAATGCAGCAAGGAACCAAGTCATCCTGTAACCTTTCTCGCTGCTAGGGCCTTCCCATAAACAATCACAAATCCTAACTGTCTGCTTGCCTGCATTCTCTCTCCCTCCCTCAGTTCCTGGTCTCTGCAGCTCCCTGGTTTTCACTTTCCACTCTGCATTCTCTCTGTAGTTCTGTTGATGCCTTCTCCTTGGGCTGAATTTTGAATTCTGGCTTCTCTTCTGACTTCTAAATTCTGAATTCTCTCACACTATAGGCTCTCCTCGTATATATAGTCCTAGTCATGTCTGATTGGCCAGAACTCAAGTCTCTGATTGGCTTAATTCATAATTGACAAAACTCAGTGCACAAACCATTGGCTCTGCTCTTAGAAACTCCCCTTAGGGCCCTGAGAGCTTCATGCCCAAAATTGGCTTAATAACTAGTAAGCAGAGGCTTTAAGCCCACTTACAAACAAAGATATGACCATGCTTTCCCATCTAGCCCCACCAGAGGGACACTGAATGGGTAGGGAATATCTTTGATCACATGAATACTACCAGAGAATGGTCCTTCTTGCTATGGTGGAAGAGGACCAATGCTGGATGGTAGGTGTCCCAGCAAGCCCCACCTCGGCAGACCAGCTGGAGTTTCTGAGCCCCAGTGGGGTGGAGCCAGCATGGACCAACATCAGGACCCACACAGTCAGGGGAATTGGCAGACGTCAGTGCAGATAACAGCTGAGGCCTCTCATGCTATAGTGTAGGCCTAGGTGAAGAGGAGATTGCCAGCAGCCATACCACCCCTCCCCACACCTCATGGTTTGAGCTTTGGGGAAACTCAGAAAGATTTCAATGGGTCTTAATACTTGCCATAAGCCAGCCAGCTACAGCTCAGAACCAGGTGAGTTGCAGCATTATATAGCTTCTAACTTACAGACCAGAGGCCACAGCACACAAAACCAGTAGCCAGGCATCTAGTTCAAAGCACAAGAATGTTGGAACAGAACCCCTATGTCCCAGAAGCAGAGATCTGCTTAAGAAGCCAGGAAACAGGCAATCAACATGAAAAAGCAAACTACAAAACATGAGGATAGAGAAGATCAAAATGCAAATCCAGAAGAGTACAGCATTGATGCTATACCCACATCTGAAACCTCAAAAAGGAATATGAACTGGTCTCAAGCCCAAAAAGAATTCCTGGAAGAGTTCAAAGAAGGTTTTAAAAGCTAAATTGGAGATTTAAAAGAAAAAAATGACCAATTCTTTTAAAAATACAATGGACCAAATGGAAAAAAAAAACACTGATGAGTACAAATCTTTAAAAAGTAAAATGGGTAAGGTGATTTAGAACTTAACAGGAGAAAATATCTCCTTGAAAACTAAAAGTGGCCAAATAGAAAAAGAGGTACATAAGCTATCTAAAGAAAACAATTAGTCAAAAATTAGAATTGAGTAAGTACAAACTAATTACTCTATGAGGCATCAAGAATCAGTTAAATAAAATCTAAAGAATGCAAAAATAGAAGAAAACACAAATTATCTCATTGGAAAAACAACTGACTTGGAAAATAGATTTAAGAGAGACAACTTAAGAGTTATTGGTCTACAGGAAAGCCATGATGAAAAAAGAGCCTGGACAATATCTTCTAAGAAATTATCAAGGAAAACTAAGGTCCTAGAACCAGAGGGTACAATAGTCATTAAAAAATCCACCAATCACCCCGAAAAGAGATTCCCAAATTGAAACCTCAAAGCAATATAGTAGCCAAATTCAAGAATTATAGGTCAAGTAGAAAATACTGCAAACAGCCAGAAAGAAACAATTCAAAAATTACACAATTACAGTTAGGATCAAACAAGACCTTGCAGCTTCTACATTAAAAGATCAGAGGGATCGGAATATGATATTCTGTAAGGCAAAGGAGTTTGGACTACAACCAAGGATCAACTACACAGCAAAATTGAACATCATCTTTCAGGCAAGGAGATGAGGGAATTCCAGACCCTCCTGATGAAAAGGCCAGAGCTCAATGGAAAATTTGGTTTTCAAATAGAACACTCAGGAGAGGCAGAAAAAGGTAAACAGAGAAGAAAAAAAATTGTTATTCAATAAGGGCAAATTTTTTACATCCCTATTTGGGAAGATGATACTTGTTAATCTTGAGGATGGTATAGCTATTAGGAAATTTTAAAAGAGATATACATAGATAGAGGCTGTGAGTATAAATTAACTGATGTGTGGACAAAAAAAAAACCTAATTAAGGTGTGCAAATGGATTGTAATGAGAGAAGAGGAAAGGTGGAGGCAGGCAAGGGTAAACTATGTCACACGAAGAGTCATAGAAGCAGGTTACATTAGAAGGAAAGAAGGGAGGTAGATGATCATTGTTACAGTTTTATTCTCATTGGATTTGCTTTAAGGAGGAAATAACATACTCTGTTAATTACAGAAATCTAACTTGCCCTACAGGCAGCAGGAAGGGAAACGGGAAATAAAAGGTGGGGTGGTTAGAAAGGAGGGAAGAACTGGTAAAGCAAAAGGGAAAGAAAGGGGGGAAGGATGATAGAAGGAAGGGAAAATTGAGGGAGGTAGTGGTGAAAAGCAAAATTCTTTTGCAGAGGGGAGGGGAGAAGGGAGAAATAAATGCATAAATCGAGGGGTTGGATCGGTTGGAGAGAAAGACACAGATGGTAATCATAACTGTGAATGTGACTGGGATGAACTCTCCCATAAAATGGAGGCAGACAGCAGAATGGATTAAAAACAATAATCCCATAATGTGTTGTTTACAAGAAACACATTAGACAGAAGAGGATACACACATGGTAAAGGTAAATGGCTGGAGTAGAATATATTATGTTTTAGCTGAAGTTAAAAAAAAAACAGGGGTAGCATCCTAATATCAGAGAAAACAAAAGCAAAAATAGATCTAATAAAATCTGATAAGGAAGGAAACAATGTCTTGTGAAAAGGCACCATAGACAATGAAGTAATATCATTACCAAACATATATGCACCAACTGGTATAGCATCCACATTCTTAGAGGAGAAGCAAAGAGAGTTATAGTAAAAAAGAGACAGCAAAACTATACTGGTGGGGGACCTCAACTACCCCTTCTCTGAACTTGATAAATCTAACCTCAAAATAAACAAGAAAGAAGTTAAGGAGGTAAATATAATTTTAGAAAAGATAGATAAGATAGACCTCTGGACAAAACTGAATGGGGATAGAAAAGAATATACCTTTTTCTCAGTGGTACATGCCACATACACAAAAATTGTCCTTGTACTGGGACATAAAAACCTCACAATCCAGGGCAGAAAGGCAGAAATAGTCAAAACATCCTTTTCAGATCACGATGCAATGAAAAATGATTTGTAATAAAGGGCCATGGAAAGATAGACTAAAAATTAATTGAAAACTAAATAATGTAATCCAAAAGAATGAGTGGGTTAAATAATGAATCATAGAAATAATCATTCACTTCATTCAAGACAGTGACAATAATAAGCCAACAAATTACAACTTATGGGATGCAATGATGTATCAGTAAGGGAAGATTCATGACCTCGAGGATGACTAGAAACATGCCTGTATGGTTTGGAATCACAAAGTTTGAAAAACTCTCTAGGTGGAAGGCAGAGGAAGGATAAAATTTATTTAGACTCCAAAGCATAAAATCTGAAGACCATTTACTCCAATTCGATATAGCAGTAATTATATTTCAAAATCAGAAAGCCCACCTCAACGTAGCAACAAGGAAATTGTAACACAATATTATAGCAAGGAACCAAGACATCCTGGGACCTACTCCCCTGCTAGGGCCTTCTTGTAAACAATCACTCACGAATCCTAACTCTTCACTTAGCACTCTCTACTGTAGACCTGTCAATAAATAAAACTAAGATCTGGTTTTATGAAAAACAAACAGTAAAATTTATAATTTTTTTGTCAATTTAATTAAAAAAGAAAGAAAGATGAAAACCAAATTACCAGTATCAAAAAATAAAAGGGTGATTCCCCTCCAAAGAAGAGGGAATTAAAACAATAATTAGGAAATATTCTGCCCAATTGTAGGCCCATAAATTTGATTATTTTAGGGAAATGGAGGAATATTTACCAAATTATAAATAGTCCAGATTAACAGAAGAAGAAGTTAAATACTTAAATAACCCCATCTCATAAAAAGAAACTGAATAAGCCATCAATGAATTCCCTAGGAAAAAATATCCAGGGCCTGATGGATTTAAGGGGAATTCTATCAAACATTAGAAGAATAATTAATTCCAATACTTTATAGACTATTGGGGAAAATAGGCAAAAAAGTCTTACCAAATTCTTTTTTATGACACAAATAGGGTACTAATAGCTAAACCAGGAAGAGTCAAAATAAAGAAAGAAAATTATAGACTAATTTCCCTAGTAAATATAGAGGTAAAATTTTTAAATAAAATATTAGCAAAAAGATTACAGCAACTTATTACAAGAATAATACACTATGATGAGATAGGATTTATTTCAGGAATGCAAGGCTGGTTCAATATTCAGAAAACTATCAGCATAATTGATCATATCAACAATAAAACTAGCAGAGTCCACATGTTTATCTCCAAAGATGCAGAAAAAGCATTTGATGAACTACAACGCCCATTCCTATTAAAAACACTAGAAAGCACATGAATAACAGGACTTTTCCTTACAATGATAAGTAGCATCTTCCTAAAACAATCTGCCAGCATTATATGTAATGAGGATGACCTAGATGCATTTTCAATAAGATGCGGGTGAAACAAGGATGTCCTTTATCACACCGATTATTCAATTTGGTACTAGAAATGTGAGCTTAAGTAATAAGAGAAGAAAAAGAAATTGAAGAAGTGAGAATAGACAAAGAAGAAACTAAGTTATAACTGTACAGATGATATGATGATTTATTCAGAGAATCCCAGATAATCAAGTAAAAAGTTACTTGAAATAATAAATAACTTTAGCAAAGTTGCAGTATTTAAAATAAACCCACATAAATCCTCTGCATTCCTATATATTACTAACAAATCCCAATAACAAGAGATAGAAAGAGAAATTCCATTTAAAGTTACAGTAGACACTATAAAATGTACCGAAGTCTACCTATCTCCCAGGAACTATGTGAAAATACAATTATGAAACACTTTTCACACAAAAAGCCAGGTCCAAATAAATGAAAAAAAAATCAGTTGCTCATTGATAGGCTGAGAACATATAATAAAATGACAATTTTACCTAAATTAATTTACTCATTAAGTGCCATACAATCAAATTACCAAAATTATTCCATAGAGCAGGATAAATTAATAACAAAATTCATCTGCAAAACAAAAGGTGCAAAATATCAAGGGAATTAAGGAAAAGAAATGCTAGGAATGGTGGTCTAGCTATACCACATATTAAATTGTATTATAAAACAGCAATCATCAAAACTACTTGCTGCTGGTTAAAAAACAGAGTGGTGGATCAATGGAATACATAAGGCTCAATTGTCAATGACAATAGTAATCTACTGTTTCATAAACCCAAGGAGCCCAGCTTCTGGAACAAGAACTCAGTATTTCACAAAAACTGCTGGGAAAACTGGAAAATAGTATGGCTGAAACTGGGCTTACACCATTATGTTACACTGAATACCAAAATAAAGGCAAAATGCATTCATGATTCAGATATAAAGGCTGATACCATAAGCCATTTGTGAGAGCAAGGAATAGTTTACATGTCAGATTTATGGAGAAGGGAAGAATTTATGACCAAACAAGAGACAGAGAGTGTTATAAAATGGAAAATGGATAATTTTGATTATGTTAAATTGAAAAGTTTTTGCACAAACAAGTTTAATTCAAAGAAGATTAGGAGGGAAGCGGAAGATTGGGAGAGAATTTTGACAACTGTTTTTGATAAAGGCCTAACCTCTAAAATATACAGGAAACTGAGTCTAATTTTTAAGAATACAAGTAATTCCCCGTTGGATTAATGGTCAAAGAATATGTACAGGCAGTTTTCAGAGGAGCAAATTAAAGATATCTATAGTTACATGAAAAAAAATGCTCCAGATCACTATTGATTAGAGAAATCCAAATCAAAACAACTTTTAAGTAACATAGCTCTCCTGTCCAATTAGCTAACATGAGAAAACTGGAAAGTTATAAATGTTTGAGAAGATATGAAAAAATTGGAACACCTTTGCATTGTTGATGGAGTGGTTAACTAATCCAGTCATTATGGAGAGCGATTTGGAACTATTTCCAAAATACTATAAAATGTGCATACTCTTTGACCCAGCAATACCATGTCTAGGTCTGTATCCCAAAAAGATAATACAAGTGGGAAACAATCAGGATATACAAAATATTTTTAGCAGCTCTTTTGTAGTGGCAAAGAATTGGAAATCAAAGGGATGCCCCTCAATTGTAGAATGGAAAATCATATTGTAATACATGCATGTAATGGAATACTATTTTGCTATTAAAAATGAGGAGCAGACAGACTTCATAGTAACCTGGAATGATTTATATGATGTGATGCAGAGTGAGGGGAGCAGAACCAGGAGCACATTATATACGATTATAAACACACAGTATCTGTGATAACTGACTTTAAGAGACTTGGTTCTTCTCAACAATGCAAGATTCAAAGACACCTCCAAAATACTCATGATGAAAAAAGCTATCAACAACAAGAGAATGAATTGTGGAATCTGAATGCAGACTGAAGAAAACTATTTGCTCTCTCTCTTTCTCTCTCTCTCTTTTTCTCCTTCTCTCTCTCTCCATCTCTTTTTGGTTTGTTTCTTCTTTCTCATGGTTTAGTCCTTTGTTTATAATTCTTCTTTGCAACTTGACCATTGTGAAAATAAGCTTAATATGGACATACATGTAGAACCTACATCTAATTATATTCCATCTTGGGGGATAAGGGAGAGAGAGAAAATTTAAAACTCAAAAACTTGTGGAACTGAGTGCTGTAAACAAAATAAAAAACTAATTAAAAAAAAAAAAAAGAAAACAAAGACCATAGAATCTTACTATGGGAACAGGGAAGATCAAAATAAAAATTCAAAAGAGGGTAGCATTGATACTATACCCACATCTGAAACCTCAAAAGGAAATATAACTGGTTTCAAGCCCAAAAAGCATTCTTGGAAGAGCTCAAGGAGGATTTTAAAAGCAAAATTAGAGAGGCAAAAGAAAAAGCAACCAATTTTATTAAAAATACAGTTGACAAAATAGAAAAATATCACTAATGGAACAAATCTTTATAAAGTAAAATTGATCAAAAGGATAAGGAAGTACACAATTTAACTGGAGAAAATAACTCTTGACAAGTAGAATTGACCAAATCAAAAAGGAGGTAAATAAACTAAATAATAAAAAAAAAAACAATTTGTTAAATTGGGCAAGTAGAAGCTGTAACCAGAATGGACTTTGTTTTCTTTGAATGACTCAGCTTACCTCATTGAGCTTCCCTGGACACTGGGGCTTGCTCTTCTGGGGCAGGAAGTCCAGCGACCATGCCAGGAATCAGAGAACTTCCTGTGTGATGAGTCATGGGGCTGGCTGCGGGGAGGTGTGTTAACCTGGTCTGCGCTAGAGGGAGGGGCCAAGTCAAGAACCAATCGGCCCTGGTCATTCAGGCGGCACTTGATGATGTAAAAAACTCTATAAGAGGGGAGAGGACAGCTTGAAGATCCCCTTTTCCTTTTCCGGTTGGAGCCAGAGACGCCTACAGCCGAAGCTGAGCTGCCGGTAGCAGAGCTGACTGGAGTGCTGAGCAAGGACTGGAGGCCCTTGGGCAATCTTACCGTAGAGGGGAAGCATGTATACGATTTTGCCTTATACTATCTCACTTCTCTGTGGCCTCCTGGTTACCCTTGTGAGGCGGACTTATTGGGCCTGGAAGCTTTTGATGAAAATATCAAAATGGGGACACTGGTTTGTGGGCTTGTTACTGTGGAGTGTAAATACATGCTTTAGTTCTCCTGCCTTCTGCCTAGAGAATTCCTTATATCCTGTGGTTCTGGACCTTTTAGGCACATATGAGATTCTCTTTGAAATCATAAATTCTGCCTTCCTAATATAGAAGCTAATGACTATACAAGGCATCAAGAAACAGACAATATCTAAAGAATGAAAAAAAAATCAGAAGAAAATGTAAAATATCTCATTGGAAATACAACTGAACTGGAAAATATCCAAGAGAGATAATCTAAGAATTATTGGTCTACTGGAAAGTCATGATGAAAAAAAGAGCCTGGACAGTATCTTCCAAGAAATCATGAAGGAAAACTTCACCAAAGTCCTAGAACCAGAGGGTAAAATAGTGTATTGGCAATCAAGATGGGCTCTCAGCGCTTATTCAACCAAGTTCCCTTGAAGAGTTTTGGCTTTATCTCCTTGATTAAATTAGATAAATAAGGTGGAGCTCCAGGTGAGGCCCATGAAAGGAGGTCTGATTATATCTTCACTCCCAAGTAGGCCCCAAACCCCTAGCTATTACATACTAGGTCGATGTAGGCATGAAGCCCTCAAGGTCCTAGGGGGAGGTGCTAACTCCAGAGCAAATTGTAAGTGCTTAAGTTCTGGTGGCTCAGATGATGTTTCGCGATGGCTAAAGAGTGCATAAAAAGAGAAGACAGAGCTATTTGGTTAGGGCTCTAACTCTTGGTGGTGCACTTATGGGGAAAGTCTGGGCAGCTGTAGTTAAGAGCCATCTAGCTTGTAAACTTGGATGTTCAGACTTTGTTAAACTCTGGTAACTCTGCATTGAGATTTGAGTCAGAAAAGGTCTGTCTGTTGGTGTTTGTCGTTTGTTTGTAACTACTCTGAAGTTCAGGGTGCTGGCTTTTTCCCCTGAACTAAGTGAATGATATTTGTATGTTGGATTAAAGTAAGATTGTTAACTCCTTAACATTGCTTTCCTTAGTAAAGCAGATCAAAAGAACCTGGGCTTGGAGCATTCTGTGAGCTGTTTATTGTTGGTTTTACACCCCCACGGCAGCTGCTAACTGGATAGTTGAAAAAAAATAATGATAGAAAAAAATCCACCAATCACTTCATGAAAGAGATACCAATTTGAAGCTCCAATGAATACTGTAGCCAAATTCCAGAATTACCCTGGTCAAGAAGAAAATATTGCAAATAGCCAAAAAGAAACAATTTCAATATCACAGAACTACAGTCAGGATCAAACAAGACCTTGCAGCTTCTACATTAAAAGAGCAGAGGGATTAGAATATGATATTCTATAAGGCAAAGGAGCTTGGACTACTACCAAGATCAACTACTCAGCAAAACTGAGCATAATCTTTCAGGCAAGGATAAGGATATTCAATGAAATAAATGACTTCCAGATCTTCCTGATGAAAAACCCAGAGCTCAATGGAAAATTTGATCTTCAAATACAAGGCTCAAGAGAGGCATCAAAAAGGAAAAGAGGGCAAAAAACTTGTTATTCCATAAGGGAAATTTTTTCATGCCTCTAAGGGAGCTTGACTCTTGTTAATCTTGAAAATGGAATAAGTATGCAAGATGGCAGCTAGAAAGCAGGGACTTGTATAAGCTCCCTGCCAGGACCCTCCAAAAACCTATGAAAATGACTCTCAACAAATTCTAGAACTGCAGAATGCATAAAATAGCAGAGGGAATCAGGGCTCCAGGCCAGGAGAGCCTGGATGGTCACTGGATGAGATCTATTACCCATGGAGCTGGGAGCGGAGGGCAGTGGAGCCCAGCATGGACTGAGGCAGGACCAACCAGACCAGGAGCTAGCCGGAACAGGCCCTTTCGCCCTGAATCACTGAGCTGTGGCAGTTACTGGACTTCTCAACCAATAAGCACCAAAGACAACAGAGAAGGTTAGTGGGAAAAGCTGTGGGAGACAGAGGGAAAGGAGGCCACTGCCCTAGGGGCAGCAGAGGTGGTGCAGCTACAGAACTACAGCTGCAGTTACTTCTGGCCCCAGGCCCACCTGGTGGGAGGAATTAAGTGGCTGATCAGAGCAGGAGTGCAGAGCATGCTTAAGATTTGAATGAGATCCAGGTTGGAGGTTCTTGGGGAAGGAGGAGTGCTGGTGTGGTAGAGATGACTGTATAGAAATAGCTCTGAAAAAAACAACACATCCCCTCAAGCTTGGACCAAAGTACTCTCTACTCTACAAGCAGTCATACCCTGATGAACTCAAGGGTTCAAGTTCGTTATCTGGGAACATGGCCAGTCAGTGAAAATGGACACAGATTCAGACTAAGACTTTGGAATCTTTCTTTGGTGATAAAGAAGACCAAGCATAGAGCCAGAAGAAGTCAACAAAATCAAAGAGCCTACAGAAAAAGACTCCAAGAAAAAACATCAACCGGTCTCAGGCCATGGAAGAGCTTAGGATTTGGAAAAGCAAGTTAGAGAAGTAGAGGAAAAATTGGGAAGAGAAATGAGAAGGATGCGAGAAAACCATGAAAAACAAGGCAATGACTTGCTAAAGGAGACCCAAAAAAATACTGAAAAATACACAGAAGAAAACAACACCTTAAAAAATAGACTAACTCAAATGGCAAAAGAGCTCCAAAAAGTCAATGAGGAGAAGAATGCCTTGAAAGGCAGAATTAGCCAAATGGAAATGGAGGTCTAAAAGACCACTGAAGAAAATACTACCTTCAAAACGAGATTGGAGCAAGTGGAAGCTACTGACTTTATGAGAAATCAAGATATTATCAAACAGAACCAAAGGAATGAAAAAGTGGAAGATAATGTGAAATATCTCATTGGAAAAACCACTGACCTGGAAAATAGATCCAGGAGAGATAATTTAAAAATTGTTGGACTACCTGAAAGCCATAATCAATAAAAGAGCCTAGATATCATCTTTTAAGAAATTATCAAGAACTGCTCTGATATTCTAGAGCCAGAGGTTAAAATAGACACTGAAAGAATCCACGGATCACCTCTTCAAAAAGATCCCAAAAAGAAATCTCCTAGGAATATTGTCTCCAAATTCCAGAGCTCCCAGATCAAGGAGAAAATATTGCAAGCAGCCAGAGAGAAATAATTTGAATATTGTGGAAACACAATCATAATAATACAAGATCTAGCAGCTTCTACATTAAGGGATCGAAGGGCTTGGAATATGATATTCTGGAGGTTAATGGAGCTAGGATTAAAACCAAGAATCAACTACCCAGCAGAACTGAGTATCATTCTCCAAGGGAAAATATGGATTTTCAATAAAATTGAGGACTTTGCACAAGAATCAAGAGAAGCATGAAAAGGGAAACAAGAAAGTGAAATCACAAGGGACTTAGTAAGTTGAACTGGTTTTTTTTTTTGCATTCCTACATGGAAAGATGATGTGTATCATTCATGAGACTGCTGTATTAGGGTAGCTGAAGGTAATATGCATATATATGTATATGTATGTGTGTATATATATATATATGTGTGTGTGTGTGTGTATGTATATGTATATCCATGTATGTATATATACATATATACATACATATATATACATATATACATTTATATATATATACATATCTATACATATATCTATACATATACATATCTATCTATATCCATCTATATCTATGTATCTATATATATCTATATCTATATCTATATATATATCTATATAGATATAGATATATATATACACACACACATACACAGAGAGCACAGCGTGAGTTGAATATGAAGGGATGATATCTAAAAAAATAAAATCAAATTAAGGGATGAGAGAGGAATATATTGAGAGAGGGAGAAAGGGAGAGATAGAATGGGGTAAATTATCTCACATAAAAGTGACAAGAAAAAGCAGTTCTGTAAGAAGGGAAGAGGGGGCAAGTGAGGGGGAATGAATGAATCTTGCTCTCATTGGATTTGACCTGAGGAGGGCATAACATACACACTCAATTGTGTATCTTATCCCACAGGAAAGAAGGAGGAAGAAGATGAAAAAGGAGAGGGATAGAAGGGAGGGCAGATATAGAGGAAGAGGTAAACAAATGCAAACACTTTTGAAAATGGACAGGGTCAAGGGAGAAAACTGAATAAAGGGGGATAGTTTAGAGGGAAAGTATGCAAAGAGATGATCATTGTTAGAGCTGAAGTAAAAAAAAAAAGCAGGGGTAGCAATCCTAATGTCAGAGAAAGCAAAAGCAAAAATAGATCTAACCAAAGGAGATAAGGAAGGAAAGTATATCTTGCTCACAGGCAGCATAGTCAATGGAGCAACATCATTACAAAACATAGATGCACCAAGTGGTATACCATCCAAAGTGTTAGAGAAGTTAGGGGAATTACAGGAAGAAAGAGACTGCCAAACTAATACTAGTCAGGGCCTTCCCCTCCCTGTCTCTGAATGTGATAAATCTAACCTCAAATAAACAAGAAAGAAGTCAACGAGGTGAACAGAATTCTGGAAAAGGTATGTAAGATAGACATCTGGAGAAAAATGAATGGGGTTAGAAGAAAATGTACCTTTTTCCCAGTGGTACATGACACATACAGAAAAAAAAAATGACCATGTCCTGGGACATAAAAACCTCCCCATCCAGTGCAGAAAGTTAGACATAGTTGATGCATTATTCTTAGATCATGATGCAATAAAAATATATGTAATAAGGAACCATGGAAAGATAGACTAAAAGTTGATGGGTTACTAAATTAACTAATCCTAAAGAATGAGTGGGTCAAACAAAAATTATAAAAATAATCAATATCTTCATATAAGAGAATGATAAAAATTAGACCACATACAAAAACATAGGGGATGCAACAAAAGTGGTTCTTTGGGGAAGTTTTGCATCTCTAAATTCTTATGTGAATAAAATTGAGAAAGAGGAGATCAACAAATTGGCATGCAACTGAAAAAGCTAGAAAAAAACAAATTGAAAATTTTCAAATAAATAACAAATTAGAAATACTGAAAACAAAAAAAAGGTATTAATAAATTTGAAATGAAGAAAACTATTGAACTAATAAATAAAACTAAGTTCTTGTTTTAAGAAACAAACAAACAATAAAAGTGATAAACCATTGGTTAACGTGATTAAAAAAAAAGAAAATGAAATTACCAGCATCAAAAATTAAAAAGGTACATTTCCCCTCCAGTGAAGAGGATATTAAAGCAATAATTAGGAATTATTTTGTCCAATTGTGTGTCCATAAATTTTACAACCTTAGGGATATGGAAGAATATTTACAAAAATATTAATTGCTGAGAATAACAGAATAGGAAGTAAAATACCTAAATAACCCCATCCCAGAAAAAGAAATTGAACAAGCCATCAATGAACTCCCTAGGAAAAAATCTCCAGGGCCAGATGGATTTACATTCAAATTCCATAGAACATGTAGGGAAAATTGGCAAATAAGCAGTCCTATCAAATTATTTTTATGATGCAAATTTGGTACTGATACCTAAACCAGGAAGTGTCAAATACAGAAAGAAAATTATAGACCAATTTCCCTAATGAATATTGATGCAAAAATTTAAATAAAAAATTAGCAAAATAACAACATCTTATCATGAAAATAATACACTTTGATAGTGTAGGATTTATACAAGGAATGCGGCTAGTTCAATATCAGCAAAACTATTAGCATAATTGATAATATCAACAACAAAACTAACAGAAACTGTATGATTATCTCAATAGATGAAGAAAAAAAGCTTTTGAAAGAATACAACACCCATTCCTGCTGAAAACACTGGAGTATATAGGAACAAATGGAGCCTTCCTTACAATGATAAAATAGGATCTACCTAAAACCATCAGCAACCCTTATACATATTGGGAATAAGCTAATTGCATTTCCAATAAGATCAGGGATGAAGCAAGGATGTCCACTATCATACCTATTATTCAATTTGGTACTATAAATGTTAGCATTAGCAATAAGAGTAAAAGAAATTGGAAGAATTAGAATAGGCAAAGAAGAAACTAATTTATCCCTTTTGGCAGATCATGGATTTACTTAGAGAATGCTAGAGATTCAAGTAAAACACTACTGGAAATAATAAAGAACTTTGGCTAAGTTGCTGGGTGTAAAATAAACCCACATAAACCATCTGCATTTCCATATATTAATAACAAGGCAAAGCAGCAAGAGATAAAAAGAGAAATTCCATTTAAAGTTACTGTAGACATTGTAAAATATTTGGGAGTTTACCTGTCAAAACAAACTCAGGAATTCTATGAACACAATTACAAAATACTTTTCACACAATTAAAGTCAGATCTAAATAATTGGAAAAACGTCAGTTGCTCATGGGTAGGCCAAACTAACATAATTAAAATGACAATTCTATTTAAATTAATTTACTTATGCAGTGCAATACTAATAAAACTACCAAAAATATTTTATAGACCCAGAAAAAATAATACCCAAATTTATCTGGAAGAACAAAAGTTGCTGAATATCAAGGAAATTAATGAAAAGTAATGCTAAGGAAGATAGTCTAGCCATACCAGATATGAAATTGTTTTATAAAGCAGCTATCATCAAAACCACTAGGTGCTGGCTAATAAATAGTGGGGTAGATCTCCATAATAGGTTAGTACACAAGAAACAGTAGTCAGCGATTATAGCAACCTACTGTTTGATAAACCCAAAGACACCAGTTTCTGGGATAAGAACCCACTATTTAAAAAATAAATGTTGGGAAAAACTGGAAAATAGTATGGCAGAAAATGGGCATGGACCAATATCTGACACCACATACCAGAATAAAGTTCAAACTGTACATGATCTAGGTATAAAAGCTGATACTATAAACAAATTGGGGAAGCAAGGAATAGTTTATCTGTCAGATTTATGGGGACTGCAAAAATTTATGACCAAACAAGAGATAGAGAACTTTATGAAATGCAAAACGGATAATTTTGATTAAACTGAAAAGTTTATTTCATTTTATTTTTTTAATTTATTTAAACATATTTAGTTTTCAGCATTGATTTGCACAAGAGTTTGGCTTACAAATTTTCTCCCCATTTCTACCCTCCCCCCCACTCCAAGATGGCATATATTCTGGTTGCCCTGTTCCTCAGTCAGCGCTCCCCTCTGTCACCCCACTCCCCTCCCATCCCCTTTTCCCTTCCTTTCTTGTAGGGCAAGATAAATTTTTACGCCCCATTGCCTGTGTATCTTATTTTCTTCTTGCATGCAAAAACATTTTTGTTTGTTTTTGAACATCTGTTTTTAGAACTTTGAGTTCCAAATTCTCTCCTCTCTTCCCTTCCCACCCAACCTCCCTAAGAAGTCAAGCAATTCAACATAGGCCACATGTGTATCATTATGTATAACCCTTCCACAGTACTCATGTTGTGAAAGACTAACTATATTTTGCTCCTTCCCAACCCAACCCCCTTTATTGAATTTTCTCCCTTGACCCTGTCCCCTTTCGAAAGTGTTTGTTTTTGACTACCTCCACGCCAATCTGCCCTCCCCTCCATTATCCCCCCATTTCTCTCTCTCTCTCTCTCTCTCTCTCTCTCTCTCTCTCTCTCTCTCTCTCTCTCTTTCTCTCTCTCTCTCTCTCTCTCTCTCTCTCTCTCTCTCTATATATATATATATATATATACATATACATACACACATAGATATATACATACATACACATTCACCCATATATATACCTAAACATATATATATGCATATGCCCTTCAGCTACCCTAATACTGAGGTCTCATGAATAATACACATCATCTTTCCATGTAGGAATGTCAACAAAACAGTTCACCTTTAGTAAGTCCCTTGCAATTTCTTTTTCTTGATTACCTTTTCATGCTTCTCTTGATTCTTGTATTTGAAAGTCAAATTTTCTATTCAGTTCTGGTCTTTTCACTGAGAAAGCTTGAAAGTCCTCTATTTTATTGAAAGTCCATATTTTGCCTTGGAGCATGATACTCAGTTTTGCTGGGTAGGTGATTCTAGATTTTAATCCTACCTCTATTGACCTCCGGAATATCGTATTCCAAGCCCTTCGATCTCTTAATGTAGAGGCTGCCAGATCTTGGGTTATTCTGATTGGTTTTCCACAATATTCAAATTGTTTCTTTCTGGCTGCTTGCAGTATTTTCTCCTTGATCTGGGAGCTCTGGAATTTGGTGACAATATTCCTTGGAGATTTCTTTATGGGATCTATTTGAGGAGGTGATCGATGGATTCTTTCAATTTCTATTTTGCCCTGTGGCTCTAGAATATCAGGGCAGTTCTCCTTGATAATTTCTTGAAAGATGATATATTGGCTCTTTTTTTCTGATCATGGCTTTCAGGTAGTCCAATAATTTTAAAATTATCTCTCCTGGATCTATTTTCCAGGTCAGTGGTTTTTCCAATGAGATATTTCACATTATCTTCCATTTTTCCATTCCTTTGGTTGTGTTTTATAATATCTTGATTTCTCATAAAATCACTAGCTTCCACTTGCTCTAATCTAATTTTTAAAGTAGTATTTTCTTCAGTGGTCTTTTGGACCTCCTTTTCCATTTGGCTAATTCTGCCTTTCAAGGCATTCTTGTCCTCATTGGCTTTTTGGAGCTCTTTTGCCATTTGAGTTAGTCTATTTTTTAAGGTGTTGTTTTCTTCAGTGTATTTTTCAGTATTTTTTTGGGTCTCATTTAGCAAGTCGTTGACTTGTTTTTCATGGTTTTCTCACATCCTTCTCATTTCTCTTCCCAATTTTTCCTCTACTTCTCTAACTTGCTTTTCCAAATCCTTGGCCTGGGACCAGTTCATGTTTTTCTTGGAGGCTGTTGGTGTAGGCTCTTGCACTTTATTGACTTCTTTAGGCTGTATGTTTTGGTCTTCTTTGTCAGCAAAGAAAGAATGCAAAGTCTGAGACTGAATCTGGGTGTGTTTTCACTGCCCGGCTATATTCCCAGCCAACTAACTTGACCTTCGAGTTTTTCAGTGGGTTATGACTGCTTGTAGACTAGAGAGTTCTATGTTCCACGTTTGGGGGAGTAGGTGCCAGCTCTGCCACACCACCACTGCTCCTTCGCCAACCCCCAACCCGGACTGGGCTTAGATCTTCAGCTGGCTGTGCACCCCTGCTCTGATCCACCACTTAATTCCTCCCACCAGGTGGGCCTGGAGCCGGAAGTAACAACAGTTGTAGCTGCCCCACCTCTGCTGCCCCCGGGGCTGGAAGCTGAACCGCGAACTCCTTCTACTCTGGCAGCTTTTCCCACTAACCTTCTCCACAGTCTTTGGTGTTTGTGGGTTAAGGAGTCTGGTTACTGCCACAGCTCACTGATTCAGGGCGCTAGGGCCCCCTCCACCCAGCTTCTGGTCTGGATGGTCCACGCCGTTCAGACTGGGTTCTGCTCCACTCCGTTCCCAGCTCCCAGCTCCCAGCTCCGTGTGGGATAAACCTCACCCAGAGACCATCCAGGCTGTCCTGGGCTGCAGCCCTGCTTCCCTCTGCTGTTTTGTGGGTTCTGCCATTCTAGAATTGGTTCAGAGCCATTTTTTATAGGTTTTTGGAGGGACTCTGTACGGAGCTCACACTAGTTCCTGCTTACCAGCCGCCATCTTGGCTCCGCCCCATAAACTGAAAAGTTTTTGCACAAACAAAGCCAATGCAACCATGATTAGGAGAGAAGCAGATAAAGACCTTATTTTTAAAATATATACAGAACTGAGTCAAATTTACAAGAATACAAGTCATACCCCAATTGATAAATGGTCAAATTATGTGAACAGGCAGTTTTCAGAGGAAGAAATTAAAGCTATTTATAGTCATATGAAAAAGTGCTTCAAATCACTATTCACCAAAGAAATGCAAATTAAAACATCTCTGAGGTCCCACATCACACTTATCAGATTAGCTAACATAACCAAACAAGAATATGATAAATATTGGACAACATGTGGGAAAGTTGGAACAATAATTCATTTTTGGATCAGCTGTGATCTGATCCAACCATTCTGAAGCAGTATTTTGGACTATGATCAAAACATTATAAAAACGTGCATACCTTTTGAACCAGCAATATCACTTCTAGGGCTGTATGCCAAAAGAGATCATAAAATGGGAAAAAGGAATCACATGTGCAAAATTATTTATAGCAGCTCTTTTTGTTCTGGCCAAGAACTAGAAATCAAGGGGATACTCATCAAATGGGGAATACCTGAAGAAGTTGTGGTATATGAATGTAATGGAATACTATTCTGCATAAGAAACGATGAGAACGAATACTTTGGGAAAACTTGGAACGACTTGTATGAATTGATGATGAGTGAAGTGAGCAGAACCAAGAGAACGTTGTAGATAGTAATAGCCACAGTGTTCAAGGACTGTTTTTGGTAGACTTAACCCTTCTCAGCAATGAAAGGACCTAAAACTTTTCCAAAAGACTCATGATGGAATGTGCCATCCCTATCCAGAGAAAGAACTATGGAACCAGAATGCAGAGGGAAGCAGACTCTTTTTTCTTTTGTTTTTTTTCCTTGTTTTCTTTCTCAGGGTTTCTCCCATTCATTATAATTCTTCTACGCAACATGACTAATGTGAAAGTGTGTTTAATAGGAATGTAGAGCCCATATTGGATTTCATGCTGTGTGGGGGAGGGATGGGGGAGAGAGGAGAAGAAAATTTAAAACTTATGGAAATGAGTGTTGAAAACTGAAAAGAAAGAAATTAATTATTAAAAAAATTCTCAGTGATAAATGAAAACAAAACAAAAGAAAAATGGTTAAAAGTTTAGAAAAAAGAGTGGGAGGAAAAGGGATTGGTTCACACAATTTATTAAAACTTGAATGCAGGCTTGATGAATACAAGTACCATTGATCTTTATATTACATCATATATGTCTCAGGTAAGAGGTAAATTCCTCAGCCATTCCAAAGAAAGTTTCTTCCCAATCCAGAGAATCCAGAGGATATTCAGTGACTTCAATAATAGAGACATTTTAAAGACATAGAGTGCGTTGGGTTAGGTTAGTGCCTCACCCCTGCAAAAAACTCTGAAAGTGGACTCTGCTTGCTTAGTGTGATGGGTGTGAGCAAGACTTTGAAGAAGATCAGACAGTTTTTTTTTACCTGTCAGTTATTAATTTTATGAACCAACATATTTAGCCTGAGACCTCTGCTTCTATAATACTATATATTTTAAAATTAATAAAAACAAGGGTTTTTTTTTGCCTCTGCCCACTAATTGACTTCCTGTTGAAACCTTGTTATCATTCTCCTCATTAATGATCAACAAGTCATGTTTTACTTCAGGGTGTTTTCTATTATTCACCTCCCCCATGGCTGACCACCTTATCACCTCCTTACCATAGTCTAAGAATCAGCAGCCAGAGCAATGGAAAGCTCCGTGCTGATTCAATTATATGTCCTATCTTAGGCAAAAAAATTTAAGTAAGATCTATTAGTTCTTTTTAAAATGACTCATTTTGTTGTTTTTTCTTGTTATAATTATTAATCAAATGAATATATTTACATTTTAAGAAGGGAGAGGCAAATATTAACAAAAGATGTATATTTAGAAAGAAGAATGGCATAAAATTCTAAGGGATGAGAATCATCCATTAAACCTTCTTAGATATTTTTGTGAGGTAAGAGGAGAAACTTGATTAAAGTAATATTTCCCTTAAGGTTTTTTGCATGGCCATCAACTCTTGAGGAAATGACTCTCATGTAAATTTCCCAATTGCAGAACCTTATTCTTCTTCTGTAATGTGTACATATAAAAATGAATTATTCCCAACTATTTTTTTCTTTGTTAGAAGGTACCAAAAGCAATCATCTAAGTCAGGCTATTAATATATAATAGGAGTGTAGGCTGTGGAAATCATCATGGAAAATTGCCAGCAAACATTCCCTGAATGCTTCCTCAGCATCAAGGCAAGGAAAAGGGTATTTCTATCCCACCATGACTGCAATTAAATAGAAAGGAGAGACAACCCTAAGTTCTGTTTTAGGTTACCTCTTAAGATATAAAATGGGAATTAAAGGAGGCTAGGGAATATACGTGACAGTGATGAGGAAGAAGAGAATTATGAGGGAGAGGAACAACCAGAGTGACTACTCAGAATCTAGATTTACTATGCTCTATTAAGGACAAATAGCAAATTGGTTTCACTGGATCACAGAATATATAGGGATAATGTATAAGAAGATATGAAAACTAAGATGGGGACAAGTTATAAAGGACTTTGAATGCCAGCATTTCATATTTGGTACTGGACTTGATAATAAACCAATGGAGTTTATTGTATATAGGGATGACATGATTAGACCTACACTTTATGAAGATCCATTTGGCAGCCTTGAGGAGGATGGACTAGAAGCAGGATAGATTTGAGGTAGTGACATCAACAATTGCAATAGTCAAGGAGTAAGATGATGGGGATCTGCATCATGGTGGTGATAGCCTCAGAGGAGAGGAGCAGGTAAGGACTATAGTTGTTACAAGGATAAAATCTAAAGTACTAGGCAACAGATTGGATATAGGAAGTGAGAGATAGTGAGAAGTTGTAGAGGGCCACTAAGTTCCCTTTAAAGTAATAGGGAAGTTTGAAAGAGGGTAGAATCTTAGGGGAAAGATAGAGCTCAGTTTCATACATGTGAAATTGAAGAAATCTATATGTCATTCAGTTTAAGACATCGAATAACAAGTTGGATACAGGAGGTCAGGAGAAAAGTTAGGGTTGGATAAGTTAATTTAGAATCATCAGCATAGAGATGAAAATTCAATTTATAGGAAATGATATGATCATCAACCAGGATGGAATATAGGGAGAATAGTAATAACGAACATAATAAAAAGAATTTAAAGACCAGGATAGGGCTCTAAGGGACACCTGCTAGTAGTGGGCATGACCTGGATGAAGATCCACCAAAGGAGACTGAGAAAGAGTAGCCATTTCTTCTGGCTGCTTTTATTTACCTGTGGAATGCTGTTTGTTACATTAAACACTAGGAACATGGCAGAACCTTCTGGAAGTGATCTATAACCACATTATGTACATCTGCATTACTCTCAGAAACCGTAGTGCTCTATGATTCATAGCTATTTGTGTCAAAGTACAGGTTACAAGTTGATGTGGGGTAGTTCTGGGGTTGGGGCTGTTACATTCAATACTGCATAAATTAATGTAAGCCTTGTATGAAAATTAAGACTAGCACAAGGGACATTCCCACTTAAGAATTGTGGTAGCTACTGAGTTGTAGGAGTCATAATGTGATGATTTTACTCTCATCTTTTCATTAGTGACGAAAATGTATCATTTTAGAAAAACGGAAAATATTTTTCCAATCCAAGAGTATGTGTTGTATCAAATTTGATCTATAAATGTTATTTGGAATGACCTAACTTATGTGATCATTTCTAATTTTATGGCAGGCTTCATCTTCCTCCTCCTCCTCTTCTTCTTCTCCTTGTTCTTGTTCTTCTTCTTTGACTACTACTAATACTTCTCCTTCTCCTTTTTCCTCATCATGGATTCACCTATGATCTCTTAGATGCACATATTCCATTTTCGTCTGCCTCCTGAATTCTGGTCCCATGTGTCCAATTGCCTACTTAAGTATCTCCTGGATGACCCATGGGCATATTAAATTCAATGTCTCTAATACAAAACCTATATATTCCCTAAGACCCATTCCCTCCTCTTACCAGTCTATTTCTTTTTAGGTCACCACCATTATCCAGGTGTTCACTTTTGCAACCTAGGGACCATAATCAAGTCTTCCATTTCATTCACCTTTCATACTTAATCAACTGTCAAATCTTTTTTATGCTACATCTACTCACACTGCCTCCACACTAGTTCAGGATCTCTTCACTTCTCATCTGGACTATTGTTAAAAATTGCCTAATTAGTACCCCTAAACCTTTTCTTTCCAATCTATATGCCATTAGCTGACAAATTGTTATTCCTAAAAAATAGATATAGTTTAAACTTTAATGCAGACGAACAAAAGAGTGATAGAGTTGTAAAAGTACAGAATACACCACTGATTCACAAGTCAATGCATTTATAAAAAATCTTTAAAATATGCTTTAGCCAAGTTGAGAAATAGCTGAGTATGCCCAGCCAAAGCATTTCCCAGACCTTTTCTCATGTTGGTAGAAGCCTTGCTGGCAAGTGGCTTAGATGTGCACCTCATCCATGAGGACAAGAAACGGAAGCTACGAACAGATCACAGGGGTAGTGAATAGGGCAAATACTGCCAAGCACTCAGGTGGGTCCCTACTGAGCCCTGTAACAAGTGTTACTGCCTGATATTGTGGGCTGCTTATTTTTTAATATATTTTATTAATACAGTAATTGTGTGTTTGCTCATGTCTGTGTGTGACAAGTCCACTTAATGAGCTCCATGTAAGATTGCACAAAAAATCCTACTTCTCATGTTTAAGTCTCTAGGCATCATAATGTACTGTTGATCCAGCAATAGACATAACTAAGTGGTGCAATGGATAAAGAATAAGAACTGGAATCAGGAAGATATGAGTTCATAGCAAGCCTAAGGCACTTATTAGTTATGTGACCTGGGAAAGTCTCACTTAACCCCTATATGACTCAATTTCTTCATCTTTAAATAGGAACGAGAATAGCACCTACAAACTAGGTTTGTTGTGAGGATCAAATGACATATTTGTTAAATGCAAACTGTAAAACTATTAGTTTTATGATCATCATTATCATATTCAGCATCCTCATTATTATTATTCCATTACAATATCTCTTTAAAATGTATAAATAGAAATTGCCTGTGTTTGTCAAATTAGCTGTGAATCACATGGCTGTAGATAAATCCAGAGCACAAAGTTCAGTTTGAGTTAGAAAAGTTAAGTCTGGATAAGGAAAGAAAATTATTCAAACAGCAATTGAAAGCAAATATCAATGTGAACACTATGTAGTTGTACCAAATGTTTGTGACCTCTTGTGGCAGTTTACAGTGATGCTTTGACAGCATGGAAATCCTATTCGGAAACTTCTGTCCATTAATTTTGTGCCACCTATTTTCAAGACCCTGAATTAAATCAATGTGTGACCAGACAAAAAAGCTAGGTCTACTAATTCTCAGTTTTCTCATGCTCAGCTATGTCATATTTCAGGTGGTAATGCTGATTTCAATCATCTAGCTGTACTGAAGAATGACAGTGATGTAAAAATTGTAAATTATAAAGTCTGTACTAAATGTTCACTTTATAAAGAATATTCCTGTAGCTATTATGGTATAAAATTTCCATATTTCAGTGAATAAAAGATGCAAGTCATACTGATATCTTGGCATATCAATTTTATACATGGATTTTATAAAATGCTTCTTCTCTTTTTCATAACAAGGATATATTTGATTTGGCTATAGAATTCAGTGAGTTTTGCTGAGATCAATAAACTGATTTAGCATAATTTTTAGATTTCTTATTATTTCTAATCCTTTATTTTTCTTTTCTAAGAAAATATTACAAGTCCAATGTTTGGACAGTATTCTGCAATATTATCAACTACATTAAAATGACATACAAAGGTGAAAAAATGATACTCAAAAAGCACTCACTTTTGGAATCTCAGGTATTTTTCTCCCTTCTCCTTAACACAGGAAGTACATCTGTATTTGTACTTGAAAGATAATAAATCTATTATTTTTAATTTTAAACAGTATTTTCTCCCCAAATACATAACAATATTTTCTTTTACTTTTTTTCCTTGACTTTCACGAGCCAAGTTGGCAGAGTAAGAAGTAAGTTACACTCTCCCTTATTGACTTCTAAAAGACCAAATAATATTGCCCCAGGAAAAACTCTGGAACAGCTGAGTTAGAAGAGAAATGGGGTGCAGAAGTCTTTTAAACTGGCAAGATTGGGGGATTAATGTTTCCCTTTCCCTCAGGTAGAAGGTGAGCACAGCACAGGAGATACACAAACAAGACAGCAGGAAGCCCTACCTCAGCAAACCAGTGGGAGATACAGAGCCCCAGCACGGTGGAGCAGTGCTTAGGCACAAACAAGGGAACTGGAAGACTACAGCAGCCAAATCTCCTGTGCTTAAGCACAACTCCAGGAAGCACCACTCTGGGTGGGCAGGCATCCTCCAGCAGCCAAATCTCCTGGTGCTTCAAAATAACCTGGGTGAGCTGACATCCTCCAAGGTCCAGATCTGACAATCCAAGTGAAATGGATGACTATTTACAAAACTATAAATATAAAATAAGTATTGGGTTATTTTTGGGAGCCAAGATGGCAGAGTAAGAAGTAAGTTGCTCTCACTGTCTCTTATTGACCTCTGAAAGCCCAGAAAATATCACCCCAGCAAAAACCCTGAAACAGTTGAGCCAGCAGAAAGATGGGGTGCAGCAGTCTTGTGGCCTTGGAAGCTTCTGGGATTAATGGGAAAGGCCACTTTTGCTCCAGGGGATGGGGAGCAGTACAGGATGGGAGGTGTAATAGCAACCTAGCAGTAAACTCCACCTCAGCAAACCAGGGGGAGATCCTGTGCCCCAGAGTAGTAGAGCAAGCAAGTGCCAACATCAAGACCCCCTGAGTGCCTCAGCATGGGCAGGGGAACCAGTAAACACCAGCTTGGAAAACCACCGCATGCACCAGTATACTTCAGCAGCCAAATCTCGGAGGATTCCACCCAACTTCTGGCTGGCAGACATCTTTCAAAAGCCAAGCATTCGAATGTTTTATTTTTTTAAACTTATTTTCTTTTTTTTTATTTTTAGTTTACAACACTCAGCCACATAAGTTTTTGAGTTCCAAAATTTCTTTCTTTCCCTCTCCTCTCCCCTCCCCACAAAGACGGCATGTAATCTGATATAGGTTCTACATATACCTTCGCATTGAACTAATTTACATAATAGTCCAGTTTTAAAGAAGAATTATAACCAATGGATGAATCATGAGAAAGAAGAAACAAAACCAAAAGAGAAGGGAAAAAAGAGAAAAAATAGTTTGCCTCAATCTTCAGTCAGATCCTGTAATTCTTTCACTGGATGTGCACTGCTTTTTCCATCATGAGTCTTTTGGACTTGTCTTTGAACCTTGCATTGATAAGAAGAGCCAAGTCTATCAAAATTAGTCCTTACAGATATTGTGTGTCTGTAATCATGTAAAATGATCTCCTAGTTCTGCTCCCCTCACTCAGCATCAGTTCATGCAGGTCTTTCCAGGTTATAATGAAGTCCCTCTACTCCTCATTTCTTATAGCACAATAGTATTCCATTACATACATATACAACAATTTGTTTAGCCATTCCCCAATTGATGGACATCCCACTGATTTCCAATTCCTTGCCACCACAAAAAGAGCTACTATAAATATTTTTTTACATATGGGTCCCATTTCCCACTTATGTGATCTCTATGGGATATAGCCCTAGAAGTAGTATTGCTGGGTCAAAGGGTATGCACATTTGTATAGCCCTTTCTACATAAATCTAAATTGCTCTCCAGAATGGCTGGGTCAGTTTACAACTCCACCAACAATGTGACAATGTTCCAATTTTCCCAAATCCTCTCCAGAATTTATCATTTTCTGTTTTGTCATGTTGGCCAATTTGATAGAAGAGGTGTGGTACCTAAGAGTTGTTTTGATTTGCATCTCTATAAACAATAGTGATTTACAGCATTTTTTCACATGACTATTGAAATCTTTAATTTTGTCTTCTGAAAACTGCCTGTTCATATCATTTGGATATTTCTCAATTGGGGAATCCCTTTTATTCCTAGAAATTTAGCTCAATTCCCTATATGCTTAGATATGAGACCTTTATCAGAGACACTAGTTGTAAAGATTCTTTCCCAAATTTCTGCTTCCCTCCGAATCTTTGTGGCATTGGCTTTATTTTATATATAAAGTTATCCATTTTGCATTTTATAACACTCTCTATCTCTTGTTGAGTCATGAATTCTTCCCTTTCCCATTAATCTGATAGGTAAACTATTCCTTGCTCTCCCAAATTGCTTAAAGTATCAGCCTTTATTCCTAAATTGTGAACCTATTTTGACTTTATTTTGGTAAACTGGGCAAGATGTTAGTCTATGCCCAATTTCTGCCATACTGTTTTCCACTTTTCCCAGCAGTTTTTGTGAAATAATGAATTCTTAACCCAGAATTTAGAGTCTTTGGGTTTATCAAAGAGTAGATTGCTATAGTCATTGACTGCTGCATCTTGTGTACATAACTGATTCCACTGATCCACCACTCTGTTCCTTGGCCAGTATCAAGTAGTTTTGATTACTACTGCTTCATAGTACAGTTTAGTATCTGGCATTGCTAGACCACCTTCCCTAACATTTCTTTTCATTAATTTCCTTGATATTCTGGAATATTTTTCCTTCCCGATGAATTTTGTCATTATTTTATCCAATTCTGTAAAATAAATTTTTGGTAGTTTGATTGTATGGCACTGAATAAATAAATTAATTTAGGTAATTTTTTAAAATAATTTTATTAGCTCAGCCTAAGTAACCATGAGCAACTTATGTTTTTCTTTTTATTTAGATATGACTTTATTTGTGGGAAAAATGTTTTGTAATTGTGTTCATATAGTTCCTGGGTTTGTCTTGGCACATATATTCCCAAATATTTTATAGTGACTATAGTAACTTTAAAGGTAATTTCTTTTTCTTCTCTTATTGCTAAAGCTAACATTTCTAGTACCAGATTGAATAATGGGTTGATAATGGACCAGGTAGGATGCTAGTTGGCTCAATATTAGAAAAATTATCAGCACAATTGGCCATATCAATAACAAAACTAACAGAAACTGTAAGATTATCTCAATTGATTCAGAAAAAGCCTTGATTAAATATAGCACCTATTCCTATTAAAAACACCAGAGACATTGGAATAAATGGAATTTTCCTCAAAATGTTTAAGTACTATCTATTTGAAACCCTCAGGAAATATTATGTGTTATAAGAATAATTTAGAAGCTTTCCTAATTTTATCAGTGGTGAAACAAGGATTCCATTATTATTCAAACTGTACTAGAAACGCTAGCTTTAGGAATGAGAGAAAAAGAAATTAAAAGAAATAAACTAGGCAATGAGGAAATAAAATTATCACTCTTTGCAGAGGACATAATGGTTTACTTAGAGAATTGCCTAAAAAACTTGGAAGAATTAGCAACTTTATTTTTTATAATTAAGAATTTTTTTAAATTTTTGTTTTACACTACTCAGTTCTGCATGATTTTGAGTTCCAGATTTTCTCCCTCCTTCCCTCTCTCCCCAAGACAGCATGGAATCAGATATATCTTCTACATATAACTTCACATTGAACTTATTTACACAATAGTCATGTTGTAAAGAAGAATTATTACCAATGGAATGAATCATGAGAAAGAAGAAACAAAACCAAAAAAAAAAAAAAACAAAAAAGAGAAAACAAAACAAAAGAAAAAAAAAAGGAGAGCAAACAGTTTGCCTCAATCTGCATTGAGTCTGCATAGTTCTTTCTCTGGACCTAAAAGGCTCTCTCCATCTTGAGTCCTTTGGAGTTGTCTTTGAACCTTGTATTGCTGAGAAGAGCAAAGTCTATCAAGGTTAGTCATCTCAGAATCGATATAGCTGTGGTTGTGTATAATGTTCTCCTAGTTCTGTTCCTCTCACTCAGCATTATATCATGTAGCTTTTTCCAGGTCATTATGAAGTCTGTATCTTCCCCATTTCTTGTAGCAAAATAGTATTCCTTTACATTCATATACCACAACTTGTTCAGCCATTCCCCAATAGACGGGCATCCCCTTGATTTCCAATTCTTTGCTACTACAAAAAGAGCCACTGTAAATATTTTTGTTAATGTGGGTGCTTTTCCCACTTGTGTGATCTCTTTGGGATACAGCTCTAGAAGTGGTATTGCTGGGTCAAAGAGCCCTTTTGGCATAGTTCCAATTTGCTCTCCAGAAAGGCTGGATCAGTTCACAACTCCACCAGCAGTGTAACAGTGTCCCAATTTTCCCACGTCTCCAGCATTTATCACTTTCCTGTTTTGTCATTTTAGTCAACCTGGCAGGAGAGATGTGGTACCTAAGAGTTGTTTTGATTTGCATTTCTCTAATTGGTAGTCATTTAGAGCATTTTTCATATGCCTATAGATACCTTTAATTTCTTCCTCTGAAAACTGTCTGTTCTTATCCTTTGGCATTTCTCACTTGGGGAATGACTTGTAGTCCTACAAATTTGGCTCACTCCCCTGTACGTTTTAGAGACGAGGCCTTTATCAGAGACAATAGTTGTAAAGATTTTCTCCCAATTTTCTGCTTCCCTCCTGAACTTTGTTGCATTGACTTGTTTATACAAAAAAATTTTTTCAATTTAACAAAATCAAAATTATCCATTTTGCATTTTGTAATGCTCTATCTGTTGTTGTATCATAAATTCTTTGCTTTCCCATAAATCTGATAGGTAAATTATTCCTTGCTCTCACAAATTGCTTATAGTATCAGCCTTCATCCCTAAATCACAAAAACATTTTGATTTTATTTTGGTATATGGTGTAAGATATTGGTCTATGCCCAGTTTCTGCCCTACCATTTTCCAATTTTCCCAGTAGCTTTTGTGAAATAGTGAATTCTTAGCCCGGAAGCTGGATTCTTTGGGTTTATCAAAGAGTAGATTGCTATGGTTGTTGATGACTGCATCTTGTGTACCTAACCAATTCCACTGATCCATGACTCTGTCTTAGCTAGTACCAGGTAGTTTTGATGACTGCTGCTTTATAGTAGAGTTTAAGATCTGGTATGGCTAGGCCACCTGCCCTAGCATTTCTTTTCATTAATTCCCTAGATATTCTAGACCTCTTGTTCTTCCAGATAACTTTTGTTATTATTTTATCCAGCTCAGTAAAATCATTTTTGGTAACTTTATTTGGTATGGCACTGAAGAAATAAATTAATTAAGGTAAAATGGTTATTTTTATTATATTAGCTCAGCCTAACCACAAGCAATTGATATTTTACCATTTATTTAGATCTGACTTTATTTGTGTGAAAACTTTCATAATTATGTTAATATAGGCCCTGGGTTTGTCTTGGCAGATAGACTCCCAAATACTTGATAAAGTATACAGTAACTTTAAATGGATTTTCTCTTTCTATCTCTTGCTGTTGGGCTATCATAGTAATGTATAGCAATGCCAAGGATTTATATAGGTTTGTTTTATATCCTACAACTTTGCTAAAGTTGTTTATTATTTCAAGTAATTTTTTATTTGATTCTCTAGAGTTCTCTGAGTAAATCATCACATCATCTGCAAAAACTGATAATTTAGTTTCTTTTTTTCCTATTCTAATTCCTTCTTCTCTTATTGCTGCTAACATTCTAGTAGCAAATTGAATAATATGGGTGATAATGGACATCCTTGTTTCACCCCAAGTCTTGCTGGGAATGGATCTAGCTTATCCTCGTTATAAATAATGCTTGTTGACGGTTTTAGGTAGATGCTGTTTATAATTTTAAGGAAGGCTCCATTTATTCCTATACTCTCTCATGTTTTTAACAGGAATGGTTTTTGCATCTTGTCAAAGGCTTTCTCCACATCTATTGAGATGATCATATGGTTTCTCCTAGTTTGTTATTGATATGATCAATTATGCTAATAGTTTTCCTAATACTTAAACAGCCTTTTACTCCTGGAATATATCCTACCTAGTTGTAGTGTATTATTCTCATGATAAGTTGCTGAAATCTCTTTGCTAATATTTTACTTAAAAGTTTTGCATCACTATTCATTAGGGAAATTGGTCTATAATTTTCTTTCTCTCTTTTGACTTTTCCTGGTTTAGGTTTTAGTAACACATTTGTGTCATAAAAAGAATTTGGTAGGACTTCTTCTTCACCTATTTTCCCTAATAGTCTATAAAGTATAGGAACTAATTGTTCTTTAAATGTTTGATAAAATTTACATGTAAAACCATCCAGCCCTGGAGGTTTTTTCCTAAAGAGTTCATTGATGGCTTATATAATTTCTTCTTCTGAGATGGGGTTCGTAAGGAATTTTAGTTCCTCTTCTGTTAATGTGGGCAATTTATATTTTGTAGCTATTCATCCATATCCCTAAAGTTGTCAAACATATGGGCACACAATTGGGCAAAATAATTCCTAATTATTATTTTAATTTCCTCTTCATTGGAGGTGAACTCACCCTTTTCATTTTCCAAATTGGTAATTTGATTTTCCTCTTTCTTTTTTTTTAAATCAAATCTACCGAAGGTTATCAATTTTATTGTTTCTCATAAAACCAGCTATTGGTTTCATTTCTTAATTTAATAGTTTTCTTGATCTGAATTTTAATAATCTCTCCTTTGATTTTCATTATTTCTAATTTGGCATTTAATTGCGGATTTTCAATTTGCTCTTTTTCTTGCTTTTTCAGTTGCATGCCCAATTTATTAATCTCCTCTTTCTCTATTTTATTCATGTAAGCATTTAGAGATATAAAACTTCCCATAACAACTGCTTTTGCTGCATCCCATAAGATTTGGTAATAAGACTTATTATTGTCATTCTCTTGAATGAAGTTATTAATTGTTGCTATGATTTGCTCTTTGGTCCACTCATTTTATATAGAATTAGATTATTTAGTGTCCAATTTATTTTTAGCTTATTTTCACATGGATCTTTGTTACAAATAAGTTTTATTGCATTATGATCTGAAAAGGATGCTTTGACTACTGCCTTTCTGTACTGGATTGTGAGGGTTTTATTTGCTAGTACATGGTCAATTTTTGAGTATGTGCCATTCACCACTGAGAAAAAAAAATTTATATTCCTTTTATCCCCATTCAGTTTTCTCCAGATGTCGATCATATCTGCCCTTTCTAAAATTCTGTTCACCTCCTTAACTTCTTTCTTGTTTATTTTGAAGTTAGATTTATCAAGTTCAGAGAAGGGGAGGTTGAGGTGCCCCACTAGTATGGTTTTGCTGTCTATTTCTTCTTGTAACTCCCTTAACTTCTCCTCTAAGAATTTGCCTGTATACCACTTGGTGAAAATATGTTAAATAATGATATTGCTTCATCATTTATGGTTCCTTTTAGCATGATGTAGTGTCCTTCTTTATCTTTTTTTAATTAGACCTATCTTTGCTTTTGCTTTGTCTGAGATTAGGCTTGCTACTCCTGCTTTTTTTTTTAACTTTAGCTGAAGCACAATATATTCTACTCCAGTCTTTTACCTTTACCCTGTTTGTATCTACCTGTTTCAAATGTGTGTCTTGTAAACAGCATATTGTAGGATTATGGTTTTTAATCCATTCTGCTATCAGCTTCTGTTTTATGGGAAAGTTCATTCCATTCACATTCACAGTTATGATTACTATCTGTGTCTTTTTCTCCATCCTATTTCCCCTCATTTGTGCTTTTTTTCTCTTCCTTTCCTCTTCCATTCCTCAACAGAGTTTTGCTTTTGACCACCGCCTGCCTCACTTTACACTCCTTCTTGATTCTCATCCCTTATTTTAACTTTTTCCCCTTGTTGCTTCTTCCCTCCCTTCTGACCATGCCCTACCTTTTTCCTCTCTTTCCCCTCCTTCTGCCTGTAGGACAAGTTAGATTTCTGTACTTATCAGGTTATCTTATTCCCTTCTTGAACCAAATCCATTCAGAGTAAAGCTCAAATGCTGCTCTTCTCCCCCCCCCACTTCTTTCTATCTACTGCAATATGTTTTTGTGCCTCTTCATGAGTGATTTTACCCTTTTCTACTACATTCTTATTTCTTCTCCCAGAACCATCACTTTATATCTCTATAATTATATTTTTATCATTATATCGGTTATTTTATGTCATCCACAATCTATGAATATCCCTTTCAATTGTCAAAATAATTATACTATTCTCAAGATTGACATATATATATATATATATATATATATATATATATATATATAACTGTATATCAAACATATATAAAACACAATAATCCTATATCAGGATATAACTAATTAGCATTAGTGATTAACTAGGGTTTTCTTTCCCCTGTTTACCTTTTCATGTCTCTCTTGGTTTTTGTCCTTAGAGATCAGATTTTCCATTGAGCTCTGGCCTTTTCATTAGGAAGGTCTGGAGTTCCCTTATTTCATTGAATGTCCATCTCCTTGCCTGGAAAATTATGCTGAGTTTTGCTGGCTCATAAATCCTTGGTTGTAGTCCAAGCTTCTTTGTCTTTCAGAATATCATATTCAAATTTCTCCTGTCATTTAAGGCAAAAGCTGAAAAATCCTGTGTGATCCTGACTGTAGTTCTGTGATATTTGAATTATTTCTTTCTAGCTGCTTGCAGTATTTTCTCTTTGATGTGGTAGTTCTGGAATTTGGCTATAATATTTCTTGGAGTTTTAAATTTGGGACCTTCTCCAGGGGTGATACATGGATTCTTTCGATGATAATTTTACCCTCTGGTTCTAGGACCTACAGGCAATTTTCCTTAAGAATTTAATGGAAGATACTATCCAGGCTCTTTTCTTCATCATAGCTTTCAGGTAGACCAATAATTCTCAGACTGTCTCTCCCGGATTTATTTTTCAGGTCATTTTTTTCCAATCAGATATTACATGTTTTCTTCTATTTTTTCATTCTTTAGATTTTGTTTGACTGATTCTTGATGTCTCATGGAGTCATTAGCCTTCTACTTGCCGAATTCTAATTTTTAATGTTTTGCTTTCTTCCTTTATCTTCTCTATCTCCTTTTCCATTTTGTTAGTTTTACTTTTCAATGAGACATTTTCTCCATTTATATTCTGATTCTCCTTAACCATTTCACCTATTTTACCTTTTAAAGATTTGTTTTCCTCATTTATTTTTTTTCCATTTTTTCTTTTACCTCCCTAATTTGGTTTTTAAAGTCCTCCCTGAGTTCTTCCAGGAATAGTTTTTGGTCTGGAGACCAGTTTACTTTCCCTTTTGAGGTTTCAGATGTGGGTGTAGTGTCCATGCTGTCCTCTTCTGAATTGGCATTTTGGTCTTCCCTGTCTCCATAATATGAATTAATTGTCTTTGGCTTCTTAGCGTGTTTTTTCATGGTGTTTTTTCCCCTCTGGCTTCTAAAGTGCATCTGGTTTTCTGACTCTCAGGGGGCTCTGTCCAAGTTTCTTGTGTTGGAATCTGTGGGTCTGCTCACTGGCTTTATGTTCTATGACCTCTGGTTTTGTGAGGTCCGGGGGAGTGGTGATCAGGCTGCTGGGAGATCTACTCTTCTCAGCACTGTTCTACAGAATTGGTGTTCTCAGCTCTTGTCTGTGTTGGTGTCTGCTCCTTCCCCTGGCTCTTCAAAGCCCATTCTGAGTTCCTGGTGTTGATGCTTGTTAGCTCCACCCCCTGGGCCTCAGTTAGTCTCATTGTTTTGCTGAGGTGAGGGCTGCTGGGACACCTGTCTTCCTACACTAGTCTCCTAATGCCACCACAGAAAGGGCCCTCTCCTTCACTTCTCTCACTATTAAAGCCCCCCTTCTGGCTCCTCTGTTCCTACTGAGACATTATTCTCTGGGTCTATTCAAGGGAGGGATAAGAGCCATTTTTATCTGCACATTGTGGCTCCTGGAACTTCAAGAACATGAGTTTCAAACCTATAGACTGGGTTGGAGGCCTCCAGGCTATCTGCTCCTGTGGTCACAGGCTCTGCACTCTGACAGACTCCTGTGCTGGACTGAGAGTCCTGGGACTAGATTGCAGCCTTTGCTGGTACTTCTGCCTGGGCCTGTTCCTGCTCTGGCCTTTTGCTAACCCAGCAACCTCCTGGATAGGCATGCTGTCTGGATTTCTCTGCTGTTCACAGCTGGTTTTATCCAGTGCTCTTGCATTTGCTGGGGTTTGGAGACCTCTGGGCTAGTTGCTCCAGCAGCTGCAGGCTCTGCACTCTGACCAACTCATGTCCTGGGCTGAGAGGCCTGGGGCCTAATTGTGTCCTTAGCTGGTACTTCCCCCCGGGGCCTGTTCCTGCTCAGGTGTTTCACTCTCCCAAAACCATGTGCTGGCTTGATTCCTCTGCTGTTCCTGGTTGGTTTGGTCTGGTGCCGTTCCACGTGCCTGGCACCTCTACCTCTCTCAATCTACTAGTGACTTCTAACTCTCTCAAATCTTCTTAGATTCACTTTTTTAGATGTACCTGACAGAATTTGTGACAGAACTCTGGTAGTTCCTTCCTTTCGCAGCACCATCTTGGCTCCACCTAACAATTAGCAACTTTAGCAAAGTTGCAGGACATAAAATAAACCAGAATATGTCATCAACATTTCTCTATATGACCCTCAATATCTAGAATATATTTCATTTAATATGACTGTAGACAATATAAAATATTTGGTCAAATTCCTGCCCAGTCAAAACCAGGAAAAAAATGAACACAGTTGCAAATCATTTTTCACACAAATAAAGTAATATCTAAACAATTGGAAAAATATCAATTGCTCATTGAATAGGCTGAGCTAATATAATAAAAATGACAGATCTACCTAATCCAATTTACCTATTCAGTGCCATGTCGAACTACCAAAAATATTTTACATAAAGAAAAAAAATTAACAAAATTAATCTGGAAGAATAAAACATCAAGAATATAAAGGGAATCAGTGAAAAAAAATGCAAAGGAAGATGCCCTATCTATTGCAGATCTAAAACTATATTATGAAGTGGCAGCCATCAGAACTACTTGTCACTGGCTAAGAAAGAGAGTGGTGGATCAGTGGAAATAAGTTATGCACATAAGAAACAGAAGTAAATCACTATCATAATCTATTTTTATAAACCCAAGCATTCCAGTTTCTAGGGTAAGAACTCACTAACAAAAACTGTTCAGAAAATTGGAAAATAGCATGGCAGAAACTAGGCATAAACCAACATCTTACACCATATATCAAGATAAAGTCAAAATGGGTACACAATTTTGATATAGAGGCTGCTACTATAAGCAAATTATGAGAGCAAGAAATAGTTTACCTGTTAGATCTATAGAGAAGGGAAAAGTTTATGATCAACAAAGAGATAGAGGAAATTTGAAATGCAAAATGGACTATTTTAATTGTATTAAATTCAAAAAGGTTTGCACAAACAAAAGTAATGAAACCAAGATTATAAAGAAAGCAGAAACCTGGGAAATAATTTTTGCAGCCAGTGTTTCTGATAAAGTCCTCATTTCTCAGATATATAGAGAAATGAGTCAAATTTATAAGAATATAAGTCATTCCCAAATACATAGATGGCCAAAATATATGAATAGGTAGTTTCACATGAAGAAATTAAAGCTGTTTATAGTTAATCTCTCTAAATTACTACTGATTAGAGAAATGCATTAGCAAATCTATGGTATTGACTCACACTTATCAGACTGGCTAATATGACAGAAAAGGAGAATGATAACTGTTGAAGAAGATGTCAGAAAATTAGAACACTAATGCATTGTTGGTGAAGTTGTGAACTGATCCAATACTTCTGGAAAGAAATTTGGAATTCTGCACCAAATGGCAGCCAAACTGTGCATACTCTTTGATCCAACAATACCAGTACTAGGACTGTATCAACCAGTTATCTTAAACAAGGGAAAATTACATATGTACAGAAATATTTAAACTACCTTTTTCTGGTGGGAAAGCAATGGAATTTGTGGTGATCTCCAACAATTGGGGAAAGGCTGAAAAAGCTGTGGTATATGAATGTAATGGAACACTATTGTGCTATAAGAAATGATAAGCAGCCAGATTTCAGAACATCTTGGAAAGACTTACGTGAACTGATGCTGAAGGAGGTGAACAGAGCCAGAAGACCATTGCCCACAGTAACAGCCACATTATTGGATGATAAGTTTTGATAGATATAACTCTTTTCAGCAATACAATGGTCCAAGACAATTCTAAAATCTTCTCAATGGAAAATGTTGACCAAATTGAGATAAAGAACTATGGAGTCAGAATGCAGATCAAAGTATACTATTTTCACTTTTTTATTGTTTATTTTTTTCTTTCTCATTGTTTTCCATTTTGTTCTGATTCTTTTTTCCCATTACAACTAACGTGGAAATAGATTTAACATGTTGGTATATGCATAACATATATCAGATTGCTTAATGTCCTGTTGGGAGGGAAGAGAGAATGAAAAATGTGGAACTCAAAATCTTACAAAAATGAGTTTTAAAAATATCTTTATGTGTAATTAAAAAAACACTATAAAAAGAAATGAAAGCTCTTCAGCAGTCTCCAAAGTACAGAATCTACCTGGTGAGCTGTTCTTGATGATTCTGGTGAAGGCCATGTGAGGTAGATTGGTGAGGACCTTCAGTGGAATCTAGGCTGTCCCTGTGAAATTTAAGAAGGTCAGGTTGAACTGATATAGCTGAAGCACAGTCAAATTGTCCTCCAGGTCATAGCCATTCTCCTTGGCCCAGGTTTCCACTTAGTGCTCTGAGATGGCTAGGTTCTCAGAATTCTGGTGATGTTCTTCAGGTGCTTCTCCATGTTGGCATTTATCTGCTCAAACAGCAGCATGTCCTTCTCCTCCTCATAAGATAATACTAACACTGAGGCTGTGTTTAGAGCCATGATAAGAAGTGTGATAGTAAATGCTTATGATAGCTGCAACTCATAACAGTATGCCCACAGAGCTAAGCATTAGGTATATTCTCACCCTATTACTCTTAGCCTCTTTTTTTAGCAGCAACATTCTTTTGGTGATGAAGGTTCATGAATCAGAGAGTACTTAAAGTCTTGAATAATCGTAGTAAATTTGTTCAAAGATCAATGGATAGCAATATACTTGGTAAAATGGGCCTGCGATCCTTAACAAATGAGACATTATCCAAAAGATATTCTCTAAAGGATATCTTCAGAAGAGTGTATGATTAGGAAAAAAATGACCCATTGATACATCAAGAGAAAGGAATAATCAATTGATAACCCATGTGTTCACTTATTATTTTCTTAATGTGAAAACAACAAAAATAAGGCTCTTAGCCTGGTGGATGGAAATCCTTTCCTGATTTTAAAAGAGGATACAGACCAAAATCACACAGATGAACAATCTTGGATATGTTGTGGTCTACATTTTTGGAAAGAATACCCACAATATTATTATGTCCATTTAACAGATAAAGAAACTGAGACTCCAAAGAGCTCATAAATATATTGGAGCAACAGAGAATGAATTTGTGCAGTTAAATTTAGGTCAAACTTGAAGTCTGTTGATTACACTCTCTTTATTAAGCATCTGTAAAACAGACAAGATTGGGAGGTCACTTCCTCATTAATTATTTACCAAGGTTTCAATAATTAAATGTCATTACTGACATATTAAGCACATACATGAAGTATGTCTTAAATTTATTGCATTTTTGGTTAAAATACAAAAAAATAAATTCTGTATGTCATTCTCTTTGATTATAAGGAAATGTTTTGATTTTTATGTTGAAATTCAAACACACATCCATAAGCACAATGTTTTTTTAAAGCACGGACAGGCATAAACATTTTCAGCTATGAATATGGATATTTACCCTGAATATTCAGAATTGTATTTTTATAACTTGTTGGAACATGGCATTTATTAAAATAGCAAGCATAGAAACTAAATTCGTGAAGATTGTCTGTTTCCATAACAACTAAACATAGATCAAAAGCATCCATTCAACCCATCATTCCAAATAATTCAGAAAATCTTATTGCAGAAAAGGATTTTTTCATTTGACAAAAACATAATCTCATTAAAAGAGCATATAATATACAAAAAAGTTGAAAAGTGTATGTATCTATGTATGAATATGGTTCAACATAGACTGAACACATCTTTCAAAATATTTCTCCCTATGTTGTCATTACATAACATTTTGCTCCTAATATAGGACACTTCAGAATTTATGATACTCCCCTAAAGTGTGTTTTTGACAACAGGATAGAGGATTAATCATGGTGGTGGACACCTGTAATTTTATCCCCATATCTCCATGGCAGACATGGGTTGAGGGTAATTCTGTTTTAAATAGACTGTCCTAAGTTTGCTTTAAAAGAAAAAGGAGACCATTCCAAGGTATATATTTGGGGATAAAGCTGCAAATTATTGTTTTGCATTCCTGGTCATATAATATATTTTAAATGAGCTTGTGAGAAGATATAATTCTTCAGGAATTATGGAATTTCCATTGCTACTTAAATAAGGATAACACTATGATTCCATTTTGTATTTAGGGGAAATATAGAGGCAGCAGGGAGCCTCAACCATTTGCATCAACACTATACTTATTATTACTATTATTGAAAATAGCCGAGTAAATTTCATTTTAAAAGTATTTTACAGCCCATGAGTTTCTCATTTTTTCCCCAAATATCAGCCTGAGCCATTGGGTTGTCTTCTCCAGAACAACAAATTTTGTGACAGGACAAGAATGAGAAAAATGGAGACACAGATGAGATACAGTACATTTCTTTGAAGACTCACATTAATGAAATCAAAGATTCATGGAATAATGGAAACATAAATATGTGAAGGATCTGTGATTTTACACATTCCTCTATCAGGAATTCCCTACTTCATTGTAAATAGCAACCCATCCATTATTTAATAGATAAATCCTAGGATATTTCTGGAGACATTAAGACATTTAGTGAAATATTCAGGATCACACAATTCACTAGTATTAAGGGTAGCACTTGAATCAGAATTTTTTTGTATTGTAAGTCCATTCCTACTCACCATGTCACATTACCCCTTTTATGGCATCTTTCACTCCTCTCTCCCTCTTTCTTTTTCTCTCAGATCTCTCTCTGCTCTGTCTCTCTTCTTTGTCTCTCCCTTCTTCCCTCCTTGCCCCCCTGTTTCCCTCTCCCTCCCTCTCCCTCCCTCCCTCTCTCTCTCTCTCTCTCTCTCTCTCTTTATATATATATATATATATATATATATATATATATATATATATATATATATATATACATATATATATATATATATACACATACATACATACATATATATATGAATGACAAACATGTTACATAATATGTATTCTATAATGATTTACATATTCTATTACATTTGGTATTCGAATAACATTATAAAGTAGGCAATAATATTGTGTCCATTTAACAGATGAGGAAACTGAGATTCCAAAATGTTAAATGGCTTACACTAATAAATGTGTGATTTAAGATTTGAATTTAGGCCTTCCTGACTAAAATTCTAGCCATTAAATTACTGTGGCACCTAGTACACTGTAACAACAATGTGGCTAGCAGCTACTGTGGCTTTATATGACCAACAACGACCAGGACGCAGAAGGGCTGCTAACACTGGCTCTTTGATCTGCTTTTCTAGGGAAAGCAAATTTAAGGGGTTAATAATTTCAGTTTAATTAAATATATATAATTCAATTTGTTCAGGGGGGAAAGATCACCCCCCTGAACTTCAAGGCAAATACAAAAAGAAATTACAAATATCAACAGACAGAATTTGATTAACATCACAATTCATAGTTACCAGAGGAGTACCAATATTTATCTGTCTGGGTTATGAGCTGGAGGGGGGCAGGGTTCAATGGCTTGCCCAGAGTCTTGTCACCCACATACTTTTAATGAGTTTACCCTGAAAACAAAATGCTAACCTTGGATCTTATATACCTGTCTCAGGGCCTTGAGGCACTTGAAACTCACCATTTACAGTGCGAGAAATCAGTGTGGTAAAGCTCCAACCCCCAGCACCACATCATATGCAATTCAATTACTCTCTGTTGTTTTAGTGCTGAGAAACATTCCAAGGCAAAAGATTCCACTTTACCTGCCCCATTCAAACTGAGGCCAGATTCATTTTTTGCTGATTAACATTACACACACACACACACACACACACACACACACACATACAAGTAATACATATATAAATATTTTACATTTGTAAATGTATAAGTACATAAACTTGTATTAAAAAAAATAAATGTTTCCAGTTGTTTCTCCTAAGGTAGAAAGGAAATGACAGATTTTAAAAAAAGTTTTCCATCTGTCTCTAGCATTTGTCTCATTCCATTTGTCTCACAGAAGAAATAAAACTTCCACACCTTAGTTTACACTTTCTCCACATCCTCTTTCAATAATAGTGATTGGTTGAGCATATATTTGCTGTTTGTATCCTCCTCTATGTCATTCTTTTGCACTCTTCTAGAACCCATTTTTTATAATCTGAATGGGTGTGAAAATAGAATCAGATATGTGTGTTTGTATGTGTATGTAAATGTATATATATACACACACGTGCATATATATGCGTATAAATACAATGAATATGTATATTGTGTGCATGGACATACACTTAGAATTTTAAAGTTTGTTAGTCTAAACAATACATCAGATAATTTATTGTAATTAGGTCATTTTCAGATGAGAAAACTAAAATGCATAATGGCTTTGATTTTCTCAAGGTTACACAGCAAATAAATGGCAGAGCTAGTGTTTCAAACAAACCCAAAAAACTAACACAAATCTCCTGAATCTGCATTGTCTAGATCGCTTTCCCATCTTTAACACAGCCTCTAGTTTGCTACATTTCTGTAATAAGACATGAGAAAACAACAAATTAAGCAGGAAAACTATATTGAATTGTTTGTTGTCATTTATATACTTCCTGTATTGAACAAATATATTTCACCTCTTGGTGGTGCTAGCTGGTTTTATACACAGGGAATTCAGACAGCCAGATTGATTTATTCTTTTTAAGACAGCTACATATCTTATTCTCTGTCTCCTTTACTCTGCCAAAAGTGATATAATTATCTCTTGGATTCTTCAGTTTAAGCCTCAAGGCATATTTTCCTTAAATGCAAAATCATGAATACAATTATTACTCATGACCTGAGTACTGACAGTGGACTAGATACTATACAGAACAAAGGGACAGATTTGGTGCTTAAGAATACTAAGATTTCTTTTTTTAAGTCCATTCTTCCATTCTGGAGAATATCATGGTAAGCTGTACTGGAAAGAGTTTTGTACCGATAAATGGAAAACCTGATCTGATCCTGCACAAGCAAACCATTCTCTATGGTTCTCAGTATTCTCATGTGTAAAATTTAATTCAATAAGCATTCAGTAAGCACATATCAGTGCAATGATCTCTGCTGGGCTAGGTTCTGAAGATGCAAAGATGGAAACAAAATTATCCCTGAGTATAGGTAGTATATATTCTATGGACAAATGGGGCAGTTGTACTAAGTGATCTTTCTTTTATTTTCTAACTGTAGAACTCAGCAAGTCTAAGTTTGTAATGCTTTCTGAAGCCTTATAGAGAAAACCTTTTCTTCATATATTCGTGTTAAGGGAGAAGCCATAGTCATACTGTCCCTTCTAGCTTACTTAGATAGCTATGGTAATCTATGTTTCTCTTCATCTTCTCTCTTCCTTTTGCTGAAGCATTTCTTTCTGTGTATTATGAAGAGTTTCTTGTTGGAAGCATTCAGTATCCATTTCAGAAAATGCTGTCTTCTGAATTGTCACATCTCCCACTTTGTTGATCAGTCTGTTTGTCCAGGTCCTGCAAGTCTCGATTCTTGACCCTATTGACATGTGAACTTATCTATGTATCTGATAACTTGGTCATTTCTTTTCCCTTCCAGGCTCCTGGAATTACTGATTCCTGGTTGACAGTCCAGTGGTTCAAAAATCATCTAACTTTCACCTTCACTAAGTTGCATCCTCTTGGCTCCCTACCACCTGACTGGCAAAGATGCACTGTCTTCCTTTGGTTTATATTATTCATATAATAATTATTTTGGCTATCAATACAATTGCTAAACTAGCTCTAACCCATTCTTGAGCTTACTACTTTTTTTTTCTTCTCAACTTAATATGACTCTTCCAGCCATAACTTCTCATACTGCCTTTCCAATTTCAGGCAAAGTGAACATTTGATAAACACCTGTTTAAATCAAATGGAAACTGAATGGAATTATAGTGTGTATACTTAAATAAATGTTGCAGATTTAACCAGGATCATGATAAAAATATGTATATTTTTTTATTATTGTGGTCATTCAACATTTAATTCTAAAGGTGAAGTAGGAAGCGACATAATATCTACTAATAAAATTGGGACATCACATAGCTCAAGCCCACAGTACCAGCAATGATTGTAGTAGCACTATGGAAAGATATTTGTACTTTACATCATAAGATATAAATTGGAATCTTGGATCCTCTACTACTTGTCTGATCTTGGGCAGATTACTTAATTTCTTGAGACTTCAATTTTTTCATGTAGGGACCTATAAGACCTTTTTCAGCCTTATATGTATGATAATCAGAACCTTTAATTTCTAAATTAGAGGCAAAATATAACTCCAGAAATCTAAATTCCATCAAACTCTAGGAACAATTCCATTCAATTGTGCAAATATCAATTGAAGGTTTATAATGTTCAAAACACTATTCGTGCTGCATGGGGTAAAAAGTTGAATAATACACAAACTCTCTGGAGTGTTACAATTCCACATCTATTAGGATGTTTGGGAATGGGGGTAGGTTTAGACAAATACTTTTTTTGTAGGGGGATGGATCAAATGTCTTGGTACTTTTATTTCACTTGTACGATCATTTTGAACTCTTGCTTCATTTTTTCCCCCGAGTTCAAGTCAAGCTTGTTTCCACACTGATTTTCTTTGAGACTTTCCCCACATAGATGATAGGAAAATATCCTCTTATCACAGGTTTGTGTTTTAGGTGTCCTTGGATCTTTATTAATAGTATATTTTGTGTTTAATAATTTTTTCAAACCTCTTTTCCTGCATTGGAACAATGTGTAAGGGGCAAGTTATGTCACACTCCATACACTTGAATTGAATTGTCAGTCTCTATTCTGTCCTGAACGTAGGGTTTTTTTTTTATTTCCAAGTCTTTATTTAACAGGATTACAGGGTTGTTTTAGAAAATGACAGTTCCAATTCCTTTCAATCCCCTGGTGCATGAAATGTTGTATTCAGGGATGGAGACAGACATACAGACATACATATACATACACACACGCTCACACTCAGTGATGAAGACATACACACGCATACCACAGCTACTAAAAGGAGTAGGTCCAGTCTATGTGCACTTTTATAATCCTTATTCATAGACCCAGTCATGAGCACAAGACTTATAATCGACCAGCTCTTCAGGCTTAAACCACAGGCTGATCTCCTTCTCGGCACTTTTTACAGAATCACTGCCATGAATGATGTTCCTGCCCACTTCAATGCAGAAGTCCCCACGAATGGTGCCTGGCTTGGAATCAGCTGGGTTGGTCTCTCCCAGCATCACTCTGCCTGTCTTCACCACATTCAAGCCCTCCCAAACCATGGCTACAACAGGTCCCGAGTTCATGTATTTCACAAGCCCAGGGAAAAATGGCCTGTCCTTCAGGTCAACATAGTGTTGTTTCAGATGTTCCTCTGAGGCCCTAAGGAACTTCACGCCCATGAGGCGGAATCCCTTCTGCTCAACACGTTTGATGATGTCCCAGACCAGGCCCTGCTGGATGCCATTGGGCTTGATGGCGATGAAGGTGCGCTCGGTGTTGGCCATGGTCCAGGGAAGCTCAGGCTGGAGCAGGAGAAACGGGAAGCGGTGGCTGCAGTGTAGGGGGGCGATGACCGAGCCCGAGGAGGCTACACTTAACCGAACATACTGTTTTGAGCTCCTTCAATTGAATTTCACTTCCATTAGTGGGAATGCATTCAGTAAAATAACAAGTCTCAACATCTATGGTTAGGACTATAAGTTTAGATGTCCATGAATAGGACATTAAGAACTAGATCATCTTGTATTCTATTTTAAGCTTCGTTAATTAGGCAGTAGCTGGTCTCTTTCTCCATGAGCTTCTTTAATCAACAAACTGGACATTTCCGTCCATCTTGAGACATCATGCTTAATGCAGTGAGTGGCATTAAGACTCCCTGGAATTTTCTCTCTTAGGTCACAAGTTGGGTAGGTGGGAATGGGCTTTTTTTTTCTATCTTAGATTTTCTCCAGTAAGGGTTTTATATTGTCTTCCTTTTGCACTTTGGACATCTCTTGTCCATTTGATATTTTCAGTTCACTCTGAAACTTCCCCAATCAGGGTACTGGATGGTCTACTGCCCCCTTTGGAATTTCTCCAATGAAAAAACTCATTGATTTTCTATTATCTTCTTGATATTTCTTAGACAGAGTATTGAATCTTTCCTCTCCCTTCCTATGTGAATTTCCTCATCAGAGGGCCATGTGGTCTCTGCTCTTACTCCCAGAGACTTCCCTTGTCTTCTTTTTTTAAAATTTTTTTAATATTTTTAGTGTTTGCTTTTCTGCCGGCTCCATCATATTCCAGTGAGTTGCCAAAACGACGAACACAAAAGGAAAAAGGAGAGAGACACGCTACATGTTTTCTAGGCCCTTTCGAAAACATGGTGTTGTCCCTTTGGCTACGTATAGGCGAATATACAAGAAAGGTGATATTGTAGATATCAAGGGTATGGGCACAGTTCAGCAAGGAGTGCCCCACAAATGTTACCATGGCAGGACTGGACGAGTCTATAATGTTACTCAACATGCTGTAGGTATTGTTGTAAACAAACAGGTTAAGGGCAAGACTCTAGCCAAGAGAATTAATGTGTGTATTGAGCATATTAAGCATTCTAAGAGCAGCGATAGCTTCCTGAAGCGTGTAAAGGAAAATGATCAGACGAAGAAGGAAGCCAAAGAAAAAGGCACTTGGGTTCAACTGAAACGCCAGCCTGCTTCACCCAGAGAAGCACACTTTGTGAGAACCAATGGCAAGGAACCTGAACTGTTGGAACCAATCCCCTATGAATTCATGGCATAAATGATCACTACAAAAACAATAAAAAAAACTTGGATTATGAAAAAAAATATTTTTAGTTTTCAGCATTGATTTCCACAAGATTTTGAATTACAAATTTTCTCCCAATTTCTACCCTCCCCCACTCTAAGATGTCATATATTCTGATTGCCCCATTCCCCAGTCAGCCCTCCCTTCTGTCACCCCACTCCCCCCATCCCCTGTTCCCTTACATTCTTGTAGGGCAAGATAGATTTCTATGCCCCATTGCCTGTATATTTTATTTCCCAGTTGCATGCAAAAACAACTTTTTTTTAACATCTACTTTTTAAATCTTTGAGTATCAAATTCTCTCCCATCTTCTCTCCACACCCATCCTCCCTAAGAAGGCAAGCAATTCAACATAGGACACACATGTGTCATTCTGTAAAACCCTTCCACAATACTCATGTGAAAGACTAACCATATTTTGCTCCCCCTATCCTGTGCCCCTTTATTTTGTTTTCTCCCTTGTCCTTGTCCCTTTTCGAAAGTGCTGGCTTTTGATTACCTCCTCCCCCTATCTGCCCTCCCTTCTATTGTCCCCCATTTTTATCTCCTTCCTCCTTGTTTCCTGTGGGGTAAGATACCCAATTGAGTGTGCATGTTATTCCCTCCTGAAGTCAAATCTCATGAGAGCAAGATTCATTCATTACCCCTCACCTGCCATCTCTTCCCTTCCAACAAACTGCTTTTTCTTGCCACTTTTATGTAAAATAATTTACCCCATTCTCTCCATTTCTCCCTATCCAAATATATTCCTCTTTCATCCTTTAAGTTAATTTTATTTTTTAGATATCATCCATTCATATTCAACTCACCCTGAGTCCTCTCTCTCTCTCTGTCTCTGTCTCTCTCTCTCTCTCTCTGTCTCTCTCTCTCTCTCTCTCTCTGTCTCTTTCTCTCTCTCTCTCTCTCTCTCTCCACATATATATATATATATATATATATATATATATATATATATATATATATATATATATATATTATGTATAATATGTATATTCCCTTCAGGTACCCTAATACTGAGTTCTCATGAATCACACACATCATCTTTCCATGTAGGAATGTAAACAAAAGAGTTCAACTTTAGTAAGTTCCTTATGATTTCTCTTTCTTGTTTACCTTTTCATGCCTCTCTTGATTCTTGTGTTTGAAAGTCAGATTTTCTATTCAGCTCTGGCTTTTTCACTGAGAAAGCTTGAAAGTCCTCTATTTTATTGAAAATCCATATTTTGCCTTGGAACATCAGTTTTGCTGGGTAGATGCTTCTTGGTTTTAATCCTAGCTCCAGTGACCTCTAGAATATCATATTCTAAGCCCTTCAATCCCTTAATGTAAAAGCTGCTTGATCTTGTGTTATCCTGATTGTGTTTCAACAACATTCAAGTTGTTTCTTTCTGGCTGCTTGCAGTATTTTCTCCTTGATCTGGGAGCTCTGGAATTTGGTGATAATATTCCAAGGAGTTTTCCTTTTGGGATCTTTTTCAGGAGGTGATCTGTGGATTCTTTCAATTTGTATTTTACTCTCTGGCTCTAGAATATCAGGATAGTTCTCCTTGATAATTTCTTGAAAGATGATATCTAGGCTCTTTTTTTGATCATGGCTGACAGGTAGTCCAATAATTTTTATATTATCTCTCCTGGATCTATTTTCTGCTTCAGTGGTTTTTCCAATGAGATATTTCACATTGTCTTCCATTTTTTCATTCCTTTGTTTCTGTTTTATAATATCTAGATTTCTCATAAAGTCACTAACTTCCACTTGCTCCAATCTAATTTTTAAGGTAGTATTTTCTTCAGTGGTCTTTCAGATCTCCTTTTCCATTAGGCTAAAGGTATTCTTCTCCTCATTGGCTTTTTGGAGCTCTTTTGCCATCTGAGTTAGTCTGTTTGAAGGTGTTATTTTCTTCAGTATTTTTGGGTCTCCTTCAGCATATCTTGTTTTTCATGGTTTTCTCACATCACTCTCATTTCTCTTTCAAATTTTTCATGTAGTTCTCTTAATTGCCTTTCCAAATCCTTTTTGAGCTCTTCCATGGCCTGAGATCAATTCATATTTTTCATGGAGGCTCTTTGCCTTTGTTGACTTCTTCTGGCAGTATGTTTTGGTCTTCTTTGTCACCAAAAAAAAATGATTCCAAAGTCATAGTCTGAATCTGAGAACATTTTCGCTGCCTGTTCATTTTCCCAACCAACTACTTGACCCTTGAGTCTTTTGTCTGGGTACAACTTCTTGTAGAATAGAGAACACTTTGTCCCAAGTTTGAGGGGCTAGCTGTGCTGCTATTTTCAGAGCTACTTCTGACTGGCAAGCTCTGCCACACCAGCAGTCCTTTTCCCCTGAGAACCGCCAACCAGGATGGTGGCCCAGATGAGGCAAGGCAAAGCAGGCTTTGCACTTCTGCTCTAATCCACTGCTTAATTCCTCCCAGCAGGTGTGCCTGGTGTTGGAGGCCACTGTAGCTGTAGCTCTGGCAGCAGCCTCAGAGCTGCACCACCTCCACTACCTCCTGGGCAGTGGCCAACCATGAACTCCTTTCACTCTGTCCCAGTCGCTTTTCCCACTAACTTTCTCTGTTGTTTATGGCATTTGTAGGTTGAGAAGTCTGGTAACTGCCACAGCTCATTGATTCAGGGTGCTACACCTGTTCAGCCATGTTCCTGGTCTGTTTAGTCTTGGCCTCACCCAAACTGGGCTCTGCTCTGCTCTACCCCCAGCTCTGTGCAATAGACCTTTCCCAGCGACCATGCAGGTTGTCCTGGGCTGGCGCCCTGCTTCCCTTTGCTATCTCATGGGTTCTGCAGCTCTAGAATTTTTTCAGAGCCATGTTTTATAGGTGTTTGGAGGGACCTGGGGGGAAGCTTAAGCAAGTCCCTGCTTTCTAGATGCCATCTTGGCTCTGCCCCGTGACTTCACTTGTCTTCTAAAATTTCCTTTCAAGTCTATTTGCCTATAGTCCTCCTGGATTCTCTACGAGTTTTCTTTTCCAGCGTCCACAGATTTTGATGGTATTTTAAAGCTTTTGTATAGATGGAGCTAAGTGAAATTTCTCCTCCAATAATTCAATCATTATTAAACCATATGCTATTTGTAGAAAAATCATTGTTGTAAAAATGGATGAGTTGTGTTTCTGTACAATTTACCATGGGGTTATTTTAGCTGGAAGTTGCTCAGCAAATAAGTGTTAAGTGGAGTTCATACAATCCAATAGGGTTAAATCATTTCAAAGTTCATTTACAAATTAATTATATCGGTCAAGAATTATATCAGTCATTGTTAATAGATCTCTACACAAATCATCAATCTGTATGTGAAACTTCATTCTCTCAAACACATTGTTCTTCTCATCAAGTATCTAAACTATAGAAGGGACATTTCTGTTCAACCAATAGCACACTTCAAAACACATGTAAAAAACCTACTGTTTTATATTCAATATTACTAAAGAATGTTTTTTTCTTGGTAGAATAAAGATGAAAGGTTTTCAAAACAAAATAAGACATGGAATATTATTGGAATACACTCCCAGGGTTAAAAACAATCTGAAAAGAAAGTTTGGCATGATAGAATTCAACCAGCATTCTTTTCAATCTCTTTCTCCTATGCCACCTACAAAGGTGTTAAGAGCATTAATTCCACGTGGACATCAAGGAAAGCATTCATTTCCTTTATGTTTTTCTCCCAAATATTTAAACAGGAAAAGGAAATACCCTACATGCTCAGTACTTGACAAGAAATGTTTTTCTTTTCTTGAATATTATTTCCTTATAGGAAATCATAATATCTTCAACACTAATTAAGTCTTTGAGTGGGGAAACATTTTCTTATTCAACATCCATTCTCCTTAATACCTTTGCAAAAATCCTTGAACAAAGTATATACTCAGCACATTGAATTTTATCTGGATAAGTTTGTTTTCCACTAGCCCCCTTAGCATGTTCTATTTTAACAATATTTTTGCCTTTGATGGGCTACACTAGCTTTATTTTCTTTAACCTCCATTTAAAAACCCACAGCTCAGGTTGAATCAGTTGTGTACATCTGTGCCTTACAGACTGAGGATATTAAATAATATCACAAAGTCACTTTCTGCAAAACAGAAGACATGTAAATTTCAGTGCAGCTGTGCACTGCATTTGTCATCCATTGTGCAGATGGGGGGGGGGTGTTGAGAACCCAAAAATATCCAGGCCCTGTTATTTATTCTTAATCATCATAATCACTATTAATCATTACTCATCAACTGCTCATGCATATTTCCCATCCTCTTGGGCATGTAATGTGGCCTTTGTGTCAGGTTGATTCTCAGTTACTGACTGAATTGTACTGACTTACACATAAAACTGCTATGGAACATAACCGAAGAAAATATGTTCTTTTTTCAGTAGAAATATTTATTTTCATTCTCAGATAGGATAAGATACATAGTCCTATAAAATGCAGAGTATTTCAGCCATGATCTTGTCCATAATCTGACATAATTTGGAATTATTGTGCAACTATCATTTAATATTATGACATCCAAATATCAGAAGGAGAGGAAGAGTGGAAGTAGGAAAATCTGGATTCAGTTTTTGCCATGAACATAACAGATTAACTGTATGACCATGATCAAGTCACTTAACTACGAGCTGCTACAGACGAGTATCTAAGAAGTAGTATCAGAATAGTTACTGAATATTACTAGGAAGAGTTCCATCACATAAATTCTCTACATGGATGAAATTACACATACTGACTACATGGGTGTGTGGATGGATATGTGTGTCTTTATGTGTATATGAGTATGTACATATATATATATACATACACATATGTGTGTATATATACTGTATATGCATATATAAAATAATCAATATGTACATATAACCTATATCTAAATATTTCATTATAATTATATATATAATTATATTATATGTGATACATACATATGATAATTATTGCATTCTATTTTTAAAAATTCTCTTTCTTCTATCATAGATTCATATTGTATGTAAATATGTTTATATGATACAAGATAGAGTTGAGTCTACATAGTTCCTATATTTTTTCCCAATTAACTACTGAAAAATATTATAGGACATATAAAAAATGCTTTGAAATTCCTCAATATGGAACAGCCATTTGTATGAAGTTCAGAAATATACGTTGCATGATATTTGACATTTCAAGATGAGTCATTTTCAAGTTGAACAACTCATTCTGCAATCCACACACAGTCTTTAAAGATTATTTCAATAAAGAGTTAATTTAAAAAAGTCAATATTCTTCTAATAGCATCTTAATGGATCCACACTAAAGGAGATGGCAAGGTCATCACTAGATGCAGACACATATCAACACTCCCCCTTTTAACTTTCAGGACAAGTGACAGTTAATTACAATCACTACTTACTACTTCTACTTACTATTTACTACTACTACTACTACTACTACTACTACTACTACTACTACTACTATACTACTTACTACTCCTTTTTTTTAAATTAATTTTTTATTTTTAGTTTATAGCACTCAGGTCCATGAGATTTTGAGTTCCAAATATTTTCCTTCCTCCCCTCCCCTCCACAATACAGCACACAATTTGATATAAGTTCTACATACACCTTCACATTTAAATTATTTTCACAATAGTCAAGTTGTAAAGAAGAATTATAACCAGTGGAATGAACCCCAAGAAAGAAGAAACAAATCCAAAAAACAGAGCAGATAGTGTGTCTCAATCTGCATTCAGACTACATAGTCATCCTCTGGATGTGGGCAACTCTTTCTATCATTAGTCCTCTGGAACTGTCTTATAACCATATATTGCTAAGAGGAGGCAAGTCTATCAATGTTAGTTATCACAGATGCCATAGTCTCTAATCATGGATAATGGTCTGCTCCCCTCACTCAGCATCAGATCATGTAAGTCTTTCCAGGTGATAATGAAGTCCATCTGCTCCTCAGTTCTTAAAGCACAGTAGTATCCCATTACATTTGTATACCACAAATTGTTTAGCCATTCTAAGATTGATGGGTAACTCCGCAATTTCCAATTCTTTGCCACCACAAAAAGAGTTGCTATGAACATTTTTGTACATATGGGTCCTTTCCCCACTTGTATGATCTCTTTCTGATATAGGCTTAAAAGTGGTATTGCTGGGTCAAAGGATACACACATTTCTATAGCCCTTTGGACATAGGTCCAAAGTGCTTTCCAGAATGGCTAGATCAATTCAAACTCCACCAAAAATGTAACGGTGTTACTATTTTCCTACATCTTCTCGAGCATTTATTATTTTCCTGTTGTGGCATTTTTGCTAATCTAACTGGAGAAATATGATACCTAAGAGTTGTTTTGATTTGCATTTCTCTAATCAATAGTGATTTAGACATTTTTTCATATGCCTATAGATATCTTTAATTTTTTCCTCTGAAAGCTACCTGTTCATATCCTTTGACCATTTCTCAATTGTGGAATGATTTGTATTCCTATAAATTTACTCAATTTCCTGTATATTTTAGAGATGAGGCCTTTATCAGAGACACTGGTTGTAAAAATTTTTTCCCAATTTTCTGCTTCCCTCCTAATCTTGGGTGCATTGGCTTTGTTTGTACAAAAACTTTGCAATTTAACATAATCAAAATTATCCATTTTGCATTTTGTAGAACTCTTTCTTCACCTATTTTCCCAATTAGTCTATAAAGTATGGGAATTAATTCTCTTTAAATATTTGGTAGAATTCACTTGTAAATCCATCTGGCCTGCAAATTTTTTCCTAGGAGTTCATTGATGGCTTGTTAAATTTCTTTTTCTGAGATGTGGTTTTTTAGGTATTTTGTTTCCTCTTCTGTTGATACGGGCAAATTATATTTTTGTAAGTATTCATAGATTTCTCTAAGATTATCAAATTTATGGGCATATAATTGGGCAAAATAATTCCTAATTATTGTTTTAATTTCCTCTTTATTGGAGGTGAATTCACTCTTTATATTTTTGATACTGATACTTTGGTTTTCTTCTTTCTTTAATCAAATTGACCAAAGGTTTATCAAATTTATTGGTTTTTCATAAAAATATTTCTTAGTTTTTTATTAGTTCAATAATTTTCTTGATTTCAATTTTATTAATCTCTCCTTTGATTTTCAGTATTTCTAATTTGGAATTTAATTGGGAATTTTCAATTTGTTGTTTTTTAACTTTTTCAGTTGCATGCTCAATTTATTGATCTCCTTGTCTCTATTTTATTCATGTAAGCATTCAGAGATATAAAACTTGCCCTAAGAATTGTATCCCATGATATTTGGTATTTTGTCTCATTACCTTCCATTTTTTGAGTGAAGTTATTGACTTTTTTCTTTTTTATAATTAAGAATTTTTATTTTTAGTTTATAACATTCAGTTCCACATAATTTTGAGTTGCATATTTTCTTGCCCACCTCCTACCTCCCACAGACAGCATGGAATCCAATATATCTTCTACATATAACTTCTCATTGAACTTATTTACACCATAGTGAAGTTGTAATGCAGAATTATGACCAATGGAATCAAGAGAAAGAAGAAACAAAACCAAAAAAAAAAAACAATACCAAACAAAAGAGAAAGAAAACAAAGGGAGAAAAAAAAGAGAGCAGTATGCCTCAATCTGCATTCATACTTCAGACTTCTTTCTCTGGATGCAGATAGCCCTCTCCATCTTGAGCCCTTTGGAGTTGTCTTTGCACCTTGCGTTGCTGAGAAGAGCAAAATCTATCAGGCTTAGTCATCAGAGAATCCATATGTCCATGGTTGTGTATAATGTTCTGCTGGTTCCGCTCTGCTCACTCAGCATTATATCATGTAGTTTTTTCTCTGTTATTATGAAGTCCGTATCATCCCCATTTCTTATAGCACAATAGTATTCTATCACCTTCATATACTAACACTTGTTCAGCCATTCCCCAATTGAAGGGAATTCCTTTGATTTCCAATTCTTTGCTATTACAAAAAGAGCTTCTATAAATATTTTTGTACATATTTTCCCACTTGTGTGATCTTTTTGAGATACAACCCTAGAAGTGGTATTGCTGGTCAAAGGGTATGAACATTTCTATAGCCCTTTGGGCATAGTTCCAAATTGCTCTCCAGAATGGCTTGATCAGTTCACAACTCCAGCAGCAATGTAACAGTGTTATAATTTTTCAACATCCTCTCTAGCATTTATTATTTTCCTGTTTTGTCATGTTAGCCAATCTGGCAGGAGAGATGTGGTATCTAAAAGTTGTTTTGATTTGCATTTCTCTAATAAGTAGTGATTTCAAGCATTTTTCATATGCCTACAGATAGCTCTAATTTCTTCCTCTGAAAACTGCCTGTTCATATCCTTTGACAGTTTCTCAGTTGAAGAATGACTTGTATTTCTATAAATTTGAAATTCTATAAATTTCTATAAATGAGGCCTCTATCAGAGACACTAGTTGTAAAGTTTTTCTCCCAATTTTCTGCTTCCCTCCTAATCTTTCTTGCATTGGCTTTGTTTATACAAAAACTTGTCAATTTAACATAATCAAAATTATCCATTTTGCATTTTGTAATGCTCTCTATCTCTTGTTGTGCCATGAGTTCTTTGCTTTTCCATAAATCTGATAGGTAAACTATTCTTTGCTTTCCCAAATTGCTTATAGTATCAGCCTTCATTACTAAATCATGAATCCCTTTTGACTTTATTTTGGTATATGGTGTAAGATATTGGTCTATGCCCAGTTCCTGCCCTACCATTTTCCAATTTTCCCAGCAGTTTTTGTGAAATAGTGAATTCTTAGCCCAGAAGATAGATGCCTTGGCTTTATAAAAGAGTAGATTTTATAGTTTTGTGTACCTATCCTATTATTCTGATCCATGGCTCTGTTTCTTAGTCAGTACCAGGTAGTTTTGATGACTGCTGCTTTATCTTACAGTTTAATATCTGGTATGGGTAGGCCACACTAACATTTCTTTTCAATAATACCCTAGGTATTCTAGAACTCTTGTTCTGCCAGGTGAATTTTGTTATTATTTCATCCAGCTCTGTAAAATACATTTTTGGTAGTTCAATTGGTATGGCACTGAATAGATAGTTTAACTTGGTTAAAATTATCATATTATTATATTAGCTCAGCCTTACCATGAACAACTGATATTTTTCCATTTATTTATATCTGATTTTATTCGGGTGAAAATTGTTTCATATTTATGTTCATATAAGCCTGGTTTTGTCGTGGCAGATAGACTCCCAAATATTTTATAGTGTCTACAGTAACTTTAAATGGAATTTCTCTTTCTATCTCTTGCTGTTGAGATTTGTTAGTAATGTATAGGCATGCTGGGGATTTATGTGGGTTTATTTTATATCCTGCAGCTTTGCTAAAGTTGTTTAATATTGCACATATTTTTTTACTTGATTCTCTAGGATTCCCTAAGTAAATCATCATATCATCTGCAAAAAGTGGTAATTTAGTTTCTTTTTTGCCTATTTTAATTCCTTCAGTTTCTTTTTCTTCTCTTATTACTATTGCTAACATTTCTAGTACCAAATTGAATAGTAGGCGTGATAATGGACATCCTTGTTTCACCCCTGATCATATTAGGAATGCATCTAGTTTATCCCGATTACAAATAGTGCTTGTTGATGGTTTTACATAAAAGCTATTTAAAATTTTAAGGAAGGCTTCATTTATTACTATGCTTTCTAGTGTTTTTAGTAGGAATGGGTATTGGATTTTGTCAAAGGGGTTTTTTTTGCATCCATTGAGATGATCATATGGTTTCTGCTAGTTTTGTTGTTGATATGATCAATTATGCTGATAGTTTTCCTAATATTGAACCAGTCTTGCATTCCTGGAATAAATCCTACCTGGTCCTAGTGTATTATTCTTGTGATAAGTTGCTTCAATCTTTGTGCTAATATTTAATTTAAATTTTTTGCATCAATATTCATTAGGGAAATTGGTATATAATTTTCTGTCTCTGTTCTGACACTTCTTGGTTTGGGTATTAGCACCACATTTGCATCATAAAAAGAATTTGGTAGGACTCCTTCTTCATCTATTTTTCCAAATACTCTATAAAGTAGAGGAATTAATTGTTCTTTAAATGTTTGATAAAATTCACATGTAAAACCATCTGGTCCTGGAGATTTTTTTCCTAGGGAGTTCATTGATGGCTTGCTCAATTTCTTTTTCTGAGATGGGGTTATTTAGGAATTTTACTTCCTCTACTGTTAACCTCGGCAACTTATATTTTTGTAGATATTCGTCCAAATTTATGGGCACACAATTGGGCAAAATAATTCCTATTGATTGTTTTAATCTCCTCTTCATTGGAGGTGAATTCACTCTTTTCATTTTTGAAACTAGTAATTTGATTTTTTTCTTTTTTCTGAACAAATTGACCAAAGGTTTATCAAACTTATTGTTTTTTTTTTTCATAAAACCAGCTCTTGGTTTTATTAATTAATTACATAGTTTACTTGATTTCAATTTTATTAATCTCTCCTTTGATTTTCAGTATTTCTATTTTGGTATTTAATTGAGGATTTTTACTTTTTTTCCTTTTTCTTTTGTATGCCCAATTCATTGTTCTCCTTTATTCTCTATTTTATACGTGTATGCATTTAGAGATATAAAACTTCCCCAAGAACTGCTTTTGCTGCATCCAATAAGTTTTAGTATGTTGTCTCATTATTGTAATTTTTTTTGAACGAAGTATTTAATTGTTTCTATGATTTGTTCTTTCACCCACTCTTTCTTTAGAATTAGATTATTTAGTTTCCGATCGATTTTTAGCTTATTTTTCCATGGTTCTTTATTAAAAATAATTTTTATTGCATCACGATCTGAAAAGGCTGCTTTGACTACTTCTGCCTTTCTGCACGGGATTGTGAGGTTTTTATGCCCAAGTACATGGTCAATTTTTGAATATGTGCCATATACTGCTGAGAAAAAGAAAGTATATTCCTTTTTATCCCCATTCAGTTTTCTCCAGATGTCTATCATATCTGCTTTTTCTAAGATTCTGTTCATCTCCTTATCTTCTTTCTTGTTTATTTTGTGATTAGATTTATCAAGTTCAGAGAGGGGGAGGTTGAGGTCTCCCATTATTATGGTTTTGCTGTCTATTTCTTCTTGTAACTCCCTTAACCTCTCCTCTAATAATTTGCATGTCATACCACTTGGTGCTCATATGTTAAACAATGATATTGCTTCATTGTTTGTGATGCCTTTTAGCAGGATGTAGTGTCCTTCCTTATCTCTTTTAATTAGATCTAGTTTTGCTTTTGCTTTGTCTGTGATTAGGATTGCTACCCCTGCTTTATTTTACTTTAGCTGAAGCACCATATATTTTACTCCAGCATTTTACCTTTACCCTGTGTGTATCCCCTTGTATCAAATGTGTATCTTTTATTTTTTTTAATTTTTTTAATTTAATATATTTAGTTTTTCAGTACTGATTTTCAAAAGAGTTTGAATTACAAATTTTCTCCCCATTTCTACCCTGCCCACAAGTTGAAGATGGCGTATATTCTGGTTGTCCTGTTCCCCAGTCAGCCCTCTCTTCTGTCACCCCACTCCCCTTCCATCCCCTTTTCCATTCCTTTCTTGTAGGGCAAGATAAATTTCCATGCCCCATTGCCTGTGTATCTTATTTTCTAGTTGCATGCAAAAACTATTTTTTTTTTGTTTCTTGAACATCCATTTTTAAAACTTTGAGTTCCAAATTCTCTCCCCTCTTCGCTTCCCACCCACCCGCCCTAAGAAGTCAAGCAATTCAACATGGGCCACATGCGTATCATTATGCATAACCCTTCCATGATACTCATGTTGCAAAAGACTAACAATATTTTGCTTCTTCCTAAGCTATCCCCCTTTATTGAATTTTCTCCCTTGACCCTGTCCCTTTTCGAAAGTGTTTGTTTTTGATTACGTCCACCCCCCTCTGCCTTCTCCTCTATCACCCCCCCTTTTTTATCTTCTTCCTCCTTCTTTCCAGTGGGGTAAGATACCCAATGGAGTATGTATGGTATTCCTTCCTCAGGTCAAATCTGATGAGAGCAAGATTCACTCATTCCCCCTCACCTGCCTTCTCTTCTCTTCCTATAGAACTGCTTTTTCTTGACACTTTTATGCGAGATAATTTACCCCATTCTATCTCTCCCTATCACCCTCTCTCAATATATTCCTCTCTCATCCCTTAATTTAATTTTATTTCTTTTAGATATCTTCCCATCATCTTCAACTCACCCTGTGCCCACTTTCTCTCTCTCTCTCTCTCTCTCTCCATATACATACAGACATACACACTCACATAAACATAAACATACACACACACACACACACACACACACACACACACACACACACACACATATATATATATATATATATATTGTATATATATATATGCATATTCCCTTCACCTACCCTAATACTAAGGTCTCATGTATCATACACATAATATTTCCATGTAGGAATGCAAACAAAACAGTTCCACTTTAGTAGGTCCCTTGCAATTTCTTTTTCTTTTTCTTTTTCCTTGATCATGTTTGCATGCTTCTCTTGATTCTGGTTTTTAAAAGTCAAATTTTCTATTCAGCTCTGGTCTTTGCACTGAGAAAGCTTGAAAGTCCTCTATTTTATTGAAAATCCATATTTTGCCTTGGAACATGATACTCAGTTTTGCTGGGTAGGTGATTCTTGGTTTTAATCCTAGCTCCATTGACGTCCGGAATTTCGTATTCCAAGCTCTTTGATCCCTTAAGGTAGAAGCTGCTAGATCTTGTGTTATTCTGATTGTGTTTCCACAATACTCAAATTGTTTCTTTCTGGCCACTTGACCTGGGAGCTCTGGAATTTGGCGACAATATTCCTAGGAGATTTCTTTTTGGGATCTTTTTGAGGAGGCGATTGGTGGATTCTTTCAATTTCTATTTTGCCCTGTGGCTTTAGAATATCAGGGCAGTTCTCCTTGATAATTTCCTGAAAGATGACATCTAGGCTCTTTTTTTGATCATGGTTTCAGGTAGTCCAATAATTTTTAAATTATCTCTCCCGGATCTATTTTCCAGGTCAGTGGTTTTTCCAATGAGATATTTCACATTGTCTTCCATTTTTTCATTCCTTTGGTTCTGTTTTATAATGTATTAATTTCTCATAATGTCACTAGCTTCCACTTGCTCCATTCTGATTTTTAAAGTAGTATTTCCTTCAGTGGTCTTTTGGACCTCCTTTTCTATTTGGCTAATTCTGCCTTTCAATGCATTCTCCTCATTGGCTTTTTGGAGCTCTTTTGCCATTAGAGTTAATTTATTTTTAAGGTGTTGTTTTCTTCAGTATATTTTTCAGTATTTTTTGGGTCTCCTTTAGCAAGTCATTGACTTGTTTTTCACAGTTTTCTTGCATCCTTCTCATTTCTCTTCCTAATTTTTCCTCTACTTCTCTAACTTGCTTTTCCAAATCTTTTTGAGCTCTTCCATGGCCTGAGACCAGTTCCTGTTTTTCTTGGAGGCTTTTGGTGTAGGCTCTTTGACTTTGTTGACTTCTTCTGGCTATATTTTTTGGTCTTCTTTGTCACCAAAGAAGGATTCCAGAGTCTGAGATTGAATCTGGGTGCGTTTTTGCTGCCTGACCATATTCCCAGCCACCCTACTTGACCCTTGAATTTTTCAGCCGGGTATGACCACTTGTAGAGTTAAGAGAACTATTTTCCACGCCTGTGGGGATGTGCCAGCTCTGCCACACCAGCACTCCTCCTTCCCCAAGAACCCCCAACCCAGACTGGACTTAGATCTTCAACAGGCTCTTCACTCCTGCTCTGATTCACGACTTAATTCCTCCCACCAGGTGGGCCTGGGGCCTCAAGGAACTGCAGCTGTTGTTCTGTACCTACCTCACCTCTTCTGATCCCAGGGCAGTGGCTGAATGGCAAACTCTATCCCTCTGCCCCCAGCAGCTTTTCCCACTAACCTTCTGTGTTGTCTTTGGTGTTTTTGGGTTGAGAAGTCTGGTAACTGCTGCAGCTCACTGATTCAGGGAGCTAGGGAATGCTCCACGTGGCTCCTGGTCTGGTTGGTCTGCGCTGCCCACACAGGGCTCTGCTCTGCTCTGCTCCACTCCGCTCCCAGCTCCATGCAGGATAGACCTTACCCAGAGGCCATCCAGGCTGTCCTGGGCTAGAGCCCTGCTTCCCTCTGCTATTTTGTGGGTTCTGCAGTTCTTCTCTGTTGTCTTTCGTGTTTGTGGGTTGAGAAGTCTGGCGACTGCCACAGCTCACTGATTCAGGGCACCAAGACCCGCTCCATCTGTCTCCTGGTCTGGTTGTTCTACGCACCCCAGGCTGGTCTTTGCTCAGCTCTGCTCCACTCTCAGCTCCATGCAGGATAGACCTTACCCACAGACCATCCAGGCTGTCCTGGGCTGGAGCCCTGCTTCCCTCTGCTATTTTGTGGATTCTGCAGTTGTAAATTGGTTCAGAGCCATTTTTTATAGGTCTTTGGAGGGACTTGGCCGGAAGCTTATGCTAGTCCCTGCTTTCCCGCCACCATCTAAATGTATTTCTTTTAAACAGCATATCATAGGATTATGGTTTTTAATCCATTCTGCCATCCATTTCCATTTTATGGGAGAATTCATTCCATTCACATTCACAGTTATGATTACTGTCTGTGCCTTTTTCTCCACCTATTTTCCCCCTGTTTATGCTTTTATTTCTCCCTTTCCCCTTTCACTCCTGAAAAAAGTTTTGCTTTTGACCGCCACCTTCCTCAGTTTACCCTCCCTCTTGATTCATCTCCCATATCTGCCCTTTTTCCACTTGCTACTTCTTCCCTCCCTTCTGATGACCCCCCTCCCCTTTTTTCCCCTTTCCACTCCTACTGCCTTTAGTACAAGTTAGGTTTCTATACTTATCAGGGTATGTTATTCCCTTCTTGAGTCAAATCCGATAAGATTAAATCTCAGATACTGCTCTTTTCCCTCCCTTCTTTCCCTCTACTACAGTATGCTTTTGTGCCTCTTCATGAGTGATTTTACCCTTTTCTACTACATTCTTATTTCTTCTCCCAGAACCATCACTTTATATCTCTATAATTATATTTTTGTCATTATATCGGTTATTTTATGTCATCCACAATCTATGAATATCCCTTTCAATTGTCAAAATAATTATACTATTCTCAAGATTGACATATATATATATATACATATATAACTGTATATCAAACATATATAACACACAATAATCCTATATCAAGATGTAATTAGCCTTATGGATTAACTAGGGTTTTCTTCCCCCTGTTTACCTTTTCATGTCTCTCTTGGTTTTTTTCCTTAGAGATCAGATTTTCCATTGAGCTCTGGCCTTTTCATTAGGAAGGTCTGGAATTCCCTTATTTCATTGAATGTCCATCTCCTTGCCTGGAAAATTATGCTGAGTTTTGCTGGCTCATAAATCCTTGGTTGTAGCCCAAGCTTCTTTGCCTTTCAGAATATCATATTCAAATTTCTCCTGTCATTTAAGGCAAAAGCTGCAAGATCCTGTGTGATCCTGACTGTAGTTCTGTGATATTTGAATTATTTCTTTCTAGCTGCTTGCAGTATTTTCTCTTTGATGTGGTAGTTCTGGAATTTGGCTATAATATTTCTTGGAGTTTTAAATTTGGGACCTTTTCCAGGGGTGATACATGGATTCTTTCGATGATAATTTTGCCCTCTGGTTCTAGGACCTACAGGCAATTTTCCTTAAGAATTTAATGGAAGATACCATCCAGGCTCTTTTTTTTCATCGTAGGTTTCAGGTAGACAAATAATTCTCAGATTGTCTCTCTTGGGTTTATTTTTCAGATCGTTTTTTTTTTCCAATCAGATATTTCATGTTTTCTTCTATTTTTTCATATTTTAAATTTTGTTTGACTGATTCTTGATGTCTTATAGAGTCATTAGCTTCTACTTGTCCAATTCTATTTTTTAATATTTTGTTTTCTTCCTTTGTCTTCTCTATCTCCTTTTCCATTTGGTTGTTTTTACTTTTCAATGAGACATTTTCTCCATTTATGTTCTGATTTTCCTTAACCATTTTACCTATTTTACTTTTTAAAGATGTGTTTTCCTCAATGAATTTTTTTTTCCATTTTTTTTCTTTTACCTCCCTAATTTGGTTTTTAAAGTCCTCCTTGAGTTCTTCCAGGAATGCTTTTTGGTCTGGAGACCAGCTCACTTTCCCTTTTGAGGTTTCAGATGTGGGTGTAGTGTCCATGCTGTCCTCTTCTGAATTGGTCCTTTTGTCCTCCCTAACTCCATAATATGAGTCAATTATCCTTGAAAGCTTCTTACAATTATTTTTCGTGGTGTTTTTTTTTTCTTTCCTGGTTTCTGAAGTGGACCTCTGTTTCTGAGGCTCAGGGGGTCTGTCCCATGTTTGTTGTGTTGGGATCTAGCTTTATGTGCTATGGCCTCTGGTTTCATGAGGTGTGGAGGAGGGGTGGTCTGCCTGCTGGGTGTCTCCTCTTCCCTAGGACTTCTCTACAGCAGGGGTGGTCTTAGCTCATGTCTGTGTTGGTGTCTGCCACTTCCCCTGGCTGTGTAAAGCCAAGTCTGTGATCCTGGTGTTGACTTTAGTTAGCTCCACCCCCTGGTGCTCAGTTACTCTCATTGTTCTGCTAAGGTGAGGGCTGCTGAGACACTTCTCTTCCTGCACTAGTCTCCTTCTGTCACCACAGGAAGGGCCCTTTCCCCCACTTTTCTTGCAAATGAAGCCCCCTTCTGGCTCCTCTGTTTCTCCTGAGGTTTTATTCTCTGGGTTTGTTCAAGGGAGAGATATAAGCCATTTTACCTGCACATCCTGGCTGCTGGGAGTCCAAGAAGGTGAGTTTCAAATCTTTAGCTTGTATTTTGGAGGCCACCGGGCTAGCTGCTCCCACAGGTGCTGGCTCTGAGTTCTGACAGACTCCCATGCTGGGCTGAGAGGCCTGGGGTTCGATCCTGGCCGTAGCTGGTACTTCCACCCTGGGCCTGTTCCTGTTGTGGCATTTTTCCCACCCAACGCTCTCCCAGACCTGCAGGCTGGCTGGATTCCTCTGCTGTTACTGGTTGGTTTGGTCTGGTGCTGATTCATGTGCCAGGCGCTCACACCCCTCTCAGTCTACTAGTGGCTTCCAACTCTCTCAAATCTGTTCAGATTCACTTTTATATATTTATCTGACAGGATTTGTGAGGGAGCTCCAGTAGTTCCTTCCTTTCACGGAGCCATCTTGGCTCCACGACCCCCCCCCCTCCATTGATTGTTTCTATGGTTTGTTGTTTGACCCACTCATTCTTGAGGATTAGACTATTAAGTTTGCAATTAATATTTAGTCTATCTTTCCATGGTCCTTTATTACAAATAATTTTTATTGTATCATAATTTGAAAAAAGTTGCATTGACTATTTCTGCCTTTCTGCCCTGGATAGTGAAGTTTTTATGTCCTAGTACATGATCATTTTTTGTGAATGTGCCATGTACGACTAAGAAAAAAGGTATATTCCTTTCTATCCTCATTCAGTTTTCTCCAGAGGTCTATCGCATCTACCTTTTCTAAAATTCTATTCACCTCCTTAACTTCTTTCTTGTTTATTTTGAGGTTAGATATATCAAGTTCAGAAAGAGCAAGGTTGAGCTACCCCACTAGTGCAGGTTTGCTATCCATTTCTTCCTGTAATTCCCTTAATTTCCCCTGAAAGAATCTGGATACTATACCACTTGGTGCCTATATGTTAATTAATGCTTTTACTTCATTATGTATGGTGCCTTTTAACAGGATATAGCTTCCTTCCTTATCTCTTTTAATTACATATATCCATGCCTCTCCTTTGTCTGAGATTAGGATTGCTACCCCTGATTTTTTTTTTACTTCAGCTGATGCATAATATAGTCTACTCCAGCCTTTACCCTGTCTGTATCCCCCTCTTTCAAATGTGTTTCTTGTAAACAACATATTGTAGGATTTTGGTTTTTAATCCATTCTGCTATCTGCCTCTAATATATGGGAGAGTTCATCCCATTCACAGTTATGATTACTATCTGTGTCTTTTTTCCATCCTATCCCTTACTTTATGCTTTTATTTCACCCTTATCCCTTCCCTTCCTCAAAAGAGTTTTGTTTTTGACCACCACCTCCCTCAATATTCCCCCCTTTATAGCCACCCCTTCTCTCACCCTTTTCCCTTATTACTTTTTCCTTTCCTTCTAATATCCCCCAGTTTTTCTCCCCTTTTCCCTCCTACTGCTTTTAGAGCAAAATTGATTTCTATAATTAACAGAGTATTTTATTCCCTCCTTGAACTAAATTCAATGATAGTAAAGCTCAAATATTGCTCTTCTCCCTCCCTTCTTTATCTCTACTATAACATGTTTTTGTGCCTCTTCATGTGGTGTAATTTACCATTTCCTGATTCCTCCTTACCTCTTTTCCCATTACAATCCTTTTACATCTCTTAATTTTTTTTAATCATCACATCAGTTAATTTATAACCACGACATCTGTCTATGTATATCCCTTTTAGATGTTGTACTAACTATACCACTCTCAAGAATAACAAATACCATTTTCTCATATAGGGATGTAAACCATTTACCCTTGTTGTGTAACAAGTTTTTTTTTTAATTTTTTTTCCTGTTTACCTATTTATGCCTCTTGTGTCTTGTATTTGAAGATCAAATTTTTCCATTGAGCTCTGGTCTTTTCATCAGGAACGTCTGAGATTCCCTTATTTCATTGAACGTCCATCTTCTCCTTGTCTGAAATATTATGCTCAATTTTGTTGGATAGTTGATCCTTGGTTGAATTCCAAGTTCTTTGCCTTTTGGAATATCATATTCCAATCCCTCTGATCTTTTCATGTGGAAGTTCCGATGCCCTATGTGACTCTGACTGTAGCTCTGTGATATTTGATTTTTTTCTTTCTGGCTGCTCACAGTATTTTCTCCTTGATCTGATAATTCTGGAATTTGGCTGTACTATTCCTTGGAGTTTTCAATTTGGGATGTCTTTCAGGGGGTGATTGGTGGATTCGTTCAATGACTATTTTACCTTCTGATTCTAGGACCTTGAGTGATTTTTTTTTTAATGATTTCCTGGAAGATACTGTCCAGGTCCTTTTTTTCATCATGGCTTTCCAGAAAACCAATAATTCTTAAATGATTTCTCCTGTATCTATTTTCCAGGTCAGTTGTTTTTCCAATGAGATATTTTACATTTTCTTCTATTTTTTCATTCTTTAAATTTTGTTTGACTGATTCTTGATACCTCATAGATTCATTAACTTCTACTTGCCCAATTCTACTTTGTAATGAATTGTTTCCTTCAGATAGTTTCTGCATCTTTCTTTCCATTTGGCCAATTTTACTTTTCAAGGAGACATTTCATCCCATTAGGTTCTGTAATTTTTCTTTTACCTCTCTAATTTGGCTTTTAAAATCCTCTTTGAGCTCTACCAGGAATGCTTTTTGGGCTTGAGATCAGATCATATTCCCTATTGAGGTTTCGGATGTGGATACAGTGTCAATGCTATCTGCCTCTGAATTTGTATCTTGATCTTCTCTGTCCCCATAATATGATCCAATGGTCTTTTTTTTTTTTACTTTTCTAGTTTGTTTCTTCATGGTGCTTGCCTTTTTCCTGGCTTTAAAAGTGAATCTCTGCTTCTGGAGCCCAGGGGACTCTGTCTTAAGCTTCTTGTGTTATGAGCTAGGGTCCTGGTTACTGCCTTTGTGTGCTGTGTCCCCTAGTTTTGACAGCTAGAAGCTATGTACTGCTGCATTTCATGTGGTGCTGAGCTGGAGTTGGCTCGTGTGTACCAAAATTGAGGAGCTTCTGAGTTTCCCTGGGGTTACACTGAAGCTCGCAGCATGAGGTGTGGGGGAGGGTGGTCTAGCTGCTGGAGGTCTCCTCTTCCTCTAGTGTTGAGCTATATAGCATGGGTGGCCTCAGCCATTGGTCTGTGCTGGAGTCTGCTAATGATCCTGACTGTGCAAAGGCACCTTGGGGTCCTGGTGTTGGTACTTAATGGCTCCACCAGCCTGGGGCCCAGGAACTCTCACTAGTTTCTTAAGGTGGGGCTTGATGGGATGCCTCCCTTACAGCAGCAAAAGGTGCCTAAAGCTTGGAACAACGGACTCCCTACTCTACAAGCAGTAACACCAAAAAAAAAAAAAAAAAAGCTCAAGGGTCAAATATTTGGCTGGGAAAATGACCAGGCAGCAAAAATGGTCTCAGATTCAGAGTCAGACTTTGAAATCTCTTTCATGACAAAGAAGACCAAAACATACAGGCAGAAGAAGTCAACAAAGTCAAAAGGCTACATCAAAAGTCTCCAAGAAAAATATGAATTGGTCTCAGGCCATGGAAGAGCTCAAAAAGGATTTGGAAAAGCAAGTCAGAGAAGTAGAGGAAAAATTGGGAAGAGAGATGAGAGTGATGTGAGAAAACCATGAAAAACAAGTCAATGACTAGCCAAAGGAGACCCAAAAAATACTGAAGAAAATAACACCTTAAAAAATGGACTAACTCAAATGACAAAAGAGCTCCAAAAAGCCAATGAGGAGAAGAATGCCTTGAAAGGCAGAGTTAGCCAAATGGAAAAGGAGGCCCAAAAGACCACTGAAGAAAACACTACCTTAAAAATTAGATTGGAGCAAGTGGAATCTAGTGACTACATGAGAAATCAAGATATTATAAAACATAACCAAAGGAATGAAAAAATGGAAGACGATGTGAAATATCTCCTTGGAAAAACAGCTGAACTGGAAAATACATCCAAGAGAGATAATTAAAAATTATTGCACTACTTGAAAGCCATGATCAAAAAACGAGCCTAGATATCATCTGTCAAGAAATCATCAAGGAGAACTGCCCTGGGTTTGTAGAACCAGAGGGTAAAATACAAATTGAAAGAATCCACCAATCACCTCCTGAAAAATATCCTAAAAAGGAAACTCCTAGGAATATTGTCGACAAATTCCAGAGCTGCCAGGTCAAGGAGAAAATACTGCAAGCAGCCAGAAAGAAACAATTTGAGGATTGTGGAAACACAATCAGGATAAAACATTATCTAGCAGCTTCTACATCAAGGGATTGAAGGGCTTGGAATATGATATTCTGGAGGTCAATGGAGCTAGGATTAAAACCAAGAATCACATACCCAGCAAAAATGAGTATAATGTTCCAAGGCAAAATATGGATTTTTAATAAAATAGAGGACTTTCAAGCTTTCTCAGTGAAAAGGCCAGAGCTGAATAGAAAATTTGACTTTCAAAAACAAGAATTGAGAGAAGCGTGAAAAGGTAAACAAGAAAGAGAAATCATAAGGGACTTGCTAATGTTGAACTGTTTGGTTTACATTCCTATATGGAAAGATGATATTTGTAATTCATGAGACCTCAGTATTAGGGGGTAGCTGAAGGAAATGTATGTATACACATACATATGTACATATGTACATATACATACATACATACATATGTACATAGATACATATATGTACACATATACATATACATATATGTGTATATATATGTGTGTGTATATATTACACACACACACACACACACACACACACACACACACACACATATATATATATGTATGTATGGACAGAGGGCACAGGGTGAGTTGAATATGAAGGGACGATATCTATAAAAACAGAATCAAATTAAAGGATGAGAGAGGAATATATTGAGAGAGGGAGAAAGGTAGAGATAGAATGGGGTAAATTATCTTACAAAAATGCGAAGAAAAAGCAGATCGTTTGAAAGGAAGAGGGGGCAGGTGAGGGGCAATGAGTGAATCTTGCTCTCATCAGATTTGATTTGAGGAGGGAATACCATATGCATTCAATTGGGTATATTACCCCACATGAAAGTAGGGGGAATGGGATAAAAATGGGGACAACAGAAGGGAGCGCAGATAAGGGAAAGAGGTAGTCAAAAAGAAACACTTTTGAAAAGGGACAGGGTCAAGGGAGAAAACTGAATAAAGGTGGACAGGATAGGAGGGAGAGAAATATAGTGATTTCCATAATGTTACATGTGTGGCTTATGTTGAATTGCTTGCCTTATTAGGGAGGGTGGGTGAGGAGGGAGGAGGGGAGAGAATTTGGAACTCAAAGTTTCAAAAGCAGATGCTCAAAAAAGGTTGTATTTGCATGCAACATGAAAATAAAATATACAGGCAATGGGGCACAGAAATCTATGTTGTCCTATAAGAGAGTAACTGGAAAAGGGATGGTAGGAGGGGAAGGGGGTTCGATAGAAGGGAGACCTGACTGGGGAATGGGGCAATCAGAATATATGCCACTTTGGAGTGGGGTGGAGGGTAGAAATGGGGAGAAAATTTGAAACTCAAAATCTTGTGGAAATTAATGCTGCAAACTAAAAAATACCAAATAAAAAAACAAAAAAAAAATGGATTAGGCCAAATGGTAAAAGAAGTCCAAAAGGCTAATGAGAAGAAGAATGCCTTAAAAAGTAGAAGTGGCCAAATGTGAAAGGAGGTCTAAAACCTTACTCATGAAAGTAATTCTTAAAAATTATAATGGAGCAAGTGGAACCTAATGCATTTCAGAGAATTCAAGCAGTAATCAAAGGAAACCAAAAGAATGAAATCATAAAAGACAATGTGAAATATCTCCTTGGAAAAACAGGTGACCTGGAAAATAGAACCAAGAGAGATAATTTTAAAAAATATTGGACTCCATGAAAGCTATGATTTAAAAAAAAAAAAGAGCCTAGACATCATCTTTCAAGAAATTGTCAAGGAAAATTTCCCCGACATCCTAGAACCAGAGGGGAAAAAGACATGTTAAGAATCCACTGATCACCTCCTGAAAGATATCCCAAAATGAAAACTCCCAGGAATATTATAGCCAAATTCCAGAGTTCCAAGGTCAAGGAGAAAATATTGCAAGCGACTGGAAAAAAAAAAAAAACTCTTCAAGTATGGGGGAGCAACAGTCAGGATAACACAAGATTTAGCAGCTTCTACCATATAGAATCAGAAGGCTTGGAATGTGATATTCTGGAGGACAAAGGAACTGGCATTACAACCAAGAATCACCTACCCAGAAAAACTGAGTATAATCCTTCAGGGGAAAGTGTGACATTCAATGAGATAGAGCACTTTCAAGCCTTCTTGATGAAAAGATGAAGTATTAAGGTAATTAGAAGGAGCATATGTAGCCAGAGGGCACAAGTGTGAGGTGAATATGAAGGGATGACATCTTAAAAAAATTAAAGGTTCAGAGGAATGTACCAGGAGAAAGAGAAAGGGAGAGGGAGACTAGGATAAAATATCTCACATAAAAGAGACCCAAAAAAGCCTTTTACTGTTGAAGGGAAGAAGGAGGAGGTGGAGTGGGTTGAGTAAACTTTGTTCTCGTCAGAACTGGTTAAAAAGAGGGAATGACATACTCCTTTTCAGGGCACACACACAATTTGATGTAGATATGTATCTTATCCTAAAAAGAATGCAGGAGGGGAAAGGCATAAAAGAAGGGTATGAGGTCAAAGAAGGGAGGGCAGATTAGGGGAGGGGTAGTAAGAAGCAAAACAATTTTGAGTAAAGACAGATTAAAGCAGACAGATTACAATAAATGAGGAGATAGAACTGAGGAAAATACAATTCATTTTTTTTCTTTTTCCTCTCTCCCTTTCTTCCTTCACAACATAATAAATGTGCAAATATGTCTAATAAGATTATACATGTATAGCATATATCAGATTGCATACTGTCTTCATTGGGGAAGGGAGAGAGGGAGAAAATATTGGAACTCAAAATCTTATAAAAGTGAATGTTTAAAACTATCTTTACATGTAATTAAAAACTAAAATACTATCATTACCACCACCATTCCCCCAAAAAGAAAAAAATTAGTGATATGGAGTTGGAGGCTGACCTGAAATCCATTTGGATGAAACACCATGGTGGGACTAGGGGATGGTGATGGAAGCAACAGCTTTTGGGACCTCTTAAGACTAAAATGGTAAAAGGACCTGACAACAGGTCACAAGAGGTTACATGGGACTCATGCTAGTACTAAACACAGGACCAGATGCTTTTTGGCAATTCTATTGCCTATGATTTCTGGGTCATAGTTCAAGGGTTGTAAGAAATACATTCATGAAAGAGGAATGGGGCCCCAGAAGAGCACTATTCCTTTTGGTCACAAAGGATCAGGGACCCTGAAGGACCATCTAATTTCCAGTCTGAAGGATTCAGGGAACCTGAAGAGTAATAGCACTTATGTATCCAATGGAGCAAGGGCCCTGAGGAGCAGTATCTCTTGTAATCCAAAGGGATTGGGGGCCCTTTCTGAGGAAGGAGATGAGTATAGATTAGGAAAGCAGTTACCATACCTCTACTCAGATCAAACCACCTTGGACACACTGAAAATTTCCAAGCCCCGAGAACTAGCTCTGAAAGTATCATTGTGAAAACATCTGTAGCTTAAAACAGTGTACAATCTCTAACTCCATGCCAGGAACAGAGTTGAGCTTAACAATAAACTTCAGAATAGGGTGGGAAATGAGGAAGGAAAATGGGTAAACAACAGAAAAAGAAGATGTCCTGAAAAAGCTATTATAGTGACAGGGATGATCAATTAACAAACTCAGAAAACGCTGAAGTCAATACAACTACAAGAAAACCTCAAAGAAAAATGGGAATTAAACACAGGCCCAACAAGAATCCCTAGAAAAGCTAAAATTATTTTCAAAATCAAGTAAGAATGGTATGTACAGAAATGAAAATGAAGAAAGAAAATTACAAAAAGACAATTAAGACCTTGCTAAAACAGCACAAAAATTCTGAAGAAAATAACACTTTAAAAACAGAATTGGCTAAAATCAAAAAGAGGTACAAAATTCACTAAAGAAAATGGCTCTTTAAAAAGCAGAATTGATCAAACAGAAAAGAGGTACAACAAGTCAAATAAATAGTTCCTTATGAATTAGAATTCAGCAATTTGAAGCTATTGACCACATGTGACATCAAGAAATAATTTTAAAAATTCAAAAGAAAGAAAAAAAGAAAATTTGAAATATCTCATCAAGAAAAAAACCTGAACTTACAAATATATTGAAGAGATACTATAGGAGTCATTAGATTATCAAAAGGCCATGATCAAAGAAAGAGATGAAATGTAATATGTCAAGAAATTATCAAGGAAAACTCCTCTAATCCCTGGGAATTAGACAGAGAAATAGAAATTCCAAAAATCTACTGTTCACCACCTGAGATTCGAAAATGAAAATTCCCAGGGATGTTATAGCTAAATTCTGAACTCCCAGGTCAAGGAGAAAATAATTCTTGCAGCCAGAAAGAAATCCATTACAATATCCTGGAACCATGGTCAGGATCCCACAAGTTTTAGTAGCTTCCATGTTAAATGAGTAGGAGCTTTGGAACATATTTCAGAATGCAAAAGATTCATAATTACAACAAAGAATAACCTACTCAGCAAAACTGAATGTAGTACTTCAAAGGCATAAAATGGATATTTTGTTAAATAGAGGCTATTCAAGCATTCCTGATGTAAAGGTCAGACCTGAATAGAAAATGTGCTTCCAAATACAAGGCTAAATTGAAACATAAAAAGAGTAAATATTAACAAGAAATCATAAGGGGCAGTATAATGATAAACTGTTTACATGGGAAAATGATACATGTGACTTCTAAGAACTTTTTAAAATCATTATTAGTACAGTTAGAAAAATTCTAAATAAAAAAAGGGAGTGAGATTAAGATGATTATGTTTGGATGATGTAAAGCAAATAGACTATCGAGAAGGAGAGATCCTGGGGAAATTTGGAAGGGAGACGAATGATGGGGAAAATTACATTACATAAAAAGGCAAACAAGGAAGAGATTTCATTATGGTGGGGGAAATGGTATGAGAGATGTTCAACAGTTGGGTCTCACATATAAATGGGTTCAAAAAGAGCAGATAGCTAGCTAGCTAGAGATATAGACATAGACATAGATGTAGATATAGATGTAGATATAGATATAAATATAGATACAGATATCACTTGGCAAGATAAATTTATTTTATATCACAGGGAAATAGAAGAGAAATAAGGGAAAGGGGGGAAAAGTGGGGGGAAAAAGAAGGTAATAGACAGAAACAAAACAGACTTTAGAGAGGAGACAAGCTGAAAAGATAGAGAAGGATAAACAAAAAAAATAGGATGGAGGAAAATGCTCATTCAGTAATTGAAACTGTGAATATGAATGGGATGAACTCATCATTAAAATGGAAGTAGATAGCAGAATAGAATAGAAAACAGAATTGAACAATGTGCTGTTTACCAGGAATAGTCTTACAACTTTGACACATACAGCTAAAATATATGTGCTGTTTACCAGGAATAGTCTTACAACTTTGACACATACAGCTAAAATATACTACTGAAGAAGAGTTTATCATGATTGAAGAGAAGCAAAGAAGGCAGGGGTCACAATCATGTTCTCAGACATAGTAAAGCAAAAATAGCACTAAACAAAGGAACAAGTGGTGAAAGAAAGATTCCAAAGTCTGAGACTGAATCTGGGTGTGTTTTCACTGGCTGGCCATGTTCCCAGCCAACTTACTTGATGCTTGAGTTTTTTGTTGGGGTATGACTGCTTGTAGAGCAAAGAGTACTTTGTTCCAAGCTTGAGGGGATGTGCCGTTGATTTCAGAACTATTTCTATACAGCCAGCTCTACCACCCCAGCACTCCTCCTTCCTCAAGAACCACCAACCCGAACCTGATGCAAATTTTCAGCAGGCTCTGCACTCCTACTCTGATCCACCACTTAATTGCTCCCACCAGGTGGGCCTGGGGCCAGAAGCAACTGCAGCTGTAGTTCTGTAGCTGCTCCTCCCCCGCTACCCCTGGGGCAGTGGCTACACTGTGAACTCTGTCCCCTGCAGCTTTTCTCACTAACCTTCTCTGTTGTCTTTGGTGTTTGTGGGTTGAGAAGTCTGGTAACTGCCGCAGCTCACTGATTCATGGCTCTAGGGCCTGTCCTGCCCGGCTCCTGGTCTGGTTGGTCCTGCTGCCTCCCACCCTGAGCTCTGCTCCTCTTCCACTCTGTGCACCATAGACCTCATCCAGCGACCATCCAGGCTGTCCTGGGCTGGATCCCTGCTTCCCTCTGCTATTTTGTGTGTTCTGCAGTTCTAGAATTTTTTCAGAGCCATTTTTATAGGATTTTGGAGGGACCTGGTGGGGAGCTCGTGCAAGTCCCTGCTTTCCAGCCGCCATCTTGGCTCCACCCCCGGAAGTCCCTCTGGAGAAAATTAAATGGGAATAAAAATAAATATAAATTTTTCACAGTGCAAATGGTACTTCACAAAAATCGACCTTGCATTAAAGCCTAAAAAGTCTCACAACCGCATTCAGAAAAACAGAACTATTAAATGAATGTTTCCAAAAATAATAAAATAAGAATTTTATTCAATAAAGGACTATGGAAATACATTAACATTAATGGGAAACCAATCTATTCGTAACAAATTAGGGGATCAAAAATCAAATCATAGAAAGAATTTTATTAATGAAGAAGATATTGAGACAGAATACCAAATTTTTTGATATGCTGCCAAAACAATACTTAGTTGAACATATATATCTCTAAACCTTTACATCAATAAAATAGATAAAGAACAGATCAAAAAGTCATTCATGAAATTGAAAAAAATACCCAAGCGGGAAAAATGAAATTAAAAATTCCCAATTAAACACCAAATTGGAAATCCTGAAAATCTAAGGAACAATTAATAAAACTGAAAATAAGAAATTGTTGAATTAATAAATAAAACTAGGAGTTGTATTTTATGAAAAAAAATAAAAATAGACAAACCACTGAATAATTTGATTAAAAGAAGAAAACTAAATTAAGAGTGTAAAAACTGAAAAGGATAAATTCACCACCAATGAAGAAGTTATTTTACTCCACTTCATGTGAACAAATCTGACAATCTAAGTGAAATGTAAGAATATTTATAAAAATATAAATAGCCTAGATTAACAGAAGAGGAAAAAAATATTTCAATAATGCTGTGTTATAAAAAGAAATTGAACAAACCAACCAAGAGTTCCTTAAGAAAAAAAAATCCTCAGGAACAGACTTATTCATAAATGAATTCTGCCTAACATTTAAAGAACAATTATTTCTAACATTTGGAAAAAAATAGGTAAAGATAACTCCTTCTGAATTACTTTTACAACACAAATATGATGCTGATACCTAAAAGAGAAAGAGCAAAAACAAAGTGAGGGAATTATACAAAAATTTCCCTAATGAAAATTGATTGAAATTTAAAAGAATAAATGTTATCAGGTAGATTAGAGCAATATATCACCAGAATTGTGAAAAATGCCCAGGAGGAATTTATATTAGGAATGTTGGGCTGGTTCAATATTAGGAAGACTCTCAGCATAATTGGCCATATCAATAATAAAACATGTAATTATCTCAAAAAATAGATACAGAAAAAGCTTTTGATAAAATACAACAATCATTACTATTAAAACATTGGAAAGCACAGGAATAAATGGAACTTTCCTTAAAATGATAATAACATGATGCATAGTATTAAATGGCCATAATAACCTCATGTTTGACAAAGCCTAAGATCAGAAATTTTGAGACAAGAGCTTTCTATTTAAATTTTTGGGAAATCCAGAATGCAATTTGACAGAAACTAGGTATAGAATAACATCTCACACTGTATACTCTGATAAGGTCAAAATGATACATAATTTAGATATAAAAGGTGACATTATGAGGAAGGAATTACATGCATTTTTATCTATATCTATCTATATGGAGCAGGGAATAACTTACATTTTGGATATATGAATAATAGAATAAATGATGACAAAATATGAGATAGAGAACATTATAGGATGTAAAATGGCAAATTTTGATTACATCAAGTTAAAAAGTTTTTTTTCCCCATCAAACAAAACCAAGGCAGCCAAAATTATAAGAAAAGCATTAAAGTAGAAAGGGGGGTGAAATTACGAGTTTCTCTAAGAAGGACTTGATTTCTCAACTACATGGAGAGCTGAATCAAATTTTAAAAATATGAGTCATTCCCCAGTTGATAAGTGGTCAAATGATATGAACAGGCAGTTTTCAGAAAAAAAAAAAATTAAAGCTATATTTAGTCATATAGAAATGATTTAAATCACTATTTATTAGATAAATTCAAATTAAAACTACTCTGAGTACTACCCCATACCTATCAGATTGACTAATATGACAGAAAAAGAAAATGAAAAATGTTGGAGGGGACTGGGGGAAATTGGCATACTAATGCTCTGTTGTTTGAGTTGCAAACTTACACAACCATTCTAGAGATCAGTTTGGAGTCATGCCCAAATTGTTATAAAGTAATTGACCCAGAAATACCACCATTCTGTCTGTATACCAAAGACATTGAAAAAGTAAAAGAAGCTACATGCACAAAAACATTTATAGCAGTTCTTTTGTGGTGGCAAAGAATTGGAAATTGAGATGTCTCTCAATTGGAGAATGGATGAACAAGTTGTGACATATAATTGTGATGGGGTACTATTGCGCTATAAGAAATGATGAGCAGAATGTTTTCAGAAAATCCTGGGAAGATTTAGATGAACTGAAACTAAATGAAATTAGGAGATCTATGAGAACATAGTACATATTAACAACAACAATGTACGATGATCAGCTGTGAATAGCAGTTCATCCCACGAATGCAATGATTTAAAAAAAATTCTGAAGGACTTTTGATGAAAAGTGCTATCTCCCTCCAGGGAATGTATATTTAGAATCTAAATAAATATTGAGATATGATTTTCTTAAATTTTAGTATGCTGAGGTCTCTTTTCTTTTTCTCTTTTTTTGGTCTGCATTTTCTTTGACAACATGCCCATAATGGAAATATTTTGCATGACCAACAATGTAGAATATAAATATAAATATTTAAATATATAATCATGTATGTATGCGTATGTGTGTATACATATATATGTATGTGTGCATATATGCATATGTGCATATTGTATGTATGTGTAGGTATATATACATACAAATACATACATTATATATGTATGCACATTACATACACACACATATGATGGTTTATTTTCTCAAAGAGAATGGAGTAAGGGAAAGAATTTGAAACTCAAAATTATAAAAAAGTTAAAATTTATGATTACAAGTAATTGACAAAAAAGAAAACAAAACTCAAGTTTGGAGACAGGGCATGTCACAATCTTCAGTTGTACATATTATAGCTATACATTGAAGGTTGGCCATGCTGAATAAAAAAGTACAATAATGATTAGAAAAAATTATGCATTGTGTTCTTTTTTAACTTCATTTTCCCATAGCTAATTATTTAAGTAAACATTTCTTTTTTTGAATCACAGCTTATGTGATTATTGTGATTGTATATATTTTTACTTTTGTTGGAGTGTCCTGTGTCTGTCATAGAATCATAGGACTTTAGATCTGAGAAGAATCTTTAAGTGGAACCTACAAACTATATAAATACAGAAATTGACCCAGAGAGATCACAGAGGCAGTTAAAGAAATGATCCAAGCCTGGCATCATGGATTATCCACTTCCAATTTTAGTGAATTTTCACATGATGGAGAAAGATTGATCCAATACACATAGCTGTAAAGGATCTCTGATCAAGATGTATGCACACAATTCTGAGAAGCTAAATGTTCCCTGAAATTTGAAAACATTTTGTAAGGAACTATTAGATGGTATAATTAGAAAATTATATGAAAAATCTGCCTTTATTCATTTTTCTTATGCCCTAGCAAATGATGGAAAGTCCTATGGGAAAATTGTGTTTTGGTAGAAAATTAATGTGAAATGCCCAAGGGAATAGATACTTTTAAAAAGGAGAGATTTTTAAAGTGTGATGTGCTATTAATGCAATCGATTTTTTTTTTGCTAGGAGGAAAAAAAAACCTCTGGTGCAAAATCATATTGTTCATCTATTTCAAAATCCAGTTCTAATTTACATACATAAATTTGAATTTCTAAGCACATATTTAATTAATTGAAATTATTATTTTATAAAATATAATTCATTATGGAGAGCTCAAAATCGAAAAGTATTAACCATAACCCTGTGCAGCCAATCAAAAAATATTCCTTAAAGATACAACTTAACCTTTTTATGACTTTATGAATACAGATAATGTCCTGGACAGAAAGTCCATATAAACTTCCAAATTTTCTTGAATATATGCATTCTGGTTAATGAGCCCATTATTTCCTTATTATTTTTATATTTAAATTATAGACTCTTTAATATATGTTATTTACTATTTACTATTCATGCAACATACACCCTTCAATTTCTAGAGTTAGAATACATTTTGTGAGGATATTTGTGCCTCCTACTTCTGTTACAGATGAGAGGAACCATTTTAATGGATTAATAAATCATGGAAGAAAGGATAAGACACAAAAGCTAAGAATTCTGGGGAAAAACTGGATTTGAAAGAATGCATATTTTTTGGGGGACAAAAGGTAAACTCAGATTTCAAGAGTTCACAGTATTCTACAAAATAGTTTTACTCTGGGGCTAGGAAACTGGTATGCAGCTAGCTATGGGTAACCACCAATAATCTGTTTTTAATGTTTTTTTTTTTTCTCCCACTCCATCGTCTGATTTGTGGGTATGATTCCACTCACATAGCTAAAATGTTCAGCTCCATCCAGAAGACTCACAAATTCACATAGCTAGCCTTATTCCCATCACCTCTCAGCTCTTAGCATAGTTCATGTCATAGGATCACTCTTGCATAAATGTTAATAAAATGAATAATGATGATTTGTGCTGAATGAGATAATAGTGAGTCTGATTTCTTTGTAGGAAGCAATACAATGGTGAACCCAGGCCAAAAGCCAAAATTTTGGCCAAATAGTTCAAATTCATTATCATACAGGACTAAGTAGAAGAGCTCAGTCAGAAAAGCAGAAATCTCCATGTAATAAAACAAGACAATGTCAAAATGATATAACAGTGCTAAGGACAGGTCTCGGTGAGCCTATTCTTCTGGCAATCATCTGAGACATTTTTTTTTTCTATTTTATCCTTGGAGACTGAGGGCTTGCTCATTGATCTACAAGAGAAATATTAATTCCTTTTAATCAAAGAAACCTTTTTTTGTGAGGAGCAGACTTCCTGAAATAGAGTGAAAGATTCTAGAAGTATTGAAATTGTAATCTTTACTCCAGTTGACCTCGCTTGACCTCTATCTGGTAATGAAATCAACATTTCCCCATCCTCTTGGGCTCAAAACATTGAGACAACCTCAGATTGTTCCCATGTTCCCCTTTCTTCCAAGAAATAACCAAGTCATCTAAATTTCAGTCACTTTTGTTGACTATAAACATTCTTTCTTGTTCTTGCTTGCCTTTTTCTTTTGCTCAACAATGCAAGAAAGTGAACCATATATTTATTGCCTCCCTCATCCAGCAATAGAGGAAAAATGAAAAGGAGAGAGGGGTATTCTTGCCACTCTGTCATATTAATGAGAGTTTTCTTTGCTTTCTCAAAAAGAAATCCAAAGTACAAGGGAGACAAGGCAATGATGGTCAGAAATTTACCAGCAATTAATAATAAATAATAAAATAAAAAATAGAAATAAAAAATAATTAATTAAAATTAATGAAAGTATAAAATTTCTTGGTTTTTTGTTTTCATTATTTTAGCCATCAAAATACTTAAAGTAAAATGAGACACACTCATATATACATACACAAATTTCTACAAGTCTGTCATATATGGAAAAAGTGGCTACTTAGAGGATACAGGGCCAACCTTGGACACAAGAAGACCTAGTTTCAATTTCTCCATCTGATGTATATTATCTGTGAAACATGACCTGTCAGTACTTCTTGCAAGTCTCTAAGTTCCTTTTAAAGCCAAGTATACTCTCTCAAGGAAAAAGTCATAGTTTACAACAACAAAAAGGATAATAAAATAATTATCAAGAAAAATAGCATCAGATGCTGCAACAACATATGTGTGTGTATTTTTACTTATTTGTTTATTTATAATTTTCTACTGTATGTCCCAGTACTTTTTGGTTCATCACTCCAATCAAGTTATTAAGTTGGCTACAGCTACCATTGTATGAAGAAAGCTACAAGTTCACAAAGTAAACACCTATCTTAAGTTCCTGACTCCCATTCTGGGACAGACAAGAATATCTTTTCACATCTGCCTAAGGGATAGTAAGCCTGATTTATGACATCATGCTTACTGGTTGTGTAGATTTCAGAAAGAAAACAAGCTAATAGAAAATGTATTTCCATTTAAGAACAAGTGCCTGTTGTCCCGTATATAAAGACCCATAGGACCACTTTGATATTCTGTTAATGTTAAGGATCTGTGTCTCAGCTGCATGGTTGCAAGCAGGGTAGAAGTTTTTGCTGTTTTCTTTGTATTTGCAGTGCTTCTCAGCACTAAGGCAATCAAGTGCCTATGAGTCTTGCCTGTGTTTCAATTAAGAGTCTTTGATTGAATCAAGAGTCTTTGATGACCTGCTTGGGTCACGAGAATACCTAAGTGACATGACTTTGAGTCACATGCTTGTGATGCTCTCTGACTCTGAAGAAGTGTATATATACTCTGAGGATAGCATTTTGCTTTGGGGGCTCACTCATTGGATGAGTGTTCCTGTGATTTCACCAGATGAGACTCTGGGTAGTCACTAAGGAGCCTCCCCCAGCTTTGAAAACCCAGATGTTGTTTCTCTCTCTGGTAACAATGTATGTATTGCTATGGTCAGACAGAAGCCTGTGCGTTGATTTGCGTTATTTTCTTTGTCTGTAATTTCTGTTTGTATTTGCTCTGAAGTCCAGGATTCTGGCTTAACCCCCTGAACTAAATGAATGATATATGTGTGTTTAATTAAAGTAATATTGTTAACCCTTTAAAGTTGCTTTCCTTAGAAGAGCAGATCTAAGAAACTGTGTTAGCAGACTTCCTGTGTGCTAGTGTTATTGGCTTTATACCTCCACAGCAGCTGCAAGCAGCATTGTTACTACATGCTGTTAGCACTTTCATTAGGAGGGATCAGCCATGAATACAAAGCTCTCTGGCCTGAGTGAATTTATCCTGAACTGAAAATGCTCTCGCACCCATAAATAATGTACTCCCTCGTGTTGAACAAGGCAAATATACTCATTTTTTTTTCTTTTACTAAATAAAGATGGCTTCAAATTCATGCATCTTTTTTTTATGTTTTAGGAACCTATACAAAAATAAACAGGAATTTAATTTCCTAAACCTTCATCTTACTTCACTTTCCAGTTTTAACCTGCATCTCTCCCTAAAAAGCTACCGAAGTTCAAGCCAAACTTAAATATTTGCAGATCACACAAAATGTGTATTTGTAAACATTCATAACATTGTTCATGCTATTCCTTTTGCCTATTATCCTTTGCAGTTCTGCCAAAGTCTATCTCTCAAAAGTTCATTGAAATTCCAGTTTTCCTTCCAATACAGCAATTATATATATATTTTTTTATTCAGGACTTACTATATAACAGGCACACTGCCAAAAAATGAGGGATAAAAATCCAAGCTTAAAGTTTCTCCTCTGAATATACTCAGTTTCTTTGCCAGTCTGCTATAGGGCAATTTGAAGATGAGGCAGCTGGGATCAGTTTCTCATCATTTACAAGGTATTGCTGAGACTCCTTTATCAGCTTTTTGCTAGAAAACCTGAGGAGTCAGGAGCCTTTCTTAAAAGGGGAGACAGTGTGTAGATAGAATTCAAATTCATTCTATTTAGCTATAGTTTTCTGAACAACAAAATGTCATACCACTAAGGAGTAAGGGTCTTTAATTACCCCAGTATCCATATGCCCTTCCCTATATGAAGGCTAGTACCAGGGATTTAACTTGCATAGGTATCACTAGGAGCCCCTCACTGCCACTTTTTTTTGCTTCTTTCACATGAGAACTGGACATATGACTTTGAAATGCCTGAGTGGGTATGAATGATGGTGGTATTATCTATTGGAGTGCGTACATTTGGAATAGCAGTAGGAGAAAGAGAGACAGAGAGAGGGAATGTGATCATGACTCTTTGATTGAATAATGTGTAGAGGTGGAATGTGAAATGTTAAAAACAACTTTATCAACTTTAGAGTAAAAAAAAGGACTATGTCAAAACTGTATTTGCGATCTTTACATCATTTGGGTCACAGAAGTTAAAATTATTTTCTGATTTTAAAAGTTTATCCAAGGGAAAGGCATTGAATCATATGATACCTCCTCCATTTTCTTCTTCTTTAGATAGGACTTTTTAATATCCCTGAAACTTGGGCAAGACCCACTCTCTAGGGCTCAGTTTTCTCATAAATAAAAAAAAATAGAATGGCTTACATAACTCCTAATATTCCTTCCAGCTATAAATCTATGAACCTCAAGTCCAATAAGCTTCATGTAATCCTGATCCTCACAGACATACTGCATTTGTTATGGTTGGATAAAATTTGTAATTCCCTTGGTTTCTGTGATATTGCTCAGTCCTATTTTTCTCCCCATATCCTTTAGTTCTTTCACTGGGTGCTGTTGTACATTTCACGTCCTAATAGTGAGTATTCCCAACAGATCTACATTCAGACCTTTATTTATAACTCCATTTGCTCACTGGTGAAATCGATCACTTTCTTGAAATCAACAATCATCACTGGATTAGTAAACCACAAAAATCCCTCTGTTGCTGATTTATTATTTCATACTATATATTCCTGGTTTTTCTTGGGGTAGAAGTGGATGAGAGAGTTCCAAAGATCAGAGTGCCTTTGCTTAATAAATTATTTCACTTTTGGGAAAAGATGGAAAAATTAGTTCATCCCTACTCTTATTTTTTTCCACTTCTCAACTATCTAAACGTATTCACATTTAAATTTTTCTCCATAAAATCATGCCTTTAACTTTTTATTGGATTCTTTAGTCTCCCCACTTTTTTCAGTTTTTTGCTTATGTAGCAAGTGTCGAAATTGTCTTCTCTCCTACTCCCTTTCTCCTAAAATGGCTTAGAAGAATGGTCATTAAGTTTAATATAAGTGTAGTATAGGTTAGGAGTAAATAGCTGTTGTATTTCATGCCCCATGTGGGAGCCTGCTTCTAGAAACACAAAATGAGCAGTACTGGAAGAACCTTGCTCCTAAGCTGTAACATGCACCAAAATTTTGTAATATTTTTGCTAGCTGTGTGATGAAGAATATTCTTTTTCCTAGGCTAGCAACTAGCAATAGAAATTAGGGGTGAAATGTGCCTTAGGGAACTCACTGATGATTGACAAATGAGAGAGAATAAACACCTAAATGGATGTTCAGCTGATCACATTAGAGAAGAGACATCCCAGTAATACTCATGGATACCCCTTTAACTCTGAGCCAGAGATGTAGAGTTCCTAATTGCAGTACAGTAAGGCCATAGCATCTCTCTACATACACATTTATATGTATACATACAGCTTTGTAACAAAAGTTCACTTTTCAATATAATCCTCTTTCTTGTAATTTTTTATTTAGGGGCATGCTGATTGTTAAACTAAAAACAAAAACAAATGTTGGAAGACATAAACATACTTCTAACATCCCAAATAGATTTGTGGGTTATTATAAATAGATATTTCCTGCAAAAACACATATCAAAACTCTTTTGAGTATGATACATGACTATAGTCTACATAACTGTCCATATATAATTTCTCTCTCATGCAGTTTTATCCATATCCTTACATAAACTTTGAACTGGGCTAACTTATATATCAGGACATTCCTTACATAGTCTTGACATTAGGAAAGTATCAGAAGAGCATGTGAGATATCCATTGGTCATGTGTCATTCTCAATACATGGCCAACTTAATTTCTCTCTTGATCACACATGCCTTTTATAATCTTTATCATTTTGCCCAAAAGATTTTTAATTTGTGTTGTTCATGCCTTTAATAAGCATCCTTATAATTGGATGATCCTTAACTGCAATTCTTTGTAGACTGCTGGAGTATTCTGACTTATATTCATATAACATAATCAGAAGATGATATACCTCAGAAACTGCCAAAGATACAACCAAAGTGGATTTGGTAGTGTGTAGAATAAAATAGAATTAATGAAGTAAAAAAAATTATTTCTTTAGACAATGTCATAATGCACTGTAGTGAGTAATAACTAATATCCCTCAAACCATATATTAAGGTGAAAGTAGAAGAAAGAGAAAGAGGAGAGAGCGAGAGCGAGAGAGAGAGAGAGAGAGAGAGAGAGAGAGAGAGAGATGTGAGACATATTTTGACAGCAGAAGTAAAAAAAGATGGCTACTAATTCTTCTCAAATAAGCACAACGAAGTGGAATATGACTCCAATGTTACAAACTTGAGTGACTACTTGGGTTGTGGTAGTCTCAACAGAAATAGGAAATTTTGGAAAAGTGAAGGTTTGTGTGGTGAGAGGAGCTAGAATAATGACCTCTGTTTCTAGCATGCTGATTTTGATATTAGAGTTAGTGAGAGCAATTTAAATTGAAAAATTGGAATAACCCTGAAAACATACCTCCAAAACTGAATTACCAAGAGAATTGTTGTAAATTGGAAGGGAGTTTTTTGAGGGTACAGGGGACAAGGGAAGGCTAACCATATTAATGCAGTTACCATTGATATGAAGTGATTTATCCATTTGTGTTTTGCAAGAAAAGTGACAAACTATCCATATTTTTGATACAGCAATCTTCCTAAGGGCATATCCTTGTAAGATATCAAAGACAAAACCATGTTCTAATATTTCCCCAAATCTTCACAAGTAATTTTTTGGGGGGTAGTTTATAAAGAACTGGAAATAATGAAGTGTATAGAAATTGCACAACTTTGATGGAATAAAATGGAAATAAACTGTTGCATGACAAATAAGGAATCCAGATAAAGATGGAATTTGTATGAACAGATGAAGAGTGAAATTGAATGAAACTTAAAAAAATATAAACTGATGACACAAGTGGAAATGAAAAGATGTCAAAAAGAAGAATATCTCAAATCAATTGAAAAGTCATGTAGCATAGATAATGAATACACCTCTCTCCTCCTGGAAAAAATTCAAGAAGTTTCTGAGTCAAAATGCTCTATACATAATCAGATGCAATAAATGAACACAGAATTTTTGCTTAATCATTTTTTCTTTGTCACAATGGGAGGGTAAATTCAGAGAGAGTAGGAAGAAGAGATATTTCCACAAATGACTGACATAAAAACAAAAGACCATCACTTTTTAAAAAGTAAGTAAAAGAGGTAAGGTAATTCAGAGAAAGAGACAGACAGACAGACACACAGATACAGAGAGATAAAGAGACAAAGAGAGACAAAAAGCAGAAGGCATAAAGCATGAGCTTTACTAGACATTCCCCTTGCTCTTATTGCCATGCATATCTATTTTCAGCCAACATTGCCTCTGAGAAATTGGATGAGGAAGGGGAAAGAAACAATGATGTCCCTCCTTCCTATGCCTTTGTGTTCACATGGGATGAGGTTAGAGTAAAGCCTGGTGGGGAAGTTTGGGCAGAACCATTCAGCTTTTGCACACCAGTATCTCCTTCTGATGTTCATTATTTATGGACCAGTTTGTTTAGTCTGATAAGTCCTGGCTCTTTCTGGTTCTTATAGAATAATGTTTTGTTCAGTTACTTGTATACTCTCTATAAACTAGAAAGTGAAAAAGTGTGAATAACATTGTATGGAATTTAAAAACAAATATTGAACTCAAGGCCAACATTAATACACCTTATATTATGAATAGTATCTATTCTAAGCAATGCAATATAACTTATTATGAATATAAAGCTTATCTAACACATGTATTTTTTTTTTCTGTGAGGCAGATCACAGCATTCTTGCACTTAGGAATATTAGACTGCCCATCGGCAATATGCTTAGGAGTAATTTAAAAACAAAAATCTCCAACAAAATGTTCAAAAATGCCAAAAAATGGCACTAAATTGACCATGAAAAGGACACTAACTTGTAGTATGAGTTGAAAGAATAAGGCAGAAGACTGCTTTTTATTAACAACAGCTGGGAATGTTTGGGAACCTCAATTTTTCACCCTATTCTGCATGTCCTCAAATGACTGCAAATAGCCAACAGGGATGACTTCCTTTCCATTTTGTGGTAAGGGCAATTTCCATTTGCACCCATTGAACCTGATGAAAACCAGATCAGGACTATGCCCAAAGGACTATAAATCCATGCGTACCCTTAGACTAAGCAATACCACTACGAGGTCTATATAACAATGAGATAAAAACAAAAAAGTAAAAGGTCCTATGTGTACAAAAATATTTGTACTAGCTCTCTTTGGGTTGGCAAAGAGTTTGAAATTGAGGGGATGCTCATCAGTTGGGGAATGGCTGAACCAGTTCTATATGATTGTAATGGAATACTGTTTTAAGAAATGAGAAGCAGGATGCACTCAGAAAAAAAAGATGGAAAGACTTACATGAACTAGTCGAAAATGAATTTAGCAGAAAAAAGTGAACACTATACACAGTAACAGCAATATGGTATGATCATCTACTATGAATAACATTGCCTATAAGCAATACAGTGATCCAAGATAATTCTACAGGACTTATTATGAAAGGTGCTGTCCATCTCCAGAGAAAGAACTGGTAGAGCCCGAATGAAGATCAATGATGTTTTTTCTTTACTTTATTTTTGTTGAGGTATTTTGTCTGTGTTTTCTTTCAAAAAATAACTTATATGGAAATGTATTTTTCATGACTACACATGTATAACCTATGTCAAATTCCTTGCCTTCTCAATGAGGGAATAGGGAGGGAGAGAATTTGGAACTCAAAATTTGAAAAAAGTTGTAAAAATTGTTTTAACATGTAATTGGAAAAAATAAATAAAAACCAGATCAGAAATGTGTGCTAGTTATGATGTGGAAATTTTTAGAAGCCTTTTGAGTTTTCAGTGGCTTTCCTGATATATGATTGAGATGTGGCACATATAATTCTTAAACATCAGAATTTAGATTGATGCTTTTTTATCAGAATAGAGTCTCACTGGGTGAAAATCACAAAAATTGTAGAATATCTGAAGCAACTTCAATCCATCATGAAGCAAAATATCATCAGTATTCTGAAAGGAATACAAAATCATATTTACTACCCTATTTTAAGTTCAAAAGTTTTCAGTGGAAAAAAGTAAATAGCTAAAATTTTCCTATTTGACATCTTTCTTCAGAACTTTATTTTTTTTCAGTTATCCTCTTTTCAAAAGCTATGGACCTCTAAGCTAAGTATGGGGGTTTAAAAAACCTCTTCGTTTGTACATGTGCACATATGTGTATATAAATGTGTAGATATTATAAATTTAATGTATATTGCATGAATATACACATATGAACATGCACCTATGTGTATTAAAAGTACAATGTCTTATGTATAGTAGTTGTTAATAATCATTGCTGAAGAAAGATTTATATTTATGTGTATGGGAGATTTGTCAATTCTGCTTTAGATATGTTGATTTTGAGATGTCTGTGGGATATTCTGTGCATTTTCAACAGTTAGAAAAATCCAAAAAATATATAAAATGTTACCATCTATCTTACAATTCAGAAAAAAATAGAAGGAGATTTAATTGGGGAGAGGCACTGTTCATTAAAACAATACATATACATCACATATACATATACATATAAACACAGAGCCTCACATGTACTTATTTATTTCATCTCACTTTATGCATTTTCATGTACTGTCCCCTATCCCTGGAAACTCTGCCATCAGATCTTTCCCTCCTAGCTTCCTTAGCTTCCTTTAAATCTTATCAAACATCCCACCATCTTCAAGATTTACTTATCCAGTGTTATCCCAATCAAACTACCAAATTTTATTATGAAGAACTAGAAAAAATAATAACAATATTCATTTAGAAGAACAAAATTTCCAGAATATCAAGGGAATTAATGAAAAGAAATGCAAGGCAAGGTGGTCTAACTGTACTAGATCTTAAATTGTATTATAAAGCATCAGTTGTGAAAACTATTTGGTACTGGCTAAGAAACAGTTTTGCATCAATGGATAAGTTAGGTACACAAGACATAGTAGTCATCGACTATAAACTACTGTTTGATAAACCCAAAGATTCCAGCTTCAGGAATAATAACTTACTATTTAACAAAAACTGCTGGGAAAACTGGAAAACAGTATGGCAGAAACTAGGCAGAGACCAATATTTTACACAGTATAACAAAATAAAGTCAAAATGGGGAATTTAGACATAAAGGTTGATACTAAAAGCAAACTAGGAGAGCAAGGAATAGTTTATCTGTCAGATTTATGGAGAACAGAAGAATTTATGACCAAACAAGAGACAGAAAACATCATGAAAAACAAAATAGATAATTTTGATTACATTAAATTGAATTTTTTTTCACAAAGGAAATGCAACCAGATTAGAAAGGAAGCTGAAAGCTGGAAAAAACTTTTTACAACCAGTGTCTCTGATAATAGCTTCGTTTCTAAAATATATTGAGAACTGATTCAAATTGAAAAGAATACAAGTCATTCCTCAGTTGATTATGGATCAAAGGATAGGAACAGGCAGTTTTAAGAGGAAGAAATTAAGGCCATCTATAGTCATATGAAAAAATGCTCTACATCATTATTGATTAGAGGAATGCAAATAAAAACAATTCTGAGATAACACGTCACACCTATCAGATCAGCTAACATGAAAAAAAAACAGGAAAATGATAAATATTGGAGAAAATATGGGAGAAACAGAAAACTAATGCATTATTGGTGGACTTGTGAACTGATCCAAAAATTCTGCATAGCAATTTGTAACTATACCCAAAGGGCTATAAAACTGTGCATACCCTTTGACCCAGAAATATCACTTCTAGGTCTGTATTCTAAAGAAATCATAAAAATGGAAAAAGGACTCACATATAGAAAAATATTTATAGCATCTCTTTTTGTGGTGGCCAAAAATTGAAAGTTGAGGGGGATAACCATCAGTCAGGGAATGGCTGAAGAAGTTGTGGTATATGAATGTAATGGAATATGATTATTCTATAGGAAATGATGAGCAGGTTTACTTCAGAAAGACCTGACAAGATTTACATGAACTGATGCTGACTGAAGTCAGCACAACCAGGATGACATTGTACACAATAACGGAAACATTATGCACTGACTAATTTCAATATTCTTAACTCTTCTTAGCAATTCAAGGATCTAAGACAGCTCCAAAAGACCCATGATAGAAAGTGCTCTCCACATCCAGAAAAGAATTATGGAATCTGACTGCAAATCAAAGCATATTACTTGCTTTCTATTTTTTATTCTTTTTTTTGGTTCCTCCAATTGGTTTTAATTCTTATTTATGACATGATTAATTGTAAACTATGGTTAATATGAATATATATATAATATGTGTATATATATATATGTATATATATATATGTATATATAGAGCACCTATATCATATTGCATGTCTCCTTGAGCTAACGGTAAGGGAGGAAGGGGAAGAAAATTTGGAACTCAATATGTTATGGAAGCGAACGTAGCAAATTAATTAATTAATTAATTAAAATAAAAAATATATAAAAAGAGAAGAAATAAGTTTTCAAAGTTTTTTTTTAAATCAAGACATCTTCACAGTCATATAAGTAATGAAAAGTACAGAGGATAGAAAACAATTAAAATTTTTGCTATTTTTAAAATGCTTTCAGTAGAATGAATTTAAATCTACGTATCTTAGACAAAGATCTTTCCACATTTGTAAAATTGATGACAACTATTAAGTGATTCATATCAGCTAAGGTGTCAACTAAGTGGCCCATTTAGTAGAGTCCTGACCATGAAGTTAAGAACCTCTAAATTCAAATCTGGCCTCAGGCAAATTCTAGCTGTGTTGCTCTGGACAAGTAATTTAATCTTTGTCTTAGGATCTTCATCTATGAACTGTGGGTGATTACGACACCTTCCTCTCAGGGTTATGAGAATGAAATTAACTGGCTTTTATAAAGAACATTTCAAACCTTAAATTACTATATAAGAATTAACTATTATTATTACTGCTTAATAGGAAGACAAATGCTCACCTATGTGTTGTGTGCTCACAAATGTGTCATATAAAATTTCTTCATGGAATGCAAATAAAAACATCAAAAGCTATCATTAAATGATGTTTTCTAATTTACATTGAGACCAAAATTTTTCATGTGAATCTCAAGTTTCTTGATTTCCATTAAAACTTAGAGTCACCTGAAAGAAGTCAGATATATCTTTCCCTTCTCAGAGGAAAAACAAGTTGATGAGAAACATTGCTCACATTACAACAAACAGTTCGACACAACCCATAAAGTAAATCAATTAACACAAACAATCTAGCAAAAATTAATCAAGCAACAGTTATTCAACAAGCCTTTACATAGAATTTACTTTGGGCTAGACATTGTGTTAAGTTCGGGGAATGAAAATACAAAACAAAAGAAAGACAACCCTTATCTTCAAGGACCTTATATTCTGATGTGAATCTTGAAAATGAAGAATTTCTGGGACATTATAGAGAAGTCCAGAATAGTTGAAGTCTTCTCTAAAGTGAAATCATTTGGGGCAGGAACAAAATGGTGGAGTAAAGGCAGGTGATGGCCTGAACCCTTCCTAATCGCCCTTTAAACAACATTGAAATAATGCCTCTAAATGAATTCTGGGAGAACAGAATTAAAAAGGATGGGTTGAAATAATTTCCCAGCCTAAGACAACTTAGGAGATCAGCAAGAAATGTCTGTGTCACTGTGGTGAGAAGTGTAGTCCAGTACAGGCTTCCCTGGCCAAGCCAGCAGCAAAGCTCAAAGTCTTGATGTAATCCAGTAGCAGTCACTGGCTACACCAGGCAGCCAGTACCAGTCCAGGAATGATAAAATGGAGATAATTGCATAGGCAGCAAATGCTTCTGGAGCTCTCAACCCACAGATGGTAAGGGGAGCAGATGACTGGTCAGAAGGGAATTACTAGAGGCCATTTGCTGACATTGGGCACAGAATTCTTTTCTACTTCATATACAGGGTTCTATGTCATAGTCCCAGGGGAAGGAGAATGACTAGCAAGAGTAGGGACCCTGGTCAGAGTTCCAGTATGGAAAAGAGTGATTGCAGTCAGTTACCAATGAGGACACTGGCGAGGAGAACATTGACATCATTAAATCATACTGCCACTACACTATCTCTGAACACAGAATCACAAAGAAACTCGAGGTTTGGTACAGTGTATTTTCACTTCAAGAGCAAAATCCAACTTTGTCATAGAGTTAAAAGTCAAGAGATAAGCTAGAAAAATGAACAAATATCAAGAAATACTGACCTTTGAAAATTACTGTGATAAGGAGGAAGATAAAAGAAAACTCAGAAGAAGATACTGAGGACAAAGCAATTATATGCGAAGGCTCACAGGAAAAAGGGTGTTGGTCTTTGAACCTGGGTGAGCTCAAAAATATTTTAAAAATCAAATTAGAGAGAAAGGAATATAGGGAAAATAAGTGCAAATGATAAAAGAAAGAGTCAACACCTTGGTAAAGGAAGCAAAAAAGATACTGAAGAAAATAACACCTTAAAACCAAATAGGCCACATGGTTAAAAAAATATAAAAATCCAATGAAGTGAAGAATGTCTTAAAAAGCAAAATTGACCAAATAGGCAAAGAAGTATAAAAATTCATTGAAAAATATACTGATCACCTCCTTAAAGAGATCCCAAAATGAAAACTCTTAGGGATATTATAGCTAAATTCCAGAATTCTCAGGTTAAGGAGAAAATAGCAAACAGCCAGAAAGAAACAATTCAAATGTAAAAGAGCCACAGTCATGACTACACAGAACTTATCATCTTCTCCATTGAAGGATCAGAGGGACTGGACTATAATATTTCAAAAGGAAAAGGAGTTTATATTACAATAATCAGATACCCAGCAAAACTGAACATAATTTGGGGGTGGGGGGAATCGACATTCAGTGACACTGGGCAGTTTCCATTTTCCTGAAGAAAAGACCAGAGCTTGAAAGAAAATTCAATTTTCAAATGAAATCCTCAAGAATAACATAAAAAGATAAACATGAAGAAATAAGTTTTATTCAATTTGATTAAACTGTTTATATATCTATATGAGAAGATGATACTTGTACCTCTTAAGGATTGTTTATCTATTAAGGCAGTTAAAAAGAGTAAACATAGATTGAGGGAGCAGATATAAGTTCGTTTTGATGGAATGATTAAAAACATTAAGGGGCAGAAAAGAAGATTGCCCTGAGATAAGAGGGAAGGAAGAGGCAAAATCAAGAAAATTATATCACATGAAGAGGCAAGAAAGACCTATTACAGTAGAGGGAAAAAAGGAAGGCTGTTAGCATTGCTTGAACCTTACTCTGATCTGATTGTGCATTACTCATAGCAGCTGCTATGAATATACACAAGTATTCCCAGGGTTGGTTCACAAAATATAATAAACTCTTCTCCTCCAAGACTAAACCAAAATATTTATTTGGAACATTGCTATTAAGATACCAGAAGGTAACATTTAGCAAGGTATCCGTCACCAATCCAGGGAGTGCAGACATCTCAAGAATCCTTTCTGTCAAGATATAACATGAAGGCAGAATTCATGATTTCAAAGAAAATCATAAATATGCTGGAATGGTTCAGAATCATAGGATATAAGGAATTCTCTAAGTAGAAGGCAGAGGAATAAAGCATTCATTGAAGCTCCAAAGTAGCAGTCCCGCAGGCAAGTGTACCCAGTTTGATATCCTGTCCAAAAGCTTCCAGGCCCAATAAGTAACACAATAACCTCAAGTAACAATGCCTCACAATAGTAACCAGGAGGTTACAGAAAAAGCATTATTACAGTAAGCCAAATCATATTCGTGCTTTCCCTGCCTCCAATACTAGGGCCCTCCAGTAAGAAGATTACCCACTGGCCTCAAGCACTTGCTCAGCACTCTGCCATCTGCACTCGGGTCAGTCCTGCTCTCAGTAGTGCCTGCTGCTTCAGCTTCTTCTGCTTTGGCTTCTGGTGCTGTTGCTTCTGCCTCTCCTCCTTCTCCTGACTCATCCATGTCTCAATCTCCAAGCTGTGTTTTCTCTTTTTATACAGTCATTAGTTGTCATCCAGTCAACTAGAATGTATTCTGAGGGACCAGAAACCAGGTACCCACTATTGTCTCTGCTCTTTGCAACTCCCCTTAGGACCCAGGGGGCTTCATGCCCACATCAGCCCAGCACCTAACAGCTAAGGGCCTTGGGCCTACTTGGCAGTGGAGATACAAACAGACCACCCTTCACTGGCCCCACCTGGAGCCCCAACTGCAGCCTATTCAATGGGGGGGGAGGGGGCAGAGGGAGGGGATATCTTCTCATCTACTGATGGCCTTAACACAAGCCTCTGTGAAATCAAATTCCTCAAGGAAAGTTCCTCCCTTTCACTCCATTTCTCTCTCCACCTGTTTCTCTCTGCCCACAGCTCTCCCTCCAAGCAATACTACACACACACACACACACACACACACACACACACATATATATATATATATATATATGTGTGTGTGTGTGTGTGTGTGTGTATACATATTTGGTTTAGTTAATTAATTAATTTAATTAATGAAATAATTTAGGTTGAATCATCACTTTTATTGTTAATTATTGTAAACTACACAATCAAAATACCATGTTTTTTATCAAGCCAGAAAAAATAATAACAAAATCCATTAGGAAGAACAAAAAGTCAAGAATGCCAAGGGAATTAATGGAGAAATATGAATGTTGGTGGCCTCGCCAATCATGAGAACAATCTGTAACAAGCTAAGAAATAGAGCGGTGAATTAATGGAATAGGTTAGGTACATAATGCACAGTAAGAAAGGACCAGAGTCATCAAATTTTTGATAAGCCTCAAAGTCCAATCTTTTGGCCCAAGAAGTCATTATATGACAAAATCTGCTTGGAAATCTAGAAAACAGTTTAAAAGAGACTAAACTTTGACGAACTTCTCATACCATACACTGAGTTAAGGTCAGAACAAGTACATGATTCAGACATACAGAGTAATACTATAAGCAATTTTGGAGACCATATAATAGTTTACATGTCAGATATATGGAAAGTATTAAAATTATGGTAAAAAGAAGAGATAGAGAGCATTATAAGGTATAAAATGGATGATTTTTATTGTGTAAATATTTTTTTTTTGGTTTTTTGGCAGTGCAATTGGAGTTAAGTGACTTGCCAAAGGTCATACAGCTATTACATGTGTCAAGTGTCTGAGGTCATATTTGAACTCAGGTCCTCCTGACTCCAGGGCCAGTGCCCTACTCACTGTGCCACTTAGCTGCCCTTATTGCATAAATTTTTAAAAGGTTTTGCACAAATAAAACCAATGCAACTAAGATTAGAAGGAAAGTAAAAAGCTGGGGGAGGGGGAGCGAAATTCATCAAGTGTCTCTGATAAAGGCCACATTTCATTTTCTTCTCTTTTCTTTTTTTTTTTGGAGGGAGGGAAGACAGAGCAATTGGCATTAAGTGACTTGCTCCAGGTCACACAGCTAGTGTGTCAAGTGTCTGAGGCCAGATTTGAACTCAGGACCTCCTAACTTCAGGGCCAGTGCTTTATTCACTGTGCCACCTAGCTGCCCCCAAGGCTTCATTTCTTTTTTTTATTTTTCTATTAATTTTTTTTTATTTTTAGTTTACAACACTCAGTTCCGGATGATTTTGAGTTGCAGATTTTCTTCCCCTCCCATCGCCTTCTCTCCAAGATGGCATGGAATCTGATATATCTTCTACGTATAACTTCGCATTAAACTTATTTACACAATGGTCAAGTTGAAAAGAAAAATTATGACCAATGGAATAAATCATGAGAAAGAAGAAACAAAAAAAAAAAAACAACAAAAAAGGAGAGGAAATAGTTTGCCTCAATCTCCATTTAGACTCCATAGTTCTTTCTCTGGTTGTAGATTACTCTCTCCATCATGAGCCCTTTGGAATTGTCTTTAAAGCTTGTATTGCTGAGAAGAGCCAAGTCTATCAAGGTTAGTCATCACAGAATCAATATATCTGTGGTTGTGTATAATGTTCTGCTGGTTCTGCTCCACTCACTCAGTATTACATCATGTAGACTTTTGCAGGTTATTATGAAGCCCATATCTTCCCCATTTCTTACAGCACAATGGTATTCCATTACATACATAAACCACAACTTGTTGAGCCATTTATCAACTGATGGGCATTCCCTTGATTTCCAATTCTTTGCTACCACAAAAACAGCCTCTATAAAGATTTTTGTACATATAGGTCCCTTTCCCATTTGTGTGATCTCTTTGGGATACAGCCCTAGAAGTGGTATTTCTGGATCAAAGGGTATGAATATTTTTATACCCCTTTGGGCATAGTTCCAAATTGCTCTTCAGAATGGCTGGATCAATTCAGCACTCTAGCAGCAATGTAAGAGTGTTCCAATTTTTGCACATCCTCTCCAGCATTAATCATTTTCCTGTTTTGTCATGTTAGCCAATCTGACAAGAGAGATGTGGTACCTAAGAGTTGTTTTGATTTCCATTTCTCTAATCAATAATGATTTGGAACATTTTTCATATGTCTATAGATATCTTTAGTTTCTTCCTCTGAAAACTTCCTGTTCATAACCATTGACCATTTCACAATTGGTGAATGAATTATATTCTTACGAATTTGCCTCAGTTCCCTGTATATTTTAGATATGAGGCCTTTATCAGAGACATTTGTTGTAAATATTTTCTCCCAATTTTCTGCTTCCCTCTTAATCTTTGTTGCATTGGATTTTTTTATAAAATTATTTTTCAATTTTACATAATCAAAATTATCCATTTTTAATTTGTAATGGCCTCTATTTCTTGTTGTGTCATGAATTCTTTCCTTTCCCATAAATCTGATAGGTAAACTATTCCTTGTTCTCCCAAATTGCTTACAGTATCAGCCTTTATTCCTACCCAAGGCCTCATTTCTTTTTTTAATATTTTATTATTTATTTAATATTTTTAGTTTTCAGTTTTGATTTCCGCAAGATTTTGAATTACAAATTTCCTCCTCATTTCTACCCTCACCCTTACTCCAGGATGGCATATATTGTGATTGCCTCATTCCCCAATCAACCCTCCCTTCTGTCACCCCACTGTCCCCCCAATCCCCTTTTCTCTTACTTTCTTGTAGGGCAAGGTAGATTTCTATGCCCCATTGCCTGTATATCTTATTTCCCAGTTGCATGCAAAAACAATTTTATTTTGAACATCTGCTTCTAAAACTTTGAGTTTGAAATTCTCTCCCTTCTTCCCTCCACATTCACCCTCCCTAAGAAGGGAAACAATCCAACACAAGTCACACATGTATCATGAAAAACCCTTCCACAATACTCATTTTGTGAAAGACTAATTATATTTTGCTCCTTCCTATCCTGTCCCACTTTATTCAGTTTTCTCCCTTGACCCTGTCCCTTTTTTGAAAGTATTTGCTTTTGATTACCTCCTCCCCCTATCTGCCCTCCCTTCTGTCATCCCCCTTTTTTATCTTCTTCGTCCTTCTTTCCTGTGGGGTAGATACCCAATTGACCGTGCATGTTATTTCCTCTTCAAATCAAATCTGAGGAAAGCATGATTCTCTCATTCCCCCTCACCTGCCCCTTGTTCCCTTCCTATAGAACTGCTTTTTCTTGCCACTTTTGTATGAGATAATTTGCCCCATTCTGTGTCTCCCTTTCTCCCTCTCTCAATATATTCCTCTCTCATCCCTTAATTTGATTTTTTTAGATATCCTCCCTTCATATTCAACTCACCCTGTCCCATCTGCATATATATGTATGTATGTATGTATGCATGTATGTATATTTGTATATATGCATATTCCCTTCAGCTACCTTAACACATGAATTACACTAACCCTAACATATGAATTACACATATCATCTTTCCATGTAGAAATGTAAACAAAACAGTACAACTTTATTAAGTCCCTTATGATTTCTCTTTCTTGTGGATCATTTCATGCTTCTCTTGATTCTTGTGTTTGAAAGTCAAATTTTCTATTTAGCTCTGGTCTTTTCACAGAGAAAGCTTGAAAGTCCTCTATTTTATTGAAAATCCATATTTTGCCTTGGAGAATGATACTTAGTTTTGCTGGGTAGGTGATTCTTGGTTTTAATCCTAGCTCCATTGACCTCTGGAATATAATATTCCAAGCCCTTCGGTCCCTTAATGTGGAAGCTGCCAGATCCTGTGTTATCCTGATTGATTTTCCACAATATTCAAATTGTTTCTTTCCGGCTGCTTGCAGTATTTTCTCCTTGACCTGGGAGCTCTGGAATTTGGCAACAATGTTCCTAGGAATTTTCTTTTGGGGATCTATTTGAGGAGGCAATCTGTGGATTCTTTCAATTTCTATTTTACCCTCTGGCTCTAGAATATCAGGGCAATTCTCCTTGATAGTTTCTTGAAAGATGATATCTAGGCTCTTTTTCTAATCATGGCTTTCATTTAGTCCAATAATTTTTAAATTATCTCTCCTGAATCTATTTTCTAGGTCAGTAGTTTTTCCAATGAGATATTTGACATTGTCTTCCATTTTTTCACTCCTTCGGTTCTGTTTTATAATATCTTGATTTTTCATCAAGTCACACTGGCTTCCAGTTGCTCCAATCTCATTTTTAAGGTAGTATTTTCTTCAGTGGTCTTTTGGACCTCCTTTTCCATTTGGCTAATTCTGCCTTTCAAGGCATTCTTCTCCTCATTAGCTTTTTGGAGCTCTTTTGACATTTGAGTTAGTCTATTTTTTAAAGTGTTGTTTTCTTCAATATTTTTTTCAGTATTTTTTTGGGTCTCCTTTAGCAAGTCATTGACTTGTTTTTCATGGTTTTCTTGAATCATTCTCATTTCTCTTCCCAATTTTTCCTCTACTTCTCTAACTTGCTTTTGCAACTCCTTTTTGAGCTCTTTCTTCCATGGCCTGGGACCAGTTCATTTTTTTCTTGGAGGGTTTTGTTGTAGGCTCTTGGACTTTGTTGACTTCTTCAGGCCATATGTTTTGGTCTTCTTTGTGACCAAAGAAGGATTCCAAAGTCTGAGTCTGAATCTGGGTGTGTTTTTGCTGCCTGGCCATGTTCCCAGCCAACTTACTTGATGCTTGAGTTTTTTGTCGGGGTATGACTGCTTGTAGAGCAAAGAGTACTTTGTTCCAACTTGAGGGGATGCGCCGTTGATTTCAGAGCTATTTCTATACAGCCAGCTCTGCCGCACCCGCACTCCTCCTTCCTCCAGAACCACCAACCCGGACCTGATGCAAATCTTCAGCAGGCTCTGCACTCCTGCTCTGATCCACCACTTAATTCCTCCCACCAGGTGGGCCTGGGGCTGGAAGTAACTGCAGCTGTAGTTCTGTAGCTGCACCTCCCCCACTGCCCCTGGGGTGGTGGCCGAACTCTGTCCCCCGCAGCTTTTCCCACTAACCTTCTCTGTTGTCTTTGGTGTTTGTGGGTTAAGAAGTCTGGTAACTGCCACAGCTCACTGATTCAGGGTGCTAGGGCCTGTCCTACCTGGCTCCTGGTCTGGCTGGTCCTGCTGCCTCCCACCCTGAGCTCTGCTCCCCTCCACTCTGTGCGCGATAGACCTCATCCGGTGACTATCCAGGCTGTCCAGGTCTGGATCCCTGCTTCCCTCTGCTATTCTGTGGGTTCTGCAGTTCTAGAATTTGTTCAGAGCCATTTTTATAGGTTTTTGGAGTGACATGGTGGGGAGCTCATGCAAGTCCCTGATTTCCAGCTGCCATCTTGGCTCCACCCCCGGAAGTCCTATTTGACTGATTCTTGATGACTCAAAGGGTCATTAGTTTCTACTTGACCAATTCTAATTTTTAAAACATGGTTTTCTTCATTTAGCTTTCATACCTCCTTTTCAATTTATCCAATTTTACTTTTCAAGGAGTCATTTTCTCCAATTAGCTTCTGTACCTCCTTAACCATTTCACCAATTTTACTTTTTAATTATTTATTCTCATCAGTGATTTTTTTCTTTTTTTTACCTCTCTACTTTGGCTTTTAAAATCCTCTTTGAGCTCTTCCAGGAATTTCTTTTTGGGATTGAGACCAATTCATATTCTTTTTTGAAGTTTCAGATGTTGATATAGTGTCAATGCTTTCCTCTTCTGAATTGGTATTTTGATCTTATGTGTCTCCAGAATAAGAATCAATGGTCCTTGCTTTTTGGATTGCTTCTTCAGGGTGGTTGGCTTTTATATTTGGCTTTTTAAGTGGATCTCTACTTCTGCGCCCCAGAGGGCTCTGTCCCAAATTTCTTGTTTTGGGAACTAGGGGACTGGTTACTGGCTTTGTGTTCTGTGGCCCCTGATTTTGTCAGCTAGAGGCTATATAATGCTTCCACTCAGCTGGTGCTGAGGTAAAACTTACTGGTTTTTGCCAAGGATAGAGGCCAGTGAAGTCTTACTGCGTTTAACCCTGGGGTTAGAGCATGAGGTGTGGGAGAGGGGTGGTCTAGCTGCTTGAAGTCTCCTCTTCCCTCTTGGGCTGTGCTATAGCACTGGTGGTCTGTCTTTGTTTGTACTGGCTTCTGTTAATTCCCTTGGATGTGCAAAGGCTTGCCTTGTGTCCTTGCGATGGCACTTGTTGATTCTATTCCAGCAGAGATTTACAAGGTAGGGGGTCCATTGGTCATAAAAAAGCTGACTGAAATTTTCCAGATAATATGGCAAGAGGAGGTAATCCACCAGGATGCCTCCATTTTCCATCTCTATAAAAGTAAAGGAAATAGTTTGTCCTTTGGCAATCACAGGGGCTCTATTTCTTGGTCTTTGCAGAGTCCTCTCTAATAAGCTGATCCTTCACCTGGAAGATTGTCATCTACCTGAGGATCAGTGTGTCTTCAGAAAGGGCCAAGGAATGGTTGATATGGTGTTTGCTGCCCAACAACTCCAGGAGAAATGCCAGGAGCAGAACAGAGGTCTCTACACAATGTCTGTAGATCTGACCAAGGCCTTTGATACTGTTAGTCATGATGACCTATAGAAAAGTATGTTAAAAATATTTATAGCAGCTCTTTTGTGCTTGTAAAGGTTTGTAAATTGATGTTATGCCCATCAGTTGGCGAATTGCTTAACAAGTTGTGGCATATTGTAATGGAATACTATTCTGCTTTAATAAACAATGAGCAAGATTCTTTTAGACAAACCCTTTGGAAAGCTTACATAAACTTATGCAAAGTAAAATGAGTAGAACCAGGAGAACATTGTACACAGTAACATCAACATTGCACAATGGTTATCTCTGAATTAACTTAGCTATTCTTAGCAAAACAATGATCGAAGACAATTCCAGAGGACTAATGTTGAAAATGTTTTCCGTCTCTAGAGAAGAACTGATGGAGTCTGAATCCAGATTGAAGCATACCAATTTTTTTTTCTTTCTTTGCTTTTGGAGTATTTTTTTCTGGTTTCTGTTTTCTTTCAAAACATGACTAATATGAAAATACATTTTATGTGCTTGCATTTGTTTTGTCTTTATTGTATTGTTTGCCATATTAGGATTGGGGAGGGATCATGAGGGATGGAGAGAATTGGAAACTCAATTAAAAAAAACACTGTCAAAAATGTTTCTTTATGTGTAGCTGGTAATTTAAAATATTAAAAAGTTTTAAAATAAGTGAATTAATTTAAGAATGTTGTATTAATTAAAGTAGAAAATGGAAATACATTAATTTGCATCAGATAATAATGTCCTAATTATGCTCAGTTTTAATCAGGAATTTTAATATTTAAACATGAAATGCTATGTAATATTTTACTACAGATCAAAATGATGAGGGCATAAAAAGATTGGAGTCACTGTGCTAAATTACTTTAATGATATTATCTGAAAAGCTGGCATTGACTCCCACAGGCCACAGTAGTGTCCTTTAATGTACTAACACCACTTCCAATAGCAACAATTTATATAGAAATTTCAGATGTACAATGTTTTATGTATGTTCTCATTTGAGTAACATAATAATTATAAGAGATATGAGCTATTAGTGTCCTCATTTTACAGATTCTCAAACCAAGACACTGAGAGTTTGAGTGACTTGTCTAGATTGACATAGCTAGAATCTGAGTGAATTGAAACTCAGGTCTTGGTAATTCTAAGTCCACTACTGTGTGAACTACACCAGCTACCTTCTTCATGGCACTTTAATGATATTTTGCAGGATACCAAATTATTCTAGTTGTTCTCCATATGGATATGTGTGTTTGGTGAGCTCAATATTTATTGATTTTTTGGTTGTTTATGTACTGTTTCTCCAAGTCAGATTTGGAAATATGTTTAGATGCTGCATGGTAGATTCTTATATTCCTTTTCTCACTCCCCTCCAGACAGTGACAGAAGGTATCAATAGCTAGGTTGCTGTAAGCAAAAGGAATAATCTCATTTCTTCAGAGTTTCCCTCAGATTCCTCATAGAGGAACTGCAAGTGTTGGATATAAACAGAAACATCTCTATTTATCTGTGTTTTCTGGCTGGATCTGTGGCAACTTCTCTGTACATCTGAATCCCAGCAAATGAATTGTTGGAACTGTGTAACCAGTATATGACTAGAAAACCATATTGTATTATGCCTATACACACGAAGAAGTAAATCTTACACTCCTTTTGTAATGGCCACCTTTTACACTCATCATATGTCTTTCCAGAATTTCATCCTGTTTTTATAGAAGGCATTACAGCATAGTAGCAAGAAGATTGCATTGGATTTAAAAGCCTAAGTGTGTGCTTAGTATCAGAATTCCTTGGCATGTCTAGGAACTTCTGTAATTGGTCTGGGATTTTGGTATCGTTTAAGAGTTCCTCCATAGGAAATGAGAGACTTAGACCTAAAATCATTTTATTCTTTCAAAAACAACTCCATCTCTTCTAACTGCCAATTTACTCCTGAGAGTCTATGTCCCTGCAGCCCTTGGTATGTTCATGGAATTTACTTTCTGCTCCATCCCTATAGAAATTTTGTCTGATGCATTCTGCATAGTAATTAGGGAATTTCCTGGAAGTCTTCCCCTATATGGAACTAGGTCTGAGATCATGTGCATAGAATCTCAGATTTGGTTCTCTTCAGTTTGTATTTGTTCCCAGTCTGGAAAAAAAAGCTATCCAAGAAGAGCATGCAGCTTTACCATTTGGTCACCTTGTAGTTTTCATCTAACAGACTAGATTTAAAAATGGACTAAGTCTATATAGAGCCTGTATACATACACAATAGACAAGCCAGATAGTATAAGGAATTTTGTTTCCATCTAATATATTAGTAGTATAGACTGATTCATTTGGGTAATAGAAAATATGTGGAATTGCAATATCATTTTTATTGTTTTATTACATAGATATAGTAAAAATTTAGTTGTAATTGGATAAATTATATTTATTACAGGTTTTGGGATATTACTTCAATTCAGTGGTATATTTTCGATTTCAAGCAGGAAAAGTGCTTTCTCAATCATTCTTCATAAGAATATTTTTAATTTATTTACTTTTTTAATTAAGTTTTTTTTTTAGTTTACAACACTCAGTTCACATTGATTTTGAGTTCCAGGTTTTCTTCCCCCCCTCACCCTTCCCTCCCCAAGATGGCATGAAATCTGATATATCTTCTACATATAACTTCACATTAAACTTATTTACACAATAGTCAAGTTGTAAAGAAGAATTATGACCAATGGAATAAATGAGAAAGAAGAAACAAAACCAAAAACAAACAAAAACAAAAACTAAAGATAATAAAAAAGGAGAGCAAATAGTTTGTCTCAGTCTACATTCAGACTCCATAGTTCTTTCTCTGGATATAGATAGTGCTCGCCATCATGAGTCCTTCAGAGTTGTCTTTGAACCTAGTATTGCTGAGAAGAATGAAGTCTATCAAGGTTAGTCATAATGGAATTGATATAACTGTGGTTGTGTATAATATTCTCTTACTTCTGCTCCAATCACTTAGCATTATATTGCATAGTTTTTTTCTAGGTTAATATGAAGTTGGTATCTTCCCCATTTCTTATAACAAAACATTATTACATTACATTCATATACTACAACTGGTCAAGCCATTCCCCAATTGATGGGTATCCCCTTGGTTTCCAATTCTTTGCTACCACAAAAAGAGTTACTATAAATGTTTTTGTACATACAGGTCATTTTTCCACTTGTGTGATCTCTTTGGGATACAGCCCCAGAAGTGGTATTGCTGGGTCAAAGGGTATGAACATTTTTATAGCACTTTGGGCATAATTCCAAATTGCTCTCCAGAATGGCTGGATCAGTTCACAACTCCACCAGCAATGTAACAGTGTTTCAATTTTCCCACATCCTTTCCAGCATTTATCATTTTCCTATTTTGTCATGTTAGCCAATCTGACAGGAGAGATATGATACCTAAGAGTAGTTTTGATTTCCATTTCTCTAATCAGTAGTGATTTCAAGCATTTTTTCATATGTCTATAGATTTCTTTAATTTCTTCCTCTGAAAACTGTCTATTCATATCCTTTGACCATTTCTCAATTGGGGAATGACTTACATACTTATAAATTTGCCTCAGTTCCCTGATGAGGCCTTTATCCAAGACACTAGTTGTAAAGATATTCTCCCAGTTTTCTGCTTCCCTCCTAATCCTTGTTGCATTGGCTTTTTTCAATACAAACCTTTTCAATTTGACATAGTCAAAATTATCCATTTTGCATTTTGTAATGCTCTCTATCTCTTGTTGTGTCATGAATTTTTGCTTTCCCATAAATCTGACAAGTAATTCATTCCTTGCTCTCCCAAATTGCTTATAGTATCAGCCTTTATTCCTAAATCATGAACCAATTTGGACTTTATTTTGGTATATGGTGAAAGATATTGGTCAATGCCCAGTTTCTGCCCTACCATTTTCCAATTTTCCCTGTAGTTTTTGTGAAATAAATAGTGAATTCTTAGCACAGAAGATGGATTCCTTGGCTTTATAAAAGAGTAGATTCCTGTAGTCATTGAATACTGTATCTTCTCTACCTAACCAATTCCACTGACCCAAGCCTCTGTTTCCTAGACAGTACCAAGTAGTTTTGATGACTGCTGCTTTATAGTATAATATAATATCTGGTATGGCTAGGCCACCTTCTCTAGCATTTTTTTATTAATTCCCTAGATATTCTAGACTTCTTGTTCTTCCAGATGAATTTTGTTATTTTTTTATCCAGCTCTGTAAAATAATTTTTGGTAGTTCAATTGCTATGGCACTGAATAAATAAATTAATTTAGGTAAAATTATCATTTTTATTATATTAGCTTGGCCTAACCACAAGCAACTAATGTTTTTTTTTTCCATTTATTTAGACCTGACTTTATTAGTCTGAAAACTGTTTTGTAATTCTGTTCATATAGGCCCTGGCTTTGTCTTGGCAGGTAGACTCCCAAATATTTTATGGAGTCTACAGGAACTTTGAATGGAATTTCTCTTTCTATCTCTTGCTGTTGGGCTTTATTAGTGATGTGTAGGATTGCCTAGGATTTATGTGGGTTTATTTTATATCCTGCAACTTTGCTAAAGTTGTTTATTATTTCAAGTAGTTTTTTTACTTGATTCTCTAGGATTTTCCAAATAAATCATCATATCATCTGCTAAAAGTGATAATTTAGTTTCTTCTTTTCCTATTCTAATTCCTTCAATTTCCTTTTCTTCTCTTATTGCTACAGCTAACGTTTCTAGTACCAAATTGAATAGTAGGGGTGATAATGGACATCCTTGTTTCACCTCTGATCTTATTTGGAATGCATCTAGCTTATCCCCATTACAAATAATGCTTGTTGATGGTTTTAAGTACATGATATATATGTGTATATATATACATAATTGTGTTTTTAATAGGAATGGGTGTTATATTTTGCCAAAGGCTTTTTCTGCATCTATTGAGATGATCATATGTTTTCTGCTAATTTTGTTGTTGATATGGTCACTTACACTGATAGTTTTCCTAATATTGAACCAGTCTTACATTCCTGGAATAAATCCTACCTTGTCATAAGGTATTATTCTCATGATAAGTTGCTGCAATCTTTTTGCTAATATTATATTTAAAATTTTTGCCTCAGTATTCATTAGGGAAATTGGTCTGTAATTTTCTTTCTCTACTTTGACTCTTTGTGGTTTAGGTATTAGTACCATATTTGCACCCTAAAAATAATTTGGTAGGACTCCTTCTTCACCTATTTTCCCAAATAGTCTATAAAATATAGAGATCAGTTGTTTTTTAAATGTTTGATAAAATTCACATGTTAAAGCATCTGGCCATGGAGATTTTTTCCTATGGCATTCATTGATGGCTTGCTCAATTTCCTTTTCTAAGATGGGGTTATATATTTATTTTATTTCCTCTTCTCTTAACCTGGGCAATTTATATTTTTGTAAATATTCTTCCCCTTCCCTAAGGTTGTCAAATTTATGGGCATACAATTGGGAAAAATAATTCCTAATTATTGTTTTAATTTCCTCTTCATTGTAGGTGAATTTACTCTCTTCATTTTTGATACTGGTAATTTGGTTTACTTTCTTTTTCTAAACAAATTGACCACAGGATTATTGATTTTATTGTTTTTTTTTCATAAAACCAGCTCTTGGTTTTATTTATCAATTCAGTAGTTTTCTTGATTTCAATTTTATTAATCTCTCCTTTTATTTTCAGTATTCCTAATTTGGTATTTAATTGGGGATTTTCAATTAGTTCTTTTTCTAGATTTTTCAGTTGCATGCCCAATTCATTTATCTCCTTTTTCTCTATTTTATTAATGTCAGCATTTTGAGATATAAAATTTCCCCTAATAAATGCTTTTGCTTCATCCCATGAGTTTTAGTATGTTGTCTCATTATTACCATTCTCTTGGATGAAGTTATTAATTCTTTCCATGATCTGTTCTTTGGCCCACTCATTCTTTAGAATTACATTATTTAGTTTCCAATACATTTTTAGCTTATGTTTCCATGGTTCTTTATTACAAATAATTTTTATTGCATCATGATCTGAAAAGGATGCTTTGACTGCTTCTGCCTTTCTGCACTGGATTGTGAGCTTTTTATGCCCAAGTACATGGTCAATATTTGAGTATGTGTCATGTACTGCTGCAAAAAATGTATATTTTTTTTCTATCTCCATTCAGTTTTCTGCAGAGGTCTATCATGTCTGACTTTTTCTAAAATTCTATTTACCTCCTTGACTTCTTTTTTGTTTATTTAGAGGTTACATTTATCAAGTTCAGAGAGGGGTAGGTTGAGGTCCCCCATTATTATAGTTTTACTCTATATTTCTTCCTGAAACTCCTTTAACCTCTCCCCTAAGAATGTGCATGCTATTTCACTTGGTGCATATGTGTTAAATAATGATATTGCTTCATCATTTATGATGCCTTTTAGCAAGATGTAGTGTCCTTCTTTATCTCTTTTAATTAGATCTATATTTATGTTTGAGATTAGGATTGCTATCCCTGCTTTTTTTGTACTTTAGCTGAAGCACAATACATTCTACTCCAGCCTTTTGCCTTTACCATGTGTGTATCCCCCTGTTTCAGATGTGTTTATTGTAAACAGCATATTGTAGGATTATGGTTTTTAATCCATTCTGCTATCTGCTTCCCTTTCATGGGTGAGTTCATCCCATTCACATTCACAGTTAAGGTTACTATCTGTGTCCTTTTCTCCATTCTACTTCCTCTGTTTATGCTCTTGTTTTTCCTTTTACCCTTCCATTCCTCAACAGAGTTTTTCTTTTGACTGCTGCTTTCCTCAGTTTGCCTTCCCTCTTGATTCCACTCCCTTATCTTACCTTTTCCTCCTTGCTATTTCTTCACCCCCTTCTGACCACACCCTCCTTTATTTTCCTTTTCCCCTCCTACTGCCTGTAGGACAAGTTTGATTTCTATACTTATCAAGTTATGTTATTTCCTTCTTGAACCAAATCTAATGAGAGTAAAGCTCAAATACTGCTCTTCTCCCTTCCTTCTTTCCCTCTACTATAATATGTTTTTGTGCCTCTTCATGTGATATAATTTTTCATGTTTTTTTTCCTCCTGGCTTCTAAAGTGTATCTCTGCTTCTGGGTTTCAGGGGGCTCTGTCCCAAGCTTATTGTGTTGGGATCTAGGTTTATGTGCTATGGCCTTTGGTCTCTTGAGATGTGGGGGAGTGGTGGTGTTGCTGGTGGGAGTCTCCTATTCTTCAGGACTATTCTACAGCATGGGTGGTCTCAGCTCTTGCCTGTGCTGGTGTCCACCACTTCCCCAAAGCCAGGTCTGGGGTCCTGGCATTGACGTTTCTTAGCTCCTCTCCCATGGGGCTTGGTTACTCTTGTTGTTCTGCTGAGGTGATGGCTGCTGGGACACCTCTCTTCCTGCACTAGTCTCCTTCCTCCACCACAAGAAAGGCCCACTCTCCAACTTCTCTCACTACTGAAACCCCATTTCTGGCTCCTCTGTTTTTCTTGAGGTAGTATTGTCTGGGTTTATTCAAGGGAGGGATGAGATCCATTTTTACCTGGAAATCATAGCTCCTGGAAGTTCAAGAAGGTGAGTTTCAAACCTTTAGACTGTGGGTTGGAAGCCTCTGGGTTAGCTGATCCCACAGCTGCAGGCTCTGTGCCCTGACAGACTTCCCATAAGAACATTTTTGATAAAAATGTAATTGTCTCTAGTTAAAGAAAGCTATCAAAGAATTTCATATAGGTTTGCTACTCAAAATCCAAAGATAAATATTATATTCCAGGTAGATTACAAAATCCAATTAATTGAGATTTTGACAATGACATCATTTCTAATGAGGCTCAGACTCATAATTTAAAATTTAAGTTAATGCTAATTTCTCAAATAATTAATAAATACATGCTTAAGGTATGGGTTATTAACAAAAACAACAAAGGTTTTTTTAGATTATATATGACTAAAACATATTTTTCTTAGAGACCACCTTGATTTCAATTCAACAATAAGGGGGAAAATATTGCACACATTCGGGCAGAAATTTTCTTTTCCTGACTCACCGAATATATTGAATACGAGCTTTATGAATAAAAAAATGAGAAGATACCTGCAAATTCTACGTATGAGAAAATAATACCATTTACTTCATTCAGAGTGGACCCAGTTTTAACTTTTTGAATCTTAGTAACTTCGTGGCATTTGCCACTTGAATATTGTGGCAGCTGAACCTTCTTAGAACACTGCTGAAATGAGCTATGAATCTATGGGGCGCTCCTAAAGTCTGGACACATAGGTACAAATGCATATTTTCAAGAAATGAAACGATTGAAACTTTGAACAACATTTAATTTAATTGGAATATTAACAAATAACATCCTCAACTTCAAATAAAATCATAAGATTTCATATTCATACTCCAAGAGAGAATGTGCTAAAATTGATGGCAATGTGGAGTTATTGAGTTATTGCATCAAGTTCACATGAATCTTGCAAAGCTCATCAACCTTTGCATCACAAATGATGGAAATCATATTGAACATGATATTTTTAATATTCCAATTAAATTAAATTTTGTTCAAAATTTCAATCATTTAATTTCTTGAAAATATGCATTTTTGCCTATGTGTCCAGATTTAGGAACACCCTGGATTTTCTATATAGTCAAGGATTTCCTTATACCACCACTTCTGAGTATGAGGCTGTAATTTGGAAACCTGAAAAATCATAGAATGTCATTACTGAAAGGGACCTTTGATATCATCAAGTTTGAAACTCATTTTACAAAGCAGATAACTGAAGTTCATTTTCAAATGACTTGAAAAAACAAATGCACTGTTCCTCCCAGAGCAACTTAATTAAAGTGCAATTAGAGATAGTAAACAACCATATACATTAGAGTTGAGGGAGGCTTAGGAATCTAATCTGACTCAGTTGTCAGACCAAAAAAAATATTGAGCGGTTAAATGAGCTTTTAAAGGTCACACAACTAATTGGTGCTGTAGTTCTAGGTTTAAAACTAAAACACAGTTTTCCTGAATTTCACTTCAATATTCTTTTCACTAACCACTAAGACTATTGGGCCAAAATTCTTAGTGACAATAAAATATTTTATGTCATGGTCTCTTCAATAACCAGAATCTATATGGCAGTACTGCATACTTACTACCATTGGGGGAAAAAAAAACATGGCATTGAAATGAATATCTAATATTTAAAGGCTAGTGATTATCCTGAGTTATTTCCACACTTCACCCTAGTAGTATAAATGCCAAATCAATTGTAATATTGCCTTTCTTGTGATAAATATAATAATGTTAACATGTATGGGTCCTTTTTAATATAAAGCAATAAAAAAAGCAACAGATGCTAGTCTTTTTGGTGGAAAAAACTCATATTCAAAGTAGGAAAATGCAAAATGTTTCTGAAAAATGACAAAAAATTCACTCCTGTTATGCCCAGTGGTGTGTCAAATCAGACTAAAAACGTCATTGGAAAATAAGTTAACCCATATATGTGTATATCTATATATGTATGTTTATGTGTTATGACATATATGAAATCTGTGGACAGAAGGTACTAGTTAGATAGACAGATAGAGAGATAGATAGATGATAGATAGATCTGTCTATCTACATAGATATATCTATCTATATAGATAAATGTCTATGTCTCTGTGTGTGTATGTGTATGTGTGTGCATGCACACATACCTACACATGTGTATATATATATATATACACACATATATACATACACATATATACATACACATACACATATATACATACATATATATGTGAATGTATATATGTATGTATGCATGTATGTATGTATAAAACATATATTTTATTGTATATTTCCACTACAGCATCATTCATTTAATATGTGATAACTTTGTGCAGTTCTGTCTCAGTTAAGTCCAATTTATAAATGATTCAGGACATCACCCCATTATGTCATTGGCCATCTTAGTAATGTATATATATGCAAAAACATAAATTAATTAGTACATGTAATTGTGTATCTGTAGTACTTGCATATATCTATCCATATAGAGATATCTAAATATTTCTAGATCTCCAAAAATACATATACATAATATGCATCTGCATACACATTGTCCAAGTTTAAAATTGATGTTAATACACATTTGTCTAATATTAAACAAGGAAATATAGGCCTATTGTATATATGATTACTGAAAAAATAACAAATGATTATGCATGACTAAGTGACCACTTTGATTTCAATTCAACATCAAGGAAAGCAAATACAGACACACACACACACCTATGATTATGAAATGAGAAGATACTGCTTCTACCCATTACCAAATAATACCATTAACCTGATCCAGAATACACCTAATTTATCTTTCTTTTTAATCTTAGTGTCTCCATAGTGTTTCCACTTGAATTTTGCAGCTGTACAGACTTGTCATAACATTGGTGAAATGAACTACACTTCTATTTTTATACACACACATACATACATAAATATATATATATATATATATATGTGTGTGTGTGTGTGTGTGTGTATGTGTTGTATTTATAATATACATCTATGCATACACACATACATACAATGTGTGGGCCATTATATACATGCACATATATGTATGTGTAGAGAGATATTTCTAGACAGACATGTGTATGTGTATATGCGTATATATTCACCCGTATATTGTGCATTTGCGTCCAACTCTTCATGTGGACCATAGCACACAAATACTGTCTATGCAGTTTTCTTGGCAAAGATACTGGGGAGGTTTGTCATTTTCATCTCCAGTGGATTAAGATAGTCAGAGGTTAAATGACTTGCTCAGGGTCACACAGTTAGTGTGTTCTGAGAGTGGAATTGAATTAAGTCTTTCTGACTGCAAACCCAACACTATCCACCAAACTACCTAGCTGCTTCTTCTTTCTTCTGTATATAATTATATTTACCAGGTGGTCAAAATTTGCTACTTTAAATTATTTTTCCCCTGGACAATGCAGTAGACTATAGAAATGAGAAATACAGACTATATAAATAAGGATCTGTATGTGAAGCACATTGACTTAGTTTTAAAATGTTACCTAATTTTGATCTGTTTTGGTAAATATTTCCTAAATACATTATAAAATGTTTAATTCATTTATTTTCTGTTTATAAAATTCATTTCCATAAGTTTTAAACTTTTCCCCCTCCCTTCCTCCCCAAGACAGCTTTCAATCTGATATGTGCTGTACACATACGTTCCTATTAAATACATTGTCACATTATTCATGATGCATACAAGAACCTAAATACATTTTAATCCCATTCTGGCTGAAATCAAGAATGCTGGACACAAGCTGGCATCATGTTTGATGCTCAACCTGTAAACACACTTACAAATTCTTGATTTCCAAATCAGCTTTTTCTAAAATCCCACATGGACCTGTCACCCTGTTCTAATCATTACCATGTCATTTCTCATATATTTTCATAACATCCTGGAATCTCCAAATTAACAATTCATGTGTCATGACAATGAAGCAGATATCTTACATTATTTTCTGATAATTATGGATGAACCTTAATTTGCATGAGAATTAATTAATTAATAATTATTAATATAATAATTAATTTGAATCAAAGAAAGCATCTGTCCTTCATATAAATCCTTTCTTAATCCTTTCCCGAATCATTTATTCTACACCTCAAAGCTGATCTTCCATTTAAAATTACAGCCTTCAATATTTGACTTCACATAACTCACATTTATATTTAGCATTCACACTTGAAAATATTTTCTTCACAATTACCCTGAGATGGAGGTAGTGGATTGTCATTCCCATTTCATATGTACAGAAGTTGTATGTCAGAGAAGATAACTGTCTTGCCTAGGGTCACTGAGCTACTAAGTGTCAGAGCCAGGATGTCTATCTATTTTATCTGGTTCCAAATTCAGTATTATTTTTCCTATGCCACATTATGTACTGTGGATGAGTTATATCTCCTTGACTAAACTATAAAATATTTAAGTGAAGTAAATTTTTCTTCTAGAAGTAATTTGTTGAATTCATCAACCTTATCTCTCCCCAGTTCTGCATGCTGTCATATTGGGTACCCAATTGATGAAGAAATTTCTGCTTCACTACCATGACTCAGCTGGCTTCTTACCCTAAGGTTTACTTCACTGCCTGTAGTCTTCTCACACTATAACATTTTCCCACCCTGCTGCCTCACTACTTTAATTAGTGAGTTGCTTTTGGGGCCTCCATATTGGGAACAGGCCCAGGCTAAACACCCCCAACATCTGTCCTTATGACTTTTGAGACTTTGTGACACCATGAACCCATATGGAGATCATTCTCTCTACTCCTTTTGAGTTATCTTTTATATGTCATCTTTCTTCTCTCATTAGAATGTAATATCCTTGAGGTCAGGGACTCATTCTGTTTGCTTATGTTTGTAAACCCAGCTCTTAGCTCTTAAGAAATGTTTCCTGCGTGCCTCCTTGTCTTCCTGATAGGGGTTGAAGGTTGCCACTGTGCTATTCATTCAATGATGGATGAAGTTTTACTCCACTTTCTATACACTGGAACTACACTCAAACATTATTCATTATCCAAATGAATTTTGTTCTAAGAGAGTCTTGTTTTAATTGCACCAAAGGGGCATAATTATAGAATTTTCAAAGGTTCATCATTTCATGGTACCATCACCAGTAAGGTAGTCCTGTGACTTGTACTCCAAGGACAGAAATATTGCAGGATTTCATTACATTCCTTAACTGAAAAAAAAATTTGATTTTTCAGAATAATATTAAATTAGCTAATTTAAATGTATATTATTTTAATTCATGAATCCTATATCATATTTCAAAGGAACATAAGTTCACAATCCTTTATTACATGATTCATACAGTAATATCAGTTTTTCAGGGACATGGAGACATGAATGAGAGGAGTGGAAGTTCGATGAATAAGAAGGGAACTTCTTGAATTTCAGTCAGAAGAATGAGCCCTGAGACTTCCAAAAGGAGAACACCTGGTTGAGGTGGCAGGGAACAAGACTGAAAGAGAGATTGTTAGAGGAAGGAACATTGAAAACAAAAAGATAGCCTTCATTATGTTGACAGAAGAAATACTGTAGTGGGAGCCTTGAATAGACACTAAGATTGAAATACTGACACAGGTAAAGCTGTCTCCATTCACCTCTTTACCTACTCGAACTCACTGATCTGGATTTAAAAAAAAGGCTGGAGTTATGATCAATGAAAAGACAGTGAAGACATAATTCTCTATATCTCTTTCTCAGCCTGCAGATGGCAGACATGTTTTCCATAACTTTTTCTACTCCTTTAACCTGTTCATAATTTCTGACTTATGCAATGATTTAAATTCTATTTTTCTTTTTATAGAAAATTGTGACTAGAAATAACTGTTATGAGAGTTTGTCTCTTATTAAATTGAAACTGGAGGGTTGAAATGGAAATATCTATCAAGATAAGGAATTAGATAAGAGAAGATAGATTTAAGGCTTCTGTTTAAAATAGCTTGTTTTTTTATAATAGCTTGGGGGCTCAGAGCTATGATAAATACTTATAAATTTTATTATTAATATTTTTATAAACTTTCCCAAGTAGTATTGAAACTACACATAGGGTTCGCCTTCTACCCTTCAAGCTAAATCCACTAGTTATGCAGTCAAAATAGTTTGGTGAGCCATGTAGTCATCCTTATTGTGTTCTCTTCAATGTGCCCTTTGAAATTAGGGTAATAAATGAGGTATAGATCAGCCAGGTAGAAAGAGAAAAACTTTCTGTGAAAAGAGTTTGGGCAATGGACCATGTTACACAGAGAGGAACAATGAGTATCTTCCCTCTCATTAATAAAATAAAACAGTGCCCATTGAAGATGAAAATAAAATTATAAATTCATGCTTGAGTGGACCTTGAAGATGATTAACCATTCTAGGAAATGCTTGGTGACTTTCCCCAGCATCAAAAGGTAGTAAACATGAGATGTAGAATGTGAAACCATGCCTTTTATCTATAAACATCAGATCCTTTCAGTTAGTCAACACATATTTATTCAGTTCATATTGTGTGCCAGGCACTTTACTAAGTCCTGGAGATACAAATATGATCAAAAAGAAAGATAGTCCCTGCCCTCAAGGAGTTTACATAGCTATGGAAGAAGACAACACAAAAAGAGAAAGTAGAAAAATTGGAGGAGGGGAGTGAACTGATCATGAGGGGACATGGTAACTAAATTTAGGGAAAGAGAGAACATCCAAAATGTGTGTTCAAGGAATAACTCACCAACAAGAAAAAGGCCCACAGGAACAATGTCATTTGTAACACTAATATTATATAATAATTCAAGTTTTGCAGCATCTTTTTTGTTGTTGTTTGGTTTGGTTTTAATAATTACTATATAGTCCTTTGGGAAATGAATTAGTAATGAGTCAAAGCTTTGGAGTATGAGTTTGAAATTCTATTATAACCATACCGAATTTTAACAGTTATATGAAAAAAAATAAGACAGCATGACAAAACACACAGGTAAAATTTAGTGTAAAGAAGCTGTAGATTCAAAGTCCATCTCTAAGACATACTGGCTCTGTAACTTTTGGCAAGTTAGTTAACCTCACAGTGCCCCCCTATACTATCTAAAAGGCAGAAGTTTACAAAATTTAGATTGTAGAAGTTAAAAATCTGATAAGGAATTTCATACACATGTTTAGTGAGGTCCCACATGTTTCATGGGCCATTCCCAACATGTCATTAAGATGGTGGTATTGTTTGTCTTAAAGGGAGGCATAATAGACATCTCTAACATGCCCCATCAAGAAACTTTTTCCAAGGGAAACATTAAATCCTGTCAAGAAGGGAGGGGCCATAGGCCAGCATTCTGCTCTCCTTAAGGGAAAGTGTGTGTGTGTGTACCAGGTTAGAATTACATCTCTCTACCCCCCGCCCTGCTTAGATAATGTTAATTTAGGAAGATTTGATTTTCAGGGCCAATCTAACTTCTGAATGCTATACATTAATGGAGGGGGAGGAGAGTGGGGTGAGACTCCCAGTTATTTATCCAAGATGTAATCTTTTTCCCTTCAAATCCATTTCAACAATGTATGCACATAGCACTCTGTCAAGAATTACATTTATCCAAATTGATAGCAAGAAAGAAATCAGAGAAAGTTTCTATCAATCCTTCTTGCTTTTTTACATTAATTTATATATTTTTGGTTTTCAAGTTAATTTCCACAAGATTTTAAGTTACAAATTTTCTCTCCATCTCTACCCTACCCCCTACCCCAAGATGGCATACATTCTGATTACTCATTTTCCCAGTCTGCCCTCCCTTCTATTACCCCACCCCCATTTTATCTTCTCTACCCTCACTTTCTTGTAGAGCAAGATATATTCCTATATCCCATGGTCTGTATATCTCATTTCCTACATGTATATAAAAACAATTTTTAACATTTGTTTTAAAAACTTTGAGTTCCAAATTGTCTCCCTTCTTCCCTCCCCACACACCCTCATTGAGAAGGTAAACAATTCAATATAGGTTATACATGTGTCATTATGCAAAACACTTCCATAATAGTCATGCTGGGAAAGACTAACTATATTTCCCTCCAACCTATCACACCCCCATTTATTCTATATTCTCCTTTTACCTTGTCTCTTTACAAAAGTGTTTGCTTCTGACTACCTCCTCCTCCAATCTTCCCTCTCTTCTATCACCTTGCCATCCCTTTCCCTTCTACTTTCCAGCAGGGTAAGATACCCATTTGAGTGTGTATGTTATTCCCTCTTTAAGCCAAATCCAATGAGAGTAAGGTTCACTCATTCCCATTCACCTGGCCCCTCTTCCCCTCCGTTATAACTCCTTTTTGCCTCTTTTATGTGAAATAATTTAACCCATTCTATCTCTCCCTTTTTCCTTCTCCCAATATATTCATCTCTCACCCCCTAATTTTATTTTTTAGATCTCATCCCTTCATATTCAACTCACCTTGTGTACTGTCTATATACATACATGTATATTCCCTTTGGCTACCCTAATACTGAGAAAGGCCTCATTAGTTACAACTGTCATCTTTCCATGTAAGAATGAACTGTTTACATTCCTATATGGAAAGATGATAGTTGTAACTAATGAGGCCTTTCTCAGTGTTAGAGTAGTATAATGTTTCCCTTTTCATACTTCTCTTGATTCCTATATTTGACAATCAAACTTTCTAGTCAGCTATGATCTTTTCGACAAGAATGCTTGGAAGTCCTCTATTTCATTGAAATTCCATTTTTTTCCCTTGAAGTACTATACTACGTTTTGCTGGGGAGGTGATTCTTGGTTTCAATCCTAGCTCCTCTGACCCCTGGAACATCATATTCTAAGCCCTTCAATCTCTTAATGTAGAAGCTGCTAGATCTTGTGTTATCCTGATTGTGTTTCCACAATACTTGAACTGTTTCTTTCTGGCTGCTTGCAATATTTTTCTCCTTGAACTGGGAACTCTGGAATTTGACTACAATATTCCTAGGAGTTTTCCTTTTGGGATCTTTTAAAAGAAGTGATTGGGGGATTTTTTCAATTTCTATTTTACCCTCTTTTTCTAGAATATCAGGACAGTTTTCCCTGATAATTGCTTGAAAGATGATATCTAGGCTCTTTTTTGATTATGGCTTTCAGATAGTCCAATAATTTTAAAATTACCTCTTCTGTATCTATTTTCTAGGTCATTGGTTTTCCAAAGAGATATTTCACATTGTCTTCCATTTTTTTTTCATTTTTTGGTTCTGTTCGATAATTACTTGATGTCCCTTAAAATCATTACATTTCACTTGCTCCATTTTAATTTTTAAGGAATTACTGTCTTCAGTGAGCTGTCGAACCTCCTTTTCCATTTGGCCAATTCTGCTTTTTAAGGCATTCTTCTCCTCATTGGCTTTTTGGACCTCTTTTGTCATTTGGGCTAGTCTATTTTAAGGTGTTATTTTCTTCAGGATTTTTTGGAGTCTCCTTTAACAAGCTGTTGATTCATTTTTTCATGATTTTCTTACATTGCCCTCATTTTGTTACACCTAAATTGAAGCCCACCATTAAGCCCACCATTAATCCCCTTTGAGCCCATCATTAATCCCCTTTATATTCTTGCCTTTGTCTCTGCCCTATACCCTGAAATCGCTTGAACCTGCTTAAGGTATAATTCTGGGTATTGCCCAAGGCTAGTCCCCTGACCCCCACTTCCTCATAATTCAGCATTCTGTATATTCTCTCTATATCAGCATTATGTGCAAGGATCAGAGGGGGGGAGGAGAGAGAGAGAGAGCACAGAGTGAGTTGAGTGTGAAGGGATGATATCTAAAAAAATAAAATCAAATTAAGGGATGAGAGAGAAATATATTGAGAGAGGGAGAAAGGGAGAGATACAACGAGGTAAATTATTTCAGCTAAATGTGGCAAGAAAAAGCAGTTCATTAGAAGGGAAGAGGAAGCAGATGAGGGGGAATGAGTGAATTTTGCTCTCATCAGGTTTGCCTTGAGGAGGGAATAACATATACACTCAGTTGGGTATCTTATCCCATAGGAAAGAAGGAGGAATGAGGTAAAAAGTGGGGGGGGGGTGATAGAAGGGAGGGCAGATGCGGGGAGGAGATAATCCAAAGCAAACACTTTCAAAAAAGGGACAGGGTCAAGGGAGAATATTGAATAAAGGGGGACAGGATAGGAGGGAGCAAAATATAGTTAGTCTTTCACAAAATGGGTATCATGGAAGGGTTTTGCATAATGATACTTGTGTGACTTAATCATGAATTGCTTGCTTTCTTATGGTGGGCTGGTGGGGAGAGAAGAGGGCAGAGAATTTGGAACTTAATGTTTTAAAAGCAGATGTTCAAAAAAAGGGTTTTTTTGCACACAAATAGGAAATAAGATATACAGGCAATGGGGCATAGAAATCTATCTTGCCCTACAAGAAAATAAGGGAAAAGGTGATGGGGGGGAGTGGGGTGACAGTAAGGGAGGGCTGACTGGGGAATGGGGTAATCAGAATATATGCCATCTTGGAGTGGAGGGGTGGGTAGAAATGGGGAGAAAATTCATAATGCAAAATCTTAAAAAAAGAGACACTTCATCACTCAGCTACAGGCATTAATTCTGATTGTACACACTCCCTGGAATACTCTCCCTCCTCATCTGTACTATCTTCTACAGGAAACATTTCTCAATCCCTCTTAATTTTAGTACCTTCATTCTTTTAATTTTTCTCTATTTTTAATATACAGATAGATAGATGGATAGATAAATAGATAGATGGATAGATAGATATGTGTGTGAATCTATTTTGTACATATTTGTTATGATTTGGAGTTTCAAAAAGATTGTAAGCTTCTTAAGATCAAGGATGCTTTTACTTCCTTTTGATCCCCAATACCTAATATAGTGAGTGAAACATAACAGGCACTTAAAAAAACTAGTTTTGGGTGTTTGCATTTTTTTGGTTCTTCCAAGGTCATGTAATCTAAGCTTAAGTGTAACCACTGCTCTTCTGGCCTGTGCCCTGGGGTGTGAGCAACAGCAAACATGCTTCTTTACCCTTTAACCTTTAAAACTAAACCATGCATGCCCTTTGACCCAGAAATACCACAACTAGGTCTGTATCCTAAAGAGATAATAAAAAAATGGAAAAGGATCCCTACATATAAAATGTTTATAGCAGGTCTTTTATTGGTAGCAAATACTTAGAAATTGAGGTGATGAACATCAATTTGGGAATGGCTGAACGTACTATACTATACAAATGTACTATGCAGATGCAATATACAAATGGAATGGAATACTATTTTTCCCTAAAAAATAATGAGAATAGTGGATCCAAAATGGTGGAGTGAAAGCAGCAACTCACCTGAGCTCTCCCCCACACTCCTCCAAATACCTTTTAAAAGTGACTATGAAGAAATTCTAGAGGGGTAGAACTTGCAAAGAGACAGAGTGAGGCAGATATCTAGCCCAAGACAACCTGGAAGGTAGACAGTAAAAGTCTGTTGCAACAGGTTGAGAGAGGAGTAGAGTTCAGCACAAACTGTGCCAGCCCTGACTTGGCAACATCACAACCAATGCAGGCCTCAGGGCACTGAATCATTGGAAGCAGTGGCAGTTTCTAGACTTCTCAGCTCATAGATAACAAAGACAACTTAGAAGGTCAGCAGGAAGGATATGGTGGACTTGGGTGAGAGAGAAGGCACAATCCAGCATACACCATACAACTACAGCCAGGAGCAGGCCTTGGGAGTGACACAATCAGCAGTGGCAGGAACAGTGGCAATGGCAGTGCCTGCTTCTGGAGCTATTAGCTATACCCTCATAGACAGAATGTTTGAAAGTCACCTCTTTTGACTTCCACAAGCCAAGATGGTGGAGTAAGCAGTAAGTTAGACTCATATGACCTTACAGTTCTAGAAAAACCTAGAGAATATCAGCCTGGGGAAAATCTTGGAAGAGTAGAACCATAAAGAAGATGGTGTCCAGCAGTCCAGATAAAAATCTTGGGAGGCTCTGGGGATTAATGGGAAAGTGTCTTCTCAATCTGGCTGAAAGGGACCAGTACAGGATGGAAGGAATCCCAGTAAGCCAGAGGCAAGCCTCACCTCAGGAAACCAGCAGAAAATCCTGAGCCTTATTGTGCTAGAGCAGGGAAGCACCAACACCAGCCACACACCAGCCACCACCACCAGCTCCAGCTCAGCACCAGCTAATCTACCAGAAGAATAATCAACACAACATCCCTCCAGATGCCAGCACCTGAGGTGCCAGCACACAAAGTCAGTAACCAGGCTCCTAGTCTCTAGCAAATGAAGCCTGCAACAGTGACATCTGTGCCTCAAAAACAGAGATCAAGAGAAAAGGCAAACATGATGAGCAAAAAGCAACAAAGAAAAATGTGAACATAGAAATTTATTATGGTAACAGGCAAGCTCAAAACACAAATTTGGGAGAGGACATTTTCGATATACCCCTATCTGAATCCTCAGGGGAGTATAAACTGATCTTGAGCCCCAAAAAACTTCTGAGATGATCTCAAGAAGTATTTTAAAAGTCAAATGAGACAGGCAAAAGAAAAATTGAACAATTCTTTAAAAAATACAATTGAGAAAATTGAAAAAAGTATTCTGAAGAAAACAACCCCTTAAAAATTAGAATTGGCCAAATGGAAAAGGAGGTACAAAGCTAATGAAGAAAATGATTTGTTAAAATTGGAACTGGGCAAGTAGAAACTAATGACTCTCTGTGACATAAGGAATAAGTGAAACAAAATCAAAAGACTGAAAAAATAGAAGAAAACACGATATACCTCATTGAAAAAACAACTGACTTGGAAAATACATCCAAGAAAGACCATTTAAAAATTATTGGTCTATCTGAAAACAATGATCAAATAACTGATCCTGGACAGCATCTTTTAAGAAATAATGAAAAAAATTGCCCTAAGGTCCTAGAACTAGATGGTAAAATAGTCATCTAAAGAATCCACCAACGTCCTTCTGAAAGAGATACCAAATTGAACACACCAAGGAATATTATGGACAAATTTTAGAATTATCAAGTGAAGGAGAAAATGCTGCAAGCAGCTAGAAAGCAACAATTTATATACCATGGAACCACAACCAGGATTATACAGGACTTTGCAGCATCTACCTGAAAAGATCAGGGGGCTTGGAATATGTGATTATGATGGAGTCCTAATAGAGCTGCCCACAGCCCCAATGCTCTAATGTCATTCCCCACTTTGCCTAGCCACCTGGTTCCCCCACCAATGTCCCAACTTATGCCTCACTGCTCACTAGAACAGCAGGAATGTCCCTGAACTCTTAGTTTTCATGGAAACAGAAACCCAGCACTGTCCCATAGACTCTTTTCCATGAAACAGGTGCATGCAATCACAATTACATCATCTATCTTGACCAGATAAAACCACAATAGCTAGCCAATTGGAAAGCAGCATGAGCAGAATTCTTGACAACCAAACCATGGAAGGGGCCCACCCTAAAATAGCACTTGCACAGTTCCTCAGAGGCTCCATTATGTAATCCCTTAACAAACTCTGTGCTGCAAGAAATGATGAGCAGGTAGGTTTCAGAAAAACCTGGAAAAATTACATGAACTGATGCTGAGTGAAATTAGCAGAACCAAGAGAACATTGTACCAAATAAGAACAACATTGTGGGGTGATCAACTTTGATGGGCTTACATCTTCTCAGCAATACAATGATCTTGGAAAATTCCAAAAGACTTATGACGGAAAATACTATCTACATGCAGACAAAGAACTATGGAATCTGATTGCAGATAGAAGTATACTATTTTCCCTTTTCTTGTTTTTTTTTTCTTCTTGTGGTTCTTCCCTTTTGTTCTGATTCTTTTTTCACAACATGACTTCTGTGGAAATATTTTTAATATGATTATATATGTATAATCTATATCAGATTGCTTTCCCTCTTAGGGAGAGGGAAGGAAGGGAAGAAGGAAGAAAATGGAACTCAATATCTTATAAAAGTGAAACCTGAGAGTTATTGTTATATATTATTGGAAAAAAATAAAATACCATCAAGTGGGAACAAAAAATAATTGTTTCACTTGACCTTTTTGTGGCGCTGCCACTCCAGAAAAAAATTTGAAGTATTATTTTAAAATTGTTTGTAAGGGAACATGGGTGAGCTCAAGTGATCCTCTGCCTTTCTTACACTATTTGGCCCTATTCCCATGTCCCAAATTTCTTAAACTAAAATATTGCTTCAAAGATCTTCACCCTTCAGCTTAATGGATAATGATTGTGGTGGTCAATGTGTCCTGGTATTCAGCTCACCAAAAATAGGTCATAATATTCATTCTTTAAAACAGAGACATAGAAGAAAGCTAAATTCCAGACAGAGAAATCAATTGTAAGAAATATCAACTTGAAATAAGTTCCCAAAGTGGAAAATAATTTACAAATCTTTAAGGGAATATATACCCCAGTTAAACTAAGTGACTTCATGAAATACAAACTCTATTTAGAAACTATTGCTATATTTACTAGTCAGAAGACATATGGGGTAAAAATATAAAATAAAATGTATTTTTTAAGTATTTTCCCTGTTTCCTGGAATTGGAAACTTTTCCTGCTTTAAATTCTGAAACAACTATTTTCATTCCTTTCCATTCATTCTAAAGATACCTCTGAATTTTGCTTGAGGATTTCTTCTCTTGCAAGCTGCTTCAGGGAATTAGAATTTGCTCTCTCCACTTATGCCAGGAGGGTAACTAGAAATCTTGATTTAATTTTTCAGAAAGGTCCTGACATTTTGCCTCTATTTGCAATTATGTCCTCAGGGGTTGAATGACTCACCAAATTGCTGTCATTTTCATGGATGTATTTAATCTGTATACAGTATTGACAAGTAGCAATTGAATATTACTGGGATTTTAATTCCTAGTTGAATTATTTTTCAAATGGAAGAAATTTCTAGTCTTCACACCCTCTCAATTAACAAAATATGAAACAGTAATGTTTAATTTTAAGACATCACATGCAGGCTGGGAGAAAGCTGGGTGCCCAAAACTGGCAGCGATCCCCAGGACTGTCAACACTGGATGGGAGTCTGTCAAAGCAACAAGAAGCAGCAGCGCAATGTCTCTGGCCATGAGACATCTACTCCTGAGGCTTGCAGCCCAAAGATTTGAAACTTACCCTCTTTAACTTCCAGGAGACATAATGGCCAGGTAAATGGCTCTAATACTTCCCTCCCTGGCCCAGAGAATTCCTGGGCAAAAAAGCTGGAGTAGAGGAGACAGAGGTGGGGGGGGGGATTCAATGGCTGAGCAGTGGGAGTTCCTGAGTCCCCGAGGGGCAGAGCCAGCAGGGTTCAACCATACCTTTGCACAGCCAGGGAAAGTTTCAGACACCAGCACAGACAACAAACAGCTGAAACCATTGCTGAAGGGCAACCCTAAATGCTGGAGAGCATCCCCAGAGGAAAAGGAGACTTCAGGCAGCCAGACCGCTCCCCCACACCTCAGGAAACTGAAGGCTATAATACAAAAAGCCAGTAACTAGATTCACATTTCCCAGAACAAGAAACCTGGGACAGAGATCCCTGAGCCCCCAAAGCAAAAATCCACTGTAAAGCCAGGAAAAAGCTAACCAAAATGAAGAAGAACATGAAAAAACCGAGGAACATAGATTCTTTTTATGGAGACAGGAATGATCAAAATACCAATTCGGAAGAGGATAGTATTGGCACTATACCCACATCTGATAACTCAAAAGGGAATGTGAATAAGTCTGAAGGCCAAACAGCATTCCTGGAAGAGCTAAAGGAGGATTTTGAAAACCAAATTAGGGAGGTAAAAGTAAAAATGGGAAAAAAAATCACTGTCAAAATCAAGTCTTTAAAAAATAAGATTGGTGAAATGTCTATAGAGATTCAGAAACTAAACAGAGAAAATGACACCCTGAAAGGTAAAATCAACCACTTGGAAAAGGGGACTGAAAAGATAAATGAAGACAGCAACCCATTAAAAATAAGAATTGAGCCAGTGGAAGCTAACGACTCTATGAGGCAACAAGAAGTAGTCAAACAAAATGTGAAGAATGAAAAATTAGAAGAAAATGTGAAATATCTGACTGGAGAAACAACTGACCTGGAAAATAGATCGAAGAGAGACAATTTAATAATTATTGGTCTACCAAATATCCACAATTAAGAAAAGAGCCTTGACAGTATCTTCGAAGAAATTATCAAAGATAACTGGCCAGAGGTCCTAGAACCAGAGGATAAAATAGTCATTGAAAGAACCCACCAATCACCCCATGAAAGAGATCCCAAATTGAAAACTCCAAGAAATATTATGGTCAAATTTCAAGATTACAAAGTCAAGAAGAAAACACTGCAAGCAATCAAAAAGAAGGGCAAAGGAGCTGGGAATACAACCAAGGATCAACTACCCAGCAAAATTAAGCATAATTTTTCAGGCAAGGAGATGGACATTCAACAAAATAAGGGAATTCCAGACCTTTTTGATGAAAAGAGCAGAACTAAATGGAAAATTTGATCTTCAAATACAAAACTCAAGAGAGACATAAAAAGGTAAACAGGCAGGAAAAACCCCACATACCTCATTGATAAAGGAAAGCAAATTTTTTACACCTTTGTATAGCATTATACCATCTTATTTATGATATATATACATATATATATGTGTCAATCGTGAGAATAGTACAGTTATTATGACAATTGAAAGGGATACACATAGACTGTGGATGTCTGTATAAAATAACTGATATAAGGATAAAAAACATAATTAAGAGACATAAAGGGAGGGTTCAGGGAGAAGAGGTAAGAAGGTAGTAGAAAAGGGTAAATTGCATCAAATGAAGAGGCACAAAAACACATTATAGTAGAAGGAAAGAAGGGAGGGGGAAGAGCAGTATTTGACCTTTACTCTCATTGGATTAGGTTCAAGAAGGGAATAACATATTCTGACAAGTATAGAAAACTAAGTTGTCCTACAGGCAGTAGGAGGGGAAAGGGGAAAAAAGGGAGAGGGTGGTCAGAAGGGATGGAAGAAGTGGCAAGTGGAAAATGGTAAGATAAGGGAGAGGAATCAAGTGGGAAGGTAAACTGAGGAAGGCAGTGGTCAAAAGCAAAACTTTGTTGAGGAGTGAAAGGGGAAAGGGAGAAATAAAAACATAAACAGGGGAAATAGGATGGAGAAAAAGATACAGATAGTAATTATAACTGTGAATGTGAATGGGATGAACTCTCCCATAAAACAGAAGTGGATTGCAGAATGGATTGAAAAACATAATCCTACAATATGCTGTTTACAAGAAACGCATTTGAAACAGGGGAATACACAAAGCATAAAGGTAAAAGGCCAGAGTAAAGTATATGATGCTTCAGCTAAAGTGAAAAAAAAAGTAAGGCAAGCAACCCTAATCTCAGACAAAGTAAAAGTAAAGATCGATCTGATTAAAAGAGAGAAGGAAGGACACTGTATCCTGCTAAAAGGCACCATAAACAATGAAGCAATATCATTGTTTAACATATATGCACCAACTTGTATGGCATGCAGATTCCCAGAGGAGAGGTTAAGGGAGTTACAGGAAGAAATGGACAGGAAAACTATAATAATGGGAGACTTCAATCTCCCCCTCTCTGAAATTGATAAATCTAACCTCAAAATAAACAAGAAAGAAGTTAAGGAGGTGAATAGAATTTTAGAAAAGGCAGATATGATAGACCTCTGGAAAAAGTGAATGGGAATAAAAAGGAATATACTGTTTACTGAGTGGTACATTGCACATATTCAAAATTGACCATGTACTAGGGCACAAAAACCTCACAATACAGTGCAGAAAAGGAGAAGTAGGCAAAGCATCCTTTTCAGATCATGATGCAATTAAAATTGTTTGTTATAAAGAACAATGGAAAAATAAGCTAAAAATTAATTGGAAATGAAATAATCTAATTTTAAAGAATGAGTAGGTAAAAGAACACATCATAGAACCAATTAACAACTTCACTGAAGAGAATGACAATAATGAGACCACATACCAAAGCTTCTGGGATGCAGCAAAAGCAGTTCTTAGGGGAAGTCTTATATCTCTAAATGCTTACATGAATAAAATGGAGAAAAAAGGAGGTCAATAAATTGGGCCTGCAACTGAAAAAGCTAGAAAAACAACAAGTTGAAAATCCCCAATTAAATACCAAATTAGAAATACTGAAAATAAAAGGAGAGATTAATAAAATTGAAACCAAGAAAACTATTGAATTATTAAAGAAAACAAAATGCTGTTTTTATGAACAAAACAATAAAATTGATAAAATTTTGGTCAATTTGATTTAAAAAAAGAAAATTACCTGTATCAAAAATGAAAAAGGTGAATTCATCTCCCATGAAGAGGAAATTAAAACAATAATTAGGAATTATTTTGCCCAATTGTATGCCCATAAAATTGATAACCTTAGGGATATGGATGAATAGCTACAAAAATATAAATTACCCAGGTTAAGAAAAGAGGAAGTAAAATACCTGAATAACCCCATCACAGAAAAAGAAAGTGAGCTAGCCATCAATGAACTCCTTAGGAAAAAATTCTCCAGGGCCAGATGGTTTTACATATGAATTTTATCAAATATTTAAAGAACAATCAATTCCTATACTTTATAGACTATTTGGGAAAATAGGTGAAGAAGGAGTCCCACCAAATTCTTTTTTAGGACACAAATATGGTACTAATACCCAAACCAAGAATAGTTAAAATGGGAAAGAAAATTATAGACCAATTTCTCTAATGAATAGTGATGCAAAAATTTTAAATAAAATGTCATCCAAAAGATTGCAGCAACTTATCATGAGAATAATACACTATGACCAGGTAAGATTTATTCCAGGACTGCAAGGCTGGTTCAATGTTAGGGAAATTGTGAGCATAATTAATCATATCAACAACAAAACTAGTAGAAAACATATGATCATCTCAATAAAAGAAGAGAAAGACTTTGACAAAATACAACACCCATTCCTATTAAGAACACTAGAAATCATAGGAATAAATGGACCCTTCCTTTAAATTATAAATAGCCTCTACCTAAAACCATCAACAAGCATTATTTGTAGTGGGGATAAGCTAGATGAATTCCCAATAAGATCAAGGGTGAAACAAGGATGTCCATTATCACCCCTACTATTCAATTTGGTACTAGAAACATTAGCTGTAGCAATAAGAGAAGAAAAAGAAATTGAAGGAATTAGAATAGGCAAAGAAGAAACTAAATTATCACTTTTTGCATGTCATATGATGATTTACTTAGAGAATCCTAGAGAATCAAGTAAAAAACTATTTGAAATAATAAATAATTTTAGCAAAGTTGCAAGATATAAAATAAACCTATATAAATCCTCAGCATTCCTATACAGTACTAACAAAGTCCAGCAGCAAAAGATAGAAAGAGAAATTCCATTCAAAGTTACTGTAGACACCATAAAATATTTGGGAGTCTATCTCCCAAGAAAAAACCAGGGCCTATATGAACATAATTAGGAAACAGTTTTGAGGCAAATATAGTCAGATTTACATAAATGGAAAAATATCAGTTGCTCATGGTTAGGCCGAGCTAATATAATAAAAATGACAATTTTACCTAAATTAATTTATCTATTCAGTTCCATAGCAATTGAAGTACCAAAAAGTATTTTACAGAGCTGCAAAAAATAATAACAAAATTCACCTGGAAGAACAAGACGTCTAGAATATCTAGGGCTTTAATGAAAAGAAATGCTAGGGAAGGTGGCCTACCCATACCAGTTATTAAACCATAATATAGAGCAGTGGTCATCAAAACTGCCTGATACTGGCTAAGAAACAGAGTCATAGATCAGTGGAATAGGATAGGTACACAAGATACAATAGTCAATGATTGTAGCAATCTACTCTTTGATAAACCCAAAAGATCCAGATGCTGGTCTAAGAATTCACTATCTCACAAAAACTACTGGGAAAATTGGAAAATGGTAGGGCAGAAACTTGCCATAGAACAGTATCTTACACCACATGCCAAAATAAAGTCAAAATGGTTTCATGATTTGGGAATAAAGGCTGATACTATAAGCAATTTGGGAGAGCAAGGAATAGTTTACCTATCAGATTTATGGAAAAGAAAAGAATTCATGACAGAACAAGAGACAGAGAGCATGACAAAATGCAAAATATATAATTCTGATTATGTTAAATTGAAATATTTTTGGATAAACAAAGCCAATGCAACCAAGATTACAAGGGAAGCAGAAAATTGGGAGAAAATCTTTACAACTAGTGTCTCTGATAAAGGCCTCATCTCTAAAACATACAGGGAACTGAGCCAAATTTACAGGAATACAAGCCATTCTTCAATTGAGAAATGATCAGAGGATATGACCAGGCAGTTTTCAGAGGAAGAAATTAAAGATATGTATAGGCATATGAAAAATGCTCGAAATTACTACTGATTAGAGAAATGGAAATCAAAACAACTCTTAGGTATCGCATCTCTCCTGTCAGATTGGCTAAAATAACAAAACAGAAAAATGATAAATGCTGGAGAGGATGTGGGAAAATTGGAACATTGTTACATTGCTGGTGGAGTTGTGACCTGATCCAGCCATTCTGGAGAGGAATTTGGAACTATGCCCAAAGGGCTATAAAATTGTGTATACCCTTTGGCTCAGCAATACCACTTCTAGGGATGTATCCCAAGGAGATCACACAAGTGGGAAAAGGACCCATATGTACAAAAATATTTAAAGCAGCTCTTTTTGTAGTAGCAAAGAATTGGAAATCAGGGGAATGCCCATCAATTGCGGAATGACTGAACAAGTTGTGGTATATGAAGGCAATGGAATACTATTGTGCTATAAGAAATGGGGATGATACGGATTTCAAATAACCTGAAAAACCCTACATGATACAATGCTGAGCAAGCATAGAAGAACCAGGAAAACATCATACACAACCACAGATGTATGGATTCTGTGATAACTAAGCCAGATAGACTTTGCTTTTCTCATCAATACAAGGTGCAAAGACAACTCAAAAGCACTCATGATGGAGAGAACTATCTACATCTAGAGAAAGAACTATGGATTCTGAATGCAGATTGAGGCATGCTTTATGCTTGCCTTTCTTTTCCTTGTTTTTTTTTTCTCTTTTTTTTGGTTCTGTTTCTTCTTTCTCATGATTCATTCCATTGGTCATAATTCTTCTTCACAACTTGACTATTGTGTAAATAAGTTCAATGCAAAGTTATATGTAGAAGATATATCGGATTCCATGCTTTCTTGGGGATGGAGGGGAGAGGTGGAGGAAGAAAATCTGGAACGCAAAATTATGTGGAACTGGTTGTTGTGAACTAAAAATAAAAAAATAAATTAAAAAAATCACATGAGCACATTACACAGATTTGTTTTAGTATGACAAATTTTTAGTAACAATGAAACACTTCCCCAAAATTTTTCCTTCATTTTGAATTTTGGAATCCAATGTATGAGGAAATATTTCAGTTGTGTTGGTGCTATTTGGGAATAAAAACTTAAAGGAGCAAATGCTATAAGATTCAACTGGTCTAGAATTACTCATGGAAGGAAAAGGATAGAGAATAAGAATTTATATTTTACGTACTCTGTTCTTGGAAATCCACATATTTTATCAATCCTTTAAATGATTAAAGACTAAAGCCCTGAAAAGATCATGATAATGTAGACATTGAAAATTCAAACCTAAGCACAACCTCAATAAAACGGACCAAAAGATACATTTAACTGCACATCCCTCTTCTCTCTTATCCATAAATCCAATCAGTTACCATATCTTAACAATTCAACCTTGAAAACATGTATTACTTCTCTCCCTTTCTTTCTACTCACAAGGTCATCACAATTGTTGAAACCCTTTATCATCTCTCTAGCCCTTATCACCTCTATTAGTATTCATATTTTTATTGGTTTCTTTCATCTCCAAGTTGTCCTCATATACTGCCACAATGATTTTCATAAAGCATCCCTCTTACTATGTCACTCCCCTGTTAAATGAACTACAGCAGCTTTCTAATTCTTCTGTAATCAAATACCATTTCTACTATGTGACATTTAAAGCCCTTCACAATTTGGATCCAACCTACCTCTCAGCTTTATTATATATTCATTCCCTTCAATTTGCTGGTGTAGTGGGTGGAGCACAAGAATTACAGTTAGGGAAACTTTGCTTCAAATTCTTGCCTGCTAGTTTTAGGCAAAATACCAAAATCCTGTCTGCCTCAGGTTTCTAATTTTTAAAATTAAGATAACTGTCCCTGCCTCCTAGAGCTGTCATAAGCATAAAATGAAAAAAAGTAAAGCATTTTGAGAAACTGAAAGCACTATCTAAATGTGACCATCAGCACCAACAGAATCATAACCAGAATCACCATCATTAGTGAAATCCACAGTCCAATCAAATTGGTTTTCTCATTGTTTTTACGTATGAGATTCCACCTTCCATCTCCAGCATTGGGTATATTTGTTCTTTCATATACTGGAAAAACTAAAACAGTGAATGTGTCAGAACTAGAGTATATTTTTTCAAATCATTTGGTGATGATGCTGACAGTGATATTTAGATAGTACTTTAAGATATTAAAGATTAATACTAAGATATTAGAAAGGCATCTAAAACCACAGTGCCTTGGAAATAGTAGGTACTTAATAAATATTTCTTGACTGACTGACTGATATCATGTGGTATCAGCTAATGCAATATTAAACTTAGCTAATATAAATGTGCTTAAAACTCTATGTAGCCAAGAGCTGAAACAAATAGATTTAAGAAGAGAGTAATCTTGCTAACCTATTATTTGTAAATGATAACATTCCAACCTGGATTTTTTTTTCAAGTCAAAATCTATTTAGAGCTATAGACTAGCAGTACTACAATAATAAAACTTGGTCTTACCTTTTCAGTCCTAAAGGAGAAGAAAACCTTTAACCTTGCTTTTTTTCCCTTTGGCTTAAAAGCTGATCCTTATGGTTTTTCCAATTATCTAATGTGATTATAGTACTAAACCTCTATAAGGCCAAAGGGGAAAAAAGTGCTTCCATACATTGGGTGGGAAATGATATCTAGACTCAATTACACCTAGAGACTAGCATTGAAGTCTCCAAGAGATGGAATGGTTTACAGTGGCATCAGATGGCCAGCTACCAGAAAAAGTAAGGCAAAGTGAAGAAGTAATATAAAGGGTTATGTCAAAGAAGGGTGATAAAGCGGGAATAAAGTGGGAGGATTTTGGAATTAAAAGATATTACATCTAAAAGACACACTGACGATTTTTCAGGAAGGCAAGAGAGAAGAAAAGAAGGAAGAAAGAAGAAAGAGAGGAGGAAGATAGGAGAGAATAAAATAGAGAAGAGGAAAGGAAAGAAGAAAATAGAAAAGAAAGGAAGAAAGAAGAAAGGGAGGGAGAAAAAGAGGGAAAAAAGAAGGATGGGAGTGAAGAAGAATGGGAAGAATGAAGGAAGGAAGGAAGGAAGGAAAAAAGGAAGGAAAAATGAAGGAAAGAAGGAAAAAAGGAAGGAAAAAGGAAGGAAAGAAGGAAAAAGGAAGAAAAGAAGGAAAAAAAGGAAGGGAGGGAGTGAAGAAGGATGGGAAGAATGAAGGGAGGAAGGAAGGAAGGAAGGGAAAAAGGAAGGAAGGAAGAGAAAAAGAAAGGAAAAAGGAAGGAAAGAAGGAAAAAAGAAGGGAGAGAGAGAAGAAGGATGAGAAGAATGAAGGGAGAAAGGGAGGAAGGAAGGAAGGAAGATATGAATGTAATGAATGTATGTACAGGCACTAGTTTGCAGAGAGGGCATGGTTAGGAATAGGAGAGGAGCCAGTAGTTTAATCAGTACAGGTGAGATGAAAACAAAGTATTATTTGAGGAAGGAAGGAAAGAAGGAAAGAAAGAAGAAAGGAAGGAAGGAAGGAGGATTGATATAAGAAACCGCTGATGAGGAACAATGTACTCCACTGGGATTTTGCAAATTATATGCATTTTATAGCCTTAGAAAGTTTCCTGGGTCACTACTGATTAGACAAATGCAAATCAAAACAACTCGTAGATACCACATCTCTCCTGTCAGACTGGCTAAAATAACAAAACAGGAAAATGATAAATGCTGGAAAGGATGTGGGGAAATTGGAACATTGTTGCATTGCTAGTGGAGTTGTGAGCTGATCCAGCCATTTTGGAGAACAATTTGGAACTATGCCCAAAGGGCTATAAAAATGTTCATACCCTTTGACCCAGCAATACCACTTCTAGGGTTGTATCCCAAAGAAATCACACAAGCAGGAAAAGGGCCCGTATGTACAAGGATATTTAAAGCAGCTCTTTTTGTGGTAGCCAAGAACTGGAAATCAAAGGGATGCCCATCAATTGGGGAATGGCTGAACAAGCTGTGGTATATGAAGGTAATGGAATACTATTGTGCCATAAGAAATGGGGATGATACAGACTTCGTAACAACCTGGAAAAACCTACACAACACAATGCTGAGTGAGCGGAGCAGAGCCAGGAGAACATTGTACACAACCACAGATATATGGATTCCATGAGGACCAACCCTGACATACTTCACTCTTCTCAGCAATGTAAGGTGCAAGGACAACTCCAGGGGACTCACAATGGAGAATGCTATCTTCATCCAGAGGAAGAACTGTGAAGTTTGAATACAGATTGAGGCGCACTACATGCTCATCTTTTTTCTTCTCTTTTCTTTTTGCTTTTGGGTTTTTTTTTTTTTGGTTCTGTTTCTTCTTTCTCATGATTCATTCCATTGGTCATAATTCTTCTCCACAACTTGACTAGTGTATAAATTAATTCAATGCAAAGTTATACATGGTAGTTCTATGAGATTCCATGCCATCTTGGGGAGAGAGGGGGGAGGGAGGGGAGAAAATCTGGAACTCAAAATTATGTAGAACCGTGTGTGGTAAACTAAAAATAATAAAAAAAGAAAGTTTCCTGAGTATTCAGATGACAGACAGACAGATAGGTAGAGATATTAAAACTCCCTCAAATACCAAAACCTCACACTTCTTAAACTTACTCATTTTAAATGACTTTCTCCTCCCCTCCATCTTAGCTCCAAAAAAATATGGTTATGTTATTGATTTCTCACTTCCCCAGAAATATATCTTTCCTATGCCTCCTCTATGCTATTTAAGTTGGTGATCTCACCAGCTCCTATGCATATAATTATAATCTCCCTGGTGATGGTTATCAAATCTCTCTACTAACTTCTCTACTAACTTCTCTACTAACCATCAGATTCACATGTCCCAGTGCATATCGGACACTGATCTGGATGATCCATAGATACTTTAAACTCATCATATCCAAAACTGAAATCCAAAGTATTCTCGTTTCTGAATTTCCCTACCTCTGCCAAGGGCATCACAATTTTCCCAGATATTCAAGCTCAAAACCCAGGTTTTATTCTTGACTTCTCACTCACTCTCACCATATTCAGTCTGTTGCCAAGCTTTATTGATTTTCCTTTGCAACATCTTTCACTTATGCCCTATTTTATCCTCTGAGAGAGGCACCCCTTTATTGCCTTATGTCTGGACTACTCTAATTGTCTTTTATATCCTTACATGATATCTCTCCTCACACCAGTTATTCCTACATTTATGTGTCAAATTATTCTTACTAAAGTGTGGAAGCATCCATGACATCCCTTTATTGAATAAATTCTAGTAGCTCACTGTCACCCACAAGTGATATAGAATCAAATGTAAAATGCTCTGATGTTAATGTGGCCACCTCCTACTTTTCAAGCTCTACATATCCCCACCTTTCCTAATCACATACTCTGTGATCCAACGACATTGTTCTTCTTTGATGTTGCTCAGACAAGACACTCAGTCTCCTGACGAGGCATTTTCATTGGTTATCACCTCTGCTGGAAACTCTCTCTGTTCTCCCATCCACCTCTTGGCTCCTTTAAATTCTCACTGAAATCCTGTCTTCTACAAGTAACCTTTCCTGACTTTCCTTAAGAATACTCCCTTCTCTCTCTCTGTAGATTTTCTTCAGTTTATGCAGTATTTATCTTGTTTGTATATAGTTCTCTTCATGTTGTTTCCTCATTTAGACCATGAGGTCCTTGGGAATAAGTAGTCTTTTTTCTACATCACCAGTGCTTAGCATAGTATCTGACAGATATTAGCTTTTGAAAACTGTTTTTTGACTGACTAATTAATATTGTACTGAAAATTAAATAACCAGGTGTCTTATTTCAGCCACATAAGCAATTTACTTAGAAACAATGGATGAATAACTTTATCTTTCTTAGACTCAGTTTGCTCATATGTAAAATGACAAATTTGCCTACAAGACCCTCATTCTTTCTGGCAACTTTGGAATTCTGCAACTCAAGTTTTCTTGTTGTATAGTATAGTAATGAGCTAAATGATTTGGCTTTTTCCCCCAAACTCATTGAGTACAATTTGGATATGTTGACATTTATAACTGGAAGATTAGATATAAGTTAAAAGATTTACTTTGGAACAAAATAGTCACTATAAACATGTTTTCTATTTTTGAGTTACATTAATGTCAATAATTCTTAATTCTTTTCATTAGTAAAAAGCTCATTTTTACACAAAATTATTAAAAAAAACTACTTGAATAACATTTTTCGAGTAGCCTCTAAGTATAGTACAACTTATGCCAGTAATACGACTGACTTTTGAAAGTAATCTTCATCAATTCAATTTTCAATCAGTTCAAAATTGAAAATCTGTTACAAATAACTTACATAAGAATAAAAGGTATGATTATTTTCTATATAAATAAAGTGTTTTATAAGTGGAGAGAAAAAGTGTTGGCTGCCTAAACTCCCCTTATAAAATGGTAGAAAATAATTTTTCTCCTTTTATTAAAAAACACCAGTGTCTGGTGAGATTGCATTGCTTTCACTTTTTTTATTTGTATCTTTAAAAAATCAACCAAAAAAGGTGGCTATGATTCCAAATAGTAGTTTGTAATTTTTTCAAACATCAAGGTACAATTTTTTTTTATCACAAGTAACAGAAAGTTATTAATGGATGACAATTGGCTATAACAGTTGTTAAAAGCTGCTTTGGAGTTGAAGTGCAGATATCCATAAGGAGTTTAAAAATAAGGCTTAACATATCAAGCAGTAAACTGATTAGTGGAAACTGAATTGGCTTGTATCTAGTATGCACTGATTTATGCTTCCGGTACAGAATTTCGCATCTATGTTCTGTATGTAGTTTGATATCTTTCCCTGGGGAAGAGGAAAAGAGACAAAAAAGCACCTCTCTACATTGCAGGTTATTAAGGAAAAATATTCCCTAAGGATTTAAGTGATACATCAATGGTGTAACCAGGGGGTGCTGAGTGCAGCAAGAAAAAATTGACCCACACAATTGGCGTCACACAGAGGAGGAAGGGAACGAAATGGAGATTGGGAAAGGAAGAACTTAACATATGTGTTGTTCAGCTTTAAAAGGAGGGAACTAAATGCACTAAGAAGGAAGAAATAGCCTCAGCTCTGAAGAATTATATAGTCAAGACCCAGTGGCTAGACAGGAAGAGATTAAGCAGGAAAGATAGAAGGAAGAAGGGAAAAAGAGTAGTAGGTAATTTCTTGCTCTAGGATAATGAGGTAGCTTTCTTTCAACCTCATAATAATAACAGACTTGTTATCTTCCCAAGCATATATCAAAGATATTATTTTTTTTATTTTTTTAATTTAAATTTATTTATTTATTTTTAGTTTACCACACACGGTAATATATTATTTAAAATTTTTGCATCAATATTTATTAGAGAAATTGGTCTGTAATTTTCTTTCTCTGTTTTGACTCTACCTGGTTTGGGTATTAGTACCATATTTGTGTCATAAAAAGAATTTAGTAGGACTCCTTCTTCACCTATTTTCCCAAATAGTCTAAAAAGTATTGGAATTAGTTGTTCTTTAAATGTTTGATAGATTTCACGTGTAAAACCATCTGGCCCCGGAGATTTTTTCCTAGGGAGTTCATTGATGGCATGCCCAATTTCTTTTTCTGATATAGGGTTATTAAGAAATTTCACTTCCTTCTCTGTTAGATATTATTGAGAACAACCCTAAGAATTACTAAAATTGATGACAACTCATTATCCCTAGTGATGTGTTCAGATGTTTTGCCCAAAACTTCAAAATCTTAAAGACCTTAGAGGCACTGACAGTGCTTTCCTCATTTTCATCCACTAAAAGAAAGAGATGCAACATAGTACAGATGTTTTGGAATATGAATATCTTACTATGGAGGTGGTATCTGAGAAGGAGTCTTGGTCTTATGGACCAGAGGTTAAAATTTAATGATGACTGAGTCCTGTGTATGAAGAAAAGAATATGAACAAATGAAGAATGACTAAACAACAATGGTAAAATATTTGCCAGGTGTTTTACAAGTCTGATTAAAATAATTTGAACTAAAACATAAGGTAGATGGAGAAGGTTGGCAGAAGAAAATCAAGGGCCTGAGGCATAGCTATTACTAAGATTACCAAGTGCAGTTAGGACAATCAATAGAACTTCATTATTGCATGTGAGCACACATTTGCACTCAGAATATTATAAAAATAATGATATAATCAAACACATACTTGTGCTTCTTCATTTCCCTCTGAACAATGTCCCTTTTCATTTTTTCTGAGACTAGTGTTCCTTGACTCAAAAACACAGCAAGATACAATAAGAGTATTCTAAAAGTGGCCTTTTTCTGGGAGAAAGCCATGGTCATCAGAGGAATTTTGAAATTTCCCAAATAAAATCCAACCCCTTTTCCTCCTCCTCCTCCTCCTCCACTTCCTCCTCCTCCTTCTTAATTTGGGGACTCATCCATACCTTATGTCTTTATATATATATATATATATATATATATATATATATATATATATATATATGTATGTATATATATATTTAAATGAACATATTTGGATAGAAGATTGAATAAATTGCAAAAATTGAGTTATTTTGTTGAAGTGAAAAAATGAGTTTGGCCCAGAACAAATTAAAACAGAGGTCTGTAGGGCAGTTGGGATATTGTAAAACTTATTTTATTTTTCCAAAAACCCTAGAAAAGGCCCATTTTATATACTAAAATTATGTTATGCTATGGCTTGATGTAAATTAAAAAGAACAGTCTGAAAATTTGAAAATGCGTATCACTCACATCAGCTTGTAAGAAATAAAAAACTTTGAAAAAGATTTGGAATAAAGGATATTTTCAGAATGACGATTTAAGAGAAGATGAACTGGCCATAGGGCAAGAGTGTAGGGTGAACATTGAACAAGCTGTGCACTCACTCACAATGTTAGGACAAAACATGGAAGGCTCCTAGCATATGTGTTGATCATGATGAATAATAGTTTCCTAGAATGTTCAAGAATGGATGGTTTGTGAGCTGCATCATTGGAAGAGGTATTCACATAAAGGAGATTTCAGATCCATTTGAATTGAATAGCATTAAAAAAAAACATTAAGTTCTGAACTTCAACTTTCCAGGTTAGCTCCATACCAAACTGTATCAAGTATGATTTTCTTTACCCCTAATATGAGCTGGAATATTGAATCTACTGAAAGATTGCACAAAGAATTTTCAATGAGATAAGAAAATATTGCACTTGATTGAATTATTTTGGCAGAAAAGTTTAACCCAGGAAGAGGGTGTTCTTTTTCAGTCTATCTGCTAATCATTTTCTATATAGGCTGTCTTCTTATTCAAAGGGATCTTTCTGATGTTTGTGATTACTGTACAATCCTGTATAAAATATGTCACTAATGAGACAGCATAAACACTATCATTTAGAGTTTTATATTTGTGCAGAGCTTTGCAATCATGTGTTAATTAGTGAATAATACAGTAGCAATAGAGGAAGAGGAGGATGATATCTATATTGTGAAGCTTTAGAAGAGATACTAATTATTCTTGATAATGCTGCGAGCTGATACATACATATCTTCATATGTGTATATCCCTAGAAGAAATCCAATATTTCAAAGGTCTACTAGCCTTTTCCCTTAGAATTTCATTTTTTAAGATTGATACCTAAGAAGGAAATATTATTTCATTTGACTAAAATATTAGACCATAGAGGTGAAACCTGTGGTAAATGGATTGAATAAACCTACTTATTCTTTTAAGAAAATCTTGGCATACATGTCCTAAAATGGGTATTTAAAATCATAAACATAATATGACTAGGGATTTGGAGATATCATATGTTGATTTACACCATCCCTCCTAAGGATCCTCTCATTTTTATTTATGCATTGATGGCAATTAAAATTTAAGGCCGTGATATTGGCATATTTGTCTTTCATATGTGATTTTGGTATTTAACCTAAAATTTTGGGGTCTCAAATTGTTTCAAAGCTATAATATGCAATTGTAAAATTCAAAGAGGTGGCAATTTTTGCCTAGACTGTTTTTAATGTTTTCATTAGAAAGGTCTTTCACTCTTGAATGAGTAGATCCACATACTATAGACACACACACACACACACACACACACACACACACACACACACAGAGCACTTCTGATACTGACTAACTCTGACAATGATATGACCTGCAACAAGACCTGAATAGTTGGTTCTTATGCCAGGTGCTGGATCAACATACTGTGGAGTACATTCTTCATGCATGTGGGTAGTCCTGAACAGGCTGCTAGTTCCTGAGTATCTAAATTTGTGACAATTTGTGAATGAATCACTGAATTCTCCTTGGAATTTGGCAACTGGATAAGCGCTTGTGCATCTGGTATTATACACAATCTGCATACTGAGGAAGTGAAGTACTTTGCAATTTCTGAAGCCCATCTCATTACGGAGAGATGAGCTCATAATCATGTGCTTTCCTTCTATAGTAGTAATTTAAGGACAGCCTGAGTTAAAACCAGGTTTGTGTATACATAGCTTATAGATAATGATAAGACATGTTGGACAAAACAACTCTCAAAGAAAGACCACTTAGTATGCTAAATTGAGGGCAAATGGCATTCTGATGAGGCAAAGTCTTGCTAATAGATTTGCCTCCTCATTGTGAAATTCAAAGAAATATATATAAGATTTGATTCAAAAAATGTTCAATTACTAAGAAAATTCTATGGAGTAGTTTCAAACATTTACACTAACTACATTTTTTTATAATTTGGTATTCATAAAGTCATTGTAAACACTAAGTTTTCTGGCAAACATATGCCAAGTGACTGCTTATGAAATTGTGCAGCATCTATATTTTATCATCTTGATGCACCTTGATTTCACAACTGTTCAGAAGATACCAACAATAAATTAATAAGTTGGCATGTTTAGTTGTTAATTTATTTAACATAGAGAGCAGTTAAATTGAGCAAAATATTATTCAGACAGATGTAGCACATGACCAACATTTATTACATACAGATAAAAGAAGGAAAGAAAACATGGTTAATAAGAACATATTCTTTGACATGTATTTATCTGTCTACATCCTAGATTTTCAGCTATCTTCATTGAATATTAAAGTAGTAAAAACATTGATTGGTACCACAGATCTTGCCTTCCATTTCCAATTCCTCTGTAGATTTTCCTCCATTTCACCGAATGAAATAAAGAACATGACAACTTACAACTAGAACTAAATTATACAGAGAAATTCTAAAGTACTAGTTGATAGGCAATGTGACACTGGAAAGACCTCTGGACTTAAAGCCAGGAAGACTTGGGTTCAAGTCTTGACTCTGAAGCATACTTGGTTTTTAATCCTAGGCAAGTCGTTTAAACTTTATGAGCCCCAATTCTCTCAACTGTTTTCTAAGGGGGTCAGAAAAGGTGGGTTCTAATGTCTTTTCCAGATATTCTTTCCTTCTCCATAGATCTGACAGTAAACTTTTCCTTTCTCTCCTAATTTGTTTATAGTATCACCCTTTATGTCTAAATCATGTGCTCATTTTGCCCTTATTTTGGTATATAGGATAAGATGTTGGTCTATATCCAGTTTCTGCCATATTATTTTCTATTAACATTCTTTTAAAAAAAAGTTTCCAAATTCTCTGCCTTCCTCCTTGCCCTCCCCCTTCCTCATTGAGAAGGCAAGCAATTATTAGGTATAGGTTATATATGTGCAGTGAACCAAAACATATGTCCATGTTAGTCGTGTAAAAGCAAACACAGAAAAAAAAAGCAAGAAAAACAAAGTAAAGAAAAAGTATGCTTTCATCTGCATTCAGACTCTATCAGTTCTTTCTCTGGAAATTGATAGCATTTTTCATCATAATTCCTTCACAATTGTGTTAGAACATTGTATTGCTGAGAATAGCTAAGTAATTCACAATCGGTCATTGTGCAATACTGCTGTTACTATATGCAATGTTCCCCTGGTTCTTCTGGTTTTAATCTGTATGAGTTCATATAAGGCTTTCCAGATTTTTTTCTGACAGCATCCTCCATGTCATGCTTTATAGCACAATAGTATTCAATAAGAATCAAATACAGCAATTTGTTCAGCCATTTCCCAGTCAGAATTCCCTAAATTTATAATTCTTTACCACCAGTTATAAATATTTTTGTACATATATGTCCCTTTGCTTTTTTGTTTTTATCTCTCTGGGATATAGACCTAGTAGTATTATTGCTTGATCAGAAGGTATACATGGGCATAGTTCCATATTGCTTTACAGAATGATTGAATCAGTATACAATATCACCTAAAAGGCTTTAGTATCTAAATTTTCCAATACCTCTCAACATTTGGCATTTTTCCTTACTGTCATATTAGCCAATTTGATAGGTATGGGGTAGTAGCTCATGGTTGTTTTAATTTGCACTTCTTTAATCAATACTGATTTACAGCATTTTTTTCACATGACCACAGAAAGCTATGATTTCTTTATCAGAAAATTGCCTGTTAATTTCCTTTGCCCATTTAATAATTGAAGAATGCTGCTTCTTTCCACACATTTAACTCAGTTCTCTATACATTTGAGAAATGAGGTCGTTTATCAGAGAAACTTACTGTAGCTTTTCCAGTTAGTAGGAATGTGAACAGTTTAATCTCATTGAATCTCTTATGATTTCTCTTGCCTTCACCATTCTATGCTTTTTTTGAGTCTTGTATTTGAAAATCAAATTTTCCATTATACTCGGATTTTTTCATCAAGAATCCTTGAAAGTCCTCTATTCTTTCTTTTTTTCTTTTCTTTTAATTTATTTTTAGTTTTCAGCATTCATTTCTACAAGATAACAAGATTTTGAGCTACAAATTTTCTCCCCATCTCTTCCTTCCCCCACCCAAGATGGCATGTATTCTGATTGCCCCTTTTCCCAGTCTGCCCTCCCTTATATCACCCCACTCCCCACCACCTTATCCTCTTTCCCCTTACTTTCTTGTAGAGAAAGATAGATTTCAATACTCCATTGGCTATATAATTTATTTACCAGTTTCATATAAAAAGAATTTTTTTTTTAACATTTAATTTCAGAAATTTGAATTTCAAATTCTCTCCCTTCTTCCCTTCCAACCCACCCTCCTTGAGAAGGTAAGCAATTCAATATAGGTTATACATGTACCATTATGCAAAACACTTACATAACAGTCATGTTGTGAAAGACAAAAGATTCTCTCTTGACCTGGAAATTCTGGAATTTGGCTACAATGCTATTAGGAATTTTCTTTTGGGGATCTTTTTCAAGAGGTAATTGGTGGATTCTTGGAGGCTTTTGATGTAGGATCTTGAACTTTTTTGACTTCTTCTGGCTGGACGTTTTGATCTTTTTTTGTGACCAAAGTAAATTTTATAGTCTGAGCCCTTTTCCACTGCCTGCTCATTTTCCCATCCAATTACTTGACTTCTGAGCTCTTTATCACAGTATCATTGCTTTCAGAGTGGAGAGTGCTCTGTTCCAAGCTTCAGAGGTTTTACGTTGCTGTTTTCAGAGCTACTTCTATTCTGATGTGGTATGATACTCCTCCCCTGGCCTGTGCTCTGTTCTGTGAGTGCAAGCACTTCTCTCTGCCATGTAACTACCAGGACTCCCTCTCCACAGGCACCACAGGCTCTGACTCCCAGCACTCCTCCTCCTCTAAGGGCCACCAACCAAGACTGTGACCCAGATCCAAGCAGGGCGAAGCAAGAGAACCCTACCTCAGTGCCAACTGATCCCTGTACTCTCACTCTGATCAGCAGCTTGAGTCCCCCCCACCATCTGTGGGCCTGGAGCTCCAAAATCAGCCCACACCGCTGGTGCTGCTGCCACTGCTGCTTCAACCAACTCCACCATACATACTCTAAGGTTAGCATTTTGTTTGGGGCTCACTCACTAGAAAAGCGTCCAGTGATTTGGTCAGACAAGACCCTGGGTAGCTGTTAGAGCCCCCCCGGCTTTGAAAAACCAAAGTGTTGGTGCTTCTCTCTCTGGTAAATGTATGTATTACTATAATCAGACAGTTAGAAGCCCTGTTTGCTGATTTGTGTTATTTTGCTCTATTTATATAATTTCTGCTTGTAATTTCTGTTTGTGTTTTCTCTGAAGTTCAGGGTACTGACTTTTTCCACCGAACTAATGGAATGATAGACAGACAGACAGATAAATAGATAGGTAGATAGACAGATAGATTGATACATAGATACATGGATAGATAGATACGTAGATACATGGATAGATAGATACGTAGATAGATACATAGATAGATATAGACAAATAGGCATAATTGTAGATATTGATACATTTATATCTATATCTATCTGTCTATCTATCTACATATATAGACATAGATATGCATGTGGATGTGGATGTGGATATAGATATAGATATAGATATGGACATGGATATGGACATGGACATAGGCAGGGGATATGGATACAGTTGTAGCTATAGATATAGATATAGATGTATTTATAGATAGATATAGATATAGGTATATCTATCAAGGTAGATAGATATTTGTGTATATACAGAGAGATATAGATATAGGCATACACATATATACATATGTATACATACATACATATACATATATACACATATATGTGTTTGTATATATAGATACACATATACACATATATACATGTATAAATACACAAATATATATCCATATATACATATCCATATATAAACATATTACTACATGTGTATTTGTATGTATGTGTGTACATATATGTGTATATGTATATATATACACATATACATATATGTATCTATATATACATATATGCATATGTATATATACACATATACATATATGTATCTATATATACATATATGCATATGTATATGCACATAGTGAGATTGTAAGCCACTTAAATTTGCTTTCCTTAGAAATCTGTGTTAGCACCCCTCCTGTGTGCTGGTGTTATTGGCCTTACACAACCACCCTAGAGGCAAGTACCCTTGTTGTTACACTATACTCAGGACCTTGTTCTTCTGTTTACTCATTTTTCCAGCCTATTTCCTAACATTTATCACTATACTAAAATGGGGCTCTGCTTCCAGAGTTAAGGGGGCACTGTTTCAACTTCAAGGTTTTCATGCAGCTGTATTCATGGACAATCCAGAGATAATTGCTAGTTTTTGGTTCTTTCAAGGGGGTATGATTTGGAAAGAGGTTTGTTTACTACTACCGTGGTCTGTGGTCTAGTCTTTGTGCAACCATGAGGATTTTTTTTTGCACTTAATAATAAGTTATTTTTTTCCAATTACATAAAAATATAGGTTTCAACATTCATTTTTGTAAGATTATGAATTCCAAATTTTTCTCCCTCCTTCTCTTCTCTTTCCCCTCTCCAAGACAGTAACCATTCTGATGTATGTTATATAAGTACCATCACATTAAACATATTTCCACATTAGTCACATTGTGAAAGATGAATCCAAACAAAGGAGAAAAAACATGAGAAAGAAAAAAAACCAAAAAAGTAAAAATAGCATGCTATGATCTGCATTCAGACTCCACAGTTTTTTCTCTGGATATGGATAGCATTTTCTATTACAAGTCTTTTGGAATTTTATTAGATCATTGTATTGCTGAGTAGAGCTAAGTCTGTTATAGTTAATCATTGCACAATGTTGCTGTTACTGGGTACAGTGTTTTCCCAGTTCTGCTCACTTGACTTAGCATTAGTTCATGTAATTCTTTCCAGGGCTTTCTGACATCCTCCTCATCATCATTTCTTATGGAACAAAAGTATTCCATTACATTCATAAATCAAAACTTGTTCAGCCGTTCCCCAAATGATGGGTATCATCTTAATTTTCAATCTTTGGGCACCACAAAAAAGCTGCTATAGTTTCTTTTTTTTGTACATGTGGGTCCTTTTTCCATTTTTATAATCCCTTTGGTATACAGCCCTATAAATTATATTGCTGGGTTAAAGGGTATGCACAGTTTTAAAGCCCTTTGGGCATAGTTCCAAATTGCTCTCCAGAATTGTTGGAGCAATTCAAAACTGCAATAATGCATTAGTGTTCCAATTTCCTCACATCTTCTCCAACATTTATCATTTTCTTTTTTGTCATATTAGCCAATCAGATACGTGTGATGTGGTAGCTCAGAGTTGTTTTAATTAGCAGTTCTCTAGTCAATAAAGATTTAGAGCATTTTTTCATATGATAGGTTTACTTTCTTCATCTCATCTGAAAACTGCCTGTTCATATATTTTGACCATTTAACAATTGGGAAATCATTTGTATTCTTATAAATTTGAGTCAGTTCTCTATATATTTTAAATATGAGGCTTTTATAAAAAAATGGGCTGTAAAAACTGTTTTCTAGCTTTCTGCTTCCCTTCTAATCTTGCTTGCATTTTTTAATTTGTGGAAAACCTTTTTTGTTACTCAAACTTAAATACACAATAAGAAAATAAAAAAATAAACATATTATAAAGTTAAATATTGAAACTTTAAGACAAAACAAGGAAAGAAAAAAATTATGTCATGTATCCAACAGAATGTAAGAAAGGATGCAAAATATATAGCAATAAATTGTGTTAAGAGTTATCCATCTTTTCTTTGCTTCCTTGTAAGTTTTCTTTTGTTCTCTGCTATGAAGTTTTTATTTTGCCCCCAGGCTACAATTAAACATAGATATATTTATATACAGATGTGGTTATATAGATACACATATACTTATATACACATAACTACATGCTTACATACATACATACGTACATACATAGACATATATTTTCCCTAATAAATTCTACTACTGATGTTTGTTTTTATATTTGTATCCACCTCTTTTTCTTATCCTTCCTAACTCATCTTCTTTACTTCTATCCACAACCTTGCCCCTTTTTGCTTTACTTACCCCACTCCAAAAATGTCTCCCTTTTCCCATTCTCATAAATCTAAATATCCTTCTATAACATCCCATTAATCTATTCCCTTACCTCCTCTCTAGAGATCCCTCCCTTATCCTCTCTCCCCTCCTTATCACCTCAGTGCTTTATTTCTTTCTGAATTTAGATTCCTCTTATACTCTTCTAGAGGGATATGTAGCATTGCCTCTTGAACTCATTCCCAATGAAAGTAGGTTTCCAGAGGTAACAGCCCTGCCCCACCATCTAATTCCTCTGTGTCAATCTTCCCCTTACACCTCATTTGGATAAACTAATTAATCACTTTAGCTGTTCCTAAATGGTTTAACTTTTTAAGTCATACATCCAGGTCTACCCTAATCTTTCTTACAAACTACCCAATTACTAATAACAATCTTAGACATGTATTTTACATTTTACATACATGAAAGGTAAACAGTCTGCCCTTATTGAGTCCTTTGCAATTAGTCTTTGGTATGTATCTTATATTTCTCTTGTATCTTTATGTCAAATAATTCATTAATTTCAGTTTTTTAACATAGTCCTGAAAGTCTGATAGTTCATTAAATGTCTTTTTATTCCATTCATGATTAAGCTTAGCTTTGCTGGTTATGATATTTTGGCCAGAATTCCAGTTCTTTGGCTCTTTTATATATAGTGTTCCAAGACTTGTGGTCTTTTAGTGTCTCTGCTGCTAGGTCTTGTGAGATTCCAATTTTGACACTGCCATATTTATTTTTTTTTCTTTTTTTGCATAATATTTCATTCTTGAGCTAGGTGGTTCAGAATTTAACTACAATATTCCTATAGGTTTTCCTCAGAAGACCTCTTTCAGGTGATGACTGGTGGATTTTTTCTATTTCTAGTTTCCCCTCTTATTCTAATGCTGCAGGACAATTTTCTTTAATTATTTCGTGTATTATTGCATCAAGATTTTTTTTTTAATCATAGCTTTCAGGTAGTCCATTTATTCTTATGTTTTCTCTTCTTGGTCTGTTCTCCATATCAGGTGTTTTTTGTTTGTTTTGTTTTTCATGAGTTGGTACATTCTCTCTTAGTTTTGATACTTTATATATATATTTATTATGTCTTAGACTCTTATAATTTTGCTGGCTTCCCCTTGCCCAATTCTGATTTTCAAGGGGTTGTTTTTTTTCATTTTTAAGATTCTGGATCTCCTTTTCAAATTGGATAACTTTCTTTTCATAACCTCATTTTTCCTGGATTGTTTTTATTTTTTATTTCTTAGGTTTTTTTCCAATTCTCTCATTCAATTTTTAAGGTATTTTTCAAGTTCTTCTATGATTTTTTTAGGACAGGAAACCATTTGATATTTCTTTTTGAGGTAGAAGAAGATTTCTTTGTTTCATTATCCTTCTCTGAAGGTGAACCCCAATCTTCTCTATTCCCATTATAACTCTCTGTAAGTGGATTCTTTCTCCTTTACCTGCACAGTTTTTGGTAATAATTTATTTTTTTTGTAATCACTTTTAGTTCTGGGGGAGGGGCCTATTAATGGATCACCTCAGACTCTCCTTCGGTTTTCCCTTCTGGCCTGGAACTGAAACCAAGACTTCCTTTTTTCAATCAAAATTATGCACTTTTCATTTCATAATGATCTCTATCTCTTGTTTCATCATAAATTCTTCTTTTCCCATATATCTGACTGGTAAACTATTCCTTTATGTTCTAATTCACTTATAGTATCATCCTTTATGTCTCACACATTTATCCATTTTGACTTTATCTTGGTATAGGGTGTAAGATGTTGGTCTATGCCTACTTTTTGCCATATTATTTTTCCCATTTTCCCAATAGTTTTTGTCAATAGTGAGTTCTTATCCCAGAATTTGGAGTCTGGGTTTACCAGACAGTAGATTACTATAATCATTAACTACTGTGTCTTATATATCTAATCTATTTCACTGATTTCCCTTTATTTTCCTCATCTTGTGTTCTTCTAGATTAATTTTGCTATTATTTTTCTGCTCTATAAAATATTTTTGCCATTTGATTGATATGACACTGAATAAGTAAATTAATTTAGGTAGAATTGTCATTTTTATCAGCCCAGCCTACACATAAGCAAATGATATTTTTCCAATTTTTTATATCTTATTTTGTTAGTGTGAAAAGTGTTTGGTAACTGTGTTCATATAGTTCCTGGTTATAGCTTAATAAATAGACTCCCAAATATTTTATACTGTCTACCAAAAGCACTCTTTTCTACTCTGGAACTATGACCAGGGTTCGAGTTTCCCTGTCACCACAAGATCTGGTATGCTAGTTTCTCCTAGTCCTGGGACTGAGACCCACCACTGCAATCCAGATCCAAGTGTGGGCAATGCAACAGAGTCCTATCTTTGTTGCATGCAAAGGGAATCATTTAATCTCTTTCTGACCAGTTGCCTGACCCCACTTACCATCTGTGGGCTCAGAGTTTTTCAAATTGCCCTTACCTCCACTGATTCGGTTGCCCTTGAGGCCTACTCCTTGATTGTTTTGTCTGGGCCTGCACTGGACTGTGCACCACTCTCACTTTGGTGCAACAGAAATTTCCTGCTAAGTTATCTTTGGCTGGAAAATTGTTTTACTCCATCTTTTATGGGTTCTGCCATTGTAGAATTTGTTTTGAGGTATTACTTAAGGTTGTTTAAAGTAATTCAGGGGGAAAACTCAGGAAAGTCCCTGCCAATGTGAATACATCCCCAGTCTTCCTTTCCTTTGATTTTATTTAAACAAATATTATAAAGGATCTCAAAGGTCATTTGACTGACTGCACTCTGTCATTTGGAAAATATTCTTGAGATCATTTAAAGGACACCATGAATCTCTATGACTGGCTCTATTATCTATGAATAAGCAATAGCAATAAGCATAAGTTGCATATTGAAACTTTTTCTTAGAATGATTTTTTTAAATGATCTAGGATTACAGATGTTGTTGACGATTCAGAAATAACAGTGCCATTACATGAAGGTAGACATTAAATAACTTCTTGTAATGTTAATACAATTTGAATATTTTTCTCATCAATTAATAGGCCTATGTGACCTGTCTGAGTCACATGGAAGCCTGAGTCACATGAGCCTGTTGTGGGAGAAAGTTTGCTAAGTGGGTGGAGCAGGCAGGGTTGGAGTAGAAAGTTGATTTGGATCAGAGCTGCAAGAGAGAGACACACAGAGCAACAGCCAGTGTGAGTGACAGAGGGAGTGATTTTGCCCTTCTTGTGGAAAGGCACTAACAGAGAAAGGCTTGGGGCAGTTGGTGCCCCCTGCATTGATAATGTATATAGATTTCTTTATTGTTATGATGGATTTGGCTTTCTGGTGTGGGATTTGGCTTTCTGATGTTGAATAAATGTTTTGGTTTTGTCTTCAATGAAGAGAGTCTGCTATATTTTGTGATTCAGAACTACACTGGCATATTCATAGCAACCATAGATGCTGTGAGCATTGCCTTATCACTATAGCTCTTGGGTTTTTGTTTTGTTTGTTTTTGATTTCTTTTGTTTTTCTTTTTTAGCTTGAATCCAAAACAAAATCATTTGTGGTTGAAAGAGTGAGTTGTCAAGATTGATTATAGGCTGAACTTTTTTCTAACTGTGTAACAAAGAATGAATGTGTGATGTTTTCATGGGAAAGTGAAGTGCTCTGTCTTTTGACAAATAATTCTATTCTATTCAAAATACACAGCTGAGTTCATTTTTCATAGCTATTTTGATTCTCTCTAAGTATTCACTGAACCGACATGAACAACTGAGACTGATAGGGCAATAGGTACTAGATTGGAAGCATGTTATGTTCCTGGTTTTTGGATGACTTAATTATGAATACAAAATTAGTAACTCAGGATTTTAATAAAAGTTTCTCTTGAATCTAGCTAGAATATTCTTTCCACTATAGTTGCTGACAACTTATTGTGTTTTAAGAAGTACTTAAAATAAGAATTAAGCCAATAGAAGACATTAGAATCACAGCTCTTCTCTTGGGTTCAAATCTACATCTTCTTACTCCCAGAGGAAGATATATGATCATTTGACTTGTGGGCAATGGTAAAATAACATTTTTTCTGTTCACTCATCTGAACAACAAATTATAACAAATTTTAGGAAACAGGAATAGTATGGGGGAAGTTTGTTGGGTTTTTTCCTTCTTGAGAGAGACTTGATTCAATATGTTGTAAATAGCTTTGGGAAGCTACCATCATATACACTGTATTGGGACTACAAATCAAGAGCTGTAATTCAATGTCCTTTATGAATGCTAGACAGCACAGTTGTATGATGTGGGAAAATATCTCATGAAAGAAAAGTTGATCCTCCTTTCCTTTTGTCAAGATTCTTTTCTAGAGATATACTTTACAGATGCCAATTCTAACTTTCTTTTTATATGAAGTTAAAGGAAGTATCATTGGACCCTCCTTTCATCCATCATAGTCACAACATTAGGTCTAAAAAGACATACATAGCCCCAGTTTATTATACCTGAAACAAATATGTTAAGTAATGAAAATTTACTATTTCTATGCCTAATATATATAAAAACAATTAGGAAGCAAGTAGATATTTTTTCCTATTATAGCAAAGCAAAGAAAAATGTCAGTAGTTGATATTGTAAAACTATTTCTATATCTGAATTATGGCTAGATTTAGACAAAAATTATGGCTAGATTTAAACTAGCTCGGAGAGACACTCACCTTGTTCAAATTATTAAAACTCTTTTATGCTTAGATGGAAAAAAGTGTTGCGATTTTGTGTCTATGTGCTTCTGTGTGCATGCATGTGTGCCTGTGTGTATGCATGTGTGTGTGTCTATGTGTGTTGTGTGGAGAACAACTTCTTCTGGAACTCTTATGTGTATCAGATTTATTCTTTTAGATTTTCTGCTTTGGGGAAACAAATTTGCCCAAGGACACTGACAAATTGACTACCATGGTTTGGAAAGTACTCACATTTCCAAAAGCAAAATTGAAAACTACATTTCTCAAAACAAGGGTCACCTAACACAGACCCTTTGAAGATGTGAACCATATGAAACCATGAGTCATTCACAAGCTGAATGAAATTATCCTTACAAAATAGCTTTAGGTAAAGGCTATAATGTCATTTGTAAAAATGGTGCCTACTCCTTTGTTTCTACTCTAATGCACGTATTCTTGAACTATTCATGGAGGATATGACCTTTAGAAAGAAAGAAATAAAGTGAGAAAGGAAGGGGAGAAAGGAAAAGGAAAGATTGAAGGAAGCAAGGAAATAAGTTGGTTGCAGTTATGTAGTTTAAAAGGAATAAAAAGAATTTATAAACTAAATCAAACTGTATAAAGCACACACTTTTTGAGTTGGCTTCCATCATTACATGCATGCATATATACACATATAGACACACACACATATGTAATTTTTACTTTAACTGTTGTGTTTCATTGACACTTTGTGTACCTTGTTATTGCTGTTTTTCAATTAGTCTTTGGTATGAAGCTACTCTCCATTGTCCTGATTCTTGCAACCAATCAAGAGAGCACCAATTTCCAAAAATGTTTCTACCAGATTTCTTTTCTTCTTGTAGTCATGTATAGTTCAAAAAGGAAGTTAAGACAACATATGTAGTTAAGTGAGAAATTGGCAACAAAATAGAAAGTGACTTTAGGGAGGCACAATTATCCTGTACCTGTTTATTAACACTAATAATTTGTTCAGTCATTTTTTCAGTCATATCTGACTGTGAAACCACTGGGGTTTTCTTGGCAGACACTAAAGGGATTGGCCATTTCCTTCTCCAGCTCATTTTACTGATAAGGAAATTGAGGCAAAGAGCTATTAATTATCTTAGGCCAGATTTTAACTCAGTAAGTTGTCTTCCTGACTCCAGACCTGGCACTGTATCACTTTGCCACCTGATGGCCCAACATTAAGAAAACCAAATTCTATTTGAAACTTTACTGCTATCTGTTTAAATTACAAAATTACACACTTCTTCCATATTTTCCTCTGTAGAATCTTGACATGCATCTTTGCCATCTTTCTTACATCTATCTGATAGGGTCATTATTAGGTTAAATGTCAGCAAAAGCAATTAAATATCTTTACAACAATGGTATTTTATGAAATTATCTTAACACATAAACATATGTGTGTCTATCTATGTGTGAGTATATACACAAGTACATGTATACACACACGCACACATATGTGTGTGCATGTGTGTGTGCGCGCGCGCGCGCGTGTGTGTGTGTGTGTGTGTGTGTGTGTAATCAACTAAGCTCTTTATCTTCGCTTTCTCCAAGTCAGTGATGGTGGATCATGAGAATTTCCTAATTCATATTACCAACTCTTTTAAAGCCTACTGTTAAATAAAGTAGAACCTCTTAAGTATTAAAGTTGTGTTTATGTTCTGTCACTTACATGGTCAACATTTCAGTAATAATAATACACTTGCCTTGTGATATTGGAGGAATTGTCACTTATTTAATCCAAACCGATTTTCTTCACTATCTCATTTAGTTCCTGATAGGGAAAATTTGACTGGCATTCAAGACAAAAGATGGGAGAACCCATTTACCAGATGAGTCCGCAGAAATTCTGTGAACTGAAATGTGGTTATTGCTTCTCTTTAAATGAATGAAACTTTGTGCCTTATTTTTTACAAATTGGGGAGGACAGTTCTACTTCTTTTTCATTACCCAAAATCAAAAGAAGATCATTCTTAGCTATCTCACTATACCTTGAACTAATGGTCTTTCATTGTCTTTCAATTAAATATATCCATCTAGTCTCTGAAGTTGAAGATCTAATACACCATCATATTATGGAGGTTGGGTAATTACTGTGCATTATGTATAGATAGTAGGGAAGTGGCACGAAGGTCTAATTCTACATTAAACATAGTGAAATATCACCTTTCAGAATAGGGAATCCAGTGGCTGTTTACAATTCAGCTTGGGGAGATGAAGATGACTGCCCCAGCTATGTGACCTTACCTAAGTGATTTCAATTTTCAACATCTTAAGTTATGTCCCTCCCTCCGATTCAATAAATTTCAGGAGCTCCCTATAACTTCCAGAATCAAATATAATATTCTTTGCATGACTTTTAAAGCCTTTTATAACTTGGCCCTGCTAACCTTTCCAGTCTTCTTATGCCACAGCTCCCTTCATGTTCTCTAATCCAGTGATATTTGATTCCATGAGGTCCTAACACAAGACGCTTTGTCATCCCACAGATTGCAAAAAAGGATTTTCAAGTTATCTTCAATCTTATTCCCCCTCCTTTGAAACAACACACACACACACACACACACACACACACACACACACACACACACCACGCTCACGTAATGGAGGTTAAAGGGTCTTCCTCTGACATTTATTGAGGGGAAAATGTGAATGGCACAGCAGTGGAAAGAAGGCCAAAATAGCAAGGAGATTAAACAAAGGAAAATCAATAGCAAGACAGGAAAAACGGATAGAAGTCAAAATTCCAAGAGAGAAAATTCTTACTCATGAACATATCATGTCTAAAGTAAGCATAAAGAAAGAAGGAAAAACTCATAGAAGTTTTTTAAGACCATAAAACATTGCTAAGTATTATCTTTTGAAAGGAAATGAACAGCTATTTTGTAAAGAAAAGGCTACTTTCTTTCGTATTCTACTCACTAATCATACTTCTACTACTACTTTAAGAAAGGAAGCAATTTACCAAGAAATAATCTTTGTATCACAGGTTCTGGTAGGAGTCTAGTATTTGAGGTATCTGTAAGACTAACAAAAACACATAGGAAAGAAAGACATATAAACTGATGCAAAATGAATTTAGCAAAATCACAAAAAAATGTGCAATGACATTTTTAAACAAAAATATATAACTGAAAATGCAATGCTGAATTATAATGACTAAGTTTTTCCCCAAAAGAAATAACATAAGAAAAGACTTCCCCTCATCAATTTGAAGAAGTGGAGCCAAGGATTTGAGATATATCATATAAAATATTAGCATTCTCTAATATGTTGTTTAGTTCTATGGAACATTCTTTCCCTAAAAGTAATGAAGATGGATCACTGGTAACTGGTGGGAGAAGGGGTTTCAAGTGAAAAAAATTAAATATATGTGTGTGTGTGTGTGTATATATATATATATACATATACATATATATGTATGTATATATACATATACATATATGTCTTTATATATGAGCATATATGTATTACATTTATGTGTGTAAGTATGTATACAAAGATATTTATGCATATGCACGCATATATATATATATATATTATACACATACTCATGTGTGCTTTATACATATATAGTATGAATACATGCATACACATATATACTTTTAATGAAAGGGAAATATTTATTCATATATGATCCAAATACACACACACACACACATAGGGGCACTAAGGACTCAAGATTACTCTAAAAGACCTAGAAAGTGGAAAAAAAGAGGTAATTTAGGATTAAATCTCACATACCTTGAAAAGCAAATCAATATTTTTATTAAGAGAATAGCAGTGGAAAATTATTCAGCTTTGGTAATAAGAGGCAAGAGAGAATGGGGAACTAGAGCTTCCTTGCATCTCACTTATGCAGAGGAAGAGAACACATAGCTAGCTATTTTGACTCTCAACACACTTTGGAAATAAATAAAACAGCAAACAAAAGAACCTCCACACATATGCAAACAGATATATACATGCACATACATGAATGCATGGATAAAAGAAATCAAAAATTTAAAAAGTTCAAAGAACATGGACTAAAGCAGGTAAATGCAACGTGGTTGCACAGGAGAGTATTTGGTTGCATACAACATCTAGGTAGTATGAACAAAGCTAATAGCAGGGACAATCTGCTGACTTCAAAGAGGAAAGGGGTAAAATCAATATGAGAGAAATAAATTGAGGAAATAGCAAATGTGAAAATCATAACCTTAAATGGGAATCGATTTAGAAGTCCAATAAAATAAAAGACTAGCATTAGAGATAAGATAAAATCAAACTCCACTCAACTGCATGTGTATTATGAGTGTGTGTGTATAAACATAAAGTATAAAAATAAGGTACTAGAGCAAATTTTATTATATGGCATACAATTTTTAAAAAGCATGAATTATGACTATAACATCAGAGAAATAAGAATAAAAAATGTTAAGGAAAAATAAACAGAGAAACTACTTGGTGAATATGTACCTATGTTTAAAATGTACAATGGAGGGGGGAAGCATTATAAAAAAGGTATAAATCAAGTGGAATGACATCTAAAAGCATAAAAGAAAAGTTAACATGCTTAGAGAGACATAGATTACAAATACATATCTTCATGAATTAAAATTTGAATTCAAATGAAAATAAAATATTATATTATACCTATATAGATATATGGACATAGATAAATATAGCATTATATGAGTTTATTATGTGCTTGTGTGTGTGTATGTGTGTGTGTGTGTGTATATATATATATATATATATATATATATATATATATATATATGAATAAATATAACATACCAAGTGGAATCTTGAAAAATTAGGGGAAGATAGAAAGAAAAGAAAAAGAAAAACAACAAGACTACAGAACAGGTGAATCTAAAAGCTAGTTCTTGCAAAAATCTGAGGAAATTGGTAAGCTGATAACCTATCCTGATTTAAAATAAAGGGAAAGGAAATTAAATTACTAAAATAATATTATAAAGAGAAAAACAGTTGACTTTGCAATACAAACCAAAGAAATAAAAACTATTTCTCCAAACCTATAATTCATGACTGTAGGCTAGAAAAAAATTGAAAATTAAAGTTTAAATTATATACAAGATAAATAATATCAAAATTAACAGAAAATCAAATATAGATCCTAATCAACTCAATGTGAATAGGTAAAATTGAGTAAGACATAAACTAAGTAGATAAGGATGATGAGGGTTTCTGAATGAACCTTGTCGAAACCTGCAAATAGTTATTTGTATCTAATTTTTGCCTGTTTATGTACACTTTGTATTATTATTACTAGCACTTTTGGATTTTTGTAAATTATCGTTAGGGAAATGGGGCATTTTTGCTGTTTTCCTGTATCTAATAGGAAGGCTTCTAGTGTGTTCCCATTGCAATAACTCTAACTTAAGAGTTTAGATGTAGATCTTGATCATATGGTAGGTCTGTTCCAGTATTCTTCCTGGTTTTTAGCGTAAATGACCTATGCGGGCTTCCTTCCAAGCTGGCAGCTGCCAAGGAGTTCTTGAGTACCGGTGGTTTGGTGGTGGCGGGCACCTGGGCATCTCCGAGGCGGTGTTTGTGGAACATGTAGATGCTTTTAGGAAACAACCTGGGAATGAGTCTGTAGATATTGTACTCAAGAAATTGGATGAGCACTATCAGAAGGATGAGTTTATGGAACTTAACTTTGCTCAGAAGAAAAGAAGGCTAAAAAGGCAGATTCCTGAAACCAGACATTAAACATTTTAAAATATATGCAGAAGAAAAAAGAGACCACAAAGCCCTGGAGACTAGATTCTTACTGGCCAACAACCTTTACTGCAAAGCTTCAGTTCCTCCTACGGATAAAGTCTGCCTGTGGTTGGGGGCCAACGTGATGCTTGAATATGACATTGATGAAGCTCAGGCTCTCTTGGAGAAGAACCACTGCACTGCTAACAGCAATTTGGAATCTCTCAAGGAAGACTTGGACTTCCTTCAGGATCAGTTTACCACCACAGAAGTCAATATGGCTTGAGTTCACAACTGGAATGTCAAGAGAAGAAACCAAGATGAACCCACCAAAGCTAAAGTCCAGCATGCCCACCCTTGATCCTGGGGCTCAGCTTTCCCAAGGGGCTTGATGCGCTTCAAGAGAACAGAATTTTTGACTTGGGATAAATGCTTTTCAAACAAAAAAGGACACTGTAACATAAAACTGAAAGCAATAGTGAGCACACATTTTATTTACAAAGCTAAAAGCTTTACATTTAATGAAATTATTGTGATTGTTCAAGATCATGCTGGGGTTGGACTCAGTTATCTCCAAGGTTAGCTTTGACACTCTGGATCTTTGGGGCATGTGTGAAATGCACTGTTGGGCATTTGTGAGGAGTGGGGGTGGGCTTGGGGGGCGGGCTGGGAGGGTTGCTTTTTTATTTATTGTAAGTTACCTTTGAAGAAGTGAAGTTAGTCAAGAGGTTGGGAAAATTATTGCAGGCCTGTGGTTTGGGGTTAAACCAGTCTGCTGTAAGTTTGCTACTTCACAGATTGATTTTTTTTCTCATGTCAGGTTTGGTTAGTCTCGGGTCAGTTTACTGAATGTCCTGCCCTTTTTTATGAATTGCTTTATCTCCCTTTATAAACAAGATGTGAATTATATCTGAACAAGAGTACGGTTTGTTGAGGTGGCACATTCATCTCCCATCTGCTAAATGGATGCCCACTTCTCATGCCCTTCATATCTCTTGGTTAAATCTGAGTTGAACATCCTGACAACTCTTTCTATAAGGCCTCTTAGCAGGGGAAACAAAATTAAATGATTGTTTCTTTCAAAGGAAGTCTTCAAGCTGTTCTGACTTAAAAAGCTAACATGACACCAGCTTGTAAAAGAACTGCGGAGTTAAATTTCAATGTCTTCTTCCACTTTAAAGTAGTGAGCTATACATTTAGAATGGTTTCATGATATTAAAACAATGAAATTAAACATTTGGCAAAGTGCCTTACGAAAAAACAATAAATGACTGATACAATTTGTCAAAGGCTTTCTGCATATATTTGTATGACACAATTTCTACTACTTGTTGATATTATTATTGTTATTATTATTATTAGCCCAATGTTGAACTATATTCTCATTCCTATAATAAATTTTAGATGACCATATTGAATAAGTTGGTGAAATGATATATAGCTTTACTCTTTAGCTAAGATTTTTTTTTAATTTTTCATAAACATTCATTCATTATATAAATCTATAATTCATTTTATTTTTCTCTACCTGTTTTAGGCATTAGGATCTCATTTATCTGTAAAAAATATTTTGCTAGAATGCTTTTATTATGAAATTATTTAAAATATATATATATATATTTAATTTTGTTGGTTTTTTAATTGTTCTTGAATGAGAGAAAATGATGCTTGAACTGTATCTTAAAGGAAGAGACATATTCTGTGAAATGGAGGTAGTGAATAAGTATGAAATTAGAAAACTAAGGTATGTCAGTACATATATACTAAGGTATATATCTATATAGATAGATGATAGGTCAGTTGATAGGTAGATAGACTGATAGATATTTTGACTACAGAAGATTGAGGAAAAAAAGTCTCCTTGATAGTATAGCTATTTCTCCCAAATCAAAAAGGAACTGTATATCAACTCTCTGGCTATATACAGAGGGGGAATATTCATTATGTTCTTTAATTCCTCTATTTTTACTAAGAAACTCTTTATAACAATTAGGGGAACAAAGAAAACACATAAGGGAACCAGCTATTAGAGTTGGTACTAAAGTTCATTATAAGATAATGCAGAGCAAAATGGCAAATATACAAAAAAATGGAGTCACTTATGGTCTCAGAGAAATTGGAATCAGAAGGACCTGAGGTGAAATGTGGTCTTAAGTGAGTAGGGTAATATTGACAATTGGTAGTGATTTAAAAACAAAAGACATTCCCAAAATTTTAATAAAACAAAGTCAAAGGGTCATACTAGATAATCTCTAAGTACTCTTCATATTCTAATTTTTTTTCATTTTTTCCTAGTATATCTTCTCCTGAAATATTGGAAATTTAGTTCAGGAACAAGTCACTATTTTTCCATGTGATACTTTTAATCATTTAATGTAAATTTAATGTTATACATTCATGTTGAAATCATGTTATCTGAGGGAACAATGCAATGCATAGTTATTCAGTAAGTATGTTTTGGAGAATCTCAGAGGAAAAAGTAATATAATGAAATTTTTCAAAAAAGCAAACTAAAAGTTTTACATTTGAAACTGAGAACCTCCATTTTAAAACACACATACTGTACAACTTAGGAAGCTAAGAATACCACCTGTTACACCATATTAGCGAACAAAGTGTAGAGATCACTTTGGCTGGTAGAAATATTCATATCTTTCTCTAGCATAGGAAAGTGACAGTCTCAGGGATACTGCAAACATGAAAAAGATACAGTGCAAGATCAGACTAAGGAGAAAACAACACTGGCATGGTAGGTTGCTGTGCAGACACCATATGTAATAGTATATGTATGTTACAAATTTTATTTTCTTTGGAGGACTTATGTAAGCACATTGTCAACATATTAGGAGACACCCCGTTTTCTAGACCTAAGGTCCACCAAGCAAGCTGTGCCTTGTGCCAGAATCCTTTGTCCTTACCCTCTGGATGATCTCATCCTCTGGTAAAATCACATAATTATTACATTACTTTGACTGGAACCAAGTGTTCTCTGAGTTCAGCCACGCACTGGACAAGTACCTACGTCCTGGTCGTGAAGCCCTGGTATGAATCAAACAAATGATTGTGGCCATTAACCCTCATTGTTAGGGCTATAGCCCATTGCATAGCCATTGGTATAAACAGTGAGATCTCCCCACACTGCCTCAAGTTCCCCCACCACTAGGAGCAGGGCCCTGACACTTGTGTCATTGCGGGCAAGCTGTTTCTCTCACTTCAAAATTAAAATTCTGATTGATTTTTGACTCTCCTATCTCCAGTCTGGTCTGTTCAGTTCCAGCTATCCACAGGTTAGAGGCCTATTTGGTCCAGCTGACAACATGAACACATGTACAAACACACACGTACCCTAAAAACAAACAATAAAGGCTGTGACTTTAGTATGTACCAGGATAAGTAGTATGCACAGATGCAAGGAATAAAAGGCTAAAAGCTTTTCTTATGGCTTCTATAAACCTCAGAATTTTAGTTGTTTAATAAATCAATTTAGAGCTCTAACTTTGATGGTCGAATTAACAAATGATGAAGGAATTATACATCTGAATAAGGAATCTGATTGGGAAACTGAGAGAAAGAAAATGGAGGACTTTCAAAAATCAACAAGTATCTATTAAGTTCCTACTATCTACCAGGTACTGAGGATCTAAAGACAAAAATAAAAGCATTCAGACTGTAGGAAAAGTTTAGAATCAAACCACTCACTATAACTGATGTCTTTGTCATTTATGATTGCACCAAAATACCTCTTTGTATGGATAATTTAGTCCTTATAATTTACTTATGTGTATATTCCTTGTATCCTCACCAATGGTTCTATAGTAACACACACACACACACACACACACACACACACACACATACATATATTTGTAATCAATCAGCATACTGTTTCTAAATAGCTCTGCAGTATAACGTGAAAAAAAACTTTTAAAAGGGTTTTCACAAACATTAACTGAAAGGGAACCATATGAGATATGTAGAATAGGTATTAGATTAACCAACCTTTTTTAAATGAAATCAAGGTGCAAAGAAATACACTAACCTACTCAAATAAAATTTCAAAATCAATGGTGGAACCAAAATATGAAACAGGTCCTATGTCTCCTGCCTTAGAAAGTTTTTTTTTCCATCATATATGTGTTTTCCTAAGACATTTCTCCACTTCTCAATAATATTTAAATTGCTTTTTGCAAAAGAGTAACTGAAAAATAATTTCCGTCATATATCTGTAAAGTGTGAATATGATTAAGACAACCTTTCCTTTAACCTGAAATCTACACCTGTTAACCAGTTGGATTTGATATGTCTCTTCTGTTTATAGACATGCTGAATGTGTAGTACCTGAGACTTTTTCTTTAGCTGATGCTAAATTTCTGTTGATTTCTTGAAAGTCTGAAATGGTAGGCCAAGTAGTATCAATAGGTTCTTTCTCAATTCTTTTCATCTATGTAAAATTGTACCAAGAGCTTGGCATTGTTGAAAGAACTCCATGTTGATTCCAAGGTCTCATTTCCAGTTTGGCTCCCCTATGTGAACTTAGGCAAATCATTTAAGCTGAGTTTTATTTTCCAAATTCTTAAAAGAGAAAGAGTAATACTTGTGCCATCTACATCACAAGGTTGTTGACAGGATCAGTTGAAGAAGTGAACAATATAAGTTGTGGTTGCTATTATTTATTTCACCAAAGTAACATATGATAAAAAATGCAGTTGAAGTTGTGATATGATAAGAATGAGTGAGAATTGATTGATGGCTCTGCTACTTTATGATAAAGAGAACATGAAGGTCTTCAGTATATTGAGTCACATTCCCCGTCTCCACCTTCTGCTCGCTAAACAAAATGGCAAATATATGATAGGAAATGAACTATAGTTGCATAAGTTGAGCAGTTATATATGAGTTTCACTCTGTCTTGTTGAAATGAATAGTGAAATCTACGAAATAAGAGATCCCTTCATGGCATTTGAAGAGGAAGATTATGGAGAAAAGGCAAAGAAGTTAAAGAGTAGCAGCAGCAGCAGATTTAGTGATAGGAGTGGTGTTGTGTGACTACTTTTCCATTTATGTAGAACACATTTCTGTACCTTATTTGACAATCTTCATGAGTTTTTGTGCCTGTAAATATCTGAGCAACAGATGCCAACCTTCTGGAGGATAGGCTGCTGATCAGACTTTTCAGTCAGTGCCTAGAATTTAGAGCTTTTCACCTTTTCTAGGACACAACAGTGTTTGCCTAAAACTAGTATAGCCTGTGAGAACTCAGGTGCGTCTCTCTATATAACGAGACATTAGAGTAGGACTGTAATATTATTATTGTTACAATGGGTTACAATTGTTCTATTCCTGCCCTTCTGGGTTTCAACTACAACACTTAGTATATGCTTGACACATAGAAGGTGCTTGATAAATATTTATTGGCTCACTATAGTGCCTGTCCTTGAGAAGCTTCTAGTGTAATGGCTGAATCATGTAAATTCAATCCTTAAAATTCCGTGCATGGAAGATTTAAATACCAAGAAGCAAGTGTAAACTGAAGCAGTAGTCTCAATGATGAAAAAATGGTAATTAAATCATTAGAATTACTACATTATTTTATGATTATTATGTAAAAGTGAACTTAGAGACAGCACTTTTGCTCTTTTAGCAATTGACTGAAGAGGTTCTCACTGGGATTTTAAAACTTTTCTTTTTTAATATGCCCAATTGTAATACTGGAAAAAGTAGGAACCCCTGAGAAACCCCTAGCTACTGACAAGCACCCCCAGAAAGAATGGACTCAGATATCTTTTGCATTTAGCAAACCCCCTGGGACTCCATGACTCCACCAAGGAATGTCAATAGATAGGACCATTCCACTGAAGGATAACCTGACAGACCCTTTCTAGCAGATATCCCTGGGGCTCTGTGACTCCACCAATGAATGTCAATAAGACTATCCCAGTTAATGATAACCTGACTGAAACTTTTGATCAGCCAGGACCTTTGTTTCTGTTCCCTCCTCTCCACCCCCCACCCCATGACCTGACCTGTAGGTTCCAGGAGATAATTAACCACTATACCCCCGCATGTCCTATATAAATCAAACCGTCACCCCAATACGGGGCCAGTGATTTGGGTTGTAGCCCCAGTGGCCGCCGGCTAATAAATTCTCCATTTAAAACTTACTCTGCGGCGTGTCTCACTCGCTTCTGGTACAACACAGTTCATTATTGTAAAAAGTCAGCAGGAGAGAAAGTTTATATCACCTTGAGTGAATTCACTGAGAATTTACATCAGTGCTACCTCCTTTAAGGGCTTGTACTACTTACACACAATCATTTGCCTTGCCTGAGGAACAAATCAACCATTAGCGGAGACTCAGGAATGTTAATTTCCTGTGATTTACCCAACACTAGCTTATTGTGTGAGTTTTTAAGATGCAAAGTACAATGAAAGATTAAACTGGGAACACATCTTCTTTGTACAATGTTGCTTAAAATATTTTTTTTTCAATTTGAAATCCTTTCACATAATTGAAATAGTATTCCTAATAATTTTATGGTTTAAGCACTAAACAGTGATATACTATTAGATTTGGGTATGTGCAATTCAATGTAATTAGTTTAACCAGTGTCATCAATTACTTGTTACTTTTCCATTTTTTTTAAAGGAAATTGCTCATTCAAAGTACTTGCTGAGCCCAGGCTTTTGCCAAGAAAAGACTTGAATCTATGATTTGTTCCTCTTATGGATTTATGAAATGTCATTGGTTTTAAACCTATAATTGTTCTGCTATATTTCTCAGAATGTACTCTTAAGTAGAGGCTATGTGGTATAGTGGATAGAGCACTATACTTTGAATCAGGAAAACACAGGATTCCAATACAAACTCTGGTTGTAGTTGTGGGACCTGGAAGAAGTCATTTGGTTTTATGTGACCTGGAAAGTATCTATGGTCTATCTACTAAGCCAGACACATGTTTTTATCTTCACTGATGGCGGAAGTTTCTAACTTGAGTTGCCCCATTGGAAGTATCAGAGAGACTGAGCCATGATGCAGAATAAAGGCAGGGACAAGCCTGAGCTCTACCCCAAACCCTTCCAAATATCATTAAATAATGACTAAAAACAAACTATAGAGCAGCAGAAATACACAAAAAGACAGGGTGAAAAAATTTTCTAGCCCAAGAGAACTTAGAAGTTCAGAAAAAAGGTCTGTTGTACCAGAGAGAGGAGCTCAGTCCAGCAGAGGTGACTCCACATTGGACCAGGACCTAGCAAACCATGAGGAGTTCCTGAATCAACAGCAGCAGTAGCTGCTTCCAGAGCTCTCAGCCCACAGATGGTAACGGGGTTGAGCAATTGGTCAAAAGGGAATTACAAAGGTCTCTTTGCTTGCACTGAAGCAGGTCTCTGTTACTTTGCTCATTCTCTGACCTAGGCCACAGTCCTAGGTGTGAGTCGAGGGTAAGGAGGAGCACCAGCACACCAGATCTTGCAGCCACAGTGGAAGGGAGAACTTCCTTATGGTTCCAGGGCAGAAAGGAGCACTTGTGGTCCTTCAGACACCAGACCACAGGCCAAGGAAGTAGTAAAAATCTTCTTAGATCATACCAGCTGAGAAGAACTGAAAATTTACAAGTCCTTAGAACTATCTCAGAAAACAGCTGCACAAAATCCCTAAAGCATGCAACAGCTCACCCACCACCCTAGAAGCAGAGTCCTACTTTAGCAAAGAATTAAAAGAGAAGCAATAGGCTGGGAAAATGAGCAAACAACAAGAAAAAAATTCTGACTATTGTTAATTACTATGGTGACAAAGAACATCAAAACACACCGTCGGAAGAAGATAACAAAGTTAAAGCTCATATATCCAAAGCCTCCAGGAAAAATATGAATTGGTTTCAGGCCATGGAAGACCACAGAAAGGTTTTTGAAAATCAAGAGAAGGTAGGGGAAAATTTGGAAAGAGAAATGAAAGGGGTGCAAGAAAATTATGAAAAAGGAGTCAATAGCTTGGCCAATTGGAAAAAAGAAAGACAAAAATTCACTGAAGAAAAAACTCTTTAAAAAGTATCATTGGCCAAGTGAGAAAAGGAGGTACAAAAATTCACTGAAGAAAATACTTCCTTAAAGATGAGAACTGAGGCAGGTGGAGGCAAGATGGTGCTGTGAAAGGAGGGAACTACTGGAGCTCTCTCACAAATTCCATCAGATATGTCTAAAAAAGGGAATCTGAAAAAACCTCAGAGAGTTAGAAGCCACTAGTAGCCTGAGAGGGGCAGAAGTACCTGGCATGTGGAATAGCACCAGACCACACCAACCCAGAACAGCAGAGGAACCCAGCAAGCATGCCTGTCTGGGAGAGCACTGGGTGAGTGAAACATGGGAACAGGAGCAGGTCCAGGGTGGAAGTATCAGCTACGGTGGCAATCGAGCCCCAGGCCTCTCAGCCCAGGATGGGAGTCTGTCAGAGCTATGGGAGCTATCAGTGACCACAGGAGAACCTACCCCAGAGGCCTCCAGCCCACAGTGTAAAGGTTTGAAACTCACCTTCTTGAATTTCCAGGAGCCATGATGGCCAGGTAAATTGGCTCTCCCTTCCTCCCTCCCTCAGACAATTATCGGTCTACCTGAAAGCTATGATAAAAAAAAAAAGAATCTGGATAGTATCTTCCAAGTTATCACTATGGAAAATGGCCCCAAGGTCCTAGAATCAGAGGGTAAAATAGTCATAGAAAGAATCCACCAATCCCCCCTGAAAGAGAACCCACATTGAAAATTCCAATGAATATTGTAGCCAGATTCCAGAATTATCAGGTCAAGGACAAAATACTTCAAGCTGCCAGAAAGAAACGTTTCAAATATCATGGAACTACAGTCAGGATCGTGTAGGATCTTGCAACATCTACAATAAAAGAAAGGAGGAATGGGAATATGGCATTCCAAAAGGCAAAGGAGCTTGGAATACAACCAAGAATAAACTACCCAGCAAAATTGAGTATAATTTTTAAGGCAAGGGGATGGACATTCAATAAAATAAGAAAATTCCAGACCTTCCTGATGAAAAGGCCAGAGCTCAATGGAAAATTTGACATTCAAATGCAAAACTCAAGAGAGACATAAAAAGGTAAATGCAGGGAAAATAACTGTTATTCAATAAGGGAAAATTGTTTACATCCTTATATAGGATTACATTGATTTATATATATATATTATATACATAGGTCAATCTTGAGAATGGTACAGTTATGACAATTGAAAGGGATATTCATAGGCTGAGGTTGTTAGTGTAAAGTAACTGATGTGATGATAAAAAAATAAGGGGTGCAAAGGGATTGTTCTGAGAGAAGAGTTAAGGAGGAGGTAGAAAGGGGTAAATTATGTCACATGAAGATGCACAAAAACATAGAGGGAAAGAAGGGAGGGAAAAAAGCATCATTTGAACTTTACTCTCACTGGATTTGGTTCAAGTAGGGAATAATGTACTCTATAAGTATAGACACCAGATTTGTCCTACAGGCAGTATGAGGGAAAAAGGGAAATGCATAAAAGGTGGGGCTGGAATAGGATGGAGAAAAAGACACAGATAGTAATCACAACTGCAAATGTGAATGAAGTTTCCCATAAAATGCAAGAAGATAGCAAAATGGATTAAATACCACAATCTTACAATATATTGTTTACAAGAAACACATTTGAAACAGGGGTTACACAAAAGGTAAACCTAAAAAGCTGGAGCAGAATATATTGTGCTTCAGCTAAAGCAAAAAAAAAAAAAAAGCAGGAATACCAATCCTAAACTCAGACAAAGCAAAAGCAAAGATAGATGTCATTAAACGGGATAAGTAAGGACACTATATCCTGCTAAAAGACACCACTGACAATGAAGCAATATCATTACTTAACATATACACACCAAGTAGTATACCACACAAATTCTTAGCAAAGAAGTTAAGGGAGTTACAGGAAGAAACATATAGCCAAACTAAACTAATGGGGACCTCAACCTTCTACTCTCTGAACTTGATAAATCTAACCTCAAAATAAACAAGAAAGAAGTCAAGGAGGTGAATAGAATTTTAGAAAAGGTAGATATGACAGAACTTTGGAAAAAACTGAATGGGGATAAAAAGGAATATACTTTTTTTCTCAGCAGTACATGTCACAGACTCAAAAATTGACCATGTAGTAGGGCATGAAAACCTCACAACCCAGTGCAGAAAGGCAGAAATAGTCAATGCATCCTTTTGAGATTATGATGCAATTAAACATATTTGTAATAAAGGAACATGTAAAGATAAACTAAAAATTAATTGGAAACTAAATAATCTGATCCTAAAGAATGAGTGTGTCAATGAACAAATCATAGAAACAATTAATTACTTCATTCAAGAGAGTGACAATAATGAGACAACATACCAAAACTTAAGGAATGCAGCAAAAGCAGTTCTTAGAGGAAGTTTTATATCTTTAAATACTTACATGAATAATATAGAAGAAAGGAGATCAATGAATTGGGCATGCAACTTAAAAAGCTAGAAAAATAACAAATTGAAAATCCTCAATTAAATGCCATATTAGAAATATTGAAAACCAAAGGAGAGATTAATAAAATTGAAATCAAGAAAACTATACAAGTAATAAACAAAAATAAGAGCTGGTTTTATGAAAAAAACAATAAAATCTATAAACATTTGGTTACTTTGTTAAAGAAAAGAAGTGGGTGGAGCCAAGATGGCACTGTGAAAGAGGGAACTACTGGATCTCTCTCCCAAATTCTGTCAGATACATCTAAAACAGTAAATATGAGCAGATTTGAAAGAGTTAGAAGGCACTAATAGACTGAGAGGGGCAGGAGTGCCTGAATGCCAAATGGCACCAGACCACACTAATCAGGAACAGCAGAGGAACCTAGCCAGCATGCTGTTCTGGGAGAGTGCTGGGAGAGTAAACTGCCAGAGAAGGAGCAGGCCCAGGGTGGAAGTACCTGCTACAGTGCCCAAGACGGTAGTCCATCAGAGATACTGAGACACCAGCACAGAGCCTGTGGCAGTGGGAGCTGCTAACCTAGAGGCCTCCAGCCTGCAGCCTAAAGGTTTGAAACTCACCTTTTTGAACTTCCAAGAGCCATGATAGCCAGGTAAATTGGCTGTCATTCTTCCCTTGAATAAGCCCAGAGAATATTCCCTTGGGAGAAACAGAGGAACCAGAAGTGGGACTTCAGTAGCCTTTTTGTGAGAGAACTTGGGTTGAGGGCCCTTCTTGTGGTAGCAGAAGGAGACTAGTAAAGGAAGTGACCCATCAGGCCTCACCTCAGCAGCACGATGAGAATTACTCAGCTCCAGGGGTGCGGAGTTGGAAACATCAACACCAGGACACCAGATGTGCCTTTACAGAGAAAGGGAAAGTGGCAGACACCAGCACAGACAACAACTGAGACCACCCTGCTGTACAGCAGTCCCAGGGAAGAGGAGACCTCCATCAGCCAGACCACACCTCCCCCAAACCTCATGAAACCAGAGGCCATAACAAACAAAGCCAGTAATTAGGCGCATAGTTCCCAAAACAAGAATTCTGGGACAGAGCCCCTGAGACCCAGAAGCAGAAATCCCCTTTAAAGCCAGGAAAAAGAGTTAACCAACATGAAGAAGCACTCAAATCAACTGAAGACCATTGATTCTTTTTCTGGAGCAGAGAAGATGAAAATACCAACATGGAAGAGAGCATCATGGACCCTATGCTCACCTCTGAAATCTCAAAAGGGAATGTGAACTGGTCTCAAGCCCAAAAAGCATTCCTGGAAGAGCTCAAGGAGGATTTTTAAAGCAAAATTATAGAGGTAAAAGAAAAACTGGAAAAAAATAATCAAATAGCAGAAAAAATCTGGAAAAAGTAAAATTGGCAAAAAGGCTAAGGAGATTCAGAATCTAATGAGAGTAAATGGTGCCCCAAAAAGTAAAACTAAAGAAATGGAAAAGGTGACTCAGAAGCAAAATGAAGATAATAATTCATTAAAAATTAGAGTTAATCAAATAGAATCTAATGACTCTATGAGGCATCAAGAATCAGTCAAACAAAATCTAAAGAATGAAAAAAATAGAAGAAAACCTGAAATATCTGATTGGAAAAACAACCGACCTGAAAAATAGATCCAGGTGATATAATCTAAGAATAATTGGTCTACCAGAAAGCCATAATGAAAAAGAGCCTGGACAGTCTCTTCTGATAAAACACAAGGATAACTGCCCAAAGGTCCTAGAAGCAGATGATAAAGTAGTAATTGAAAAAATCCACTTATCACCCCCTGAAAGAGATCCCAAATTAAAAACTCCAAGAAATATTATAACCAAATACCAGAAATATCAGGTCAAGGAGAAAATACCGCAAGAAGCCAGAAAAAAACAATTACAATATGGCACAACTACAGTCACGATGACACAGGATCTTGCAGCTTATACATTAAAAGATCGGTGGGATAAGAATATGATATCGTGAAAGTCAAAGGAGCTTGGACTACAAGAAAGGATAAACTACCTAGCAAAACAGAGAATAACATTTCAGGCAAGGAGATGAACATTCAATGAAATAAGGGAATTCCATACCTTACTGATTTTAAGGCCAGAGCTTAATGGAAAATTTGATCTTCAAATACAAAAAATCAAGAGAGACATAAAAAGGTAAACAGGTGGAAAAAAACCAGAAAACTTTTTAATCAATAAGGGCAAATTGCTTACATCCTTATATAGGATTATTTTGCTTTATGTATGTTTATACATGTACATACATAATCCTACAATATGCTGTTTACAAGAAACATATTTGAAACAGGGGGATATACACAGGATAAAGGTAAAAGGTTGGAATAGAATATATTGTGCTTCAGCTAAAGTAAAAAAAAAAAGCAGGGGTAGCAATCCTAATCTCAGACAAAGTAAAAGGAAAGATAGATATAATTAAAAGAGATAAGGAAGGACACTATATCTTGCTAAAAGTCATCATAGATCATGAAGCAATATAATTATTTAATATATATGCATCAAGTAATATAGCATGCAAATTCTTAGAAGAGAAGATAAGGGAGGTACAGGAAGAAGGAGACAGCCAAAATATACTAGTTGGGGACCTCAACCTCCCCCTCTCTGAACTTGATAAATCTAACCTCAAAATAAACAAGAAAGAAGTTAAGTAAGTGGATAGAATTTTAGAAAAGGCAGATATGATAAACTGTTGGAAAAATTTGGATGGGGATACAAAGGAATATACTTTTTTTTTCCCTCAGCAGTATGCTCAGAAATTCACCATATACTAGGGTGTAAAAACCTCACAATGCAGTGCAGAAAGGTGGAATAGTCAATGCATACCTTTTCAGATCATGATGTGTGGCCAGAATGGCCTTTGTTTTCTTTGAGTGACTCAGCTTACCTCATTGAGCCTTTCTGGGATCTGGGGCTTCTCTTCCAGGGCAGGAAGCCCAGAAACCATGCCAGGAAGAAGAGAACTTCCTGTGTGATGAGTCATGGGGCTGGCTGAGGGGAGGTGTTAACTCCAGAGCTATGCCCTATTGGGTGGTAACCTAGTCTACGCTAGGGAGAGAGGCCAACTCAAGAACCAATCAGCCCTGGTCATTCAGGCGGCACTTGATGATGTCAAAACCTCTATAAGAGGAGAGAAGACAGTTTGAAGCTTCCTCTCTTTCCTTTTCTGGTTGGTGCGGGAGCATTGGCAAGCGTGACTCTGGGCCAGCCCTTGCTCTCGGGCAGAGCCCACATGTTGGTAACTGAATTGTATTGGGTCTGTCTGTTGATATTTGTAATTTGTTTGTATTTTGGTTTTGAGATTCAGGATGCTGTTTCGTTTCCCCTGAACTAAATGAATGTTCTGAACCTCAGCGTGCCGGCTTTTCCCCCTGAAGTAAGTGAATGAAACTGTGTTTGATCTGTCTCTTGATGCTTGTCTCTTTGCTCCCCTGAACAAACAGAATGCTAACTGAATGCTGGCATCTTTTCCCCTGAACTAAATGAATGTTGTCTGTATGCTAACTGAATGTTGGATTAAAGTAAGCTGGTCAACCCCTTCACCATGATTTCCTTGTTTAAGCAGATTAAAAGAACCTGTGGTTTCCTGGCATGCCAGCAGCCTCCTGGGTGCTGGCTGTGGGGGGATCTTACACCCCCACAGGAGCTGCTAGCAGGAGCTGCTAGCTGGATTGTTAAAACATGATGGAATAAAAATTATTTGTAATAAAGGACCATGGAAAAATAAACTCAATTTATTGGAAACTAAATAATGTAATCCTAAAGAATGCGTGGGCAAAAGAACAAATCATAGAAACAATTAACAACTTCATTCAAGAGAGTGATAATAATGAGACAACATACCAAATCTTATGGGATGCAGCAAAGCAGTTCTTAGGTTAAGTTTTATAACTCTAAATACTTACATGAATACAACAGATAAAAATGAAATCAATTGATTTGGCATGAAACTGAAAAAGCTAGAAAAAAAATTGAAAATCCCTAATTAAGTACGAAATAAGAAAAAATTAAAATCAAAGGAAAGGTTAATAAAACTGACACCAAGAAAACTATTAAATTAATAAATAAAACTAAGAAGTGGTTTTATGAAAAAAAAACAATTCGATTAAAAAAAAGAAAACCAAATTACCAGTATCAAAAAGGAAAAGGGTGAAGTCACCTCCAATGACGAGGAAATTAAAACAGCAATTAAGAATTATTTTGCTCTATTTTGTGCCCATAAATTTAATAACCTCATGGAAATAGATGAATATTTATAAAAATATAAATTGCCCAGGTTAACAAGAGAGGAAGTAAAATGACAAAATAACCCAATTTCAGAAAAAGAAATTGAGCAAGTTGTTGATGAACTCCCTAGGAAAGATCTCTACAGTCAGTTGGTTTTACATGTGAATTTTATCAAACATTTAAAGAACAATTAATTCCTATACTTTATAGACTATTTGGGAAAATAAGTTAAGGAGTCCGACCAAATTCTTTTTATGACATAAATATAGTACTAATGTCCAAACCAGGAACAGTCAAAACAGAGAAAGAAAATTATAGACAAATTTCCCTAATTAATATTGATGCAAAAATTTTAAATAAAATATTACCAAAAAAATTGCAGACACTTATCATGAGAATAATACACTACTACCAGGTAGGATTTATTCCAGGAATGCAAGGCTGGTTCAATACTAGGAAAAATATTAGTGTAATTGATCATATCAGCAACAAAACTCTTTGAAACCACATGAGTATCTCAATAGATGCAGGAAAAGCTTTGGACAAAATACAATACCTATTACTATTAAAAACACTAGAAAGCATAGGAATAAATGGAGTCTTTCTTAAAATTATAAATAGCATCTACCTAAAACCATCAGCAGGCATAATACATAATGGACATAAGCTAGATTCATTCCAAATAAGATGAGGGGTGAAACAAGTATGTCCATTATCACCCCCATTATTCAATTTGGTATTAGAAATATTAGCTGTAGCAATAAGAGAAGGAAAAGAAATTGAAGAAATTAGAATAGGCAAAGAAAAAACTAAATTATCACTCTTTGCAGATGATAAGATGATTTAGTTAGAGAATCCTAGAGGATCAAGTAAAAAAAAAAACTGATTGAAATAATGACCAACTTTAACGAGGTTGGAGGATATAAAATAAACCCACATAAATCCTTGGCATTCCTATACATTACTAACAAAGCCCAACAACAAGTGATGGAAGGAGAAATTCCATTTAAAGTTTCTGTACACACTATAAAATATTAGGAGTCTACTTGCCCAGACAAACCCAAGGCTTACATCAACACAATTATGAGTAATTTTTCACACAAATAAAGTCAAATCTTAAATGAAAAAAAAAATATCAGTTGCTCATGGTTAGGCCGAGGTAACATAACAAATATGACAATTTTACCTAAATTTATTTACTTATTCAGTGCCATACCAATCAAACTGCCAAAAATTTATTTTACAGAGCTGGATAAAATAATGACAAAATTCATCTAGAAGAACAAAAGATCCATAATATCGAGGCAATTAATGAAAAGAAGTGCTAGGGAAGGTGGCCTAGCCATACCAGATATTAAACTGTATTATAAAGAAGCAGTCATCAAAACTACCTGGTACTGGATGAGAAATAGAGTGATGGATCAGTGGAATAGGTTAGGTACACGAGACACAATAGTCAGTGACTGTAGCAATCTACTCTTTGATGAACCCAAAGAATACAGTTTCTGGGCTAAGAATTCACTATTTCACAAAAACTGCTCAGAAAATTAGCAAATAGTATGGTAGAAACTGCGTATAGACCAATACCTTACACCATATACAAAAATAAAGTCACAATGGGTTCATTATTTAGGAATAAAGGGTGATATTCTAAGCAATTAGGGTGAGCAAGGAATGGTTTACCTGTCAGATTTTTGGGAAAAGGAAGAATTCGTGACCTAACAAAAGATAGAGAGAATTACAAAATGCAAAATGGATAATTAAAGTTTTGCATAAACAAAGCCAATTCAAGAAAGATTGAGGGAAGCAGAAAATTGGGGGAAGAATCTTTATAACCAATGTCTCTGATAAATTCTTCATATCTAAAATATACAGAGAACTGAACCAAATTCATAGGAATACAGGTCATCCCTAAATTGAGAAATGGTCAAAGGATATGAACAGGTAGATTCCGGAGGAAGAAATTAAAGATATCTATAATCATGTGAAAAAGTGCTATTAATTTCTGTTGATTAGAGTAATGCAAATCAAAACAACTCTTATGTACAATATCTCTCCTGTCAGATTGGCTAACATGACATAACAGGAAAATCATAAATGCTGGTGAAGATGTGGGAAAACTTGAATATTGCTACATTGTTGGTGGAGTTGTGAACTGATCCAGTCATTCTGGAGAGCAATTTGGAACCATGCCCAAAGGGATATAAAAATGTGCCTACCCTTTGACACAGCAATACCACTTCTATGGCTACATCCCAAAGAGATCACACAAGTGGGAAAGGGACGTGTATGTACAAATATTCTTGCGGCTGCTCTTTTTGTGGTGGCAAAGAATTGGAAATCAAGGTGATGCTCATCAGTTGGGGAATGGCTAAACAAATTGTGGTATATGAAAGTAATGGAATACTATTGTGCTGTAAGAAATGAAGAGTAGACGGACATAATTACATCCTGGAAGGACTTATATGAACTCATTCTGAGTGAGGGGAGCAGAAACATGAGATCAATATTCACAATTACAGACACATGGTAGCTGTAAGGACTAACTTTGATAGACTTGACTTCTCTCATAAATGAAACTACAAAGACAGCCCCAAAAGTCTCATGATGGAAAAACCTATGCCCATCCAGAGAAAGAATTATGGAGTCTGAATGCAGATGGAAGCAAACTATTTGCTCTCTCTACATTTTCCTTCTCTTTTGGTTTTGTTTCTTCATTCTCATGATTCTTTCTATTGGCTATACTTCTTTACAACTGGACTATTACGTAAATAAGTTCAATGAGAAGGGAAATACATAATTTACATTGGATTTCATGCCATCTTTCTGTGGAAATGAATGTTGTAAACTAAAAATTAACATTTTATATATATATATATATATATATATATATATATACACACATATATATATATGTATGTATGTATAATGTTTTTATATGCAACTAAGAAGTAAAATATACAGGCAATAGGGTATAGAAATCTATCTTGCCCTTGAAGAAACTAAGGGGGAAAGGGATAAGAGGGGTGCTTGTGTGATGGAAAGGAGGGCAGACTGGGGGAGGAAGAAGTAATCAGTATGCATGCCATTTTGTGGTGTGGGGTAGGGGAGAGATGTGGAGAAAATTTGGAACTCAAAATCTTGTGGAAATGAATGTTGAAATCTAAAAATTAATTAATTGATGAAAGAAGAAAAGAATCCACCAAACACCTTCTTAAAGAAATTCCAAAATGAAAATGTCCAGGAATATTATAGCTAAATTCCAAAGCTCACAGTTCAAGGAGTAAATAGCACAAGTAGGGGGAAAGAAACAATTCAAGTACCATGGAACCACAGGGAGTATAACCAAAGATTTAGCAGTTTCTACATTAAAGGACTAGAGGGCTTGCAAGATGATATTCCAGAGGGCAAAGGAGCTGGGATTACAACTGAGAATCACCTACCCAACAAAATTGAGTATAATCCTTCCAATGAAAAAAATAATCATTCAATGAAATAAAGGACTTTCAAGAATTCTTGATGAAAAGACCAGAGCTGAATAGGAAATTTGACTTTCCAAGACAAGACTTAGGAAAAGCATAAAATGGTAAACAGGAAAGGGAAATCATAAGGGGCTTAATAAGGTTAAACTGTTTATATTCCTACATGGGAAGGTGATACTTATAACTCACAAGATCTTTCTCATCATTAGGGCAATTAGTAGAAGTAGGTATAGACAGAGGGCACAGGTGTGAATTGAATGTGAAGGGATGATATCTAAAAAAAAATAAAATTAAAGTGTGAGAGAGGAATGTAGTGAAAGAAAGGGAAAGGGAAAGGTCGAATTGGATAAAGTATCTCACATAAGAGAGGCAAGAAATAGCTTTTCCAGTGGAGGAGAAGAGGGTGGAATTGAGAGGAAATGAGTTAACCTTACTTATATCAGAACTGATTCAAACAGGGAAAAACATATGCACTCAATTGTGCATAGAAATCTAACTTATCCTACAGAAAAGTATGAGGGGAATGGATTACAAGAAGGGGTGTGATAGAAGGGGAGGTAGATTTGTGAGAGGGGTAGTCAGCGAAAAACACATTTGAAGAGCCATAATGTGAAAGGAGATAGAGGATAAAAGACAAGGTGGAGCAGTGAAATAGAATGGAGTGAAATACCATTAGCAATAGTAAATATGAAAAAAAAAACTTTTTTGAAGCAAACTTCTCTGATAATGGCCTCATTTCTCAAATATAGACAATTGAATCAAATTTACAAAAACATGAGCTATTCCCCAGTTGATAAGCGATCAAAAGATAGAAATAGATTTTTAGATGAAGTAATCAAAGCTATCTATAGCAATATTAAAAAAGTATTTTAAAGAGGATTCTTGGAAGATGGTAGAATAGGTCAGAGAATTTCAAACTCTCAAGATTTTCCACCAAAAAAGAGATAAAATAGAAACTCTGGGTGAACATAGGGCCATGAAAGCAAATAAGAGTAGGGGCAGAACAGGGATCCTCTTCGGACAATTGGAGAAGACCAGAAGAAAAATTCCAGTATAAGATTTCCTCCCTGTGAAGAGTAAATACTGTTAGTCTAGAGTTCCCTTTAACAACCAGAGGCAAGCTGCTTAAACAACAATTTGAAATCCCTGGGGTTAGCTGAGTTGAGAGGCAGCCTAGGCCCACCAAAGGAAATTTTACCCCCAGGAAAGTAAGGGGATTTGGGTGTTTAACCTGAGGAATATCTAGGGAATGTCTGCTGACAAGAAACATTAGACATGGCTGTGCTGCAAAGAATGGCAGGCAAGAAGGGACCAATAAATGCATAGTGAGAGTAGAAGCAGTGTGGTGGGGACCCTGGTGACTATGGGCACTTACAGGAGCCTGGAGGTATTGGTCAAAGGGCAGAACTGAAGATGATTGGAAGCCAGAGACACCATCCCCCATACCCCAGAACTAGAGGTGATTAAAAAACCTAAATTATTACCAAAAAATTTCCAGGCAAAGGAGAAATAATCCAACCATAGAGAGTTACTATGGGAATAGAGAAGACCAGGATTCATCCTCAGAGTAATGTCAAATGGTCACTTGCCCAAAAAGAATGCATCGAATAGTTTTAAAAAGACTGAGAGAGCTTGAGGAAAAATTAAAAAGAAAAATAAGAATAATACAAGAAAAAGAAGAAGATCATGACAAGGAAGTCAACCAATTAGAAAAGGAGATCCAGAATCTTAAGGAAGAAAATTACTCCTTGAAAATTAGAATTGGAAAAGGGGAAGCCAGCAAAATTACAAGAGATGAAGATATATATATATGTGTGTGTGTGTGTGTGTGTGTGTGTGTGTGTGTGTGTGTGTGTATATTTATATATGTATATATGTATGTATATGTATATGTGTATGTATATCTTCATATAATATGTATCTTCAAATAATATATATTATATGATATATATGTGTGTGTGTGTATATGCATGTGTATGTATATGTGTGTGCATGTATATGTATGTGTGTATATATGTGTGTGTGTGTGTGTGTGTGTGTGTGTGTGTGTGTGTATGGTGTTCCTAAAGTCTGGACGTATAGGCAAAAATGCACATTTTCAAGAAATTAAATGAATGAAATTTTCAACAATATTTTATTTAAATGGAATATTAACAAATAACATCTTCAATATGATTTCCATCATTTGTGACACAAAGGTTGTTGTGCTTTGCAAGATTCACCTGAACTCGATGCAACAACTCCTCATTGCCCCCAATATTAGCATATTCACTCTTTATGCGTTCAATCAAGTGTGTTGCATCTGTGATTTTCATTGAGTGCACCTTCTCCTTTAGCATACCGCAGAAAAAGATGTCACGGGGGCTAAGGAATATTCCGATTAAATAAAGAAAATATTGTTAGCAATGTTTTCCTATGTGCCCAGACTTTATGGACAACCTGTATAATGAAAAGGGGGCAGCTAGGTGGCACAGTGAGTAAAACCCTGGAGTCAGAAGGACTTGAGTTCAAATCCGGCTTTAGACACTTGACACACTTAGTAGGTGTGTGGCCTTGGGCAAGTCACTTAACCACAATTGCACTTCTCATACCCTTCTGGAAAAAAAAAATAATTAAAAATGGAAGCGAATATGAAATATCTCATAAGAAAAACAATGGATCTAGAGAACAGATCAGGAAGAGAAAACATAAGAATAATCGGGCTACCTGAAAGTTATGATCAAAAAAGGATGTTTATACAATAATATAAATAATAATTAAAGAAAATTGTCCTGAAGCATTAGAACAAGAGGGGAAAGTAGCAATAGAAAAAATTCACCAATCTCTACCTAAAAGAGATCCTATGAGGATAACTCAGAGAAATAATGCAGTTAAATCCTGAAATCCCCAAATCAAGCACAAAACATAAGAACCAAGAAAAAACAATTTACATTTGATAGTACCACAATTACAATTACACAAGACCTAGCTTTGGCGACACTAAAAGACCATAGCTCTTGGAACACTATATATCAAAGTGTAAAGAATTGGGCCTCTGGCCAGAAATATAATACCCAGGAAAGGCATTTTTGAATGGAAAATGATGGACATTTGATCAACAGCCAGACTTTAAGGACTCTGTTAAAAAACAACACCACCAAGACTGAACTCAATAGAAGATTTGACGTAAAAGAGTCAAGCAAAAAATAAGGTACATATCAATCACCAATTACAAAAACCTCAATAAGGATAGAATGTTTACCTTTTAGGTATGGAAAATGTGAAACCTCTGTCAAGGATTATTACAAGTAATTAGGTAGGTTATAAGAAAGATAATAATGAAAGATTATAAGAAAGATTGGGGTAGACCTGAGTGTGATGTGATTTTAAAAAGTTAAACCATTCAAGAACAGCTAAAAGAGTAATTATCCTATACAAATGAGGTGAAAGAGAAATTAATGCAAACAATACAGAGGAATTGGATTGGGGAGGGTGGCTATTAGTTCTGGAAACCTACTTTCATTGGGAATGGTTTAAGAGGGGGAAATACATATAAATCTAGAGGAATATAAAGGTCTCCTAAATTAAAAAAAAAGAAAGAAAACTCTAAGGGGATACAAAGAGGGGAGATGATAAAGGAGAGATATTTAGAAGGTAAGGTGAGGTAATAGGCGAAAAGGGGGGAATAGAAAGCCAACTAAATTTAGGGAAATGGAATATAAGGGAGGGAGCTTTAGAGTGGAGGGGGATGAAATAGGTCAAGGTGGTGTACAAAATGGTTTTTAGGTTTAGGAATGGGAGGGTAATGGAGGGATTGCTGGAGTGGGGGTAGGTTAAGTAATAGGAGGTCAAGGTACCAGGTAGAAGTAAAGTAGAGGAGTTAGGAGAAATGGGAGAAAAGAGACATGCACAAACACAAATAGAAGATTAGGAATAGACTCTCTTAGGAAAAGTATATGTTAATATGTGTATGGATGTATTGTGTATGGATGTGTATATGTACACATGTGTGTATATTGGAATACTTATATAGAAATATATATGTGTATGGATGTATTGTGTGTATGTGCATATATGTACACGTGTGTGTTTATAGGAATACCTATATATAAATGTATATGTGCATGGATGCATTGTGTGTGTATGTGTGTATATGTACACGTGGGTGTATATAGGAATACCTATACATAACTATATGTGTATATGGATGTATTGTGTGTGTATATAGGAATACACATATATAAATTTATGTGTATGGATGTATTGTGTGTGTATATGTACATGTGGGTGTATATAGGAATACCTATATATACATATATGTGTGTATGAGCGTATATGTACACACGTGTGTATATATATGTATGTATATGTATGTATGTATGTATATGTGTGTGTATATATATGAAAACCTATATAAAAATATACGTGTGTATGGATGTATTGTGTATGTATGTGCACATATGTACACATGTCTGTATATAGGAATATCTATATACAAATATATATTCGTATGGTTGTATTGTGTGTCTATGTGCGTATATGTATACGTGTGTGTGTGTGTATAGGAATACGTATATATCAATGCATGTGTGTATGGATGTATTATGTGTGTATGTGCGTATATGTACACATGTATGTATATAGGAATACATGCATGCAAATATATGTGTGTATATATGTGTGTATGGAAGTATTATGCATGTATGTACATATGTGTGTATATAGGCATACGTATATATAACTATATGTGTGTGGATGTATTCTGTATGTATGTGCATACATGTACACATGTGTGTATATAGGAATACCTTTATGCAAATATATGTGTGTATGAATGTATTGTGTACGCATGTGCATATATGTATATGTGTGTGTAGGCATACCTATATATAAATGTATAGTGTGTGTATGTGCATATATGTACGTGTGTGTGTGTGTGTGTGTGTGTGTGTGTGTAGGAATACCTATATATAAAGTATATTTGTATGAATGTATTGTGTGTATGTGTGTATATGTACACGTGTGTGTAGATAGGAATATCTATATATAAATATATATGTTTATGGATGTATTGAGTATGTATGTGTGTATATGTACGCGTGTGCGTATTTAGGAATACCTGTATATAAATATATGTGTTCGTGGATGCATTGTGTGTGTATGTGTGTATATGTACACATGTGTGTATATATGAAAACCTATATAAAATACATGTGTGTTGATGTATTGTGTACATATGCGCATAAATGTACACAGGTGCGTATATAGGAATACCTATATACAAATGTACATGTGTACGGATTTATTGTGTATGGATATGTGTATATGTACATGTATGTGTGTATAAGAACACCTATATATAAATATGTGTCTATGATGTATTGTGTGTGTGCATATATGTACACGTGTGTGTATACAGGAATACCCATATATAAATGTATATGTGTACAGATGTATTGTGTGTTTATGTGCATATATGTACACGTGTGTGTATATAGGAATACCTATATGTAAATGTATATGTGTATTGATGTATTGTGTGTGTATATGCATATATGTACACTGTGTGTATACGGGAATACCTACATATAAATATATGTGTGTATGGATGCATTGTGTGTATGTGTATATATGTACACCTGGGTGTATATAGGAATACCTATATATAAATATATTTGTGTATGGATGTATTGTGTGTGTATGTGCGTATACGTACACATGTGTGTATATAGGAATACCTATGTGCAAATATATGTGTATATGGATATATTGTGTGTATGTGCATATATGTACACATGTTTGTATATAGGAATATCTATATATACAAATATATGTGTATGTATGTATTATGTGTGTATGTGCGTATACGTACACGTGTGTGTATATAGGAATACACACATACATACATACATACATACATACGCATGTGTATATGGATGCATTGTGTGTATGTACGTATATATACATGTGTGTATATAGGAATACCTATATGTAAATGTATATGTATATGGATGTATTGTGTGTATGTGCATATATGTACACGTATGTGTATATAGGAATACCCGTAAATAAATGTGTATATGTATGGATGTATTGCATGTGTATGCGCATATATGTATACGTGGTTGTATATAGGAATACCTATATATAAAGTTATGTGTGTATGGTTGTATTGTGTACGTATGTGTGTATATGTACACATGTGTGTATATATGAAAACCTATATAAATATATGTGTGTACGGATGTATTGTGTATGTATGTGTGTATATAGGAATACCTATATACAAATATATATGTGTATGGATGTATTGTGTATGGATGTGCGTATGTGTACACGTGTGCATCTATGAATACCTATATATAAATATATCAACTCTCAATGGTAGCCTTGGTGTGGTGGGTAGTTGGGCAGAAGGGGGAAGAAGAACAAATAAAAAGTGTACAGCAGAGAACAAAAGAAAGCCTACAAGGAAGCAAAGAAAAGATGGACAGCTTTCACCTTAATGCACAGTATTTAACATATAAGATTTCTTGAAATGGTAAGTTATTGGTATATATTTTGAATTCTCTCCTATATTCTGCTGTGCACATGATGTTTTCTTCTTGTTTTTTTATTTTACATTGAATTCTAATATTGAAGTTTATAATGTTTCTTTTTCTTTTCTTATTATATATTTAAATCTTTGTATTTCTCTAAAATTTAAAAAAGTATATAAAGAAAAATTTAAAAAAGAGGAAGTGAAAGCCTGGAAAAAATAAAAAATGCTCTAACTCCCTATTGATTGGAGAAATGAAAATTGAAACAATTCTGAGTTACTACCTCATACATATTAGATTGGCTAATAGTAAAAGACAAATGATGTAGGGGATGTGGGGAAAATAGGGCATTAATGCACTTTCTGTGGAGTTGTGAACTGATTAAACCATTCTATATAGCAATTTGGAACTATGACCAAAGGCCGTTATAAACAAGCATACTCTTTGACGTAGCAATAAGACTACTAGGTCTGTATTCCAAAATAGATTTTTTAAAAAAGAAAAAGGACATATATGTACACAAATATTTATAACAGCTCTTTTCTAGGAGCAAAGAATTGGAAATTGAGGTGATCAATTGGGGAATGGCTGCATGAGTTATGCTATGCAATTATGATGGAATTCTATTGTTCTTTAAGAAATGATGAGCAAGATACTCTCAGAAAAAACCTGGAAAGACTTACATGAGCTAATGGAATGTGAAATGTGTTGTGTACAAAGTAACAGCAATATTGTAAGATGATCATCTGTGAATGACTTAGCTATTCTCGGCAGTATAGTGATCCATGACAACTATGAAGAACTTAGGATGAAAAATGCTATTAAAGCACACTTTTTCATTTTACAAAATTTTTGTTAAGGGTTTTTGCCTGTGTTTTCTTGTACAACACAATTATTACGGAAACATTTTTGCATGACTACATATGTATAACCCATATCTGCTTGCCTTCTCAACAAAGGGAGGTAGAAAAGGAGTGAATTTGGAACTCAAAGACTTAAAAATAAATGCTAAAATTGTTTTTACATGTAATTGGGAACAAAATACTATTTTTTTAAAAAAGAAAATATCATAGATGCTTCATTTTTCTGTTATGTTCATGTGATCATACGTATACAAGTAGAAGGGAGGGAACATAGAGGTGTTCTCAATCGAGCCTCTAATTTTATATTTGAGGAAACTCATGCCCACAGAGGAAGTGATTCCCACTAAGTCAAAGAGATAATAAAAGATAAAGGTAGGATTTGAACCCAGATGTCCTCTGTTTCTAAAACAAATATTCTTTCCATTAAGTCTATAATGTGTAATCTATTATGTTGGAATGAATCATTAGATACTGGATTAAGAAACTTAAATCTAAATTGTGATGTATTCAATGATTATTTTATATCGATAGTAGGGAAACCCACAATGACTATACTGCATGAAGCTGCCATGGCTATTTCTAATTGTTAACAAACACAACATTACTAAACATACAACATGGTGTTGTATGCTTCTTGACAATGCAACTTTTATCTCTGCTATGCCCAGATATGGACATTTCAATGCATTTAAACAAATTCTCAGCTCTCCTAAGGCAGAATATATTGCAACTAGGCCACTATCTGGAGCACAATGGATTATCATAAAAACTACTATTGGGCTTTTTAAAATTATAGGTTATTTACAGCTGTTAATTGCAGGGTTAGTCCCTTTTGTTTTAACTCCAAAGATGTACAGAAGTAGAACCCTTTATTAAGCTCATCCAATATCAATCCATGAACACCCAGATTATATGGTGTTTGTTGTTAGGAAGTCAGGTTGAACTAAGTAAGGGATATTCACCAGTAAAATGTGTCACTGAACATAAAGAGGGGGTGGATGCCTCAAACACAGCTCCCTTGTGGATTGTGATTTTTAAAAAATTCTTTCTGTAGTAAAGCAGGCTGCCTCATTCGTATTATAATTGTAAATAAACTTTTGATATTTGTATAGGCTTTACATCCCCTGATATTTTTGGCCCATGAGAACCTCTTCACTGTGTTGCTAAAAAATAGGATGGTCTTTCTTCATGTGGCATCCCCTGTCCCTAGAAATAGGTACCCTAAGGAATATTCCAAATTCTTCTGAATCACCAAGATTATAAGAGACATTCAGGGCTTCCTGACTGGTAATCCAATGTTTGGATGAATTCAATCCTGGGGACCACAACTTTTGAAAAAAAATTAAGAGTGAAAACAAAGTACATGTTTTTCCCAACCATATGTGCCCTTTATAAGCTGCCAGACTGCAAACCTTTTTAATGTGAAAATTTGCGACACTTAAAAGTATAAACATCATTAGTTATGAATATCGCCTCTCCCCTCCATCTAAAGTGCCATCCTAATGTATTTATAGATTTAAAGCATTAATGACAATGTTTATATGAAAAGTAAGAAGAATAAAGTTCACTTAATATTTCTGCTCAGGAAGTAATCTTGTGATGAGTATTAAAAAGAGTTGATTTGTCAAAAACAATTATATGCTTGTTTGAAATTCAGAGAGATGGACATAAAACTGTGGTTTCTTGCTCTCTCCCCCACTGCCTATGGACATCAATATAAGGACACTTTGCTTCTCTCTCTCTCTCTCTCTCTCTCTCTCTCTCTCTCTCTCTCTCTCTTTCTCTCTCTCTCTCTCCCTCTCTCTCTCGCTCTCACTGTCGCTCTCTATCTGTCATTCAATCAATTGATTGATTGAGAGATCTAGCTGAATCTAGATCTAGATACTCAGTCATCATAATAGCATGGGTCCAAACAAGGTGCCTTATTTAAAGGAATTTCTTCTAAGAATAGTGAACCATTATGATATTCTGGACTTTTGACAGCATCAGGAATAAGAGAAGTCACTTTGATATTTGTGTGTGCAGCTACAATATATATTTTATTATGTCGTTATCAGAACCTACTTAATCTGGAAAAATGGAAAGGAAAGGTAATTGCCTCAGGCCTCATGTTTTATTATATGGGAGAGAAGGATAGAAAGATTGACTCCTAGTTGATAGTAAAACAAACCTCAAGGTTCAATACCTGCTTTCCTATGCTCCCTTCATCATGATGACTTGTTATAGGGTAAAATGAGAGGGAAAAGTGGATTTATCGCCTGTGGGGTCAATTTATCATTGGCTCAAATCTAAGGGAAAAGAGTTTGTATACATGCATAATTTGAGTCCAATTTGTCCTATGCTTATCCTTATATTCACTCACTAAACCTTACCCTTTTTTCCTAATTCATATAGGTATCAGTATACCCTTAACTTCTGAATATTGTCTTCCAGCTGTCCATACCAGAATCATTATGCAAATGTCTGGCCAGTTCATTAGAGCGGACATTCTATACTTCATCAACTATTTTTAAAACCTAAAATGCTAAGTGTTGCGTTAGGAATACAAAGACAAAAATGAATAGTCCTTGCTCTCAAGTACCTTTTATTCTATCTCAAATTAAGGACAGATATAGCCTTCTGCAATTATCATGGGGAAACTTTGCCATTATCTATAGAAAAATCTAGCTCTGAGATCCAATATTTTCTGGGGCTTCAAGTGTCTTATATGAATACTCTATTTACAAAAAAAATGATGTTTCTCAAAACCAGATTCATTATAAGGGAATGTTATAAGGAACCTCCTACTTCCTATCCCTGGGAGATAGAAAGCTCACTTTCAAACATAAATGAAAATCTAGTATAGGTGCTCTGTCTGGCATTTTCCACTTCTCTCCTCCTAGACAGATCACCTGTTATCAATCTCCTATGCCCATGCTCTAGTTGAGTTCTACATTGACCTTTTATGACAACCAGTAATGTTTTAGTGATGCCATTTATTTTTGAATCATAAGTGTTTCAGGAAATGCTCTTCTTTTTCATTCCTATCCAAATCCCAAAACTTATTCCTCCACTGCAACTCAGAAAAAAAAATAAGTAAAAAATTCAATTCAGTGATCTCTTCTGACAATATATGCAACATTCTTCTCTAGAAGCAGGAGTATACTGGAGCCAGTTCACACTGACTCTCAAGAGTCAATTGTTAAAAATTTCATTTTAAGCATTTACACCTCAGAAATCAGCAAATCCTACAAATCAGGGATTAACGTATTATATTGTTGATTCTCAAGACCTGTGGGTTGTGCTTGTCCTGTGTTCTTGAAGAGGACCATGACATCAGGGAAGTGATGACATAAGTTGCAGTTGACTTTGATTTGAGTGAGGGAGGGCTGTGCAAGGTCACCAGCCTCACTTTCTCCTCCAGAGCCATCTGGATCCAGGGGCCCGATATTCACCAGGACAATTGGAGGTGACCCAGGATGGATTGGGAGACCCTGACCCTTTTTTGGCTAAGGTTTTTTCAGGTTCTCATTTTGAGTGAGGTAATGCCCATTCAGTGAATAGTCCTCTTTAAGAAGTTAATCAAGGGATGACCTACTCAAAAAAAAAATCAAACTGGGAAGGGAAGACCCTCAGGCTTTCTGGTCAAAAGAGAAACAGTTACTATTTAGTATTTACATTCACTCTGTGCTAGGAGGGCAGAGACCTGTTGTCCAATCTATGAGCTGCAGAGTGAATTCGGTTTAAGGTTTGGTTTTTGAGAAAGAAATCTAGACAGTAAACCTAAAGGTAACCTGTCTTTGCCCTTGCCCTTGTCTTTGCCTCCCCCTCTTGCTCTCCACTCCTTGCTCTGCCCAAATAAAGGTACATTTTCCATGGCTGAATGCTCCCTCCTTAACTTTTTTTTTTGAGTTTTGCTTAAAGGAGCCATCCCTTGATTTACTTCTTAAAGAGGCTTATTCACTGAATGGCTGGTGACCTTGGACAGCCCTCCCTCACTCAAATCAAAGTCAAGTGCAAGTCATGTCATCATTTCCCTGATGTCATGGTCTTCTTCGATAACCAAACACAAACATCACTTTCCTCTCCTCTCCTCTCCTCTCCTCTCCTCTCCTCTCCTCTCCTCTCCTCTCCTCTTCTCTCCTCTCCTCCCTTTTCCTTTCCAGACTTAAAAAAAGTGATGAAGAGAATACTAATAAAGTAGATTATACTTAAAAGTGTATCATGCATACTTTTTAAAGACCTCTGTTGTTAAAAATTACCAGCACATCCCTCATCAACATTTCCTTACTTTTCTGTTGGGAACACAGAAAAATTTTTTTTATTTCTTTCAATTTCTTTTGATGTCCATTTTGAGCAGATTTCATCTGTATTGTCTACCCAAGAGTTTGGTTAAAGGAGGCAAACAAACTAGGTGATATGTAAATTCATATTATTTATTCCCTTAAAGCTAGCATAGCTGCTTACTTGTACATACAAGGAGCCACAGCATAAGTTCTGACTATCTGAACAAAAGAATGAGAAAGCTTAAATACATTTTAAAATAGTCTCAACTCAGCATGTCTCTGTCACTCAAATTTATGCTCTCCATGTATGTGTAACCACAGTATAAGCAATGAATTCCTTAATTGGATAGAATTGTAAATACAGTAAGATAAGAGAGTTGACAAAGTGTCAATTGAAATTATGATCCAGGATATCTGTACTTTCTTTACCATTAACACACCATAAAATATTATTTGTCTGTAAAATATTAAGATAAGAAAAAGTCCTATTATTCAAGGTAGTGTCTTGGGTGAAGGGTCTCATCCATAGTGGCTATGAGCAGAGGAAAGAATGCTCTTAAGTCAACCCCATCTGGGCTTGTTGATAAAGGAAGAGGTTACCAAATTGACATAAAATGATTATCATCATAGACTTGTGGGAAGAAATGGAAATACACTGAAGAATGTGTTTGTATATCTGTAGGTGTTTTCTGATTTACCTTTAAAAGTGGCAGAAATGAGAAATATTCATCACAATACTCATAGAGGCACATTTTGTTTTTCTGTCTGTTAGTAAATGTTCATATATTAAGTACCTCTCATTTCTATGTCTATCACTGTGCTAGGTAGTGAGGATACAAAGGGGAAAAAATGAAATTGTTGAGAAGCTTACATTCTGTCATCCTTTTCTGCATGGGTGGAAAAAATTCAAGTAGCCTGTTATTGTTGTAAGTGCCTTCTCCTTGCTGTCACCATCTCCTCTTCTGTTATATGTTGCCCATGATATATCATTTTCTTCACAGAAATCAATGAGGTAAGCTGGACAAGTCCTGAGAATCATGATTGGAGCCAGAAAATAAAAAAAAAACAGTAATCATGGCTGGCTTGGACATTTCCTTGAATGGAGGTTCTGAGGAGAAACTCACCGATTAGAAGAAGGGCCAAGAACCCAGAGGCACAATTCTGGGTGAGAATTGAGAGGGCTGCTGTATAAGGCGGGGAAGTCCAAAGAGTCAGGAACAGAATTACATGTATTTTGAAAATGATTATATCTCACAAATTGTCAGAATAAAAGCAAATACCATACTACATGAAAAGATTATTATGACTTCCAGTTAAGAAAGATCAGAGTGGAATGTACCTCCTCTGGAAGAAAGAACAGGAGTTCTTGTACAGATAATCCCCCATCCAAGGGACTTGGAAACCAACATTATGGACCCAGGCAATCCAGGGGGGTCTGAAATTTGCCTGTCCAGTAAATACAGATACACCAGGGAAAATGGAAATCATTGGCAGCAGCCTACATAATTGAAATTAGAACCAGTGAAAGCCCTTCCATTACATAAAAAGACCATGGGAGGAGACACAGCCTAGCTTTGGCACAAAGACCAAAACAAGAAGTGAGATGAAATATATGCCTGAAGAGAAGTTTTCAAACATATGAAAAAAATATTATGTATCAAATGATTTCCAAGACATATACACATACATGAAGAATGTAACGCTACAAAGACTACAAGAAGAATCTCAGTGAGAGAAACATGGTTTGTTCCTAAAGACTATACAAGTATCTGTTCAAAGAAAAAAATTATAAGTGAAATTAACAGCTGTGGATTAGAGAATTAGAAGCATAACAATTATAATAGAAAATATTACCCAAGTAATGGATTCCCTAACAATTTGAGAAGAACAAATACAAACAAATTACCCCATGAATGAAGAGATATTAAATAAAAATGATAGAATGAAAAAAATAGGAGAAAGCATAACATATCTTTTACATGAATGGCAATTGACTTGGTGTGTTAGAAGTAATATCTATTATAGTCTTCCTCTTTGTGTACTGGTCTGGCTTTTGCTAAGATCCTATCTCATGAAAGTTATGCAGTTCTTTAAATATTATTGGAACTGTCTTTAAGACTGGAAGGCTCACAGAACTAAGGTCCAGTCCATTGAAATAGAGTTGAAGATTCAATAAATGATGAGTTAGAAGTGTTCTCCCTGATATTTGGACCTGGAGAAAAGCATCAGGATCAACACCAAGAAACTCTGGTCAATTAATTCAGCGTTATATACTCCACCGCCATCTTTTCCACTGCTTGGGATATCTTTCACCTGTTGTGGGTAATTAAGCTCTCATAATAGTTAGATTAACTACAAGTGCATAATCGTCACCTAAACCTTGAGATATTAGCCTGGCCTGTAACACCTGGACAAAAGTTCAAGTGGAGATAATTTAACAATCATCAGATTCCTTGAAAACCATGAACAAGCAAACAAACAAAAAAACACTGGATACCATATTTCAAGAAATAATAAATGAAGACTAAGATGTATTGCAACCAGAGGCAAAAAGAAGCTTCAAAGAATGGATCCCCTGAAGAAAATCAACTAGGGACTTAAGAGACAGCTAACCCTAACAATAATGACGTGATGTGGAGAAATCAGCTCCTCTGAAAACCCAAATAAGAACCTGCCCCTAAGAGATATTGCACCCAAATGGAGCTGCTATGACTGAAGAGAGATGACTTCCAGACCCTGCAGCAGCAGGGATTTTTTGGTACATACTTCTATCCCCCACCAATTGCACTGATTTTTATCTACTCTAGCATCATCCTTAGGCCCAAGGATATCACCAGTAAACTCATCATCATGGCAATTGTTCCAACTTTGGTATTCATACTTCATTTGTAGCTTTACATGACTCTGTCCCTCTCATTAGAGAGCTGGAGGGCAAAGCATAGAATTCTACCCCAAACCTCAATTTAAAGAGAACCTAGAAACTCAGCCAATTCTCCATTTTCTACCAGCTGTATTCTTTTGCTTCAAATTCACTATCATCATTCCCCGAAGTGTCCTCCATTCTTTGCCCACTTTCCACCTTCATTTTGTATGTTGTCTTCCCCCATTAGGTTTTAAGTTCCTTAAGGACTTTTTCTTAGTTGAATCCTTAGCACTTAGCACAGTTCCTGGCATATAGCAGGTGCTTAATAAGTGTATATTCTATTACATTATCCATATATGTATTTAACATGTGCCTTACTACTATTGTACTCTATGTTTGGACTAATTCATCCACGGTTATAGTATATGTTTGTGAGGGCATGCCAATGATTTATGGGTGGGGGAGCAAAGGTTTGTAGCTTTTATTTTTACTATGATATCTCAATACATACTAATTGTTAAGGGGAAACATGCTCGTTGGGTCTCATGAACTAGAGTGTTAGGACTGTTGTAAGGTTCGAGTAAGATGATACATATACAGCACCTTACCCTGTGTAAAAGAAATGCATCAATGCTATTTTTAGTACTCTCTTATCACTATTATTGGCACATCTTTTTGTTGGTATATTGTAGTTTTTACATACACATAGATGATAGATAGATAGCAAGCTAGATAGATGGATAGATAGATAGACAGATAGACAGACAGACAGATAGACAGGAAGAAATGGAGATTTGAAATGAAGGCTGCAGGTTTCTTTCCCCTAGCATAGGACTAGTCAATGTTTTTTTTTTTTCTTTTTTAATTAATTAATTATTATTAGTCTAAAACATTCAGTTCCACAAGGTAGTCAACATTTTCAAAGCTTGGAAGGAAACATTCATGACAATAATGATTCACTATTGATAAAATAAAATATAGTAGGAAGCAATGAAGAATTTTAGATTTTTGTTTAAAAGATCCATTGCATTAATATAAAGTGAGGAAAACCAGATCTATGGCACTTTATCTCCAATGATATAAGAATTTTAGCAGTATTCAAGTTCAATATAATTCAACAGTATGACATTTTTGCTGAAATAAACAAAAACCTTATCTTATTTCCCTATTATGTTGGCTAGACCTCTTTAAAATTCCTTGAAAGGATATCAGTGAGTCATATAGGATGAAAAAACATGAATTTATTGCTGCCTAAATGATTAGAGGACATACCTACATCAATAAGATCATGGATTCATTGAGGTATTCAAGAATACTTCTAGCTTTCATGAAGTTGATATGTAATGTGACTTGAGTGATGGACAAAATAATTCCACTCTACAACACTGAACTAACAAAAGTATAGACAGATAGATAGATATAGATAGAGTTATAGTTATAGACATAGACATAGATATTTTCATTGACCATGTTTTAGAGGAGATATTGAAAAATAAAGGCACATCTAGAAGTGACTACACAGGATGATAAAGATTTAAAAACCTTGTCATAGTGACCAATAGTTGGAGAAAATGGTTACCTTTAGGCTGTAAAAGAGAAGAAATATAAGGTCATAATCCTTGTCTCCAGTTGTCTGAATGGCCACCTATGAGTGGGGACTATTCTGTATAGCATCACAGAACAGTACTCAGATCAATGAGCAAAATAAAAGAACTTTTTAGCAATTAAAACTATTTAGTGACAGAATGACTCTTATTTTAGTATAATACATTAAATTGAGTGGAGGGGTTCAGACATTTTGTAGAGTGGAATACGTGCACCAGATGAGAATTTGGATTAAAGGACCTAAAACATCCTTACCAACTTAAAGATTTTATCCTTCCTACCCTCACATGTATGCTGCTACGTTTTATGAAACAGGGAAAGAAAAATCATTATGTTAGACTAATTAGGACAATAGTGGACATTGATACTAATATACATATATATGTGTGTGTGTGTATGTGTGTGTATATATATATATATATATATATATTTCTGTATGTGTGTACATACATACACACATATATGTGTGTATATATATATGTATATGTATATATATATATATATATATATATATATATATATATATCTTGCAGAAAGATTGTTTAGCTGGAGAATAATATGAAACTGTAGGGGGCACTAGACTTTTGCCAGTTTCTATTATTTTAATAATTAGAATTGAATCCAACAGGACATGATATTATTTTTCTTTGTAAAGTTCATCTATAATTTTAATACGAGTAATAACTCTTTGAGTTTAATGACAGATTTGAATTTCCATATGTTCTAGGAGTTCATAATTAAGTCTATCATCAAAGGATTAATCTAGTTTTAAATTGTTATAATATTCAGGTAGCTTGATGGCATCTAATGGATAAGTGATTTTGAAATGTAAAGAACATCTCAAAACCAGATTTTACCCTGAGTAAAATATAATTATGTGCATTCTACATGTCAGTGGATGTCAGTAGCGGAATGAATCAGGCACAATAGTAGGTAAGAATAAAAATCAAAGAATAGATCACCCACTACTACCCTCTATGAGCAAGACTATTCTAACAGGTAGCTCCTAGAATTGCTTATTTGAACAGGGATTTTGGTCTAGTTATGTCCAGTACTGGGTTGTCCTTATGAATTGATCGGGTTGCCAGCCCCACCTTGGGCCCCACCCCAGTCACCAATCCATACCCACATAGGTTCTACACCTAATAGGTGGTTGGGCCTGGGGCTTAGCACCTAGTAAGTTTCAATGAAATATACTGAATCACTCAAAGGAGACAAAGGCCAACTACTCAAGGGCACTTGGTTGAACTAAGTGCTAAGGAGCCCATTTTGCTTACCAACACACACCCCCATAAGCCACAATGTCAAGGATTCTAGAATTATACATTCATCCCTTTAGTTCTTGAAGACTTTCAATTTTCACAAGTCCCTTATTAATATTCAACTAGGAAACAAGATAATAAATAAAATGCTTTATAATCAATTAAATGTTAAACTAATATTTAGTTTTTAACTCTATGCCTAGAACTGAAAGAAATCCAAAGCCCTGTTCAGGCAAGTTTCTACAGATCAATTTAGAATTCTCATATCAGAGATGTGAGTGGGAGTTATCAGAGTTCAGTGACAAGACAAAAGTCAGGATGACTGTTGATAACCTAGAATGCAGTGGATGCCCTTAGTGTCTTTGATGCCTGACTGAGCTCTATGTGCCCCACAGTGTCTGCTTCAGCTGCCTTCAAGGCTATTGTAACAGATGACCCTGAATAACCTATACACACTGTATATATCTGACTTTAGAAAACAGCACTGCTTGATAACTCGAAGATCCCTTAGTCTGTGTTTACTTCTACCTTGTGATGCTGGCTGAGCATTAGGAAATATAGATACTAGCTTTACCTTTACCCCTAAGTCCCTATCTGTTCTTTGGCCAGTCACTTCCTGTCTCTGGGCTTCAGTTTCCTCATCTATAAAATGAGAGGATGGGATTAGATCACTGTTTTTATCTCTTGCAATGCTAAACTTGATGATTCTATCCTTCTGTGGTCATAGAATAAAGGCTGCAGCTTTTTGGCAACCTGTCTGCAAAATCGGGCTAAGTTTCAGTTAAGGTAGAGAACAGATTAGGCTCCCATCAAAGAGAATTGTTGACAGTAGGCAGGGCATATGTAGTAATAGGCAGCTGTCATCATAGGCAGGCATCAGGAGGACGTCATCAGGACAAAATCCAAGCATTCAGAGAGAGTACTTTGGACTCAGAGATAATGGGATATTGTTATTGGATTAGAAGGAACTGCAAGCAGACCAGAGGTATGAGAAAGAGTGCTGGACATAGAATAATGAGAAAACTGCTTTTAAATCTTAGGTCACAACAAACCAAGAGACCTGTGAAGACAAGGACACCTTAGATCACCAGCTTTGCTTTAACCCTGCTATCCCTGCAGCTATAATCCAGGGAAGCAGGGACCCTGTGGAGCAGGGCTTTGATCCCAGGTGGCAACAACACAAATGTCAATCAATTACCACCTGTGGTCAGACAAATCCCAAATCCTGAAAACACTCATCCACCTGACCCAAAGCTACTTCTAGCCTGCTTTATCCAGCTATTATCCAACATACCAGAAAAACAAAAGTTTTCACCACTGAGATTCTTGGTAATATCAAATGGCTTAATCATAGAAATGACAATAAAGGAGATTCATTTCTTCTATTTTGTCAATATTCTCTAAGGATGGTGGAATCTTTATAACTGACTTACAGCTAAAACCTCCTATGCATTTTGTCTTAGAATGTGACCTTTTTGAGAACAGAGACAGTTTCACTTTACCATTTATATCTCCAGAATTTAACATAGTGCTTTGCATATAGTAAACAACTAATTCTTCTTAATTAAGTCACTTTTTCATATGAGGAACTCATTCAATGTCTTATTCCGTATTCTCATCTGCCAAATGAGGGGTGATCATATCTGTAGTACTTATTTCCCTCACATGATCTCAAGTTAGATACCTTCATTGTGTTTGCAATCCTCAAGGCACCATAATGATAATTTGGGGAGAGAAAGGTTCCTCTTGAATTCAGAGCCCGAAGCTTTCTCAGTTTACATTCCTCTTAAGCAAAAGGAATTTTAGAGCATGCTTAATTTTTATGGATTTGGGAAATTTATCTCCAGAAAAATTTTATGACAAATTGAAGATGAGGACTTTATATCTTTGCCAACTTGGGACTTTGAATTTGTACTAAATCATAGAGTTACAGCTGATAGGCATTTTGAGATGATCTTGTCTGATATCATCATTTTAGAAATTACAAAAACTGAGGCCCAGAAAGATTGAATGTCTTATCTAAGGTCTCATAGTTAGTAGTTAACAGAAAAAAGGAAGGGAGCCCAAGTATTCTGATTTCAAGAGCAGCAATCTTTAATTACATATTATTTTGACATTGGTCAGGAGAAAGTCTTTTCTTTCTCTTTCATTCATGGAAAATTGATCAAGTTTCAAGTCTGTGTTAGAGATTATGTTAGACACTGTGGAGAGAAAGGTGTAGTAAGAGACATAAAACTTGTGCTCAAAGAGCTTACGATTTATTTGAAAACAAAAGACTAGAAATACATATCTATAAAACAAAGAAGGATGAGGTAACTACAAAGGATAGAGATATACACAGTGTAATGACATATGTGAAGTGGAGGCATAACTCTCATCCAGGGAATCATTATCTACAGTGCCAATGCCAGAGAGAAATCAAAGATGTGAGAACAGGAAAGAGGTAATCAGATTTTGCAAAAAGCAAGTCATTAGTTACCAAAGAGAGATAGATGTTTCCATTCAATTCAAAAAACATGTATTTCACAAGGCTATGTAGAAAATGAGGATGGATGTTAGAGTACAAAGGGGTTGAGGATTTGGTGGATATTGAAGAAGTGCAAGAAATGAGAGAGGTAGAATGGTTAAATGGATGAAGAGCAAGTATAGGCATCAGGAAGACCTCATCTAAAATCGGATCTCAGAAACATGCAGACTGTTATTCAGATTAGATAGTTTTCCTCCATTTGACTCAAGTAACTTTTTATGACTAAATTTCAAAACAGCAATATGCAATAATCAAGACAGTTTCCTCAATGATAATTTCCAATATCAACTTTACCTAACACGCAGACATAGATACACAAAAAATGCAGTCAATCAATGGACATTACTTGTTTTAGAATTGTGTCAGTGAAAAGGAGGAGAAAGAATAATAACCTGAAAGATTGGCAGGTTCATGTTTTTGTTTAATGATTTTTAATGCTATGGGAAGTTTAAACAAATTTGTATATTGGCAAAAAAAGATCATTGTGGGAACGGAGAGACTGAAGATGACTGAGGAAATGGTGGATGACTGAGGGAGAAATATTGATAAATATGGATAAATAACCGAGGGAAACAGGCTTGTTGCTACAGTAGGTGAGGTTATCTTTCAAGGAGGAGAGCAATCTGATCCTCTGAAACCGAAAAGTAGGAGTAGAAGGTGGGTAAAGACACTGCTAAAGAGGAAAAAAAACAAACAATGAAGCTGAGGCAGTTCACACAGACTGACCTTAACGTTTTAAGGCTAATAGGAGACAGCTCATCTGTGAGTGATCAGAACAGGAAAGGAGAGCATGTTTAGAACAGTTATTGTAGGGAATGTCATATAGAATCAGAACATGATTTTAAAAAGGATTGCTGTGCGGCAATGTGGACCCATGCTGAATAACAATAATTTGCAGTGGATCTAGTCCAACATGATTTTCTGATTTCCTCCAGCAGTATTCAGAAAATTACTTGTAGTAACATTATCTGTTAACTGGAAGAAATTCTTCTGTGTCACTGCAAGGTCACTGTTGAACAGGCCACTTCAGATGGTGGAACAGGGCAGAACAGGACCAGGAAAGAGCTCACCCTGGGTGAGCCTTAAGTCAGGGGAGATAGTGCTCCAAGGAGTTTGTCAACTATTAATTTTTATTTTAATTAATTATTCTTGCTGACTAGTTGAAATTTTGGTTGATTTTGCCTGCTATTTCTTAGCTTTTTCTACCTACCATTGCTGTAGAAGCAGAAGCCTATCTGTATCCTTTAACAGTCTGTCCTTGGGAAAATCCTTAGGCTCCCCATCCAAGTAACAGCTCTGGGTAGAGGAAAGAACATTACTCATCACAATCACATGGAGGGCATGAAGTAAATTCTCCAAGACTAGGATCTGTGGATGCTCCAGGAAGTTCTACACACAATTTATCATTAAAAGTGTTTTAAATTTGCCAAGACTGGCAATGAAAAAGAGTTGAGAAAATGCTTCTTTCTCCTTTCTTTGCACTGTCAGTCAAAGCTGATAGGTTGTTGATTTTGCTGAACTATGTTGTTGGTGATGATTGGAGTGGGCTAACTCAGTCTTCTTCTAATATTTTTTACTAGGGAAGGCTTGTTGGGTATAGAATGGGAAGATATATGTTCAGAAATAAACATGATGTCAGAATAAATGATATCAATAATAAGAACAAAGAACAAAGCAAGAAAATAATCTATATTAAATGTTTTTCTAACATTCTTAGTAAAGCCAGTACTCTGCTATGTATCAATTTTGAAGCATACTTTTAAAAGATAGATTCAAATTTAAAATTTAACATATGTTTTTATCATATTTTAATTTTTTTCCTACAAATGCTGCCAAATTTTGATTCTCAATTTCTCACTTAAGCTGTCAATTAAATAATTCTAAATTTTGCTTCTTTATGCAAAGCATTTCATGTCAACATTTGGTGAATTTTGCTCAGCCAAGGTCAAGGTACTTTGAAGTAACAAGTATTAACACCATGCTGTCCTAATTAGCAAGATATGGAGTCTTTTTTTTTAAACCAAATAGTCATATATTCTAACAGTAGTGATGAGACATATACACAGATACGTGTGTGCGTATATATGTATGTGTGTATAATATGATGATATGTATACAGGTACACACACAAAATGCAATGTGATGATATCTGTGCGAGACGAATACAAAATTTTGCATGATTAGATGTAAGCAAATCCTCTGTTCTCATAACTGGCCTTGTTACCAGCATTAGTAATCAATGTATTTCTATTCATATCACTCACATGTTCATTATCTGATGAGACAATTTTTTTCTTCACATGCATGTTGAAATATTTGGTTTGTCTTATTTTTTTTCAGAAGGCGCCTTTTTTTTCCTCTCAGATGGAAATGAAAAGTCATCTACAAGTTAATTGTTATTCTGCTCCCTGCTTTGTTCTGATTGAAAATTTCTGGTGTTGTGCAGCATGGAAATCTGTATTTGTGTGCCTCTTTCCCCTCTTTAATTGGTTTATGACTGAAGACGTACAATATTTCCTCCCTCTTATTTTCCACATAACTGGTGATAATTGTATATGTGTGTATAGATGCATAATTTGATATTTGATAATAATTTAAGTAAACTAGAAAATTCCACAATTCAGTAATAATTTGGAAAGTAGTCTAGCTAACTAAAATGTAGATTTTTATTACATTCATTGACTTCTGAGCATTAGGTAGGTTATGGTAATGTAGAACTAATTGTATACCCAAAATATTACCTTTATCCATCTCATCTAAAACTTAGCAGATATGTTTGAGAGAATTGCCTAAGGCTCAAAGTCAATAGGTGACTGGCAAACCTGCACACAACTAAAATGTGTTTGAGGTGGAGTTTAAACTCAGGTGTTTCTGAAGCTAAAATTAACACTCTATATGAGACCATTGCTGTATGAGTGTGCTTATGTTTTGTTAAATAGGCTCTAGGAGATTCCTACACAAAGAAGTGGAGAATTCTGGTAAATTTCTATATAACATAACCTCACTTAAACTTCCCTGTGTTTCAGATTCTTCACTGACAAAAAGAGACAATTAGATTGTCTTTCTTCCTCCTGCCTCCTTTCAAGATATTATCCACATAAAACACAGATATTTTGTCAAAAGGTAAGGAGTTTCAAACTATCCATTGTGTTTTTTGTTTCCTCCCTCTGTATTGTTGGTTTAAAAGCAAATTTGTTGTTCCTGTTCTTGTCAGTTAGTTTTGTTTTTCACCAGAGCTGCAGATTCTTAACCTTCATGTATGTGACATGGACCCTTTTGGTAGTCTGGTGAAAACTGTGGACTCTTTCTCAGAATAATATTTTTAAATCCATAAAATAAAAAAAAAACATATATATTGTAGAGCATAGATGATGGGATTACAATTTTTTAATATTTATTTAGTTAGTTTTAATTTTTAATATTCACTTTTATAAAATACTGAGTTTTAAATTTTCTTCCCCTTCTTCCCCTCCTCAAGGTGGTGTGCAATATGATACAGGATATACATGTACAATAACATTAAACATATTTCCACAGTAGTCATTATGTAAAGAAGAATTAGAACCAAAGGGGGAAAACCATGAGAAAGAAAAAAAACAAAGAAAAAAGAGAAAATAGTATGCTTCTAATTGCATTCAATTCTGTAGTTCTTTCTCTGGATGGAGATAGCATTTTCCAACATCAGTCTTTTGGAATTGTCTTATTTTATTGCATTGATGAAATGAATTAAGCCTATCAATGTTGGTCATCAAACAATGTTGCTGTTACTGTGTACAATGTTTTCTGGTTCCATTCACTTCATTCAGCATCAATTCATGCAAATCTTTCCAGGTTTTTCTGAAGACTTCCTGCTCATCATTTCTTATGGAATAATAACAGTATTCCATTACATTAATATGTCACAACTTCTTTAGCCATTCCCCAAATGATAGACATCCCCTCAATTTCCAATTCTTGGCCACCACAAAAAGAACTGCTATATTTTTGTACATGTGAGTCATTTTCCCATTTTTATGACTTAGATGAGGTATTTCTGGATCAATGAGTATGTACAAATTTATAGTCCTTTGGGCATAATTCAAATTGCTCTCCAGAATGGTTGGATCAAGTCACAACTCCACCAACCATGCAATTTCCCCACATGTTTGCCAACATTTATCATTTTCCTGTTGTGTCATGACAGCTAATGTGATAGGTGTGAAGTGGTACCTAAGAATTGTTTTAATTTGCATTTCTCTAATCAATAGCGACTTAGAGCATTTTGCATGTGACTATAGATAGCTTCAATTTCTTCCTCTGAAAACTGCCCATCCTTGGACCCTTTATTAATTAAGGAATGAGATATACACATATATATATACATAGATACATGTATGTATGTATGTATGTATGTATGTATGTATGTATAAATTTGAGTCAGTTCTTTGTATATTTTGGAAATGAGGCCTTTATCAGAAACACTAGCTATAAAAATATTTCCCAGCTTTCTGCTTCCTTTCTAATCTTGGTTGCATTGGCTTTGGGTTGTACAGAACAATTAATTTCATGTAATAAAAATTACCTATTTTGCATTTCTTGATGTTCTCTTTCTCTTCTTTGGTCATAAATTCTTCTTCTCTCCATATATCTGACAAGTAAACTATTTCTTGCTCTCCTAAATTGCTTTTAGTGTTACCCTTTCTGTCTAAATGATTTACCCACTTTGACTTTAACTTGGTAAATGATGTATGCTGTCAGTCTCTGCCATACTATTTTCCAGTTTTTCCAGCAGTTCCTATCAAATACTAAGTTTTTATCCCAGAAGCTAGAGTCTTTGGGTTTATCAAAAAGTAGATTACTATATCCATTGACTGTCTTTTATACCTAACCTATTTCACTGATCCACCTCTGTATTTCTTAGTCAGTACCAAGTAATTTTGATAATTGCTGCTTTATAATACAATTTAAGATCTGGTACCACTAGGCCACCTTCCCTTCACATTTTTTTCATTAATCTCCTTGATATCCTGGAATATTTGCTCTTCCAGATGAATTTTGTTATTATTTTTTTCTAGTTCTTTGAAATTATTTTTGATAGCATGATTGGTATGGCACTGAATATGAAAATTAATTTTTTTCCAATTATTTAAATCTGACTTATTTATGTGGAAAGTGTTCTGTAATCTTGTTCATCGCATTCCTGGGTTTTTCTTGGCAGTTAGACTGCCAAATATTTTGTATTGTCTACAATTATTTTAAATGAAATTTCTCTTTCTATCTTGCTGTGGGGCTTTGTTAGTATTACATAGAAATGTCAATGATTTATTATTTATTATTGAAATGCCAATGTAGGTTTATTTTAAATGATTAGAAGTTTTAAAACTTAGGCTCTGATTCTGGTTCTGTCATTGGGTAACTATGTATCTTTGGATAAGTTGTTAACTTCTCTGGGCCTGGCAGGTAACTGCTATATTTTTCCTATTTTATAATTAAGGAAACTGACACAAACAGCTTATAAGTGAGAGAATTGTGGGAATTGTGTCAACTAAACTGAGCTAGATCCAAGATTGAGTTAGTGTGGCTCACTGAATTACCACAATTCCTACTCAAATGACTTACCCAGGGCAATAAAACTAATATCTGAGGCCAGATTTCAACTCAGGTCTTCCTATCCTCAGGTCCAATATTCTGTGCATTGTGAGTACCCATTTCTTAAGTACATAAATATATCGGGCCCTGTTCATTATGTGCTTTCTTAAGGTAAATGTAATGCTAATTAAGTCATCTGCCTTCCTATTATGGAACTTAAATTATATCATAGAGGATGTAATTTACCCACAAGTAATCAAAAGTGAGCCATAATTCCACAACAAATATTTTATGATGAAGTTACGATATATTGGGAACATAAAAAGTACAAATTTTTATTGGAGGCATTATTAAAAAAATACTTTTTTGTGAAGAGGGTTATCAGGGAAGACTTCTTGACAAAAGTGACATTTTAGTTCATTCTTTGAGAACTGATAGCCTTTCAAAATGCAAATATTACGTGTATTATATATATATATATATATATACACATATATACACACACATACATATATATATATGTGTATATGCATATATGATTGCCATTTAATTAAGAAGAGCCCAAATCATGTTTTTTTTTAGAAAGGACTTAGTACTAACTGTAATAACATGTTTTAGAGACGAATCCATTTTTCCAGTATCTACAAATAAAAGAGACTGAATTCAGAGAAAGAGATTTTTTTTGCCTTTTTGTTAATTATTTTTAGTTTTCAACATTCACTTCCACAAGATTTTTGAGTTCCAAATTTTCTTCCCATCTCTCCTCTTATCCCACCCAATGACAGTGTACATTCTGATTACACCTTCCCCCAATCTTCCCTGCCTTCTATCACCTCCCTCTTCTTTTATCCCTTTCCCTTCTATTTTCCTGTAGTGCAAGATAGATTTCTATACCCCATTGCCTGTATATGTATGTATGTATATATATATATATATGTGTGTGTGTGTGTGTGTGTATTGCCCAGTTGCATGTAAAAACAATTTTTAACATTTGTTTTTAAAACTTTGAGTTCCACATTTTCTCCCTTCCTCACTCCCCAACCACCACCATTGAGAAGACAAGCAATTTGATATAGGTTAGCATGTGTAGTCATGCAAAACAGTTCCATAACAGTCATGTTATAAAGGACTTACTGTATTTCTCTCCATCCTTTCCCTGGGGGATTCTGTTGGTTTGCATTGGTTTGGTAGAACTGGTACCTAACTTTAGGTTTAGTTGCGAGAACTGGTTGTTAGTTGGGGTGGGGACTTGGCACTGTTCCATGAAGAAACTTTTTTAATTCATTTGAATCCCACCAATGTGTCCTGCCCTCCATTTATTTTCTCTCCTTTTACCTGTCTCTCCTCAAAAGTGTTTGTTTTGATTCCCCTCTCCTCCAATCTGCTGTCCCTTCTTTCATCCTCCTTTTCTTATCCCTTTCTCCCCTACTTTCCTGTAGGGTAAGACAGATTTCCATACTCAACTGAGTATGTATGTTATTCCCTCCTTAAGCCAAATTTGATGAGAGTAAGGTTCTCTCATTCCCTCTCACCTCCCCCCCTTCCCCTCCGTTGTCAAAGCTCTTTCATGCCGCTTTTATATTTTTTTTTATTTTTAAAGACAATTTATTGTATTTAGTCCAAAAATCCTCAACCTCCCTTCTATCCCATTAAAAAGAAAAGAAAAAACAAAATTTCTTACAAATACACATAGCCAAGCAAAATAAATTCCTGTATTAGCCATGTCCAAAAAGTATGTCTCCCTATCTGGAAATGAATAGCATATTTCATCATGAATATGCTGGAATTCTTGTTGGTCTTTGTATTGATCAGAGTTTCTAGGTCTTTGAAATCTATATGTTTTTATAATATAGTTATTATTGTTTGAATTGCTCTTCTGGTTTGGCTTACTTAACTTGGCATCAGTAAATACAAGTCTTCTCAGTTTTCTCTGAAATCATCCCCCATATCATTTCTTTTGCACATTAGTGTTCCAGCACATACACAATAACTTGTTCAGCTATTGCCCATCGATGGTCACCCCCTTAGTTCTAATTCCATGCCACCAGGGAAAAACTATAATAACTATTTTTGAACATAAATGTTCTTTTCCTCTTTCATTGACCTCTTTTTTACTATTTATTTAATATTTTTAGATTTCAGCATTGATTTCCACAAGATTTTGAGTTACAAATTTTCTCCCTATTTTGACCATCCCCTCACTCCAAGATGGCATATATTCTGATTGCCCTGTTGCCCAGTAAGCCCTCCCTTCTGTCAGCCCACTCCCCCTCCACCCCATCCCTTTTCCCCTTACTTTCTTGTAGGACAAGATAGATTCCTCCACCCCATTGCCTGTATATCTTCTTTACCAGTTGCATGCAAAAACAACTTTTTTTTGAACATCTTCTTTTAAAACTTTGAGTTCCAAATTCTTTCCCCTCTTCCCTCCCACCCACCCTCCCTGAGAAGGCAGGCAATTCGGAATAGGCCACATGTGTATCATTATGCAAAACCCTTCCACAATATTCATGTTGTGAAAGACTAATTATATTTTGCTCCCTCTTATCCTGTCCCCCTTTATTCAATTTTCTCCCTTGACCATGTCCCTTATCGAAAGTGTTTGCTTTTGATTACCTCCTCCCCATATCTGCCTTCCCATCTATTGTCCCCCCTTTTGGTCCCCTTCCTCCTTCTTTCCTGTGGGGTAAGATACCCAATTGAATGTGTATGTTCTTCCATCCTCAAGTCAAATCCAATGACAGCAAGATTTACTCATTTGCCCTTATCTGCCCCCTCTTCCCTTCCAATGAACTGCTTTTTCTCACCGCTTTTATGTGAGATAATTTACCCCATTCTATTTCTCCCTTTCTCCCTCTCTCAATATATTCCTCTCTCAGCCCTTAATTTGATTTTTTTTAGATATCATCCTTTCATATTCAACTCACCCTGTGCCCTCTGTCTCTGTCTCTGTGTGTGTGTGTGTGTGTGTGTGTATATACATATATGTGTGTGTGTGTGTGTGTGTGTATGTGTGTATATTCCCTTCACTTACCCTAATACTGAGGTCTCATGAAATACACACATCATCTTTCCAAGTAGAAATGTAAACAAAACAGTTCACTTTAATAAGCCCCTTATGATTTCTCTTTCTTGTTTACCTTTTCATGCTTCTCTTGATTTTTGTGTTTGAAAGTCAAACTATCTACTCAGCTCTGGTCTTTTCACTGAGAACGCTTGAAAGTCCTCTGTTTTCTTGAAAATCCCTGTTTTGCCTTGGAGCATGATACTCAGTTTTGCTGGGTAGGTGATTCTTGGTTTTAATCCTACTTCAATTGACCTCCAGAATGTCATGTTCCAAGCCCTTTGACACCTTAATGTAGAAACTGCTAGATCTTGTATTATCCTGATTGTTTTTCCACAATACTCAAATTGTTTCTTTCTGGCTACTTGCAGTATTTTCTCCTTGACCTGGGAGCTCTGCAATTTGGCAACAATATTCCTAGGAGTTTTCTTTTTGGGATCATTTTCAGGAGGTGATCTTTGGATTCTTTCAATTTCTACTATTTTACCCTCTGGCTCTAGAATAACAGGGCATTTTTCCTTGATAATTTCCTGAAAGATGATGTCTAGGCTCTTTTTCTGATAATGGCTTTCAGGTAATCCAATAATTTTTAAATTATCTCTCCTGGATCTATTTTCCAGGTCAGTAGTTTTTCCAATGGGATATTTCACATGGTCTTTCATTTTTTTCATTCCTTTGGTTCTGTTTTATAATATCTTGACTTCTCATAAAGTCACAAGCTTCCACTTGCTCCAGTCTAATTTTTAGGGTAGTATTTTCTTCAGTGGTCTTTTGGATCTCCTTTTCGCTAATTTGGCTAGTTCTGCCTTTCAAGACATTCTTCTCCTTATTGGCTTTTTGGAGCTCTTTTGCCATTTGAGTTAGTCTATTTTTAAGGTGTTATTTTCTTCAGTATTTTTGGGGTCTCCTTTAGCAAGTCATTGACTTGTTTTTCATGGTTTTCTCACATCATTTTCATTTCTCTTCCTAATTTCTCCTTTATTTCTTTTACTTGCTTTTCCAAATCTTTATTGAGCTATTCCATGGTCTAAGACCAGTTCATGGTTTTCTTGGAGGCTTTTGATGTAGGCTCTTTGACTTTGTTGACTTTTTCTGGCTGTAAGTTTTGATCTTCTTTGTCACCAAAAAAATATTCAATAGTCTGAGTCCGAGTCTGTTTTCGCTGCCTATTCACGTTCCAAGCCAAATACTTGACCCTTCAGCTTTTTGTCGGGGTATGACAACTTGTAGAGTAGAGAGTAGCTTGTCCCACGCTTGAGTTGCTGTGCTGCTGTTTCCAGAGCTACTTCTACACAGCAAGCTCTGCCACACTAGCGCTCCTTCTCCCTCAAGAACTGCCAACCAATATTGCGGCCTAGATCCAGGCAGGGCAAAGCAGGCTTTGCACTCATGTTCTAATCTGCTGCTTAATTCCTCCCACTAGGTGGGCCTGAGGCCTGAAGCAACTGCAGCTGTAGCTCTGTAAGCAGCCTCAGAGCTGCACCACCTCCACAGCCCCTGGGGTGGTGGCCAACTAGGAACTCCTTTCAATCTGTCCCAGAAGTTTTTCCCACTAACCTGCTCTGTTGTCTTTGGCATTTGTGGGTTGAGAAGTCTGGTAACTGCCACAGCTCAATGATTCAAGGCCCTACAGCCTGTTCCACCTAGCTCCCAATCCAGTTGGTCCTGGCATGGCCCACGCTGGGCTCTGCTCCATTCTGCTCCCAGCTTGGAGTGATAGACCCTTCCCAGAGAACATCCAGGTTTTCCTGGGCTGGATACCTGCTTCCCTTTGCTGTTTTGTAGGTTCTGCAGCCCTAGAATTTCTTCAGAGCCATTCTTACAGGTGTTTGGAGGGACCTGGGGGAGAGCTTAAGCAAGTTCCTGCTTTCCAGCTGCCATCTTGGCTCCACCCCCCTCTTGCCTCTTTTAAATTAGATGATTTACGACATTCTACCTCTCCCTTTCTCTTTCTGCCATTAGATTCCTCTCTCACCTCTTAATTTTATATTTTAGATGATTCTTTGTTGCAATCCTTGCTCCTTTGACCTCTGGAATATTATATTCACAAGCCTCTGATCTCTTAATGTAGAAGCTGCCAAATTTTATCATGATTGTGTTTCTACAATACTTGAGTTGTTTCTTTCTGGCTGCTAGCAATATTTTTTCCTTGACTTGGAAACTCTGGAATTGGCTACAATGCTCCCAGAAATTTTCCTTTTGGGATCTCTTTTAGGTGGTAAAACCTTCCAATTTCTATTTTCCCTTCTCTTTCTAGAATATCAAGGCAGTTTTGCTGGATAATTTCTTGAAAGATGATGCCTAAGCTCTTCTTTTGACCATAGCTTTCACACAGTCCAATAATTTTTAAATTATCTCTCTTGGATCTATTTTCCAGGTCAGTTGTTTTTCCAGTGAAATATTTCATATTGTCTTATGTTTTTTTTTTCATTCTTTTAGTTTGCTTTCTTGATTTCTCATAAAGTAATTAGCTTCCATTTGCTCCATTCTAATTTTTTAGATGTTATTTTCTTCAGTGAGCTTTTGGACCTTCTTTTCCATTTGGCCAATTCTGGTTTTTATGGCATTCTTCTTTTCATTGGCTTTTTGCACCTCTTTTGCCTTTTGCCTTTTTTATATGGTGTTATTTTCTTCAGCATTTTTTTCGGACTCCTTTAGCAAGTTGTTGATTTGGTTTTTTTATGATTTTCTTGCTTCATTCTCATTTCTCTTCCCAATTTTTCCTCTAATTATCTTACTTGATTTTCAAAATCCTTTTTGAGGTCTTCCATGGCCTATAACCAATTCATATTATTTTTCTTGGAGGTTTTTGATGCAGGAGATTTGACTTTGTTGTCTTCTGGTTGTGTGTTTTGTTCTTACTTGTCACCAAAGTCAGATTCCATAGTCTGATTTTTTCAGATGTTTGCTCATTTTTCCAGTCAATTACTTTACTTTTGAGCTCTTTGTTAAGGTAAGACTCTGCTTCCAGTGTGGATGGTGTACTGTGCTGAGCTTCAGGGGTTTTGTGCAACTGTTTTCAGAGATGTTTTTAGGGACCTGCTAATTTTCAGTTCTTCCAAGGTGGTATGATCAAGGGAGAGGAGTTTACTCCTCTCCCAGCATGTGCTCTGGTCTCTGGTCTCTGAGAGACCACAAGAACTTTTGTCTGCCTCAGAACTGTGAGGAGGATTACCTCTCCATGCCAGGCACAAGCTACACCATGCCAGAGCTCCTCCTTACCCCATGACCACAACCCAGGAGTGCAACCCAAATCCAAGTATGGACAAAGCAAGAAAATCCTGTCTTGGAGCCAGCAAAAAGATCCCTACAATCTCATCTGAACAGCCTTCTGTGGGCCAAGAGCTCAGTAGCTTCCACCACCTCCTCCACCCCAGGGCAAGGGCCAGATCTCATTTCCTTTAACCCAGGTCCTACAGACCTTTGCTACTAATATTCTAACATGTCTTTGGTGTTTGTTGGTTAAGATGTCATAACTGCCGGTGATTCAGTGCCCTAATCCCTGCTTCAGGTTTGCTGGGGGCCCTCTCTGTGCCAGCATGGCCCACACTGGACTGCACTCCTCTTCCAGCTGAGTGCAACAGATCTTTCCTGTCAACCGTCCAGGTTGTCTCAATATGGAAATTTGTTTTAGTCTGTCATTTTTGGGTTCTGCTACTCTAGATTTTTTTTTAGTCATTTTACAGGTATTTGGAGGGTTTTGGGGAAAAGTTTAACTAAGTCCCTGCTTTTACTTTGCCATCTTGACTCCATCCAAGAGAGAGTTTTTCTTTAAATGAATACAATTTTGCTCAAGTTGAATTATGCTTTACAAATTAAAAAAAATGGAATACTCTTACGTGACTCTAGTAATGTAATCATTCAGTACTTTAACTCTCTTTTATTTTCTCTTGTTTTAGTCACCCCTTATTCTTATTGTAAGTGAATTATTTATTCTGAACTTAGATTATATAGAAAATATTATTGTATAGAATATTCAAAGTAGTTAAATACAAGATAATTTTTGGAAGGGAGGGCACTAGTATTTTGTGGGGACAGAGATCAACAAAAGTGGGTAAGATGAAGCTTGATTTACATCTTGAAGAGGGAGACTCTATAAAATGGAAGTGGTGAGAAATAGTATTCTAGGCATAAAGATCAGTGTAAAAATACAAGATGGAGTGTAAGGAAGAGAAAAGGACAGTTTGGCTGACTGAAAAGTATGTGAAGTGAATAATGGCTAGTGAAGTTGGAAAGTTATGTTTGGCCAAAATTGTGTATATCTTTAAAAACTAGAAGAGTTCACATTTTATGTCATAGAGCTATTAGAAAGCACCAGGATTTAATTGATAGGGAAGTCAGATACTCAGATCTGTGTTTCAGGAATACATAACTTTGGTAGTGGTGTGTAGAATGGATTGGATAGGTGAGAGATTTGATTCAGAAAGATAAATTAGAAACTTGTTGCAATAACATGAGCAAGAAGTGGAAGACATCAAATAAGATTTGAGTGGAAGGATGAGACTCAATGAGGTAGATGTTGTTGAAGTAGAAACAGTAAGACTTACCAACAGATGGGCTATGTGAGGTGAAGGGTAATAACAGTCAAAGTAGTAGCAAGAGTAGTAATAATAATACCTAACATTTATATAGTGCTTCCAATGTTCCAGGCACTATGCTAAGTGCTTTATATTACTATTTCATTTGATCCTCACTACAACCATGAGATGTAGATACTTGTATGTAGGTGGTTATTATCCCCATTTTACAGAGGGGACAAATGAGGTTAAGTGACTTGCCCACTGTTACACAGCTAATGTCTGAGGCCAGATCTGAAGGAAGGTCTTGCTGAGTCCAGGCCCAGTTCTCTATCCATTGTTCCACCTACCTGCTTCAAATGTTACTTATTTATGTACACACACACACACACACACACACACACACACACACTTCACATTCTCCATGATTAACTTTAATGTCTATAACAGAAGAAAAGATGTCCAAATTAGCTTTATATCTATCCAATGAAAGCCCATGGCAAGCAGCACCTAGCACCCAGTAGTAACTATAGTATTATTTAACATCTATCTATCTATCTATCTATCTATCTATCTATCTATCTATCTATCTATCTGTCTATCTATATACATATATATATGCATATATATATATATATAAAATCTAAATATATTTACATATCTATACAGTGTTTTAAGAGTTTCAGAGTGTACTACAGATAATTTTTCATCTGATTCTCTGGGAGGTAGGTTTTGTTCTTACCCTGTTTTTCAGAAGACATAACCAAGATTTGCCCAGTCACACAGTTAATAAGTGTCTGAAGCTGGATTCAAACTCAGGACTTCCTTACTTCGGGCCCAGCCGTCTGTCCACAGTGCTACCTAACTGTCTCATGTTAGAATGTGAATGAGGCTGCATAGTTGAGACACTGGAAGCATAATGGTATCCTGTTCGGTTCAGCCATTTTTTAGTTGTTTTGAATTCTTCATGACCCCCAATGGAGTTTCTTGGCAGAGATATTGGAAAGGTTTGCCATGTCCTTTTTCAGCTCATTTTGCGGATGAGGAAACTAATGCAAACAAGGTTAAATGATTTGTTCAGGGTCATACAGCTAGTAAGCGTCAGTCAGCTCCTGAGCTCCTGGTTTCAAGCTCATGAAGATGAAGCTTCCTGACTCCAGAACCAGCACTCTAACCATTGTATCATGTAACTGCCCCTGGTGGTACCTTAGAAATAGGGAAATTTGGAAGAGAAAAAGAATGAGTGGTGGTAAGCAGTAAAGATAATGACAGTTGTGGGTGTGTTACATTGAAGATATATCTGGGCTATTCAGTTCAAAATGTCTCAACTATGGATGTAGGATTGAGGTTCAGAAAAGAGACTGGGGTAGATCTATATATACAAATATAAAGGTATAGAAGTCTTCCTAGAGAAGTTAAATTCATAGGAGCTAGTAAAGTTACAAAGAGTGTAGAGGAAGATAAGATGAGGGCACAGCATAGAATACTTTTAAAAAATATTACTGGAGAGACAACATAAAGTACGGTTATCCCTTCCACATTGTAACTTTCCCCATCATGGTTTAAATATATCACAGGTTGACATAAGAATTTAAATGGTAATTTTGGGGGAGTTTGTGGAAGTCACAGACAATATATGAACTCCAGCAGATGACACAGAAAAAGTTTAGAAACTCAGAAATGCATAAAATATACATATGTAGTATATAATATAAACACTTTTAAAGTATCATAATAATTCTGACTTCTTCTCTTACACAAAAGGAGGGGCAAAAATTTTACAAAGATTTTCCAGATCAAGGGTAGAAGGGATAACTGAAGTGGAAAAAGGTCCTTGCCCTTGAAGTCAGGATATCATCAATTCAATTACTCTTACTTAAGCATTCTGGCTTCCTGATCCGGGGTGAGGCGTTTAACCCCACAATACTCCAGGATACTCTCTAAGTTTATTAGTTGAAGAAAAAGATCTGGGAGGGAAGCTGCTTTATCAGAAACTCTGTAGGCTAATTAAATCATAGGTCTAGACTCTCTATTTCTAGCTCTAACTTTTTGTTGGACTTGGTACGTAAGAGAGGAAAGAATGTTTTAAATCCTGTCTAGAGACTTAGATTCAAATCCTGGTTATGTTAATTTTTATCTGTTTCACCTTGGGCAAGACAGAAGCTCTTTGGGCTTCAGTTGCATGTATAAAAGGATGTGACTTTAATAAATCAACTCTGAGGTCCTTTTCTACTACTGATATGAGAGCTTATGATCCCAGAAACCCTTGGAGTTCAGTTATTAACATTTCAAGTTTATTTGGGGTTTGCAATTTACAAAACACTTTTCTCATAGCAGTTCTATGAGAAAGGCAGTGTGAATATACTTATGTTCATTTTAGTGAATGGAAAAATCATTTTAAAGTCTTACTTGTCCCTAGGGGCATAGTAGATAAGTGTATAAATCAGCTATAAAACCTAAATTTTCTTACTCTAAGCCTGGTAGTCTTCCTATCACATCACACTATTTCTATTACAATCCATTAGCTGTTTTTGGCTATATTAATGAAATCTTTTAAAGAAAGACAATTCTCAGCGTTTGAAAATTCCTGCAAATAAATCCACACACCAACTGAAAATTAATCAACTAATGAAATGCACATCAACTCTGAAAGGCAACTTTAAATAGGCAACAAGTTCAAGGACAGCCTACAAATGTGGTCTTGTAAAGATCAGTAGCAACCTAAATACATGTTCTTTGTACTATTTCAGATGCAATATTGCAATGCTATTTTCATCTTTAATATCTGTAGATATTTCTTATTTAAATGAATGAAATTATGCTACTAGTGGGCAATGTTCTTTTCTTTACAGAGTTCACCAAGAAACTCCTTAATTGTTGTATATGAAAACAATAAAAAGCCTATAGCAGTAACAAATACTCATCCAATAATAACTAAACATCTTTCACCATCATTTGATATATGAATATTGTTTGTTCACTTAGTAATGAATATTAGCAAAGTATTGAAGCTGTGACTAAAAAAAAGCAAACAGGTCTGCAATGCCTTAGGAATTTGGAATCATCTGACTTCAACCTCTTTCCAGACAACTAAATACTTTCTTTGTATTTTTGTCACTAATGTAATTTGTTCAACCTGCTACCTTCTCTATTAAGTGCTTATCCAAGATTAGTATTGAAATGAGACAAGGATTTCCTGAGGTCCATGACTCACTGTCTTAAATCTGGCAGGGAAGGCACTAAGATCGGGTTGGGCATTTTGTGACTGAGTGTTAAAAAAAACTGCTTTCTAATGTGATATAAATATGATTTGTGTTTAAAAATGATGCACTGACCTTATTTTATAGATTAAAAAGACCAACCAGAGAATATGAAATTAAAGAAAAACTTTTTCAAGTTGCAGAAGCTAAGCTTGTTACAAAGAAAGATAAAATATGAGGTTTGATGCAATTCACAGACACCCCTCTATTGAGTTTTTAGCCTGGCATATGTTTCTTGGACACTGCTGTCTTACCACCCAGGGTTGTTGGAGACACTTACAAGAACTGCCTAGTTTTCCTTTGTTCTGAGCTCTATTTATCTCCTCAGGCCTTATTCTCTCCTCCCTTTACAAAAGACTGAAATTAAGTAATGCTGTACTCTCTAATTTTAGTCACAGCATTCTTCTTGGGAAAGTAGGGTGGAAAGACTATATTGTGACAAATATTTTACCCTCTTCTTCAATTTAAGGATGATGATCTCAGTGTCATTTTTAATAGATATGGGATGTTCCAAAGGCCTCTTTTCCTGCAGCTTTAAAACAGTTATAATAAAAGACAAATTTTAGGCCATTTTATATTTTTGCTCTAGAAACACAAAAGGAAGCTGCATTCATAAAGAACCTATAAGGATCCTTCTATTCATTTAATTCTTCATTTTAGGATTAATATTGCCCTGAAAAGAAAACATGTTCACTCCACAATATGATTTTTAGTAGCCCACTCATAAAAAAACCATTCTCTTATAATTTTAAAAGGCACCTTTGTATTAATTGGCTAGATACAATGACAACGAAATAAAATGTCGAAGCTAAACATTTAATGTCTGTATATTAATTGAAGGATTCAAAGACATGATTTCAAAATGATTTTATAATTTTGTATCAGTCAAATTTAAAAAATGATGTGATTGATTTACCATGTAGAAATATGCCAATAATTTTGAAAGGCCTTAAATTGCTTCATCAAAACTTCTGTTATGATCCAATCAAATTCTTACTTCTTTGGGGTATCCTTTTCAATTTGACTAGGAATTTTTGACATTCCTTGAAGAAGCTATATGATATAGATAGACAGATGGGTAAGTGTATATGTATATGTGTCATATGGGTTTATGTATATATGTAATACATATAACATATATAACATACATATATAACATATAATAATATATGTATGTATTTATCCCTGTCCAGCTTTATCCATACCTAACCCTTATACATTACTCTTTGGAGTAAGATTCATTATTATATCCATTGGCAAACATATAACCTGGTCAATATGGAATTAGAAACGTTAAACCATACTTCAATATTTCAATAGATTCGTGATGTTGTGGATAATTCACAACATGTAACAGCTGAAAGCAATGCATGGTTTCTCAACTTGTGTGATTCATATTCATATATCTCAGTCAATGCTGCGTTCCTTTGAAGCTTTCCTCTCATTGTTTTCAAATTTTTTATCTGAAGCACTCGGGCTGTCAGTTTGTTGTCTCTTAATTTAGTAATATGACTGAGCCAGACTCTTTTCCCATCATAAAAGTTCTTAATGATGTCTTTTATGTCATTTGTGTGTACATATCATCAATGTTTGTTTACTGGAGCATACTTGAACCCATCATTTAACTTTCCATTGTCCTTTGGCTCCTCAGAGATTTTAATTCAACAAAGAGTAAAGTGTTAAGTGCTTTGCAAACTTATAGCATTCATAGATTAAATTTATTGTTCTGAAGATGAGAATTTGTAGCAACAAGCAACTTTCAAACATTGAAATTCTATGATTTCCCTCACATGACCTAGTCTGAACTACAATTGGATCAAGAGACCAATGGCTCCATCTATCAGAACTATTTATGGATCCACTTACAGTAATTGGTCAAGATAGACATTCATGCTTGCATGCATAAATACATGCACATGCCTAAATGTGTATGTTTTAATCAATGTATCAAAGCATATGTATATAAATATATATGAATGCGTGTAATAACATATATTTAGCATATATCATCTATACACACATATGCGTATATGCAAACACTGATGCTTCTTTTGGTTGTTTGCCCTTTTTGTCTGAAGGGGGACAACACCCCATCAAAGTGTTCAGATAGCTCTGGAGCAGAAAGTGAGGCTGGTGACCTTGCACAGCCCTCCCTCACTCAAATCAAAGTCAACTGCAAGTCATGTCATCCTTTCCTTATGCCTTGGTCCTCTTTGAAAATGAAGTACAACACAAGCTACCACAATTCTCCTTTGCTCAAATAGCATAATACCTTCATTATGTGGGCATGTTGTGCTGGACAATCCAGTGCCAGTGTTTCCCATAGCTCACAATTCTTCAGAACAATGTTGAGAGTTTCAAAAGTAAAATGATGAATAAAAGCAATATCTGTATACATGTATGGAGATAATAATTTGGTCAGCATGCATTCTTGCTTTATGTTTTTTCCCAAGGAATTGCTAATTCAATCTTTTTTGATAAGTCAGTACATTTTTATGAGCAAGAGACAGAGATAAAGATGAGATTGCATTTAAAAATAGCTTTCACTGTTTGAACAAAATGAAACTTGTTACTACTCCATATCATTTATACCCTGAAACATTTGCCAGGTCCTAATGAAAGAGAAAGGAACAGATTTTGAAATCCTATGAAATTCAAATTCACTTAAGCCACAGAAATTGAGAAATGATTGTATGTTAGATCATATGATTGGGATTTAAAACAAAAAAGGAGTTTAGAAATAATATAATCCAATGATATCAACACATTCCTTATAAGTCACATGTAGTCTTCAACATTTCTGAAAGCCGCCAAAGAGAAATTATAATGTAATTGGGAAATATTTAACAAAAATAAAAATTAAATAAAATATAAATAATATTGCTATGGGTTTTTTAAGTCAATATGCACTTTCAAAATTCCTTGTGTATTGGTTAGTGTCCCTCATTTCTATCTGAGTTTGAAACCACTGATCTAGTCCAACTCCATCTTTTATGGATGAGGAAACTAAGGTCTAAAGATTTTGTAATTTGCCTATGGTCACACAGGAATTAAGTGGCAGAACTAGGATTTAAATATAAGCCCTCTGGCTGTAAATAAACCCGGAGTTTTTCCTCTTATTTCACACTTTCTGTATGTAGGGAACTGAAATAACTGCTAAGGAGAAGTATATGCCAAATATATTTTTAAAACTCTTACATCCCAAATCCTTAAGAATAATATTTCACTCATTACGTGCATTTATTTGTAGCATCTAAATTACTTTTACAAAACCAGGTTTTTAGCAGTAGGCCTAGCCCCATGGTCTTAGTGACTTGGACACTCTCTCCACTAATGGAGATCACAATACCCTCACATTTTTATCCTACAAGTTTCTTGTGCATACTTTCCCATAAATGCCTCATTGAGTAGCTACCTACAATGCTGCCTATGAGACCTTGAGCTAGATGCTTTAACATTTTATAGAAACCAGCAAAATAGCTGGTTTTAATATCCTTCATTTGCTACATGATTGTTCCATTATTTTTCTTACTTAAAATTTGTTGGATTTTAGGCTTTTTTTTTTAGAATGCTCTTTTTATGCCATCACTGTTGATAGGTAGAGGTGACTTGTGTCCCTCTTAGAACAGATGAAAAAAAAAGGGAACGAATATCTAGATAGTGCCCAATATGTGCCAGGCACCATTTTAAGTTCTTTACAAATCTTATCTTATTTGATCCTCACAACAATCCTGGGAGATGGGTTCTATTATCCTCATTTTACAAGTGAGGACACTGAGAAAAACAGTGGTTAAGTGACTTGCCCAGGGTCACACAGCTAGTAAATGTCTTGTGACTGGTTTTAATATTAATACTATTATTTATATAGCATCTACTGTGTGCCACATAGCATGTTTACAATTAATATTGCATTTGATCCTCACAACAAGCTTGTGAGATAGGTAATATTATTAGACCCATTTAACATGGTGGGGGGCGGGGTGCGGTTAGTGAGGCAAACAGAGTTTTAACAGTTTGTCCAGTGGTCATACAGTTAGTGAGATTGGATTGGAATTCAAACATTTTTGACTTCAGGCCCAGCTCTCTAACCACTGGACCATATATATTACAGTGGAAAAGGGGAGTGAGCATTATAAATTTGAAGGCCCCAAAATATAATGCTCCCCAAAGATAATGCCATAGAATTACTTCTTACCTTTAAATATACTCTGACCTTTCTATGGATTTTTCAAAATTTGGCCGCTGACAGTTTTTTAAAAATAAAAATCATATTTGTCAGCAAAATGTTTGATAAAGTCTAATTACTATGAGTATTCATGTCCTCCAGTAAAGCCAATCAATAAGTGAAAAGATCTTTCCCGCCCATTGAATAGGCTTCAGGTGGGGCCAACAAAGGGAGGTCCGATTAGAGAGAAACCCACACCCTTCACTAGTTATGTGTGAGGCCCCAGACTGGTTAGCAAACTAGTTATCTAGTTTGAGAGACTCATGAAGCCCTTAGGGCCCTAAGGAGAAATGCTAAGACCAGAGCCAGTGGTATGTGCCTGAGTTTTAGCCAATCAGATGATGTCTAAGTACTGTATAAAAAGAGAGAATGGAGCTTAGAAATAGCAGAAGCTGCAGAAACTGAGAAATGGAGGACTAGAAGTGAGAAGCTAAAGAAATCAAGAAACAGAGAGCAGCAAGATTCAGGAGCCAAGAGCCGGCTTCCAAAGCCTGCAGAGTGCTGAACACAAGAGGGAGTTTGAAAACTTGGAGTCAGCAGAGCTGCAGGAGAGAGAGGGCTGAGCAGGAACTTAGGATTTTTGAATGACCTTCTTATAGGAGGGCCCTAGCATTGAGGGGAAGCACAAGTATGGTCTGGCTGGTTGCTATAATATTTTGTTGTAATCTCCTTGTTACTATAGTGAGGTGGGCTTATTGGTTTTGGAATGTTGCTGCCATGGTATCAAATTTGGGGCATTGGTCCTTGGGTCTGACCTTTTGGAGTCTAAATAAATGTTATACTTCCTCTGCCTTGTACCTAGAGAATTCATTGTACTCCGTGATTCTGAACCATTCAGGCATGCTCATGGTCCTCTTCAAGGACATGAATTTTGCTTTAATGGCATACCTCCTTGAGTTAGTAAAGCCCTGCAAGACAAATATAACACCATTCTCTTTGTTTTATAGAAATCGCAACATAATGGAGGCCAGTTAATGAAGATGATATTGTCAACCTGGACCTTGTTGGAATATAACATAATATTTTCAATGATAACATATGTATTGCTAGTACAAAGGGTCATCTTTGAAACAAATATTTGATTTAATATTTTCTTATTCTACCATTTATGTATTTTTTTAGTACCATATGGAATTCACATCCCATTTATTTGGTATTAATCTACATGTGTATGGAAAAGTTGTTCACATTTTCAGACTACCAAGTATAGTACCATTGTAACAAACATGTTCTAAAATAGCAAAGACATACATTCTGGACCTTCTATACCTTACATGTATGCTTAATATAGTTGGTAAAATGATTAAAGTGATTTCAGTAAAAGCCCATGTATTATCACCTCATCTCTATTACATAGCAAATGGAATTTTGGACATGAGATTTGAAGGATTCAGAAAACATGAAGGTTTTGAGAGGAAGGAAATAGGATGTTGTAGAATATTCTCTGACTGCTTTGTAGATTGTGACTACAACCAGATGGTGGAGCTAAGTGGTCATTTAGTTATCAAAAGATTCTTTAAAAAAATCAGAGCTTCCAGTTATAGTGTACAGAGTGCCCAGGTGGGACTCAGGAAGACTCATCTTCCTGAGCTCAAATCTGGCCTCAGACATTTACTAGTCCTATGACCCTGGACAAGTCACTTAACCCTGTTTGCCGTAGTCTTCTCTGCTGTGAAATGATCTGGAGAAGGAAATGGCAAATATCTCCAGCATCTTTGCCAAGAAAACCACAAATGGGGTCATGAAAAGTCAGACAGGACTGAAACAACTGAACAACAACAAATGTATTCCAGATCATTCCACCTTTTGTTCAAGTTATGGCCTTGTTAACTTCTTAGATAATGCATTGAGATGATGAGCAGATGTAGTAAATGCTCACTGAGGCAACTCTTAGTAAAGGGAATGGACCATTGTGCAAATGCAGTGATTCCACAATGAACTAAATATTAGTATTTGAGATTAATGACCCATAGGCTAATTCTTCTGATGCAACAACTTAATGAGACTTATAGGAGGAGAAAACAAAATTAAAAAGAAAAGTTATCTGATATATGACTTAGTAGAATGGCCCCTACCCACAAATGTTTAATTCTCTTCCCATTAAGAAACTCAAGAAATTCAAATATTATTATTTTTAATTTCATAAAGAGCTCTGTGTAGAGCTAGCCATAAAAAAGGAGAACTTGGAAGACACCCAAAACATAATAAAAATGAGTGCAATTCCAATGTAACAGCAGTATTACTAAGATCTCTCCCCACTATGCCCATGACAATTTCCTAGAAAGAATGTAATACATATTCTCTTCGTACAAAGTTCATTAGATGCAAGATATTTTAAAATGTATTGTATATTTGTTATATTCTTTGTTTAAATTTAAGATACAAATTCTTTTCCACCTCCATTCCCTTCAGCAGATAGAAAAGTCTGGCAATATATCAATCATACATGTGAAATTATGCAAAATATATTTCCATTTTTAGCCATGTTGCAAAGAAAAAGAAAAAAAAAGGAAGAAAATAAAATAAAATAAACAGGTGGATAGCATTTTTTCATGAGTATTTCAGAATTGTCTTGGATGGTTGGATTGAAAAGATTGGCTTTCTTTCACAATTGAGCATCATTACGATATTGCTGTGACTATTTACAGTGTTTTGCTGCTTCTGCTCACTTAATTTTGCATCATTTCATGCAAGTCTTCACAGTTTTTTTCTGAAAATATCCTGCTAATGTCTTCTTGTAGAACAATAATATTCTGCCAAAATCATGTGCCACAACTTGTTCAGCCACTTGCCAATCAATAAGCATCCCCTCAGTTTCCAGTCTTTTGCCAGCACAAAAAGAGCTGCTATAAATGCTTTTGAAATATAGGTACTTTTTCTTTTTCTTTGATCTATTTGGGATTTAGATTTGGTACTGGTATTGCTGGGTCAAAAGATGTGCATAGTTTTGTAGCCCTTTGGCTTAGCTCAAATTATTTTCCAGAATATTTGGACCATTCAAAACACCGCCAACAGTGTGGTAGTGACCCTATTTATCCACAATTCCCTCATGGATTTATCATTTTCTTTTTCTTTCATGTTAGCCAGAATGATAGATGTAAAGTGGTACTCAGAGTTCTTTTAATTTTATCTAATCAATAGTAATTTAGAACTTTTTATGTAACTACTGATAGCTTTGATTTTATTTTCTTCTTAATGCTGCCTGTTCATATCCTTTGACCATTTTTCAATTGGAGAGTGGCTCATTTTTAAAATAAATTTACCTGTTCTCTATATACTTGAAAAATGAGGCTTTAATAAGAATTTTTTTGCAGTAAAATATTGTCATCAGTTTCATACATTCCTTCCAATGTTTTCTGCATTTGTTTTGTTTGTGCATTTTTTTTCATTTCATATAATTACAAGTATACATTTCATTTCCCAGATTTTGAGAGGAATAATGGAAAATGTTCTTTTGGGTTACTTCCTCTACTCAGCCATCCTGGTTCTGTCCCATCTACTCTTTTGCTAGATGTGTATAGTACTGATGTGATTGCAGGTCATTTCTACTATTCAATAAGCCTCAGGTGGGCCTAGGTGAGAAAGCTTGATTATATTTTTGTTTGCAAGTAGGTGATGTGGGCGTGAAGCCCTCAGGACCCTAATGGCAGTTGCTAAGACCAGAGGCAGTGGTATTTGCACTGACTTCTAGTCCATCATGAATTCAGCCAATCAGAGACCTTAGTTCTAGCCAATCAGATGCCAGGTAGAAATGTATAAAAAGAGAACCCAGAATTGAAGAGGAGCAGAATGGAACAGGGGCAGAATGGAAGAGGAGAAGAGAATTAAAACACAACAGAACTGAAAGCAGCAGGACTGAAAGCAGCAGAACTGAGAGCAGCAGAACTGAAAGGAAGACACTGAGGGAGCAGACATCAAGACGGCACTGAAGAACAGACATTGAGAGAATGAGCATTGTCAGAGCTGCAGAAGAGAGTGCTGAGTGGAGAGTAAGGATTTGTGAGTGATTGTTTACAGGAAGGCCCTAGCAGGGTGGGAAGTTTGCAGGATTACTTGGTTCCTTGTTACAATACTGTATTATAATTTCCTTTTTACTAAACTGTGGTGGGCTTACTGGTTTTGAAACATCATTCCTACTATATGGAATTGGGGGTATTGGTTCTTGGATTTTATCCTCTGGAGTCGAAATAAATGTTATACTTCCCCTGCCTTCTACATAGAGATTTTCATACTTTGCAATTCTGAACCATTCGGGCATGTTCATGGTTATCTTCAAGGTCATTTATCTTGCTTTACTGATATAATGTGTGATACTATACTAATGCCGATATACAATTTATCTGACTATCTTATGGTCTTAGAGGTCTATTGGCGGCATAGACAGGTTAGGGGTATTGTCTAAGGTCATACAGTCCCAGTATGGGAGTTGGTGGAAATCTTTTCAGTTTATTAGAAAAGAATGATATGTGGGTCATAAGTATTTCAGCACAGCCCAATCCTGAGGACCACAAGTCTCATTCTGCCAGATACAAATCATATTTGAAGAAAAAGGAACCACATTTCACCCTTCTCTCATGACTCCTTCCTTTGGAATTCATATCAAATCATTCTACATGTTCTAGTTTATGAGTTGAGGTTTGACATGCAGCAAAATAGGTGCCTTGCATTGACAGGTTCTTTTTTATAAATTTTAAAACAAAGAAAGACTGACAACCTAGCATCTTAAAATGAACATTGTATTTGTGATCTGAGGATATTATGTCACATCCTAATACTATTCCTGGGTAGGCTTAAGGTGAATCTTTTAATATATTTGGACTTCAATTACCTGGTCTATAAAGGGGAAATTTTAGACTAGGCAATCTCTAAGATCCCATCAAGGTTTAAAACCTACATTCTATTGAGAACTCCAATAAATCAACTTGAAGCATTGATGACATTTTAGTGATATAGTTAGCATTTTAAAAATATATTTCTTGTATCATAGTAACACAACTGAGATATAGCCATCTGTTCCAAAAGCAGATTTTATTTCAATTTGTTACTAAATATAGCTAATAATGATCTTGGGTTTCCTCATTCTAATTGTGATTTTGTTTTTGGAACAGTTATGGGAAAAAAATCCACAAGACCAGATGGATTCATAAGTGGATTTAGCCAAACATTTAAAGAACAATTAATCCCAATACTATACAATAATTTGGAAAAATAGCAAAGAAGGAATTTTATCAAATTCCTTTTACACTACAAATATGGTGCTGATATCTAAAACAGGAATAGCAAAAACAGAGAAATCAAATGAATATTGATGAAAAAAATCTTAAATACAATGCCAGCAAGGAGATTACAGCAATATATCATAAAAATCATAGACTAAGACCAGGTGAGATTTATACCAGTAGGAAAACTATCAGCATAATTGACCATATAAAATGTGAAAACACACAAACTACAAAAACCATTATATGATTATATTAATATGTGGATAAAAAAAAAACTTTTGACAAAAGACAACACTCAGGCCTACTAAAATCAGTGGAAAGGATAGAAATAAATGAATACTGCTACCTTTCTAAAACCATAAGCAAGCATTATCTATAATGGGCATAAGCTAGTAGCCTTTCCAGTAAGATTGGGGATGAAACAAGGATGCCCATTATCACTGCTATTATTCAATATAGTACTAGAAATGTTAGCTATAGAAAGAAAAGAAAGAAAAGAAATTGAAGGAATTGGAATTGACATTGAGGAGACAAAACTATCACTCTTTGTAGATAATATCATGGTAATCATGAATCATAGAGAATCAAAAAAAAACTATTAGAAATAATTAGCAAATTTAACAGAGTTGCAGGAGATCAAATAAACCTGTATAAATCATTGGCATTTCTATATATTAGCAAAAAAAAAAGGCAAGCAGGAAGAGATGGAAAAGTAAATTCCTTGTCAGATGAATGCAGAAAATATAAAATACTTGGCAGTCACCTGCCAAAATGTAAGTATAGGCAAAGTGGATTTTAGTTATTATTTCTTGGAGTTTAGTTTCCCAGGATCCATGGCCATAACAATTTCTGTGATCCCAGGTATTTTTCATTGCCAATAAGGTGCTGAGTCACACTGGCTTCCACACCTGCTGGCACTGAGCCAATTAGGTGCTGAATCAGGTGAGTTTTCACGTTCTTTTTGGCACTGAGTCAATCAGGTGCTGAGTCTTTGTTTGAAAACTATATATATTCAGGGGATTTTTTTTTGCCCTGAGGCTCACTCATGGGAAGAATGCTTTGCCTGAGGTATTCTTGATTTCCTAGACAGGACTCTGGGTAGCCATTATTAAGCTATGTGAACCCAGATGTCAGCACTCTCTCTCAGTCTAGTGATGTATTTAAATAGTTCTATTATTCTGTTAAGACGGTTGGAGCCCTCTCTATCGGAACTAATTTCTTAATGTCTCTCTGCTTGTAAGGAATTGATTTTCTCCACTTCAGGGTGCTTCCTTTCCCCCCTGAACTAGTGGATGATATTGGTCATTCTTGGGTAATATATCTTTCTCCATTGTTTAATCAAAGTAAGATTATTAACCCCTTTGAAGCAGACTTTCCTTTATAAAAGAAGATCAAGAACCCGTGCTAACATTCCACTGTGTGCAAGTGTGGTTGCTAATACACAAGACAAATTCAGGAACTATCTGAACACAGTTATGTAACATTTTTCACACAAAGTCAGATACAAACAATTGGAAAAATATCAATTGTTCAGGGGCAGCCTGAGGCAATATAAGAAAAAAGACAATTCTACTTAAATTAATTTACTTATTAAGTGTCATATTATTCATATTATGAAAAAAGTATTTTATAATGTGAGAAAAATAACAAAATCCATCTGGAAGAACAAAAAGTCAAGAATATCAAAGGAATCAATGAAAAAAATATAAAAAGGAATATGACCTAGCAGTATCAAATCTCAAATTGTCTTACAAAGTGTTAATTATCAAAACAATATGGTACTGGCTAAGACTAGAGTGGTGGAATATTCTAGGTACATAATACAGAGTAGTTAATAAGCATAGTAATTTAATGTTTAACAAACCCAGAGATCTGAGATTCTAAGCCACAAAAATCATGAGTTGACAAAAATTGCTGGGAAAATAGGAGAGAAGTTTGGCAGAAACTAGGTATAGATCAACATCTCACATTGTATATTGAGGTAAGGTCAAAATAGTTATATTATTTAGACATAAACAGTGATATTATAAGCAAATTAGGGGAGCATGAAATATTTAAGTGTCAGATTTCTGGATAAGGGAAGAATTTATGACCAAACAAGTGTTAGTGAGATTCATTAGATTTAAAATGGATAATTTTTATTACATCAAATAAAAAAAAAAAGCTTTCACAAACAAAATCAATGCAGCCAAGAAAGGAAGTGGGAAACTGGGGGGAGGGATTATAGTGAGTTTCTCTGGTAAAGACCTCAGTTTTTAAATATATAGAGAACTCAGTCAAATTTATTATAAGATGAGTTATTCTTCAGTTGATAAATGTCCAAAGGACATAAAAGACAGTTTTCAGATGAAGAAGTCAAAGCTATCTATAGTTAGATGAAAAAAGCTCTAAATCACTATTAATTAGAGTATTAAAAATTAAAACAACTCTGAGGAACCACCTCACAACTATCAGATTGGTGAATACGATAGAAAAGGAAAATGATAAAGGTTGGAGAGGTTGTGAGGAAAAAAAATTGAGACGCTGATGCACGATGGGTGGAGTTGTGAGGTTATCCAATCATTTTTGAGAGCAATTGGTAACTATACTGAAAGGGCCTTAGAATTGCAAATACCTTTTAACCCATTAATACCACTACTAAGTTTTTATTACAATGAGATCAAAGAAAGTGAAAAAAAGACCCATACATACAAAAATATTCACAGCAGATCATTTTTTTTGTGGTGGCAAAGAATTAGAAATTTAGGGGATGTTCAAGGATTTGGGAATGGCTAAACAAGTGTATTGTATGATAGTAATGGAATACTATTGGGAGATAAGAAATGACAAGCAGGATATTTTCAAAAAAAGCTAAGAAGTCTTACATGAATGGATTCAAAGTTAAATGAGCAGAACTAGAATATTGTACTCAGTAATAGTGATATTGCATGGTGATCAGGTATGAATGATGTAGCTCTTTCCAGTAATATAATGATCCAAGGCAATTCAAAAGGACTTATGATGAAAAATGCTATCTACCTCCAGAAAAAGAACTGGTAGAGTCTAAATGTAAACTGAAGCATAGTTTAAAAATACTCTTTATTGGTCTTTTTTTTTTCTTTTGTCTGTTTTACACAACGAATATTTAAATGATTTCTATTACTGCACAGGTATAATACATATCATACTGCTTGACTTCTCAAAAAGGTGCCAGGAGATGGAGGGAATTGGGGACTTCTAATTTTAAAAATCGAATGTTAAAAATATTTACTTACATACAATTGAGAGAAATAAAAAAATCAAATCCAAAAATGTTAGGAATTACTTTTATATTTGGGAAATATTTCAAGTTTTGCATTGTGCCACTGTTTCCTCTGTTATTTCTCCCTTTTTATCTTTTTTATACCAGCTATTGTTCCTTTTTTTAAACAAAGTTCATGTAAGGTTTCAAAGTATTTTTTTCAGGGTTTTTGTAGTTCAAATGGATTATATGATTGTTATTTGGATTGTCTTTCCTGCTAATACTTCAATAATATATAACCAAAGTTAGTGGTCCTATGAATGGTATCAGTTTCTCATTAAAAGAATGTTTTGTTCCCCCAACTTCAGTGGACTAGTAATGCAATAAAACAGTGATCTCAATAGTCTCAGGTCACAGCCATACCCCAAGGAGTGTGTAACCAATCAATGAAGCATTGAAGAAGATGAGTCTTCATTCCCCTTGCCTAGATTCCCAATTGTGGGGCCTGTCCCAGAAACAACCATCCCCAGCATTATCTTTCAAAACTCACCCATTCTACTCTCTCCCTCCCCCTTGGAAGGTTTAAGTCTTCTCCTTTCCTTACTTTGTATAGGTCCTTCAGGGAAATTATAACTTATCACTATCTAGGCACCCAGACCAGCAGGAACGAGAGTGAAAAATGCCATCACTTGTCTGTTACTCTAATTACCTAATGGCTGAGGTAGGGTTCCCTTTGGAGGTGAGCTCCGGGCCTTGGGGGCAGTGATTAAATAGTTAGAATGCCATACAGATACGCAGAAATACATCAATATATACACATACGTGCATGTTTGCATATATGCATGTGTGTGTGTGTGTGTGTGTGTGTGTGTGTACAGATATGCAGCAAGGTGGCACAAGGGATGAAACATTTGGCCCGAATCCCGAAAGACTTAAGATCAAATCTAGCCTCAGACACTGGCCGTGAAACCCTCGGCAAGTCAATCAACCTCTATTTCTCTCAGTTTCCTCATCTATAAAATGAAGATAACATAGTTCCTATCTCTAAAGACTGTTTTGAGGATGAAATTACATATTTTTATTTTGCAAAAGATAAAGTGCTATATAAGTGCTAGCTATTATCATTAATATTTGTATTAATACATAGATTTGCTATATAAGTGCTAGCTATTATTATTAATATCTACCGCATGGTATTAGTTTGAGGATTAAAAATGACATGCAAATGGATTTAGAACCTAAAAGTGTGGTTTAAAAAATGTATGTATTTGCAGCTTCTCTTTGTACTACATTTAAATAGAAATCATTTTTGTTCCATGTAAATGTAGTGAATTTATATAAATGTAACAACGTTTAATGAATAATGAGCAAAGATCAAAGCAGAAAGTAAATCAACTCAAATGGTGTTCATTACTACTATGCTTGAGCAGTTATCACTCATCACATAAAAGTTAAATGGTATTGGAAGTGGTAGTAGTTAGGGTATTGGGTGAGGCAGAAAGAGTGGAAGACTATGCTAGAGTAATATTTTTTTAAAAAAAATAGAGTATTAAGTTTTAAAAAGATTAAAAAAGAATAAAGACATTTCCCCCTCCTCATCACTTACTCAGTGTTACTAAGAAATAATAACCCAAAATCAATATTTACTTTCTTCCTTCTTAGATAATTGATTATCTATCTAGAAAAAGTGACTAGCACAGAAATTACTAGACATGACTCTCTGTTTCCTTTCCTCTGCCCCTTTTAAGTTCTTATCAAACATACCTGGACCAGGACCTTTTACAAGTTTGTTCTCATGGCCTTTTCATATTTATATCAAGGTGATTATAATCTGTGACTTTGATGCCAGTCATTTGAAATTTTAAGAAGAGGATCTTGCCAGCAGTCATAAAGCCAGTAGGGTCATTCATTTCAACTTTCTTTTTCTTTTTCTTTTTTCCTGCTGAATCTGTGAACTGTGTTCCTATAAAGTGATTTCTTACCTAAAAAGTCATTTGTTAGATGAATAGTGATCTCCACTCCTGTTTGGTAGAAATACCAGAAACATATTTATGTACCTTTCTAAGAATAACTTGTTTTCTGACAATTTCAGTAAGTGATTCATATGCCTTTCTTGGCTAAAGTCTATTCTGGCTTTACTTAGTTTCTTTGTTTTGTTTTTTCTTTTCCTCTCAGAAATAGACTTTTTAAAAAAAAATGCTTCTGCTTCACTAGTGTTGTATGGAAAATATTTATCAATAGAGTTTAGAACAGAATGGGAATAAGGCCTGTGGCCAATTAATCTGATAAAGGAAAAAAAAGCCAAGTTGGAAAATTGAGGTTTTTACTATCCAGTCAAAATGGATTACTTTTTTTCTGAAATAAATTCTCTTAAATTTGAAGCTTTATAATATTCTTTTTTTAATTAATTTATTTTTAGTTTTCAACATTCACTTCCACAAGATTTTGAATTCCAAAATTTGTCCCTATCTCTCTCCTCTAACCCCAAGACTGCATGCATTCTGATTATTCTTTTTCTAAATCTATCCTCCCTACTCCACATCCCACTCACCCACCTCCACATGCCACCATCTCTTATCCCCTATTCCTTCAATTTTCCTGTAGGGTAGAGAGATTCCATATCCCGTTACCTGTGTATATTATTTCCCAGTCATATGTAAAAATAATTTTTAACATTTGTTTTTAAAACTGAGTTCCCCATTCTCTCCCTTCTTCCTTCCTTACCCACCATTATTGAGAAGACAAGCAATTGGAAATAGAATATACATGTATAGTCATACAAAACTCTTCCATAATAGTCATATTGTGAAAGACTAACTACACTTCCCTCCACCCTATTCCCCCCACCCCATTTATTCTGTTCTCTTCTTTGACCCCATCCCTCCTCAAAAGTGTTTGCTTCTGATTAACCCAACCCCTATTCTGTACTCCCTTCTACCACGCCCCCCATCCCCTTCCCCACTACTGTCCTGTAGGGTAAGATAGCTTTCCCTACATAATTACATGTGTATGTTATTTGCTCCTTAAGCTAAGTCCAAAAAAAGATTCTCTTTTTCCCTTTAACCTCCCCCCTCTTCCCCGCCACTGTAAACACTTTTCCTTGCCTTTTTATGTGAGGTGATTTACCCCATTCTTCCTCTCCCTTTCACCTTCTCCCAGTACATTCCTCTCTCACCTTTTAATTTTGTTATTTTAGAAATCATGCCTTCATATTTAACTCACCCTGTGCCCTCTACCTATATCTCTATCTATCTATCTATCTATCTATCTATCTATCTATCTATCTACACATACAGACATATATGTGTATAGACTTGCTGGGTAAGGGATTCTTGTTTGTAATCCTAGCTACTTTGACTTCTGGAATATCATATTCCAAGCCCTCCAATCACCTAATGTAGAAGCTGATAAATATTGTGTTATCCTGATTGTGTTTCCACAGTACTTGAATTTTTTCTTGCTGGCTGCTTATAATATTTTCTGCTTGACCTAGGAACTCTGGAATTTGGCTGTAATATTCCTGGGTATTTTCCTTTTGGGATCTTTTTCAGGAGATGACTGGTGGATTCTTTCCATTTCTATTTTACCCTTTGATTCTGATATCTGGGTTCTTTGTTTGATCATGTCCCTCAGGTAGTCCAATAATTTTAAAATTATCTCTCTTGTATCTATTTTTCAGGTCAGTGGTTTCTTCATTGAGATGTTTCACATTTTCTTCTTTTTTCTATTCTTTTTTTTGTTTTTATAATTTCTCATAGAGTCATTAGCTTCCATTTGCTCCATTCTAATTTTCAAGGAATCATTTGCTTCAGTGAGCTTTTGGACCACATTTTCCATTTGGCCTATTCTACTTTTAAGACATTCTTCTCCTCATTGGCTTTTTGGACCTCTTTTGTGATTTGGTCTAGTCTATATTTAAGGTATTATTTTCTTCCGCATTTTGAGGAGGTCTCCTTTAGCAAGTTGTTGACTCATTTTTCTTGGTTTTCTTGCATCACTCTCATTTCTCTTCCCAATTTTCCCTCTACTTCTCTTACTTGATTTTCAAAATCTTTTTTGAGCTCTTCCATAGCCTGAGACCAAGTCATGTTTTTCTTAGAGGGTTTCCATGTAGGAACTTTGACTTTGTTGTTTTCTTCTGAGTGTATGTTTTGATCTTCCTCATAATCAAACTAAGATTCTATAGTCTGAGTCTTTTTCCTATATTTGCTCATTTTCGTACCCAATTATTTGACTTTTTAACTCTTTGTTAAGGTAGGACTCTGCTTCCAGTGTGGAGGTTGTATTGTCCCAAGCTTCATTGGTTCTGTGCAGTTGTTTTCAGAGATACTCCTAGGAACCTACAAGTTTTCATTTCTTCCAAGGCAGTATGATATAAGGAGAGGTGTTTATTCCTCTCCTGGACTGCAAGTGACCACAAGCACTCTTTTCTGCCCTGGAACTGTGAGGAGGGTTCCTCTCCACTGATGTCACAAGCTCTGCTGTGTCAGTGCTCCTCCTTCCCCCTGGACTCTGATCCAGATCCGAGTTTGGGCAAAGCAAGTGGATCCTGCCTCGGTGCCATCAAAGAAACCCCTATAATCTCCTTCTGATCAGTTGTTTGATCCCCTTACGATCTGTTGGCTGATGCTGCCACTTCCACTGCCACTGTCACTGCTGCTGTCTCTACTGCAGTGCTATGCTAGGGCTGGGATTTCAATGAGCCCCTCTCTCACTCAGGTCGAACAGGCCTTTCCTACTGACCTTCTAAGTTGTCTTTGGCATGTGTTGGTTGGAAAGTATGAAAATCACAACAGCTGGCTGAGCGTCAGTCCCCTGAGCCCTGCTGCAAGTTCACTGGGGACAAGGCTATGCTGGTGTGGCTTGCATTGGATTGCATTCCTCTCCCAGCCCAGTGCAATAGACCTTTCCTTTCAACTTTCCAGGTTGTTTGGGGCTGAAAATTTGTTTCGCTCTGTTTTTTTTTGTGGGTTCTGCTGCACTATAATTTTAGTCATTTTTACATTTATTTGGAGGGTTTGGGGGGAGGGCTAAAGGGAATACCTGTCTTTACTCCTGAATTTTGCCTCTGCCACCAATATTTTTTCTAATACTGTGTTTTTTTTTAAATTGTAGATTAGCATTTTCATTTTCCTATCAAAATACCATTCTTTTGAAGCACTGTTTCTTTTAAATTTTTCCTTTTTGCAATAACTTTTTAGATTTTCTTTCTTCTCCCGCCATCTTTGAAAATTCCATCTACCTGTATTTAAAGTTCAGTTACTTTTGTTGTTCTTGATCAAATGTGTTTGGGATATCTTCAATTCAACCATATGAAACATACAAACAATGAGCTGGCAGTAAACTAAGATGATTTCGGTTCATGTCAATTCAATGAAATTAGACATAAATATTGGGGATAGATGAAGATGAAAGGTGTAATCTTTGACAAACCTATAGGACCTCAGAGTCTCTTAGGAACTAAGTTAGAAAATAATTGATAGAATATAGTGAATTCATGGTGTAGGTTAAACAAAGATGGTTAAATTTCTGGGGAATGAAAAAAGGATCTTATCTATCAGAGGGAGTCAGAGAATACTTGCTAGAAGAAGTAGCACCTGTGCTTAAGGTTGCAAAAGGAAAAGAAAGATTTCTATAGACAGAGAATCCATTCAGGGCTTACAAAATATTAGTTCCCATTTTAATTCAGGACATGACATTAATATTAGTTTACTTCTTCAAATCATCCCACAACTATGATCCTCAGGCTAAGGAAAAATGAACAAGCAGGTCTTAATGATGAATTTTAAATGAGACCTTAAGTAAATGCATGACACTAATGGAGGCAGTAATTTTTAATGCCTTTATAGAAGTCAATTGTTTTAAAAATTTATTTAGAAAATTAAACAGAACAGGGTTCACCATCGATTCATTCACACAAGAGAATTTTTCACCCAATACGTTGATGTCTAATGGCACAATAGAAAGAATGATGAAAAAAGATGTTGAAGAACTTGAGTTCTAATCCCATATCTTGTATTAGCTGGCTATAAGGTTGTCTGGGTTTTAATTTCTTCATCTGTAAAATAATGGTGAGACAATATAAAATTAGAAAGGAGGCGTTTAAAACAAAAGCATCATTTATAAGATCATAGATTTATGTTGATAGTAGTACTGCCTAGAATTGGTAATTATTGCCAGCATTTATATAACACTTTAAAGTGTTTAAAGCACTTTACAAATATTAGCTCATAAGGCTTTGGATAAGGATACCAAATCACAGTAGTGAAGATTTAAAAAATCCCTGTAACATGGATAAAAGAAACCACTAACAGTACATACTCAAAATGTGTCTATCAAATCTCTGCATCAAATCCTCCAGCAAGAAAGAACTCACCATTTCTAGAGGGAGCACATTCTACTTTTGGGAAGCTCTCATATGAATAAGCTTTTCCTTTGTAAGGAACAGGATTTTAGTCAATCAATTCCCCTATCTTACTTAAAGTAACAAAAACAGAACACGTTAGTTCTAATGCCTTTATAAAATGAGAGCATCTCTATTGAATAAATCAATCAAACCAAGATGTTAAAATAATATATACCTTGTATTTCTTCTTAAATGGAGGATGTCAAGACCCTTTAAACAGGTGCATAAGAGCAAAACTATTGTTTTATAATAATACTTACATTATGTCTATTAAAATAATTCTCCTTTTGCAAAGTTCACATTCATGTGAGGCTGACTTTACTTAATGTGCTATTGTTAAGACATTTCAGTCATGTCAGATTATTTGTGACCCCATTTGAATTTTCTTGGCAAATATACTGGAGTGAGTAGCCCTTACCTTATCCAGCTCCTTTTACAGATGAGTAAATTAAGACAAACAGGGTTAACCAACTTTGGAACTATGCCCAAAGGGTATAAAAACGCGCAAATGCTTTGACCCAGCATTACCACCTCTAGGGCTGTATCTTAAAGAGATCACCCAAATGGGAAAGGGACCCATATGTAAAAAAAATATTTATAGTGGCTATTTTTGTGGTAGCAAAGAATTGGAAATCAAGGGAATTCCCATCAATTGGGGAATGGCTGAACAAGTTATGGTACATGAATGCAATGGAATACTATTGTGTTATAAGAAATGGGGAAGATACGGACTTCAAAATAATCTGGAAGGACCTACATGATATGATGCTGAGTGAGGGGAGCAAAACCAGGAGTATATCATACACAACCACAGATACATTGATTCTGTAATGAGTAACCTTGATAGACTTGGCTCTTCTCAGCCATACAAGGTTTAAAGACAATTCCAAAGGACGCATGATGGAGAGAGCTATTGACATCCAGAGAAGGAACTATGGAGCCTGAATGCAGATTGAGGTAAACTATTTGCTCTCATTTTGTTGTTGTTTTTTTCTCTTTTGTTTTTGTTTCTTTGGTTTTGTTTCTTCTTTCTTATGATTCATTCCATTGGTCATAATTCTTCTTTACAACTTGACTATTGTGTAAATAAATTTAATGCGAAGTTATATGTGGAAGATATTCTGTATTCCATGCCATCTTGGGGAGGGAAGGAGGATGGGGGGGAAGAAAATCTGGAACTCAAAATCATATACAACTGAGTGTTGTAAACTAAAAATAAAAAAAATTTAATTAAAAAAAAGAATTTGTGTCTTCCATCAAGCCACATATGTGAAAATATAATATGATGTCATTCTTCTCACCCTTTTCATTCTTTCGGAAAATGCAATTATTCTCCATGAAGCATATGTTATATATATTAATATGTAAATTTATTTTTGTTAGTTTTATATTAATAAACCTATATTTTTTTAAAAAAGTTTATTACTTTAAAGAAGTCCTCATGATAGGATAAGTTACCTGTCTTTTTAAACACAAGCTTGGAGATGATGTCTATGTAAGACAAATGTAGATAATTTGGTAAAAGTAGCTAAAAGAAACCAAAGATTTAAACTATTCTTTAGTTTATTATGTTGATTAATGCACCTGAATAGTTATTACATGACCCTATATCTATTTGTGCTATGTAAATTCAAACTCTAGGTATATGCTCAATGGATTTCACCACTGACGGATGAAATTGAGTATAAAAATTAGAATCTGTTACATACATACATAAAGACAGAATTTTTAAGCATCTGATTTAAATGCAATCTAAGCTAGACATTCTTTGTGATTATTAAAATCCGATCAAGGTCAGAACAAAGTGAAGAACAGACAAGAACTTATTAACCTTCAGGAGCTCTTATCTACTCCTGTCTGCTAAATAAATTGGAATTTCTTAGAATGATATTTAATAAGGGATTAAGTGCTGTTGCAGCAATACAAGTGTGTCAAATGCATTCAGCATTTTGTATTGTGGCTTGAAAGGTATGTTTAAAATTCTCTTTAAATGTATAAGTACATGACTAATCACCATAGCAACCAAAGAACAGATTGAGGGAGAGTCATTCAGAATACATAACACCTTTCACATGAGAAAATAGAAGTGCTTTGGAAATACTGATTATATATGCCAATACCACTAGAAAGTTGGGAAATAAAGTGTCCTTTTAACAACCAGCTTCACCTAATGGAGTATTACTTGTTTTAAAAAGATGTCTTTTTCAGTTTATTATGAATTTTATGTAAAGTTCAAAAGTAATTGGCAATCAAAATTATAAGTAAGTAATTTCAACATAGCCCATATTGGATTTTTTTGTTTCTTCACTATGCATAATAGATGTAAGAATTTCTGTGCTTTGGTGCATGTTATGGTGAGAAATTAAAAGCTATTTAATTAAAAATAAAAACATAAGAAATATAAGTTTAGAATATGTTTCTCAATATTTTCCCCTAAATTTACACTGTATGAGTATGTAAATTAAGATCAGAAAAGCATGATTAGAAGATTCCAAGAGGAAAATAGAGAACTTTACAGATGTCAAAGTGTTATGAAAGAATTTTTTTGGCAGTTTATGGCTTCCCTACAAATATTCCTTCTGGGAACAGTTGAGATTTTGATAGGAAATTACTTAGGAAGTGCTAACTTTCTCAAAAGTCTAGAAACATAGAACTATACCTTAAGGTCCTAAAAGAGATTCACAACATAAACTATTGAATTACATACTACTAAACAAACCAGAGACATTAAGGCCTGAAAAAAGTATAACAGTAAATATCCAAAGGCATTTCTAGTGTATGCTTTGCCACCATGTAAAAAAGGCTATGAGCTTTGTTTCTGTTGTTGTTCCAGTCCTTTCATGCACTTTGTGACTTCTTTTGAGGTTTTCTTGACTAAGGTTCTAGAGTGATTTGCCATTTTTTTCTACAATTCATTTTACAGATACAGAAATTGAGGCAAACTGGGTTAATGACTTGTCCAGGGTTACATAGATAGTAAGTGTCTGAGGCCATATTTCAACTATGCAAACTGAGTCTTCCTTACTCCAGGCCTGGCGTTCTATATATTGTATCACCAAGACACCCAGGCTTCATTCCAAACTTAATATTTGGAGGTGTTTTTCCTGGTCACTAGTACATTTTGTTGTTTGCTGTTGGGGTTATTAAATATAACAACTATGTCCCTTAGTATTTAGAGTACAAGATTTTTTGTTGTTGTTAACTTTGGATTGTTTTCTGGAGGTTATATATATACATATATATATGTATATATATATATATATATATATATATATATATATATATGTATATGTATACTTTTTTTTTCAAATGTCACTAATTTTGGAGTTCATAAGTTCTCAACACTTATCTTTTATTGTTTTTTGTATTACAATATTCTGTTTTCCCACATGTACAAAAATATTTATAGCAGCTCTTTTCGTGGTAGCAAAGAATTGGAAATTGAGGGGATGTCCATCAATTGGAAAATGGTTGAACAAGCTTTGGTATATGAATGCCATGGAATACTATAGTTTTATAAGAAAAGATGAGTAGGTGGATTTCAGAAAAACCTGAAAAGACTTACATGAACTGATGCTGAGTAAGTGAACAGAACCAGAAGAGCACTGTAGACAGTAATAGCAACAACTTTGATAGACTTATAACTTCTCAGCAATACAATGATCTAGGACAATTTCAAAAGGCTCAGGATGGAAAATGCTATCCACATCCAGAGAAAGACCTATGGAGTCTGAATACAGATAGAAGCATATTTTTTTCTTTCTCATAGTTTTCTCCTTTTGTTCTCATTCCTCCTTCACAACATGAGTTATGTGGAAATACATCTAATAGAATTACACATATATAGCCTATATCAGATTGTTTGCCATCCTGAAGAATATTTTGTGTTCCTAATCTATTTCAGATATCCACCACTCTGTTTCTTCACCAGTGCCAAATAGTTTTAATGACTGCTGCTTTATAATATAGTTTTAGAATTGGTATGTCTAAGGAACCTTCCTTTGCTTTGTTTTTCATTAATTCCTCTTTTTTTCTTAACCTTTTGTTCTAGTACAATATTGAATAACAGTGGTGATAATGGACATCCTTATTTCACCTCTGATCTTACAGGAATTGTTTCTAGCTTATCCACATTACATATAGTGCTCGATTGTGGTTTTAGGTAGATGGTACTTATCATTTTAAGGAAGATTCCATTTATTCCTATGCTCTCTAGTGTTTTATTTTTCAAAAGCTTTTTCTGAATCTATTGAGATAATCATATTTCCATTAATTTTATTATTGATATGGTAAATTATGCTGATAGTTTTCCTAACATTGAGCCTGCTCTGCATTCCTGCTATAGATACTCTCTGGTCATAGTGTATTAACCTGGTAATAAATTGCTGTATTTTTTTCCTTGATGTGTTGCTAAAATGTTTGCATCTATATTCATTAGGAAAATTGTTCTATAATTTTCTTTCTCTGTCTTAGCTATTCCTGGTTCATTTATCAACACTTCTATCATAAAAAGAAATTGGTAGGGTACTTTCTTTTCTTATTTTCAGAATATTTTATGTAGTACTGGAATTAATTGTTCTTTAAATGTATGGTAGAATTTACTTGTAAATCCACCTGGCCCTGGAGAATTTATCTTATGGAGTTTATTAATGGCTTGTTCAGTTTCTTTTTCATCTTCCGTTAATCTGCATGATTTATATTTTTGTAAATATTCATGCATTTCACTTAGCTTGTTGGATATATTGGCAGAAAGTTGGGCAAAACAGCTTCTAATTATTGCTTTAATTCCTCTTTATTGCTGACAGCTTCATTGTTTTCATTTTTGATACAGATAATTTGATTTCTTTCTTTTTAAATGAAATTAATCAGAGGTTTATGTAACTTCTTGTTTTTTCATAAAACCAGCTCTTAGATTTATTTATTACTGCAATATTTTTCTTACTTTCAATTTTGTTGATCTCACCTTTGATTTTCAGAATTTCTAATTTGTTGTTGAATTGGAGATTTTTAATTTCTTCATTTTCTAGCCTATTTTAGTTGCATGCCCAATTCATTGATCTGCTCTTTTTTTATTTTATTCACACAAACATTTAGAGAGGTAAATTTTCCCCTAGGTTCTTTCTTACATGAATTTTGCTATGTTTTCTCAATGTTGTCATTCACTTTGATGGAATTATTGTTTATATGATTTGTTGTTTGTTCCATTCACTCTTTAAGATTAAAATAGTTTCCAATTAATTTTTAAGCTAGCTTTCCATGTCACTATTTCATGTAGCTTTTATTATATCACGATCTGAAAAGGATGTATTTACTATTTCTGCCTTTCTGCATGGGATTGTGAGTTCTTTAAGCACTAATACATGGTCAGTTTTTGTGTAGGTGCCATGTACTACTGAGAAAAAGGTATATTACTTTCTATTCCCATTCAGTTTTCTCCAGAGGTCTATCATATCTACCCTTTCCAAAATTCTACTCACCTCTCTAACTTCTTTCTTGTCTATTTTGTGGTTTGACTTATCTTTTTCTGAGGAGAGGTTGAGATCCCCCAATAGTATAATTTTGCTGTCTATTTCTTACTATAACTCACTTAGCTTCTCCTCTAAGAACCTGGATGCCACTTGGTACATGTATGTTTGGTATTAATGTTACTTCATTATCTATGTTACCTTTTAGCAAGATGTAGTTTTATTCCTTGTCTCTTTTAATTAGATCTATTTTTTTTCCTTTTGCCTTGTCTGAGATCATGATTGCTACCCCTCCTTTTTTCTTCAGCTGAAGCATAATATATTCTGCTCTGGCCTTTTACCTTTATTCTATGAGTATCTCTCTGTTTCAAAAGTCTTTCTTCCTAATTACAAGTCATTTCCCATTTGATAAATGTCAAAGTATGTGAGCAGGCAGTTTTCAGAGGAAGAAATTACAGCTATTTGTAGTCATATGAAAAAATGCTCTCCATTACTATTCATTAGAAAAATGCAAATTAAAGCATCTCTGAGGTACCACATCACACCTATCAGATTGGCTAACATGACAAACAAGAAAATGATAAATGTTGGAGAAGATGCAGGAAATTTGGCATGCTAATTGTTTGTTGGTGGAGCTGTGACCTGATCCAAGAATTTTGTAGAGCAATTTGAAATTATGATCAAAGGGCTATAAAAATGTGCATACCCTTTGACCCAGCAATACTACTTCTAAGGCTATATCCCAAAGAGATCATAAAACGGGAAAATGACACACATGTACAAAAATATTTATATCAGCTCTTTTTGTGATGGCCAAGAACTGGAAATTGGGGGATACCTATAATTTGAGGAATGGCTGAAGAAGTTGTGGTATATAAACATAATGGAATACTATTCTGGTATAAGAAATAATGAACAGGCAGATTTTAGAAAAACCTGGAAAGACTTACATGGACTAATGCTGAGTGAAGTGAGCAAAACCAGAAGAAGATTGTACACATTAACAGTCACAGTTTGTGCTGACTGATTTTGTTAGACATACTTTCTCAGCAATGCAAAAGAATTCCAAAGGACTCAGGATGGAAAATGCCTTCCATGCCCAGAGAAAGAACTATGAAGTCAGAACGCAGAACAAAGCAGATTATTTTCTTTTTTGTTTTGTTTTGTTTTCTTTTTTCATGGTTTCTCTCATTTGTTATAATTCTTCTATGCAACATGAGTAGTGTGAAAATTAATTTGATAGGAATGCATGTGTAGAGCCCATAACAGATTTCATGTCATCTTGAGGAGGGGGAGAAAATTTAATACTTGTGGAAATGAATGTTGAAAACTAAAAATAAAGAAATTAATAAAAATAAAATGAAATTGGGAAAAAAGTGTTTCTTGTAAACAACATATTGTAGGATTCTGGTTTTTATTTCAGTCTGCCATCCACTTCTATTCTATAGGAGAGTTCATCCCATTCACATTCACAGTTATGATTACTAATTGTGTATTTCCCTCCATTCTATTCCCCTCCCCCATTTATACTTTTCTCCCTCTTTTCACCCTCTTCCTCATCACCAGTGTTTTTCTTCTGACCAGAGCCTCACTAAATCTTCCCTCCCTTCTATCACTCTCCAATTCTTTTCTCTCCACTTTCTCCTCGTATTTCCCTATAATGTAAGATAAATTTCTATATCCAATTGAGTGTGTATGTTATTCCCTCTTTGGGCCAAATCTGATGAGAGTAAGATTGAGACAATGCTCACTCCCTCCCTTATTTCAGTCTACTATAATAGATGCTTTCTACCCCTTAATATGATACAATTTACCTCATTTTGCCTCTCTCTTTCCTGTTCTACCGGTTCAATTCATTTTAACTATGTAATTTTTATATGTCACTTCAAAGTTTACTTATACCCTCTTCCTCTGACTATGTATCCTCCTTTATTTGACCTAATAGTGATACAGTTCTCAAGAATAACAAGTATCATCTTCCCATGTGTAACCAGAATTGTCTTTGTTTTCTTTGAGTGACTCAATTATCTCAGTGAGCTTTACTAGGTGCTAAGCCCCAGGCCCAAACCCCATTAGGTGTTAATGTAATCCATGTGGATGTGAACATCCCAGGGTCCTAAGGGGAGGGCCAACTCAAGAACCAATCACCAGAGCCTGAGCTCTGGTGATTCAGATGATGTCTGATGATGTCTAAAGCCCTATAAGAAGGGAGGACAGAGCTATTGGTGCGGGGCTCTGGAGATGGTGTTGATGAGGAGACTCCGGGCAGCTGTAGCTAAGGAGCCCTCCAGCTTGTAACCCGGATGTTGAAACTTTGTTGAACTGTGGTAACTATCTGTTGGGACTTGAATCAGACAAAGTCTATTGATGTCTGTAATTTGCATTTTGTTTTGAAGTTCAGGGTGCTGGTTTTTTTTTCCCCTGAACTAACTGAATGATATTTGAATTAAAAGTAAGCTTGTCAACCCCTTCACCTTGCTTCCCTTAATTAAGCAGATCAAAAGAACCTGTGCTGTTGGCAGCTTTCTGGGTGTTGGCCGTGGGTGAATCTTATACCCCCACAGAAGCTGCCAGCCGGGTTGTTGACACACCATGTAGGGATGTAAACAGTTTAACCTTATTCAATAGTATGTCGTTGTTGTTGTTTACTTTCCAGTTTACCTTTGCATATTTCTCTTGAGTCTTTTATTTGAAGAACAAATTTCTGTTCACTTATGGTCTTCCTCATCAGGAAAGTTTGCAAGTCCCTATTTCATTGAATATCCATCTCCTCCCCTGAAAGTTTATGTTCAGTTTTGCTGTGTACTTGGTTCTTGGTTGTAATCCAAGCTTTTTGCTTTCCAAAATATCATATCCCAAGCCCTCCAATCCTTTAGTGCAGAAGCTGCTAAGTCCTATGTGATCCTGATTTTGACTGCTTTATGTTTAAATTGTTTCTTTCTGGCTGTATGCAGTGTTTTCTCCTGATATAATAATTTTTGCATTTGGCTGTAATATTCCTTAGAGTTATCATTTTAGCATCTCTTTCAGGAACTGAACAATGGATTCTTTCCATTTCTATTTAACCCTCAGCTTCCAGCATATGAGCATAATTTACCATATCAATAATAATATTAATGGAAATGATATGATTATCTCAATAGATCCAGAAAAAGCTTTTGAAAAATAAAACACTAGAGAGCATAGGAATAAATGGAGTTTTCCTTAAAATGATAAATAGCATCTACCTAAAACCATAACCGGGCATTATATGTAATGTGGATAAGCTAGAAACATTTCTGTTACAGTGTTTCAGATACTGAAACAGTTCCACTAGATAGAAGGTTCTTTCTAGTCACAGATGTCTCAGAAAATTTTCTCAAGTCTTCCTGTACTGCAGAGGTAGAATCCATGAGCCCAGGAGATGATCTCTTTTGAGTTTCCTTAGAAACAGGCTCTTCCAGCTCAGTACATGCATCAAGTTCCTCTAAGGCTGAGACCTCCTGGCAACCCTGTGGAGAGGGAGCTAGGCAGCCCTTCCAGCCTGCTGGATGCCAGATTCTGCTGAAGGCCTCATGCCTCCTTTCACCTCTTCGTGTTCTCCTCTGTGATCCTGGGCACATAGTATGATCATTAGGTATTGAGTTTCCCCACAACTTTCTATGGAAAATCAAGGGAAATGGGTCATGGTTGCCTTGAGCAACTTTGAAGATCAGGACACCTTTAGAGAAGCTTGATCAAGGTGCCATCATTGTGAGACCCTCCAGATCAGGACTCCAGCAGAGTTCCTCTATCTCATCTTGCTCAATCAGTGGAGGCTATCTTTCCATTTCTCCTAGAAAGTAGCAGAAAGCCAGCATTCATCACTGTTGGATTTAAGCCTAGAGATGTGCCTCCAACAGCCACTGTGAAGTTCCTTGGGGCTGGCACTGTTGCCTGCATTGTTGGCCTTATCACCTCCTCCTGGCCACAGCCAAAGTCCAGCTGCAGATCAAGGAGAGAGCCAGTGGCCCATCCAAGCCTTCCTCTACCAATGCCCAGTGCCAGGGTGTCATGGGCACCATTCTGACCATGGTGAAGACTGAGGGCCCTGGCAGTCTGTACAATGGGCTGGTGCCTGGGTTGCAATGTCAGATGAATTGTTCCTCTGTGTGCACTGGCCTTTATGACTTTGTCAATCAGTTCTACACCAAGGGATCTAAACCCACAGATGTGGTGAAGGTATGTGTCCAGGTCCAGGCTCGTGCAGGTGGCAGCCAGAGCTATCAGGGTAGAGTGGATGTCTATAAGACTATTTCCAGAGAGGAGGGCCTTCAGGGCTATAGAAAGGAACTTCAGCCAATGTGCCCGCAATACTATCGTCAACTGTGCTGAGCTGGTGATCTGTGATCTCATCAAAGATGCCCTCCTGAAGGCCCATCTTATGACTGATGACCTTTCATGCCACTTCACATCAGACTTTGGGTTGGCTTCTGTACAACCATCATTGCTTCCCTGTTGACATGGTCAAGATGATATAATTAACTCTGCCACAGGCTAGTAATGCCAGTTCTGGCCAAGCACATCTCACCATGCTTTAGAAGGAGGGACCCAAGCCTTTTAACAAAGGGTTCAGTGCCTTCCTTTCTCTGCTTGGGCTCCTGGAATGCAGTGATGTTTGTCACCTACATGCAACTAAAATGGGCCCTAATGGCCACTTGTACTTCCTGAGAAGCTCCTTTCTGAGCCCTCTCCTTCTAGCTTTCTTCCTTATACTACACTTTGAGTCCATACCCCACACTGCCTCTCCTCTCCATTTTTCCCCTATTCCTCTCCTAACCTGTCTTAGCATTGAAGGAACTCCCTCCACTCCACCATCCCCCTTAGCCCCATTTAAGCCTTCTCCAGCCCACTTCAAAGACCCCACATCTGGGGTCCTGGCTTTGACCTTTGTTAACTCCACCTCCCTGGGGGCTCAGTTACTCTCATGGTTCTGCTGAGGTGAGGGCTGCTGGGACACCTCTCTTCCTGCATTAGTCTCCTTTTGCCACCAAAATAAGGGCCCTCTCCCCAACTTCTCTCATTACTGAAGCCCCACTTCTGGCTCTTCTGTTTCTCCTGAGGTAGAATTCTCTGGGTTTATTCAAGGGAGAGATGAGAGCCATTTTACCTGGCCATCATAGCTCCGGGAAGTTCAAGAAAGCAAGTTTCAAACCTTTAGACTGTGGCCTGCAGGCCTCTGGGCTTTCTGCACCCCCCACCCCCACCACAGCCACAGGCTGTGCACTGTTGTCTCCTTATCTCCTACAGATTCCCGTCTGGGGCTGAGAGGCCTGGGGCTCAATTGCAATAGGTGGTTCTTCCCTCAGCCTGAGCAGGCATTTCACTTGCCCGATGCTCTCCCAGACCTGTGCGCTGGCTGGATTTCTCTGCTGTTCCTGGTTGGTTTGGTCTGGTGCCCTTCCGCATGCCCAGGGCTCCTTCCCCTCTCAGCAACTAGTGGGTTTCTAACTCTTGCGAATCTGCTTAGATTCACTTTTTTAGACATATATAACAGAATTTGTGAGAGTGCTCCAGTATTTCCTTCCTTTCACAATGCCATCTTGGCCACACACCCTATCTTTTATTTCAGTGAAGATTGATCATCCAACTGAGGGGCTCCAATGTATGGGGAGGAGAAATTATGATGTTTCATTTTATACTAAACCACATTAGAATAGAATATTCCATTCATTTTTATTTTATATGTCCTAATGGGAAATTTCCTGACTTCATGTTTTTATGTGTTAGTATAAAACTGTATATGAGTGGTTAATGTTTGCCCTAGAGAATGAGAAAAAATTGGAACTATTGAAATTGAAATGGTTTCCCTTGGTTTCTCCAGAATTTAGTATAATAGAGGGTCATGCTTTTAGAATATGATTTTTAAAAGATTATTACATTTGTTCATTGGAAATGAAAGGTGCATATGTATAGTCCCAAAGAATTCAAATACATTTTTAGGTATGCCACATGTGAGTGTGTGTTTGTGTGTCTTTTTGAGATTAATATGGTGAATATAGTAGCATTCTCTTATCTATCATCAAGAGGAAACGAGAAAATTATTTGATATTGTTTCCAAAGGGGGGAAATTAAATTCTCAGGCTAAACAAATAGGTCATTCTACCAAGTTTTTATGCTATAGTATAGCTGAATTCTAAATAACAATAGGTGCATCAGAGGAAGAGAGAAAAATCTATCACTTATGGGAGATTAGGTTGTATGTTCAATGATTTTAAGTTGCTTGCTGCCAACAAAGACACTATTTCTCGTACTAATATCTTCCTCATGATGTGATAATGCTATGAATCATGGAATGTACAGAAGTTAAGTAACTTGCAAAGAATCACGGTAGAGGACTCCCTAGATAAAAATAAAGGACACTGACATCATATGGAAAAGCTGGCAAAGTGAATGATCAAGACTGACCTCATCATCAATAATTCCAGTGTTCCCTATTACATCTAGGAATTTAGGTCAAATATAAAATCTTCTGTTTGTCTTTTAAAACTCTTCATACTTGGAACATAGTAAGTACGTGTCAATGGTTTTAGTTGTTATTGTTGCTGGTGGTTGTATGACATATGTATTTTTAAATATTGTCCCCTAACCGACTTTCCACACATTTGGTAATAGAATGCAGCCAAAGAAATTTCTGAAAGATTTTTCCTAATGGTTCTTCCCTCTATGTATTTTAGATGCCACCCGGACTTTTTAGGAGGTCCTCAAAAGATTTTCTACACAAGTTAAATCTCTAAGAGATTTATCCAGGCATTATAACGATTCTAGCCTTCTCTCTTTCACTCCTAAATTGTATGTAATTATTCAGAGGCAATTCCACTTAAGGGAAGTCCATTGTTTCATTGATCTCTTAGGTTGGCATTGAGGTTCCATTAAGTGCCTATAAAACTGTACATGATAGATATTTGAAGATTAGCATATAAACCTTTTTTGGGGTTGTTTTATGTATGTGGAAATGCCATTTTATTTTGTGTTGTAAAGTTGAGATTTATATTAATAAATTTGAAACAAACATAAGCTAATTGCGTATAAAGTTCAAAACAATTAATATTGAGATTTACATCTGCTCCTTTATAACTCAAAATATGATTACATTCAAATATCATAGCCTTTTTAAAAATGATGTGTTGCATCTCTCCCATCAGATTGGCTAACATGACAAAACAGGAAAATCACAAATGCTGGAGAGGATTTGGGGAAAATGGGAAAAAAGTTACATTGTTGATGGAGATTGAATGGATCCAGATACTCTGGAGAGCAATTTGGAACTGTGCCCAAAGGGCTATAAAACGTGCATACTCTTTGACCCAGCAATACCACTTCTAGGGCTGTACCCCAAAGAGATTACATAAGTGGGAAAGGGACCCATATGTACAAAATAATTACAGTCGTTCTTTTTGTAGTGTCAAAGAATTGGAAATCAAGGGGATGCCCATCAATTGGAAAATGTCTAAACAAGTTGTGATATATGAATGTAATAGAATATTATTGTGCTTTAAGCAATGAGGAAAAGACAGACTTCACAATAAACTGGAATGATTTACATGATCTGATGCTGCGTAAGGGGAGCAGAAGCAGGAGAACATTATACTGATTACAGACACATAGTATCTGTGATGTCTAACTTTGATAGACTTGGCTCTTCTGAATAATACAAAAGTTCAAAGACAGATCCAAAAGACTCATGATAGTTCAGCTATCCACATCCAGAGAAAGAACTATGGAGTTTGAATGCAGATTAAGGCAAACTATCTGGTCTCTATTTCCCTTCTTTTTGGTTTGGTTTCTTATTTCTCATGATTCATTCCATTGTTTATAGTTCTCCTTTGCAATTTGACTATACTGTGAATAAGTTTAATGTGAAAGTATATGTACAACCTATATCGATTACATGCTGTCTTAGGGGCAAAGGGGGAGAAGAGGGAAGGAGAGAAAATTTGGAACAGAAAACTTGTGGAACTGAGTGTTGTAAACTAAAAATACAAAAAAAAGACATTAAAAAAAGAAATTAAGAATTAGTGATGGATCCCAGTAGAAAGCAAAAGTTGTCATTCTTCTTTTCCTTTTTCCTTACTGAGGGATATTATTAGATAATTAATAATAAAATATTTTCCTAAATTGCTTCATCTTTATTGGTCTTAACTATAAAATAATATTTTAATGTAAAATTATTAAACACTTCACATGCATTAAAATAAGGGTTAACAAATTATTGTTCAGTAATTTAAAAATATCTGATATTATTTTCAAAAATAATGGTGATTTCTATCCATATTATTCTACTTTGGGATGTTGTGAAATGAAACCTATTTGTTTAATTAAAAAAGCAAAATGGTCAGACCTGTGTGAAAGAGAAGTGCAGTTCACAATAGGCCCCCACCAGTACAACCCCAGCCCCAGCAAACCAGGAGCAGGCCTTGAATGAATTAAATGGCAGTAGCAGCAGCAGAGGCAAGTGGCAATGCAGCAGCTTCTTCTGGAGCTCTCAGCCAAAAGACAGAATGTGTGAAAATCATCCACTTTGACTCTGGGGAGCCAAGATGGCAGAGGTAAACAGTAAGACACTCTCACCCTCCCTTATTGACCTTGAAAAACCCAGAAAACATCATCCAAGGAAAGATCCTGTAACAGTAGAGCCAGCAGAAAGACAGAATACAGCAGTCTTTTAGTTTGGGAGGCTAGGGAGATTAATGGGAAAGTTCCCTCTTGCTGTGGCTGAAGGTGACCAGTACAGGGCAGGAGGCATTGTGGCAAGCCTGGCCCTAGCAAAGCAGTAGGAGATCCTGAGCCCCAGGGTGGTGGAGGCAAGCAATCACCAACACCAGGACCCGCATGTGCCTTGGCACAGCCAGGGGAACTGGCAAACACCAGCTTAGAAAACCAACACGTGCACCAGCAGACACCATGCACCAGCTGCTGAACTTACCCATGCTCTAGTGCAGCCTCTGGTGAAGAGAAAAAACAATTTCTTTAAAAAGACAACTGACACAATGGAGAAAAAAGTACACTGAAGAAACAGTACCTTAAAAGTAGAATTCACCAAACGTAAAAGGAGCTACAAAACTAATTTGTTAAAAATTAGAATTGGGCAAGTGTAAGCTAATGACTATATAAGACATCAAGAATGAGTCAAACAAAATCAAAAGAATGAAAAATGAAGAAAACATGAAATACCTCATTGGAAAAACAAGTGACCTGGAAAATAGATCCATGAGAGAATATTTAAGAATTATTGGTCTACCTGTAACACATGACAAAACAAAAAGAGCTATGGACAGCATCTTTCAAGAATCATCAAGGAAAACTGCCTGAGGTCCTAGAACCAGAGGTAAATAGTCCATTAAAGAAACCACCAATCACTTATTGAAAGCTATCCTAAATTGAAAGTGCCAAGGAATATTGTAGCCAAATTCCAGAATTACCAGGTCAAGGAGAAAATATTGCAAACAGACAGAAAGAAACAACTCAAATATTGTGGAACCAGAGTCAGGATGACACAGGACCTTGCAGGTTCTATATTGAAAGATCAGAGGGTTTTGAATATAATAGTCTGTAAGGGAGAGGAACTTGGATTACAACCAAGGATCAACTACTCAGTGAAACTGAGCATAAACTTTCAGGGGAGAAGATGGACATTCAATGAAATAGGGGACTTCCAGACCTTCCTGATGAAAAGACCAGAGCTCAATAGAAAATTTGATCTTCAAATACAAGACTCAAGAGAGGCATAAAAGTAAATAGGAAAAAAGAAAAAAAAAATATTATTCAATAAGGGCAAATTGTTTACCTACTTGGTAAACATAATAGGAAGATAATGCATTTAACTCTTGAGAACTGTGACATTTAGAAGAGATATGCATAGACAGAAGGTGTGGATATAAGTGGACTGCGATGTGATGATAAAAAACCTAATTAAGTGGTGAAAAGTGATTGTCCTGGGAGAAGAGAAAAGGAAGAGGCAGAAAAGGGTAAATTACATCACATGAAGAGGCATAAAGACATATTACAGTAGAGGGAAAGAAGGGACGAATATGAGCACTGTTTGAATCTTACTATCATTGAATTTGGCACAAGGAGAGAATAACATGCTCAGTTAAGTATAGAAATCTAATTTGCCCTATAGACGGCAGGAGGGGAAAGGGGAAAGAAAAGCAAAGGAGGATAGAAAGAAGAGAGGAAGTAGATAGTAAGGGAAAAGGAAAAGAAAAAGGAGGGGACTGATTGAAGGGAGGGCAGATTGAGGGAGGTAGTGGTCAAAAGCAAAACCCTAGTAAGGAGAGAAAGGAAAAAAGGAGAAAGAAAAGCATAAATAGGGTGAGGGAATAGGATGGAGAGAAAGACACAGATAATAATAATAATAACTGTAAATGTGAGTGAGATGAACTCTCCCACGAAACAGAAGAGGATAGCAGAGTGAATTAAGAACCATAAACTTACAATATGTCATTTATGGGAATAAGAGATTGAAGAAAGAGAGATACACACAGAGTAAAGGTAAGGGGCTGGAACAGAATATATTAGGAGTCACCTCAGGTAAAAAGAAACAAACGGGGATAGCAATGCTAATCTTGGACAAAGCAAAAGCAAAAACAGATCTAATTAAAAGATATGGAAGGAAACTACATCCTCCTAAAATGTTCCATAAATAATGTAGTAATATCATGTTTAAACAATATGCATCTAATGGCACATCATCCAAATTCTTAGAGGTGATATTAAGGGAGCTACAGGAAGAGATAGATAAAAAACTATACGGGGGGGGGGGGACCTCAGTCTGCCCATCTCAGAACTATCTTAGTGAAATGGATGAATGTTTACAAAAATATAAGTTGCCCAGATTAACAAAAGAGGAAATAAAATACTTAACTAATACTTAATTTCAGAAAAGGAAACTGAACAAGTCATCAAACAGCTCCCTAGGAAAAAATCTCCAGGGCCAGATTTATTTACAAGTGAACTCTACCAAACATTTAAAGAACAATTATTTCCAATACTATATGGATTATTTGGGAAAATAAGTGAGGGGACCTACCACATTCTTTTTATAATTGAAATATGATACTGATACTTAAACTGGGAAGGTCAAAACAGAGAAAAATAACTATAGACCAATTACCATAATGAATAAAGATGCAAAATTTTAAATTATCAAAAAGATTACAGCTAATTATCATGAGAATAATATAGTATTACCATATAGGATTTACCTGTCCAATGCAGGGGTGGTTCTATATTAGGAAAACTATCAGCATAATTGATCTTATCGACAACAAAATTAACAGAAACCTTATGATCATTCCAACAAATGCAAAGAAAAAAACAAACTTTAGATGAAATGCAACACCCATGCCCATTAAAAACACTAAAGATCATAGGAATAAATTATGTCTTCCTTAAAATTATAAGTATTATGTACCTAAAACCATGACCAAACATTATTTGAAATGGGGATAAGCTAGAACCATTCCCCATAAGATCAGAGGTGAAACAAGGCTGTCCATTATTACTACTGTTACTCAAAATGGAACTAGAAATGTGGCTTTAACAACAAAAGAAGAAAAAGAAATTGAAAGAATTAGAATAGGCAAAGATGAAACAAAGCTATGACTCTTTGCAGATGATATGATAAAATATTTAGAGAATCCTAGATAATTAAGTGAAAAAAAACTACTTGAAGTTATAAACAACTTTAGCAAAGTTTCAGGATATAAAATAAACCCACATGGGTCATTGGCATTTCTATATATTAAAAACAAAGTCCAACAGCAAGAGCCAGAAAGAGAATTTCATTTAAAGTTACTATAGACATCATAAATATTTGGGAGTCTACCTGCCAAAACAAACCAAGGAACTATATGAACATAATTACAGAACACATTTCACAGAAATGAAGAAAGATTTAAATAACTGAAAAAAACCATCAGCTGCTCATGAGTAGGCTGAGTTAATATAATAAAAGTGACAATTCCACCTACATTAATTCATTTATTCAACATCATACCAATCAAACTATGAAAAATTATTTTATAGAGCTAGAAAAAATAATAAAATTCATCTGGAAGAACAAAAGGCCCAAAATATCAAACGAATTAATGAAAAGAAATGCAAGGGAAGGTGGTCTAGCCATACTAAACCACATATTAAATTGCATTGTTAAACAGCCATCATCCAAACCACTTGTTACTGGATAAAAAATAGAGTGGTAACTTTAATGGAATATATTAGTTCCACAAGACACGGAAATCGATGAGTATAGTAATCAACTATTTGATAAACCCAAAGACTCCAGCTTCTGGGTTAAGAACACATTATCTCACAAAAAGTGTTCAGGAAACAGGAAAATTGTATGAGAGGAAGTAGGAGTAGACCAACATCTTACACCGTATATCAAAATAGAGTCCAAATAGGTACATGATTTAGATATAAAGGCTGATACTCTAAGCAAACTAGGAAAGCAAGGAATAGTTTACCTATCACGTTTATGGTAAATTAAAGAATTTATGACCAAACAACAGATAGAGAACATTAGGAAATGCAAAATGGTTAATTTTGATTACATTAAATTGAAAAGTTTTTGAACAAAGCCAATGTAAACAAGATTAGAAGGGAAGTAGAAAATCAGGAAAGATTTTTTTCAACCAGTGTCTCTAATAAAAGCCTCATTTCTAAAATATATAGAAAACTGATTCAAATTTATAAGAATACAAATCATTCACCAATTGATAAATAGCCAAAAGATATGAACAGGCAGTCTTCAGTGGAAGAAATTAAATCTATTTTTAATCATATAAAAATGCTCTAAATCACAATTGATTTAAATGCAAATCAAAACCACTCTTAGGTACCATCACACCTACCAAATTGGCTAACATAACAAAACAGGAAGATGATAAATGCTGGAGAAAATGTGGGACAATTGGGACACATTCATTGTTGGTGGAGTTGTAAACTCATCCAACCATTCTGGAGAGAATTTGGAACTTTACCCAAAGGGCTATAAAAGTGCACATACCTTTTAACTCAGCAATACCACTTCTAGGTTTGTATCCCGCAGAGATCATACAAATGGGGAAAAGGACCTGCATGTCCAAATATATTTATAGCACCTCTTTCTGTAGTAGCTAGGAATTGGAAATTAAGTAGATGTCCATCAATTAGGGAATGGCTGAACAAGTTGTGGTATATGAATGTATGGAATACTATTGTGTTATAAGAAGTGATGAGCAGAGAGACTTCAGAAAAACTGGAAAGAATTATATGAACTGATGCTGTGTGAAGTGAGCAGAACCAGGAGAACATTGTACGCAGTAATAGCCACATTGTGCATTACCTAGCTTTGATAGATTCATCTCTTCTTATCAATGCAAGGATTTAAGACAACTCCAAAAAAATTCATGATGGAAAATGCTGCCCACATCCAGAAAAAGAACTATGGAATCTGAATGCAGATCAAAGCATATCATTTGCACTCTCTCTCTCTCTCTCTCTCTCTCTCTCTCTCTCTCTCTCTCTCTCTCTCTCTCTCTCTCTCTCTCCCTCCCCCCCTCCCCCTCTCTAGCTCTCTTCCTCCCTTCCTCCCTGCCTCTCCCCTTTGTGTTTCTTCTTTCTTGTGGTTTCTTCCATTGGTTCTAATTGTTCTTTACAACCTAACTCATGTGAAAATAGGTTTAATATGAATGTATATGTAGAGCCTATATCACATTATGCACCATCTTGGGTTGGGGAGGGGAAGATGGGGACAAAATGTGGAACTCAAAATCTTACAGAAGTGAATGTTGAAAACTAAAATAAATAAATTTAATAAAAAAGCAAGAAAAGTTAAGCTTAGTTCACATTTTCCATTGTGAATCAATTTGTCTCTTATATTCAAATAATTATAATGCATTCAACTTATTTTTTTTTTATTTTTTAAACACTGAAGACAAAAATTTAACATAAATTTTATTTATTTCTTAGGCAAAACATGTTAGATCTTCTCATGCCCAAATAATATCTGCCCTTATCCTCAGTCAATAATCCCAAAATTCATGTCACTAAAAAACCTGAATCTAATCAATACTAATGCCAATACTCCATTCCTATCTAGATAACAACACATGGTCTTAGAGCTAGGTTCTGTGTCCAAACCTTCATGCTTCACTCAGACTTCTGTGGATACATCTACCTCAACCTTTTATCTGCAGCCAATGCAACCACCCAAATTTTCACCTAAGTTGTTGTCCTGGCTTATTTATTATCTCTGGTATAACCTTCCTGGAATTCATCTTAGCTATTGATATCTGAGTAATCTTGCTAATGAATTGGTATTTTCATTTCATGAATATGCTCGAAGTCTTTAGTGACTCTCTGTTGTCTGCATTATAAAGTTTAATCTCCTTCTCTTGGAATTCAAGAATTTCAATGATCTATTTCCAACCTAAATATACAGTCTTATCTCACAGCATTCTCTTTGACATAATCAATTTTTTAAAAAATAAGTAGACAGCTGTCTATCCCTTACTTTCTCTCTCTGTCCTCTGCTATCACAGAGCCTTTGCTCACATTATCTTTTCACTCTTGGGATAAACCACTCCTCTCCAGATGCAACAGTTTCCATGTGTTAAATCCTTCCCTTCCTCCAAAGTCCAAATCAGATGCTCCCTCTTCCATATCTGTCTTAATGTTTATTTGTATTTTATTAGGTTTTCATTTACTCCCATCACATTTTTTCTTCATTTTTGTGTATAATTATGTCCACTCTTTCCATTGTATTAAAATACTTGAGAACAGAGGATACATGGTTTTCATACTTATTTCTCTCTCACCTACCATTTAGCTACTACTTAATTCATTCCAGTTGGAATGAATTAAGTACAACTTTACCACAAATGACCTACTGTAGTCTACATGAATTCTTCAGTGATCCAGACCACAACATAAAGATTTTGTAATGTAATCAGTTTAATAATGTTTTTCTTCTTTCACGTAGTTAATCAAATTCACTTAATCATATTGATCAGCAGATTACACTGAGGACATCTTTAAACAGAAGACCTAAAATCAAAATAGCTGTATGATGCTATGAAAAATTAAGCAACTCCACAGAATCGTATGATATCCTACCTCAGAGGCCACCTAGTCCAACCCATGCCTAATCAAGAATCTGCTTCCTGACATACCTAAGAAATGGTCATTCAGCTTGGCTTGAAGTCCTACCAGTAGGGGAGAGCTCTATTTGCTGCTTCTATGATTGATTGCAAACAAATAGGAAAGCTGTGGAACATACAGAGAGAGATATTACATGACCCCTTCTTCCCGGGTGTGTGATTGCTAAAATCCTACACTAAAGAAATTGAAATTAGAAGCTGATTACATTGACTGCTTCAAGGCAGGGTGCAATTCACCTTTTCAGGCAAGTGGCGTTTTTTCTCTCTCCAGTTTATTGGTTTTAAAAAGTAAAAAAAAGACACCTGGTAGTAAAAAGTTTCCAGAAAAGAACCTGGAAAAAAGTGTTGGGGGACCTAAAGTTATTAAGTATTAATGTGTGTGTGTGAACATGAATGTCTGAACTAGTCTATAAAGAATGAGAACCAAAGGACAGATCCTTTACACATCAAGGATGCTTAATTAATAAGTTTTGGAGACTGGATCCAGTGGTATGATGAGAATGAGTGAGAAAGATGAAACAAAATTATTGAGGCTAGCTCAGTGGGAGCATAGAGGTGTCAGATATAAGATATATCAGAAGAAAGAATGAGGTTGCTTTTTAGGGAGGAAAAGGATGCTAAATTATGTTTCATCTAGTAGAAAATCAAAGACTATCAGAGTTAGAAAATACCTCAGGAATCATTTAATTCACATACTTTGTTTTACGGATAAGGGTAGTACCTGTCAACTAGCATATTGTTTTATATATAGTTAATGCTTAATAAATGTCTGATTATTAAGTAAATGATAGAATCTAGACCCCTGCAACAAGGAGAAAAAACAGAATGTTCCTATAAACAATATATAAATGATGCAGAAGTTTAGGATTTAAATATATAATTATTTCTATTTATGCCCTCAATTTTCCATTTTCTTCTTGAATATATGTTCACTGAATATGGATACCAAGAGTTGACTTGTTTGGTGAAAAAAAAAACAAGTTTCTGATTAATCATCTATATCAGGAACAGCTTGCTTCATTTTAGAATTCATTTTAAGCAGGAGGAGTCACGTTGAGGCCATTACTTTCTTTATTATAAGGGAATCAGAGTAATGTTACCACTACATTCGTAGCTAAAAAATACAAAACGTTTTATGAAATAACCTTAGTTATATGTAAAAGCCATTAATGTTGACTTAAATCACTGCCATCTTAAAATCACTATAAGCTGATTACATTATAAAGGATGAATAAAAACAGGTATAATCCACATGTGATATTTATTGGTTTCTCCCAACTAGGATGGAATAAAGTAAGATGTGACATTAAAGCTTCCCCCACCAACCCACTAACTCACTAAAAGTTCTACCTTTTCTTAAAGCTTTTAAAGTTATACCCTTGGTAGACTATCCTCACTATAAAGATTTTTTGTCCAAAATGCTTTTGGAACTCTTTTCATGAAACTGACTTTAAAGCCTGTGGCACTTTTATTTAAATATCTTCAGCAGAAGCATATGATTTGATAATGGATTTGATTTTTGGAAACAGAAAAAATCCAGTTGCTGCCAAGTCACTTGTATGACGTAGTAAACCAATCTGGGCAATAGTCATTATAGGTGACAAGCCAGATTAGCCATGAAGTAAATACACACACACCACAACACACACACACACACACAAATATATTATATATATATATATATATATAGATATATATATATATACATATATGTTAGAAGATTAGACTCACAGTTTGGTTAGAAAGATATTTTGCAATGAGATGTTTCAGAAATATTAAGGACCGTAATTACACCATAACAAAAATATATTTTGTTTCACTGTTTCAAATCCCCACTTGCCCCAGATTATTCTGAATTGGTGGAATTTAATGACACACATGTATGTAAACCTAAACATGTATTCCTTAAACATTGAATACTTAGTGAATTGAAAAGTAATTCCTTGAATATTCTCTTTTTTGGCTAATAGTACATCTCCACTGGTGAAGGATCAACTAAATTAAAATGAATTAAAATTCTCAAAGATGTTCCCCTGTAGTGGTCTACATGTGGTATTTTACAACCAATTATGGCAGCACACCTGAGGACTGCTACTGTGAATAATTTTAAGGGTCTAACTGCATAGTATAATGAATCTCCTTTATTTAGAATTAAATTGTTCAATAAACTAAATCATAATATTCATAGCAACATCCTTAAGCAAAACATATCATTTGATATATATGTATATACTCATAACACTCAGTGTGTCATATGACACATGGCATATGTCTTTGCAATCAGCAGTATGCCCCAAAATACTTGTTTGTATGTTCCCAGGCCAGGGTCTTCCCTAACACAAATATCATTCTGAAGGGGTAGCAGAAAATTTAAAAAAAAAACCAAAACATCCACCCGTAGGTCACAGCAAGTTACAATCTTCTCAGTCAAAACAGAGTGTCCAAGTAAAGTCCTCTTTCATCTTGACTCATGGTTGACTTCCAAACCCCATGGTTCCTTCTTCATGAGCTGACCACTCCCAGCCCTTGCCTGGATTCACACACAGGCAGCTCTCCCTCCTGCTCCTTGTCTCAGCTCATAGGCACTGTTCCATTCCAAGTTCTTTCTGCACCTGCCTGACAGCAGGCTCCAGGGGCTGCTGCCCAAAGTCTCTGTTCCTGGGAAAACAAAGCCTAACAGGGCTGCAACAATATTTACACACATTGCCAGCACCATCATTAATACAGAGCAACACACTAACAGGTTAACACATTAAAACAGATCAACAGACAGGACTTCTGTCTGAGAAGTTAACAGAGGTCAATAGACAGGGCATTAACATCACAAACAGTCTTTCTGTTAGGCCTTCCCACAAGCAAGTTCCCCTAGCCTACTCATCCTCATTCTCTCTCTCTCTCTCGGCTCTGCTTCTCTCTCTCTACCCACACCTCTACTTCCAAGTAATACATACTGTCTCTAATCAGACTCTTGATTCAGTTGACAGCAAGACTCTATCAAGGGCACTTGATTGACATAGCGCTGAGAAGAATTCTAAAAGAAGCAACAGCAAAAAATCCCAATTTGCTTGTCATTACAGGTATTTATTAAAGACTCATAAAAGAAGAGATTTTTTTAAAAAATTAGATGGCAGACCACTGGTGACCTGCCTTTGGTTGGACTCATAACAATATTTTTTTTACGTTCTCAGCAAAATAAATTACCCACATAAGAGCTTTTACTAGAATCATATCAGAAGCAACATTAACCTTCTTAATCATTCTTGTAGTTTTTCAGTGGTAGCTGTGAAAGTCATTAACACTGGGTGAAGCCAAGGTGGTGGTGTAAAGGCAGGGAATTGTCTCAAAGTGAGAATAACATACACACTAAACTGGATAGAAATCTATCTCATTCTATAGCAAAGTAGGAGGGGAAGGATATAAAGAGGAGGGGGATTGATAGAAGGGAGGGCAGATTGGGGGAGAGGGTAGTCAGAAGTAAAATGCTTTTGTGGAGGACAGGGTGAAAGGAGAGAGAGAACTGAACATATAGATCCTTTTCATTTAAAAAAAAAACTCTTTTGGGATACAGACTTAATAGTGGTATTGCTATGTGAAAGGGTATAGTGGTTTAGCCCTTTGAACATAGTTTAAAATTGTTCTACAGAATTGTTGAATCAGTATACAGCTTCATCAATTGCACATTAGTGCTTGAAGTTTTCCTACATCTCCTCCAACATTTGTCATTTTCCTTTTTTGTCCTATTAGCCAATCTAATAGGTATAAGATATTATCACAAAATTGTTTTCATTTGTATTTCTCTAATCAATAGTGAGTTAGGACTTTTTTTTTCTTTCCGTATGGCTATAGATAGCTTTAATTCCTCTGAAAACTGGTCATATCTTTTGATCATTATCAATTGGAGAATGGCTCTTAGTTTCATAAATTTGATTCAGTTCTCTATATGTTTGAGAAATTTGCTTCAATCATTTTTCATAGTTACTATTGCTAATGGTATTTCCCTCTGACCTATTCCTTCCATTTATTCTGTTCTCTCTCTCCTTTCACCCTGTCCCTCCACAAAAAGCATTTTACTTCTGACTACCCTCTCCCCCAATCTGCCCTCCCTTCTATCAATCCCCCCCCTTCTCTTTATCTCCTTCCCCTCCTACTTTGCTATAGAATGAGATAGATTTCTATATCCAGTTTAGTGTGTATGTTATTCTCACTTTGAGACAATTCCCTGCCTTTACACCACCACCTTGGCTTCACCCAGTGTTAATGACTTTCACAGCTACCACTGAAAAAGTACAAGAATGACTAAGAAGGTTAATGTTGCTTCTGATATGATTCTAGTAAAAGCTCTTATGTGTGGGTAATTTATTTTGCTGAGAACTTAAAAAACATGTCGTTATGAGTCCAACCAAAGGCAGGTCACCAGTGGTCTACCATCTAATTTTTTAAAAAATCTCTTCTTTTATGAATCTTTAATAAATACCTGTAATGACAAGCAAATTGGGATTTTTTGCTGTTGCTTCTTTTAGAATTCTTCTCAGCGCTATGTCAATCAAGTGCCCTTGATAGAGTCTTGCTGTCAACTGAATCAAGAGTCTGATTAGAGACAGTATGTATTACTTGGAAGTAGAGGTGTGGGTAGAGAGAGAGAAGCAGAGCCGAGAGAGAGAGAAGTGAGGATGAGTAGGCTAGGGGAACTTGCTTGTGGGAAGGCCTAACAGAAAGACTGTTTGTGATGTTAATGCCCTGTCTATTGACCTCTGTTAACTTCTCAGACAGAAGTCCTGTCTGTTGATCTGTTTTAATGTGTTAACCTGTTAGTGTGTTGCTCTGTATTAATGATGGTGCTGGCAATGTGTGTAAATATTGTTGCAGCCCTGTTAGGCTTTGTTTTCCCAGGAACAGAGACTTTGGGCAGCAGCCCCTGGAGCCTGCTGTCAGGCAGGTGCAGAAAGAACTTGGAATGGAACAGTGCCTATGAGCTGAGACAAGGAGCAGGAGTGGAGAGCTGCCTGTGTGTGAATCCAGGCAAGGGCTGGGAGTGGTCAGCTCATGAAGAAGGAACCATGGGGTTTGGAAGTCAACCATGAGTCAAGATGAAAGAGGACTTTACTTGGACACTCTGTTTTGACTGAGAAGATTGTAACTTGCTGTGACCTACGGGTGGATGTTTTGTTTTTTTTTTTTAATTTTCTGCTACCCCTTCAGAATGATATTTTGTGTTAGGGAAGACCCTGGCCTGGGAACATACAAACAAGTATTTTGGGGCATACTGCTGAATGCAAAGAATATGCCATGTGTCATATGACACACTGAGTGTTATGAGATATACATATATATCAAATGATATGTTTTGCTTAAGGATGTTGCTATGAATATTATGATTTAGTTTATTGAACAATGTTTAATTCTAAATAAAAGGAGAGTTCATTATACTATGCAGTTAGACCCTTAAAATTATTCACAGTAGCAGTCCTCAGGTGTGCTGCCACAATTGGCTGTAAAATACCACATGTAGACCACTACAGGGGAACATCTTTGAGAATTTTTTCTATCATCTAACAAATTTTGCATGTGAAATCTTAAGGCTTTTTCCTATTTTAAAAATCTTTACTTAATGCAAAATGTTGAACATTATTATTTGTGCTAGATGTCTTCCATAATCATATTCAATTAAATCAAGCAAGGTACTGTGATACTGTGCCATGAATTGATATATACAAACACAAAGATTAAAAACACACTTACCCCCGAGAAAGGTATATACTACTAGAATTTTCCCCAACAAACACATACTTGCATCCTCTTTCTCTCTAGATTGAATGAAATAATTTTGTTTCCTTTAATCAGTCTCTATTGGCAAGGTTGGACTATTCCCAGTGGGCAAGGAAGTCATTTGTCCATGACTTGATACTGTGAAGTATCCACCGTATAAAACAGAGTCTCTGGGATCAGCATTGCAAACTGACCCCTCTGAATTTGAATAGTACTTCTTATGTTTTCCTTTTGTTTACACTGCTATATGATATATAAACTTAATGGATAATTCCAATAATTGAGGAAAATTTTAAACACATGCCTAAGAATGAGTGAGGTATCTATATAATAACTCTTTAAACAAAAAATACCAACACCTGCAATTTCTTCCTAAGTTTTATTTGCTCCCTCAGATTAATCTAAAATATGAGATATTATTTTCCCTTTTTGAAAAAAACAATAAAATTTCCCCCCAATAGATGAGCTGTTTTCCTTAAGCACTCAATAGTTCTATTTTTTGTATTGGTATCAACTGTCAAAGAATGAAGCTTATTGAAATGAAGGTTCTAGAGGTCTAGTTAAATTCCTTCTTATCAATGTGCTCACAATGACAAGTTACTGTTTCTTTGACAGAATAAGCATGTTGCTGTTCAGTCATTTTTCAGTCTTGTGTGACTCTTTGTGACCTCATTTGGGGTTTTCATGTCACAGATACTAGAGTAGTTTGCCACTTTTCTCTCCAGCTCATTTTAACAAAGAACTAAAGAAAACAAGGTTAAGTCACATGGCTAGAATGCATCTGAGGCCAGATTTGAACTCATTGACATGAAGCTTCCTAACTTGACAACCAGTGATCTATCCACTGTACCACCTAGCTGCATAAAATAAGCATGACACTTTATAAATTCCAAAGTGCTAAATAGATAAGTTTCAGGCATTATTAATTTTTAAAAACCTAACCTTTATATTGCATTTTTAAAAGGTTATAATGGACTTAACATAAATTACCATATTTGACTTTCACAAAAACCCTGAAAGAGAGATTACTTTTTTTTTTAGTCCTAACCTATAACTTCAATAATTGGCAATTTAGGAAAAAATCATATTGCAAAATATGTGTGACACACTTTTAAGTTTAAACTGCAAATTAACATCTCCATATCTTTTTTTAAGTTTCAACAGTCAACAGATCAAGAGATCAAGTCCCAATTTGTGCTATTAGCTCATTTTTGAGGAATAAATGGACAAACCAAAAATTTAGCAACTGGCTTCTTCAAGGAGATTGGAGCTGTGCTCCAGCCCATCCCCATGAAAAAGACACCCAAGAGGTATATTTCTCTACCAATGCCACTCTGTAACAGGCCCACAAATCATAATCTTAGGGAGTATACTGGAGAACCAAGCGAATATGATTTTGCTCAAGTTTTCTCCACCGTTTTGAGAACAAATATGTATTCTTGATGATCACTAACCCTTAAAGTAGATATTGTTATCCTGATTTTAATGATTAGGAAACCAGGACTTAGAAAAGTTAAGTGTAGAACACATGAAACTGCATCTCCAAAGTATCAGAGGAGATCTGACATCAATTTTACACCCTATCCAAGACAGCAACATCACTTCACGAAGCCATTTGTGTGTTTGTTTGTTTCACTCTGGGTGCACATTGTTAAAAGAGATGACCACTACTTTATATTTTAGTAGGTGGCATTGGAGAGTTGTTTTGCAAAACATATTTAGTTGACTGGTAACAACCAAATTTTAGGTTATAAAATAAACCTATAAAAAACCAGCTAGATATTTATGCGATAAAAACAAAAATTAAGGAGACAACAACTGAATGGGAAATCCATTCCAAATAACTACAAAATGCAGATTAAACTTAAAAGTGTATCACATATACTTTTGTTTCTTTTTTGGAGGTGTCACCATACCAAAAAAACATTCAATATCTACAAAGATTCAGTTGCAATATATCTCTTAAAGATTATATAGATATAGATAATATTTAGTGTCGATGACGGGTCTATGACAGCATAGTTAAAAATGACAATATTACCAAAGTTAAATTAAATATTTAGTGCCATACCAATCAAACTACAAAAATGGTACTTTACAGAACTAGACAAAATAGTAACACAATTCAGAGAGGTGGCATAGTAAAGGCAGGGACTCAACTTGAACTCTCCCCAAAATTCCTCCAAACACCATTAAATAATGACAATAAACAAATTCATAGTGGCAGAACTCACAAAAAACAGACTGAAACAATTTTCCAGCCAAAGACAACTTAGATGATTGACAGGAAAGATCTGTCACACCAGGGTGAGAGAGGAGCACAAACCATGCCAGCACAGCCCCAGCACAGCAAACCAGAAACAGGCCCTGGGAGCCAATGAATCAGCAAAAACAGCAGCAGCTTATGCAGCTCTCAGCTCATAGACAGTAAGGAGGTTGAGCAACTGGATGGAAGGAGATTAAAAGGGTCTCTATGCTAACACTGAAGCAGGACTCTGATGCTTTGCACATACTCACATCTGAGTCACAGTCCTGGATGGTGGTAACATGGTGAGGAGGAACACTAGCACACCAGAACTTGGGGTCAGAGTAGAGTGGGGACCCTTGTCAATGTTTCAGTGCAAAAAAGGGTGCTTGTGGTGACTCAGAGACAAGAGCACATATGAGGAGAGTAGATCTCTCTTAGAGCCTTTCTTTAGATTATATCTCCTTGGAAGAACTGAAAACTTATAGGTCTCTAGAAGTATCTCTGAAAATTGCTGAACAAAACCCCTAAAGCTCAGAAGAGTGCACCCTTCGCCATGGAAGCAGAAACCTACTTTAACAAAGAGTTAAAAGTCAAGAAAAAGACTGTGGATATGAGCAAACCACAGAAAAAACAATCTAACCACAGAAAGCTGCCATGGTGACAAGGAAGATCAAAACACACACTCAGAAGAAGATAATAAAGTCAAAGTCCCTACATCCAAAGCCTCCAAGAAAAAAACAATATAAATTGGTCTTAGGCCATAGAAGTGCTCAAAAAGGATTTTGAAAATCAATTAAGAGAGGTAGAGAAAAATTGGGAAGAGGAATGAGAGTGGTGCAAGAAAATCATGAAAAATCAGTCATAAGCTTGGTAAAGAAGACACAAGCACAAATAATGAAGAAAATAGCACCTCAAGAGGGCATAATATACACACTCAATTGGGTATCTCACCTACAGCAAAGTAGTGGGGAGAGGCGATAAGGGGGAATGATAGAAGGGAGGGCAGATTTGGGGAGGAGGTAGTCAAAAGAAAACACTGTTGAAAAGGGACAAGGTCAAGGGGGAAAAGTGAATAAAGGGGGACAGGGTAGGAAGGAGGCAAATATAGTTAGTCTTTTACAACACGACTATTCTGGAAGTGTTTTGCATAACTACACATGTATAACCTATATTGAATTGTTTGCCTTCTCAATGAGGGTGGGTGGGGAGCAAAGAGGGGATAAAATTTGGAACTCAGAGTTTTGAAAACAAATGTTAAAAATTGTTTTTATATACAACAGAGAAATAAGATATACAGGTGATGGAGTATAGAAATCTATCTTGTTGTAAAGACAAACAGGGTGGAACTTCTGGTTGTCTTTAATTTTGGAGTGCTTCTCAACACTTAAGGTAATCAAGTGCTTTTGACCCTTGGCTTTGTTTGAATCAGGGAAGCAAAATGGGACTTTTTATTGTTTTTTTGTTTTGGAATTGTTCTCAGCACTAAGACAATTAAGTGTCTTTGATTTTTCTTGCCTTTGTTTGAATGAAGAGTCAGATTTTAAACAATATATATGATGTGGTGGAGTGATTAAAGATCTTTCTCACACCCTTTTGCTAAGTGGATGCTAAGCCTTAGGTCTGTACCTTTTTGCTAAGTAAGTGCTAAGCCCCAGGAACCTAAACAGGGTATATGCTCTGAGGCTGGCACTATACTTTAGGGGCACACTCATTGGAAAAGTGTTGGTGTGGAGACTGTGGGTAGTCTGTCAAGGAGCTCCACTCTGCCACAGCTTTGAAAACCCAGATGTTGGTGCTTCTCACTCTGGTAACTATGTATGTAATGTCTTGGACTGACAGCTAGAAACTTGTTTGTTGATCTGTTTATATTGTCTCTGTTTGTAATTTCTGTTTGTGTTTTCTCTGCAGTTCAGGGTGCTGACTTTTTCCACTGAACTAAGTGAATGAAATATGTATGTTATTTAAAGTGAGATTGTAAACCCCTTAAAGTTGCTTTCCTTAGAAAAGCAGATCAAAGAATCTGTTCCAGTTGCCCTCCTGTGTACTGATTTTTTTGCCTTACACAGCCACAGTGACTGTAAGTAACGCTGTTTTTAGAAATGGTATAGTTGGCAGGATATGATTTACAATTTTCATAGAGAACTTAGGTTGGATAGAAAAGAGATAAGAAGAACCTCTTAAGGATATTATGAGAATCCCTAAGAATTACTTTGGATGCATATTACCTATACCAGGACTAGCAGCTCAAGGAATACATGTATTGCTGGAGTGATAGATTCTAGTTATCAAGAGAAATTATTGTAACACTCAGAATTTTGGGTGAAGACCTGTGCTAGCAGCCCTTCTGTGTGCTGGCGTTATTGGCCTGACATAACACAATATCTGCAAGTAACGTTGTTGTTACAAAATGCATAGTTGGACAGGATATGCAAACTAAAATGAGAGCGTGGAGCCTGGGATACTTGTTCATTCACTTCCCTACAAGAAAGTAAGGGTGGAGTGGATAAAGAGAGGTTGGAGTGATAGAAGGAGACAGACGTGGGAAGGGGAAATCAGTACACATGCCATCTTGGGGTGGTCTGGAGAGTAGAGATAGGGCGAAAAATTAGAACTCAAATCTTGTGGAATGAATGTTGAAAACTAAAACAATTAATTAATTAAAAAAAGAAAATACTTTACAACACAGACTAGGCCAAATGATAAAAGAGGTACAACAACTCAATGAGGATAAGAATAAAATAAAACCAAAAATGAAAAAAAATAGAGTGTAATATGAAATACTCATTGAAAAAACAACTGACCTGGAAAATAGATTGAGGAGAGAGAATTAAAATTATTGGACTACCTGAAAACCATGATCAAATAAAACATCTAGATATAAACTTTCAACAAATCATCAAAGAAAACTGCCCTGATAATCTAGAACAAGAAAATAAAATAGAAATTGAAAGAATCCACTCATCATGTCCTGAAAGATATCCCAAAAAGAAAACTTCCTGGAACATTATAGCCAAATTCCAGAGCTCCCAGGTCAGGGCAAAAATATTGCAAGCAGCCAGAAAAAAAATGACTCAAGTATCATGGAACCACAGTGAAGACAACACAAGATTTAGCAGTTTCTATAAGAAAGGATTGGAGGGATTGAAATATGATATTCTGGGAGGGCAAAGGAGCTAGGATTACAACCAAAAAATCATCTACCCAACAAAACTGAGTATAATCATTAAGGGAAAATGGATATTCAATGAGATAGAGGACTTTCAAGCAATTCCTCATAAAAGGGGCAGGGCAGAATAAAAAAAATTATTTTAAATATAAGACTTAAGATAAGCATAAAATGTAAACAGGAAAGGGAAAACATAAGGTATTTAATAAGATTAAACTGTTTACATTCCTACTTTGGAAGATGATAATCTTGACTCATAAGAACTTTCTCATTACTAGGGTAGATAAGAGTATTATTAAACAGAGTGCACAGGTGTGAGTTTAATACGAAGGAATTGATAACCCCAAAAAATAAATTGAAGGAATGAGCAGAATGTATCGTGAGAAAGGGAAAAAGGGAGTTAGAATGGGATAAATTATCTCACATGAAAGAAACAAGAAAAAGCCTTTACAATGGAGTGGAAGAGGTGGGAGGTGAGGGGGAGTAATTGATCCTCATTCTCATCAGTATTGACTCAAAGATGGAATAGCATATGCACTCAGTTAGGCACAGAGAAGGAGGGGAAGGGGTAAGAGAAGGGGGGTGATAGAAGGGAGGGTATATTGGGTCAGGGGCAGTCAGAAGGGAAACACTTTTGAGGAGGGACAGGGTGAAAGGAGATAGAGAGTAATGTAAATGGTGGGATAGAATAGAGGAAAATAAAGTTAGTAGTAGTAGTAGTAAATGTGAAAAAAAATGAAGCAGCATTTTTGTGATAAAGGCCTCATTGCTCAAACATATAGAAAACTGAGTCAAATTTGTGAAAAATAAGAGAAGTCAAGTAGTCAAAGCTACATATAGCCATATGAAAATATGCTCTAATTCACTATTGATTGGAGAAATACAAATTAAAACAATTGAGGTACTACTTCCTACCTATTAGATTGGCTAATAGGACAGAAAAGGAAAATGATAAATGGTGGAGGGGACATGGGAAAAATGGAGCATTAATGCTGTTTGTAGGGTTTGAACTGATTCAACCATTCTATAGAGCAATTTGGAGCTATGCCCAAAGGACTATAAAACAATGCATACCCTTTGACCTAGTAGTACCACTACTTGGTCTGTATCCAAAAAGATATTTTTTAAAAAGGGAAAAGGAACTGTATGTACAAAAATATTTATCACAGTTCTTTTCTGGGGTAAATAATTGGAAATTGAGGGGTTGCCCACCAATTTGGGAGTAATTGGTATGTGATTGTGATGGAACATTATTGTGTTGTGGGAAGTGATGAGCAGGATGCTCTCAGAAAAACCTGGAGAGCCTTGCATGAGCTGATGCAAAGTGAAATGTACTGTGTATAAAGTAACAGCAATATTGTAAGATGATCATCTATGAATGACTTAGCTATTCTCAGCCACACAATGATCCAAGACAACTCTGATGGATTTAAGATGAAAAATGCTATCCATCCTGAGAGAAAGGACTGACAGCATCTTAATACAGATTGATATATCCTTTCTTTTTACTTTCTTTATTTTTCTTGATGTTTTTTCTGTGTTTTCTTTCACAACATGAATATTAAGGAAATGTTATGCATGGCAATACATGTATAACATATCAAATTGCTTGCTTTTCTAATGAAGGGAGGAAAGAAGGAAGGAAGGGAGAGAATTTGGAACCCAAAGTTTTAAAAACAAATATTTAAATTGTTTTTTTACATGTAAATGGGGAAAATAAAATACCAAACATAAAAATATAACACAATCTATTTGCAGGAACAGTCAAGAATATCAAGGGCAATACTGAAAAGAATAGAAATGAAACTTGGTGGTGTAGAACAGCATAGCACTTCTAGACTTTGAAATGGCCACAGCTATAGCTTGGATTTGCATTTGTTTGAGGGGGGATGAGGTGGAGGGGAGAAAAAGGACTGAAAATGACACTTATCAAGAATTAACATAGTCACATAGTTCTTTCTTTTTCAGCAATTCCTTTTGGATTTTTGTACTTAGTTTTCTTTCAGTCAAGTTCCTTTAGGTTAGTTCTGGTGAAGGAAGCTAAGTCATGTAGTATATAAAGTTCTTGGCTTATACTGGAGGGTTTTGTAGAAGTGTGAGAAAGGTCAGAAGGAGTATCAACTGGGTTTGAACCTTGCTTCAGATCTTGCTAAATATAGCCATTTGATTTGTCTGGGCCTCAGTTTCCTTATCTATAAAATGGGATGATCATTGTACCTAATTCATAGGGTTGCTTTCCGATGTGCTTTGATAGGTGATTTTTTTGTCCTATCTTGCCCAGAACCAGACTTTTATCATGCTCCTCATACTCTAGCTCCACACGATGCAGGCACATAAGACACACAACCCATTCCTTGTGCCTTTGTTCAGTTCCCTCCTGTGTTTATTTTGCCCCCACAACTGGATGTAAGATGCTTAAAAGTGGGGAATTTTCTTACTTCTTTGTATTCATATCCCCAAAGTTTGACACATCTTACAGGCTTGATAAATATTCTAGCTATACCTATCATCACCTATCTAACAAAATTATAAAGCTTCAATAATGAAATCCTTTTGGTACTATATAAAATTTTAAAAAACTGATCAATGAAATAGACTAAATAATGAAAAATAAAAAATAATTTAACTCAGTAAAAGTGTTCAATAAATCAAAAAACATGAAAAACCTAGGAAAGGCTTTCTGTTTGAAAAGTTTGACTCTAAAATCTGGAAAACAGTTATGTCAAAATTAGGCTGCAGAGAACATCTTATACCATCTTCCACAATGATTTCAGAATAGATTCATGCCATGCATAGTAAAGATTATACTACAAAACTAGAATAGAGCTAAGTTATATAATTTTTACACTCTATCTATATTGGGGTTTGGGAAAGAAAAGGGTGATTCCTAATCAAACAAAGGACCAAGGCAATTACAAAGATAAAATACACCATTTTGATTACATCAAATTGAAAAGGTTTTACACATACAAAATAATTGCATTTAACATAAGAAAAGCAGTGTTTGAATATGAAAAATCTTTGTGTCAGCTATCTCCACTAAGGATTTGATATCAAACATATAATCAACTAAAAAAATAAAATAAAATTATAACCAAAATCAATTCCTCAACTGAAGAGCAGTCAAAGGATATGAATAAACAATTCTCAAAAGAAAAATTGAAAACTATTTACACTCTGAAAGAACACACTTGAGGATTTACCTAATGCTCAATAAAATGATGAATATGACAATGGTAGGAATTTGGAGGAATATGGAAAGAAAGGCATTCTAATGCATTGTTGATGTATATTTTAATTCACATAGTCATTATGGAAAGTAGTTTGTAATATGAAAAAAGTGATTATAAATTATAAATAAAGTGACTATATCCTCCAATCCATAAGTGCCAGGTAGGCACATATCTCAATGATATTATCAACAAAATAAAGACTACAAACATGTTAAAATATTTTTAGCAAAACATTTTATGTTAATAACGAACCAGAATGGAAACAACCTCAAAATATGTGATATTTGTAAACAATGGGGGATTTTTGTACTGTAAAAAATGAGAAACAAATACAGAGCATCATGGAAGACATATTCAAAGTTTAAAAAGCACACACATATATACATAGATACATATATATGTATTCATGTATGCATATATACACACAAAGATTACAACCTCATGAATGGAAAAGAAAAGAAAAACATTTAATGGGAACAATGGGCTAAAATATTCATTTGACAGATTTTATATATTTTTATTTGTTTTGCCAATATTTTTCTCTAATTCTTGTTATTCTTTTAATGTTTTATTTAGAAGGAAAGATTCTCTAGGAGTAAAGAAGGGGGAGACAAAAGAAACTTCTATAAACTTCTTTTGGAAATCCACACACTACCCTTTTCACCAGTTTATTGTATTTCTAAACAAAAGAAAACAAAACTAGGGTGAATGTAATCTGACCCTGATAATAGTCTGGTTCTAGTTTGTGGCAGATGCTGAGGACTTTCAATAAACTTATTAATCAAGTTATAATTCCCAGCCTCAGAATCAACCTTGACTCTTCCTTCCCCCAATCTTACATATTCAATTGGATGGCAAATCTTATGTTCTATCAGGTCATGGGAAGTATAAGTGGTAGTCACTACTTCTATGCTATCTTCTACTCTCCCACTGCAGTCTACATTTCTCTCTGTCTCTGTCCCTCTGTCTCTATCTCTCTGTCTCTGTCTTTCTGTCTCTCTGTCTCTGTCTCTCTCTCTGTCTCTCTGATTCTGTCTCTGTCTCTGTCTCTCTCTCTCTCTCTCTCTCTTTCTCTCTCTCTCTCTCTCTCTCTCTCTCTCTCTCTCTCTCTCTCTCTCTCTCTCTTGTAATCTGCTGTTCCGCAGAGGTACTCAGTACAACATCCTGCTCACAGGTTGATCCCTGTGATATTTCTGCTGTTCACTCTTTCAGGATGAGAGGAGAAAGTTCTATATTTTCCCGAGGGTATTCACCACATTTTTGTTCCCAGAGGTTTGTGTAAAGAGGCATTGGGAGCTTGACTTTTACCAGCAAAAGAAAAAAACATTTCCAATGCCCTTTGATATTCTTCTGTGGGGCTAGTGATTTTGTAGCTTTAAGAGCTCAAAAATATAATATACTGAGAATTTTTGGACATACCATGCATTAAATTATCGAATGCTTCTTTTTTCCCTCCTTCCTTTGCTCCCTCCGTTATTCCTTCCTTTCTTTCTTCCTTCCTTGCTTCCTTCTTTCCTTCCTCCCTTCCATTTCTCCTTCTTCTTGAAAAAAAATCAACAAAGGGAAATGTCACCAAAGAGACTGGAAGGATTTCTGACTTTAAAAAATAGTTGGAAGACTTACATGAATTGATGCTAAGTGAAGCAAGAACAAGCAGAGGAAACACAGTGTGGCAATATTGTAAAGATAATCAACTGTAAAAGACAATAAATCTGGTATGTAAAATGATCCACTTTAAATCCCAAGGATTCATGGTGGAAAATGTTATCCACTTCTATGTGCCCAGGGCAAGGAATGGACTCATATTACAGGTTGAAATATATTACTTTCTTTTATTTTTCTTGCCCCACCCTCCCTTCCCCAAGAATAAGGTTAAAGCAGAAGCATGTTTTGCCTGAATTCACATGCATTTTATTTCTTGTCTTCTTAATGAGTGTAACAGCAAGCATCTTGGCACACTCAGGATGACCTGCTAGCACAGGATCTTTGATCACCTTTTGTTAAAGGAAAGACAGCTTTTAAAGGAGTCCACAATCTAAATTTAATTATATTCACTAGTTCAGGAGAAAGGTCAGCACCCTAAACATGGAGAAAATGCAAGCAGAGAAATTAGCACAAAGATCAACAGACAGGGCTCTGGTTGTCTGAACACAGTAATCCTACCACCTACATGTATAACCATATTGGGGGACCACCAGCACATCTGAGTAGTCAGGGGGCTCTTAATAGATGGCTACTCAGATTTCTGTCCAGGAAATCAAAAGTTCCTTCTCATGAGCACATCCCCAAACAAAATACCAACCTCAGAATATATATTGACTTTTGGCTAATAAACTCAGAGCCAGAAGGCATCACAACCCTCATGACTCAGTGCCTAATTAGCTTAGTACCAAAAGGTGTGAAAGCTTTCCTACAAGCAAGCCTCCCCTAAGTAACCTCCTTCTTAGGCAAGTTCCTCCCCCAATGGACTCTATGTGACTCAGGATGTAACACAGCTGTGAATGAATACATGTGGTTACAAAGGCCTATTAATATAAAGGGAGGATGTTCCTATTCCATTATGATGACATTTAGTCCCAAGATCTTTCTTACACGTTCATTTCATAGGCTGATGAGACTTTAGGAGCAACTTGTATCTGGATAGGCATGAACATCTACAACATAGTTCCCAAAAAATAAACACATCATGAGCTTCACATTTACAAAATACATAGCAACATAATATAACCACTTCATTACTGGAGTGGACACATGGCCTTAAACAAACACCAAAGTATATAATGTAACATAACATACTCCCCACCCTATACATTCCTTGGGGATCAACATCTTTGGGGAATGAGCAAACAGCTCCTCCTCCCTCAATCCAAAAGAAAAATGTCCAAGTAAAATTCCTCTTGGGATATGTCCTTCTCCCTATGTTGCCATCACAGGTTTCCTCCTGGTACTCCCAGGTGCATATGCTCTAACGAGCCAAGTCTCAATCTTAACACTGCTCCAGCCCCCTGCTTCCAAGTCCTGAGGGGCACCTGGATGACAAAGCCAACAAAGTGGGTCCTCAGGAGTCCATGGCACTGCCCCCACACACCATAGACAACTCCACAACCTAAGTCCCAAACCATCCCAGGGGAATGCAGCAGGAAGGCACACAGCACTCCTGACTTGCTGCTTGCCCAAGAGCTGATTTCTGAGCTCAGAGTTTTCTTTTCTTTCTGGTGAAAAGGCCAACCACTACTGGCTCCTGCCTGGGTTCACAAGCAGGCAATTCTCTGCTCCTGCTCCATGTCCTATCTCACAGGGGCAGGGATGCCTCCATTCCACTTCCATTGCTTCTGCTGCTTTTGAACACTGCTCCAGCCTCTGTCTCAAGGTCTGGGGGAGGTGGGGCAGTGTGCCTGCCTGGATCTAGGTAAACCAGCCTCCACTGGCTCTTTCTGCCATTTTCTATCTCTGGCCTGCCCCACCCCAACTCTGGGACAGTTCGTCCTCCCCCTACTACACATGTGGAGGGCCTGCTCCCGGTTGGGCTTTGAATACAACACCTTTCCAGGGCCTCCACCCCTGTAGTCCAGTCTGAGGTGTCGCTACTCCACTCCAGCTCTGGTTCTGGCTCTGGCCATCCTTACCTCCCACATGAATGTTTCCTCCCACACTCTCTGCTTCAGCCTCTCTTCTCAGGAGTGCTAGCAGGGTAGGGAGGGGGAAGAAGATGTTGTCTCCCAGGGTCCCTGCTCTGGGTACCTGGGAAACCACTCTCACTACTGTTGATTGTTTGGTTTACTCAGGTTGCTGCTGCTCCTGGGGGTCCATAGAACCCTAGCTTCCACAGGTACAAAAAGCAATCCAATAGCTGGGAAACATCTGAAAACTATCACAGTCCCACAAAACTACATACTTCCTTTTACTCTGCGCAGATCCTGCAGACTACACCAAAGGTATTAGCAAGCAACCTAGCACACCCAGGACGGCCATTTAGCACACATTCTTTGATCTGCTTTCAGAAAGGAAAGACAACTTCAAAGGGATTAACAACCCTGCTTTTATTTTAAAAATGTACACTTTATTCTGTCTAATCTTCTCACAAGGGTTGCTGAGCACCGACTTCTACAGCATTCTCTAATCACCCTTTTCACAGGGGCCAGCAAGAAGTGGGGGGAGGGCAACTCCCTTCATGTCTGGATGGGGTCAATTGAGACAGGCATAACTTGTGAATTCCCCTACATACCCTGAAGCCTGAATGAGGGCCAGTCGAGGAAAACACAGATTCCCCCCAAGCCTTGATGGGGGCTGAACAAGGCACACACAGCATCCTAGTGTGTGCATTTCAACTCTAAAGGTACTCCACTCACTGACCAGTGCCCACTTGCCTTACACTTATACTCCACTCCTTCAGGGTCCTGATATTTACGGTCTAAAAAAGCAACCCCACCTGGCCCTTACAATCTACACAGTTTGTCGTGGAGATCTTTTGAACCATGGAACTCATTCAACATCTGTATATGAGAGATTGTTATGCCTATGGATCCTTGAAAACCAAATGCCAAACTTACACTTACAGTGAGTGAGGGAGCTGTGAAAGGAGGGATAGAATTTGGAATTGAAAACTAAAATAAAAATAATAAATCTAGATTGAAGTGAAATTGTTGGGAAATATATATAAATGAAGTATTTAATACGTGTGTCAGACATTGTGCTTAGTACTTTATGAATATTATCTTATGTGATCCTCACAACAACCCTGGGAGGAAGATACCATTTATTATTCCTAATTTTACAATTGAGGAAACTGAGAAGCATAGAAGTTAAGTAACTTGTCCATGGTCATACAGCTAAGTTGTTAAGGAAATAGAGTGCTGGCCATGGGGTCAGGAAGACATGAGTTCAAATCTCTGCTCAGTCACTTACTAGCTTTGTGACCTTGGCAAAGTCACTTAATCTCCTTTTGCCTTAGTTTCTTACGTTTGGCAGAGAGTAAGTGCTATATAAATATTAGCTACTAGTTAGGAGTAGTAGCAGTAACAGTAGTAGTAGTAGTAGTAGTAGTAGTAGTAGTAGTAGTAGTAGTAGTAGTTGTTGTTGCTGTTGCTGTCATTGTCATCTTTGTTGTTTGTCCTTCATTTTTGAAAAGGACAAATGACATCCAAGGTGATTTCTTGCTTTCTGTGTAAATTGGATTTAAAGGAGGCAGAGTTTCATGAGGTGGTCAACTTCGCTCTCTCTTCCTGATTCATCAAAGTTCAGTGGTAGGACAAAAATCAAGATGAGGAGTGATAGCACAGGATGCAGTGAATGAGATTGGCAGCTTTGATTCCTGGCCAACTTTAAGAGGTTCACAGTATCTGCCTCAGATTCCTTCATGGCCATTGGAACAAGGTATTCTCATCTACTCATTTTGCCAGGGAAGTCCTCATGTACTTGGGGTAGACATCTCCTTACCTCACCAACAGGTTTGAGATCTGTCGATGTAATAGTAATCAGCGTGGTATTTTTTTTACTGTTTTCTCTTTTGGAATACTGAGTACTTTTGATGATTCTTGCCTTTCAAATGTAATGACAAGCGAAGTAGGGTCTTTTGTTTTGGAGTACTTCTCAGCACCGTCTTTGAGTCTTGTCTCTGTATGAATCAAGAGTCACTGATTGGAAACAATGTGTATGATGTGGTGCTAGTGATTAAAAATTTCCCCCATACCTCTTTTGTTAAGTAGCCCTGAGCCCTCAGGGACCTGAGAAGGGTATACATGATCTGAGGTTGTCATTTTGTTTTGGGGCTCTCACTCACTAGAAGAGTGCCATGTGATTTGACCAGATGAGATGCTGGGTAGCTGTTAAGGAGCTCCCTGGCTTTGAACACTCAGATGTTGGTGCTTCTCTCTCTGGTAACTGTTTATGTATTGCTTGGACAGACAGCTAGAAGCCCTATCTGCTGATTTGTCTTGCTTTACTCTGTTAATATAATTTCTACTTGTAATTTCTGTTTGTGTTTTCTCTGAAGTTCAGTCAGCTGACTTTTTCCCCTGAACTAAGTGAATGATATATGTATGTTTAATTAAAGTCAGATTGTAAATCCCTTAAAGTTGCTGTCCTTAGAAAAGCAGATCAAAGAACTTGTGCTAGCAGCCCTCCTGTGTGCTCTTGTTGTTGGTCTTTTCTTGGTCTTTCAACTCTTAGCAGCTGCTAGCAACATTGTTGTTACAGTCAGTTACACACAACCTGGTTTAGCCTATCTGCCACAACAATTTACCAGGGTGTAGCCGCTACTCATGCTTCAGTTTATTGGAGCCACAGGTGACAGCTGGGTGAAAGGTGAAAACCAAAGGTAGTTAAACAGCCCAGAAAAGGACTCAATAGTCCCTCACACCAGAAGAGGTAGTCCTCTTGAAAACCCCATAGAACTCAGAAGTAAAAGTAGTAGCAGTAGTTGTCTTCTTCGTCATTATCATCATAGTAGTAGGTGTCCCAAATCCAAGCCAAGTGATCTAATGACTGTGAAAACAAGTTACCTCATAAAACATATTGGCTTCATTGAGAGTTTTGTTTTGATCTCAGTGGCACATTCATTATAGAGCAGTTGAAAGATACAGATTGACAAACAGGCCAAGTCCCCACTTAATGGTGGAATGATATTGTTCTACACTTCTTGAAGCAAGCCAAAGCTCACATCTCCTTGAACAAATGCTCCAATATCACCGGCTAGATATCCACAGATCTTGCAGGAAGCCCATAGATAGTCACTGTTGGTTTAGTAAGTCTTTTGGTTGTTGTGGTTTAGTCATTTCCATTCATATCCAACTCTTCGTGACCCCATTGGGGGTTTTCTTGGTAAAGATAATGGAGTGGTTTGTCTTTTCCGTCTCCAGTTTATTTTTACAGATGAGAAAACTGAGGCAAAAAGTCTATAGTGGCATACTCAGGGTCACAAAGCTAGTACATGTCTGAGGCCAGATTTGAACTCAGGAAGATGAGTTTTCCCGATTCCAGACCCAACACTCTATGCAATGTGCTACCTAGCTGGCCTTACTGATGTAAAAGAGGAGATGCTGATGATGTTCTGTGTAGTGTTTATGGGGACTGGGTGAGGTCCTGCTCTCATTGTGTCCTCTTCTCAGTGTTCCTTTTGTAGACCTAAGCTTCCTTAGAATGAATGTTACAATCTTCTCATAGATATATATGACCTATGTATGGCTGATTTTTTCATGTTTACAAAAAAAGGTAGATTACATTTATATATGTATAAACACAAATGCATATATGTGTTTATGTATATGTGTAGATATGTATATGTGCATTTAAACATATAAACATGTTTTCCTAAAGGTGGTGTATCAGATATGTGTGGCCTCCATTTACATAAATATCCAAAGCTCTATCTTTATATTTCCCATGAGTCACATTGACTGCTTGGCAGTTCACATTTATTTTTCATGGAAAAATGGGAAATGATACTATAGCACTTTGCTTTGAATATTTGACATAGTGGACATCTTGTGGGGACTTTAATATTTATTCAAATGATTTCATGTCGTTTATAAATGTGATCAAGTGCTATGTTTATTTATTATTATGGCAGTATTTAGGGATACCCTCATCTCAATCCACCTCTACAATTGTTTGGGTAAGTGCATAATTCTATTCATGTCTAATGTTTTAGAAGTTACAGTCCTCTTTCTACTGGTTGCTACAAGTAGCTATACACACATCTTTACACTTGAGATTATGATGAATGGTATTTTCTAACTCTGCAAATTCTATTTTCTCCATTAGAACAGAGCCACAAGACAACTTAAAAATTCTTAGCCATTTTTTGATACATTCCTCCAGGGTTTCCTTCTATTAGGTTCTGCAGGTATTCAAACAGGTCATCCTTGACACACTTTATCTTGTTCTTCTCTGAAAGTATTCAACACTTTAATAGATCATCAGGACCCCCTTCCAGATATCTGTACAATCTTCTCTGAGATGGCAAAAGTCCATTTCTGAATAAAAAGTTCTCCTTTAGTCTCTGTTATGAGGTAGCTAATTCCCAAACTGTTCACAAATAAGGATTTTCAATGAAACCCACAGGATCTATCCATTAATGTTTTGTTTTTTTAGGTCAGGGGAAGAATAAACCATTTTTGCCCAGGTCTATTGCCTCTTTACTATTTGCATAAGTTTAGACAAACTGGTCTTGAGGAATTTCCTTTAGCCTATAAAAATTAATTTCCAATGCCCTGTTACAATACCCTTATTTCATACTCATAGGATTACAGTTTGAGCTGGAAGGGAGCTTAGAGTCTTAAAAGGCAAGAAATTATAGATTATATAGTCATAAAATAATAAAATTTTGATTTGAACCCTCATCCTCAGCTTCAGACTATATTAAACTTCCATGGACGTTTCTGCTGAACTGAAATGCTGTTTGTCAAATGTGTCCTGTACTAGCTATTACTTTGCTCACATTCTTCCCTTTACTCTAAATGTCTTTCCTTCCTCTCTTTGGGATTTTGAATTTCTAGCCATTATTTATAGCTCAGCTCAATGTCACTTTCTTCCACAATTCCCTGACAATAGCAGTTTTTCTTCTAAGACCTCGCCCAATACTCTTTTTTCTATTTTTTATGGTACTTAACATAAAATAAGGTGTATCATAGATATGTGTGTGTGTTTCATATTGGACTATAAACTCTATCAGAGAAGAGTTAAATATTAAAGTTGATGCTAGTCAATGATGCAAGCAAACTTTATAAGAAATTCAAAATAATTAACTACTATGTGAAAAATACTCTAATTCATTTGTAAGAATAATTCAAATGAGAAACCTGAGATATCAGCTCATACTTATAAATTCTCAAGGAAGATAAAAGTTAATTTGGGAATAGGGTACAAGGGCATTACCATGAGAACACAGGCACACTATTTCACTCTTGGTATGGCTTTGATTTGTTTGAATCATTCTGGGGAACAGTTTGGAATCATTTGAGAAAAGTCATAAAATAATTCATATTTGTGGACCTGGAGATTCCACTATTGGACATATAGGCCAGGGCGGTCATGACATAAGTTAAACCTTCATATATAACAAAATAAGAGAGTAGACCGGTATACTGGCTCACAGACAGGAGGATGCAGATTGAGGTCCTGCCTCAAACTTAGACTAATGGTCTCTGGGCAAGACATTTAACTGGTCACTATATAAGGTAAAGACTAAAGGTCAAAGAAAAGGAAGGTGCTAATTTGTATCGGTAAAGATTTTTTTTTCACTTGGGAGTTAAATACAGCAGTGAAAACGAGCCTGGATATCATATAGTGATATAAATATAAGTAGAGATTTAGACATGTAATATGATTTGGCTATAGATATAATAAACCTTGTTAGACTACTTTTTGCAAAGGAAAAATTGAGTGTCCTTCAATTAAGGGGAAGAGTTGGGAAGTTATACCATATTAAAGTAAGATAATATTATTTTGGAATAATAGATTAAAGATACTATGAATTCAGAACAGCATGGGAGGATTTATATGAAGCAATATAGAAAAAATAAAGTAAAACCAAGAGAATGATATACAGAAATTAATACAATAATATCATTTTTACAAAAAGATAACATTTATTGCATTAGAATTTCATTGATTACAGCAGTCATAATGCAAACTCGTAGCATTAATATACATGATGCAACCAAATAGCAGTATAAGCAACATAAGGAAAAGACAAAATGACCATTTAACAGGCAGAGTTTGTGGTTAATCAAAATGTTTAAATGGCTTATAATGGAAAGAAATTGTTATATTTTCAAATAAATTGTTATTGCCACATTCCATTCACACCCCATCAAGTGAAGATAAAATCACAATCTCTATCTTTAAATTGCATGTACATTTGCTCTACACTAATGCAATACATATTTTATGCCACATAGTGTGCAATGATATATGAACTCCAACGAGTATGTATATAAAATATACAGACAATTCTGTGGCAATACCCCTGAAAATCTTTAATTTACGTGACTGCAGTTTTTGTAATAGAAAACTACTTGAAAAATTGGTGCAAATCCTTTATATAGAAATTCAATGCTACAGAATTTCCAGGGAGAAAAAAGGCAATAAAACATTGGCTATAAACATGTTATTTATATCAAAAATGAACTGCGGTCCCATATGCATGTGATATGTTACAACAAAGCAATTTTCAAAAAGCTAATTACATCTATTTTGCTTGTTTTTTTGTGTGAAATATACTAAGGAAATGGTGATAAAGTTGTAGGCAGATCCATTTGTTTGCACATTTTTGCATAAGTTCCAAATTTCTTCTTTTGAGTTATTTACTTCTATTTGCCTTGTATTACTGTTGCTGGTGCTGCTATTTCTTTTGGTGTTCTGAGAAAGTTGGGTGAATTTATTTGTAGGTACAGGGAGAAAGGACTTTACTCTTGAAACATTCAGCTCAGTTTTTGGTGCTATTACTGCAGTCTACAACTGGACCACTTCTGAAAGGACAGACATCCTTTTGTAACACTGGCATACTTGGGTTAGTAATGGTGTACCAAAACTGTTGCTTGCAGCTGCTGTGGAGGTGTAAGACCAACAACACAAGCACACAGGAGGACTGCTAGGTTTTTTGATCTGATTTTCTAAGGAAAGAAACTTTAAGGGGTTTCCAATGCCACTTTAATTAAACATACATGTATCATTCACTAAGTTCAGGGGAAAAAGTCAGCACCCTGAACTTCAGAATAAAGACAAACAGAAATTACAAGCAGAGATTATATAAACAGAGCAAATAATATAAATCAGAAGACAAGGTTTCTAACTGTCTGTCGAAGACATTACATACATAGTTACCGGAGAAAGATGCATCAACATCTGGGTTTTAAAAGCTAGGGGGCTCCTTAACAGCTACCCAGAGTCTCATATGGGGAAATCACATAAACACTTTCTCAATGAGTGAGCACCCGAAGCAAAATGCTACCCTCAGAGTATATATATATATATATATATATATATATATATATATATATATATATATATATATATATGTACTTTTTTTCAGGGTGAGCTCACAGAGGATGTCATAGCCCTGTGACTAAAACTCATGTGATTTAGGCTTTCTTGTGACCTCAGCAGGTCATCAAAGACTCTTAATTCAATCAAAGACTATTGATTAAAACAAGGGCAAAGCTCAGTCAAAGGCACTTGATTACTTTAGTGCTGAGAAGCACTTCAAAAGAAAAAAAAACAGCAAAAAGTCCCACTTTGCTTGTCATTACCAGTGGCTGCTAAAATCCAGGTTATTTCATGAGCAACCAAATATCTAGAAGTCATCCCTGGAATGTACATTCCCTCTCTGGCTTAACTGTCTTTTCTTGATAGGCTAGCAAGTGAAAAATCTTAGCCTCTAGAAACAACGGATGAATATGGTACTCATATACATTCATAAGATTGCAGGATCAAGACTGATGGTTTTTGTATGTCAAATTTTGTGATGACTAAAAAAGGTAAAGAGATGGTTTCTGGGTAATTTCATCATTTTATTAATAAGACCAGTAGGTTAGTAATAAAGGGATGGGGATTTGGCCATCTCTCTTGGATCAAAGACCTATAGTAATATAAATTAAAATATTTAATAGCTTCTAAGATCAGAGCAATTTTTCATGATCAATTTTGGTTTCAGAGAAAAGAAAACAAAGTGTATTGCCCTCCCTTCACAGAATGATAAGGGATTATGGGTTTGAAATCTATTCATTATCAGGTGAAACTGATTTTCCAGCTAGTTATGATTAATTGTATTTTTACAAGAAGTTTCTTGGGGTTAAAATATGATGGGGTAGCTGATGGGAGATATTAAAAGTATTGTGATGGTAAAAAAAAACATTTAAAAATATTTTTTTTGTATTTCCCCAGGTATAGTGGTGTTCTACACAGAGTAGGGGCTTAGTAGTTGTCTGTTCAATGAAGGGTTACTCAGCACAAATATATGACATGCAAAATAGAAGACTTCTAAGTTTCTTAGGGAAAACAAGAATTAGTACTTTCAATCATTTTTGTATCCAGTTTGTTGCCTTTGATGCATTTAAATATTTATTACTTTGGAAATCCTTTACATCATGCTTCGCAAATTCTTCCTGAATCCTTCAAAACTCCAATTTGCATCTGAACTTCCTTACTTGGCATTTATTCTATTTACTGTGGTTCTGTTGGTGACCTTTTATTAAGGAAAAAAACCCCTACAATATTTATCACTTTCACTTAGAGGATTTTTCCTGATGTTATTTTAATTAATTTTTCTTTATTTGGTATCTGTACCTATTTAGGCTCCAATTTCCTCTGATCATTTAAATTGTATTTCCCTGAGATCCACATATAGCAGCACAGTAGATTTTATAGACCCCCCCTATGGATGACAAGCACATAATTACTCATCATACAATTCTAGAAGAAACCAAATGTTATTTAACATCCTAACAGATATTCCATATTGTATTTCTTTGGATGCTTAAGCAGCAAGTCTAAAAAGGGGGTTGAGGATAGAATTCATTTTAAAATTAGTTTATAATAAGCGAAATCACACAAGTTTAATAAGGAAGCTGACACCTAATATTTCTATTATTCCTCATTATCCTCCAAAAGATGTCAAACTATTGAACTGAAAGAAAAAAAAGATAAGGAACAGTTGTCAATCAAATTTTCTCTATTTGTGAGAAATGGATAAAACACATTTGCTTATTTTTCTCTGAGTAGACGTCAGTGTTCTCTCACTAACAAGAAATGAGCAAAAGCCCAAAAATGTTTTATAAAAGGAGCATCTTTCTCTTTCCCTCTCTCTCTCTCTCTCTCCCTCCCTCCCTCTCTCTCTCTCTCTCTCTCTCTCTCTCTCTCTCTCTCTCTCTCTCTCGCCCCCATCTAAAACTCCAGGCTACAGAAAACTTAGCAGTAGTATTCTTTGGATGTTTAAATGAATTTTCAAGTATTTCTTAATGAAATTTAAATGAAATGGACTAAATAAAACAAAATACTTTTGAAAATTCCTTCCCATGGTGATATATGCATATGTATACATGGAACATATATGTATGCACATGTGTATATATATATGCAGGTGCATACACATGTATTTGCCTGTGTATATACACACACGTGTGTGTATTATATGCATATATGCGTGCACATTTGTATACATATTTATATGCAATATGTCCATATATACTATACTCTGACTATATATGTGTGGGAATCTGCAGACATATATCCCATAATAGTGCTGAATTTTAAAAGGCTTCCATTTATTGCACCCATTTCTTTTAAATGTTATTGGTGCATTCTTAAACAAATCATTAAATATAAATATTGTAACTGTTAAATTTTATCCCTTTATATACATATAGACATACATGTATATATTTGTAAGTATGTATAGAGGGAAACTTACTAGATCTTTGTCTACATTGGAATAGAGAACTCACAAATGAAGCAACTCTTTATCAATGCAGTTCAATATCTTCTCTGAAAGTTATGATTTTACGGAGCTGTCTAGACTACTGAAAGTTTAAATATTTTGCCCATGGTCATGCAGCTAATGTAAGTTATGGTGAGATTTGAAATTAGCAGAATAAAAGATTGAGATAGAAATGGAGCTAAAATGAAGATAGATATGGAGATGATAGGGATGGGTGATGATACAGATGGGTGATGATACAGATGAAGAGGTGATCTATATCTATAGATGTATAGATATAAATATAAATACAGACACTGATATATATATATATATATATATATATATTTAAGAACAGATGAAACAGAGAAGCTAGATAATGATACATTATGTAGTTGCAAATATATAAAAATATGGAAAGGTAGATAAATTAGATTGATAGAAACATACACAAATTGAAGCCTTCAACAAAATATTTTCCTTTTATTCTCCTTAATTTAATATTTTATTTTCCAAGTTACATGTTAAAATAATTTTTAACATTCATTTAAAAAAATGAGTTTCAAATTGTTTTCCTCCTTTTCCCTCTCCCCCTCATTTAGAAGGCAAGCAATTTTATATAGCTATTCATGTACATTCATATAAAATATTTCAACGTTAGTCATATAATGAAAGAAAACACAGACCAAAAAATCAAAAAAGCAAAGAAAAATCCTTAATCTTCCTTCAGACTCAACCATTTCTTTCTCTGGAGATAGATAGCATTTTTCATCATAACTGCTTCAGAATTGTCTTGGATCATTTGGTTACTGAGAATAGCTAAGTTATTAGCAGTTGGTCACCATACAATATTGCTGTTACTGTATCTAATGTTCTCCTGGTTTTGTTTATTCCATTTTCCTTCAGTTCATGTATACCTTTCCATGTTTTTCTGACTTCATACTACTCATCATTTTTTAAAAATATTTTATTTTTTCAATTACATAAGGATAATTTTTAACATTCTCTTCTAAATAAAATTTTTTATTCCATATTTTTCCTTCCCTTTTCCCTCCCCACTCCCTAAGATGGTAAATAATTTTGTATGGGTTGTATATGTGGAATAATGTAAATCACATTTTAATTTTCATGTTGTGAAATTTAATTTAATTTCATGTTGTGAAAGAAGTTTGCAAAAAAAGAAGTTTGCAAAAGGAAAAAAATAAAAAAATAAAAATAGTATGTTCTGATCCGCATTCAGATTCCATCAGCTATTTCTCTGGAAATGGACAGTATTTTTTATCATGAGTCTTTTGGAATTGTCTTGGATCATTATACTGCTGAACAGAGTTTAGACAATTATAGGTAATTATCACACAATGTTGTAGTTACTGTATACAATGTTCTCTGGTTCTGTGAACTTCACTTTGTATCAGCTCATGTGTTTTTTTTTTTCTGATAGCTGCCTTCTCATCATTTCTTATAGCATATTAATACTTTAATATATCACAACTTATTCAGCAATTCTCAAATTGATGGGCATCCCCTCAATTTGTAACTCTCTGACACCACAAAAAGAGCAGCCATTAATGTTTTTGTACATATAATTCATTTCCTTTTTTTGTTTTGTTTTATCACTTTGGGATACAGACCCACTAGTGGTTTTACATGTTCTACTTGAGTATGCAGAGTTTTATAATCCTTTGGGTATAGTTTCAAATTGTTCTACAGAATGGTTGAATCAGTATACCACTTTACAAAGAATGCATTAGTGTCTCGATTTTCCCACATCCCCTCCAACATTTGTCATTTTCCTTTTTTCTGTCATATTGGCCTATCTGATGGGTGTGGTGTGGCATCTCTGAGTTGTTTTAATTTGTATTTCTCTAACAAATAGTGATTTAAAGTATTTTATACAACTATAAATAGCTTTATTACTTCGTTGGAAAACTGCCTGCTCATATCTTTTAACCATTTATCAATTGAGAAATAGTTCTTTTTTCTATGAATTTGATTCAGCTCTCTATATATTTGAGCAAAGAAACTCGTTGCATTTTTTTTCACAGTTAGGATCACTATGTGTGTATTTCCCTCCGTCCTATTTCCGCGTGTTTATTGTATTCTCTCATTCTTTCATTCTGTCCATTAATAAATGTGTTTTGTTTCTGATATTTACCGCTTCCAATCTGCCTTCCCCTCTGTATTGGCAACCAAAAATGGGCTCCTTAGCACTTAGTCAACAAGTGCCCTTGACTAGTTTGGCTTTTTCCCCTGAACTGAATGCTGTTTGTATGTTGGACTGGAGTAAGCTTGTCGGTCCCTTCACCTTGCTTCCCTTGCTTAAGCTGATGGAAAGAACCTGTGCTTTCCCCGGCGGACCTTACACCCCCGCAGAAGCTGGATGATTAAAAGCAGCTCCCGTTGGAGCCAGAGGCTGCTACAGCCACAGCCACAGCCGCAGCCACAGCCGCAGCCGCAGCCACAGCCGCAGCCGCAGCCGCAGCCGCAGCCACAGCCACAGCTGAAGCAGAAGCTGCCAGTAGCAGAGCTGACCTACGGGAGGAAGCTGAACAAAGACTTCAGGCCAGTGGGTAATCTTTTTACCATAGAGGGGGAAGCATGATTTTGCTTTACGCAATCATGCTTCTCTGTAGCCTCCTGGTTACTCTTTCAAGGCGTACTTATTGGGCCTGGAAGCTTTTGATCAATATATCAAAATGGGGTTGCTGGTTCATGGGTTGGTTACTGTGGAGCCTAAATATATGTTTTGATTCTTCTGCCTTCTACTTTGAGAGTTTCTTATATCCGGCGGTTCCGAACCTTTCAGACATGTTTATGATCCTCTTTGAGATTATAAACTCTGCCCTCCTAATACATTTGGCGACGAGGATGGGATCGCTAGGTATAAGATCTCTATTTAGAAGCAGAACAATTTCAGAGGAAGCGATGAATATCCCAGGATGGGAGGATCCATTTTATTCCTCCCTAGCAAAAGAATTGGCTAAAAAAGCTGGACCCTGTGAAAACTGGGCACCAAGGCTACGGAGAGGAGATCCTAGGGATTTGAAAAAGTGTTTACAAGAAGTTGGGATTCAGTCAGGGGCATCACTATCTAGGCAAAGCTGGATAGTGTTATCAGCCTACCGGCTAGTATACGAAAGATTGAGATTAAGTGAAAGACATGGGGGCACTCCTACCCCACAGCAAGAAGGGGAATCTCAGATAGCAGGAGACCAAACTGCCTCAAATGAGAACTTTTCTATTAATGTGGCTAAGAGCAACAGGAGACCAAAAAAGCCGAGAGTGCATTTCAACCCAGCCCAGAAAGAGCCTGACTGCCTGCTTCGTCCTAGCCATGGTGGCAGAGGAAGTGAGTGGGGGGAAAATGAGACAATGTTAGGGGCTGAGGCACAAAACACTACTGGGGTTCAGGATGTCCCTCACACAGAGAACAGGAGATGGTTAAATGATCAGACAAGGGCTCGACCCATACAAAGGAGGAAGACAGAAACCCGAGGTGAAGATTCAGTTACAAGGGAAATTCGGGAAGATTTCTCGCCGCAAGAGGTCACAGATATTTTGAGTAGATTCAGCCAAAGAATAGGAGAACCATTAATATCTTGGATGGTAAGACTCAGTGATCAAGGGGCCAGTGGAATATCAGTAGATAGGACAGACTGCATGAGATTCATAGGTATCAGCCATGATCCTCTAGTTCAAGAAGCTTTTAGGGAACATCATCAGCAAGGAGATGATGATAGCAGGACTACTCTATTGGCATTAGCCGCTGTGGGATGCAATAAGAGATATGCTACTGATTCTATGTGGCCCACTGAGCACAGACCCTGGTATTCACTTAGAGATTGTATCATGAGACTAAAGGAGGAGGTGATGAAGACTGCCATTATGATAGGAACCGCAGACAAATATTACAATGATCCAATGGGACTGCCTCATAGGAATTTAATAATTAGGACAGCTCCCCCTGCTTATAAACAACTAATTTTGAATTTATTACTTGGAGAAGTAGGGAGCCGTCTTACAACAGTGATAAATAAGATTTTACAGTTACATGACTTAGGTGACTGGGGAAGGGATAGATCTCCTCGAGAGAGAAGGGTGAATAACCAGCAAACTTGGCACCAAAGGAGAGTAACAAGGAAAGAAATGTTTACTGCTCTATTGAGAGCAGGGGTAGGTTTTGAAATGATAGATGGAATTCCAACCAATGAATTATATAGAATGTATAGAGATAAAGGACTTGATAACAGGAGAGATAGGGAAATAAGAACTGCTCCTGCAAGCCCACAAGCCACTCAGAGTGAAGGTGACCTTGTGTGATTATCGGATGAAAACTTGTACATTTGGGGAAAGGCTGGGAGGACAATCCTAGTCTCTATCTAGGATGGGATCCTCTTAGTTTAATTTTCCCATTGTGTTTCCTTGTACATCTGGGGAAAGGCTGAGAGGATAATCTTAGTCTCTATCTAGGGTGGGATCCTCTTGGCTTCCTCATTATGTTCCTTTTGAAAAGAAACATTTCCCACCTGAGTTTGGCTCTGATGTTGGATCTTTGCATAACTGAAATCTCAACCAAACTTGAGATGATTTTATTTGAAGAATAATAGTCCATACTTGTCTACTCTTTTTGTCCTTTGTTTTGGCTAACGTTGTTGCTAGTTCTGTTTCCTTTAGGCTTAAGCACCCTGCACTTTCTGGTGACTGCCTAAGCACATAGCATTCTTGGAATTCCTGCCAGCTCGTTAAAGAACTGACCTCTGGAATGGGACTTTTTGGGGCAGGGCCATCTCTACATCCAATTTCAGCATGAAGAAGCTATGGAAAATGAGACCTTCACCCCTTACCCCAAGATTTTGAGCCCCAATCATTCAAGGGGGGTGGGAATGATGATAGTGTTCTATGTTTACTTATTTTGTGTTATCCTTGCTATGTTGTTTTATTGTTATGATATTATTGATCCTATGTAATGGATACAAGGATCTAGGGGTGGACATTTGAATTATTAATAGTTATTTTTGGGATGATTGATTGAAGAGATTATCTTGCTGGGACCTAGGGGTGGATCACATTTGAATCATAAACCAATATTTAGGAATGTCACCAAATGATATGTTTTGCTTTATAATGAATGATATGTTTTAGTTTCCTTTGTAATTGGATCACAATGTATGTTCTAGGATACATGGCTGATTAGATTATGTATCCTATAACAAGGGGTGGAGTGTATTGGCAACCAAAAATGGGCTCCTTAGCACTTAGTCAACAAGTGCCCTTGACTAGTTTGGCTTTTTCCCCTGAACTGAATGCTGTTTGTATGTTGGACTGGAGTAAGCTTGTCGGCCCCTTCACCTTGCTTCCCTTGCTTAAGCTGATGGAAAGAACCTGTGCTTTCCCGGTCAACCCCTTCACTTTGCTTAAGCAGATTGAAAGAACCTGTGCTTTCCCTGGCGTACCTTACACCCCCGCAGAAGCTGGATGGTTAAAAGCAGCTCCCGTTGGAGCCAGAGGCTGCTATAGCCACAGCCACAGCCACGGCCATAGCCACAGCCACGGCCACAGCTGAAGCAGGAGCTGCCAGTAGCAGAGCTGACCTACGGGAGGAAGCTGAACAAAGACTTCAGGCCAGTGGGTAATCTTTTTACCATAGAGGGGGAAGCATGATTTTGCTTTACGCAATCATGCTTCTCTGTAGCCTCCTGGTTACTCTTTCAAGGCGTACTTATTGGGCCTGGAAGCTTTTGATCAATATATCAAAATGGGGTTGCTGGTTCATGGGTTGGTTACTGTGGAGCCTAAATATATGTTTTGATTCTTTTGCCTTCTACTTTGAGAGTTTCTTATATCCGGCGGTTCCGAACCTTTCAGACATGTTTATGATCCTCTTTGAGATTATAAACTCTGCCCTCCTAATACACCCTCTAACAGACAAACCTCTCCTCCATCCCATTCCCCTCCACCGACTATGACATTATTTCTTTTTCCTCCCCCTCTATCCTGAATGGAAAGATATCTATAACTGACTATTTATATATGTTATATCACACTTTGAGTCAATTCTGAGAGTAAGGTTCAAGCACTCCCCCACCCCCAGATTCCCCCGCTTAACCAACCCTCTAAAAGCTCTTTTGTACCACTTTTACATCAAATTTATTTACCACATTCTACCTCTCTTTTCCCCTTATCCCAGTATATTCCTCTTTCTTGACTCTTAATTATGTTTATATTTTTTTTCATTTATATTTTGGGATTTTTAAAATTTATTTATTTTTAGTTTTCAACATTCATTTCCAAAAGATTTTGAGTTACAAATTTTCTCTGCATCTCTTTTCTCCCACCCACCCCAAGATAGCATACATTCTGATTACCCCTTTCCCTAGTCTGCCCTTCCTTCTATCACCTCATCACTTCTCTTATCCCCTTACCCTTTACTTTCTTGTAGGGCAAGATAGATATCTGTACCTCACTGGCTATATATCATGTTACATGTAAAAACAATGTTTAAAATTTGTTTAAAAAAACTTTGATTTCCACATTGTCTCCCATCTTCCCTCTCCACCCACTCTCATTGAGAATGCAAGTGATTCAATATAGGTTATACATACATAGTTATGCAAAACACTTCAATAATAGTTATGTTGTGAAACACTAACTATATTTCCTTCCATCCTATCTCATCCCCCATTTATTCTATTTTCTCCTTTGACCCTTTTCAAAAGTGTTTGCTTCTGACTACCTCCTCTGTCAATCTGTCCTCCCTTCTATCACCCCCCCATAATCCACTTCTCCTCTCCTTTCCTGTAGGGTAAGATACCCTATTGAGTGTGTATGCTATTCCTTCATTAAGCCAACTCCAGTGAGAATAAGGTTTATTCATTCGCTTTCACCTCCCCTTCCCTTCCTTTTCATTGTAACAGCTTTTTCTTGCCTCTTTTATGTGAAATAATTTATGCCATTCTATCTCTCCTTTTCTCTTTCTCCCAATATATTCCTCTCTCCCCCCTTAATTTTATTTTTAGATGTCATTCTTTCATATTCAACTCACTCTGTGTCCTCTATCTATTTTTCTATCTTTCTCTCTCTATCTCTCCATCTCTTTTTCTCTCTCTCTCTCTCTCTCTCTCTCTCTCTCTCTCTCTCTCTCTCTCTCTCTCAATATATATATATATATATATATATATATATACATATACATATATATATATATATATATATGTATATGTATATATATGTTTTCCCTTCAACTACCCTAATAGTGAGAAAGGTATCGAGAGTTACAAATATAATCTTTCCCTGTAGGAACATAAACAGTTCAACTTAAATAAGTTCCTTATGATTTCTCTTTCCTGTTTATCTTTTCATGCTTCTCTTTATTCTTGTATTTGAAAATCAAATTTTCTATTCAGCTCTGATTTTTTTCATCAAGAATGCTTGAAAGCCTTCTATTTCATTGAAAATCCATTTTTCCCCTGAAGGATTGTACTCAGTTTTGTTGGGTAGGTGATTCTTGGTTTTAATCCTAGCTCCTTTGACCTTTGTAATATTGTATCCCAAGCCCTTTGATCCCTTTATGCAGAAGCTGCAAGTTCTTGTGTATTATCCTGATTGTGTTTCCACAGTACCAGAATTGTTTCTTTCTAGCTGCTGGCAATACTTTCTCCTTAACCAGGGAATTCTGGAATTTGGCTACAATATTCCTAGGAGTTTTTTGAGGGGGGATCTTTTTTAAGAGGCAATTAGTAGATTATTTCAATTTCTATTTTATCCTCTGGTTCTAGAATATCAGGGATGATTTTTTTCCTTGATAATTTCTTGCAAGATGACATCTAGACCCTTTTTCTTTTGATCATGCATTTCAGGTAGTCCAATAATATTTAAATGGTCTTTCCTGCATGTATTTTCCAGGTCAGTGGTTTTTCCAATGTGATATTTCACATTCTCTTCTATTTTTTTTCATTCTTTTGGTGTTATTTTATAACTTCTTGATTTGTTATAATCATTAGTATCCATTTGCTCCATTCTAAATTTTAAGGAATTATTTTCTTCAGTGAGTTTTTGGGCCTCCTTTTCCATTTGGCCAATTCTGCTTTTTAAGGCACTCTTCTCCTCCTTGACTCTTTGTACCTCTTTTGCAATTTGGATTAGTCAATTTTTTAAGGTGTTTTTTTCTTCAGTAATTATTTTAGTTCTCCTTTAGCAAGCTACTGACTCATTTTTCATGATATTCTTGCATCACCCTCCTTACACTTCCTTTTTGAACTCTCCTATGGCCTGAGACTAATTCATATTTTTCTTGGAGGCTTTAGATATAGGAGTTTTCACTTTGTTGTCTTCTTCGGGTTGAATGTTTTGTTCTTCTTTGTAAGCAAAATAAGATTCTACAGGTCAAGCATTTACACTGTTTACTGAGTGGCCTTACAATCAAGAATGCTTGAAAATTTTCTATTTCATTAAATTTCCATTTTTTTCCTATGAAGGATTATACTTAATTTTTTTCTAGGGGATAAACCCTTGCAATAATCCTACCTCTTGCTTACGAAAAAAAATCTTATTCCAAGCCCTCCAATGCTTTAATGCAGAAACTCCTAAATCTTGAATTATCCTGACTGGAGGTCCATGATATTTGAATTGTTTGTTTCTGGCTGCTAGAAATATTTTCTCCTTGACCTATGAGCTCAGAAATTTGGCTATAACATTCTTGGCAGTTTTCATTTGGAGATCTCATTCAGGAGGAATTCACGGATTCTCTCAATTTCCAGTTTGCCCTCTTGCTCCAAAATATTAGGGTATTTTTCTTCGATATTTTCTTGAAAAAATTATCTCTAGGCTCTTTTTAATCATGGCTTTTAGGTAGTTCAATAATTCTTAAATTATCAATTCTCGGGGGGCGGAGCCAAGATGGCGGCTGGTAAGCGCGGACTAGAGTGAGCTCCGTACCCGAGTCCCTCCAAAAACCTATAAAAAGTGGCTCTGAACCAATTCTAGAACGGCTGAACCCACAGAACAGCAGAGGGAAGCAGGGCTCCAGCCCAGGACACCCTGGATGGTCTCTGGGTGAGGTCTATTCCACACGGAGCTGGGAGCTGGGAACGGAGTGGAGCAGAGCCCAGCCTGAGCGGCGTGGACGATCCAGACAAGAAACCGGGCGGAGGGGGCCCTAGCGCCCTGAATATGTGAGCTGCGGCAGTTACCAGACCCCTCTACCCACAAACACCAAAGACTGCGGAGAAGGTTAGTGGGAAAAGCTGCGGGAGTGGAAGGAGTTCGCTTCCAGCCCCGGGGCAGCGGAGGTGGGGCAGCTACAGCTGTTGTTACTTCCTGCTTCAGGCCCACCTGGTGGGAGGAATTAAGTGGCGGATCAGAGCAGGAGTGCAACAGCCTGCTGAAGATCTAAGCCCAGTCTGGACTGGGGGTCCTTGGGGAAGGAGGAGTGAGGCTCTGACAGAGCTGGCACCTCCCCCCCAAATGTAGAACATAGAACTCGTTAGTCTACAAGCAGTCATACGCCACTGAAAAACTCAAGGGTCAAGTTAGGTGGTTGGGAATATGGCCAGGCAGCGAAAACGCGCCCAGATTCAGTCTCAGACTTTGGATTCTTTCTTTGGTGACAAAGAAGACCAAAACATACAGCCTAAAGAAGACAACAAAGTCATAGAGCCTACAACCAAAGCCTCCAAGAAAAACATGAACTGGCCCCAGGCCATAGAAGAACTCAAAAAGGATTTGTAAAAGCAAGTTAGAGAAGTAGAGGAAAAATTGGGAAGAGAAATGAGAAGGATGCGAGAAAACCATGAAAAACAAGTCAATGACTTGCTAAAGGAGACCCAAAAAAATACTGAAAAATACACTGAAGAAAACAACACCTTAAAAAATAGACTAACTCAAATGGCAAAAGAGCTCCAAAAAGCCAATGAGGAGAAGAATGTCTTGAAAGGCAGAATTAGCCAAATGGAAAAGGAGGTCCAAAAGACCACTGAAGAAAATACTACTTTAAAAATTAGATTGGAGCAAGTGGAAGCTAGTGACTTTATGAGAAATCAGGATATTATAAAACAGAACCAGAGGAATGAAAAAATGGAAGACAATGTGAAATATCTCCTTGGAAAAACCACTGACCTGGAAAATAGATCCAGGAGAGATAATTTAAAAATTATTGGACTACCTGAAAGCCATGATCAAAAAAAGAGCCTAGATACCATCTTTCAAGAAATTATCAAGGAGAACTGCCCTGATATTCTAGAGCCACAGGGCAAAATAGAAATTGAAAGAATCCATCGATGGCCTCCTCAAATAGATCCCAAAAAGAAATCTCCTAGGAATATTGTTGCCAAATTCCAGAGCTCCCAGATCAAGGAGAAAATACTGCAAGCAGCCAGAAAGAAACAATTTGAGTATTGTGGAAACCCAATCAGAATAATCCAAGATCTGGCAGCTTCTACATTAAGAAATCGAAGGGCTTGGAATGCAATATTCCGGAGGTCAAAGGAGCTAGGATTAAAACCTAGAATCACCTACCCAGCAAAACTGAGTATCATGTTCCAAGGCAAAATATGGAGTTTCAATAAAATAGAGGACTTTCAAGCTTTCTCAGTGAAAAGACCAGAACTGAATAGAAAATTTGACTTTCAAACACAAGAATCAAGAGAAGCATGAAAAGGTAATCAAGAAACGGAAATTGCAAGGGACTTACTAAAGTTGAACTGTTTTGTTTACATTCCTACATGGAAAGATGATGAGTATGATTCATGAGACCTCAGTATTAGGGTAGTTGAAGGGAATATGCATGTATATATATATATGTTTATGTATATATATAGGTGAATGTGTATGTATGTATATATCTATGTGTATATGTATGTATGTGTATGTATGTGTATATATATATGTGTGTGTTTATGTATATATATATATATATATATATGTAAATGAGAGAGAGCAGACACAGGGTGAGTTGAAGATGAAGGGAAGATATCTAAAAGAAATAAAATGAAATTAAGGGATGAGAGAGTAACATACTGAGAAAGGGAGATAGGGAGAGATAGAATGAGGTGGATTATCTCGCATAGAGGTGACAAGAGGAAGCAGTTCTATGGGAGGAGGGGAGAGGGCAGGTGAGGGGGGAATGAGTGAACCTTGCTCTCATCAGATTTGGCCTGAGGGGGAATACCATACATACTCAGTTGGGTATCTTACCCCACAGGAAAGAAGAGGGAGGAAGAAAAAAAAAATAAAAGGCAGGGGGATGATGGAGGGGAGGGCAGATGGGGGTGGAGGTAATCAAAACGGGCACTTTGGAAAGGGGACAGGGTCAAGGGAGAAGGTTCAATAAAGCGGGATGGGTTGGGAAGGAGCAAAATGTAGTTAGCCTTTCACAACATGAGTATTGTGGAAGGGTTATACATAATGATACATGTGTGGCCTAGGTTGAATTACTCAACTTCTTAGGGAGGGTGGGTGGGAAGGGAAGAGGGAAGAGAATTTGGAACTCAAAGTTTTAAAATCAGATGTTCAAAAACAAAAAAAGGTTTTGTATGCAACTGGAAAATGGGATGCACAGGCAATGGGGCGTAGAAATTTATCCTGCCCTACAGGAGGAGAAGGGAAAAGGGGATGAGAGGGGAGGGGGGTGATAGAGGGGAGGGCTGACTGGGGAACAGGGCAACCGAATATAGGCCATCTTGGAGTGGGGGGGAGGGTAGAAATGGGGAGAAAAATTGTAATTCAAAATGTTGTGAAAATCAATGCTGAAAACCAAATATGTTAAATAAATAAATTGCATTTAAAAAAAAAATTATCAATTCTCTATTTTCCATTGACAAGATGTTTCACATTTTCTACTTTCTTCCATTAATTTGATTTTGTCTTATTGTATAATGATGTCTCATAAAGTTACTACCCTCTATTTACCCAATTCTAATATATAAGACTTAGTTTCCTCAGTAAGCTTTTGTACTTCCTTTTCCATTTTGCCAATTCTAATTTTTTAATTCTTTTCTTCAGTGAATTTTGGTACCTCTTTTTCCATTTGGCCAATTCTGCTTTTCAAGGCTTTCTTCTTTTCATTGGATTTGTGTGCCTTGTTTACCATTTTCTTATTCTGTTTTTTAAGGTGTTACTTAATTCAACATTTTTTTGTACCTCCTTTACCAAGATATTGACTCTTTTTTTCCCATGATTTTCTTGTATCACTCTCATTTCTCTTCCCAGTTTTTAATCTACCTCTCTTAGTTGATTTTTAAAATCCCTTTTGAGTTCCTTCACGGGCTAGGGCCAATTCATATATTTCTTAGTAGTTTTCAGCAGTCGTATTGTGTTTTAATCTTTGCTTTCGCTATAGTAACTTTCTATAGTCAGGGAATTTTTCTCCCATTTACTCATTTCTTCAAGCCTATTTCTTGACTTTTAACTCTATGCTAAAGTGGGACTCTGCTTTTGCAGTGGAGGGTGCATAGTCTCAAGCTTCAGGATTTTTGTGCACTTGTTTTTAGTGATAATTCTTGAGACCTCTAGGTTTTTGGCTCTTCCAAAGTTCTATGATCTAAAGAAAGACACGTTTACTACTCTACTGACCTATTTTCCGGTCCCTGATGATCAAACATACTCTTTTCCTCCCTGGAACTCTTACCATTGTCCCAGTTCCTCTGTGGCTGCAAGATCTTGTGTGCTACTGCTACTCTCACACTGAGACTGAAATCCAGCCGTGCTACCCAAATCCAAGTATTGTCTATCTAACTGAGTCCTGCCCCTGGTGCCAGCAAAAGGATCCCTGTGACCTCCTTCTGACCATTTGTCTGAACCCCTTACTATCTATATTCTGAGAGGTCCTGAAACTGCCACTGGTGCCACTAATTCAGTAGCCCCCAAAGTCTACTGCTAGTTTTCTCCATTGCTTTGTGCTGGACTTTGCTCCACTCTCACACTGGTGCAAAAGAATTACCTATCAATGTTCTAACTTGTCTTGGGCTAGAAAATTGCCTCACCCTATCCTTTTGTGGGTTCTGCCACCAAAGAATTTGTTTTGAGGCATCATTTAATGTTCTTTAGAGGGGTTTAGGGAGAGCTAAGGTGAGTCCCTGCCTTTTCACCACTATTTGGGCTCCACCTCCCAACACAATATTTTCAAGTAAAATAAAACATTAGTAAGGAAAAAAGACACTGAGTTGATCCCTCCAATCTTTGTCGCTATTCTATAAATTCTAATGCATTTGTAATCAGATATTTAAACAGATTGGCAGGCTTTGCTGATGGCAGAGGAAATTTGTTTGCTTTAGGGGAATCAGCTTGTGAGAATTATTGATTTAATTTTTTAAATTTATTTTTTTTATTTACTGTATTTGATTTTTCAATTTTGATATACAATTTCTTTTGAAATACACTTACTTTCATTTCCTCTTATAATATTTTCTTTTTTTCTCTCACTCAATTGAATTTTTTTTTGATGCTTTTTTAATTTTCTGATTTTATTTTCTTTTCTCTTTGTGCCAGTTTTCACTCACCTTGACTTAAGCACATCTCAATTAAACATGATATTGTCATTGAACTCTGAGAACATGTGCATGTGGAATGCTCTTGTTAATATTGTTGTTAAATGTGGATAATTCTTGGAGAGACTGAAAAGCCATTGTTTTAATTTTTTTTTGCTTAATTGTTCAGTGGATAAATCTTTGGTAATTGGTTAAATATTGACATTGTTGATCAATATTGTGAAAAAATTAGTGTGGTACTGTATCACCAACATGATATTCATAGCACCCCCAAAGCAGCTATGAATATGCTGTAGTAGTTCTGAATTGTGAAATATAATAGACTTTCTATATGGAAGACAGGACCAAAACATTTATTCAAACACCAGAAAACCAAATCCCAACACCAGAAAGCCAAATCTCTCACAGCAACAAAGAAATCCATAGAAAATAACAATGCAGGGGGAACTGCTATCCCAAAGCTTTCCCCTGTTCCAACATTCCCACAAAGGCTCACAGCTAGCTACTTGCCTGCTTTCTCTCTCTCTCAGCTTTAACTGCTTTGACCAACTTCCTCTTAGCTCTGCTCCACCATTCCTGTTCCCATTCAGAAAGCTCCTCCCACCACAAACTTCATGGAACTTAGGCTTCCATGTGACTTAAGCAGGTCACATGGACCTATTAATGGATGGGGAGATCTTCAAATTTACATTACCATTACAAGTACTTGAAAAATACTCTCACTTATTGAATGTTGAAATTCACAAAAATACTTAAAGCATCAAAAGTGCTGTGTATGAAATAGGGAGTATTTTAGAAATTTTAAAGGAAAAATGTTGTGAAAATATTGAATAATTTATACAATAATGATGTTAAGAAAATACATTAAATTTGTAACATGAATTAAGGTTAAGGTAACTATATAAAAATTACTGACACCACCCAGATAAGAAACAGTATGTAGAAACTTACTTTTAGTCATTTCTCAAAGGTTAGGTGCTTTGGAAAAACTACAACATTAATGTATAAAGGCAGTAACATAGTACATAACTGAGATGCAAGCTTGCAAATACCTTAATTATGGCCATCAAAATAAGTGTCTTAAATTCTAGGTTAGGCTGATTCCTTGTTCTCTGTGCCAAATATTAAAGATCTACATATGCTTACAGGGTTAGGCATTTGTAAAATGTAAATATATATATATATGTATATATATTTTATCTTTCTGTTTTTCAAAGTATATATAATATATATTTACACACACATACATATATGTGGAATCATATATATTATTTATATTATATACATGTGTGTACATAAATATATATATATACTTTGAAAAAGAGAAAGATAAAAAAATGCTCCTAAAAATGTATACAAGGACAAGACGAATTGACATAAATCAAAGGGGAGGGATTGAAGACAGTTCTTTAATGATTTCCACAGGTAGCTTTAACATGCCAGGAGAAAGTGAAGAAGGAGATCTTGTGGACAATTTATCAGAGGACATGGTGGCTTAGGAAAAATAGGAGGCACTTCTGGTTATTGAAGGAAGCTCTTGAATTTATGAAATCTATTTGATTATTTTCAGATTTGGGTCTTCTCCTTCTTGTCTCCTTTATTATTATTATTGTTAATTCTTATTGCTATTGTTATTATTCCTTTATCCCTTGAGTTATTTGCATTTTTTTAAATAAATTGCAATTTGATGCACAATGACCCTACTTTCCTGAATTTAAAGTGTCCTTTAAGATCTATAGAAAAGGTTTTATATACTTTCTAGATAGGAGAACTTCACCTTTTAAAATGATCTCTTTGTAGGTAAGATTGGTTTGTTATTGGTCTTCATTCTTGAAGAGGACCAAAATGACATCCTTATGCTGGAATGAAGGTACAATGTGTCTGACTGCGCTGATAACACAAGCTCAAAAGACTCCACTGCTGGTTGGGCACATTTTGTGCACATCAACTTTTGTATTGAAGATGCCTCTAAATTTGTGCATCTCACATTTCTTTCTTTTTTCCTTCCTTCCCCCCTTCCTTTCTTTCTTTCTTTCTTTTTTTAAAAATTCTGCCTCATTTGTAGGACACAGTCTCTTCTTTGATGCAGGCACATGATGCTGGATTGTCCTTTGACAATGTGTCCCATGACACACAATCAATTTTGAAGTTTTTCAAAGAGATATTGAGAGTGTCCTTTAATCTCTTCTTTTGACCTTTCTGTGAGCACGTGCCTTGTGTGAGTTCACTGTAAAATCGTCTTACATTTGGCATTCTAACTACACAGCCAGTCCAACAGAATTGTGCTCTTTGCAGTAAAGTTTAGTCATTTCTTTTTAGTTTTAGAAAGGACTTCAGTATCTGGTGCCTTCTCTTGCCAAGGGATCAGAATCTTCCTAAGACAATTCAAATGGGAGTGATTCAGTTTCTTGTCATGGTGCTAGTATACTGTCCAGGTTTCACAGGAATACAGCAACAAGGTCAGCACAAGGACTCTATAGACCTTCAGTTTAGTAGGCAGTACAATACATTTTCTCTCCTACACATTCTTCCAGAGCATCCCAAACACTTAGCTCTAGCAATGCGTACTTCAACCTTGTTATCAATGTGTACATCCCTACAAAGTATGCTGCCAAGGCAAATGAATTTATCAAAAGCATTCAGAATTTCTCCATTTCATGTAACTGATAGTTCCCCATATGGATAGTGTGGTGTTGGCTGGTGGAGAACCTCTGTTTTCTTTATGTTAGGCAAAAATTAGCACAAGTACCAGAGAATAAATTCATTCTTTGATGCATCTCAGCCCCAGACGTTGCATTGAGTGTACAATCTGTGAACAAAAAATCATGCACTAACCCTTGCCCCAATTTAGTATTGTCTGTATCCTCTCCAAGTTAAATAATTTACTATCAGTGTGGTAAATGACCTTGATGCTCTTTTCAACTTCATTGAAGGCGTCTGATAACATCACTGAAAACTTCATGGTAAAAAGCATCAGAGCACACTTATAGGCCTCCATAGTGACTAGGGAAGCAGAAGAACATTGTCCATTATCCAGAACATGGGCAAACATGCCATCATGAAACTGACATACAATGCTGATGAACTTCACTCAATCAAATTTCACCATAATTTGCCACAAGCTCTCAAAACTGACAGCATCAAAAGCCTTGGTCAGATCAACAAACATTGTATACAGACCTCTGTTCTGCTCCTAGAATTTCTCCTGAAGATGTTGGGCAGCAGAAACCATATCAATCATTCATTGGCACTTTTCAAAGCCACACTGGTTCTCTGGTAGATGGCCATCTTCCAGGTGAAGGATTATCCTATTAAGGAAAATTTTAACAAGAATCTTGCAAGCAACGACTAAGATAGAGGACCCCCCCACACACACACACACTGTGATTGTCACAGGACAATCTATTTTTTAGCCTTTATAAAGATGAACAATGGACGTATCCTTGAACTCCTGGGGGATAATCTCTTCTTGCCGTATAACCCAGAAAATTCCAGTAGCTTTTGTATGATCAGTGGATCCCCTGTCTTGCAAATTTCTGCTGGAATAGTGTTAGCACCAGGAACTTTACCACACAAGAGGAGCCTTATGGCATTCAAAACCTCTTCTTCATTTGGAATTTCAGCTAGAAAGGTATTGCCTTCAACTTGAGGTATAGAGTCAATGGCTTTAGCATTGATTGATGACAGTCTGTTGAGTACATTATGAAAGTTTCCAGTTCATTTCTTCAGTTTCATGTCTTTAACACTAATCAATGTGGCTCTTTGAAAGCTACCCACTCCTTTTTTTGCTCCACTGTTATCAATGTTGTATTGGCTCAGTGTTCCCTCTAAGAGAGCAAGGAACTGTATCCATTTAGGGAAGCACTGTAATCTGTTGACAGTAAGTCTTCTGGTAGTCCTCTGGCTTTGGGGCCTTCACTTTTGTTGGACATTAATATGCAGCAGAGGGAGGATAAGTCTATGAAAAGTCCAGCACTCTGCACTGCACATCACCTTTATTACTCGTACATCCTTTCTGTCTATTCTCCCGACAGTGACAGAGTCTTAAATGTCATCATTTGCTGCAAGGCTGCATGGTTGCATCCAAAAGTTTTATTGTGTTTAAGTAAACAGATTACAGTATTGGTGATGAGAAAGTCCCAAAATGCACAAGTATTCAAAAGTAAGTGACTTGCTGTTGCTGTCATTGTCATTCTTCCCAAGAAATCCTTGTCATGTTTGGTAGTATGTGCCTACTCTTGCATTAAAAGTACCCAGAATTATAAGATTGTCCTCTTTTGGCATATTAATGATGAGTTCATCCACATCTTCATAAAATTTTTCTTTGGTCTCATCAGAGTTCATTATGGTAGGAACATAAACACTGATGAAGGTGACATAGCAGTTTCCTGCAAGTGGCAATTGTGTTGTCATGAGCTTGTCATTCACTCCTTTTGAGAGACATACAAGCTTGGTGACTAGATTAGTTTTGATTTGAAAATGAATTCCAGCTTCACGGCACAATCTTTCACTGTGGCCACTCCAGAAAAAGGTGTATCCAGCTCCAACTTCGATAAGTTGGCCTTCATATACCAGCCTTGTTTCACTCATGGCTACTATTTGAGGGTGACATTGTAATAAGAGCTGTTTATCTTTTAGGGCTACTGGATTTCATGCTGTTCATAAGTGTGAGCACATTCCATGTAACCATAGTGAGTATAATCATATTTGCAAAAGGTTTTATACATTTTTTTACATGTGTTTTGACCACAGGGTGGGGTCTCCACCAGCCATAGTAAGTGGAAAGTTGGGTGAAGCAGACAATATTTTTCATTTTATTATTTATTTAATATTTTTAGGATTCAGCATTGATTTCCATAAGATTTTGAATTACACATGTTCTCCCCATTTCCACCCTCCCCTCCACTACCAGATGGCATATATTCTGATTGTCCCATTCCCCAGTCAGCCCTCTCTTTGGTCACCCCACTTCCCCTAATCCCCTTTTTCCCTTACTTTCTGGTAGGGCAAGATAGATTGCTATGCCCCATTGCTGTATATCTTGTTACTCAGTTGCATGCGAAAACAAGTTTTTGAACATCTGCTTTTAAAACTTTGAGCTCCAAATTCTCTCCCCTTTTCCCTCCCCACCCACCCTCCCTAAGAAGGCAAGCAATTCAACATAGGCCATATGTATATCATAATGCAACCCTTCCACAATACTCATGTTGTGAAAGACTAACTATATTTTTCTCCCTCCTGTCCTGACCTACTTTATTTAATTTTCTCCCTTGACCCTGTCCCTTTATGAAAGTGTTTGCTTTTGATTAGCTCCTCTCCCTATCTGCCCACCCTTCTATTGTCCAACCGTTTTTAATCCCTTTAGCCCTTCCTGTGGGGTAAGATACCCAGTTGAGTATGTATGTTATTACCTCCTCAAGTCAAATCCAATGAGAGCAAGATTCACTCATTTCCCCTGATGTGCCCCTCTTCCCTTCCAAAAGAACTGCTTTTTCCTGCCACTTTTGTTTGAGATAATTTACCCCATTCTATCTCTCCCTTTCTCCCTCTGTCAATATATTTCTCTGTCATCCCTTAATTTGATTTTATTTTTTAGATATCATCCCTTCATATTCAAATCACCCTGTGCCCTCTCTCTCTCTCTCTCTCTCTCTCTCTCTCTCTCTCTCTCTATATATATATATATATATATACAGATATATATACTATATATACATACACACACATACACATACACATATACACACATATAGATATACATATATATGTACATATATACACACATACACATATATACATACACCACACACATATATATGTGTATGTATATACATGTATATATACATATAGTATATGTGTGTCTGTGTGTGTGTGTGTGTGTGTGTGTGTGTGTGTGTGTGTGTGTGTATTCCCTAAAGCTACCCTAATACTGAGGTCTCATGAATTACACATATCAACTTTCCATGCAGGAATATAAACAAGACAGCTCAACTTTAGTAAGTCCCTTATTATTTTTCTTTCTTGTTTACCTTCTGATGCTTCACTTGATTCTTGCATTTGAAAGTCAAATTTTCTATTCAGCTCTGGTCTTTTCACTGAGAAAACTTGAAAGTCCTCTATTTTATTGAAAATCCATATTTTGCCTTGGAGCATGATACTCAGTTTTGCTGCATAGGTGATTCTTGGTCTTAATCCTAGCTCCATTGACCTCTGGAATATCATATTCCAAGTCCTTTGATCCTTTAATGTGGAAGCTGCCAGATCCTGTGTTATCCTGATTGTGTTTCCACAATACTTAAATTGTTTCTTTCTGTCTGCTTGCAGTATTTCCTCCTTGATCTGGGAGCTCTGCAATTTGGCGACAATATTCCTAGGGGTTTTCTTTTGGGGAACTTTCTCAGGAGGCTATTGGTCGATTCTTTCAATTTCTGTTTTACCCTCTGGCTCTAGAATATCTGGGCAGTAATTCTTGATCATTTCTTGAAAGATGATATCTAGGCTCTTTTTTGATCATGGCTTTCAGGTAGTCCCATAAGTTTTAAATTATCTCTCCTGGATTTATTTTCCAGTTCAGTGGTTTTTCCAATAAGATATTTCACATTGTCCCATTTTTTCATTCCTTTGGTTCTGTTTTATAATATCTTGATTTCTCATAAAGTCACTAGCTTCCCCTTGCTCCAAATTAATTTTTAAGGTAGTATTTTCTTCAGTGGTCTTTTGGACCTCCTTTTCCACTTGGCTAATTTTGCCTTTCAAAGCATTCTTCTCCTCATTGAATATTTGGAGCTCTTTTGCTATTTGAGTTAGTCTATTTTTAAGGTGTTATTTTCTTCAATATTTTTTTGGGTCTCATTTAGCAAGTCATTTACTTGTTTTTCATGGTTGTCTCACATCACTCTCATTTCTCATACCAATTTGTTACTTTTCTAAATCCTTTTTGATGTCTTCCATGGTCTTTGACCAATTCATATTTTTCTTGGAGGCTTTTGATGTAGGTTTTTTGACTTTGCTGACTTCTTCTGACTGTATATTTTGGTCTTCTTTGACACCAAAAAAGATTCTAAAGTCTGAATCCAAATCTGGGTTCATTTTTACTACCTGTTCATGTTCCCAGCCAACTACTTGACACTGGAGCTTTTTGTCGTGGTATGACTGCTGGTAGGGTACAGAGTACTTTGTCCCAAGCTTGAGGACCTGCACTGCTGTTTTCAGAGCTACTTCTACACAGCAAGCTTTGCCACACCAGTGCTCCTTCCCCCCCAAGATCTGCCAACCAACATTACAGACCAGATCCAGGCAGGGCAAAGCAGGCTTTGCACTCCTGCTCTAATCCACCACTTAATTCCTCCAACCAGGTGGGCCTGGGGCCAGACGCAACTGCAGCTGTAGCTGGGAAGCAGCCTCCGAGCTGCTCCACCTCTGCTGCCCCTGGGGCAGTGGCCAATGATGAACTCCTATCACTCTGTTGCAGCAGCTTTTCCCACTAACTTTCTCTGTTGTCTTTGGCATTTGTGGGTTGAGAAGACATTGTTGATCCAGAAATACCACTCTTAGGTATTAAAAAAGAAAAAAGGACCAATATGTACAAAAATATTTATAGCAGTTTTTTTTAGTGATGGCAAAGAATTGGAAATTGAGGGGATGCTCTTCAGTTGGGCAATGGCTGACCAAGTTGTGGTGTATAATTAGGATGGAATACTACAAGAAACGATGAGCAGGATGCTGTCAGCAAAAAAAAACAAAAAAAAAAACTGGAAAGACTTCCATGAACTGATGCAAAGTGAAGTGAGAAGAACCAGGGGAAAATTGGAAATAGTGAGAGAAATGTACGATGATCAACTCTGAGACTTGGCTATTCTCACCAAGACAATTCCTAAAGACTTAATGGCAAAAAAACATATTGTATTCATATCCAGAGAAAGAATTGATGAAGTCTGAATGCAGGTAAAAGCATATTTTTTTTTTTACTTTTTTGTCTCTCTTGGTTTTGTTTTGGTGTTTTTTCATTTGCAACATGAGTAATACAGAAATGTTTCACATTTCTCCATATGTATAACCTATATCAAATTGCTTATCTTCTGAAAGTGTGAGGAAGAATGGAATAAAGGGAGAGAATTTGGAACTAATTTTTTTTAAAGTGCTAAAATTGTTTTTACGTGTAATTGGAGGAAAAATAAATTATTAAATGATTAGAATAAAAAAAATTTAAAATCCCTCCCCTTCCTCTGAATTTGAGGAAGTTTCATTTAATGGTCCCTAAGGTCCATTCTTAACGCTAACTCTTATGATGATCTTGTCAATTAAACATATTATGCCAATAGGATGATGACTTTAAATGTTAATGGAATGCCAAGAATATTAGTGAAGGGAGTACTTTAAGTATATGGACAGTAGAAAGTCGAAAATCAATTTTTATGAACACACTTTATGTAGAATATTATTCTGAAAATTATAAGAGAAGCAGAATAAATAGTCCTTATTTTCAGGAGCTTATGATTGTGGAGTTGGAAATACATAAAGATACTTCATATACCATGAATGGAAACATCAATGGATATTACTCTACCACCTTCTGTGTGTCAATTACTCTGCTAAAGATCAGTGACTGCATATAGTTGAGACAAAGAAACTGGATACACATGGAACAAAGTGAAGGTAAATGCTAAAATGTGGTGCTTGATATACTATGCGATGATGTCAGGGAAAGCCTCCTTGAGAAGGAGGGCTAGGAATTGTGTCTTGTGCCTTGGAGCAGAGGTAGGATTTAGAGACGCAGAGAGGAGAAAGGCTAAATACTGGATGTGGGAATTGGGAAGGAGGGTACTGTATGAAAAAGCATCTGGAAAGAAATAGGAGTGAACATAGGGAGAGTGTCCATAAGGAGCCTTCCCTAATTGAAGCTTTGGGGTGTAATACAGGAAATTATTTTAGAGAGATGTAAAATTATGTCAGATTAGAGTGCAATTTGAAAGCCAGTCAGAAGTAATTGACATTTATTTAGTAGAGAATGTGATCCTGGGCAGGGTCTTAAATTCATGACATGATAATCATTTTAGAAAAATCCTAGCAGAATTAAGAATTGTAATCAAAGGAGAAGCTAGATTCAGAAGTTCTGGCTAAGATTTTCATCAATTCATTTATGAATTATAAATGAGTTGATATATATACACACATATATACATGTATACATACACATATACATATATACATTTACACACATATATACATATATATGCAAAAAATGCTTATTTTTTCTTGCAACTATAGAAGCGTAAGTAGTTCCACAGAGCTGTCTGCAAATTCAAAATAACAAACTACCTTCCTCAATGTTAAGATTAATGTTAGACCACTTAAAACAGAAAAAATGTAGGTGGCAGAAGCATACTACATAAACAATCCTCTCTATGCCTCTAAATATACAGTGGAAGGACCGCTCGACTTCCAGTCACCAAGACTCCATTTTAAACTGGTATGTCCCAACATGAATAGTGTCTGGAGTCCTGAAGTTCAGAATGAGCCAGAGCCAGTGATGACAGAAGAATGCAACAAAATGGTGATTTAAAAAAAAAAAGCTATATTAGGGAAAGAAGAAAGTCAAAGAATGGATAGGGTGGCTCCTTAAAGTAAATTGAGTGATAATTGAATGATAACTAGAGAGATAATGCAGAGATTCTTTTTTTTTTTTATTTTTCCTCTGTCTTCTCTACAGAGGAGAATGATCTTTGGCCTGGAAGAGACAGAACAAAAATATCTAATAGGGAGTTAGAAAGAGAGCACTTGGCTTCCTTTGTTAGTTCAAGGCCCCTGGCCTAGATGAACTCCATCACAGGGTACATTACTTATGAGCCACTCTCAGTGATCTGTGAAAGGTCACTGTGAAAAGGAGAGATATTATTGGATTGGAGAAGGGCAAAAATCTATTTTTTTAAAGGAAGAGAATGGGGACCTGTAAACTACAGACAGGTTAGCTTTGCTTTGAACTCTTGCAATATTCTGCAGTTCAGTATTAAAGAGTTAGTGAACATCTAGAAAAGGGAATGGTGATCACAGAAAACTAGAATGGTTACATCAAGAATATGTTCACCCTATAGCCTTTTCTGACAAGGTAATTATATTAAGAAGTGAAGTCATTAAGTGTTATTCTTTGGTTTGAGATAATGAAACCAGAGTGAGAAGCAGTCAATCAAATTCTAGCCCTGGAGTCATAAAGACCTGAGTTCAAATCCATTCTCAGATACTTCCTAGTTGTATGACCCTGGGGAAGGCACTTCACCTTTGTCTGTATAACTTCTTCATCTAAAAAAAAGGAGAAACTAATGGCATCTACTTCCCAAAGTTATGAGGATCAAATGAGATGCTAATTGTGATATACATATCACAGTGCCTATCACACAGTAAGGTTGCTGTTAAGATGATAAAGATAATGATGATAATTTGTTTGTGTTCTTCCAATTAATTCTGGGCAAACCAGCCTTTGTGCTTGCTTAGCCTGTGTCATACCAGTGTTTACATAGATAAGGGGAGATATTTTTAAATGCTACATTGTGCTCTCTCTCTCTCCTGCTGGGTCTCTTTCTCTCTCTTTCTCTTTCTCTCTCTCTTTGGGTGTGTGTGTGTGATATCTATGGTACAGTAGTCTACCTGAGAGGCAATAAAACAAAATAATATTAAGTTATTGTAACATTACTTGCTACATTTGAAGTCATATGGGTTCTTTGCAATCACCATTTTCCTTTCTATTGCTCATAAAATATCATTCGAGAATACAGTCTGGAATTTTACCAGAAACTGAATTCAAATTCATCATTAAAAGTTCAAACTTTGTACTTTTCCAGTTTTGTGTCACCTTGATGATTATTCAGTAATCACAGACACAAAAGTGGCAATCATATTCACTAGTTATTTTCAATACTCTGGCTTATATTTCTTTTGGCTCTTGTTACTTGAATTTACTGACAGAAGGTAGGTAATTAAACAGAATCTTTTCACTTATTTTAGATTCTAACTACTAGTTAACTATTTTTGTTCTATTTTTCCAATCCTGAAGACCATTCTTTGGCAGAGAGAACTGGAAAAAAAAGTGTTAATTCTTTCTTCTCTATGAGGAATCATCCTTCATCCATGTTTTTGCCAGGCTTTTATTATCCTTGTTCCATATCATATTCTTCCTTTTACCTTACTTTCCCCCCCTTTTGTTGTATTTAGAATTCACCAACTTCAGCTCAATCTAAACTTTGGGATGCCTTATATTTCTCTTATTAGAACATGTCACTCTTTTTTTTCATCATTCACTTCCTGCCATACTGTCATCTACTATATTTATCATTTTTTCATTTTTTAGATTGATATCGGCGAATGAAGTGTCTGGTTATCCATTTAGACAGCTCCGCATTTCCTTCCTTACTATACTGGTTTCTGTTAATATCTCCAGTATTCCATTACTGAGAAATTCTCATCATGGTTAGGCTGATTTTCCTCTAGAATTTTAGGCCTTGGGATCTGAACATTTTGAGACCTGATCTTCCAAGACTTAGAGTTCACATCTTTCTTTGTCATGAATTCTAATATGAAATGATAACATTGTCCTAAGGTTTTCATCATTTCTTCTTCATTAGGTAGTTAATCCTTTTTGTTTACCTTTTACATTTCTTCTGAGTACAGAACGTTCTTATTTTTCTTGTTCTTTTCACCAATTAAAAATTGAACTGCTTAAATTCTGGGGAAATTTGCCTTTCTTCATAAACTCAAATTTTAGCAGACTGCCTGGCACATAGTAATTAATAAAGAAATATTTGTCCACCTGATTTAACTTGACTTGCAGATAGAACTTACACTTTTTGCTTCTTTCACCTCTTGAAGGTGAAATTATCACTATGGCATATCAATATGAATCAGCTGCTCTGCTCTTGGCAGAGAGATATCTCCAGCAGATGTCTAGTTAGCTGAATCCCCTCACTGATACTAGATTTTTCCTCTGTGCCAAATTTCTGTAACATACTAGATATATGCCCCAGGAAGACAATAGACTTCTCTATTGTTGATGTCAGGTTGACAAATAACTACTTTAGCCCCCTCAGTAGGACGTCAACAACCAGCACTACTTCTCTCTTCTCATTCTGACCTTTTGTGGTCATTTACCTGTTTGGGAGTAAGGATTAGGGAAAGTTTTAGTGAGGAGATGGTACCTGATTTGAGTCTTAAAGAAATAGAAATGTTTTAGGGCATGGAGATGCAGAAGCATTTTACTATAAAAATGAGGCATGGCCTATTTAAGTGCATAAAAGCCTGATATCACCTGTGGAAAAACATTATTATTCCATTACTAGCTCCAGGGTTACACTTACTTCCTTGTGCTAATTTATCATCTTTTATTCTTCAATGTCCTCATAAAAGGCCATATGTTCCCATTTCTTATTTGTTTCTAATAGTTGCTGCTATCTTTTCTTATCCATTTCCTTTTCTCCAAATGTTATCACCCACATTTAATCCCTTATATCAATCATCCATACAGTTGTAACAGTCTCCTAAGGGTCACCTGGTCTCTACTTCAGTCCATCCTTTACAGAGCTGCTGGGATTATCTTTCCAGCATATGAAACTGATATTATGATTTTTTTTCCTCAGAAACATCACTGACTACAGGTTAAAATAAAAACTTAGAAAATAAATTTTAGTTTTTTTATTTAAAAAAAAAACTTATCACTCAATGTTACCACACTTAGGGTCCTACCTACTTTTCTGTTCTTACTCCATTGAATTCACCATCATAGATAACATGATCCTGACAAATTGTGAAACCAGCTCTTTCACAATCTCCATCTGAACTCTTGTCTTTCATATACTTAAATAGGCTATGCCTCATTTTTGTAGTAAAATACTTCTGCATCTCCATACCCTACAACCTTTCTATCTCGTTAAGGCTCACATCAGGTACTATCTCCTCACTAAATCCTTCCCTAATCCTCACTCCCAACCAGGTAAAAATGATATTCCCCCTTGCCTCTCTTTACATATTTTAAGCACTTTAATCTTTAGTCAATCTTCTCCCTTATCATTTTGCCTTCTTTTGGATACTTACCCATATAAATGCTTCATTTCTTTTATAAGCACTTTCAGAGGCAGGCGATATGACATTTTTCATCTTCTTGTTCAAAGTAGGAAAAGTTGCACACTTTGTGTATAGTGGATGCTCAGTAAATGTTTGTTAAATTAAAGTTAATTGAATCAACTCTAACTTATACATATTGCTTTTTTTGGTCTAGTATTATTCTTAGAGTTAGCAGAAAGGAAGATTATTTGAGAGGTGGTTTGAGGTCTTTCACTCTAAAAATATTTTCCTCAGTGCTTGAAATTTCCAGCATCTGTGCCATGCTTTTCTTATGAAGCACCTTTGAAATGTTCTTGATAAAATTCCATGATCCCAGTGTGTGTGTGTGTGTGTGTGTACTGGGATCATGGATCATAGAAATTACTAAGAGAGGAGAAAGAAGATGGAAGCCTCAGAGTTTCAATGGATGATGGGCATTCATCTTGAGAAGATGGCATATGAGTGACATCAGTTCCCACAACACTTCTACCCAGCATTGAATACAGAGGGATTAGGAAAGCTGATAACAAACCACTTAGACAAGTCTGCTAAGTAGTTTATTCTTCTTCCCAAAAATTGCTCTCATGTAATTGTGCTCTGTGAATATATAAAACTAGAATATTTTACTATTTTATATGGTTTTTTTAAAGCACCTGAGGTAGACAAACAAAGGACTCACTCAATTTCCACTTTAAGAGACAGTCCCTTGTACTATATCAATTCTTGAGAACCATGATGCTTCTCTGATAAAAACTCCAAGAAACAGGTACCAGCTCCACTCAAGTTTTAACCTGGCCAAAAATAGAAGAGAGAGAAGTATAAAGTATTGATACAGTGATGATATATGATGTAACCATAATACCCTGGCCATAATACAAGCCCATAACTACAAGCAGATGAGGATTAGGAGGTGGAACAACAATTCAGCTAGCAGCTGCTGTGGCTGTGTAATATCAAAAACAACCAGCACACAGGAGGGCTGCCAACACAAGTTCTTTCATCTTCTTTACTAAGGAAAGTAACTTTTAGCGGTTAACAATCCCACTTTAATCAAACATACATACATAAGTCACTTAGTTCAGGAGAAAAAAGCCAGCACCCTGAACTTCAGAGCAAATCCAAACAAATTACAAACAGAGACAATGTAAACAAACCAAGTCTCTCCTTTTTCTTTCTTATTGAAGGCTTGGAATTTGCGTAGGGAATCAAATCATTGGTCCTTACTCCTGATTAGAAGACTGTTTCAGACACTTTTTCTTAAGTCTGTATGAAAATGGTTTTATTATTGGTCTCATTTAATCTTTCTTTCACTCCAAACAAGATTGTATTGTTTTATGTATGTGTGTATGAGAGAGAGAGAGAAAGAGAGAGAGAGAGAGAGAGAGAGAGAGAGAGAGAGAGAGAGAGATACCTTGTGCAAAGCAATAGAAATTCAAAGAAAGAACAAAAATAAATTCCCTGCCCTAAATAATATATAGTTACCTAAGTAGTGCATATTCTATTATAGTTTTGTTGTTGGATTGGTTTTTATTTCATATTATTTTATCATGGTCCTTACAGATTTCTTTTTCTTCCTCACATTTATTGAACTTGTTCATAGTGTCATATGAACTTTCATTTTTAGCCAGAAGGGAATTTTAAGGTCATGGAGTCCAAGACCTTCATTTTACAGAAGATAAAATTGAAGCTAAGAGTTCAAGTGACTTTCTTAGAGCCAAACATCTAGTAAGTCTCTGAAAAATGATTTGAACCCAGGTCTTCTGGACACCAAATTCATAGTTGCCCCCCCCCACCCCCATTAAGTCATGCTGATTGCCTTCTTATAGTTTCATTATATTATTACCACAGACAAACATGTAAAAATTTGTTTCATTACTTCTCCATTGTCAAACATTTAGGGTAATTTCAGGTTTTGTTTTATTTTGTTTTTTCAATTGCATATAATGTTGCTGTGTAGCTTCTTAAAGGATCCATCTTCACCACTACTTCTACTTTGAATAATAGCTACAGGGTATATTCTTAACAATAACTTTATTGAACCAATGAATACGATTATTTCTGTGACTTCTGTAGTGACCTATCATATCACTGGAGCAGCTAAGTGGCAAAATGAATAAAGCAATGGGCCAGGAGTCAGGAAGATCTGAGTTCAAATCCAGCCTCAGACACTTACTAGCTGTGTATCTTTGGGCAATTAATTTAATCTTGTTTGCTTCAGGTTGCTGATCTGTAGAATGGGCTGAAGAAGAAAGTGCCAAACTACTTTAGTATCTCTGCCAAGAAAATGTCAGATGGGGTCACAAGGATCAGGGCATAACTGAAATGACTGAACAAGAACAAGGATCATATCGCTATCCAATATAATTGCAAATGCATAGTATTCCACCAATAATGGAAAAAGTACCTATTTCTCTACAAAGTGGGTCCATATTTTTCTATGGTAGAGATAACTTTACGAGCAAACTATCAGAAGAGATTAAACGAGGATGAAATATTTGCATTTTAGTAGAGGGGATTGATAAAAGTATTTCTTCAGAGCCCAAATATCAAGTTTCACATAGGCTGTTATCTAAGACAGAGGTCCTAAGAAAAAGGGTAGGAAGGTGGGCACATAATCCTCATTTTTTTCCAAAGCTGATCAAGGAGGGAAGACTACATATACATCCATCTGGGTCCAGAAATACATTCCAATTAATAGTGTATGGGGAAAAAAGGAAGAGGAGAGATTGGGGAATAAGGAGGTGGTCATATTTTGGGTGGGCTTAAACACAAGCAAAATAAACATAAACATCCACCCTGGAGGGTGCATAATGAAGAAGGACTTAAAAGGGAAGAAAAAATGAGTAAGAATTTTTATTTTGGGCTCCAAAGAAGAGGTGTGGGAGAATGGTGATGTAAAAATAGGTCTCATTCATCATAGAACATTGGTGTTGACCACACTCCTCTCTCCCTATCCTCTTCCTGTTTATAAATAAGTGGTGAGAAGTTAAGTCTAAATGGATATGATGGAAAGAACTACACAGCAATTATAACTTCTGATGTGAATGTGATGAAATCACCCATAAAATGGAAGAAATAGGCAAATGGATTAGAAAGAAAAATACAACATATGTTGCTATAGGAAATACCAAATTAAACCAAAGGGCTAGCAGAAAATTTATTATGTTTTAATTCAAGTTAAAAAGGTAGAGGGAGCAATTGTTATTGAGACAATGAAATAAGAAAACTACACTTGGTTAAAAAGAGATGAACAGGGAAAATGCATTATGTTAAAAGGTAACTAAGACAATTAATTATATTAATAGTTAGCATCTATGAACCAAATAGCATAGTAAAATATCAATCCTGAAATTTAAATGATTCACAAGGAAAATAGTCATAAAATTATAATACTAGGTTTCCTAAATATATACCTTTCAGGTATAGTTAAATCTAGACTAAAAATTATTATAAGGAAATTAAAGATCTGAATAGAATATTAAAGTAGTCAGACAAAATAAATTTCCAGTAATTACTGACTGAGAATAGAAAACCAGATATCTTTAGCACTTTCATAAAAAGAGAACATGTATTATTATATACAGATTAACAAATATGAGAAAATAGAAATAATAAATATATTTTACGCATAATGAAATACTATTATATTAAAAAGAGACACTGAAATTATGATTAAAATGAATAACAAACTGAATAGCATAATACTAAAGAATGGGTAGATCAGAGAGAACTCCAGGGGGGTGGAGCCAAGATGGCCACATGAAAACAGAGTCTTACCGGAGCTCTCTCACAAGTTCTGTCAGATTCCTATAAAAAAGTGAATTTGAGCAGATTTGAGAGAGTTAGAAACCACAAGCAGTCTGAGTGGGGCAAATTTCCAAGCCAGGAGAGAATGAAAGGCCAAAGAAATGAATCTGTAGGCTTGGAGAGCACTCAGCTTGCAGAACTGCTCCAGACAGCACCAAAGTGGAAGCAGCCATCCGGGAAACCCATGTGGAAAACAGACTGGGAGAAAGCTGGGCGCTTGAAACCAACAGAGATCCCCAGGCCTCCCAACACAGGACAGCAGTCTGTGGAAGCTATGAGAGGCAGTGAACACCACCAGCCATGAGACATCAACTCCTGAGGCTTGCAGCCCAAAGGTATGAAATGAGTCTTCTTGAACTTCCGGGAGACATAACAGCCAGGTAAATGGCTCCCTCCCCACCCAGAGAATTACTAGGAAAAAAAGAATGCTGGAACAGAGGAGATAGAAGTGGGGCTTCAGTGGCCAAATAGTAGAAGTTCATTAGTCCCAGAGGGTCAGAGCCAGCAGGGTTCAACACCAGGAGCCCAGACATAATCTTGCTCCCCTAGGGAAAGTGCCCACACCAGCTCAAACAATAAAGAGCTCACACAATTGCTGAAGAGCAACAGTGCTGGAGAGCAACCCTAGGGAAAGAGACATCAGGGAGCCAGACCTCTCCCCCACACCTCAGGAAACTGAAGGCTATAATTCACAAAGCCAACAACTAGACTCACAACCCTCAGAATAAGAAAGCTGGGACAAAGAGCCCTGAGCCCCAAAGGCAGATATGTTTTGTAAAGCCAAGAAAAGGCTAATCAACATGAAGAAGAACACAAAAAACCCGAGGACCATTGATTCTTTTTATGGAGACAGGCATGATCAAAATACCAATTCGGAAGAGAATAGCAATGACACTATAGCTACATCTGATGCATCAAAAGGTAATGTGAACTGGTCTCCACCCCAAAAGCATTGCTGGAAGAGCTAAAGGAGGATTTTAAAATTAGGGAAGTAAAAGAAAAAATGGAAAAAAATGGAAAAAAATCCACTGATGAAATCAAGTCCCTAAAGAATAAGATTGGTGAAATGGCTACGGAGATTCAGAATCTAAATAGAGAGAATGACACCCTAAGAGGAAAAATCAACCAATTGGAAAAGGAGACTCAAAAGCAAAATGAAAACACTAACTCATTAAAAATTAAAGTTGAGCAAGTGGAAGCTAATGAATCTTTGAGGCATCAAGATTCCCACCTCTAATGCTTATTGTCCGTGTGATGGAGGAAATCACTATAAGGAAGACAAATTTTAACTAAGGCTGTGAAAAAAAATATTTATAATTCTATTTGTGATGGAAAAGAATGCAAATCTGAGGGAGTTTGAAAGGTTGAAAAAGTCATAGAATACTTATGCTGTAAGAAATGATGAAGGAGATGGTTTCAGAGAAACCTGGAAGACTTTTATAAACTGATGCATGTTAAAGTGAACAGAACCAGGAGAAGAATTTCTACAATAACAACAATGTTGAAAAGAGAAATAACTTTGAAAGACCTAGGAACACTGATCAAAGTAGTGACCAACCATGATTCCAGAGGACTCACAATAAAACATACTACCAGGAGAGACAATTTAAGAGTTATTGGTCTACCAGAAATCCACAATGAAAAAAAGAGCCTTGACAGTGTCGTCAAAGAAATTATTAAAGACAACTGCCCAGAGATCCTATTCACCAATCACCCCCTGAAAGAGATCCCAAACTGAAAGCACCAAGAAATATTATAGCCAAATTTCAGAACTATAAACTCAAGGAGAAAATACTGCAAGCAGCCAAAAAGAAGCAATTCAAATATCGTGGAACTACAGTCAGGATCATGCAGGATCTCTCAGCTTTCACATTAAAAGACAGGAGAAATTGGAATATGATATTCCGAAGGGCAAAGGAGCTGGGACTACAACAAAGGATCAACTACCCAGCAAAACTAAGCATAATTTTTCAGGCAAGGCAATGGACATTCAATGAAATAAGGGATACACATAGACTGTGAATGCCTCTATAAAATAACTGATATAAGGATAAAAACATAATTAAGAGATGTAAAGGGAGGGCTATGAGAGAAGAGGTAAGGAGGTAGTAGAAAAGGGTAAATTACACCACATGAAGAGGCACAAAAACATATTATGGTAGAAGGAAAGAAGGGACGGAGAAGAGCAGTATTTGATCTTTACTGTCACCTGATCTGGTTTAAGAAGGGAACAACATACCCTGATAAGTATAGAAATCTAACTTATCTTACAGGAAGTAGGAGGGGAATGGGGCAAAAAAAGGGAGGGGGGTGGTCAGAAGGAAGGGGAGAAGGAGTAAGTGGGAAATGGTAAGATAAGGGAGGGGAATAAAGAGGGAGGGTAAACTGAGGAAGGTGGTGGTCAAAACCAAAACTTTGTTGAGGAGGGGAAGGGGAAATGGAGAAATCAAAGCATAAACAGTGGGAAATAGGATGGAGAAAAAGACACAGATAGAAATCATAACTGTGAACGTGAAACGGATGAACTCTCCCATAAAAAAGGAGCAGATAGCAGAATGGATTAAAAACCATAATCCTACAATACGCTGTTTACAAGAAACACATTTGAAACAGGGGGATACACACAGGGTAAAGGTAAAAGGCTGGAGTAAAATATATTGGGCCTCAGCTAAAGTAAAAAAAGCAGGGGTAGCAATCCTAATCTCAGACAAAGCAAAAGTAAAGATAGATTTAATTAAAAGAGATAAGGAAGGACATTATATCCTGCTAAAAGGCACCATAAACAATGAAGCAATATCATTGTTTAACATATATGCACCAAGTGGTATGGCATATAAATTCTTAGAGGAGAGGTTAAGGGAGTTACAGGAAGAAATAGACAGCAAAACTATAATATTGAGAGACCTCAACCTTCCCCTTACTGAACTTGATAATTCTAACATCAAAATAAATAAGAAAGAAGTTAAGGAGGTAAACAGAATTTTAGAAAAGGCAGATGTGATAGACCTCTGGAGAAAACTGAACGGGGATAAAAAGAAATACACTTTCTTCTCAGCGGTGCATGGCACGTACTCAAAAATTGACCATGTACTAGGGCATAAAAACCTCACAGTCCAGTGCAGAAAAGCAGAAGTAGTCAAAGCATACTTTTCAGATCATGATGCAATAAGAATTATTTGTAACCAAGAGCCATGGAAAAATAAGCTAAAAATGTATTGGAAACTAAATAATCTAATTCTAAAGAATGAGTGGGCCAAAGAACAAATCAGAGAAACAATTAATAACTTCATTCAAGAGAATAACAATAATGAGACAACATACCAAAACTTATGGGATACAGCAAAAACAGTTTTTAGGGGAAGTTTTATATCTCTAAATGCTTACATGAATAAAATAGGGGAAAAGGAGATCAATGATCTGGGCATACAGCTGAAAAAGCTAGAAAAAGAGCAAATTGAAAATCCCCAATTAAATACCAAATTAGAAATACTGAAAATCAAAGGAGAGATTAATAAAATTGAAACCAAGAAAACTATTGAATTAATAAACAAAACAAAGAGCTGGTTTTATGAAAAAAAAACAACAAAATTGATAAACCTTTGGTCAATTTGATTAAAAAAAAGAAAGAAGAAAATCAAATTACCAGTATCAAAAATGAAAGTGGTGAGCTCACCTCTAATGAAGAGGAAATCAAAACAATAATTAGGAATTATTTTGCCCAATTGTATGCCCATAAATTTGACAACCTTAGAGATATGGATGAATATCTAAAAAACATAAATTACCCAGGTTAACATAAAAGGAAGTAAAATTTCTAAATAACCCCATCTCAGAAAAAAGAAATTGACCAATTTCCCTAATGAATATTGAGGCAAAATTTTTAAATAAAATATTAGCAGAAAGATTGCAGCAACTTATCATGAGAATAATACACTATGATCAGATAGGATTTACTCCAGGAATACAAGGCTGGTTCAATATTAGGAAAATTATCAGCATAATTGACCATATCAATAACAAAACTAGCAGAAACCATATGATCATATCAATAGATGCAGAAAAAGCCTTTAACAAAATACAACACCCATTCCTATTAAAAACACTAGAAAGCATAGGAATAAGTGGAACCTTCCTTAAAATTATAAATAGCATCTACCTACAACCATCGACAAGCACTATTTGTAATGGGGATAAACTAGATGCATTCCCAATACGATCAGGGGTGAAACAAAAATGTCCATTATCACCCCTATTATTCAATTTGGTACTAGAAACATTAGCTGTAGCAATAAGAGAAGAAAAAGAAATTGAAGGAATTAGAATAGGAAAAGAAGAAACTAAATTATCACTTTTTGCAGATGATATGATGATTTATCTAGAGAATCCTAGAGAATCAAGTAAAAAACTGTGTTGGCAACCAAAAATGGGCTCCTTAGCACTTAGTCAACAAGTGCCCTTGACTTGTTTGGCTTTTTCCCCTGAACTGAATACTGTTTGTATGTTGGACTGGAGTAAGCTTGTCGGCCCCTTCACCTTGCTTCCCTTGCTTAAGCTGATGGAAAGAACCTGTGCTTTTCTGGTCAACCCCTTCACCTTGCTTAAGCAGATTGAAAGAACCTGTGCTTTCCCTGGCGTACCTTACACCCCCGCAGAAGCTGGATGGTTAAAAACAGCTTCCGTTGGAGCCAGAGGCTGCTATAGCCACAGTCACAGCCACAGCCGAAGCAGGAGCTGCCAGTGGCAGAGCTGACCTACGGGAGGAAGCTGAACAAGGACTTCAGGCCAGTGGGTAATCTTTTTACCATAGAGGGGGAAGCATGATTTTGCTTTACGCAATCATGCTTCTCTGTAGCCTCCTGGTTACTCTTTCAAGGTGTACTTATTGGGCCTGGAAGCTTTTGATCAATATATCAAAATGGGGTTGCTGGTTCATGGGTTGGTTACTGTGGAGCCTAAATATATGTTTTGATTCTTTTGCCTTCTACTTTGAGAGTTTCTTATATCCAGCAGTTCCAAACCTTTCAGACATGTTTATGATCCTCTTTGAGATTATAAACTCTGCCCTCCTAATACAAAAACTACTTGAAATAATAAACAACTTTAGCAAAGTTGCAGCATATAAAATAAACCCACATAAATCCTCAGCATTCCTATACATTAGTGACAAAGCCCAACAGCAAGAGATAGAGAAATTCCATTCAAAGTTACTGAAGGCACTATAAAATATTTGGGAGTCTATTTGCCAAGACAAACCCAGGGCCTATATGAACATAATTATGAAACACTTTTCACGTGAATAAAGCCAGATCTAAATAAATGGAGAAATATCAGTTGCTCATGGTTAGGCTGAGGTAACATAATAAAAATGACAATTTTACCTAAATCAATCTATCTATTTGTGCCATACCAATTGAACTACCAAAATATTATTTTATGGAGCTGGATAAAATAATAATAAAATTCATCTGGAAGAACAAGAGGTCTAGAATATCTAGGGTATTAATGAAAAGAAATGCTAGAGAAGGTGGCCTAGCCATACCAGATATTAAACTGTACTATAGAGCAGCAGTCATCAAAACTACCTGGGACTGGCTAAGAAACAGAGTTGTGGATCAGTGGAATAGGATAGGTACACAAGATGGAGAAGTGAATGACTATAGCAGTCTACTCTTTGATAAACCCAAAGAGGCCAGCTTCTGGGCTAAGAATTCACTATTTCACAAAAACTGCTGAGAAAATTGGAAAATAGTAGGGCAGAGAGCGGGCATAGACCAATATCTTACACCATATACCAAAATATAGTCAAAATGGGTTCATGATTTAGGAATAAAGGCTGATACTATAAGCAATTTAGGAGAGCAAGGAATAGTTTACCTATGAGATTTATGGAAAAAAAAAAAGAATTCACGACCCAACAAGAGATAGAAAGCATTACAAAATGCAAAATGGATAATTTTGATTATGCTAAATTGAAATTTTTTCATACAAAAAAGCCAATGCAACAAAGATTAGGAGGAGACAGAAAATTGAGAGAAAATCTTTACAACCACTGTCTGTTATAAATGCCTCATCTCTAACTGAGGCATTCCCCAATTGAGAAATGGTGAAAGGATATGAACAGGCAGTTTTCAGAGGAAGAAATTAATGATATCTATAGGCATACGAAAAAATGCTTGAAATCACTACTGATTAGAGAAATGAAAATCAAAACAACTCTTAGATACCACATCTCTCCTGTCAGATTGGCTAAAATAACAAAACAGGAAAATGATAAACACTGGAGGGGATGCGGGAAAATTGAAACATTGTTACATTGCTGGTGGAGTTGTGAACTGATCCAGCCATTTTGGAGAGCAATTTGGAACCCTGCCTAAAGGGCTATAAAAACATTCATACCTTTTTACCCAGCAATACCACTTCCAGGGTTGTATCCCAAAGAGATCACACAAGTGGGAAAAGGAAACATATGTACAAAAATATTTATTGCATCTCTTTTTGTGGTAGGTAAGAATTGGAAATCAAAGGGATGCCCATTGGGGAATGGCTGAACAAACTGTGGTATATGAAGGTAATTGAATACTATTGTGCTATAAGAAATGGGAATGATACGGACTTCATAACAACCTGGAAAAGCCTACATGACATAATGCTGAGTGAGTGGAGCAGAGCCAGGAGAGCATCATACACAACCACAGATATATGGATTTTGTAAGGACTAACCCTGACAGACTTTGCTCTTCTCAGCAACACAAGGTGAAAAGAAAACTCCAAAGGACTTATGATGGAGAATACTATCTACATACAGAGAAAGAACTATGAAGTATGAATGCAGATTGAGGCACACTTCATGCTTTCCTGTTGTTTCTTTCTCATGATTCATTCTGTTGGTCATAATTCTTCTCCACCACTTGACTAGTGTGTAAATTAATTCAATGCGAAGTTATAAGTGAAAGTTATATGGGATTCCATGCCATCTTGGGGAGGGAGAGGGGGAGGGAGGGAAGAAAATTTGGAATTCAAAATTATGTAGAACCAAGTGTTTTAAACTAAAAATAAAAAAAAAATTATAAAAAGAATGGGTGGATCAAAATACACACATTTAATAATTAATTTCATCTAAGAGAATTATAAGAGAATATAGCAAAATATGAAACAGTGCCATAAAAGCTATCCTTAGGGGGAATTTTATATTTCTAAAAACTTTCATGAAACTACACACACACACAATCTCACACACACACACACGAATGTATGTCTTTGTGTGTGTGTGTGGCACCTATTATGTTCCAAGCATTGTGCTAATTAATAAAAGTGAGAAAGAAGAGTTCAACCAATTGAGCCTGTAAATAAAAAAGGAACAAAAAACTAGAAAAATCTAGACCTGTTTTATACCATTTAAACTTTAAAATGGGTATTTTAAGATTCAGAGAAGATATTAACAAAATGAAATTTAAAAACTAAAACAAAATGTAACACAGTGGAAAAAAATTAGTTATATAGTATATAAGAAGAAAAAAAACATATATATATATATATATATATATATATATATATATATGTATAGGAAGATATGGATACAGTAGACTAGTGTCAGATAATCCCAAATACCTCAAAAATAAGTTTGAGATATCAGTATTTGACAAAACCTCTTGAAAAAACTTTACAGCATTCTGGCAGAAACTAGGTACAAACCAACATCTGACATAGTATACTAATATAAAAACCAAATAGATCCATAACATACATAAAGGTGACAAATTTTAGATAGGGGAAAAATAGTCTTCAGATACATGGACAAAGAGGGTTTAATGAAACAATGGCTAGGATCATAAAAGATGAAACAGATAATTGTTATAAAAAAAACCTTTTTGCACCAATAAAACTGATCTAGCAGCATTCTGAAGGGAAAAATAAATTTAGGTGAAAATCTTTTTTAGTTAAACTGATAAGTATCTCATTTCCAAGATATTTAAGAATTAGAATTATATCCCATTTCATAGATGGTCAAAAGATATGAATTGGCAGTTTTCAAAGAAAAAAAAAACCTTAACTTATCATTAGCCAATTTAAAAAAAATAATGTTCTGAAGAAAAAAAAAACATTGTAGTCTTGTGTAGCAGTATTATAAAGTGCATAGATCAGGGTAATAATGTAAGAATACTGGAAAGGTAGAAAGAGTTCAGGGTATGCCCAGATTTAAATGTCAAATGGAAAATAAAACTATTTGATCATAGAGTCACTGGAATTTACCTACTTACTTTTTATTTTTACCTGTCTACCTGTGTCTGTTTCCCTTCCTTCCTTCCTTCCTTCCTCCCTTTCTTCCTTCCTTCTTTCCTTCCTTCCTTCTATTGCCTCTTCTTCCTTTTTCTTCCTTTCTTCCTTCCTTCCTCCCTTCCTTCCTTCCTTCCTTTCTTTCTTTCTTTCTTTCTTTCTTTCTTTCTTTCTTTCTTTCTTTCTTTCTTTCTTTCTTTCTTTCTTCATTTCTTTGTTTCGGGGGCAATTAGGTGGTACAGTGGAGAGATAGCTAAGGCTGGAGTCAGGAAGACATGAGTTCATATCTAACCTCAGATACTTACTACCTGTGTGACCCTGGACAAGTCACTTATTCTTGTTTACCTCAGTTTCCTCATCTCTAAAAGGAGCTGGAGAAAAAAAATAGAGAACCACTCCATTTTCTATGCCAAGAAAATCCCAAATGGGGGTCACAAAGAGTCAGGCATAACTAATCAACTAAACAACAACAAACTTGTATTAGAAGAATGATGAAGGAGAGAGGGAGAGAAGGAAGTAGGGGGAGAAGTAAGGAAGGAAGAAGGAAAGAAAAAGGAATAAGGAAAGGAAGGAAATAAAGTAGCAAGGAAGTAAGAAAAGGAAAGTAGGAAGGAAGGAAGGAAGGAAGAAAAGGAAGGAAGCAAGGAAGGGAGGGAGGGAGGTAAGAAGGGAGGAGAAAAGGAGAAAGGAAGGAAGGTAGCATTTATTAAACTCTTACTCTTTTGACAGGGACTATGCTAAAAACTGGGATTACAAGCAAAATAAAGTTTTTTGCCTTCAAGGAGTTTACATTCTAATGGGAGAAGGCAATACACAAAAGGGAGCTGAAAAAGACTGGAAAGAGAGGACATAGGCAGAAACTTAGGAAGGGAGACTAATCAGGATTCTTCTGCAATAGTTCAGGCAGGAGGTAAGGAACGCCTTCACTAAATTTTTGATTAGTGGCTGTGTGATTATACAGAATGGGACATATATAAGATGAAAGTTAGGGTCATAAAGAAATATTCAATATGGTTCTCTAATTTTTACACTGAATGTTACTATTTTATAGTCCAGTAGGCAATAGGTGGAAATATGGAAAAATATATCTCAATCTTGTCCAATATGGAGCAGAAAAATTTTCATAGGGTATCAATCCTAATTTTCATGGGGACTTTATGTCTATTCATGGTCTCTTCCCTTGAAAATAGGCAGTGATATTATTTAAAATATGCTTCTGTTGCTCCACTCCACACCTCTAAGGCCTGACAATCTTTAGCAGACAATGTAGAGGTGGACAGGAAAAGGCTTATATCTGCCCTAAGTCCTTATTCTTCACTCAATCATCCCGTATCACTGAATTAAAAAAAAACCTGAAAAACCTTTTTAAATTCTTGAATTCCATTAACAAATTCTGTAATTCTTTTTCATTAAAAATTATTACTTCTTACAGAACAAGATAACACTAGATTGAGCCACAATTTAAAACACTTAGATTTTTTTCCTATAAAGCCAAGAAGCAATTCAGGAAAATATTAGACCTGCAATAATTTTTCGTAGTTAGGAGAGATAAACAGAGGATACATTTTTAGTGAAAATTCAAGCATATTTTTGAGACTGTAAGCCTTCAATTTAAAAGTAAAATTCAGTAACAGACTATGTAAAATAATTATGTAAATCTATTTTAAGGAGAAGAATGTACAAAATGTGATATATCAGTACCCAACTAGCACTTACTCATTTTTCATTTTTATATGGTGAATCATTTTGATATACACTTCAAATATGGTTTCCTTACCATGTGGTGGAACAAATACTGGACTTAATTTCAGAATACCTGAAGCTTTGACAAGTGTTTGTGAGGTTGTAGGGGAGCATGCATATATCTGAGGAAAGTGTCAGAAAACCTGGAATCCAGACATGATTCCCCTTCTCTCCCTCCTGCTACTTAACTATGTTGTGATTTAAATTAAGGTAAATTTGAGGCCTAAAGTCCCAAGCACATTCAATTTATTGGTAAGCCTAGCAATTATCCAGAAAAGGGATCACTAACCTTGTAAGTCACTCAAAAGACCATGAGAAAGGGTTTATTCATCTTGTAGTTTTGGGAAGAAGAAGAAAACAACCAGAAGCATATAAAAATACAATTGTTAACAAAGTCTGAAATATTATAGATGACAGAAAAATATGATTGGATGGAATTCAGGAATGTAAGTCTAGCACAACCCCCCTTTCCATCTTGTTACTATGGAAAGCTCATTAGTAGTGTCCACCTGCATGGTTATTTAGAGTCACAGCAATCACAGTCCAGACTTTCTTGAAGGACAGCCAGTTTTTCAGAGAAAACAGACTTCCTGGAGCTCACCTGAATTTTGCAAGACTTGTTATAAGATAACTGATCTTTCTTAGTTGTAAATGGGCAGTAAGATGTGTAGAGAAAAAGAGATTTCTTCAAATTATGGTGAATATGGGATGACTTAGCACAAAGAGGAAAGCCATACTTCTGAACTTAACTCAATGGCAAAGAAACATGGCTTAGGGAATTTTTACAATTATTAGGGGTGATACAGAATAGAATTACAAAACTGAATCAGAATCAATTTGATTACGTCAACTACCTATGTGACCCTGGAGAAGTCACTTCCCTGCTCTAAGGTTCAATTTTCTCATTTGTATATATGAATGTATTTTAACAGGTAGTTTTTTTTCATATTTCTTCCCTTTTGGCCTAGCCATATCAAAGCTAAAACTATATTATAAAGCAGCAATCATCAAAATTATCAGGTACTGGCAAAGAAACAGAGTGGTGGATCAATACAATGAATTAGGTTAACAAGATACAGTAGCAAACAACAATAGTAATCTACTCTTTGATAAACCCAAAGACACCAGCTTCTGGCATGAGAACTCATGATTTGCCAAAAAAATTCTGGGAAAACTGGAAAATAGTATGGCAGAAACTAGGCATAAATTAAAAGTTAAAAACTCTGAAATACCACCTCTCATCTCTCAGATTGGCTAATATGACAGACAAGGAAAATAATAAATGTTGGAGATGTGAGGAAATTGAAATGCATGCACCGTTGGTGGAGTTGTGATCTGCTGCAACCATTCAGGAGAGTAATTTGGAACTATGCCCAAAGGGCAATCAAACTATGTATACGTTTTGATCCAGTGATACCAGTATTGAGTCTGTATACCAAAGAGATTACAAAAAAGCACCTACATGTATAAAACTATTTATCACAGCTCTTTCTGCAGTGCCTGATAAAGTTGTGCCACATGATTTCGATGAAATATAATGGCGCTATAAGAAATGATGAACTAGATGCCTTCAGAAAAACCTGGAAAGGTTTATATGAACTGATAAAAAGTGAAGCTAGCGGAACTAGAAATACCTCCTACTCGGCATCAGCAACATTGTGCAACTATCTACTATGATGGATTTAGCTCTTCCCAGCAATGCAATCCAAGACAATTCCAAAAGACTCATGATGGAAAATGATGTCTACATTGAGATTAAAAATTGATGGAGTCTGAATGTAGATCAAACCATATTATTTTGAGTTTTTTTCTAGTTTTTTTTCTTTCATTCTATTCCTTCTTTCATAATATGACTTATATAGAAATATGTTTTATATGAATACATATATTCATATACATATATATGTGTATATATACATATATGTGTGCATGTATAAATATATAGATTTTCCTGTATCAAAGTGTTTGCCATCCTAGGCAAGAGAGAGAAAGATGAGAGGGAGGGAGAAAATTTGAAACTAAAAATTTTATTTAAAAATTTTAAAAACTGCCTTTACATGTAATTGTAAAAAATAAAATACTATTTAAAAACAACAAAAAAAAAAGATTTCTTCCTTTTATGGTATCCATAACTTTATAACCTATTATAACTAAAATAGAGATATAGGGCCATAGTCCATATCCCTCAGAGTATAGAACTTAACAACTGAAACAATCTAAATATTAATATAATTCAGTTTGGCAAACTTAAACATACAAATACTCTCAATACACTTAAAATATTTTGACAGAGGCTTGGGCTATACTTATATGCAAAGATGCAAAAACAAAAACAGAACAGGAAATCCTTAAATCAAATATAATTTATAGTGAGGATAGTTCCCAGGCAGTGTTGGGGTCATAAATTGCAGGTTGATTTTTTTCTTCTTAATTTGTCTCCCTAAACAGTAAAAGCACAATAATTCTTTCCACACTACAATTCTTCCATCTCACATAAGCCTAATTTATAATCTTCTGATGTTTTTGTCAAGCACATTTTTCATTCCACTCCATTTTCTACATTAGCATATACCTTATTGCCCCCAATAAGATCCTTTGGGTCAGGGTCTTTGTTTTCTTTAATATCTATCTCAAGTATCCGGAGTAATGTTTTGTGTATAGTAGGTGTTTAACGTATATTTGCTGAAAAGGTCAAGATCACAGGGCCTCCAGCTCTTAGCATAATGCCTAAAACAAAACTAACAGTTGATTACTTGGTCTTATAGGAAGTTATAGCCATTTTTGTTCATTTTCTTTTATTTTCAGGCAAATTCCCATGTGATTTTAAGTATGACAGCATATCTAAATCTTACTGCCACAAAGCAGATTGTTCGTATTCCAGATGCAGCAAAAAGCTTGATGAAAGTGAGTTGAACAATGTACTATTTTTCCTTTGTCTCAAGGTGCTTTCATTCTATTTTTAAAAATGCATTCAGATAAGAGAGAATCGGCTGCTGGACAGTTAGTAGAACGTTGGGCCTGGAATCAGAAAGACCTGATTTGAATTGAACCTCAGAGCCTTTTAGCTATGTTGTCTTGGTTAATTCACTTAACCTTGGTTTGCCTCAGTTTCCTCAATTATAAAATAGGTGTAATACTAGCATCTACTTCATAGACTTATGATGAGAATCAAATGATAAAATATTTGTAAAAAAAATTGTTCAACGTAATGCCTGGCCCATAGCAAAATAAGAGATGCTGGATAAATGCTTATTGTCTTCCCCATATAGATAAGGATATCCAAAATATGGTTAGCATGAAGGTGAATTCAACTGACGGAAGGGAGACACATTAACAGTTGGTAGTTGTGGTGGCAGCATAGGATCAGGAATGGCATTTTACTCCAATCATTCGTATATAGCTAGAACTTTGGGGAGATAGAATTAAGGAGGGAAGGCCTTCTACAGAAAGCGTGGAGTCAGGAGACAGAATGAATGTCTTGCACAGGGAAAAGAAAGTTTTAGTAGTATTGTAAATAAGAACTAATATTTGTATAGTGTTTTAAGGTATGTAAAATTATTTACATATAATATTACATTTGAAATCTGTGTTGTAGGTGCTAATGCTTACATTTTACAGATGAGGATCCTTAGACTGAAAGAGATTAAGATTCACACAACTAGTCAATTTCTGCAATAGGATTTAAGCCCAGTTTTTTTTTTTTTTCTGATGCCCAGTACAGTGCTGTATCCATTATGCCATGCTGTTTACATAAGTTGTGAGGGTATCTATCCTTTTATTCAGCTGCATTATCTGGGCATGCTATAGCTGTCATAAATGATTCATTGAGTAGCTTTGTCAATGCTACAATATATTACTATTCAAAGACCTCTGATTACATCTGGATGGGTATTTATACTTACATAGATCACAGCTCTTCTGTGATCCAGTAGCTAGTATTTAAGAATTGTAGAGGAGGGAGGAAACACCATGCAACCAAAGTGGTGATAAATTTGGTGAGACTTTTTGGGGGGTGGGAGAGAGAAGTAAATGGAGATGCTAGATCTTTGATTTTATTGTTGGAGGGAGATCCTACTGGTTAAATTCCTTCTGCCTCCATTATTATGAAACTCATAGTTTATAAATTATGGTTAAAGAGGAAATAAGGGAGAAAGGAATAAAGAAAGAAACAAATAAATGAATAAATAAATGTGTGTGTACACATATATACACAAATACACATACATAGATATTTTGAGCCCCAGGAACCCCACAAACTCCAATTTGAAAGAGCATGTTTTAAGAAAGAGACAAAATTAGGGGTTATGTGTCCACAGTTAATTTCTCTCAAGCTGGCTTGACATGCATTGAATGGGAGTTACAATGCAAAACCAGGCCCCCTAAGGGGGACCAGTTAAGAACTAGCTCTCTTTGAGATTTGGGGATACAGGTTACATGACCTTCCAAGAGGAAGTGTTCCCAAGGGATGCCAATCAACTCTGATTGGTTGGCATGATGGAAGATGGGCTATATTAAAATGAGGTCTTGAGTGTGTGACTTTTTTCACTTAATCCTGATCAAAGAGACCTCAATTTCCTTATCACTTGTCTAAAAAATTTAGGGAAGAATCAACATTTTCCCCAGAACAGTCTAGGCAACATAATGAGCAGGAATAGACCCATTTAGATTAGATTGTAAAGTACTTCTGAAGGACTGAACTTTGAAAGAAAGGTGGATGGGGAAGCTCTGATTTTCCAACATCATTTCTAAGAAAAATCATTTTTCATGTACCATGTGCCTTTGATTGAGTCTTGCCTTTGTTTGAATCAGGAGTGTTTGATTGAATCAAAATTCCTTGACTGGAAACAGTATATATACTCTGAGATTAGCTTGCTTTGGGGCTCAGTTGGAAGAATATGTATGTGATTTGGCCAGAAGAGACTCTGGGGAGCCATTAAGGTGTCCCCTGGCTTTGAAACCTCAAATATTGATGCTTCTGTCTCTGGTAACTATGTTTATATTGCTATGGTCAGACAGTTAGAAGACTGTCTGTTGATTTGTGTTATTTTCTCTGTTTGTAATTTCTGTTTGTATTTGCTCTGAAGTTCAGAATGCTGACTTTGTCCCCTGAACTAGGTGAATGATGTATGTATATTTAATTAAAGTAAGATTGTAAATGCTTTAATGTTGGTTTGCTTTAGAAAATCAAATGAAAGAATCTGTGCTAGCAGCCCTCTTATGTGCTGGTGTTATTGATCTTGCACCTCCACAGTAGCTGCAAGAAACATTGCTGTTACACCCTTGAACACATATTTATTTTTTTTCTTCCCATGTAAGATTAAGTGGGTTCTATAGATAAATAATGTGGCTTATGTGTAGTAAGGAAAAATGTGATCTGAAGTCTAGCTTGCTATTCTGAACAGGTAGAGAGGTAACAGTTATGTCTGAAATGCCAGCACTATAGGTGGGGAAAGGCAGATAGGTTCCAGTAGTACTGCTGAGATTTAGGGGTGCTCAGGACCACAAAATACCAACCAGCAAATGAATTTGACTCAAGAAAAACAAAGCTTATTAAAGATTCACCATTTTAGGTAGAATCTTAAGATATCTGAGTATTTGTATTGCTAATACCACCAGGCCAGATTGAATCTGCTGAGCTATATTGAATCTGAGCACCTTCTTGGAGGCAAGATGGATCTTATATACAGGAAGATTGTGGGAGGGATCTAGAGGTGGTTCTGGGGTGATTGGAGGCATGGTTTAGGGATAGTCCTGAGGAAGAGTCTAAGGAGCATCTTGATCGGACTGGTGTGACTAGAGGTCAGACTCTGGGAAATAAGAAAATGAGATTTTGATAGGATCTAGGGTGAGAAGTAGATGGACAATGGAGGGCTAGACTAGGTTAAGAGTAACTAGAGATTTCGGCCTAGCAATAATGAGAGGCTTATTGCCTCAGGCAAATGCCTCATCAAGTGGGAAGACTGAAGGAGAATTCAAGGGGGCTTCCAGAATCTATACCCCATCAGTACCACTTTAGTCCGGGCACTTTTTCCTCCAGTCTCTGAGTGTTGGGATAGAGTTATATCCACTCCTTCCCATCAAATGTTGGCAGTAAAGGAAATTATAAATTCACAATCAAAATAAGACAATTCTTTTCCTGGTCACACTTAAATGAGGAGAATAGCCTAAAGTTTGTCCTCCAGCTTGGCCCTTTTCCACCAAATTCTGGTTAAAAGAAGACCATCACAAATAGCAAAGTATAAGTAAATCCATTTACCTAAGTAAACAACAAATAGAGGTCAAGTAAACTATACACATGGTATTGAGGTACATTTAATACAATTTTATATCATTTTTGTAATTTCAATAAGATCCAGAGCTTGAATTAATGATCAGTTGGAAGAAGAGCCTGGACATGGGCTTATTCGTTCTCTAAAGTTTGCTCAGGAAATACCCTTTTCTCTGTCAACAAGGCCAGATCAGACTGATCTAAGGACATTCTTTCCCTGTTAGCCATTAAAAGATGAGACCCCAATCCTGAGAGAGACTACCTTGCTTAATATTCTGCAGGTATATACTTTAACTGACCTTTGTCAACACTCTTGTATTTACAAACCTATTCTATTAAGGAAAATCTTTGTATTGTGGTTAAACATACATGGGGATCATGAAATTGAGTAACATGCTGAAATGTGATTGTTTTAAAAAAACATAAAACCTGTTCATGTTTCTGTACAAGTCAGTCAGACTCTTTTTGTCTCAATTCATGATCATGTCGGTCTGCTATGCTTAAAGCGAAAGAATAAATAAATAATATGAATTTTTCTGTCACCTAGCTCTGTTTGCGTCCTTTAACCAACTCTCAGGTTTAACAGTATATAATATATCAAATTATACATAAGAATGAATGAGCTAAGATCCCATATCAAAAAAGAGAGAACAATTTCATCCCAAAGAAGTACATTCTCATCAATCTCTATAACTTCAAACAAGTCTAGAAACACAATGAAGTAAGCTTTTCCATGTGATGGGATTTGGGCTCTGGTAACTCCCTTGAAAGCTTCTTGAATCTTTCCACTTGATCTGGCATTTGCCTGATGCCATAAGCCTTCCTTTATCCCAAGGCACAAATGTCTATCCCCCTTAACTTAGCCTAATCCTCCGTTTTCTGTTATCTCCAAGTAACCTTCAGCTACTTCCCACCCTTAATCTCATCAAAATGCCCCCTTTTTGGTGTCTGACTTCCAGTTACCTCAGCTACTGGCCACTCCCATCAAGATCCTCCCTAAACTCCTCCTCCCATCACCCCAGACTACTTGGAAAACCCTAAATCCCTCCTACAGTCTTTTTGTATATAAATCCACCTTGCCTCCATGAAGGCACTCAGAATCTGGCCTGCCAGCATTAGCAATACAAATGCTCAGATTCCTTATCTTGGAAGCTCAGAGCTTCCCCTTCCCCCTTTCTTTCAAAGTTCAGTCTTTCTTCAGAAGAACTTTAAGATATAATCTAAATGGGTCTATTGCTACCCATTCTGTTGCCCAGAAAGGTCTTGAAAAACCCTATTGTTAAGACAAGTGATATGGAAATTGAGGTCTCTTTGATCAGAATTAAGTGCCCTAAGTCACATACTCAAGACATTTTAATATAGCCTACCTCCTATCCTGTTGAACAATCCGAGTTAATTGGCATTCCTGGACAATACCAACTCTTCAAAGGGTATATAATCTGTACTCCAAAATCAAACTAGTTTTGTTTTGCACTGTAACTCCCATGCAATGCATGTCATGCCAGCTTGAGACACAGCACCCCAATTTCATTTGTCTCTTTCTTAGAACAGATCTTTTCAAATTGGGGTTTGTGGGATTCATACCATATACAAAGATCATTTGTTTAAATGACTTGCCTTGTTCATGTTGCATTAATTTTAGAAAGACTACAATGATATGGAACATTCCAAAACACAATAGGAGATGAATTTTAGAACTAAATAAGTACTAATTTAAACAAACTTAAATGTGATGAAAAATATAAAACATTCACCTATGAGTACTGCCACAGAGAGAACTATGAACTTCTAGGGAGAAGAGGAAAAGTTCTGAGAGTCCTTGGTACTAGGGTGCATTGGCAATCAAAATGGGCTCTTAGCACTTAATTCCACCAAGTGCCCTTGAAGAGTTTGGCCTTTATTTCCTTGATTAAATTAGGAGTCCTCGATGACCTCCTTGTCACAAGAGAAAGCCTAGGTTACATGGGTTTGAGTGACATGTTTGTGACATCAGAGGCTTTTAGACCATGTAGGTTTAAGTCATGTTTTTGTGAAGATTTCAGGTCACGTGGGTGAGTTGCATGTGTGACTCACCCTTGACCCTGAAAAAAATATAAAACCAGAACTTGGCTTTCTCTTTTTTGGAGCTCTGACCCACAGCAGGAATATGGCGTGACTCTGGGCCAGCACTTGTTGAGCTCCAGGCTGAACTCACATGTTGATAACTATGAATTGTATTTGGTCTGTCTGTCAATGTTTGTAATTTGTTTGTATTTGCTCTGAAGTTCAGGGTGCTGGCTTTTTCCTCTGAACTCAGTGAATGATATTTGTATGCTGAATTAAAGTAAGACTGTTAACCCCTTAATGTTGCTTTCCTTAGTAAAGCAGATCAAAAGAACCTGGGCTTGCAGCATTCTGTGAGCTGGTTGTTGTTGGTTTCACACTCCCACAGCAGCTGCTAGCCAGATTGTTGAAATGTAGGGTGCAGGGAGAGCTATTTTTTTGTTGTTGCTGTTGTCGTTGTTGTTCTTGAAAATTCTCAAAGACTCTTTGTAATGTTGTAAAGATACTCACACTGTCCAGTAATAAATGATACTCTTTGGGAAGCCAGGAATATTTTAATTATATTTTACATTTATTTGGTCTGAATAAATAGCTATGTCCCCTGAACAGAGTAAGGGGAGTACAAGGACTCAGATGGATGCCAGTCCTTTTATTCATCCCCAACTGGAATCTCCCACCAAGCTCTTCACTGGCCAGCTGCAATGCCCTGACTGCCTACTTCATGCCCTCCTCAAATGGCTCATTTGAGCATTCATATAAGACTCTAATCTTTCACCCAACCAGAAGCCTGGTCTCTGCTAGATCACAGCTCTGTTTGGAACCCGTTACATTCTGCTAAAACTGGGGGGAAGGTGGAGAGAGAAGTATACTTTCAACTGTCTGGAAACAAAACTGCTTCCACCATTTCTCACAATTTCCACCTCTTCTTTTATTCAAATTTTTGTTTCTACATCTTTAATACTCCCTTACTCTCTTTCTCATCTGATATTTTCCCTTTAACCATCACCCTTACCTAAACATGGGATGGGGAAAAGGTTGATCAACACTTTGACAAAACAAAGGGGGCTGTCGCTTTGAAACAGATATAGAGACCCAGAAGAAAACAATAGTGCAATTGTCCCTTTAAGATTCCCATACAAGGCAGAGCCAAAATGGTAGCTGGAAAAGAGGGATTAGGGTGAATTCCGCCACCCCCCCAGGTCCCTCTAAAAGCCTATAAAAATGGCTCCGAACAAATTTTAGATTTGCAGAACCAACTAAATAACAGAGAAGCAGGGTTCCAGTCCAGGACAGATTGGATGGTCACTGGGAAGGGTCTAGTGCACAGAGCTGGGAGCAGAGCCCAGCGTGGTCTTCGCCAGGACCAACCAGACTGGGAGAGAGGCAGAACAGGCCCTAGTGCCTTGAATCAGTGAGCAGTGGCTGTTACCAGACTTCTCAACCAACAGACTCCAAAGACAACAAAGAAGGTTAGTGGGAAAAGCTGTGGGGACAGAGTGAAAGGAGTTCATGGTTCGGCCACCATCCCAAGAGCAGCAGAGGTGGTGCAGCTCTGAGGACAGAACTACAGCTGCAGTAGCTTCTGGCCCCAGGTCCACTGGTGGGAGGAATTAAACGACCCATCAGAGCAGGAGTGCACAGCCTGCTTAGTATCCGAGTTGTGGTCTAGGTTGACAGTTCTTGGGGAAGGAGGAGCACTGGTGTGGCAGAGCTTGCTGTGCAGAAATAGCTCGGAAAACAACAGCAGAACCCCTCAGCTTGGAACAAAGTACTCTCTACTCTACAAGCAATCATACCCTGACAAAAAATTCAAGGGTCAAGTAAGTTGGTTGGGAACATGACCACTGAACCCCTAAAGTGATCATCTTGTTATCGTACAGAAGATCCCTTTTATTTTTGCAGTTTTAAAACACTTTTCTTGATGTAAGATAAATTGAGTTTAATGCAAGCATACAGATTTTTAACCTTTAGGACCTAATTTAACCTTAATTCAGAGCCTTCAGCTTTCTTCTCCCTATCAGCCTTCTCTTCCTCTCAGCTGCTTTGGCTATGATTCCTTAAACAGTTCTAAAAGCTGTTGGCTTTTCACAATTCAGTTTCTAGTCTTGTATTCCAACTTGGCCAATGTTGGAACCAAAAAGAATCTTAATCTCCCACTAAAAACCTAAAAAAAATGGGAGTTCTTTCCCAATCTTAAAACCCAAAGTTAAGTTAAATGACTAACAATTTTCATACTAAGGGAGCTTATCCCATTCACCCAACCTCAGTTTTCTTTCTCCACAGCCTTCCAGAGATCTCTTTCTTTTGCTAATTAATTCCTTTTAACCTCTCAGTTCCTAGAGTTAAAAACTTCTACAGGAACATAAAACATAAAACTTTTCTTAAACTCACAGACATGACATTAGATGAGACATTGCACACAATTTAGAATTCGATTTCAGACCCATCCCCAGCTTTAAACTAAATATCAAACATTTCATGCTTCACATCTCCAAATCACCTCGCTGCTGTGTGTTCCCAACACACAAACCTTCTCCTTTTCATGAAGCAGTGAAAGGTTTTGAAATGCAAATCAATCTACCTCTCCCTGAGAGAGAATTTTTACCACCCACAAGCTTCCACATCCTTTTCCTCGGCCAAGCCACTGTTTTCCCAGTTTGCCAGCATTTTTCTTCATGGACTATGCAGAAAAATGCTAGGAGAAATTCGTTCTCCCCATCCTCGGTCAAATATTCCGAGAGCTCTTTTTCCTGTCCCAAGCAAATCTTATGTATCAACCTAGAGTGAACCCAGACATGACAAAGCAGTACTTTAGATCCCAAATTGTTCCTGCCTTTCTCAAGTACCTGACTTAGGCTGTCTATGGCCATTTTCCTTCACTTTTTTTTTCCTTTATCTTCCTGGGTTCCCATGAATTCCAGAAAAATACTCCAGGGAAGTTAGCAGTCTGAAAAAGGGAAATTTCCACCATGGATGCTAGGGCCCACTGGAAAACAGCAGGAGTGCCTTCTCATTCTCCAGGAAACAAATTCCTTTTTGTGAAGCTATATTATCCTGGATGGGACCCCAAATTATTGTTATAAATATATTCACATTGTCTAAGAACAAACTATTTATTGGGAAGCCAGGATTATTTTAATTACATTTTACATTTATTCTTTATGAATAAATGGATATGTCCCCTGAACACACTGAGGGGAGCACAAGGACTCAGATGGATGCCAGTCCTCCCCAATTCGAATCTCCCACCAGGCTCTTCACTGGCCAGATGCAACCCCCTGACTGCCTGCATCATGCCCTCCTCAAATGGCTCATTTAAGTATGCCTTTTACTTTTACATAACCTTTTACTCTACTAGAAGCCTGGTCTCTCCTAGATCACAGTTCTGATTAGAAGTGGTTCTAATCAGTCACCTGACTTACATTCTGCTAAAGCTGGGGGTGGGGGGAGCAGAGAGAGGGATACTTTCAATGCTGTGGAATCAAAACTGCTTCCACCATTTCTCACAGTAACACCATAGAGGAAAACCAATGATGAAGTAAATTTTCACTTTGGTGCAGCAAGGTTTGCTGCAACACAAGTCTTTCAAATAGGACATATGTGGAGAATGTATGACAGCAGGAGCACCAAGCAGATGCTATGTGTTGAGTAGCCATAAGCTGAGTAGGCAGGAGAGAGCTCTTAAGGACTCACTGAAGCACAACATTCCAATAATGTGGCATAGCTGTGGATGGCTGGGAAGCAACAGTGACAGAGATGGATTGGGATCGCTCTTTTCTAGTCTAGGTAGTATCCAGTTAGGGAACAAAAAGCAGAATGGAAAAGAACAGTAGCCACAAACCATGCATACATACATTAAGAATAGACAAATTACAATATTGGTTTTGCATCAGCAAGATATTTAATCTATTCCTATCCCTGAAGATAACAGCAAAGTTTCTGGTTTTATGTTTATTTACTCAATAAGCCACACTTCTTGTTAGACACTGCTGGCAAATCAAAAAAATTTATTGAACATTCCAGAGGGCATCCACTGACCAGACCCTCCCAGAATCCCAGCTTGAGAGGAGTAAGAGCCTCTTGCTAACAGAAAATTGGGTTCCCAAGTGAACCCTTTCCTACACAGCAGAGGGACTTAATCCTGCCCAACTAGAGGTAGCTAAGTGGCACAATGAATAGAACACTGGTCTTAGAATGAAGACTGATGAGTTCAGGGTGCACCCCAAGAATGTTGGGGTGCCACCTGAAATGATGAGGAATAGATGTGAGGGTCTTATCATCCTGAAAGAATTCACTCAGACAGTCTCCGAGTAAGCGAAAGGCATTTATTGGGATGTCACACCCAAGCGGTCCATGTTCTCACATGAGAGTAGCAGATCATAGGCTCTATTCCCCCAAGGGAGGAGAGAGAAGTCCCTGCCTCCCATAGGAGGCAAGGGCAGTTATTGGGGTTAGCTGCCTAGTTTAAATATAATTTTATCGAATAGGGGGAAAGGGGTCAAGAGAATGGGAGAAGCAAGTCTTTATCATACAGATGAGTAAAGAGAATAAGAAAGGGGAAGGGAAGAGTTGTCTTGGAATAGGGGTTGCTTTGTGAAAGCACGAGGTTAAGTCTAAGGTGGGAGGCTTCAATGCATAGTCTTCTTTGATCACCTTTCTGGCTGGTCACACGCTGCATCTTATCTCATATCTCATATCCTGCATCCTGCTTTCTCTGTCTGCCTCAAGCACTCTTTTCTATCTCATCAAAAAAGACAAAAACTTTAAATCTGTCCTCAGACATTTACAATGTATGTGACCCTGGACAGGTCATGTACCCTTTATTTGACTGTTTTTTTCAGTTGTAAAATGGGATAGTAATAACACCTACTTCCTAGAATTGATATGAAGATCAAATGAGATAACATTTGTAAAAGCACTTGCAAATTGTAAGTACTTAACAAAGGCTTATTTCTTTGCTTCTTACTCCCAAGGCTGACTCAATTCTTTTGAGAAAATTGTATAGCTTGCCATGTCCTAAGTGAATAAGTACTCCTATTTTAAAATCCTTGCTAGAGGTAATACCATATGCTCCTCAACACCAAGTAAGCAAAGCTAAATAGGTCCACTATTTATCTTCTGGGCTCGTAGAGTCAAAGATTTAGAACTCTAAGTGTCCTCTGGAGACATGTAGTCCAACTTTTTCATTTTACAAGTTAGTAAGTTTTTCCAACGTTAACAGGTAATTAGTAACAGAGACAGTATTTGAACCCAGGTTTTCTGACTCCAGGTCTAGTGCTTTTCCTCTTGCACCATAAGAGTCCACTTTATTTCTCTCAGACAGGTTTAAGAACTGCCCTTTTCATCCATCATTGGCGCATGCTTTCGTTTGAGGGCCTTCTGCCCCAATTGCCTGTGAAACCTCCCCTTATGTCTTGAACTTGTCAAGTCTTCTAAATCTGCCCTGCCTTTTGACCCCATAAATTTGCAATATTTTCCAATATGCCTCCTGATACAGATTGCAAACTACACATGTCAGAGAACTGTAAAATCAACATGTCCAAAACTAACTGCCTTACCCTTCCTCCTTTTCTCCCTCCCTCCCCAAGCTTTCCTCTTCCAAAAGTTCCCTCTTTCTATCAATGTCACCACCAATTTTTCAGTCTCATGCATGTATCTCTCTGACGTTATACTCACCTTCTCTGTCTCTTACTCCACATATTAAATCAATTTCCAAGTCATATGTGTCTATTCATCTCTCATACATGACATCTTCCCTCTACTTATGCAGCTGCCATCTTAGTTCAAGTCTTCATTGTCTCTCCAAGATTACTGCAACAGTTCCATTACTTGTTGTCATGCCACAGGTCTCTTACCACTCCAGGTCATCCTACATAGTGATTTCAAAGTAATTATTCTTAAAAGTACATTCAATCAAATGAAACCCCTTCTTGACCTTCTCTAGTGCTTCTCTATTACCTCTAGGATAAAATATCACTTTTTTGTTAGTTTTTATAACATATTTCTAGGACATTATGGACATTGCTCTCCTCATACACTGCAATACAGGCAAGCTCTGTTTCTATTGTTCCCTCACTCATGATATTCAATCTTCCATCTACATATTTTTCATTGTCCATTATCACATGGCTGGAATGCACTCTTTCCTTACCTCTTCTTCCCACAATTCACCTCTTCCTTTGGGTCACAGCTAAAACACTCAGTCAGTGCTTTATAGCAATAGCTAGGTGGAGCACTGGATAGTGAAGGCAGGAAGATCTAAGTTCCAATTTGGCCTCAAAAATTTACTAATCATATGACCCTGGAAAAGTCGTTTAACTTTGATCTGACTCACTTTCCTCAACTATAATTTAAGGATAATAATAGCACTTGTCTCTTAGTTTGTTGTAATTATCAAATGGCATAATATACGAACAGCACTTAGTACAGAACCTGGCATATAGTAGGCACTTAATAAATTCCTTCCTACTAAATGATTGATTGGCTACACAAATTATCGAGGAGGTATATAAAGATATAAATTGTTAACAGAAGCTATGTGGCATAGTACTTAGATCATTGGGTTTGGGACCAGGAAGAACTTAGTTTGACTCTTGCCTCAAACATTTCCTTGCTTTGTAAACTTTGGGCAAATCACTTACCTGTGCTTCAGGTTCTGGTGCCTCAGTTTCTTCATCTGTAAAATGATGGGGTTGGGAATGTTGGATTTTATCACCCTTTCAGCTTTAAAACCATGATTCTGTGAGACATTCAAAGGTAAACATAATGAAATTTATGAACCCAGATGATTTTGTCCTTTTTTATGTTGAAGGTTATGAATTTATTTCGGTGGTGCTGCCCATCTTTGAAACATCTTTGTCATTCCTCTCTGAAAATGCCTGCAGAGATAGCTTACAAGCTACAAGAGAAAAGAAGTCTCATTACTTCTTAGACAAGTGCCTCATTTTTAACCTGAAACAAGATTCCCTAGATTGATCACCCACATTATTCACTAGAATTGGCTTTAGATGACTTTCAGCTGCTTTCAAAAATCAAATCTTCCTTAAAGGCTGGAGATTTGCTACTATTAAAGATATTCATGATAAAGCACTGTAGTTATTAATGGTCAAAAGGCAATTCCAAAAGAAGAATTCCATACCTATTTTGAAGAAGGGCAGCACCAACTGAATAAGTACACAGGCTTTCCAGGTGACTATTTTGAAGGACAAGTCTCATTTGAAAATGTAAGCTCTGGTCTGGTTACTTAAAATGAAAATCAATCTCATTACATTATTGTCACACCTCATATGCTAAACATTTAGCCATATGTGTGGTCCTTCCCTTACATATTTTGAAGGACAAATTTGTGAGTTCTTTTAAGTATAAATCCTGCAATAACACTATCTGGGGTTGTCCTGCCTTTGCAAATATTTGCCCTAATTTTTATTCAATAAGAAACGCTAACATTTGATTTCTCTTTTCTCCATCTTTCTTTTTTATCCCTTACAAACCAACATTAGAGATCTCAACCCCAAAACATCAATAAATGTTGAGTTCAATCACAATATCTGGAATTTTTTGTTTTCTTTTCTTTTTTCTTAAAGAGCTCATATTCTATTTTTATTTTTTTCATTTCATTTTTTCCAATAACATGCAAACAATTTAAGCATTTAAAAAATTGAGTTCTAAATTTTCTCCCTCCCCTTCCTCCCCCTTCATTGAAAGGTCAAGCAGTTTGAGATTTATAGTCAGGCAAAACATATTTCCACATTAGTTAGGTTGTGAAAGAAAACAGAAAAAAACGAAAGTTAAAAAAGGTATCCTTCAAAATGCATTCAGACTCCAATTCTTTCTCTGGAGAAGGACAATATTTTTCATGAGATCTTTGGAATTCCCCTGGATCATTATATTGCTAAGTATAGCTATAGTTCACAGTTGAACATCATACAACGTTACTTTAACTAGTACAATGTTCTCCTGGTTCACTTAGCATCAGTGAAGTAAATATTCTCAGGTTTTTCTGAAAGAATCTTTCCTCCTCATAATTTTTGTAGGATAATTCTGTCATAGTCACATATCCGAACATGTTCAGACATTCCCCAAATGATGTGCATCCCTTCAATTTCCAATTATTTGCCACCACAAAAAGGACTTCTATAAATATTTTCGTACATATGGGGTCTTTTCCTTAAAAAAAAAAACAAAAAAAAACTTTGAAATATAGACAGAGATAATGCTGGGTCAAACAGTACGCACAGTTTTATAGCCCTTTGGGCATAGTTCCAAATTGTCCTCCAGAGTGAATGGATCAAATTAGTGTCCCATTTTCCCCACCTCATCTCCAACTGCCATATTAGCTAATCTGCTAGGTCTCTTAGATTTTTTTTTAATTTGCATTTCTCTATTCAGTAGTGATTTAGAGCATTTTTATGGATAGCTCAGATTCCTTCATCTGAAAACTACCCATTCATATCTTTGGCCACTTATCAATTGGGGAATGACTTGTAATCTTAAAAAAAATGAGTCAGTTCCATGTATATTTGAGAGAGGAGGATTTTATCAGATACTTGCTTATAAAATTGTTTCCCAGCTTTCTGTTTTCTTTGAAATCTTGGTTGCAATGATTTCGTTTTTATGAAAACAACATTATAGTGTGTGAGGTGTTGGCCTTTACCTAGTATTTGCCAAATGAGCAGGAGAACTTTTCAGTGGAGCAGAGCACTCTGGCAGGGGCATGAGTGATTGTTTTGAGTTTCCTCAAGAGCAGAAGCATCAAGGGTAAAGTAATAATCCAAGTGAGATGGATTGGTAGAGGGAGCAAAAACTGGAGCCTTGTGAAAAAGAACTTTGAGGGACAAAAGCCTGTGGGATTGATGACCTAGCACTGGGTGCAATATTCTATTCATTTCATGATCTTGAAGCTGCTCTGCTTCTATTTCCCTTCAGTAGCCAGACTAGAATGTAACTTCCTTCCTTTTCATTTGAAATTTTAGGTACCAGCCTGGGAATTATGGTTTCTCCTCTTTTTCAGTACTCTTTATTTTAGTAGAGAAGAAGCTGGTTTTAAGGGTAATCCTGTTCTATAATTTTTTTCTTTTTTTTCTTCTGTTCTATAAAAATTCTTTTCTTTTTTTGTCTTCTGTTTTTGTTTTGTTTCTTCTTTTTCATGGTTCATTCCATCGTTTATAATTCTCCTTTACAACTTGACTATTGTGTAAATAAGTTTAATATGAAGGTCTCTGTAGAACCTGTATCAGATTACATGCCATTGGAGGGGGCAGAGGGGAGGAAAGGGAGAGGGAGAAAATTTGGAAATAAAAAAGGTGTGGAACTGAGTGTTGTAAATTAATAATAAAAATAAATAAATTAAAAAATAAAAATAAAATTATTTTCTAATTTGTGTTTAAGCAGTTCAAATTTATCTTCTCGGTTTGACAAGTCTCACTCATTTATGTGCTGTTGATTTGAATATTGCCTTATTTCAGATGTAGATCTTTAGGAGGAAGAAGCAGTATTTATATACTATTATACATAGACACAGCAAGTTTTGAGAGTGAGAATCTTAACAAATATGGTTATTAATATTTTTTGAAAACTTGAACAAAATGTTGGCACTTGTCTTTCTGTAACATTAATGTTAGTAACAGCTGCTGTGGAGGTGTGAAACCAACAACACCAGCACACAGGAGGGCTCCTATCACAGGTTCTTTGATCTGCTTTTCTGAAGGAAAGCAATTTAAATGGGTTTACGATCTCACTTTAATGAAACATGCATATATTATTCACTTAATTAAGGAGAAAAAGTGAGCACCCTGAACTTCAGAGAAAACATAAACAGACATTACAAGCAGAAATTGTATAAACAGAGAAAATAACACAAATCAGCAGACAGGGCTTCTAATTGTCTGTCCACAGCAATACATAAAGAGTGACCAGAGACAGAAGCACCAACATCTGGGTTTTCAAAGCCAGAGGGCTACTTAATGGTTACCTAGAGTCTCTTCTAGCCAAATCACATGAACACTTCCAATGAGTGAGCCCCAAAGCAAAATGCTAACCTCAGAGTATATACACACTTCTTCAGGGTCAGAGGGTGTGTCAGTACACAAAATGGCCTTTGTTTTCTTTGAGTGACTCAGTTTATCTCATTGAGCCTTGCTGGGTGCTGGGCCCCAAGCCCAGAGCCCAGAGCCCTGTTAGGTGTGGAACCTTGGTGAGGATTCTCTTTGAAATCATGAATTTTGCCCTCATAATACAGAGGGCATCACAACCATGTGACTCAAACTCATGTGACTTAGGCTTTCTTATGACTTAAGCAGGTCATTGTAACAATAATTTGGATAGCAGCTGTTGTGGGGGTGAAACACCGACACAAGATCACCAACAAGAAGCTTCCAGCAGAGGTTCTTTCATTTACTTTTTTAAGGAAAGCAACATTAAGGGGTTAACAATCTCACTATAATCAAACATACATATGTCATTCACTTATTTCAGGGGGAAAGCCAGCACGCTGAACTCCAGAGGAAATACAAATAGAAGTTACAAAAAGAAACTATCAACAAATCAAATGGCAATATTCAACAGACAGGCATTGTCTAATCCAGACATCACATAGTTGCCAAAAAGAGAAGCACCAATGGGTCTGGATTAGGAAAGCTGGGAGCGGGGGTGGGGTGGCAGCAATAACGACATCTTGCACAGAGTCTCAAGATTCCTTGCACGAGGGAGCTCCAAAGGCAAAATGCCAACCTCTGAGTTTATATACCCTATTCAGGGTCAAAGGGCATGACAACACACAACTCAAACCCATGTAAACTAGGCTTTTCCTTGAGGTAAACAGATCATCAAAGACTCCAGATCTCATCAAAGAAACAAAGGCCAGACTCATAAAGGATACTTGATTAAATAAGTACTCCAAAAAAGAAAACAGTGAAAATGTCCCATCTTAATTACTGATACAGTCATCAAAGACAGTTGATTCAATCAAAAACCCTTGGTTCAAACAAAGGCAGGACTCAATCAAAGTCACTTGATTGCCTTAATCCTGAGAAGTACTCCAAAAGAAAAAAAAACAGCAAAAAGTCTCACTTTGCTTGCCATTACAACTTCATACTTGAAGAGGACCAAGAATGGCACTATGTTGGGGTCAATGTGCAGTGTGTCTAGCTATGGCTGTTGAGATCAATAGGAGCTCAGAAGGCTCCACCATAGGTAAGGCACTATTGTTTATATGAATCCAGAACCAAAACTTTTTTTTTCCTTTTCTTTAGGTTGAAATGAAGTCACTGTGCCATTTTTCTTGCCAGACATAAGACTGCACACACACACACACACACACACACACACACACACACACACACACAGAGATTTTTCCTTTTTGTCTTTATCTACGATATTGTCTTCCTGACTTTTACATTCTTTCCTTCTTTTTTCCCTCTCTTTATAAATATAAATCCAACATCCACCTTTTCACTCTTTTACTCAATCTACTCCAATTGAGAAATAAAAAAATGAAAAAGAAATATTACAAACACATAGTGAAAACAAATACCCACATTGGCCACGTTTAAAAAATCCTGTTATACATTCTGATTCTAGTCATTGGTCATTACACAAATAAAGCATTGAGTACAATAGTATTACATGATATTTATATATCATATTGTTCATCTACTATCCAATTTACGACCACCTCCTTTGATACTTCAAGAAGTTGTACATATTGATGTTTAATCCTTAAGAATTCTTTTGTTTAGGAATAATCTCTCTATCAATTTATTATTCACCTTCTAATCCCCCCCTTTCTTTCTCCCCTTTATTTCCTATTTCCCAGTTGAGTAAAATGTATTTTCCACCCAGATCTCTGTTTGTTTGTATATTCTTTCTTTTGACTATTTCAGAAGACAGTGTATCTCAAGTGTCAGCTGTTCTCTTCATCCACTTCCTCCTTGTTTATATGGATGTCTACGTGTACCCTTTAGTTATGCAAGATCACCCTTCCTAACTTTTTTTTCATTTCCTCTGAAATTCTCCAACCACTCTGCCACAGTGTATTCTCCTTTCTCTTTTTATTCTTACAATCATCAGGAGATAACCCAACCACTCTTAAGCTTCATCTAATTGTCTTTCCTCTATGAACTCTAAAAACACATGTGTTATTTCCCCATACTTGATTTAAGCAATTTATCCTTGTTTAGTCTTTTATAATTTTTCATTCATTTTGACTTTGCTATTTTTCTTTTAAATGTGTTTCAACTGCAAATTTTCTCTGAAGCTTTAGTGTTTCCATCAGAAATACTTAAAAGTTATTTATTTCACAAAAGATCTATTTTTCTCTTTATCATTATACTCAGTTTTGGTGGGTGAGTTATTATTTACAGTAAGACCTTTACCTTTGCTTTCTAGAATATTGTGTTCCAAATTCTCCATTTCACTTTGGTGGTCACTGCTAAATCATATGTGATCTTGACTGTGTCTCCTTCTTTCATTTTCGCTGCTTGCAACATATTTTCTTGTATCTAGAAATTCTGGATTTTGACTACAATGTTCATGGATGAATTCTTTATTTTTTCTTCCTTAAGCCCTTGTTCTAAGAGATGTCACTGGTTTTCTTTTAAGGTGTCTTTAAATGTAATATCTAGGTTTTTTGTGGTTTTTTTATATATTTTTTGTCAAGGTGTTCAGGAAGTTCAATGATTCTTATTTTCTTTCTCTTCAATATGTTTTATATTTTAGTTGTTTTGATATGAGATAAATTGAACTTTCTTCACTTTTTCAGACTTTTAATTGTTTTTAACATTTCTTGTTGCTTCATGCAGCTTTTGCCTTCTATTTCATCTGTTCTAATTTAAGAGAGATTGTTGCTTGAGGAATGTTCTTTTGTACCAAGCTGTTAATTCGCTTTTCCAATTTTTCTGCCATTGCTCTCCTTTTTCCCCAATATTTTTTTTTCTTTGAGGACTCTCATTCTACTTGTAAAAAACACAAAAAACTCTTACCTTAACTCTTCCAGCAAGTCTACTTTTCTATCTGCCCAAGTTCTGTTTTTCTTTAAGGCACCCCTGCTATCATAATCTCTCATTATCCCAGGGCTCTTTTTGAGTTTGCCCGTTCTTCCAGCCTGATTTCTGACTTTGGACATGATTTTAGAGCTGGCCTTTGTCACGCTTATGTAAGTAAAGTCTTGAGTGGTGTTGTTGCTGCTGATATTGAGTGTTGTTTTATTCTTGGATTTCAGAGAAAGTCTGAGAGCTTACAAGCTCTCCATTTTCCCTAAGTGGTCTGATCCAGGGCAAAGTCTGATTTCTGCCCCCATCCCCTGAAATCTGCAAGTTCTTGTCCTGGGTTGTGGTCTAACAACATAGCATTTTATAGGTAAATTGGGTACATACAATCAATTTTAGATTAAATTCATTCCTTTCTGGACATTATTGGCTTAATAGTCTTGCAGTATTGTCAACATTTTCAGTGGTTCTATGTGAAAGAATAGATAGACTTTCACATATTTCATTTCTATGAGTGCCCTAATGTTTTAGATGCTCAGTAAGTTTTCATTCAGATTAAATGAAACTAGCAGAGAATCCAAAAAAAAAAAAGAAAAATAGAATTCAAAGTATAAAGATAATTATACCTGGGTTTTAAGTGGAGAATGAATTTAATAGAAAGCCTAAAATTTAAAAGTCATGAAAGTTCTTGCATGTGCATATTTCCAACTCACCCACAGAAAGGATATATGTAGGTCAAGTCTACACAGGGATACAGCAGTATTACGAGACATAAGAATGAAGATCGCCTTCATCTCAGTTTCAATTACAACTTAGAAAACCTCAGGTGATATGGTCTCAGGACCAGAACGATCCAAAAGATTGAGTATGTGGGGTTTCTTTGAAACAGTATTATCTTTTACTTAAGAATTGTTGAGTTTACTTCTGTAAACGATTTCTTACTTTCATGAAGAAATTACAAGGAATAAAGACATATAGGAAAAAAATTGTCATCTGTCTGTGCTGAAGTTTTACAAAGTGCTTCAACTATTATCTTCATCCTCACAAAGACCCACCAAGTAGGTGCTATTATCCCTCTCATTTTACAGATGAGGAAATTGATGCTGAGAGAGATCAAGCAACTTGCTTAGGGTCACATAATTAGTAAGTATCTGACATAGGGCTTGAGCTTAGGTCTTCCTGACTCCAAGTACAATGCTCTATCCACTGCATCAGATTCATCATTTAAACAACCTGCAGAATTTTCATATGTCTGGGCACTAATTTAGACCTAGAGGATATCAGAATTAACCAGACCACCGACCTTGCTTCTTGATTGATCCCAGCACACATTGTTAAAGGAAACAATAGATTTTTTTAGAAAGAATCTGCTATTTCCCATTCCATACCTTCGTCAACTGCCAACCAATGAGACAAGCAAGTTGGACTACTTGAAACAGCAATGTATATTAAGAGAGAGGGAAGAATTAGCATGTGCTAGCCAACTTAGTCCTTATTACCTTGATGAAAACCTAGCTTCAGAGCCAGGTGAGTAGACTAGGACACTTTCCCAAAGAGGTCACAACATAATATCTTCCTCAGAGCACACTCTAGTCTAGCCTCTGAAGCTATCATCAAGGTAACCCCTACAGAGAGAGTCGACTTCCCTTGTCATCACCACCACCAATTGCTGAACCACAAATAAGCAAATAAGTTCAAAATCTCCTCGGAATAGCAACCCTCCTAGGCCTCCTGTCCTGCTTTCAGACTGGCCCCCAAAGTCATGGTCTAAGAAATAATCTTTGTGGAGATTCAACATTGTAACTTCCTGTGCAGGTCCTATACAGGCTCCTGACTCCACACAAAAGGTTCAGAAAAAAAAATAAACATGCCTACAACAAAGTCTTTGGCATTGACAAATAGTTCAACTTCAGAAAAAAAAATATGGCTTTACTGATGTAAGTGTCAATTATTTTTCTTTTTATGTAAATTTCTTTTTATTTTATTTTCACAATTAATAAGCATAACCTTCTTTTCCTCTTAGCTCCTCCTCAATCGAAAAACAAAGAAACAAAACCAAAACATTGTAAATATAAATATGCATGGTCAAATAAAATGAATTTTCCATATTGCCCATCTACAAAAATCTTTGTCTCATTCCATACCCTTTGCATATCACCTATATCTCTGTCAGGAAGTAGATAGCATTCTTCATCATCATGTTTCTGGAATCATAGATGGTCAAAGAATTGATAAGAATCCTTTTTCTTCAAGTACTTTTTATTTAATATATTTAGTTTTCAGCATTGATTTTCACAAGACTTTGAATTATGAATTTTCTCCCCATTTCTACCCTCCCCCCCACTCCAAGATGGTGTATATTCTGGTGGCCCCATTCCCCAGTCAGTCTTCCCTTGTGTCCCTCCACTCCCTTCCATCCACTTTTCCCTTCCTATCTTGTAGGGCAAGATAAATTTCTATGCCCAATTGCCTTTGTATCTTATTTCCTCGTTGCATACAAAAACTTTTTTTTTCTGTTTTTTTTTTTAAATTAATTTATTTAACATATTTGGTTTTCAGCATTGATTTTCACAACAGTTTGAATTACAAATTTTCTCCCCATTTCTACCCTCCCCCCCACTCCAAGATGGCATATATTCTGGTTGCCCTGTTCCCCAGTCAGCCCTCCCCTCTATCACCCCAATCCCCTCTCATCCCCTTTTCCCTTCCTTTCTTGTAGGGCAAGATAAATTTCTACGCCCCATTGCCTGTGTATTTTATTTTTTAGTTGCATGCAAAAACTTTTTTTTTTGTTTTTGAACATCTGTTTTTAAAACTTTGAGTTCCAAAATCTCTCCCCTCTTCCCTTCCCACCCACCCTCCCTAAGAAGTCGAGCAATTCAACCTAGGCCACACATGTATCATTATGTATAACCCTTCCACAATATTCATGTTGTGAAAGGCTAACTACATTTTGCTCCTTCCCAACCCATCCCGCTTTATTGAGTTTTCTCCCTTGACCCTGTCCCCTTTCCGAAGTGTTTGTTTTGATTACCTCCACCCCCATCTGCCCTCCCCTCCATCATCCCGCCCCTTTTATTTTTTTTTATTTTCCTCCCTCTTCTTTCCTGTGGGGTAATATACCCAACTGAGTATGTATGGTATTCCCTCATCAGGCCAAATCTGATGAGAGCAAGGTTCACTCATTCCCCCCTCACCTGCCCTCTCCCCTCCTCCCCCTGCTTCCTCTTGCCACCTTTATGCGAGATAATCCACCCAATTCTATCTCTCCCTATCTCCCTCTCTCAGTATGATGCTCTCTCATCCCTTAATTTCATTTTATTTCCTTTAGATATCTTCCCTTCATCTTCAACTCACCCTGTGTCTGCTCTCTCTCTTTTACATATATATATATAAAACACACATATATATACATACATACACATGCATACATATACACATAGATACATACATACATACACATTCACTTATATATATACATAAACATATATATACATATGCATATTCCCTTCAACTACCCAAATACTGAGGTCTCATGAATCATACACATCATCTTTCCATGTAGGAATGTAAACAAAACAGTTCAACTTTAGTAAGTCCCTTGCAATTTCCGTTTCTTGATTATCTTTTCATCCTTCTCTTGATTCTTGTGTTTGAAAGTCAAATTTTCTATTCAGTTCTGGTCTTTTCACTGAGAAAGCTTGAAAGTCCTCTATTTCATTGAAAATCCATATTTTGCCTTAGAACATGATACTCAGTTTTGCTGGGTAGGTGATTCTAGGTTTTAATCCTAGCTCCATTGACCTCCGGAATATCGCATTCCAATCCCTTCGATCTCTTAATGTAGAAGCTACTAGATCTTGGATTATTCTGATTGGATTTCCACAATACTCGAATTGTTTCTTTCTGGCTGCTTGCAATACTTTCTCCTTGATCTGGGAGCTCTGGAATTTGGTGACAATATTCCTAGGAGATTTCTTTTTGGGATCTATTTGAGGAGGTGATCGATGGATTCTTTCAATTTCTATTTTTCCCTGTGGCTCTAGAATATCAGGGCAGTTCTCCTTGATAATTTCTTGAAAGATGGTATCTAGGTTCTTTTTTTGATCATGGCTTTCAGGTAGTCCAATAATTTTTAAATTATGTCTCCTGGATCTATTTTCCAGGTCAGTGGTTTTTCCAATGAGATATTTCACATTGTCTTCCATTTTTTCATTTCTTTGGTTCTGTTTTATAATATCCTGATTTCTCATAAAGTCACTAGCTTCCACTTGCTCCAATCTAATTTTTAAAGTAGTATTTTCTTCAGTAGTCTTTTGGACCTCCTTTTCCATTTGGCTAATTCTGCCTTTCAAGGCATTCTTCTCCTCATTGGCTTTTTGGAGCTCTTTTGCCATTTGAGTTAGTCTGTTTTTTAAGGTGTTGTTTTCTTCAGTGTATTTTTCAGTATTTTTTTGGGTCTCCTTTAGCAAGTCATTGACTTGTTTTTCATGGTTTTCTCGCATCCTTCTCATTTCTCTTCCCAATTTTTCCTCTACTTCTCTAACTTACTTTTCCAACTCCTTTTTGAGCTCTTCCATGGCCTGGGACCAGTTCATGTTTTTCTTGGAGGTTTCTGTTGTAGACTCTTTGACTTTATTAATTTCTTCCGTCTGTATGTTTTGGTCTTCTTTGTCAGCAAAGAAAGAATGCAAAGTCTGAGAGTGAATCTGGGTGCGTTTTCGCTGTCTGGCCATATTTCCAGCCAACTAACTTGACCCTTGAGTTTTTCAGTGGGGTATGACTGCTTGTAGATTACAGAGTTCTATGTTCCACGTTTGGGGGGGAGGTGCCAGCTCTGCCACACCAGCACTGCTCCTTCCCCAAGAACCCACAACCCGAACTGGGCTTAGATCTTCAGCAGGCTGTGCACCCCTGCTCTGATCCGCCACTTAATTTCTCCCACCAGGTGGGCCTGGAGCCGGAAGTAACAACAGCTGTAGCTGCCCCACCTGCGCTGCCCCCGGGGCTGGAAGCCGAACCGCGAAATCCTTCCACTCCCGCAGCTTTTCCCACTAACCTTCTCCGCAGTCTTTGGTGTTTGTGGGCTAAGGAGTCTGGTAACTGCCACAGCTCACTGATACAGGGCGCTAGGGCCCCCTCTGCCCGGCTTCTGGTCTGGATGTTCCATGCCACTCAGGCTGGGCTCTGCTCCACTCCGTTCCCAGCTCCGAGCTCCCAGCTCCGTGTGGAATAGACCTCACCCAGAGACCATCCAGGTTGTCCTGGGCTGGAGCCCTGCTTCCCTCTGCTGTTTTGTGGGTTCTGCCATTCTAGAATGGGTTCAGAGCCATTTTTTATAAGTTTTTGGAGGGTCTCGGTACAGAGCTCACACTATTCCCTGCTTACCAGCTGCCATCTTGGCTCCGCCCCACCTTTTTTCTGTTTTTGAACATCTGTTTTTAAAACTTTGAGTTCTTAATTCTCTCCCCTCTTCCCTTCCCACCCACCCTCCCTAAGAAGTCAAGCAATTCAACCTAGGCCACGCATGTATCATTATGTAAAACCCTTCTACAATACTCATGTTGTGAAAGACTAGCTATATTTTGCTCCTTCCTAACCTATCCCCCTTTATTGAATTTTCTCCCTTGGCCCTGTCCCTTTTAGAAAGTGTTTATTTTTGATTACCTCCTCCTCCTATCTGTACTCCCTTGTATCATCCCCCCTTTTTTATCTTCTTCCTCCTTCTTTCCTGTGTGGTAAGATACCCAATTGAGTGTATATGTTATTCCCTCCTCAGGTAAAATCTGATGAGAGCAAGAATCACTCATTCCACCTCATGTGACTCCTCTTACCTTCCTACAGAACTGCTTCTTGCCATGTATATATATGTGTGTGTGTGTGTGTGTGTGTGTGTGTACACACACACACATATATATGTACACACATACATATATACATACATACATACACACATATATACATACACACACACATGTATGCATATTCCCTTCACCTCCCCTAATACTGAGGTTTCATATATCATACATATCATCTTACCATGTAGGAATGTAAACAAAACAGTTCAACTTTAGTAAGTCCCTTGTGATTTCTTTTTCTTGTTTACCTTTTCATGCTTCTCTTGATTCTTGTGTTTGAAAGTCAAATTTTCTATTCAGCTCTCGTCTTTTCACTGAGAAAGCTTGAAAGTCTTCTATTTTGTTGAAAGTCCAAATTTTGCCTTGGAGCATGATACTCAGTTTTGCTGGGTAGGTGATTCTTGGTTTTAATCCTAGCTCCATTGACCTCTGGAATGTCGTATTCCAAGCCCTTCAATCCCGTAATGTAAAAGCTACTAGATCTTGGATTATTCTGATTATGTTTCCACAGTATTCAAATTGTTTCTTTCTGGCTGCTTGCAGTATTTTCTCCTTGATCTGGGAGCTCTGGAATTGGGTGACAATATTCCTAGGAGTTTTCTTTTTGGGATCTATTTGAGGAGGTGATCAGTGGATTTCTTCAATTTCTATTTTACCCTCTGGCTCCAGTATATCAGAGCAATTCTCCTTGATAATTTCTTGAAAGATGATATCTAGTCTCTTTTTTTGATCATGGCTTTCAGGTAGTCCAACAATTTTAAAAATATCTCTCCTGGATCTATTTTCCAGGTCAGTGGTTTTTCCAATGAGATATTTCACATTGTCTTCCATTTTTTCATTTCTTTGGTTCTGTTTTATAATATCTTGATTTCTCATCAAGTCACTAGCTTCCACTTGCTCCAATCTAATTTTTAAGGTAGTATTTTCTTCAGTGGTCTTTTGGACCTCCTTTTCCATTTGGCTAATTTGGATTTCAAGGCATTCTTCTCCTCATTGGCTTTCTGGAGCTCTTTTGCCATTTCAGTTAGTCTATTTTTAAGGTGTTGTTTTCTTCAGTATTTTTTTCTGTATTTTTTTGGGTCTCCTTTAGCAAGTCATTGACTTGTTTTTCATGGTTTTCCACATCACTCTCATTACTCTTCCCAATTTTTCCTCTACTTCTCTAACTTGCTTTTCCAAATCCTTTTTGAGCTCTTCCATGGCCTGGTACCAGTTCATGTTTTTCTTGGAGGTTTTTGCTGTAGGCTCTTTGACTTTGTTGACTTCTTCTGGCTGTATGTTTTGATCTTCTTTGTTACCAAAGAAAGATTCCAAAGTCTGAGACTGAATCTGATTCCATTTTCACTACCTGGACATGTTCCCAGCCAGCTTATTTGACCCTTGAGTTTTTTGTTGGGGTATGACTGCTTGTAGAGTAAAGAGTAGTTTGGTCCAAGCTTGAGAGGGTGTGCTGTTTTTTTTTCAGAGCTATTTCTACACTGCAAGCTCTGCCACCCCAGCACTCATCCTCCCCCAAGAACTGCCAACCTGGACCATGACTCAGATCTTAAGCAGGCTCTGCACTCCTGCTCTGATCCACCACTTAATTCCTCCCTCTAGGTGGGCCTGGGGCCAGAAGCAACTGCAGCTGTTGTTCTGTAACTACACCACCTCCGCTGTCTCCAGGGGGCAGTAGCTGAACCGTGAACTCCTTTCACTCCTTTCACTCCCTGCAGCTTTTCCCTTCTCTGTTGTCTTTGGTGTTTGTGGGTTGAGAAGTCTGGTAACTGCCACAGCTCACTGATTCAGGGTGCTGGGGCCTGTTCAGCCTGGCTCACAGTCTGGTTGGTCTTGCCGCTGCCCATGTTGTGCTCCGCTCCCCTCCACTCCCAGCTCCATGCACGATAGACCTCACCCAGAGACCATCCAGGCTGTCCTGGACTGGAGCCTTGCTTTCCTCTGCTATTTCATGGGTTCTGCAGTTCTTCTCTGTTGTTCTTGGTGTTTGTGGGTTGAGAAGTCTGATAACTGCCACAGCTCACTGAATCAGGGCACTAGGGCCTGTTCTTCCCAGCTCCTGGTCTGGTTGGTCCACGGCCCATGCTGGGCTCTGCTCTGCTCCGCTCTGCTCCCAGCTCCATGGGTGATAGATTTCACTCAGTGACCATCCAGGCTATCCTGAGCTGGAGCCCTGCTTCCCTCTGCTATTTTGTGGGTTCTGCAGTTCTAGAATTTGTTCAGAGCCATTTTTTATAGGTTTTTGGAGGGACTTGGCAGGGAGCTTACACAAGTCCTTGCTTTCCAGCCACCATCTTGGACAATAAGACTTCTTAAACCTTTACTTCAACTAAAGCATAACAGAATTATCCCCCACTCCTCATTTTAACCCTATATTTATCTTTATGTTTCTCATGAATAAGGTATAGATGAATTCTGCTTTACAATTCATTTTCCTATTCTCTTGTGTTTTATGAATGAGTTCAAAGATATGCTGAAACATGTTCCTACTGACTCACAAAAGCTGGTTTTGAAATGTTTATTATAAGAAATTACATAATATGGAAAAGGCACTAATTAGAACCCCCTTTTATCACACCAGAGTATGATGAAGATCTTTTTTTTTTAATTTCCACATTAGTCATTCTCTCTAAGAAGACACAGACACAAAAGGGAGAAAAAAACCATGAAAAAGCAAAGTGAAACATAGTATGCTTTGATCTGGATTCTGATTTCATAAGTTCTTTCTCTGGAGATGGCATTTTTCATGATGATGATTTGGAATTGTCTTAGATCATTTCATTGCTGAGAATAACTTAAGTCATTCACAGGTGATCATCATACAATGTTCCTGTGCAGACTGTATTGATGGTTCTGCTCACTTCAATTTGCTTCACTTCATGCAAGTCTTTTTAGGTTTTTCTGAAATGCTTATCATTTCTTATAGCACAATAGTATTCCATCAAAATCATTTACCACAACTTGTTCAGCTATTCCCCAAATGATGGCCATGCCCTCAATGTCCAATTCTTTGCCAACATAAAAAGAATTACAACAAATATTTTTTTTCTACAAAAAGATCTTTTTCGATTAAAAAAAATCTTTTGGGGATATAGACTTAGTAGTGGAATTGATGGATCAAATGGAATGCACAATTTTATTGTCTTTTGGGCATAGTTCGAAATTGTTCTCCACAATAATTGGATCAGTTCACAACTCTACCAATAGTGCATTATTGTACCAATTTTCCCACATTCTCTCCATTTTCCTCTTCTGTCATGTTAACCAAACTGATAGGTGTGAGATGTTCCCTCAGTGTTGCTTTAATTTACATTTCTCTAATTAAAAGTGACTTAGAACATTTTTTTATATGACAAAAGATAACTTTGATTTCTTCATCTTAAAACTGTTTGTTTATATAATTTTACTCTTTTTCAATTGGGGGATGACTTATAATCTTGTAAATTTGACTCAGTTCTCTATATATTTGATAAATGAGGCCTTGATGTGATATCTTGATCGTGTCTATTTGCTATAAAAATTATTTCCTAACTTTCTGCTTTCTTTCTGATCTTGCTTGCATTGGTTTTGTTCGTGCAAAAATGTTTTAATGTAATATAAAAAAATTGTCCATTTTATTTCTTGTAATGCTCTCTATCCCTTGTTTGGTTATATTTTTTTTTCCTTTCTGTATAGATCTGACAGAAAACTATTCTTTCTTCTCTTAGTCTACTTATGGCATCACCATTTATGTTTAAATAATGTACCTATTTTGACCTTATCTTGATATACTGTGTAAGGTGTTGATCTATACCTAGTTCTTGTCATATTGTTTTCCAGGTTTCCTAGCAATTATTTTTTCAAATACTGAATTCTTGTCCCCCTCCCCAAAAATGGAGTCTTTGGCTTTATCGAATACTAGGTTACTCTGGTCATTTATTGTTGTGCTTGTGTATCCAATCTATTCCACTGATCTACCACTCTATTTCTTAGCCAGTACTAGAGAGTTCTGATGATTACCACTGTATAATAAAGATGAGATCTGGTACATCTAAGCTGCATTCCTTCACACTTGTTTTAATCAGTTCCCTTGATGTACTTGACTTTATGATTTTCAAGATGAATTTTGTTCTAATTGTTTCTAGCTCAATAAAACAAATTTTGGTAGTTCAATTGCTATGGCACTGAATAAATAAACTAACTTAAATAGAAGTGTCATTTTTGGTTTTCATTGTCTCAGGCTCCCCATGAACAACTGATATTTTTTCAATTGTTTAGATTTGACTTTATTTGTGTGAAAAGTATTTTGTAATTTTTTTATATAGTTCCTGGTTTTGTCTTGGCAGGTAGACTTCTGAGTTTTGTCTACAGTTATTTTAAAAGGAATTTCTTTCTGTCTCCTCCTGCTGGATTTCTCTGTTAATATATAGATATGTTAATGATTTATATGGGTTTGTTATATATCCTGAAACATTTATGAATTTTTTAATTATTTCAACTAGGTTTTTGTTTAATTCTCTAAGCATACCATCATATCATCTGCAAATATTTTGATACTTTTGTTTCTACATTGCCTATTCTAATCCTTCTAATTTCATTTTTTCTTTTACCACTATAGATAGCATTTCTAGTACAAATCATGTTGAATAATTGTGATGAAAATGAGCATCCTTTCTTGACCCCGATCTTATTTGTAAGGTGAGATGCACAAATTTCAAGGAATCTCCCTCTCAAATGTTCATACTATTTGTGCCTGACCTGTGGTAGAGCCTTCTGAGTTTGCAGTTCTCTGACCAGCCACAGTTGAAGCAGAACATACTTTGAACTCGACATATTGATACACTGACTGATTCTACTGCTTCAGCTAGAAAGGACAACACCAACCAACAAACCAACCAACCTTCTGATATTTTCTTGAATCCTGTGTTTATATTTCAAAGCTTGTGTTTACCTCTGGTCCTTTCGTCAGGCATGGTTGGACATCTATTTCATTAAAGGTCCTTTTGTTCACTTCTCCGTTTTGTTGTATATACTATTCTTGGAAGTAAGTCTTTATGTTTTGCCTTCTGCTTTCTGTGCAGGTTTTTGTTCCTTGTTTCTTTATAATGATAGCTGCTAAATCTTTTTTTTTTGGATCAGAATGTAGTACCTCATGAAATGAATTCTTTCTGTTTGTACTATTTTTTTTTACTTTCAAACACTTAATTTCAGCTATAATATTTCTCAGAGTACAGGATTTTTCAGGAGGTGACAATAGATTTCATATATTTCAACTTTACCTTGTTATTTTAAGCAATCTGGATAGTAGCTTCTATAATTTCTTGAAACATGATGTCTTTATTCTTTGGTCATGGATTTCCAGAAGTCTAATAATTCATAACTTTTCTCTCTTTGATCTATTTTTCTTGGTAGGTTTTATTTTGCTATAAGATAACTCATGTATTCTTTCATTTTTTTCAGCCTTTTGATTTTCTCTACATTTTCCTTTTATTATCATGTCATTTGGCTTCTATGTTGTCTATTCTAACATTCAGAGAATTTTTTGTGCAAGGTTTTGTAAATATCATGCCAAGCTTCTTAATCTATCCTAGTTTTTCCTAGAAGGACTTACATGAACTGATGCTGACTGAAGTGAGCAGAACCAGGAGAATATTGTACACAGTAACACTAATATTATACAATGATCAACTGCGATTGACTTAGCTCTTCTCAGGAGTACAATGATCCAAGACAATTCCAAAAGATTCATGATGGAAAATTCTATTTAAATCCAGAGAAAGAACTATGGAGCCTGAATACAGATCAAAGCATACTATTTTTCACCATGTGTGCATGTTTTTTCTTTTTTATTGTGTTTCTCCTTTCACAACATGATGAATGTGGAAATATACTTACATGATTGCACATATATAACCTATATTGGATTGCTTGCAATTTGGGGAGGGAGTATCAGGAGGAGAAAAAATTTTAAACTCAAAATGTTATTTAAAAATGACTGTTTAAATAAAACAATTAAGTGGTTTGACTAAAAATATGGTTATTTTTTTCCTATTTTTCTTCCATTGCCATCATTTCTTTTGCCCTTTTCTCTATTGTTTTTATTTCATTTATTTAAAAAAATCATGCATCAACTCTTCTGGAAATTCGAGTTTAATATTAAAGCTGTGTTTTTCCTTAACGCTTTAATTTTAGATATTTTGAAATAATTTATTCTCTTCTAGATTTCTGTCTTGAGTGTCTCTATCACCATAATAGCTTTTCATATTCTGAGATTATCATCACCATTCATTATTATTATTATTATTATTATTACTATTATTATTATTTCCACCACCCCCTCCATGATTTTGGACTTGATGTCAGAGCCAGCATCTTTGTGAATTTCGGGGGGAAATGTCTGAGTTGAGCTTTTGCCCTCTTGGTTCTTCATCCAACATTCTTAGTATGTTAAGACTTGTGTTATTCCAGGAATTCAAGGAAAAATCAAACTTGGGTGCTATAAGCTGTCAGTTATCCCAAAGTTGTCTGTTCCAAAGAAAACTCTGATTTCTGATTTCCTGGTCTGAGCTCTGTAAGTTTGTGACCCAGGTTTAGGTCTTCAAAACCCTATGTTCACTTAGCTGTGGTTGTAAATTGTGGTAGATTGCTGCTGGACTGTTATCCTGAGCCAACCAAGAAGATTTGAGGGTTTGGAATGACAGAAATTCAGGCATCCCTTTGGTCCATGTGTACTACCCTTGTAATTCCACTCCAAGTTTCAGACTAGGTTGAGCATGAGAACTGAAATTGTTGCTTCCCATTTCTCCTGGTGTCAGAACCACTCACCTGTTGCCTAATTCTGAACCTGCTACTCATTGAGTACATAGCTCTGGACCCTTGACTTCTCCTCACCATGGAAGGTAGCCATAGATGTAGTTGCCCTCCCTCATCATTACACTTTAGATTTGAGATCCAGAATAAATAGGCAATGAAAGATTGGCCAGTTCATACCTGTTCTTAACTTGCCTAATATCAGTCACCTCTTTAAAGGTCTAGATCTTCATTTTGCCCTGGAATATAGCCTATGCCCTACCTTTTTTTAGTTAACAGGTTAGAATTCTCTATGTAGCCATTCCTATATACCATATCCCTGGGATATTTACACCTGTCTGTCTACCTGTGTTGACATGGGCTGCAATAAAATTGTTGTTTGTGACTTTTTCATATATCTCCCAGGGTAGATGAGAGTTATTACATTTTCTTAATCTTTCTGGAGAAATCATTGGGGAGAATTCTACTGTAGTTCTTCCTGCTACTCAGCCACCTTGCTTCTTTGGCTCCTGGAAATGATATTATTTCAGAAAATGAATTGCCATTTTCTTTAAAATCCACTAGACCTTTCCTTCTCCACTGCAAATCAAAATTCCTATATGATTTGTCTCCTGCCTTTGAAAGGTGCTCTTCTTGACAATAGGATTTGTCTTTTCTGTTTCTTTCTTTAGTACTTTAGCACAGTGTTTTATACATGATAAGTGCTTAATACTTTGATTTTTCCTGCTCATTGATTCATTACATTTAATTGTTAGGGGTATCCTGTTCACTAATGTGAATTGATAATCATCCACAATTTCTGTGCGATTATTATCCACATCCTTAGATAAATTTTATATAAAGTAGCTATCAGAGTGTAACAGGGAGAACACCTACTATACAGTCAGAGAATCCAGGTTCAAAACTGTCCTTTGACCTTTCCTATAAGTGTGACCTCAACAAATCCATAAACTCTTTAGTACTCATCCTCAATAAAATGAGAGGTATATATGAAGTTTTCTCTGAGGTTCCTTGCACCTTTAAAATTACAGTCCTATCTTACTGCTAATCCTTTCTCTGTTTTTTTTTTCTCCCATCTCTTTCTGATAATTGACATCCACCTAATGATAATGTGTAATTGACATCCACCTAATGATAATGTGTTTAAGTGAAAGGATTTGAATAATTTTGTAACTTTTGGAGTATAGTTCCACATTGTTACGTAGAATGGCTGGACCAAAACATAACTCTACCCAATTGAATTAAGGTGCCTGACATATTCACTAATCTGGTTAGTATGAGGTGAGGCCTCAGAGTGAATTTGATTTGTATTTGTCTAGTTACAGTAATTTTGAATATGTTTTATTATGGCTATTGATTGTTTAGATTTGCTTCTTTAAAAACTTCCCATTCTTGCTTTTTGATCATTAATCAAGGGAGAAATGGCACTTATTCTTACAGACTTGAAAAAAAAATGTATCTTAGAATGCAGAGAATTTGAATAGAGAAATGGCAGCAATTTTCTTAGTTAATTGTTATTTTCTAATTTTATTTTTATCCATCTTTTCTTTTGCTAAAGCACTTTTGTAATTTTTGTGTAATTAGACTATGCATTTTATCTATTATATTACTATACATGCCTTGTTTGATCATAAGCCCTTACCGTATCTTTAGATCTGAAAAAAATTCTTCTTTGCTTGTTTATGATGTGACCTTTTACATCTGGGCCATAATTTCCTTTTGTTTATCTTTGCATTTGATATGAGGTATTAGTATAAACCTTATTTCTGACAGATTGCTGTCAAATTTTTCCAATAGCTTTTGTCTAAGAGATACTCCTTACTCAGAGTATCTTTCCAGATACTGAGAACAATACATTATAATCATCGTTCAATGTATAATATTTTAAGGACAAAGAACTTTGATATATTTTAGAATTCTGAAGAATGTAATGATGAATCAGCCCCAGTTCCAGAGAACTGGTCATGAAGAATGCTATCTGGCTACTGACAGGTTATATAATCAAGATGTAAAATGCAAAATTATAACTACATATAACATATGTGTGTATGTATAATATGGGAACTCACTTTTTTCTTCACTACATTTTTGTCAGAAAGGTTTCATGTTGTTTTCCTTTCAATTTTAATGTGGGTAGAAGTGAAAGAAAACAAAGAAAAAAATGAAATTATAAAAATGTCTGGTAGCATTATGTCATACAAGAGATGATGAAAAATTGAGTTAAATGATTTATTCCATGGTGGTCAAATTACTGAAAGATCTATACTGTGAAAGAATGAATAGCCTGATTCACTAATTTGTTAAAAAAGGAAGCTATTATTTTTTAATTATTATTTATTTAATATTTTTAGTTTTCAGCATTGATTTCTACAAGAGTTTGAATTACAAATTTTCTCCCCATTTCTACCCTCCCCCCCACTCCAACATGGCATATATTCTGATTGTCCCATATCCCAGTCAGCCATCCCTTCTGTCACCCCACTCCCCCCCATCCCCTTTTCCCTTACTTTCTTGTAGGGTAAGATAGATTTCTATGCCCCATTGCCTGTATATCTTATTTCCTACTTGCATGCAAAAACTGTTTTTTGAACATCTTCTTTTGAAACTTTGAGTTCCAAATTCTCTCCCCTCTTTCCTCCCCACCTATCCCCATAAAAGAAGCTATTATAATTAACATTTTGTCAGTTTTCTTTCCCTGTAAATTAACACATCATCTTAGGTATCAAGAGAAAATCTAACATTATGATTGAGGTCAGTAGTCAATTTTAGGTTAACACTCTTTGTTCAGTGAACATAACTTATTTGATGATGAATGTTAGTATTTTAATATTTTACAAAGAAGTTGTGCAAATTGATCTTATTCATTTAGGGTCTGGTTTACATCTAGAAGAACTTTGTATAAATAAAGTAGAGGTCATCAGCTCATTAAGCTTAATGACCTATAAGTATTGATTAAGTAAGGAACAATTGATATTCAGGTGCTTCTGATCTCAGAAATGGGCAGCTCAAATACCAAGATTTGATTGCGAAAAGTAAGTCAATTTTTACTAACATTTATTTTTTCAAATAACTACTTGGTATCCCTGTGTCTCCCACCTTTTTTTTGAAGAACCCAGAAATAAAAAGGAGGAAAAATGTGCAAAATTTTTCAAGGTTTATGAAACAAACTGATAATGACTAAATTTAGTGGGAAATTTTTAAAATTATATTTCTATAAGCATTCTAATATTTTTCTAACAAAGAGAAAATTATTTTTCATTGTGTTCTGTAACAATCACTCAAAATTTAACAGATTGTATAAAACTGTGATACCATATGCAATGGTATAGCAGTCAGTTTGAAATCCATGATAACTATGACATTGCTGACTTTTATCAGAACAGGTTCACATGTTCCTTATAGTTAGGAAGTCTGTATGTTCACAGTCCATTCAATTTGATGAAGAAAACGTCTTCAGAAGCAGCTGGTCACATATCATAGCTGGAGAAAGTGCCCAGAGGAAAATTTGCTAAGAGATTTAAGTGCATAGAATCCATAGGATTGGTCCACTCTTTTGGAGATGCTAAGGTGACATAGGTTGGTAGTGGTAGTCTCTATTCAGGAATGCAACAGTGGTGTGTGGCAATAAAAGAAGTGTTGGGAAGGCTTATAATTGCAGGCCTTAGGCAACTGCTTGCCTGCTAAATGAGAACTGGAAGCCAGAGCAGCTGAAATTTCTTACTAAGGTTAGCATATTCAATTCAACTCCATGATATTTAACAAGGAATTTATTGAGCATCTACAGTACTAGGTGTTAGAATCAAGTGTTATAAATATAAAAAAAATGAAAACTGTTCCTGATTTGAGGTAGGTTACACTTTCTTGAAAAAAAAAATACTGCCATGTACTTATTGATTTAAAGTTTGTGGAGTTCTTTACATTGGTAGTTCTTCAGACAAATTTCCCATTTTCCTATAACATGGATCATGGATTGGGATTTGAGGGGATTATCACCACCATCATGAAAAGCAGCAGAAGCAGGGACTAAAGAGGAAGATCCATGAGGGGATTGAGGAAAGGGAGAAAGAGATGATAGTCAATCTCATAGACTGCTTATGTAATAGATGCAGTTAAATTGAGAATGATGCTGTGTAGTAGGATCAAGTTTCTGGCACTAAATAATTGGACCATCAGAGGGAAGAGAGGTTGTTAAAGAAGATCAGGCATGAACTACAGGCATCGGAGGCACCAGATACCAGAAAGCATATCACTCAAGTGAAGCATGAGCAAGCAATAATGGACTTTTCCCTGCTTGGTTATACAAGAAAGCACAAAGGCCTTCTTCTCTAGTCCTCTCTTCCTCTCCAGAGATGTCAAAGTTTACCCTAGATTTTCTACCCCTTTTTCACAGATCTTTCCTTTGTGGTGCTTCTTAAAGCTTGAGTCATTTAGATAAAGGTTTCATTTTCCTGGGTGTTTTTAGTTTGTTTGTTTCCTCCATTGAATATGATTGTGTATGTGGCATAATTATGTTGAGAGAAATGGGAATCTCTGAAATTTTATATTTTATGAACACGTAAATGACGGCCTCATCTTGGACTTGATTGTCAAGAAAACCACATTGTGGGAGGTGGGGGTAACATATTTTGCCCTATGTGCTTCATAATTGAACTCACAAAGATAAACTGAAAGGAACCTAGGCCTTTCTCCTGTCTCTCCTGAAGAGCATGAACCTTTCATTTCTATTACTTTTAGTCTTCTTACCGGCCTTCTTGAAAAGCCCATGAAGCTAAGTGGTTCTCCTCTAGTGAGAAGATAGAGGGAAGGGGACTAGTGCATACCAATCTGGATGAGGGTGAAGATTTAGAAACAGAGCATTCTGGTAGAGTTAAGAATCAGAAAGATGCAGGAAATCTGAAGTGTCACTATCGCGAAACATAGGGGCTATACATACATGACTTAGTTTGAGTCTCTGAGCGACCCTATGAGGTCAATATTACAAATGTTGTTTTTTGTTGAAGGGGGGAAGGCAGGGCAATCAATTGGGGTTAAGTGACTTGCCCAAAGTCACACAACTAATAAGTGTGTCAAGTGTCTGAGGCCAGGTTTGAACTCAGGTCCTCCTGACTCCAGGACCAGTGCTCTACTCACCGTGCCACCTGGCTGCCCCAATTACAAATATTCTTATCCCCATTTGACAGATAAGATAAGTGACTTTCAGAATGGTTACTTAATCTATCAAAGATCACACAATTAATAAAAATAAAAGACAGGTTTTGAAGCCAGCTCTTTCTAGTTCTGAGTCCAGCTTTCTCTCCTACCTACTTACTTAGTTGTTTCTCTTCTTCTGAACATAATGTTTGGCTACAGGCTATGAAGCCTGTAGAAGGTGAACCAAATGTAGGAAGCAGTTGCTCCATCCTCACAGTCATATTTCCTGTACCATAGGTCAGTGGAGAATGTATTTGCTTCACTTGGATAATCATTTTATTTCACTGAGTTATCCACTTATTAGCTTGCCCTGTGTTCAACTCATAAAAATAAACTTTTATTGGTAATATTATAGATCATAAAGTGCTTTTATTAGAGCCTCATACTATTACACTATAGTTGTTTAATAACATTTTCCTATGTTTGCTACTTTATAAATTGAATCTCATTTGTTCTTTAATACTCCTATATTTAACTTAACAGTTATTTAGATTTTGTTTTTTTTTTGAAAATGATATTTACAAAACTGTCCCTACCGGTATCATCTGCCAATTTAATTCAAGCACTATTTGCCCTTCATTTATGGTCAGCAAGACCAGGAATAATTCTTGTAACACTGTAGTGGACACACTATCCATCATTTCACACATTTATGAGCTCTTAGTCTCCTTCTAATCCTTTTCATTTTGCTCTCATCAAAAAGGATTTGATAAATTTTACACATACATTTGAGTCACTATATTAGCTGACTTATTGAAGCCCCAACATTTATTATCTATAGGCCTCCCTTCATCCACTAATTTTCTAATCTGTCAAAAAACTATTAACTTAGCCTAGCATGATTTATGGTTAATGATCCTGCTGTGTTTATTCTGCATGGTTTCATTGTCCTCTAGATGTTTGCAGAATTCCTCCCATTCAATTTTATTAGACCTACTCTGTTGCTGAGAACAAACTAAATGGTTCACTTTGGGGAAATTTATTAAATTTTTCAGGCATAGTCACATATATTTAGTACTTGAATCATACAGGTATTAACTACCCCAGCCAGGCATGCCAAAACTTTAACTAGATTTCTTATTATCAAAATATTTGGTAATTAATTACCTCCAAATCATTCCATTTTAGTTTACCATTGAACCCACATGACTGACCATTAGCCATTCTCTGTCCTGTACCCAGTCATACAATTTGGAGTGCATTCAGGTTGGGGGAATCTGACCTATAAAGAATAATTACCCCTTTCTCACAGTCATTGTCTTGATAAATTCCTTCCCTCCCTACAGAAAAAAATTAAATTTGGATTCAGTCAAAGAGTCACATTTGAGGACCACATGTGACCTCAAGGCCACAGGTTCCCCACCCCTAGGCCTTTGGCATTCATGCCCTGGCCATTGGCAGGTATAAAGTCCAAAGTATGACTCACAGTTTTTCATCCCAAACCAAATCACCAAATCTTTTCAGCACTAAGACAGTGCATGACCAAAATCAGCCAGAAGTTCACCATGTGCCAAAAATCCATGTGATGAATCACTAAGTCCTCAGATTATTCAGAAATTTTCTGGGTACCTATGAGCTCATGATCCGTGGGAGAGCCCTATAACTTAATTCTGGCTCACTGTTAGAAATTCTTTTATTTTATAATCCCCACCCTCACTGACAGGTGCTAGTGTCCAGTGCTCCAGTTCTATTTAACAACTTCAACATATAACAATTTTCAGATTTTAGAGATATATATTTCACATATAAGACCATACCAAAAGTATAAATGTTATTCCTCCAAACCTTGTGATACACTCTCCCCTTTCCTCAATCTCTGGGAAGAGTGGTCTCATACTTAGCTCAGTTCCCATAAAATATTAGTCCTGAATAGTTCATTTCCAAATCAATGTCAGATGGGTCCCTGTCTCAGCTATCACTGACTTTGATTTCAAAATTCATTCCTGAATTTAATCTGAACCTTGATGTGAATGGAACTTTTAGTTTTTAAAAGGTTAAATTTAAAGTTGAAGTTTTCTGGAGTGACAGAGTCCACAAGTTAGGAAAGCTAGAAATTAATGAGGGATAATGTAAATTCTTTCCTTCCTCCTTTCAAATTCCAAGTGTTTCTGGTGTTCTCAGTCTCACAGAAAGAATTGAATCTGAGTAACCTAATAAGATTCAAAATTTTCCATTTTTCTTCCTTGAGTCATTTGAAATGTAAATTTCACTTGGAACTTTATCTAAGCTTTGCTTCAATGTCTTCGGGACAAATGAGTGGCCTTTGGGAGTGAATTTTGATGTGGTGTGATACTCCTCTCCTGGCCTGTGCTCCTGTCTGTGAGTGCAAGCACTCCTTTCTGCCATGTAACTACCAGGAGGATTCCCTCTCAGTAGACACCACAAGCTCTGCCACACCTGCAATTCTCCTCTCCCAGGGACTGCCAGCCAGGACTGCAATCCAGATCCAAGCAGGGCAAAGTAAGAGAAACCTGACTCAGTGCCAATAAAAAGGTATCTGCACTACAGCTCTGATCAACCTCTTGATTCCCCCCACCATCTGTGGGCCTGGAACTCCGGCAGCACCTACCACTGCTGCTGCTGCTGCCATCCTGGTGCTGGGGCTAGGCCATGCCCTTTTCTCACCAAGATCCTGCAGTTTTCCCGGTGAACTGCTCCTTTGTCTTTGTTGTTTGTGTGTTGAGAAGTCTGGAAACCAAAAAAACATCACAGCTGCTAGTGATACAGTGCCTTGAGGCCTGCTCCACCATCTGCTCTGGCCTGCTCTGTCTTGACACAGCCCATGATGGATGGCACTCCACTCCCAGCATGATGCAATAGACCCTTCCAAGAGACCATTCAGGTAGTCTTGGCCTGGAGACTTATTTCACTCTGTCATTTCATGGGTTCTGTGGTTCTAGTACTTGTTTAGAGCTGTTTTTTACAGGATTCTGGAGGGATCTGAAGGAGAGCTCAAGCCAGTCCCTGTTTTCATGCCACTATCTTGGCTCCACCCCCTATTTTTTTTTAATTTTTACTGAAATTAAATTATTGAGACTCTAAAACAGTATAGAATAAGTTACAAATTTAAGAAGATTGAAAGAATGGAAGGTTCACCAAAGAACCAACAATTGTAGTCTATACTAAAATCTGTTGGTAGCCCATGTAACCAAGGCCAAGTACGAGATAGCTCTAGGAGATGATGACGTCTATGAGCAGGAAGCTAATACATTGTATCCCTGGAAGAACATGAGTGACTCTGGCACACAGAGAAGTAAACTCAGTAAGGAGAATATTTAGTAGCAACCAGTTAAGTTTGAGTCCAAGGTGCAAGGAGCCAAATGGGTTTGTAAAAGGTAGTGTATGGTAATTTGAGGAAGGGTAGAAGAATATTTTTGTCCTTGCTATTTTTTCTTAATAAATATCCCTAGCTAAGTGATGCTAATTGGGATCAAAGGGGTATATGTTGGTTAATAATATTGGAAAGATATTGGTTGATGAAATTAATGAGAAAATACTGAAGGTTTACTATATGAAAACACTACTAGCCTTAATCAAATAGAAAAATAAGACACCCTCTTCTTTTTATGAATTTGACAACTGAGGTGAGGAAGAGGCAATGACACCAGGGGCTCCTGATATGATCAGAGTGGTTGTGCCCCTTTTGAGCCAACATCTCCTCTTGTGTCTTTCTCACAGACACAGCTACAACCCTGGAGCCAGAATACGGTTCTCTATCTATATAATGATGGCCCCATGGTGATCCAGCACAGAACATTGCTTATTTATTCCTAATGCTGGAACTAACGCCCACCTTAAATGTGGGTCCTGTGCCTCAACATTAAGTTGTCTGCTTAAATATAAAAAAAAAATTTCCATGAGGGAAAATGCCCATCATACAGAAAAATGTATGAACCAGTATGTGGGTAGAAAGGAAAAAGATATTACAATGAAAGCTATTTTACAGGTCCATTAAGAAGAAAAAAAGAGGCCTGTGTAAGTGAGAAGGAGAGTCCAACATAAGGCATGTCAAGACAGCCCTGGCCCTAGCAAACCAGGAGCAGGCCTTGGGAGTGACTGAATTGGCAGCAGCAGCAGTGACAACAGTGGCAGCAGCTTCTCCTGAAACTATCAGCCTAGAGGTGGAATGTGTGAAAGTTACCTATTTCGGGGGCGGAGCCAAGATGGCCGCATGAAGGCAGCCTCTTACCGGAGCTCTCTCACAAGGTCTGTCAGATTCCCATAAAAAAGTGAATTTGAGCAGATTTGAGAGAGTCAGAAACCGCGAGCAGTCTGCGTGGGGCAAATTTCCGAGCCGGGAGAGTCTGAAAGGCCGGAGGAACGAACCTGCAGGCTCGGAGAGTGCCCGGTGCGGAGCTGCTCCAGACCAAGGCGGAAGCGGCCGGCCGGGAAATCCACGTGGGAGACGAGCTGGGAGAAAGCTGGGTGCCCGAAACCGGCAGAGATCCCCAGGCTTCCCAACACAGGACGGCAGTCTCTGGGAGCGACGAGAGGCAGCGCAACGCCACCAGCCGCGAAAACACCCAGTCCTGCCGCTTGCAAAACCCAGGATCTCGGCCTCTTGAACTTCCGCAAGACTCAACGGCCAGGTAAGCGGCTCTAACCCCTCCCCCCCCTCACCCAGAGAATTCCTCGGGGAAAAAAAAAAAAAAAAGAGAACTGAAACAGAGGAGAGAGTAGCGGGGCTTCACAGGACAAATACTAGAAGCTCATTAGTCCCAGAGGGGAAGAGTCGGCAGGGGGCCAAGCCAGGAGCCCAGACGTAACCTTGCTCCCCCAGGGGAAGCGCCAGTCATCAGCTCAAACAACAAACGGCTGAGACCATTGCTGAAAAGCAAGTGCTGGAGAGCACCCATAGGGAGTGAGACGCCAGGGAGCCAGACCCCTCCCCCACACCTCAGGAAACTGAAGGTTATAATTTTAGACTCACAACCCCCAGAATAAGAAAGCTGGGACAGAAAGCCCTGAGACTCACAGATAGAAATTCGTTCTAACGCCAGCAAAAGGCAATCCAACATGAAGAAGAACACAAAAAAACCGAGGACAATAGATTCTTTTTATGGAGACAGGCAGGATCAAAATATCGACTTAGAAGTAGATAGCAATGACACGGTAGATACATCAGATACCTCAAAAGCTAATATGATCTGGTCTCCAGCCCAAAAAGCACTGCTGGAAGAGCTAAAAGAGGATTTTAAAAACCAAATTAGGGAGCTAAAAGAAAATATGGAAAAAATGGAAAAAAGGGAGAAAAAATCCACTGACGAAATCAAGTCCCTAAAGAATAAGATTGGCGAAATGGCTATGGAGATTCAGAATCTAGAGAGAGAAAAGGACACCCTGAGAGGTGAAATCAACCAATTGAAAATGGATGCTCAAAAGCAAAATGTAAACACTAACTCATTTAAAATTAGACTTGAGCAAGTGGAAGCTAATGAATCTATGAGGCATCAAGAAGTAATAAAACAAAATGTAAAGAATGAAAAAATAGAAAAAAATGTGAAATATCTGATTGGCAAAACAACTGACCTGGAAAATAGATCCAGGAGAGACAATTTGAGAGTTATTGGTCTACCAGAAATCCACGATGAAAAAAGGAGCCTTGACAGTATCTTCGAAGAAATTATCAAAGACAACTGCCCAGAGGTCCTAGAACCAGAGGGCAAAATAGTCATTGAAAGAATTCACCGATCACCCCCTGAAAGAGATCCCAAACTGAAAACACCAAGAAATATTATAGCCAAATTTCAGAGCTATAAACTTAAGGAGAAATACTGCAAGCAGCCAAAAAGAAGCAATTCAAATATCGTGGAACTACAGTCAGGATCACGCAGGATCTCTCAGCTTCCACATTAAAAGACAGGAGAAATTGGAATATGATATTCCGAAGGGCAAAGGAGCTGGGACTACAACCAAGGATCAACTACCCAGCAAAACTAAGCATAATTTTTCAGGCAAGGCGATGGACATTCAATGAAATAAGGGAATTCCAGACCTTCCTGATGAAAAGGCCAGAACTCAATGGCAAATTTGATCTCCAAATACAAACGTCAAGAGAGACATAAAAAGGTAACCAGGGGGAAAAACCCCACAAACTTCATTAACCAATAAGCTTAGGTTGTTTACATCTTTATGTGGGATTATATCATCTTATGTATGTTTTTTATGTATATATATATATACATATACATATATAAGTCATTCTTGTGAATGGTACAACTATTGTGACAAATGAAAGGGATATACATAGGTTGTGAATGCCTGTATAAATTGACTGATGTAAAGATATAAAATATAAATAAGAGATATAAAGGGAGGGCTATGAGGGAAGTGGTAAGAAGGTTGTAGAAAAGGGTAAATTACACCAAAGGAAGTGGCAAAAAAACATATTATAGTAGAGGGAAAGAAGGGAGGGAGAAGAGCAGTATTTGAGCTTTACTGTCATCTGATCTAGTTCAAGAAGGGAATAACATACTCGGATAAGTTTAGAAATCTAACTTGTCCTACGGGAAGTGGGAGGGAAAGGGGGGAAAAAGGGAGGGGGGAGGGCAGAAGGAAGAGGAGAAGTAGCAAGTGGGTAACGGTTAGATAAGGGAGGGGAATAAAGAGGGAGGGTTAACTGAGGAAAGCGGCAGTCAAAAGCAAAACTTTGTTGGGGAGGAGAAGGGGAAAGGGAGAAATAAAAGCATAAACAGGGGGAATTAGGATGGAGAAAAAGACACAGATAGAAATCATAACCCTGAACGTGCAGGGGATGAACATTCTCACAAAACAGAAGCAGATAGCAGAATGGATTAAAAACCATAATCCTACAATATGCTGTTTACAAGAAACACATCTGAAACAGGGGGATACACATAGGGTTAAGGTAAAAGGCTGGAGTAAAATATTTTGCGCCTCAGCTAAAGTAAAAAAAGCAGGTGTAGCAATCCTAATCTCAGACAAAGCAAAAGTAAAGATAGATCTAATTAGAAGAGATAAGGAAGGACATTATATCCTGCTGAAAGGCACCATAAACAATGAAGCAATATCATTGCTTAACATATATGCACCAAGTGGTAAGGCATACAAATTCTTAGAGGAGAGGTTAAGGGAGTTACAGGAAGAAATAGACAGCAAAACTATAATATTGGGAGACCTCAACCTCCCCCTTTCTGAACTTGATAAATCTAACCTCAAAATAAATAAGAAAAAAGTTAAGGAGGTAAACAGAATTTTAGAAAAGGCACATATGATAGACCTCTGGAGAAAACTGAATGGGGATAAAAAGGAATATACTTTCTTCTCAAAAGTACATGGCACATACTCAAAAATTGACCATGTACTAGGGCATAAAAACCTCACAATCCAGTGCAGAAAAGCAGAAGTAGTCAATGCATCCTTTTCAGATCATGATGCAATAAGAATCATTTTTAATAAAGAACCATGCAAAAATAAGCTAAAAACTAATTGGAAACTAAATAATTTAATTCTAAAGAGTGAGTGGGCCAAAGATCAAATCAGAGAAACAATCAATAATTTCATTCAAGAGAATGACAATAAGGAAACAACATACCAAAACTTATGGGATGCAGCAAAAGCAGTTCTTAGGGGAAGTTTTATATCTCTAAATGCCTACATGAATAAAATAGGGAAAGAGGAGATCAATGATCTGGGCATACAGCTGAAAAAGCTAGAAAAAGAGCAAATTGAAAACCCCCAATTAAATACCAAATTAGAAATACTGAAAATCAAAGGAGAGATTAATAAAATTGAAACCAAGAAAACTATTGAATTAATAAATAAAACAAAGAGCTGGTTTTATGAAAAAACCAATAAAATTGACAAACCTTTGGTCAATTTGATTAAAAAAAAGAAAGAAGAAAATCAAATTACCAGTGTAAAAAATGAAAAGGGTGAGGTCCCCTCTAATGAAGAGGAAATCAAAACAATAATTAGGAATTATTTCGCCCAACTGTATGCCCATAAATTTGACAACCTTAGAGATATGGATGAATATCTACAAAAACATAAACTGCCCAGACTAACAGAGAAGGAAGTGAAATTTCTTAATGACCCCATATCAGAAAAAGAAATTGAGCAGGCCATCAACGAACTCCCTAGGAAAAAATCTCCAGGGCCAGATGGTTTTACATGTGAATTCTATCAAACATTTAAAGAACAACTAATTCCAATACTTTGCAGACTATTTGGGAAAATAGGAGAAGAAGGAGTCCTACCAAATTCTTTTTATGACACAAATATGGTACTAATACCTAAACCAGGTAGAGTTAAAACAGAGAAAGAAAATTATAGACCAATTTCTCTAATGAATATTGATGCAAAAATTTTAAATAAAATATTAGCAAAAAGATTGCAGCAACTCATTACGAGAATAATACACCATGACCAGGTAGGATTTATTCCAGGAATGCAAGGCTGGTTCAATATTAGGAAAACTATTAGCATAATTGACCATATCAACAACAAAACTAGCAGGAACCATATGATCATCTCAATAGACGCAGAAAAAGCCTTTGACAAAGTACAACACCCATTCCTATTAAAAACACTAGAAAGCATGGGAATAAGGGGAACCTTCCTCAAAATTATAAATAGCATCTACCTAAAACCATCAACAAGCATTATTTGTAATGGGGATAAACTAGATGCATTCCCAATAAGATCAGGGGTGAAACAAGGATGTCCATTATCACCCCTATTATTCAATTTGGTTCTAGAAACATTAGCTGTAGCAATAAGAGAAGAAAAAGAAATTGAAGGAATTAGAATAGGAAAAGAAGAAACTAAATTATCACTTTTTGCAGATGATATGATGATTTATCTAGAGAATCCTAGAGAATCAAGTAAAAAACTACTTGAAATAATAAACAACTTTAGCAAAGTTGCAGGATATAAAATAAACCCACATAAATCCTCAGCATTCCTATACATTACTGACAAAGCCCAACAGCAAGAGATAGAAAGAGAAATTCCATTCAAAGTTACTGAAGGCACTATAAAATATTTGGGAGTCTATTTGCCAAGACAAACCCAGGGCCTATATGAACATAACTATGAAACACTTTTCACGCGAATAAAATCAGATCTAAATACATGGAGAAATATCAGTTGCTCATGGTTAGGCCGAGCTAATATAATAAAAATGACAATTCTACCTAAATTAATCTATCTATTCAGTGCCATACCAATCGAACTACCAAAATTTTTTTTTGCTGAGCTGGACAAAATAATAACAAAATTCAGTTGGAAAAACAAGAGGTCTAGAGTATCTAGGATATTAATGAAAAGACATGCTAGGGATGGTGGTTTAGCCACACCAGATATTAAACTGTACTACACAGCAGCAGTCATCAAAACTGCCTGGTACTGGTTAAGAAACAGGGGTGTGGATCAGTGGTATAGGATAGGTACACAAGTAGGTGAAATCAACAAGTTTAGCAATCTACTCTTTGATAAACCCAAAGAAGCCAGTTTCTGGGCTAATAATTCACTATTTCACAAAAACTGTTGGGAAAATTGGAAAATGGTAGGGCAAAAACTGGGCATAGACCAATATCTTACACCATATACCAAAATAAAGTCAAAATGGGTTCATGATTTAGGAGTAAAAGTTGATACTCTAAGTAATTTGGGAAAGCAAGGAATAGTTTACTTATCAGATTTGTGGAAAAGTAAAGAATTCATGACCCAACAAGAGATAGAGAGCATTACAAAATGCAAAATGGATAATTTTGATTATGTCAAATTGAAATGTTTTTGTACAAAAAAAGCCAATGCAACAAGAATTAGGAGGGAAGCAGAAAATTGGGAGAAAATCTTTGCAACTAGTATCTCTGATAAAGGCCTCATTTCTAAAATATACAGGGAGCTAAGCCAAATATATAGGAATACAAGCCATCCCCCAATTGAGAAATGGTCAAAGGATATGAACAGGCAGTTTTCAGAGGAAGAAATTAAAGCTATCTACAGGCATATGGAAAAATGCTCTGGATCGCTGCTGATTAGAGAAATGCAAATCAAAACAACTCTTAGATACCACATCTCTCCTGTCAGATTGGCTAAAATAACAAATCAGGAGAATGATAAATGTTGGAAAGGATGTGGGGAAATTGGAACATTGTTGCATTGCTGGTGGAGTTGCGAGCTGATCCAGCCATTTTGGAGGGCGGTGTGGAACTATGCCCAAAGGGCTATAGAAATGTTCATACCCCTTGACCCAGTAATACCACTTCTAGGGTTGTATCCCAAAGAAATCACGCAAGCGGGAAAAGGACCCATATGTACAAGAATATTTATAGCAGCTCTCTTTGTGGTAGCCAAGAATTGGAAAGCAAAGGGATGCCCATCAATTGGGGAATGGCTGAACAAGCTGTGGTATATGAAGGTGATGGAATACTATTGTGCCATAAGAAATGGGGATGATGCAGACTTCATAACAACCTGGAAAAACCTACACGACATAATGCTGAGTGAGCGGAGCAGAGCCAGGAGAACGTTGTGCACAGCCACAGATATGTGGATTCCGTGAGGACCAACCCTGACATACTGCGCTTCTCTCAGCAACCTAAAGGGGCAAGGACAAATCCAGGGGACTCACGATGGAGAATGCTATCTTCATTCAGAGAAAGAACTGCGAAGTTTGAATACAGACTGAGGCACACTACATGCTCGCCTATTCTGCTTCTCTTTTGTTTTTGGTTTTGGGTTTTTTTTTTGTTGTTGTTTTTTTTTTTTTGGTTCTGTTTCTTCTTTCTTATGATTCATTCCATTGGTCAAAATTCTTCTCCACGACTTGAATAGAGCATAAATTAATTCAATGCGAAAAAAAAAAAAATTTTCTCAAAAAAAAAAAAAAAAAAAAAAAAAAAGAAAGTTACCTATTTCAACTTCCAGGAGACAAGATGGTGCAGGAATCAGTAAGTCACTCTCATTTTCCCTTACTGACCTTGAGAAACCCAGAGAATATTGCCCCAGGAAAAATCCTGGAATTGTTAAGTAAGCAGAAAGATAGGGTGCATCAGTCTTTTGGCTTGGAAGGCTAGGGGAATTAATGGGAAAGCTCCCTCTTGCTGTGGGTGAAGGAGAGCAGTACAGGATGGGAGGAATGCCAGCAAGCCAGCAGGAAGCACCACTTATGCAAACCAGTGGGGGATCCTGAGCTCCAGGGTGGTGGAACAGGCAAGTGCCAACACCAGACACACACTAGCCACCACCACAAGCTCAAGACCAGCACCAGGTAAGCTACCAGCCTCCAGCTGCCAGGACCTGAGGCCCCAGCACAAAACCAGTGACAAGGCCACTAGTCCCCAGCACAAGAAGCCTGGGACAGTGCCCCTTGTGCCCCAGAAGCGGAGATCAATTTTAAAGGCCAGAAAAAGGCAAACATGAGCAAAAAGCAACAAAGAAAAACAATGACCATAGAGAAGTATCTTCATGACAGGGAAGATCAAAACATAAAGGAGGACTAGGAGGACTCCCTCTCTACAGCCACCACAAGCTCTGCCACATCAGAGCTCCTCCCGACCCCAGGACTGCCAACCAGGACTGTGACCCTGATCCAAGCAGGGCAAAGCAAGAGAATTCTGCCTCAGAGCTGGCAAAGAAATCCTTGCACTCCTACTCTGATCAGCCACTTGATACCCCCATCATCTGTGGGCCTGGCCATTGCAGCCACCTCTACCACCCCAAGGCTGGGGCATTTGTGGGTTGTTGGCATTTGTGGGTTGAGAAGTCTGGAAACAGCCACAGCTCAGTGATTCAGTGCCCTGAGGTTTCACCACCAGGTCTGTTCTGCCGTAGTCTGTAGCGGCACAGCCTATGTTGTGCTCCACTCTCAGCATGGTGCGATAGACCCTTCCCAGCATCCATCTAGGCCATCTTTGGCTGGAGACTTGTTTCCCTCTGTCCTTTTGTGGGTTCTGTATCTCTAGAGTTTGTTTAGAGTCATTTTTACAGGTGTTTGGAGGGATTTGGGGGAGAGCTCAAGCAAGTCCCTGCTTTTATTCTGCCATCTTAGCTCTGCCCCTCTCATCATGTCTTATAGCATAATAATATTTTATCACAATCATATACCACATGTTACTCAGCCATTCCCCAGTTGATGGGCATCTGCTAGATTTCCAGTTCTTTGCCACAACAGAAAGAGCTGTTATAAATATTTTTGTACCTAAAGGTCTTATTCTTCTTTTTTTTTAACCATGTTGGTATATAGTCCTAATAGCAGTATTGCTGTGTTAAAGAGATATGCATGGTTTTATAACTTTTCGGGGACAGTTACCAAGTGCTCTCCAGAATGACTGGATTAGTTCACAACTCCAGCAATATTGCTTTAGTGTCCCAATTTTTGCATGTACTCTACAACATTGTCCATTTTCCTTTTCTGTCATATTAGCCATTCTTATAGCTGTGAAGTGTTACCTCAGAGTTATTTTCATTGTATTTCTCTAATCAATAGTGATTTATAGTATTTTTTCATATGACTATAGATAGCTTTGATTAACTCATCTGAAAACTGCCCATTTGTATCTTGTGATCATTTATCAACTGAGTAATGACTTATATTCTTACAAAAAATAGTATTTCTTAATATTTAGTGGTGAAATAAGAGGAAAATTTTAACATGCTTCCACATTTTGCTTACTCTTTTAAGCAAAAATCCATATAACTTTCCCAGCATTTTTCAATTTAATTTGAGGTTTTTTTTTTACAGCCACCCTACTTTCCACTAAAACAAACAACATTCATTACTATTGTCTCCAACTTCAGCAAGCGCAGATATAAAACAAAATTAGAGCAGTGTGTTGTTTACCAGGGAGCATATGGGGTGGTTCCAATAGTCCTAAACAAAAACATCTTGAGATTACTGGAAGAGAGAAACTAAAATTGACATTCATTTCAGTGGAAATTTAGCACAATAGAAAGGTTTTGGATGTGTTGGTTCTGACTCAGCCATGAATTGGGACTATGGTAATGTTACGCAGGGGACATATGACTTTTGAATTTGGAATTCCTCTTTGTATAAATTGAGAGGGTTACATTTATGCTAGAAGCTCATTCATCTGTAATTTGAAGATATTTCCCAATTTAAATTTCTATGATAGAATAATGACCTTTAAGGCATTGTGAGAAATAGAGAGAATTCTTTTGTCAATGGCATCATGTCTTCGTTCATCCCTTCAATTCCCATCATGTGAGTACTTGGTTAATTTGTTTAGACAAGCCCTTTTCTGCATATGTCACACATGTACTAAAATAGTAAGAATAACTGCAGTATCATTAGGTGACCAAGTGTATAAAGTCTTTAAAATATACTATTCTGGGTTCATTTTTCTGATTATATATCAGAAGGCTCTGACAGATCTAAATCTATGGTCTGAGGTTTTTTAAAGAAAGCATCAATTCCAATGTTTTGGTGACTGGATGATTGTGACTAACTGGGTACATGCCATTTTCTCTTTACTCCACTAAAATGCTTATATACAAATTATCGTTTGACCTTCACATCTTGGTATCTTGATATTCCTTGCACATGACACTTCATCTCCTAATGTCATGCCTTTCCACACACTATACTTCAGGCTTGGAATTCTCTGTTACAGTTCCCAGCTCCTTGTTTGTTTTAAGACCCATCTCAAATCCTACCTTCTGAAACTCCACCCCCTCTCCCTACTTCTCTGTCTTCCCTATGAAATTTTCTCCAGTTTATCCTGCATACGTCTTGTATGGACATAGTTGCTTGCATGCTGTCTCTCCCAATAGAATGAGAACTCTTTGAGTGAAGCAATTCTTTGTTTTTCCCCATCTTTGAATACCCAGCACTTAGCATAACATCTCACACAGAGTAATAATGGCTTAATATAAGATTGTTTTCTGTATTACTAAAAACAGCCCTATCATTGATCAATAAGCATTATGCACATTCTATATTCCAGGCAAAGCTCTGGGGATAGAAGTAATCTCTTGTGGGAGACAAAAACATGTATAGTATAAATGAATATACTTGAATGTATATACAAAGTATTTAAACATTGGGCAATTTTGGAGGGAGAGAACTCACAGTTGTGATCAAAAAAGGCTTCATGGAGAAGATGGTGATTAAGTTTCATTTTTAAATATGAAGGGCTTTATTAAGAGGTTGTAAAGAGAGAGAGTACATTCTAGGCTAAAGAAATGGCCTATGAGAAGGGAAAGAGATGAGAGATGGAATCATGTATGTGAAGAATAGAGAGAAAATCAATTTGGATAAATAATAGAGTGTGGGAGACTCAGTAATGAAGTAATGAAGACAGACAGAAAAGCTGGGACTAGGTCGTAGAGCATTTTAAAAGGTATACAAAAGAATTTATATTCTACCCTAAATTTACTAAGGATCCACTGGCTTTGATTGAGTAGAGGAGGAACATGGTTAGATCTAAACTTAAGGGAAATTATTTGTCAGTAATCTATAGGATCAATGCTGTGCTTGAATTGAATCAAACAGGTTCAAGACAGCCAACAATTGTTAAATCTTCAGTGTCAAGCATTTATACCTCAGACATCAGCAAATACAAAAATCATAGCTTGATTTATTATTCTGTTGATTGTTTAGACTTAAGGGAGAGATAATCTGTGGGAGATAAGAGGTGATGAAGATCTGAACTAAGTTAGTAGATATGTGAGTAGAAGGGAGGAGATAGACGTGGAGTAGAGTATAGAGGTAGAAATGGTAAAACAAACTTGGGAACTGATTTTATACATAGGGTTAAGGACAATTAAGATTTGAGGTTGATGGCAAGTTTATGGATATGGAATGCTGAAACAGTGGTTTGGCTTTTAAAAGTAAGAGAAATTTGGAATACAGGAGAGCTTTATTTGCAAGATGAGTTCTGTCTTGGAAATGTTGAGTTTGAGATTTCTCTGTGACATTCAGTTTGAAATGTCCAAAACACAATTGGTGAAGTGGAACTGAAGCACAAAGAAATAACTGGGATACAATATATACATATTTTAAGCAAAAGTCTTACTGTAGTTTTGAGCTATTAAATCATATCTAAGTCTTCTACACAATGATGAACACTAAATCTTTGGAAGACAATGAGTTTACCATGGGAATTAAAGTGTAGAGGGAATAGAAAGGAGGGCTTAGGATAGAGCTTTTGGATATTTGGGACATGATATGGATGATGAAGCAATAAAGGACACTGAGGAATGTTAATATAGATAAGGGAATGAGGAGAGGGTAGAGTCATAATAACCAAAAGAACAGAATGTATATAGAAAGAAAGTGTGGTTGATCATGGTAAATGAAGCAGTTGAGTCAAATAGAGTGATAATATAAAATACCCATGAAACAGAGAAAGAAGCTACAATGAAAGTTAATTGAATGGAAAGATCTACTTTCACTTGGGTGATAAAGAAAGTTTCATGAGGAACTAGTTTTTGAGTTGGATCTTGAAAGATGCATAGAATTACAATAGGCAGGGATAAGGTATAAGAAATTCTAGACAGGTAATACTGCAAAAATAGGTACATTTTATGTAGGGCATATTTTGGGCATAGGGAACATCTGATTTGACTGGAGTGTAGTATATGTGAGGAAGAGTCTACTAAGACAGGGGTGACAATGTAAATTGGAAAGAGGTTGAAAAGGAACATGAATAATATGCTTAGACAATTTTTTGGTAAAGAATTGAGAGGTAGGGAAGAGATTGAAGTTTGTTTCTTAACAATAAGCACTATTGGTCATCCCACCAATGTAATATGTGTTTAATCAGTCACTTGAAAGCTAACCACTTATGTGGAGATCTCCCGATTAACTTTCACTGCCCTATATTTAATTCTTCACCTGTTTAGTAAGCTAACATGGAAAGCCCATTACTCCTTTGTGGAAAATTGATGTTTTCTGTAATATTTGCCTGCTAAAAATGAAACTGCATTTCATTTGCTTCTCTTCCTTTCCTCACCCTACTTCTGGAGCACCTTTTTTTTTTAAACTCTGTATAGACCTTTAGGCTATTTTTTTGAAATATAACACTAGATGCCCATTTGTACTTCTGTGTTCCTTTTTCACAGTAATTGAGGTTTCTTGTGCTTTAATTACATTGTATTTTGACACACTCCAATTGCCTTCTTCAAGGAGATTTCTATAGCTGTTTTCTCTGAATCATATTGATTGGACTGATGCATTCCTATTTAGTTTTCCTTCCAGCCAAATACATCTTCCAATCCAGTATAGCCCAATATATTAAATAATGTGGACTTTCTGATCACTGGTTTACTAAATGAAGAAAGTAATTCCCTTTTAGCTAGTTTATTAGAGAGGAGAATGATTAGGCACCTAGATGGTACAGTGGCTACAGTGTGGAAATCTGAGTCAGTAAGAACCAAGTTCAAATTTGGTCTCATATCAAATTTAGTTGTGTGACTCTGGGGAAATGACATAATCACTATGTAGCTTAATTTCCTCAACTGTAAAATGGGGATGAAAATAACAAATACCTCATGGGTTATTGTGAAGATCATTAAGTTAATAGATACAAAGAGCTTCATAAGCCATAGGTCATAAATTGACATTTAATGTCAATGCTAGCTATTATTGCTATTAGCTATAAACCTAGTTTAGCCATTTGTCTTATGTGGCTGTTAAAAAAAATTGGTTTCTAAAGAATTTTCCTCCTATTTTTACAATATGACTTCTGTTTTGAAAAAAAAATAGTGAATATTTGATAATCAAATACAGACTAGGAGTTGTTGTATCCTCATATATCAAAACTTAACAGGATTTCTAGCAAGTACAATTTGATAAGACACATATCTTTTCTCATGTGAAGTTGATCTCAAAGGCCATATTTACAAAATTAGTCTTTTTCCTCTTCATTCAATATAAATTGTTTCCCACTCTGAAGCAGGTGAGTAAATAGATATTTTCAAAGCTTATTCATGTACTACATTAGTAACATAGCATTCAGTTGCAAATCATCACTGATTGGTAGCTTCTAGTATCTTTTCTATAATGAAGAACATTGTGCTTCTGTTCCCAGTGGGAGAGTTTTGCATTGGAGAAATAGCAGGGGAAAAATAAAAACTGGGGAAAAAGAAGACAAAAACAAACTCATTATGAATATGATTGCAAGAGGTTTGGAATTTAGACAAAAGACAGCAATTGATTTTGAAGAGGGAAAATTTCAGAGAACTAGAGAAAATTAAGGATTCAAGCAAATAAACAGAGAAGAAGGATAAAGAAGAGTATCAAAATGAAAAAGATTGAAAGAAGGAGGATTAGATGTAGACAGAGAAGCATTTGAATTATAGGACACTAAGGACTTCAGGATAAGAAGGTAATTAGTAGGTCAAGGTAAACAAGCAAAGTTGGTAGAGCAGTGAAAAGGAAGTTTGGGTGAAGATGCAAATATAACTCTCTTGTTTCTGAAAGTTGTGGTGAAATAAAGGTATGTGGTGGTGGTGATGTGCTACAACTATGTAGTGAGATATATTCTCTCAGACATCTTCATTTTGTCAATTTTGCTCAAGTGATTAATCCTAGGGATATTACCAAGAAATAATAGCAATGTTAATTTTTTTTGGTTTTGCATGGCTTTTTTAAAGTAGTATTTTATTTTTCCTAATTATATGTCAAGACAATTTTTAGCATTCATTTTGAATCCCAAATTTTTCTCCTGCATTCCCTCCCCTCTCCTCTTCTGAAAATGTCAGGCAGTTTGATATAGTTGATATAGCTTATACATGTGCTATCACATATAACATATTTTCATATTTGTCTCAGTTGTGGAAGAAGAAACAGATCAGAAGGAAATAAAATCATGAAAAAGAATAAATTGAAAAATGTGCTTTGATTTATGTTCAAAGTCCACCAGTTCTTTATCTGGATGTAAATAGCATTTTCCTTAGTGAGTTCTTTGTACTTCCTTTGGATCTTTTTTTTATTCTTAAATAGAATTTTATTTTCCCCAATTATATATCAAGAAAATTTTTAGCATCATTCTATAAGATTTTGAGTTCTAACTTTTTCTCCCTTCCTCTCTCCCCCCTTCTGAAAACAAAAGACAGTTTGATGTAATTTATAAATGTGCTATCATGTAAAATAGACCCCCATATACATCACAGTTGTGAGAATATAAAAAAAACAGATCAAAAGGAAAGAAAACATGAGAAAGAATAACATAAATAAAAAAAATATGCTTTGAACGACATTCAGAGTCCATCAGTTGTTTATCTGACTATGGATAGCATTTTCCTTCATGAATCTTTGGATCATTGTGTTGCTGAGGAGAGTTTAGTCATTCATAGTTGATCATCACATGATGTTGTTGACACAATGTTTTCTTGGTTTAGCTCATTTGACTTTGCATCATTTTGTACAAGCCCGTTCATCATTTCTTATTTCACAATAGTTTTCTATAACATTCATATAGGACAGATTATTTAGCCATTCTCTGTTTGGTGGGCATCTTCTCAATTTCCAATACTTTGATGCCATGAATAGGGTTGCTATATATATTTTTGCACAGGTAGTTTCCCTCCCCCACTTTTGATGATCTCTTTAGGATACAGATGTACTAATGGGTTTCCTCAATCAAAATATATTCATAGTTTGGTTGCCCTTTGGGCATAGTTCCAAAATGTTTTCCAGAATGGTTGCATAAGTTCATAACTCTACCATCAATACATTATTGTCCCATTTTTCCTAAATCCTCTCCAACATTTATCATTTTCCTTCTTTGTCATATTAGCCAATCTGATTGATATGAGGTAGCATTTCAGAGTTATTTTAATTTGCCTTTCTCTAGCCAAAAGTAATCTATAGTGCTTCTTCATATGCCTATATGAAGCTTAGACTTCTTCATCTGAAAATTGTCTATTCATATCCTTTGACCATTTATGAATTGAGGAATGGCTTGTATTCTCATAAATTTGACCCACTTCTCTATATATTAGAGAAATGAGGCCTTTATCAGAGACACTTGTAAAGATTTCCCCCCAGCTTTTTCTTTCCTTCTAATGTTAGTTGCATTGGTTTTATTTGTGCAAAAGCTTTTCAATTTAATATGATCAAAATTAGCTGTTCTACATCTTATAATACTCTCCATCTTTTGTTTGGTCATGAATTCTTAGATCTTAGATCTGACCGGGAGACTATTCCTTGCTCTTCTAATTTGATTGCTTCATTGTCTATAGTACCTTTTAGGAAGATGGAGTTTCTTTGCTTACTTTTTTAATTAGGTCTATTTTTGCTTTTATTTTGTCTGACTAAGAACAGGATTGCTAACCCTGCTTTTTTTTTCTTTTCTTTTTCTTAATCTGAAGGGTAGTAGGTTCTGCTCTAGCCCCTTATCTTTACTTTGTACGTGTCTCCCCTTCAAGTGTGTTTTTTATAAACAATATATCGTAGGATTCTGGTTTTTGATTCACTCTGCTATTGGCTTCCATTTTTTGGGAGAGTTCATCTCATTCACATTCACAGTTATGATTATTACCTGTGTATTTCCCTCCATGCTATTCATCCTCCTGTTTGTCCTCTCTTTCCTTTCACCTTTTCCCTCCACCAGTTTTTGCTTCTGTCTACCATCTCACCTTATCAGGGCTATGTGGTTGCTCCCATGCTTTTTAATATGTTTTCATCCATGTTGTCAAATACTTTTAATGAGGATGAGCATGGCATCAAGGTCAGCTACTGCACTGATGGTAAATTCTTCAACTTGAAAAAGTTACAAGCCAAGACCAAAGTGGAGGGAGTTTTGGTGCATGACTTTCTTTTGGCAAATGATTGTGAACTCAATGCAGCCTCTGAAGCTAAGATGTAATGAAGTACGCATCAATTCTCTGCTGCCCGTGCTAATTTTGGCCTAACAATTAACACCAGGAAAACACAGATGCTCCATCAGCCACTATCCATATATGGAACAACCAGTTACAGCAAATGGAGAAGTTTTGAATGCTTTGGATAAGTTTACTTACCTTGGTAGTGTACTTTCCAGGGATGTACACATTGATAATGAGGTTAACATACACATTGCCAGAACTAAATCAGCGTTTGGGAGACTCCAAAGGACAGTATTGGAGAGAAGAGGTGTTAGACAGATTACCAAACTGAAGTTCTATAGAGGTGTTGTGCTGACCTCATTGTTGTATGCCTGTGAAACCTGGGCAGTCTACCTGTGCCATGCCTGGAAACTGAATCACTTCCATTTGAATTGTGTTAGGAAGATTCTGAAGATCACTTGGCAGGATAAGGTACAAGACACTGAGGCCCTTACTTGAACTAAACTACCAAGCACACAAACTCTGCTTCAGAGAGCACAACTCTGATGGGCTGGCCATGTTGTTCAAATGCAAAAGACATGGAGAACTCATACAGGGCAAGTGTTCACATTGTGATCAGAAGAAGCACTACACTTTCAATGTCTTTTTCAAGAACTTTGGAATTAATTGTGTGACATGGGAGATACTGGCACAGAATCACTCAGTATGGTGTTTGCACATCAGAGAAGGTGCTATGCTCTATGAGCAAAGCAGAATTGAAACAGCTCAAAGGAAACACAGGATATGCAAGTTTGGAGTACCTACCCCAAATGTTCACATGGACGATTTGTGCCCAACCTGTGGTAGAGAATTCTGAGCTTGTATTGGCCTGATCAGCCACAGTCAGACACATTGAGTCTAGACTCAAGCATAGTAATGTCATTTTGGTTCTCTTGGAGAACAATGGACAACCAATCTGCCCTTCCTTCTGTCAGTCTTCACTCAATCCGTTTACCTAATATCCTCCTATCCTACTTCCCTCTCTAGTGAGATAGACTTCAATATTCAACTGATTGTGTATATTATTACCTCTTTGAGCCAATACTGAAGACAGAAAAATTCAAGTGATATCCATTGTCCACCCTACCATCTTCCCCTCCACTGTAATAGGTCTTTCTCAGCTCTTCATGTGAGATAATTTACCCCATTCTATGTCTCCTTCTACACCCTTAGTATTCCACTTTCTCATCCCACAAATTTTTATGTCATTCCCTCAAATTTACCTTATACCAGTACCTTCTTTCTATTCCTTCTATCTATATGGATAGTGATGCAATGATTTTACATTTGTATCATGTATTTATTTTTTAATATTTTTAGTTTTCAACATTTATTTCCACAAGATTTTGAGTAACAAATTTTCTTCCCATTTCTAACCTCCCCCTCACTTGAGGATGGCATATATTCTGATTGCCCATTTCCCCAGTCTGCCCTCACTTGTGTTGCCCAACTTCCCCTCCCCCCATGCCCTTCCCATTACTTTCTTGAAGGTCCAGATAGATTTCTTTTTTTTTCCTGTAATTTTTTTTATTTAAATTTATTTATTTAACATATTTGGTTTTCAGCATTGATTTTCACAACAGTTTGAATTACAAATTTTCTCCCCATTTCTACCCTCCCCCCACTCCAAGATGGCATATATTCTGGTTGCCCTGTTCCCCAGTCAGCCCTCCCGTCTATCAACCCCCTCCCCTCTCATCCCCTTTTCCCTTCCTTTCTTGTAGGGCAAGATAAATTTCTACGCCCCATTGCCTGTGTATCTTATTTTTTGGTTGCATGCAAAAACTTTTTTTTTTGTTTCTGAACATCTGTTTTTAAAACTTTGAGTTCCAAATTCTCTCCCCTCTTCCCTTCCCACCCACCCTCCCTAAGAAGTCGAGCACTTCAACCTAGGCCATGCATGTATCATTATGTATAACCCTTCCATAATGTTCATGTTGTGAAAGGCTAACTACATTTTGCTCCTTCCCAACCCATCCCGCTTTATTGAATTTTCTCCCTTTACCCTGTCCCCTTTCCAAAGTGTTTGTTTTGATTACCTCCACCCCCATCTGCCCTCCCCTCCATCATCCCGCCCCTTTTATTTTTTTTTATTTTCCTCCCTCTTCTTTCCTGTGGGGTAAGATACCCAACTGAGTATGTATGGTATTCCCTCCTCAGGCCAAATCTGATGAGAGCAAGGTTCACTCATTCCCCCCTCACCTGCCCTCTCCCCTCCTCCCACAGAACTGCTTCCTCTTGCCACCTTTATGCGAGATAATCCACCCCATTCTATCTCTCCCTATCTCCCTCTCTCAGTATGTTGCTCTCTCGTCCCTTAATATCATTTTATTTCTTTTAGATGTCTTCCCTTCTTCTTCAACTCACCCTGTGTTTGCTCTCTCTCTTTTACATATATATATATATATATATATATATATATATATGTGTGTATATATATATATATAAACACACATATATATATACATACATACACACGCATACATATACACCTAGATATATACATACATACACATTCACTTATATATATAAATAAACATATATATATATATATGCATATTCCCTTCAACTACCCTAATACTGAGGTCTCATGAATCATACACCTCATCTTTCCATTTAGGAATGTAAACAAAACAGTTCAACTTTAGTAAGTCCCTTGCAATTTCCGTTTCTTGATTACCTTTTCATGCTTCTCTTGATTCTTGTGTTTGAAAGTCAAATTTTCTATTCAGTTCTGGTCTTTTCACTGAGAAAGCTTGAAAGTCCTCTATTTTATTGAAAATCAATATTTTACCTTGGAACATGATACTCAGTTTTGCTGGGTAGGTGATTCTAGGTTTTAATCCTAGCTCCATTGACCTCCAGAATATCGCATTCCAAGCCCTTCGATCTCTTAATGTAGAAGCTGCCAGATCTTGGGTTATTCTGATTGGGTTTCCACAATACTCAAATTGTTTCTTTCTGGCTGCTTGCAGTATTTTCTCCTTGATCTGGGAGCTCTGGAATTTGATGACAATATTCCTAAGAGATTTCTTTTTGGGATCTATTTGAGGTGGCGATCGATGGATTCTTTCAATTTCTATTTTGCCCTGTGGCTCTAGAATATCAGGGCAGTTCTCCTTGATAATGTCTTGAAAGATGGTATCTAGGCTCTTTTTTTGATCATGGCTTTCAGGTAGTCCAATAATTTTTAAATTATGTCTCCTGGATCTATTTTCCAGGTCAGTGGTTTTTCCAATGAGATATTTCACATTGTCTTCCATTTTTTCATTCCTTTGGTTCTGTTTTATAATATCCTGATTTCTCATAAAGTCACTAGCTTCCACTTGCTCCATTCTAATTTTTAAAGTAGTATTTTCTTCAGTGGTCTTTTGGACCTCCTTTTCCATTTGGCTAATTTCCAGATAGATTTCTATAGCCCATGGCCTTTATATCTTATTTCCCAGTTGCATGTAAAAACAATTTTTTTAACATTTGTTTTTGAACTCTGAGTTCCAAATTTTCTCCCTTCATCCCTCCACACCTACCGTCCTTGAGAAGGCAAGCAATTTAACAGAGGCCACTCATGTATCAATATGCAAAACACTTCCATAATAGTCATGTTGTGATAGACAAACTATGTTTACCTCCATCCCATCCTGTCCCCCTTTATTCAATTTTCTTCCCTGACACTGTCCTTTTTTAAAAATATTTGCTTTTGATTATCTCTTTCCCCCACTCTACCCTCCCTTCTGTCATCCCCCCTCTCTTATGCTCTTCCTCCAACTTTCCTGTAGTGTAAGATACCCAATTGAGTGTGTATGTTATTCCCTCCTTAAGTCAAACCTGATGAGAGCAAGATTTCACCTGCCCCCCTTCACTTCCATTATAACTGCTTTTTCTTGTGACTTTTATGTGAAATAATTTACTCCATTCTATCTCTCCCTTTCTCCTTCTCCCAATATATTCCTTTCTCACCCCTTAATTTTATTTTATTTTTGTAGATATCATCCTTTCACATTTAACTCACTCTGTGCCTTCTGTCTATATAAATGTATATTCCCTTCAACTACCCTAATACTGAGAAAGGTCTCATGAATTACAAATATCATCTTTCCATGTAAGAATGTAAATAAAGTGGTTCAACTTTAGTAAGTCTCTTATGATTTCTCTTACTTGTTTACCTTTACATGCTTCTCTTGATTCTTGTGTTTGAAAGTCAAATTTTCTATTCAGCTCTGGTCTTTTTATCAAGAAAGCTTGAAAATCCTCTATTTTATAGAAAATCCATATTTTTCCCTGAAGTAATACTACTCAGTTTTGCTGGACCTCCAGAATATCATATTCCAAGCCCATTGATCCCTTAATGTAGAAGCTGCTATATTTTGTATAATCATCATTGTGTTTCCATAATACTCAAATTGCTTCTTTCTGGCTGCTTGCAATGTTTTCTCCTTGACCTGCATTCTCCGGAACTTGGCCACAATATTCCTAGTTTTCTTTTGGGGATCTTTTTTTAAGAGGTGATTGGTAGATTCCTTCAATTTCTCTTTTATGTTCTTGTTCTAGAATATCAGGGCAGTTTTTCAGATAATTTCTTGAAAGATGATGTCTAGGATCTTTTTTTGATCATGGCTTTCATGTAGTCCAATAACTTTTAAATTATCTCTCCTGGATCTATTCTTCAGGTCAGTGGTTTTTCCAATAAGATATTTCACGTTGTCTTCCATTTTTTCATTCTTTTCACTCTGTTTAATAATTTCTTGATTTCTCATAAAGTCACTAGCTTCCACTTGCTCCAATTTAATTATTAAAGTGATATTTTCTTCAGTGATCTTTGGGACCTCTTTTTCCATTTGGCTAATTCTTACTTTTAAGGCATTCTTTTCCTCATTGGCTTTTTGGAGCTCTTCTGCCATTTGGCTTAGTCTATTTTTTAACGTGTTATTTTCTTCAATATTTTTGTGTCCCCTTTGTGACACACTGTGGGCTGATGTAGATATAGATAGATAGATAGATAGATAGATAGATAGATAGATATAGATAGATATTTTAAGCAACCATTACATAAAACAGGTAATAGATTAGTAACCATTTTTTTCCTTTTGTTATGTGATAAGAAAAATTTTGATGTTGATTATACCAAAATCGACCTCATACTATACATTTGTGTAAGTCAGTACTAACAAAGTTATGAGCAACATGAGTTTCAAACGGGCTAAAAATTAAGGATATCAAAATATATAAAAGCAAATCAATAAAGATGAAATTGGTTTTAATTTCTTTTTAGTAAATTTAATAAGTGAATTTCATTTTCAATCAAAGCATTTGCTATTAAAATATCCTAACTGGATGCAACTTTCTAATTTCAAAACTATAAGGGAAAAGCAACAGTTTCTTCTTTTTGGTCTTTTTATTTCTACTGACAATTCCCTAAGTCTTAAACTTTAAAAGTGCAAGTTTTCTGTATTAAAATTCTGACTCATTATTGCACATTTAGGTTTATGCTTAGTTGAAATGAACTTTCAAATAAAAGATGAAATTACTTGGATTATGTTGGCTTAGTGCTTTCTAAGTGTCAGGAGAAAAGAGGCATTCACTGAATAAATAATTAAATTTTGCCCTAAATGCATAATGCATTTATATCTAGAATCAGCAAAATAACTTACCATACTTTAAATTTCTGAATGTAGCAGTTTATCCTGCTTATTTCTAAACTAAATCTGATTGATTTCTTTTCACACCTAGCAGCCTATTTACCATGGCAGCCATAAATTTTCCATGTAGCCAACTCCACATTTCCATTGTTATATATATATATATATATATATATATATATATATATATATATATATATACACACACATACACACACATATGTGTGTATTGTTATATATATAAACACACACACATATACACACACACACATATATATACATATATATGAGTGTATATATACACACATATTTACACACATATATACACATATACATATATACGTATATATTATATATAATATACCCATCAATATGTACATATATAATGTGTATATATTTATCTGTATATATATATATATATATGTGTGTGTGTGTATGTTTATATAGATGTGTGTATGTGTATATTCTATTTTTTTTCTTTTTTAATTTTTTATCTATAAGTTAAATATATTTAGTTTTCACCATTGATTTTCACAAGAGTTTGAATTACAAATTTTCTCCCCATTTCTACCCTCCCCCCACTCCAAGATGGTGTATATTCTGGTTGCCCTGTTCCCCAGTCAGCCCTCCCTTCTGTCACCCCACTTGCCTTCCATCCCCTTTTCCCTTCCTTTCTTGTAAGGCAAGATAAATTTCTACACCCCAATGCTTGTCTATCTTATATTCTAGTTGCATGCAAAAACTTTTTTGTTGTTGTTGTTTTTGAACATCTGTTTTTAAAACTTTGAGTTCCAAATTCTGTCCCCTCTTCCCTTCCCACCCACCCTCCCTAAGAAGTCAAGCAATTAAACATAGGCCACATGTGTATCATTGTGTATAACCCTTCCACAATACTCATGTTGTGAAAGACTAACAATATTTTGCTCTTTCCTAACCTATTCCCCTTTATTGAATTTTCTCCCTTGACACTGTCCCCTTTTGAAAGTGTTTGTTTTTGATTACCTCCACTCCCATCTGCCCTCCCTTCTATCACCCCACCCCCTTTTATTAACTACTTCCTTCTTCTTTCCTGTGGGGTAAGTTACCAAATTGAGTATGTACCGTATTCCCTCCTCAGGTCAAATCTGATGAGAGAAAGATTCACTCATTCCCCCTCACCTGCCTTCTCTTCTCTTCCTACAGAAATGCTTTTTCTTGCCACTTTTATGTGAGATAATTTACCCCATTCTGTCTCTCCCTATCTCCCTCTCTCAATATATTCCTCTCTCATCCTTTAATTGGATTTTATTTCTTTTATATATCTTCCCTTCATCTTCAACTCACCCTGTGCCCTCTCTCTCTCTCTCTCTCTCTCTCTCACTCTCTCTCTCTCTCTCTCTCTCTCTCTATATATATATATATATATATATATTTATATATACACACACACATACATATATACATACATACACATTCCCTTTACATATATATACATAAACATATATATATGTATACATAAACACACAGACACACACATATATATACATATATATATATATATATATATATATATATATATATATATATATATGCATATTCCCTTAAGCTACCCTAACACTGAGGTCACATGAATCATACAGGTCATTTTTCCATGCAGGAATGTAAACAAAACAGTTCAACTTTAGTAAGTCACTTGCAAATTCTTTTTCTTGTTCTTTTTCTTGATTACCTTTTCATGCTTCCCTTGATTCTTGTGTTTGAAAGTCAAATTTTCTATTCAGCTCTGGTCTATTCACTGAGAAAGTATGAAAGTCCTCTATTTTATTGAAAGTCTGTATTTTACCATGGAGCATGATACTCAGTTTTGCTGGGTAGGTGATTCTTGGTTTTAATCCTAGCTCCATTGACCTACACAATATCATATTCCAAGCCCTTCGATCTCTTAATATAGAAACTGCCAGACCTTGGATTATTCTGATTGTGTTTCCACAATATACAAATTGTTTCTTTTTGGCTGCTTGCAGTATTTTCTCCTTGTTCTGGGAGCTCTGGAATTTGGAAACAATATTCCTAGGAGATTCCTTTTTGGGATCTATTTGAGGAGGCGATCGATGGATTCTTTCAATTTCTATTTTGCTCTGTGGCTCTAGAATATCAGGGCAGTTCTCCTTGATAATTTCTTAAAAAATGATATCTAGGCTCTTTTTTTGATCATGGCTTTCAGGTAGTCCAATAATTTTTAAATTATGTCTCCTGGATCTATTTTCCAGGTCAGTGGTTTTTCCAATGAAATATTTCATATTGTCTTCTGTTTTTTCATTCCTTTGGTTCTGTTTTATAAAATCCTGATTTCTCTTAAAGTCACTAGCTTCCACTTGCTCCAATCTAATTTTTAAGGTAGTATTTTCTTCAATGATCTTTTGGATCTCCTTTTCCATTTGACTAATTCTGCCTTTCAAGGCATTCTTCTCCTCATTGCCTTTTTGGAGTTCTTTTGCCATTTGAGTTAGTCTGTTGTTTAAGGTGTTGTTTTCTTCAGTGTATTTTTCAGTATTTTTTTGATCCTCCTTTAGCAAGTCATTGACTTGTTTTTCATGGTTTTCTTGCATCCTTCTCATTTCTCTTCCCAATTTTTCCTCTACTTCTCTAACTTGCTTTTCCAAATCCTTTTTGAGCTTTTCCATGGCCTTGGTTCATGTTTTTCTTGGAGGCTTTTGTAAGTAAGATTCCAGAGTCTGAGACTGAATCTGGTTGCGTTTTCACTGCCTGGCCATATTCCCAACCAACTAACTTGACCCTTGAGTTTTTCAGTGGGGTATGACTGCTTGTAGACTAAAGAGTTCTATGTTCCAAGCTTGGGGGGATTCGCCAGCTCTGCCACACCAGCACTCCTCCTTCCCCAAGAACCCCCAACCCGGACTAGACTTAGATCTTCAGCAGGCTCGGCACTCCTGCTCTGATCTGCCACTTAATTCCTCCCACCAGGTGGGCCTGGGGCTGGAAGCAACTGCAGCTATAGTTCTGTAGCTGCCCCACCTCTGCTGCCCCCACGGCAGTAGCCAAACTGTGAACTTCTTCCACTCCTGCAACTTTTCCCACTAACTTTCTCTGTTTTCTTTGGTGTTTGTAGGTTTAGAAGTCTGGTAACCTCCACAGCTCACTGACTCAGGGCGCTAGGGCATGCTCCGCCTTGCTCCTGGTCTGGTTGGTCCGTGCCACTCACGCTAGGCTGTGCTCCGTTCTGGTCCCAGCTCCGCGTGGAATAGACCTCATCCAGAGACCATCCAGGCTCTCCTGGGCTGGAGCCCTGCTTCCCTCTGCTTTTTTGTGGGTTCTGCAGTTCTAGAATTGGTTCAGAGCCATTTTTTATAGGTTTTTGGAGGGACTCGATGGGGACCCCATGCTAGTCCCTGCTTTCCAGCTACCATCTTGACTCCACCCCGGAAGTACCAAAATATGGATTTTCAATAAAATAGAGGACTTTCAAGCTTTCTCAGGGAAAAGACCAGAGCTGAATAGAAAATTTGACTTTCAAACACAGCAATCAAGAGAAGCATGAAAGGGTAAACAAGAAAGAGAAATCATAACGGACTTACTTAAAGTTGAACTGTCTTGTTTACATTCTGACATAGAAAGATGATGTGTATGATTCATGAGACCTCAATATCATAGTAGCTGAAAGGAATATGCACATATACATATATATATATATATATAGATATAGATATAGATATAGATATAGATATAGATATAGATATATACACACACACAGACACACACACACACAAAGGGCACAGGGTGAGTTGATTATGAAGAGATGATATCTAAAAAAATAAAATCAATTTAAGGGATAAGAGAGGAATATATTGAGAAAGGCAGAAAGGGAGAGATAGAATGGTGTAAGTTATCTCTCATAAAAGTGGCAAGAAAAAGTGGTTCTGTAGGAAGGGAAGAGGGGGCAGGTGAGGGGGAATCAGTAAATCTTGCTCTCATTGGATTTGACCTGAGGAGGGAATACCATACATACTCAATTGGGTATCTTACCCCACAGGAAAGAAGGAGGAAGAAGATAAAAAAGGGGGGATGATAGAAGGGAGGCCAGATGGGGGGAAGAGGTAATCAAAAACAAACATTTTCAAAAAGGGACAGAGTCAAGCTAGAAAATTCAATAAAAGGGGATAGGTTAGGAAGCAGTAAAACATAGTTAATCTTTCACAACATGAGTATTGTGGAAGAGTTTTACATAATGATATGCATGTGGCCTATGTTGAATTGCTTGACTTCTTAGGGAGGGTGGGTGGGGAGGAAAAAAGGGGGGAGAATTTGGAAGTCAAAGTTTTAAAAACAGACATTCAAAAACAACAACAACAACAAAAAGTTTTTGTATGCAACTAGGAAAGAAGATACACATGCAATGGGGCATAGAAATTTATCTTGCCCTACAAGAGAAGAAGGGAAAGGGGGATGGGAGGAGAGTGGGGTAACAGATGGGAAGGCTGACTGGAAAATGGGGCAACCAGAATATATGCCATCTTGGAGTGGGGGGAGGGTAGAAATGGGGAAAAAATTTGTAATTCAAACTCTTGTGAAAATCAATGCTGAAAACTAAATATATTAAATAAATTTAAAAAAAAAACCAGAAAATAAAGAAACACCCCTTAAAAAAAACTTATGGGATGCAGCAAAAGCAGTTCTTAGGGGAAGTTTTATATCACTGAATGCTTAAATGAACAAAATAGAGAAAAATTATATCAATGAATTGGGCATGCAACTAAAAAAGCTAGAAAAAGAGCAAATTGAAAATCCCCAATTAAATACCAAATACTGAAATCAAAGGAGAGATTAATAAAATTGAGATTGAGAAAACTATTAAATTAATAAACAAAAACACGAGTTTGTTTTAATTAAAAAAATAAAATTGATAAATCTTGGTTCCATTTGATTAAAAAAAAGAAAGAAGAAAATCAAATTACCAGTATCAAAATGAAAAGGGTGAATTCACCTCCAATGAAGAGGAAATTAAAAGAATAATCAGGAGTTATTTTGGCCAGTTGTATGCCCATAAATTTGACAACCTTAGGAATATGGATGAATATCTACAAAAATATAATTTGCCCAGGTTAACATAAGAGGAAGTAAAATACCTAAATAACCCCATCTCAGAAAAAAAAAATAAATTGATCAAGCCATCAGTGAACTCCTTAGGAAAAAATCTCCAGGGCCATATGGTTTTACATGTGAATTTTATCAAACATTTAAAGAACAATCAATTCCTATACCTTATAGACTCTTTGGGAAAATAGGTGAAGAAGGAGTCCTACTAAATTTATGACACAAGTACGCTACTAATACAGAGCCAGAAAAACTCAAAACAAAGAAAGAAAACTATAGACCAGTTTCCTTAAAGATTATTGATGCAAAAATTTAAAATATAATATTAGTAAAAAGATTGCAGCGACTTATCACGAGAATAATACACTACGACCAGGTAGGACTTATTCCAGGAATGCAAGGCTGATTCAATATTAGGAAAATTATCAGCATAATTGATTATATCAACTACAAAACTATCAGAAACCACATGATCATCTCAGTAGATGCAGAAAAATCCGTTGACAAAATACAACACCCATTCCTATTAAAAACACTAGAAAGCACAGAAATAAATGGAGCCTTCCTTAGAATTATAAATAGCATCTACCTAAAACCATCAACAAGCATTATTTGTAATGGGGATAAGCTAGATGCATTGCCGGTAAAATCGGGTGTAAAACAAGGATGTCCATTTTCACCCCTATTATTCAACTTGCTACTAGAAATATTAGCTGTAGCAATAAGAGAAGAAAAAGAAATTGAGGGAATTATATTAGGCAAAGAAGAAACTAAATTATCACTTTTTGTAGATGATATGATGATTCACTTAGAGAATCCTAGAGAATCAAGTAAAAAAACTACTTGAAATAATATACAACTTTAGCAAAGTTGCAGGATATAAATAAATCCACATAAATCCTAGCCATTCCTATACATTACTAACAAAGCCTAACAAAAAGAGATAGAAAGAGAAAGTCCATTTAAAGTTACTGTAGACACTATAAAATATCTGGGATTCTATCTGCCAAGACAACCCAGGGTCTATATGAACATAATTACAACACACTTTTCACACAAATAAAGTCAGATCTAAATAAATGGAAAAATATCAGTGGCTCATGGTTGGGCTGAACCAGTATAATAAAAATGACAATTTTACCTAAATTAATTTATTTATTCAGTGCCATACCAATCAAACTACAAAAAATTATTTTGCAGAGCTGGATAAAATAATAGCAAAATTCATCTGAAAGAACAAGACATCTAGACTATCTGGGGAATTAGTGAAAAGAAATGCTACAGAAGGTGGCCTAGCCATACCAGATATTAAACTTTACTCTAAAGCAGCAATCATCAAAACTACCTGGTACTGTCTCAGAAACAGAGTGGTGGATCAGTGGAACAGGTTAGGTACAAAAGACACAGTAGTCATTGACTACAGCAATCTACTCTTCAATAAACCCAAAGAATTCAGCTTCTGGGCTAATAATTCACTATTTCACAAAAACTGCTGGGAAAATTGGAAAATGGTAAGGCAGAAACTGGGCATAGAACAATATCTTACACTGTCTACCAAAATAAAGTCCAAATGGGTTCATGATTTAGGAATAAAGGCTATTACTATAAGCAATTTGGGAGAGCAAGGAAAAGTTTACCTATCAGATTCATGGGAAAGCAAAGATTTCATGACACAATAAGACATAGAGAGCATCACAAAATGCAAAATTGATAATTTCGATTATGTTAAATTGAAAAGTTTTTGTATAAAAAAGAAGCCATTGCAACAAAGATTATGAGGGAAGAAGAAAATTTGGAGAAAATCTTTACAACCAGTGCCTCTGATAAAGGCCTCATATCTAAAATATATAGGGAACTGAGCCAAATTTATAGGAATACAAGTCATTCCCCAATTGAGATATCAGTTCAAAGGATATGAACAGGCAGTTTTCAGAGGAAAAAATTAAACATATCTATAGGCATATGCAAAAAGGCTCTAAATCACTACTGATTAGAGAAATGCAAATCAAAACAACTCTTAGGTAGCACATATCTCCTTTCAGACTGACTAAAATGACAAAACAGGAAAATGATAAATGCTGGAGATGATGCGGGAAAATTGGAACACTGTTATATTGCTGGTGGAGTTTTGAACTGATACAGCCTTTCTGGAGAGCAATTTGGAACTATGCCCAGAGGGCTATAAAATTGTTTCTACCCTTTGACCCAGTAATACTACTTCTAGGGCTGTATCCTAAAGCGATCACACAAGTGGGAAAAGGAGCCATATGTACAAAAATATTTATGGTTGCTCTTTTTGTAGTAGCAAAAAATTGGACATCAAGGGGAATGCCCATCAATTGGGGAATGGCTGAAGAAGTTGTGGTATATGAATGTAATGGAATACTATTGTGCTGTAAAAATGGGGAAGATATGGGCTTCATAACAACTTGAAAAACTCTACAGGATATAATGCTGAGTGAGCAGAGCAGAAGTAGGAGAAAATTATACACAACAACAGATATATCAATTCTGTGATGACTAACCTTGATAGACTTAGCTCTTCTCAGCAATACACGGTCCAAAGACAAATCCAAAGGACTCATGATGGAGAGAGCTATCTACAACCAGAGAAAGAAGTCTGAATGCAGATTGAGGCAAACTGTTTGCTCTCTTTTTTTTTCTTTTGTTTTTTTTTTTTTCTCTCTTTTTGGTTTTGTTTCTTCTTTCTCATGATTCATTCCATTGGTCATAATTCTTCTTTACAACTTGACTATTGTGTAAGTAAGTTCAAAGCGAAGTTATATGTAGAAGATGTATTGGATTACACGCCATCTTGGAAAGGGAGGGGGTAAGGGGGGAGAAAATCTGGAACTCAAAATCATGTAAAACGGAATGTTGTAAACTAAAAATAAAACATCTTAATAAAAAAAGTCAAAGAAAAGAGACCAGACCACTTTGATGTGGGAATTTCTTTGGAATGGGTGTTTAGGCCATGAGGTACCTTGGAAGTCATTTTGTTCAACTTCTATCTTCTATATATAAGTATACTGAGGCACAGAGTGGTTTGCTGAGTTGCCCAAGGTCACAAAATTAGCAAGTAACAGAGCCAGGACACAAACTTGTTCCTTTCACTCTGCACCTATTGACCGTATGGTTCAACAATCAGTTTGAAGAAGCAATATTTACTATCTCTTAGTGCCTTTATCCAGGGAAATACTGCATAAAGTCAAAAGTCACCTCTGAACAATTCTTCCCCCAGTTGTTTTACAATAGTTTTCAGAAAGGGACATGGAGTACAATCAGATTTCACACAAATCACATAAGCTCCTGGACAGTGTATATGCACTAAAACATCAAAGAACACTATTTCTGTCCATGTGGATTGTGGGTCAGTTTTTTCAGTTGCATCCAACTCTCCATGACCCTATTTGGGATATTTTTTAGGCAAAGATACTAAAGTGGTTTGCCATTTCCTTTTCTAGCTAATTTTACAGAGGAAGAAACTGAGGTGAGCAGGGTTAAGTGACTTGTCCAGGGTCACACAGATATTTAGTGTCTTAGGCCTGATATGAACTCAGGAAGATGAGTTTTCCTGACCCCAGGTCCAGCACTCTATCCACTGTGCCACTTAGCTGCTCTCCATGCGAATACTGCCCCACCCCATTGAAATATATTGCATTGCCATATTCCTTAATATATAACCTTCTGAGGTTGAGGGGACAAAGAAAGAAAGGGATTATCTGGAGGCCAAACCCCTGGCAATGTGCATCTCTAAGGTTATGTATCGCGAATGGCTATAATCACAGCGCTAATCATGGCTATGAAGATGCTAATGTAGTTCTGAATTGCAAAATATAACATATTTTCTGTATGGAAGACAGAACCAAAACATTTATTCAAGCACCAGAAAGCCAAACCCCAACACCAGAAAACCACATCCAGCATAGCAACAAAGAAGTTTATACACATTATCACTGCAGAGGGCACTGCCATTCCCAAGCCCTTCCCCTACTACCGCCTTCCTACAAGCAAACACTCATAGCATGGCTTCCTGACTGTTTCCTCTCTCTCCTTCAACTCTAACTGCTCTGACCAACTTCCTTCTCCACCCTTCATTTTGCACCCACTCAGCAAGCTCCTCTCACGACATGCGACTTAGGCTTCCATGAGATTGAAGCAGGTCACATAGGACTATTAATGGATGGAAAGATCTTCAAATTTACATTATTACCCTTATAGGTTATTAGGTTTCCCTGCCATTTTTACAAAAGACAAATAGTCATTAAAAAAATCTCATAATTGAAATCTTTTTAATTTAGTAGACCTGGTTGCCTCCCAAATATGGGGGGGCAGCCAAAGTTCTCTACTAGTATGCCAATGATGCCAGGAGAAATTGAATAATGCCTCCAGGAGGTAGAATAGACCACTGAGGATGGAGGAGAGAATTGCACTGTATGTGTTGTAACTTTCATTGTGGAGGGAATTCCCAAAATGATGAGTTCACAAACCCATTTGAATACTTGATAATCATTTCTTATAAAAATGGAAAAGGAAGGTTGATTTCATATCACATGTACTTAAACTCTTTAGTTATGTTTCTTTTTTTTAAATTTAAATTTATTTATTTAACATATTTGGTTTTCAGCATTGATTTTCACAACAGTTTGAATTACAAATTTTCTCCCCATTTCTACCCTCCCCCCCACTCCAAGATGGCTTATATTCTGGTTGCCCTGTTCCCCAGTCAGCCCTCCCCTCTATCAACCCCCTACCCTCTCATCTCCTTTTCCCTTCCTTTCTTGTAGGGCAAGATAAATTTCTACGCCCCATTGCCTGTGTATCTTATTTTTTAGTTGCATGCAAAATCTTTTTTGGTTTTGAACATGTGATTTTAAAACTTTAAGTTCCAAATTCTCTCCCCTCTTCCCTTCCCACCCACCCTCCCTAAGAAGTCGAGCAATTCAACCTAGGCGACACATGTATCATTATGTATAACCCTTCCACAATACTCATGTTGTGAAAGACTAACACCTCCCCCCCAAACGTGGAACATAGAACTCTCTAGTCTACAAGCAGTCATACCCTGCTGAAAAACACAAGGGTCAAGTTAGTTGGTTGGGAATATGGCCAGGCAGCGAAAACGCCCCAGATTCAGTCTCCGACTTTGGATTCTTTCTTTGGTGACAAAGAAGACCAAAATGTACAACCTAAAGAAGTCACCAAAGTGGAAGAGCCTACACACCAAAAGCCTCCAAGAAAAACATGAACTGGTCCCAGGCCATGGAAGAGCTCAAAAAGGATTTGGAGAAGCCAGTTAGAGAAGTAGAGGAAAAATTGGGAAGAGAAATGAGAAGGATGCAAGAAAACCATGAAAAACAAGTCAATGTCTTGCTAAAGGAGACCCAAAAAATACTGAAGAATACATTGAAGAAAACAACACCTTAAAAAATAGACTAACTCAAATGGCAAAAGAGCTCCAAAAAGCCAATGAGGAGAAGAATGCCTTGAAAGGTAGAATTAGCCAGTTGGAAAAGGAGGTCCAAAAGGCCACTGAAGAAAATGCTACATTAAAAATTAGATTGGAGCAAGTGGAAGCTAGTGACTTGATGAGAAATCAAGATATCATAAAACACAATCAAAGGAATAAAGAAATGGAAGAATAAGTGAAATATCTCGTTGGAACAACCACGGACTGGGAAAATAAATCCAGGAGAGATAATTTAAAAATTACTGGACTACCTGAAAGCCATGATCAAAAAAGAGCCTAGATATTATCTTTCAAGAAATTGTCAAGGAGAACTGCCCTGATATTCTAGAGCCACAGGGCAAAATAGAAATTGAAAGAATCCACCGATCGACCCCTCAAATAGATCCCAAAACGGAATCTCCTAGGAATGTTGTCGCCAAATTCCAGAGCTCCCAGATCAAGGAGAAATTATTGCAAGCAGCCAGAAAGAAACAATTTGAGTATTGTGGAAACACAATCAGAATAATACAAGATATGGCAGCTTGTATATTAAGACATTGAAAGGCTTGGAATACAATATTCTGGAGGTCAATGGAGCTAGGATTAAAACCTAGAATCACCTACCCAGCAAAACTGAATATCATGCTCCAAGGCAAAATATGGATTTTCAATAAAATAGAGGACTTTCAAGCTTTCTCAGTGAAAAGACCAGAGCTGAATAGAAAATTTGACTTTCAAACACAACAATCAAGAGAAGCATGAAAAGGTAATCAAGAAAAAGAACAAGAAAGAGAAATTGCAAGGGACTTACTAAAGTTGAACTGTTTTGTTTACATTCTTACATGGAAAGATGAGGTGTATGATTCATGAGACCTCAGTATTAGGGTAGCTGAAGGGAATATGCATATATATATATATATATATATATATATATATATATATATATATATATGTATATATATGTTTATGTATATATATATGTGAATGTGTATGTATGTATATAGGTATGGGTGTGTATGTGTGTGTGTGTGTGTATATATATATATATATATATATATACAGAGAGAGAGAGAGAGAGAGAGAGAGAGAGAGAGAGGATTGCGGACACAGGGTGAGTTGAAGATGAAGGGAAGATATCTAAAAGAAATAAAATCAAATTAAGGGATGAGAGAGGAATATATTGAGAGAGGGAGACAGGGAGAGATAGAATGGTGTAGATTATCTCGCATAAAGGTGGCAAGAGGAAGCAGTTCTGTGGGAGGAGGGGAGAGGGCAGGTGAGGGGGGAATGAGTGAATCTTGCTCTCATCATATTTGTCCTGAGGAGGGAATGCCATACATACTCAATTGGGTATCTTATCACACAGGAAAGAAGAGGGAAGAAGATAAAGAAGGGGGGGATGATGGAGGGGAGGGCAGATGGGGGTGGAGGTAATCAAAAACAAACACTTTTGAAAGGGGACTGGGTGAAGGGAGAAAATTCAATAAAGGGGGATGGTTTGGGAAGGAACAAAATACAGTGAGTCTTTCACAACAGGAGCATTGTGGAAGGGTTATACACAATGATACATATGTGGCCTGTGTTAAATTGCTTGACTTCTTAGGGAGAGTGGGTGGGAAGGGAGGAGGGGGGAGAATTTGGAACTCAAAATTTTAAAAACAGACATTCCAAAACAAAAAAAAAGTTTTTGCATGAAACTAGAAAATAAGATACACAGGCAATGGGGCATAGAAATTTATCTTGCCCTGCAAGAAAGGAAGGGAAAAGGGGATGGCAGGGGAATGGGGTGACAGAAGGGAGGGCTGACTGGGGAACAGGGCAAGCAGAATATGCACCATCTTGGAGTGGGGGGAGGTTAGAAATGGGGAGAAAATTTGTAATTCAAACTCTTGTGAAAACCAATGCTGAAAACTAAATATGTTATATAAATAAATAAATAAAAATTTAAAGAAAATAATTTTTCAAAACCTAAAGCTTATTTTACTTTGTGATATAAGAAAACTAGTTCCTTTTTCATCTTGTCTCTTATTGACCTTTTTTACACAAAATAATCAAGGTGATTTTTCATTCTGAAGGTTATATACTTAATCCCTCTTTAAATGGTTCTGGTTTACTTTGCTGTTGAATAGATAAATGTTGAAGTTTATTTTTTTTTCCTTTTCTCTTGCACACTATTACTGCTATCTGCAATTATTGTGGAGCTTAAATGAGACCTACACCACGAAATTATTATTCATCTTTTTTTAAAAAAAATTCTGATTTCTGAACAAAAATTCTTATCTGGATCATTTGTTCTAATTAGCCACTTTAGGGGAAAAATGATATTCCTTATTAGTTAGAAGCAAGAGGATTACCTAGTGATGGGCCTGTTCACACAAAAGTATGCACACACATATTTGGTTTTATTTCTTTGTTGTTTTGAAAGGATTGTGAGACATATTTGAATAAATTAATACTTCTAAAAGAATATGTATTTTTGAATATCATATTGAAGACTAATATAAATTGGTTTTCTTAGCATTGTGGCAAGTAATTTTCTTCGGTTTGACATTCAAAGCTCTTCATAACATTGGCTTCAGTATGTCTTTCCAACTTGATTATACATTAGTTTTCTCATGAACTGTGATCTAGTCAGTCTGGCTCACTTACTGCTATTCATTTCTTACTTGTTTGCCTTTACACTGGCTATCCCTCATGCCTAGAATGCACTACTTTGCAAACTTCTGTTTCCCTAATTTCTTTTAAGATGTATACTAAACACCAAACTCTATCAATAAAATGCTTTTCTGATCTTCTTATATATCATTAAGGCAAAGTTCATGACCTCAAAGGGGACCATGAGCATGCCTGAATTGTTCAGAATCAAAAGATAAAATGAATTCTCTAAGTAGAAGGCAGAAGAATTAAAGCATTTATTTAAACTCCAAAGGACCAGAGCCAAGGACCAATGCCCCACTTTGATATTGTGGTAAGAACCTTCCAAAACCAATATGCCTATCTCAGTGATGAAGAGGTTACAGAAAAATATTATGGCAGCAAGCCAAGCCATACTTGTGCTTCCCCCAATGCTAGAGCCCTCCTGTAGGAAGATTGCTCATGAGTCCCAAGCTCATGCTCAGCACCCTCCAGTATGTATGCTCTAGAAGCTAGCTCTTTGTTCTCTGCCCCACTCTCAGACCTCAGCCCTCCATTTCTGCTGCTCTTCATCTTCAGTTTCTCCAGGCTCTGCCACTCCTTCAGCTTCTCAACTTCTTCAGCAACTGCTGCTTCAGCTTCTTATACTCCTCAGCTTCCGCTCCTCCAGGTCCTACTTCTCTGGCTTCTGCTAGTTCTGCTTCCATTGCTCCCCTTTCTCCTGCTTCTGCTGAGTCTGTTCTCTCTTTGTATACAGTCCTTAGACATCATCTGATGGACTAGAACATCATCTGATTGACCAGACCTTAAGCACATACCATTGGCTCTGGTCTTACCAACTCCTCTTAGGGCCCTGAGGGCTTCAAGCCCACATTGACGTAGCACCCAGTAAGTTGGGGTTCAGGGCCTACTTAGGAGCAAAGATCTAATCAGACCTCCCTTTGTTGGCCCCACCTGGAGTCCCACCTGAAACCTATTCAATGGGTGGGAAAGATCTTTTCACTTATTGATTGGCTTTACTATTGGCCCCATGATCTTTCATGTCCATTACATCAGCAACTTGTGTCTAAATAGGTACAAATTTTTTTTCAAGTACAGTAGAATCCCCTCAAAATTAACACATCACATTTGCAAAATACTTAACATAACATCTCATCATCAGAGTAGCCACATGGCTCACTTGTCAGCCCCTACATCTTTGTACATTACATAGGTCAATGGGAAACTGGTGTGAATAACACCACAACAATATAATAATACAACAAGGATAATACAAAATAAATGCACAGAACAATATCATAGTTCCCCCCCTCCCACCTCAGATGAATGGGGCTCAAAATCTTGGGGTAAGGGGCAAAAGTCTCATCCTCCATAGCTTCTTCTTGCTAAAATTGGATGTAGAGCTCTCCCTGCCCTTAGAGGTCAGTTCTTTAGCAAGCTGGTACACAGAAACTCAATCAACCCCAGGTCCTTAGGCAGTCAGTCATCTGAAAGTGTAGGATGCTTAGGGTAATTAAGCCTAAAAGAGACAGAACTAGCAACAAGGTTAGCCAAAACAAAGCACAAAAGAGTAGGCAAGTATGGGCTGTTATCCCTCTAATAAAATCATCTCCATTTTGATTGAGACTCCAATTATGCAAAGATTCAATCTCATGGACAAACTCAGGTGGGAAATGTTTCTTTTCAAAAGGAACATAATGAGGAAACTAAGTCAGAAGAATCCCATCCTAGAGGCTAAGATTATACTCCCAACCTTTCCCCAGATGTGGAAGGGAACACAATGGGAAAACTAAGCCAGGAAGATCCCATCCTAGACAGAGACTAGGATTCCCCTCAAGGATTTTTCACCCGGATGCAAAAATTTCAGTTAATCACACAAGATCACATTCCCTCTGAGTGGCTTGTGGCATTTATGAACATCAGCCATGCTTCTGGAAGTCATGAGTCCATTATCATAGCCTTATTCTTGGTAAAATATATGGGTCAGGGGTAGAATTAGGTAATTTTCTTCCCCTGAATAAACAACTGTTACAGTATTGTCCTTCCCATGTGCTATGACTTCTGCAGCCTTTGGTACATCACCTGACTTCCTTTTTACCCATACCTTAGCTCCCAGTTTTATTCTATCAATAGAGCCAGACCCTTTCATTCCTCTATCAGTTATTTTGGGAGGAGGGTCAGTTTTCATAATGGGTATTTTTCATGGGAGGTAATGATCACTTGAACTATCCTATCATTTCTACAAAACTGCACAGGTTTTGCACCCAAATTTTGGAGTGACATAACAATTTCTCTTTGATAATTACAATCTATTACTCCAGCCAATACATGTATTCCTTGAGTTGCTAATCCTTGTTTAGGTAATATCTGTCCAAAATGATTCTTGGGGATTCTCAGTCCAAGTCTTTCATGTTTCTGTATTCACTCTATTAAAGTAACAGTGTCTGGAACAGCAGCATACAGGGGAGGAGTCACCTTATTCAACTGTCTGTACTCTACTGTCATCCTCCAAGTTCCATCTGACTTTCATACTGGCCAGACAGTGTTGTTCTATTGAGTGGTTGTAGGGACTAACACTCCCACTTTAACGTATTCTTTTATAGTACTGGCAATTTCATCTTGCTCACCTGGCACACAATATTTCCTCAAAGTAATTACTTCAGAATATTCAGATTGGATACACCTTTATTTTCTCCACTAAAACTGCATTAATACCCATTTTCCTCATGGCAAATTGATATTTCCCTTCAGGTAAATTCAAGGTCATACCTTTCAATGTGTCTGTTCCAATGATGCATACAGGAATAGGCACAATAACCACAGTATATTCTTTCTTGGGAAATTGTCCAATTTTAACCATCAATTTAATTTGTCTGACTGATATTTCAGCCCCTCCTAATCCAGTAATGGTAATAAGAGTTCCATGCCTAAACTTGTCTGGATTTCCATAGATAAGGGTGGCCTCTGCCACAGTGTCTATTAATGCCCTAGTTACTGTACTTGACCCATTTTTCCAATATATTGTCAAGTTAATGTGGGGTCTGCAATCCAGCCTGTGTGTTTCCTTTGTCTGAACTGGGGCTCGGCCTATTTCCTAGTCTCCCCAAACATGTGACTCACTTGGGTGTGAGAGTTCAGAGTCTGTGGTATCTACAGGAGCAGTTCTTATTTCTCTATTCTCTCTGTTACCAAGTCCCTTATCTCAGTACATTCTGTACAGTTAATTGGTTAGAATGCCATCTAATCATTCCAAAGTCTACCCCTTCTCTCAATAGAGCAGTGAACATTTCTTATTATTCTATTTTAGTAGCTACTTTGCTGGCTATTCACTCTCCTCTCTCAAAGAGATCTCTTTTCCAGTCTCCTAAGTCATTTAACTGTGAAATCTTATCTATAACCACTGAAAGACAGCTACCTATTTCCCCACATAGCAGAGTCAAAATTAGGTGTTTAAAAGCAAGTGGAGCTGTCTTAACTATTAAATCTTATGAGAAGGGAGCATCATAATATGTATCTGCAGTTCTTGCCATAATAGCAGTTTTCGTGATCTCCTCTTTTAGCTTTATGATACAATCTCTAAGTGAATACCAAGGTTTATTTCCAGCAGGCCATGTAGAATCAACAGGATATTTTTCATTACACCCATCAATGGCTAAAGCTAACAGATTAGTCCTGCAATCCATCCTATCTACTGATATTCCATCAGCCCCTTGATCACTGATTCTTACCCTCCAAGATATTAATGAGTCTTCTATTTCTTGAGTGAATCTACACAAAATGTCGGTTATTTCTTGCTGTGAAAAGTCTTCCAAAATTTCCCTTGTAACTGAATTATCATTGTGGGTTTCTGTCCTCCTTTGACATATGGAACGAACTTCCATCTGAGTATTTAACAATCTCTCATTCTCTATGTGAAGGACATCCTGAACCCTAGTAGCATTTTGTGTCTCAGTCCCTTACATTGTCTCATTTTCTCTTGATTCCCTTCCCCTGTCACCATGGTCAGGTTTGATGTAGGCTGGATTGAAATGCATTCTAGGCCTATTTGATCTCCTGTTGCTCCTAGCCACATTAACAGAAAAAATTACCATTTGAGTCAGTAGACTCTGGAGCAACAACTTGTTCTCCTGTTGTCCGAAAGTCCCCATTTTGCTGTGGCATAGGAATACCCCCATTTCTTTCACTTAATCTCAATCTTTCATATACTAACCAGTATGCTGATAACACCATCCACTTTCACCTAGATTGTGATGCCCCTCACTCAATTCTAACCACTTGTAAACATCTTTCCAAATCCTTAGGATCTCCTCTCTGCAGTCTTGGTTCCCAGCTTTCACAGAGTCGAGCTCCTTTAGCCCATTCCCTTGCTGGAGAGGAATAAAATGGATCCTCCCACCCTGGGATATTCATGTCTTCCTCTGAAGTCCTTCTGCATCTAAATAGAGATCTTAGACCCATAATCCCACACTCATCATCAGACTGGAACAACCACTCTGGGCATCCATTAAGAGGGACCTGGCTTTTAAACCCAGAAGTTGGGACTTTGTTAAACCCTGGTAACTATGAATTGAGATTTGAATCAGACAAGGTCTGTCTGTTGATGTTTGTAATTTGTTTGTATTTGCTCTGAAGTTCAGGTTGCTGGCCTTTCCTCCTAAAGAAAGTGAGTCATATTTGTATGTGTGATTAAAGTAAGATTGTTAACCCCTTAAAGTTACTTTCCTTAGTAAAGCAAATCAAAAGAACCTGTGTTAGCAGCCCTTCTCTATGCTGGTTGTTGTTGGGTTTACACATCCATAGTAGCTGCTAGCAGATTGTTGCTACACTCTAACCACTAGTCTGTACTTCCAAATCATCTTGTAATATTTTTAAATGTGCACAAATACACACACACACACACACACACACACACACACACACCACACACGGGTGTATAATGACATATATTTTTATGTATATGTGTGCACACATATATATGCTGCACACACATGTTGCCATTTCCACAAAGAATGTGAACTACTTGACAGCAGGAATTGTTTCTATTTTTATGTGTCTGCATCATATAACAGTGCCTGGCACATAAGAAGGGCTTAATACATGTTCATAAGTGACAGAAGCAGGAAGTAAATTCAGGTCCTCCAACTCAAAAGACTATGCTTTTCCTGCTGCACTGCTATGCTTCTGTAAATGTTTAAACCAACGTTTTTTTTTTAAAGCACTCACTTATGAGTCATTATATACAATTTAAAGTATAGTTCAGCTTTGTAAATATTGTTTTGCTCAAAATCAATCAATTTTTAAATATATAAGAAGGAATTAAAATTTAATGACATTTATAACATACAAATCTTATTTTAATTATCAAAATAGATTAAAATAAAATATTTTAAGAAAGTCATCCAGCCATCTTTCCCCAACCTTCTAGATTCCATAAGTCAAAGACTCCAATGATAGACATTCACTCTTTCCATCTATGAATTCCTGGTATAGCCAAGGGAGGGGAAAATCCTCTCCACCATTGTTTCCAAGAAAGTAAATCTAAACCTCGGAGTTTTCACAATTATGGAGCAGCAATGTGGTGTAATGGATAGAAGGCTAAATAAAATTCAAGGTAAAAACAATGATTTAGAACTAGAAAGTACCATAAAGACCACAGAGAATGGGGAGAGGGGGCCAAGATGGCAGCTGGAAAACAGGAACTTGCTTAAGCTCCCCCCCAGGTCCCTCCAAACAACTATAAAAAATCAAATTCTAGAGCTGCCAAACCCACAAAATAGCAAAGGGAAGCAGGGCTCCAGCACAGGACAGCTTGGTTGACCTCTGGACAGGGTCTATCACATCCAGCTGGGAGCAGAGCACAGCACAGCACAGCGTGGGTGGATCCAGGACCAACCAGAGCAGGAGCCTAGTGGAACAGGTGTAGTACCCTGAATCAGTGAGCTGTGGCAGTTACCAGACTTCTCAACCCACAAACGCCAAAGAAAACAGACAAGGTTAGTGGGAAGAGTTGCTGGAACTGAGTGAAAGGAGTTTTTGGTTGGCACTGCCCCAGGGGCAACGGAGAAGGTGCAGGTCTGAGGCTGCTTCCAGAGTTACAGCTGCAGTTGCCTCTGGCCCCAGGCCCACCTGATGGGAGGAATTAAGCAGTGGACTAGAGTAGAAGAGCAAAACCTGTTTTGCCCTGCCTGGATCTGGGCTGCAATCCTGGTTAGCGGTTCTTGGAGGAGAAGGGGCACTGGTGTGGCAAAACTTGCTGTGTAGAAGTAACTCTGAAAATGGCAGCACAGCCCCTGAAGGTTGGGAAAAAGTACTCTGTACTCGACAAGCAGTCATACCCCGACAATGAAAAACTCAAAGGTCAAGTAGATGGCTGGGAGTGTGGCCAGGCAGCGAAAATGGTCTCAGATTCAGACTCAGACTTTGGAATCTTTCTTTGGTGACAAAGAAGACCAAAACATAGAGCCAGAAGAAGTCAACAAAGTCAAAGAGCCTACATCAAAAGCTGCCAAGAAAAATATGAATTGGTCTCAGGCCATGGAAGAGCTCAAAAAGGATTTGGAATAGCAAGTTAGAAAAGTAGAGGAAAAATTGGGAAGAGAAATGAGAGTGATGCAACAAAACCATGAAAAACAAGTCAATGACTTGCTAAAGGAGACCCAAAAAATACTGAAGAAAATAACACCTTTAAAAACATACTCAAATGGCAAAAGAGCTCCAAAAAGCCAATGAGGAGAAGAATGCCTTGAAAGGCAGAATTAGCCAAATGGAAAAGGAGGTCCAAAAGACCACTGAAGAAAATACTACTTTAAAAATTAGATTGGAGCAAGTGGAAGCTAGTGACTTTATGAGAAATCAGGATATTATAAAACAGAACCAAAGGAATGAAAAAAAATGGAAGACAATGTGAAATATCTCCTTGGAAAAACCACAAACCTGGAAAATAGATCCAGGAGAGATAATTTAAAAATTATTGGACTACCTGAAAGCCATGATCAAAAAAAAAGAACCTAGATATCTTCTTTCAAGAAATTGTCAAGGAGAACTGCCCTAATATTCTAGAACCAGAGGGTAAAATAGAAATTGAAAGAATCCACTGATCACCTCCTCAAAATGATCCCAAAAACTCCTAGGATTATTATCACTGAATTTCAGAGCTTCCAAATCAAGGGGGAAATACTGCAAGCAGCCCGAAAGAAACAATTGAATATTGTGGAAACACAATCAGGACAACACAAGATCTGGCAGCTTCTACATTAAGGAATCGAAGGGCTTGGATTACGATATTCTGGAGGTCAATGGAGCTAGGATTAAAACCAAGAATCACCTACCCAGAAAAACTGAGTATCATGCTCCAAGGCAAAATATGGATTTTCAATAAAATAGAGGACTTTCAAGCTTCCTCAGTGAAAAGACCAGAGCTGAATAGAAAATTTGACTTTCAAACACAAGAATCAAGAGAAGCATGAAAAGGTAATCAAGAAAGAGAAATCATAAGGGACTTCCTAAAGTTTAACTGTGTTGTTTACATTCCTACATAGAAAGATAATGTGTGTAGTTCATGAGACCTCAGTATTAGGGTAGCTGAAAGGAATATACATATACATACACACATATGTATATATATATATATATATATATATATATATATATATACACATATATATATATATATAGACAGAGGGTACAGAGTGAGTTAAATATGAAGGGATGATATCTAAAAAAATAAAATCAAATAAAGGGATGAGAGAGGAATATATTGAGAGAGGGAGAAAGGGAGAGATAGAATAGCATAAATTATCTCACATAAAAGTGGCAAAAAAGCAGTTCTATTTTAAAGGAAGAGGGGGTAGGTTAGGGGGAATGGGTGAATCTTGCTCTCATCGAATTTGACTTGAGGAGGGAATAACATACACACTCAGTTGTTTATCTTACCCCACAGGAAAGAAGATGAAAAGGTATAAAAAAGGGGGGGACGATAGAAGGGAGAGCAGATGGGGGATGAGGTAATCAAAAGCAAACACTTTTGAAAAGGGACAGGGTCAAGGGAGAAAACTGAATAAAAGAGGACAGGATAGGAGAGAGGAAAATATAGTTAGTCTTTCACAACATGAGTATTGTGGAAGGGTTTTACATAATTATACATGTGTGGCCTATGTTGAATTTCTTGCCTTCTTAGAGAGGGTGGGTAGGCAGGGAAGAAGGGAGAGAATTTGGAAATCAAAGTTTTAAAAGCAGATGTTCAAAAAAAGTTGTATTTGTATGCAAGAAGAAAATAAGATATACAGGTAATTGGACGTAGAAATCTATCTTGCCCTACAAGAAAGTAAGGGAAAAGGGGATGGGGGAGTGGGGTGACAGAAGGGAGGGCTAAATCGGGAATGGGGCAATCAGAATATATTCCATTTTGGGGTGGGGGGAGGATTGAAATGGGGAGAAAATTTGAAATTCAATATCTTGTGGAAATCAATGCTGAAAACAAAAATATTAAATAAATAACAGAAGTGTCAAAAAAAGAGATAGGCTGTATAAAGGTATTAGGAAAGGGAGATGGAGGACCATGTATGAAGAACACAGAGAAGGTCAGTTTGACTGGCGCACAGGATGGGGACCAATGTCCAGTGAGGCTGGAGGGACAAGCTTGGGACAGGTTGAATAGGACTTTAAAAGATGAACAAAGAAGACAAGAGGAATCCATTATTTAGCTTTTAAAGGTCTAGTCATCAAAATGGTTAGAGTTCCAGGCCTGGAGTCAGAAAGACTCATTGTTTTGAGTTCAAATCCAGCCTCAGATGGTCAGTTTCTGTGTGAACCTGGGCAAATCACTGTAATGGTAATTTAAATTTGTAGATCTTTCCCACCTATTAATAGGCCCATGTGACCTGCTTACATCACAGGAAGGCTAAGTCACATGTGGTAGGCGGAGCTTGCTGAATGAGAGGAACTGGAAGGGTGGAGCAGGAAATTCTCAGAGCTGTTAGAGCTGGAAGAGAAAACAGACTTGTGCTTGTTGTACTGTGAGTGTTTGTTGGTGGCAAGGCCCCAGTAGGGGACAGGAATGGTTTTGAGATGGAGTTATTCTCTGCTGTGACAATGTGTATTAATTTCTTTGCTGCTAGGATGGATTGGGCTTATTGGTTTTGGGATGTGGCTCTTTGGTGCCTGAATAAATGGTTTACTTCTTCTACCTTCTCAAAAAAAAGACCACAGAGAACAACACTAAGCAGTCCGTCATTCAGTACATATTTATTAAGTTCCTAAAATTGTTCTAAATGCTGGGGACTAAAAAAAAAGGAGCAAACAATAGTCCCTGCCCTCAAGGAACTCATAATCTAATATGAGAGAAAACAAGCAAACATACATACATACATATATACACACCTATATGCATATATCCTGTGCTGAGAGAGAGAGAGAGAGAGAGAGCGCATATAGGAAAAAATTAACAGAGGCAAGACACTCAAATTGAGGGGTTGGAAATGACTTCCTGTAGAAAATGGAATTTTATTTGGGATGAGACAGAAACCAGTAAAGGCAGTGGGCAAAAATAAAGAAGGCGAGCATTGTAGACATGGGGGATAGACAGAGAAAATATCTGGAGCCTAGAAATGTAGTATCTGTTCAGCGAAGAGAAAGGAGTCCACCGTCATTGGATTGAACAATGTGGGGAGTAAGGTCTCAAGTGATATATAATATTGAGGCATGAGGGACTATATGAGTCTCCCGCCAGAGATGATGATGACGATGATGATAATAATAATAATATCTAATAGCACTTATGTAATGTTAGTGCCAGGTGTTGTTCTAAGGTCTTTATTAACATTAACTGTTTTGATTCTCACAAAAACCATGTAAAATAGGTGCTGTTATTATCCCCATTTTACAGATGAGAAAAGAAAGTCTAACAGAGGCAAAGTGACCTCCCCAGCATGGTATGTAAGTGTCTAAATCCCGATTTAAACTCAGTTCTTCCTAACTGCAAGCCTGGTACTGTACCTATTGTACCACTTAGCTATCCCAGAGTGTGAATACCCCCTCCTCCCACCTTTGTGCTGCACATTGCAGGCATGAAGAAATAGCTCACCAAGATGGTACCTGCTAGCAACTCTTCACCCCTTTTGAGTAGCAACAACGTTTGTTAAAATTATCTCCATGTGGGATGCTGGCTTTTACTCTGACTCCCCTACTCTATAGTTGCCGTTTAAAGAAACATTGGATTATTTGACTACAGAATTCAGAAATTGGAGAAATGGATCAATAAAAGATAAAAATGAATAAAAATATTTGACTCATAGTTAGGGATTTTTAAAATTATAACTTTTAAAAAGTGGAATTGAATGTCTTAGGATATCAGAATTCCTTCATCAGAAGCTTAATGGCCATTTAAAAGTTACATTATAACTGAAGAGTCCCTTTAAGGTTCTAGTTTGAATCGATAGATATTGTGGTTCATTTCAGCTCTAAAGGGAAAATTAAAAGTCTATACCCACAACTGAAAATATTCTGAGGGGTTTATACATGTCACTGTTCCCAATAATGCCTTCTACATTCATCCTGGATTTAATCTTTCCTCTTTTGATATCCCAATCACTGTGGAAGCACCTTGGGTGTTGTTTTTGCCTAAGGTATCATCTCCTGTCTCTGAGGTATTTTGTAAGATAGAAAGTTAAAAATAAAATACAATACAATACAATAAAATAAAACTAGGTTAAAACATCATCTGCTTTACTCAATGACCAGTTGTAGAAATTACAATGACATGTGACAACACTTCTTCCTCTATCTGCCTGGGGCACACCCAAGATCAATGTCACTTATGACCTTAGTCACCTTACCCAGAAGAGATGGGGTACATGAGGGTGGCGTATAGATACTTGTTGGGGGAAATTATTAATACTTTTCATGTCTTTCATCAATTCCAAGTCACTTTCTTAGTTGTATTATAAGGGAATGATAAAAGTCAACTGTATCTAGCTGAAAGTAGTGAGTAGAATGCATCCAATGATATATATTGCTATCTTACCTCTAGCAAGATGATGTTTACTATAAGTTTTATAGCTTAAATTAGTTCCCTCTTCTGTATCTCTATTTAGTCATCCATGGAAAGGGAAGAATAGCTGTCTCCTACATCACAGATGTACAAGAAGAAATTCACAGGCTGAATCAGGAAAGAAAGTTAAGACCATTTTGTATGTACTTGTTTTATGTATTTCACAAAGGGAGTGTGAACTCTGGCTCTGAACTTAGGGTTTTGACACCAACCCACTCATATATTTTGGAGGCTACATCCCAGTTGTTTGCTGCATTTGCTTAGTCTTGGATAAGCTCCAGGCAGTTTGCTTCTGTCAACATCTGTACCTCTAAGAGCTGGCAAGTGGAAAATCACATAGATACAAAGATGTAAGTCAGATGGCAGATACAAAAGGTAAAGTGTCATCTTCCTAGTGAGGCCAAGATAGCCTCTGGTCCCTCATTATTTCCTCTAATTGTCATAGACCCTCAGCTAAAGCAGTGACTAAAATAGGAAACCTTGTACCAGAGCCTTTAGGATGAATGGGCAAATTACCTACACCATTCTGATAGCTGCTTGAAGGAAGGAAAAAAAAATAGAAGGGAGTAATAAAGCTGAAATCATCTACTACCTCGCAGTGCTTAGGGGAAAACCAACCATCCATCTTGGTCAATGGCATTTCCAGGCTGCCAATGGGCAAGAAATAGTAAGACACCTGACCTCTTTTATCTACTGGAGGAGACATGCCCGAAGAAATCAATGTAATGTTTGTCTCTGCCTAAAGACATAAAATCAGTGTGAGTTGTGGCAATTGACAAGAAAGGAAGCCCCCCACAGCCTTCTAGTAAATAACTTTCACAAGGGGATTGGTTTAGAAGTGAGGTGAGGGAATGCCATCAGGAGTCCATTTTTTGTTTGTTTCTTGGTTGTTTAACTTAGGACATTTTGTCTAGATAAGTTGAGAATCCTTCCCAGAATCACAGAGGAGAAAGGGACTTCAGCAGCCATCCTGTCCAACTAATCAATTTGTACCTCAACAAAAATCCACTCTTACATATCCAGCAATCTTCCTGATTGTCTGTCTTTTTTCTAGTCCATCCTCCAGACTACTGCTGAAATGCTAATGCTAAAGTGCAAGTCTGACCAGTGGAACCCTATTGCTTGTAGGGTTAAAGACAAACTAATCTGAATCATAATACCATTCACAATCTTGTTCCTATATTCTTTTCTAGCTTACTTATATGTTACTTTCCTATAGTACAGCCACACTGCTGTTGCTTTTCCTCGTATATGACACACCTACCCCTTAAAATTTTGCCCTTGCATAGACTCCCCTTCATCCCTGGAATGCCTCCTTTCTCACTTCCACCTCTTAGAATATGTAATTTATTCAAATTTCAGCTGAAATGTCACTTTATACATTAAGACTTTCTTTATCTCTAAGCTACTAGTGCTTCCTCTCACAAAACACATCATATTTGGTTATGTGGTAGATAAACATATGTACATGTTTCATCCATCATAATTTAAGTTTCTTGAGAGCAGGGTTGCTTTAATTTTTGTATTTATGTCCCCATCATCTAGCACGACATTTAGCACATGGTAAGTGTCTAAAACCTTCTTGTTTACACTCTGATCAGTTGATTGGAACATACCATCCACTTTTAACTTGGAAATGTCCAATTGGCGATGTGAAGTGAGAGTACCTACTACCATACCCCACAACACTCTGGGTAGGTTTAATTGTTGCTGTAGTTGTTCAGTAGTGTCTGGCTCTTTATGATTCCATGAACCATACTGTCCAGGGAGTTTTCTAGGCAAAGATACTGGAGTGGTTTGACTTTTCCTCCTCCAGTGGATTAAGGCAAACAGAGGTTAAGTGCCTTGCCCAGCATCACAGTGCTAGTAAGTGTCTGAGGCCAGATTTGAACTCAGGTCTTCCTGACTCTAGGTCCAGAAGTTGACCCACTGAGCCAACTAGATGCTACAGTTTTAATTGTTACTGATGTTTTATTATGATTATTACAATTATTTTTTCTCCCCTTTTTAGTTATTCTAAATAACAGGCTGTGCTTCCTTATATTAAGTCTAAATCTAACTCTCTATTACCCCCAGCCTTGCTTCTTGGAACCAAGAACTAGTCTAACATTCTTCTAAATAAAGGTCCTTCATATTTGTATGAGATATCCATTGTAGTAAACATAGGCCATATCTGTTTGGGTGGTAATATGTGAAAGAGCTTGGTTCTCTGGAATTAACAAAGTATGGAGCACAATCACTTAGAAACCTTGCAACAAATCATGGAGAAGAGATATAGGAGACAAACAAATGCAAATTAGGTTAAAAATAGAATTAAATTTTAATGCACTTTGATTTACCTTACCCATAATTTTACAGTTTAAAGGCATAAAAGAGGACATTATACTCATTTATATATTTTCATGGAACTTTGTGTATATATGTATGTGTGTGTGTTATATGCACATGTGTATAAATATATGTATAAATGTATATGTATATACAGAGAGAGGGAGGAGTACTATATTTCTTCATGTCTATTCTGTGCTTGTCTATATTATACATAATATATGCTTGTGTGTATACATGCAGAGAGTAAATATGAAGAAATATGTCAAAGAAATAGATATCAAGAAATAGGAAGAAATATTTTACAGGAATATTGCAATTTTATTTCTTCATGACTATATAAAAGGTAACATTTTTCTTCCAGTTTTGCTTTCTTTTTTGTTTTCTTTTAAAACAAGAACACAATTTTTTTTTCTATGCCAATGTAGGGAAAGTCTGAATTCTGTTTTCTCCCTGCTCTCCCTGAAGTATTTCATTCTTAAATGGGCTCAAAAATACATGTTCTGTATCTGGCTTTTAAATATATTCAGATAATGCACATCTAACACAGAATGGTAATATTAAGCCTTTGATTATATCCACATGATACTCAATTATGCATATATGTGCATGCATATCCAGAAATACTCACATGTATATGAAATACATATGCATGTATATGCCATACATATATGCACCATGGGAACACAACCATGTGTCCATGCCACATGTTCACTCACATATATGTGTACAAATTACATGAACATGCGCACATGTGTACATATTTTGTATATCCAGTTACTCATATTTGGCATCCATCATGAAAACAAATGCATCTATGAAAGGAAGTCAAAAAGTCACTTTTTGTATTTGGTTTATAAATTCTAGCTTTATTGAATATCTGACATTTCATTTCATCTTTACCATTTATTTTACTCAAGGATCAATGTTTATATTTGGTTAGATGACATTTAATAAATCCTTGGGTGAATCCCTTTCCTCAAAAGATTCTTAAAATGATGAGATCACCATGAGGATTATTGGCTTCATTTTACAGATGAAGAACCTGAGGGTGAAAGGGCTAAGTGATTTGCCCTCGGTCACACAACCATTAAATACCCAAGTTGGAATTTAAACTCCTATCTTCATCACTTCAAGTTCAGCACTGGATGCCCTGCACCACATAGCTAGCTTGACGCTACCATCCTTCCAGGTGGATAGGTTAAAAAGCTTAGATTCAAGTCCACTAGCTTCACCTTCTCCTCCCATATCCAATCAATAACCAAGTCTTGTCCATTCTCCCACCTTCTAGAACTTGTTCCCCTTCTCTCTCTTCTCCATTCACATGGCACCAGCATAGTTTGTACCTACATTTCCCCTCACTTATACTATTGTCATAGCCTCCTAACTGTTCTTTCTTATTCCTTTCTCCCTTTTCCAATTCATGTTTCAAATAGTTGACACCTTATTTTCCTCATGCACACAGGCTTATCCCCCACTCAAGAAGCCTAAATCAAACAAAATCAATTTTATTTACCATATAAAGCCTTTTACAATCTTGTTCTGACCTGTCTTTAAAGACTAAGTAACATTATTGATCCTCCCACAATGTTTTAGCCAAATTGGCTCACTTGCTATTCCTTGAATTTCACTTTTCATCTTTTGTTCCTTGCTTTCACATTTCATGCCTGGAATATTCTTCTTCTCTACTTCTACCTCTTGGACTCTGTGGGTCCCTTGAAGGTTCATATCATGTGCAACCTCTTACACAAAACTTTTCTTGATTGTCTCAACTGTTCATTCTTCCTTTAGACTCTCTACATCAAAAGTATCATGTATATTTTCATGCTCATTTATCACTCTACAAGTAAGCCACCCCCCAGTAGATATCCTCAAGGATGGAGAATGTTTCTTCTTTTGTCCTTCTATCCCTAACACGTGCTCTAATGTATGTAATGTGGCAGATAACTTAAAGATGCTTACTGAGTTGAATTACATTTTAAAAAGAAACAGGGATTTGGATGAAAAGAAGATTATCGTGGACTGTGGTATTCAGGAAAAAAAAAACAAACTTGAGGAGTAGCCAAAACCTACTTCATCTAAGCAATGGTAGAATTCAGGCAATATGAAGAGCTGTCATTGATAAAATGCTCTACATATGGTTTCTCTGTTTGCCTCTATGGATATGGCTAGAGACGGGATGGCCGCACATACCTTATATCAATGGATCCTTTCAACAATCTTGTGATATAAGTGTATTATTATTATTCCTGTTTTCCAGATGGTAAAAGTAAGTCTCAGAATTTAAGTGATTTTCTGCTCATATTATTAAACAAGTAAAAGTTGTGACCTACAAACCTGGCTTTCTCCTGACGCTTAAGTTCTGTACTCACACATCTATATCATGATACCTCTCAGGAGACAATGAGGAGGGAATATGAGAAAAGGAGAAAGAGGAAGTGCACCTCTATCTACTTCTGGACACTGGTCACTCTGTGGAACACTGGCAATGTAATAAGCAAGACAATAGAAAGATCAGCTTTTTCTAATGCTATTCCTTGTCTAATGGGGGTGTGGTGAATGCACAGAGTATCTCAGATGGCATTTGGAGGAAATTAGAAAGAAAATGGGATCTCTCCATTTGGAGATGCTAGGGAGTTGCTTCCATGAGAATCATGATAACCTGTAGGGGAATTGCCTTGGAGAGACAGAATGGCATGTGCAAAGACATTCTAGACAAGGTTCTGGTTGGCTAACTACCTGTTGAAAAGGACATTATTTGATTGGATGAAAAGACATGCAAAAGAGCTGGTCAGCATCACCTGTAATCTCTTTGCCTCAGCAGTCTTGGGGGAGCTCTGTGACTGGTGAAGGGAAGAGAGTTTATGATGTGGAGAATATGAAAGGTACCAAGGGCTCTTTATCATCCTTAATTTCCAGAGATCACTCAGTGAACACAGCATTGATGCCTTGAAGATCAAAGAAAGACCTTTGGTAATGATCTTCAACACCACAAGCAAGTAGTAGCCGAGATAATTCACCAGGCAATCATTCCACACCCAGGTATACATGTGAACAGAGCAATTCTATATAAGATTTGACCTATATTTTGAGCTTAATTCTCCAGAAGGTAAAGTCATGTAGGGGAAAACATACACCAGAAGTATTGGGGGAAATATTTATACTTACTTCTTACTATATCGTTGAAATAAATATCCCTTTGTAAAAGCTCCCCAATGTTGAGTAGTTAAATGGAACTAAGGCATTGGCTACAGGCCACAAATAAGGGGGAGAAATATAGAGTCTTAGGGTTTGAAAAGTTAACAGTAGAGAAATACCACCCTGAAACCTCTCAGAATACCCTGGGCCCTGAAGGGAGATGTAACTCACCTGAACTTAAGAGATTGAGTCATGGTGTATATGTCACATCCACTTTTAAAATCGGAGTTAAAATAACTCGCCCAATTTGGTTTGTAATGAGTAGAAACACGATTTCATACCCCAGCCACTAGCCTACAAATGTAATGTTATGTGTACTTCATGACACTTCCTAAAATAGTAGCAAAATATTTAAAACATCTTTGATGCCAGTGTTATCAGATCCTGATCATGTGCAAGTACCCCCAAGAGGTAATAAAAACCAAAGCAATAATAACAATAATTATAGGGCTTTGTAGTGTTTAGGCCTCTATGATGTGCATCATCTAACTTGAGATTCAGAACACCCTTGTTAGCTAGGTAGCACAGCTATCATGATTTCTTTTTTACTTCTATTGCTAACGATAATACAAGTAGCTAGCATTTATGTGGTGCTTCAATGTTTGCAAAGCACCTTGTAAAAATACTCTCATTTCTCTTAGATGAGGAAACTGAGGCAAACAGAGATTAAATTATTTGCTCATGGATACACAACTATTAAGTGTGTCAGAACTAGATTGGAATAAATCAATAAGTATTTATTAAGCATTTAACTTTATGCCACACAGGTTATTCTATCAAATGAGATAACATGCATATATCTAACAGTGTCCTGTAAAATATGGTAGTACTGTTCTTGGAGCATCAGTAGCATTGCCTATTGCTCGACAAACCATGTAAGAGGCCTACCTTCGCAAGTGTGTGACAACCAGTACTGGAGAGCCCTGCTTTCCAATTCAGAGAATACATTGGTATAGCTGTTTCCTTTCACTAACCATATTGTGAAGAAATGTCCCTTTTGATAGGCTGCTTAACCAGAGTAACTTATGCATGAAAAACAATAAAACCTGGGGGCAATTCAGAGCTCTTTCTTGCCTGGCTTCATGAATGAAGTAACAAGGAGGAGCTACCTGGGCTTCTGGGTGAGAGACAGTCTGTCAGCCCTTTCTCACTGCAGCAAGCTATTGTTGATTATTGTCAGTAACAGTGGCTTACTCTCCCCACTTAAGTCAGAATGAAGTTATAAGCATATATCCCTGCTCTAGCATCTTTCTTGGTTGAATGTATTCTTTCTTCCATAGGTTGCAAAAGTAGTCAATACTGCCCCTGTGGGGGCAGGGCACTGAACTGATTCAAGGAGGTGGCAGTATCCTTGGGTGCAATTGGAGGGAACTGAATAAAAATAAAGGTGAACCCAACCTAACCCTAAGAAGACATTGAGTATTTTTTTTTTTACGGTGCCAATTTAAGTAGATTTTATTCTCCAGGACAAGAATTGCATTTCCACTTGTTTACAGTACTGATAAAGTGCAATGTTGTTCACTTCTTTCCCTCTGCACACATTCAAGTATTCAGAATGCCCAGATTTACACAGTAGCTTAAATGTTAAACTGCTACTGCCTTGGCTACAAATTTGAGTCCTTCAATTTTTGGAAAGCTGCGTGGAATGCTCTTTCTTCTGTTGTGTTTAGTCGACCTCTTCAATGGTGGGTCCAGAAGAAGCACCTCCAGATGGGGCTGCTCCACCCCCTGGGAACCCACCAGGCATGCCTCCTGGCATGCCCCCTGCACTCTGGTACAGCCTAGCAATGATGGGGTTGCAGACCTTCTCCAATTCTTTCTGCTGATGCTCAGATTCTTCTTTCTCAGCAGTCTGGTTCTTATCCAGCCAGTTGATCATTTCATTACATTTGTCAAGGATCTTCTGCTTGTCTTCATCCCCAATCTTGCCTTGCAGTTTCTCATCCTCTACGGTGGCCTTCATGTTGAAAGCGTAAGACTCCAGAGAATTCTTAGAAGACACCTTGTCTCTCTGCTTCTCATCCTCAGCCTTGTATTTCTCAGCCTCCTGGACCATGCGCTCAATGTCTTCTTTGCTCAGACATCCTTTGTCATTGGTGATGGTGATCTTGTTCTCCTTGCCTGTGCTCTTTTCCACAGCTGAAACATTGAGGATGCCATTTGCATCAATGTCAAAAGTTACTTCAATCTGAGGAACACCCCTGGGTGCTGGAGGAATTCCTGTGAGCTCAAATTTGCCAAGCAGGTTTTTGTCCTTTGTCATTGCTCTCTCACCTTCATAAACCTGAATAAGCACACCAGGCTGTTTGTCTGAATAGGTGGTAAAGGTCTGTGTCTGCTTGCTGGGGATGGTGATATTACGTTTGATCATAACTGCACCACCAGTTTCAATTCCAAGGGAAAGAGGAGTGACATCCAACAGCAGCAAGTCCTGCACATTCTCAGATTTATCTCCAGAAAAAATGGCAGCCTGGACAGCTGCACCATAAGCAACAGCCTCATCAGGATTGATACTCTTGTTGAGTTCTTTGCCATTGAAGAAATCTTGCAGAAGCTTCTGGATTTTGGGGATTCGAGTAGAACCACCCACCAGGACAATGTCATGAATCTGTGATTTATCTAGCTTGGCATCTCTCAAGGCCTTTTCCACAGGGTCCAGCGTATCACAGAAGAGATCAGCATTCAGCTCTTCGAAATGGGCTCTGGTGATTGATGTGTAGAAGTCGATACCTTCATAGAGGGAGTCAATCTCAATACTGGCCTGGGTACTGGAAGAGAGGGTACGCTTAGCACGTTCGCAAGCGGTGCGAAGACGGCGAACAGCCCTCTTGTTCTCACTGATGTCCTTCTTGTGTTTTCGCTTGAACTCGGCAATGAAATGGTTGACCATTCTGTTGTCAAAGTCCTCTCCACCCAAGTGGGTGTCCCCAGCTGTGGACTTGACCTCAAAGATGCCATCTTCAATGGTAAGAATGGAGACATCGAAAGTACCACCTCCAAGGCCAAAGATCCACACATTTCTCTCGGCACCAACCTTTTTGTCCAAGCCATAAGCAATAGCAGCAGCAGTTGGCTCATTGATGATTCAGAGCACATTGAGACCAGCAATGGTTCCAGCATCTTTGGTGGCCTGGCGTTGGAAATCGTTGAAATAGGCTGGTACTGTGGCCATGGCATTTGTGACAGTCTTCCCAAGGTAAGCTTCAGCAATTTCTTTCATCTTGGTCAAGACCATAGAAGATACTTCTTCTGGATAGAAACTTTTGGTCTCCCCTTTGTACTCCACTTGGACCTTAGGCCTGCCTGTGTCATTCACCACCGTGAAAGGCCAATGCTTCATGTCTGACTGTACAACTGCATCATCAAATCTGCGACCAATCAGACGTTTGGCATCAAAAACTGTGTTGGTGGGGTTCATTGCAACTTGACTTTTTGCAGCATCACCGATTAGACGTTCAGTGTCGGTGAAGGCAACATAGCTTGGGGTGGTCCTGTTTCCTTGGTCATTAGCAATGATCTCCACTTTCCCATGTTGGAAGACTCCCACACAGGAGTAAGTGGTACCAAGATCAATGCCAACTGCGGGTCCCTTCGACATGGTTGCTGGGGAGTCGGGGGTCGTAGGTGACCACTGTGGAGGGAGAAGGGCTGCTGCTGCGCTGAGTAGGACATTGAGTATTTTTTAAAGAGGGCAGTATGCCAAATAAATTTAGGAACCTCTGGGAGGAATAGGAGATGTAGTATATAAGTTTATGACCCTATGAGAGGCCAAAAGATCCAAATCTGGCATGGTAGTCCATGTTAAAGTTTCCCACCAAAGAAACCCTGAGGAATAACTTGTAATTCCAAGCCCAACAGTGCATCAGCCTGGCAGCTGAGAAGCCATTTTCTATAGCAACTTCAAGCATCAGCTATGCCATGTTTAGAAGTGAAACTGGTGGGGGACATGCTTTGTAGTATTTGTTTTAAATTTGAGCTCACTGTCCTCAGGGTCTGTGGTGTTTTAGCTAAGAATATCCTTCTGATTTGGGGGCTGGGGATGTTTTGCCTTGTCTTTCCTGTACATCTTTTTAGTAACTATCTTTTAGAAAATACTAATGTCAATTGATGAAATGATATTAGATTGCTTATCTTTGGGTCAATTGATGATCTAAAGGACGTGCTAACTGTATTGGCGAATGATAATGGTCAGTACCTACCAGAATGGAGGCATGAGCTGATGACATTAACATCTTTTGGGGTTACCCCTAGAAATTTCATTTGGGGATGTAGTCTTGTTCTAGAGCATTCAATTTTTCAGTACAAGTAGGTGTTGAGAGAAGGGCTTTCAAAGCTTGTATGATAGCCATATACATAAATGCACACAGAATAAATACAATGTTGTTTTAAAAGAGAGGCCACTAGTAAATGGGGAAATCAGGGCCCGTACTATGTAAAATGTGAGAAACTTCTTGAGACATCTTAAAAAAATTAAAGAATTCTATGAACTCTGGCATTCCTGACTCCATATGCAGAACACACTATTATGCCATCCTGCTTCTCTCTATCCATTATGCCAGAAATCCATAAAACTCTCTCCATTATAACATACTACCTCTCCACAAATTTCTACCATTGAGGGCTATTTGATGGCTCTAGGGACAAAGAGGGCAAAATGCGTCAGAAGTTAGTTCATCAATCTGACACTGGAGGAAGGAAGAATGGGTGTGATAACTGGAAAATTATTATATAATATGATGCTTTTGTGATTCAGCTTTAAGGAGGCAGACTTTAACAATAACTGGGGAGAATGCTTAAATTCCAATTGTCCATACTGAATGTATGATTGCAACGGGAATGCTTGACTCAAAGGAAAAGATTTTTGAAAATAGAAAGGTCAAACTACTGATATGTGTGGTCAAGAAGATAGAAAAGTAGAAGGTATAATATGTGAAAATGAAAAAAAAATACTGTTTTGTAATAAAATCAATGGAAATTTATATTTGTAAAACAAAAATGTATAAAAATGAAAATAAAGATGCTATAAATATTTTAATAGATTAAATATTTTAATAGATTGCAGGAAATTGAAGTTCTGTAGGATAATTTGGAGTAAAGCGGTCAACATTTATTATGGCCAGAATCAAATTAAAATATAATTGGGAAATACTTAATGAAAATACATAAAAACAACAGAATAGTGCAATACTAATATGCACTTTTTGGTGGCTCTTGTTTCTATCTGAGTTTGACACCACTTATTTATAGAATATATGACTGCTCCCAATGCAGAAAAGTAGTTTTAACAGTTCAGATGTTTTCAATCCAAAGAAATGGAATACAGAAGGAAAGAGCCAATACGCATAAAAATATTTACTACATCACCACTTTTTGTTAAGTTGTAAACAGAGTGGGTGCCCATCAATTATGGAATTACTAAGCATATTTTGGTAAATGAATGTAAAAGAATATGCTTGCATTGTAAGGAATGAGAGAGGGGACAGATTCACAGCAATGTGGACAACTTATATGAACTGATGAGGAGTGTCATGAATAGGATCAGGAGGAGAAAAAACCCTAAACAATGATGACAAGATTGAAGAAAATAACTGTGAAGATGGTGGATTGGAGGCATTAGCCCAGCTGAACTCTTTTAACATTCTCCTCCAAACATTTAAAATAATAATTCAAATCAAATTTTTGATTAGCAGAGACAACTAAATGTCTCCAGACCAAGAAAACTGAGGTCTGGAGGAGAGGTCCATGACAGTAGAGTGGAGTCCTGTCTTGAGGTCATGTATATGGCAGCAGCCACCCCAGCAGTAGCAGCTCCAGCAGTTCTCAGTGCAGAGATGGTAAGGGGGTCAAAGAACTGGCCAGAAAGTGATTATAAAGGACTGATTTCTGGTTGTTGCTACAGCTGGTATTGATTGGAAATGCTATTGCCCAACAGCAGTTCTAAAGTGGAGAGGAACATTTGTGGCCAGTCACAGGGAACAAGGGCCTTTGTCTCAGTTCTAAGACAAAGAAGAGCACTGGCTCTTGTGACTACAAGAAAGCAAAACACCTGTTCTTAGCTCCAGGGCCAAAGGGAGAGCTAGTATTTGTAGTGTAAGGGAAACAAAGGACCTAGTCAAAGTTCCAGGGCCAAGAGACATGAAAAGACTTATGCAGGTGAACAGGGGTCCTTCTGGGGGAAAGACAAGAGCATAGACCAAGAAGGCATTGGCCACACCTCTCCACAGATAATACCACCTTGGAAACAAGAAAAAAATTATAGACCCCTAGAACTACCTCTTAAAAGAGCAGCACAATAAAGCCTGAAGCTTGGGCAGTGCTTCCCTACCCCCAGATAAGCAGATGCTAACTGTAACATGAAGTTCAAAGCCAAGAAATAGAGTGGAAAATGAAAAAACAACAAGAGAAAAAATAACCATTAAAAACTATGACAGTGACAAATAAAAGCAAGACACAAACTCAGAGGAAGACAATAATGTAAAAATAGTTACAACCAAATCCTCAAAGAAAAAACAATAATCGGACACAAGACAAACAAGACTTCTTGGAAGAGTTAATGAAAGAGATAAAAGTAGTAGAGGGAAAATTGGGAAAATAAATGTGAGTGATGCAAGAAAGTTATGAAAGGAATATTAGTAGCTTGGTAAAAGAAACAAAAATATTGGGAAAAAACTAACATTTTATAAAACAGAATTATCCTAGTGGTAAAAGAGGCAAAAAAAAATTACTGAAGAAAATAATTCTTTAAAAAGGAGAATCTGACAAATGGAAAAAATAAGTATGAAATCTCACTGAAGAAAATTTTTCCTTACAAATAAGAATTGGGAAACTGGAAACTAATGACTGCATGAAAAATGCAGAAACAAAGTCAAAATAATTAAAAAAAAGGAATAAAATGTGAAATATAACATCAGGAAACTCACCTAAAATAGATGAATGTGAGATAATTTAAAAACTATTAGACTACTAGAAAGGCATGACAAAAAAAAGCCTAGATATAATATTTCAAAAAATTATCAACTGAAATAGCACTGTGCTATAAGAAATTATGAGCTGCCTTCATGAAAAATGCCTAGACATCACCTTTCAAGAAATTGCTGAAAGAAAAGGTCCTGATATTCTTAAAAACAGAAGGTAAATTAGAAATCAAAAGAATCCAGCAATCATCTACTGAAAAAAGATCCTAAAATGAAAATTCCTAGAAATAATAATGCCAAATTCCAGAGCTCCCAGTTCAAGGAGAAAATACTGTAAGCAGACAGAAAGAAATAATTCAGATATCACAGAACCACGGTCAGGATCACAAAAGATACAGTGGCTTCCATATTGAAGGTTTAAAGGTATTGGAATTTAATATTCCAGAGGGAAAAAGAGTTAGGATCACAACCAAGAAAAGTCTAGCCAGCAAAAAAAAAGAAAGAAGGAAGGAGGAAGAAAGAAAGAGAGAAGAAAGAAAGAAGAAAGAAAGAAAGAAAGAAAGAAAGAAAGAAAGAAAGAAAGAAAAAGAAAGGAAGAAAGGAAGGAAGGTAAGGAACAAAAAGAAAAGAAAGAAAGAAAGAAAGAAAGAAAGAAAGAAAGAAGAAAGAAAGAAAGAATTAAAGAAAAGAAAAAAAGAAAAAAGTAAAAAAAGGAAGAAAGAAGGAAAGGAAGGTTCAGGCAAAAAAATGGTTATTTAATGAAATAGAGGACTTTCAAGCATTCCTCATACAAAAGAACAGAGCTGAATAGAAAAATTTATATTCAAATATATGACTCAAGAGAAGCACAGAAAGGTAAATATAAATTATAAGAAACTCAAGAATAAACTTCTTTACATTCCTATATGGGAAGATGAACTTGGGGAGAAAGGCTGGAGCAGAATATAATACACTTTAGCTAAAATTTAAAAAAAGAAGAATACACGAATAGCAATTCTTGATCTCAGATGGAAGAAAAGCAAAAATAGACCTAACTAAAAGAGATAATCAGTGAAATTATATCTTACTCAAATGTACCATAAACAATGAAGTAGTATCAAAAAATTTTATAGCAAGTTACTCTGATAAGGGCTTCATTTATTAAATATTTAGATAATTGAGTCAAATTGATAAATATAATTGCCATTTCCCAATTGATAAATGGCCAGGCAGTTTCAGAGAGATAAAAAAGGTATCAATCATTGTATTAAAAAAAAATGCTCTAGGGGGTGGAGGCAAGACAGCAGAGTAAAAGGAGGGACTTGCTTGAGCTGTTCCCCAAATTCCAAATACCTGTAAAACTGATTCTAAGAAAATCCTAGAGCAGCAGAAGCCACAAAATGACAGACTGAAATAAATTTCCAGCCAAAAACAGCTTGGAAGGTCAACAGGAATGGTCTATTGCACTGGGCTGAGAGAGGAATGCAGTCCAGATTGGGCCATGCCAGCACATACTGGGCTAGAGCAGGCCTTAGAGGACTGAATCACTGGCAGCTGTGGTGTTTTCCAGACTTCTCAACCCACAAACACCAAAGATACCTTCGCAGGTCAGTGGGAAAGGTCTTTCACCTAGATGAGAGATGTGCTTGGTTCAGCCCCAGCCCCAGGGTGGGAGCAGTCACTGTATAACAACAATGTGGCTAGCAGTTGCTGTGGAGGTAAAAAACCAATAACACCAGCACACAGCAGGGCTCCTAGCAGAAGATCTTTCATCTACTTTTCTAAGGATAACAACTTTAAGGGGTTTACAATCTACTTTAATTAAACATATACATATATATGTATATATATATAATATATATATATATATATATATATATATATATATATATATATCATTTACTTACTTCAGGGGGAAAAGCCAGTACCCTGAACTTTAGAAAGTATACAAACAGAAATTAAAAGCATTTTATATACAGGGCAAATAAACACAAACTAGTAGACATGATTCTAACCATGTAACTATAGCAATAGTTAGTCCAGTCAAATCACATGACACTCTTCCAGCGAGTGAGAGCTCCAAAACAAAATGCCAAGCTCAGATCATATATATCCTTCTCAGGGTCAGAGGGCATCAGTACCATGTGACTCAAACTCAATGGAATCAGGGTTTCTTTTGACTTAAGCAGATCATCAAAGACTCTTGATTCAATCAAAGACATCCGATTGAAACCAAGGCAAGACTCATCAGAGCCCTTCCCCCCATTACTTCAGTGCCCAGAAGCACTCCAAAACAAAAGACAACAAAAGGTCCCACTTTACCTACTCCATTCCAACAAAAGCCTGACTCATTAAAAGCATTTGAGTGCCTTAGCATTCCAAAAGAGAAAACAGTAAAAAAAAGCCCCACCTTGATTACCATTACACACTGCCACAGCAGCAGCTGCTTCTGGAGCTCTAGGACTACAGACAGTGGGGGAATAGATTGGCTGATCAGAGGGTAATTGCAGGGATCTCTTTGCTAGCTATAAGACAGGATTCTCTTGATTTGCCAGTGCTTGGATCTGGGTTGTAGTCCTGGGTGAAGGGTCTCAGGGCAAGGAAGAGAGTTGGTGTAGTGGAGGTTGTGGGTGCACTGGAAAGGGAATCCTCTTCACAGTTTGTATCAGTAATTAAGGTGCTGTTCTCTTAATTGCCTTTAATGATTCTGGCCTTTGTTTGAAAGAAAGACAGAAAGAAAGAAAGAAAGAAAGAAAGAAAGAAAGAAAGAAAGGGAGGAAGGAAGGAAGGAAGGAAGGAAGGAAGGAAGGAAGGAAGGTAGAAAGGAATGAAAGGAAGGAAGGAAGGAAGGAAGGAAGGAAGGAAGGAAGGAAGGAAGGAAGAAAAAGAAAGAAAGAAAGAAAGAAAGAAAGAAAGAAAGAAAGAAAGAAAGAGAAAGAAAAAGAAAGGGGCAGAAAAAGTGGGATCTTGTCTTGGAATGTTTCTCAGCACTAAGACAATCAGAAGTCATTGACGTGTATATGGTGGTACTAGGAATTAAATTTCCCATACCAAAAATGCCATTTTTCCCAGTTCTTTGCTTGAGTGCTTCTCAGCACTGAGGTAATCAAGTGTCCCAGGTCCCTGAGATGGGTTTATAAGGAATGTTGAGACTCTGGGCAAGCCGTAACTTCCCCCTGGCTTTGTAAAAAAGATAGATGTTGGTGATTCTCTGGTAATGAAGAATTGTGATTGGAATCAGACAAGGTCTGTCTTTTGATATTTGCAATTTCCCGTATTTGCTCTGAAGTTCAGGGGGCTGATCCTCCCCCCCCCCCAAATTAAGTGATTGATCTTTATATGTTGGATTAAAGTGAGAATGTTAACCCCATAAAGTTGTTTTCCTTAGTAAAGCAGATCAAAAGAACTTGTGCTGGCAGCTCTTGTTGCTGTTATTGTTGGGTCTTATACCTCAACAGCTGCTGCTAGCCAAATTGTTGCTACCCATTTCCAAGGCAGAAAAGTCCATTTGTGGTTGCTCACAGACCAGAACACAGGCTTGGAGAGGAATAAACACCTTTACTATGATCATACCACATTGGAAGAAGAGAAAATTTACAGGTTCCTTGAAATATCTCTGGAAAAAACTGCATAAAACCCCTGAAGCTAGAGGCAGTGCTCTCTACACTTAACAAAGATCTCAAAAGTCTAGTAATTGCTTGGGAAAATGAGCAAACAGTGGAAAAACAAATCAGACTACAGAATCTTACTTTCTTGGTGACAAGGTATTTACTTACTTGGTGACAAGGAAGATCAAAACATGCAACCAGAAGACAATAAAGTCAAAGCTCTTATATCCAAAGCCTCCAAGAAAAATATTAATTAGTCATAGGCCATGGAAGAGCCTAAAAAGAATTTTGAAAATCAAGTAAGAGAAGTAGAGGAAAAATTGGGAAGAGAAATGAGAGTGATGCAAGAAAATCATGAAAAACGAGTCAACAGCTTCCTAATGGAGATTGAAAAAATGGCTGAAGAAAATAACAGCTTAAAAAGAGACTAACACAAATGGCAAAAGAGGTCCAAAAAATCCAAATGAGGAAAAGAATGCCTTAAAAAGCAAAATTGGCCAAATGGAAAAGGAAGTCCAAAACCTCACTGAAGAAAATAATTCCTTAAAAATTAGAATGGAGCAAATGGAAGCTAAAGACTTTATGATAAATTAAGAAATCATAAAACAGAACCAAAACAATGAATAAAATAGAAGAAAATGAGAAATATCTCATTTAAATAAAAAAAAAAACTGAACTGGAAAATAGATCTTGGAAAGATAATGTAAAAATTATTGGACTACCTGAAAGCTGTGATCCAAAAGAAAAAAAAGAGCCTAGACATGGTCTTTTAAGAAATTATCAAGGAAAACTGCCCTGATATTCTACAACCAGAAGATAAAATAAAAATGGAAAGAATCCATGTATCACTTCCTGAAAGTATAAGAAAAACTCCTAGGAATATTGTAGCCAAATTCCACAGTTCCCAGGTCAAGGAGAAAGTATTGCAAGCAGTCAGAAAGAAAAAAAATCAAGTACTGTAGAAACACAATGAGGAACACAAGATTTAGCGGCTTCTACCTGAAGGGATCAGAGGGCTTGGAATATGATATTCCAGAGTTCAAAGGAGGTAAGATTGCAAGCAAGAATCACCTGTCCAGCAAAACTAAGCATAATATTTCAGGGAACAAAGGGAATTTCAATGAAATAGGGGATTTCCAAGCATTCTTATTGAAAAGACCAAAGCTGAATAGAAAATTTGACTTTCAAATAGAAGCAAGAGAAATATGAAAAGATAAACATGAAAGAGAAATCATAAGGGACTTATTAAAGTTGAACTGTTTACATTCCTATATGGAAAATGATATTTGTAACTTATGAGACCGTTCTCAGTATTAGGGTAGTTGAAGGGAATAGACAGATAGATAGTAGAAAGAAAGATAGATAGGGAACAGGGTGATTGGAATATGAAGGAATGATATCCAAAAAATAAATTAAGAGGTAAGAGAGAATATATGTGGCAACCATGTAGCAAAAATATGTTGCAACAGCTAGCAGCTGTTGTGGTGGTGAAAGACCAACACAAGCCCAACAACAAGAACGTTGCCAGCACAGGTTCTTATGATCTGCTTTACTAAGGAAAGTAACGTTAGGGGGTTAACAATCTTACTTCAATTCAACATACAAATATCATTCACTTAGTTCAGGGGAAAAAGCCAGCATCCTGAACTTCAGAGCAAATACAAACAAATTACAAAGATACATTATAAACAGACCAAATACAATTCATAGTTACCAAGAAGGTGTCAATATCTGGGTTCACAAGCTGGAGGCCTTTTAACTACAGCTGCCCAGAGTCTCCACATCAACACTCCTCCAGGAGTGAGAGCCCTAAGCAAATAGCTCTGTTCTCTCTTTTGATACAGTCTTTGGGCATCATCAAACATCATCTGAGCAACCACAACTTAAGTGCCTACTATTGACCCTGGTCTTAGCAATTCCCCTTAGGACCCTGAGTGCTTCATGCCCACATAGGCTTAGCACCTAGTAATCAGGGGTTTGGGCCTGGGGCTTTGCACTTAGTAGTAAAATGTGTAGTCCTAGGGTTTAGCACCTAGTAAGACTCAATCAAAGAGACTTAATTTATCATTCTAAAACAGTAAGAAAGTACCACCTTAGTTACTAATACAATATATTTGGAGAAGGAGAAAGGGAGAGCTAGAAATGGAGGGGATGAAGGGGGAGGTGAAAGGGAATGAGTCAATCTTACTTTCATAAGGATTTGGCTTACTCATTTGGGTAATGAAATCTATCTTACACTACAGGAAAGCAGGGGGAAAGGGTATAAGAGGTGGGATAATAGAAGGGACAGCAGATTGGGGGAATTCAAAGTTTTAAAAATGAATGTTAAAAATTGCTTTTACATGCAACTGAGAAATAAGATAGACAGGCAATGGGGTGTATAAATCTATCTTGCTGTACAGGAAAATAGAAGAGAAGGGGATAAGACAAGAGGGGAGGTGATAGAAAGGAGGGCAGATGGGGCAGCTAGGTGGAGCAATGAGTAGAGCACCAGCCCTAGATTTAGGAGGACCTGAGTTCAAATCCAGCTTCAGACACTTGACACACTTACTAGCTGTGTGACCTTGGTCAAGTCACTTATCCCCAAGCCAAGTGCCCTACCTTTCCCCCTCCAAAAAAAAGAGAAAAAAAAGATACTTAGGAGGTAGGGCAGATCAGAAGACCGGGTAATCAGAATGCATGCTGTCTTGGGGGTGGGAAAGGGGAGAAATGGGGAGAAAATTTGGAATTCAAAATCTAGTGGAAGTTAATGTTGAAAACTAAAAATAAATTAATTCATATAAAAAGGAGGAAAATCCTCCAAATCACTATTAATAAGAGAAATGTAAATTTTAATTACTCTGAGGTACCATCTTACACTTTTCAGAAATGACAAATGCTGGAGTTGATGAGGGGTACACTAATGAAATCTTGGTAGAATAGGAAAGCAGTCCAACAATTATGTAGAACAATTTCTAACTGTGCCCAAAGTGCTTTAAAACTGTTCACACCCTTTGACCCACCAATAACCTACTTGGACTATATCCCAAAGAGTTCAAAGAAAAAGAAAAAAGCCTTGCATGTACAGAAATATTTATATCAGCTCTTTTTAAATATTGAGGGGATGCTCATCATTTGAAGAATGGCTACAGAAGTGGCATATGATTGTAATGGAATGTAAGTGTGCTATAAGTAGTTATAGCAGGGTTATGATTTCAGAAGAAACATGGCAACACATATGTAAACTAAGGCAAAGTGAAGTGGGAAGAACAGGGACATCATTGTGCACAGCACCAGCAATGTTGTAATGATGATTAACTGTGAAATACTTGGCTACTTTAATTAACACAATAATCCAAGAGAATTCCAAGAACTCATGATGAAAAGTGCTATCCACCTCCAGAGAGAGAACTGGTGAATTCTTAGTACAAATTAAAATATAATTTTCTCATTTTTTTTAAAATATGGCTTATATGAAAATATGTTTTTCATGATTTCACACATAATCACACATGATTTCTCAGTGGCAGGGTAAGGGTAAGAGGGAGGAAGAGAATTTGCAGCTCAGAATTTAAAAAGAAAAGAATGTTGAAAATAAATTATATATAATATGTAAATTATATATATATACATATATATTTGAAGAGGAAAATTTAAAAAAGATAAAGTTCATATTTTTGTTTACAAGCAATAACCAGTCCTTAATCATTACTTTAAAGAGATGCATTCTTTGTTGTGTTTTCATTCAAAAATATCATTTTTTAAAAAGCAAAAGTATTTTTTAAAAAGGAAAATAACTACAAAGTATATAAATACTATGGTCAAGGCAAGGGTAAATTATGATTCCATAAGTATGATCATAGATAATTTTTGCCACGTCAGGGAGAGAGCGATTGGATTAGAGTCAAAGAAGGTGATTTATGTTTTCTGACGTACATAATGTGTGGATTTGCTTTACTTTACTATGTTGTTTTTTGCTGTTGTTGCTTGGAGGGCTATTGTTAAAACACCTAGCACTTATATAGCTACCAGCCAAAATAATCTTCAAAGACAAGTCAACCTCTGGTTTTATATATCTTGTTCAGGGTCAAAGGTGAGTCACACATGCAACTCACCCATGTGACTTAAAAGCATCTCAAAAATGTGACTTAACCCCACATGGTCTAAAAGCCTCTGATGTCACAAACATGTCACTCAAACCCATGTAAACTAGGCTTTCCCCTGAGGCAAGGAGGTCATCGAAAACTCCTAATTTAGTCAAGGAAACAAAGGCCAAACTCTTCAAAGCAACTTGGTTGAATAAGTGCTAAAAGCCTATCTTGATTCCCAATACAATTTTACCTACCCCTTGCCTCAGTTGCAAAAATGTGTAGGCATGGCTTTGCCTGTGGTACCTACCTCACAAAGGTTGAGTTTCCCAAATGATATATTGTATGCAAAGTACTTTGAAATTACTAAAAGCTTTGCATTTCATCTATTTCTCCAAATGGCACTGATAAGTGACTGTCTTTACAAGTTTAATCTCCTCCTATTATCTATCAAAATAATTAAAATGTAATTAAGAATTAATTAAGTTAAATGTCACATTAATTAAAACACATAAAATTTTAAAAAATTAAAATTTAAAAATTAAATCACATTAATTAAAAAGACAATTTGTGGAAGATTCCCCCTTCACATCCCCAACAATTTTGCTTTTCAAAATCCATTTTTCATAAAACAGTTCCTATTTTTTCATGTAGGGCAGTGTGAAATAAGATTTAGTCTAGAAAAGTCATTCCCTACTTTTAGTCTTTTCATATTGTGAGCCAAGTTTCTTAGTTTCTCTCATTTCATTACTGTTCATACTTAGAGAGGTCAAAGATAACTCACTACATAGGTCAACACAAAGTCACCAGTTCTTAAAACTAAACTTTATCCATACATGACATAAGAATTTCACTTATATACTGACAGAAGAATCAAATCCCTGAACCAAGGAAGCATTTTTTTACTGCTATAAGTATATTTTTCAACACTATAACTGTAACTATAATTGTAATTCTACAATGTGTAAGTCTTTATCTATAAGTACAACTTTATAAAGGATGAAATAATTTTATATTCTATCTCCTTTTAAAAGCAGTTATTTAATTATCATATTGAAAATATTTAGTTTTTTTCCTTACTTAGAAATGACACTTTAATGCTGCCATTATCGTTCCACTTACCAGTTTGGTTGTTGATTGGTTCTTATCCTTCATACTTGAAGAGTACCATAAGACATTATGATGTGTAGCTCATTAAGAGGTCAATGTACAGTGTGTCAAGTGTGGCCGATCAAACCAATATGAACTTGGAAGGCTCTGCTACAGATCTACACAAATAGTCTCCATAAACATTTGGAATAAAGATATCTTTATATTTGTATATCCCATATTTCTTTCAAACTACCGCAATTTTGCTTAGCTCAGAGTATAGTGCCTTCTTTGATGTGGGCATGCCACATTGGGCAGTCCTGTGCCAGTGACTTCATAGACTTTGAAAGTGTCTTTGTATTGCTTCTTCTGACCTCCATGTAAGCACTTGCCTTTGTGAGGTGTTTTTAAAATAGTCTTTTAGGCAAACATGCATTTGGCATTTGCACAATGTGGCCAGCCCATTGCTCTCTGCGAAGTAGGGTTTGAAAGTTTGACGGTTCAGTTCCAGAAAGGATCTGAGTGGCTGGTACCTTATCTTGACAGGTTATCTTCTGACTCTTCCAAAGACAATTTAAATGGAAGCAATTCAACTTCCTGTCATGGTTCTGGTACACTGTCCAGGTTTCACAAGACTAGAACAATGAGGTCAGCATAATGGCTCTGTAGACCTTCAGTTTGGTAAGCAGCCTAACATTTCTTTTCTCCCACACTTTCTTCAGAGGCTGACAACACTGACCTAGCTCTGACAATGCATGCATCAACCTCATCAGCTATGAGTACATCCCTGGAAATTATACTGCCAAGGGAAGTAAATTATAGCATTCAAAATTTCTCCATTTGTCATAACCAATGGTTCCACATATAAGTGGTGCATTTTATTTCTTATATTCCTCCCATATATTTTTGAGGGTTCTTCACTTCAAAGAGGAAGACTAACACAAGAAGAAATATCTCTAGTTGTACTTTTTTTTCCCACTACTAAACAAACCAGTATTAAAACACAATATATGAGAGTGGAAAATGATAACTTCTTATTATATACACTGTTCCTTTAATAATAGCTAGCATTAATATGGAACTTTAAGGTTTAAAAAGATCTTTACAAATATAATCTAATTTTACCCTCACAACAACTCTGAGATGTTGTTGCTATTAACAGCCCCATTTTATGGATGAGAAAACTAAGGCAAAAAGGGGTTGAGTGACTTATCCATGGTCAAAAAGCTAGTGTCTGAGGTCATATTTCAACTCAGTTCTTCATAATTCCAAGAAGAATTTCTGACTCATACACTACACCAGCTAGCCTCTACTACAAAAATACAACAATTCTCTTAAATTCTTGATATGCCAATACAGGACACAATGATTTCTTTTTATTTATTTTTTGCTTTATTTTCAAGGAATGTTGTCTTAGTTTCATAGGAAAATAGATTTAGAACTCAGAGGAACTTTATAGATCAGTTAAACCCACTCTACTACAAATGAAGAAATTTAGGTCTATCGAGATTAAATAACTTGCCTAAGACCACACAGCTATTAAGAAGCAAAGACAATATTTAAAACCAATAACCTCTGAGTCCAAATCAAACACTTGTTTTCCCCACACTGGATCATGCCCACTAGGCATTTTTTTTTAACATCCCATGGTGTATCCTGAACTTAACACAGTGACTACAACAGTAAGCACTTAAGAAATGCTTATTGACTTGGGAGTTTCTTTCATCAATTCATTCACAGATTCACTCCCATCCCCATTCTCTCTCTTTTTGTTTTGTTGACTTGATCTGTGAGAGATATGATTTAATTAGTTGTGATGTCAATCTGAGTGTTTAGATACTCTGAGGTAAAAATGCTATTAGATATGAGGAAACTAGATTCTAATCTCAGTTTTGCGCTATGACCTTGATTAATTCCCTTGAACCTCAGTTTCTTCATTCTTTAAGTAGGAATAATTATTCTTCCACTATTTACTTCATTGAGTTTTCTTGAGGCTCATATGCAAAATAGAAATTTGAATATACTTTACAAAATAGGGAATACTCTTATGATCTTAGGAATTTATTTAAATTCATTTAACCATACCTTTTCATTATCTGTAAAATGTAAAGATTGTACTAGATGATGTCTCAAATCTCTGCCAGTAAGACATTTATGGATATATAATATTCATGTTCTGTGTCGTGTATGGAAACTCACCATTTTTGAAAGTGGTTACAGTGGTGGAGCTGAATTCATGAAGACCTGAGTTCAAATCTAGTCTCAGATATTCCATAGTTTTGTGACCGAGGCAAGTCTGAATTAACATCTAATATTTTCTTTATTCTATCTTCAATGAATTTCTTTTCTGCTTTTACTAGTTTCACTCTCCTCCATACTTTTGTAAAAAAAAAATCCAGAATTCACTTTTTTTGTATTCTAATGATACATTGCATATGAGGATGTATGTATCATCTACTCCTTTCTTCATATCAGGATATCAGGCACTATGGTCCGAAGCCAGTCCTCTGATCAACATTGTGTCAGTTTCTGATTTGTGCTTCATCTTCATAAGGTATACCATAAAAAGATAACAGGTTCACATGGTTTTCTGATGCTACTTTTCAGGTTTAGAGCATTTTCTTAGTATGGGGCTGCCTCTGACAGTATATCTCATGTAATATTAAGTCAATTCCTCCCTAAAATTGGTGACAGTTTCTCTGGATTCACTACATGCTTTTCTTTACTCCCATAAGTTGGCACTTTCCATTAGCTTGGTCACTCTTTTGAAAAAAGAGAAGCAAGATGTTTCAGTTCCTCTTGATAGGTGCTGGCATAAATTATTGCATCCCACTTGAAAAGTAACTTCTGGGACTGTATGCTCACATAACAAGGTCTCAATTAGAAATGATTGGAGCTGTATAGGAGGAAGCTTTATGGATCATTAGGATGAATAATCCAACTTTGAGAAGTGTAGCAAGGCCCAAGCATCCTGGAGATGAGGAGGAGTGAAGGAAAGCTAGCTCTCTCCTTTGTTCCATTATGCCAATATTTGTATCAGTGACTGAGAGGACTTTGTTAGCTAGTGAATGCATATCCATTCCAAGGAAAAGTATAACTGATCATTTTCCAGCTATAGTCATAAGAATCCAGTAATTCCTATTCTTCTATTGATTAAGTTGCTTTGTAATAGATTTCCATCAGGGATCTCAAAATATATTTGTCCTTTCTTATCAACTTTTCATTTTATCTTCTCCCAGACTATTTAGAGTAGCAGGAAAAAACCAAGTCCGGAATGATTTTCAATGTAGCTGACTATACTTGTTTATTTTGAATGAAATCCATCAAAAACACATGAAGACACTAGAGCCTTAACCTGGAGAAGTTGGGCTTAGATCTTGCTCCATGAGAAACCTAATACAGATTAGATAGAGACCTGTAGTTTGAAAAAACTCCTTGTAAAGAAAAGAGCACCAGGTAGGGAGGCTGGGAAGAGCTATCTTTGGTATTTATTGATAGGGGCACAGGGAGTAGGGGCAGACTTAGATCAGTCATTTCTCTATTGTGATTAAATTTAGTACTCTTTATAGTAATAAGTATAGGATCTCTCAATAAATATTTATGAATGGACAGACAAAAAAGCATTTAGGTGTTTAATATATGCAAGCAATGTGCTAATCTCTAGAAATGCCATTAAAAAATCAAGGTAGTTGATGACCTCAGTAATCAACTATGAAAGATTTAGCTGCTTTGACCCATAAAAGGATCTATGAAAATTCCAAAAGACTCAACATGAAAAATTCTATACACCTTCAGAGAGAGAATTGATGTACTCTGAGTGCAGATTAAAGCATTGTCTTTTACTTTATTTTTCTTGCTTATTTTCTTTTGCAACATGGGTAGTGTGGAAATATAATTTTCATGACTTCATATGTATAATAAGTAGCATATATCTTGCCTTCTCAATTAGTGGAGCAACTGTGGGAGGGAGAACAGGAGAGAATTTGGAACTGAAAGTAAAAAAAAGTGAACACTTTTCAAGTAGGTGTACTGTAATCAACATGTTGTTGGATTCTGGTTTCTAATCCCTTCCGTTATCTGCTTCCATTTCATGGGTGAGTTCATTCCATTCTCACTTTCAGTTATTAAATTGTACATTTCCTTGCATCTTATTCTATTCTGTTTATACTTCTCGTTTTTTATCCTGTATTCTCCTTAAAATATGTTTAGCTGTTGATTACTGTCTGCCTTAATTTACCCTATTTAACACACCACCTTTCTGTTAGTGCTTTCCACTTCTACTTGCTGTTTGGTAAAATAGATTTCTGGACCCAATAGTATGTTTGAGTACATACGTATATCATATATGCATATTAAGTATATGTATATATGTGTGTGAACCAGTTCAGATGAGAATGAGGTTCAAGCATTTTTTGCTTCTCCATTTCTTCTCTCCATTATAAAAACTCTTCTTTCCTTGTCTTTTTTTCTGTGATAATTTACCCCATTCTTCCTCTCCTTTCCCTGTTCTCCCAAGGCATCCTCCTTTTTCACCCTTCCATTCTTTTGGGGGAATTATCCCAAAATAATAGAATTATACCCATCCCCTCTATTTATACTTTTTCTAACTGCCCTAATAATAATAAGTTCTTAATAGTTACATGTATCATTTTCCCATATAGAAATATAAACAGTTTAACAGTTTGAATCCCTTATGATTTATCTTTCAAACTTAACTTTATATGCTTCTCTTCAGTCTGGCATTTAAATGTAAAAAAAATTAATTCAGTTCTGGTCTTTTCATCAGTAGTGCTTGAAAGTCTCCTATTTCATTAAATTCCATTTCCCCCCTGAGGGATTATACTCAGTTTTGCTGAGTAGGTTATTCTGGGTCGTAATCCTAGTTGTTTTGCCTTTCAGAATGTCATATTCCAAGGCCTCTATTTCTTTATGCCTGTATATGATAATCTTGTCTGATCTTGACCGTAGCTTCATGGTATTTGAATGGTTACCTTCAGTATTTTCTCCTTGATTTAGGAGCTCTGGGATTTGTCTATGACCTTACTGGGGGTTTTCATTTTGGAAACTCCTTCAAGAGGTTATTCTTGAATTCTTTCAATTTCAACTTTTCCATCTGGATTTAGAATATCCAAGATTCATTTATAATTTCTTGAGATTTGATTTATAGGCTCTTTTTTGTGGGATTCAAGTAATCCAATAATTCTTAAATTATCTCTCCCTGATCTGTTTTCTCAGTCAGTCATTTTTCCAATGAGATGTTTCATATTTTCTTCTATTCTTTTTCATTCTTTGTGTTTGTTTAATTTTTTCTTCATGTCTTATGAAGACATTAGCTTCCACTTTACCAAGTCAAATTTTTGAGAGGTTATTTTCTTCAGTGAGATTTTGGACTTTTTTTGCCAAGCTGTTAATTCTCTTTTTATACTTTGCTTGCATTGCTTTCTCATTTCTTTTCCCAATTTTATCTCTACCATTCCAACTTGCAAAATCATTTTGCTTTGTATTTTTTATTTCTTTCATTATCTCTTCTATGAATTCTTGTGGGTCTTCTGTCCAATCTGCATTTTTTTTGAAGTTCTGCTTATAGAGATTTTCAAGTCTTCTATTTTCCTGTCTTGAACTTTCTGTCCCCATAGAAACTTTTTATGATCAAATTTCTTTTTTGTTGTTTGTGCATTTTCCCACATTTCATGGCTTTGAATTTCATGTTAGAGTTGGGTTCATATATGGTTAATACTGATATTACTTCATTGACATCATTTCAACTCTGCTCACCTGCAGAGGAGTATGGCTAGCCTGAGCTTTTCTGAATAGATCGGGGACTTATAGGTTTTTGGTGCTTCTAAGGTCGTGTGATTCACGGAGACTTCTTGTTAGAGCACTATCCTCCTGGTCTGGGCTTTCATCCTTACCCAGGTAAGGCCTCTGTTCCCTCAAATCTACAGACTAACCCCTACTCTCTGCTCTGGAACTGTGTCCTATAATTTGTCAACATGCAAAGAAACCACCAAATAGTTCCTGATCCTAAACTCAATGCTAACAAAAGGATCCTCATTAATATCTTTCCAACCAAGCATTTAATCACTACTATCCGTAGACATGGATTGCTCTTGGTACAACCATGCATGATATCATGTGTGTGTTGCTTCTGCCTTCAGGTCCCAAAGCTGGAACTGCATTCTCCGTGTGTGCCTCCACCCCATTGTCCATAAGCAGACTCCCTCTTTCAGTCCTTCTGCCCTATCCTTGGCACGCACACGCACACACACACATGCGCATGTGCGCACTCGCGCACTTCATGTTATTCAGTTATTCTGCTCAGAATTTAGTTTGAGGCATTTTAAAATATTTATATAGAAGGTTGGATTAGGAGAGCTCAGATAAAATGCTCATTTCCCTCTGCCATCTGGAATAAGTGCCACACCCCCACTAATCCAGGTCTTAAAATAAGCTCCCCATCCAATCCTACATTGTCTCTCACCATGTCAAATACTGACTATCCTACTGAATTATGACTCTCCTATTAAGAATACCTTTTATACCTTTTTTGGCTATGATTAAGGAAATTAAAAAAAAACAATACTGGATAGTAAGCTGGTAAGACAATCTAATAGCAAGATTAGGAAATCTGGGAGAAATTTTTTGCTTTTATTTTCTTCTAAAACAAATACTTCTAACATTTAGTAAAAGACTGAAGTAATAGTTCTCCTGGAAGCATGACACTTATATGAATAAAGTAGAAAAATGAAGTAAATTTTATGTATTTTGCTGCTACTTGAAAAAAGTGAGTATTTGTGTGTTTAAATAAAAACATAACCATTTTACAGTCTCTTATGAAATTCTACAGATAATTAACTAAGAACCATAGTTAATATTAATCCTCAGTAGCATTCTATGCAACTTCCTCTCCACCATCTCAGAGCCTAGTAAGTTCTTGTAGCTGAAAATTGTCTCAATTCTTCTCTAAGTTTTTGCAAAGCAAACGGTGTAGTATATGCTAAGCTAGAGAAATGAACCCGATATTATTTCTAATGTCCTAAAGAACTACTGTTTTTTTCTTTTTCTTCACCTACTTTATCTTATACCTTTTCTATGCATGTTAGATGCATTAAAATTCTTCTAATATTTATATGTATGTGATTTTAATAACAGGTCCCCTCTATCAGTCTTCTGTTTCTCAGTCATGGTCCTCATATGTTATTACAGTTGAAAATTTCATCACCTGCTATCCAAACTTCTGTAGACCAGCCTTCCTCAGATGAGTGTAGATTGCCCCTTGGGCAATAGATTGCAGCACATCATTGGGCCACTTCTTGAAGTTCTCTCCTTTGGTAGCACCTGGCAGTATTTGCAGGCTGCTAACATATATTTTCAAAGCTGAGGGTCACCTCCACAGTCATAAAAATTTATTAGAATAGCTCTTTAGTGCAACTGTTTTAAAATGTTGCTTTATTTATTTCCTTTTCTTCCATATCATTGTCTATAATTTCTGTTTCTGTTATATAAGGCATTTTAATAAAAAAAAATGTTTTGGAAAAGAAAATGAGACATAGGCAGTAAATCATATCATTTGTAGACAATTGTTATTTCTACATACATAGTATGGGCTTAAGTTTACAATTTGTGCAAGCCAACCGTTACCATTTTTTGCAAATCATTATGAAAACATTCAAGGGACTAAGAAAGACTCTTGTACATTTTCCCCCTATTTTGAGCATTGATTTTTCTAGAAATAAAATCTGTACTCTGCCAGAATCTTCTTAATTACTACAAGAGAAATGTCATCATTTCTTCTGACTGCATGCCAAGTAACCACATATACCTAATGATATCTATTATTCCATTATATGACCTCTTATAGCCCCTTCCCAATCCAGAGCTAAATAGTGAAAGGATAAGGTGATTAGTGATAATCAGCCCCAAACCTTGACCCTGATGCTCTCTGTACCCTCCCTTCTCTTGACATATGATGCATTTAATTTTGTAATACCTATCCTCAACTACTTAGTCAGACCTTTCCTTGGCATCACTTTGTGTTGCATTATTTATCCTCTTCATTCAATTACCAGATCTAAGTACACAGTTTAATTAGGTTATTAAATACACAGTAAAAACAGAAACATTTATGGCAAGTAGTATAAATTGAAATTTCCATTTGAGCATTTTCTTATGGCAGAAAGTCTTTTTAAGATGGAGTATATCTTCCTTTACATGTTTTCTCAGCCAGAGCATGGGCTTATTGAAGATAACTATTCTGGAAACCCAATATCTTAGTTTAGATTTCTTGTGTACCCAAAGCCTTATATAGATGGTTAGCTCATGATTCAATTACAAGATTCAGTAACACACCGGGAATCTCAAACTTGTAGCTACCTGGAATAATTATGTAATGTAGGATTTGAATTCAGGTGTTCATGACTCCAGGTTCAGCACTGTGCCACTTAGCTGACTAAGGAATACAGCCACATCCCATCCGAACATTATTTTATTCCTCTCCTAAAGGTCATAATAACTTATAGAACATTCTTTGAAACTAAATACATAGCCAAATAATGATAACTTGGTCTTATAATGAGAAAAATTGAAAAGTAAGTGATATCTCCTAGGAAGTCTTTCTCCAAGACTTGCACACACGCACACACACACACATGTATGCATGTATCTGTGTATATACATATATGTGGATATAGGTATATATGTTTGTATGAATATGTATGTGTGTATATACATATATACACACTTGTAGTGTCTAGATAATATACGTATATACATACATATACATGTACGTATTGTGTGTATATGTTTACCCCCATATATATGCATAGAAAGATAGATACTGATAGATACAGAGATAGACATAATCTAGATATTTGTGTGTGTACACATAGATATATTTATATATACACATATGTATATATTTATGTGTGTGTATGTGTATATATATATATATATATATTTATATATTTATATATATCCCTAGTAGATTTGTCAGGAATACATAATTTAACTGGTTTACAAATTTTAAAGTTTTAAATAAATATGTAAAGTTATCTCTAGGTAGAACATCTTCACTAGAAGCTTCAATTTCTTCTCTCCTTGGCTTTTGTTTCTTTTAGTCATCTTTACTTGTTTCATGCTCTCTAGATGAGTTTCCTATTTCCAGCCATTAGCTCCTGTGCTTTGTGATGCGAATCACCTGCCTTAGAACCTCATTCTCTGAGTAGCTTTTCATTACCTTCTATTTTCTTTTATAAGATGTTCTGTTCCCAGAGGCTTTCTTTGATACTCTGCCCTTCCCACCTCTTACTCTTACCTTTACCTGGTTACACATCACTTAGTCCATGGCTTATTAAAATAAGCATCCTCATTTAAAAAAAATAATTCACATCATGCATAGGAAAGAATTGTCACTATTCTATGTGACCACCACCAAACCTATTAAGAATCACACTTTTTCAACACAGTGGGTTAGTAATGCAAACCATATGCACAATAGATTTCCAAATATTTCACAGAAATCATGCTTTTTTGCTTGTATAGATCATGTCAGTTATGTAACTGGGTTTGAAATGAGATGTTATTTAGTTGCAGAAGTTTATTTTTCCAACAGTGTGGCAAATTATACACGAAAATCACTATCATCTATTGCTTTTCCTCTGACCTAGAGAGTCTAAGTAGATGTCAATGTGGAAAAATATGATTTTAGTTAATATAAGAAATATAAGTTATCTTATTGGCAAGATTCTGATGCAGTCTTTTCCATCACCACTGAGAAGCAGTCATGAAAGAGTTCCTATGAATCATGATATTTAGGTCTTGAACTCAGATTAATACCATCTAATGTAATCCTTCATAGAATAGAGGAGAAAATCAACACCCAGAAAGGTTAAAGGCTTGTCTAAAGTTAAAAAAAAGAATAAGAGATTGTATCAGTAAGGTAATAATAACAATGTAAATAATAATTGTCAAAATGCCTATGTGGTTCTGTATCACAAGGTATACGAGATTCTCCACATAGATGGTAGAAGACCGAAATCATTTATTCAGACACCAGAGAACCATATCCCACAAGCCACCTACCCAATCTATCAGAGCAGTAAAGCATTCAATACATAATATCACAAAATCGAGCTTTGCCATCCCAAATCCTCTCCAACTCCGTGCTGGGTTCTTCCCTAAAACAAACTCACAGTACAGCTAATTTAGTCTGTGTCTGTTCAGCTCTAACTATCACGACCTCCACTAGTAGCCATTAGCAGTCATATCTGTTCTCTCTCTCTCTCTCTCTCTCTCTCTCTCTCTCTCTCTCTCTCTCTCTCTCTCTCTCTCTCTCTCTCCCACTCTCTCTCTCTCCCTCTCTCTCTCTCCCTCTCTCTCTCTCCCTCTCTCTCTCTCCCTCTCTCTCTCTCCCTCTCTCTCTCTCCCTCTCTCTCTCTCTCCCTCTCTCTCTCAGTATTTCCTGTAACATAACTTCCTATTCCTCTCAGGAAGCTCCCCCTACCACACATAAATTGGGCTCCCTGTGACATAAGCATGTCACATGGCATATTATTGGGTGGAAAGATCTTCAAATCTAAATTGCTGCTACAGAGATAGAAGCAGAAATGGGTGCAAAATGCAGAACTCTGAACTCTGAATCTATTGTTTTGTTATATTCTAAAGGTTTTTTTCAGTGATCATCATCATCATCATCAGTCATATATCTCTTTGTAAACTCTATAGCTGACGTGGATGGCTTATTCTATTGTGCCTTGACCCTGGACAACTCATCTGGACTAATTTGAACATATGGGGCAAATTTGTAGTACAGTAGTATGTATTTGGGGTTATCCTGAGTGTGTTCTCCTTCAGGAAAGGAAAACTGTTTCCTTGTGTTTCTTTTAGCTGTTGTTGTTTTTTTAATAGTGATGCAGTAGTGAGAGTTCTGAGGCCATATAAAACTCATTCAATAAATGGAATGGCAGCATCTGAAATATCATTTTTCCGATTGTTAATATTAACACAACAAAACAACAAATTTTAAATTTTTTTTTGTGTTTCTCACCCATTTTGAAGGAACAAAAGGGAGAATTTGGATATTTTATGGCATTCGAGTGAAATAATTAAAATCATTATCAGCCTTCCGAGGCATAAATCAATAAGGCAACTATATTTCTCAAAAGTGCAATATACAAGAAGAAAAAAACAGACAATCTTTTGAAAAGAAAATGCTACCCAAACTTTACATATGGTACAGATGTGACAGTATTCAAGGCAGGTTTTGAATGACAAACCAATAAACTTCTAGAATTAATGGAAAACGATGTAGAGTCAATTCTTATAATTTGCAGTGGTTATATTCTATAAAGTTACTGCAAACACTGAATTAGTGAATACTGGACCATTGTTCCTAGGGAAAATATTGGCATAAGTTTCTCTGGTCACAATATTTACTTCAAAATTTTCCAGAGAAGCCATATGTAAAGATTGGCAAAAATTCCTTTTCCTTTTTTGATATATGTACCATTAACATTGAACTTACGGCCAGCACCTCTATAACATATGCCTGATTAAAGCTTATCTAACACACTTATTTTCTCAGTTAGGCACAACAAAGCCCTCTTGCACTTAGGAACACTAGACCGTACTTTGGTGCTATGTTTTCCAGCCATTTTAAACAGCAAAATCACCAATAGAAAGTACAAAAATGTGAAAAATTTGGCAATAAATAGACTGCAAAGTTCACTGTTTTAGTATGAGAGCTAAAACAAGAAGGCAGATGCAACTTCAGTAGGCAACGTGTATGTAGGGCAAGTAAAGTGTTTTTTTACCACTCTGCATATAGTTATGTATGACTAATAGCACCGTGATTGGTTTTGCAATTACAAATAAATTTTACTGAATAGGTGAATTAGTAAATATGGAATCCATAAAGCTACTCAAACCCTCTAGATGGGTTCACATACTATAAACTCTTGTCACATAGGCAGGCCTAGGTTCCCAGAAGGACCATAATGACATGGTTATATTCAGTTGTGTCAAAATACATCAACCTCACTTGTCACACTGTACTCAAACCCCAAGGTATGTACTTTCAGTTACATGGAACTGATCACGTATTAATGACACATTACCTATAAGGCCAAAGAAATAATAATAAAATCAAAGGTACTCATATATTATGGCAGAGGAAAGCATGGTGAATAAATCATAGCTCACATAAAAACTTGGGTCATACTCTCCTACCAATGTGCATGTTATCTCTGGGATGTATATCTATTATATCTGTTTTTATATGATGAGATATAGATTTCATTCACGTAGGGAGGAAACTCCTTATAATTATGGCAGGCAGCCCCTTCTCTTAAACATGTAGTCTTACAGAGCTTCCAGGGACATTAAGAATTTAAGTAACTTATCCAGGATCACATAGCCAGTATAAGAACCCAGGGTCTTCTGACCTGAAGCCTGCTCTTTTCCCACTATTCCACACTATTTCTACTCCTTTCTGCTTACTCTGCCCCATCTCTTTGCCTTCCTCTCCACAATGCATGTATATTATGAACATATGTTCATATGAACATATACACAATATACACACAGAACATATGAACAACATAAATACATATATACAGATTTTTAAGGCATATATTCTAGTCAGACAGGCAAATTATGATCTAAGCAAATTATGATCTAATTATGAATTTCATTAAATGTCGTATATCTTCCCCTTGCTCTTTGGAAATCGGGGTGGGGAGACAAAACAAGGCAATTTAAATATTTACTGATTTTTTTCTTTGGTTGAGGATCAAGTTTAAATATGGTAAAAAAGAACATTCCTAAGTTTGCAGTTCTGTTCATCAAATGATCCTTATTTGACCTCAGAAATGTCATTATGATCCCCAGAATATGGATTCTTAATCTTCACACCATGGACCTAAAGACTGGATAGGGAAAATATCATGCCCTTATTTTCATTGACTTCAAATGTGTAACTTCTTTCAATTATTCAAATCGTTATGCTGAGAAAGGATCATGTGGGATTAATTAAAGTGCCAACATGGTCCATGACATGAAAAAAGGGTAAAAATCCCTGCCACAAAAGGTTGGATAACAGCATCTAGTGAGTTAATAGTCCATATATCAGCTTTGCCCCAGTATTCAATTTAATTCAGTTCCACACAAATTTGTCATGTTTTCTATTGGCCAAGCAATGTGCTAGACTCTGGAAATACAAAGACAAACCTGAAATTATCTGGGCCTTTAAGTATTATATATTCTACTTGGTGGGGAGTGGAGGAAAGGAGATAGATAATACTTAAAACATTAAAATAAATACAAAAATATATTTAAAATAGAAATCAATTTTGGAGGATGGGGTCAGAAAACAACTAAAAATCTATATTGGCCTATGCCTCCCTATAATAATTTTTATAAAAGTTATAGGCACATTAATATTGGGCTGAAAGTGTCCTCAGATGTCATTATCATTTTATAATTATGGAAATTAAAGCCCATGGAAGTTAGATGACTTAGCCAAAATTACACATATACTAAGTGCAGAGGTTGGATTTGAACCCAGTTCCTTGACCACCATCAGTGAATGTTCTTTCCACTGTAGCACAGGCCTATTCCAAAACCACAAAATAATTAGCAAAACACAAATAAAAAGTCAACAAATGAATAATAACCAGATTAAGGGGGAGGCAGAGAAACAAATATGGCTTTCCCCCATGAAGGGAAAAGCACTCAGACAAGCTCCAAATACATAATCAGGCAATGCACTCTTGAGGAATGTCTCGAGGTGCCCTAGTTGACATCACACTAGAGGAAGCAGTACACAGTTCTAAAATCCAAAAGAGAAGTTTTATAATAACTAAGGCAAATTACCTAGTTAAAAAAAAAACAGCTAGCCTGTATAAGCCCACAGGATATGTGGGGCTCTCTCAAAGAAATTGGTATTTAGAGTTAACAAGTAGTCTACCCGTGACTCTCTGATGAAAAGCAAAATATCCCAGAAGAGTGCCAAGGATATCACCCATGGTTCAGGAATATCTAACCCCTGAGCTCACACGAGCTGAGTTAAATCTTGGAATGCTGACTTAAAAGTTATGCCTTGATAAGGTCCCTCGGAGTTTAGACGATACATAGCCACTGTAATTATTAGTAAATTTTCACAGTGTCAGGGAGGTCCAGAGACTAAAAATTATACCTATTTACTCAGAATAAATCTGGCTATAGAATCTTAATTTGGTATGAGTATAGAAATGTAGGAATTAATTGATGAAGGAAGAAATCAAACTTTGTTAAGCAGTCCCAGATTATAACGTTTTTGTAATTTACTGATTTTTTCTGTACATTGTATCGTCTTCCAATATCTCATACTCCTAATTAATAGAAGGTTATCTTATAACAATAAAGTACCATTAAGCAATACAAACTGAAACAAAGATTATGTTTGATTACAAATGCTTCATTCTATACTTGGAGACTGACACCTTTCTGCTAAATGAAAATGGAAGACTCATCATACACCCTCTGGAGCCAAGATGATTCATTACACTTATCAAGGTCTGATATCTCCATGTTATTTTCCTTTAAATTATTCTGGGTTTTGTGTATATTACTATTTTGTTTCTAGTTGCTTAACTTTGCATCAGTTCATTCATCGTAGTATTTCTTCATTCTTTCTTTTTGTGCAATAATTCACTACGTTAACATGCTGCCATTTGTTCAATCGTTCCACAGGTTGACTTTAAGTATATTTCTACTGTCTGATTACTACAACAGTTGTGCCATACATACTTTATATGTGGAACCATTGCTTTTTCCTTTGATCTCCGTAAGATAAATATCCGTTAGTGAGATTTTTCAAAATATTTCAAAAGGTCCTAATAATTCAGTTTGTATTCTAACTTCAGAAAAGGATAAGGAAAACAACGAACAATTTTAAAAGTGTACGTGAATGAAATGAGTTCACCCATAAAGAAGAGGAGGATAGTAAAATGTGTTTGGAAGTAGAATTCAACAGTCCACTTTCTTGCAAACCAAACGAAAAATAGATGAACCAAAGATTTGCACCATTAAAAATGAGATTTAGGAACAGAATTTATTATGTCTAACTGAATGGTTTATTTAAGTAGTAATGATAATTATTCTCAGAAAAGGCAACAGGAAGAAAATAAAATGTTAGCAAATATTAAAGCAATGAACAAAAATTAATAGAAAGAAGTTTGGAAGAGGATATGGACAAGTAAGACAACTAGGTAATAGAGTGGATAGAGTTTAGGACTTTGAGTCAGAAAGACCTAAGATTGAATCCTGCCTCACACATTTACTAAATGTGAGATCTTGGGAAAGTCATTAAGATCATCTCTCAATCTCAATTTCCAGATCTATAATATACCATTTACGTCACAGGGCTGTTGTGAGCATAAAATGTGTATATATTTTCTATGCATATGTAATATCTATATATGCATATATATAAACTTTATGCATGATAAATACATAAGCATATGTACTATGTCTGTATATAGATGTATGTGCACATAAGTGTATGTATGGATATATGCATATGTATGCATGTGTATATATGTATATGTGTGTATATGTTATACATATATATGTATGTATGTATGTAAATAAATAGTCACTTCACAATCCTTCCACAAATATACAGATACTAATTTTTATGTTTCAGCAAAGGAAAAGTAAGTGACTTCTTATAGATTTCCAGCATCATATGCAATTCTCTTCTGTTCTTTATATAAGGACATGCTTTTGTTTCTTAATTTCCATCGATCTCATAAGAAGAAAGAAAAAATAGTATTAGTTTTGTTTTAAATGAATATTTGGAGTGAATGAATAAACCCTTCATTAAGTACTTACTTTGGGTAAAACTGAGCTAAGTTCTGGAGATACAAATAGAAAGTAACACAGTCTTTTTTCTCAAGGAGCTCACATTCTATTGGCTGAGGAAGAAGACATAAGGAAGATTCTAGCTACAAGTCAGATGGAGAAATCCTATTGTCCTTAGGATATGGAAAGGAAATATTATTGCTTCTTCTTCAATGTCTTTCCAATTGATATAATCTTATCCATTTCTGAAGTTGATTTATTTGACAGAGTCAAAGATTTTAGCTGCAGCAAGAACTTTCTTTTTTGGGTTTTCAGTAACCATGATGTTTGCACCTGCAGAAACAGTTACATCTCTACAATTGTTGCTTCCTAGAGTGACATCTGTGAGCGCTAGACTGTGAGGACCAGTGATCACATGGGCGTCGCTGTTTCTAAGGAGACTGTGCCTATGTGCCTCTTGTTGGCAATTGTTCAATAGTTGTTGCTGGTGGTGGTGAGGGAAGTGAATTCCCCTGTCCACGATGGTTTCTCTGCTAAATGTTGACTGTTGCATATGGGAAGATGGTGGAGTAGGTTAGAAAATTTCAAGCCCTCAAGATTTTCCTACACAAAAGAGATAAAGCAGCACCTCTGGGTGAACACAGAGCCATGAAAATGGATAAGAGTAGAGGCAGAACAGGGTCCTCTTTGGACAATTGGAGAAGACATCAAGAAAAATCTCAGGATGAGTTTTACTCCCAGTGAAGGGTAAAGACCTCCAGGCTAGAACCTACTTTAACAACCAGCAGCAAGCTGCTTAAATGACAAGTGGCAAGGTTGCCTCGATCCCAGCCACAGGAACCTTTACCTCTAGGACAGCAAGGGGAATTGGGCATGTGACCTAGGGAACCTCTGCTGCCAAGGAACACCAGACCCAGCTGCACTGAAGAGAGCAGTAAGAGCAAGAAGGAACCAGCACGTCTGGTGAGTACAGAAGCAGTGGGGCAGTGTTGCTGGGGGCTGTGGGCACTTACAGGAGGTCTTGTTTGAGTTCGAGGTCAGGAGAGAGAAATGAAGAGCATCAGAGGCTAGAGCCGCCATTCCCCATATCCCAGGACTAGAGGTGATTACAAAAACCAAACTATTGCAAAAAAATGTACAGGCAAAGAAGAAAGAATCCAACCATAGAGAGCTACTGTAGGAATACAGAAGACTAGGATTCATGTTCAGATGAGGATACTGAAACAAAGAAACCCTCTTCTACCCCAAAGAATAATGTCATATGGCCATCGACCCAAAATGAATTCATTGAAGAACTTTAAAAAAGACTTTAAAAATAAAATGAGAGTGAGGAAAAATTAAAAATAAAAATAAGAATAGAGGAAAAAACAGGAAGATTATGACAAGAAAGTTAACCAATTAGAAAAGGATATCAAGAATCTTAAAAAAAATGACTCCGTCAAAATCAGAATTGGGCAAGGAGAAGCCAACACAGTTATAAGAGATGAAGAATTTTTTTTAAAAAAGTAAATATAAAGAACGACAACATAGAAGAGAATGTGAAACATCTCAGAAGAAAAACAACAGATCTAGAGAACAGATCAAGAAGAGAAACATAAGAATATTTGGACTACCTGAAAGTGATGATTCAAAAAAATTTTGGCACAATAGTAAAAGAAATAATTAATGAAAATTGTCTTCAAGTATTAGAATAAGAGGGGAAAGTAGACAGAAAAAATCCACCAATCACCACCTGAAAGAGATACTACGAGGAAAACTCACAGGAATATTATAGTTACATTCTGAAAACCCCCAGATCAAGGACAAACTATTATGAGTAACAAGAAAAAAATTTACGTATGATGGTACCACAATTAGAATAACATGAACCTAGAATTGGCAACACCAAAATTTCCAAGGCATTGGAACACTATATATGAAAGAGCAAAAGAACTGGGGCTGGGGCTGAAAATGTCATACCCAGCCAAGCTAAGCATAAATCTGAATGAAAAAAATTGGAAATTTGACCAACTGTCAGACTTTCAAGACTCTGTTAAAAAAAAAAAAAAAACAACAACAACCCTGAACTCAATAGAAGAGCCAACTGAAATATAGGGTACATAACAATGACCAATTGGAAGGGAATAAATAAGGATATAATGTTTACCTTTTATTTAGGGGAAATGTAAAACCTATGGTTAAATTGTTACTAATAATTTGGTAGCATATAAGAAAGATTGGGGTAGACCTGAGTATGATATGACTTCTAAAAGTAAAACTGTTCAAGAACAGCTAAAAAAGTAATTATCTCATACAAATGAGATGTAAGAGGAAGAACAGATACAGAGGAATTAGATAGGTGAGGGAGGCTGTTAGTTCTGGAAACCTACTTTCATTGGGAATGGTTTGAAGAGGGGAAAATGCATATATTTCTAGAAGAGCATAAAAGTCTTTTAAATTTAGAAAGAAATAAAACTAACAGTTTAGGGGGGAGGGAGAGAATAAAAGAGGTATCTTTGCAGGGGAAGGTGAGGAAATAGGTTAAAAGCAGGATACAGAAGGGTCTTTAGATTTAAGGGAGTGAGAGGATAAGAGAGGGATTGCTGGAGTGGGAGTAGGTTAAGTAATAGGAGGGCAAGGTAGCAGGTAGAAGTAAAGTAGAGGAGTTAGGAGAAATAGGAAAAGAGATAGGCAAACACAAAAACAAGTGTAGGAACAGAATATCTTAGGGAAAGTATATATTTATATATGTATATAGTATGTATATATGCATGTATGTGTATATATGTATGTGTGTATGTATATATCAACACCTATATATAAATATATCTATGTTCAGTTGTAGCCTTTGGGGGGTGGGTAGGGTAAAATGGGGGGAGGGGAGAACAAAGTAAAAATTGTACAGCAGAGAACAAAAGAAAAATTACAAGGAAGCAAAGAAAAGATGGACAGCTTTCAACATATCACAGAGTATTACTTTCTTGAAATGACAACTTATTGGTATATGTTCTGAATCCTCTCCTATGTTCTGCTATGCACATGACATGTTTTTTCTTTTTCTTATTTTATATTTGTTTATAATGTTTTTTTCTTATTATGTGTTTAAGTTCTAGTATTTGTCTAAAATTAAAAAAAAAATTTAAAAATGGAAAAAAAAGTTATTTGTTTAAATTTATAAAAATCCACCAGTCACCTTCCCCAACTCCCCAATGGAGAACTTTACAAACATGTATAGTCAATGAAAATAAATTTCTATATTTCAAATCTCCCTTCCCCCCTAAAATTGGTTATTGGTGGTGGTGGTAGTGTTGACTATAATGTTCATGTGAATTTTCATTTGGGGGCTTGCTTTAGGATTTGAAGAATGGATTCTTTTTATTTCTACTTGGACTTTTTCTAAAAGATCTAGGCACTTTTCTTTCGTAATCTCTTTTGTAGTTTCTTTTGTTGGTAGGTGGGGAGACAGAGACATAGCATCCAAATATTTTTAGTGTTTTTTTTGTCCCTGATATATTTTGATATCATTTGTTTTTGCTATCAGAAACTTTAGATTTTCCTCTATATATTCAGTCATTAGGCTTTATATTATTATTTCTTGTTATTTATGGAGTGATTGGCTTCTATTTAGTCCATTCTAATTTTCAGGGAATTTATTGTTTCTGCAATATTTGTTTCTCTTCTGTCAAGCTGTTAATCCCTTTTCCAATTCTTCCCTTCATAACTTCTATTTCTTTTCATTTTTTTCCACCAGTGCTCTCATTCTATTTATAAAAGAAAAAAATAAACTTTTAATTCATCTCCTTCAGGAATTTTTGTCAAGTTTGTGCCCAACCTTCGTTTTTCCATAAGCTTCCCATTCGTAAATGTTTTGGTGTTTTTTCCTTCTGGATTATGTCTTGAAAATCCCTGTCACCATAATAGCTTTCTTATGGTATTTTTAAATTTCTTTGTTCATTCTTTCAGCCTACTTCCTGAGTTTGAACTTCATGTTAGGGCTGGCTTGTGTGCACTTCTGGAGACAAAGTCTGATCTGCACCTGCTGCTATATTCTTGGGGTTAATGAGTGTTTTGTTATTCAAGGATCTCATGGAAAGAAAGCCTAGGGACATGCAAGCTTCTAGGGTTTCAAAAATGGTCTGATCCAGGATAAATTCTGATTGCTGTCCTGCTCCCTTCTCTCTCCTCTCTTAATTTATGACTTAAATTTCAGTCTGAAAGACAGTCCAAATGCTCCTAGACTCTACCCCTATCAGCTCACTAGAAAGCTCTGTTGTTTTAAAGTGAAAAATTGTAGGCTCCCTTTTCATCTGGGATTCCTTTCCTTCTTATTCAACTGCAGGTGGGATAGATGCTGGAACTGATACTTTGCTGAGCTTCTAAGGTTTAAGTTACTTCTCTGATGCTTGCTTCTGAAATTCCTGTTTGCTCAGTACAAAGTACAAGGATTCCAAATCTGCAAATGATGTAACCTTTGTATATGCAAGACCTCATTCTTAGTCCTCCCTGGACCTGTGAGCCAGAACTACCTATGACAAATCTGCCAGTGGTCACCTTTCCCCATTATGCTATGCTGGTATGGGTCTACAATTTCTTCCTGTCCAGTACAAACATCTCCCTGAGCAATGAAGTATCCATTCAGGGTGCTCCTGGCCAGACCAGTCCTCAGTGTCTTCACATCTCTCTGTCTCCCCATGTCAATCCAGGTTGTACAAATTGCTCACTGACACTTTTTTCAGAATTTCCCAATCGGAAGTAGATCTGGTGCATTATATATATGTTCGGAGGAGTTTTGTAGTGGGGAGTACTGCTTCCTACAACTCTGCCATTTTGGTTCCCCTCTCTTATTTGAATAAACAAAATATAGCCTGGATTGCAGTTGGAAAATTCTGCTTTCCATTAGTTTAAGATTTCCCCTAAATCAAGGACTCATCTTTTTAATACTAATTTTAGTGAGAATACCACAGTGATGTGAAGCATAGGATACCATAGCTTCTGAAGAAAGTTCAGGTAATTCAAAGGTCAATAGATACATCGTGACTGTGAAAACATTGTTTGATATTTCTGAACATCAGGCAATAGTCAATAAATATTTTTAAAAATACTCTAGAGCAGGCAGATGTAACAGTGGATACAGGACCAGGCCTCGAATCAGAAAGACTCATCTTTCTGAATTCAAATATGGCCTCAGACACTTGTTAGCTGTGTGACCTTGGGCAAGTCACTTAACCCTGTATGCCTCAGTTCCTCAACTGTAAAATGAGCTAGAGAAGGAAATGGCAAACCACTCCAGTTTCTCTGCCAAGAAAACCTCAAATGTGGTCAAGAAAAATCAAATATGACTGAAAAAATGAGTCTAAAATATGCAGTTCTAGACACTGTGCTAAACACTGGGGATACAAACAACAATAAAAAACAAAAATGTTTCAAAGTAGTTTCATTCTAATGGGTAAAGACAATACATAAAAGAGGAGCAGAAAGTCAGAAGTAGGAGGTATCTACATGGGGGCATGACTGTAAAGTTCAGAAAATGAGGTGAGGAGAATCCAACAATGCATTATGCAGTAGAAGCAGTCTAAAGATTTTTCAGAGAGGTCTGTAATCAGAAAAGAAAGTATAATCACTGTGTAGACAGAAAAAAAAGATAACCACTGAACATACAATGTGCTTCGGTGATGCTATGCAATATTTAGAGATAGAGAAAGAAGTCTATTATCAGTTGGAGTGATTCCACTGTGGTGAATTTAAGGATGGATATGATCATTCAATTTCTATTGCACTAGAGACATTTTAAGTAAAGCACTAACAATGGACTATGTCTTTATTTTTCAAGGGGCAGCCTAAATAAATGTAGAAATATACATCACCAGAAGTTTGGGTACCAGGTGAAAAAAACTGATGACAGTAACTCATGAAAATATCTATTCATAAATATTTATCATTGTAGGAAGACGCAGTGCACAAACAAATGAAATAACAGATCTTCTGAAGTACTGAAGTCTAATTTTTAAGTATTTGCTACCAACATGCCGTATACACACTTACAGAATTGTATACTCTTCTGCAGATATAAGTTTTACTTTCTCTGATAATTTCTCAATAAACTCTGGTGGCTTCCTATTGCCTTCAGGAGTGAATACAAAATGCTGCTTGGAATTCAAAGCCCTTCATATCCTAGCTCCCTCCTACATTTCCAATCTTCTTACATCTTACTCCCCAATATGTACTCTTCAGTCCACTGACCCTGACTACCTGTTTGTCCTACAAAAACAATGTTCCATCTCTCAGGTCTGGACCTCTGGCTGCTCCTCATACCTGGAATGCTCTAGCTCCTCCACTCTAACTACTGACTTCTCTGTCTTCTTTTAAGTACCAACTAAAATCTTATCTATGACAGGAAGTCTTCCTTTACCCCATTTGATTACAGTGCTTTTTCTTTATTAAGTACTTCTTATTTAACCTATGTCTAGCTTGCTTTCGATATTGGTTGCATATTGTTTCCCTCATTACACTGTAAGCTCCTTGTGAGCAGGGACTGTCTTTTGCCTTTTTGTATCACCAGAGTTCAGCACAATGTCAGGCACACTGTAGGTACTTAATGACTTTTTACTGAATCAATGATAGTAGGTATGTCACAACCAGTCTGGGCCTCATTTATTTAATCTATAAAAATGTGATGTCCAGGCAATATGATTTCCAATGTTTCTTCTCCCACTTTGCTCTTTTGGGTCTATGATTTCTCTTTTCTTTCCTCTCACATTTTTACCCAAATCAAAGGAGGGTTATACCATGTAAAATTGTGGCAAAATGCCATTTTTTTCCTTGACTTTAGCTTCCAGATAATGTGTAATTGCCATGGAATTCTTCTGCAATAGTTATTTGGGAAAGAGATTTATAGAATGGGATTTTACAGAGGGTAGTTTTAAAGCAATAGGATGCCATGTGAATGCTGGCATTCACTAGAGGAGGTTGCCAAAGCTGGGTACCCGCAACTAGTGCAAGTACAGTTAAGTATTTCCAGTAGTCAACTAAACAAGTATATGGACAGTGATCGAACTTTTGATTTAAATATAGAGAACTCACTCCTAAGTGAGAATCCTTCTTCTACCTATGCAATTCATTGTCTTAGTGAGTTGCCTATAGCACCAAGAAATTAAACAAGTAGCCCAGGTTTCACACAACCTCCATATGCCCAAGGCCCTCTGAATGCCAGTCTTCCTGGTGTGAAGGTTTGAACTCTCTCCATTTTGACTTGGGTCTAGTCAAGCGTTTAAGTGTTTAAGTTTGTTGCTAAGAGACAGATAGTTTGGGGGCAATTAGCTGCTTTCTGGCATCCTCAAAAAAGCAAAACAAAAGGTTTTAAACAAAAGTACACCATCCTCTTAAAAGTCTAAAGATCCCAGACACAAAATCCTTCAATTTCTCTGCTTCACACAATCACAAATGACCATTTCCCTTCAGATACTAGTGGAAGGATGTAGAAAACAATGCCTGAGAGTTCTTTGGGTAACCCTAGTTCACTTTCCATAGACCATGGGCTCCATCCTGGACCTCTGCCAAGTATCATCCAGGGGACCATCAACAATAGAAATAGGACTTGATAGCTGTCTACACATTAGGTCAAATCCCCACAGTGGCCACAAGTATTGAGGACCCAGAAAAGAACATTGTCTCCATGTCAGAAATTAATATGGATTTATAAATCAAAATGACAATAAAGTACATATTCTTTCACTTTGGCTATATCTTTCCTCTATATTCCATCCAAACTGGATTACTTGTCATCCAGTCCACCCAGATTATCTTTAGTGCTCTACAAACCGCTGGGCATTTAGATCCTCAAAACAGTTTGACCATCTTTGTATAGTCTCCTGTTACTATAATTTGAGCTTCTTGAGAACAAAGGCTATCTTGATACTGTGTTCGTACACCCAACGCTTAATATGGTGTTTTTTACTGTAACTTAATAACTAGTCAATAAGTTCAATCATTCATTGATTCATCCATTTATTCAATCATATGGGATGGAAGCAATTTGTGTCTGTAAATTGAGTTGAGTTGTGAACAGGAACCATGTCTAGAATGTCCTCTGGTTCATTCAACCTCAAGCAAATAGATTGAAATGAGATAGCAGATTGCTCCGAATACCCTAGAATCGACTGTGGCAGATTATTGGCTATTGAAACTCACCCAACCTCTTACACTATGTTAAATAAACTGATTAGCCCTGCAAAATTCCTGAATCTTTGACTACTTCCAAACAGAATTACCTTGAGAGTTATTAGAAAGAGAAACATATTCTAGTTGTTGTGTGTCTGCACCTGCTGTTTTCTCATTTTTATCAAGATTGCCCTTGCCAGGAACTATGGAATTAGACCAAAGTGGACTCCTGCCACTATAACTGAGGTTATAGGATGAATGTTATACCTGGTCCAGAGCACAGATGGACTGGTGTGGCATTGACCTGTGAAAATGTTCCTCCCAGGGTTACCTGAAAACAACAGAACCATTTGTAGTTTCTTCTCAAGAGCCATCTGGCAGGAATATTTTGGCTATATCTCCTGAACCATAAGGAGAAGGAGACAATAATTCTGTTCTGGACCCTGAAAATGGTAAACTAGAAACACCTGATATTTATATACCCATCGGTATAGCAAAATGTGGGTTGGTTAAAAAAAGGAAAATAAAAATGGCATGATCTTTCAACCATATTACTAGTTAAAAGATGAGGGCAATTAATAAGACAGTGGTATATACAGGTCTAATAACATCTGTATGGGTATGGGTAGTTATGTATGCATGTTAAATGTGCCATAGTGCTAAACTAATGATTTCGTTTCCTTAGAGTTCATGTTACCATTTTATACCTTTTACACTCCCACATTTTTGTGCCACTGTGTTTGCTAGGATGGTGTTTTCACCAGAATAGTTTTGAATCAGTTATCTGAAAATCAAACAAAGGCCTTTTCATCTGTTCCTTATTTAGAGATAGCTTCCGGAATAGACAGTGTTCACAGTCCACCTAAACTGTACTAGTATTCGATGTTAAAAAATAAATTGGATAATATATTATACCAGTTCTTCATCAAAATAAGGTATGTTTGTTCTGAATTAATAAAGCTGTGTGGCTCCAGAATCTCCCTACATCCTCAAATCCGATGTGAAGTTTAACTCAAAATTACATTTAGTACTGAGTTATTTTACAAAATGACAAGTTGGAATAAATTAGGGGTTCTTAACTTTTTGTTTGTGATGGACCCTTTTGACAATCTAGTGAAGTCTGGGAAGCCTTTCTCAGTATATTTTTAAATGGATACAATTAAATAAATAACATTTTTTTAGGAAATGAGTTATATTTAAATATGGTTATAAACATTTAAGAAACAAAGCTACTTCTGAAATTGAGGTAAAGAACCTCTGTACAAAATGCTCTGGTTTCTTCTAGATATAAATATTGTGCTCTATCATCCTGTAATGGAGATATAGATTCTCTCTTCCTTTGTCTCTAATGCTAGCTGTTGGACTTTACTTAAGCCTCCCGTGTAGACCAAATTCTGATTATCTCAGAATACAGTCTTGTTCTTTCCTAGATGAAAGGAATACTAAGGATTTTGGTCCATAGATCTGAATTTAATGGATTCAGCTCCTTTCAAGAAATATTCATTGATCATTTACTATGCCCCAGGAACTATATTTGGCACCAGGACTGACTTCTCTTCAATTAAATCATATTTTCCCACTAGCTGGTTTCCCCAAGCCTGACTATGGAATTCTTGGACAATACAATTATGATTATTTGGACCACCAATGGCCACCTGTCAATTAGACCTACATTGACCCCCTCCATGTGACTAAATTTGCATTATACTCTACTGGATGCTGTATTCTTTTTAGACATTTTTTAAACTGAAATAATATTTTACTCTAATTTCATGATTGGTTAGTGTCTCAACCAGCAGATTATTTCAGGCATAAACTAGCCATGTTTCACTTTATTCCGTGACCATCTTCTCATCAGGCATGTGCTAAACAGACAGGAGATCATTCCCTAAATGGCAAACTTTATGCCTCTGGAGCTCCTGTACTGTATCATCTATTTCCCTCAGACCTGCCTTGATATCCCTTTCTAGGACCATTAATAAATCAATTCCAGGCTATGTAAATAGACTCCGTTATAGCTCCACTCAGCATCACTACAACTTTTCAAATAAGAATATGCCTTTCTGGCCATCATTCTCATATATATATGTGTGTGTGTGTGTGTGTGTGTGTGTGTGTGTATGCGTATATACATATATACACACACATACATATACACACACATACACACATATACGTATATATGTATATACATATACGTATATATACATATATGTATATATATGCACACACATATATACATATATATGTGTGTGTATATATGTATATGTGTGTGTATGTGTGTGTGTGTATATATATATATATATATATATATATATATACAGAGAGAGAGAGAGAGAGAGAGAGAGAGAGAGAGAGAGAGAGAGAGAGAAAGGATAAGGATCAGGCCTGTCTTTGCTTTTCTCTCCCGTGATCACCCTGGTATTTCGCTAATAAACCATAAAGATTTTTATCTTTATCTCTTCAATTATTAAAGTTCAGAATTGGATTGGCAGTGAATTTATGCAATACTACCTTTCGATACTTTCTGAGATTCCTTCCAACACTGAGATTATATAACTCCATGAGGTAGCTGCTAAATATCTTTTATTTATAAATTGACTTCAAGAGGTAGCAGAATATAGAAGAAGCTGGCATGCTATGGTCCATAAGGTCATGAAGAGTCAGACACCAATGAGTGACTGAAGAAAAACAAATTCATGAATTGACCTCCCAATTTCCAACTTACGTTACGAAGTCATTTCCCCATCTTCCCATCCAGGAATGAGAAATCTGTTTTGCTTCGGTATTCAGCAGTGCTTCAACGTTTAGCAACCTATCCTCCTTTGAGGCTTACATAATCAAGAAGCATCACCCAATGTATATCCCAGGGCCTGGTATCACCTAATTCTTAGGATATTCCTCCCCTTTCTCACTGAGTTTAGAGCCTCATTAAAGTCTCTCTCTCTCCCCTCTAAATCCTTCCTTTATACTAGGTAGCTTCAGGATACACTGATATCCTCTCAAATAGTTAAAATTCCTAGACCCTGTATCTTTTCAATTCCAATGACTTCTACTTAGCCTAAGAAAAATGCCATCACTCGTCAGTTTTCCACTAATTCCATGTACAAGAACTTTTCAATTTTTTATGACAATATTTTAGTTTCCCATGTCTTCCTCTGACTTACCCTCCTATACCTATTCTCCATTCTCACCATAACTTCTTTTTTTTTGGAGGGGGGAAGGCAGGGCATTTGGGGTTAAGTGACTTGCCCAAGGTCACACAGCTAGTATGTCAAGTATCTGAGGCCGGATTTGAACTGAGGTCCTCCTGACTCCAGGTCAGGCACTCTACTCACTGTGCCACCTAGCTACCCCTTCGCTATAACTTCTAATCCTACCAGATCTTACTATGTTCCACAGCCATTGCCCAGACTCTAGCTGTATCACCCTCCCTTCTAAAGCTTGGTAAACCAGTATAATTGCATTAGCTTCTAGAATTGAATCCTTTGCGTCCTTGTCCTATAAGGCCTCAACGAGCTCCAGATATGAATGATTTTCAACATTGACTTCCTTCATATTTACCCAAGTGATCAGTTTATAAAAATGTATTAAGTACCTACTATACACTCTATTTTGGGGAGCAGCTAGGTAGCACAGTGGAATGAATTCTGAGCCTTGAATCATGAAGTCCTGAATTTAAATCTGACCAGTAGTTGTGTGACCCTGAACAAGTCACTTAGCCCTTATTTGCCTCAATGTACTCATCCATAAAATAATAATACTGAGCATATAAAATGGGATATGGGTAACACAATTAGCATATTGCTGGCACACAGTAGGCCCTATATAAATGTTAGTTATTTTCGCATGAGTCACCATGCTGAGTTCTAGAGAAATAAAGTCAAAAGATGTGCTGTGTTTTTAAGGAATGTATTGTCTAGTGGGAGGGTATAGCATGCAAATAAGTGTGTACAAGTTATATAAAAGATAAATTGGAAATAAAGGAAAAAAATGGATAAATGGGCCTAGAATGAAGGGAGAACAGGAAAGGCATACTGTAAAAGGTGAGACTTTAGCTGAGATTTGAAGGAAGCCAGGAGGTAAAGAGCACCAATGAACAGAGCATTCTGGACATGAGGAACATCCAGTTAAAATGTCCAGTGTTGGGAGATGTAGTTTCTTATTTAAGGAATAGCAAGGAGTCCAGTGTAAATAGATCATAAAGTACCTGGGAAGTAAGTGGCAAGATGTAAGAAGACTGTTAAAACAAGGTGGCACAATATTTTTTTTACTGTATAAAGGAGCACTGGGGGTTAAATGACTTACCCAGGATTACAAAGTTAAGAAGTACCTGAGGCTGGATTTGCATTCAAGTCTTGCTGGCTCCAGGGCAGATGCTCTATCCACAATGCCACCTAGATGCCTGGAGGTCAAAGATTCTGAAATATTTGAATATCAAGTAGAGGATTTTAAATTTGTTACTAGAGCCATTGGTGCTTACTGAGTGTGGGGAGGAGTGTAGCAACAACATTACTACTTGCCACTCCTGTGGCTATGTAAGGCCAATAACACCAGCACACAGGAGGGCTGTTAGCACAGGTTTTTTGATCTGCTTTTCTAAGGAAAGAAACTTTTAAAGGTTATCAATCTTACTTTAATTAAACATACATATATCATTCACTTAGTTCAGCAGAAAAAGTCAACACCCCGAACTTCAGAGCAAACACAAACACAAACAGAAATTACAAGCAGAAATTACATAAACAGAGAAAATAACACAGATCCGTCTATCCATAGCAATACATGCATAGTTACCAGAGAGAGAAGCACCAATATCTGGATTTTTCAAAATGAAGGAGCTCCTTAACAATGGCTACCCAGAATCATGTCTGGTCAAATCACGTGCTACTCTTCCAATGAGTGAGCCCCAAGCAAAATCCTAACCTCAGAGACTATATATACTTCTTCAGGGTCAGAGGGCATCACAACCATGTGACTCAAACCCAGATGACCTAAGCCTTCCCGTGACTTAAGCAGGTCATCAAAGACTCCTGTTTCAATCAAAGCCTTGATTGAAACAAAGGCAAGACTCAAAGGCACTTGATTGCCTTCCTGCTGAGAAGCAATCTAAAATAAAAGACAACAAAATGCCCAACTTTACTTGCTTGATTCAAGCTAAGGCAAGACTCAAAGGCAATTGATTGCCTTAGTGTGGAGAAGCAGTCCAAAACAAAAGACTACAAAAAGTCCCACTTCAAGACAGTGGCTGCAAAGCAGGGACTTGCATGAGTTCCCCCTGAGGTCCCTCCAAAAACCTATAAAAATGGCTCTGAACAAATCCTAGAGATGCAGAACCCAGGAAATAGCAAAGGGAAGCATGGCTCCAGCCCAGGACAGCCTGGATGGTCACTGGCAATGGTCTATCACACAGAGCTGGGAGAAGAGTGGAACACAAAACAGTATTGGGTGCGGTAGGACCAACCAGACTGGAAGCCAGGTGGAACAGGCCCTAGCTCTGTGAATCAGTGAACTGTGGAAATTACCAGACTTCTCAACCCACAAACACCAAAGACAACAGAGAAGGTTAGTGGGAAAAGCTGTGGGGACAGAGTGAAAGGAGTTCACAGTTTGGCCACTGCCCCAGGGACAGCTGAGGTGGTGCAGCTCTGAGAGACAGAGCTACAGCTGCAGTTGCTTCTAGCCCCAGGCCCACCTGGTGGGAGGAATTAAGTGGACGATCTGAGCAGGATTGCAGAGCCTGCTTAAGATCTGAGTCGAAGTTCAGGTTGGTGGTTCTTGGGGGAGGAGGAGCACTGGTGTGGCAGAGCTTGCTGTGTAGAAATAGCTCTGAAAACAACAGCACAACCCCTCAAGCTTAGGACAAAGTACTGTCTACTCTACAAGCAGTCATACCCCGACAAAAATCTCAAGGGTCAAGTAGTTGGCTGGGAACATGTCCAGGCAGTGAAAACGCACTCAGATTCAGACTAGGACTTTGGAAACTTTCTTTGGTGACAAAGAAGACCAAAACGTACAGCCAGAAGAAGTCAACAAAGTGAAAGAACGTACATTAAAAGCCTCCAAGAAAAACATGAACTTATCCCAGGCAATGGAAGAGATCAAAAAGGATTTGGTAAAGCAAATCAGAGAAGCAGAAGAAAAATTGGCAAGAGAAATGAGAGTGATATGAGAAAACCATGAAAAAACAAGTCAATGATTGCTAAAGGAGACCCAAAAATACTGAAGAAAATAACACCTTAAAAAAATAGACTAAATCAAATGGCAAAAGAGCTCCAAAAAGCCAATGAGGAGAAGAATGCCTTGAAAGGCAGAATTAGCCAAATGGAAAAGGAAGTCCAAAAGTCTACTGAAGAAAATACAACCTTAAAAATTAGACTGGAGAAGATGGAGGCTGGTAAGCAGGGACTAGAGTGAGCTCCGTACCCGAGTCCCTCCAAAAACCTATAAAAAATGGCTCTGAACCAATTCTAGAATGGCAGAACCCACAGAAGAGCAGAGGGAAGCAGGGCTCCAGCCCAGGACAGCCTGGATGGTCTCTGGGTGAGGTCTATTCCACACGGAGCTGGGAGCTGGGAACGGAGTGGAGCAGAGCCCAGCCTGAGCGACATGGACCATCCAGACCAGAAGCTGGGCGGAGGGGACCCTAGCGCCCTGAATATGTGAGCTGAGGTAGTTACCAGACCCCTCAACCCACAAACAACAAAGACTGCGGAGAAGGTTAGTGGGAAAAGCTGCGGGAGTGGAAGGAGTTCGCAGTTCGGCTTCCAGCCCCGGGGGCAGCGGAGGTGGGGCAGCTACAGCTGTTGATACTTCTGGCTCCAGGCCCACCTGGTTGGAGGGATTAAGTGGCGGATTAGAGCAGGAGTGCAATAGCCTGCTGAAGATCTAAGCCCAGTCGGGACTGGGGGTTCTTGGGGAAGGAGTAGTGCGGGTCTGACAGAGTTGGCACCTCCCCCCAAACGTGGAACATAGAACTCGTTAGTCTACAAGCAGTCATACCCCACTGAAAAACTCAAGGGTCAAGTTAGTTGGTTGGGAATATGGCCAGGCAGCGAAAACATGCCCAGATTCAGTCTCAGACTTTGGATTCTTTCTTTGGTGACAAAGAAGACCAAAACATACAGCCTAAGAAGACAAGAAAGTCATAGAGCCTACAACAAAAGCCTCCAAGAAAAACATGAACTGGCCCCAGGCCATAGAAGAACTCAAAAAGGATTTGGAAAAGCAAGTTAGAGAAGTAGAGGAAAAATTGGGAAGAGAAATGAGAAGGACGTGAGAAAACCATGAAAAACAAGTCAATGACTTGCTAAAGGAGACCCAAAAAAATACTGAAAAATACACTGAAGAAAACAACACCTTAAAAAACAGACTAACTCAAATGGCAAAAGAGCTCCAAAAAGCCAATGAGGAGAAGAATGCCTTGAAAGGCAGAATTAGCCAAATGGAAAAGGAGGTACAAAGACCACTGAAGAAAATTCTACTTTAAAAATTAGATTGGAGCAAGTGGAAGCTAGTGACTTTATGAGAAATCAGGATATTATAAAACAGAACCAAAGGAATGAAAAAATGGAAGACAATGTGAAATATCTCATTGGAAAAACCACTGACCTGGAAAATAGATCCAGGAGACATAATTTAAAAATTCTTGGACTACCTGAAAGCCATGATCAAAAAAAGAGCCTAGATACCATCTTTCAAGAAATTATCAAGGAGAACTGCCCTGGTATTCTAGAGCCACAGGGCAAAATAGAAATTGAAAGAATCCGTCTATCACCTCCTCAAATAGATCCCAAAAAGAAATCTCCTAGGAATATTGTCGCCAAATTCCAGAGCTCCCAGATCAAGGAGAAAATTCTGCAAGCAGCCAGAAAGAAACAATTTGGGTATTGTGGAAACCCAATCAGAATAACCCAAGATCTGGCAGCTTCTACATTAAGAGATCGAAGGGCTTGGAATGCGATATTCCGGAGGTCAATGGAGCTAGGATTAAAACCTAGAATCACCTACCCAGCAAAACTGAGTATCATGTTCCAAGGCAAAATATGGATTTTCAATAAAATAGAGGACTTTCAAGCTTTCTCAGTGAAAAGACCAGAACTGAATAGAAAATTTGACTTTCAAACACAAGAATCAAGAGAAGCATGAAAAGGTAATCAAGAAACGGAAATTGCAAGGGACTTACTAAAGTTGAACTGTTTTGTTTACATTCCTACATGGAAAGTTGAGGTGTATGATTCATGAGACCTCAGTATTTGGGTAGTTGAAGGGAATATGCATATATATATATATATATATATATATGTTTATGTATATATATAAGTGAATGTGTATGCATGTATGTGTGTATGTGTATGTATGTGTATATATATATGTGTGTGTTTATATATATATATATATATATATATATATATATATATATATATACATATATATATGGAAAAGAGAGAGAGCACACATAGCGTGAGTTGAAGATGAAGGGAAGATATCTAAAAGAAATAAAATGAAATTAAGGAATGAGAGAGCAACATACCGAGAGAGGGAGATAGGGAGAGATAGAATGGTGTGGATTATCTCGCATAAAGGTGGCAAGAGGAAGCAGTTCTGTGGGAGGAGGGGAGAGGGCAGGTGAGGGTTCAATGAGTGAACCTTGCTCTCATCAGATTTGGCATGAGGGGGAATACCATACATACTCAGTTGGGTATCTTACACCACAGGAAAGAAGAGGGAGGAAGATAAAAAAAAAAATAAAAGGGGGGGATGATGGAGGGGAGGGCGGATTGGGGTGGAGGTAATCAAAACAAACACTTTGGAAAGGGGACAGGGTCAAGGGAGAAAATTCAATAAAGCAGGATGGGTTGGGAAGGAGCAAAATGTAGTTAGCCTTTCACAACATGAGTATTGTGGAAGGGTTATACATAATGATACATGTGTGGCCTAGGTTGAGTTGCTCAACTTCTTAGGGAGGGTGGGTGGGAAGGGAAGAGGGGAGAGAATTTGGAACTCAAAGTTTTAAAATCAGATGTTCAAAAACAAAAAAAAGTTTTTGCATGCAACTAAAAAATAAGATACACAGGCAATGGGGCATAGAAATTTATCTTGCCGTACAAGAAAGGAAGGGAAAAGGGGATGAGAGGGGAGGGGGGTGATAGAGGGGAGGGCTGACTGGAGAACAGGGCAACCAGAATATAAGCCATCTTGGAGTGGGGGGGAGGGTAGAAATGGGGAGAAAATTTGTAATTCAAACTGTTGTGAAAATCAATGTTGAAAACCAAGTATGTTAATTAAATAAATAAATTTAAATTAAATTAAAAAAGATTAGACTGGAACAAGTGGAAGCTAGTGACTTTATGAGAAATCAAGATATTATAAAACAGAATCAAAGGAATGGAGAAATGGAAGAATAAGTGAAATATCTCATTGGAAAAACCACGGACTGGGAAAATAAATCCAGGAGAGATAATTTAAAAATTACTGGACTACCTGAAAGCCATGATCAAAAAAGAGCCTAGATATCATCTTTCAAGAAATTATCAAGGTGAACTGCCCTGATATTCTAGAGCCAGAGGGTAAAATAGAAATTGAAAGAATCCACAGATCACCTCCTCAAGCAGATCCCAAAAGGAAAACTCCTAGGAATATTTTTGCCAAATTCCAGAGTTTCCAGGACAAGGAGAAAATACTGCAAGCAGCCAGAAAGAAACAATTTGAGTATTGTGTAAACACAATTAGAATAATCCAAGATCTAGCACCTTCTACCTTAAGGGATCAAAGGGCTTGCGATATGATGTTCTGGAGGTCAATGGAGTCAGGATTAAAACCAGGAATTACTTATCCAGCAAAACTGAGTATAATGCTCCAAGGCAAAATATGGATTTTCAATAAAATAGGGGACTTTTAAGCTTTCTCAGTGAAAAGACCAGAGCTGAATAGAAAATTTGACTTTCAAACACAAGAATCAAGAGAAGCATGAAAAGGTAATCAAGAAAGAGAAATCATAAGGGACTTACTAAAGTTGAACTGTTTTGTTTACATTCCTACATTTAAAAAGGATGTGTGTAATTCATGAGACCTCAGTATTAGGGTAGCTGAAGGGAAAAATCAAATCAAAATAAGGGTTGAGAGAGGAATATATTGAGAGAGGGAGAGATAGAATGGGGTAAATTACCTCACATGAAAGTGGCAAGAAAAAAACAGTTGTGCTGGGAGGAAAGAGGGGGCAAGTTAGGGGGAATGAGTGAATCTTGCTCTCATCAGATTTGACCTGAGAAGGGAATACCATACACACTCAATTGGGTATCTTACCCCACAGGAAAGAAGGAAGAAGGAGATAAAAAAGGGGCACAATAGATGGGAGGGCAGACAGGGGGGAGGAGGTAATCAAAAGCAAACACTTTTGAAAAGGGAATGCATCAAGGGAAAAAATTGGATAAAGGGAGATAGGGTGGAAAGAAACAAAATATAATTAGTCTTTCACAACATGAGTATTGTGGAATGGTTTTGTATAATGATACACATGTGGCCTATTTTGAATCGCTTGCCTTTTTACAGAGGGTGGGTGGGAAGGGAAGAGGGGAGAGAATTTGGAACTCAAAGTTTTAAAAGCAGTTATTCAAAAAAAGTTTTTGTATGCAACTAGGAAATAAGATATAAAGGCAATGGGGCATAAAAATCTATCTTGCCCTACCAGAAAGTAAGGGAAAAGGGGATGGGGAGGTGGGGTGACAGAAGGGAGGGTTGACTAGGGAAAGGGGCAATCAAAATATACGCCATCTTGGAGTGGGGGGGTAGAAATGGGGAGAATATTTTTAATTCAAACTCTTGTGAAAATTAATGATGAAAACCAAAAATATTAAATAAATAAATAAATGATGATTTTAAAAAAGTCCCACTTCACTTGCCATTACAAGGAGTGGTAAGATGGTCATTTTTGCACTTTATTTAGGAAAGGATCGACTGCACTGGGGAAAGAATTGTGGTAGAGAAACCAATGAACAGGGCTGGAGGAATCCACTAAACTGTACTAAACTGTTTGGTTACAAATTTGTGGTCTAAAATTTCAATTGGGACTTCATTTTAGCAAGACAGTTCCCCTCCCTAACTGAATCTTTATCCCACTGACCACAGTGATTGCCCTAAATTTTTTTCAGGACTTTTGACTATACTTCTCATTATACCCAATAGACACATTCGTTTTTTTCAGTTAATGACCTGGCCTCATACTTTATCTGATCTTAGACATCTCTTTTCTTCCCTGTGCTTTATCCCATACACCCCTAACTTCATCCTCTAATACAATTACCTTAGCTCTAATTTGGTCACATTGTTTTCCTTCTGTTTAATGATATAATTGTTTCTATGATTTGTTCTTTCACCCACTCATTTTTCAGGATTAGATTATTTAGTTTCCAATTAACTTTCACTCTGTGCTTCCATAGCCCTTCATTAAATACAATTTTTATTGCTTTATGGTTTGAAAAGGGTGTCTTTTATAATTCTGCTTTTCTGCATTAGGTTATGAGCTTTTTCTGCCCTAATGGTCATTATTTTTAAAGTGCTATGTATAGGTAAGAAATATATGTGTGTGGATATGTATTTATGTACGTATTTATGTATATATATTTACACATAAATGCATATATACATGTGTGTACATATAGGCATACATGTGTGTATATGTACTTGCATACATACACACCTACGCTATTCTATTCCCATTCACTTTTCTTCAGAAGTCTATCATATCTAATTTTTCTAACATTGCATTCGTTTTCTTGACTTCCTTATTTATTTTTCTTAGATTTATCTAGACCTGAAATGAGAAAGTTGAGGTCCCTTACCAATATAGGTTTATTGTTTATTTCCTTTTGTAATTAATTAAGCTTTCGTTTTAAGAATTTGTATGCTATTCAATTTGGTGCATATACATTTGGTATTGTATAATTTCATCGCCTGTAGTTCCTTTTAAGAATATATAGTTTTCTGGCTTATCAATTATTAAATTAGGTCTATTTTGGCTTTTGCTTTCCGTGAATTCATGATTCCCACCATTACCTTTTTTTACCTTAACTTAAAAATAATAAAACTGTTCCAGCTCCTTATTTTAACTACAGGTGTATCCCTCTGTTTCAAGTGTATTTCTTATAAAGAATGCATTATTAGAATCTGGTTTCTAATCAATTCTGCTATTAACTTCCATTTTATGTGTGAATTCATCCCATTTACATTCACCGTGATGATTACTAACCATGCATTTCCCTTCACTCTATTCTTTTTTGTCCTTCTCTCTTCCTTTTTATCCTGTCCCTCCTCTGAAGTCTGTATATATGCACGTATGCATGCATGCATGTATATGTAACTATGTATTGTGTATATGTACATGTGAAAAGAATGAAAGAAAAAAGAAGAAAATGGGAAGGATCTCATAGAAAAAATAATTGACCTGGAAAATATATTGGGGACAGATAATTTACAACCATATATGTGTGTGTGAGTATACACATATGCATACACATATACATATATATGCACATACATTTATACATGTATATATGATATATACATAATATAGATGCATATATGTGTATATATATTTTATATGTATATGTATATACATTATATATATATGAATGCGTGTATGTTTCCCACTTGGAACGAATTTAGATTTGAGTGACATTCAAGAATTGCCCGTTCCACTCCACCAATTTTCTCTCAATATAAAAGCTTTTTCCTGCATACCTCATTTATTTGAGATAATTTCCCCCATTCTCCCTTTCCCTTCTTTTTCCCAAGGCATGCTATTTTTATACATTGTCCAAATATAAACAACAAGTTCCCTGACTATCTTTACATGCAAAGTCTTTCTAACTGCTCTAATAATGAAAACAAGTTCTCAGAAAATGTATGTGTCATCTTCCCAAATAGAAAGGTAAATGCTTAAACTTATGGAGTCCCTTATAATTTTCATGTTTACCTTTTTATGCTTCACTTGAGTCTTATATTTGGGAGTAAAATTTTCTATTCAGCTTTAGTCTTTCCATCAGGAATCCTTGAAAGTCTTCTTTTTCATTAAATGTTCATTCACTTTTCCTCTTTATGAATTGTACTCAGCTTTTCTGAGTACATTATTTTAATTTTAATCACAGCTCTTTGTCTTCTGGCTTATCATATTCCAAGATTTCTACTCCCTTTATGTGGTAGCTACTATATCTTGTGTGATCCTGGAAACAGATTAATCACCTTCAAATGCATTCTTTCTGGATGATTTGATCTGGGAGCTCTGCAATTTGGCTATAATATCCCGAGGATATTGTATTTTTAGGATTTCTTTAAGGAAATGATCAGTGAATTTTTATTTCTATTTATTTTTGGCTTCTCTTTTTTGGATATCCAGTTTTCCTAGTAATTCCTTGAAGTCTGATATCTAGGTGCATCCTTTAATGATGGTTTTTAGGCAATCAAATTATCTTTAAATTATCTCTCCTCAATCTATTTTCCTGCTCAATTGTTTTTTTTTTCCATGAGATCCTTCACATTTCCTTCCTTTTCTCCTCCTTCGTTTGACTTTCTTTTACAGTTTCTTAATGTCACATGTAATTATATCTTCCACTTGCTCAATTCTAATTTTTAAGGTGTATTTTTCTTCAGTGGGCTTTTGAACCTCTTTTTCTATTTGGCTAATTTCGCTTTTTAAGGAGTTATTTTCATCAGTAAATATTTGGACCTTTTTCCTCCAATTTGATCAATTCTGTTTCTAAGGTATTATTTTCTTCAGTATTTGTTTTGGTTCTTTTACCAAGTTGTTAATTGTCTGGATAATTTGCTCCATTTGCATTCATTTTTTCCCTAATTTCTCACCTACCACTCTGATTTTGAAAATCATTTTTTAAGCTCTTCCAGGAATTTTTGTTGGGATTGTGTCCAATTCACATTTTGCTTTGAGGCTTTACTTGTAGCTGTTTTGACTTCTCATCTTCTAAGTTTGTGTTTTACTCTTTGCTGTTGTCATGGTAGATTTTTATGGTCAAGTTCCATTTTGGTTGCTTGCTCATTTTTTCCCTGCTCTATTTATTGATTTGGAACATTATGTTAATTTGGGCTGTGTTCCAAGTGCTAGGGATGTGTATTGTCTCAAGCTTCAGTTTTTTTTTCACACAGGTATTTTTAGAACTAGTTCTGGGTGTTTGGGATGTTTTCAGACTGGTTTGATCTGGGGACAGATGCGATTCTTACCCAGGAAAGGAACCTGATCCTTTGGGGTTGTAATCTGTACTTCTCCTCAGGGCTCATCCTCCCTTGGGATTGTAAACAATAGTGTTCCTCAATGTCTCTGATCACTTGGGGTTAGAAGTGATACTTCCCCTAAGGGTTTCCACTCCCTCTTGACTAAAAGTGTTCTTCTTTGCCCTTGAACTATGTATAGACAATGAAGTTGCCAAAGAGAATCTGGTCCTATGCCCAGTGGTAATACAGAGGCACCCTGTAATTAACCTGTGACCTGTTGCAAGATCTCCTTATTGTCCTTGGCTTGAGCGCTACCAAAGCTGCTACATCTTCTGTCACTTCCATTTAGTACCCCAAATGGTGCTTCATTTACAGGTGCTCCTGGCCAGACTTTTCCCCCAAACATGGTGTTAATGTGATCAAAGTTCTTCCCTGCCAATTTAATAGGCCTCAGGTGGAGCTAGTTAAGGGAAGCATGATTACGAGGAGCTGGGTTGCTGGAAGACCCATTTGCTAAGTAGGTACTAAGCCTTGACTCCACTCCCGGAAAACTTGTGGTTTTTTTTTTAAAGATAGTTTGTGAGGGAGGGCACTAGTACATAGGATAATCAGAAAAGTCTTTTTCTGCACTTTCATGTTTGAGCTGAGTATTGAAGGGATTCTATGAGGCAGAAGTGAAAAGAGGGTACACTATAAGTATGAGGGCCAACTAGTATAAAAAGGGAAAGAAAATGGAGTATTTCCTGTGAGTAATAGGAAAAAGGCCAGTTTGGCTATGTCATAGAATGCAGAATTGGAAATAATGTCCAACGAGGCTGGAAAAATAATTTAGTGTCTAATAGTGAAAGGTAAAAAGTTTGTATTTTATCCTATGTAATAAAGGGAACCACTGGAGTTTATTAAACATATGGATGAAATAGTCTGTGCTTTTCAAAATTTACTATGGCAGATAGTGCAGGGTGAACTTGAGTGAAGAAAATTGAGGCAAGGATAACAATTAGGAAGCCAATGCAATAATTTTGGCACAAAGTAATTAGGGCCTGAGATAAAATCATGAAAATGTTGTAGTGGAAGTAGAAATGCCAGAGTTTAGCAACTAATTAGATATATGGGGTTAGGGAAATTGAGAAGATGAAGATGATATTAAAGTTTTGAACCTGGGATCCTGGAAGAGTGGTAGTATCTTTGACAGAACTATGGTAATATGGAATAGCTGGGTTTAGGGCAAAGGATAATGAGTTCTGCTTTGGACATGTTGAGTTTGTGATGTCTCCAGGACATAAAAATTAAATTGTCAAAAAGGCAATTATTGATACAGGACTGAGACTTGGGGTAGCAACTGATCCTTTTTATGTGGCACAGGCGAAGTAAACCTCAGTCTCTTTATTTGGAGATACTAAAGAGCGTGCTTCTGAGAGTTGTGTTGATATATACTTGAAGTGACTTGGAAAGACTGTGGTGTATGCATAGACATTCTGTAACTGGTTCCATGGTACTCCCAGGTGGAGATTGAGAGGCCCTTTGACAAGAGGCATTTGAAAAGACATAGCCATTTTCTGTTATCTCTCTTTTCTCAGTTCTTTCTGCTGATTTCTTCATAAATAAACTCCTTTGCTCTTGGCATCTGATAATAGTGATATAAGGTGAAAGGATTTCAGTGGTGGGAGTTCTCCTTGTCAAGGTCATGTGACCCATAAAAATTGGGTTCAGTCGTTGCCTTTTGCTTCTTTTTTCTGTGAAGGTATGTAAGCCTCTGTTCTTGTGAGTTTTGAATGATAAGTAGGAAAAGCCACAAGAACCTGGGAATCGCAGTTCAGGCTGAGTTTTGCAGATATCCCAGGGTTGATCAATTCATACTGACTTAAATGATTGTCCCTGATTATTAGGGTGGAAAGTATGTGTGTATTTGTATGTGTATGTGCGTGTGTGTGCATGTGTATGTGTGTGTGTGTCTATAAGCACACACACATACATGGACATATGTATGCTCTGTAGTTATATATATATATATACACACACACACAAAATACACACACATACACATATATATTTATATAATTACTATATCTTTGAAATATCTCTTTGTAAAAGCTAATTGATATTACAAAATAGAACTGGTTTTATGTCTTACTTTGTGTGGTCACACAGCTGGGGAATACAACTAGTTCAGGCTTGAGTGAATGGCAGTAGAGAAGAAATACCCAACATACATCTCACAGGGTACCTTAGAAAACTGAGGGATAGCTGTAGACTGATTGGCTTTGTAGGAGCTTTGCCTGTTTGAAAAATCACAATTCCCTGATTTAAGAAAATTCAGCATTTATTAAGCATAGCTGAGGACCAAACACTGTGTTAGACACTGAGCATTTAGAGATAAAACAGAAATGTTCCCTGCCCTCAAGCATCTTAATTGTCCCTATGAAATATATGACTCAAATACTGTTTATGCTGATCCCTTTGGAGATCTAGTTCAAAAATCTATTTTTATAGATCAGAAAACTGAAATCTAGAGAAGTGAAGGAACTTATCAAAAGCTACAGAGCAAAGAGATAGAGTATGGGCTCAAACCCAAGCATTTTGACTACACACTCTCCATTACAATTGAAACTACTAAACTGTGTTTCCTCTCCAGTATTACTGCTAAAATGAATAATTATTAACATTAAAAAGAAATCTACTGCATAATTTCTTTAAATGGTTTTTTGCCTCATACATTAAAAATATTTTATTTACAGAAAATAAATACTTTTAATCTTATTTAATATTTTATTTTTTCCCAATTACATGTAAAAATAATTTTAACAGTCTTTTACTAATTTGGAGTTCCAGATTCTCTCCCTTCCCCTCACCCCCCTTAAGAAGGCAAGTAGTTTGACATAGGTTATACGTGTGTCGTCATGCAAAACACATTTCCATGTAAGTCATTACATGAAAGAAAACACAGACCAAAAAAAAAAAAAACCAAGAAAGTTAAAGAAAGTAAAGAAAGAGTATCTTTGATGTGCATTCAGGCTCTACCAGCTCTTTCTCTGGAGATGGAAGGTATTTTTCATTTTAAGAACCATAGAATTGTTTTGGATCATTATAATCCTGAGGATAACTAAGTTATTCATACGAGATCATCATACAATATTGCTGTTATTGTGCATCATTTTCTCCTGGTTCTTCTTACTTCACTTTGCATTAGCTCATGTAAGTCTTTCATGTTTTTTTTTTTTCCAATAGTATCCTGTCCATCATTTCTTATAGCTCAATACTTTCTATCACAATCATATACAACAGCTTGGTCAGCCCTTCCCCAACTGATGGGCATCCCCTCAATATCTAATTCTTCCCCACCACTAAAAGAGCTGCCTGTAAGGGTAAACAAAGTTGGACTTTTTGTTGTCTTTGTGTTGGAGTGCTTCTCAGCACTAAGGCAATTAAATGCCTTTGAGTCTTGACTTTGTTTGTAGAAAGGCCCACATTCTTTTGCTAATTAGGTCATGAGAAGCCTGAAGCCCTTGAGAGAGGTGAAACCCTCGAGAGATGTGAAGTGCTCTGACCCTGAAGTGTATATATACTCTGAGGTTATCATTTAGTTTGGGGCTCACTCATTGGAAGAGTATTGGAATGGAGACTCTGGATAGCAGTTAAGGAGTACCCCCTCTTTGAAAACCCAGATGTTGGTGCTTCTTTCTCTGGTAACTATGTATATATAGCTTTCATTAGACAGCTAGAAACCTGTCTGTTGATTTGTTTTATTTGCTCTGTTTATATTTTCTCTGTTTGTAATTTCTGTTTGTCTTTGCTCTGAAGTTCGGGGTGCTGACTTTTTCCCCTGAATTAAGTGAATGATATATGTAGTTTTAATTAAAGTGAGATTGTAGGGGGTGGAGCCAAGATGGCAGCTGGAAAGCAGGGACGTGCTTAAGCTCTCCCCCAAATCATTCCAAACACCTGTAAAAAATGGCTTTCAACAAATTCTAGAGCTGCAGAACCTACGAAATATCAGATGGAAGCAGGTCACCAGCCCAGGAGAGCCTTGATGTTCACTAGGAAGGGTCTATCGCATGGTGCTGTGAGTGAAGCACAGCCCAGCATGGGCCACGCTAGGACAAACCAGAATGGGAGTCAGGCGGATCAGGCCTGACGGCAGTGAATCATTGAGCTATGGTAGTTACCAGACTTCTCAATCCACAAATGTCAAATATCAAAGAGCAGGTTAGTGGGAAAACTGCTGGATCTGGGTGAGAGCGATCCTGCGTCAGCCTTGGGGGGTGGCAGAGTTGGCTTAGTGGTGGCAGTGGCAGCAGCAGGAAGCTCCCTTGGCTGCTTCCAGAGCTCCATCAGCTACTTCTGGAGTCCCTGGATCAAAAATTGAGAGGAGTCAAATGGTAATTGAAGCATGAGAACCAGGAGCACTTTTCTGGCAGAGAGGCAGGTTCTCTTGCTTTGCCCTGGCTGGTGGTTCTTGGGGGAGGAGGAGCACAGCTGTAACAGAGTTTGCAGTGATAGTGGAGAAGAAGTAGCTCTGAAAAAAGTAGCATTTGGCCCCTAAAGCTTGGGACAAAGTACTCTCTAATCTACAAGCAGTCACACCCCGACAAATAGCTCAAGGATCAAATAGTTGGTTGGGAACATGAACAGGCACTGAAAAAGGATGCAGACTATAGAATCTTTTTTTTGGTGACAAAGAGGATCAAAACATCCAGCCAGAAGAAGTCAACAAAGTCAAAGAGCCTACATCAAAAGCCTCTAATGAAAATATGAATTGGTCTCTGGCGATGGAAGACTTCAAAAATGATTTGGAAAAGCAAGTAAGAAAAGCAGAGGAAAAACTGAGAAGAGAAATGAGAGTGATGCAACAAAACCATGAAAAACAAGTCAAGGACTTGCTAAAGGAGACTCAAAAAATACTGAAGACAATAACACCTTGAAAAATAGGCTAAACACAAATGTCAAAAGAGCTTCAAAAAGCCAATGAGGAGAAGAATGCTTTGAAAGGCAGAATTAGCCAAATGGAAAAGGAGATCCAAAAGACCACTGAAGAAAATATCACCTTAAAAATTAGATTGGAGCAAACGGAAGCTAGTGAATTTATGAGAAATCTAGATATTATAAAATGGCACTAAAGGAATGAAATAATGGATGACAATGTGAAATATCTCATGGGAAAAACCGCTGATCTGGAAAGTGGATCGAAGAGAGATAATTTAAAAATTATTGGACTACATGAAAGCCGTGATAAAAAAAAAAAGACTCTAGACATCATCTTTCAAGAAATTACAAGGAAAACTGCCCTGATATTCTAGAACCAGAGGGCAAAATAGAAATTGAAAGAATCCACAAATTCCCTCTTGAAAAAAGATACCAAAAAGAAAACTTCTAGGAATATTGTCACTAAATTCCAGAGTTTCCAGGACAAGGAGAAAACATTACAAGCAGTCAGAAAGAAACAATTTGAATATTGTGGAAACATAATCAGGATAATACAAGATCTAACAGCTTCTACCTTAAGGAATCAGAGGGCTTGGAAGATGATATTCTGGAGGTCAAAGGAGCTAGGATTAAAACCAAGAATCACCTACCCAACTAAACTGAGTATAATGTTCTAAGGCAAAATGTGGATTTTCAGTAAAATAGGGGACTTTCAAGCTTTCTCAGTGAAAAGACCAGAGCTGAATAGAAAATTTGACTTTCAAACACAAGCATCAAGAGAAGCATGAAAGGGTAAACAAGAAAGAGAAATCATAAGAGACTTACTAAAGTTGGACTATTTTGTTTACATTCCTATGTAGAAAGATGATGTGTATAATTGTGTAATTCATGAGACCTTTATCAGTATCAGGGTAGTTGAAAGGAATATACATACATACATACATACATACATACATACATATACACACACACACACACACACTCACACACAGACTCACACACACACACACACACACATACATATATATATAGACAGAGGGGACAGTGTGAGTTGAATATGAAGGGATGCTATCTAAAAATAAAATCAAATTAAGGAATGAGAGAAGAATATATTGAGAGAGGGAGAAAAGGAGAGACAGAATGGGGTAAATTATCTGACATAAAAGTGGCAAGACATAGTAGTTCTGCTGGAAGGTAAGAGGGGGCAGGTGAGGGGGAATGAGTGAGTTTTGGTCTTGTCGGCTTTGACCTGAGGAGGGAATAACATACACACTCAATTGGGTATCTTACCCCACAGGAAAGTAGGGAGAAGGAGAAGAAAAAGGGGGGGGATGATAGAAAGGAGGGTAGACTCAGGGAGGAGTTAACCAAAAGCAATCACTTTTGAAAAGGGACAGGGTCAAGGGAGAAAACTGAATAAAGAGGGCCAGAATGGATGGAGGAAAATATAATTAGTCTTTCACAAAATGATTATTGTGCAAGTGTTTTGCACAATAATACATGTGTGGCCTGTGTTGAATTGCTTGCCTTCTTAGTAAGGCTGGGTTGGAAAAAAGAGGAGGGAGAATTTGGAACTCAAAGTTTTAAAAGCAGATGCTGAAAAAAAAAAGTTGTTCTTGCATACAACCAGGAAATAAGATATATAGGGAATGGGGTATAGAAATCTATCCTGCCCTACGAGAAAGTAAGAGGGAAAGGGGTGGGCTGGGGAGTGGGGTAACAGAAGGGAAGACTGACTTGGGAATGGGGCAATCGGAATATATGACATCTTGGAGTGGGGGGGAGGGTAGAAATGGGGAGAAAAATTGTAACTCAAAATCTTGTGGAAATGAATGTTGAAAACTGAAATGTTAAATAATAAAATATTAAATTGAGATTGTAAACCCCTTTAATTTGCTTTTCTTAGAAAAGTAGATAAAAGAATCTGTGCTAGCAGCCCTCCTTGTGCTGGTATTGTTTGTCTTACACAGCCACAGCAGCACAAGTGGCATTGTTGTTTTTATACATATAGATCCTTTAACTTTTCATTTTACATCACTTTGGGTTACAGACCTAGTAGTGGTACGGTTCGGTAGCTCTTTGGTCACAGTTCTAAATTGCTCTTCAGAAGGGCTGAAGCAGTATACAACTTCACCGATAGTAAATTAGTCTTTTAATTTTCCCACAAACCCTCCAACATTTATCATTTTCCTTTTCTGTTGTATTAGTCAATCTGAGAGGTTTGAGGTCATAGCTCAGACTTCTTTTAATTTGCATTTATCTCATGAATATTGATTTAGAGCATTTTTTCATTTGACTACAGATAGCTTTGATCACTTTGTGTGAGAACTGCCTGTTGATATCCTTTGACTATTTATCAACTCAGGAATGAATCTTATTTCTATAAATTTAATTCAGTTTTCTTCATGTTTGAGAGATGAAGTCTTTATCAGAGAAATTTACTGTAATTTTTTCACAATATTGATTACCAACTATGTATTTCCCACCATCCTATATCCCCCTGTTTATCTTACTCTCTCTCCTTTTACCCTGACCAATCTCGAAAGTGTTTTGCTTCTGACTTTTACCTCCCCCAAACTACCTGTATTTCTATTAGATCCCCCCACTTATCCCCTTCCCTTCCCACTCTCCATATAGTAAGATAGATTTCTACACCCAGCTGAGTGTGTATATTATTTCTCTTAGAGCCAATTCCAATGAGAGTAATGTTCATGAACCCCCCTCCACACTTACCCCATTTTACCCTACATTGTAAAATCTCTTATAGTTTTTTTTATATCAGATAATTATCCCATTCTACCTCTCCCTTTTCCATTCTCCCAGTACATGCTTCTATCTCATACCTTAATTTTATTTTATTTTTTGATAATCCCACCATCATATTAAACTCACATCTTTGCTTTCTATCTATACTCCTTCTAACTGCCCTAATAATAAGAAAGGTTTTATGAGTTATGAATATTGTTTTCCATTGCAGGAATAGAAACATTTTAACCTTATTGCATCCCTTATTGTTTCTCTTTTCTGTTTACCTTTTTATGCTTCTTCTGCATCTTGTATTTGAAAGTCAAATTTTCTGTTCAAGTCTGGTCTTTTCATCAGGAATGCTTGAGAGCCCTCTATTTCATTGAATATCCAATTTTTTTTTTCCTTGAAGGATTATACTCAGTTTTTCTGGGTAGGTTATTCTTGGTTGTATTCTTAGCTCTTTTGCCCTCCAGAATATCATCTATAAAGCCCCTGGTGCTTTAAGGCAGAAGTTACTAAATCATGTGTTATCCTACCTGTAGTTCTATGATATTAGAATAGTTTTGTGTTGGATGCTTACAGTATTTTCTCCTCAATCTGAGAGCTCTGGAATTTAGCTATAATATTCCTGGGAGTTTTTATTTTGTGATTTCCTTCAGGAGGTGATGAGTAGATTTTTTAAATTTTATTTTCTCATCTGGTTCTAGATTATTAGGTCAGTTTTTCTTGATCATTTTTGAAAGATGATGTCCAGGCTCTTTTATTTAATCGCAACATTCTGGTAGTGTAATAATTCTCAAATTATTTCTCTTGGATCTGTTTTCCAGATCAGCTTTATTTCCAATGAGGTATTTCACATTTTTTCATTTTTTTCCATTCTTTTGATTTTATTTGATTGTTTTTAATGTCTCATAAAGTCATCAGCTTCCACCTGCCCAATTCTAACTTTTAAGAAATTATTTTCTTCATTGAGCTTTTGTACATGCTTTTCCATTTGGCCGACTCTGCTTTTCAAGACATTCTTCTTTTCAATGGATTTTTATACCTCTTTTTATCATTTAGCCCACTCTGTTTTTAAGGTGTTATTTTCCTCAGTATTTTTTGTGTCTCCTTCACCAAGATGTTGACTCTTTTCTCATGATTTTCTTGCATCACTCTCATTTTTCTTTCCAATTTTTCTTTACCTCTCTTACTTGATTTTTAAAGTAATTTTTGAGCTCATCCATGGCCTGAGACCAATTCATATTTTTTTTGAAGTTTTGGATGCAGCAATTTTGACTTTGCTGTCTTCTCCTGAGTGTGTTTTGATTTTCCTTGTGCAGCTGTTTTCAGAGATAATTCTAGGGACCTGTATGTTTCTGGCTTCTGGAAGGTGGTATGATCTAGAGAGAGGTGTGTTTACCGTTCTGCTTTACTGTGTACTACTTTGCGAGGATCACAAGCACTCTTTATCCCTGGAACTCTGACCAAAGTCCCTGTTCTTCTGCAGCTGCAAGCTCTGATGTGCTAGTGCTCCTCCTCCTACTGGGACTAAGACCTAGGACTGTGACCCCTGATCCAAGTATGGGCAATGCAACAGAGTTCTGCCACTGGTGCCAGCAAAGGGATCCCTGTTAATCTCCTTCTGACCTGTTGTCCAATCCCCTTGCCATCTGTGTCATGAGAGGTCTAGAAATCACCACTGCCACCACTGATCCAGTCACCTTGAGACCTGCCTCTGCTTCACTGGGGTCTGGTCTACTCTGGTGCTGCCCACACTGGACTATGCTCCTCCATCATTCTGGTGCAAAACACCTTTTCTGCCAACATTCTAAATTGTCTTGAGCTGGAAAATTAGCTCACTCCATCTTTTTGTAGACTGCTGCTCTAGAATTTGTTTAGCATCATTATTTAAAGATATTTGGAGGGGTTTGGGAAAGAGCTCAGACAATCCCCTTCCTTTACTTTGCAATCTTGGCTCTTCCTCTAAAAATAAATATTTTTCCCCATAATGTTTTTATAAAAGCACGTTTATAAAAATTTAGTGATGCATTAGAATGCTTTAGAGCTTCTTTGGCTAGTCTAGGGAACAAGGGGGCAAATAAGGGATAAACTAAGTTCAGAGAATTGCAAGAGCTAGAGGGCAAAGGACCGTAAAGTGCTTGGAAAGACAAGGCAGGAGGCCCTGAAGATTTGAACAGCTGAAAGGAGAAAGATCGAAATTCCATGACACAAAGAATCAGTCTCCTTTTGTACATGGAAACAGAGCTCATTGATCCCAATAAGGACATATGATGAAGTAACCAATATGCTTATTTTTACGTAAATGTTCCAAATGTAAAGAGGAAGACCAGAAAGCTTTATGCATGAATAAGGACAGCAGGGGCAGTTTTGTGAGACACTGCCACAATATCAGATAAAGAATTGGAGACATTTATGATCATTTTTCCTTGGAAGAAGAATATTTCATTTTTATGCCCAAAGCAAGCTTAGCTTTATAGATGGACAGATTTGGAAGTTAACATCTAATCATTGTGATTTCAGGGTTAGGGAGGAATTCCTGATTGCCTCCTATCTACCACTAAAATTCCTTCCCATCTACTACGTCAGGTCCCAAGGTCACTAGATGGGCATTATTTCTTTAGCTTAAGGTTTGGGTCTTAGTTTGTTGTTATTGTTCACTTGTTCCAGTTGTGTCCTGCTCTTTATGTTCCCATTTGAGCTTTTCTTGGCAAAGATACTGCAATGGTTTTCCATTTCCTTCTCCAGCTCATTTTACAGATGTGAAAACTGAAGAAAACAGAATTGAAGCAATTTGCCAAAGGTCACACAGCAAGTAATTGTCTGAGGCCAAGTTTGAACTTGTTAAAATGAGTCTTCCTTGATCCAGGTCCAAGATTCTATCTGGTCTTAGTTTATGGGCTAATATATGTGAGACAGTTAATATTTTAAGTGATCAGTGATACCTTAGCAATAGAATGCTTGAGAGATCAAATGAATGGGAGTGAGGGAAAAGAATAGCTATTTTTGGAGCAAGGAAAAGGTAGCACAGTGGATAGAATATTAGGATTTTTAGTCGAACAACGTGAGTTCAAGTCTAGTCTCATAATTTACTTTCTGTGTGATCCTGGGCAAATCTCTTCATCTCTGTTTGCCTCAGTTTCCTTATCTGTAAAATAGGGATAATGATATCACCTACAGACCCCCACCCCCGCCTGAGGGTTGTTGTGAGCATACAATGAGATAATAACTGTAAAGTACTTAGCACAGCACCTGACACTTAGAACCACGTGAATGTTAGCTATTGTTATCATTATTAATATTATTGTTTTTGTTATTCAGGAAGAACTTCCAATAGGGTCACAGTAGAAATGGAAAAGACAAATTTTATTGACTTCACAATTATGATCAAGCATAGCTTTACTCAGGAACTTCTGGGTGGAATGTAGTCAAAAGTCATGAGGCCACCTCTGTGATGGGTAGTGAGAGAAAAGCCAATCTCTTAATTGGTAAGACAAAAACTATGAGTCTCCAAACTGGCTAAGGTCCAGGAGTAAACCGAGTAAACTGGCACAAGTAAACCCAGGGAAGGCCAAAAATGAGGCTAATGTATACTGAGCTTTGTGAAGAGTGAGAAAGGAGATAAATTATGCAGTTTTCCTACTAATAGAAAGTCATTTTTTCCCCTTGGTGCATTTTTCTTTGTAGAAGATGGTGGATGTCAAATTGAGTTTTCCTAGATACAGTGTGTTTAATTTTAGTAATTAGAATTAAGGGGTAGCCATTATTAATCATGATTGTAAAAGCATTTATTAAGTGCTTCCTATGCAAAGCACTAGGCATAATTAAACCAGTCAAAAAAGAATATGAAAAAGAAAAAGCCTATTCACATGAAGGAATGGTCTCAATGATTTTTGTCCCTTTTATTGAATCTGTTTTTTTATTGTGAGGTAGACAAAGGCTTGAATTTATGAGGATACTCTTTCATAATTGCTATTAATAGTACTTTGGAGCTGTGTCAGACTCTCCTTAGTCACTATTATAGCTGAGAGTTTAGAAGGATTAAAATTTCCTTGAATTCCACGTGTTGCCCATTCCCCATCAGTTTTTCTTCTTCTTCTTACAAATTCTTAGATATTTGGGCACCATGTTTCTGCCTGGTTAAAAGATTTCAGAGGCCTAATGTCCTAGGGAAGATTTGACCTACCACTGCATATGGTTAATATGTTTTTTTTTTCCCCCACTGGTGTTATGGCTACCAATCAATCCATTAACAAGCATTTATTACATGTCTACCATAAGTCAAACCTTATGATAGGTTCCAGGTATACAAAGATTAAAAAAAATAAAACTGTGTGTGTATGTCCTGGCTAGACTTGGTAACTCTGGTACTCCTCATTAGATACCATGCTTTCCTCAAGTGCAGGAGTAGCCAATACTAAGTACTTGCTCAAAGTTCATGCTAAATCTATTGCTTCATATTAAAGAAAAATAAATAATTTTAAAGGAAAAGGTGGAATAGACAGCTCAGAAAACCTCTATTCCACAAAAGAGAGAATTTTTACACCTAGCTCAACAAAGTTGAATGTCTAGGGAGTCTAATTCCTGGAATTTTTAAAAACATTTCTCGTTTTTATTCAGTAAGTTTATTTTCTAATGTTTTGTGAAACAAAAAATAAAAATTAGAGTTTTAAAACTTTTCAAAGTAAGCCATAAAACATAGATGTATTTCATTGATAAGGATTGGCCAATGCCAACACTTAAGGTGAAACAGGTTATAATTCAAGAAATTTTTAAGTTCAAATCATTTAATTGATTTCAGAATTCACTGTTATAATGCAGAAAGAATATAAAATATGTTCTTCAAAATATTAAATTCGAGATGACCTTTTTGCCAATAAGCCGATCACTAATGAAGATTTCAAATATATAGAACTAAAGCTGCCTGTTCTTTCCCTCCAACAAAATTATTTTCCATTTACTTATTATATATGATATATATTTACATCTATGTGTGGTTTCCACTTCTAAACAATATAAACACCTAGAGGCACAATATTTCCCCTTGCCTTCATTCATACTACCCCTATTGTCTACACTGAACAACTATCACTTTACTTTACATTGTAATAATCTTACTTGTATTGTCCATTTCTTCCCAATTAGACTGCATGCCTTTGAAAGCAACAACCTTCCCTTTCACCCCCTTATTACTCCTGATACCCTTCCATAGTCACAAGCACTCAATGAGCACTTTTAGATATTTAGCTTGGAGAAGAGGTGATTTACCACATAACCTGTGTTTAAGACCTTGGCAGCCTGACATGTGAGGAAGAAAACGACTTATTGTACTTAGCTGCAGAAGGTAAATTCATTTGTTGTACCACCATTCATCCTGCTTCCTACATTCAGGATCTTGAGGTTATCTTCAATCAAATCTTCAGTCACCATCATTTCTTATGTTTAATATGTTATAAAGTCCTGTCAATTCTATTTTGACAATACCTGTCCCATTTTTTCTTCTTTTTTCTACTCCTACTGCCAACTTTCCAATATAAATCCTCATTAACAACAGACTTGAACTATTTCAATAGCCTTCTAACAGATCATTTTGCCTTCATTCTCTCTCCCTTCCTATCTATCCTTCACAGGCTGCCAGAGCAATTTTCTCATACATCTGTCCGTGGCATTTTTGCACTAAAAAATATCAATATCTCTCTGCTGCCTCAAGGCTTTTTGAAGATGGAGCAGGCATGGGCACATTTTTAGCCAGTTGTCAGAAAGCAGACAGTAGTCAGGGAGAGAGTATGGATAAAAGAGTGGAGTGATAGAGGGAACAATCTGCCAGATGAGATGGCATGGAATAAGAGCATTTGTGCAGGTAAAGGAATTTGCCTCTGGAAAGAGTAGGGTCACCTCTTCTTGTGAGATAAGGTATAGAAGGCTGATATTGATAGAAGGCATCTGAATGATATGAGATGAGGATGTGGAAGGAAAGAGGAAGAATTCAGAAAATGGCAAGGTTTTTCTTTTTACATTAAAATAAACTGCAAGTTTTTCACTTGAGAGGGTTAGGTGAAGAGGGGCCATGGGTAGTTTGAGGAGTACTGAAAAGGTTTTCAAAAGCTTCTGTAATGAGTGAGATAGCGAGCTAATTAGAATTGTATAAAATGATTGTCTAGAAGCAGTGAAGGCCCAGTTCAGGTTATGTCATATAAATTTGTATTAGGCTCAGATTAGAACTGTTGTATGATTTTTCTCCACCTTAATTCATCAGAATATGTATACAAACAAAAGTAGTGGATAGTGAGAATGATCTAAGGTTAATATTAACAAAGCACAAGTGACAATATTTAAAAAAAGAGCAAGAGACTCAAGAGAGGAGTGTGGATAATGTAAAGTTGAAATTGTTCATCACGGCCTCAAGATGGAGAAAGGAAGAGTATATGGCTATGATAGGGTTGATGGAATGAGAGAGAACTGAAAGTTTGAGGAACTGGGAAATTAGGGTGTTTGAGAAACTATAAATATGTATGTTGAAGTCCTTTAGTATGATAGTAGGAGTCTTGGAGGAGAAAGATTTTGAGTCACGTACTGAACTCATTGTGGAAGGAATTATAGTGTCCTGGAGGTCTGTAGACAAATCTCAGGAATTTGATTGGGTGGTAGATGTGGAATGCATAAACCTCAAAACCTCACTTTATCTATCTATTGCCTTATGTGATTAAACTCCTTGAGAAGACCAACTACAGTCCCTCTACTTCCTCTCCTTTCAATCACTTCTCAACTCTCTATAATCTGGCTTCTGTCTTCATTAGTCAAGTGAAACTATTCTCTCCAAAATCATCAATGACTTCTTAATTAGCAAAATCAATAGCCTTTTTTTTCAGTCCTGAAGTGCCTTCAGTGCTGCATTGTTTTTGACAATGTCAAACATCTTCTTTCCCTTTATTCTCTTTTCTCTAGGTTTTTGGAATATTACTCCTCCAGTTTTCCTAAATTTTCCTCCTGTGTGACCATTTCTCCTCTATCTTTCACTAGATCTTCATCCAGTTCATACCCATTATCCATAGGTGTCTCTCAAAGGCTCTGCCCAGAGTCGTCTTCTCTTCTCCTCTATATTATTTGTTGGGTGATCTCATCAGTTCTAAGGGATTCAATAATTATCTCTATGATGATAATTGTCAAATTTCCTTATCTATCCTTAACCTTTCTGTTTGTATCCATGCTCTCATTTCCAACTGCTTATTAGGCATTTTAAACTGGATGTCCGGGGGCAGAGCCAAGATGGCAGCTGAAAAGCAGGGACTAGCGTGAGCTCCCCACTGAGTCAGTCCCAAAAACCTATAAAAAATGGCTCTGAACCAATTCTAGAAGGGCAGAACCCACAAAAGAACAGAGGGAAGCAGGGCAACCTGGATGGTCTCTGGGTGAGGTCTATCCCACACGGAGCTGGGAGCAGAGCAGTATGGAGCGGAGCAGAGCCCAGCATGAGTGGGGCAGACCAACCAGACCAGAAGCCGGGTGGAGTGTGCCCTAGCACCCTGAATCAGTGAGCTGCAGCAGGTACCAGACTTCTCAACCCACAAACACCAAAGACAACAGAGAAGGTTAGTGGGAAAAGCTGCAGGAGTGTAAGGAGTTTGTGGTTTGTCTACTGCCCCAGGGGCAGTGGAGGTAGGGCAGCTACAGAAGTACAGCTGCAGTTGTTTCCAGCCCCAGGCCGACCTGGTGGGAGGAATTAAGTGGTGGATCAAAGCAGGGGAGCACACCCTGCTGAAGATCTAAGCCTGTCTGGGTTGGGGGTTCTTGGGGAAGGAGGAGTGCTGGTGTGGCAGAGTTGGCACTTCCCCCAAACGTGGAACATAGAACTCTTTAGTCTATGAGCACTCATACCCCGCTGAAAAACTCAAGGGTTAAGTTAGTTGGTTGGTAATATGGCCAGGCAGCGAAAAAGCACCAAGATTCAGTCTCAGACTCTGGAATGCTCCTTTGGTGACAAAGAAGACCAAAACATACAGCCAGAAGAAGTCGACAAAGTCATAGAGCCTACAACAAAAGCCTCCAAGAAAAATATGAATTGGTCTCAGGCCATGGAAGAGCTCAAAAAGGATTTGGAAAAGCAAATTAGAGAAGTAGAGGAAAAATTGGGAAGAAAAATGAGAAGGATACAAAAAAACCATGAAAAACAAGTCAATGACTTGCTAAAGGAGACCCCCCCAAAATGCTGAAAAATACACTGAAGAAAACAACACCTTAGGGCAGAGCCAAGATGGCCGCATGAAAACAGCATCTTACTGGAGCTCTCTCACAAGGTCTGTCAGATTCCTATAAAAAAGTGAATTTGAGCAGATTTGAGAGAGTTAGAAACCGCGAGTGGTCTGAGTGGGACAAATTTCCAAGCCGGGAAAGTCTGAAAGGCCAAAGACACGAATCCATAGGCTTGGAGAGTGCTCAGCATGCGAAGCTGCTCCAGACCAAAGTGGAAGCCACCGGCCAGGAAAACCAAGTGGGAGACAGGCTGGGAGAAAGGTGGGCACCCGAAACTGGCAGAGATCCCAAGGCCTCCCAACACAGTACGGCAGTCGGTGGAAGCAACGAGAGGCAGCCCAACGCCACTGGCTGTGAAACACTGATTCCTGAGGCTTGCAGCCCGAAGGAAGCAGCTTCTTGATATCCCGGGAGACATACTGGCCAGGTAAACGGCTCTAATCCCTCCCCTCCCCACCCAGTGAATTCCTTAGGAAAAAAAAAAAAAGAATGCTGGAACAGAGGAGAAAGAAATGGGGCTTCAGTGGTCAAATAGTAGAAGTTCATTAGCCCCAGAGGGGCAGAGGCGGCAGGGGTCAAACCCAGGAGCCCAGACATAATCTTGCTTTCCCAGGGGAAGTGCCAGACATCAGCTCAAAGAACAAACAGCTGAGACCATTGCTGAAGAGCAACAGTGCTGGAGAGCACCCCTAGGGAGTGGGAAGTCGGGGAGCCAGACCTCTCCCCCACACCTCAGGAAACTGAAGGCTATAATTCTAGACTCACAATCCCCAGAATTAGAAAGGTGGGACAGAGAACTGTGATCCCCAAAGGCAGAAATTTGTTGGAAAGCCAGGAAAAGGCTAACCAGCATGAAGAAGAACACAAAAAACCCGAGGACCATAGATTCTTTTATGGAGACAGGCATTATCAAAATACCAATTTGGAAGAGGACAGCAATGACACTATAGATACATCTGATATGTCAAAAGATAATGTGAACTTGTCTCCAGCCCAAAAAGCATTGCTGGAAGAGCTAAAGGAGGATTTTAAAAATCAAATTAGGGAGGTAAAAGAAAAAAATGGAAAAAAATGGGAAAGTCTCTAAAGAATAAGATTGGCGAAATGGCCACAGAGATTCAGAATCTAAATAGAGAAAATGACACCCTGAGAGGTAAAATCAAAAAATTGGAAAAGGAGATTCAAAAGCAAAATGAAAACACTAACTCATTAAAAATTAGAGTTGAGCAAATGGAAGCTAATGAATCTATGAGGCACCAAAAAGTAGTAAAACAAAATGTAAAGAATAAAAAAATAGAAAAAAAATGTGAAATATCTGATTGGGAAAACAACTGACTTGGAAAATAGATCCAGGAGAGACAATCTAAGAGTTATTGGTCTACCAAAAATCCACGATGAAAAAAAGAGGCTTGACAGTATCTTCGAAGAAATTATCAAAGACAACTGCCCAGAGGTCCTAGAACCAGAGGGCAAAATAGTCATTGAAAGAACTCACCGATCACCCCCTGAAAGAGATTCCAAACTGAAAACACCAAGAAATATTATAGCCAAATTCAGAACTACAAATTCAAGGAGAAAATACTGCAAGCAGCCAAAAAGAAATAATTCAAATATCGTGGAACTACAGTCAGGATCACGCAGGATCTCTCAGCTTCCACATTAAAAGACAGGAGAAATTGGAATATGATATTCCGAAGGGCAAAGGAGCTGGGACTACAACCAAGGATCAACTACCCAGCAAAACTAAGCATAATTTTTCAGGCAAGGAGACAGACATTTAATGAAATAAGGGAATTCCAGACCTTCCTGATGAAAAGGCCAGAACTCAATGGAAAATTTGATCTCCAAATACAAAACTCAAGAGAAACATAAAAAGGTAACCAGGGGGAAAAACCTCCACAAACCTTATTAACGAATAAGGGCAAATTATTTGCATCTTTGTATAGGATTATATCATCTTATGTATGTTTTATATATAGACATATATATGTCAGTCTTGAGAATGGTACAACTATTATGACAATTGAAAGGCATACACATAGATTGTGAATGCCTGTATAAATTAACTCATGTAAGGATAAAAAACATAAGTAAAAGTTGTAAATGGAGGGCTAGGAGAGAAGAGGTAAGGAGGTAGTAGAAAAGGGTAAATTACACCAAATGAAGAGACACAAAAACATATTATAGTAGAGGGAAAGAAGGGAGGGAGAAGAGCAATATTTGAGCTTTACTGTCATCTGATCTGGTTCAAGAAGGGAATAACATACCCTGATAAGTTTAGTAGTCTAACATGTCCTATGGGAAGTAGGAGGGGAAGGGGGGAAAAAGGAGGGGGGTGGTCAGAAGGGAGGGGAGAAGTAGTCAAGTGGGAAATAGTAACATAAGGGAGGGAAATAAAGAGGGAGGGTAAACTGAGGAAGGGGGCGGTCAAAAGCAAAACTTTGTTGAGGAGGGGAAGGGGAAAGGGAGAAATAAAAGCATAAACAGCGGGAAACAGGATGGAGAAAAAGACACAGATAGAAATCATAACTGTGAATGTGAATGGGATGAATTTTCCCATAAAACGGAAACGGATAGCAGAATGGATTAAAAACCATAATCCTACAATATGCTGTTTACAAGAAACACATTTGAAACAGGGGTATACACACAGGGTAAAGGAAAAGGCTGGAGTAAAATATATTGTGCCTCAGCTAAAGTTAAAAAAGCAGGGGTAGCAATCCTAATCTCAGACAAAGCAAAAGTAAAGATAGATTTAATTAAAAGAGATAAGGAAGGACTTTACATCCTGCTAAAAGGCACCATAAACAATGAAGCAATATCATTGTTTAACATATATGTACAAAGTGGTGTGGCATACAAATTCTTAGAGGAGAGGTTAAGGGAGTTACAGGAAGAAACAGACAGCAAAACTATAATATTGGGAGACGTCAACCTCCTCATTTCTAAGCTTGATAAATCTAACCTCAAAGTACATAAGAAAGAAGTTAAGGAGGTAAACAGAATTTTAGAAAAGGCAGATATGATAGATCTCTGGAGAAAACTGAACGGGAATATAAAGGAATATGTATTCTTCTCAGCGGTACATGGCACAAAGAACAAATCAGAGAAACAATTAATAACTTCATTCAAGAGAACGACAATAATGAAACAACATACCAAAACTTATGGGATGCAGGAAAAGCAGTTCTTAGGGGAAGTTTTGTATCCCTAAATGCTTACATGAATAAAATAGGGAAAAAGGAAATCAATGATCTGGGTATACAGCTGAAAAAGCTAGAAAAAGAGCAAATTGAAAATCCCCAATTAAAAACCAAATTAGAAATACTGAAAATCAAAGGAGAGATTAATAAAATTGAAACCAAGAAAACTATTGAATTAATAAATAAAACAGAGACCTGGTTTTATGAAAAAACCAATAAAATGGATAAAACTTTGGTCAATTTGATTAAAAAATAAAGAAGAAAATCAAATTACCAGTATCAAAAATGAAAAGGGTGAATTCACCTCTAATGAAGAGGAAATCAAAACAATAATTAGGAATTATTTTGCCCAATTGTATGCCCATAAATTTGACAACCTTAGAGATATGGATGAATATCTACCAAAACATAAATTACACAGTTTAACAGAAAAGGAAGTAAAACTTCTAAATAACCCCATCTCAGAAAAAGAAATTAAGCATGCCATCAATGAACTCCCTAGGAAAAAATATCAGGAGATAGATGATTTTACATGTGAATCCTATCAAATATTTAAAGAACCACTAATTCCTATACTTTGTAGACTATTTGGGAAAATAGGTGAAGAAGGAGTCCTACCAAATTTGTTTTATGACACAAATATGGTACGAATACCCAAACCAGGTAGAGTCAAAACAGAGAAAGAAAATTATAGACCAATTTCCCTAATGAATATTGATGCAAAAATTTTAAATAAAATATAAGCAAAAAGATTGCAGCAACTTATCACGAGAATAATACACTATGACCAGGTAGGATTTATTCCAGGAATGCAAGGCTGGTTCAGTATTAGGAAAACTATTAGCATAATTGACCATATCAACAACAAAACTAGCAGAAACCATACGATCATCTCAATAGACACAGAAAAAGCCTTTGACAAAATACAACACCCATTCCTATTAAAAACACTAGAAAGCATAGGAATAAATGGAACCTTCCTTAAAATTATAACTAGCATCTACCTAAAACCATCAACAAGCATTATTTGTAATGGGGATAAGCTAGATGCATTCCCAATAAGATCAGGGGTGAAACAAGGATGCCCATTATCACCCCTACTATTAAATTTGGTACTAGAAACATTAGCTGTAGCAATAAGAGAAGAAAAAGAAATTGAAGGAATTAGAATAGGAAAAGAAGAAACTAAATTATTACTTTTGGCAGATGATATGATGATTTATTTAGAGAATCCTAGAGAGCCAAGTAAAAAAACTACTTGAAATAATAACCAACTTTAGCAAAGTTGCAGGATATAAGATAAACCCACATAAATCCTCACCATTCCTATGCATTACTAACAAAGCCCAACAGCAAGAGATAGAAAGAGAAATTCCATTCAAAGTTACTGTAGACACTATAAAATATTTGGGAGTCTATCTGCCAAGACAAACCCAGGGCCTATATGAACATAATTATGAAACACTTTTCATGTGAATAAAGTCAGATCTAAATAAATGGAAAAATATCAGTTTCTCATGGTTAGGCCAAGCTAATATAATAAAAATGACAATTTTACCTAAATTAATCTGTCTATTCAGTGCCATACCAATTCAACTACCAAAAAATTATTTTACTGAGCTGGAGAAAATAATAACAAAATTCATGTGGAAGAACAAAAGATCAAGAATATCTAGGGTGTTAATGAAAAGAAATGCTAGAGAAGGTGGCCTAGCCATACCAGCTATTAAACTGTACTACAGAGCACCAGTCATCAAAACTACCCGGTACTGGCTAAGAAACTGATGTGTGGATCAGTGTAATAGGATAGGAAAACAAGATGGAGAAGTCAACACCTATAGCAATCTACTCTTTGATAAACCCAAAAATGCCAGCTTCTGGGCTAAGAATTCACTATTTCACAAAAAATGCTGGGAAAATTAGAAAATGTTAGGGCAAAAACTGGGCATAGACCAATATCGTACATCATATACCAAAATAAAGTCAAAATGGGTTCATGATTTAGGAGTAAAGGCTGATACTATAAGTAATTTGGGAGAGCAAGGAATAGTTTATTATCAGATTTATGGAAATGAAAAGAATTCATGACACAACAAGTTATACAGAGCATTACAAAATGCAAAATGGATAATTTTGATTATGTTAAATTGAAATGTTTTTGTACAAAAAAAGCCAATGCAACAAAAATTAGGAGGGAAGCAGAAAATTGGGAGAAAATATTTATAACTAGTGTATCTGATAAAGGACACATTTCTAATATATACATGGAACTGAGCCAAATATATAGGAATACAAGCCATTCCCCAGTAGAGAAATGGTCAAAGGATATGAACAGGCAGTTTTCAGATGAAGAAATTAAAGATATCTATAGACATATGAAAAAAATGCTCTAAATCACTACTGATTAGAGAAATGCAAATCAAAACAACTCTTAGATACCACACCTCTCCTGTCAGATTGGCTAAAATAACAAAACAGGAAAATGATAAATGCTTGAGAGGATGTGGGAAAATTGGAATATTGTTACATTGCTGCTGGAGTTGTGAGATGATCCAGCCATTTTGGAGAGTAATTTGGAACTACTCCCAAAGGGCCATAGGAATGTTCTTACCCCTTGACCCAGCAATACCACTTCTAGGGTTGTATCCCAAAGAAATCACACAAGCGGGAAAAGGACCCATATGTACAAAAATATTCATAGTGGCTCTTTTTGTGGTAGCTAAGAATTGGAAATCAAAGGCATGCCCATCAATTGGGGAATGGCTGAACAAGCTGTGGTATATGAAGGTAATGGAATACTATTGTGCCATAAGAAATGGGGATGATATGGACTTCATAACAACCTGGAAAAAACCTACACAACATAATGCTGAGTGAGCGGAGCAGAGCCAGGAGAACATTATACACAACCACAGATATATGGATAATGTGAGGACCAACCCTGACAGACTTCGCTCTTCTCAGCAACACAAGGTACAAAGACAACTCCAAAGGACTCACGATGGAGAATGCTATCTATAGCCAGAGAAAGAACTATGAAGTATGAATGCAGATGGAGGCACACTTCATGATAGCCTTTTTACCCCCTGAATTTTTTTTTCCTTTTCTCTCTTCTGTTTTTGTTTTTGGGTATTTTTTTTTTGGTGCTGTTTCTTCTCCCGCATGATTCATTTCATTGATCAGAGTTCTTCTCCATAACTTGGCTAGTGTGTAAATTAATTCAATGCGAACTTATACAAGGAAGCTATATGGGATTCCATGCCATATAGGGGAGGGGGGGGGGAGGGAGGGAAGAAAATCTGGAACTCAAAATTATGTAGAACTGAATGTTGTAAACTAAAATTAAAGAATATATATACAGAAAACAACACCTTAAAAAATAGACACATTCAAATGGCAAAAGAGCTCCAAAAAGCCAATGAGGAGAAGAATTAGCCAAATGGAAAAGGAGGTCCAAAAGACCACTGAAGAAAATACTACCTTAAAAATCAGATTGGAGCAAGTGGAAGCTAGTGACTTGATGAGAAATCAAGGTATTATAAAACAGAAACAAAGGAATGAAAAAATGGAAGACAATGTAAAATATCTCATTGGAAAAACCACTGACCTGGAAAACAGATCCAGGAGAGATAAATTAAAAATTATTGGACTCCCTGAAAGCCATGATCAAAAAAAGAGCCTAGATACCATCTTTCAAGAAATTATCAAGGAGAACTGCCCTGATATTCTAGAGCCACAGGGCAAAATAGAAATTGAAAGAATCCACCAATCGCCTCCTGAAATAGGTTCCAAAAAGAAATCTCCTAGGAATATTTTTGCCAAATTCCAGAGCTCCCAGATCAAGGAGAAAATACTGCAAGCAGCCAGGAAGAAACAATTTAAGTATTGTGGAAACACAATCAGAATAACCTGAGATCTAGCGACTTCTACATTAAGAGATAGAATGGCTTGGAATATGATATTCCGGAGGTCAGTGGAGCTAGGATTAAAACCAAGAATCACCTACCCAGCAAAACTGAGTATCATGCTCCAAGCCAAAATATGGATTTTCAATAAAATAGAGGACTTTCAAGCTTTCTCAGTGAAAAGACCAGAGCTGAATAGAAAATTTGACTTTCAAACACAAGAATCAAGGGAAGTATGAAAAGGTAATCAAGAAAAAGAAACTGTAACAGATTTACTAAAGTTGAACCATTTTGTTTACATTCTACATGGAAAGATGATGTGTATGATTCATGAGACCTCAGTATTAGAGTAGCTGAAGGGAATATTCATATATATACATATATATGTTTATGTATATATATATATACACATATATACATATATATGTTTATGCATATATATATATATATACAAGTATATGTGAGTGTGTATGTATGTATATATGTATATATATATATATGTAGAGAGAGAGATAGAGAGAGAGAAGGCACAGGGTGAGGTAAAGATGAAGGGAAGATATCTAAATGAAATAAAATCCAATTAAGGGATGAGAGAGGAATATATTGAGAGAGGGAGATAGGGAGAGAGAGAATGGGGTAAATTATCTCATGTAAAAGTGGCGAGTAAAAGCAGTTCTGTAGGAAGGGAAGAGAAGTCAGGTGAGGGGGAATGAGTGAATCTTGATCTCATCAGATTTGACCTGAGGAGGGAATATCATACATACTCAATTGGGTAACTTACCCCACAGGTAAAAAGGAGGAGGAAGAAGATGAAAAAGGGGGGATGATAGAAGGGAGGGAAGATGGGTGTGGAGGTAATCAAAAACAAACACTTTTGTAAAGGGACAGGGTCAAGGGAGAAAACTCAATAAAGGGGGATAAGTTAGGAAGGAGCAAATTATAGTGAGTCTTTCACAACATGAGTATTGTGGAAGGGTTATTAATAATGATACACATGTGGCCTATGTTGAAGTGCTTGACTTCTTAGGGAGGGTGGGTGGGAAGGGATGAGGGGAGAGAATTTGGAACTCAAAGTTTTAAAAACAGATGTTAAAAAACAAAAAAAAAGTTTTTGCATGCAACTAGAAAATAAGATACACAGGCAATGGGCAATGGGGCGTAGAAATTTATCTTGCCCTACAAGAAAGGAAAAGGGGATGGGAGGGGAGTGGAGTGACAGAAGGGAGGGCTGACTGGGGAACAGGGCAACCAGAATATATGCCATCTTGGAGTGGGGGGGAGGGTAGAAATGGGGAGAAAATTTGTAATTCAAACTCTTGTGAAAATCAATGCTGAAAACTAAATATATTAAATAAATAAAAAAAAGAAAAAGAAAGAAAAAAAAACTGGATGTCCACACAAAAAATTTCTACAGATTCTTCCCTTCTAAACCTCTTGAATGCGTCCTCCAGGACTAATTATAAAATCTATTTAGTGTCCAAAGCCCTTAAACCCAACCCCTCTTCCCCAAACTTTCCATTCTTCTTAAGCTGTAAATCTTAATTTACATACTTTTTTTATTCAGTGTTGCTGGCATCCTGAATCCTTCTCAAACAAGATGCACTAGCTATTAGGTCTGTAAATTTTCACTGGCTGTTCTCTCTGATTAGAATATTCTACCTTTTGATTTCTGCCTCCTGGTTTCCTTAACTTCCTTCGAGTCCCAGCTAAACTTCTACCTTATACAGGAAGCCTTTCCAATCCCTCTTAATTCTAGTGTATTCTCTGTGTTGATTATTTCCTATTTATGTTATATATATAAATATATATATATTATATATTGTTATGCCTCCTTTTTTTTTACATTTTATCTTCGTAATTAGATTGTGAACTTCTTAAAGGTTAAGACTGTCTTTTGCTTTTCTTTGTAGCCTCACTACTTAGCATAGTATGTGGTGCAAAGAAACACTTAATAATAAATGCTTACTGACTGACTAATTAAAGTCAACTCTTTTTCTTTTTGGTATTCAAGGCCCTCCACAAAAGGGCACCTCCTACCATTAAACCTCTTTCTTAGATCATATACCTTCACATAGTCTACATAGTATTCAAACTATACTGTTCTGCTCCCATCATGCCATTGTGATTTCTTGATTTTCTGCCTTTTCTCATATTGTTCCATAAATCTGAAATGTACTTGCTTACTTTTTTACATATTTAATTCCTTTCCATCCTTCAGAACCTTACTTTACTCTTACCTTCTCCACCAAGTCTTCTTTCATCCTCCTTGTTGTGATAACCTTCCTCTTCAGATTTCATATACATTCTTTTTTGCACCTTTCTAATACATGCATTGTAATACTGAGTACTATGTATATGTACGTATCTTTAATCTTTGCTAAATATCAGGATGTTTTCTTATCTAAACTCTCTACATACCTTATCCAGAATCTAGTATGGTGCTCTACACGTAGGGGATGGTTTAGTAATATGTCTTGAATGAAATGAGTAAAGTGCTGAAGTTTAAGAGAAACATATAATTATAAGAAAAAAAATTTCAAATAATTAGAGTTGTCTAAAAGTGGAACAGACTTCTATGGTACCTCAGAATAGATATATACTTTTGCCTAATAGGCTCAGAGCCATAAGGCATCACAACTCTTGTTACTCAGTGCCTAATTAACTTAGTACCAAAAGGTGTCAAAGCCTTCCTGCAAGCAAGCTTCCCCTAAGCAAACTCCATCTTAGGTAAGTTCCTCCCCTAACGAGCTCTTTGTGACTCAGGATATATCACGGCTGTGAGCTGGAGCTTAAAGAACTAAGACATCCATGATTGAACACATGTGGTCACATAGGCCTGTTAATGAATGTGGAAGATCTTCCTATTCGATTAACATTACATATATGTAGGAGGATACCCAGAAGAGGATATTATCACGAAAAAAAGAAAAGAAGGAAAAAAAAAAAACCCTTTAGAGTCAGCTATTGAAGAAAGCAGGACTGCTAAGACTGTTCAAAACCCTCCCTCCAGGTCTGCCTTTATAATACGTGTGCTGCTGTGTCATACGAGTACAAGGTAAGTCTCACATCAGGCTGGAGCAGATGAAAGTAAGACCTGATTATTCCAGAAAAAAAAGACACAAATTGAATGTTCAAAGGGAATCTGGCAAGGCCTCTGGAGCACTATAAAAGTTCCTGTTGTAAAGAAAGGATTTGGGATGGATACAGAATTCCCTGGGAAATCTCTGGAGTTCAGAGGCCAAAAGCTTATGGCCTAAATACCAAGATGACATGCGGATCCCTGGGAGCAAACTGGGTAAAGACAAGAAGCCCAGAGGAGGTCAGTCACAATAAACCTTTCATGATGGATATTGCCTTAATATTTTGGTCCATGTAATAACATGTGTAATTTTATCCATGACTATTGTCTTACCCCAAAGTATAGAATCTTTATTGATATAAATTTGGTTGTCAGTGATGGGCTTGTGTGGGATTGGGGAACAAGAGATTTGGGGAAATTCAGGGGGCTCTCCCTTGACCTCTGAAATGGCTATCTATTCTTCCTATTCATTTGCCTTGGTCAAAGGTTCTATTGGAGGAATTGACTGAGAATTATATATTGCTATGTCAGATGCACATTTTAGTTGCCTCTGGAATTAATCCTATTTCATTCATTATTTTTGCATAATTTCTGGGAAAATCCTGCTAAATTAACATAAATATTACATCACTCTGCCTGGAAATTTAAATGCTTATTTTCACAGAGAACAACATAAATTTAAACATTTTAAGTGAAATTTAACCTTGAAATGGAGTTTCTCTTTAAATTATACTAATAACTATGTTTGGAGTCTTTCATCTGAGTAATGCTTTTTCATGCAAAAAATTAATTAAGCTTCACAACTCCACTGTAGGCCTGTTAAAGGATACCCACTCATTTAGCTCTTTTTCCTAAGCTGTTGTTACAAACTTTTAGTTTTCATCATACTAAATTCTTCTCTACATTGGGGCCTGCATGTGTAGAACCCAGGCCTAATAGGAGCTCCACACATCAAAAAATATGGAGTGGAAAGAGAAATGAAAATATTGATACCAAAGGATAATAAGAACTGGCATTTCAATAATAATGCTTAAAATCAATGAAATAAATGGTGCAAGATGTATCCTTGCTCATCACATCGGTAGTTTTTAATTCTCTCTATTTTCAGAGATTTCATTACAAAAACAAATGTTTGGGACCATGCTGAGCTCCATAAACTATTTCAAAAATGTTGATAGTTTGAAGTTAAGTTTCAAGCTGCTTAATTTTCAAACTTTCTAAAGGGCATTCAAGATTGTTGTAAAACTTCTCTCTCTTTTTGGATGCAAAATCTTTGGAAAAACTTGGGGTTTAGATGAATTGCTCAAGATTGTATAATTGTGATAATTTTATACATTCTGATTCAATTCATCCTATTTAAAGAAATACTTTGTCCAGGGATCTGTTCTAAATACTGATTACCAGTCTCTGAACGAAAATAATTTTGTATTTTTGATTCTCCATTTATAATCAACTTTCATTCATAATAATGGTTTTTAATACACAGCGAGCTGGGATGTTTCAGAAAAGATCACAAATAGCTGTATTTTTAAGGGTACTACACTGTACAGTAGAATGTCTACATTTAAACTTTGCATTTCTATGTGGAGAAGCATATAAATGCACATATTGTTCTTTGACCACTTTTAAATGTGACCCATTCATGTGATTGCATTATGTAATATCTTCAAGTATACCTCTATCTAAAAATATCATTTTAAGACAATGAATCTCAATCATTAAATTATGAGAGTATATATTTACACATGTAATTCCTAAATTTATTTTCAATCTGTTCTAATTAAAAAAGGACAAGATTTGAAAAAAATGTGGTGTGAGTAAAAATAGTAGCAAAAATTAGCTACCATTTCAATAAGTGGGAATTGAAAATTCTGTTGTGAAACATGACTTAATATATAGAGTGGACAAGTAAGCAGTTGAATTCATTGCTTAAAAAGTCTAAAATCTATTAATATAGGAAATATTCCAGGCAAGGGGAAACTTTCACTGAAAAGTTTCCATTTTTTTTCCTTCAGCAAAGATTGCACTAGGTTGGGGGAAAATGTACTGTAAAAGCAAGCAAAGAAGTGCATTTCTGATTAGGCAATACTACAGAAATAAGAGGGTGTTCACAAATTTAGACCTCTAGTTCAGACAGAGGTTTATCGTTACATAACATGATAAAAAAATTTCTACAAGTGGCTGACAAGGTAAATAATTCATTTACAGAAAACAAAATTTCACTCAATATACTATACTCATTGCAGTATCAAAAGAATATAATTGGATGTTATTTAATACAGAGAAATGTTAAAACAGCAAATTATTCTTGAATAAAATATTGAGTGAATCTAGAGAATATAAGAAAGGCATTGTAAGATCTAAAGTGAATGTTAAAAAATATTTAACATATTTCCCCCTTTTATTATGACCTCTAAAGTTTAATTTCAGGAATTTTAATTTTATATTAGAGTATATACCTGGAGTTATCATCATTAAGATGTATTCCCTAGTATTTTAAAAAAATATCATTCAAGATAAGTGTTTCTATTGCCCTTTGACTGAGAATGTTTATTTTTGTGAGACCAGGTATTTCCATTATTTGCAGTCATTGGTGCCAAATGTAGCTTGCTACAATAGAGAGCCTTATACAGTTTTCCAAATGTAATCCAATCCAGTTTTTCCTAGTATTCAATTTTTGTCCCAGTTCATTCATTTCAAATCAATATAATTCAATAGGCACTTATTAAATGCCCACCATCACCAAATCAAGTAGCACATATTTATTAAGCACCTGCTATGAAACAGGCATACAGGATACAAACACAATGAATGAATCATCCCTCCTGAAAAGGAACTTCTCTCCAAAGGGGTAAACACTATTTATTGTTCAATCATTCAGTCATGTGCGACTCTTCATGACCGTATGGACCATAGCATGCCACTGCTGTCCACGGGGTTTTCTTGGCAGAAGTACTGGAGTGGTGTGCCATTTCCTTCTGTAGCTGATTAAGGCAAACAGAAGTTAAAAGACTTGCCTAAGGCCACACAGGGGATAAGCATCTAAGGATGAATTTTAACTCAGTTCTTCCTGATTCCAAGCCCAGCACTCCATCCATTAAGCCACCTAGCTGCCTCCTATGCAAAATCAATATAAAGAGAATAAATGCAAATAAATCCAAAGTCATTAAAAAAAAGGTAATTTGAGATGGAGGGAACTAACAGCTGGAGGGGAGGGGGAGTCCAGAAAGTTTTCACACAAGGAGTATTAGGTGATTTGTGCCTTGAGGGAAGAGAGAGATTTCATTTGGATGAGTGAATTAGTTTAGGCACCATGATTATAATAAAAAATAAAAGAACTCCTATCTAGAAAGAACTTGGATAATCTGTGTTTGCTGCTTTGTAAAGTGAAATGATAGATTACTTCATTTGTTTGTGTACCCATTTCACTGCAGTCCACCTGCATATCAGAATTATGGCATTATGCACATAGTACTCAATAAATGTTTGTTGAGTAAAAGAATAAAGGCAGGTAAAGGCCATCATGAAGGCAATGTGATTAATGGAAAGAACTGTGGACTGAAATTCAAATCCTTCCTCTGACACTTATTAACTCTGTGATTATGTGTAACTCAGGGTTAAAGTCTGGTCCATTTGCATAAGATTCTCTACTCTGTATGCCAAAATTAGAGGCAAGTTGGTGAGATCTTGGAACTGGAGAGAGTTTCTTCTGGCTTCCAGACATAAGGGAGAACATATGTGGGTCCAGGCTCTCTTCAGGACAGTACTCTCAAAACATAGAAATGAAGTGAGGAAGGTGCCCAACATGTTGAGTGGACTGCAGTGCTGAACGTTAGGGAGAATATGGTTGAGAATTTCAGAACATGCATTGTTTTTGTGATACATGGGTGGCAGGGTCTCCCAGATAGATGGGATCACAGATCCTCTTGAGTTTCCATATCATAAAAGGAAAACTGGTTCAATACATAAGGGTAGGTAGGTGGTGCTGCAGTTAAGTGAGTCTGTCAATAAACATTTATTAAAGATATAATATATACTAGGCATTCTGGGGATACAAATACAAATCAAAAGAAAGTCAGTCCTTGCCCTCAATGAGCTTACAATTTAATGGGAAAAGAGAACATACAAAAGGAAGCTGAAAAGAGAGCAGGGAGGAGAAGACAGCTTGCTGGCATACATTAGAGTGTTCAAGAGAAGTTCAACAGCAGTGTAGCTAGTCAGAAATGGGGAGAAAACCTGTTCTGAAGCTCCTCTTCGAAGTGAGGGCCTGGAGCCAAAGGCCTTGCCATAAAGTTAGAGAATTCAAAGGGGCACGAGAGTATTGATGAAATGTGATGGTGATGCTGATGATGACGATGACGATGATGATGATGAACTGATATTTATGTAGTGTTTGTTATGTCCCAATCATTCTTTTAAGTGCTTTACAATTACTGTCTGGTTTGGTCCTTAACTATGAGCAGAAGGTCCTATTGTTAGTCCCTTTTTACAGATGAGGAAACTGAGATTAAGTGACTTGGCCAAGATCATTCAGCTAGTAAGTGTCTGAGGCTGGATTTGAACTCTGCTTTTCCTGACTCTGGGTTTGGCACTCTGTCCACTGTATCATCTAGCTGCCCCATGAGGATTAGGAAGATTCTGTCTGGTGCAGTAGACAGAGCACGGGACCCAGAGACAGAAAGATCCATGTTAAAATTTAGCCTCAGATACTCAGAAACTGTGTGATCGTGGACAAATCACTTAAAGATTTTGCCTCAGTTTTCTCATCTGTAAAATAGGGGTAGTAGTACTTACTTCATAGGCTTTTTTTAAGTCAAAATAATATTTGCAAAACACTTGGCACAAATAAGCACTCAAATGCTTATTTCCTTCCTACCTTATTATTTATCTAATATGTGAAAGACACTTTGCTAGGAGCTAGAAAGGGTACACAAAGACAAATATAGTGTGACTCCTATCTTGAAAAAAAATTTACATTCTAATTTGGAAGATCAAAAAGGAGCAAGAAATCAGTCAATAGTCTCATATTAAATATCTATTATATATGTCCAGCATTGTGATATATAAACTATAAGTTAAAATAAGTGGGTATGAGAGACACAGACGAGAAGCCTGAGGAAGTAGATCCTATTTCCAGTGGTAGGTTAAGAAGGAAGGTCAGAGAATAAGAATCTGATCATATGATTGGTAAAAAGGTAATGTCTCACTTTTCATGACTTTGTTCTTGGGAACCATGCAGCCTGCTATCATAATTACTTTTTTTTCTAAGGAGTCACAAGTCATGACTTAACAATCTGCTTTCTGTTTCTCCAGGAATAAATACCACATGTATTGGTCGATAATTCCATGAATCTACTTTCTCCCCACTGAAAACAACAGCAGTAGAAGCATTAGGATAAAAAAAAAAAAACAAGTACAAAATCTGGGCATTTTCCTGCCTCCACATGTACATTAAATAATTAAATACTTGTTGAGTACAAATTATGTACCAAAAATTACTCCAGGCTTGTTCAATTAATATAGGATTCACCCCCTCAGGGAACTTGAAACCTACCCAAGGAAACAAGATTAGTAGACATGAAACATTTGCCAATGATCTATCAGTAAGCATGTATTTCGTGTCTACTATATGGCAGATACTATGGCTAAGTTCTTGGGATACAAGTGAGGAAAGAGGGAGAGGGATAAACAGATGCTAAATTAAATTCTCTGAGTCTCATTTTCTTCATCTGTAATAATACTTTAACTGCCTATCTCACAAACTTGTCATGAGAATCAAATTAGATAATGTATATAAACTTTTTTACAGCATAAAGTACATATATAATTATAAATCATTGTTATTTAAGAGTTTCAGAGAAATAAAGGGCTGGAATATTTAGGGGAGACTTCATGGAAGAAACAAGGAATGAATTTTGGCTTTAAATTATCAGTAGCTATTCAGAAAACAATCACTTCCAAATCTGAGAAAGAAGGGGAAAAAAGCAAGCAAAAAGGCACTACAACAATATTCTCCAAGAGTTATGATTGTTTTAATTTCTTCTATAATGTTCACTCCTAGGTTATAAATTATACATTTAAATGAGTTTTTTCAGTGCTAGGTGACTTAGATAGTATTTCATGAGCAATACCAATGATTTCAGTAGATGACATACATCGATGACAGTACTTCCAACTAATTGATTTTCATAATTCGAATGCCCCAAGGGTAGTAGAAAACACTTGTCAAAAATGCAATTATGAACTTACCACTTGATCCTCAAAGACTCAGCACATTAACAATACACAACAATATGGAGGAGGAGGGGATCAACTTTTTAAATTTCAAAGTGTTCTACACTGATTTCCCAAGCTAGTGATAAAAATTTTTTAAATGCCATAAGAGTATGTTAAGGCATTCCACCCCATGTCTCATTATCTTTTCCCTTTAATCTGATCGTCCTTTAGTCTTCAAAATTTCTGGATATCACTATCCATTCATTCACCCAGGCTAACAAACTCTGAATTATCCTTTAACTCCTTATGTTCACTCATTCCTCGTATCCGGTCGGTTGCCAAATGTTTCCATTTCTTTCTACACAGCATCTCTCTTGTATAGGCATGCCTCATTTTATTGCACTTTGTTTTGTGATGCTTTGCAGATACTATTTTGGGATTTTTTTTTGCTTTTTTGGTTTTTTTACAAATTTAAAGTTTGTGGTAATACTGCCTCAAGCAAGTCTGTCTGCACCATTTATTTTTTTCCAATAGCATGTGCTCACTTAGTGTCTCTGTGTCACATTTTGCTAATTCTTGCAATGTTTTAAACTTTTTCATTATTATTGTAACTCTTATGGTGATCTGTGATCAGCAATCTTTGATGTTACCATGGTAATTATTTTGTGATGCTGCAATTTTTGCCCATATAAGACTTCAAACTTAATCAATAAATTTTGTGTGTTCTGAGCATTCCAAGGGAACTACCATTCTATCTTTTTTCCTCTTCTTGGGCCTCCCTACCCCCTCCCTCCCAACCCAGACACAGCAATATTGAAAGTAGGCCAACTAACAACCACATAATGGCCTCTAAATGTTCAAATGAAAGGAAGTGTCAATTGATTGAATTAAAAAATTGCCACAGCCTTCAGCAACTACCATCCTGATCGGTTAGCAGCCATCAACACTGAAGCAAGACCCTCCAGTAGCAAAAAGATTATGACTCACTGAAGCCCCAAATGATAGCACTTTTATCCATAAAATATTTTATGAATTATAGCATATACATTGTCATTTTACATAAAATACTATTGCACATTTAATATACTATAGTATGATATAAATATGACTTTTATATGTGCTCAGAAACAAAAACATTCATATAACTCACTTTATTGGTATATTTGTTTTATTGTGGTAGTCTGGAACCAAACCCACAATATCTCCAAGGTATTCCTGTACTTCCACTTCTCTATATAAACATAGCCACTGATCATTCAATGAATAAATACTTAATAAGCATCTATAATGTGCCAGGCATTCTATTAAGTTCTAGTTCAGGCTGAGTTCAGTCCTTCACCATCTCTCTCACCTGCATTATTAGACTAATTTCCTAATTAGTCCCACTGCCTCAAGTTTTATCCTCACTGCAATGCATTCTCCATACACCTGCAAACTTTTTTTCCCCTGAAGCAAACTAAAAGAGCCAAGGTGGTAGAGAGAAGCCAGGAGTTGTCTGAGCTCTCCCCAGTTTCCCTTGGGAAAAAAACAAACAAACAAACAAACAAACATTAAATCAAGTCTCTGAATGGATTCTGGAGCAACAAAACCTACAAAAAGATGGAGTAAAACAATTTCCCAGCTTAAGATAACACGGAAGGACTTCAGGAAAGGTCTGTCTCACTTAGGTAAAAGGAGAGTGCAGCCCAGCACAGATGGTGTCCAGGCAATCCAGCGGGGGGGCTCTTAGGCCCAACTCACAGTAGAAATGAAAGCTCCATTGTTCTGGCTCAGCAGTCTAGTGGAACAGCAGTCCAGATGTGAGGCATCCAGCCCCAACATAGAAGGCAAATTGCCAGTGCCAGAACTCTGGAAGAACAGGTGCAACTAGGCTGGGCCACACCAGCGCAGTGGACAAGCTGCTAGTACCTCAAGCCCCAGAGAAAAAAGCCAGGGACAAGTTCCCTGACCCTTAACAAAATAAGCTTGGGACAGTGGCCCTGTGACCCTGGAGTAAAGCTTAACTTTAAAAGCCATGAAAAAGGCTTAAAAATGTGCAAGAAACACAAAAGAGGATAATACGTCATGACCAAGTAGAATTTATGTTGGGAATGCAGGGCTGGTTCAATATTGGGAAAACTATCAGCACAATTGACCATATTAATAACAGTAATTAGAAAAATCACACGATTATCTTAATAGATTCAGAAAAGTTTTGACAATATACTGCACCCACATAAATCATTAGCATTTCTATACACTACCAACAAATGCCAGCGGCATAAGATAGAATGAAAAATTCCATTTAAAATAACTGTAGACTATATAAAATATTTGGGAGCCTACATGCCAAGACAAACCCAGGAACTATATGAGCACAATTATAAAACACTTTTTCATACAAATAAAGTCAGATCTAGACAGTTGGAAAAAGAGCATTTGTTTTTGGGTAGGATGAGCTAATATAATAAAAAGGACAATTCTCCCTAATTAATTTACATATTTAGTGCCACACCAATAAAACTGCCACAAATTATGTAATAGAGCTAGAAAAATGTTAAGAAAATTCATCTGGAAGAAGAAAAGATCAAGAATATCAAGGGAAAAAATGAAAAAAAAGTGCAAAAGAAGGTGGCCTAGCTAAACCAAATATAAAAATATATTATAAAGTGGCAATCGTCAAGATTGTTTGGCATTGACAAAGAAACAAAGCGGTGGATCTGTAGAATAGGCTAGGTACACCTGATACAGTAATAAATGATGACAGTAATCAACTGTTTGATAAGCACAATGGTTCTAGATTCTGGGATAAGACTTCACTATTTGACTGGAAAAAATTGGAAAATGTAATTGCAGAAATTAGGCATAGACCAATACCTCATACTGTATATCAAGATAAGGTCAAAATGTGTATATGATTCAGACATAAAAGGTGATATTATAAGCAAATTAGGAGGACCAGTGATAGTTTACCTGTCAGATCCATGGAGAAGGGAAGAATTAATGACCAAACAAGAGATAGAGAATGTTATGAAATGCAAAATGGATACTTTGATTACATTAAATTAAAATTTTATGTATATGTAAAGCCAATGCAACCAAGATTAGAAAGAAAGCAGAAAGCTGGGAACCAATTTTTTACAACCAATGTTTCCAATAAAGGCCTCATTTCTAAAATTTATAGAGAACTGAGTCAAATTTATAAAAAATACAAGTCATTCTCCAATTATTAAATGGTCAAAGGATATGAACAGGAAATTTCCAGATGAAGAAATTAAAACTACAGTCATATAAATAATGCTGAAAATTACTATTGTTTGGAGAAATGCAAATTCAAACAACTGTGAGATACCACCTCCCCCCATCTGATTGGTTAATATGACAGCAAAGGAAAGTGATAAATGTTGGAGAAGATGTGGGACATTTGGAACACTAATGCATTGTTTGTAGAATTGTGAACTTATCCAACCATTCTGGAGAGCAATTTGGAACTTTGCCGAAACTGTACATACCCTTTGATACAGCAATACAATTACTAGGTCTATATCCCAAAGAGATCACAAAAAAGGGGGAAAGGATCCAAATGTGCAAAATATTTATTGTAGCTCTTTTTGTGGTGGCAAAAAATTGGAAACTGAGGAGATGCTTATCAAGTGGGAAATGACTGAACAAGTTGTGCTATATGAATGTAATGTAATACTATTGTGTTCTAAGAAATGATGAGCAGCTGGATTTCAGAAAAAAAACAAACAAACAGAAAGTCTTAGTGTGAACTGATCTGTGTTCAGTGAGCAGAACCAGGAGAACATTGTACACAATGACAGCAGAATGATATACCCTTATCTCTTCTCAGCAATACAATGATCCAAGACAATTCCAAGACTCATGATGGAAAATGCTTCCCACATTCTGAAAAAGGAATATGAAGTCTGAATCCAAATTGAAGAATACTATTTTCACTTCTTTTCTTTCTCGTGGTTTTTCCCTTTTGTTCTGATTCTTCTTCAACAACATGACTAATATGGAAATATATTTAATATGATTATACGTGTATAGCCTATGCCAGATTGCTTGCTGTTTTGGGAGAAGGGGGGAGAGGAGGAAGGGAGGGAACAAAATTTGGAAATTTAAATACTATGAAAGGGAATGTTGAAAACTATCTTTCTGTGGAATTGTAAAATAAAATAAACTACTATTAAGTGTGGGAAAAGTTTCTGTATCACCCTTCCTAATTCAATGTAATCAGTTGATCCCTATTACTTCTAACATCAAATAAAAACTTTTCTATTTTATCTTTTACAACCTGGTCCTTCACAACACAAATCTCTCCCTATCTTTCCAGACCTCTTATACATTAATCCCTCTCATACTCTCTATAATTCAATCATACTGGTATATATGCTATTGTTCACACAGAGTCCTCTATCTCATGTGTTTCTGTCTTTGATCACATCACAACCTTCTCCACCACCACCACCACCACCACCACCACCACCACCGACACTCAATAAATTTCACTGACTTCATATTGCCAACAAAAAAAATACAAAATCTATATTTGTCATTCAATACCCTTCTTGTCATAGCTCCCTCATCCCTTTCCAATCTTCTTATACCTTACTGCCTGGGATGTACTCTGTGATCCGGTGACAGGAGCTTCCTGGCTGTTGCACAAAACCGACCTGCCTTCTCTTGGCTCTGGGCATTTTCTCTGTCCCCCATACCTGGAATGCTCTCCCTCCTCCCTCTTGAATGCTGATCTCTGTAACTTCTTTTAAGTCCTGTTGGAAACAAAAGCAGGAGTTTTATTTCCACAGGTTTAAAAGCATTCACCCTCCCCCCACCTTTAGCAGAGTGGAAATCAGGTGACTGTTTCTGATCAGAGCTGTGATCTAGCAGAAGCCAGACTTCTGATCCAGTGAAAAGTTAGATGCTTCTATACATGCTTAATGAGCTGCTTGAAGGAGGCATGATATTGGCAGTTCAGGGGGCTGCATCTGGCTGATGAAGAGCCAGGCTGGAGATTTGAATTGGGAGACAATAAAAGGGATGACATTTATCTGAGTCCTTGTACTTTCCTGTACTCCGTTCAGGGGATGTACCCATTTATTTAGAAAGAATAAAAGTAAAATATAATGAAAACTTTCCTGGCTTTCCAATGAGTATTATTTATTCCTAAAGTTAGTAGTTTCTAACACTCCCAACTAAAATCCCATCTCCTATAGGAAGCCTTCCCTACCATGTCAGTTCCAGTGCCTTTTCTCAGTTAATTATTTCCTATTATCCTGTATGTAGCTTGCTTTGTTTATAAGCCTTTACTTGTTGCCTCCCCACCCCCCATCAGATTGTAAACTCCATGAGGGCAAAGATTGTCTTGTTTCTCTTTCTGTGTGCCCAGAATTTAGCACAGTGCCTGGAACATAGTAGGTACTTAATTAGCATTTATCTGCATTGAATTGAATTGATTGTTTGCCATGTCTGAAAACTCTCCTCCCTCACTTCTTTCTTTTAGAATTCTTACCTATTTTCAAGTCTCAGTTCCATCTTCTTCAGCAAGCTGTTCCTGGTTTGGTCAGGAGCTATTGCTTTCCCCTCAAAAGCTTCTATTTAATTTTTAAAATATATATGTTAAATATAAATTTTATGTTTACACTAGTTCTCTCTTTTGCACTCAGGGTGGAAGTGCAGCAGCCACTCATGGCTCAAAAGCCCTCCTGATTCCATGGAAACTTTGACCAACGTGTTTTCAACCTGGACCAATTAGCACAGGGGTGGAGAGCCTGTGGCCTCAAGGTCACATGTGGCCCTCTAGGACCTCAAGTTTGAATTGAGTCAAAGGTTCACACTTGAGGACCCAGAGGGCCACATGTGGATTAGAGCCTGCAGGGTCCCCACTCCTGAGTTAGCCCCTCCTTAGGCAACCTGGTAACTGCATGCTCCATAAAGACTCACTGTATTGTGCTGGACTTAGTTCAGACATCTGTTTGGTTTTGGGTTCACCTCAGAATGTGTAAGCTCCAGCACTGCACCAGCCTCAGCCCCTCTTGTATCAGGGATTATAAGAATGTACAACCACACCCAGATTATTATATATTTTGTGTGGATCTTATATACATACATAAAACTCGTGCAAAGACATATATGCGTGTTTGCCTACGATCCGAATGTAGTTTTTTTGGAAGGAAAGTACTGATTCAGATTCCTCTTTATATTCAAAGGGTCTGGCACATAGCAAATAATAAATAATTTTGGTTGCTTTGTTGACTGTTTGGGGGAGCCCAAGAGCTCCTATGCACTTCAACACTATTGCAGTGGCATTCTAAGTGGTCTCCCTGACGCAAGTTTCAAAACATTCTCCACATCGATATAAAAGTTATTTTCCTAAGTCATAGGTCTTTCCAGGTCAGTCAAAGACCTTGAAAATAAAGAGATGAATCAGCTGGATAAATAGCAACAATAGAAGGAAATATGGCCTTCAGATCTAGTAAACAAGTTCAGACTTCTGTAAATAAATACTACAGAACAAAGGAAAATGATTCAACACTTGATGAGACAAAGTACCCTATGGAATTTGAGGTAAATGTGGAACCACAACACTGTTGCTGAGTGGTTTAAAAGAAAAATGAGAATTATGACAGGGGAATTTGTGGCCTGGATTTCAAAAATAATGAGCAGAATATAAAAAATAAAACTAGAATATGCAAAGGTAAACATCGCCCAAATAAATGAATGAATGAATGAATATTGGATTGGGAATGCAAATACACAGAACCAAAATTCAACTTGGAAGCCAAGAAACAAAACACAATAACATTAAAATCAAATAAGAAAATATGCAAAACACATTCATCTCAAAGACAGGATGAGTAGACAAGCTAAACATCTTTATGAAAGAAACAATAGAAGAGAACTATCCTGAAATTGTAAACATAGAAAGTGAAATAAAAACAGAAAGAATTCACACATCACCTAAAGGAAAACAAACAAAAAGTAATAACAACAAAATCACATAAACAAACAAAAAAAAATCTAAGGCAGCAAACTCCAAGACACATCAAGGTTAAATTTCTCAATTTCATTCACAGACATCAAGTTCTGTAGGTTTATCAGGAGAAATACCTTCAAATGTGTGTGTGTGTGTGTGTGTGTATGTGTGTTTGTGTGTGTGTATGTCTGTGTGAGAGAGAGAGAGAGAGAGAGAGAGAGAGAGAGAGAGAGAGAGAGAGAGACTGCATTACAACATGGGAAGACACATCATAAAGGGGAGTGGATCAGGGGATAGAGGAGTTTGTGATGTGTGAGGCTCAGACTAAGGGCTAGTAATAAGGGGAGGCTGGCTTCTGTGATCTCAACAAAGAAAAGTCTACTAGAGAGTGGTTGAGAAGGAGCAGGACAAGGATTCAAATGAATGAGAAGTAAGAAGGTCTTATTTTGGTGGTGAGATGGGGTTACCCTGATAAAGGCTCCTTTGGGTGAAAACTAGAGATGATTTGTGAAAGGAAATTGGGACCATATGCTAGCTTTCCTGTGAAGGATTTGGTGTTGAAGACCTACTTCTCCAACACCAGGAGTGGGCACCTGAGGAAGTGGGAGAGCATGAACCAAGGGAGGAGATTTAGAGACAAAAGTGAAAAAAAGTAACTGGAGGAAGGCATAGAATAGCCTTGGCTTCATAATTAAGGATGAGACTTACTATGGGGCATTATCCCTTCTCACATGTACAATAATTAACTTGTTCTTGGAGTGAGGCACAACAGAAAAAGCAACATCCATGGGGCAAAGTTTATAAGTCACTGACACTGTGGAAGTTGTGAGTGCATAACGAATACAGAGAAAAGAAAGAGATCATATAATTATAGAGGTCATGAATCAGATGATGAGGCTCTAGAGTAGACAGAAAGAACAGATAATTAAGAGAATGAGAGAAATCCTCTCTTTTTAGAAAGAGGAGAAATGCTTAAAAAAAACCCTAATGAACAAGACTAGTTGACTGGGAGAAGAAGGACTAATCTACTTGATTAACTGGGAGGAAGGAAAGGGAGGAGGAAATATATAGCCAGTTAAATGTAGGAGAAAACAAAAGATGTAATAAGCAAAACCCCAAAGGGAATGGAATAAAAAATGAGAAGAAGGAATCAAGGGGAAGAAGAAGAGAGCTAATGGTAACAAGGATACTTTAAAAAATTTAAAATAAAATCCATGAAGGAATATAATACTGTGTTTATAGTAGAAGAGGGAAAATCATATCTTAGGAAAAAAAAAACAATAGTAGACACAGATGGAAGAAAATATAAATCTAACTCATAACTTTAAATGTGTAGGCTTACACAATCCAATAAAATGAAATAGAATGACAGATTGGATAAGAAAACAAAACTTTACAATCTATTGCTCACAAGAAACACATTTAGAAAACAAAGACATGCACAAAATAAAACTGAAATGGTTAGAAAAAATTACTATGCATCAAGTTAATCCGGAAAGGCACAATTTGCCATCGTTCTATCTGACAAAGCAAAAACCAAAAAAAATAATAATAAAAAAAGGGATAAACTAGGAAACTATATTATGCTGAAAGGAATCACAAGCCGATATTGGTAATATTTTTGGATATTCCAACTGTCTTAGCATCCAAATTCATAAAGGAAATATTTTTTAAGCTACAAGAAGATAAAAAACATAATATAATATTGAGAAGAGGAAAATCATTAATTACATCAAGGAGTCTCTATAGTGTTGAGGTTTGGTGCAATTAGAACAGCTTCATTACTCAACAGGAATATTTGAAAGATCACACTATATTTATGTTTCATACTACTCACGGTACCAAAAAATGGTCTATGTCCCTCTAATATGAGAATAGTGCATTGTGGAGACTGTTTCTCTCTCAGTTTTGGATCAGTCTAATAGAAAGAAAATGATGAGTCAGCTAAGTGGCTTAGTGGACACAGACTTGGGCCTGGAGTCATGAAGACCTGAATTTAAAACAGGCCTCAAACACTTAACAAGCTGTGGGATCCTGGTCAAGTCACTTAACATCTATTTACTTTAATCCACTGGAGAAGGAAATAGCAAACCACTCCAGTATCTTTGCCAAGAAATTCCATGCATAACATTGGTGTGCTATGGTCATACAGAGTCAGACATGATTGAATAATAGAAAGAAAAATAAAAGGAAAAATATGGAACTGAACAAATTGCTGGAGAATCCAGTAAAAGATTTGTGCTGTCTTCTAAATGAGACAGTACTGAAATTTATGTAGCAACCTCCATTGTTTCTAGTCCCCTCATTTTCCTGGTGGTATTAATTAGTTTATTGGGTGGGGCATCAGTCAGTTTGCAGCATAGTTTTTGATCGATCCCACTCCCTATATGTTGTTCAGCATGTGAGAAATGTGGTTTTGGGGATCACTGGACTTCCCTAAATTGTGAGAACATGCGGCTTTGGGGATCATTGGACTTCCTAGGCAGGGCCAAAGTCCTGAGGAAGAACCCTATGATAATCCCTAGGGAAGGCTGTACAGACTACAGGACTCCCAGAGGAAGACCAAGTGGTAGCCACCCCTTAATCTGTGGGGCTCACAGGGATTCCTAGGGGTTAGACCCTAAGGAAGACCCCAGTGATGGCCCCTTAGGGCGGTGGTAAGATCACAAGGCTCCCAAGACAGGGCCAGAAGTCCCAAGTGATGTCCCCTTAAGAAGGCTGTGCAGACCACAGGGTTCCCCAAGGGAATCCGGAGTGGTAGCCCTCTTAACACTGCAGTGGGGATCACAGGACACCCCAAGATAAGATCCAGGAGTAAGCCCGGCCAGCTTCCGCTGCCTGTTGCTTCCCTTCACTTGACCTTAGGAAAATCCATGTGATTTGCCCAGTCTCACCCAAAGAACTCAAGAGCAGAGTGGGCAGAGGAAGGCATTTTATCTCACTCCTCAAGAGAGTGGGTGTAGTGCTCACGGGAACACTCACACTGATACAGCTGCAGGAGCAGGGGTAACCATTCCCTCCACTCCTGCTGGAGTTACGCTTAGTTTGCAATCTTTATTTTTTTACATAGTTTTCCTAGGTTATACAGTTTATACGGGTAGGATAATAAGGATACAGAAGCAGAAGTGAAGTTAATTAGATTTTCCTTGTCTTAGTTTAGGATTAAACTATATTCTTTTACTTCCCCTACTTTCCCTCTTTAACATATGCAAATTGTGCAAATCAGTAGGCCTGGATTCTTGACCAAGACCAGACCCTAGATAAGCTTGAACTGGTTCAAGTGTGTTTGGCCTCTCTAATTCCCCAGACTGCTTTCTCAAAAAGCATGCACATGCGTACAAGCCTCTGACCTCTAACCTGACTGACCTTGAGGCCTGGTCTCTGCTGAAGCTGGGGTGGGGGAGGGCGGGGAAGCACACCTTTAGTTCTGTGGAAACAAAACTCCTCCTCCCATTTCTTACTAGCACATATTAGTTCTCAATCACATGAGCCTTAATCCCATCTCCTTGTAATGAATAGACAGCTAGGTGTAACAGTACATAGAGTGTCAAGTCTAGAGTCAGGAAGACTCTTCTGCCTGAGTACAAATCTACTTTAGAAACCTATTAGCTGTGTAACTAGTGGTGGGATTCAAATAAACTAACAACTGGTTCTCTGCCCTAATGATGTTTTAAGTATACAGAAATATATACTGAAAGGTAGTTTAATATTTCATGCATTTGATACTCAAACAAGAACAAAAAAGAGATAATGTAGCTAGATTGTTATTAAAAAGTTTTAACAATATTAATAAAAATATTAAATAATATCTAACAAAAACATATCCTTATGGAACAAAAACAGCCACATGACCATGATGAGGGCACAGTCTCAGGGAACTCCCTTGAACCTGGAGTACAGTCTCTGGGAGCCTCCTTGAATTCTCCTTGAGTCTTCCAACTGGATCTGGCCTTCCCCTAAGGCCATGGGCCTTGCATTATCATTGGGCCCAAGTCTCTGCCTAGCCTAGCCCTCTATTGTCCAGCTGTTTCCCACCGTTAATTCTGATCAAAATATCTATACCCTAGCTCTGTTACCCTACCCCTCTATTGTCTGTCATCTCCAGGTAGCCTTCAGCTATTTCCCACCCTGGAGTCTGACCTCATCCCAGTCCCATCAAGCTCCTCCTTAGACTCCTCCTCAAGTCCCTCCCTAAACCCCTCCTTTAGTCACCCCAGACCACCCCTCAATCCCTTCCACAATCTTTGTGTATATAATCCCCATCTTGCCTCCTTGAAGGCACTCAGATTCAATCTAGCTCAGTAGATTGAATCTGGCCCTCTTGGGAAAACAGGCATCACAAAGGGTGGGATTTCTTAAGACAACCCATTATGGCAAACCCTTAATAAACTTTATCTTTTCCCTTGGTTGAGAAGGCTTGAGTTGAATTCTTTCAGCAGGATCCAGCATGTCAGTACTTTGGGTGTCAGGCATCCTTCAACCCCAAACCTCTTCAACCAGAGCAGTCAATGTTGGAACATATGCAGAACCAAAACTCATTTTACCTAACTCTTTTTTTCTTCTACTTCTATGAGTTCTGAAATGGGCCATAAGATAACCTTTGAAATCTATATTTGTATTAGTTCATTGTGTCCGAGCTTCATATTGGTTTCACTGTTCAGGGAATACCAGGCCACTCATAATGTCTCTGAGAAAGTTTGGGTGTATAACAAAGCAGAAACAAATGACAGCTTGTCACCAACTGGTTATTTGGGACTTTTTCTCTTTAGATTATATATTTGTTTGCTGAAGTAACAAAAATGAGGGAATTGAAATGTAGTATTTTATCAAAGATAAAATGAGTTTTAAGAAATGAATAAATAAATATTACAAGTATAGTTCTGTCATTTTTTTTCACCTAAGGAAAGAACGAACATTACTACAGCACTTAGAAAACACTGTTGCACAGATGAACATTAAAAAAGAGGAAGAAACATAAATTTGTGATTTCCACATTGGTCTGATGCCCAGGCACCCACCTTAGAGAGAACCCTGATTACAAGTGTGGTACTGGAAAATCAGTTACTGCTGAGACCCCTGAGAAAACCCCTAGCCTCTGACAACACCCCCAGAAAGAATGGACTCAGACCTCTTCAGCATTTAGCAAATGTCCAAGGGGCCCCATGACTCCTCCAAGGAATGCCAATAGATAAGATCATCCCACTGAATGATAACCTGTCAAAATCCTTGATCTGTCCCTGTGCCCCCAGACCACCTTGTGACCTGGTCTGTAAAATTCCAAGAGATGATTCACCACTGTACCCTGTATTTACTATTTAAGCTACCTCACCACCCCAACTCGGGGTCATTTTGATTTGGGTAAAAGACCCCGAATGGTCGCCGGCTAATAAATTCTCCATTTAAAACTTATACTCTGTGGCGTGTCTCACTTGCTTTTGGTACAATGCAAGTTCCATTTTAACAACCAGTTCGCTGAACTCAATGTAAAATTAGGTATTGGTTCTGCCGAACCTGCACAAACTGGCTGAATCTCCCCACTGTGTGTAACCCTGGGCAATTCACCTAAACCTCTTTCTCTCAGTTTCCTCAATTATAAAAATAGCAAAACACTGCAGTATCTTTGCCAAGAAAACCCCAAATGGGATCATTCAGAGTAGGGCATGACTAAAATGACTAAACAGAAACAAAAACATAATGACTACATGGAGTATATTACAGTAACTCCTACTCATGTTCTCTTAACACATCTCTTCATTTATAAAGTGGGCCAATCACAATACTTAGGAAGATCTGACAAACAAAAGCCCATCTCCTTTTGAATTGTCTTTCTGACTAAGAAGAATTATCATTAAAAGCAGCCAGATTCAATTCCTATACGCTCGTCTTCATGGCTATTCCATTAATGTCTTGATGTTTTTAAATACACTCCTTTTTAATTTTGTCATCCTGAGTTTTGCCTCTTTTATCAGGGTGAAAGGCCCAAGGCCAGAATTTTCCCTTTAACAGCAAAAGAATACATATATTTCTTAGTAACTTATGGAACTTCTACAAAACAAATGACCATATACTAAGGAAGAGATATATTACAAACAAATGTAAAAAAGACAGAAATAGTGAATATACCCTTTATAGAACATAATGAAATAAAAATAGAAGTTGGTTCAGGACCACAAATGTATGTGTGTGTGTGTGTGTGTGTGTGTGTGTGTGTGTATGTGTGTGTGTGTGTGTGTATTAGCAATATCTGAATTCAAATCCAGGCTCAGAAACTCACTAGCTACGTGATGCTGGGTAAGTCACTTAACCTCTTTCACCTTATTCACTGGAGAAAAAAAAATGGCAAAGAACTCTAGGGTTGTTGCCAAACAAAATGAAACAAAACAAAACAAAAAGCAGCCCGAGTGAGGTCACAAAAAGTCAGAAATGACTAAAAGACCAAACAGTAACAGCAAAATAAGAAAGCATAAATGAGCTTAACATGCATTGGGAAAAAATTAGGAAGCCAAAAATTAAATAAATTTAAAATAAGCACAAAAGTGGAAATATTAAAAACTAGATGGGGAGAAACATAAATTGGAAACCAAAAAATCCCATTGAAATGACAAAACTAAAATTAGTTGTTAAAAAAATTATTTAAATAAACTCTTACATAATCTCATTAAAAAGAAGAAAATAGAAAATTAAATCAATATAATAGCAGATGGGTTGAGTGAGCTAGGTCCAGCTAAGAAACATGTAGAGTCTGGAAAGAGCTGGGAGTTGGAATCACATTTGTTTATACGTGCTGAGAGATGGCAAATAAGAAACTTGACATTTATCCACAAACATATACTTTCTATACATAAAGAATAAAAAGAGGTTTTTTAAATATGAAACTGTGAAACTATCTATAAACTTACCATCCCAGAGAAAGCATGTCTAGATATGAGCCAAGATAATATTTGTAAGCAACTCCTTTCTCCACTATCACATAGAAAAGGGTGAATTCAATTTGTTCTATGTCCTCAGAGCTTCCTGTATAAATCTGTTGCTGTATGCCTGGTTAAAGTTTAGAGCTTCAAATTTATAGTCCAGTTAAGGACCTCTGAATTAACACATCAGAAATGATTGTATTTTTACTTCTTTGGTTCGATTCTCAAAAGAACAGAAACATATTACAAGACATGGATGTGGAAAGGAACATTGAACATCGACAAGACATGTCATCATTTCCCTGATGTCATGATCCTCTTTGAAAATGGACAAACACAACCTGTGAGTAGAACTAGCTTCCTGAAAAGAGACCCAGCCAGATGAGTAACTCAGCTAATCCTCTCCTTTCCCTGTCCCTCTCTTTCTCCCTGGTCCTCTCCTTCTCCTTCTCCTCTCCAAAGGAAGGTAAATTTTGATGGCTAGAAGCTGTCCACTTAACTTGGGGTTTACTGGCTAGATCTTTCTCTCTCTCTCTCCTTCTTTCTTTCTTTCTTTCTTTCCTTCTTTCTTTTCTTCCTTCTTTCCTTCCTTCCTTCCTTCCATCTTTCTTTCTTTCTTTCTTTCTTTCTTTCTTTCTTTCTTTCTTTCTTTCTTTCTTTCTTTCTTCTTTCTTTCTTTCTTTCTTTCTTTCTTTCTCTCACAAAACATTAAACCCAGTTCAGTCTGAAGCTCATAGATTGGACCATAATAAGTCCCTGCCCAAGCTCTGCTTAATGGCTGTATTTTGGGCCCTCCTGCCTTAAAGTGAATATTAATGGTAACTGTTTCTCTTTGAAACAGCCACCCCGACAGTCTTCCCCTCCCAGAATAATTTTTGTTTTTCTAATTAAAGGGAGCATTCCTTGACTCACTTCTAAAAGAGGCCTATTCAATGAATGGTCATTATCTCACTCTAAATGAGTACATGAAAAAACCTTAGCCTAAAAAGTCCAGGGTCACCTATTGCATCCTGAGTCATCTCCAGTCATCCTGATGAATATCTGGTCACTGGATCCAGATGGCTGTAGAGGAGAAAGTGAGGCTATGACCTTGCACAACCCTCCTTCATTCAAATCAAAGTCAACTGCAAGTCATGTCATCATTTCCCTGATGTCATGGTCCTCTTCTAAAATGAAGGACAAACACAAGCCTGCACAAAGCACCATTTCTGCTACAGAGCAACCAGACCATTTCTGACACTGTGGGTCACTTGAAATATACATGTAACGAGATTCTCCAAATATTCCTTTTTGGTGGCAATTTTTTCTAATCACACCAAACCTTAGAACACTATAGAGACCCCTAGATAAGATCAACACATTTTCAAAAGAGCTTGGTCAAACAGTCCATAGCAGGAACAAGAGATGGGAGGAGAATGGCTATTGGCCAGGCAATGATGTATTGCAAGAAAGACAATTTGATGGATTTATTCAATAATACAAGTTAAATATATTGGAAAGACATTGCAGGCGGACAATGAGGTAAATCCGTAGTTGAATAAGAGGAAGATAGGAGAAAGGGGAGGATATTAAATTGTAACAATTTCAGGGATCTTATCTAAACTTCTCCCTCAAACAAAATCCCATTTTTAATACCAGTTACATTTTGGGATGTTTTATAACTAAAAATCTTGAAAAAAATTTAATCTCCAAATATCAGAATTGTGGGAGACCCAATGGATGATGGTAGGACATAAGATGGACTATAAATTGGTTATGGTATGTGCCAACAATTACTTGTGTAGAAAAAATAACAGATTTCAGGAAAAAAAAAATATGGTCTGAAAAGCTAGGTACATCATACAGCAAAAAACAGAACTTATGTACCACTGTACTATTAAAAATCTAGTGGAAATCCTCAAATATCCTGGGTAGATCTTTCATATAGATTTTTGGGAGAACATGGACAGAGACTGCACTAGATAGGAAGGAGTGAATGTAGCAAATGTCCCCTTGCAAGTAGTACTCATAGCAATGAGGTCAGAAATTCATTGATGTGCTGAAGAGTGTAGGGACTGATTGATTTAATTTTTACCTTTTTAAAAAATATGGATTACATTGAGACCTAAACCAATTATTTTATTTTAAGAATGCTTATTATAGAAATTTCTTCAATAATGCATGTAAGCAAATTATGTATAGCTTAAACTCCAAGTTTCTTGAAGTTGAGGAGTTAAGTGACTCACCAGTGTTATGGCAGGAAGAATGTTTTAGACACGAGACATTAACCCAGGTCTTCCTGACTTCAAGGCACGTACCATATGCCACATTCCTTCTCTATAAACATTAGAAATATAACTATTTTTGAGATCATTCCAAGACTGTATAAAATAAGAAAGATGTAAAAAACAGTCATAAAAATTAGAGCTGTCCAATAGGAATTTGGGGTGCCTGAGGACATACTAGATTTCCCATCACTGGAGGGATTACATAAAAACATTTTTAAAATGTTTAAAAGTATTCTTGTTCATATCAGGTTTTCTGAGGTCCCTTCTAATTTTAATACAGAAACATTCACTACTCAGTTGGGAAATCTTTGGCCATAGAAACATATGGGGGGAAAGTTCTTATTGGCAGTTCCAAGGGCAATCAGAAATGCATTTAAATAATTATACTTCCTATTTTTATAATTCTTTAGGGTTTACCAAATGCTTTACATGTATTATATCATTTGGTTTTCTCAAAAGCCTGTGTTATTAATGCCTTCATTTACAACTGAGAAAACTAAGACTTGTGGTTATTTCACCAGGGGTCACACAGCAAGGAAATGTTGTGGAGTGAAAATATGGGTGATGCTGACAGTAACTCTAGCATTCTACCTTGCTCTTTATTTCTATACCATGATGCTTGTACTCTGCCCATCATTTCCATCTCCCCTACCAGAATATTTTTACTCCCCACCCCCATGTTTGCTGGATGTGAATGAGGAGCTCTCACCTTATTTTGCCCTGAATTTCCACATCCTTTCCTAATTCCCAGTACCTTATCTTTCTTTTCTCTTCTTGAATTAGTAAGCAAGCTCATTGTTTGCTTTTCTATATACCAATACTCAGCCCACTGTTAAGTGCTTAATAAATGTTTCTCTCTCTCTCTCTCTCTCTCTCTCTCTCTCTCTCTCTCTCTCTCTCTCTCTCTCTCCCCCCTTCCTCCCCCCTCCCTATCTGCCTGTCTCTATCTCTCTGTCTTTCTATTTATCAGTCTGTATGATACCATGCCAAACTTCTACTTAACCAATGGGTACTTCCTGAGCTTAATAAGCATTTTCCTTTTCCTTTCTCTATATCTAAAAGTAGAATTAATTTGGAAATTATAGATTTTTCTTTCGGGGGGGGGGAGGCAGGGCAATTGGGGTTAAGTGACTTGCCCAGGATCACACAGCTAGTAAATGTGCCAAGTGTCTGGGTCTGGATTTGAGCTCAGGTATTGCTGACTCCAGGGCTGGTGCTCTACTCACTGTGCCACTTAGATGCCCCAGTTATGGATATTCTTAAGGATATACTGATTCTTTCTTACATGTTCCTGTTCTTACATAGAAAAAGAAATGATGACATTATCAACTCATTAAAATGAGGGATGTGACAGAAAGAGTACATGTCATATGGAATAAATATAAATGTGTCAACCACTTTTTGGGGGAAAATCTGGCTAGTTTCTCTTTGAAAAAATGAATAATGTATTAAATGGATTTTTATATACATGAGAATCAATTAATTTCTAAGAGAAAATGCATATAGTATCTAAAATAACAGGGAGAAAAAGCACTTTTATCATATTCTCTAAAATTGTTTTCCTTTGATAAAAAAATATTGTTTTAGTTCATGAAAAGTCTCAAGGTATATGCCTTCCTGAAAATATTTGCCATAAAAATGAGATCTGCATCTTAGTAAACATCACAATCAGTTACATATTATAATACTATTACTTTAATTATATGCTCTGGATATAACTTAATTTCTTGGAAATCTGTTGGTTTAGCTATCTACTATGGCAAATACTAGAAATAATAGTCGGGCAACTATTTAGAACGATGATATCAATGCAGTATTTTACAGTTTGAAAACACTTTACGAACGTTGTTAACCCTTTAGGAGTGATCTAGGGATAAAGCTAATAGGGAGAGGAGTGCTTCAGGAACTACATTAAATGTGACTTTGATGTGTACAAAAAGAATAAAATCAGAATATAGTCCCATCTCTCTTAATTTTAAGGATTTAAGGTTTAAGGATTCTAGGCTCTGGTCTCCCACATCTGAGTGATGAGGTGTAATCAACCCCATCCTTTTTATCTTTTCTAGTAGTAGTTTGTAGCAGTAGTATGACAGATTGGTTTAATCATTTTAACATTTTTTATGCAAAAGTAGACATCTGTATTTATCTGTATTTTTTTTCTTTAGTATAGGGGCTATAGAATTCCTTCTACAATATACTCAGCAATTTATCACCCAGCTTTGTTTAACGATCTTAAAGGTAGAGTGGAGATAAAGTCTATGCACTTAAAGGTTGAGCCTATAAATCACCTCAGATAGTTCATTCCAGTTTTGCTTATCTCTAATTGTTAAGAAGTCTGGTCTTACTCCATATTCCCCTTCCCTCTAAGGGCTAGCAAAGTGGTACTTTTTACTGTTTTGTTTTTTTTTGTTTGTTTTGGAGTGCTTCTCAGAACTAAGGCCATCAAGTGCCTTTGATTGAGTCTTGTCTTTGTAGGAAGACCCGTGCTCTTTTGCTAATTATATCAGGAGAAGTGTGAAGCCCTCAAGATGTGTGAAGCCCTCTGACCCTGAAGAAGCATATATATTCTTGAAGGTTAGCATTTTGATTGGGGCTCACTCACTGGAACAATGTCTTGTAATTTGACCAGAGGAGACTCTGGGTAGCTATTGGAGCCCTGTGACTTTGAAAAACCTGATAGTTGGTGCTTCTCTCTCTGATATCTATGTTTATAATTTCTTGGATGCTTGTAATTTCTGTTTATGTTTTCTCTGAAGGTCAGGGTGTTAACTTTCCCCTGAATTAAGTGAATGATGTATGCATGTTTAATTATAGTGAGATTTATAATCCCTCAAAATTGCTTTCCTTAGAAAAGCAGATCAAAGAACCTGTGCTGGCAGCCCTCCTGTGTGCTGGTGTTATTGGACTTACACAGCCACAGTAGCTGCAAGTAACATTGTTGTTACATTTCCCAACGTCAAGATAAAATTTCCCCCTGCAACGTCTGCCCATTCCTCCTAGTTTACTCCTCTGAAGTAAAACAGAACAAGTCTTATCTTTCTTCCACATGAGAACCCCTCAAATATTGTAGACAAGAATCAACACACACACACACACACACACACACACACACACACACACACACACACACATCTACTCCAGTCTTCTACAGATTAAACATATCCAATTCCTTCAAACAAGTCTCATATAACAAACTCAGGAATTTTACCATTTTGGTTCCTCTCTTCTATATACTTCAGATTATAATTGCCATTCCTACACTGTGATGCCTTGGATCAAATGTATTTACACTAAAAATATTAATTGTAAAAGACTTCTTGTTAATTTTTTCATATATTCATCCAAGATAGTCTCAATGTGGGTATATTTAGTTCTTGAAAAGTCTTTATAGAATAAACAAAGTGTAGACCTTAGTAGGTTATTGCTAATGTCTTCTCATGCACTTTTTATTGAAAATCTTCATCTCATTTGAGATATCTTGAAATTAAGTCCCAAGCATCCTTAAATGGTTTTACCACAGCAGAGATTTTGTGCTTTATGTGTTTTCTGTGATCCAGCTGCTCTTAGAATTTATTTTCTGAAGCAGCTATTTCTGCTTCTTCATACAGCCTATAGCTCTTAGGATCCAAAACTTTTTGCTCCACTATGACAAAAATTGATGATATATCTTCATATAAGTCCTTGAAATATATTCAATTTTACACCTACTTTTTGACCCATCTAACACACTGTAACATTAAAAAAGGTTCAAGAGATGTAGTTTGTAGGTAATCTAATCGTATTACTAATGAAGCCAGCAAGTTATTAATAAAAGGATGGTCATTTGGCCATCTCCCTTAGACCAAAGACAATCATGGCAGCAGGGTTTGCAGTTTATATATAATTGGAAGCAAGGAAGACTTCCTGGTGACCTCATGCCCCCCTTGGACAGAGAAATTATCTTTATTAGACCAAGACCCCCTGCAGCTTTGAGCTGTCTAGACAAAAGGCTCTATCTCCACCCAGTTTTAGTAGATCATAATGGGCTTTCCTATCCTAGATTACATTCCTTGCAAGACTGGGTGTAGTCTGACAAGGTTGAGGATAGTCAATGCAATCTCATTCTTAGTAATATCCTTCAAGAAAATGGAACTTTTTAAAATTAGGAGTTTAGAAAAATGTATCAGTTATTAATAATCATTTCTCTCAATACAAACACATTTAAGAAAGGAAGAAAATTTATTAAAAGTAATTCATTTCTCCAGTTATCTGTCAGAAGTTTAGCAATACATCTTTGCTGGGATCCACTCTACCAATAATCTCTTTCATTTGACCCTACATTATTCTTCCATGTCAGTCATCTTTATTTGGTGATGCTCTTCTGCCGTTGATTCTAAAGCTATCTAGAAAGTGATGTAAATATGGTTCTGTAAGAACAGTCTTAAGAATAAAGCTAATCATATATGTGGCAGAGGAGGTTTGCTGAATGGCTTACAAGCTTAATAGATATTTTAATTAAATGAACCTAGGAAAATGGATGTTTCCAAATTATAGCAAATCCATTATTTTCACTGAACACATTAATACAGTTTTCCATGGTGATTCTTAATTATTCTTTTAAAGCACATGCTGTTACCAGCCTTACTTATTGAGCAGCAGGTTACTACATTTAAATTATTTCATTTCTTCCTTGGTCTTGACAATCTGTTGCTCATTTTTTTAAAATTCTATAACTTAGTGCAAGCTAAAACATTCTTGATACTTTAAATCTAAATTCAATCTTTTTTGTTTATGTAAAGAACTCTACTAGTCCATAAATGTGGCAGGTCTGGAAATTTCTCAAGAAAAGAGGCAAAATATTGTGTTGTTAAGGGCCTAGTCTTATGGTCAAAAAGGTCTCTAATTGTCTGTCATTTAGTAGCTATTATATTTTCAGTGACTTATTTAACTTCTCTCAACCTTAATTTCGTCAGACATAAATTCCTGCCAGTAATATTTCTATTCGTTTCTTCAGGTGAATATGAAAATCAAAGACTTTAAGTGTATGCAAGTATACATTTCGATTATGACAGTGCAATTTAAGTGTAAAATAGAATGGCTATTGTTCCGTCTTTGATATGCAATTGGCTGGATAGCCCAATTAGTTGACCACCAGTTAACATTATCTTGGGTGGGCAATGAAAGTGAACAGTAAACAATTTATGAATGAACAAGAGCAAAATAATGTTTGGAATGGCATTTGGGAAACTGTTTAGCACTTTCAGGTATCACAAGATATAAAATTTCATCTCTTAATTCCCTATAGTTGATTCCCTATAGTTGAGAATCATGGAATATTATAATCTCAAAGAATCAAAAGCCTACGAAGGCCAGAGAGGAAGAGTGATTCATGGTGAGAATACGTAGACTGCAGCATCTTACAAATGATTACTTGTATGAAAGAACTGATGTGACTACACATGTTATCAAAGAAATATTTGATCAGAAAAGGAGACAGGCTAGTCATGTGAAAAGAGAGAGTAATAAAAAGTGGATAGCTTGAATACTGTCTCATTCTAAAAAATGTAAAATGAAGAAAAAAAAAGATAAAGGAAGGCTGCTGAGATATAAAGTCTTTACAGGAGAACAATGACACAAGATCTAAAGAATGAGGCCTAGATGAATTGTGATCTGTTTTTGTGAAGGAGTTGTCCATTTCATGTCAATGCTTATTAGATTGTTCAAAGAAGATGATGATAATGATGATAGTCCTGATGATGAACTTAAAAAGAGCTACCAAATGTGTTGTTGTTATTGTTGCTTTCCCCAGTAGAAACATGAACAACAACAACAACAACACATTAGACTGTCTCATAGGTCACTTGGCTTGGGTCCATGCTCCCTGAGCTACATTGTCCTCTGCATACAGCAGCATGATGTTTTAGAATTTAGAAATAGAGGGAAGTTTTGCAGCGGTAGAGTTCAACTATGCCGTATTAGATGAATTATGATTTTATCACTGTCACTTATTCTAAAATTATGTACACTGTGTGACACAATAGCACTCCCTTCTACATGAGTCTTTTCCTGATCCCTCTAACTGTCTCAGCAAACAGGCTAAACCAGGTTGAGGATAACTGACAGGTCTCAAACTATTAAAGAGTTAGAGGTTGCCTACCCCAAGCATGTGAACACTTCCCTGGCAAAATGGGCAAATGAAAGCAATTTATTCCAACTTGAAAGCAGCTGAAACAGGTGCTGTGGAGATCTTGAAGCTTGGTTAGACATCAAGGACACCAAGGTCATCCACTACTTCCCGGGCCATTGTCAATCCTCTGGACTTTTGTCTTGCCACTGGACTTTGGTGACTGTGGAAGAAAGTTTAAGGGCAAGGACTTTGTGCAACTCTGCCTAATTTAAATCTAATTCACCCATCAGTCAAGGCATCACCCCCATGATGTCATTGTTTCTCTTTGAAAGTGAATGAGAAACAGGAACAATTGCTACTGCCCCACTTCTCAAACTCACCAGCATTTAATTACCTTGTATTAGAGGAACTGAGCCAAACATCTAGCAACAAATTTACATTACCAACAACCTCACTTTTTTACCTATATAAACACTCATGACAGTATAGGATTAGAGGATATATCATGCTAATTATCATGGAATTGCTTCCACTGCCATGCTTCACATCATCTTATGATTCTTTGTAGCACTTATTCAGCACTCTTAGAGAAGCCTATTGATACCAAAGGATACCATAGATGACAAATATCCTAACATAGTTTAATACCCTTTGACCCTATGCTGGCTTCCCATCAATTTCCACTTGCCCAATATTAGCATTCATTTTGTTTCTTGGTTCCTTAATTTTTCTCCCCAGAATCATCGCATTCATCCATTTTTTTCTTCTGGAATTTATGTGGTTCTGAGATTTTGTGGGGGACTTTTATTACAAGGACCATAGCCTGATACCCTTGTATTGTCAGATATGGCCTGCAAGCATTTATTATTTTTCTTTTTAGCCATCACATTCAAGGTAAAGGCATTTGAAATATCTAAATTTTGGTTCATTTCTTAAAGACAAAAGAAAATAGTTTATTCATATGCTAATATAGAATGTAAACAGAACCGCAAATTCATAGTATTTTTTCACAAATATTGTTATTATTGTTTCTGCTAGTGTTGTTAACCCTGTATAACTAGCTAGGTGGTGCAGTGCAAAGAGCATTGGGCCTAGAGTCAGGGAAATCTGAGTTCGAATCCATCCTCAGACAGCCTTAGCCTAGCAGTGTGATCCTGGACTAGTCACTTAACCCCTATTTGTCTCAATTCTTCATCTGTAAAATGAGGGCAGAATAGAGAATGAAAAGTCAAATCATTATAGTATCTTTGTCAAGAAAATGCCCTGGACAAAACCATGGAGTCAAGTAGAGTCAGATACAACTTAATGACTGAACAACAAAAACAAGATGTAGTGTAATGAACCAGAGAGAGGACTAAACTTGGAGTTAGAGGGCTCCAGTTTAACTACCATCTCTGCTATTTACTATCTTCATTAACATGGAAAAGTCATGTGAAAGAGTACAGGCCCTTGAGTTTGGAGAGATCTCATATACCAACTAATCTGATGCTGTTGAATAAACAGACTGAATCACAGAGAGCTTAATTATTTCTTTTGATTACAGACCTGGAAGAGAATCTCATAATTCATCTAGTCCAACCACCTCAATTTATAAATGAAGAAATTGAGTCCTAGAGATCTTAAGTTATGTGTGTAAGATAACACAGGTAGTAAGCATCAGAGCTAGAATTTGAATTAAAATCCTAGGACTTTAATCTTAGTTGCTTTCTACTCTACCATATTGACTACCTAATATATAGATGGAAAGTAGAAATGTCTGGTCCTAAATTTTCTTTTAAAAAGAAAAAAGGAAACTTTATTGCTTTTTTCACATCATATTCACTTCCAAATTAGGAAATTCTTCAGACACATCGCATGTCTTAACGAACTTGAATTAACTCACAGAGGAGTAAATCACATTAATACAATACACATGGGGAAGCCAATAATATTTATGCAAATCTTAACATACAGAAAAGTTTTATGAATGCAATAAATATTTGAAAGCCTTCACCACTGTATGACATTCTAAACAATAGGAAATTCGAGTAGAAGAGACACATGCGCTGCTACAAATGTATAGTATATGCAGAGGCCTTAAAGAAGTGAAAATGCCTTAGTCATTTTCATGAGTCAGGAACTCATACTGGTGAAAAGGCTTATGAATTGAAAAAAAATCAAATATTGATTTTATATTTTATTCCATTCCATAATTAAGTCTGTTTTATAACAACCTAAGCCATGTTTCTTTACCTCTGAGATAAGTTTAGAATTCTGGAGTCCAGATGTTCAGCTTTCCTCTCTGAGTGAATTTTAAAAGTTGTTTCCTTGTAAATCACTTTAATTGAAAGAAAACTGTTATATCTGCACCATTAGTTGCCCTTGAACAACTGAAAGACATCTGTTATCCTTGAGAGATGCAGGTGGATGACAGGAAATCTGTTCTGTCATCTAGGTTATGCTGGCTGTTCTTCAAGGAAGTGTTATCTGTTATCACTGTGACACTAGTCATATAGGTGGACATCACCAATGAGCTTTCTATAGCAACAAGATGGAAGGAGGGTTTTTTGCTAGCCTTGAATTCCAGACTTCCACCTAATTATATTGTTTTCCATTATCAGTGACACTTCAGACTTTGTAACCAATCATATTGTTTTTCCATCTGTGTTTTACCCGTTCTTTGTTTTCTTGTCCTTCCCAAAAAGTAGATAAAAGCCCGTAAGCCCTCCCTCAGGTCTTTTGGCCTACTGAGGAGCTGAAAGAAACATTTTATTGCTATTCTTTCCAATAAATTGATCATATTCAAAACTTTGTGCCTCAGTTTATCTTAATTTCAATAATGACAGAATTTTGGGAAAGTAGAAAGTTTTCAGTAAGATATCAAATGTAAATGAATATCAGAAGATTCACAGCAAAAAATACTATAAGAATGTTGAAAATAGAAAAATAGTTAATTAAAAAGTCTGCATTTATTTTTCATCAAAATATTCATGCAAGAGGAAAATCCCACAAATTTAATGAATTTTGGAAAGCCTTTAGTAGACATGAGATCATTTCTATACTAAACCCAATAGATACACAGATTATGTGAATTCCTTTAGTTTCAGCTCCTTCCTTATCAAACACGAGTTCTTTTATAGGAGAAAGAAACTAAAAATGCATTGAATGTGAGAAATCTTACTCTGGAGCAGAGGCTTGAAAAGGCACCCAAGGACACATACCAGAGATACTAGAAATATTATATGAATGAACGGGAAATTTATGCTTCATCCCCTATTGAAAGTCAGAAATTCTAAGACTAGGTACAATATTATTGCTGCACTGAAAGTGAATACGCCATCTGGTGTAATTCATGCTGATGTAAAGGAATGGACACTGAATTTGGAGTTACAAGACCTTATTAACATTCTAGATCTTCCTGTTTATTATGTGATCTGAAGGAAATCACTTCAGTTCCATCTACCTCAGTTTGACCAATTGTCAATTACTTCTATAATCTATTTCTGAAGATTTAAAAATCAACAGGACTTCTCTATTTTCCTTGTAAATCATCATTCATCTTCATGAGGATTAATGGACAATTCTATGCTGGAAATTTACTTCTTCCTTATTTCTTCATAATTTATTTTTTTTCTTCAAGATAACAGGTCAAGACCATCTTCTAAAGTGTTCCTAATCTCCTCAACTAATTCCCAAACTATCTGGGAATTAACATTGTTGAGTTCATTTATATTTACTCTTTTGTTTATTCAGTATGGACTTAATATTCACTAGTAGTATCCATCAAAAGAATGTAAGCTCCATGAGAATAGAAACTATTTCATTCCTTTTATTGTTGTATCCCCAATTCCTAGCCTAGTTCTTGGTACATTTTAACTGCTTAAGAAATGATTGTTAATGGATTCATCAATTTGGTAATGATGTTTATTTTGTTTGTATTTGAGAAGATGTCATCCACGGGGATTGTTATTTTCTTGGAAATAGTTTTATCACAAAAGCACAGCTATTTTTATATTGATACGGAGTATCCCCAGGGGTCTCCTCACATAGTTTACCAGGACTACCCAACTCTAAGCAAAATAAAAGATTGTTTCCTGTTTGATAAGTAAATCATACCTGTCATGTAATTTAGTAAGCTCCAGAGGCTGACTTGGAGTAACAAGACTGAGATTTCAATTTTGTATCAATCACTACTTATTTGACCTTGGGTAAGATTATGGAATACAAACTATGTTTTAAATGTTTAGTATATTCCAGGCATTATGCTAAGCACCGAGAAAAGAAATTCAGGCAAAAAGAAAGATAATTCCTGCCTTCAAGGACCTTACATTAACACAGGGAAAGATAATACACAAAAGACATCTGAAAAGTGGACTGGGGCAGGGATAGGGGTAGTACAGAGAGTCAGGGACTGTCATATTGAAGTAAAACTTTAATCTCTCTGGGGCCATTTCCATATCTGTAAAGTGAAGTGGTTGAACTAGATGATCTCTATACTTCTTTCCAGTACTTACAACTATGATCCATTGTAGATACCATGAGTAAGGAATTTGTGTTACCCCTCAGTGTGATTCAAATGGGATCAAACCAATTATGCAAGTAGAACCTAAATGAATTATTGATGGGCAGACTGGGTACCTGTCTTAAAGTACCCACAATGTGTAAGAAGAGGGAGGAGGAGAGGAGGGCACAAAAGGGTAATATATCATCTGAATATCAATCTCATAAAAAAACTTTGAAATTGACATTTGACTGTTAACATTTAATAGGACAGATTCTGAAATTAAGGATTCCTGCATTTGAAAGGAGATTCAACAAGATAGTTGACCTCTATAGTGTCTTTTACTCTTCACATTTTTATTCTACGAATCCTAGTGAATAATTTTTGAAAAAGAGATTAGATATAGCATTAATAAAAATGCTCATGTCTTTCCAATTAAATCCCTTTGCTTTTCAGAGATCACTTAGAGTCATAAAACCACAGGATGTCAGACCTAGAAAAGACATGGGAGATCTGAGGTTAAGATCCTTATGATGAAAAAAAAAACAAAAGTTGATTTTGGAGCCTTAGACAATTTGTATGAGGTTGGAACCAATGCTAAAGCTAAAACTTGAATACAAAGTCACTTATTTAATTAGTCAACCAATTAAAAATTATTATACACTTACTATGTGCCAGACTATACACTAGAACAGTAGTCAACAAAATATGAGTCTTCAATCTCAAGGAATTTAGAATCTAATGAAAGATATGTGCTTTATAGCTTTGTTAATGGGTTTATCAATTGGGTAATGATGTTTAACTTTATAGAAAATATGACAAAAATAAGCACTAAGTTGTTTGGAAAATAAGGCACTAGTTGATAGAAAAGGGGCAGGAGAGTCTGCAGAAGGTGACAATTGAGCCAATTTTTGAAAGAAATGAGGGATTATAATGGATAGAGGTGGGGTAGGAGCAGATTATAGATATAATCTATATGAAACCTATAATACAGGTTATAGGCAGTACAAATGCACCAAAGTGGCTGAGAGGGTATTATTTGAGAAACAGTAAGAAAAACGGTTTAATATGATCATAGAATAGGAAAAAAGTTTCAATTTATAAGGTTGGAAAGGTAGCATGGACCCAGGTTGTGAAGAGACTTTAAAAGAAAGCAACAGATGCTTGTATTCTCCCCAAAAATATAAAAGGGAAAAGTGAAGCTTATTAAGTAGAGGAGTGATTTGATTCAGATTTTGTTTTAGGAAAATCACTCTGACAACTGTGTAGGGAAGGACTTTAAAAAAGGAGGCCTATAAGAAGTTTATTGTAATAGTTTGGGTAGTGGCAGAGCCAAGATGGCAGCTGGAAAGCAGGAACTTGCTTAAGCTCCCCCCTAGGTCTCTCCAAACACCTATAAAAAATGGCTCTGAACAAATTCTAGAGCTGCAGAACTCATGAAATAGCAAAGGGCAGCAGGGCTCTAGCCCAGCACAGCCTGGATGGTCACAGGGAAGGGTCTAGCACAGGGAGCTGGGAGTGGAGTGGAGTGGAGCACAGCCCAGCTGTTCATCCACTAGGATGAACCAGCCCAGGAGCTGGGTGGAACAGGCTTAGTGACATGAATCAGTGAGCTGTGGCAGTTACCAGACTTCTCCAACCACAAACCCCAAAGACAACAGAGAAGGTTACTGGGAAAAGCTGCTAGGACAGAGTGAAAGGAGTTCATAGTTGGCCACTGCCCCAGGAGTGATAGAGGTGGTGCAGCTCTGAGGCTGCTTCCAGAGCTACAGCTGCAATTGCCTTAGGCCCACCTGGTGGGAGGAATTAAGTGGCACATTAGAGCAGGAGAGCAAAGTCTGCTTTGCCTTGCCTGCATCTGAGCTGCAATCCTGGTGGGTGGTTCGTGGGGAAGGAGGAGCACTGGTGTGGCAGAGCTTGCTATGTAGAAGTAGCTCTGAAAATAGCAGCACAGCCCCTCAAGATTGGGACAAAGGACTCTCTACTCTACATGAAGTCTTACCCTGACAAAAAGCTCAAGGGTCAAGTAGTTGGTTGGGAACATGAACAGGCAGCGAAAATGGTCTCAGATTCAGACTCAGACTTTGTAATCTTTTTCTGGTGACAAAGAAGACCAAAACACACAGCGAGAAGAAGTCAATAAAGTCAAAGAGCCTACATCAAAGGCCTCCAAAAAAATATGTATTGGAATCAGAGCATGGAGGAGCTCAAAAAGGATTTTGAAAAGCAAGTAAGAGAAGTAGAGGAAAAATTGGGAAGTGAAATGAGAGTGAAGTGAGAAAACCATGAAAAACAAGTCAATGACTTGCTAAAGGAGACCCAAAAAAATACTGAGGAAAATAACACCTTAAGAAATAGACTAACTCAAATTATAAAGAGCTCCAAAAAGCCAATAAGGAGAAGAATTCCTTGAAAGGCAGAATTAGCCAAATGGAAAAGGAGGTCCAAAAGACCACTGAAGAAAATACTACCTTAAAAATGAGATTGGAGCAAGTAGAAGCTAATGACTTTATGAGAAATCAAGATATTATAAAACAAAACCAAAGCAATGAAAAAAATGGAAAACAATGTGAAATATCTCATTGGAAAAACCACTGACCTGGAAAATAGTTCCAGGAGAGATAATTTAAAAATTATTGGACTACCTGGAAGCCATGACAAAAAAAGAGCCTAGATATCATCTTTCAAGAAATTATCAAAGAGAACTGTCCTGATATTCTAGAGCCAGAGGGTAAAATAAAAATTGAAAAAACCCATCAAAGGACACCTGAAAAAATCCCAAAAAGAAAACTCCTAGGAACATTGTCGCCAAATTCCAGACCTCCCGGATCAAGGAGAAAATACTGCAAGCAGCCAGAAAGAAACAATTTGAGTACTGTGGAAACACAATCAGAATAATACAAGATCTAGCAGCTTCTACATTATGGGACCAAAGGGCTTGGAATATGATATTCTGAAGGTCAATGGAGCTAAGATTAAAACCAAGAATCACCTACCCAGCAAAACTGAGTATAACGCTCCAAGGAAAAATATGGATTTTCAACAAAATAGAGGACTTTCAAGCTTTCTCAGTGAAAGATCAGAGCTGAATAGAAAATTTGACTTTCAAACACAAGAATCAAGAGAAGCATTAAAAGGTAAACAAGAAAGAGAAATCATAAGAGACTTACTAAAGTTGAACTGTTCTGTTTACATTCCTACATAGAAAGATGATGTGTGTAATTTATGAGACCTCAGTATTAGGGTTGCTGAAAGGAATATACAAACATACATACACACACACACACACACACACAGATAGACAGAGGGCACAGGGTGATTTGAATATGAAAGGATGATATCTAAAAAAATAAAATCAAATTAAGGGATGAGAGAGGAATATATTGAGAGAGGTAAAAAGGGAGAGATAGAATGGTGTAAATTATCTCTCATAGGTGGCAAGGAAAAGCAGTTTGTTGGAAGAGAAGAGGGAGCAGGTCAGGGAGAATGACTGAATCTTGCTCTCATTGGATTTGACTTGAGGAGGGAATAACATACACACTCAATTGGGTATCTTACCCCACAGGAAAGAAGGAAGAAGGGGATAAAAAAGGGGGAATGATAGAAGGGAGGGCAAATAGGGAGAGGAGGTAATCAAAAGTAAACATTTTTGAAAAGGGACAGCATCAAGGGAGAAAATTGAATAATGGGAGACAGGATGGGAGGGAGCAAAATATAGTTAGTCTTTCACAACATGAGTATTGTGAAAGGGTTTTGCATAATGATACAAATGTGCCCTATGTTGAATGATACACATGTTGCCTTCTTAGGGAGGGTGAGTGGGGAGGGAAGAGGGGAGAGATTTTGGAATACAAGTTTTAAAAGCAGATGTTCAAAAACAAAGGTGTTTTTTCATGCAACTGGGAAATAAGATATGTAGGCAATTAGACATAGAAATCTATTTTGCCCTACAAGAAAGTAAGGGAAAAGGAGATGGGGGACAGGAGTTGGGTGACAAAAGGGAGGGCTGACTGGGCAATGGGGTAATCAGAATATATGCCATCTTGGAGTAGGGAACAGGGTCTTAATGGGGAGAAAATTTGTAATTCAGAATCTTGTGGAAATCAATGCTGAAAACTAAAAATGTTAAGTAAATAATTAAAAAAAGGAAAAAAAAAGAAATGAAATTGTTTGGGTCATACACTTTGAACTAGTTTGCATGACCATGTGAGTGGAGAGAAGAGAAATCATTCAGGTGGCAATGATGAAGATGGCAAAACTTATAGGATATGTGCAATGAAGAGAGAGAAGAATTGGAAAACATGTCAAATTGATTAAGTTGGAAAACAAGAAGGTTGATGGTACCCCTAAGGAAGCTGAGGAAGTTGGGTGGGTTTAAAGGAAAAGATAAAGAGATTGATTTTGGACAAGATGATCCTGATATGCCTACAGTATATCCAATTCAAAAAAATTTCAAATGTAGATCATGAGAAATTAGTTCTATATATATTTATATACATACACATATACATATATACATATACACACACACGTATATACACACACACACACACACATACGTTATATATATGTTTATACGTACACACACATATATGGCAATTGTTTTCTCTAAGTGAGAGCAAAAAGAGAGAATATTTTCTTTTAATTTTAATTTTTCTTTTTAGTTTACAACACATGGTTCTACATAATTTTGAGTTCCAGATTTTCTCCCCTCCCTCCCCAAGACATCATGGAATCTCAAATAACTACCACGTATAACTTCACATTGAATTGATTTATACACTAGTCAGGTTGTGCAGAAGAATTATGACCAATGGAATGAATCATGAGAAAGAAGAAACAGAACAAAAAAAAAAACCCAAAAGCAAAAGAGAAGTGAAAAAGGCAAGCATGTAGTGTGCCTCAATCTGCATTCAAACTTCACAGTTCTTTCTCTGGATGTAGATAGCATTCTCCATCCTGAGTCCTCTGGAGTTGTCCTTACACCTTGTGTTGCTGAGAGGAGCGAAGTCTGTCAGGGTTGGTCCTCACAGAATCCATATATCTGTGGTTGTGTACAATGTTCTGCTGGCTCTGCTCCACTCACTCAACATTATGTCGTGTAGGTTTTTTCAGGTTGTTATGAAATCCGTATCATCCCCATTTCTTATGGAACAATAGTATTCCATTACCTTCATATACCACAGCTTGTTCAGCCATTCCCCAATTGATGGGCATCCCTTTGATTTCCAATTCTTGGCTACCACAAAAAGAGCCACTATAAATATCCTTGTACATATGGGTCCTTTTCCCGCTTGTGTGATTTCTTTGGGGTACAACCCTAGAAGTGGTATTTCTGGGTCAAAGGGTATGAACATTCCTGTGGCCCTTTGGGCATAGTTCCAAATTACTCTCCAAAATGGCTGGATCATCTCACAACTCCACCAGCAATGTAACAATGTTCCAATTTTCCCACATCCTCTCCAGCATTTATCATTTTCCTGTTTTGTTATTTTAGCCAATCTGAAAGGAGAGATGGGGTACCTAAGAGTTGTTTTGATTTGCATTTCTCTAATCAGTAGTGATTTAGAGCATTTTTTCATATGCCTATAGATAACTTTAATTTCCTCCTCTGAAAACTGCCTGTTCATATCCTTTGACTATTTCTCGATTGGGGAATGGCTTGTATTCCTATATATTTGGCTCAGTTCCCTGTATATTTTAGAGATGAGGCCTTTGTCAGAGATACTAGTTGTAAAGATTTTTTCCCAATTTTCTGCTTCCCTTCTAATTTTTGTTACATTGGATTTTTGTACAAAAACATTTCAGTTTAACATAATCAAAATTATCCATTTTGCATTTTGTAATGCTCTCTATCTTTTGTTGGGTAATGAATTCTTTTCCTTTCAATAAATCTGATAAGTAAATTATTCCTTGCTCTCCCAAATTACTTATAGTATCACCCTTTACTCCTAAATCATGAACCCATTTTGACTTTATTTTGGTATATGGTATAAGATATTGGTCTATGCCCAGTTTCTGCCCTTCCATTTTCCAATTTTCTCAACAGTTTTTGTGAAATAGTGAATTCTTAGCCCAGAAGCTGGCCTCTTTGGGTTTATCAAAGAGTCGATTGCTATAGTTGTTGACTTCTCCATCTGGTATTCCTAACCTATTCCACTGATCCACACCTCTGTTTCTTAACCAGTACCAGGTAGCTTTGATGACTGCTGCTCTGTAGTACTTTTTAATATCTGGTATGGCTAGGCCACCTTCACTAGCATTTCAAAAAGAGAGAATTTTTAAAAAGAACAAGCACATTGTCTTGGGGAACCCTCAAAGCCATGGAAAACCAAGAAAGAATACTGTGAACTAGTCAGGCAGATAGGAGGAGAAACAAAAGATAAAACTCTCAGGAAAATCTAGACAAGAGAAAATACATTGGAGAAGAGAATTATTAATATGATCAAATGCTTCAGAGAGGTTGAGAAAGATAAGGATGAAGAAGTGGTCATCCTAAATGTCAATTAAAATATCATCAGTAACTTTGGAGTGAACTGAGTCCCAATCCAGTCTTATTTGTAAATTTAATAAGGTCAGAATTTATCTAGAATTAAATCATATTTTTCTGTAAAATTTGGATAGTTGTGCTTCTATGAGTTTTAAATCAGAATTACATGAAGAGGAGCCAAGTTAGATATATGGAAAAGAACTGCAATGGGATTCAAGGTGATCTCATGCCCTTGAATAGAAAACCCTGATTTTTAAATCTGGAAGTAAGCTTAAAATACCAAATGTGAGAAATGAAGACTATAGATGAAAGTAATGCAAATGCACATATGATAACTGGGTCAACACTGAATATGAAATAAGAATGGTGATGTAATGAAAATCACATTGAATTGGAATGGAGAGACTTGGGTTCTAATAAAAAAAATGGCAATTGTGTGACAATGGGCAAGTCACTTTACTTCACTAGGTCTTTGATTTCTGAACAAAAGAAAAATGGAAAAAAAAATAGATGTAGCAATTGTTATGGTATCCAAGACTTCCATGTTCTAAGGAACTATGAAACTAAATTTTAGAAATTAATATTTTATTTTAAAAACATGATCTCATTGAATGAAATTAAGAAAACGGGATAACATCATATCATTAGTATTAGTTACCATTTTAAATTACAGTCAGAAAAAAAAATTATACCTGCAAATATTGACAAATAGTCAAATAACTGGCAGCAGAAATAATTTCCAGACTCTTCCACTTATAATACTAAACATGCACTCAAAATGGTAGGATTAGAATATGCCATCTTTGTGTTAGCTGATCTTTTTTAGTGGGTCATCGCCTTATAAAAAAGAGACTGTCAGTTGCCTGAGGGATCACAAGTTAGATACTGCCATTTTCTCTCTTCTTCCTGCACCACGATTAATTAAATCAATTGTTTGGGGCAGCCTTTCTCTCTCCACTCTCCCCCCTTAACCACCCCCCTCCTCCCCATCTCTCTCTCCTGATCTACTTTTAATCTGGCAGCAACTGGTGGTCTCAAGTCCTTTAGGACTTGAGAAGTAATATAGCACTCCTTCATAACAAAGCTGGGGAATTGTCGAGGACAGTCACAATTCTTTCCACCAAGTTACAGATCAAAGGTTTCAAGAACAGTTTGGTTAAGAAGCAACATGTTGTAGAGGATATAGTGCTGGTCTTAGAGTCAAGGAGCCCTGATTTCAAATTCTGCTTCATATGCTTACTACTTATTTGACTCTAAGCAAATCACTTCACCTCTTTGATCCTCAATTTCCTCAACTGTAAAATCAATAGATTGTATTGATGACCTGTAAAATCCTTATCAGGTAGAAATCTATGATCCTATCATAATGACATAGCTCAAATTGAGACTTACACAATTAAAAAAATAGAGAAATAAAAAAACTAAATGCAAATGAGAGAGAGAAGCTTCCTTAACCCTCCCCCCATTATATTGGTGTCTCAAATCTCTATGTCATTATATGCAGAGTTGAATATCACTGAAAGTGTTTTGGAAGCCTCAAGAAGTGGAAGATTCCCCTTCGTTGGAAGTCTCTGAACAAAGGCTGATCATTCATATTATAGTTATATCATGATGTATATTATACTATATAAATATGTATGTTATAATATTATCCAATTATGTTATAATTATTTAGTATATTTTAAAAAGGCTTTTTTGTGCATGGGTTGGAAATGATGGCCTCTGGTCAAAGGATATGAACAGGCAGTTTTGAGATGAAGAAATAAAAACTATCTGTAGTGATGTGTAAAAAATGCTCTAAATTACTATTAATTAGAGAAATGCAAATTCAGACAACTCTGAGGTATCACCTCACACCTTTCAGGTTGGCTAATGTGACAGAAAAGGAAAATGATAAATTTTGGAGAAGAGGTGGTAAAATTGGAATGCTAATGAATTGTTGGTTGAAAAAAATTTGGAAGCCATAATCTTATAAAAGTGAATGCTCAAAACTGTCTTTACATGTAATTGGAAAAAATAAAATGCAATTAAGTGGAAGGGGGTGGGAAGAATGGTGGTTTCTGAGAACCCCTTCCAGCTCTCAAATGATTTGAGTCAGCAGAGCACTAGTTTAAGCACTTTGGAAGAAGCAAAGTTTAAGGAAGACACAGTTGTTATTTACACAGAAGTCATACTCGAGTAGTGGGTTGATCCTCAAGTCTCTTACTCCTTCAAGACATCCTCCATTTAGCCATGAAGTTGATCTTCCTAAAGCACAGATCTAAGTCACACAAATACCGACACTCTTCCCCCACCATTCAATCAACACGAAAAGTTCCCTATCACCTGTAGGATCAAATATTAAATATTCTGTAACTTTCAAAACTCTTAAAAATGGACCCTTTCCCTACCTTTTCACTCCCACCCATTTTATGATATAATGACAATGTTCTCCTTGCTGTTCTGACAAGTTATTGCATCTCCTGAGTATTTTCCCTGCCTGTCCTCAAATCCTGGAAGTCTCTCCCTCCTCAGGGCCACTTCCTGGCTTTCCTGACAGCTTTCAAGTCCCAGCTAAAATCTTGCCTTTTATGAAGAAGCTTTTTTCTATCCTTCTTAATGCAATTGAATTCCCATTCTTGATTTCCTGTTTATCCTATACATAACTTGTTTTAACATTGTTCTTTCCATATTGCCTCCTCCATTATACTGTGAATTCCTCCAGAGCAAAGACTGCCTTTCTGTATTAATGATACAGTCATACACATGATACAGTCATACAAATAACTGCAATACACAATATTGTTCAGGAGGCATTCTAAAAGAGGTACAAAATAAAATACCATAAATAAAGTACAAGGAGAAAGTGTTACTTTTGCCTGTGTTACCCATGGGCAAAATACAGTTGAGAATTATTTACTTAATTGTTTTGTCAATATAAGTCAGATAATTTTATTAGTTAAAATTTTCTTATTTCTCCATTAAAAATCATTCAATCATGTATTTATCATTTTAAAACTTTCTGACTTTGGGAAAGTAACTTAAATTTTCATTGCCCAATGAAGCTCTTGAAGTCTATAAATTCTAAATTTCTATTTATATCTATAGTTAAACCTCTAGGGAGGTGCTCCTAGTCTCAAATCTTACCTCTAACACTTATTACCTGTGTAATTTGGACATTCCACTTGACCTCCTTGTGCCTCAGTTTTCTCATCTGCCAAATTGTAGCTTCTGAAATACCTTTCAGCCATAGATCCTATGATAATACAAGGTAAAGATCAAGAGATAAGAGAAATGTTCAGATAATGAAACATTTTTGGCTTAATGCATATGATTTTGTATGTTAGCATGTTAAGAATAGAAACTCAATGTATCAGATCAAATTTAAGTTGATGTCTCCCAGCCTTTTCTTTTTAAAATTTTATCACACTCCTCGTTGGTCCTTCCTGCCAGATGCTCCAACAAATAGCTGCCTCTTTGCTCTATGATAATACACAAATCAATAAACAGCTGAATTAAAACTTGTATGTAATATTAATGACCATGTTAATACTCTATGCTATTTGCAACTGTGAAAAAGCTACAGGGGACTTCATGGCTCATTTGCATCCTCTTTGCTGCAAATGTAAGAAGCAAATCTCCCAAAGGAAAAAAAGAAAAAAGAAAATAAATTTACATAATGAGATACAATCATTTTGTATATTTCTCATTTTTCTTCTAAATTAAGGAAATGTGTGTTTGAATTCACAGTAACAGTTCCCAAGACACAGTAAGTTAATAATGTTAATTTTGTGTTAAGGTTTCTTAAAAAAAAGAGAAAGAAGAAAAGAACTGTTCACAAAGAAGTGTAATAGCTAAGAGCACAAACAGGGAATGTGCTCAATGGGCCTAACAGGATCTAATGGCACAATTTTCAATGGGACAACGCAGAGCAGGATATAATAGGACAATTTTCATTACCACATTTGAAATTAAATACCTCTTCTTTGTAAATTTTTGAAACACCTGCTCTATTTCTGTTTCTAACCACTATAATCTTCTTGTAGTGAAGGCACCATTACCATCAAATGTTCTATTCATGCACAAAGGTGCTCTGGGTGACTGCATAACTGAGATCAGGTGCATAAGCTACCATGACCTACAGCTATGATTGACTAATATAAACAAATCACTCTATGAGGCTTAGTGCAGTACAGTTTTGCCCAAAGTTGTGTCCATGCAATACAGGATTATCAAGAATTATCTGGGCAATTTTTCAGTATGTGTGAGCAAATTAGGAATTTTGAAGATGGGAAGGGAAATGAAAAAGAAGAGGAAGAAGAAGAGAAAGAGGAAGAGAAAGAATGTAGTGGAAAATAACATTGAATTGGAAGTCAGAGTACCTGGGATTGAATCTCATTCTGACACTTCCCTGTGTGATTTTAGGCAAATTACCATTTCCCTGGATTCCAGTTCCCTTCTATCTAGAAAAGGAGCTGAGTTAGACAATCTTCAAAGTGACTTCCAAGTCTAAGCTTTCTATTCTATAGTAAAAAAAAAGTGTGTAAAGGTGGCAAGAAATAAAGGAAAATAAGAAGAAAAGAAGAAAGACCTGATGCCATTATTGGGGCATACAGAAATAGTTCAATGTAGTTATAGCCAATGAACTTGAATAATCTGCTTTGTCAGTCATTGGGTGTGTACACATAATTTCTGACCTCTTGATTTAATATATCACCCCTGTGCCTAAGGGAAACTTAGATAAGAAGTCAATGCTTTTAGAATAGGAGCCAAATTTTCAAGGCCAATCTATAAAGTATTGTTATTAAGAACAACTATACAAATACTATTAGTGCCACAAAGGAAGAGCAAGTGATTAATAGGACACCTCGGTGACCCAAATATGGAAAACTAACAAGCAGAATGCCAGAAATGGCAGTAAACATGCACTGGAACAATTTGGAAGAGTAATATATTTTAGAAGTGCAAAAAAGAATCCATAAAGATGTTTTTCACTTTAAAAAATAGTCTCTGAAAAATAATATTGGAACATGTGTAAACATATACACGTTTGTCTGTATATGTAATATAAACAGACTATATAACTGTCAAATTTTAGCCCCAGGGAAAAAATGTGAAGTAGGCAAAAGTCACCTTTCATGGCTTCTCATTGGAATTTGCTTTTTCCCATAATATTTTTAATCAATACTTCTCCTTTTCACCATGCTCTCATGCATTGTTGCCAAGAGTTTCCTACTGAGAATGTCATCCACCCCAGTCTACAGATTTCCTACATTTATCTATTTTTTTTCAACAAAACACTCCTGTCCTATGTTTCATCCCAAGGGGTCTTACTAGGATAACTGAGCTCTGATTAAATAATAGCACCCTTAGTGATATTTTCATTTAAGAGGGTACTCTTACCCATAGTTATGTCTTAATCCCAAGGCATGAATTTGTAATGGTGTAAATATTAAGCACCAAGATTAAATCCATAATAAAACAAAATTTGTTGTTTATTTCAAGGTGACAAAAGTTTGAAAGGAACTCAGATTGGTATCCACATCAAGTTGGCCCCTCATGTTACCCATATGGCAGTTATTTATTTTACCAACATATAAGCCCAAATTTGTTTTTTACTTTTTCACAGAAATTAACTGATAAGAGATGATGATATTCCTATGACAACAGAATGACTTGAATTTCTAAAAAACCTCCAATATTTCTCACTGGGTAGTCTCCCACAAGATTAGGGGCTGGAAAAGATCTCCATAATATTAATGTCTAAGGTTATTTTCTTTCTTTGAATAAGGAATGGATCATTACCTATTAAAAAGAAAATAGATGTTGCATCAAGTTAAGAGGATATTGAATTGGTCCAAGATCAGGGTGTAAATTTTCAAGTGTCCCAAAGACTTTAATTACTTCCTGACACTCAAGTGTATGAGAGTGATGGCACATAAGAAAGATGTTGGGTCTTGGACTCAGGAAGTCTAGGTATTTATATATGCTAGTAATATTAACACTGACAAGTTACATAAGCTCTCACTGCCTCAGAAAAGTCTATGAGACTATAAGTTTCAAACTAGTTAGCTATATCATAGGTTTGGAAATTTAGACCTGGAAAAGACCTTACTAATTTTCTGTATGGATTAACTTTTCAAACTACAAATTCCCTATATCTTTAAAACCATAATTCCAGCCAAAAATGCAGAACTTAATTTTATATGGAAAATCATATGACTAAAATTATAAAACATATTTGTTATGCTTCTCCCAAAGGGCTGAAATTCTAATGAACATCTTAGAATTTTAGAGCTATTATATCTTTTAGAGATATCTAGCCCAAATATATAATTTTGAAAATGGAAACTAAAAATCATAAGGATAAAATGGCTTGCCCAAGAAATCAACAATTTAATGGACAACATGATGCCTGAAGCTGGGTTTTCTGTCTGTTAGTCTGTTTCTTCTTCCACTCTACCATCTGCTTTTTTTCCTATTTAGAGTCTCCAAAAGATATATCAATTTTAATTGATTTTTTTTTAATTTTAAAGAATGCTGGTTAAAGAACTATGTGCTTATCCCCTCACTTACCATAACACACATGTATCTATAATTCTGAAGAAACTGACTACATGCTTTATACTTTGTATGGCCCATAGGACCTAGCGCCCAGAGCTAACTTCATAATAAGCATGCAATATTTACTTCTTAAATGAATTTGTCAGTTATTTTGACTAGGACTGTGGACATAGTATAACTCTAATGTATTCTTACTTGCAGCTTAAATGACAATATGACATAGGTTCAGATGGGAGCTATCATAAGATCTTGAAACAATATTTGCTACCTATTTTGGATAATATCACCTATCACAATCTAATCAAAATGAATTTAGAAAAATGATCATTTTTTGAAGCAGAGATGAAAGTAAGGTAAAATATAACAAGCATCAGATAGGAATGGAAACTCAAAGTCATGTCTAACTTGCAGAGGGGTTTCTTCTTTTAATCTGGGTCTCTGTCAGAGTCTCAGAGTCAATACAGAAGCCCCTTCTATGAGATAGAATTCTGAGAAGATGGCTAAGTAGGTCAGAAAATTTCAAGCTCCCAAGATTTTCCTCCACAAAAGAGCTAAAATAGCACCTCTGGGCAAACATAAAGCTGTGAAACAAAATAAGAGTAGGGGCAGAACAGGGGTTTTCTTGGGAAAATCAGAGAAGACCTGAAGACAAATCCAAGACTGAGATGTCTTCCCTGTGAAGAGTAAACACCTCTAGCCTAGGGTCTACTTTAACAACTAGCAGCAAGCTGCTTAAACAATAAGTGTCAAGCCCTGGGGTTAGTTGGTTTGAGAGGCTTCTTGGGCCACAGTCACAGCAATTTTTACCCTGAGGGTAGTGATGAAAGTTGGGCATCTGACCTGGAGAAGATCTAGGGAACCTCTACTGACAAGTAATATCAGACCCAGCTGTGCTACAGAGAGTGGCAGAGGGAAGAAGCAACCACCACATGCCCAGTAAGTGCAGAAAGAGTGGAGCAGAAAGCCCATGGACACGGGCACTTATAGAAAATCTTGCTTTGAGTTCAAAGTCATTGGGGAGAACTGAAGAGGATCAGAGGCCAGAAGCAACATCCTTCATGCCTGTATTGTGAGGGCAGAATTTATAATTTCAAAAAGAATTATATATATGTCTGAAAAATTTGGAACCGCCGGATGTAAGGAATTCTCAAAGTAGGAGGCAGAAGAATCAAAGCATGTATTTAGGCTCCACAGTAACCAACCCACAAACCAGCATCCCCATTTTGATATTTTGATCAAAAGCTTCAAGGCCCAATAAGTCCGCCTCACAAGAGTAACCAGGAGGCCACAGAGAAGCATGATGGTATAAAGCAAAATCATATGCATGCTTCCCCTCTATGGTAAAAAGATTACCCACTGGCTTCAAGTCCTTGTTCAGCACTCCTCAATCCACATGTAGGTCAGCTCTGCTACTGGCAGCTCCTGCTTCGGTTTCGGCTGTAGCTATAGCTGTCTCTGGCTCCAATGGAAGCTGTTTTTAACCATCCAGCTAGCAGCTTCTGCGGGGGTGTAAGGTGTGCCCGGGAAAGCACAGGTTCTTTAGAACTGCTTAACCAAGGGAAGCAAGGTGAAGGGGTTGACCGGGAAAGCACAGGTTCTTTCAATCTACTTAATCAAGGGAAGCAAGGTGAAGGGGCCGACAAGCTTACTCCAATCCAACATATAGACAGCAGTTGGTTAATTCAGAGGAAAAAGCCAAACTATTCAAGGACACTTGTTGACTAAGTGCTAAGGAGCCCATTTTTGGTTACCAACACAATGCCCCAGGACTAGAAAAAAATGCACAGGCAAAGGAGGAAGAATCTAACCATAGAGAGCTACTATGAGAATAGAGAAGAACAGGGTTCATCTTCAGAGGATGATACTGAAGCAAAGAAACCCTCTTCTATTCCATGTCAAATGGTCACCTACCCAAAAAAGAATTCATTGAAGAACTTTAAAAATCAAATGAGAGATGGGGGAAAAATTAAACAGAAAAACAAGAAGATTATGACAAGAAATTCAAACAATTAGAAAAGGAGATCCAGAATCTTAAGGAAGAAAATAACTCTTTGAAACTCAGAATTTGGCAAGGGGAAGCCAGTGAAGTTATAAGAGATGAAGATATATATATATATATATATATATATATATATATATATCTGTGTGTGTGTGTGTATGTATGTAAATATATATACATATATATATATATATATATATATATATACATACATATAATGAAAAAGTAGAAAAGAATGTGAAACATCTCATTAGAAAAACAACAGGTCTGGAGAACAGCTCAAGAAGAAAGAACATAAGAATAATTGGACTGGGGGCGGAGCCAAGATGGCAGCTGGTAAGCACGGACTAGAGTGAGCTCCATACCCGAGTCCCTCCAAAAACCTATAAAAATGGCTCCGAACCAATTCTAGAACGGCAGAACCCACAGAACAGCAGAGGGAAGCAGGGCTCCAGCCCAGGACAGCCCGGATGGTCTCTGGGTGAGCTCTATTCCACACGGAGCTGGGAGCTGGGAGCTGGGAGCTGGGAACGGAGTGGAGCAGAGCCCAGCCTGAGCGGCGTGGACGATCCAGACCAGAAGTCGAGCGGAGGGGGCCCTAGCGCCCTGAATATGTGAGCTGCGGCAGTTACCAGACCCCTCGACCCACAAACACCAAAGACTGCGGAGAAGGTTAGTGGGAAAAGCTGCGGGAGTGGAAGGAGTTCGCGGTTCGGCTTCCAGCCCCGGGGGCAGCGGAGGTGGGGCAGCTACAGCTGTTCTTACTTCCGGCTCCAGGCCCACCTGGTGGGAGGAATTAAGTGGCGGATCACAGCAGGGGTGCACAGCCTGCCCAAGATCTGAGCCCAGTCTGGACTGGGGGTCCTTGGGGAAGGAGGAGTGCGGCTCTGACAGAGCTGGCACCTCCCCCCCAAACGTAGAACATAGAACTCTGTAATCTACAAGCAGTCATACCCCACTGAAAAAGTCAAGAGTCAAGTTAGTTGGTTGGGAATATGGCCAGGCAGCGAAAACGTGCCCAGATTCATTCTCAGACTTTGGATTCTTTCTTTGGTGACAAAGAAGACCAAAACATACAGCCTAAAGAAGACAACAAAGTCATAGAGCCTACAACCAAAGCCTCCAAGAAAAACATGAACTGGCCCCAGGCCATAGAAGAACTCAAAAAGGATTTGGAAAAGCAAGTTAGAGAAGTAGAGGAAAAATTGGGAAGAGAAATAAGAAGGATGCGAGAAAACCATGAAAAACAAGTCAATGACTTGCTAAAGGAGACCCAAAAAAATACTGAAAAATACACTGAAGAAAACAACACCTTAAAAAATAGACTAACTCAAATGGCAAAAGAGCTCCAAAAAGCCAATGAGGAGAAGAATGCCTTGAAAGGCAGAATTAGCCAAATGGAAAAGGAGGTCCAAAAGACCACTGAAGAAAATACTACTTTAAAAATTAGATTGGAGCAAGTGGAAGCTAGTGACTTTATGAGAAATCAGGATATTATAAAACAGAACCAGAGGAATGAAAAAATGGAAGACAATGTGAAATATCTCATTGGAAAAACCACTGACCTGGAAAATAGATCCAGGAGAGATAATTTAAAAATAATTGGACTACCTGAAAGCCATGATCAAAAAAAGAGCCTAGATATCATCTTTCAGGAAATTATCAAGGAGAACTGCCCTGATATTCTAGAGCCACAGGGCAAAATAGAAATTGAAAGAATCCATCGATCGCCTCCTCAAATAGATCCCAAAAAGAAATCTCCTAGGAATATTGTTGCCAAATTCCAGAGCTCCCAGATCAAGGAGAAAATATTGCAAGCAGCCAGAAAGAAACAATTTGAGTATTGTGGAAACCCAATCAGAATAACCCAAGATCTGGCAGCTTCTACATTAAGAGATCGAAGGGCTTGGAATGCGATATTCCGGAGGTCAATGGAGCTAGGATTAAAACCTCGAATCACCCACCCAGGAAATCTGAGTATCATGCTCCAAGGCAAAATATGGATTTTCAATAAAATAGAGGACTTTCAAGCTTTCTCAGTGAAAAGACCAGAACTGAATAGAAAATTTGACTTTCAAACACAAGAATCAAGAGAAGCATGAAAAGGTAATCAAGAAACGGAAATTGCAAGGGACTTACTAAAGTTGAACAGTTTTATTTACATTCCTACATGGAAAGATGATGAGTATGATTCATGAGACCTCAGTATTAGGGTAGTTGAAGTGAATATGCATATATATATATATATGTTTATGTATATATATAAGTGAATGTGTATGTATGTATGTATCTATGTGTATATGTATGTATGTGTATGTATGTGCATATATATATATATGTAAAAGAGAGAGAGCAGACACAGGGTGAGTTGAGGATGAAGGGAAGATAGCTAAAAGAAATAAAATGAAATTAAGGGATGAGAGAGTAACATACTGAGAGAGGGAGATAGGGAGAGATAGAATGGGGTGGATTATCTCGCATAAAGGTGGCAAGAGGAAGCAATTCTATGGGAGGAGGGGAGAGGGCAGGTGAGGGGGGAATGAGTGAACCTTGCTCTCATCAGATTTGGCCTGAGGGGGAATACCATACATACTCAGTTGGGTATCTTACCCCACAGGAAAGAAGAGGGAGGAAGATAAAAAAAAATAAAAGGCGGGGGGATGATGGAGGGGAGGGCAGATGGGGGTGGAGGTAATCAAAACAAACACTTTGGAAAGGGGACAGGGTCAAGGGAGAAAATTCAATAAAGCGGGATGGGTTGGGAAGGAGCAAAATGTAGTTAGCCTTTCACAACATGAGTATTGTGGAAGGGTTATACATAATAATACATGTGTGGCCTAGGTTGAATTGCTCAACTTCTTAGGGAGGGTGGGTGGGAAGGGAAGAGGGAAGAGAATTTGGAACTCAAAGTTTTAAAATCAGATGTTCAAAAACAAAAAAAGTTTTTGTATGCAACCTAAAAATAAGATACACAGGCAATGGGGCGTAGAAATTTATCTTGTCCCACAAGAAAGGAAGGGAAAAGGGGATGAGAGGGGAGGGGGGTAATAGAAGGGAGGGCTGACTGGGGAACAGGGCAACCAGAATTTAAGCCATCTTGGAGTTTGGGGGAGGGCAGAAATGGGGAGAAAATTTGTAATTCAAACTGTTGTGAAAATCAATGCTGAAAACCAAATATGTTAAATAAATAAATTGCATTTAAATTGCAAAAAAAAAAAAAAAGAATAATTGGACTACATGAAAGTTCTGATCAAAACAAAAATCTTGATACAATAATACAGGAAATAAAGAAAGTTGTCCTGAAGCATCAGAACAAGGGGGAAAGTACAAAATGGAAAAAATCCACCAATCACCAACTGAAAGAGATCTGAAGAGAAAAACTCACAGGAAGATTATAGTTAAATTCTGAAACCCCCAGATCAAGGACAAAATATTACAAGCAACAAGAAGAAAACAATTTACATATGATGGTACCACAGTTAGAATCACACCAGAACTAGTTTCAGCAACACCAAAAGCTCACAGGTCTTGGGACACTAAATATTGAAGAGCAAAATTATTGGACCTCTGTAACAGCAATTCCAATTTCAGCTACTGTGCCAGTGTGAAGCCAATAACACCATCACACAGGAGGGCTGCTATCATAGGTTATTTCATCTGCTTTCCTAAGGAAAGCAACTTTAAGGGTTTTAACAATATTGCTTTAATTAAACATACATATATCATTCACTTAGTTGAGAGGGAAAAGCCATCACCTTGAACATCAGAGAGAATACAAACAGAAAATACAAACAGATCAATAGACAGGCTTCTATCTGTCTGATTAAGACATTACATACATAGTTACCAGAAAGAGAAGCACCAATGTCTGAGTTTTTCAAAGCTGGGGGACTCCTTAATGGCTACCCAGAGTCTCCACACCAACACTCTTCCAATGAATGAGCCTCAAACAAAATGCTAACCTCAGAGTACATATACACTTCTTCAGGGTCAGAGCACTTCACACCTCTTGAGGGTTTCATGCCTCATATAACCTAACAAGCAAAAGGGTGTGGGACTTCCTACAAACAAAGTCAAGATTCAGTCAAAAGCACTTGATTACCTTAGTGTTGAGAAACACTACAAAATCAAAGACAACAAAAAGTCCCTCTTTGCTTGCCATTACAACTTCTGGCTGAAAATATCATACCCAGCAAAGCTAAGCATAATTCTGAATTTTAAAAAAATGGACATTTGATCAATTGTCAGACTTTCAGGACTCTGGTAAAAAAACTGAACTCAATAGAAGATTTGACATACAAGAGGCAAGAGAAATATAAGGCACATACCAATTATAAGGGACTCATTGAGAACGGAATGTTTACCTCTTATGTAGAGAAAATGTAAAACCTATCTAAGATTGTTACTAGTAATTAATCTATGTCTAAGACCGTCACTAGTAATTAGGTAGCTTTTAAGAAAGATTGGGATAGACCTGAGTATGATATGACTTCAAAAAGTAAAACTGTTCAAGAGCAGCTAAAAGTGTAATTATCTTATAAAAATGAGGTGCAAGAGAAAGCACTAATACAGAGGAATTAGATGGGGGAGAGGGACTGTTAGTTTTGGACACCTACTTTCATTGGGAAAGGGTTTAAGAGGGGAAAATACAAATATATCAAGAAAAGAGTTTAAAATTGTCCAAATTTAGAAAGAAATAGAATTCTAATAGGATAAGAAGGGGGAGAGGATAAAGGAGGGATCTTAAGAAGCGAGGGTGAGAGAGTAGGTTAAAAGGGGGCATAGAAGAGTCTTTAGATTTAGGGGAATGGGAGGATAAGGGAGGGATTGCTGGAGTGAGGGTAGGTTAAGTAATAGAAGGTCAAGATAGCTGGTAGAAGTAAAATAGAGAAGTTAGAAGAGATGGGGAAAAAAGAGATATGCAGAAACAAAAAACAAGATTGGGAATAGAATCTCTTAGGGAAAGTATATGTTTATATATGTATGTATGTCTATATATGTATGTTTATACATGTTTATGTGTATGTATATATTAATACCTATATATAAATATATCCATGTTCAATTATAGTCTTGGGGTAGTGGGTAGGGGGGAGGAAAGGGGAAAAAAGAACAAAGTAAAAAGTGTACAGCAGAGAACCAAAAAAAAATTCAAGAAAGCCAAGAAAAGATGGACAGCTTTTAACATAATGTACGGTAGAGGGATGTGAGGGTGAGGGGAGGCTACACTGTAGCACCTCGTACTCTGGTCATTGGAGGATGCCTGTTTTTCAAGGGATATCCTGAAGCATGTGGAAGGGACCCAGAAGAGCTAGCTGCCTGTTTGCATGGGCACCTGTAGAGTTAGTGTCTATCTGTTTGCCCAGGGCTATGCTGAAGCACATGGAGGTCTGGTTCTGGTGGTTCTCTGTTTATCCAGAGCTGTTCTGGAACTGGGGTCTGCCCATTCTCCTGTTTATATTGAGGTATGTGAGGAGTCCTGGTGTTGGCCTGTTCTACCACATTGGGGCTCAGGATCTCCCACTGGTTTGCTGAAGTGGAGTTTTCTGCTAGCTTGTCCTGGATTATGTTTCCCTTTTATCTGAATGAGACAGAAGTTTCTTGCTAGTCTTCCAAGTTTCTAGTGCTAAGAGATTGTTTCATCCCACTTTTTCCTCATTCTGTTGCTCCAGAATTTGTTTTAGGGTGTTATTTTATGCTCCTTTAGACATGAATATAGGACAGTTACAGCAATTTACTTAGTCTGGCACCTTGGCTTCCAGAAGTAAGCCTGTAATTTAAAAAAAAAATAGAAGAAAAATTCATAAAAGAAATGGGAGTGATGCAAGAGAATTATGGGACAAAAAGAGTCAACAGCTTGGAAAAAATAAACAACTACTTAAAAAGTAGAATTGGCCAAATGGAAAAAAATGATACAAAAATCTACTGAAGAAAACACTTCCTTAAAATGTACAATTCCCCAAATGGAAAAGGAAGTACAAAAACTAACTAAGGAAAACTCCTCAAGAGTTAGAATTGGGCAAGTGGAAGCTAATGACTCTATGAGATATCAAGAATCAATCGAAAAATTCAAAAGAATGAAAAAAGAGAAAAAAATGTGAAATACAACATTGAGAAATCAAACAAACAAACCGAAAAACCCAACTGACCTGGAAAATAGATCCTGGAGAGAAGATGTCATAATCACTGGCCTACCTGAAAGCCATAATTAAAAAGAGGACCTGGACAGCATCTTTCAAGAAATTATCAAGGAAAACTTCCCTGATATCCCAGAATTAGAATGGAAAGTAGGCATTGAAGGAATCCCCCAGTCACCTCAGGAAAGAGATCCCAAAATAAAAACTTCAAGGAAAATTAGAGTCAAATTACATTACAGACTTATCAGTTCAAGAAGAAAAGTACTGCAGGTGACCAGAAAGAAACAATTCAACTATGGGTGAGCCACAATCGAGGTCACAGAGAAATTAGCAGCTTCAACAGTAAAGAATCAGAGGTCATGGAACATGACATTCCAGAAGGCAAAAGACCTAGGACTACAACTGAGAACCATTTACCTGTTGAAATTAAGCATAATGCTTCATGGGAAAAATGCAATAGAAGTATTCCAAGCCTTCACATGGAGAAGACCAGAACTGAATTTAAATACATACATACATATATATATATATATATATACATATATATATATATATATACACACATATATATAATATCAAGATTCAAGATAAGTATAAACATATAAAAAGGGAAAAGGAAACATAAGGAATTCAATGGAGATTAACTGTTTCCATCTCTACATCAGAAAATCATGGCAATAATTCTTAAAAATTGTATCACTAATAGTAGAGGTAGATGGAATATACATAGACAGGGTATGGTATAAGATGAAGGAGTGTCATAAAATAATAATGGAAGACATAGAGGAGAACACTGAGTACACAAGGGAGAGACAGGTAGAAGGAAGGAAGTTATTTCACATGAAGGAGAGTGAAAAACTTATTACAGAGGAGGGGAAAATTGGAGGGTGAGCAATGGATATCACTTGAACCTCACTGTCATCAGTACTGGCTCAAAGAGGGAATAATATACATAGTCAGTTGAATATGGAAATCCATCTTATCCAACAGGAATGTAGGAGGGGAAGAGATTAAGTGAAAGTCTGGGGGAGGCATGGGAATGATAGAAGAGAGGGCAGACCAGAGGAGGCAGTAGACAGAAGCAAAACACTCTGAAGTAGGGAAAGGGTGAAAACAGAGAGAGGACAAATAGGAGGAAAAATGGAGTGGGGGAAAATACATAGTTAGTAACCATAACTGTGAATGTGAATGGGATGAACTCTCTCATTAAACTGAAGCAGATAGCAAAGTGGATCTAATACTAGATTCCTATAATATGTTGTTCCCAAGAAACATACTGGAAGCAGAGAGACACACAGAGAGTAAATGTAAGGGGCTAGAGTAGAATCTATTATGCTTCAGTTAAAGTAAAAAAAAAGGCAGGGGTAGCAATTAGGATCTCAAACAAAGTAAACACGAAAATAGACTTAATTGAAAGAGATGATGTCCTTCTAAAAGGTATCATAGACAATGAAGTAATATCAATACTAAACATATATGAGCCAAGTAGTACAGCATCCAAATTCTTAAAGGAGAAGTAAAGTGAGTTACTGATACATGACCAAATGAGAGATAGAAAGCATTAAAAAATGTAAAATAGTTTTAATTATATTAAATTAAAATGCCTTTGTGCATGTGCACATGCATGTACACAGACACAGACACACACAAGCAACACACACACACACACACACACACACACACACACACACACACACACAATGCAACCAAGATTAGAAGGAAAGCAGAAAGCTGAGAAACAATCTCTACAGCAAGTGTTTCTGATGATGGCCTCATTTCTCAAATATATAGAGCACCGAGTCAAATTCATAAGAATGCAAGCTATTCCCTAATTGGTAAAGGGTTGAAGAATATGAATAGGCAGTTTTCAGATGAAGAAATCAAAGCATTCTTTATGCATATGAATAATTGTTCTAAATCACTTTTGATTAGAATAACGCAAATTAAAACAGCTCTTGAGGAACTACCTCACACCTATCAGATTGGCCAATATGATAAAAAAAAAAAAGGAAAATGATAAATGTTGGAGAGGATGTGGGAAAATTAGGACACTGATTCCCCATTCTGAACTGATCTAACCATTCTGGAGAGCAATTTGGAACTATGCCCAAAGGACAACCAAACTGTCCACACCCTTTGTTGCAGCAACAACACTACTAAGTCTGTATCCCAAAGAGATCATAAAAAATGGAAAAAAGACCTACATGTGCAAAAATATTTATGGCATTCCTTTTCATGGTTACAAAATAGTAGAAATTGAGGGGATGTCCATCAACTGGGGAATGGCTGAAAAAGCTGTGGTACATGAATATAATAGAATATTATTATTCAATAAGAAAGCATGACTAGGAAGATGGCAGAAAATCCAGGAAACACTTGTACAAACTTATATAAAGTGAAATAAGCAGAACCAGGAAAACATTGTACGTACTATGAGCAACATTGTGTGATAATCAACTATGAATAACTTGGCTTTTTTCGAAAACACAATGATCCAAGACAAATACAAAGGACTCAAAAAGGAAAATGCTCTCCACCTCCAAATAAAGTACTAATGGATTCTAAATGCAGTTGGGAGCTTTTTTCAACTTATTTTATTCATTTTCCATTTGTGGAAGAGAGAAGGGGAAGTGGGAATGAGAAAAATTTAGAACTCAAAATATTGAAAACATGAATGCTAAAACTTGTCTGGACATGTAATTGGAAAAATAAAATACTATTAAAAATAAAACTACAGGCTTGCAATAAGCATTTCCATATAAAAGGAAAAAGTGGTTAATTAGTAGAAACTTTATATTTACACAACTTATTTTAAATACATATGATCATTTATTTAGTGTATTTATTTAGAATAAATTAAAATCTTGTAAATAATTTAATAACTTCCAAAATTCTAGGATATAAAAAAATTCAATGCATAGAGGAATCCCATTCAACACAATTACTGAAATATGTACAATACTGGGAATCTGGCTACTGAAACCCAAAAAGGAACTAAAGGAATAAACTTATGCAATAATTTGAATGTATGTGAAACCAGGCCTAAATAATTGGAGAAATATCAATTGTTCATGGCAGGCCAAGCCAATATAATGAAAATAACAATTATCTAAATTATTTAATTATCTACTATTATTCCTATCAAATAACCAAAAGTGTACTTCCTATAGACCAAAATAGATCATAATAAAAATTTTCTAGAGGAAGTGAAGGCAAAGAATGTCAAGAGAGATGATGGAAAAAAATAAACCTCTGATGGAAGGGAGCCAAATAGTACTAGATCTCATACTATAAAACAAGAAGTAATCAAAATGATTCTGTGCTGGTTAAAAAATTGAGATCATGGTCAGTGGAAAATGTAAGTTATATAACAGAAAGAACCAAACAAATCCTACAGATCAAGGGTTCAATAAACAAACAGAACCCAAATAGGATAACAACTTGCTATTGGATCAAAAAAACTGGGAAAATTTCATAGCAGTATGGAAGAAATTTGGTTTAGACCAACACATAATAGTACAAACCAAAATTATCTCCAAATGAATACATGACTTAAATATAAAAGGTCATACCATAAGCAAATTAGAGAAGCAAACTTTAGAATCTATATGTAAAAGACTTAAGAGTAAGAGATGGATAGAGAGGTTGACAAAAGATAATATGGATAATTTTCATTTCCAAAAATGTCTCTGAATTTACTTCATATTTTCTTATAGTCTAATTATTTCCATTATATCCATATAATATTTATTCAACCAATGACCAATCAGTGAGCATATGTGTGTGTGCATGTGTATGATTCTTCCAACTCTTACCTTTAGTTAGTATTATATATGTTATGTTTATATCAAATTGATTTTTATGTGACTCAGGAAACATTGTGGGCATGATTATTTACAAATGTCCCATTTGTGCAATAGATGGTAATTCCTAAAAATAACAATCAAATATTTTGACCCAAAATATTCAACCTAACAGAAAAATAATAGGCTGTGTGTTTGTTTTGTAGGATGCTTTAACAAATTGTTTTATTTTAGATGGTTAAATTAGAATGTTAATGGGCAGAGCAGCAGACAGCAAGAAACATGGATAGAACATTTGTACGGTCACTTTCTGTGTGACTTTGGGAAAGGCATTTCACCTTTCTGATTCTTGGGTTTTTTTGCTTATAATTTTGAAACATAGCTTTGTCTTCAGGAAAAGACCTTTGATACTAGAAAATGCTATCTATCTATCTATCTATCTATCTGTCTGTCTGTGTCTATCTATCTATCTATCTATCTATCTATCTAATGTATTAGCTATTATTCCACATTGGATAAAAATGAAGAATTAAAGTCATTCCAAAAAAATCAAACAAACATATAAATATTTTTAGAAGAATATTTCAGACATAAATATGCATTCAGGGAGGGAAATAGGTGAAATTCCCACTGACCTAAATTCTCTTCTTCACTTCATGCAGAAAGAAGAGTTATTTGTTTTTAACCAGAACTGTGATTTCATTAGTAGTCAAATTCTCAATAAGTAATCCCTGTTGCCTGAGGCAAACCAACAATTCTTATTTTTTTTTGGTTTTAATTTAAATTTATTTATTTGACATATTTAGTTTTCAGCATTGATTTTCACAATAGTTTGAATTACAAATTTTCTCCCCATTTCTACCCTCCCCCACACTCCAAGATGGCATATATTCTGGTTGCCCTATTTCCCAGTCAGCCCTCCCCTCTATTACCCCCTCCCCCTCATCCCCTTTTCCCTTCCTTTCTTGTAGGGCAACATAAATTTCTATGCCCCATTGCCTGTGTATCTTATTTTTTAATTGCATGCAAAAACTTTTTTTTTTTTGTTTTTCAACATCTGATTTTAAACTTTTGAGCTCCAAATTCTCTCCCCTCTTCCCTTCCCACCCACCCTCCCTAAGAAGTCAAACAATTCAACCTAGGCCACATGTGTGTCATTATGTATAACTCTTCCACAATACTCATATTGTGAAAGACTAATTACATTTTGCTCCTTCCCAACCCATCCCGCTTTGTTGAATTTTCTCCCTTGACCCTGTCCCCTTTCCAAAGTGTTTGTTTTTGATTACCTCCACCCCCATCTGCCCTCCCCTCCATCATCCCCACCTTTTATTTTTTTTTATCTTCCTCCCTCTTCTTTCCTGTGGGGTAAGATACACAACTGAGTATATATGGTATTCCCTCCTCAGGCCAAATCTGATGAGTACAAGGTTCACTCATTCACCCCTCACCTGCCCTCTCCCCTCCTCCCACAGAACTGCTTCCTCTTGCCACCTTTATGTGAGATAATACACCCCATTCTATCTCTCCCTATCTCCCCCTCTCAGTATGTTGCTCTCTCATCCCTTAATTTCATTTTATTTCTTTTAGATATCTTCCCTTCATCTTAAACTCACCCTGTGTCACACATATATATACACATAGATATATACATGCATACACATTCACTTATATATATATACATAAACATATATATATATATATATATATATATATATATATATATGCATATTCCCTTCAGCTACCCTAATACTGAGGTCTCATGAATCATACACATCATCTTTCCATGTAGGAATGTAAACAAAACAGTTCAACGTCTTTAGTAAGTCCCTTGCAATTTCCGTTTCTTGATTACCTTTTCATGCTTCTCTTGATTCTTATGTTTGAAAGTCAAATTATCTATTCAGTTCTGGTCTTTTCACTGAGAAAGCTTGAAGGTCCTCTATTTTATTGAAAATCCATATTTTGCCTTGGAGCATGATACTCAGATTTCCTGGGTGGGTGATTCGAGGTTTTAATCCTAGCTCCATTGACCTCCGGAATATCGCATTCCAAGCCCTTCGATCTCTTAATGTAGAAGCTGCCAGATCTTGGGTTATTCTGATTGGGTTTCCACAATACTCAAATTGTTTCTTTCTGGCTGCTTGCAGTATTTTCTCCTTGACCTGGGAGCTCTGGAATTTGGCGACAATATTCCTAGGAGATTTCTTTTTTGGATCTATTTGAGGAGGCGATCGATGGATTCTTTCAATTTCTATTTTGCCCTGTGGCTCTAGAATATCAGGGCAGTTCTCCTTCATAATTTCTTGAAAGATGATATCTAGGCTCTTTTTTTGATCATGGCTTTCAGGTAGTCCAATTATTTTTAAATTATCTCTCCTGGATCTATTTTCCAGGTCAGTGGTTTTTCCAAGGAGATATTTCACATTGTCTTCCATTTTTTCATTCCTTTGGTTCTGTTTTATAATATCCTGATTTCTCATAAAGTCACTAGCTTCCACTTTCTCCAATCTAATTTTTAAAGTAGTATTTTCTTCAGTGGTCTTTTGGACCTCCTTTTCCATTTGGCTAATTCTGCCTTTCAAGGCATTCTTCTCCTCATTGGCTTTTTGGAGCTCTTTTGCCATTTGAGTTAATCTATTTTTTAAGGTGTTGTTTTCTTCGGTGTATTTTTCAGCATTTTTTTGGGTCTCCTTTAGCAAGTCATTGACTTGTTTTTCATGGTTTTCTCGCATCCTTCTCATTTCTCTTCCCAATTTTTCCTCTACTTCTCTAACTTGCTTTTCCAAATCCTTTTTGAGCTCTTCCATGGCCTGGGACCAGTTCATGTTTTTCTTGGAGGTTTCTGTTGTAGGCTCTTTGACTTTATTAATTTCTTCTGTCTGTATGTTTTGGTCTTCTTTGTCAGCAAAGAAAGAATGCAGAGTCTGAGACTGAATCTCGGTGCGTTTTCGCTGCCTGGCCATAATCCCAGCCAACTAACTTGACCTTCGAGTTTTTCAGTTGGGTATGATTGCTTGTAGACTACAGAGTTCTATGTTCCATGTTTGGGGGGGAGGTGCCAGCTCTGCCACACCAGCACTGCTTCTTCCCCAAGAACCCCCAACCCGAACTGGGCTCAGATCTTCGGCAGGCTGTGCACCCCTGCTCTGATCCGCCACTTAATTCCTCCCACCAGGTGGGCCTGGAGCTGGAAGCAGCAGCAGCCGTAGCTGCCCCACCTCCGGTGCCCCCGGGGCTGGAAGCCGAACCACGAACTCCTTCCACTCCTGCAGCTTTTCCCACTAACCTTCTCTGCAGTCTTTGGTGTTTGTGGGTTGAGAAGTCTCGTAACTGCCGCAGCTCACTGATCCAGGGCGCTAGGGCATGCTCTGCCCGGTTGCTGGTCTTGTTGGTCCATGCCACTCAGGCTGGGCTCTGCTCCACTCCGTTCCCAGCTCCCAGCTCCATGTGGAATAGACCTCACCCAGAGACCATCCAGGCTGTCCTGGGCTGAAGCCCTGCTTCCCTCTGCTGTTCTGTGGGTTCTGCCATTCTAGAATTGGTTCAGAGCCATTTTTTATAGGTTTTTGGAGGGGCTGGGCAGGGAGCTCAGGCTGGTCCCTGCTTTCCAGCCGCCATCTTGGCTCCGCCCTCAAACCAACAATTCTTAACTATTACCTTTAATGTTACCTAGATCATGGAGAAATTAAGTGAGTAGCCTTGATTACAAAGCTGATTTTTACTGTAACCAAATAAAGGTATGACATAAGATATTTCTTTTGGATCCCAGTACTTCTTTGCACACATTTAAACAAAACATAATATTTATAACTAAATTCTTAATTCAAACATGCTAAAAGAGTTTGTAGCAATGATTTAATTAGTACTAGTTCACAGAAGTTATAACTTTAAATGATTCAGAATGAATAGAATTTATTATTTACAAAGCATTCAAGAAACTCATTGAAGCACTTTGACAAATGTATTTTTGATGACCCCTAAAAACTCCTCTTAAAATAAATCTTACTCATGTAAGTGACTGAATGGATGGCAACTGTATCAGTAGGCTTCTTTTACAGAGCCACTTAACAAAATTGATGTTAACAATTGTTAAAAACTTAATGTTGGCCAAGTTTCTTGGACCACTCTCTTTTGCTTTATTCATTCTGAATGTTGCTTTTTTAATGTCCTTTTTTAAGCACATTAAAGTAATTGTTGAACAGATTAGCATTTCTCTTAACAATATCATCTGTATTTTGAACTACTAGAAGTTAATAAGTATATTTTCTCCATATTTCATTAGAAAGACTGACAAAAATACCACAAGGTATTTGCATTTCACACTTAAATTTTCAAAAGGCTTTATAATTCATATTCTAGATATTCTGGTCAGCAAACCATTTAGCCTAAATATCCAACAGCATGGATTGCCTTCCTAAATCCATTAAGAACTAATGCTTGAGTGCATTTGCCCTTAGTGCCTTAGGCCAAAACAATACTGACAGGTATTCAGCCTCTCAGCCCACAAAGACAAACTTTGATGAGACTATTTAGAGGACTTCCAATCTCGTTCAATGAGTGAAGTAATATACATATATATACGTATATATGTATATTACTTATATACATACATATATATATGTATGTACATATATACATACATATATATGTATGTATGTACATATATACATACATATATATGTTATTACGTAGATGATTGTGGTGATTTTAATGGCAACTGATTTAAATAAACTTTAACCTTTAAAGGATTAATTTAAGGAGAATCTGAATGAAAGAAAAACTAAAAAATCTGTTTGGCTAATAAATTAGCTAGGACATTTGGTGAAACTTGATTGCTTATATAGGAAACAATTTGCTTTCAAAATACATCACACTATTTATTTCCCACATGAATAAATGGAGCATTTTCTCAGACAAATTCTCAGGACTATCTGTAAAATGTCAATAATAGGCACATCTCTTCTCTGCCTTCACTATCCTAGTTCCATTTAGACAAACACTATGGAGGAAAGATCTCACCTCTAGCACTGTGAAAATATGAGATGAGTTCTTTTTCAAAGCCAACATTTAAAAAAAATAGACTTTTATAGAACTGATGGACTCTGAATGCAGATAGAAGCATACTTTTTTCATTTTCTTTATTCTTTTTAGGTTTTTTCTTCCTTTTGATATGTTTCTTCTTTCACAACTCTAATATGGAAATATGCTCTACATGATAGGACATTATAACCTATATCAAATTGCCTACCATTTTAGGAAGAGAGAGGGGAAGACAGGGAGGGAGAAAAATTTGGAACTCAATATCTTGTTAAAAAAAATGAATGCTCAGGGTGGCTAAGTGATGCAGTTAGTAGAGCACTGGCCCTGGAATCAAGAGGACCTGACTTCAAATTTGACCTCAGACACTTGACACACTTACTAGCTGTGTGACCTTGGGCAAGTCACTTAACTCCAATTGCCCTGCCTTCTACCCTCCAAAAACAAAACGAATGCTAAAAAGTATCTTGACATATAATTTTGGGAAAATGTAGTAATTAAAAGTTTGAAAAGAAATAAAAAGATTTTTATTTCAGTCTTTTTTTATACTATCTAGATGGCCTCCCTGAATCTCTTATTTCTAATCCCCACACCGAATGCCATTCCTTATAAGATTTTTTTGTCCTAAAAAGAAAATTAAGAGGAAAAGAAAGTAATGCCGAAAAAATGTCAACATATCAAAAAAAGGGCTGACATTACATACCATGTTTAACATCTGTGGATCTCAATTTCTGGTGCCAAAAAGGGAGGAGATATCTTCTCATGTCTCTTCTCTTAGGTGAAGCTTGTTCTTACAATGTTACAGCATTCATTTTTAATTATTTTATGGTTAGAGTTCTGTCATTTATGATTTTTGCTGCCTAAAATCCCAGCTTGATTTTTTTTTCTAATTAAAGAGGCCATCCCTTGACTCACTTCTTAAAGAGGCCTATTCACTAAATAGATGTTACCTCACTCTAAGTGAGTTCATGAAAAGGCCTTAGCCTAAAAGTGTCAGGCTCTCCCATTGAATCCTGAGTAATCTCCAGTTATCCTGAGGAGTATCTGGTCACTGGATCCAGATAGCTTTGGAGGAGTAAGTGAGGCTAGTGACCCTGCATAGCCCTCCCTGACTCAAATCAAAGTCAACTGCAAGTTATATCATCACTTCCCTGATGTCATGGTCCTCTGAAAATGAAGGGCAAACAAACAACCTTTGCTGTCCGACAACTCCAGGAGAAATACCAGGAGCAGAACAGAGGTCTATACAAAACGTTTGCAGTTCTGACCAAGTCTTTTGATACCGTCAGTCATGAGGGCTTAAGAAAAATTATGTCAAAATTTGGTTGCCTGGAGAAATTCATTAGCATTGTACTTCAATTCCATGGTGGCATGCTTGCCCGGGTTCTAAATGATCAACAATGCTCTCATGTTTTCCCAGTCACCCATGGAGTGAAACAAGGCTCTGTATTTACTCCCACGCTTTTTAGCATGATGTTTTCAGCCATGCTGTTAAATGCTTTCAATGAGGATCAAAATCAGCTACCACACTGATGGTAAATTCTTCAGTTTGAAAAGGGTACAGGCCAAGACCAAAGTAGAAAGAGTGTTGGTGTATAATTTTCTGTTTGCAGATGACAGTGCACTCAATACAGCCTCCGAAGCTGAGATGCAACAAAGTATGCATCAGTTCTCTGCTGCTTGTGTTAATTTTGCCCTGACACTTAACTCCAAGAAAACACAGATTCTCCATCAGCCACCACCACACCATCCATAGGTGGAACCATGGGTTACAGCAAATGGAGAAGTTTTGAATGCCATGAATTAGTTCACTCACCTTGGTAATGTACTTTCCAGGAATGTACACATTAATAATGAGGTTAATGTACACATTGCCAGAGTTAGCTCAGTGTTTAGGAGGCTCCAAAGGAAAGTATGGGAGAGAAGAGGTATTGGACTGATTGCCAAACTCAAGGTCTATAGAGCTGTGGTGCTGACCTCGTTGTTGTATGCCTATAAAACCTAGATAGTCTATCAGCATCATGCTAGAAAGCTTAATTGCTTCCATTTGAATTTAATTAGGAAGATTCAAAAGATCACCTGACAGGATAAGATATCAAACACCAAGGACCTTTCTTGAACTAGACTGCCAAGCATTCAGACTCTGCTTCAAAGAGTGCAACTCTGATGGGCTGGCCACATTGTTCAAATGCAAAATGTATGCTTGGCAAAAGGAATATTTTATACAGAACTCATGCAGGGCAAGTGTTCACATGGTGGTCAGAGGAAGTGATACAAGGACACTCTCAAGATCTCTAGTATGAACTTTGGAATTGATGGTGTGACTGACATGGGAGACACTGACACAGGACAACTCAGCATGGTGTGCCCACATCAAAGAAGGTATTACGCTCTATGAGTGAACCAGGATTGAAATAGTTCAAAAGAAATGTCAGATGTGCAAATTTAGAGAATGTACCCCAATTGTTCACAAAGACTGTTTGTGCCCAACCTGTGTTAGAGTGCTCCAAACTTGTATTGGTCTGATCAGTCACAGTCAGACACACTGAAACTTGACTCTAGCAAAGTGATATCATTCAGGTTCTCTTCGAGAACAGATGTTTCAACAATACAGCTAGCAGCTGTTGTGGAGGTGAAAGACCAACACGAGCCCAACAACAAGAACACTGCCAAAGCCCAGGTTCTTTTGATCTGCTTTGCTAAGGAAAGCAATGTTAAGGGGTTGACAAGCTCACTTTAATCCAGAAAAAAAATACCATTCATTTAGTTCGGGGGGGAAAAGCCAGCACACTGAACTTCAGAGCAAAATACAAACAAATTACAAACATCAACAGAGAGACCTTGTCTAATTCAAATTGCAATTCATAGTTACCAGAGTTTAACAAAGTCCCAAGATCCAGTTTACAAGCTGGAGGGCTCTTAGCTACAGCTGCCCAGAGTCTCCACATCAGCATGCCACCAAGAGTGAGAGCCCTAAGCAAATGGCTCTGTCTTCCCTTTTTTATACAGTTTCAGACATTATCAAACATAATCTGAGAGACTAGAACTCAGGCTCCTACGATTGGCTCTGGAGTTAACACCTCCCCTTAGGACCCTGGGAGCTTCACACCCACATAACTTAGCACCTAGTAATTAGGGGTTTGGGGCAAACTTAGGAGCAAAGATCTAATCAGGCCTCCCTTAGTTAGCCCCACCTGGGGCCCCACCTTAATTATCAATTCAAACCCACATAGGTTTAGCACCTAAAAGGTTTTTGGGCCTGGGGCTTAGCACCTAGTAAGGCTCAAAGACACTTAATTAATCATTTTAAAACAGTAAGAAAGCCCCAACTTAATTAATATTACAACAGACAACAACCAACTACAGAGATAGTGGATATTATTTCCTTGGCTCTGCTTACTTCTCTTTAAATCAGTTTGTAGAAGATTTTTTTTCATTCACCTATGTATTTATTATGCTAGTCATTTCTTATAGTACAGCAATATTCCATCTGATCAATCATTAAGCACTTAGTAAATGCCTACTGCATGCCAAGAACTGGGCTATTTTCCATGAATACAAAGACACGCAACAAAGAGTTCCTGCTCTTGTGGAGAATAATATTACCAGCAGTCTACAGTTGAGGGCAACACTTTTTATCCAGTTTTTTTTTTTTTTTTCTGACATGAAAGTGCTAGTATCAGTATTTTGGTGTATCTGGAGATTTCACTGAGTTGGTGATTTCCTTGAGATATATGCCTAATAGTTAAATCTTTGTATGAAAGAGTATGGGTATTTGAGTAATTCTTTTTGCATAAATGCAACTTGTTTTCGAGAATAGTCTTGCTAATTCACATCTCTACCAATAATGCATTAGTTATTATGTTGTATTATTTATTACAAGGAAAGGAGTCTATTTGGGGCATGAGTAAATGGGCAATCATTGGGTTGCACAAAAAAAAAGAAAAGAAAAAAGTGAAGACAGAAAATGGTCTCAATGAAACATTAATATTATTTCTGGCATAAATGAGGGGGCAGTGATTATATAGAACAAACCACTGACACAGAATTAAACCAGTTTCAATAAGGAGAAAAAGAAAAGGAGAGGGACCCCTAGAACTTTCCAGTATGTTTCAATTTAATTTCATTATAACAGCTAATCTGTGGTGATTTTTCTACTCTCAATTCACCTGGATTTGTTGAAAGAATTATTTTATTTTGGCAATATGTTTAAATGAACAAAAGTACAGCAATCAATCTGTGGCTGCATAAATTTTTATGGAATTATTTGAATTAGTTAATGAACTTTATTTTTTTTTCCTGGCAAGATGGATTTTTCTAATTCATCTGAAGAAACCTGTCTTCTGGGAACAGTAATAGAACAAAAAAGTCAATATAATTTTCAGAACAACTAATAATTTTGTAATTAATGACTTTGAAGAATTAACCATTTTGTTTTAAATTATTAACAAATTTTTTATTGGTATGAGTGTAACTACTTTAGCTTGAAGTAACACTCTTCTAATTTAATTCATAGAAACATACAAGTCAGCCTTGAATCTTGCATCTGCTATTTCAAATGGGGCTGTGGGATGTGAGAGATGTTTATTCAATGGTGTGCTAGTAATTTCATCACCGGACTCTTTAAAAAAGACATATTATAACATTTAATTTGCATCATTACCTCTTATCTATCACTTTCTTAAGGCTAGTCAATCAACAAAACAATGAATTAAACCCAGAAGTGTAGTTTGCCAATTACAGAGGTAAAAATGCTCACATTGACTTTTAAAATCAGCCTTCCTGATACAGTATGAGCTGAATCAAATATACCTTAATTTGTAGACAACTGATATGGTCATGAATTATTCTGTGAAACAATTTACTCTGTGTCTAAAGGAAACATAAACAGTAGTTCAAAGTTACAGATATATGGGGCCACATGAGTTCACCACATAGGTGTGTTCAAGTCATTCTTCCCTTAAATGCTCAGCTTTTACATAATCTCATGGACATAGCTTTGCATAGGTATTTCCAGAAATATAATGTTTAGACAAGAAAACACCCCTGTCTTCATGTCATTAAGAGTCTAGTGGAGGAAGAGGGAGAATATTATGACACAAATGAATATAATTATGTTTCATCATATAACATGATAAATACATGCAATGGGTATATTTTACTCTCTCCCCTTAGTTCCTGAACCCAAGAAGTAATTATTTGCAGAAGTCACATGTGATTATTTCCCCCCATGGAATCATGTTCCTACTTCAACCAAATGGGCTGGTATCAGGAATAAATTTTCTAATGGAAGAGATAAATTGCTGGCACTTGAAGGTTTGCAGTAGGAAGTTAGGTTGGACTTATATTTTAAGTTGTAAATTGTTCACACCAGTAACCTTATAATAGTAAATTATATTGTCTACACTGCTTACACTAGTGCATCTACACACTTACTGACAAAGAAGATAGAGACACGTAGCCAGAGGAAGACAACAAGGTCAAGGCTCCTATATCCAAAGCCTCCCAGAAAAATATGAAATGGTCTCAGGCCATGGAAGAGCTCAAAAAGGATTTTGAAAATCAAGTAAGAGATGTAGAGGAAAAATTGGGAGGAGAAATGAGAGTGATGCAAGAAGATCATGAAAAATGAGTCAACAGCTTGCTAAAAGAGACCCAAAAAATGCTGAAGAAAATAATGTTTAGAAATAAACTAACCCAAAAGGCAAAAGTGGTCCAAAAAGTCAATGAGGAGAAAAATGCCTTAAAAAGCAGAGTTGGCCAAATGGAAAAGGAGGTTCAAAAGCAGACAGATGAAAATAATTCCTTAAAAATTAGAATGGAGCAAATGGAAGATAACGACTTTATGGGAAATCACGAAAATATGAAACAAAAGCAAAAAAATGAAAAAAATAGAAGACAATGTGAAATATCTCATTGGAAAAACAACTGACCTGGAAAATAGACTCAGAGGAGCTAATTTAATAATTATTAGCCTACTTGAAAACCATGAATTTTTTAAAAAAAAACAAAAGCCTAGACATCATCTCACAAGAAATTATCAAGGAAATCTTTGCTGATATTCTAGAATCAGAAGGTAAAATAGAAATGAAAACAATCCACCAATCACCTCCTGAAAGAAATCCCAAAAGGAAAACACCTAGGAATTTTGTAGCCAAATTACAGAATCCCCAGGTCAAGGAGAAAATATTGCAAGCAGCCGGAAAGAAACAATTCAAGCATTATGGAAAGAAAATCAGGACAAAACAAGATTTAGCAGCTTCTATACTAAGGGATCAAAGGCTTGGAATATGATATTCCAGAGGTCAAAGGAGATAGGATTACTATCAATAATCACCCACTCAGCAAAACTGAGTATATTATTTCAGGGCCAAAAATGGACTTTCAATGAAATATATCACTTCCAAGCATTGTTGTTGAAAAGACCAGAGCTTAGCAGAAAATTTGACTTTCAAATACAAGAACCAAGAGAAACATGAAAAGATAAACAGGAAAGAGAAGCCATAAGGGACTTTTTAAAATTGAACTGTTTACATTCCTAGATGGAAAGATGATATTTGTAACTCAAGAGACCTTTCTCATTACTAGGGTAATTAGAGGGAATATATATATATATATATATATATATATATATATATATATATATATATATATATATATATATATATATATGATATACATAGATTAGATAATAGAATATATATATATTATAAAATAGAAGGGGTGGCAAATTGAGGGAAGGGGTAATCAGAAGCAAAGAGTTTTGTAGAGGGATAGATCAAAGGACAGAATAAAGTAAATGGAGGGTGGGACAGGATGGACAGTAATATAGTTAGTATCTCACAACATGACTGTAATGAAAGTGTTTTGTATGACTACACACGCATAACCTATATTGAATTGCTTCCATTCTCAATGAGGGTGGATGGGGAGGTAGAAAGAGAGAGAATGTGGAACTCAAGGCTTCAAAAATGAATGTTGAAAATTGTTTTTACATGCAACTGGGAAATAAGATATACAAACAACAGCATAGAAATCTATCTTGCCCTACAGCAAAATAGAAAGGAAGGAGACAAGAGAAGGGGGGATGATAGAAGGGAGGAGAGATGGGAGGAAGAGGTAATCAAAATGCACACTGTTCTGGGGTAGGGGAGGGGAAAGATGGGGAAAAATTTGGAATTCAGAATCTTGTGAAAGTGAATGGTGAAAACTGAAAATAAATCAATTTATATTCAAAAAAAAATTATAGTTAGGGAAGTGGAGCCAAGATGGCAGAGTAAAGGCAGGGAGTCTCCTGAGTTTTACCTCAAACCCACCAAAATATCTTTAAATAATGATTGTAAACAAATTCTAGAGCAGCAGAACTCACAAAAAGATGGGGTACAACAATTTTCCAACCCAAGACAACTTAGAAGGTTGGCAGGAAAGGTCTGTTGTACCAGGGTGAGAAAGGAACCCAGTCCAGAACAGGCCACACTAGCACAGAACAGGTCCCATGAAATCCAGCACAGGCTTTGGGGTGACTGAGTCATTGGTATTGGTGGTGTTTTCCACACCTCTCAGCCCATAAACACCAAAGGCAACCTAGAAGGTCAGCAGTAAAGGTCTGTTTCACCTGGTTGAGAGTGAAGCAAAGCACAGCACAGGTCATACCAGCATAGCCTTATTCCCAACAAACCAGGAGCAGGCCTTGGGAGCCACTGAATCAGCAGCAACAGCAGATTCTGGAGCTCTTAGCTCACAGACAGTAAGGGGGTCAAACAACTGGTCAGAAGGAGATGACTGGGGCATATTTGCTAGCATTGAGTCAGGACTCTGTTGCTTTGCCATACTCAGATCTAGGTTGCAGTCCTGTGTTGAAGTCCCAAGGTGGGGAGGAGCACTAACACAGAAGAACTTGGGAGCCACACTGGAGCAGGGACCCTTGTTACAACCTCAGGGCAGAAAAGAGTGCTTGTGGTCACTTGCAGACCAGAGCACAGGCCAGGAAGGTAGTAAATAACTCTCCTTAGATCATACCACCTTGAAGAACTGAAAACACACAGGTCCCTAGAAGAATCTCTGAAAACACCTGCACAAAACCATTGGGGTTGAGACAGTGTGCCCTCCACACAGGAAGCAGAGCCATACTTTAACAAAGATTCAAAGTTGAGTAATAGTCTGAGGCTATGAGGATGTGATGGGAAAAAAATGACCACAGAAAGTTACTGTGGTGACAAGGAATAAAAAACACACACTCAGAAGACAACCAAGTCAAAGCTCCTACATCCAAACCCCCCAAGAAAATAAATGAATTGGTTTTGGGTGATGGAAGAACTCAAAAAGAATTTAGAATATCAAGTAAGAGAGGCAGAGTCAAAATAGGGAAGAGAAATGAGAGTAATGCAAGAAAATCATGAAAAAGGAATCAACAACTTGGTAAAGGAGATACAAAAATTTACTGAAGAAAATGACACCTTAAAAAACAGAGTAGGCCAAATAGTAAAAGATGACCAAAACTTCACTAAAGAAAACATCTCCTTAAAAAGTAGAATTAGCCAAATGGAAAAGGAGGTACAAAAGCTCAATGAAGAAAATAATTCCTGAAAATTAGAATTGTCCTAGTGGAGGCTGAAGACTTTGTGGGAAATCAAGAAATAATAAAAGAAAACCAAGAGAGTAAAAAAAGAAGATGATGTAAAATATGTCATTGGACAAACAACTAACTTAGATCCAGGAGGGATAATTTAAAAAATTATTGGACTACCTGAAAGCCATGATCAAAAAAAGAGCCTGAACATCATCTTTCAAGGAATTATTAAGAAAATTTCTCTGATATTCTAGAACCAGAAGATAAAATAGAAATGGAAAGAATCCACCAAATACCTCCTGAAAGAGATCCCAAAATGAAATCTCTCAGGAATAATCTAGCCAAATTTCAGAGCTCCCAAGTCAATGAGAAAACATTGCAAGCTGTTAAAAAGAAACAATGAAAGTATCATGGAGCCACAGTTGGCTTAGCACAAGATTTAGTGACTCCTACCATAAAGGAACAGAGAGTTTGCAATATGATATCCCAAATGGTAAAGGAGCCAGGATTACAACCAAGAATCATCTACCCAGTAAAACTTAGCATAATCTTTCAGGGGAAAAAATGAAAATTCAATGCAACAGTGGACTTTCAAGCATTCTTAATATGGGGATTAGAGCTAAATGGAAAATTTGACTATCAAATAGAAGACTCAAGAGAACCATAAAAAGGTAAACAGAAAAAGGAAATCATAAGAGATTAATACATTCCTACATGGGAAAGATGATACTTGCAACTTATATAAACTTTCTAATTTTAGGGCAGTTATAAGGAGTATATATAGACAGAAGGGCTGAGTTGATTATGAATGGATGATATGTAAAAAAAAGCAATATTCAGGGGTGAGAGGAATATACTGGGAAAAAGGGAAAAGGAGAGGAAGAATGGAGTAAGTTATCTCACATAAAAGAGGCAAGAAAAAGATTTTACAGAAGACAAGAAGAGGGGGGAGGTGAAGAGAGAGTGAACTTTACTCTCATATGAATTAGCTCAAGGAGGGAATAACATATATGCTCAATTGGGTATAGAAATCTATCTTAGCCTGCAGGAAAGTAGGAGGGAAAGGAAAGAAAAGAAGGGGGTATAGAAGGGAAGGTAGATTGGGGCAGGGGGGAATCAGAAGCAAAACACATTTGAGGAGGAACAGGGTGAAAGGGGAGACAGAACAGAATAAATGTGGGGGTCTAGGATGGAGGGAAATGCAGTTAATTGCTGTAATCTCTTTGCTGGTATTTTATTTAATTTTTTTGCTCCAATATTCATTAGGAAAATTGGTCTAAAAGTTTCTTAGAGTTTGGTAGGACTCCACCAATTTTTTTTTTTCCAAAGAGTTTTAGTATTGGAATTGTTATTTAAATGTTTGGTAAAATAATTCACTTGTAAATCCATCTGGCTCCGGAGACTTTTTCTTAGGGACTTCATTGATGGCTTGTTTAATTTCTTTGTCTAAAATGATGTTATTTAATATTTTATTTTTGCTATTCTAGGCAATTCATATTTTTGTAACTATTTATCCGTTTCACTTAAATTATCAGATATATTGTCAGAGAATTGGATAGAATAGCTCCAAACAATTGATTTAATTTCCTCTTTATTGGTGGTAAATTCATCCTTTTTAATTTTGATACTGGTAATTTTGTTTCCTTGTTTCTTTTTTAAGTCAAACTGATTAAAGTTTATCAATGTTATAGCTTTTATTCATAAAACAGCTCTTACTCAAATTTATTATTTTAATAGTTTCTTTTTTACTTTGAATTTTATTACCCCTTTAATTTTGTGAATTGCTAATTTGGAATTTTGTTGGGGATTTTTAATTTGTTCCTTTCCTAGATTTTTTAGTTAGATGCCCAATTCATTGATCCTCATTTTCCTGCTTTGTCAGATTGGCCAATCTCATAGGTGTCATGTGGTACCTCAGACTTGTTTGAATTCGCATTTTTCAAATCAATAGTGTTTTAAAGCATTTTTTCGTAAGACTATAAGTAGTTTTAATTTCTTAATCCAAAAATTTCCTGTTCCTATCCTTTGACCATTTGCCAATTGGAGCATGACTTGTATTCTTATAAATTTGACCCAATTCTCTAAATATTTTAGAAATGAGATCTTCATCAGAGATATTGTCTGTAAAAATTGCTTTCTAGCTTTCTGTTTCCTGTCTAGTCCTTGGTTTCATTGACATTGGTTGTGCAAAACTTTTTCAATTTAAGGTAATCAAGTTATCCATTTTGCATTGCACAATGTGCTTTTTCTCTTCCAGACCTTCTATTGGTATGTGGTGTAAGTGTTGGTCTATGCCAAATTTCTACCATGTTATTTTCCAGTTTTCCCAGCAGTTTTTGAGAAAGAGTAAGTCTTTAACCCAGAAGCTAGACTCTTTGGATTTATCAAACAGTAGATTGCTATAGTCATTGACTACTGTGTCTTGTGTACCTAACCTATTCCAGTTATATGCCACCTTATTTCTTAGCCAGTGCCAAGTAGTTTCAATGATTGCTGCTTTATAATAGGGTTTTAGATATAGTACAGTTAGGCCACCTTCCTTTAGATTTTTTTTTCCATTAATTCCCTTGATATTCAGGGCTTTTTCTTTATTCCAAATGAGTTTTCTATTTTTATCTAGCTCTATAAAATACTTTTTGGTAGTTTGATTGGTATGGCACTGAATGAGCTAATTTATTTGGATAGAACTTATTTTTATTATATTAGATTGGACTATCAATGAGCAAGTAATATTTTTTCCAGTTATTATGATCTGACTTGATTTGTGTGAAAAATGTTTTTTAAGTTTGTTTATATAGTTACTGGGTTTGTCTTAATAGGTAGACTAACAAATATTTTATATTGTCTACAGTTACTTTAAATGGAATTCCTCTATCTCTTGCTTTTGGGCTTTGTTCATAATATATAGAAATGCCAATGATTTCTACAGGTTTATTTTATATCCTACAACTTTGCTAAAGTTGTTAACTATATCAAGTAATTTTTTAGTTGATTCTCTAAGATTCTCTAAGTATATGTTTCAACAATCCAGCTAGCAGCTGTTGTGGGGGTGAAAGCCCAACAACAAGAACACTACCAGCACAGGTTCTTTTGATCTGCTTAACTAAGGAAAGCTACATGAAGGGGTTGACAAGCTTACTTTAATTCAGCATACAAATATCATTCACTTAGTTCAGGGGGAAAAGACCAGCATAGTGAACTTCAGAGCAAAATACAAACAAAGTACAAACATCACCAGACAGAACTTGTCTGATTCAAATCCCAATACATAGTTACCAGAGTTTAACAAAGTCTCAGCATCCAGGTTACAAGCTGGAGGGCTCTTCGCTACAGCTGCCTGGAGTCTCTGTATCAACACCATCTCAAGTGAGAGCCCTGCGCAAATGGCTCTGTCCTCCCTTTTTAAAGGGTTTCAGACATCATGGAATGACCAGAACTTAGGCTGCTATGATTGGCTCTTGAGTTAGCTCCTCCCCTTAGGACCCTGGGAGGTTCACATCCACATAGGTTAGGTTAACACTTAATAGGGGTTAGAGCCTTGGGCATAGCACTAAGTAAGCACCTCCTCTTACCAACCCCACCTTGGGCCCCACCCAAGGTCACCAATCCACACCCACATAGTTTCCACACCTAATAGGGGCTTGGGCCAGGGACTTAGCACCTAGTAAGGCTCAATGAAATACACTGAATTACTCAAAGGAAACAAAGGCCAGCTAAGTGCTAAGAGCCTATTTTGCTTACCAACACAGTATACCATCATATTACCTTTAAAGAGTAATAGCTTTGGCTCTTCTTTGCCTGTTCTAATTACTTCCATTTCTTTTTCTTCTCTCATTGCTAAAGCTAACATTTCTAGTACAATATTTTATAAGAGTGGTGATAATGGACATCCTGTTTCATGCCTCCTCTTATTGGAAATGTTTCTAACTTATCCCCATTATATATAATGCTCACTAATGACTTTAGATAGATGCTATTGATAATTTTAAGGGAAATTTCACTTATTCCTAATGATCTCTATTGTTTCTAAATAGGATGCATGTTGAATTTTGTCAAAAACTTTTTCTGCATCTATTGAGATAATCATATGATTTCTGTTAGTTTTGTTATTGACGTGGTTCATTATGCTGATAGTTTTCTTATTACTTTTTTTTTATAAATTTCTTTATTTATTTTTAGTTTACCACACACGGTTCTACATAGTTTTGAGTTCCAGTTTTTCTCCCCTTCCTCCCCCCTCCCTCCCCAAGACGGCATGAAGTCTCATATAACTGTCATGTATAACTTTGCATTGAATTAATTTATGCACTAGTCAAGTCTTGGAGAAGAATTTTGACCAATGGAATGAATCATGAGAAAGTAGAAACAGAACCAAAAAAAAAAAAAAAACCAAAACCAAAAACAAAAGAGAAGCAGAAAAGGCGAGCATGTAGTGTGCCTCAGTCTGTATTCAAACTTCGCAGTTCTTTGTCTCGATGAAGATAGCATTCTCCATCGTGAGTCCCCTGGAGTTGTCCTTGTCCCTTAGGTTGCTGAGAAAAGCGCAGTATGTCAGGGTTGGTACTCACGGAATCCATATATCTGTGGCTGTGCACAACGTTCTCCTGGCTCTGCTCCGCTCACTCAGCATTATGTCGTGTAGGTTTTTCCAGGTTGTTATGAAGTCTGCATCATCCCCATTTCTTATGGCACAATAGTATTCCATCACCTTCATATACCACAGCTTGTTCAGCCATTCCCCAATTGATGGGCATCCCTTTGATTTCCAATTCTTGGCTACCACAAAGAGAGCCGCTATAAATATTCTTGTACGTATGGGTCCTTTTCCCGCTTGCGTGATTTCTTTGGGATACAACCCTAGAAGTGGTATTGCTGGGTCAAAGGGTATGAACATTTCTCTAGCCCTTTGGGCATAGTTCCAAACCGCCCTCCAAAATGGCTGGATCAGCTCACAACTCCACCAGCAATGTAACAATGTTCCAATTTCCCCACATCCTTTCTAGCATTTATCATTCTCCTGATTTGTTATTTTAGCCAATCTGACAGGAGAGATGTGGTATCTAAGAGTTGTTTTGATTTGCATTTCTCTAATCAGCAGCGATCCAGAGCATTTTTCCATATGCCTGTAGATAGCTTTAATTTCTTCCTCTGAAAACTGCCTGTTCATATCCTTTGACTATTTCTCAATTGGGGAATGGCTTGTATTCCTATATATTTGGCTCAGCTCCCTGTATATTTTAGAGATGAGGCCTTTATCAGAGATACTAGTTGCAAAGATTTTCTCCCAATTTTCTGCTTCCCTCCTAATTCTTGTTGCATAGGCTTTTTTTGTACAAAAACATTTCAATTTGACATAATCAAAATTATCCATTTTGCATTTTGTAATGCTCTCTATCTCTTGTTGGGTCAAAAATTCTTTACTTTTCCACAAATCTGATAAGTAAACTATTCCTTGCTTTCCCCAATTACTTAGAGTATCAACTTTTACTCCTAAATCATGAACCCATTTTGACTTTATTTTGGTATATGGTGTAAGATATTGGTCTATGCCCAGTTTTTGCCCTACCATTTTCCAATTTTCCCAACAGTTTTTGTGAAATAGTGAATTATTAGCCCAGAAACTGGCCTCTTTGAGTTTATCAAAGAGTAGATTGCTAAACTTGTTGATTTCACCTACTTGTGTACCTATCCTATTCCACTGATCCACACCCCTGTTTCTTAACCAGTACCAGGCAGTTTTGATGACTGCTGCTATGTAGTACAGTTTAATATCTGGTGTGGCTAAGCCACCATCCCTAGCATGTCTTTTCATTAATATCCTAGATACTCTAGACCTCTTGTTTTTCCAAATGAATTTTGTTATTATTTTGTCCAGCTCAGTAAAAAAATTTTTTGGTAGTTCGATTGGTATGGCACTGAATAGATAGATTAATTTAGGTAGAATTGTCATTTTTATTATATTAGCTCGGCCTAACCATGAGCAACTGATATTTCTCCATTTATTTAGATCTGATTTTATTTGCGTGAAAAGTGTTTCATAGTTATGTTCATATAGGCCCTGGGTTTGTCTTGGCAAATAGACTCCCAGATATTTTATAGTGCCTTCAGTAACTTTGAATGGAATTTCTCTTTCTATCTCTTGCTGTTGGGCTTTGTCAGTAATGTATAGGAATGCTGAGGATTGATGTGGGTTTATTTTATATCCTGCAACTTTGCTAAAGTTGTTTATTATTTCAAGTAGTTTTTTTACTTGATTCTCTAGGATTCTCTAGATAAATCATCATATCATCTGCAAAAAGTGATAATTTAGTTTCTTCTTTTCCTATTCTAATTCCTTCAATTTCTTTTTCTTCTCTTATTGCTACAGCTAATGTTTCTAGTACCAAATTGAATAATAGGGGTGATAATGGACATCCTTGTTTCACCCCTGATCTTATTGGGAATGCATCTAGTTTATCCCCATTACAAATAATGCTTGTTGATGGTTTTAAGTAGATGCTATTTATAATTTTGAGGAAGGTTCCCCTTATTCCTATGCTTTCTAGTGTTTTTAATAGGAATGGGTGTTGTACTTTGTCAAAGGCTTTTTCTGCGTCTATTGAGATGATCATATGGTTCCTGCTAGTTTTGTTGTTGATATGGTCAATTATGCTAATAGTTTTCCTAATATTGAACCAGCCTTACATTCCTGGAATAAATCCTACCTGGTCATAGTGTATTATTCTCGTAATGAGTTGCTGCAATCTTTTGGCTAATATTTTATTTAAAATTTTTGCATCAATATTCATTAGAGAAATTGGTCTATAATTTTCTTTCTCTGTTTTAACTCTACCTGGTTTGGGTATTATTACCATATTTGTGTCATAAAAAGAATTTGGTAGGACTCCTTCTTCACCTATTTTCCCAAATAGTCTACAAAGTATTGGAATTAGTTGTTCTTTAAATGTTTGATAGAATTCACATGTAAAACCATCTGGCCCTGGATATATTTTCCTAGGGAGTTCATTGATGGCATGCTCAATTTCTTTTTCTGATATGGGGTCATAAAGAAATTTCACTTCCTTCTCTGTTAGTCTGGGCAGTTTATGTTTTTGTAGATATTCATCCATATCTCTAAGGCTGTCAAATTTATGGGCATACAGTTGGGCAAAATAATTCCTAATTATTGTTTTGATTTCCTCTTCATTAGAGGTGACCTCACCCTTTTCAGTTTTGATACTGGTAATTTGATTTTCTTCTTTCTTTTTTTTTAATCAAATTGGCCAAAGGTTTGTCAATTTTATTGGTTTTTTCATAAAACCAGCTCTTTGTTTTATTTCTTAATTCAATAGTTTTCTTGGTTTCAATTTTATTAATCTCTCCTTTGGTTTTCAGTATTTCTAATTTGGTACTTAATTGGGGGTTTTCAATTTGCTCTTTTTCTAGCTTTTTCAGCTGTATGCCCAGATCATTGATCTCCTCTTTCCCTATTTTATTCATGTAGGCATTTAGAGATATAAAACTTCCCCTAAGAACTGCTTTTGCTGCATCCCATAAGTTTTCGTATGTTGTTTCATTATTGTCATTCTCTTGAATGAAATTATTAATTGTTTCTCTGATTTGTTCTTTGGCCCACTCACTCTTTAGAATTAAATTATTTAGTTTCCAATTAGTTTTTAGCTTATTTTTCCATGGTACTTTATTAAAAATGATTCTTATTGCATCATGATCTGAAAAGGATGCATTGACTACTTCTGCTTTTCTGCACTGGATTGTGAGTTTTTTATGCCCTAGTACATGGTCAGTTTTTGAGTATGTACCATGTACTTTTGAGAAGAAAGTATATTCCTTTTTATCCCCATTCAGTTTTCTCCAGAGGTCTATCATATGTGCCTTTTCTAAAATTCTGTTTACCTCCTTAACTTTTTTCTTATTTATTTTGAGGTTAGATTTATCAAGTTCAGAAAGGGGGTGGTTGAGGTCTCCCAATATTATAGTTTTGCTGTCTATTTCTTCCTGTAACTCCCTTAACCTCTCCTCTAAGAATCTGTATGCCTTACCACTTGGTGCATATATGTTAAGCAATGATATTGCTTCATTGTTTATGGTGCCTTTTAGCAGGATATAAAGTCCTTCCTTATCTCTTTTAATTGAATCTATCTTTACTTTTGCTTTGTCTGAGATTAGGATTGCTACACCTGCTTTTTTTACTTTAGCTGAGGCACAATATATTTTACTCCAGCCTTTTACCTTTACCCTATGCGTATCCCCCTGTTTCAAATGCGTTTCTTGTAAACAGCATATTGTAGGATTATGGTTTTTAATCCATTCTGCTATCTGCTTCTGTTTTGTGAGAATGTTCATCCCCTGCACGTTCAGGGTTATGATTTCTATCTGTGTCTTATTAATTCAATATTTTTCTTGGTTTCAATTTTATTAATCTCTCCTTTGATTTTCAGTGATTTCTGTTAGTTTTGTTATTGACATGGTTCATTATGCTGATAGTTTTCTTATTACTGAATCAGCCTTGCATTCCTGGTATAAATCTTACCTGTCCATAGTGTATGAGCGTCATGATAAGTTGCTATAATTTCTTTGCTAATATTTTATTTAAAATTTTTGCATCCACATTCATTAGGAAAATTAGTCTTCAATTTTCTTTCTTTTTTTTCATTCTTCCCAGTTTAGGCACAAGCACCATATTGTATCATAAAAAGAATTTAGTTGGATGCCTTCACATATTTTTCCAAAAATTTATATAGTTATGTAATGCCAATCACAGCAGCACATCTGAGGACTGGTGCTATGAATAATTTTAAGTGTCTAATATCACAGTATAATGAACTTTATTTATACAGACCTAAATAAACTAAAGGGCAACATTCATAACAATACTCCTAAGCAAAACATAGCACACACACACATATATGTGTGTGTATGTATGTATATATATATATATATATATATATATATACATATATATGTATATATATATGGCTATATAGATAGATAGATAGATAGATAGATATGGATATAGGTTGCGATAAGATCAATCTCCTTAATCAATATCAAGTGCCCAAGTAAAGTCCTCTTTTAAAAATTTATTTCTTTATACTTTTAGTTCACAACACTCAGTTCTACAAGTTTTGGAGTTCCTAATTTTCTCCCCTTTTCTCTCCTCCTGTCTCCACCTCCTAAGACAGCAGGTAATCTGATAAAGGTTCTACAGATACCTTCACATCAAACTTGTTTACACAATAATCAATTTGTTTTTTTTTAATCACTATTTATTTATTTAATATTTTTAGTTTTCAGCATTAATTTTCACAAGAGTTTGAATTACAAATTTTCTCCCCATTTCTACCCCCCCCACCCCAAGATGGCACATATTTTGATTCCGCCATACCCAGTCAACACTCCCCTCTGTCACCCCACTTGCCCCCATCCCCTTTTTACTTACTTTCTTGTAGGGCAAGATAGATTTTTATGCCCCATTACCTGTATGACATATTTCCTACTTGCATGCAAAAACTTTTTTTTGAACATCTGCTTTTAAAACTTTGAATTCCAAATTTTCTCCCTTCTTCTCTCCCCATCCACCATCCCTAAGAAGGCAAGCAATTCACCATAGGCAACATGTGTGTGTAAAACCCTTCCACAGTGTTCATGTTGTGAAAGACTAACTACATTTTGCTTCTTCCTATCCTATCTGCCTTTAACCAATTTTCTCCCTTGACCTTGTCCCTTTTCAAAAGTGTTTTCTTTTGATTACCTCCTCCCCCTATCTGCCCTCCCTTCTATCATCCCCTCTTTTTTTATCTCCTTTCTCCTTCTTTCCTGTAGGGTAAGATACCCAATTGATTGTGCGTGTTATTCCCTTCTCAGGTTAAATCTGATGAGAGAAAGATTCACTCATTCCTCCACACCTGCCCCCTCTTCCCTCCCAACAAAACTGCTTTTTCTTGCCACTTTTATGCAAGATAATTTACCCCATTCTATCTTTCCCTTTCTCCTTCTCCCAATATATTCCTCGCTCACCCCTCGAATTTATTTCATTTTTTAGATTTCATCCCTTCCTATTCAACTCATCCTGTGCCCTCTGTCTATATTCCTTTCAAATTCCCTAATGCTGAGAAAAGTCTCCTGAATTACACACATCATCTTTCCATGTAGGAATATAAACAAAACAGTTCAACTTTAGTAAGTCCCATATGAATTCTCTTTCTTGTTTACCTTTTCATGCTGTTCTTGATTCTTACATATGAAATTCAAAATTTTTATTCAGCTCTGATCTTTTCACTGAGAAAGCTTGAAAGCCCTCATTTTTTATTAAAAATCCATATGTGGCTTGGAGCATGACACTCAGTTTTGCTGGGTGGGGGATTCTTGAATTAATCTTAGCTCCATTGACCTCCAGAACATCATATTCCAAGCCCTTTGATTCCTTAATGTGAAAGCGGCTAGATCGTGTGTTATTCTGATTGTGTTTCCACGATATTCAAATTGTTCCTTTCTGGCTGCTTGCAGTATTTTCTCCTTTACCTGGAAACTCTGGAATTTGGTGACAATATTCCTAGGGGTTTTCTTTTTGGGATCTTTTTCAAGAGGCAATGGGTGGATTCTTTCAATTTCTATTTTACCCTCTGGCTCCAGAGTATCAGGGCAGTTCTCCTCGATAATTTCTTGAAAGATGATGTCTAGGCTCTTTTTTTGATCATGGTTTCAGGTAGTCCAATAATTTTTAAATTATCTCTCCTGGATCTATTCTCCAGGTCAGTGGTTTTCCCAATGATATATTTCACATTGTCTTCCATTTTTTCATTCCTTTGGTTCTGTTTTATAATATCTTGATTTCTCATGAAGTCACTAGCTTCTCCTTGCTCCAATCTAATGTTTAAGATAGTATTTTCTTCAGTGGTCTTTTGGACCTACTTTTCCCTTTGGCTAATTTTGTCTTTCAAGGTACTGTCCTCATTGGCTTTTGGAGCTCTTTTGCCATTTGGGTTAGTGTATTCTTTAAGGTGTTATTTTCTTCGATATTCTTCTGTGTCTCCTTTAGCAAGTCATTGACTTGTTTTTCATGATCTTCTCACATTACTCTCATTTCTCTTCCCCATTTTTCCTCTATTTCTCTAACTTGCTTTTCCAAATCCCTTTTGAGCTCTTCCATGGCCTGAGACCAGTTCATGTTTTACTTGGAGGCTTTTGATATAGGCTCTTTGACTTTGTTGACTTCTTCTGGCTGTATGTTTTGGTCTTCTTTGTCATCAAAGAAATATTCCAAAGTCTGAGTCTGCATCTGAGTCCATTTTCACTGCCTGGCTATGTTCCCAGCCAACCTACTTCACCCTTGAGTTTTTTCATCGGGGTATGACTGCTTGTAGAATAGAGAGTACTTTGTCCCCAGCTTGAGGGGCTGTGCTGTTGTTTTCAGAGCTATTTCTACACAGCAAGCTCTGCCACAACAGTGCTCCTCCTCCCCCAAGAACTGTCACCCTGTACCGTGACTCAGATCTTAAGTAGCTCTGCACTCCTGCTCTGATCCTCCACTGAATTCCTCCCACCAGGTGGCCTTGGGGGCTGGAAGCAACTGCATCTGTAGTTCTGTCCTCAGAGCTGCACCACCTGTGCTGCCCCTGAGTAGTGGCCAAACTGCAAACTCCTTTCAATCCTCACAGCTTTTCCCACTAAGCTTCTCTGTTGTATTTGGTGTTTGTGGGTTGAGAAGTCTGGCAACTGCCACAGCTCACTGATTCAGGGCACTAGGACTTATTCCACCTGGCTCCTGGTCTGGTTGTTCTGGTTGCAGCTCATGCTGGGGTCTGCTCTGCTATGCTCCCAGCTCCATGCAATAGACCTTACCCGGTGACCATCCAGGCTGTCCTGGGCTGGAGCCCTGCTTCCCTCTGCTATTGCATGGGTTCTGCAGTTCTAGAATTTGTTCAGAGCCACTTTTTATAGGTGTTTGGAGGGTCCTAGGGGAAAGCCATAGGCAAGTCCGTGCTTTCCAGCCACTATCTTCTTCTTCTTTCTTTTTTTTCAATAAAATTGGCCAAGGGTTTATCAATTTTATTGGTTTTTTTTTTCATAAAACCAGGTCTTAGTTTTATTTATTAGTTCAATAGTTTTTTTATTTCAATTTTATTAATCTCTCCTTTGATTTTCAGTATTTCTAATTTGGTATCTAACTGGGGATTTTCAATTTGTTTCTTTTCTAGTTTTTTTTTTTTTCAGTTTCATATCCATTTCACTCATCTCCTTTTTATCTATTTTATTCATGTAAGCATTTAGAGATATAAACCTTCCCCTAAGAACTGCTTTGGCTATGTCCCTTAAATCTTGGTATGTTGTCTCATTATTTTCATTCTCTTTAATGAAGTTATTAATTGTTTCTGGGGCCCACTCATTCTTTAGGTTTAGATTATTTAGTTTCCAATCAATTTTTAGTTTATCTTTCCATGGTCCATTATTACGAATGATTTTTATTGCATCGTGATCTGAGAAGGATGCATTGATTATCTGAGCTTTTCTGCACTGGATTGTGACATTTTTCGGCCCTAGTACATGGTCAGTTTTTGAGTATGTGCCATGTAACACTGAGAAAGAAAATATATTCCTTTTTATCCCTATTTGGTTTTCTCCAGAGATCTTTCATATCTGCCTTTTCTAAAATTCTATTCACCTCCTTAACTTCTTTCTTTCTTGTTTATTTTGAGGTTAGATTTATCAAGTTCAGAGAGGGGGAGGTTGAGGTACCCCACTAGTATAGCTTTGTTGTCTATTTCTTCCTGTAAGTCCCTTAACTTCTCCTCTAAGAATTTTGCATGATATACCACTTGGTCCATATATGTTAAATAATGATATTGCTTCATTGTCTATGAATTTGTCTTTTAGTAGGATGTAATTTCCTTACTTATCTCTTTTAATTAGAGCTATCTTTGTTTTTGCTGTGTCTGAGATTAGGATTCCTACTCCTGCATTTTTTTTTAATTTAGCTGAAGCACAGTATATTCTACTCCATCCTTTTACTTTTAACCTGTGTATATCCCCCCTTTTTCAAATATGTTTCTTGTTTCCGTGAGGACCAACCCTGACATACTGCGCTTCCTCAGCAACCTAAAGGAGCAAGGACAACTCCAGGGGACTCACGATGGAGAATGCTATCTTCATTCAGAGAAAGAACTGCGAAGCTTGAATACAGACTGAGGCACACTACATGCTTGCCTTTTCTGCTTCTCTTTTGTTTTTGTTTTTGGGTTTGTTTTTTGTTTTTGTTTTTGGTTCTGTTTCTTCTTTCTCATGATTCATTCCATTGGTCAAAATTCTTCTCCACAACTTGACTAGAGCATAAATTAATTCAATGTGAAGTTATACATGACAGTTATAAGAGACTTCATGCCGTCTTGGGGAGGGAGGGTGGAGGGAGGGGAGAAAAACTGGAACTCAAAACTATGTAGAACCGTGTGTGGTAAACTAAAAATAAATAAAGAAAAAAAAATGTGTCAAAAAAAAAAGAAAAAAAATTTGTTTCTTGTAGACAACATATTGTAGGATTATGGTTTTTGATCCATTTTTCTGTATACCTCCATTTTATGAGATAGTTCATTCCATTCAAATTCACAATTATGATTATAAGCTGTGTCTTTTTGTGTGCTTTTGACCACCGCCTTCCTCAACTTACACTCCCTCTTGACTTCCCTCCCTTATCATACTCTTTTCCCCTTGGTACTTCTTCCCTCCATTCTGACCACCCCCCCCCCTTTCCTTTCCCCTTTACCTGACTACTGCCTGTAGGACAAGTTTGATTTCTATACTTTTCAGAGTATGTTATTCTCTTCTTGAACGAATTCTTATGAGGGTATAGGTCATATACCACTCTATTCCCTCCCGTCTTTCCCTCTACTATAATCTGGTTTTGTGCCTCTTTATTTGATGTAATTTACCCTTTTCTGCTACCTCTTTACCTCTTCTCCCAGCTGCTACCTCTTTACCTCTTCTCCCAGAAATCTCCTTTTACATCTGTTAATTATGTTTTTATCCTTATATCAGTCATTTTATGCTGACACCCACAATCTATGTGTATCACTTTCAATTGTCATAACTGTACTATTCTCAAGATTGCCATAGACACACACATAAGTATATATAAATACATATACATATATATGTATATATATAAATATGTAAATCAATATAATGCTCTATAAGGTTGTAAACAATTTGCCCTTATTGCTTAACAAAGTTTGTGGGGTTTTTCCCCCTGTTTACCTTTTTATGTCTCTCCAGAGTTTTATATTTTAAGATCAAATTTTCCACTGAGTTCTGGCCTTTTAATCATGAAAGTCTGGAATTCCCTTATTTTGTTGAATGTCCATCTCCTTGCCTCTAAAATTATGTTCAATTTTGCTGGGCAATTGATCCTCGGTTGTAGTCCCAGCTCCTTTGCCCTTTGGAGTATCACATTCCAATTTCTCCTGTCATTTAAGGTAGAAGCTGAGAGATCCTGTATGATCCTGACTGTAGGTCCACAGTATTTGAATTGTTTTTTTTTTGGCTGTTTGCAATATTTTCTCTTTGACTTTTTAATTCTGAAATTTGGTTTGAATATTTCTTGGAGTTTTCAATTTGGGATCTCTTTCACAGGGTGATTGGTGGATTCTTTCAATGATTGTTTTCCCCTCTGGTTTTGGGAACTCTGGGCGGTTATCTTTGATAATCTCTTTGATGATACTGTCCAGACTCTTTTTTTTATTGTGGCTTTCTGGTACACCAATAATTATTAAATTGTCTCTCCTGGATCTCTTTTCCAGGTCAATTGTTTTTAACCAGATATTTCATGTTTTCTTCTATTTTTTTCATTCTTTACATTTTGTTTAACTACTTCTTGATGCCTCATAGAGTCATTAGCTTCCACTTTCTCAATTCTAATTTTTTAATGAGTTGCTGTCTTCATTTTGCTTTTGAGTCTCCTTTTCCAATTGGTTGATTTTGCCTTTCGGGGTGTCATTTTCTCTATTTAGATTTTGAATCTTCTTAGCCATTTTGCCTATTTTTCTTTTTAAAGATTTGATCTCATACATTTATTTTTCCATTTTTTTCTTTTACCTCCCTAATTTTGTTTTTAAAATCCTCCTTTAGCTCTTCCAGAATGTTTTTGTGTTTGAGACCAGTTCACATTCCCTTTTGTGGTATCAGATGTGGGTATAGTGTCAATGCTGTCCTCTTCTGAATTGGTATTTTGATCTTCCCTGTCTGGACAAAAAAAAATACACAAATAAAAAATCAATGGTCCTCAGTTTTTTCATGCTCTTCTTCATGTTGGTTAGCTTTTCCCTGGCTTTACAGGATTTCTGCTTTTGGGGCTCAAGGATCTCTGTCCCTGCTTTCTTGTTCTGGGAATTGTGAGTCTAGTTACTGGCTTTGTCTATTATGACCTTTGGTTTCCTGAGGTGTGGGGGATAGGTTTTCTAGCTGCCAGCATTCTCCAGCACCAGTTGTCTGTGCTCTTATCTGCCACTTTCCCTGGCTGTCAAAGGCATGTCTGGCTTCCTGGTGTTGACCCTTGCTGGCTCAACCCTTCTGGGACTCAGGGATTCCCACTGTTTGACTACTGACACCACATTTCTGTCTCCTCTATTCCAGCATTTTCCTGAGGAATGCTCTGGGTCAGTGAAGGAGGGAGGGATGAGAGCTGTTGGCCATTTGTCTCCCAGAAGTGAAAGAAGGTGGGTTTCAAACCTTTGTGCTGCAACCCTCAGGAGTAGATGTCTTGTGGCCACAGGTGCTTCACTGCTGACTCCCATTGCTTCAACTGACTCCCATTCTCTGTTTGTGGGCCTGAGGATCTTTGCCAGTTTTGGGCACCCAATTTTCTCCCAGTCTGGATCCCTGGCTGGTTTTTGTAGTTGCTTCTGCTTTGGTGCTGTCTGGTGCAGCTCCACAGGCCAGGCACTCTCCCAGCCTACAGATCTGTCCTGTGGATTTTTTGGACTCTCCTCTCTTGGGAATTTGCCCCACTCAGTCTGCTAGTGGCTTCTGAGTCTCTCAAATCTGCTCAGATTCACTTTTGTAGAAGTATCTGACAGAACATGTTAGAGAGCTCTGGTAAGACGCTGTTTTCACATGGCCATCTTGGCTCTGCCCCACTAACAGTAGTTTGTTTAAGGAATTATTTTCTTTAGCCATTTTTTCCTTCCTTTTCCAAACTCTCTCTTGCATACCACTCATTCCTTTTCCCAATTCTTCTTTTGCATTCTTATTTGACATTTAAATCCTTTTTGAGTTCTTCCAAGGAGGCTTTTGGGGCTTGAAGTCAATTCATATTCCCCTTTGAATTTCAGATGTACTTCTATTGACAGCATTGTTCTCTTCTGAGTTTGTATTTTGATCTTCCCTGTCACCACGGTACTTTTCTATGACCAATGTTCTTTTTGTTTGTTTGTTTCTTCCTCATATTGTTTGCCTATTTCCTGGCATTTAAAGTTTAGCTGTCCTGCTCAAGCAAAGGGAGCACTGTCCCAAACTTCTTGTGATGGGGGTCCTATTCCTTGTTGCTTTCTTTGCATTCTTCAGCCTCAAGTGGTGGCAGCTGGAGGCTATAGGGGTCTAGCAGTTTATCTGATGCTGAGCTCAGGTCCTGGTGGTAATCCGTTATGTGCTGAAGCTAGGTTGGGTTTCTCTGCCTTTCCCCAGTTCTATACTGAAGCATGCTGAGGTCTGAGGTCTGGCCACTAAAAGATGCCTGATAGTCCTAGGGTGTGCTCAAGCATGTGGAGATTCAGCCACTAGATTATGCCTGCCTGTCTAGAACTTCACAAGGGCACATGGTGATTCTCTGAGCTGGAGTCTGCTGGTCCCTCAGCTATGCTAAGGCACATGAGTGGGTCCTGTTGTTGGCATTTGCCTGCTCCATCACCCTGGGGCTCAGGATCTCCTGCTTACTTGCTGAGGTGGGGCTTTCCATTGGTTTACTCTGAAGCTCCCTATTCTGGAATATGCACCCCTTTTACCCTGATGAAATAGACCTTTCTTGTTTGTCCTCCAAGTTTCCTGGGCAAAAAAAATGCTCCACCCTGTCATTTTGTTGGCTCGGCTATTTCAGAATGTGTCCTGGGGCACTGTTTTCTGGTTTTTCAGAGGTCCATGTGGGAGAATGACAGCAATTTATTTCTTACTCTGCTGTCTTGGCTCCCAAAATTCTGCATTATTACTTGTGTTTTTTTTTTCTTCTTCTCTTTTTTTTGATGAAATCCATTTTCCCAAGAAAAAAATGAGGGGAAGGTTATGGTCAGCTTAAGAAGAAGTATGAAAGAACCTTTCTACTGAGGATTTATTCCCATTGGGTGGTTATAAATGAATCAAAGAGTTTATCCTGATAATTAATATTACTTTCTAACAGAAAAAAAGAACAAAACATCATGAATATGGATCACCATGAAAAGAGTGAGTTAGGCAATTGTGATAATGGAAGGTGACTTAAACAGAAAGTTTGACTCATTTCTCTCAAAGGCTGTCACCTTATTGATCCAGAAAATTTTATGACTATGAATCCCAGAGCAATGGCCAATCCAAGCTGCTACAGAGGGTCTTCTTTGCAGTTCCTTATATCAATGAAATCATAGGCCCAGACCAAAAAGAGTAAAATAAAAGATGAAATTTATAATGACAAGGATGGCGATGAATGGCAATGACAGTGATGATTACAATAGCATAAGAGCAAGAATTTGCCATTAATGGACTAATATGCTTAAGTCCATGATTTCAAATATAAAGAAAATATTAATAGTTCCAGCTATTATGTCTTAAATAATTGCATACTTTTATGAAAGTATATTAAGGGCAAATTTGTCTGTGTGTGTGAGTGTATATTAAATCATAGGCATCCATACTACAATATGACTTTGCATCTATTTTAAGTAAACACAAAAATAGGACATCTTAAAATATTGCTCTGAGAACAGTTACTAAAATGACTAATATAGATGGGATACAGCTGCCTTAAATAGGCATGCATGTAGAAAACAAAAATTAAATAAAAATATTCATGCATTAAAGCTTTTCCTGAAGATACTCTTTATGTTGGACAATTGCATCAAATATACCATCATATTTAGATTTACAAAAGCCTCGTTATTTGAAAACACTAACAAAAGTATTTTTATTGGCCAAGATGGTGACTGAAAAGCAGGAACAGGCTGGAAGTTGTCCTCCAGGACCATCCAAACACCTATGAAAAATGGCTCTGAACAAATTCTAGAACTGTAGAACCTATGAAATAGCAGAGGGAAGCAGGGTTCCAGTCCGAAACAGCCTGCATGGCTGCTGTGTAAGGTCAGAGCTGGGGTCAGAGCAGAGCAGAGCACAGCATGGGCTGTGCCTGGACCAATCAGAAGAGAAGCTGGGAGGAACAGGCCCTAGCACCTGAATCAGTGAGCTGTGGCAGTTGCCAGATTTCTCAATCCACAAACACCAAAGACAGCAGAGAAGGTTAGTGGGAAAAAACTGCAGGGACAGAGTGAAAGGAGTTGGTGGTTTGGCCACCACTCAGGGGCAGCAGAGGTGGTGCAGCTACAGAAATACAGCTGCAGTTGCTACCGGCCCCAGGGCCATCTGGTGAGAGGAATTAAATGGCAGATCAGAGCGGGAGGGCAGAGCCTGCTCTGATCTGAGTTGCGTTCCTGGATTGGCAGGTCTTGGGAGAGAAGGAGCACTGGTGTGGCAGAGCTTGCTGTGTAGAAATAGCTCTGAAAACAACAGCACAGCCCCTCAAGCTGGGGACAAAGTACACTCTACTCTTTCTTTGGTGACAAAGAAGACCAAAACATACAGCCAGAAGAAGTCAACAAAGGTAAAGGGACTGAATCAAAAGCCTCCAAGAAAAACATGAAGTAGTCTCAGGCCATGGAAGAGCTCAAAGAATATTTGGAAAAGCAAGTTAGAGAATTAGAGGACAAATTAGGAAGAGAAATCAGAGGGATGTAGGAAAACCATGAAAACAAGTCAATGACTTGCTAAAGGAGACCCAAAAAATACTGAAGAAAATAACACCTTAAAAATAGACTAACTGAAATGGCAAAAGAGCTCCAAAAAGCCAATGAGGAGAAGAATGCCTTGAAAGGCAGAATTAGCCAAATGGGAAAGGAAGTCCAAAAGACCACTGAAGAAAATACCACCTTAAAAATTAGATTGGAACAAGTAGAAGCTAGTGACTTTATGAGAAATCAAGATATTATAAAACAGAACCAAAGGAATGAAAAAATGGAAGACAATGTGAAATATCTCATTAGAAAAACCACTAACCTGGAAAATAAATGCAGGAGAGATAATTTAAAAATTATTGGACTGCCTGAAAGCCATGGTGAAAAAAAGAGCCCAGACATCTTCTTTCAAGAAATCATCAAGGATAACTACTCTGATATTCTAGTGCCAGAGGGTAAAATAGAAATTGAAAGAATCCACCCATTGCCTCCTGAAAAAGATCCCAAAAAGAAGACTCCTAGGAACATTGTCACCAAATTCCAGAGCTCCCAGATCAAGGAGAAAGTACTGCAAGCAGCCAGAAAGAAACAATTTGAGTATTGCGGAAATAAAATCAGGATATCACAAGTTCTAGCAGCTTCTACATTAAGGGATCAAAGGGCTTGGAATATGATATTCTGGAGGTCAATGGAGCTAGGATTAAAACCAAGAATCACCTACCCAGCAAAACTGAGGGTGATGCTCCAAGGCAAAATATGAATTTTCAATAAAATAGAAGACTTTCAAGCTTTCTCAGTGAAAAGACCAGAGCTGAATAGAAAATTTGACTTTGAAACACAAGACTCAAAGAAGCATGAAAAAGTAAACAAGAAAGAGATATCATAAGGGACCTACTAAAGTTGAACTGCTTTGTTAACATTCCTACATGGCAATATGATGTGTATAAGTCATGAGACCAGTATTAGGGTTGCTGAAGAGTGTGTATATATATATACATATATACACACACACATATATATACACATATATATGTATATATATATGGGTATACACACACACACATATATATATATATATATATATATATATATATATATATATATATATATAATATATACAGACAGAGGGCACAGGGTGAGTTGAATGTGAAAGGATGATATCTAAGAAAATAAAATCAAATTAAGGGATGAGAGAGGAATATATTGAGAGAGGGAGAAAGAAGAGACAGAATGGGGTAAATTATCTTGGATTAAAGGGGCAAGAAAAAGCAGTTTTGTAGGAAGAGAAGAGGGGTCAGGTGAGGGGGAATGAGTGAATCTTGCTCTCACCGGATTTGATCTGAAGAGGGAATAATATACACACTCAGTTGGGTATCTTACCCCACAGGAAAGAAGGAGGAAGGAGATAAAAAAGTGGGGATAATAGAAGGTAGGGCAGATAAGGGGAGGAGGTAATAAAAAGCAAACACTTTCTAAAAAATTTAGGGTCAAGGGAGAAAATTGAACAAAGTGGGATAGGATAGAAAGGAGCAAAATATAGTTAGTCTTTCACAACATGGGTATTTTGGAAGGGTTTTACATAATGATACACATGTGGCCTATGTTGAATTGCTTGCCTTCTTAGGGATGGTGAGAGGGGAGGGAAAAGGGTGGAGAATTTGGAACTCAAAACTTTAAAAGCAGATGTTCAAAAAAAATTATTGCATACAACTAGGAAATAAGATTTACAGGCAATGGGGCATAGAAATCTATCTTGCCCTACAAGAAAGTAGAGGAAAAATGGATCGGGGGGAGTGAGGTGACAGAAGGGAAGGCTGACTGGGGAATGGGGCAATCAGAATAAATGCCATCTTGGAGTGGGGGGAGGGTAGCAATGGGGAAAAAATTTGTAATTCAAACTCTTGTGAAAATCAATGCTGAAAATGAAAAATAAATAAATAAATAAATGTTTTTATTGTTATTGGAAAGATACCTATTTGACTGCAGCTTTGCAATTCATTCTTGCCTGCTAGAACATTTTTTCCAATAGGAAAAGTTTCCCCTCTTAAATGCAGAAGGGGATACTGTTAGAAGGAAATCCTCCTTTAAATATGAATCCACTTGAAAGTGTATTCTCAGTGGAATGTACTTTCTACAAAAGTTATGTTCTGTTTCCATAGTCAATGAACAAATGACTTCCTTAGAAGGCTTTATTCTGATGCACAAAAATGTGAAATGATTTTGAACACATGTTCTGGCTTTTCTTTTTCAAACAGAAATTTTGTTTTATGGTGAAAAGTACATTAAAAATAATTCCCACCATTCTCGTCAATTCTAGTGAAATAAAAAAAAATGACATCAGTGTTATGTTATGAATTTGGGGGGGGGGGTACCACAGAAACTGTATTTGCTTTGCCACTAATTTATAAACAAATTCCTTTTAAAAATTTATTCATGCAATTTCACCATCATAATCATTATGTGTTTAAATAAAATCTTCTCTATGTCCCGCATTCCTTATATTTTATGCATTCAACACATTGTTCACACTTGTCAGACTTTCAAAAATGTTATTCAGGTTACTATATTTCCTTTCCAGAATTCAGCTGCCAGTTCTTCTTGTAGAAATTTTCAGTATTTTTTTTCTTTCCTCACATCAATATTTTAGTGGGTTTATTTTCCCCCTGAATGTTGAAGGATATAATTATTCAACTAGATGCATATTTGTGAGCAACTACTATGTCCTTTGCACTTTGGAGTATTCAAAAGGTCTACTTATTTTTCAAGATTAACTTGAAGGTAGAAGCATTTCCCTTTGGTCTTCATCTCCCTATACTAGCACTCTGTCTTACACAGAGCATGTAATAAATAAGTTCTTGTTGGTGAATAGAGCACTTGGCTTGGAATCAGGAAGACACATTTTCATGCATTTGAATTTGGCCTCTGACACTGACTAATTGCATGACCCTGGGCAAATCACTTAACCATCTTTTTCTCAGTTCCTTGTCAGTAAAATGAGTTGGAGAAGGAAATGGCAAACTACTACAGTATCTCTACCATGAAATCCCCAAAATGGGGTCATTAAGAGTTGGATATGGCTGAACAACAACATATACATAGTTTGATACAAGTTTAAAGATGATACAAAATCTCAGAGCAGTGCTCTGATAAAATTTAAAAACCATATGCAGAGACATAATGTATACACATAACAAAAATAAAACCAGGACAACAGTTTAAAAGGTTACAATACCAGAGATGTCAGAAGGCAGGATAGGTTTAATTTCAAAATAATTTCAACAGAAAGCAAGGGTTATGTGTTCAGAGGAGGGGGAAATCACCACCAATATTCAGATTTTCCAGGCTGACTTCATGAAGGAGATTAAATTAGAGGTGCTACATAAGGGTATAAGCATTTTCACATGGGTAGAGGGAACATAGTTTAGAAAACTATGAATAAAGACACAAAAAGTTGATTAAAAAACCCAGAGAGAATGAAATATTACAATTAAGAAAATTCCACATGATGAAGCTGAAATTCAGAAAGGAGGTAGGAGACTGAGAAAGGAAATCCCAATTTAACTCAAAAAGTGTCTATAAAATGCCTACAATGCAACGGATCTTGAAGATTTAAAAAAAAAGAACTGCTAGTCTTTAAGAAATTTATTTGCTAAAAAATTATCATAATTTATAAAATCATTAAGATTATGGATAACATGATTTTTTTTTAAAATGAGACAATTTTAAGATAACTGAACATTCAAATTGCAAAGCAACCAGCAAATCCATGAAATCCATTTTCTTTAAATTTGTACCATCTGAAAAGACATATTGACTCCAACAAGGTAAATAGATATCTTCTTGCATGCATGACTCAAAATGAGTTAATAAGGTGCATTCAAGGGCCATTAAGTCTTTTTTCCAGCCAAGAATATTTTATTTTTGCCAGTTACATGTAAAGATAGTTTTCAGCATTCATTTTTTTATAAGATTTTGGGTTCAATTTTTTTTTCTCCCTCTCTCCCTTGTCTTCCCTTCCTCAAGATGGTAAGCAATTTAGTATAGGTTATACATATGCAATCATGTAAACCTATTTCCACATTAGTCATGTTATGAAAAAAAACAGAAAAAAGAGAAAAGACAAACACACACAAACACACACATGTACACACACACGCGTGCGCGCGCACACACACACACACACACACGCACAAAATCCAAACTGAAAAGGCTTTTTTCAACATTCAAACTCCATAGTCCTTTCTCTGGATGCGCATAGCGTTTTTCATCATAAATCTTTTGGAATTGTCTTGGATCATTATTACATTACATGGAAGAGCTAGATCAATCACTGTCAATCATCACATGATGCTGCTGTTATCATATGCTCTTTTCTCCTAGTTCTGCACACTTCATTCAACATTAGGTCACATAAGTCTTTCAAGGTCATTCTGAAATCTTTCTGCTCATCATTTCTTATAGGATACCAGTATTCCATTATATTCGTAAACCACAACTTGTTCAGTCATTCCTTAGTTTGTGGGCATCCCTTCAATTTCCAATTCTTTGTCATGAGAAAAAGATCTGCTATAAAGATTTTTGTGCATGCCATTTTTTTTCCTTTTTGTATGATCTCTTTGGGATATAGATCTAGTAGTGGTATTGCTGGATCAAATGATATGCACAGTTTGATTATATTTTGGGTATAATTTGAAATATTTCTCCATAATTGTGGGATCAGTTCATAACTCTACCAACAATTCACTAGTGTTCAAATTTTTCCACATCTTCTCCAACATTTATTATTTTCTTTTTCTGTCATAGCAGCTACTCTGATAGAAGTGAGACAATATAGCAATAAAGCAAAATTCATGACCTCAGAGAGAGCATTGGATGCCTGAATGGTTAGGAATAAAGAAGTATAATGAATTCGCTAGGTAGAAAGCAGAGGAAGTATCACAGTTATTTATACTGCAGAGGATCAGATCCAAGGACTAATGCCCCAAATTTGCTATAGAAGCAATAATATTCCAAAACAGGTAAGCCCACCTCGCTGTAGTAACCAGTAAATTATAACAAAATATTATATCAAGGAACCAAGCCATACTTGTAACTTCCCCTTGCCACTAGGGCCTTCCTCTAAAAGATCACTCACAAATCCTAACTCTCTGCTCAGCACTCTCTCCTGCAGCTCTGCTGACTCCAAGTTCCTTGATCTTCGCAAATCTCTCCTGTTTAGCATTCTCCACTCTACACTCTCTCTCCATGCTGGCTCTCTGCTTCTGAATTCTGTCGGTCTCTGCTCTGCTGCTCCCAGTTCTGGGCTCTCTTTTTATACAGTCCTTGCCATCATCGGATTGACTAGAACTCAGCTCACATACCATTGGCTCTCATCTTAGCAACTCCCCTTAGGGCCCTGAGGGCTTCAAGCCAGTGGAAAACCAGCAAACTAGTTTGCTCGCTAGGAAAAGGGTGTAAGCCTGGAACCTCACATCTAGTTAGTGAAAGGGTGTGGGCCTGTCTCTAATTAAGCATCCCTTGGTTGGCCCCGCTTGAAGCCTATTCAATGGGAGGGAAAGATCTTTCACTTACTGATTGGCTTTATAGACAGCATATCAGAATTATTTTAATTTCATTTTTCTAATCAATATGACTAAAGATAGCTTTAATTTCTCCATCTTAAAACTGCCTGCTCATATCTTTTGACCACTTACAAATTGGGGAATGACTTCTATTATTGTAAATTTAAGTCAGTTCTCTGTAATATTTCAGAAATGGGGCCTTCATCAAAGATATTGGCTATAAAAATTGTTTACCATCTTTCTGCTTTCCTTCTAATCACAGTTGCCTTGGTTTTGTTTGTGCAAAAACTTTTTAATTTAATGTAATCAAAACTATCCATTTTGTATTTTATAATGCTCTCTATCTCTTGTTTGGTCATAAATTCTTTCTTTTTTCCATAAATCTGATAGGTAAACTATTCCGTGCTCTCCCCCTTTATGTCTAAATTATATACCTGTTTTGACCTTGTCTTGGTATACAGGGTGAGAAACTAGTCTATGCCTAGTTTCTGCCATATTATTTCCCAGTTTTCCCAGTTTTTATCAAATAGTGAGTTCTTATCCCAAAAGCTGGAGTCTTTGGATTTATCAAACTATAGATTACGGTAGTCATTGACTGCTGTCTTATGTACTTAACATATTCCACTGATCCCCCACTCTATTTCTTAGCAAGTACCAAATAAAGCTGCTTTATAATGCAGTTTTATATCTGATACAGCTAGGCCACCTTCTTTTTGCATTTTTATTTATTCTCTCAAAATAGTTGACTTTTTCTTCTTGAAAACGAATTTTATTATTGTTTTTCTAGCTTTATAAAATGTTTTTGGTAGTTTGATGGCTATGGCACTGAATAAACAAATTGATTTTAGTAGAATTGTCATTGTATTATATTAATTTGCCCTACCTGTGAGGAACTGATGTTTTTTCCACTTGTTTAGATCTGACTTTATTTTTGTGAAAAATGTTTTGTCATTGTGTTCATATAGTTCCTGTAATTCCCTTGACAGGGAGACTCCTCAGTATTTTATGTTGTCTACAGTTGTTTTAAATGGAATTTCTTTATCTCCCAGACTTTGTTGGAGATAGATAGATGGATAGATAGATAGATAGATAGACAGTTATAGATATAGACATGGATACAAACATATATATATATTTAGATATAGATATATAGATAGAGATATTTGGTGATGATTTATGTGAATTTATTTTATATCTTGCAACTTTGCTAAAGTTGCTAGTTATTTCAACTATTTTTTTAAGTTGATTCTCCAGGATTCCATTATAAAGTTTACAAAGACTTAAAGTTTTCTTTCTCCGTTGCCTAGTCTGATTCCTTCCACTTCCTTTCTTTCTCTTATGGCTAAAGCTAACATTTCTAGCCCAATGTTGAATAATAGTGGTGATAATTGGCATCCTTGTTTTACCCCTGATGTTATTGGGAAGGCTTATAGCTCATCCCCATTAGAGGCAATGTTTGCTGATGCTTTTAGATAGGTACTACTTATCATTTTAAGGAAAGCTCCATTAATTCCTATGCTCTCTAGTGTGTATTTATACAGTATTTTACATTTTCCTTCAGTTATATATCAATAAAATTTTTAGCATTCATTTTTACCAGATGCTGAGTTCCAATTTTTTCCCTCCCTTCCTTCCCCTCTTCTGAAAATGGTAGGCAGATTAATATATTTTATACATATGCTATCATGTAAAAAGTACTTCCATGATAGTCACATTTGTGAAAGAAAAACTTGATAAAAAAGACAAGAAAGTACAAGGTAATTGAAAAAAACCTGCTTCATTTTGTATTGAGTGAATCAATTCTTTACCTGGAGGTGGATAGCGTTTTTCTTTGTGTGTCCTTTGTATCTCTCCTGGATCATTGTGTTTCAGAGAAGAGTTGAGTCATTCGTAGTTGACCATCACACAGTGTTGCTGATATTATACACAATGTTTACCTGGTTTTGCTCATTTCACTTCGTTTCACTTCATATAAGTCTTTCCCCAAGGATTTTTTGAAAGCTGCCTATTTATCATTTCTTATTACACAATAATATTTCATTGCATTCATATACCACAGCTTGTTCAGTCATTTCCCAAATGATGGTTTTCCCCTCTATTTCCAGTATTTGGCCATTGGTAAGAAGTGCTGCTATAAATATTTTGCAAAAGCATCCTTTTCTTTTTTTAAGCTCCCTTTGGAAAACAGACCTAATACTGGTATTGTTGGATCAAAGGATATGCACAGCTTTATAGCCCATTGGTCATAGTTCCAAATTGCTTTCCAGGATAGTTGTATCAGTTCACAACTTCGTCAACAGTGTATCAGTGTCCCAATTTTCCCATATCCTCTTCAATATTTCTCATTTTTTATGTCATATTATTGAATCAATAGTTTTAAGGTAGTGTCTCAGTTGTTTCAATTTGTATTTCTCTAATAAGAAATTATTTAAAGATTTAGAGTTTGAGATCTGCTAGAACATCTTACTTTTTATTTTTTTTCATCTATTCCCTTGATATTTTTTACCATTTCTTCTTTCAGACCAATTTTTATCATTATTTTTTCTCCTGCTTTTAGATGTTGATCTTCCCATCTATGAAGATTTCAATGTAAGAAATAGGCCATAATGGCTATTAATTCTAAGCAGTTTCTAAGTAGAGCTATAACTTTTTATAGTCTTTTTTTATTTAGTATTTAATTTTTTCCCAGTTACTTTTAAAAACAATTATAACTTTTTTAAAAAATTGAATTTCACATTCTTTCATTCCTTCCCTTCCTCTCCTCCCTTCTCATTGAGAGTGCAAGCAATTTTATATATGCCATACATGTGCAATCATGCAACACATATGCTCATATCTGTTATGTGAAGGAAAATGCAACCCCCTAAAAATCAAAAAGAAAAATAAGGAAATTTAAAAAAAAATAACTATGTCTTGATAAGCATATAGATTCCATCCATTCTTTCTCTGGAGGTGGAGAACATTTTCTATCATCAGACCTTCAGAAATATATTAGTTCATTGCATGACTGAGACTAGGTAAGTCATTCACATTTGAGCGGAGTACAATATTACTGTTGTTGTGTATTAGTTTGTCCTGGTTCTATTCAGTTCACATTGCATCAGTTCTTGAAAATTTTTCTGGCTTTTGGAGAACATTCAACCAGGGTTCTCTTAAAGAAGATTTCTTAAAGAAGTCAACTTATTTTTTTTTCCTTTTTCTTTTATAAATCATAACTTATATTGAATGTAACATATGGTGGAGCCAAGACAGTGGCTCGAAAGCAGGGACTTGCATGAGCTCTCTGCAAGGTCCCTCCAAAAACCTATAAAAATGGCTCTGAAGAAATTCTAGAACTGCAGAACCCACAAAATAGCAGAGGGAATCAGGGCTCCAGTCCAGAACAGCCTGGATGGTCACTGGGTGAGGTCTAATACGAACAGAGCTGGGAGCAGAGAGGAGCGGAGCCCAGCATGGGTGATGGCAAGACCAGCCAGACCAGGAGCCAGGCAGTACAGGCCCTAGCACCCTGAATCAGTGAGCTCTTTGGCAGTTACCAGAAGGAGGTAATCAAAAGCAAACACTTTCGAAAAGGGACAGCATCAAGGGAGAAAACTGAATAATCAGGGACAGAATAGGAGTGAGGAAAATATAGTTAGTCTTTCACAACATGAGTATTGTGGAAGAGTTCTACATAATGACACATGGGTGGCCTATGGTGAATTGCTTTCCTTCTTAGGAAGAGTGGGTGGGGAAAGAAAAAGGGAGAGAATTTGGAACTCAAAGTTAAAAGCAGATGTCCAAAAAAAGTTGTTTTTGCATGCAACTCGGAAATAAGACATACAGGCAATGGGGTATAGAAATCTATCTTGCCCTACAAGAAAGTAAGGGAAACAGGGATGGGAGGAGTGGGGTGACAGAAGGGAGGGCTGACTGGGGAATGGGACAATCAAAATATATTACATCTTGGAATGGGGGGAGGGTAGAAATGGAGAGAAAATTTGTAATTCAAAATCTTGTGGAAATCAATGCTGAAATCCAAAAGGTATTAAATAAATAATAATAAAAACTCTCAGAATAATTCATAACATTAATATCAATACAAAAATCACATCATTATTTCAAAAGAAGAGGGAAAACTTTTGACAAAATACAGTACTCATTACTATTAAAAAGCACAAGAAAGCATAGGAATAAATACAGTTTTCCTTAAAATGATAATTAGTAATTATTTAATACTGAGAGCATTGCATATGCTTCCAAATAAAGTAAGGAGTGAAGCAAGGATGTCCATTCTTAAAACTACTATTTAATATTGTATTAGAAATGCTGGATATTGAAATAAAAAAAGAAAAATGAAATTGAAATGATAAAAATAAACAATGAGGAAACAAATCTATCTCTTTTTTACAGATGATATGATGGTATATTTAGATAACCCTGGAGATGCAACTAAAAAACACACACAGATGAGGCAATTAATAACACAGTGAAAGTTGCTGGATATAAAATAAAACCACAGAAATCATTAACACTCCTATGTGCTATCAACAAAAACCAGCAAGAAGAAATAAAAAAGGACATTTCATTTAAAGTAATTTCAGACAGTACTAAATATTTGGAAATCTACTTGCCAAGATAAATTCAGGGATTAGTTAAACACAATTACAAATGCTTTCTACACAAATTGAAGTGGATCTAAACAATAAGAGAAATATTAATTTCTCGTGGGTAGACCAAGTCAATATTATGAAAATGACCATTCTGCCTAAGTCCATTTACTTATTCAGTACCATATCAATCAAACTACCAGAGAATTTTTTTTATAGGCCTAGAAAATTTTTTAAAAAATTCACCTGGAAATTCAAAAGATCAAAAATATCAGAAGAATCCATATAAGAAAAATTTAAGTCAGCATAGCAGTTTCACTTTTAAAACATTATTATGAAATGATCATCATCAAATCAATCTAATAATGCCTAAGAAATAAAGTGGTATATAAGTGAAAAAGATTTTTGAGCTTTACAACACAGAGCAGTAAATGAACACAGTAATCTTGTGTTTGATAAATCCAAAGAGTAAAACTTTTGGAGTTAAAACTAACCATTTTACAAAAATTGCTGGAAAAATTGAACAGTAGGTTGGCAGAACCTATTCATAGACCAACATCTCATACTGTATGTCAATATAAGGTCAAAATAGATAAGTGATTTAGACATAGAGGGTCATAAGTATATTAAGGGGCCATGAAAAATGGTTCTCTTCAGATCTGTGGCTAAGAGAAGAGTTTATGACCAAACAAGAGATAGAGAGAATTATGGTGGAAATTGAAAATTGATTTTAATTATATTAAAACTTAATCAAAATAGATTTAATATTCTTTGTTTTTCCTTACCCTTGAAAGTCTACTCAAGTTATTTCAATTTACCTGAGTCACAGTTATATTCATGTGATTCAGGTAATTTTGGGTCACTTGGGTCAGAGTTCTATTCTTGTAAACTCTGCCTCCACCCTTCTGTTGAGACTTGTACCTCCATCCATGTAAATTTACCTACCACCCACATTCTTTAGAAAATTTACTTAACCAAAAAGACAAGTTGATTCAATTGAAACTGTTTTAACCACTCAAAATTCCCAGAATGGCAAGTCTTGTTTATGTTTAAGGGGGTTTCATGAGGATAGGCCCAAGTGATGTAATGTCAAGCTGAAGTCAGAGGTTTCTTCTTTCCAACAAATCAGAAAAATACATATAAACTTCACTTGAGATTGTGCTCTGTCACTCTGTAAATCATTATATAGTGTTTGTTTGCTCAGTTTTCTGGCCTATCTGGGGACATTTAATTGTACGTTAAAGTTGGGAATTGCTTCTTGGGTGAAAAAAGGCACTGTGTCACACTTCTTGTGCCTGGATTGCAGGCCCTTGCCACTGACCTGCTGAACCATTTGTATTGGTCCCTCCTGCAGGCCTCCTTTTCTAGGTATGCAGAAGGTCATGGCAGAGACAGAGGGACAAAGGAGAGATGGAGAGAGAAAGAGACAGAGAGACAGAGATCAGAAAAAGAGACAGAGATGGCAAAAGCAAGAGAGAGAGAGAAAGAAGGATAAATAGGGGAAAATAGGTATGTGAATGGGGTGAAATCACTCATAACACAGAAGTAAGCAGCAAAATAGCTTAAAAACAAATAATCTTACAATATACTGTTTAAAAGAAACAAATAAAAAGCATGGAAAGACCCACAGACTCTATTATCCTTCAGGTGAAGTAAAAAGAAAAAATCAAGGAGTAGCAATTATGATCTCTGAGAATGCAAAAGCAAAAAGAAAGATCTAATTGAGAAATAAGGAAAGTACATCATTCTAAAAGGCACAATAGACAATAAAGTAATATCAATAATAAACATACATGGACCAAATGGTATAGTATCCAAAATTTTAAAGGTGATTTTAAATGAATCAGAAAAGGAAATAGACAATAAAATCATGATTCTAGGGAACCATAACTTTCCTCTTTCAGAACTTGATGAATCTAACCAAAAATAATGAGAAAGAAATCAAGGAGGTGAATAGAATCCCACAGAAGTTAGAGATGATAGACATTTGGAGATAAATGAATGGGAATAGAAAGGAATATATCTTTTTTTTCTCATATATATATGGTGCCTATATAAAGTTTGGCCATGAATTAGGACATAAATAGCTCATAATCAAATGCAGAAAAATTTATTTCATCTTTTTTTTAGAATATATTGCAATGAAATTATATTCCTCAAAAAAGGGCTATGGAAAGACAGATTAAAAATTAACTGGAAACTAAAAGTTTAATCCTAAAGAATGAGTTGGTCAAAGAAAAAATAGTAGAAACAATCAATAATTTCACTAAAGAGAAAGCCAACAATAATACAAATTCCAAAATTTTGGAGATACAGCCAAAGCAGTACTTAGGGGAAATTCTAAATGCTTACATAAATTACATAGATAAAGAAAAACTCAAAGAATTGGGCATGCAAATAAAAAAAATTACTAAAAGAACAAATTAGAAACCCCCAACAAAATACCGAATTAGGAAGCCTAAAATCAAAGGAGATATTAATAAAATCTAAATCTGAGCTACTAAAGAAAACTAGAATGGGGTCTTATTAAAAACTAAAAAAATATACAAACCAATTTAGTTTTTATTAAAAATGAACAAAGAAGAAAATGAAACTGTAAGTGTCAATAATGATAGGGGGAATTTACCCCTATTGAATAGTTAATTAAAGCAATTATTAGGAGCTCTTTTGCCCAACTATATGCCAATAAATCTGACAATCTGAGCAAAATTGATGAATATTTACAAAAAATATAAATTGCTCACATTAACAGAAGAGGAAATGGAACATTTAAATAACTCCACTTTAGAAAAATAAATTGAAAAAAATAATTAATGAAGTCCCTAAGAAAAAATTCCCAGCCCCAGATAGATTCAAAAATGAATTCCCGCCAATATTTAAAAAAAAAAAATCTGAATCCTATAAAAAAAAAAAAACTATTTGGGAAAACAGGCAAAGAAGGAGTCTTACCAAAGATATTTTACAAGAAAAATATGGTGCTGCTACCTAAACCAGGAAGAGTAAAACCAAGAAAGTATCGACCACACTAATGCTAGTGAGGTGATTATAGCAATATATAACAAAATGATATACTACCACCATGTAGGATTTATATAAAAAGTGCTAGTCTGGTTCAATACTAGGAAATGTATCACCATAATTGATCCTATCAGTAACAATACCAATAGAAATTATATTATTATCTCAATAGATAAAAAAAAAAAAACAGGCAGAGCCAAGAGGGCAGAGAAAAGTCAGGTACTCTGCTGAGTTCTCCAAAATTCTCCTCCAGAAAACTTTAAATAATGCCTTAAAAAATTCTTGAGTAGCAGAAGCCACAAAAGGATAGGATGAAACAATTTTCCAAACCAAAGCAGTTTAGAAGGTTGGTAGGAAAGGTCTGTTGCACCAACGTGAGAGTGGAGCAAACTCCAGTAGGCTGCAGCATTCTAGGTGGCACCACAAGACATATGCAACAGGTTGTTGAGGGCCACTGATTCAGTGGAAGGCAGCAGCTGCTTCCACAGCTCTCGGCCTAGAAAGGGAACAGGTGTCATACACTGGTCAGGAGATTATGGGAGTTTGATGGCACTGGGTGCAGGATTCTGGTGAATTAAACATATGCAGATGAAGGTCGCAATCCCGGTTCACAGTCCCAGGTTGTGGTAGAGCAATAGCACACCAGAGCACATGGATGCAAGGGAGCTGAGACTCTGCTCAGAATTTCAAGGTGGAAAAGAGTGCTTGTGGCCACTCACAGATGGGAGCACAGTTCATTTCCTCTACCTTGGAGGAAATAAAAGCTTACATACCTCCAGACCTAGCTCTGAAAACAGCTGAAACTTGGGACAATGAATCCTCCCCCCTTGGATCAAAGCCCATTATAGTATTAAGGTAATCAAACATCTTCCCCACCCATTCAATAGGCTTCAGGTGAGGCTAGCTGGGAAAGCTTGACTATACCTTTGTTTGTAAGTAGGCCTAAAGTCTCTATTTACCAGGTACTAAGCCAATTTGGGCACGAAGCCTTCAGGTTCCTAAGGGAAGTTGCTAAGACCACAGCCAATGGTATATGCACTGAGTTCTAGTAAATCATGAATTCACTCAGAGACTTGAGTTCTAGCCAGTCAGACTCAAGCTAGGACTTTATACAAGGACAGCCCAGAGTTTGAGAGAACCAGAATTGAAGAGGGACAGAACTGAAGAGAAGCACAACTGAGAAGAGACATCAAGAAAACACTGAGGCAGCAGACATCAAGAGGGCAGTGAAGAGCAGATATTGGGAGAGCCAGCAAAGCTGCAGAAGAGAGTGCTGAGGGGAGAGTTAGGTTTCCTGAGTGATTGTTTATGGCAAGGACCTAGCATGGGGGAAGGTTACAGGATGATTAGGTTCCTCTCTATAACACTGTGTTATAATTTCCTTGTTGCTACATTGAAGTGGGCTTACTAGTTTTGGAATATAGTTACTGCTATATTAAATTAGGGTTATTAGCCTTGGGATTACATTCTCTGGTGTCTAAATAAATGTTATACTTACTCTGCCTTCTACCTAGAGAGTTTTTCAAACTTTGAAATTCTGAATCATTCTGGCATGTTCATGGTCATCCCCAAGGTCATGAATCTTACTTCACTGATACATATATAAGGAAAAGTCAGGAAATAGGCTGGGGAAATGAGCAAAAAACAACAAAAAAAGATCCCAGTCATGACAAGTTAATATGGTGAAAGGGAAGGTCCAAAAGCAAACTTAGAAGAAGATAAAAAAAATAAAACTACTTTATTCAAGGCCTCAAAGAAAAATGTGAATTTCCTTCAGATTCTGGAAGAGGTCAAAAGGGATTTTACAAAGCAAATAAGAGGAAAAATTGGGAAGAGAAATGATAGTGATGCAAGGAAATTGTGGTAAAAGAATCAAAACCTTGGTAAAGGAGGCACAAAAATAATGAAGAGAATAACACTTTAAAAAAATAAATGGATAACTGGTAAAAGAGGCACAAAAATCCAATGAAGAGAAAAATATCTTAAAAAGGATTGGCCAAATGAAAAAGAGAAGTACAAAAACTTTCTGAAGAAAATAATTCTTAAAAAATTAGAATTGGGATGGCCATGTGAAAACAGTGTCTTACTGGAGCTCTCTCACAAGTTCTGTCAGATACCTCTCAAAAGTGAATCTAAGAAGATTTGAGAGAGGTAGAAGCCACTAGTAGACTGAGTGGGGCAAGTTTCCAAGCCAGGAGAGCCTGAAAGGTCAACAGGATGGATCTGTAGGCTGGGAGAGCACCTGGAATGTAGAGCTGCACCAGACAGCACCAAAGCAGAAGAATCTGCAAAAACCAGCCTGCATCCAGGCTGGGAGAAAGCTGGGCACCTGAAACCAGCAGAGAGCCCCAGCCCTCTTGTGCAGAAATAGAGTGTATTGAAGTGACTGAAGACAGCAGTGTAGTGCTTGTGGCTGTGAGATATTCATTCCTGAGACTTTCAGCTCAAAGGTTTGAAACATGCCTTCTTGAACTTCTGGGAGACATAATGGCCAGGTAAATAGCTCTCCATCCTCCCTCCCTCACTGGCCCAGGGAACTGGTAAGGAAAAACTCTGGAATTGAGGATACAAAAGTGGGGCATCAGTAGCCAAACAATGGGAATTCCTGAGTCCCAGAAGGGCAGAGCCAGCAAGGGTCAACACCAGGAACCCAGACTTGCCTTTGCACACCAGGAGAAGTGGCAGACACCAGCACAGACAACAGCTGAGACCACTGTGGCTGGAGAGCACCCACAGGTGAAGAGGACACTTGTGGCACCTAGACGACCCCTCTCCCACACTTCAGGAAACTGAGGCCACAATACTCGAAGTCAGTGACTAGGTTCACAATTCCCAGAACAAGAAACCTGGGACAGAGATCCCTGAGCCCCAAAAGCCAAAATCCATTTTAAAGCCAGGAAAAAAGCTAACCAACATGAAGAAAGCAGGAAAAAACTGAGGACCATTGATTCTTTTTAGGGAAGGTCAAAACACCAATTCAGAAGAGTACAGAATTGGTGATATATCCACATCTGATACCTCAAAATGGAATGTGAACTGGTCTCAAGCCCAAAAAGCATTACTGGAAGAGCTAAAGGAGGATTTTAAAAACCAAATTAGGGAGGTAAAAGAAAAAATGGAAAACAAAACACAGATGAGATAAAATCTTCAAAAAGAAAAATTGGCAAAATGGCTAAGGAGATTGAGAATCTCAATAGAGCAAATGACACCCTGAAAGTTAAAATCAACCAATTGGAAGAGGAGACTCAAAAGCAAAATGAAGAAAGCAACTCATTAAAAATTAGAATTGAGCAGTGGAAGCTAATGACTGTATGAGGCATCAAGAAGTAGTCAAACAAAATGTAAAGAATGAAAAAATAGAAGAAAACATAAAATATCTAATTGGAAAAACAACTGACCTAGAAAACAGATCCAGGAGAGACATTGGTCTACCAGAATTATTAGTCTACCAGAAAGTGAAGATGAAAAAAAAAATCTGGACAGTATCTTCGAAGAAATTATCAAAGATAAATTCCCAGAGGTCCTAGAACCAGAGGGGAAAATAATCATTGAAAGAATCCACCGATTACCCCCTGAAAGAGATCCCAAATTGAAAACTCCAAGAAATACTATATCCAAATTTCAGAATTACAAAGTCAAGGAGGAAATACTGCCAGCAGCCAAAAAGAAACTATTCACATATTGCAAAACTACAGTTAGGTTCATGCGGTATCTCCCAGCTTCTACATTAAATGACAGAAGAAATTGGAATATGATATTCAGATGGACAAAAGAGCTTGGACTACAACCAAGCATCATCTACCCAGCAAAACTGAATGCAATTTTTTAGTCAAGGAGATGGGCATTCCATGAAATAAGGGAATTCCAGACATTCCTGATGAAAAGGCCAGAACTCAATGGAAAATTTGATCTCCAAATACAAAACACAAGAGAGATATAAAAAGGTAAATGGGGGTAAAAACCCACAAACCTTGTTAATCAATAAGGCAAATTGGTTACATCCTTATACAGGATTATATTGTATTATATATGTCATATATATGTGTGAATCTTGAGAATAGTACAGTTATTATAACAATTGAAAGGGATACACATACACTGTTGGTATCAGTATAAAATAACTGATATAAGGATAAAAAATAATTAACAGATGTAAAAGGAGCGTTCTGAGAGAAAAGGTAAGGAGGTAGTAGAAAACCATAAATTACATCAAATGAAGAGGCACAAAAACATAGTAGATGGAAAGAGAGGAGGAAGAAGAGCAGTATATGAGCTTTACTCTCATCAGATTTGATTCAAGAAGAGAATAACATGCTCTGAAAAGAATTGAAGTCAAACTTGTCCTACAGGCAGAAGGAGGGGAAAGAGGAAATAAAAGGGAGGATGGAAAGAAGGGAGGGAATAAGTCACAAGGTGAAAAGGGGAAGATAAGGGAAGGAAAACAAGAGGGAGGGTAAATTGAGGAAGGTGGTGGTCAAAAGCTGAACTCTTTTGAGGAGCAGAACTGGGGAGAGAGAAATAAAAGCATAAATGGGGGGGGGGGAAGGATGGAGAGAAAGACACAGCTTGTAATCATAACTGTGACTGTGAACGGGATGAACTCTCCCATAAAACAGAGGCAGATAGCAGAATGGATTAAAAACCATAAACCTACAATATGTGGTTTACAAGAAACACATTTGAAACAGGGAAATACGCACAGGGTAAAAGAAAAAGGCTGGAGTTGAATATATTCCGCTTCAGTGAATCAGAGGACTTTCAATCATTCCTGATGAAAAGTCCAGAGCTTAATAGAAGATTAGATTTTCAAATACAAGAGGAAGATATAGGAAAGAAAAATCATAAAAAAATTCAGTAAGATTAAATTGTTTACATTCCTACATGGGAAGATTATCCTTCTATCTCCTAAGATTGTTCTCTTTATTCAGGTAATTGGAAGAATTATACATAAATATAGGACATGACTGTGAGTTGAATATGATGCTATGACAACTAAAAATAAAATTAAAGGTTGAAAAAGAGGAATGCATTGGGAGAAGGGGGAAGTGAAAGGTCAAAATTGCTAAAGTACCTCACATAAAAAGATACAAAATGCCATTACAGTGGAGGTAAAGATGATTGAGGTAGGCAGGAGCACTTGAACCTCACTTTCATTGGAATTGGCTCAAAGAAGGAATAATTCATACACTCAATTGGGTTTAGAAATCTATCTTACCATAAAGAAAAGCAGGTGGGGAAGAGCATAAGTCATGGGAAGTCTGACAGAAGGCAGACCAGATTGAAGGAGATGGTAGCCAGAAGCAAAACACTTTTGAAGATTAACAGGGTAAAATGAGAAAGAGAGTAGAATAAAAAAGGAGGAAATAGGATGTGGGGGAATAAACAAATCATAAATATGAAAAAAATTTACAGCAAGTATCTCTGATAAAGGCCTCATTTCTCAAAAATAGAGAGAAGTGAGTCAAATTTCCAAAAATTAGAACAATTTCCCATTTGATAAATCGTTAAAGGATATTAACAGGCAGTTTTCAAACAAAATAATCCTATTTATTGCCATATGACAATATGTTGTGCTACCATCCCACAACTATCAAGTTAGCTAATATGACAAAAAGGGAAATGATAAATTTTGGAGAAGATGTGGGAAAATGGACACTCTAATTTACTGTTTTTACACTTCATGGTATTTTATTTTTTCCAATTACATGTAAAGATAGTTTGGAAAATTCAGTTTTATATGACTTTGAGTTCCATTTTTTTTCTCCTTCCTCCTCTCTACCTTCCCCTAGAGAGAATAAAATCTAATATAGGGTATACATGTAAAATCATATTAATCATATTTCCACAGAAAGAATAGATGGATCTGAATCAAAATCAAAGGATATTGTTTTTTCTTTTCCTTTATTTTTGTGGAGATTTTTGTCTGTGTTTTCTTTCACAGCATAACTAATATGGAAATGTTTTACATGATTACACATGCGTAACCTATATCAAATTGTTTACCTTCTCAGGGAGGGAATTGAGAGAGAAAGAGTGAAATAGGAAATCAATGTTTACAAAAAATGTTGAAAGTTCTTTTATATATAATTGAAGAAAATATTATTATTAAAATGTTTTGTAAAAAAAAAAGGACCTTAGCAGCCATACTGGGTTGATTCTGTTAGGAAATGTCACTGACATCAACCCTAAATATATCTTTTTGGAACTTCTGCCCATTTCTCCTGATTCTGCTCTCTTTGGTCAAACAGAATAAATCTATTCCTTCTTCTACAGACCTTAAAATAATTTCTCATTTCATTTTTTATATTTTGTATGACATGAGCTAAAAACCCTTTTCTACCTCTGTGTATCTCCTATAAATTATTTCCAATTCATGAATATAAATTGTGCAGTGTAAAATTGAACAATATGCCCCACATATGGTCTAACTAGGGCAAAGTACAGAGGAACTATCAACTATTTTTTTTCTTGTTTCCTTTTTTGCAACTACATATTTCTTATCAGCTCAATATTCTGTTATTTTTTCAGCTCTTACATTATACTAGTGATTTACATTGACCTTAACATCCAAGAAAATTCTAATATACTATTTTTAGTCAAGCCATACTTGTCCATTACTACTACATTGGTGAAGTTCAATGTTTTGAACAAAAGAATGGCTTTACATTAACCTTCATTCAATTTCATTTTATTAAATTAAACCCAATTTTCTAGCATATCAAACCATTTTGGATGTTATCATCCAGTGTGTTATTCAAAGTTATATTGAACAATTATTTATTAAGTGTCCAATATCTACCAGCTAACCATTTGAGATACAAAGAGGAGAAAAAGACAGTCCTTATTTGCAAGTACCTCACAGTCTAATGGGAAAGATAACATGCAAACAACTATGTACAGACAAGTTATGCATATGGGGTTATATATTGGGGAGTATTAACATAAGGGAAAACACCAAGATTAAGGAAGATAGAAGTGGCTTCTTTCAAAAGATGAAGATTTAGCTGAGACTTAAAGAAAGCCAAGGGTGGTGGGAGGTATAGATGAAGAGAGAGGGCAGTCTAAGCATTTGGGACGACAATGCTCAGTTTCAAGGGATGGTGCATTTTGTGTGAGAAACAGGTAGGACCCAGTGCCATGGGAGTATAGAATACAGGGGAGCAGTATAATGTGAGAAGACTAGAAGAGTAGAATGGGATCTGGTTGTAATGTACTTTAAAAGAAAAAGAAGAATATTTTATAGTCAATCCTGGGCATAACAGGGAAATACTGAGGTTTATCAAATAGGAGATGACATGTGATTTATGAAAATTAATTTGTTAGCTGAGTGGTGGAATATGGAGAAATTTGATAGATAATGATCTATTAACAAGCTATTACAGAAGTCCATGTCTTCAAGTCATCTGTAAATCTAATGAATATTTCATCTTTAATTTTTTTGAGTCATTGACAATAATATTGAGTAGTGCAGAATCAAAAAACCATATCTGAAACACTCTAAATGAAGACCTCCTTCCAAGCTGACAAGCCAGGATTAAACTCCATCACTGCGGAGAATAGAACCATCCAATAAGGTTTTTCATTTGGACTGGACAATGGGCATTTCTTGATGCTATCCTGTTCTGATGTTGAAGGTGAGCGTTCTCCTATCAACAAATGAACTTGGGAAATTGGTAAAGAATACAGGGTCTTACATGTACTTAGCTATATGCCTATGTGTATGTAGGTATTTGAGAGATAATTGTGAATAGGAATTCTCTATGTATTGGCAGAAGAAGATGCCTAAAGGGAGAAATTAAATTAAGGAAAAATCCACCTCAAATTGAAAAAAGAAAGCAAACTACCAGTCATTAGTTCACTGATAAATCCTATTAGTATTGGCCATCTTCCTTTTTCATGAACATATTTTAATCAGGAAAATGGCTCTGTTTTTTCTAACAAGTAATTTGTGAAAACATTTATTGTGGAAATATCAGTATGAGCTACTTATGATTATATATAAGGATATCATAGAGGTAGAATTGTGGAAACTAAAATTTTGATTTGAAATTGTGTTAAAATACATAAAATGCTATGCAATTTTAATGCATGTAAGTATTAGTTGTCTGAATATATGGACCATTTATGTATTTTGGAGAATATTACTTTATCATATTTTTCATTGGATGACACCCAGAAATCAGCCACAGTCATAGCTTTTGGAAAGAATTCACCCTGTCTTCTCATCCAGTTGCTATAATGTGTTTCCATAGAAGCAGTGTTCCACATGCTGTTTATGCTCCCTGCTATAAATATCAGGATGATGTTTCAGAGGATAGGTCAACATCCTCATCTGGAAACTCTAAATAAAGGAAATTATTTTCTGAACATATAACTAATGACAAAAATGATTTTTTTAAAACTATACAACACTGTCTACTGTTTGCCAAGCTGAATGTTAGCTGACTAAACTCATAGGACAAATACGATTTTTAATTAACCTTTCCTCAGCCTATCTGGGGCAGCTATACATAATAATTTTTGATAGGTAGATAGATAGATGGATAGATAGGATATACAGATGGAGAGAAAAAAAAACATACTGAAAGAATGGGCATACTCATTTTCCATTGACAGTAGAGGAATATTTTAAAAAATGTTTATATAATTTCACCTAGTGTATTTCTCTAACAATATTTCAAGAATATTTTAAAAATAATATAAATTGGTCAAGTCTTCCAAAGATGTCTTATTCTATAGCTTTATTTTCACATTGAGTGGTTCCTGGTTCCTCAAGCTTTTCTAGGCATTATTAGGCTGTTGCTAGTTAGAAAGCTGAGAGAATAAGATTAGACTGTTACTCTGTTATCTGGGGACCTTCATAGCTAAGTTCTGAAAGGCTCATTACTAAGTTGGCTTTAGTGTGCTGCTTTATATTTTCAGCTAGAAAAGTTCAGAAAGACTATCTACTAAGTCAAAAAGGGGTTTGGCATGTGTCTTTAAAGGTAGTACCACCATTAGCAAAATCACAGAGTACTGAAGTATTGAAAGAAAGGAGGAGGGCATAGAGGAAGAGAGAGACAAAGAAGAAAAAAAATATAAAGGAATGAGAGAAAGAAAGAAAGATGAAGAATAAAGGAAGAATAGAATAGAAGGAAGGAAGATAAGAAAGAAAGAAAAGTCATTGTAAAGGCAATCAGTAAATGAGATCTTTCCCACCCATTTGAATAGGCTTTGGTGGGGAGGGGGCTCTCAGGGTCCTAGGAGGAGCATCTAAGACCAGAACCAATGGTAAGCACCCGAGTTCTGGTCACTCAGATGACATTCTACTCGACGGGATGACGTCTGGTGACTACATAAAAGGAGAGAAAACAGTTTGGAGATTGAGACATGGTGGAGGCAGGAGAAGAAGAAGCAGCAGTGGCAGCAGCAGTGGAAGCGGCGGTGGCAGCAGTAGAAGCAGTGGCAGCAGCAGCAGAAGTGGCGACGGTGGCAGCAGACACTACTGAAAGCAAGACTGACCCTCATGCAGCCCAGAGAGTGTTGAGCAAGGGCTTGAGGACAGTGGATAATATTATTACTGGAGGGCCCTAGCACCAGGTGGGTGGGAAGAACTAGTTTGGCTTGGCTTGCTGCTATAATATTTTTCTGTAACCTCCTGGTCACTATTGTGAGAGGGGCATATTGGTTTTGGAAGGTTCTTGCCAAGATATCAAATTGGGGACAGTGGTCCGTGTGTCTTCTACTTTGGAGCTTCAATAAATGCTTGAACTCCTCTGCCTTCTACTTAGAGAATTCCATATGTCCTGTGATTCTGGACCATTCAGGCATATTCATGATTTTCTTTGAAATCATGAATTCTGCCTTAATGATACAGTCATTGAAGCATTTTTTTGAATACTCAGAACAGAATGAAGATCAGAAATAAGCACAAATAAACTAGACATTTTTGAAAGTTAAATGTTGAATTTATTATATCTTTAAAAAGCACCAGGGCCAGATGGATTTACAAGTGAATCTTAACAAACATTTAATCACCAACTAATTCAAATATTAAATAAACAAATTATTTGGAATAATAGGCAAAGAAGGTGTCCTATCAAACTCCTTTTATGAAACCTAAACCAGGAAGAGTAAAAACATAGAAAGAAAAGAATATAGACCAATTTGAGTAATGAATATGGATGTGAAGAATCTAAATCAAACACTAGTTAAAAACTTACAGCAATATATTACAAAGATTTGTCTGATAAAGGCCTCATTTCTCTAACGTATAGAGAACTGTGAAAAATTTATAAAAATAAGAGCCATTCCCCAATTGAAAAATGAGCAAAAGATATAATCAGCTTTCAGATGAACTAATTAAAGCTGTCTATAGCCATATGAAAAAATATTCTAACTCACTATTGATTAGAGAAATGCAAATTAAAACTATTTTTTTAATGCAATTTATTTATTTAACATATTTGGTTTTCAGCATTGATTTTCACAACATTTTGAATTACAAATTTTCTCCCCATTTCTACCCTCCCCCCCACTCCAAGATGGCTTATATTCTGGTTGCCCTGTTCCCCAGTCAGCCCTCCCCTCTATCACCCCCCTCCCCTCTCATCCCCTTTTCCCTTCCTTTCTTATAGGGCAAGATAAATTTCTACGCCCCATTGCCTGTGTATCTTATTTTTTAGTTGCATACAAAAACTTTTTTTGTTTTTGAACATCTGATTTTAAAACTTTGAGTTCCAAATTCTCTTCCCTCTTCCCTTCCCACCCACCCTCCCTAAGAAGTTGAGCAATTCAACCTAGGCCACACATGTATTATTATGTATAACCCTTCCACAATACTCATGTTGTGAAAGGCTAACTACATTTTGCTCCTTCCCAACCCATCCCGCTTTATTGAATTTTCTCCCTTGACCCTGTCCCCTTTCCAAAGTGTTTGTTTTGATTACCTCCACCCCCATCTGCCCTCCCCTGCATCATCCCCCCGCCTTATATTTTTTTTTTATCTTCCTCCCTCTTCTTTCCTGTGGGGTAAGATACCCAATTGAGTATGCATGGTATTCCCTCCTCAGGCCAAATCTGATGAGAGCAAGGTTCACTCATTCCCCCCTCACCTGCCCTCTCCCCTCCTCCCATAGAACTGCTTCCTCTTGCCACCTTTACGCGAGATAATCCACCCCATTCTATCTCTCCCTATCTCCCTCTCTCAGTATGTTGCTCTCTCGTCCCTTAATTTCATTTTATTTCTTTTAGATATCTTCCCTTCATCTTCAACTCACCCTGTGTCTGCTCTCTCTCTTTTACATATACATATATATATATATATATACACGTATATATATACATAAACACATATATACATATATATACACATGCGTACACATACATACACATACACATAGATATATACATAACAACACATTCACTTATATATATACATAAACATATATATATATATATATATGCATATTCCCTTCAACTACTCTAATACTGAGGTCTCATGAATCATACTCATCATCTTTCCATGTAGGAATGTAAACAAAACAGTTCAACTTTAGTAAGTCCCTTGCAATTTCCATTTCTTGATTACCTTTTCATGCTTCTCTTGATTGCTGTGTTTGAAAGTCAAATTTTCTATTCAGTTCTGGTCTTTTCACTGAGAAAGCTTGAAAGTCCTCTATTTTATTGAAAATCCATATTTTGCCTTGGAACATGATACTCAGTTTTGCTGGGTAGGTGATTCTAGGTTTTAATCCTAGCTCCATTGACCTCCGGAATATCACATTCCAAGCCCTTCGATCTCTTAATGTAGAAGCTGCCAGATCTTGGGTTATTCTGATTGGGTTTCCACAATACTCAAATTGTTTCTTTCTGGCTGCTTGCAGTATTTTCTCCTTGATCTGGGAGCTCTGGAATTTGGCAACAATATTCCTAGGAGATTTCTTTTTGGGATCTATTTGAGGAGGCGATCGATGGATTCTTTCAATTTCTATTTTGCCCTGTGGCTCTAGAATATCAGGGCAGTTCCCCTTGATAATTTCCTGAAAGATGGTATCTAGGCTCTTTTTTTGATCATGGCTTTCAGGTAGTCCAATAATTTTTAAATTATCTCTCCTGGATCTATTTTCCAGGTCAGTGGATTTTCCAATGAGATATTTCACATTGTCTTCTATTTTTTCATTCCTCTGGTTCTGTTTTATAATATCCTGATTTCTCATAAAGTCACTAGCTTCCACTTGCTCCAATCTAATTTTTAAAGTAGTATTTTCTTCAGTGGTCTTTTGGACCTCCTTTTCCATTTGGCTAATTCTGCCTTTCAAGGCATTCTTCTCCTCATTGGCTTTTTGGAGCTCTTTTGCCATTTGAGTTAGTCTGTTTTTTAAGGTGTTATTTTCTTCAGTGTATTTTTCAGTATTTTTTTGGGTCTCCTTTAGCAAGTCATTGACTTGTTTTTCATGGTTTTCTCGCATCCTTTTCATTTCTCTTCCCAATTTTTCCTCTACTTCTCTAACTTGCTTTTCCAAATCCTTTTTGAGTTCTTCTATGGCCTGGGGCCAGTTCATGTTTTTCTTGGAGGCTTTGGTTGTAGGCTCTATGACTTTGTTGTCTTCTTTAGGCTGTATGTTTTGGTCTTCTTTGTCACCAAAGAAAGAATCCAAAGTCTGAGACTGAATCTGGGCGCGTTTTCGCTGCCTGGCCATATTCCCAACCAACTAACTTGACCCTTGAGTTTTTCAGTGGGGTATGACTGCTTGTAGACTAACGAGTTCTATGTTCTGCGTTTGGGGGGGAGGTGCCAGCTCTGTCAGAGCTGCACTCCTCCTTCCCCAAGGACCCCCAACCCGAACTGGGCACAGATCTTCAGCAGGCTGTGCACCCCTGCTCTGATCTGCCACTTAATTCCTCCCACCAGGTGGGCCTGGAGCCAGAAGTAACAACAGCTGTAGCTGCCCCACCTCCGCTGCCCCCGGGGCTGGAAGCCGAACCGCGAACTCCTTCCACTCCCGCAGCTTTTCCCACTAACCTTCTCCGCAGTCTTTGGTGTTTGTGGGTCGAGGGGTCTGGTAACTGCCGCAGCTCACATATTCAGGGCGCTAGTGCCCCCTGCGCCCGGCTTCTGGTCTGGATTGTCCACGCCGCTCAGGCTGGGCTCTGCTCCACTCCGTTCCCAGCTCCCGGCTCCGTGTGGAATAGACCTCACCCAGAGACCATCCAGGCTGTCCTGGGCTGGAGCCCTGCTTCCCTCTGCTGTTCTGTGGGTTCTGCCATTCTAGAATTGGTTCAGAGCCATTTTTATAGGTTTTTGGAGGGACTCGGGTACGGAGCTCACTCTAGTCCGTGCTTACCAGCCGCCATCTTGGCTCCGCCCCCAAATTAAAACTATTTTGAGGTACTACCTCATACCTATTAGAATAGCTAATTCAGGACAGACAAGGTGAATGACATTTGCTGAAGGCATTGTGGGAAACATTAGAAATTATTGTACTATTTTTGGAGTTGTGAATTGATCAAAGAGTTCTATAGAGCAATTTGAAAATATGCCCAAAGGGCTATGAAACTATGCATATCTTTTGATCGAGCAATATCACTACTAGGTCTACATCTTAGTATCTATATGTCTATAGAGATACTTATATAGAAATTGATATATTTATATCCTAGTATATCCCATCAAAAAGGAACTACATGTACAAAAATATTTATAACAACTCTTTTCTAGGGGTAAAGAATTAGAAATTTCTGGGATGAACATCTGTTGGGTAATGGTTGAAGAAGATGTGGTATGTAATTATGATGGAATACTATTCTATTATAAGAAATGATGAGCAGGGTGTTCTCAGAAAACCTTGGAAAAATTTGCATGGGTTGATGGAAAGTAACATGTATTGGGAAAAAAGTAACAGCAATATTGCATGATGATCAGCTGGGAATGACTTTGCTATTTTCAGCAATACAATGAGCCATGACAACTCTGAAGGACTCAGGATGAAAAATGCAATCCATCCAGAAAGAAAGAACTAATTATTCCTGAATACAGATTGAAATATCCTTTTTTTGTACTTTAATTTCTTGTGGGTTTTCTTTCAGGACATGACTATCAAGGATATGTGTTACGTGACTAATAATATGTGTGTGTGTGTGTGTGTGTGTGTGTGTGTGTGTGTGTGTGTGTATATATGTATATATATGTATATATATATATATATATATATATATATATATATATATATATCTCCACACACATATATACACACATATAACCTATACAGAATTTCTTGCCTTCTCAATGAGGGGGTGTGGGGAAGGAGAAAGGGAAAGAATTTGGAACTTAAAGTTTTAAAAAGAAATGTTCCAAATTTTTTTACATGTAACTGGGAAAAATTAAACACCTTATCAATAGAAAAAAAATTGAATTTCTAATTTTCTCCCTCTTTCCCTTCCCTCTGTAACAAAATCTTTGCTATCAGCTGTTGTAGGGTGTAAGACCAACAAGACCAGGAAGCAGAGTTGCCAGCAAAAGTACTTTGATCTGCTTTACTAAGGAAAGTAACTTTAAAGGGTTACCAATCCCACTTTAATTCAACATATGAATATCATTCACTTAGTTCAGGAGGAAAAGCCAGCAACCTGAACTTCAGATCAAATACAAACAAATTACAAACATACACAATATAAACAGAGCAAATGACAAGTCATAGTTACCAAAGAAGCAATGGGTCTGGGTTAGCAAAGCTGGGGGGCAGCTACTATAATTTCCCATAGTCCTATACCACTCTTCCAGTGACTGAGAGCCCCTAAACAAAACATCTGGCTGTCTTCAAAGCCTGGGGGCTCTCAACAATGGCTTAGCCAGAGTCACATGCTACTCTTTCAGTGAGTGAGAGCCCCAAAAGTCAAACACCAACCTTGGATCTTATGTACCCCTCTCAGGGCCCTGGGGCACTTGATTACCTCAGTGCTGAGAAGCATTCAAACAAAGGACAGTAAAAAAACCCATTTACAGTGTGGGAAAGTTAATCCCTAGTATAACCATAGACAAGTCAGTGACTCCTGATTGTCTTAGTCTTAAGAAATATTCCAAGAGGAGATCCCAGTTTATCTGCCCCATTCAAACAAAGGACAGAATCATAAAAGGTACTTAAGAGAAGAACAGCAAAAAGTCCCACTTTAATTACTGATACACCTTCCCTACTCCTTGAGATAATAAGCAATCAGATATAGGAAAAATATGTGCAATATATAAGATATATATATATATATATATATACACACACACACACACACACATATATATGTATATATATATGTGTGTATATATATATGCATGTGTGTATGTGTCTATATATATATATATATGTAAATATGTAAGTTATATATGTGCTAACATTTCCATATTGCCATTTTATGGACAAAAGCTCAAAATAAAAGAAGAAGAGAGTGAAAATAAGATGATTAAATCTGCATTCAGATTCCATCAGTTTGTCTTGAGGCAGATTTAATTTTTTATATTGAGTCCTTTGGAATTGTCTTGGCTCATTGTTTTGCTTAGAATAATAAATCATTCACAGTTGTTTATTGTACAGTATAACTGTTACACTGTACAATGTTCCCTTGACTCTAATCACGTCACTCTACATCAGTTCATGTAAATCTTTGCAGGTATTTCTGAAAGCATCCTACTCATGATTTTTTTGTAGCACAATATTATACCACAAGTTGTTAAATCATTCCCCATTTGATGGGCATATTCTCAAATTCCAATACCTTGCCACAATAAAAAGACTGTTATAAACGTGTTTGTACAAACATGTCCTCCACCCCTTTTACTCAACTCTTTGGGATATGGAACTCAGTGATATTGCTGAGTCAAAGAGTATTCATAGTTTTATAAAGGATATAGTTCCAAATTTTTCTCCTGAATACTTAAATCAGTTATCAACTAGAACAACAGTGCATTAGTGTCCAAATTTACCATATCGCCCCCAACATTTATCATTTTGCTTTTCTGTCATATTAACCAATCTAATAGCTGTGATGTGGTACCTCAGAATTGTTTTAATTTGCATTTCTCTAATCAACAGTGATTTAGAACAATTTTTTTCTGAGTGTTCATCCTATCAGAGAAGAGAGAGAGTCATCATCAGTAATCGAGTCTCTGAATTATTTGTCCAGTCAAACCTAGGAAAGGAAAAAAAAAATATATGTATTAAAATGATCCTTATTTCTGTGGCCTCAATTATGTTTCCATAGTAAAAATTGTTGAATGGGAGAATATGTTAATGTGCTAAAATAGTAGTTTTAAAAATATTTATTTATATTTCTTCTTGATATTATAAATGTGCAATATTTAACCTATGATCTACAGATTGACATGCTAGCAAAAAATTGGCACTCTGGCGAGGCAGGGCCAAGATGTTGCTCTGAAAGGAGGGAACTACTGGAGCTCTCTCACAAATTCTATCAGATACATCTAAAGAAGTGAATCTGAGTACATTTTAGAGAGTTAGAAGGTACTAGTAGACTGAGAGGGGCAAGAGCACTGGGCACACACAAGGGCACCAGACCACACCAACCAGGAACAGTGGAGGAAACCAGCAAGCATGCCAGTCTGGAAGAGTGCTAGGTGAGTGAAACACAGGAACAGGAGGAGGCCCAAGGCAGGAGTACCAGCTACAGCAGCAATCGAGCCCCAGGCTTCTCAGCCCAGTACGGGAATTTTTCGGAGCTATGGGAGACACCAGTGAAGAGACTGAGGCCACAGGAGCAGCTACCCCGGAGGCTTTCAGCCCACAGTCTAAAGGTTTGAAACTTGCTTTCATGAACTTCTGGGAGCTATGACGGCCAGGTAAATTGGCTCTTCCTCCCTCCCTCACCCAAAGAACACTCCTTTGGGAGAAATCTGAAATAGAGGAGCCAGAAGCTGGGCTTGAGTAGTCTTTTAATGAGAGAAGTTCAGGACAGGGCCCTTCTTGTGGTGGCAGAAGGATACTAGTTCAGGGAGAGAGATGTCCGAGGAGGCCCGACCTCAGCATAACAACAAGAGCTACTGAGCCCCAAGAGGGTGCAGGTAGCAAATGTCATCACCAGGACCCCAGACATGCCTTTGCACATCCAGGGGAAGTGGCAGACACTAGCACAGACAACAGCTGAGGCCATCTGTGCTGTAGACACTCCCTAGGAAGAGGAGACTTTCAGCAGCCATACCACCCCTCCCCCACACTTCATGAAACCAGAGGCCATAACACACAAACCTAGTGAGCAGGCCAACACTTCCCAACACAAGAATCTTAGGACAGAGCACCCTGAGCCCCAGAAGCAGAGATCCAGTTTAGAAGCCAGGGTGGGGGGGTGGGGAACATCATGAACATGCATACTAAAAAGCCAAAGATTATTGATTCCTATTATGGAGACAGAGAAAATCAAAATACCAATTCAGAAGCGGACCACATGGACACTATACCCAAGTTTGAAACCTCAAAGGGGAATGTGAACTGGTCTCTAACCCAAAAAAGCATTCCTGGAAGAACTCAAGGAGGACTTTAAAAACCAAATTAGAGAGGTAAAAGAAAAAATGGAAAAAAAAATGGGAAAAAGTTCTCTGATGAGAACAAATCTTTAAAAAGTAAAATTGGCAAAATGGATAAGTAGATTCAGAATATAAATGGAGAAAATGTCTTATGGAAAAGCAAAATCAACCAAATGGAAAAGGAGAGAAGTTAAATGAAGAAAACAATATATCAAAAATTAGAATTGGGCAAGTAGAAGCTAATGACACTATGATACATCAAGAATCAATCAAATGAAATCTAAAGAATGAAAAAATAGAAGAAAGTGTGAAATAGCTGATTGGAAAACAAACAAACAAACAAACAACTGATCTGGAAAATAGATCCAGGAGAGACAATCTAAGAATTATTGATCTACCTGAAAGCTACGATAAAAAAAAAAAAAGCCTGGACAGTATCTTCCAAGAAATCATCAAGGAAAATTGTCTCAAGGTCCTAAAACCAGAGGGTAAACTAGTCATCAAAAGAATCCAGTAATCACCCCATGAAAGAGATCCCAAATTGCAAACTCCAAGGAATATTGCAGTGAAATTCCAGAGTTATCAGGTCAAGGAGAAAATACTGCAAGCAGCAAGAAAGAGACAATTCCAATATCATGGAACTACAGTCAGGATTATGCAGGATCTTGCAACTCTACAATAAAAGAAAGGAGGGATTGGAATATGATATTCTGAAATGCAAACCAAGAATCAACCAAAGAAACAACCAAGAATCAACTACTCAGCAAAACTGAGCACAATTTTTCAAGTGAGGAGATGGACATTCAATTAAATAATTAAATTCCTGATGAAAAGGCCAGAGCTCAATGGAGTATTTGGTCTTCAAATACAAAACTCAAGAGAGACATGAATAGATAGATAAAAGAAAAAAAAACTATGTTATCCAATAAGGGAATAATGTTTGCATCCTTATATAGGATTACATTGATTTATATGTGTTGTTTATATGTCAGTCTTAAGAATGGTACAGTTATTGTGACAATTGAAAAGCATATTCATAGACTGAGGTCATCGATATAAAGTAGCTGATGTGATGATAAGAAATATAATTAAGGAGTGCAATGAGATTGTTCTGGGAGAAGAGGTAAGAAGGAGGTAGAAAAGGGTCAATTATGCCACATGAAGAGGTACAAAAACATAGAGGGAAGGGAGGGAGGGAGAAAGGCAATGTTTGAGCTTTACTCTCATCATATTTGGTTCAAGGAGGGAATAACATACTCTAATAAGTACAGAAATCAATTTTGTCCTACTGGCAGTAGGAGAAGAAAGGGGGAATAAAATTGGGGGGGGGATTGGTTAGAAGGGAGGGAAGGAGTAGAAAGGGAAAAAGAATAAGGTAAGGGAGGGATGTCGTTAGGGAGGGACAATTGAGGAATAGAGTGGTCAAAAGTAAAACTTTTTAGGAGTGGAATGGAGAAGGGAGAAATAAAGGCATAAACAGGGGAGAAATAGGATGGAGAAAAAGACACAGAGAGGAATCATAACTGTGAATGTGAATGGAATGAAGACTCCCATAAAATGGAGGTAGATAGCAGAATGGATTAAAAACCATAATCCTACGATATGTTGTTTAGAAGAAACCCATTTGAAACAGGGGGATGCACCCATGGTAAAGGTAAAAAGCTGGAGTAGAATATATTGTGTTTCAGCTAAAGTAAAAAAAAAAAAAATAGGAGGGGTAGCGATCCTAATATCACACAAAGCAAAACCAAAGATAGACCTAATTGAAAGAGATAAGGAAGGAAACTAAATCCTGCTAAAGCGCACCATTAGCCATGAAACAATATCATTACTTAATATATATGCACAAAGTGGTTTAGCATAGAAATTCTTAGAGAAGTTAAGGGAGTTACAGGAAGAAAGAGACAGCAAAACTATACTAGTAGGGGACCTCAACCTTTCCTCTCTGAACTTGATGAATATAACCTCAAAATAAACAATAAAAAGTTTAAGGAGGTAAATAGAATTTTAGAAAAGGTAGATATGATAGACCTTTGGAGAAAACATGGCACATATTCAAAAACTGACCATGTACCAGGGCATAAAAAAACTCACAATCCAGTGCAGAAAGGGAGAAATAGTCAAAGCATCCTTTTCAGATCATGATGCAATTAAACTTATTTGTAATAATTAATAACTTCCTTCAAGAGAATGACAATAATGAGACAACATACCAAAACTCATGGGATGCAGCAAAAGCAGTTCCTAGGGAATATCTTATTTCTCTAAATTCTTACATGAATAAAATAGATGAAAATGAGATCAGTGAATGAAACCAAAAAAGCTAGGAAAAGAACAAATTGAAAATCCTAAATTAAATAGCAAATTAGAAATATGGAAAACCAAAGGAGAGATTAATATAATTGAAATCAAGCAAAATATTGAACTAATAAACAAGACTAAGAGCTGGTTTTATCAAAAAACAATTAAAATTGACAAACTTAGGGTAATTTGATTTTAAAAAAAGAAAGAAGAAAACCAAATTATCAGTATCAAAAATGAAAAGGGTGAATTCACCTCCAAAGAAGTGGAAATTAAAAAAGTAATTAGGAATTATTTTGCCCGATCGTATGCCCATAAATGTGACAACCTGAGGGAAATGCATGATTAATTACAAAAATATAAATTGCCCAGGTTAACAGGAGAGGAAATAAAATACCTAAATAACCCCATTTCACAAAAAAAGAAATGGAACAAGCCATGAATGAACTCCCTAGGAAAAAATCTCCAGGGCCAGATGGTTTTATTTGTGAATTCTATCAAACATTTAAAGAACAATTAAGTCCAATACTTTATAGTCTATTTGGGAAAATAGGTCAAGAATGAGTCCTACCAAAATTTTTTTATGACACAAATTAGTTACTAATAGCTAAACCAGGAAGAGTCAAAACAGAGAAAGAAAATTATAGACCAATTTCCCTAATGAATATTGATGCCAAAAAATTTAAATAAAATGCTAGCAAAAGGATTGTAATAACTTATCCTGAGAATAATATATTATGACCAGGTCAGATTTATTCCAGGAACGCAAGGTTGGTTCAATATTAGGAAAACAATCAGCATAATTGATCATGTCAACAACAAAACCAATAGAAACCATATGATTATCTCAATAGATGCAGAAAAAGCTTTTGACAAAATACAACACTCATTCCTATTAAAAACACTAGAAAGCATAGAAATAAATGGAGTCTTCCTTAAAATTATAAGTAGTATCTAACTAGAACCATCAGGGAGCATTATATGTAATGGGGATAAGCTAGATGCATTCTCAATAAGATCAGGGGTGAAACAAGGATGTCCATTATCACCCCTATTATGTAATTTGTTACTAGAAATTTTAGCTTAACAATAAGAGAAGAAAAAGAAATTGAAGGAATTAGAATAGGCAAAGAAAAAACTAAGTCATGACTCTTTGCAGATGATATGATGATTTACTTAGAGAATCCTAGAGAATCAAGTACAAAACTACTGGAAATAATAAAAAAAACTTTACAAAGTTGCAGAATATAAAATAAACCCACATAAAACCTTGGCATTCCTATATATTACTAACAAAGCCCAACTGCAAGAGATAGAAAGAGAAATTCCATTTAAAGTTACCATAGACACTATAAAATATTTGGGGGTCTACCTGCCAAGACAAACCCAGAGCCTATATGAATATAATTATGAAACACTCCACACAAATAAAGGAGGGATTTGAACTTAGGTACTTTGATTCTGCTTTTTCACATATGACATGAAAAAAAAAATTTTACAAGGCAAACTTTCAAAACTTACAAAAGTAGAAAAGTGAGAAAAAAAGTAACTCCCCCCTAAAATGGAAAGTTCTTTAAATCATGATTATCAGCTACTATGAGATGAGAAATTGAAAGAAAAAAAATAAAGGATATTACTTAGCATATATATTTAAATGTTGTATCGTAGTTCTCTTTCAAAATTACTATAGTGTAATATTTTAATCCTTATTAACTCAGGAAAAAAAATGATAATACAAAGCCCTTATGTGCATTCAGACCAATGAAAATAAACCCAGTTTTTCTCCTTCCCTTTGGGTCTAAGTGTGAAAATTACTTTCTTATCATTATTATATTATTCGATTTCATAAAAAAACTCAGCCAAGACATCAGTGAACCCCATTTGTTAAAATGTTTATTTTACAAAGGCTTCTCAAATATGTAGAGATGAAATTATTACTTGTAATAATTGACATTTTGGGAAATGTTCAGTTAATTTTATTTCTTATTAAAATTTAGGTTCTCCAATATTTAGGTGGTATAATCCCTTGAAGACTACTGAAACAACACATTGGGTATAATTTTATTCCAAACCAGCAGAACATCCCATTCTGTATTCCATGCTTTACTCAGTTCTCAAATTGATCTTCCTAAAGAGCAGATCTGACTATGTCATCCAGTACCTCATTCAGAAAACTCCAATGGCTCTCAATTATCTGCAAGACCATATATGAAAGCCTCATTTTGAATTGTAAAACCCCTCATAATTTGGTCCCTTTGTACCTGTACAATTCTCTCGTACCTTACTCCCCTCTTCCCACTCTGTGATTCACTAGTACTGGCTAGTTTGCTGTTTCTTGAAAAAGGCACTGTGTATTCTGACTAAGGACAATCTCACTGGCTTTAATCCATTTCCTTAACTCTATCCTTATATATGCTTTCTAGATTCCCTGCTTGCCTTCAAATCTCAGCTAAAATGTCACCTTCTAAAATAAGTTATACCAAATTCACCTTAATACTAACGTATATATAATGTACAAAATTTGTGCAAAATCTGTATTCAGGGAGAAGCTAAGTGATGGAGTGAGTTCAAATCCGGCCTCAGATACTTGACACACTAGCTTAACCCCAATTGCCCTGCCTTCCCCCTTCCAAAAAAAAAATCTGTATTCAGGGTCCAGTGCTGGAGGCTTGGTCCCAATATGTTACACAACTGCATGCCTTTCCAGTAAGTTGACATTTTCAGAAGATTGAATCATTGTTTTCCTTGTTATTACTAATTTCACTCATCACAGTTTTTGGACAAAGGCAGTCACATCAAGAAGGTACCTTGACTCACAGGATAGCCTCTTATAACACCTCCTGAAAGGATACTCTGGTCAATTTTTCATCAAGGCACTCTTTTAAGGAAAATGGTCCTGGAGGTCAGACTTTCCCTTGATAAACCCACACATTGCTGGGGAAGGTAAGATCCCACATTATTGAGAAAAGTAAGTCTCCACATTTTGGGGGAATTTACTACAGGAGAGGTTCCCTTAGGGAAATATATTAAGATAGGCCTCAATATTGTTGGGGAAGTTCCCATGGGTAAATTATGGAATTCAGTAGTCAGTATATTAAAGGGAATGTCCCTGGGGAGAAAATTAACTTGTGACCAGGGGAAGATTATACTATATTAAATTGTCTGCTATCCAGTTTAAAACAGATGGAGATGCAGCTGATTACCTATTTTGGCCTAAGTTTGACACTATTGATTATACATTTAAAAAATTAAGATTGTTCAAAAATATCTAAAAATCAAAATGAGTCCAAAATTTGTCCTGAAGAAAGCACTTTCAATGGCTTTTCATAAATTGGGTACACTGACATTCTATGTATCTGTCTTTTTGTATTTTCTAAAATTTTTTGTTGGGTCATGTCTAGTGTTTTCTTTTATTTCTTTGTATGTGTAGATTTCTGTACCTTGGGCAATTTCTGAGGACATAGAGACTGACATAGAGACTGATGTAAAAAGCTGTAGCCAAAATATTTAGAATGCTAGAAAAGATTAATGAAGTTTCATACTTAAAATAGTTATCCCAGGATGGAGCTAGGATGGCTGCCGGAATGCAGGGACTTGTGTAAGCTCCCCCCCAGGTCCCTTCAAACACCTATAAAAAATGGCTCTGAACAAATTCTAGAACTGCAAAACCCACGAAATAGCAGAGGGAAGCAGGGCTCCAGCCCAGGACAGCCTGGATGGTCTCTGGGTAAGGCCTTTCATGCACAGAGCTGGAAGCAGAGCAGAGCCCAGCATAGGCTGTGCTAGACCAACCAGACTGGGAGATGGGCGGAACAGACCCTAGCACCCTGAATCAGTGAGCTGTGGCAGTTACCAGACTTCTCAACCCACAAAAGCCAAAGACAACAGAGCAGGATAGTGGGAAAAACTTCAGGGACAGAGTGAAAGGAGTTCATGGTTGGCCACCACCTTGGGGGCTCCAGAGGTGGTGCAGCTCTGAGGCTGCTTCCAAAGCTAGAGCTGCAGTTGCTTCTGGCCCCAGGTCCACCTGGTGGGAGGAATTAAGGAGCAGATTAGGGCAAGAGTACAAAGCCTACTTTGACCTGCCTGTATCTGGGCAACAAAGACAACAGAGGTCAGTGGGAAAAACCCTGGGAGAGAGAGTGAAAGCAGTTCACCATTCAGCTACCAGCCCTGGGGGCAGCAGAGAAAGTGTGGCTACAGAACTACAGCTGCAGTTGCTTCCTGCCCCAGGCCTACCTGGTGGGAGGAATTAAGTGGAGGATCAGAGAAGGAGTGCAGAGACTGCTTAAGACCTAAGTCCTGTTCTGTTGGTGTTTCTTGGGGGAGAAATAGCGCTGCTGTGGCAGAGCTTGCTGTGTAGAAATAGCTCTGAAAAAAACAGTACAACCCCTCAAGCTTAAGACAAAGTGCTCTCTACTCTACAAGTAGTCATACCCAGATGAAAAACTCAAGGGTCAAGTAAGTTGCCTGGGAACGTGGCCAGGCAGCAAAAACGAACTCAGTTTCAGATTCAGACTTTGGAATCTTTCTTTGGTGACAAAGAAGACCAAAACATATAGCCAGAAGTCAACAAAATCAAAGAGCCTACATCAAAAGCCTCCGAGAAAAACATTAACTGGTTTCAGGCCATGGAAGAGCTCAAAAAGGATTTGGAAAAGCAAGTTAGGGAAGTAGAGGAAAAATTGGTAAGAGAAATGAGAGTGATGTGATGAAATCACAAAAAAACAAGTTAATTACTGACTAAAGGAGACCCCAAAAAATACTGAAGAAATTAACACCTCAAAAATAGACTAACGCAAATGGCAAAAGAGCTCCAAAAAGCCAATGAGTAGAAGAATGCCTTGAAGGGCAGAATTAGCCAAATGAAAAGGAGGTTCAAAAGACCACTGAAGAAAATACCACTTTAAAACTTAGATTGGAGCAAGTGGAAGCTAGTGACTTTATGAGAAATCAAGATATTATAAAACAGAACCAAAGGAATGAAAAAATGGAAGACAATTTGAAATATCTCATTGGAAAAACCACTGACCTGGAAAATAGATCCAGGAGAGCTAATTTAAAAACTATTGGACTACCTGAAAGCCATGATCAAAAAAAAGGGCCTAGATGTCATCTTTCAAGAAATTACCAAGAAAAACTGCCCTGATATTCTAGAGTCACAGGGCAAAATAGAAATTGAAAGAATCCACAAATCACCTCCTGAAAAAGATCCCAAAAAGAAAGCTCCTAGGAATATTGTCACCAAATTCCAGAGCTCCCAGATCAAGGAGAAAATACTGCAAGCAGCCAGAAAGAAACAATTTGAGTATTGTGGAAGCACAATCAGAATAACACAAGATCTATCAGCTTCTACATTAGGGGATTGAAGGGTTTGGAATATGATGTTGCTGAGGTCAATGGACCTAGGATTAAAATGAAGAATCAGCTACCCAGCAAAACTGAGTATCATGCTTCAAAGCATAATATGGATTTTCAATACAATAGAGGACTTTCAGCTTTCTTAGTGAAAAGACCAGAGCCAAATAGAAAATTTGACTTTCAAACACAAGAATCAAGAGAAGCATGAACAGGTAAAGAAGAAATAGAGATCATAATGGAATTACTACAGGGACAGATGATGTGTATAATTCATGAAACCTCAGTATTAGGGTAGCTGGGAAGGGAACATACATATATAGAGAGATAGAGGGCACAGGGTGAGTTGAATATGAAGGGATGATATCTAAGAAAATAAAATAAAATTAAGGGATGAGGGAGAAATATAATGAGAGAGGGAGAAAGGGAAAAATAGAATAGAGTAAATTATGTTGCATAAACATGGCAAGAAAAAGCAGTTCATTGGAAGGGAAGAGGGGGCAGGTGAGGGGGAATGAGTGAATCTTGCTCTCATTAGATTTGACCTGAAGAGGGAATAACATACACACTCAGTTGGGTATCTTACCTCACAGAAAAGAAGGAAGAAGGAGATAAAAAAGGGGAGAAAATAGAAGGAAGGGCAGATAGGGGGAGAAGGTAATCAAAAGCAAACACTTTCGAAAAGGGACAGGCTTAAGGGAGAAAGCTGAATAAAGGGGTATAGGATAGCAAGGAGCAAAATATAGTTAGTCTATCACAACATGAGTATTGTGAAAGGATTTTAAATAATGATACACATGTGACCTATGTTGAATTGTTTGCCTTCTTAGGGAAGGTGGGTGGGGAGGGAAGAGGGGAGAGAATTTGCAACTCAAAGTGTTAAAAAACAGATGTTCAAAAAAAAAGTTTCTGCATGCCAGTAGGAAATAAGATATACAGGCTATGGGGCATAGAAATCTATCTTGCCCTACAAGAAAGTAAGGGAAAAGGGGATGGGTGACAGAAGGGAAGGCTGACTGGGAAATGGGGCAACCAGAATATATGTCATCTTGGAGTGGGGGGGTGGGTAGAAATGGAGAGAAAATTCGTAATTCAAACTTGTGAAAATCAATGCCGAAAAATAAAAATCTTCAATAAATAAATAAATAAATAAATAACTGAACGACCACCCTTCCAAAATATTTTTAAAAAAAAAAAGAAATTTTTCTCCCAGTTTTCTGTAATCTGATTCCAAACTCCCCTTCCTAGTAAGGAGGGACTCTCAGCATTAGATAAGGCTTTGGAGGAAAGAATTTGCAAGATAGTTTCTCTCAGTCATTTCAGCCTTGATTAGGTTGGGATTACAGAGATAAAGTCAGATAACCCAAGAAAGGAAAAGCTTTTTTTTTCCTGGTTTGTAGAAATTCATGGCATTGTAAACTAATTAAAGCATAAATTTGTCATTGGTGTTTTATGTGCATTGTAAATTTCCAATTTATGGTAACTACTAAAAATAACTTAGTAGATTTTGGAGATTTGCAGATTAAATTCTACTACCTCTCTCCCCTCTCTGGAGAGAAGTGTTGTAAAAGAGATTAGAGAAGAGTTGATTACATTGAGATAAACAGAATTGAGGCCAGGGCTGAAGAAGGAACTCACCCCCTTATCTTTGTCCTATTTGATAAGGCACTGAGCAGAAGCTTAACAAAGGCTGAAATTTCTTAGTGAGCCTTGGGGCACCACTCTGTAGAATTTCTTTTAAGGAAATATAAGAATATGACTCTGGAAGTTACCTAGAAAACAGCACTCAGACCTCTTATCACTCTCTCTGGACATTTATAGATCTATTGTTTTCCTGCAAGGAAGAAAGGTAATTTCAGTTATTAGAGAGGAAACTGAAGTTAGTTTGAAAATAGTTTCAAAGCAAAAAGAAAAAAACAAAAACAATACCCAAAGAGTGGCCCTTGAGGAAGGACTGTCCAGCCTAGCTACAGAGGGCATGTGAGCTGGGAGGCAGAGGGTCAAAGACCTTCTCTCATCACTGGAGGTCTGAAGCCAACCACCCAATCCAGCAGTAGTGTTAGCAGTGGTGGTGGCTTTCGTGGTCTCTCTATAGATCTGTTTTTCAGATTTCACTTAAAGGTTTTTTTTTGGAGGGGAGGGGGGTGGGAGAGGCTGGAGCACTGAGCCAAAGGGCTCAGTGTTTCTCTTCTCTACAGTAAAGTTAGTGTAAGAGTTGTTTTCTTTCTTTTTTTTTTGATGGGGGGTATGTTGAATTCTTTCAGAATTCTTAGGTAAAGTTAAATTTGCACAAAGGAAAATTTCCATAGATATTCACAATGAAGGGAGTGGGGAGGTGACCAGAAACTAGGAGTTTTTTTTTTTTTTTGGAGGGGTGCAACTGAAGTATTATTTTCAATTCTTATACAACAGAATTAATTGTTAGGTAAATTAGAAGGAAGGCCATCTTTGGAAATTGGAAAAGACCATGTATGTATAAGCTTTAGAACCCCAAAATATAGCAATTTTGAAATTACCACAGGGAAATTCAATGGAGTTAAGATTAGTTCTTTAGATAGTCTGGGATATGATTGGGAAATACAGTAATGTATCCGCAGAAGACCCTTCAAAGTGCACACCCAAATCTGTTGATAAATCTTTAGCTCAAAAGCAGGGAGATAATAATTCTGTCTCTCCATCTTTCACACATGGTTAAAACTGAAAAGCCTCAGCAAAAGGTGAGAGGATTGGGCTAGGTTATGAACGCAAAAAAAATTGATTTGGCTTTTTGGGTAATTAAAAAGGAAATGCAGAAAAAGCTATGGGGGCTGTGAGTACCACCATCAATCTTTGATAATGAGCTGAAACTTTGTTCTGCAATTAAAGAAGAAAATTATGGTAAATCAGAACCTAATATAAACTACATTTGCCATTTGGCCTTAAGAAATTTGTTGTGTGACATTAAGCAAATTATTTCACCTCTGCTGACCTCAGTTTACTACTCTAGATAGAGCATAAATATAACTACTAGAGTTGTTCTGATATAACTTTTGAGAGTCTGGATTCCAAGCAAAGATACATCTATCAGTAATGTAAGCAATTACCAATAAATAGGTCATTATTTCTCAAGAACCAAAGACAAACTGAAGATTTGCAGAGCTTCTTTTATAGTAATAGAAGAGGAACAGAAAAGCTACAGTATATTAAGTAACTTGTTTTGATTGATTTCTAACTGACCTAATAAAAGCTTTGCTCAGGCTAGGTGTAACCTGAAATATTCTGGTTAGCTAGATCCTGCTGCTGACACTTGGGATATAGGTGTGTCTGGAATGGGTCAAGGCATTCTAGGGCATAATAATCATTGAACTATATGTTTATTATAGCATTACATTAAGTTCAATTGATTTCATGGAAGTGTTGAGCTGGTTGGAAGATGAGACATACGTAGTAAGCGTGGTTGAGAGTGTTTTAACTCAGATCACCACAAATGGAAATTTAGAGTATCAAAAATTGGGGAAATGGCCACACTAGCTCAGCTCTGTAGGAACTCAGTTGAGCTGCATAGGAGCTCAGCTTTGCAGAAATGAGGAACTTAATCTCTTACTGAAAATATAGATAGATAGATAGATAGATAGATAGATATAGATAAAAATATAGTGTGTGTATACACACACATATATACACTTACATATATACACACATGTACATACATATGTGTGTATCGATCCATATCTATATCTATCTCTGTACATCTATATATCTATATGTTTCTATTTATCTATCGATCTATCTATGAATTAGGCCTTACTAGCTAAAATAATTCAATAGGATAATTAATACTAACTCAATTAAGGATTATTTAAGGGTTATTGTAAGGATCAAATGACATAATGATTGTGAAGTGCGTAACCTAGTACTTGACATACAGTAAGTATATGTGTGTTGAAATATTGACTATTATTTATTTCTTTAATTACTACATACTGGATAACTCTATGCTGGGTTTTAGATGTGATTAATATTAAATGCCAAAGGTGATAAATCAATGATTTTTTGTGTAAGATAATTTGAAAATGCATTCAAACAGATTGGTGTCATTTGATCCTTAGTCCCTCATTCGAGGAGAAAATGGCATATGCTAAACTTTAAGATCTACTACAAGTAAATGTCTATCCTGGGGAATAGTTACACGTATGATTTTGGCATGACCTAAGGTAAGAGCCTCTCAACCCAGTTTCCCCATGGTCCTATTTTCTTTTTGTACAATAAATTTTTATTTTTTTTCTTGACATTATATTGATATCTTTTGTTTTCACATCAGCCATCCTCCAATCAGTGAGCCATCCCATGTAACAAGGTAAAGCAGTTAAGTAAAACCAATTCAGCTACATCTTGTAACATTTTATGCAACATTCATACCCACAGTACCCTAATCCAAGGAAAGGAGAGAAAGGCATTTATGGCCTGTTCAATTTCACTTGATAAGCCTGAGTTGTTTAAGCCACCTATTTCTTATTTTGTGTATTTTATATTTTTGTAAGGCAATCATTTTTTGTTAAAAATTGTAATATCTCAATTTGATTGAAACCCTACTAATTCTTATCTGCAATCATTTAGCCACTGCTCTGCTTGGCTGCCGATCTCTTCTCTCTTTCTTCAGCAATTGTAAGACAGAAAGCCTTTCCTCAGGGAAGAGAGATTCAAGGCTTATTACCTTTGTCAATAACACAAATGTTTGAGAGCCTAGTGGCAAAACTATTGCTATTGGCATCTTTTACATGGACATAATCAAAAGAGCCAGGGTGTTTCTCCCTGTTTGTGATCACACCAATTAGACCCAAGTTAGCTCCACAGGTCACCATGCATAGGTTACTAGTATGAAACTTGATAAAATCAGTGATCTTGTCAGCTTCTAAATCAATCTTAACTGTATCATTCACTTTAATGAGAGGATCTGGGTACCAGATAGTACGAGAATCATGGGTCACTAGATGGGGAATACCTTTTGTACCCGCAAAGATTTTTCTCACTTTGCACAATTTATATTTAACCTCCTCAGCTGTAATATGATGAACAGCAAAGCATCCCTTTGTGTCATAGACCAGATGGAAATGTTCACCTGTCCTCTCTATGCTAATGACATCCATAAAGCCTGCAGCGTATGTAATATTAGTGCAGACATTGCCATCAATCTCGATGAATTGCTGCATGCCGATCTTCTTTACTTCATCTCCAGTCAGGGCATATTCGAGTCTGTTTCTCAGGAGACACTCCCTCAGCTTGTGGGGACCTGTGGATGGTCTTGGAGCAAAAACTCCACTTAACTTATCCAGCATCCACTGCTTTGGAGCTGCTGCATGCTTCAGATGTTTCTTGGGAGCACGAGTCATGGTAACACTGTACCTGCGATAAAGTGGGAAATTTACTTGGGTGTAGGGTCAGAGGCTCTGTCTACTTATGAGCCATGTGCACTTGGCCACATCACTTTACCCTTTTGGGCATCAATGTTTTTACCAGCAGCACGACTAGCTGGTCCCAAGGCCATGCAGCAAGAGCTGTACAGGAAATTTTAGATCTAGTTAATACTGAGCCTGAGGTTTGATAGCCGGTGAATATGTAGAACTTTGATATATGGTTGACTATGAAATGATTTGTGCCTGGAATCAAACAGAGCTAAAGGAGTTTTTCCCCATGATAGCTTATGTCAGATTAGTCCCTGCCCTTGAAGGGACGTATCTTGATATTGTCATAACCATGCCCCTACTTGTTCTTTCATGGAAGATTTCTACAATTAAGCAGGTGAACTACAGAAATTTGCTTGATTTGTAGATTGGGTATTGTAACATGTAGAAGATTTGTTTTTATAGTGTTGCATCTATTAATTAAATGAAATGTACACTGCAACTTTGTGTGCAAATTATAATATAATGATGATATTTTCTTGAGTACAGAATTAGACAAATAATGAGACAAAAATGCAATGTAAAAGTTTTCTTATTAAATGGAACAATGAATTTTGAGAAAGCAACAGAGTTAGACTGTTTTCTCTAAGAACCAGGATATAGACATATTTTTATGATTGGTTTTCAAATGTTTCTATTGGGAAATTCAGACATAAAATATATTTTAGTAACAATTTCTCAAAATTGGAGTAAGGTATTACATATAGAATTCAAGTGATAATTATAAAGAAAATGAAATCATTTTCCCATTTTGAAGTATCTGTTTTAAGAGACGGAAGGGATTATTTTCCAAATTAGGCTCTCATGGATGTTTTATAGATCCTTCCTTCAGCCTGGTTTTAGCATTGTTCATATCAGGTAGAGGTACTGTGAAGATATTTTTGACTTAGTTTCTTCTTTGCCTATTCTAATTGCTCCCATTTCTTTTTATTCTGTTATTGCTAAAGCTAACATTTCTAGTACAAAATTGAATAATAGAAGTTATAATGGAAATCCTTATTTTGCCCCCAATCTTATTGGAAATGCATCTAGCTTATCCTTATTACATGTAATGCTTGCTGATGGTTTTAGGTAGAAGCTAATTATACTTTTAAGGAAGACTCATTTATTCCTACACTTTCTAGTGTTTTTAATGGGAATGGCTGTTGTATTTTATCAAAATCTTTTTCTGAATCTATTGAGACAGTTATATTTTATTTAACATTTTTGCATCAATAATCATTAGGGAAATTGGTCCATAATTTTATTTCTCTGTTTTGACTCTTCCTGGTTTAGGCATTAGTGCCATATTTGTGTCATAAAAAGAATTTGGTAGGACTCCTTCACATACTTTCCTAAATAGTTTATATATTATGGGAATTAATTGTTCTTTAAATGTTTGATAGAATTAACATGTAAAACCATCTGGCACTGGAGATTTTTTCCTAGGGAATTCATTGATGTCTTGCTCAATTTCTTTTTTCTGAGATGGGGTTATTTAGGCATTTTTCTTCCTCTTCTGTTAATGTGGGAAATTTATATTTCTGTAAATATTCGTCCATTTCTCTAAGGTTGTCAAATTTATGGGCATACAATTGGGCACAATAATTACTAATTATTGTTTTAATTTCCTGTTTGTTGGAGGTGAATTCACCCTTTCCATTTTTGATACTGGTAATTTGGTTTTCTTCTCTCTTTTTTTAATAAAATTCACCAAAATTTTATCAATTTTATTGATTTTTTCATAAAATTAACTCTTAGTTTTATTTATTAGTTCAATAGTTTTCTTGATTTCAATTTTATTAATAACTCCTTTGGTTTTCAGTATTTCTAATTTGGTATTTCATTGAGGATTTTCAATTTGTTCTTTTTCAAGCTTTTTTCAGTTGCATGCCCAATTCATTGACCTCCTTTTTATCTATTTTATTGATATAAGCATTTAGAGATGTAAAACTTCCCCTAAGCACGGCTTTTGTTGCATCCCATAAATTTTGGTATGGTCATTCTCTTGAATGAAGTTTTAATTGTTTCTAAGACTTGTTCTTTTACCCACTCATTCTTTTGGATTAGATTATTTAGTTTCCAATTAATTTTTAGTTTATCTTTAGAAGGCCCTTTATTACAAATAATTTTTATTGCATCATGATCTGAAAAGTATTCATTGACTATTTCTGATTTTGTATACTGGATTGTGAGTTTTTTATGCCCTAGCACATACTCAGTTTTTAAGTATGTGCCAGGTGCAGGTGAGAAAAAAGTTATATCCCTTTTTATCCCCATTCAGTTTTCTCCAAAATTCTATCATCTCTTCCTTTTCTAAAATTCTATTCATCTTCTTAATTTCTTTCTTGTTTATTTTGAGGTTAGATTTATCAAGTTCAGAGAAGGGGAGGTTGAGGTCCCCTACTATTACAGTTTTGTTGTCTATTTCTTCCTATAACTCCCTTAACTTCTCCTCTAAGAATTTGTATGCCAAACCACTTGTGCATATATGTGAAGTAATGACATTGCTTCGTGTTTTATGGTGCCTTTTGGCAGGATATAGTGACCTTCCTTATCTCTTTTAATTAGATGTATCTTTGCTTTTTCTTTTTCTGAGATTAGGATCACTACCTCTGCTTTTCTTTTCTTTTTTTTTTTAATTTAGCTGAAGCAAAATACATTCTACCCCAGGCTTTTACCTTCACTCCATGTGTATCCCCATGTTTCAAAAGTGTTTCTTGTGCACAACATATTGTAAGATTATTGTTTTTAATCCATTCTCCTATCAGCCTCCATTTTATTGGAGAGTTCATCCCATTCACATTCACAGTTATGATTACTATCTGTGTCTTTTTCTCCATCCCATTTCCCCCCATTTATGCTTATCCCTTCTCCCTTTCACTCCTCAAAAGAGTTTTGCTTTTGACCACCATTCCTCAGTTTACCCTCCCTATTGCATCCCCTCTCTTATCTTACCCTTTTCCTATTACTACTTCTTTCCTCTCTTCTGACAACCCTCTGTTTTCTTTCCCCTTTTCTCTCCTACTGGTTGTAGGACAATTTGATTTCTATAGTTATCAGAGTAACTTATTCCCTCCTTGAACCAAATCTGATGAGAGTAAAGCTCAAATACTGCTCTTCTCCTTCCTTTCTTTCCCACTACTATGATTTGCTTTTGTGCCTCTTCATGTGATGTAATTTACCCTTTTCTACCACCTTCTTACCTTTTCTTCCAGAACCATCCCTTTATACCTCTTAATTATGTTTTTTTTATCATCACTTAAGTTACTTTATACTGATATGCTCAGTCTATGCACATCCCTTTCAATTGTAATAACTGCACTATTCCCAAGATTCACACACACACACACACACACACACACACACACACACTCACACACACACACACACACATATATATGTATATATGTATATATAACATATATAAAACAATATAATCCTATATAAGGATATAAACAATGTGCCCTTATTGATTAATGAAGTTTTTTTCCCCTGTTTACCTTTTTATGACTCTCTTGAGTTGTGAATTTGAAGATCAAATTTTCCATTGCACTCTGGCCTTTCAATCAGGAATGTCTGGAATTCCCTCATTTCATTGAATATTCATCTCCTTGCCTGAAAAAGTATTCTTAATTTTCCTGGATATTTGATCCTTGGTTGTAGTCCATCTTCCTTTGTGTTTCACAACATCAAATTCCAATTCCTCCTTTCTTTTATTGTAGAAATTGCAAGATTCTGCTTGATCCTGACTGCAGTTCCTCAATATTAGAGTTGTTTCTTTCTAGCTGCTTATAGTATTTTCTCCTTTACCTGATAATTCTGGAATTTATGTACAATATTCCTTGGAGTTTTCAATTTGGGATATCTTTCAGGGAGTGATCTTTGGATTCTTTCAATGACTATTTTACCCTCTGGTTCTAGGACATTAGGGCCTTTATCCTTGATGATTTCTTGGAAGATACTGTCCAGGCTCTTTTCTTCACCATGGCTTTCCAGTGGATCAATAATTTTTAGATTGTCTCTCCTGGATCTATTTTCAAGGTCAGTTGTTTTTCCAAGCAGATATTTCATGTTTTTCTTTCTTTTTTTTAATTTTTTTTTTTAGATTTTGTTTGACTGTTTCTTGATGCTTCATAGAATCATTAGCTTCTACTTGCCCAATTCTAATTTTTAAAAAGATTTAATCTTTATTTACCTTCTGATCCTCCTTTCCAATTTGGTTAAGTTTTACTTTTCTGGGATTCATTCTCTCCAGTTAGATCCTGAACTTCCTTAACCATTTCACCAATTTTACTTTTTAAAGATGTGTTCTAATCAGTGAATTTTTTTCCACATTTTCTTTTACCTCTCTATTTGGGTTTTTAACATCCTCCTTGAGCTCTTCCAGGAATGATTTTTGGTCTGTAGACCAGTTTACATTCCCTTTTGAAGTTTCAATTGTGGGTATAGTGTCAATGCTGTCCTCTATTGAATTGGTATTTTGATCTTCCATGTCAACATAAAAAAAAAATCAATAGTCCTCAGTTTTCTGGACTACTTCTTCATTTTGGTTATCTTTTTCCTAGCTATAAAGTGGATCTCTGCTTCTGGGTCTCAGAGGCCTTTGTCCTAATCTTCCTGTACTGGGAACTGTGAGCTTAGTTACTGGCTTTGTGTGCTATGGCTTCTGGTTTAATGAGGTGTGAGGGAGGTGTGTTTGGCTGCTGGACACCTCCTCTTCCCCTAGGACTGCACTACAGCATGGGTGGTCTCAGCCATTGTCTTCACTGTTGTCTGCCACTTCCCCTGGCTGTGTGAAGGCTCCTCTGGTTTCCTGGTATTGACCCTTGCTGGCTCCACCCCCCCTGGGCTCAGGAACTCCTGCTGTTCAGCTACTAAAGCCCCACTTCTGGCTCCTCTGTTTCAGGGTTTCTCACATGGGAGAATTATTTGGATGAAGAAGGGAAGGATGAGAGCCATTTTACCTGGTCGTCATGGCTCCCAGAAGTTCAAGAAGACATTTTAAAACTTTAGACTGTTGGCTGCAAGCTTCAGGAGTAGTTGCTTTTTTGGCCACACATGTTGTACTGCTGTCTACCATAGTTCTGATAGACTCCTGTCTTGGTCTGAGAGGCCTGGGGGTTGCCACCAGTTTCACATGCCCAGTACTCTCCCAGCCTGATTGCTGGCTGAGTTCCACAGCTACTCCTGCTTTGGTGTGGTCTGGTGCAGTTCCACAGGCTGGGTGCTCTCCCAACCTGCAGATCCACTGTTGACCCTGTGGACTCTCTTGGCTTGGAAATATGCCATACTCAGTCTGCTAGTGGCTTCTAACTCTCTCAAATCTGCTCAGATTCACTGTAAAATTTCTATTTGCAGTCTTTCAAGCAATAGGGTTTAGATTGATCAATGTTACTTACAGATTAAAATCATGTAGATAGAAATGGATATATCTTTGGAATGAGATACCTTTGGAGGTATCAGTTTTCCTCATATGGAACATGTTTAAACGGAGGGTGAAAGACTACATGTTGTGAATGTAAAGATGATTTACGCTTTGGGTAAGTTATGAGTTTGATGACACACCTAAGATGCTTTCCAATTCTGGGATTCAATGGTTTTCCTTCTTTTAAAAATGATAATACCAAATTGCCCTAAAAATTTGAAATCTACAAAATATTTAGTACACTTTTCTTTCATAGTTCATACATATATAGATTTTCTAATGTAAAATGAATTTCTAAGCAAAGCTTAATTCTTACATTTTATGGGCAATTTATTTTGCAATACAAACAATGTTTTTCCTTAAATTATGGTTAAAAAGAAGATACTGCACATTAAAAGTGTTTATGATAAGGTGATATACTTCTTAAATTCTGAAGCTAAAACTTCTTTTAAAACAGACTCCATGGAACAATAATATAAAGAGGAAGTTTGGATCTAATTGCTGACTTTCAAATTAGCCACATTCGCAGTATAGTGAGTGTCTCATATTTTCCTGTCTTCCACAATTATATCAATATGCTACTCCTGCTCTCACCACCGTTGCCACTACTACAACAATAATCATTTCACTGCATTTGTGTGAGCCCTTACCCCTAGTTATAAGCATTACCTCACATGTATCAAAGAAGCTGAGTGCTTATATACAAGCCTGAAGCTTCACTTTACCATTTATTGTGTAGTTCACTAAGGGACTTGGCTATTGAGTTCAAGCAAGCTTTGCCCATACCTATAAGAAAATATGTATCAGCCACCATCTATAAGTACATGCAAACACCTCCTCCCACTATCCTCTACCATGCTCTCTTATTTCCAATTTGTCATGACCTAATTCAGTCCTTCATATCAGTATGGTATGGTCATATTATCAAAGGTCTAGTTTCCAAACCATCAATGCATGCAACTTAGTCTTTCAATATATTTCAAGTTTTCCTGAGTGATCCTTCAGAATGTTTCCTTGCAAATATTCACTTTTCATCTAGTTACTAAATATTACTCATCTATTGTCTTTAATATCTTTTTTTCCCACTGGAAGACTTTTTTATTGAGTCACAATTCTCTCCACCCTAACTTTTTCATTTCAAATAAGTCTTAGTCAAATATAACGATGAAGCTGAGATTTAAATAATACAGCATATCATTGTAACTGTTATCTCTCAAATAACATATTATGCATAGGACTGCGAAAAATGCTAGTGAAACTATATTTTCACTGTACTCTGTTTTCTCCAATTTGATAATGTTATGTCTCCGATCAGCACAGTCTTGGGGGAAAGGTATTCTGCTTGAGGACTTGGGTGTTCTGTTCCATTTCTCTACTCAACTATTTCTCTTTGCTTCTGCAGATGTACTAATGAAGTATGCATGAATTAGCAACACCCCATATCTACAAATGAGTATTACCAGAGAAAATAGCTTCTAGGCAAAATAAATTAAAATTTTATCTTTCTCAGGCAAGATCTTCCAGCTGAGATTGCTTATCAGGCTTTCACTGGATGGTTCAGGGTTAAAGTATTTTTGTTTTGCCCTGTTTTATATTACTTTAGCTCTGAACACAATGCAATGCCTGAAGGTTGGTCTTTGTTGTATCTGTTGTTGTTTGTCCTAATGCACTGCAAGTACTTTAACTTTTTACCCCCATGCCATAGAAGTGCACAGATCAAAATGATTCAGCACAGGCATAGTTTGCTAAAGAGGGTTGTTGAAGCCCTGGGCCTCTTGCCAGGAAGGGGCACCACTTTGACAAGTTTCCTAAGGCTTACAACAATTTCTTATTGATCATGGGGGCATGGCATTCACAGAACTATGAAGGTTAAATATAAAAATCTAAAACAGCAATCCATTTTGAGGCTTTAAATACTGGGACTAAACCAGCCAGTGTGCAACTATGATACAAATCAAATAAAATCAAATGCTCCATTTTAAATCTTGAAGTACTTTTTTTGCCAGATTTATATCAAATATGAAAACAAAAACCTACATCCTTGGAAATATTATACCTTACACTTCTATAATAAAGTTTAACATTTATAATATACTTGACCTACAACTGAAATTTAAGGTCAGGGTATCATCATCCTCAATTTTGAGAGTCTAAACCTGGAATTTGCAACATTTCTTAAATTGTGAGCTTTTTTTTCCTTTTTTTTCCACTCTCTCTTATGAAAAATTTCTAACCAAACCAGATACATTTGTCCCTTAACATGTGAGAATGAGTCTACAAAGCACATATGAAATTCTGCCATTTATAGCTTCAGAGAATCTTTTGAATATTTTATAAATTCTCTTGAAATATATGGAAATCCTGAGGTGGGAAATATCTGGTCTAGCAACTATGATTTTAATCTAGCCAATAGTTTTAATTTGAAAATTCTAGTCTTTTTGGCAAAAAAAAAATGGTTGCCCCCTCAATATTCACAAATCAGTCCAATAACTCCAAATTTAGACTGAATAGGATTTATTAAGGTTCAAAAGCAATGTGGAAACACAGAATGTGTTGACATTAACTAGTTGACATCATTGACATTAACTACCCCTCCTTGAAATGAGAATTGTTGATAAAAAACAGTAAGAGATAGAATAAATTTATGTAACATAAATCAAGAAACCAACAACCTCAAAATTTGCCTAGTGCGGATTCATTCACTGAGTGAGTGAAAGGAACCATGGGGAATGGTATATTGTAATTGTTTCATTATTCCAAGATGCCTTTAGTTTCATTGACACAGAACTACCTCCAGTAATGGCAATTATTTCTCTTCCAATCTTGGTATATAATTATTTGCGTTGCTGAGAAGGAAGGAAAGAAAAGAAGGAAGGAAGGAAGGAAGGAAGGAAGGAAGGAAGGAAGGAAGGAAGGAAGGAAGGAGGGAAGGAAGGAAGGAAGGAAGGAAGGAAGGAAGGAAGGAAGGAAGGAAGGAAGGAAGGCTTTACCCAGTGGCTAGTATTCTGGTGATCTTAGCTTAACTAAAATTGGCTTCACTGGTCCATGCCTAACAATGTGTGGAGTCCATTATGGGACCCATAGTCAAACATATTTAAACTTGATAGGCTTGTGCTTCTCTGGCATAACCATCAGCAAAATAGAGTCATTTTCATGTCACAAATGAAGTATCATAATAAGATGTCAAGGTAGTTTTGAGGGGATTACCAATGACAAGTCTGACACAGAGGAGGGGAGAAAGAAAATCATGAAATAAGAAAATCGACTTGTTAATGTAAAGGTAATTAATGTAATAACAGTAATCTATTGTAGATTTAAGCTACATTATCACCATGATGTAATAATAGGAGTAACAGAATAGTAGAATATAATAACCTCCATGAAGACATTTTCTTCATATTCAGAAAACCTCAAATACTTTTTCACATAGTAAAATCTTTAGTAAATATTTATTGAATCGAATGTTTCTGTAATCCTGTATTGTCAGCTCAGGTTACAGTTTCTCATGTAATTTTTCCAACTAAAAAGCAGCTTGGAATAGTAGATAGAAAGCGTACCTTGGATCCATGAACACCTGAGTTCAAATTCTGCCTCTGGAGCATAATGGGTCTGCTACGCAAGGCAAATAACTTAAATTTACAATATCCTAGACAAGCCCCTAAGCCTAAAAATTCAAAGGTGTTTGTTTGAATTGGCAAAGTTTTTCTTCTTCTGCAAGCTCCCTATGGCAGTGAAATCAAATTCTTTATCTCTCACCTTCTCTCTTCTGCAAGAGAAACTACTTTTGAGATGATATTATAGACATCTTGTATTTATTTTTATACTTCATGTGATAGAACAGTGATACAGCTAATGTTAAAATGATAATTTTTGGAACATTATAGAAAAGAAAGGGACTTATCTGGAGGAGATACTAGAAAATCCTAGCTGTTACTTTTGAAAAATGACAAAGAGTTATGGACAAAATTATGGCCCAGATTTTTCTTCCTAAAGGTTTTATTAATGTTGAAGTTCTCATTTTGATTTTCAAGAATTGAATCTAGCAGTCCTAAAACTCATATCTGAGGGAGGATAAACCATAATTATTCAAGTCTTCAGATTGTAGTCATTTGTGATTAAGATAAATATATTAAAATATGTAGTTTCACTACCTTTAACAAGTTATCCTTTTTCATGTCTTGAATACACACACATATAATATATATATATATACACACACAAATATGTAAATACACACTTTCTACCAGAATTTTGCACCGTATCACCCAATAATAGCTATCAATTATCTTTCATATAAGTTTTTCAAACCACTTAAGACCTTCAAGAAAGCTCATGTTACATGTCTATTATCAGTTCTTGACATGTTACTTGTTCTTTGTTAAAATTTCTAACCTATGGCGGAGCCAAGATGGCGGCTGGTAAGCACGGACTAGAGTGAGCTCCCTACCCGAGTCCCTCCAAAAACCTATAAAAGTGGCTCTGAACCAATTCTAGAACGGCAGAATCCACAGAACAGCAGAGGGAAGCAGGGCTCCAGCCCAGGACAGCCTGGATGGTCTCTGGGTGAGGTCTATTCCACACGGAGCTGGAAGCTGGGAACAGAGTGGAGCAGAGCCCAGCCTGAGCGGCGTGGACGATCCAGACCAGAAGCCGGGCGGAGGGGGCCCTAGCGCCCTGAATATGTGAGCTGCGGCAGTTACCAGACCCCTCGACCCACAAACACCAAAGACTGCGGGGAAGGTTAGTGGGAAAAGCTGCGGGAGTGGAAGGAGTTCGTGGTTCGGCTTCCAGCCCCGGGGGCAGCGGAGGTGGGGCAGCTACAGCTGTTGTTACTTCTGGCTCCAGGCCCACCTGGTGGGAGGAATTAAGTGGCGGATCAGAGCAGGAGTGCAACAGCCTGCTGAAGATCTAAGCCCAGTCTGGACTGGGGGTCCTTGGGGAAGGAGGAGTGCGGCTCTGACAGAGCTGGCACCTCCCCCCCAAACGTAGAACATAGAACTCGTTATTCTACAAGCAGTCATACCCCACTGAAAAACTCAAGGGTCAAGTTAGTTGGTTGGGAATATGGCCAGGCAGCGAAAACGCGCCCAGATTCAGTCTCAGACTTTGGATTCTTTCTTTGGTGACAAAGAAGACCAAAACATACAGCCTAAAGAAGACAACAAAGTCATAGAGCCTACAACAAAAGCCTCCAAGAAAAACATGAACTGGCCCCAGGCCATAGAAGAACTCAAAAAGGATTTGGAAAAGCAAGTTAGAGAAGTAGAGGAAAAATTGGGAAGAGAAATGAGAAGGATGCGAGAAAACCATGAAAAACAAGTCAATGACTTGCTAAAGGAGACCCAAAAAAATACTGAAAAATACACTGAAGAAAACAACACCTTAAAAAACAGACTAACTCAAATGGCAAAAGAGCTCCAAAAAGCCAATGAGGAGAAGAATGCCTTGAAAGGCAGAATTAGCCAAATGGAAAAGGAGGTCCAAAAGACCACTGAAGAAAATACTACTTTAAAAATTAGATTGGAGCAAGTAGAAGCTAGTGACTTTATGAGAAATCAGGATATTATAAAACAGAACCAAAGGAATGAAAAAATGGAAGACAATGTGAAATATCTCCTTGGAAAAACCACTGACCTGGAAAATAGATCCAGGAGAGAGAATTTAAAAATTATTGGACTACCTGAAAGCCATGATCAAAAAAAGAGCCTAGATACCATCTTTCAAGAAATTATCAAGGAGAACTGCCCTGATATTCTAGAGCCACAGGGCAAAATAGCAATTGAAAGAATCCATCGATCACCTCCTCAAATAGATCCCAAAAAGAAATCTCCTAGGAATATTGTTGCCAAATTCCAGAGCTCCCAGATCAAGGAGAAAATACTGCAAGCAGCCAGAAAGAAACAATTTGAGTATTGTGGAAACCCAATCAGAATAACCCAAGATCTGGCAGCTTCTACATTAAGAGATCGAAGGGCTTGGAATGCGATATTCTGGAGGTCAATGGAGCTAGGATTAAAACCTAGAATCACCTACCCAGCAAAACTGAGTATCATGTTCCAAGGCAAAATATGGATTTTCAATAAAATAGAGGACTTTCAAGCTTTCTCAGTGAAAAGACCAGAACTGAATAGAAAATTTGACTTTCAAACACAAGAATCAAGAGAAGCATGAAAAGGTAATCAAGAAACGGAAATTGCAAGGGACTTACTAAAGTTGAACTGTTTTGTTTACGTTCCTACATGGAAAGATGATGAGTATGATTCATGAGACCTCAGTATTAGGGTAGTTGAAGGGAATATGCATATATATGTATATATGTATGTGTGTATATATATATATATATATATATATGTTTATGTATATATATAAGTGAATGTGTATGTAGGTATATATCTATGTGTATGTGTATGTATGTATATGTGTATATATATATATATATATATATATATATATATATATATATGTAAAAGAGAGAGAGCAGACACAGGGTGAGTTGAAGATGAAGGGAAGATATCTAAAAGAAATAAAAAGAAATTAAGGGATGAGAGAGTAACATACTGAGAGAGGGAGATAGGGAGAGATAGAATGGGGTGGATTATCTCGCATAAAGGTGGCAAGAGGAAGCAGTTCTATGGGAGGAGGGGAGAGGGCAGGTGAGGGGGGAATGAGTGAACCTTGCTCTCATCAGATTTGGCCTGAGGGGGAATACCATACATACTTAGTTGGGTATCTTACCCCACAGGAAAGAAGAGGGAGGAAGATAAAAAAAAAAAAATAAAAGGTGGGGGGATGATGGAGGGGAGGGCAGATGGGGGTGGAGGTAATCAAAACAAACACTTTGGAAAGGGGACAGGGTCAAGGGAGAAAATTCAATAAAGCGGGATGGGTTGGGAAGGAGCAAAATGTAGTTAGCCTTTCACAACATGAGTATTGTGGAAGGGTTATACATAATAATACATGTGTGGCCTAGGTTGAATTGCTCAACTTCTTAGGGAGGGTGGGTGGGAAGGGAAGAGGGAAGAGAATTTGGAACTCAAAGTTTTAAAATCAGATGTTCAAAAACAAAAAAAGTTTTTGTATGCAACTAAAAAATAAGATACACAGGCAATGGGGCGTAGAAATTTATCTTGCCCTACAAGAAAGGAAAGGAAAAGGGGATGAGAGGGGAGGGGGGTGATAGAGGTGAGGGCTGACTGGGGAACAGGGCAACCAGAATATAAGCCATCTTGGAGTGGGGGGGAGGGTAGAAATGGGGAGAAAATTTGTAATTCAAAATGTTGTGATAATCAATGCTGAAAACCAAATATGTTAAATAAATAAATTGCATTTAAAAAAAAAATTTCTAACCTATGATACTATATGATAATAGAAATATTTTTTCATTCTTGATTCTAGTCATGGGTAGGAAATGTGTGACTTCTAGGCCATGTGTGGCCATCTAGGTCCTCAGGAGTGATAGAATCCAGGCAAATCAAAGGGCCACCCTTGAGGACCTAGAGGGCCACATGTGGTCCCAAGGTCACAGGTCCTCCCCCTCCCCTACTAGGTGATTCAAAATGATTTGAGAACCTCTACTCTAATGGGTTGTATGGTGAGAATTCATTAGCATATATACTCATTTAGAACACACTATTTGAGCCCATAATGTAGATGTATTGCTGGTCTGATTGATTTTAGAAATGGTTTTCCCTTTTTGTTAACATAACAGCTAAAAGAAAATATAGTGTTAACATAATGAAATCAATTGGAATGATCAAAAACAGATTTTTTTTTCCCGGATTCCCTTTCAAAAAATTTACCTGAATCTTATAAAAGAGCATTAACATTTGTAATAATGAGACCATGACAGTGTTTGTTTTTTATGCTCCAATTTAATTCAACAAAAATTTATTAAAAGCCAAAGCTGAGCTAGTCCTGGAATACAGGGACAAAACAAAACAAAACAAAAAAGTCTTTAATCTCAAGGACTATAAAGCCAATCAGTAAGTGAAAGATCTTTCCCATCCATTATTTAGGTGGGGTTTCAGCCTTCAGGTGGGGTTTCAGGTGGGGCCAACAAAGGGTGGTCTGATTAGAGACAGTCTCACATCCTTTCACTAACTAGGTGTGAGGCCCCAGGCTAGTTACCAAATTAGTTTGCTAGTTTGAGAGAGGCATGAAGCCCTCAAGACCCTGAGGGCAATTGCTAAGACTAGAGCCAATAGCATGTGCCTGAGTTCTAATCAATCATATGGCATCTAGGACTGCATAAATAGAGAGACTAGAACTTGGAGAAGAGCAGAAGTGAGGACTGATGACTGAGAGTAGAACTAGAAGAATGGAGCTGGAGGCAGCCAAGCAGAGAGCAGCAGGACTCAGAATCAGAGAGCTTGGATTGAGAGTGTACAGAGTGGAGAGTGCTGAACATAAGAGAGAGTTGCAGACATCAAGGAACTCAGAGTCAGTAGAATTGCTGGAGAAAGTGCTGAGCGGAGAGTTAGGATTTCTGAGTGATCTTCTTATAGGAAGGCCTCATCAAGGGGAAGCACAAGTATGGCTTGGTTCCTTGCTATAATATTTTGTTACAATGTTCTTGTTACTGCAGTGAGGTGGGCTTATTGGTTTTGGAATATTATTGCCACAATATCAATATGGGGGCATTAGTCCTTGAACCTGATCCTCTGGACTCTAAATAAGCGTTATACTTCCTCTGCCTTCTACCTGGAGAATTACTTATACTTCATGATTCTGGACCATGCAGGCATGCCCATGGTCTTCTCAGAGGTCATGAATTTTGCCTTACTGATATAAGGACTATATTTCATTTTTTTCATTTAAAGTTTTTGGAACATTCGCAAGATGAAAATGTTTAGGTAATAAGCATATCTAAGAACAATTCTGTATCATTAACTGAAATGTAGCACTTTACAATGCATTGTATTTAAAATCATTTCATGTTCATTATCTCATTCAACACCAATAATAATAATAATGTGTGGTGGATAGAAAAAAATATTATTTCCTCAGCTTTACACATGAAGAAACTTGGTACCAGAGTATTATATCATACCCAGGTCATTCAACAAGGTCAAACAGCTATCAAGTGACAGTGAGGATTCAAACTCAGTGAAGGAGTCAAGAATCTTTATTTATTTATTTATTTTAGTGCACTAAGTTACTGAAAGGTGATGTAATTAGCAAAGGATCTGCACCATAGAAACTTTACTAAAACATTAATGATAAAGTGGCCATCAGTATCTTCTAGACATGCCTTTTCCTTCCTCTTTAGATATAAGTATAGTTTACAAATATTTGATTGGAACAACCTTAAAAACATAAATTAGTAGATCAGCAGTAGCCTTATTTCTTCCTCAAATCATCCTAAGATAACTCAGCATTATTCTGCCTTTCCAAGGTCTAAAATAAACCCTAAACAATTCTATGATGTTTCCTACTTTTATCCTATTGTTATCAGCAGCTAATTGTCTTTAAGTATTTGCCTGTAGGAGTCTTTGCAAATCAATGTAGAGCTGGGTAGTTTCCCCAGCAACAGAAACTGCCTTCTGGTAGCTTCAAAGGCACTGATTATATTTTCGACCAAATTTTATTCTATCACCCAAGGCAATTATGACATCTTAGTTTGGGCCTTCTACAGCAATCCCCTAATAATAGGACTCTTAGTCAATATCCTGTGGGGGATTATTTTTGTTTCCTATTGAATTTGTAGCAGAAAATGTTTGGTTTGAATACAAAAGATATTTTCTTTGTAATATAGCTAAAATAATCTGGTACCTGAAATTATTGCTAGTATTGGCCTGGAAAAAAAGCTGGTAAATTGATAATATCACAGGTATATAGATCAAAGTAGTCACTCCTGTTCTGAACCAATAAAAAGAAGCACTATTTTAGCTTTACAGAAAGTAAAGGGCAAGACAAAGCCACTGAGATCAGAAGAAACACAGTTACAAAATTTATGGTCTATCTCTGTTTCTGCCTCTCTCTGTCTCTGTCTCTCTCTTCCCCCCTGGCCCCTCCTCCATCTCTGTCTCTCTGCCTCCCTCTCTGTCTCTTTGTCCATCTGTCTGTCTCTTTCTCTCCCTCCAACAGAGATAAATTGACAAATCTGTCTCTAGAGATAAATGACTCTACATCACAATGGCATTTGATAATCAAAGAGAAATTTCTATATCCTGTGGACAATATACATACATTGAATATCAACTGTGTCAATAGTGCAATGGGATTATAACAAAGAACAAAAAACAAAAATCATTCACTTTTTTTTTATTTTTGAGTATGGAATTGCTGAAATGATTGGGGTATATATTTTATTTAGTAGTGACTTTAAAGAAGCCAATAAAAGTGGCAGAAGCAATATCAAATATGATAGCCTCTTAACAATAGAGATAATTTTGTTACTTTATTCAAATCCTGACAAATCTCAAATGGGATCTCGTAAGTAGGCTAGGTACCTGCTTGTTTATCTGAATAGTTTGAGGTACGAGTACAATAGACATTTTCCCTCCCTGTCACTCTAAAATCACATGGACACTCAAATGACACGTGTTCTTTCTGACAATTTGACATCAATTATTAAAGGCTTTGGATGAGCAGAAGAATACCTAAATACCCTCTTGCAAAAGAAGAGGGACAGACAAGCAATTGGAAATGACTGGTACATCCCAATCCTGCAGAGGGGATACTAAATGTTTATTCAGAGAAGGTAACATATGTAATTGACAGGTTCTGTCATAATAAAAATAATAATAAGTACTATTTGTATGGTGATTGCAGTTTGCAAACATTGTAAGTGTTTCATTTGATTCTCAAAACAAAGCAAGGGGGACTCTGGGAAAGTGGGCATATCAGCACAGTGTTGGTTGACCTGTGAATGGGTACAACCCCTTTGAAAAACAATTTGGAATGATGCACAAAAAGTTACTCAATAGTTTGTTCCCTTTGACCTGCTTCCCCATGGCTAGGCCCTTACCAAAAAGAGACCAAAAAGGAGGAAGTGGTCCAACACATGCAAAGATATCCACAGCAGCTCTTTCTACTTCTTGGTGGCAAAAAACAACCCTAGAAACTAAGTAAATGCCCATTAATTATAGAATGCCAGAACAAGTTATAGCACATGAAAGTGACAGCATAATATTGTGCTGCAAGAAATTATGAAGGTGATGGTTTCAGACAATCTGGAAAAAACTGTATTTATGGTAGAGAAAAACATATGTGTGTATAACTGTGAATACAGACATGCATGTATATATACACATATATGCATTTATGTGTGTATTTGCACAAATATGTATCCATATGTATCTGTATGGATGTATATATGTAGATGTATATGTATATCAATGCATGTATACACACATCAATTGAGGGAATTTATTTTACTTGTCTATGCATATTTCTCTTTTGTCTTTAATTTATTTAATTTTAATTGTCAACATACAGTTCCATAAGCTTTTGTGTTTTAAATTTTCTCCACCTACCTCCTCTCCTCCAAGCATCCTCTCCAAGATGGTGGGCAATCTGATTAAATCTCTACATATACATTCTTATTAAACATACTTTCATATTAGTCATGTTGTAAAGAAGAATTAGAATGAATGGGAGAAACCATGAGAAAGAAAAAGCAAAACAAAACAAAAAGAGAGAAAAAATAGTATTCTTTAATCTGCATTCAGACTCCCTAGTTCTTTCTCTGGTTGTGGATAGCATTTTCCATCATTAGTCTTGGAATGGTCTTAGATCCTTGCTTTGCTAAGAAGAGCCGTGTCTATCAAAGTTGACCATTGAACAATGTGGCTGTTACTGTGTCCAGTGTCCTCTTGTTTCTGCTCATTTCACTATGCATCAGTTCATATACATCTTTCCAGATTTTTCTGAAGTCCAACTGCTCATCATTTCTTAGAGCACAGCAGTATTCCATTACATTCACATAAACAACTTGTTCAGGCATTGCTCAAATGATGGCTATCCCCTCAATCTCTAATTCTTGGCCCCCACAAAAAGAGTTACTAAATATTGCTGCAATGTGATTCCCTCTTCCATTTTATGATCTCTTTGGGCTATAGTCCTAGAAGTGGTATTGCTTAATCAAGGGATATGGACCATATTATAGCCCTTTGGGAATAGTTCCAAATTGCTCCCCAGAATGGTTATACCAGTTCACAACTCCACCAACAATTCATTAGTGTTCAAATTTTCCCACATCTTCCCCAGTATTTATAATTTTCTTGTTTGTTCATGTTAGCCAATCTGATAGATATGATGTGGTACCTCAGAGTTATTTTGATTTGTATCTCTCTAATAAAGAGACATTTAGACCATTTTTTCATGTAATTATAGATACCTTTATTTTTTTTTCCTCTGAAAACTGCCTGTTCATATCATTTGACCATTTATCAATTGGGGAATGACTTGTATCCTTATAAATTTGACTCATTTCTCTATCAATTTTAGAAAGTAGGTCTTTATCAGAGACACTGGTTATAAAAATACTTTCCCAGTTTTTGCTTCTCTCCTAATCTTAGTTGCATTGCATTTATTTGTGCAAAATTTTTTAATTTAATGCAAAATCATCAGTTTTGCATTGCATAATGTTGTCTATCTCTTGTCGGTCTGTATTGGTAATTAAGGTGGGACTTTTTTTTCACTGTCTTTTTTCTTTTGGAAATGCTAAAGTAATCAAATGTCTTTGATCAAGCCTTGCTAGGTGCAAAGCCCCAGGCCCATACCCCTTTGTTAACTAGGTAGAAAGCCCCAGGCTCACACCCTTTGGCTAATTAAGTGTGAACCCTTCAGACCCTGAACAAGCTGTATACATGAATTTTGTCTGGGGCTCTCATCACTGGAAGAGTGTTGACGTGGAAACTCTAGGTAGCCATTGTTAAGGGACCCCAGCTTTGAAGAAACACAGATGTCTTGTCTGGGGCTCACTAATAGAAGGAGTGTTGAGACTCTGGGCAAGCCATTGTAACTGTCCCCAGCTTTGCTAACCCCAATGTTGGTTTATTTTTGCTCTGTTTATAAATGTTTGTAATTTTTTTGGATTTGCTCAGCAGTTCAAGGTGATGGCTTTTCCTCCTGAACTAAGTGAATGATATTTGTATGTGTGATTAAAGTGAGATTGTTACCCCCTTAAAGTTACTTTTCTTAGTAAATCAGATCAAAGAACCTGTGCTGGCAGCTCTTGCTTCTGGTCTTGTTGGGTTTTCACCCCCACAGCAGCTGCTAGCCTCATTGTTACATGGTCATAAATTGTTCCATTCTCCTTAAATCTGATAGGTAAGCTATTCCTTGTTCTCATAGTTTGTTTATATTATCAGCCTTTATATCCAAATCATGTACCCCTTTTGACTTTATTTTGGTATATTGCATAAGAGGTTGGTCTATGCCTAATTTCTGCAATACTGTGTTCCAGTTTCCTGAGCAGTTTTGGTCAAACAGTGAGTTCTTATCCTAGAAGCTGAGGTCTTTGATTTTATCAAACACTAGATTACTATTGTCACTGACTGCTATGTCTTCTGTACTAAGCTATTCCACTGATACACCACTCAATTTCTTAGCCAGTACCAAGGAGTTTTGATGATTGCTGCCTTATAATACAATATAAGGTCTGGTATGGGTAGGCCACCTTCCCTAGTATTTCTTTTCATTAATTCTCTTGATTTTCTGGACCTTTTCTTCTTCCAGATGAATTTTGTTATTTTTTTTTAGCTCCATATTTTTTTTCTTCATATCTTAATTGGTATGGCACTGAAAAAGCGAATTAATTTAGGTAGAATTGTCATTTTTACTATATTAGCTCAGTCAACCCATGAGCAACTGACGTTTTTCCAATTATTTCAATCTGACTTTATGTGCATGAAAAGTATTTTGTAATTATTCCTAAGTTTGTTTGGGCAGGTAAATTTCCAAATATTTTATAATGTCTACAGTAATTTTCAATGGAATTTCTCTTTCTATCTCTTGCTTTTGGTTTTTGTTAGTAATGTATAGATATGCTGATGATTTATGTGGGTTTACTATTCATTCTGCAACTTTTCTAAAGTTGTTTATTTTTCAAGTAGTTTTTTTTACTTGATTCCCTAGGATTCTCTAAGTATATCCTCATATCATCTGCAAAGCTTTGTTTCTTCTTTGCCTATTCTAATTCTTTCCATTTTGTTCTCCTCTTATTGTTAAAGCTAACATTTCCAGTACTGTATTGAATAACAGCAATGATGATGGACACTCTTGTTTAATCCCTGATCTTATTGGAAATTCTTTTAGCTTATCCACATATCATATAATGCTTGCCAATAGTTTCAGGCAGATGTTATTTATGATTTTAAGGAAGACTACATTTAGTCTTATTTTCTCTAGTGTTTTTAATAGGAATGGGTGTTGTATTTTGTCAAAAGCCTTTTTTGCAATTATTGAGATAATCGTATTTTTCCATTAGTATTTTTTTTAATATTATCAATTATATTGATAGTTTTCCTAATCCTGAACCAGTCCTGCATTCTTAGTATAAATCCTACTTGGTTATAGTGTATTATTCTCATAATAGATTGATGTGATCTTTTTGCCAATATTTTATTCAAAATTTTTGCATCTATATTCATTAGGGAAATTGGTGTATAATTTTCATTCTCTGTTTTGTTTCTTCCTTGTTTAGGTATTATTACCATATTTGTATCATAAAAAAGAATTTGGTAGGACTCCTTCTTCACCTGTTTTCCCAAATAGTCTATAAAGTATAACTTTTTTTGGCAATTCAACATTTTATTATAATAAAAAGGTTATAAATGATGATTTTCCCCATTATTAGAGGGTATAGAAATTCCTCTGAGCATTTCACCTTAAAGGAAAACAGCCTGAGCTGATCCATCCCCACCAGCAATGGGTGGATGAAATTGTTCAGATGGGACCTATTTTGTGAAATTGAGTCTTTGTCCTCTGGCTCTCTGATGATCTTCTTTGTCTGCTTCCTGGCACGTCACTTCCAAGTGTGGCCCAGCTTTGTGAGGTTTTTTTCTGGGAGCCATGCTTAGCTCATTGAGCTTTTCATTCCCAGGCCTTCAGATGTGACTTGGTGGGGGGGGGGGGAGCAGTACTGGTGGATTGGGAGGCTTCAGCCACTCAGGCTCCTAGACTGCTTATCTATCTCCTGCCATCCACCTCTGTTTCAGGTGCCATGCCCAACATTCTGAATGGTGTCTCTTTCATATTAATTTCAGTAGTGCCCAGAGGATCTCATTTCTTTGTCTGAGCAGAGGATTTGTGACTCCTTCTGCCCAAATGGTGAGAGCTGAGGATTCAGAGAGACATTGGTACTCTCAGTGTATCATCCACGTTTCTTTTTTTTTAATGATTTTTTTGGTATTTTATAATTTTCAGCATTGATTTCCACAAGATTTTCAGTTACAAATTTTCTCCCCATTTCTACCCTCCCACCCACTCCAACATGGCATATATTCTGATTACCCCATTCCCCACTCAGTCCTCTCTTCTATCACCCTACTCCCTCTACCCCCCCCCATCCCTTTTCCCCTTACTTTCTTGTAGGGCAAGATAGATTTCTATACCTCATTGCTTGAATATCTTACTTGCCCATTGCATGCAAAAACTTTTTTTTGAGCATCTGCTTTCAAAACTTTGAGTACCAAATTCTCTTCCCTCTTTCCTCCCCACCCACTCTTCCTAAGAAGGCAAGCAATTCAACATAGGCCACACATGTATCATTATGCAAAACACTACCATATATAGTCATGTTGGGAAAGAATAACTATATTTCCCTCCCTCCTATCCCCCTTTATTCAGTTTTCTCACTTGACCCTGTCCCTTTTTGAAAGTGTTTGCTTTAGATTACTTCTTCCCCCTATCTGCCCTCCTTTTGATTGTCCCCCCTTTTTTATCCCCTTTCCTCTACTTTCATGTGGGGTAAGATACCCACTTGAGTGTGTATGTTATTCCCTCCTCAGGTCAAATCCAATGAGACTAAGATTCACTCATTCCCCCTCACCTGCCCCCTCTTCCCTTACAATGAACTGCTTTTTCTTGCCACTTTTATGTGAGATAATTTACCCCATTCTATATCTCCCTTTCTCTCTCTCTCAATATATTCCTCTCTCATCCCTTCATTTTATTTTATTCTTTTAGATATCATCCCTTCATATTCAACTCATCCTGTGCCCTCTGTTTATGTATATGTATATTCCCTTCAACTACCCTAATACTGGGAAAGGTCTCATGAATGACACACTTGACCTTTCCACGTAGGAATGTAAGCAAAACATTTCCACTTTACTAAGTCTCTTATGATTTCTCTTTCTTGTTTACTTTTTCATGCTTCTCTTGATTCTTTTGTTTGAAAGTCAAATTTTATACTCCGTTCTGGTCTTTTCATTGAGAAAGCTTGAAAATCTTCTATTTTATTGAAAATCTGTATTTTGCCTTGGAGCATTATACTCATTTTTGCTGGGTAGGTGATTCTTTATTTTTATCCTAACTCCTCTGATCTCTGAAATATCATATTCCACGCCCTTTGATCCCTCAATTTAGAAGCTGCTAGAACTTGTAATATCCTGATTTTATTTCCACAATACTCAAATTGTTTCTTTCTGGCTGCTTGCAGTATTTTCTCCTTAACCTGGGAATTCAGGAGTTTGGTGACAATATGCCTAGGAATTTTCTTTTTGGGATCTTTGTCAGGAGACAATTCAGTGGATTCTTTCAACTTCTATTTTACCCTCTGACTCTAAAATATCAGGGTGATTTTCCATGATAATTTCTTGAAAGATGATGCCTAGGCTCTTTTTTTGATCATGGCTTTCAGGTACTCCAATAATTTTTAAATTATCTCTCCTGGATCTATTTTCTAGGTCAGTAGTTTTTCCAATGAGATATTTCACATTTTCTTCCACTTTTTAATTCATTTGATTCTGTTTTATAATATCTTGATTTCTCCTAAAGTCACTAGCTTCTACTTGCTCCAGTCTAATTTTTAAGGTATTATTTTCTTCAGTGGTCTTTTGGGCCTCCTTTTCCATTTTGCTAATTCTGCCTTTCAAGGCATTCTTCTCCTCGTTGGCTTTTTGGAGCAATTTTGCCATTTGAGTTAGTGTATTTCTTAAGGTGTTATTTTCTTCAGTATTTTTAGGTCTCCTTTAGCAAGTCATTGACTTGTTTTTCATGATTTTCTTACATCACTCTCATTTCTCTTCCCAATCTTTCCTCTACTTCTCTTACTTGCATTTCCAAATCCTTTTTGATCTCTTCCATGGCCTGAGACCAAATCATATTTTTCTTGGAGGCTTTTCATGTAGGCCCTTTACCTTTGTTGACTTCTTCTGGCTGTATGTTTTGTTCTTCTTTGTCACCAAAAAAGTTTCCAAAGTGTGAGTCTGAATCTGAGTCAATTTTTGCTGCTTGTTCATGTTCTCAGCGAACTACTTCACCATTGAACTTTTTGTCATGGTATGATTTCTTGTAGAGAGTACTCTGTCCCAAGCTTTAGGGGCTGCACTGCTGTTTTCAGAGCTACTTCTACATAGCAAACTCTGCCACAACAGGGCTCCTCCTCCCCCAAGAACTGTCAACCTGGACCATGACTCAGATCCAAGCAGGCTCCTCACTCCCACTCTGATCCTCAGCTTAATTCCTCCCACTAAGTAGGATTGGGGCCAGAAGCAACCACAGCTGGAGCTCTGCAAGCAGCCCCAGAGTTGCACCACTTCTGTACCCCTGGGGCTGGGGCCCACTGCACACTCCTTTCACTCTCTCCTGAGGTTTTTCCCACTAACCTTCTCTGTTTTCTTTGGCATTTGTGCATTGAGAAGTCTGGTAACTGCCACAGCGCAATCATTTAAGGCCCTACTGCCTGTTCTGCCTGGCTCCCCATCTGGTTGGTCCTGGTGTGGCCTAGGTTTGGCTGTGCTCTGCTTTGCTCCCAGTTCTGTGCAATAGACCCTTCCCAGTGACCATCCAGGCTTTCCTAGGAGGAGACATGCTTCCTTCTGTTATTTCATGTGTTCTGAAGCTCTAGACTTTGTTCAGAGCCATTTTTACATGTATTTGGAGGGATCTGGGGGCAAGCTTAAGCAAATCCCTGCTTTCCAGTCTCCATCTTGGCTTTGTCCCCAATTATGAGAATTAATTTTTCTTTAAATGCTTGATAGAATTCACTTGTAAATCCATCCGTCTCTGGAGATATTTTCGTAGGGAGTTTATTGATGGCTTGTTCAATTTCATTGTCTGAGGTGGGGTTATTTAAGTATTTTACTTCCTCATTGGTTAATCTGGGCAATCTATATTTTTGCAAATATTCATACATTTCACTAAGATTTTCAGATTTATTTGCATACAGTTGGGCAATATAGTTCCAAATTAATGTTTTAATTTCCTCTTCATTGGAGGTGAATTCACCCCTTTCATTCTCCATACCGGTAATTTGGTTTTCTTCTCTCCTTTTTTAAATCAAACTAACTAAAGATTTATTTATTGTACTGTTTTTTCAATAAAACCAGGTCTTAGTTTTATTTATTTGTTCAATAGTTTTCTTAATTTCAGTTTTATTAATCTCTTCTTTGCTTTTTACAATTTCCATTTGGGTATTTATTTGAGCATTTTAATTTTCTCTTTTCCTAGGTTTTTTAGTTGCATGTCAAATTCATTGGTCTCCTTTTTCTCTATTTTATTCTTGTAAGCATTCAGAGATATGGAACTTCCCTTAGGAACCACTTTCCCAGCATCACATAAGCTTTGGAATGTTTTCTCATTAATGTTGATCTCTTGGACAAAGTTAGTGATTGATTATATGATTTGTTGTTTGACCCACTCATTCTTTACTTTCCAATTATTTTTTAAACAATCTTTTCATGGCCCTTTATTACATATAATGTTTATTGCATTATGATCTGAAAAATATACATTTAATATTTCTGCCTGTCTGCATTGGTTTGTGAAGTTTTTGTGCCCTAGTACATGGTCAATTTTTGTGTCTGTATCATATACCACTGAGAGAAGGTATTTTCCTGTCAATTCCCATTCAATTTTCTCCAGATATCTACCATATGTAAATTTTCTAAAATTATATTCACCTCTTTAACTTTTCTTGTTTATTTTTTGGTTAGATTTATCAAGTTCAGAGAGGGGGAGGTTGAGGTCCCCCACTAGTACAATTTTCTTATGTACTTCTTCCTGTAACTCCCTTAACTTCTCCACGAAGTTGGATGCTGTACCACTTGGTGCATATACGTTTAGTTATGAAATCACTTCATTGTTTATGGTGCCTTTTGGGTCAGGATATAATTTCCTTCCTTGTCTCTTTTAATTATATCTATCCATGCTTTTACTTTGTCTGAGATCAGGATTGCTACCCCTGCTTTTTTTTTTCACTTCAGCTGAAGCACAATATATTCTACTCCCACCTTTTACCTTTACCCTGTATTCGTCTCTCTGTTTCAAATGTGTTTCTTGTAAACACCATATTGTCTTATTATGGATTTTATTACATTTGGCTATCTATTTCTGTTTTATGGGAGAGTCCACTTCATTAACAACAACAGTTATCATTATTATCTATGTCTTTCTCTCCATCCTATTTCTCCCCTCTCCATTTTGCTTTTATTTCTCTTTTCCCCCTTTCCCTCCTCAAGAGCTTTGCTTTTGACCACCACCTCCCATAATCTTCCTTCTCTTCTATCAGTCTTCTCCCTTTTCTTTCCCTTTACTCTCACTACTCTTCTCTCCCTTCTCCCTCCCTACCTCCTCCCTTTTCTTTCCCCTTTCCCTTCTTCCTGCCTTTAGGACAAGTTAGATTTCCATACTAAGTGAGTATGTTATTCCCTCCTTGAACAAAATTAAATGAGAGCAAAGTTCAAACAATGCTCATCTCCCTCCCTTTTTTCCCCTCTACTGTAATATTTTTTAGTGTCTCTTCATGTGATGTCATTTAACCTTTTTGCCTCCTCTTTTCCTCTTTTCCTTTTACAATACCTTTTCACCCCTTAATTAGGTTTATTATCAAATCAAAGTCAATTTATACCCACACCCTCTGTCTATGCATATCACTTTGAAATTTTGTAATAAAGATACTGTTTTAAAGAGTTACCTTTTTACCCATCTCTTGAGTCTTGTATTTGAATATCAAACTTTCCATATGTAAGGTATAGAAGTCCATTATTTCACTGAATGGTCATCTCCTCACCTGAAACATTATGCTCAGTTTTGCTGGGTAGTTCATCCTTGTTTCTAATCCAAGCTCCTTTGCCTTACGGAATATCATATTAGAAGCCCTCTAATCTTTTAATGTAGAAACTGCAAGGTCCTGCATAATCCTGGCTGTGGTTCCATGTATTTAAATTGTTTCTTTCTGCTTGCCTACATTATTTTCTCTATGAAAAAATAATGTGCCTATTAAATCATTGCATGCAAACAAGATATGAACATTCAAGGTAACTGAAAAACAAAATATCATGATAAAGTAGAAAAATGCTTTTATTGACATCCATGGATGAAGGTTTAGATCTTGATCTGCTGATTACTACTTATACCTTGCTATACTTATACTACTACTACTTATACCCTGGTAAACCATTTTGGCAGACAGGCTGACCCAGGTTGAGGGTAACCAAGGGGTTTGAAAACAAATGGTGAATTAGGGGGATGTCTACCACAAGCATGTGAAGACTTCCTCTGCTGGAATAGGTGGATGAGAACAATTTGTTTCAGTGGCCACAAAGGTAGCTGAAGCAGGCATGGTGGAACATTTAGAACTTGGTTAGATATTGAAGACACCAAGGTCATCCACGGTATCTTGAGCGATGACCAATTGTCTCGATTCTGTCCTGCCACTGGACTGTGATGACTCTGGAGGAGTGAATGAGGCAGACAACTCTGTGCAACTCTGACTCACTTAAATCCAATTTACTCACAAATAAAAAGACATCACCCATACCATTTTACCATTATACCTATTTCAAAGTCCTGTGGAGACAGGCAAGTGGCAAAGCAACAGTTGTGGATACACTGGGAATTGTAGTCACAATCCTGGACACAGGCAGCCCAGGCCATAGGGTTGTTTCTCAGTGGAAGCAGCAGTGGGATTCGGCAGCCTCTTAGATGTCTGAGCAGCCTTTTAAGGATCACGCTGCTCACCTGCTGGTGTGAGGAAGAGGCTAGAAAAGATGCCCTAAAAACTGTCTGGTTACCCAACCCTGGCCTGATTACCACAGCAGGCAGGAAACCTCCCTCTGCAGTCAAAACAAAAAGAAATGTACAAAAATGACTGCAAAGACAATTCCACTCAACATTGGCACATGGAATGTGCTCACACTTACAAACAACACAAAATCCAGTAGACCTGAAAGAACAGCTCTTGTTGCAACAGAACTCAGTAGGTATCGAATCCAAGTAGCAGCCCTGAGTGAAACGAAGCTAGCAAATGAAGGCCAGCATACTGAAGTTGGAGCTGGATATATGTTTTTCTGTAGTGGCCACAATGAAGGAGAGCATTGTGAAGCTTTACAAACAGAAAATATCAACAGATCAAATAACACAATTCAACAGATAGGCTTTTTCTGATCAAGATATCACAAATATAGTTACCAAAGAGGGAAGCATCAACATCTAGGTTTTCTTCAAAGCTGGCAGATTCCGGCAGCTACCCAGAGTCTCCACATCGACACTCTTCCATTGAGTGAAATCCCCAAGCTAAACGCTTACCTCTGAGTTTATATACCCTGTTCAGCATCAAAGGGCATCACAACCATGTGACTCAAACCCACATGACCTAAAAGCTTCTTCAGGGCCAAAGGGTGTCCCAAACATGTGACTCAAACCCATGTAAACTAGGCTTTCCCTTGAGGTAAGCAGGTCATCAAAGACTCCGATTTAGTCAAAGAAACAAACACTGGACTCATCAAAGGCGATTGATTACATAAGTGCTACAAAAGAGAAAGCAGTAAAAAAAGTCCCACCTTGCTTAACCTCACAACAAGTCACTAATTTTACAGATAAGGAAACTTAGGCACAGAGAAAGTTAAGTGTTAAGTGTTAAGTGACTTGTCTGTATTCAGACAGGTAATAAATGTCAAAGCCATGCTTTCAAAGTTAAATAAATTAAACCATGATCAAGAGACCTGTTGACTGAAGCTATAGCATTGTAAATATCTTAGCAATAAGGAATCTTGCCACCAAAGTGACTTTTTACAAGGGTTGGCCAAAAAGGCTACCCCTTGTGCTGTTCTCAACAGGATTGGATATCTGGTTTTAAAGAAATATAAAATATGTCATGATTTTCCTGAAATCTACTGATAGTGGGCAATTTTTTTTATTTCTTCTACCATCAAATGCTACCTGTGAATGGAAAAGGTACAAGGTGATTTTATTTTTCAATGAAAAGATAAAAGGGCTGAAGGAAGCAATCTACTCTCTATGTTATCACAGTGTATGAAATATTTCTTCAAACAATAGAAATTTTCAAAGGAGAAACAAAGGGGTGGGGAAAGACATAAAGAAAATGAGGGCAATGCTAAATTATATCAGTTTGGAAGATGAAATGATAAGATATAGGGAGGAGGGAGCAGAGCCAAGATGGCAGCTGGAAAGCAGGGACTAGCATGACCTCCCTGCTGAGTCCCTCCAAAAACCTATAAAAATGGCTCTGAACCAATTCTAGAATGGCAGAACCCACAAAACAGCAGAGGGAAGCAGGGCTCCAGCCCAGGACAGCCTGGATGGTCGCTGGCTGAGGTCTATCCCACACGGAGCTGGGAGTTGGGAGCTGGGAGCTGGGAGTGGAGCAGAGCAGAGCCCAGCCTGAGTGGCTCGGACCAACCAGATGAGGAGCCGGGGGGAGTGGGCCCTAGCGCTCTGAATCAGTGAGTTGTGGCAGTTACCAGACTTCTCAACCCACAAACACCAAAGACAGCGGAGAAGGTTAGTGGGAAAAGCTGCAGGGGTGGAAGGAGTTCGGAGTTCGGCTACCAGCCCCGGGGGCAACGGAGGTGGGGTAGCTACAGATGCAGATGCTTCAGGCCCCAGGCCCACCTGGTGGGAGGAATTAAGTGGCAGATCAGAGCAGGAGTGCACAGCCTGCTGAAGATCTAAGCCCAGTCCGGGTTGGGGGTTCTTGGGGAAGGAGTAGTGCTGGTGTGACAGAACTGGCACCTCCCCCCCAAACGTGGAAAATAGTTAGTCTACAAGCAGTCATACCCCACTGAAAAACTCAAGGGTCAAGTTAGTTGGTTGGGAATATGGCCAAGCAGCGAAAACACACCCAGATGCAGTCTCAGACTTTGGATTCTTTCTTTGGTGACAAAGAAGACCAAAACATACAGCCTAAAGAAATCAACAAAGTGTAACAGCCTACACCAAAAGCCTCCAAGAAAACAAGAACTGGTCCCAGGCCATAGAAGAACTCAAAAGGAGTTGGAAAAGCAAATTAGAGAAGTAGAGAAAAAATTGGGAAGAGAAATGAGAAGGATACGAGAAAACCATGAAAAACAAGTCAATGACTTGCTAAAGGAGAACCAAAAAAATACTGAAAAATACACTGAAGAAAACAACACCTTAAAAAACAGACTAACTCAAATGGCAAAAGAGCTCCAAAAAGCCAATGAGGAGAAGAATGCCTTGAAAGGCAGAATTAGCCAAATGGAAAAGGAGGTACAAAGACCACTGAAGAAAATACTACTTTAAAAATTAGATTGGAGCAAGTGGAAGCTAATGACTTTATGAGAAATCAGGATATTATAAAACAGAACCAAAGGAATGAAAAAAATGGAAGACAATGTGAAATATCTCCTTGGAAAAACCACCGACCTGGAAAATAGATCCAGGAGAGACAATTTAAAAATTATTGGACTACCTGAAAGCCATGATCAAAAAAAGAGCCTAGATATCATCTTTCAAGAAATTATCAAGGAGAACTTCCCTGATATTCTAGAGCCACAGGGCAAAATAGAAATTGAAATAATTCATCCATCACCTCCACAAATAGAACCCAAAAAGAAATCTCCTAGGAATATTGTTGCCAAATTCCAGAGCTCCCAGATCAAGGAGAAAATACTGCAAGCAGCCAGAAAGAAACAATTTGAGTATTGTGGAAACCCAATCAGAATAACCCAAGATCTAGCAACTTCTGCATTAAGAGATCGAAGGGCTTGGAATATGATATTCCAGAAATCAATGGAGCTAGGATTAAAACCAAGAATCACCTACCCAGCAAAACTGAGTATCATGCTCCAAGGCAAAATATGGATTTTTAATAAAATAGAGGACTTTCAAGCTTTCTCAGTGAAAAGACCAGAACTGAATAGAAAATTTGACTTTCAAACATAAGAATAAAGAGAAGCATGAAAAGGTAATCAAGAAAAAGAACAAGAAAAAGAAATTGCAAGGGACTTAATAAAGTTGAACTGTTTTGTTTACATTCCTACATAGAAAGATAGCATGTATGATTCATGAGACCTTATTGTTAGGATAGCTGAAGGGAACATACATATATGTATATACGTTTATGTATATATATATATATATATGTGAATGTGTATGTATGGATATATCTATGTGTGTGTGTATATATATATATATATATATATATATATATATATATATATATATATATATATAAAGAGAGAGAGAGAGAGAGAGAGAGAGAGAGGAGAGAGAGAGAGAGAGAGAGGCCACAGGGGGAGTTGAAAATGAAGGGAAGATATCTAAAAGAAATAAAATCAAATTAAGGGATGAGAGAGGAACATACTGAGAGAGGGAGATAGGGAGAGATAGAATGGGGTGGATTATCTTGCGTAAAGGTGGCAAGAGGAACCAGTTCTGTGGGAGGAGGGGAGAGGGCAGGTGAGGGGGGAAATGAGTGTATCTTGCTCTCATCAGATTTGGCCTGAGGAGGGTATACCATACATACCCAATTTGGTATCTTACCCAACAAGAAAGAAGAGGGAAGAAGATAAAAAAAAGGGGAGGATGATGGAGGGGAGGGCAGATGGGGGTGGAGGTAATCAAAAACAAACATTTTCAAAAGGGGACAGGGTCAAGGGAGAAAATTCAATAAAGGGGGATGGGTTGGGAAGGAGCAAAATATAGTTAGTCTTTCACAACATGAGTATTGTGGAAGGGTTATACATAATGATGCACATGTGGCCTATGTTGAATTGCTTGACTTCTTGGGGAGGGTGGGTGGGAAGGGAGAAGGGGGGAGAATTTGAAACTCAAAGTTTTTTAAAAATAGACATTCAAAAACAAAAAAAAAGTTTTTTGCATGCAACAAGAAAATAAGATACACAGGCAATGGGGAGTAGAAATTTAGCTTGCCCTACAAAAAAGAAAGGGAAAAGGGGTTGGGAGGGGAGTGGAGTGACAGAAGGGAGGGCTGACTAGGGAACAGGGCAACCAGAATATACACCATCTTGGAGTGGGTGGGGGGGAGAGTAGAAATGGGGAGAAAATTTGTAATTCAAACTCTTGTGAAAACCAATGCTGAAAACTAAATATGTTAAATAAATAAATTAAATTTAAAAGAAAGATATAAGAAGGAAAGAATAGAGATGACTAAACAATATTAGATAAATAATAGGTCTAGGTATCTTTCTGTAGGTATGAAAGATATACAAGCAATAGAGGGACCACATATTTATATTCTAAAGAATGACTGAATAAATCCATAGATGCCATCAGATGAGAGCTTATTCAGTAATGGTAAGAGAAAAAAATGATGGTCAAAGATCAGGGCTGGTGACTAAGTTTCTTCTGAGGGGTACTAAGATGGCTAATTCTTGAACTGTAATAAATAACAGAACTATTTCCCAGTATTTGTCTATAGCATATACAGAGTATAAGAAAGAGCATAATGTAACTGGCTAAACCTGGCAAACAATACTTCTGCTAACTCCTGTAGGAATAAATTATATTACCAAGAGAAAAATGGAAAGAATTGCTAAGGATTATGAGGTCCTGGATCAACAGAAATAACACACATATATATGTGCATGAATGCATAAACACACACATAGACACACAAAGAAACACACACATGGAAGAGAGGAGACCAGGAAAAAATAGGAGGGGACTCTGAAGAGGCAAGCTTAAGTTTGATGTCACGGAAGAAAAAAACTTTCTAAGATTTTGAACTGTCTAAAAGTGAAATGAGAGGCCTCAGGAAATGGTGGGTTTGCTCTCCTCAATTATCTTCAAGTAATTGGTTTATTATAACAGGGATTCCTTTTATGTATGGTTTAGATGAGATGGTCAAAGAAGTCTCTTTCAGCTTTCAAATTCTATGATTCTGGGAACAATGACAAAATATTGAAGTCATATAAAGGCAGGTGAAAGGAGAATGTTGCAGCCCTGATCCATAAAAGTTTTAAATGGAAAAGATTTTGGTAGAAGAAAATCGCCCATATGGATGTACAAAGGTTGGTAGTTGATGGTAATGGTTTCCTTTTGTCCCATCCCATAGTTGAAAAAATACCCTAACATTTATAAATTTATTTATAAATTATTTTATATACTGTTTTGATAAGCAAAATGGCCTTTGTTTTCTTTGAGTAATTCAGTGAGCCTTATTAGGTGCTAAGCCCCAGGCCCAAACCCCGTTAGGCGTTAACCTAATCCATGTGGATGTGAACCTCCCAGGGTCCTAAGGGGAGGGGACAACTCAAGAACCAATCACCAGAGCCTGAGCTCTGGTTTTTCAGATGACGTTTGATGATATCTGAATCCCTATAAGAAGGGAGGACAGAGCCATTTGTGTGGGGCTCTGGAGATGGTGTTGGTGAGGAGACTCCAGGCAGCTGCAGCTAAGGAGCCCTCCAGCTTGTAAACCCAGATGCTGAGACTTTGTTGAACTCTGGTAACTATGTGTTGGGATTTGAATCAGACAAAGTCTGTCTGTTGATGTTTGTAATTTGTTTGCATTTTGTTTTGAAGTTCAGGATACTGGCTTTTTCCCCTGAACTAACTGAATGATATTTCTATGCTGAATTAAAAGTAAGCTTATCAACCCCTTCACCTTGCTTTCCTTAACTAAGCAGATCAAAAGAACCTGTGCTTTTGGCAGCTTTCTGGGCGCTGGCTGTGGGTGAATCTTATACCCCCACAGAAGCTGCTAGCCAGATTGTTAAAACACATACTACTTTACTTCTAAGTATATACATTATAAAATTTACAGGCAAGCATAAAAAATGAGATAAAGCTAAAATAACATTTGAGTTAGGGATACACTAGATCGGTGTGGGGATCCTGTGGCCTTGAGGCCACATGTGGCCCTATAGGTACTCAAGTGTGTTTCTTTGATTGAATCTAAACCTAGGGGGCCACACATGGCTTCAAGGCCACAAGATCCTCACTTCTTCACTTCACTACAGCTCTTCTTAAATGACCCATATGGGGTTGTGACCCACGGTTTAAGAAGTGCTGAAAGAGACACGAGTGAGCAAAGTTTAAGAAGCCCTGAATCAGAGCATATTCAGTAGGAAAACATCATGAGCAGACTTGCGATATAGGAACATTGATTTGTCAGTTATGTGGAAGATAGACTGAAGTGGGAAGATACTTGAGACCAACTGGGAGGCAACTGGAATTCTCTAGGCAAGATATAGCAGTGGATGCTACAACGGTTGTGGCTATGAGAATAATCAGTCATTCACTTAACACACTCATTAAGCTCCTTGTACGCTCCAAAAACTGTGTGAAGTAGTGGATTAGAATGGAATATATGTGAGAAATGTTATTTAGAGAAAAATTACAATATTTGGCATTTAATTGGATTGAGAGTGTAAGGAATCAAAGATAAAAATGAAGCCATGAGAACCTAAATGAAGGTGGTGATTCCAACAGCCATAGGTAAGTTTAAAAGCCTGATAGGTAAGTGCGGGGAAATGATTATAAAAAGATGAATATTAAAAACCATACTTGATAATTTATCCTTAGCCATCCAAGAAGAAAAAGGGAAGGGCAAAGTTTTTATTTACCAATCAATACCCTGGAACCACTGAAGTGGTGCCTGCCTAGCAATTAGTAGAAGGGATCTGCTTTGATGATAACATCCTCATTCATATTGAAGAGACCTGTAGGTTGTAGATGCAAGGAAAGGCAAATGAAGATTAACTTAAAAGGAAACTATAGGTAGAGCCAAGATTGCAGAGGAAGGCCAAGAAGTAGCCTGAGCTCTCCCCAGTTTTCCTTGAAAACAATATAAAACCAACCCTCTAAAAGGATTCTCTCAACAATAAAACCTACAAAAAGATGGAGGGAAAATGTTTTCCAGCTTCAGATTACTTGCAGGGACTTCAAGAAAGGTCTATCTCATCTGGGTAGAAAGGGAGTGTAGCCCAGCACAGACAGGGTCTGGTGAACCAGGAAAAGTGTCTTAGTCAGAGTACAGATCAACAATTGAGGCACCTCTGTTCTGTCTCAGCAGGCCAATGGCACAGCGGGCTGGCTGTGAGACCTCCAGCCTCAGTAAAGAAGCAAATTGCCAGCCTCAGAAGCCAGGGCACAAAAGGCACAAATAGACCAGGCCACCCAGTGCAGTAGGCAAGTTGCTAGCACCTGAGGCCCTGGAGCAGAAAGTCAGTGACGAGCACCCTGACTTCCAGCACAAGAAGCTTGGGACAGAGACCCTTGTGCCCCAATAGCAGAGCTCAACTTTGAATATGCTAATTTTAATAGGATAAAAAAGAGAAGGAAACAGAAAAATGTCCTGACCATAGAATACTACTATGGCAAAAGGGAAAATCAGAACAAACTCAGAAGAGGACGACAATGTCAAAATGCCTAGATGTGAAGAAGACTCAAAAGGGAATATGAGTTGGTCATTCCTGGAAGAGCTCACATGTTTTTTTTAAATAATCAGAGAGTAATAAGAAAAATTGGGCAAAGAAATGAGAGTCATGCAAGAGAATCAGCAGCTTGGGAAAGAAAGGACAAAAACTGTCTAAAGAAAACTATTTTTTAATAAATACAGTTGGCCAAATGGGAAAAAATCTACTTAAGAAAAGAATTCCTTAAAAAGGAGAATTAGTCAAATGGAAAGAAGAGGTACAGAAGCTAACTGAAGGAAATAAACCCATAAAACTTAGAATTAAGGAAGTGGAAACTAATGAATCTATGAGACATTAAGAATCAGTGCAACAAAATAAAAATAATGAAAAAATAGAAGAAAATGTCAAATGCCTCATTGGAAAAACAACTGATCTGGAAAATAGATACAGGAGAGGTAACTTAACAATTATTGGTCTACAGGAAAGTCATGATCACAAAAAGATCCTGGACAGAATCTTTCAAGAAATTATCAAGGAAAACTGCTCTGATATCCTAGAATCAGAGGGTAAAAACAATTGACTGCTCTCCTCTTCAAAGAGATCCCAAAATGGAAACTCTAAGGAATATTGTAACTAAATTCAGGTTGAGGAGAAAATACTCAAAGCAGCTAGAAAAGAAACAATTCAACTATCAAGGAGTGACATGGGAATTAGTAGTATTTACATTTAAAGGAATGGAGGGCTTGGAACATGATATTCTGGAAGGCAAAAGAGCTTGAATTGCAGTCAAGAATCAACTACCCAGTGAAAGTGATCATAATCTTTCGGGGAAAAGATGGATATTCAATGAAATGGGAGACTTTCATACTTGCCTGATGAAAAGACCAGGGCTGAACAGAAAATTCAATCTTCAAATATAAGGCTCAAGAGAAGCATAAACATATAAACAAGGAAGAGAAAGAAAGTAATTCATTAAGGTGAAATGGTTGACATCCCTACATGGCAGAATGATACTTGTAACTTTTAAGAACTATATCTCTATTAGGGAAGTTAGAAGGGGTACACCTAGAGAGAAGGTGTAGGTATAAGTTGACTTTGATTCGATGGTATAACAAATTAAGGGGTGAAAAAAAAAGATTGTACTGGGAAGAGGAGAAGGGGAAGCAAAATAGAGAAAATTATATCACATGAATAGACACAAAATACCTATTACAGTAGCGGGAAAGAAGGGAGATGGTGAGCATTGTTTGAACCTAACTACCATCAGATTTGGCTTAATGAAAGAATAACATACACACTCACTTGGACATAGAAATTTATTTTAGCCTATGAGGAAAATGAGAGAAAGGGGAAAGAAAAAAGAGGAGTTAGACAGAAGGGAGGGCAGATTGACAGAGGTGTTGGTCAATAGTAAAACATTGGTGAGAAAAGACAGGGTGGAAAGAAAAAGTATAAGCAGGGGAGAAAATAGAATGGAGGGACACACAAAGTTAGTGGTTGGGGTTGTGAACTGATCCTACCATTCTGCAGAGCAATTTGGAAGTATGTCCAAAGGGCTATAAAACTGCGCATATCCTTTGATCCAGTAATACCACTACTATATCCCAAAGAGGTCAAACAAAAGGGAAAATGATGACATGTACAAAAATAATTATAGCATCTCTTTATGCAGTGGCAAAGAATTGGAATTTGAGGAGATGCCTATCAATTGGAAATTGGCTGGACAAGTGGTGGTATATGAGTGTAATGGAATACTACTCCATAAGAATTGATAAGTGAGCTGATTTCAGAAAAACCTGAAAAAAACTTATATGAACTGAATGAAGTGAGAAAACCAAAATATTGTATGTATTATCAGCAACACTCTGCAATTATCAACTGTGATAGACTTAGTTCTTCTCAACAATACAACAATCCAAGACAATTCCAACGAATACTAACAGACTTAGTAATCATAGGTATGAATATGAATGCGATGAACTATCCCATAAAACAGAAGTAGATAGCAGAGTAGGTTAAAAACCAGAAATCTGACAATATGTTGTTTACAAGAAACGCATATGAAGCAAAGAGATACACATAGAGGAAAAGTAAAACCCTGGAACAGAATATATTATGCTTCACTTGAAGTTAAAAAAAAAAAAAAGCAGGGTTAGCAATCCTGATCTCAGAAAAAGCAAAAGCAAAAATAGATTGAATTAAAAGAGATAAGTAAGGCAATTGCATCTTACTGAAAGGTACCACAGAAATGAGGCAATATCAATATACACCAAGTGGTAAAGCATCCAAATTCTTTGTGATTTACAGGAAGAAATAGACAGTAAAATTATGGTACTGGGGGACCATGACCCCCTCTCATTACTAAATAAATTAAATCACAAAATAAACAAGAAAGAAGTTGAAGAGGTGAATAGGATTTTAGAAACGGTAGATATGATAGAATTCTGGAGAAAATTGAATGGGGATAGAAAAGAATATACCTTTTTTCCCCCAGTGGTACAAGGCACCTACACAAAAATTAACTATGTATTAGGGCATAAAAACTTCATAATCAAATGTGGAAAGGCAGAAATATTAAATGCATCCCTTTCAGATCAAGATGTTATAAAATTATGTATTATAAACATCCATGGAAAGATAAATTACAAATTATTTGGAAGCTATGTAATCTAATACCAGTGAATAAGTGGTTCAAACAATAAATCACAAAAACAATAAATAATTTCACCAAAGAGGGCAACAATAATGAGATGACATATCAAAAATTATGGCATATAGGCAAAGCAGTACTTAGGGAAAATTTTGTATCTCTAAATGTTTACACGAATAAAATAGAGAATGAGGACATCAATGAATTGCAGATGTGATTAAAAAAGCTAGAAAAAGAAGAAATAAAAAAAACTACTAAATACCAAATTACAAATTCTGAAAATTAAAAGAGAAATTCATAAAATTGAAATTAAGAAAATTATTTAACTAATAAATAAAATGAAGAGCTGGTTTTATTGGGGGAAAAATGTAGATAAACCTTTGCTTAGTTTGATATAAAAAGGGAGGAAAATCAGATTGCGAGTATCAAAAATAAAAAATGGGTGAAAGGAAAACAAATTAAGAGGAAATCAAAGCAACGATTAGGAGCTATTGTGCCCAATTGTATACCAATAAGTCTGATAAACCAAGTGAAATGGATGAATATTTATAGAAAATAAATTGCACAGATTAACAGAAGAGGAAATAAACTACTTAAATAACCCCAGTTTAGAAGAAAGAAATTAAACAAGACATCCATGAACTCTCTAAAAGACATCTTAAGGGACAGCTGGATTTACAAGTAAATTCTAAGAAACATTTAGAGAACAATTAATTCCCATATTACATAAATTATTCAGAAAACTAGTTGGAGTCCTAAAAAATTCTTTTTTTGACACGAATGTGGTTCAGGTTCCTAAACCAGGAAGAGCTGAAACAAAGACAGAAAATTATAGACTAATTTCTGCAATGAATACTAAGAAAAAATTTTTTTTAAAAAATTGGCAAAGAGATTACAGCAATTTATCATGAGGATAATGCACTGTGACCAGGTGGGATTTATACCAGAAAAGTAGGATTGGTTTAATATTAGAGGAAAAGAGTCACCATAATTAACCATATCAATAAAAAAAACCTAATATATCATATGATTATCTCAGTAGAGGCAGAAAAAAACCTTTTGACAAAATACAGCAAACCACCCATTCCTATTAAAAACACTAGAGAGCATTAGAATAAAAGGAGCATACCTTACAATGATAATTAATATCTATCTAAAACCACCAACAAGCATTATATGTAGTAGAGATAAGCTAGAAGCTTTCCCAATTTGAATTGGAGTGAATCAAAGAAGGTCATTATCAGCACTATTATTCAATAATGAACTAGAAATGTTAGCTTTTGTAATAAGAGAAGGAAAAATAATTGAAGGGATTAAAATAGGCAATGAGGAAACAGTGTTATCATTCTTTGCAGATGATATGATAGAATATTTAGAGAATCCTAGAGAATGAACTAAAAAAATCTTGAAACAAGTAACAAGTTTAGCAAAGTTGCAGTACATAAAATATAACTATATAAATCATCAGCATTTCTGTTTATGACAAACAAAGCCCAGTAGGAAGTGATAGAAAGAGAAATTCCATCTGGGAATCTGTCTGCCAGGATATGACCATTTACATTATCCACACACAGTTACAAACATTTCACACAAATAACAGTTAGATCTAAACAGTTGGAAAAATATCAATTTCTAATGGATAGACTCGGCTAACACAATAAAAAAGACAATTCTATCTAAATTAATTATTTTATTTAGTGTCATAACAGTCAAACCACTAAAATATTATTTTATAGAGCTAAAAAAATAACAAAGTTTATCTGGAAGAACAAAAGGTCAAGAATATCAAAGGAATTAACAAAAAAATGCAAAGGAAAGTGGCCTAGCCTTGCCAGATCTAAATCTATATAATGAAACAGTAATCACCAAAACTAGTTGGTACTGGCTAAGAAGTAAAGTGGTGGATCAGTGGAATAGGCTAGGTACAAAAGACATGATAATAAATCCCTATTTTAATCTACTATTGGATAAAACCAAAGATTCTAGCTTCTGGGATAAGAACACATTATCAGTGCCCCCCCAAAAAAAACTCCTGGAAAAACTGGAAAATACTATGGCAGAACCTAGATACAGACCACATCTTATACCATATACCAAGATGAGGTCATAATGGGTATATGATTAAAGGCTCATACCATAAGCAAACTAATAGAGCAAGGAATAATTTACCTGTTGGATCTATGGTAAAAGGAAGAATTTATGACTAAACAAGAGATAGAGAACATTATGAGATGCACAATGGATAATTTTGATTACATTAAATTAAAAAGTTTTTGCACAGAAAAACCAATGCAACCAAGATTAGAAGGAAAGCAGAATTATTAGAAACAGTTCTTACAGCCACGGTTTCTGATAAAGGGCTCATTTCTAAAATCTACTGGGAACTGAGTCAAACTTATAAGAATACAAGTCATTCCTCAATGGATAAATGGTCAAAAGATATGAATAGACAGTTTTCATAGGCTGAAATTAAAGTTACGTATCAGTCATATGAAAAAATGCTCAAAATCACTGTAGTTTAGAGAAATGAAAATCCAAACATTATTGAGGTACCATTTCACAGGTATCAGATTGGCTAATATGACAGAAAAGGGAAATGATAAATATTGTATAAGATGTGGGAAAATTGGAATACTCATGCATTGCTGGGGAAATTGTGAACTGATCCTATCATTCTGGAGAGCAATTTGGAACTATAGGGCTATAAAACTGTGCATATCCTTTGGTCCAGTCATACTACTGTTACTTCTGTATCCCAAAGAGGTCATACAAAAGGGAAAATGACTTATGTGTGCAAAAACATTTATGGCACCTCTTTATGCAGTGGCAAAGAAATGGAAATTGAGGAGATGCCTATCAATTGCGGATTGGCTGAACAAGTCGTGGTATATGAGTGTAATGGAATACTACTCTGTAAGCATTGATAAGTGAGCTGACTTCAGAAAAACCTGAAAAAAATTTACGTGAACTGAATGAAGTGAGCAGAACCAAAACATTGTATGTATTATCAGCAACACTGTGATTTTCAACTATGATAGACTTAGCTCTTCTCAGCAATACAACTATCAAAGAGAATTCCAAAGGTCTTACAATGGAAAATGCTACCCACATTCAAAGAATGAACTGTGGAGTCTGAATGAAGATCAAAGCATGCTATTTTAACTTTGTTTTTGTTGTTGTTGTTTTCTTTCTCGTGGTTTTCCTCTTTTGTTCTGATTCTTCTTTTACAACATGTTTAATGTGGAAATGTCAAACATGATAGTACATGTATAGTCTGCAACAGATTGCTTGCTGTTTTTGGAAGGGGTGTGGTAAGGGAAGGAGGGAGAAAAATTTGGAAATCAAAATCTTATAAAAATGAATGGTGGAAACTACCTTTACATGTAATAGGGAATAAATAAATAAAAGAAAATCATGGACCTAGATGGCTTGGTCAAGAAAATTAAATAAAGCACAAAGTGAGATGACACTGATGATGGATTCTAAGGACAAGATCATTTTGTTGTTGTTTAATTTTGTCCTGTTTATAGATTTTTATAGGCAAGAGTCAGATCAGAGAAAAATAAAATCTTGACTAAAAATGAATTAGATGTGAAAATGGACGATAATGAGGACTCAATTTCCCAGCTCATATTGTGAATCTTTAATACATATTATACTAGGAAAGGGATAAAAAAAACCTGATGATAAAATAAAGGAAATAGGAGCTTGAATCTTGACTTTGAAATTTGCTCGCTCTTTGATTATGGTCAAATTATTTAATCTTTTTGAACTTCAACTTTTTCATCTATAAAATAGGGATAATAATATTTATAATAACCATAGCAAAGGGTTATTGTGTGCATGTGTGTGTGTGTGTGTGTGTGTGTGTGTGTGTGTGTGTGTGTGTGTGTTTAAAGTAATTTGTAAAGTTTAAAACATTTGGTCAATGCTGGCTATTTAGCACTTCAGTGAAAATATACTCTCACCTGAAAAGTTAGATGACTTAACGAGGAAATGAAACCAAAGACGCTGAATAGTTCATTTTTATTTCCTTGATCTTAATTTTTTATTCATTCTTTAGATGAAGGTATATAATTTAAAGATGATTTAAATCTCTAAGGCAAAGCTGGAGTGGTAGCTGACAGAAATAAGATCCAAAATTACATTGAAATGCTAGAATGTTGGCCAACATAAGTTACAAGATACAGTAAGAATAATTTAAAATTCTACATTTAGGTTTAAAAAATTAAATTCTCCAAAGCCAGTTGTTAAACACAGTGCTAGACAACTGTTTCAACAATTCAGCTAGCAGCTGCTGTGGGCATGTAAAACCAGCATGAGCCCAACAACAACGCTGCAAGCCCAGGTTCTTTTGATCTACTTTACTAAGGAAAGCACTGTTAATGGTTAACAATCTTACTTTAATCCAACATACAACTATCATTCACTCAGCTCAGGGGGAAAATCCAGGACCCTGAGCTTTGGAGCAAATACAAACAGAGCAAATAAACACAAATCAACAGATAGACTTCTGTCTAACAAAATCACAACATACAGTTACCAGAGAAGCATCAACATCTGGGTTTTCTTCAAAGCTGGAGAGCTTATAACAACAGCTTGCCTAGAGTCATGCACCACTCCTGCTGTGGCTCAGAGTGCCAAAAGAGAAAGCCAACCTTTGGGTTTATATATCTTGTTCAGGGTCAAAGGTGAATCACACATGCGACTCACCCACGTGACCTAAAATTGTTACAAAAATGAGACTTAAACCCACGTGACCTAAAAGCCTCTGATGTCACAAACATGTCACTCAAACCCATGTAAACTAGGCTTTCCCTTGAGGTAAGGAGGTCATCAAGAACTCCTAATTTAACAATGGAAAGAAAGGCCAAACTCACCAAGGGCACTTGGTTGAATAAGTGCTAAGAGCCCATCTTGATTCCCAATACAACAACTTTCTGTGAAAAGTAAATTATCTGTGGGTTTAAGTATGCTACAATCTCAATATGCCATGGCAGCTACCATACTACCAAAAAAATAATTAATAGCATGCTAGGCTATGTTTTATTGCTAGAGATACAGTATCCAGACAAAAAAAGAATCACATATCTATTTGCTGTGCTGTGTCCCGGTCAGAACATTAAATTAATTCTGGGACATTATGTTATAAGAAGTCATTGACAGATTTGAATATTTTCAGAAGGAAGGGAATGAACTGGTGGGCAAATTAAAGATTATGCAATATAATGATCAGGTAAAGTTATTAGGTATATAGCCTTAATGCCTAACACAGTGCTACAAACAAAGGAAAAATTGAATGAACACTTTATGAATTCCATTACCTTGAGTATTATGTTAGGGAAAAGCAGACTTAGCAGGGATATGACAACTACCTTTCAGTATTTAAAAGGGACTAGATTTGGTCTACTTGGCTCCAGAGGATAGAACTCAGAGAAATGGGTCTGAAATACAGTCAGATTTAGACTGAATATAAGAAAAGGAGAGAGGGAAGGGAACTCTGGTTCTGAAATCTTCTATCCGTGTGACTGCTGACAAGTTATTTAACATATCTTGGACTCCTTTCTGCAATTGTAAAAAGAGATAGTTGAAATAGATGATCTCTAAGGTTCTTCCCTACTCTCAATTTATAAGATCTTCACAGAGACATATCAGAGATTTGAACCTTGGACTTCTAAAGGCCAATGATGTTTCATTTCTGAAAGCAGCCAAATATAATGGATAAGCAGTAAAAGAACCTATTGAATTCTCTGTGTTGTCAAATCATATACAATCTTTTTACCTGTTACATGCAATTTTCACTTCTAAACCATAGGAAATAGAAAAATTGGATAAAATAGCTGATAATCTAGTACAAAACTTTTTTTAATGCTTCAGCAGACAAATGCATGCTCAAGGATAAAATGTCATATGGTATGAATAACAGAAAGTACATGTTAGAGTTATTTTCCAACTAAATTCATTGAAAAAAGTAAGGATTTCTTTTCTAATAACAAAGGAATAAATTACTATCATGATGATGGTAACTGTCCGACCTTATTATTTAAAAATTAAATCTTGCATTACCAGTTTCTCTTTGGCTATGAGTCACAGATAGAAATATGTAAAATTACTTTTCCCAAATGTCAGATTAATCTATTGTAATCTGTTTCACAGAATTTAATCCCATTCATTCTGGCTGTGCTAAGAAGAAACTAGTTTCACATTATCTGGGCCTAGGAATCTGTGTTCATGAGGCCTTTGTGAAGATAGGAAATGCTAACCATAGTTACTTAAGACATAACAGGAAGTTGGGGTAAGATGAAAACAATAATGGATTCTGCTATACATATATATATGTATATATACACACACATATATGTATACATGTATATATGTGTGTATATATATGTATATATTATATATATGAAATTTATGTGAGTTCAGGACTAGTCAGAAAATACATACAATCAGACTTGGAGAAATATTAAAGCTATAGTTTAAAAATATAATTGATTAATTTGCCAAGTGAATTATATTACTTTTCAGACTTATTATTTCAACCAAATAGAAAATTACTGGGATGAAAATTCCTTCTGCTGATATAGATTGGAAATTTGTGAGTTAATTAAAGCCTTAGAGATTTTTCTGAACTACTGAGAGGTTGTATAACTTGCCCATGATCACATAAATAATATGGGCAGGAGGCAGAGCTTGAGCCCAGATTTTCCTGTCTTCAAGGTTCACCCTCTATCCATTATCATGGTGCTCTTAATACTCAGCAATATTAACATTTACCCTTTATTTAATGTAAGGCTTATTGAAAATGCTTGAATAGCAACCATGGTTATCTTGTTTTCTGAGAGCAAAGCCAGTGCTGCATCCTGAAGTTATTCCAGTAATTCCTGTATTCAAACATGTTAAATCATTTATACATTCTATGTCTAGTTTAATAGAAAAGTTGGCAAATGGTGTCATGGGGCAGGTGGGGCAGGGGATAGAAGGATATAAGCAAAACTAATAGGGACTACATGAAGTTGGTTCAGAATTTAATCAAGTAATTAGTGACCCAGATGTTTGTCAGTCTTTACTTTTGTCAGTACTGTATAGTGATGGAAATTTTATTTTCCTACTATTCCTGGAGTGCGCTTGACTTCATGTGACTATACAAAACTATCCCTCAAATACACACACACACATGCACACACACACAGAATATTACATTCTAATCTGTTTTCCTGCCACTGTGGAGAGTCTATTGGGCTTGCCTGCATGTGATGCCCAGGTGGTGAGTTTGATACCTGTGTTCTGAAGGATAGTTAAGGAAAAATTGGGATATTTTGTCAAGCACCTATATCTGTAGAAGGTGTTGAAGTATTTATGAAACACTCTGGCCAAGAACTGGATAAAAGGACTGTTTACTACCCCTACTCCAATCTACTGCCAGTGACGGAGAACCATTCAGTAATATGAGGGATGGGACTGTGTTCCTAATACCTGGGCAATAAGGAGGATAAAGGTCATCAGAAACTACAAGATAAGAGCGAAACCTTGGGGTAAATATATTCTGGTATGCTGAAGTGTTTGAATTTCAACTTAGTAAAGACACAGAAAAGATGAAAAGTTTTACTTTGTTGTAATGAGATAGACACCCCACCCCCAAAGAGAGTTTTACTTTAGGAGAAATGAACTAGTAATGGCCCCTACTAGGATTGGTAGAGGATAATGAGCAGGCTGACAGGAGCTGTGTGGCTGGAGGACTGCAGGAAGAACTCTACCCTCAAGCTTCTGGCAAGAGTTACAGGCACAACCTGCATTGTGCCGTGGACAGCTGCAGAGATTTGATAATGGGTACCACATGTCGATAGCTCTGGGGAACCTCTTTAGGCCTCGTGAAACGAGGAGCTACCAGAGTTAAGACCTGCCAAGTACTCTGTATACTAATTAGAAAACTTTGTATATAGCCTGACACTTTGCTGTGGCAGGTCTGTGCATGACTGAGGCTATCTTGGTCTCTAGGGAAGGGTATCTTATTGACAGATAGCAATATTTTTCATGATTTCTGATTAATCCTACTTGTTTTGATCAATATGTAAATTCCTTTTCTCTTCCTTGAGGTTTATGAAGTGTATGCTTGTAAAGGACACTGGTGACAATGTACTAGATGGTACTGTATAGATGGGGGAGGGGATGAAGAGAGAGAATAAGCATTTCTCTGATACCTATTATGTGCCAGTCACTGTGCTAAGTTCTTTTCCCAAAGTTTTTCTTATTTAACTGCCATAGCAACCCTGGGAGGTAGCTACTATTATTATCTTCATTTTAAAATTGAGAAAACTGAGGTAAACAAAGGTTAAGTCACTTGCCCAAACACCTAATAAGTGCATGAATTCAAATCTGAACTCAGATCTTCCTGACTCCAGGCTTAGTGAGCCACCAGCTACCTCTAAGCGACCATTTGTTATATTATATGTAAATAATCTAAATCTTCTGGGTGGGGATGACTAGCCAACGATATGAGCATATTCTTAAAGTATATCTAAGGCCCTCATGTCACGTAAGAATCCTTGATATAAGGCTTATACTTTCAAAGTAAATAGGAAATAAAGAGAAAGCAATAGTGTTTTTGACTTTGAAAAGGTATCAGATTTGGAAGAAACTTGGTCCCTGCAGATGTCCTTATAACACCTGGGTTTCCTAAATATCTACCTCATTTTAAAAATGTCTCATTTCTGAAAGGTTCAGGGGGATTATTTATGGTTTCCTAATATTTGGCCATTCTTCATGGGGATATTCTGATTAGTTTTGTTGCTAAGCAACATTTAGCATTTTGAAACATCTCATGTTGCTATTTACTGCCCAAGCTTTCTTATATGATATTTTGCCAAAATGGTGTTTACATTCTGAATAACAATAAAATATGTTTATCCTTATGTGGTGTTTACAGTGAATTTTCTTCTGAAGATCCTTAATTATGTAAAATAACCTTTAAGAAAGGTTAATGAATATTTTCTCATTAATTACACAGTAGGTGCTTAATAAATGTTTACTTAATTGATTTGGATTGGATTGGATTGGATTCAAGGGTTCAGCCTCTCTCATTCAGTTTAGACAATATTTAGCCACCCTTCCAAAATGTAAAAGTCAAACTATACCAAGAGGAAATTATATATTAATACTATCTAATCTGGTCCATCTGATTTAATGCAGCATATCTGGCAAGGATTATAGCACAATTGAAGAACAGTGAGCTCAGAGTCAGAGGATTCAGGTTCTAATCATGACTCTACTAGTAAGGGTCTGTGGAACCTTCAAGGAAGCATTTCAGTTTTCTAAGAGACAGTTTCTTCATCTCTTAAAGAGAAAGCATCAAATATGTTGATCTGTAAAGCTCCTTACAGCTCATTTATAACACGTTACTTACACTGTTTTTATTTAACTGAGCCAGGAATAATTAACAAGGAGACAATATTTGAATCACATTTGCCCTCTTTCATTAAGCTCAACAAGATATCCTTAAATCCAGGTAGCTAGGTGGAGCAGTGAGTAGAGCACTGACCTTGGAGTCAGGAGGATCTAATTTCGAATTGTGCTTCAGAAACTTGACACACTTTCTAGCTGTGTGACCTTGGGCAAGTCACTTAACACCAATTGCCCTGCCGTCCCCCTGCTCCAAAAAAAATGATATCCTTAAATCATCTTTTACTGACAAAACTACAATTTTGTCATTCTGCTTTACTCCAGATTACTGTCTTTCTGGTTTTCCCCTCACACTTCTATTCCCAAACATTTTCTTTCTCTTTTCCAGTCACTTGTCCTCTGTTTGCTTCAGTTTCCTCAACTGTGAGATGGGGATGAAAATAACAATTACCTCACAGAGCTGCTTTAAGGATTAAATGCAATGATATTTGCAAAGCACTTAGCCCAGTGCCTGGTGCATAATAAATGCTTGCTCCTTTCCCACATCCTTGTTAATCTTTCTTGATGAATAAATTCCTTATTGTACTTTGCCAATCTATGATTTTCCTGTGCTTTGAACATCAAAAGCACTTTACAAATATTTTTCCCATGAAGTTATTCTTTCCTCAAAATCCGTAAAATGAGACATTGGACTTGATAACACAATCATAAAACATTAGAGTTGGGAGTGGAAGTACATCTTAAAGGGCATTTATGCCCAGCCTCTGCCTGATCAGGAATCCTCTCTACAATGCTTATCATTAGAGATCACCTACTCTGCTTATGAAGGTCTTCAGTCAGGTGAAACCTACAATTTCCTGAGGCATTCTGTTCTCTATTTCGTTACCATAATTATTGGGAATGATTTTTTTTTAATTTAAGCCCTCATTAATTTAATTTTTGAGCCCAGATTAATACTAATTAACATTTAGGTAGCCTTTTGACACTTACAATGTACTTTGACTATAATTCTAACAATATTTCCACTATACCACAGCTTACTTGGTACTCTCAATAACCTGTAAGGTAGTAAAAATGGGCATATTCTACTTTTTTTAGATGAGGAAACTGGTATTCAGAGAGGTTAACAATAATAATTGTTAGTATATATAACATACATATTTATAATTCTTTTAATTATGTTTAAATTTTCCCCAGCTACATGACAAGAAAATTTTCAGCATTCATTTAAAATATATTTTGAGCTCCAAATTCTTATCCCTTCCTCCCCACTTCTGAAAATGGTAGGCAATTTGATATAGTTTATATATGTGCTATAATGTAAAAATATTTCCATATTAATCACAGTTGTGAAAGGAGAAACAGATCAAAAGGCAAAACATGAAAAAGAGTAAAAGAAGTGCAAAAATACCCTTCAATAGGCATTCAGAGTCCCTCAGTTCTTTATCTGGAGGTGGATAGCATTTTCCTTCATGATTCCTTTGCACTTATCTTGGATCGTTGTGTGGCTGAGAAGAACTGAATCATTTGTAGTTGATCATCACACCGTGTTGCTGGATGTACTGTGTACAATGTTTCCTTGGTTCTGCTCATTTCACTGTGCATCACTTCGTAAAAATTATTTGTTTTTTTTTTTTCTGAAACGTTCCTGCTCATCATTTTTATAACATAATACAATTCTATTACTTTCATATACCACAACTTGTTCAGCCATTCCCCAATTGATGTGTATCCCCTCAATATCTAATATTTCACCAGCATGAAAAGGGCTGCTATAAATATTTTCACACAAATAGGTTCTTTTCCCTTTTTTTATGATCTCTTTGGGATACAGACCTAGTGGTGGTATTGCTGGATCAAAGAGTATGCAGAGTTTCTCTTTGAGCATATTTCCAAATTGCTCTCCTGAATGGTGGGATCAGTTCACAACTCCATCAACAATGCAATAGTGTCCCCATTTTCCCACATCTTCTCCATTTATCATTTTCCTTTTCTCTCATATTAGACACACTGATAGCTGTAAAGTGGTACCTCACAATTGTTTCAAATTGCATTATTGTAATCAATAATGATTTAGAGCATTTTTTCATATAACTATAGGTTATAGATAGCGTTAATTTCTTCATCTGAAAACTACATATTCATATCTTTTGACCAATTATCAATTAGGTAATGACTTGTATTTTTATACATTTGACTCAGTTCTCTATAGATTTAAGATATGAGGGTTTTATTAGAAACACTGTCTATGAAAATTGTTTCCCACCTTTCTGTTTTCCTTCTAATCTTGGTTGCATTGGTTTTGTTTCTGTGACAACTTTCAAAATTTAATTTAATCAAAATTATCCATTTTGCATTTCATAATGCTCCCTATCTCTTGTTTGGTCGTAAATGCTTCCCTTCTCCATACATCTGGCAGGTAAACTATTCCTTGGCTCTCCTAATTTGCTTATGGTATTACTCTTTATGTTTAAATCATGTACCTATTCTTCTATTTTATTTTCATTTTTTATATTTTGCTTCACTATTCCTTGATCTCTAATAACTCCACTGGCTTTCCCTTGCCCAATTCTGATTTTCAAGGAGTCATTTCTTCTTTAAGATTCTGAATTGGGGCAGCTAAGGGGAACAGTGAGTAAAGCATTGACCCTGGAGTCAGGAGGTCCTGAGTTCAAATCCAGCCTCAGATAATTGACACACTTATTAGCCATGTGACCTTAGGCAAGTCACTTAACCCCAATTGCCCTCTCTTCCCCCCTCCAAAATAAGATTCTGGATCTCCTTTGCTAATTGATTTTCTTTTCATAATTTTCTTGTTTTTTTTCTTGATTTATTCTTATTTTTCTTTTTTTGTTTTTCCTCAGTCTCTCTCATTTGACTTTTAAAGACTTTGTTTTTTGTTCTTCAACGAATTCGTTTGGGCCGGTGACAATTTGACATTACTCTTTGGGGCAGAAGAGGGTTTCGTTGCTTCAGTATCTTCCTTTGAAGATGAACCCCAGCCTTCTCTATTCCAATAGTAGTTCTCTATGTTTGTAATTCTTTCTCCTTTTCCTGTGCATTTTTTTGTAATATTTAGTTTTTATAATCACCTCCAGTCCTGAGATATGGGGGATGGTGTCTCTGGCCTCAGATCCTCTTCTCTTCTCCGCTCTGACACTGATCTCAAACCAAGACCTCCAGGCTCCTGTAAGTCCGCACAGCCAGGGGTTTCCATTCCACTTCTTGTGCACTCACTAGATGTGTGCTGGTTCCTTCTTGCCCTCACTGTGTCTCTGCAGCACAATTCTGTCTGATATTCCTGATGTTCAGTAGAAGTTTCCTGGATCTTCCCAAGCTCAGATGCCCAATGTCCTAGGTGGGGTGGGGGATGGGGTAAGAAGCAGTTTCTGTGGCTGGCAGCCTCCACACCCAGCCAACCCCAGGGTTTATTGCTTATTATTTAAGAGGGCCCTGTCCAGGAGGTGTTTACTCTTTACAGGGATGAAATCTCATCCTGGCATTTTTCTTCAGATTTTCTCTGGTTCTCTTAGGAGGACCCCTGTTCTGCTCCTTCTCTTATTTATTTCCACTGTGCTATGTTCATTCTGATGTGATGTTTTATCTCTTTTGTGGAGGAAAATCTTCAGAGCTTGAAATTTTCTGACCTACTCCACCACCTTCCCAGTATGCTCTCTCCCAATCCTGATTTTTAAGCAATCATTTTCTTCTCTATGCATTTTTACCTCTTTTTCTATTTGGCCATTTTTTTAAAGGTGTTGTTTTCTTCATTTTTGTGCCTTTTTTGTTAAGCTATTTTTTTATATTTTTTCAATTTACCTAATTTTTCTCCCACTCATATAATTTAAAATACATATTCTAGCTCTTCCAAGAATTTTTGGATGTCTTATTTACATTTTTCTTTGATGTTTTGCTTATCATATTTTGATGTCATTGTCTTCTTCTGAGTTTGTGTTTAGATCTTAACTAGAACCACAGTAGCTTTTTATAGTTAGGTTCTGTTTGTGTTATATGCTCATTTTTCTACCTTATTTCTTGATTTGGAACTTTGTTTTAATGTTGGGTTCTGTTCCTGTCATGGAGTAGTGTAGGTGAGGCTTTGTCTTTACCTTCAGGCTTTTGTGTACTGCTTTTTTTCAGAAGCAGTTATAGGGTTTTCTAAATTTTCAATATTTCCTATGTCGTTTGATCTTCTTTAGCTTGAGAGGTCATGCACAGCTGCTGCTTCTGCTACCACAGCTTAATCCTATCACTGTTGTTTTATCCACATGGTCTCTGATCTAGCCTCTCCCTCTAATCCTGTTACATATCTGTTTCTTCACCATGGGCTAGAAGAATCTCTCACTCTGAACTTTTGTTGGCTTTAACAATGCAGAATTCAATTTGAGGCATTATTTTAACTTTTGTTGGAGGGAAATGTTGGGAGGGTTGGCCAAATAATTTTCCTTCCTGTCATCTTGCCTCTGCACCCCTGAAAGCTAATGTTTTTGAGGATTTTATACAGACATCAGTACTTCAAATATGTTTTGACAACAGCTATAACTAAAAATTGTGTGATGGAGTGTTTGGTTCGGGGAACTAAGCTGAGCTATAAGAAATTCAGACCTTGGAACAAAGATTCAATTCAATGGGACTCTCAAGTAGGTTACTTGGATCCAAACAAGGATATGAGATTATATCTTTATACATACACATGTATGTATGCTTGTATGTATGTAGTTATGTATGTATATATTTATGTATGTATGTATGCATATCTTGTGATTCAGGTTGGTAGAAAATTAAAACACATTAATCATGGACAAAGTGGTTCCCATAAAATTATGCAAAGAAAGAATGACCCCATTAAAGAAATTTACTCCCATGACATCAGCACTTTGTGGTGATTGGGCAGTGGAAACCTTTACAAATTTTATTATTTAGAGTTGGACTGGATAATCACTAAGTTTCTGATTCTCTAGGACACAGATATTTTATCTTTTTTGTTGTCATGGAAGTCTCTGGAAGTCTGGTGAAGCCTATGAATCCCTTATCAGAATCATCCCTTTAAGGTAATGAAACAAAATACATGGGATAACAAAGTAAACAAATCATGCTGAAAAAGAGTTGTGAAAAAAAAATGTTTGTACATCCCAGGTTAAGAGACTTTGCTCAAGCGATAAAAGACCAAGTCACCAACTTCAGTCTTGTGGTATTGTACAGGAAGTTGTCTCATGGTGAAATTAAAAATATCAACTAAACTCCTGAACCTTTTTCTCTCTGGTGACTTGATTGGGCATTTTATAGCCACAGATAAATTATGTTATTCATTCAGCACATAAAATATTAATTGGCTATATTCTTTGGAGCTCATCTCATCTGGAGTACTATTAGGGTACTAAACTTCCACCAATAAATTGTTAGAATTGTACCCCAGGGAAGTGCTTATAACTAATTTCATATTATATTTACAATATTAACATTTTCCAAATAAAATTTTTTCATGCACATATATTGTAATTAGAGTATATGTTAATAGTTCAAAATGTGAGTTCCAAAATAAAAGATTTATTTGTTTATTGTTTGTTTTTTGCTGTAAAAATATGTTTTTAAATTCTGTTCAGTGTAGAAATGTTTATTTCAAATATTGCAATACCAACTACTGTTTTTAAGCTAGTTTTTTTTTTTTTGTTCAGACATTCCTTCCTGTCCAATTGTTAATGACTCCATATGTAGTTTTCTTGGCAAAGGTACAGGAGTGGTTTCCCATTTTCTTCTCCAGTGGATTAAGCCAAACAGATGTCAAGTGATTTGCCCAGGGTCACATCCAGTAAGTGTCTCAGTCTGGATTTGAAATCAGGTCTTCCTGACTCCAGGCCCAGTGCTCCATCCACTGATCCACTTAGTGGCTTTATGCGGATGGTAGGAAGCTTTGAAGCTGGTTGGAAAGTCCTGATGACTTTCAGAAGTAAACATTGCTGTCCTCTTAGTCGGAATTCCTACAGGACAGTAAAAAATATGAAAATAATATTGTTATGGGATATCCCAAACATTTTTTTGCTGACAATAAAAACCAAAACTAGATGCCCCTAACAAAACAAACCCCCCCAAAGTAATTCTACAAGAATTTTCTGTCACGGAAAAAACTCAGATATGTAGATGCCACTATAAAGCCCTCATGTTCTATGGGGATCGCTATTATTGAAATTCTCCTTTTAAGGGTAATTCAGTGAGAGTGGAGGAGTTGATCGGTACATTCCTGATGAAATTTTTAACCCCAGTAAATATGACAACCTTAACAGAATAAAATGAAAATATCAAAGACAAAAAGGTGTTAAGGTCTCAAATTCAAAGGAGCAACTCAGTCAGTAAAAAACACCATAGTAGGTACATGAATTTACAGTAGCAGAGGTGGGAGATGGCTTTTATGAGCATGAGAATTGTGAGTTGAGAACAGAGTCAGCCAGAGTTCTCAGGAATTGAGCTGCAGAAAGTAACAGGCTCATAGACCAATTATGTGGGATTTGTGTAGCTAAAGCACTACACTGAGTTGTAGCAATATCATGAAATCAGAAGGCATTTAGGTATCTAGTGGACAGAATGGATAGAAGCAGTGCCAAGTTCAATTTCTTCCTCAAACACTTCCTAATAGCAAATTTTATAGTGTTATTTAAATACTAGCTATAGCTATTCTTATAAGAATGGGAATGACATAAGAGCTCTTTACTGACAAATGTGTGAGTTGCTTGATCATATATGGTCCATAAACATGTGTCTTTTCTACTAGTGTACTGTGTGTGTGTATATGTGTGCATCCTTGACTGACAATATAAAAGTTATAAGAAATTACATCTACTCAAAGTTGTTTTTTTTTTTCTTAGTATGGTTCTTTTATGATTACACCTCCAGAAAACTCTTTACTTTGAAATATTTTTATCTACTGGCTATCTATTAAAGATAGCCAAGCAAATGGGTCTAAGGGGGCTGTAGTTTTATGATTATAGACCCAGAGAATAGCTTAAACCTTCAGGCAGTAAATTCTGGAAATAAAATATTGTAGAGGGTATGGGTATGTTAAAGCATGTACTATACCAAAAACTGTGCAACTCTACCAATGTAATTAATAAAAACAAATCTTTATGATATTCATTTCAAGTAAATTTAAGTCTACTTTATTTTCACAGGGGAAAAAGTATAAAATTAAAATGAAAATAAACAAGGAAATGGTCATACCTTTCCATGGTTCATAGAACACTTGGTAATGAATGTGAGAGCTAGGAGTTACCTTAAAATTATGTAATTCAATAACTTCCTTTTATAGACAAGGTAACCAAAGCCCAGAGAGACAAAACTTTTTTTTTCTAATGTCATGGAACTCTTTTTTGAATATAGACCCTCTTAATACAAATCGAAAACTTATTCCCAGGACAATCAATACTAAGGGAACAAAGGTTCTCCACAAGCCAGCAATGCACCATCCATACATGGAACCATTGCTTGCATCAAATGGAGAAATTTTGAATGCTGTGGACAAGTTCACTTACCTTTGCATTGTACTTTCAAGGGATGTACACACAGATGATGATGTTGACACATACATTGCCAGAGATAGCATAGCATTTGGGTACTTCAAAAGGACTCTTGGAAGAGAAGAGATTAGACTGCCTACCAAACTGAAGGTCTACATAGCCATTGTGCTAACTACATTTTTGCATGCCTGTGAAACCTGGACAGTCTACCAGTGCCAGAGAACTTGAATTACTTTCATTTAAATTATCTTGGGAAAATGCTGAAGATTACCTGACTAGAAAAAGTACTAGACTCTGAAGTCCTCCCTGAAGCTAAACTACCAAGCATTCAGACTGTTTCAGAGAGTGCAGCTTCGATGGACTGGCCACATATCCTGAATACCAAAGATAAGTTTACCTAAAAGACTATTTTATAAAGAACTAGCACAAAGCAAGCACTTACGTGGAGGTGAGAAGAAGAGGCATAAGGACACTCCCAAGGTCTCTCTGAAAAACCTTGGAATCAGTTGTTAGAAAAGAGAGAAACTGGTACAGGAATTCCCAGCATGACAAGCAGGCTTCAAAGAAAGCAGGGTGCTGTATGAAGAAAGCAGACTTGTAGTGGCATAAATCTAGAGACACTGCCAACTGAAATATTTAAAAGGACTATTGGGGCTCAATTTGTGGTAGAGCCTTCTAAGCTCACATTGGACTAATCAGCTACAGTTAAACACACTGTACCTTGACCGCAACCTCCTGATATCATTGGTGATCTTCAAGTACAAAGGACAAACAACAACAAGAATTATCTTAAATACTTTTGCAATGCAAAAAAAGACTATTTATGACCAGCCCTCATATAAAAGAGTTTTAAAAGTATCATTCTGATTTTTATCCTAAAAGAAAGCCCAGCAAAAAAATACACACTCCAAAAAGTGAAAGAAAATGGAGAAGTACAAGTTATTATCATGAAAGCAGTGAAATTAGCAGTTAGGTCTTCATTTTTTGTGTGTGTCAGACTTTATCATATTTTTATATTTTTCAATTTTTGTCTTTTTCTTCCAATCTATTCTTCACTGCCCCTCCTTTCATTTCCAAGTTTGCCTACGAAATGATTATGTTTCAACATGCAACTGTCAAAAATTATATTGAATCTACACAGCTGGGAAACATACACATGTTACCAGCAATAGGCAAAAGTGAGAAGCCCTGAAGCCCTGATAAATGGTACACACAGCAGGGGGTCCTAGTAGCCAGCTGGCAGAACCCACACAATGCCAATAGCAAATTATATTTAACATGATTATTTTGGCAGTTTCTGTGTGCCCCTTTTGAATTCACAGAATGATTTTGGGAAATAAACCTTGCAACTTGTGGGAATGCAAATCTAATGTAAAGCCTTAAAGTATTCACAGCCAAAGATTCAGAAGGCAAATTTCCAGTTTTCACTGCCTCACACCTGGATATAAATACAATCAGGATGTCAAAGGACCACTCCCATTCAAAACAAAGACAGTGACATAAATGCAAATAGGACACTGGATTCTCTGGCAAGGTAACACTAATCAAGGACAAAGGGTGTGTTTTAAAATAAAAAGTTGCAGCTCTTTAAGAATTTTAAAATGCAGCCATCTCATTTCTATGGACTAGCCCTGTTGTTTCTTTTTCAATTTAACGAATGCAAGAACATTAAAAATTATGATAACAATGACCTGATGAAAATCAGTACATTGACAAAGATGGTGGTTTACATTTATATGGCACTTTAAAACTTTCAAAAGACTTATTTTCATTATCTCAGTTAAAGAAGGGCAACGGTGCACTGTCATTTTAGCTAACTTCTCTATTTTTCCAAAACACAAAGAATTAAATTTGACAAAAATAAAAATGCTATTTTGAAATATTCAATGTGAACACCATAACCCTATCCATATATATATATATATATATATATATATATATATATATATATATATATATACATACTTTTAAACAAATTTGACCACACATTCCTCTGAACTTTAATTTCTTTTTGATGGATCATCTAAGAAAATTAATAAGGAGTTTTACTATAACAGCAATCATTCTTGTCCTATATTTATAACAGTAAATTATGGAATGTGAGAAATTATGTTTTAAATAGTAATTTTCTTTTTATGAATGGTGGGGTCAGTATTGATAGCTAATATTGTTCTTGTTTACAGTGAATATGTGTATATTCTATTTAACCAGTAAATAGCATCTTTTTAATACTAAATAATAGGACTTCTGGGGGTAGAAAAAGATGACAAAGTAGAGAAGTCAGACAAGCTCTCCCAATATTCCCCTCTTAAAAAAAAACTTTAAAATAATTTCTAAATTCAATTTCTGGAGTGGAGAGACAATGTGATGAACAAAACACCCAAAACATAGAGTTTCTGTGTAATTCATAGTCAATTTATTAATTTGGCTAGCTAAAATTCAATAAATCGATGGTCAGTGGTTTCAATAACCAAACACAAAACAACAGAGCTACTGGATGCTTTAGAAAACTTTGTAAAAGAAAAGTCCTTGACAGGAGAAATCAACCGTTATTGGTAGACATTTAATGAGGAAGTGGGCTAAAAAGGTCTTCAGCTCCTTCTTCTGAGAATATAGATTGATCAGAAGATTTAGCTGCTTCATGAAATTTGGACAGAGGAATCCATCTCCACCCAGATCACTCTGGTTAGTTATCTTTTAGGAGCTAAGTCACCTTAAACTCTGAGGGAAAGGTGCCAGGGTATAGGCTCATGGCTTTGGGGCAAGAATTCACCTAGATTAGATTCTATTTACACTCTAAAAGAAGTACAGTCTCCTAGTTGTTTGTCCTGCTCAAAGTCTAGGTGTATCCTCTTTGAGGATTATGGCAATCTCATCCATTGGGGTCTGGTCTTGAATGAGTAAATAAAAAACCTGGATCCTAATTAATAAAGGGTTATTGACATAATAGAAAAAAATTTTTTCTCAACAATAGAAGGTCAGAATGAGTTATCTTTTCAGCTCAAGAAAATTAAAGAGGTTGGAAGGAGAGATCTTTGACAATGAGATTGATGCTGGCCTGGACCACATTTGGTGGCAAAACTAACTGTGGCCTTGGAATTGGCAACAGAAGCTTCAAGAGCACTCAGCAACTGTACAAAAATAAATTACAAGAGACTCTTGTACTAGCATTGGGCAAAATTTACCTCTATTTCTGATTCCCACTTTCAGGTCATAGTTACAGGGAAGAGAGGAACACTTGCAGTTACAAGGAAGCAGAGTCTTTGAAAAGCCGTATTATCACTTTAGGTCCCAAGAGACTGTGAGAAACAGTAGCAATTACAATCAGAAAGGGATTAGGGCCCATCCCAGAGAGCACCTGTGGGGAGATCACATCACCTTAGACCAAGAGAAAACTTCCAAACCCCCAGAAATAGTTCTGAAAACAACAATGTGGGAAAAGCCTAAGATGACACAGAGCACTCCTAATCCCTACACCATCGCAGGAACTGAGCCCAACTTTAACATAAAGTTCAGTCAGGAAACGCATGGGAAAAATGAGCAAAAAACAACAAAACCAGTTGCCATTAAAAAGACTATGGTGACAGGCAGAAAAAAGATAACAATGCCAAAATGGCAAGCAAAACACAAACACAATGTGGATTGAACCCAATTTCAACAGGAATTACTGGAAAATTAAAAACAGTTACATTTAATTATTTACTATTTTCTTTTTTCCCAGCTACATGTAAAAATCATTTTCAACATTCATTTTTAAAACTGAGATCCAAATTTTCTCATTATTTCCTCACTTCTCTCATTGAGAAGGTAAGCCCTTTGATATATATCATACATGTGTAGTCATACAAAACATATTTCCATGTTAATCATGTTGTAAGAGAAAATATGGATCCAAATAAAACCCTGCAAAAATAAAATAAAAAAGTATGCTTCAATATGTATTCAAACTCCACCAGTTCTTTCTGTGAGGATGGATAGCATTTGTCAACATAAGTCCTTCAGAGTTGTCTTGGATCATTGCATTGCTGAGAATAAATGAGTCATTCACAGTTTATCATCTTACAATATGGTTATTACTCTGTACAATATAATCTTGGTTCTACTCATTTCACTTTGCATCAGTTCATGTAGGTCTTTCCAGGTTTTTCTGAGTACACTGATCTCACCATTTCTTATAGCACAAGAACATTCCATCACAATCATATAACCCAACTTGTTCAGCCATTACCTAATTGGTGGGAATCTCCTCAATTTCCAATTCTTTGTAAGCCCAAAAACAGTTGCTATAAATATTTTGTGTATATATAGGCCCTTTATCTTTCTTTTTTTAAAATTTTGTTTGGGAGCCAGACCTAGCAGTGACATTGCTAGGTCAAAAGGCATACATTGTTTTATAGGCCTTTATATGCCATATGACTTATAGGCATACTTTCAAATTATTCTACATAAAGATTGACTCATTTCACAACTCCACCTATAGTGAATTAGTGTCTCAATTTTCCCACACCCCACTAAAATTTACTATGTTTGTTTTCTGTCCTATTAGCCATTTTAATAGGTGTGATTTGGTAACTCAGAATTACTTTAATTTGATGGCAAAGCCAAGACGGAGGAGTAAAGGCAGGGACTCACCCCCAAAGCCCTCCAAATACCTGTAAAAATGACTCTAAACAAATTCTAGAGCAGCAGAACCCACGAAAGACATACTGAAATAAATTTCCAATCCCAAGACAACCTGGAAGGTCAACAGGAAAGCTCTGTTGCACTAGGCAGAGAGTGGAGCACAGACCAGTGCAGACAGTGTTAGCACAGACCTCCACCAATGAACCCAGAGCAGGCCTGAAAGGACTGAATCACTGGCAGCTGCAGCAGCTTCCAGACTTTTCATCTCACAAATACAAAAAACAACTTGGAAGATCAGTAGGGAACATCTGTTGGCACTGGATAAGAGAGGATTACAGTCCAGCCCCAGCCCCAGCACAGCTGCAGCCCCACCAAACCAGGAGCAGGCCTTGGTAGTGACTGAATCAATAGTGGACAAGGCAGTGGGGGCAGTGGTAGAGCCTGATTTTGGAGCTCTCAGCTCAGAGATAGTAAGGGAATTAAAAACCTTGTCAGAAGGAAATTAGAGGAGTCTTATTGCTGGCACTGAGGCAAGATTCAGTTGCTTTGTCCATAACTGGACTAGGTCACAGTGCTGGGTGGCAGTCACAGGGTGAGGAGGAGCACTAACATGGTAGAGCTTGTGGCAGCAGTGGAGAAGGAGCTCTCTTCAATTCCAGGGCAGAAAAAAAGTGCTTGAGATCACTAACAGACCAGAGCACAGGCTAAGCCAAGAGCAAACACTTCTCCTTAGATCAGACCATCTTGGAAGAACTTCAAACTTATAGGTCCCCAGAAGTAACTCTGAAAACAACCACACAAAACCCTTGAATCTTGGGATAGTACACCCTCAAAACTGGAAGTAGAGCCCCACCTTAACAAAGAGTTAAAATGTCAAGTAACAGTCTCAGAAAATGAGCAAACAATGGGAAAAAAACCCGGACCATAAAAACTTACTTTAGTGATAAGGAAGATTAAAACATACACTCAGAAGAAGAAATCAAAATCAAAGCTCCTATATCAAAGCCTCCAAGAAAAAATATGAATTGGTCTCAGGCTATAGAAGAGCTCAAAAAAGATTGAAAAAATCATTTAAGAGATTGGGAAGAGAAATGAGAGTAACGTAAGAAAATCATGAAAAATGAGTCAACTGCTTGCTAAAGAAGATGTCCCAAAATACTGAAAACACACAAATTCTGTGAGATACCCAAAACAGGAAGAGTCACAACTGAGAAAGAATTATGGACCAATTGATAAGTGGTCAAAGGATATGGACAGATAGTTCCTTTGTTTCACCCCCAATCTTATTGGGAATGCATCTAGCATATCCCCATTAAAAATAATTCATGTTCATGGCTTTAGGTAGATGCTATTCATGATTTTAAGGAAGGCTCCAATTATTCCTAAGCTTTCTAGTGTTTTTAGTAGGAATGGGTGCTGTATTTTGTCAAAGGCTTTTTCTGCAGCTATTGAGATGATTATATGGTTTCTGCTAGTTTTGCTGTTGATATGATCAATTACGCTCTTCGTTTTCCTAATGTTGAACAAACCTTGCATTCCTTGGATAAATCCTACCTGGTCATAGTATATTGTTCTTGTTGTAAGTTGCTGCAAACTTTTTGCTAATATTTTATTTTAAATTTTTGCATGAATATTCATTAGGGCTAAAGAAGTTGTAGTACACGAATGTACTGCAATACTATTATGCTATAAGAAAGGATGAGCAGGCAGACTTCAGAAAAACCTGGAAAGACCTATATGAACTGATGCTGAGTGAAGTGAGCAGAAGCAGAACATTGTATGCAGTAACAGCCACCTTGTATGATGAGTGATGTGGATAGACTTAGCTTTTCTCAACAATGCAAGGATCAAAGACAACTCCAAAAGACTAGCAATGGAAAATGCTATCCACATCCAGAGAAAGAACTTCGGAGTCTGAATGCAGATGGAAGCAGACTATTTTCACTTTTTTTTGGTTTTCTCTTTTGTTCTGATTCTTCTTTCCCAATATGACTAATGTCAAAATATATTTAACATGATTGTACATATATAATGTAAGTGAGACTGCTTGCTGTCCTGGGAAGGGGAGCAGGAATGAAGAGTATAGGGAGGGAGGAAGGGGGAAAACTTTGGGACACATATCTCAATGAGACATCAGAAAAAATAGAAGAAAGTCAAATGAATAAAGCAAAATGAAGAAAATGTTAAATACCTCATTGGAAAAAACACTGACCAAAAAATAGGTTGAGGGGAGATAAATTTTAAAAAATAGTTCCTGAAAGCTGTTATCAAAGTAAGAGCCTATCCATTCTGTGTGTGTCTGTGTAGACAGATACATACATATAGATATAGATATAGATATATAGATAGATATAGATGTAGATGTAGATGATGTAGATGTAGATATAGATATAGATATAGAAGAGAAATTGGCCTAACATAGATTCTCATGGACACCCATGCTTAGAAGTATTGACATGGATGAATATCCATAAAAAGGGATAGAGAAGGAGTAGTCAGACTGTGATACAGGGAAACTGGGGTGTATTAGTATCATAGAAATCTAAAAAGAAGAGATTCAAGGAGAAGAGTATTTTCCACAGTAATAAAAGCTGCAGAGAGGTTGAGAAGAATAAGGAAAAGCCTTGAAATTTGTTTTTTAAGAAATCATTAGCAACTTTGGAGACAGATGTTTGAGGTGAATGATGCAGTCAGAAGCCAGCCTACAAACAGTTAGAATAAAGTGTTGGGAAAGGAAGTAGAAGTATCTATTGAAAACAGCCTTCTCAAGGACTCTGGTCATAAAAGGGCTAGCTAGCTCAATGTTTATGAGGCTCTGAAAAAAGTGTGGGAGAAAAGAGGTATTAGGCTGTCTACAAAACTGGCATGCAGAGCCATTGTGCTGACCTCCTTGTATGTCTATGAAACCTGTGTAGTATACCAGTGCCATGCTGGGAAACTGAATCTTTCTATTTGAATTGTCTTAGGAAGATTCTGAAGATCACTTGGAAAGATAAGGTACCAGATACTGAGTTCATTTCTAGAGCTAAAATACCAAGAATTCAAACTATACTACAGAGAGTGCAACTCCAATGGGCTGAACACATTGTTCAAATGCCAACTGTATGTTTGCCTGAAAGATTATTTTTTGAGTACCTCACACAAGGCACAAATTTACATGGTACTTAGAAGAAGCAATACAAGGACACTCTTTAGGTCTTTCTGAAGATCTTTGGAATTGATTGCATGACATGGGAGACACTGGCAAAGGAGCATCAAGTACAAGAAGCCTGCATCAAAGAAGGGACTGTTCTCTAGGAAACAGAAGTGCAGTATCTTGAAAGAAACAGGTAATGTGCAAATTTAAAGACACCTCCACTCTAAATATTCATTTAAACTATTTGTGCCCTTTCTGTGGTAGAGCCTTCCAAGCTTATCCTGGTCTGATCCATGATTAGACATCTACTTGTATCTTGACTCCAACACAGTGATGCCATTTTGGTCCTCCTTGAGAGCAAAGGACAACAACTGACCAACCAAGAGAGTCAAAAATGAGAGGAGAGATTATAGGATGAAAGAGTGTGGATTTTTAGAGAGGTAGAAGGTGTGGACATCTTTCTAGACAGCAGATAAGCAATGAGTAGACTGGCAATTGAAGATAAGTAGGAGAGTAAGGATGACAGAAAGAACAATATGCCAGAGTAGACAGATTGTAATGGGATTGCTTATACATACAAAGGTGTTTGCCTTCGAAGGAAGAAAAAGTAACTCTTCAGGAGAAACAGAGATTAAGGAGTGGGAAGTGGAAGAAGGCATAAGAGTGATATGAGATGTAAAGGGGAGAAGAGAGAGGTCTCAGCAAAGGATCTTAACATTTTCAGTGGAATACAAAACAAGGTTCTCAGCTGAAAGAATGGTGAGAGGGGTAATTCCAGGAATTTTGAGGAGAGATGAAAAAATTGATAAAATCTGATGTTGTTTGTGGGATAGTAAATTGATTAGGAATACATCATAGAATTGCCTTGTCACAGAGAGGACCCAGTTGAGGCTATATAACATAAATTTGTAGCAGTTTCAGTCAGCATGGGTTTGTGATTTTCCATAGTTTGTGCAGCATTAGCAAGAAAGGAAGAAAGTAGTGGACAGTGAAAGTAATTTAAGACTCTGGCTTGGCATATAAGGTGTTGGTGACATACTGACTCAGTTACAATGCCAGAGTGTTTAATGAAACATCTAGGAAAGTTAATGAATTTTAATCCAATCTACTTCTTGTTAGAGATAATTTCAAAATTTCCTCCCCAAAAAGCTTTATGACATAATTTAGTGGACTTTTTCAGAAAGGTATTTTCTGATCTCATCTTTTTGCTACCTAATCGATTCAAAATTATTGCTTTTCATAGTTAGTAGAGTGCATGGCATTAGTAATTCTGAATTCACAGTGTTAGAATAAATCTTTAAATATATAGACTTTCTTTAGATTCCTCTAGATTTCAGAAAAAATGAAATTCAATACAGCAGCTTCTTAATACATATATATGCATATTATACATATGCATATGTGTATATGTGCTTTATTTATTTTGCTGCACTCTTCCATGATGCATATAAAAACTAGACCATTAGCTTTGTCATTCTACATGTTCAATGGAAGCCCAGTAAAAGTCAATGAATGTTAACTATAGGTTGGATACTAAGAATAATTTCCTGACAGAGAAAATTGTTAAACATTGGGATAGCTTACCAAGGCGAATTAAAAATTGTGTTTCCTTTGAGAATTTTTAAAACAGGATAGATTCTTATCTATAGCATGGCTTGTTAAACTGTCACTGAGACTGAATACAAGGAGATGGATGGAATGAACTCTCAACATCCTTTCCAGAATATGGTACTAGAGAGGGGAAAATATTAACATATATCCAATCATATTACATATTCAAGACCTTCATGTAACTGGCTAATTTGTAACAGGTACCAATTTCAGGTGGTAATAAACGATTTTGTGAATAATCACCTGAGTTTACACTTCACAGAATTTAAAAAAAGACTAATCCAGGAACTGTGTAAAGTTTAGGCATCCATTAACAGAAGGCAGAGACTGGGAGAGGAAATTCTATATTAACACAGTTCTTTGTATGCCACTACGAGATCCACATGTGGCTTAGTGAGGCTTAACTAGTACGTTTGTTGCCATACCTGTCCTTTCTATTCCATTGTCTGACCAACTTAGTAGCATGCATAATACAACCATACTGGATTGGTCAGTTACAGGTGGTTTTCTCCATATTTGGTTTTAGTGGTAACAAACAAAATAAGACATCAAAGATGAAGTTAAACATTTGAGAGGACAGATTCGAAAAGACTGACACTAACTTTTACCATTTAGTTAACCTCAATTGATTTTAGGAAATGCTCAATGTGCATAGAATAAGAAAGCATCCATGGAGTGCAATCTTTGTCATGGAAAGGAGTATCCACGTTAATGAAATAATAGAATCAATCCTCAGAGTACCAAAGTTCTGTGCATACAGCTGAAAAACAATTTCATATTTAATTTATGCAGATTTCTCACCTTTATTTGAACTCCAATTAGCCAAAAATGCTAATTTCTCTAAAAAATATTTTGTTTCCTTGAATATTTCCAATTATATATAAAAATATTTTGACAGTCATTTTTAAAAACTGAGTTTCAAATTATCTCCTTCCCTTTTTTCCATTCTCTCCCACCTTGAGAAGGCAAATGATTTTATTTTATTACTTATACAAGTGAAGTCATACCAAACATATTTCTTTATTAGCCATGTTGCAAAAGAAAATACAAACAATATAAAACAATAAAAATAAAGAAAGCAAAAAATGCCTTTACTCTGCATCCAGAGTTCACCAGTTTTCTCTTTGGAGGTGGATAGCAATGGGTCCTTTGGAACTATCTTGGATCATTGTTTTGATCAGAGATCTGTGTTGCGGGTATGAACCTCTGGCTGGCTGGATGAGACACTATCCACACTGGCCTGAACTCCCTTCTTACCCAAGTGGGATAGACCGTTCCTAAAGTCCTTTCAGTTATATTAAGCTAGAAAATGGTATTAATTCATCTTTTTGTGGATTCTGTATCTCCAGAATCTGTTTACAGGCTTGATTTTATGTTGTTTCTGAGGGAAACTGTGGAGAGTTCAAAAAAACCTCCTGGCTTCTCTCTGTGCCGCCTCAGCTCTGTCCCCTGTCTCTGTGCTTTCTTGATTAAGTTTCACAAGTTTTGAAAAGATAGGCCAGAGCCTAAGGTTATCCTCCTGCTGGGAGGCTCCCGCTTTTGAGAAAGGAAATGTTTCAGAAGCTTCTCCTTTTGCCAGTCAGCTATAATTTATTGACCCAGGAGAGCTTGACAACTTGGAAGTCACGATCCTGCCAGCAGTGCTAGAATCATGTATATTAGGACCATTCTTAGATTACCTGGTTTTGGGGAAACAAATAACAATAATAATAGAAAAATGATGGAGAGGAGAAAAGAAGAGAATAGAAGGAAGCAGAAGAAGGAGAGAAAGAAAGCGGCATCAACAGCCAGAGGTCCAAGTTCCTAAATGAAGCTCTCTTGGGTGAATTCTTGTGTGTAGGAAGTCACTATTTGTGCAGTGGTGGAAGATGGTGTCTCTTACCCATCCCTCAGATCACTGATTTTAAGTTCTACAGAATGGATGACTTCTTGCCTTAGTGGACAATCCTCTTCAATAAAAACCTTTATATATGCACCTCCATTAGTTCAGTAATGTAAGAAAGGCAGTGTATGGAGTGTCTGTGTATGTGTGCTTATTTAGGAGCCAGCCAGAAAGGGCACATGTGGAACTAGCAAGTTTTAAGCTCCATTAGTCCTTTTTGGAGTATACTATAAACAGATATGCTGAGGGGATGGGAATGAGGAGGCTTCTCTGATTATATTCATTGTAATATCCATCTATAAATATACTTACTTCAGTATGTGAGTGTGCTAGAAAAAGAGTCTGGGAAATGTGGTTTTGGTTAATTAAAAGAGGGTAGGCTCTAATAATTCTTAAAATAAAAAAGTCATAAAAACTTCCAAAAGCAATGCTGAGATCAATTAATTAGTGAGATGATATTATTTGCTTTCAAAGAAGTGTTAAAATATGAGAGGAGTGTGTGTAATTTCAAATGACTTAGGAGAGATTCTTGATATAATGGAGAGAATTTTTTTTTGTCTTCTCAACAGGAATATATCTTGCAATTCTAACTTCCTCTAACATGAGAGTTGGGTAACAGGTGGACGCCAAAAGTGGGTGAGCAGCCCTGAAAAGGTCTTGACAAGCACCCAGACGAGAAGTGCTAGTCATTTCTGAAAATCACATTCACCCAACCATGCCCTGGTAAAACTGTCTCAGCAGACTGGCTAACCAGGTTAAAAGCATGGATCCTCAAACCTTTTAGTGATTTAGGTGAGTGTCTACCTCAAGCATATGAAAATTTCCCCCAGTGGAATGGGCAAATGAGAGCAATATGTTCCAATGGCCATAAAGGCAGCTGAAGTAGGCACTATGGCGCACTAGCACTAGTAGTTTGGTTAGACATGGAGGAAAAGTCATCCACTGCATCCAAGACCATTGCCATTCATCTTGACTTTTGTCCTGCTACTGGATTTTAATGACTCTGGAAGAGAGTGATGCTAATGACTGAGCAACTCTGCGTCACTTAAATACAATTCATACACAAGTCAGGACCTCACCTGTGATGTCTGATCTTCTAAAACAAAGGATGAAGGACAACAACCTTCCCAATTACTATAACTACAACAACCTAATACCTGGAGTAGGATGACCTCTTATGGCATAGAATATGAGACTTAGAACAAAGAATACATAAGTTTAAATCCTTTTTTAGATACTTTTCCGTTCTGCAGTGCCAGGCAAGCAATTAATTTCTTTGTGTCTCAGTTATTTCAGTTATAAAACAGGAGAAGAAACGTAATTGGCCTCTAAGTCCCTTCTAGCTCTAAGCTACGAACTACCATATTATGATCGTCTCTCTCCTTCTGTGGGAATTAAAAGAAAAAAAACACAACTTGATCCCCTCCTACTTCTACATCCCTAGGGAAACAAAACAGGAAAGAAAAGCTAGGAGTGAAAGGATAAACAATAACTTTTATGCATTTAGTAGTGACTTTTAGTTCAGCTTCTACTCTTCTGTGGTCTGGAAAGGTAAAAAAAAATGTCTCTTTATTCCTTACTTTGAAGGGAAGAAATGGTGTCTTGAATAGAAGGTTAAGTTTCAAGAATATCTAATTTCAAGTCCTGCTTGAAATAATAGCTGCATTTCACTGGGCAAATAACTTAAGCTACCCTTGCCTCAGGCATATAAGAGTATAAGTCACACCACAGACAATAGCAGTCTTTATTGGTATTTTGTAGGGCATTTTCATACCTGGACTTCTCTATGTTGATTAAATCATAGATATGGACATTACTGTCCCTATGCCCTCAAAAAAGGATGCAAATTGTCCATATTGCAAAGAAATACAACAAAATAACATTCATATCTTCCTCATGATCCACAGTTAAATTGAAATCTTTGCTGCAGCAAGACAAACAATCTGAATTTATGCAAGCACAACTCATTGAAGCTGCCTTGGTGAATTTTTCATAACAGGAAGAAAGGTGAGTTAAGGACTGGGGTTTTGAGGGTGGATTAGAAGAAACATATGGCACCTCCTTCCCCCCACTTAGCTTTAAGGAGTTTCCAAAGCTGGCAGAGGCAGTCGTAGGTTTTTAAAAGAAAAAATAAGTCAGAAGGTTCTTAAGAAATACTGAAGTCAGACAAATATGCAGTTACCCTCTTCAGCAAACCCATTAAAATGTCCTACAGCTGTTTTAGGATATTTCCCTAGATAGGATTGAGGGGGAAAATTCCTCAGAGATGGATGTAAATGAGTTCTCCAGAGCTATTATCTTGCAAAGGACCAGAAACTTGTTTATGTATTTAAGGAGAGAAACCTTTACTTTAATCAGTTTTTCAGTTTTCTCCTTTCTTTGTGGTCATTGCTATTCCATAATTTATCAAAAAAAATAGTTCACTGTTATACAAACATCAAATGACCATTTGCCATTTTTAAAGTTTTAAATAAGAGATATTGCACTCCATTCTCTACCCTTCATCAATATTATCATCATGTTCTGCCCTTAGAATGACATTTCAGTGTATACGTAGCCAGAGCTGAAAATAACAACGTGTGAGAAACATCTACGCAGGCCAAAGCCTGAGGAAATAGATAATTGCGCTGCTTACTGAAAGCTAGCACATGTCAACCCTATAGAGAGACATTTGAATGAATTCCTAAGCCACATCTCAGTTAATATAAAACATGAATGTAGGCTCTGAGGTAACCAGGACTATGACATGTAACAAATGGGACTAAATATTCAACAGAAAAAGCAATCCTAGATAGGGAAAAAATTATACTCAAGAAAATAGTTCTGTGAAGAGGGCAGAGAAAGGAAGAAATTTTAATACAACACAAAATGAAAGATTATATGAATAATATTATGATACTTTGAATTTTACATTTATCTGTTCATTTTAATTTTGGAAGCTACTTCCAAGAGATGATTTTACTATATTATGTTCTGATGCAAATGGCCTTTCATATTTTAAAGTCATAAAGCTAAAACATATCTACTTATCAAAATGCAATTTTGATGTCTTACTATCAGTGAATAACTTAGATGAAGAGAATATTTTTATGATTTTGTTAATCATCTATGATACCATTTAATTTAAATACTAATCAGAATTTTAAAATGTAAAAAAAAACAGAAGATAATTGATTTTTTGAAGCTGAGGAGCAAACAGCCAGACCCAAAATTATTATATATTATGATAAAACATTTCTGCTTTACTTAATATTCATAAATACCAGAAAGAGTAGTAGAATTTTATTTAGACTTAAAGTTAAAGGGTCAATAAATTTAGTGAAAATATTATTCCAGAAGAAGACATTCAGAGTACAAGCTGCCTTTTGAGGACAATTCTTTATCATAAACTCATCTGTGGGCAATTAAGTATATTTATAACACTCTACTTTACCTTACATCTTAGATCTATCAAAATATTTGATTCTTCCTACATACTTTAAAAATCTTTACAGCATTATAGAAAGAGTATTGCATTTTAAATCAGAAAAACTGGGCAAGTCACAAGTCATTTCACCTTTTCCCTTAAAGGAAAATTGCATGAGTAATTTCCACATTAAATTGCCATGGAACATATTTGGGGCTGCAGCATCTCACAAGAACCAACTGGTGCTATCCCTGAGAAATTATGGATTATTCAATGCTCATAATATAATTGGAATAGTATGAAATTCCAAAGGAAGATAGAGAAAATCTGCCATTTAACTTCTTTTGACCTCATCTATAAATAAAAAGGGCTAGATTAGATTGCCCCTAAGATCTCTTTCAAAGTCTGGCTTTTCTAGTATCTTTATTGCTCAATACAGTGCTTTGGGTATAATAAGTGATTGGTTAATGTATTTTTCATGCATTCATTCAAACTCAAAAATCCTATGATACTATGGGATCCCAAGTCAGTTTTCTTTTGGAAAAAAGTAACACAGTGATTTGTTCTTGTTCTGTATACAATTTCGTATTTTTTGTTAGAGGGAATTATATGGCTTTGAAAAAAATGTGAAATATTCTCCATGGAAGTCTGATAAACATTATGTGTAAAACCAATGTTTTGTGGGGCACAATTTGTAAAATAATGGACTTTATCTCTAGTGTCCCTACCAGACAGAGAAAAATGGGCTGGTTGTCTAACCATATGAAAAATCTTACATTCCATCAAGCTATCAACCAGCAAGTAGCTATTCATGAGTGACTCTGTTCAGGCACTATGTTGAGGTGTCAAGGAAATGAATCCAAACAAACATAAAACCGGCTTTGGTTAGCTATCAATATCTCTATAAGGATACAGGATATTTACACATAAAACATAGACAAAACATATCATATTACAATGAAAAATGGCGATGTAGATAACCACTAGAGTTTTCCCTAGTAAAAAGAGATCAATATGGTTTGTGTCCTTTAGGGATGGCTTCACAGAGGAGGTGGAATTTGAGATAGGATTTGAAAAATAAGTAGGAATTAGTTTCAGAGGAGACAAAAATGAAGGCAGAAAGAATAGCATTAGTAACTCAAAAGTAAGAATTCACATTAAGACTTTGAAGGAGAGTGGATAAAACAGAGTCAAACTCATAAACTGGGGCCATTAAGACACACATAAGAATCTCTGTAGGTGGCATATTATTTTAATTTTAAAAGTTAATGTTATATATATTTTATTATATTTTATTTTGTTAACTATTTCTGAATTATGTTATAATCTGATTCTAGCTCTATTAAGGAGGGGTTCGCATGAGGTCCCTTAGGCCACATGTTTGATCTGTCCAAAAACCATTGACAGAAGTCAAGTCAATGCTACTGAAGTCAAAAACAGATTTGAGTAAACTTGATATTTCACCTCATTGGGATTCATCAGAAAAGAACTATATCCATGAGGATGGTAGAATTTTCTCTCTTGTATTTTTACACATTTTTCTTTAAATTGTAGTATCAATTTAGCAATCATCAAACAACACAAATATCTTGATAAAAAAAGACAAAGGAAATGAATATGAAATCATGAACTTCTATTGCATATATTTAATTTTTAATGTATTTTCTTTTCAATATATGGAACAAAACAAGCATTTCCATAACACAGTGCATTAAAAAAGATGATTTCACATGAGATTACAAATATACTGTGTACAATTTGTTATTCCCTCCAAATATGTAACAAGGTTATGATGTAAATTTTTTTCCTTTTTTCTTCACTCTCCCACTGCCATACAGATGGTTACCATTAATTAGAAACAAGAGGGGGGGTGCATGTGAGTGCATGTGTACGTGTGTGAGTGTGTTTAAAATTATTCTATACATATCTCCATTTATCAATTCTTTCTGTAGGTGTAGACACATCTTCCTTGCTATGTCCTTTATTTTTCATTTGTGTATTTATAAAATCAAAATTACTTAATACCTCAAAATCATTCTTAAAACAATAATCCTGTGAAGAAATAATGTGTACATCTGGAAGGGTGTAGAAGTCTTGTGAATATGTAAAGAAATGAGAAAACTGGTGGTGTAATAGTAATATTAATTTGAAGATGTTCCCCATCCATTAATAGGCCCATATGACCTGCTTACATCACAGGAAGCCGAAGTCGTATGTAGTGAGAGGACTTTGCCGAACAAGTGGAACAAGAAGGGGTGGAGCAGGAAATGCTCACAGTAGGTAAAGCTGAGTGAGAGAGAGGAGGTGAGCACTGTGAGTGTGTTTGTGGGAAGGCCCCAGCAGGGGGAGGAAAGCTATGGAATGGAGCTGCTCTCTGTAGTGATAACGTGCTTCAATTTCACTCTTTTTGGATGGATTAAACTTACTGCTTTTGGTATTTGGTTTTCTGGTGTCTGAATAAAATGTTTTGCTTCTGTCTTCCATATGGAGAGTCTGTTATATTTTCCAATTCAGAACTGCACTGGCATACTCATGACAATAGCAACTGTTGTGAATATTGTATTGGCAGTACAGGGGGACACGGTGAAGGAATGAATTTTAGAGGGATGTATGGAATGAAAATTGGAAGGGTGGAGGAGAGGATAGGGGGCTTTTGGAGGGGTGAATGGTTTGAGATGAGGGTAGAGATATGGGGTAGGGGGATTCTTGGAGGGGTGGATAAAGTAGGTGGTGGGAGAATGTGGGGAGAAGACAAAATAACAGAGAGTAAAAAGAGAGGCTGGGAAAGAACATAGTAAAAATAAGATAGAGGGGAATTCACAAATAATAATTATAACTGAATGTGAGTGGGTTGTTTATAGTGGCTCTCTTTGTAGTGTCAAAGAACTGGAAACTGAAGGGATCTCCATCAACTGGGGAATGACTGAACATGTTGCGGTATATGGTAGTGATGGAATACTACTTTGCTATAAGAAATGATGGCCTCAGTGATCGTGGAAAGATTTTGAAATGGTTGCATATATTTTCTTTAAAAACTGCACATAGAATTTAGTAAAGTAGTAGCACAACTACCTTGTATCCTTTTCAATGAATCAATTAAAAATATTATTAAGAATCTATTATGTGTCAGGTTGTACTGAGAACTGGAAATTCTCTTTAGAAATTATTTTTGCTTTCCACTGTGCAGTTTTCCCCCTTATTTTTTTCTTTCCTTTTCCTATTTCTATAACTTCCCATAAACTTTTCGCCTCAGTAAGAATAATCTTCACAACAAATCATTATAGCCAAGAAAAACAAACTGATATAATAGCCAAGGTACAGTGTGACTAAATATGGCTGATCAGACCAGTATGAGCTTGGGAGGCTCTACAACACGTCAGAAACAAATATTTCACATGAATATTTAAAGTAAAAATGTCTCTAAATTTGTGCATCTTGTGTTTATTAAAAGATAATGCAAATCTGTGTCCCTCTAGAGTACTGTGCCTTCTTTGATGTGGGCACATGATGCTGGACAGTCCTGTGCCAGTGTCTTCCATGTCTCACAATTCCAAAGTGCTTCAGAGAGATACACAGAGTGGTTTTATATAGCTTGCCTTGTGTGAATTCTCCTTAAAATAGCCCTTTATGCAAATGTACTTTAGGCATTTGAACAACATGGTCAGTCTTTTGGAACTGTGCTCTCTGCAGTAGAGTTTGAGTGCTTGGCAGTTCAGCCAGCAGTTTTAGATGGAATGATTGAGCTGAGAACTTTGTGGTTTGCAGCTTTTGATTTTTGTATTTTTTTCTCTATTACGATCTTGTTTGTTCTTCATTTTTGAAATAGTGGATGATGAATGACGCCTTTACTTATGTATAAATTGGATTTAAGTGAAGCAGAATTGTTTAAAGTTGTTAGTCTCACTCTCTTTTCCAGATTCATCAAATCCAGTGAAAGGACAAAAGGCAAGACAATTGGCAATGGCATAGGATGTTGTAATGGCAAGCAAAGGGGAATTTTTGCTGGATTGAATGTGCATTGAGTTTTAGCCAATCAAAAATTTGTTTGTGCATTGAGTTCTCGTTAATCAGATGCCAGCTAAACCATTTAAAAGGAGAGCCCAGAGTATGAAAGCAGCACACATCAAGAGGGCATTGAAGAGAAGATATCAAGAGAGCTGCCAGCATTGGGAAGAAGGCTGAGAGAGAGCCAATGTTGAGAGCTGCCAGCATTGAGAATAGAAGAGACACAGAAGAATGAGCTGTGAGCGTTGAGCTGAGAGGAAACCTTAATGAGCTGGGAGGAGACCTCTAGAGCAGAGAAGAGATCTCTGAGAGTAAGGAGACCTTTGATGGCAGAGACTTCCTGAAGGAACCTCCAAACTTTGAAGATGAGTGGAGGCAAATGGAGCTGCCCATGGGAAGGAGGCTTAGCCTAAGCTCCTCTTGAGAGATGTCAAAATGAACTGAACTGTTAACACAGAGCATCTGGACTTTGGAGGTGAATTGAGATGGTGATGTCGGGGATGTGTGTGTGCTGCTGCCCTGCTAAAATTAGTTTTCCCAGAAACAGAAGCTGTGGGCAGGAACCCTTGGAGCCTGCAGTCAGGCAGAAGCTTGGAGTGGAGCTGTTTTCATAAGCTGAGACCTGGTGCAGGATTAGAGAGCTGCTTGTGTGTGAGTCCAGGTGAGAGTCTGGAGCAGTCAACCCACAGACAAAGAGCCATAGGACTTGGAAGTCAACCTCGAGTCAAGATGAAAGACTTGGACTCTTGTTCTAGTTCTTCTCAACAATAAGGCCATCAGGTGCCATCTATCGAGTCTTGCCTTTGATTGAATCAAGAGACTGATGACCTGCTTAAGTCACAAGAAAGTCTAAGTGACATGAGTTTGAATGACATGGTTGCGACGCACTCTGACCCTGAAAAATTATGTAGATATACTGTGAGGTTAGAATTTTGTTTTGGGGGCTCATTCTCTGGAAGAGTGTCATGTGATTTGACCAGATGAGACTCTGGGTAGCCATTGGAGCCCCCAGCTTCGAAAAGCCCATTGGTTCCAAAGGTCTTCTCATCTGCCCATTCCACTGGGGCTGGTCTTCACATGGTTAGGGCAGACATCCCTGTAATTCACCAGTGAGTATGAAGCTTGTTAGTTACCCTCAACCTGGTTTACTCTGTCTGCCTAGACATTTTAACCAGGCTATAGCCGCTGAACATGCTACAGATTCTGGGAGCCACAGGTGAGAGCTGGGTGACCTGTGGACATCACAGGTAGATGAACAGCCTTGAAAAGGGGTCAACAAGCCCTCATACCAGAGGTGCCAGTCCTCCCTGAACACCTCGCATACCCCAGGAAGTATCTGACATCACATCTGAAAAGGGCTCAACAAGGCTTCACACCAAAGATGCTAGTCTTTCCTGAACACTACAGCAGGCAAGACTCCACCCTCTTCCTGAAATATTGGGTATTTCTGGCTAGTCCCAAATCCAGTCCTCTGATACAATTTGGGAGTGGGATGCTATTACACAAGGGCAAGGTTTTCTCTCCCATTACAGTCCAAATGCTGCGCCCTTGTCACTGGTCTGTATACTGCATGGTCATGTTGCAATATACGGTAGGTCTTGGCTGAGAAAATGCCTGTCACTAGGCCCACTTCCTGATTCAGCAGTGGTTACACAAGAAAAACAGAAAAGCTGTGAAAAAGGTACCATTTGGAAGTCCAATGGCCTCTGGCTTATTTGTGTGGCACAATCTTATACTGAGACATGCAGCTAGCTTAAGCCTGTCTCCTATAACATTGCATAATTTATTTTACTGTTTTTTACCACATATTTCATGGGACAACCCCTTACTCATCAGAAACACAGAAACAAGCTAGAGTGATAGCTCCATGAAATAATGGGAAACTGAATCTGCTACTAGATGTACCATTTTTTGATTCTAACCAAAATAAAAATATATCATTTGTAATATAATATGGAGAATTAGAAATAGTCTTATTACTTTCCTTGGTTTTTCATCCTCTAAATGGCTCCATTTGCCCCTCTAAATTCAAGGTTACTACAAGATATGATTGTAATCATGTGTTTCAGAAACTCTTTATTTTCTCCAAGTTGCCCAAGTATTTCCTTTCTCTTGTCTTCACTACATGCATAGGGATTTCCTTTTATATTCCATGCACCCTCTGGCTTTCCTTGATTGGTGAACCGCCTACATGGAAATTATTTTAATGCATATGTACTTTTAATTTTACTGATTTTTTTTTCTCCCAAGAAGAGATGTGTAGTAACAAGCTATATTATCTATATTCAAAATAAAATGATCTCTCTCTTTCTCTTTCTCTCTCTCTTTCTCTCTCTGGGTATGTATATGTGTTTTAAGACCATTCACTTACTGGTAAAAAAAAAAATAAAGTTTTAGCCAAATGGCTTTTTGCAGCCCTATTTTTATGGAGCAATAGGAAATAAAACTATTATACTGATATACATTTTTGCTTATCACATTTTAATAAGTTACTAGTCTGTATAATAGGCACAAGACACTCTATTTTGACTTAGCTCTACCAGCTGCCCCAATGTAGTACCTAGAAAACAGATACTACTAATCTAGTGATTTCAAATGAAAGATTCTTTAGGAAAATGACAGGTAAAGAAAAGTATGAAAAGAACAATATGTTCCTTCTTTATACTCTTTTTACAATGAGGCTGAATCATATTCATTTATGAGAAATATCAGGTTTTCTGGGAAAAAGTGTCAGTATATAAAAATGTCTTCCTTTGTACTTCTTTGTATATTATTTTGTGCATCTTAAGATGTGATCCTGAGAAGGGGTCCACAGCCTTTACTGCCAGAATCTCTATAGAACTATGACACAAAAATGTTAAGAACCCCTGCTTTAGATTCTCTATGGGGAAGAGAAGGTAGGAGACTATTGTGCATCTATGTTTACAATAGATATTACTTCATTGTCTATGGTATCTTTTAGCAACACGTAGTTGTCTTGCCTATATCTTTTAATTAGATCTATTTTTACTTTTGCTTGACCTGGGATCATGATTGCTTGACTTGATTCAAAAATACTTCAGTTGAAGAGTAATAGATTCTGCTCTAGCCCCTCACCTTTATTGTGTGTGTCTCTACTTCAAGTGTGCTTCTTGTGAAAAAAACTGGATTCTGCTATTTAATCCATTCTGCTGTCTGCTTCTGTTTAATGATTAAGTTCACCTCATTTACACTCACACTGAACCAACTATCTATTTCCCTCCATCATATTGTTGTCTTCTTCTTCTTCCTCTTCCTCTTCCTCTTCCTCTTCCACTTCTTCTTCTTCTTTTTCTTTTTCTTCTTCTTCTTCTTCTTCTTTTTCTTCTTCTTCTTCTTCTTCTTCTTCTTCTTCTTCTTCTTCTTCTTCTTCTTCTTCTTCTTCTTCTTCTTCTTCTTCTTCTTTTTCTTCTTCTTCTTCTTCTTCTTCTTCTTCTTCTTCTTCTTCTTCTTCTTCTTCTTCTTCTTCTTCTTCTTCTTCTTCTCTCTGTCTCTGTCTCTTTGTCTCTGTCTCTGTCCCTCTCTGTCTCCCCCTTGTCCCTCCTCAAAAGGGTTTTGCTTCTCACCACTGCTTCCCCTAATCTGTGCTCCACTCCCTTCTTACTTTTCTATAAGGTAAGATAGGTTTCTATACTGAACGGAGCATGTATGTTATTCCTTCTTTCAACCAATTCCAATGAGAGTAAGGTTCAAGCATTGCCTACCACCCCACATTGTTCCTCTCCACTTTAAAAGATTTTATCCCCCTTTTATGTGATATAATTCACTCCATTTCTCCTTTCCCTTCCTGCTTTTATTATTAAATTCCTTTTTCTTGCCTCTTATTTTTTTTTCCTTTATCACCCCACAATAGTCAAATCACAAAGTGCTCTCTGTCTATGTACGCTCCTTCTAACTGCCTTAATAATGATAAACTTCTCAGGAATGACAAGTATCATTTTTCCATGTAGCAATATAAATAGTTTAACACTGTTGAACTCTTTATGAATTCTCTTTCCTGTTAGCTTCCTTTTTATGCTTCTTTTAAGTCCTGTCTTTGGAAATCAATTTTCTGCTTAGCTTTCCTTTTTTTTTTTTAAATTGTGAATGCATAAAACTAATTTATTTGATTAAATATCCATTTCCCCCTGCAGGATTATGTTTAACTTTGCTAGGTAGATGATTCTTGCTGTAATCCTAAATCCTTTGCCCTCCATAATATCATATTCCTAGAGTTCTGATATTTTAATGGAGAAGCTGTTTAATCCTGTGTTATTCTTTCTGTGGCTGCATTATATTTAATTATTTCTTTCTGGTTGCTTGCTATATTTTCAACTTGACCTGAGAGCTCTGGAATTTGGCTATAATGTTTCTGGGAGTTTTATTTTGGGACATCTTTTAGGAGGTGATTGGTGGATTTTTTCAATTTTAATTTTACTTTCTGGTTCTAGGATATCAAGGTAGTTTTCTTTGATAATGTTTAGCCTCTTTTATTGATCATGGCTTTCATGTAGTCTGATAATTTTAAAATTACTACTCCTTGATCTATTTTTTAAATCAGTTGTCTATTTTACAACAAAATATTTCACATTTTCTTCTATTTTTCTATTCTTTTTGATTTCATTTCATATTTACTGATCTCTCATGAATTCATAATATTCCACCTTCCAAATTATAATTTTAAGGAAATATTTTCTTCAGTGAGTTTTTGTATCTCCCCCCTTTTTCCATTTGGCTAATTCCGCATTTTTAAGTGGCTGTTTTCTACAGTGAATTTTTGTACGTCTTTTTCTTTCCATTTTTTATCCTCTCTTTTCCTTACTCAACTCTCTTTTCATGATTCTCTTGCAATATTCTCATTTATTTTCCCATTCTTCTTCTACCACTTTTATTTGATTTTTTAAAAATCCTTTTTTAACTTTTTCTTGGAATTATTTTTTTTGGCCTGAGACCATTTTACCTTTTTCTTTGAGGCTTTACATATATCTGTTTTGCATTGTTGTCATCTACTAAGGTTTTTGTTTTGATTTTCTGTGTCAGCAAAGTAATTTTTAGTTGTGTATCACCAAAGTAATATTCACAGTGCCAACAGTAACTATGAATATGCTGGCATTCTGAACCACAAAATATAACAGACTCTCTATGTAGTAGACAGAGCCAAAACATTTGTTTAAACATCTGAAAGCCAAATCCCAACACTAGAAAACTGAATCCATCATAGCAACAAAAAAGTTAATACACATTAGCATGGCAGGGAGCACCACCATCCCAAAACCTTACCCCTGCTCGGGTCTTCCCATAAACAAATACTCACATCTAACTGCCTGCTTACCTCCTTCCTCTCCCTCAGCTCTAACTGCTCTGACCAACTTCCTCCATTCTGCTCTGCCCTTCCTACTCCACCCTTCCTGTTCAACCCTTTGAGCAAGCTCCTCCCACCACAGGCTTCCATGTGACCTAAGCAGTTCACATTCACATGGGCCTATTAATGGATGGGAAGATCTTCAAATTTACGTTGCCATTACATTTGGTCCCAAGATCTTTCTTATCCATTACATAGGTCAATGGGGCAACTTTTGTCAAGAGAAATTTACAACAAAATAACAGGTATAACACAAAATAAACACATAAAACAATATCTTAGGGTGAGGATTGAACACAAGTACCCCTTCATTGCCCCCTCAAATTAATGGGGCCCAAAGTCTTTGGGTAAGGGACAAAGATCTCTTCTTCCTAGCTATTTCCTGCTGAAATTGGATGTAGAGCTATCCCTGTCCCAAGACGTCTCATTTCTTTAGCTGGCATCTGGAGCATGGTCGATGTTAGGTCTAGCAGTGATACAGCATAGTCTTGGACAGAAGGTGACATCTGGCTTAAGCAATCAGGCAAACCTGCAGAAAACATATCTATCAAAGAAGGTGAATTGACAAAAAGCCAAAAAAGAAATAAGGAGACAACAACCAGAAGCAGGTCTGCCATGCCTCTGGAGTCCATGAAGCAATTAAAACTGCATTGATTCCTATCCTCCTTACTGATGTATATTTCTTTAATCTGAGCTGGGACTTGGCCAATTTCCTATTATCCCTGAAAGTGTGACAAACTTGCATACAATGATTTAGGAGGAACTGTAGGGGCAGTTCCTACTTCCCTATTCTGTCTAATATGAAGCCCCTTTTGTTGATGGATTTTATATAGCCCATTAGTTGGAATACCATCTAGTCTTCCAAAATCTACCCCTGCTCTCAATAGAGCAGTGAATAATTTTTTTCTTGTCAATCTGTTCTGACTTTGATGGCTATTTATTCTTCTCTTTTGAGTAAGTTTATCTTTTCCCCAGTCCCTTGAGTCACTTAACTGTGAAATCTTATCCACTATCTGCAAAAGAGGGTATCCTATCTCCCCAATTAATAGAGTAAGAATTAGGTGCTTATAAGAAGGGGAGCCATCTTCACTATCATATTTCTATGAGAAACTGATAAGAGAGTATCATAGTAAACCTTTTCATTTCTGGTCATGGTTTCTGTTTTCATTACTTCTTCCTTTAAATTTCTCATACAGTCCCTAAGCGAATACCAGGGTCTATCTCCACTAGGCCACGTAGTCAGTAACGTACTGTCTGGTGCATCCATCACCAGCCAAAGCTAATAGATTAGTCATATTATTACCTCCTAGCATATGATGATCCCTAAAAGCTTGCTGTACAAAAGGATTCTGACTATTACCTATGAATTTCAAAGAATTTAAGTTATCTATCCCTACTCCTCTGGCCCCATCATCACTGATTCTGACCATCCAAGATATTAACGAGTCTCCCATCCTTTGGGCGAACCAACTCAAAATATCTGTGACATCCTGCTGTGTAAAATCCTCAGTTATTTCCCTGAGCACTGTTTCCCCTTGCTTCTCCTGGTTTCTTATTAGTATTGGATGGACGTCTGCCCAAGAAGCCTCCTCTAATATTATTTTATTTTCCTTTCACACATTCTCCTAGCAGTTGTTGGGACAACTAGGCTCAGCCATATAAGGGCTGCATGCACATTCCTTCTGTTAGCTTTTTGCTTTTTTTCTAGCTAAATGAAAAACATGTCCTTCCAAAGGAGAGCCCGAATGCTGTAGCACAGAAAGATTCTCATGCAAACCAGCCAACTCCTTAACAGTAATTTGTTCTCCTGCCACTTGGGACCCTCCAGCTTGCTCTTCTAATGGAGAGCCTTAACACTAGCAAACAAGCCAATTCTCTTTCCAACTTAGTTTTTTCCTAAAGTAGTTTGTCTCTAATTTTACACTTAAGACAATAGCTTGTTAGAAAAATCCAGCCTCTCGTATGCACTCCTGCCCTTCCTTCCCTGGATTGATTGGTATTCCTTGTAAAGATCTTTCCAAATCTCTAGGTTCTCCCTTCCATAACCTTTTCACGGTATCTGGTGCTTTTAGGCCATTCTCTTGCTAGAGAGGAATTAGGTAAATCTTCCCATCCTGGGATATCCATTTCCTCCTCTAAAACTTTCCTGCCTCCAAATAGAGATCTGAAACCTTGAAATCCTGTTCATGCCAAATGTATCACTAACGCAATATTCTCAACACCAACAGTGGCTATGAATATGCTGGTGTAGTTCTAAATAGCAAAATATAATAGACTCCCTATGTGGAAGACAGAACCAAAACATTTATTCAAACACCAGAAAGCCAAATCCCAACACCAGAAACCTGAATCCATCATTGCAACAAAGTAATTTATACCCAATAACAATGTAGGGAACACTGCCATCCCCAAGCCCTCCCCCTGCTCAGGCCTTCCCCAACAAAAACTGACAGCTAACTGCTTCCTCTCTCTCCCCCAGCTCTAACTTCTGTGACCAACTTCCTCTCAGCTCTGCTCCACCCTTTCTGCTCCACCCTTCCTACTCTACCCTTCTTCTTCCACCCATTCAGCAAGCTCCTCCCACCACAGGCTTCGTGTAACTTAGGCTTCCATGTGACTTAAGCAGATCACATGGGCCTATTAATGGATGAAAAGATCTTCAAATTTACAGTAGCATTACATGTGGTAAGGTTCCTTTTCTTGTCATTGTTTATCTATTTTTACAGTGTATTTCTTGACTTTTAATTTTATGGGCTGTAACAACAATTTGGCTGGCAGCGACTGTTGATGTGTAAGACCCAACAAGACTAGCAACAAGAGCTGACAGCACAGGTTCTTTGACCTGCTTTACTAAGCAAAGTAACTTTAAGGGGTTAACAATCTCTTTTTAGTTGAACATACAAATATCATTCGATTAGTTCTAGAGGAAAAGCCAGCAACCGGAACTTCAGAGCAAATTCAAAAACATTACAAACACAGATAACGTGAACAGACCAAATCACAATTCAGTTGCTAGAGAAGAACCAATGGGTCTGGGTTAGCAAAGCCAGGGCACAGTTACAATGAGTTGCCCAGAGTCCCATGCCACTCTTCCAGTGAGTGAGAGCCCCCAAGCAAAACATACGCATATAACTCACTTAGGAGGAAAAGCCAACAACCTGAACTTCAGAACAAATACAAAAAGAAATTACAAACATCAAAAGACAAAACTTGTCTGATTCAAATCACAATTCATAGTTACCAAAGAACCAATTGGTCTGGGTTAGCAAAGCCCGGGGGCAGTTACAGTGGCTTGCCCAGACTCTTCACACTCCTTCCCCGAGTGAGCCCCAAACAAAACATCTGGGATTCTTCAAAGCCAGGGGGCTCCTTAACAGCTACCCTGAGTCTCCACACCAACACTCTTCCAGTGACTGAGAGCTCCAAACAAAACATCTGGGTTTTTCAAAACTGGGGGGCTCTTAATGGCTACGCAGAGTCTCCACATCAACACCCCTCCAGTGAGTGAAAGCCCCCTACAAAACTCTAACCTCTGTTCAGGACCTGAAAGATTCACACCTAATCAGCAAAAGGATGCTTCTTTTTTCAGAATTAATTTTGGACAGCTTTAAATATAAATTTTTTCCAAGGTAATATAATGTGTGGTCGCTACTTTCCTGGTCTGTGCAATTCTGGTCTATGAGCACCCGCAAGCACTCTTTCCTGCCCCAAAACTGTTACCCAGGTTCCAGCTCCCCTGGGCTGTGAGCTCTAGTGTACTAGTTCTTTTCTTTACTTTGAGACTGAGACCCAGGCCTGTGACCCATATCCCTCTATGGGCAATATGAGATCGTTCTGTATTCGGTGCCAGAAGACTGTCTGTTATATTTCCTTCTGACCAGTTATCCACCCCTTTACTGTTTATGAGCTTCGAGCTAGCTCAGGAAATCACTAATGTTGTGGCTTATACTGGCATCCTGGGGTGTTGCCTGCCCTTGACTGTGCTTCCTCTCACCTCAATGAAATCCAACTTTCTCGTCAAACTTCAAATTTGGGAAAGCCCATTCAAGTCCCTTCCTTTACTCTACTATATTAGCCCTGCCTGTTAGCTCCTTCACTCTTGTCTCACAACAAAAGTATTGCTTGTCAAGGTAAATATCTCTACTTTCATGAGCAATTCCATTCCACCCTTTCTCCTCTTACAGTTTGCCCAAACTGCCATGCCCACTCTCTCATTTGACTTCAATTTTTCCTTGTCTATTGGCTTTTCTTTCCTATTTGTTACAAACATATCCAAATAAAAGAAAGAAAAACCTCATTCTCACTTGATGCTTCCATCCCTGCTAGCCATCCTCCTAAGTTTCTTCTGCTCTTTGTGTCAAAACTTCTTAAGAAGACTATGCATAATTAGTCTCTTCTTCCCTCCTCATGCTCTTCTCAGTGCCCTATAAACCAGCTTCTGAGCTCCTCATTTCACTGAAGCTGCTTTTTTCTTATTGCCAAAGTCCATGGCCTTTTCTTGAAAATTATTCTTTTGATCTCTATGCAGCCTTTGACACTTTTTATCACCTTCTTCTCCTTGATACTTTTTTCTTTACATGTGAGCAACAAGATAGTAGACTAGACATTTTCTGTGATCCCCAGGATATTTCAAACCTCTCCAAAACAGAAAATGTGTGCCAAAACCAGAGCAACATCAGTTTTCTTCAAGGTCTAGGACACCTAGAATTGAAAAGAAGTTAAAAAAATTAAATGGAAAATTAAAAAACCAGGCACTGACAGTCTTTACCCTAAGCTCCCTCAGCACCATTCCCACTTGCAGGAAGCCTGCACTGGAAGACTTAAGGACTTGGCACAGGTTTTCATTAAAACCCACCCTTATACCTCAGTCACATCTCCCTCTTTTCAGGGCTGTGGGGACTTCCCCTGAAGGCTGTGGAAATTTACAGGTTGGCCACAGCCCTTAAGTAGAAAAAGCCTAGCAGGGGCTTCAGCCCAAATGCACTGAGTGCAGCAAAGCTCTGAACTTGAAATGCCAAGGAAAGCAGACTCTGATGTCCTGATGCAAGAACAGAGAAGCGATGTCAGAGAGTTTGGAACAGCTCACCAGGATAAGATACCCTGAACAGGAGGAGGGACAGAGCTATACAACATTCAACCAAGCTTGAGGGAAATAACACAACCCCCACCTGGGGTTAGTTCTGACCACCAAAAGGTCAATTGGGCCAAAGACTTAAGCTTGCGACCTCTCACTTGCTCGGCATGGTTGAGGCTGAAACATTTAAGGAAACCACTGTCAGAGCACAGGTAATCAGAAAAGAAATAATGGATAAAATAAGGTGTGTGGGGGCAGTACTAGCACAAACCTGCCAGAGATTTCAGAAAGAAGAAAAGTCAAAGACCTTAAGTATAAACAAATAAATCACAAGGAAAAAACAGTAATAAGAGAAGGAAATATGGCCCTAGATTTTTTAAAAGAAAAAAAATTCAGACATTTATGAAAAAAATTATTTCAAAGTAAAAGAAAATGATCCATTACTTGATGAGAAAGAAAATCATATGGATTTTGAGCAGAACATAGAACTACAACACTGTTCCAGAGTGGTTTAAAAGAGAATGTAGAATTATGAAAGCAGAATTTATGGCCTGTCCAGGAAAAATAATGAGCAGAATAGGAAAAAAATCGGAATTCTAGAATGGCAAGCCTCACAAAGGAAGAAAAGGGAGAACATTACATTAAGAATGCAAGAGAACTGAAGGACAAGCTAGAAGAATAGAAGCAAAATATAATAACGTTCAATAAACATATGCTCACTATGAAAGCAAAAGTTATTGAACTTGAAGATAGGATGCCTAAATATAACCTAAGACTCATAGGTCTAACAAGAACATAACAGAACAAAATATTTTTAACACCATAAGAAGGAAATATTAGAAGATATCTGCTCAGAACTTTTGAGCATAGACAATGAAATCACAACTGGAAAAATTAAGAGATAAACTCTAGAAAAACAAAAACAAACAGAAAAGAAGTCTACAAACTCCAAGACACACAGTGCTAAAATTTAAGAATCAAATTCGGAAAAAAAAAACAAATTCTGCAAGCTATCAGGAAAAAGATCTTCACCTATAAAGGAAAGAATTTTTGAATGATGTGACTTCCACACCCACTAGGAAAGGAGAAAGGCATGCAATAATGTATGCTAGGTAGTGATGGAGTTTAGGACTCAGCACAGGGTGATCTACTGTGCAAATCTGAGCTTAACCATGAAGTATAAAAGATGGATGTCCAATAATAAAGAGTTTGAAACATTTTTAATAAAGAAAAGTAGAATTGTAAATGTCATTTACCCCTTGAATATCCCTACATGATAGAAGTGCAGGAGGAGTAAATAAATATAACAAAGAAGGTCAAGAATATCAACAGAGTGACAACAGATAGACCAGTAAGGGATTTCTTTCTAAATGTACACAAGGAGATAGGGGTGAAGGCAGAAATCCAGTAGAGACAACTGTAAAGAGGCAGACAGGTCAATATGAACAGAATCTGGCAATGCCCTGCTTATAAGTGAATCAATGATTTTTCTAGGACTATTTTACAATATGGGAGGGTCCATAGCCAGGAGGGAGGGGGGAAGGGGAATAGGAAAGAATGTGCATTACGCCAGGATCTAATAAAGTCTAGCAATAAGGAAGAAAGCAATCTTTCTGAGCTTAGAAAAAGATGAGCCTACAGGAGAAAGGGTGAGGGAAAATCTATTAAAGAAGGGGTAAGAAAGGAAGAATTTGCAGTAATAATTTCTTTAGAACATTACTTTCTTTTGGCTCTCCTCTTCCTTATCTGGCTCCTTTTTTCTGTTTCTTTTACCGGATCCTCATCTAGGTCATGTCTACTTTCAACGATAACCTGTAAGAGCCCTTCCTGGACCCTCTTGTTTTCTCCTTCTACAATTCCACCGTCTTTCTAATGCATTAGAGATGATGATGCTATGAGCATTCATAGATGTAAGCATCATCTCTGTGCTGAAAATTCTCAAATCTGTTTATTCAGCCTTATCCTCTCTGCTGTTCTGCAGTCTCCCATTTCCAACTACGTTTAAGACATATTAAACTGGATGTCCAGTAGACATCTTAAACTCAGCAGGTCTAAATCTAAACCCATAATCATTTCCTCAAACCCTCTACTTTCCAAATCTCCCTGTTACTATTGATGGTACCACCCTCTTTTTAGTCCTTCAGACTCGAAGCCTAGGTCATCTTCAACTCCTCACTGCCTCTTACCTCCCATATCTAATCTGTTGCCTACGCTTGTCAATTTCACCTTTGCTACACATCGTGAGACTATGCTACCTTCGCTCTTCTGATACTGTCAATATTTTGGCATAGCCCTTCATGAACATCCTGGGACTATTACATGAACTTCCCTACTTTACTACATTCTCCATTTATCTGCCAGTCTGAATATTTCACAGACCAGTCTGAATATTTTAAACACCTCAACCTCTTACTCAATAAATGTCAGCGTCAACCTATCATCTCCATGGTCAAATACAAAACTCTTTGTAATTAAGGCCTTCATAATTTAGCCCCTTTTCCTAACTTTCTAGTGTTTTTTATGCCTTATACTCTCCATGACTTCCCTCGTTGATCCAGTGACACCAACCTCCTTGATATTTCACAAACAAAATGTTCCTTCTTTCAGCTTTGAATATTTACTCTGGATGGCTATCTCCAATACCTGGAATGATCTATGTCTTCATGCTGCCTCCTAGTTCACTGCCTTCCTTCGAGTGCCATTTAAAACCTCATGTTCTATAAGAATCCATTCCTGATCCCAACTAATTCTAGTGCCATCCCTTTCTTGATTATTTTTCTTTTATGTAGTTTCTACATAACTTGTTTCTAAAGGACATATACATTATCTAAAAATGTTAAGTTCTATACAGAGAAGGGAAGGGAAGAGGGGGGAAGGGAAGGATAAAAGCATATTCTTTGCTTCCTTTTTGTTTATAGTTTTATCAGTTCTGCCTTGTCTGCCTTAAGTGTTTGGAGATATTAATTGGATTATTTTTCAAAATTATTGGTCATTATTGAGTATGTAATTTAAAACATTTTCATGGCAATTCACTAATAGTAGAGTCCTGTATCTCTTCCCAATTTTGTTCTCTCTTCATTCTTCCTTGACCTCCATACAAAATTAATGTATTATGTATTGCTGGTATACACACAGCAACATATTCTTCAATGGACTCCTAGGAAGTACTGTTCAAAAGTAGAGTTTTCCTTATTGCAGAAGTATAGCAGCTGGGCTTCAGCAAATCTTTTCCCTATCCCCAGTTGTGCCTGGGGCCATACTCCTTTCCAAGATAAGCCATCTGGAGTGGCTATGCATGTATAGATGTGTGATGTCTGTGCACACCCTCCTACACAGGCTTCCTCAAAGACTTTCAATTCATAATCATCTCACCATAAATATATATAGCACCTACGAAGAAAGACGGTCCACTATTCTTAGATAGAAGCAAAAAAAGAATTGAGAATTCTCTTACATTATACAGTTTAATTGTTATACACTTGTGACAAAAACAAAATTTGCCTATGATTTGTATAATTTCCCTAGTTTATTTCCCAAGGGAATGCTCAGAAAGAGATCACCGATTGCTGTTATGAAAACTGAGCAATAGGCGATCAAGATAATAATTTTTGTAAAAATAAAACATTCTCTTCTACGTTACTATAAATTGCTTCCACTAGAATGCTTAGATTAGTTTATGCATTTGATGTATTAGACTAATGTCAGAGAGTCAAATGATATATAAATTTTAGCTCATTTAGAAAGGAACTCTGCATTTCTCTCTGGTTCAGACAACAATGATAAATCAATTAACTGTTCTCAGTTCAATTTCTTTTTGTGCTGTTGACATAGTGATAATATCAAAGCATTATGGAGACTACAGAGGAAAATAAAACACAGTTTAGGGTCAATTAATTATTCTAAATGGGGGCAAAGCCTTTTCATTCTTACTCATAGATATAAAAATGGTTTTTTTCATTTTTCTTTCTTTTTCTTTCTTCATTTCTCCTTTTTCTTCCTTCCTTCCTTCTTTCCTTCCTTTCTTCCTTCCTCTCAATATGAATAGTGTTTAGTAGATGAAAAGAAATTAAAGTAAAACATTATTAATGTAACATTGTTCTCTACCATAAAAGTAATTATATGAATTAACATTCAACTATCTCAGAATGGAAAATAAAGGAAGATTAGGGTATTTAGATTATAAAGTGCAATATTTTGCATTTTCACATTATTTCTAGATGTTATAGTTATTGTTAAAAATGTGAGTTCCATATAAAACAGAAACCTCTTTTAAGACTGATACTTTGCAAGGTATGTTTTAGTGCAGCTCCAATGACAACGATGTGACTATAAAGACCCCATTGTGTGTTTTTAGATGAAGTGTTTCCTTTTCTATGTCCCTTGTTAGTACCCACTATGTGCACTGTGCTACATGCTGGTGATACCAAAAGAGGCAAAAGACAGTCCCTATCCTCAAGAAGATCACAGTTTAATGGATGGATTTGTCACAGGAAAGTCAGATTAATATAGTATGAATGTTTTCATTCATTGCTTTGGTAAAAACAAAATGAAATTTTATCTATACATAAATAATAACATGAAGTCAGAAACAGTGATTTAATAACTGTTAGTGAAAACAGTCATATTGAGGAAATAGAAATAGGAAATTGAAATTCAATGCAGAAAATAATACTGTACTGTCCATAACATAGAGCTGATTCTGCCATTACTGAATCAACAATGATAAGGCACGCATTTTGATTTATTTTTCTTGTATTGTTGATGCAAATACTGTAGTTTTATGGAAGCTATGTATAGACAGAGTGTTAAATGGAAAGATATTTTTGGAAACATCTAGTAGCAAGACTTAAAGTGTATTGAAGCAATAAATAAGGTGAAGCCTAGATAATATCCTTAGCTGTACAATTAGAAATGGAAATATATACTTCATGGAAATTAGGGTACAGAAGAAAAGGGTAACAGTATAAATGTGCTGAGAGGAAGAGGCAGCCAAATATAAAACTACGATTCTGTACTAGATTCTGTAACAACACCAGAGTACATTTATTTATTTTTTTTGTTATGGTCACTGAAAAGTAATCATTATGAAACATCCAAAAAGAGAATTCAGAAAGGAGAAAAGGTAGATTCTTGGGAAAATACAGAAAAGAGTCTAAGTATAGAAGAAACAATTTTGAATTTAACATTAAAACAGAGTAAGGAAAGATAATTATTCATTCTTTGACAATATTGAATTTTTTATTAATTTGTTCATAATTTATTTTCATACAGAGTATTGTGGTAATTATAAGAAAAAAAAAACAAAATTGAGCAGTTTCTGCCTTCGAGAAGATGAAATAAGTAAAAAAAATACCATAGACAGAATTTGTAATAGAAAAACAAAAGAAGTTGTAATAAGGTGGTAAAACTTTGAGAGGCTATTTCTCCTAATTGGTACATCTAGCTTTCCTTAAAGTTTGGCTCAGATGTCAACACAAGGAGTTTTCTTAGGTATCCTATAATTATCAGCCTTTCTTCTCTCTTAAAATTACCTTGTTTTGCTTTGTATTGTACATCTATGAATATACACATGCATGTACACATACATGCATACATCTGTCTGTATATATGGAACTTATACATAGTATATTATACATGGTGTTTGCGTACACACATACACCGATATATGTGCTGTATACAGTACATATTGCATATATACACACATTAGATGTGTATATGCATACATGTGTATATGTATGCATTTTCCACCCTTTTATTAGTGAATGTATTGCTTCTTTGGTATAACGCCTTTCTTAACTTGAAATATCCCCTAGCACTAGCATAGTGCTCTGAACATGATAAGTGATTGATTTATCTGTTCAGTTCAACACACATTTTGTTAAAGTGTCAGAAGCGTTGGTAGTTCCTGAACACCAGGGCTGCTCATCCACATTTGATGTCCGTCTGCCACCCAATCCTCACCAAGAAGCTATAGCTTGTTCAGCAGCCACACTTAGATAAAATCATCTTGGCACGTGGGCTAGGTTGAAGGTAACCAACTGGCCTTCAACGTTTTGGTGAATTAGGGTCATGTCTACCCCAGGCATGTGAAGGCATTCTCTTGTGGAATGGGTGGATGAGAACAATGTGTTCCAATAGTGAGAAAGGCTGTTGAAATTAGTTTGACTGACTGCCTAGAGTTTGGTCAGGCATTGTAGATGCCAAGATCATCCACTGAAACCTAGTCTATTATGAATAATCTTGACTTTTGTCCAACTGCTGGACTTTGATGACTCTGGAAGAGATCTTGAAGCTTGTCCCTTTGTGCAACTCTGTCTCACTTAAATCCAATTCACACAAAAATGAAGACATCACCCTTGATGTGGTTGGTCCTCTTCCAAAATGAAGGATGAATGATAACAACTACTGTGTTCAAGCATTGTGCTAAGGGCTGAATATACAAAGGCAAAAGTATTTGAATTCTCAAGAATTTTACCTTCTATTGTGGCCTACCCCATATACATAAATGAGTAAAGTATGGATTAACCAATAAATTAATGAATAAATGTATATAGGAATTTCTATTTTATAATATTTTCCTCACAACAACTTTGTAGTACAAACATGAATATATCATTTATTCCTGATTTGCTGATGAAAAAGCAGAGGTGGTGGGGGAAAAGAAGGGCAGTAGGGGACTAGCCTAGTTATCAGGGTCCTGAAATCAAACCCAGATCTACTTTGTGTTAAGGATATAAGTTAACTTTATGTTCTTTCTCTACTCAACAACACCACAGTCTCCAAATTATCAGTATTGCTGTTACTGTATATACTATTCCCTTGGTTGTGCTCCCTTCACATTCAATTAGTTCATGTAAATCTTTCCAGGTTTTTTCTGAATGTATCCTAGTAACCTTTTCATATGGCAAAACAGCATTTGACCAAAATAAGATACTACAACTTCTTCAGCCACTTCCCAATTGATGGGTATCCCATCAATTTCCAATTCTTTTACTCCACAAAAAGAGCTGCTATAAATATGTTTTGGACAAATTGGTCCTTTTCCTTTTCTTTTTATGTTTTTTGGGCTACAGACCTACTAGTGGTATTACTGAGTAAAAGGGATGTGTACAGTTTTATAGCCTTTTGTGGATAGCTCCAAATTGCTCTTCAGAACGCTAAGATCAGTACACAACTCCACCAATAGTGCTTTAGTGTCCCAATATTACCAACTCCTTTCCAACATGTATCATTTTCCTTTTCTGCCATATTAGTCAATCTGATGGGTATGAGGTAATATTTAAAAGTTGTTTTAATTTGAAATTCTATAATTAATAGTGCTTTAGATAATTTTTTATATGACTCTAGATAGCTTCATTTTCTTTTTTTTTATTTTTAGTTTACATCTCAGTTCCACATAATTTTGAGTTCCAGATTTTCTTCCCCGCCCCCCATCCCTCCTCCCTCCCCAAGACTGCATGGAATCTGACATCACTTCTACAAATAACTTCACATTAAACATTTTTTTACAAAATAGTCAGGTTGTAAAGAAGAATTATTACCAATGGAATGAATCATGAGAAAGAAGAAGCAAAACCAAAAAAAAATAAAAAACAAAAATACAAACAAAAGAGAAAAAAAAACAAAGAAAAAAAAGGCAAGCATAAAGTGTGCCTCAATCTGCATTCAGAATCCATAGTTCTTTCTCTGGATGTAGATAGCTCTCTCCATCATGAGTCCGTTGGAGTTGTCTTTGTACCCCGTATTTCTGAGAAGAGCAAAGTCTATCAGGGTTAGTCATCACAGAATCCATATGTCTGTGGTTGTGTATAATGTTTTCCTGGTCCTGCTCTGCTAGCTCAGCATCGTATCATGTAGGTTTTTCCAGGTTATTGTGAAGTCCTTAACATCCCCATCTTATAGCACAATAATATTTCATTACATTCATGTACCACAATTTCTTCAGGCATTCCCCAATTGATGGGCATCCCCTTGATTTCCAATTCTTTGCTGCCACAAAAAGAGTCGCTATAAATATTTTTGTACATATGGGTCCTTTTCCCACTTGTGTGATCTCTTTGGGATACAACCCTAGAAGTGGTATTGCTGGGTCAAAGGGTATGCACATTTTTATAGCCCTTTGAGCATACTTGCAAATTGCTCTCCAGAATGGCTGGATCAGTTTTCAACTCCACCAGCAATGTAACAATGTTCCAATTTTCCCACATCCTCTCCAGCATTCATCATTTTCCTGTTTTGTCATGTTAGCCAATCTGACAGGAGAGATGTGGTACCTAAGAGTTGTTTTGATTTGCATTTCTCTAATCAGTAGTGATTTCATGCATTTCTTCATATGCCTATAGATATCTTTAATTTTCTTCCTCTGAAAACTACCTGTTCATATCCTTTGACCATTTCTCAATTGGGAAATGACTTGTATTCCTATAAATTTGGCTCAGTCCCCCGTATATTTTAGAGATGAGGTCTTTATCAGAGACACTAGTATTAAAAGTTTTCTCCCAATTTTCTGCTTCCCTACTAATCTTAGTTGCATTGGCGTTTTTTATACAAAAACATTTCAATTTAACATAATCAAAATTACCTATTTTGCATTTTTTAATACTCACTGTCTCTTGTTGTGTCATGAATTCTTTTTTTTCCCATAAATCTGATAGGTAAGTTATTCCTTGCTCTCCCAAATTGTTTATAGTATCAGCCTTTACTCTTAAATCATGAAGCCATTTTGACTTTATTTTGGTATATGGTATAACATATTGGTCTATGCCCAGTTTCTGCCCTACTATTTTCCAATTTTCCCAGCAGTTTTTGTGAAATAGTGAATTCTTAGCCCAGAAGCTGAATTCTTTGGGTTTATCAAAGAGTAGATTGCTATAGTAGTTGACTAATGTGTCTTGTGTACCTATCCTATTCCACTGATCCATGACTATTTCTTAGCCAGTACCAGGTAGTTTTGATTACTGCTGCTTTATAGTACAGTTTAATATCTGGTATGGCTAGGCCACCTTCCATAGCATTTCTTTTCATTAATTCCCTAGATATTCTAGATCTCTTGTTCTTCCAAATGAATTTTGTTGTTATTTTATCCTCTCTGTAAAATATTTTTTTGTAGTTCGATTGTTATGGCACTGGATAGATTAATTTAGGTAAATTTGTCATTTTTATTATATTAGTTCTGCCTAACCATGAGCAACTGATATTTTTCCATTTATTTAGATCTGACTTTATTCATGTGGAAAGTGTCCCATAATTATGTTCATATAGGCCCTGGGTTTGTCTTGGCAGATAGAAGCCCCAATATTTTATAGTGCCTACAGTAACTTTGAATGGAATTTCTCTTTCTATCTCTTGGTGTTGGGCTTTGTTATTACTGTATAAGAATGCCTAGGATTTATGTGAGTTTATTTTATATCCTGCAACTTTGGTAAAGTTGTTTATTATTTCAAGTAGTTTTTCACTTGTTTCCCTAGGATTCTCTAAGTAAATCATCACATCATCTGCAAAAAGTGATAATTTAGCTTCTTCTTTGTCTATTCTAATTCCTTCAGTTTCTTTTTCTTCTCTTATTGTTACAGCTAATGTTTCTAGTACCAAATTGAATAGTATGACTGATAATGGACATCCTTGTTTCACCCCTGATCTTATTGGGAATTAATCTAGCTTATCCCCATTACAAATAATGCATGTTGATGGTTTTAGGTAGATGCTGTTTATAATTTTAAGGCAGGATCCACTTATTCCTATGCTTTCTGGTGTTTTTAATGGGAATGGGTGTTGTATTTTGTCAAAGGCATATTCTGCATCTATTGAGATGTTCATGTGGTTTCTGCTAGTTTTGTTGCTGATACAATCAATTATGCTGATAAGTTTCCTAATATTGAAGCAGCTTTGCATTCCTGGAATAAATCCTACCTGACTGCACTGTATTATTCTAGTAATAAATTGCTGAAATCTTTTTTTTTATTATTTTATTATTATTTTTTTATTTATTTTTATTTTATTTAAATTTTTTGCATGAATATTCATTAGGATAATTGGTCTATAATTTTCTTTTCTTGTTTTGACTTTTCCTGGTTTGGGTATTAGTATCATATTTGTGTCATAAAAAGAATTTAGTCAGACTCCTTCTTCATCTATTTTCCCAAATAGTTTATAAAGTATAGGAATAAATTGTTCTTTAAATGTTTGATAAAATTCACATGTAAAACCATCTAGCCCTGAAGATTTTTTCCTAGGGGTTCATTGATGGATTACTCAATTTCTTTTTCTGAGATGGGGTTATTTAGAAATTTTTCTTCCTCTTCTGTTAACCTGGGCAATTTATATTTTTTGTAGATATTCATCTATATCCCGAAGGCTGTCAAATTTATGGGCAAAACAATTCCAAATTATTGATTTACTTTCCTCTCCATTGGAGGTGAATTCACCCTTTTCAGTTTTGATAATGGTAATTTGATTTTCTTCTTTCTTTTTTTTTAATGAAATTGACCAAAGGTTTATCAATTTTTTTTTCATAAAAGAAGCTATTGGCTTTATTTATTAATTCAATAATTTTCTTGATTTCAATTTTATTAATCTCTGCTTTGATTTTCAGTATTTCTAATTTGGTATTTAATTGGGGATTTTCAACTTGTTCTTTTTCTAGCTTTTTCAGTTGCATGCCCAATTCATTGATGTCCTTTTTCTCTATTTTATTCATGTAAGCATTCAGAGGTATAAAACTTCCCCTAAGAACTGCTTTTGCTGCATCCCATAAGTTTTGGTATGTTGTCTCATTATTGTCATTCTCTTAAATGAAGTTATTAATTGTTTCTATGATTTCTTTTTTGGCCCACTCATTCTTTAGAATTTGATTATTTACTTTCCAATTAATTTTTAGCTTACTTTTCCATGGGTCTTTATTACAAATAATTTTTGTTGCATCATGATCTGAAAAGTATGCTTTGACTACTTCTTCCTTTCTGCACTGGGCTGTGAGGTTTTTATGCCCTTGCACATGGTCAGTTTTTCAGTATTTGCCATGTGCTGCTGACAAAATAGTATATTCCTTTTCATCCCCATTCAGTTTTCTCCAGAGGTCTATCATATCTGCCTTTTCTAAAATTCTGTTCACCTCCTTTACTTCTTTCTTTTTTATTTTGAGGTTAGATTTATCAAGTTCAGAGAGGGGGAGGTTCAGGTCTCCTGTTACTATAGTTTTGCTGTGTATTTCTTCCTGTAGCTCCCTTATCCTCTCCTCTAAGAATTTGCCTGACATACCATTTGTTGCATATATGTTAAACAACGATATTGCTTCATTGTTTATGGTGCCTTTTAGCAGGATGTAGTGTCCTTCCTTATCTCTTTTAATTAAATCTATCTGTACTTTTGCTTTGTCTGAGATTAGGATTGCTACCCCTGCTTTTTTTTAACTATAACTGAACCACAATATATTTTACTACAGCCTGTTAGCTTTACCCTGTGCGTATCCCCATGTTTCACATGTGTTTCTTGTAAACAGCATATTGTAGGATTATTGTTTTTAATCTATTCTGCTCTCCACTTCCGTTTTATGGGAAAGTTCATCCCATTCACATTCACTGTTATTATTACTATCTGCGTCTTTTTCTCCATCGTATTTCCCCCAGTTTATGCTTTTATTTCTCCCTTTCCCCTTCCACTCCTCAATGAAGTTTAGCTTTTGACTGCAGCCTTCCTCAGCTTACCCTTCCTCTTCATTTTCCTTCTTTATCTTTACCTTTTTCCACTTGCTACTTCTTCCCTCCCTTCTGACCACCCCCTCCCTTTTTTCTCCCTTTCCCCTCCTACTGCCTGTAGGACAAGTTAGATTTCTATACTTATCAGGGTATGTTATTCCCTTCTTGAACCAGATTTGATGACAGTAAAGCTCAAATACTGCTCTTCTCCCTCCCTTCTTTCCCTCTACTGTAATGTGTTTTTGTGCCTCCTCATTTGATGTAATTTACCCTTTTCTACTACCTCCTTACCTTTTCTACCATAACCCTCCCTTTACATCTCTTAATTATGTTTTTTATCCTTATATCAGTTATTTTATACAGACATCCACAGTCTATGTGTATCCCTTTCAATTGTCATAATAACTATACTATTCCCAAGACTGACATGTACTTATATATAACATGGATAAAATGATATAATCTTATATGAAGATATAAATAATTTGCCCTTATTGATTAATAACGTTTGTGGGTGGTTTTCCCCCCTGTTTACCTTTTTATGTCTTTCTTGAGTTTTGTATTTGAAGATCAAATTTTCCATTGAGTTCTGGCCTTTTCATCAGGAAGGTCTGGAATTCCCTTATTTCATTGAATGTCCATCTCCTTGACTGAAAAATTATGTTCAATTTTGCTGAGTAGTTGAACCTTGGTTGCAGTCCCAGCTCCTTTGCCCTTCGGAATATCATATTCAAATTCTCCCATCATTTAATGTAGAAGTTGCAAGATCTTGCGTGATCCTCACTATACTTCCATGATATTTGAATTGTTTCTTTTTGGCTGCTTGCAGTATTTTCTACTTGACTCTAATTCTGAAATTTGGCTATAATATTTCTTGAAGTTTTCAATTTGGGCTCTCTTTCAGCGGGTGATCAGTGGCTTCTTTCAATGACTATTTTACCCTCTGGTTCTAGGAACCCTGGGCAGTTATCTTTGATAGTTTCTTTGAATATACTGTCAAGGGTCTTTGCTTCATCATGAATTTCCTGTAGACCAATAAATCTTAAATTGTCTCTCCCAGATCTATTTTCCAGGTCAGTTGTTTTTCCACTCATATATTTCACATTTTTTTTTCTGTTTTTTCATTCTTTATATTTCATTTTACTACTTCTTGATGCCTCACAGAGTCATTAGCTTCCACTTGCTCAATTCTAATTTTTAATGAGTTGCTGTCTTCATTTTGCTTTTGAGTCTCCTTTTTCAATTGGTCCATTTTACCTTTCAGGGTGTCATTTTCTCTATTTAGATTCTGAATCTCCATATCCATTTCACTTATCTTACTTTTTAAAGATTTGATTTTGTCAGTGTTTTTTTCCCATTTTTTCTTTTACCTCCGTAATTTCATTTTTAAAATCCTCCTTTAGCTCTTCCAGTAAGGATTTTTGGACTTGAGATCAGTTCACATTCCCTTTTGAGGTATCAGATGTGGGTATCTCATCAATGTTACTCCCTTCCAAATTGGTATTTTGATCATCCCTGTCTCCAGAAAAAGAATCAATAGTCCTCATTTTTTTCATATTCTTCTTCATGTTGGTTAGCTTCTTTCTGGCTGTACAGTGGATTTCTGCTTTGGTGACTCAGGGATCTCTGTCCCAGGTTTCCTGTTCTGGGGATTGTGAGTCTAGTTACCAGTTTTGTGTATTATATCCTTCAGTTTCCTTAGGTGTGGGGAAGGGGTATGGCTGCCTGAAGTCTCCTTTTCCCCTGGGGCTGCTCTTCAGCAATGGTCTCAGTTGTTTGTTGTCTGTGCTGGTGTCTGCCACTTCCTGTGGCAGTGCAAAGGTACATCTGGTCTCCTGGTGTTGTCCCCTTCTGGCTCTGCCCCTCTGGGACTCGGGAACTCCCACTCCTTGGCCACTGAAGCCCCACTTCTGTCTCTTCTGTTCCAACGTTCTTCTCAAGGAATTCTCTTGGTCAGGGAGGAAGGGATTAGAGCCATTTACCTGTCCATTACATCTCTTGGTAGTTCAAGAAGGCGTGTTTCAAACCTTTGGGTTACAAGCCTCGGGAGTAGATGTCTTACAGCTGGTGGCATTGCACTGCTGCCTCTTGTCACTTCAACAGACTCCCATCCTGTGTTGAAAGGCCTGGGGAGCTCTGCTATTTTCAGGTTCCCAGCTTCCTCCCAGCCTGGTAGCTGGCTGGCTTCCACTGATAGCTTCAATTTCTTCTGAAAACTGCCTCTTCACATTCTTTCACAATTTATGAATTGGGGAGTAAGTTATGTTCTTATAAGTCTGACTGAGTTCCTTATATATTTGAGAAATGAGGCTTTTATCAGAGAAACTTGCTGTAAAAATATTTAAGTAAGGCTTTAAAGGAAGGAATTTGTGTTTTCTCTTTATTCACTTAATAGTATTTTTTCCAATTACATGTAAAGATAGTTTTCAACACTTATTTTTGTAAACTGCCCCCCCTTAAAACAGCAAACAATTTGATATAGGTTATACATGTATAATCATATTGAATACATTGCTGCATTAGTCATGTTGTGAAAGAAGAATCAAAACAAAAGGGAAAAAAACATGAGAAGGAAAAAAAAGTGAAAATAGTATGCTTCTCTCTTCATTCAGACACCATAGTTCTTTCCCTGGAGGTGGATAGCATTTTCCATCATGAATCTTTAGGCAATCTCTTTGGATCATTCAATTGCTGAGAAGAGCTAAGTCCATCACAGTGGATCATCTTGCAATGTTGCTGTCACTGTGTACAATGCTCCCCTGGTTCTGCTGACTTCACTCAGCATCAATTTGCATGAGTCTTGTCGGATTTTTGCCAAATCTGCCTATTCACCATTTCTTGTAGTACAATAGTATTCCATTACACTTGTATAATACAACTAGTTCAGTCACTCCCCAATTGAGAGGAATCCCCTCGATTTTCAATTCTTTGCCGCCACAAAAAGAGCTGCAATAAATATTTTTGCACATTTAGGTCCTTTTTCCCTTTTTAATGATCTCTTTGGTATATAAGCTTAGTAGCGGCATTGCTAATTTAAAGGGTATGAACCGTTTGATTGCCCTTTGGGCATATGGGTCAGCAAGGCAATAATTACGATATATATGATAACTGTCAAAATGCTGATGTGGTTTTGTATCACAAAATATATGAGACTCTTCACAGAGAAGGTGGAAGAAGTAAAACATTTATTCAGACACCAGAGGACCAGATCCTATAACCAATACACCCACTCCATCACAGCAGCAAAGAATGCGATACACAATACCAGAGCATAGAACCACTCCATCCCACAACCTTCTGGCCCCTGCTAGGGCCTTGTCACCAATTTACAGCATAGCACATGTCTGCTCTTTCCACCAGCTCTGTCATAACTGTTCTCTCATCATTTCCTGTATCACAGTGTCCTTTTCCTCTCAGCAAACTCCTCCCACTACATGTGACTTAAGCTTCCTGTGATGTAAGCAGGTCACATGGCCTATTAATGGCTGGGAAAGATCTTGCTATTACAGCATAGTTCCAAATTACTCTCTAGAATGGTTGCATCAGTTCATACTCCACTGAGAGTGTTTTTACGTCCCAATTTTCCCACATCTCTTCCAATATTTATCATTTTCCTTTTCTGTTGTATGAGCCAATTTGAGGAGTATGAGGTAATACCTCAGAGTTGTTTTAATTTGCATTTCTCTAATCAATAGTGATTTAGAACACTTTTTTTCATGTGACTACAGATAGCTTTAATTTCATCATTTGAAATTTGCCTGTTTACAAAGGGGCATAGAAATCTATCTTGCCCTAGAAGGAAGTAAGGGAAAAGGCGATGGGGGGCAGGAGTGGGGTGACAGAAGTGAGGGCTGACAGGGGAACGGGGCAATCAGAATATATGCCATCTTGGAGTGGGAGAGAGGGTAGAAATGGGGAGACAATTTGTAATTCAAACTCTTGTGAAAACTAATGCTGAAAACTAAAAATATTAAATCTTTATAAAGCTAAAAAGAAGAAATGATGAGCAGAAAAAAACATGGAAAGCCTTACATGAATGTATGAAAGTGAAATGAGCAGAATCAAGAGAACATTGTACACAGTAACAGCAATACTATGTGATGATCTACTATGAATAACTTAGCTATTCTCAGCAATATAGTGATCCAAGAAAATTATATAGAACTTATCATGAAAGGTGATGTCCATCTCCAGAGAGAGAACTGGTAGTGCCTGAATGCAGATCAAAAATGCTTTTTCTTTATTTTTCTGGAGGTTGTGTGTGTGTGTGTGTGTGTTTTCTTTAAGAGAATGACTTATCTGGAAATGTCTTTGTAACTTATGTCAAATTGCTTGCCTTCTCAATGAGTGCAGGAGGAGAGGGAAAGGGAAAAAAATAATGTTAAAATAGTTTGTGTGCATAATTTGGAAAAATAAAATATTAAAACTAATAATATCAATTATTAGTAGCAATATATTGTTGCTATTTTAGATAAAGCAAAAAAAAATTTGCCTGTTTATATCATTTGACCATTTCTCAATTTGGGAATGAATTGTGGAATTTGTGGAGTTTTTTTTTTTGTTTTGTTGTTTTTTTCCTGGACACAATGGGAAGCCACTACAGCGGGTCATCAGAAAAGTGACCTTGACAGAAATAGACATAAAGTCTGTGGTGATGAGGGTCTGAAATAAAGTGGTAGCTGTTTGAGTAGAGAGAAGGGGTCAGATGTAAGAAATGTTGCATGGTATGGAAGAAATGGCCACAGTAATGAAATCACGGATGCTAAAAGTATGTTTTTTTAAAGGCAAACAAGATACTACTTTGAGATAAAGTAAAAAAGTGATCTGAGAGCATTTCTAGATAACTTAAAGGTAACAAAAGAATGACATGCAAAACAGCTTTCCCAGGAATAAGGAACTTCAAAAAAGAATGGTAATCCTCTTAGCAGAGGTTATGCCTTTAGTAAAAATAAGCTTCCTTCTATTAGCAATAATCAAATATGTGTTTTTTCTGCTTTCTAAAAAATTATAGTGCATTTTGAGCTCAGAAAAATAGCTGAATTATTCTGTCTTTTAAGGAGAAATAAGAATTGGCACCTTAGGAAAGCTAGATCTGGGTTCATCGGGATGCATAAATGTTGCCTTCCTCTGCTAATATAAGCAGTTAAAGGTAATTTTGCAGTGACTTTTTCACACCTATAAACTTTTAGAGCTCAAAGAATGATGTCAGCACTGGAACTGCAATGAAAGACTTAGCAAGCATGGAAGGGGCAGGATGAGTCAGAGCACTTTAGGGATAGCATTAAGTGATCAGACTAACCAAAAGGACTGAAAGAAGTGATCATACAGAGCTATGAATTAGCAATAGATTCAAAACTAGGTTATCTATCTACAGGAAATAAAGAACAATAAAGTTCTTGACACTGACAAATGCTTCATCATTGGAAACTGATATGGTTTTATTAATGAATATGGCACAAAAGGAAGTATATAACCATTTTGTGTGCTGTTACACCTCACATACCAAGAGGCTTTTCCTTCTTCCCTGAAACTGAAACCTCTTACATGTATTGTTTCTCCTTTTAGAAGATAAACTTCTTGTAAAAAGGATCAGGGATTAACTTAATTTTGCATTTCTATTTCTATTGTTTAGCACATTGCTGTGCATATAGCAGGCACATATTAAATGCCTTTTCATTCATTCATTCATTCACTCATTCCTTTAAATAAGATTAGTCTAAGTTCCAATTAAGTTCAAGAGCCGAATTATTTAGCCAAACTAATAAGTGATCCAAAGATTTTAAAGTAGTTTAGACTTCTAAGTAATTGATCAAGGATTACTAAGCATCAGAAAACAAAATATAAGGAGACTAAGGTACAATCTTGGATAGTACTGAATACCAGTCAATCAATTAATAAAGTTTATTAAATGCTTACTATGTTCCAGGCACTGTGAAAAGCTCTGGGAATGGAAAAGTAGGCAAAAAAAATGATTCTGCCCTCAAAGAGTTTACAATGTAGTGGAGGAGACAACATGCAAACAAATATAAACAAGTCAAGCCACATACAGAATAAATTTAAAGCAATTAATAGGGGGAAGACAGATTAAGGAAAATTGAAGAAGACTTGCTATAGAAAGTGGAAATTTCATTGGGACTTAAAGAAAGCCAGAGAGGTCAGTAGTTACAGTAGTGGAGGAAGAACATTCCATAAATATGGGACAGGTAGGGAGAATGCCTGGAGCTGAGAGGAGTGTATTGTTCATGGAACAGTACGGAAAATTATGTCAGTGGATTAACGAGCATGTGTTGGGAAATAAGGTGTAAGGAGATTGGAAAGATGCAGTCTTTGGAATTTTGAAGGGGGTTAGGTTATGAAGGTGTGTGGGTTGGATAATTGTGAAGACTTCACAGGGTATGTCTAATGGAGAGGTTTTGGGATTTGGCCTTGTAATTTTGGGAAGGCATGCCCTTCCCTCTCTCTCTCTCAGATGTTAGAAGATAATGAACTTCCTGTGAGCTATTTGTTCTCTGCTCTGGGAAGGGTCTCTCCTTCCCCCATCCCATTTCTCCTCCTAGACTTTCAGATGCCACCTTGGCAGTTGAGTTCTGATAGGGAAAATCCTGAACAAACCGGATCAATCTTGGTCCTCTGTGTAGTTTTTGTGCCTAGATTGTAAACCCGCCTCTCAGCCAATGATGAGAAGGGATAGAGGTGGGTGGGAATCTTCTTCATTAAGACTATAAATTAAAGCAGGTTCTCTTTTACCTTGCCTCCTCCCTTATGGAGGCATGCCCAAGTCTTGCAAGGTTTGTATAATAAATTTACTTTGTTTCTCTTAAAGATGTCTCTCCTATTATTTTATTATTTTAAAGATTCTGTCCCATACAAAGGGTTTTGAATGCCAAACAAAGCATTTTGAATTTCCTCCTGGAGGCAAAAGGAAGCCTCTGGAGTTTACTGAGTGGGGAGGGGGAGAGATGAGGAGGTATGTGGGGAGGAGGATTAACATAATCAGAACTTAACTTTAAAAAAAAAACACTTCAGTGACTATATGGAGGACGGATTGAAGTGGGAAGAGACTTGAGGCTAGAATACCAACCAGCATGTTATTTAAGCAGTCCAGGCATAAGGTGATGAGTGCCTGTATTAGAGATGTGGAAGAATCAGATGAAACAAGGGATTATGTTAATGAGATGTTGCAAAGGTGAAATTGAGAGGCCTTGGCAACCAATTGGATATGGGGCTTGAGAGATGAGAAGAGTCCAGGATGACTCCTAGGTTATAAGCCTGAGGGCTTAGGAGAATAACATTGCCCTGTACAGTAATATGAAAGTAGGAAGGGGGAAGATTTTGGGGAAAAGACAATGAATTCAGTTTTGGACGTGTTGAGTTTAAGATGGCTACTGAAAATCCAATGTGAGATATCTAAAAGGCGATTCAAGGATCAAGATCGGAAATCAGTAGCAATTTGGGGGAAGTATAGGTTGACTTCAGAGTCCTCAGTATAGAGATGCTAATTGAATTGATGGAAGCTACAGAGACACTAACAGAAATATTATACAGGGAAGAGAGAAGAATGCCCAGACAGAAATCTGAGGACCATCTCCAGCTAAACAGTGTGATCTAGAAAAGGGCCAGGAAAGGTGAGAGAGAAGGAGGCATCAGATAGGTAAGAAGAGAAGTAGGAGACAGTGGTGTCCTGAAAATCTAGAGAGAACAGAATATCAAGGAGGAGAAAGTGATCATCGGTATCAAAGGCTGCAGAAAGGTCAATGAAAAGGAGGATGGAGAAAAGTATATTACATTTGGCAACTAAGAGATCATTAGTGAATTAGGAAAGAACAGTTTTGGTGGAATGATAAGGTCAAAATCAGATTATAAGAGGTCAAGAAAAGACTGGTAAGAGAGAAAGCAGATGCATCCATGGTAGCAAACTTTTCCAGGAATGTAGCTATGGCAACCTGTTCAGCTTAGTTGTATATTAGCAAGAGTCATATATCTGATAAATAAAGAAATATGATTTGATGTTTCGGATTATGCCATATTAAGGTTCTTAGATATTGATGTATTCTTTGATAAATTAACTTTGCAAAGGACTTTAAATAGAATCTTTAAGATGTGATTAAAACAGAAATTCTTGCTGATCAAAGTGACTAATTGTCAGAATGGACCTTAAGCTGCCAGGACCATTAGTAATCTAGATACTATGGATTTTTATTCCTCTCTGAGTTCTCCTTTTTCCTAATATCCTCATCCATAAAATATAGGTCTTGGACAAGAATCTAATTAAATATACAAATAACATAAAATCCTAATACAATAAAGCTTTACTCAAACATTTTAAAAAGCATTCTTAGCAAACAACCTATTGACAAACAATGTGCCAGATTAGACAATTTCTAATGGCACTTGCAGCTTTAGAAAGTGGCTAAGCTGAAATAATGGATGAAAACAAGTCAGATGGTAATATTCTGGTAGGTAGATGAAAATAAGTAGCACAAGCCAAAACCACGTTTCAGCTAAAGATAGAACCAATATGACTACCGAAAAGTCAGATTCATGACTGTCCCTCTCCCATCCTTGAGGAAGGGACAGATCAAATGAGAAACAATATCCAGGAATGTACAGTGTGATGGTCAAAGCTGATATGGATTAAAAAGCCACTGCTAGTCACACTTCAGATTCAAGGTAAAATATTCCAGTGAAATCCCCCTAAGCCATTTATATTCAGTGGGATGTCTAGTCTCAGGACTGTGTGGATAGAGACAGCTACAAGATATGATGGCTACGGTTCTGATCCTAGAGTTGAGAAAACCTGAGTTTAAATCTGCCTTCATATACTTATTAGCTGTTTGACCCTGAGGAAGTCACTTAACCTCTGTTTGCCTCATTTTCCTCAAATGTAAAATGAAACTAATAATAGCAGCTACCTCATAGGCTTGTTGTAAGGATAAAATATCATTTGTAAAGCACTTATACTGTGTCTGAAACATAGTAGGTGCTTAATAAATGCTGCAGGTTTTTTGGTTTGTTTTTATTTTTATGTGGCCCCACTCTGGGCTGTGTAGGTTGATCCAATTTAAAAGGGACCTGACATAGTAGAGCTTTACAGATATAGTAGGCAATATGATTAGCATTATCATACCAAATTATGCTAATTTGGATTGCAAAAGAGGCTTTTTAGAAGGAATAAGTTTAAGGGAGGTGCTTATGGCCTCCTTTATACATTTGTGTTCTTACCGACCAAAAGTTTGCGTGGGTGCCTAGGGAAAAGTGAAGAAGTTGTGAAGAGAAAAATAAGAATGAAACCCAAATAAGGACAATAGGATTAGCAGTAGTGAAGCACCGTAAAAGCCAAAAAAGTAAGCCATTAAAACTTTTTAATTCAAAAAAGAGAACATAAGGAAATTCAGAAAACAGTGCAAACAGGATAATTTTGAATGTAACTTTTAGAAATATACAAAATACATGTATATACATGTATGTGCACATGTAAATATATACAGATATTTAATTACATGTATTAAAGAAAGCAGTATGAAATGGAGACTAATGGTTTCTTTTCTATATTCTTTTTATTATACTATGTCAAATACAATTATAACCAATAGATAATAGGAATCATAGCGTTCTGTGAATAATTCAATTTAATTCAAACATTTATTAAGAATAAGATATTTTGGTGCACAGTATTAACTGCCAAGGATTTAAAGAAAAGCACATACAGTCCCAGCCCTCGAGAAACTCACATTACAATGGGAGGTGTGATATAGGTAAGTTGCATACAGAGCAGATGAAACATAATTTCTTGGACAAAGGGACCAGAATCTGGGAGGACCAAAAGAGAAGTTTGGCTATTGGCTATTGTCCTTCATTCATGAAGAGGACCAAGATGACGTGGCTATGTTGGAGTCAAGGTACGGCGTGCCTGGCTTTTGCTAATCACACCAATATGAACTTGGAAGGCTCGGCCACAAGTCAGGCACAAATATTCCATTTGAATGTTTGGAGTGGAGATGTCTCTAAATTTGCATATCTCATATTTATTTTGAACTGCTGCAATTCTGCTTCCCTCATCAAGCACAGCACTTTATTTGATGCAGGCATGCCAGGCTGGGTGATATTTTGACAGTGTCTCCCATGTCATGCAACTGATTCTACAGTATTTTAGAGAGACCTTGAGAGTGTCCTTGTTTCATTTCTTCTGACTTCCATGCGAGCGCTTACCTTATGTGAGTTCTCCTCAAAATAGTTTTCTACGCAAACATACTTTTGGCATTTGAACAAGATGGCCAGCCCATCAGAGTTTCACTCTCTGCAGTGGAGTTTGAATGCTTGGAAAAAAACCTCATGGTCTGGTACCTTATCTTGCCAGGCTTCTGAATCTTCCTAAGACAATTCAAATGGAAGCAGTTCAGTTTCCTGGCACGGGGCTGGTATACTGTCCAGGTTCCACAAGGAATATAACAATGAGGTCAGCACAATGTCTCTGACTTTCAGTTTTTTGGGCAGTCTAAAACCTCTTCTCTCCCACATTTTCTTTTGGTGTCTCCCAAACAGTGAGCTAGCACTAGCAATGTATGTATCAACCTCATTATATATGTGAATATCTCTGGAAAGTATACTGCAAAGTAAGTGAACTTATCCACAGTATTCAAAATTTCTCCATTTGCCATAACCAGTGGTTCCACATATAGATGGTGTGCTGCTGGCTGGTGGATAACCTCTGTTTTATTGGTGTTAATTGTTGAGCCAAAATTAACACAAGTAGCAGAGAATCAATCCACATTTTATTGCATCTCAGCCTGAGAGGCTTCATTGAGTGCACAGTCATCTGCAAACAAAGAATCATGCACCAACTCTCCCTCTACTTGACCCTTGGATTGTAGCCTTTCAAGTTAAATAGTTTACCATCAGTGTGGTAGCTGACCTTGATGCTGTCTGACAACATTGCTGAAAACATGCTAAAAAGCATGGGAACAATTACATAGTCCTGCTTCACTCCATTGGTGGTGGGAAAGCACAAGAGCAGTGTCTATTATCCAGACTTGAGAGGGACTTGAATGACTCCTTGAAGGAAGACAGGGAAACCAAGAAGCATCACTACATACATAAACAATCATATTTTTAAAAAAATTTAGAACATAGTTTAGTCATTGAAATATTTACTAACACAACATTACATTTCAGACATCTAAATTCTGACTTGAATCTGGAATATATGTGTTGTTGCCTATATAAACATTTTCCATCATCTGATAAGATCTATCTGTTCTATCCCTAACTCATTAACAGCAGTATGATCTAATGCAGCCTCAAAACTGGGCAATCAACTTCTTGTCATAGCACCAGGAATCTAAACTATTTCCTGACATGGAAAAGCCCCTCAGCATAGTTCTCAGCAGGAGCGACATTTGGGTAAGGAGTCTTTAAATCTAACTGTAAAGTTTGACAGATTAATTAGTGACCTGAAGAAGACCAAATTACTGAACCAAGTGCTTTTTTACAACATTCCCTATTAGTGACAATTAGAGCTATATGCAATTTAAATATGATGACAAGTCAGGGTTTAAGAATAATGAAGATATTTTTAAAAGGCTTTATACCAGTATTTTCCCTTTATTCTTTTCTTCCTTCCTTCCTACTCCTTTCATTCCTTCCTTCCTTTGTTCTTTCCTTTCTCCTCTTAATATTGGTGAAAAACTTTGAATGGCATATACCTGCTTCATATCTCATTTGATGTTTATAATCTTTCCAAAAAATAATTTGTTTTAAATTTAAATGCTAAAACTTAAATGCGCAATAAGAAAAGAAAAAAAAAACATAAACTTAAATACTAAAATTTAAATACAAAATAAGAAAAGAAAAAAAAAAGTATGGCCTTGTGCACAGCAGAATGTAAGAGAGGATTTAAAATATACTGCAATAAATTTCCATTTCAAGAAAGCCTATATAACAAACACTACACATTGGCTTCTGAGCTGTCTATCTTTTCTTTGCTTCCTTGTAATATACTTTTGTTCTCTGCTGTGTGCTTGTTACTTTATTCTTTCTTTGACTCTCACCCCTCCCAAGAATGCTACAATTAAGCATACACACATATACATGCATGTATATATCCACATACACACATATACATGCATATACACATACATATATTGATAAATACTTATACACACAAACACATAAATATACGTATATATACACATAGACACATACATGGAAATATGCATACATATACTTAGGTATCTATAATCATACTCATACATTCAAATGCATCTACATAAACCTGTACTAGTTTATCCTGTTTCTCTGAGGGTGGATAACATCTTCCTTCATAGATTCAAGTCTTTCCATATTTTTATAAGTCTACCAACTCCTTTCCTATGCCACAGCAATATTCCAACCTTATAAGTTTGGTTATTTTAAATAACCAATAAAAATATTAATTACTATGATTGATATATAGTGTAGTTTTTTTTTTCCTTTTGATTAAATCTATTTTATTCTAAATCTCTGTCTGAGATTATGATTACTACCCCTGCTATTAGCCCTCTTCCCCCATCTAATTCCCTTGTGGCAGTTCTTCCTCTAGCTCCTTATTTTTATAAGGTAATTACTCTTTTTACTTTTTCCCAGATGGTTTACTTTTTATAATTGCATCATACTTAGCTCTACCCCAATATTTCTTTCAAAATACCCTATTACTAAAACCAATCCTAGACATAGAATTTATATTTCCTCTTATAAAAAGTAAACAGTCTTTCCTTATTGAGTCCCTTGTAATTAGTCTTTGCTGTTTACATTATATTTGTCTTGGATCTTGTACATGAAATTTTCTGTTTAATTTAGGTCTTTTTGCAACAAAATCCTGAAAGTCGGGCAATTCATTGAATGTCCTTTCTGGTTTTTGTTTGTTTGTTTTTTTTATTCAGCATTAACTTTACTGAGTATGATATTTTCAGCCACAATCCCAGTTTTTTGCTGATCAGTACACAATGTTCCAAACCTGGCATCTTTTAGTGTAGCAGCTCCTAGATCTTGTGTGATTCTAATTGTGGCTCCACCATATTTGAATTGTTTTTTCCTTGATTCTCATATTTTCTCCTTGACCTGGGGGTTTCAGAATCCAGATATGATATTCCTCTAAGTTTTCTTTGTAGGAACACTTGCAGGTGGTAATTGGTAGATTTTTTTCTATTTCAACTTCCCTACCTTGTTTTAACACTTCAGGACAATTTCCTTTAGCTATGTCTTTTTTATGGGATCAAGATTCCTTTTTTAATTGTAGCTTTCAGGTAGTCTGATTATCCTTATGTTTTCTATTCTTGATCTGTTCTCTAGATCAATTGTGTTCTTACAAGATGTTTTGCTTTCTTTTCTATTTTATCATTCTTTATATTTTGTTTCATTATTTCTTGGTCTCTTGTAACTCCACTGGCTTCTCCTTGACCAATTCTAATTTTCAAGGAGTTGTTTTCTTCCTTAAGATTCTAGATCTCCTTTTCTAGTCAGCTGACTTTCTTTCATAATCTTGTTTTTCTTGGATTGTTATTTAATTTTTTTCATCAGTCTCTCTCATTTGATTTTTAAAGTCTTTTTAAAGTTTTTCCATGAATTATTTTTGGGGCAGGTGACCATTTGATGTTACTTTTTGAAGTAGAAGAGGCTTTTATTTGCTTCAATATCCTCATCTGAAGAGGAACTACAGTCTTCTCTATTTCCATACTAACTTTCTATGGTTGGGTTCTCTCTCCTAAATCTGCTCATTTTTTTTAATTTGTAGAAGCTTATTATGATAATTACCTCTATTCCTAGGTATGGGGGATTGTGCCTCTGGTCTCAGACCCTCCTTCAGTTTTCCACTCTGCCCTGGAACTGAAATCAAGAACTCCATCCTTCTGTAAGTGTCCACAGCCAGTGGTATCCCTTCCCCACTGCTTCTGTATTGACCAGGGCTGTGCTGGTTTCTTCTTTCCCTGGGGCATGTTTGGGCAGCAGAGCTGGGACTGGCATCCCTTCTCAACAGAGGTTTCCTCAATCTTCCCCTGTTCAGATACCCATTTCCCAACACTGTCAGGGAAGTAAAAATTCTTGTGGCTAGGGCTGAGGCTACCTCCTGTACATTGAAAAGAAATACTTTTAGAATTCCTTTCACTGAAAATTTATATGTGAACCTAAACGAGACTATAAATAATCTGTTTCTGTAGCCCTAGTGAGAAGGTTTAACAACACAAAGAGTATGAGAAAGGAAAAGCTACCTACAGTATTATCAAAAGCCAAGCTTCCCAGTACTTAACCCAGTTCAAATGACCTTAAGTTGTGAAGAATAGAAAGTCTCTTTTAATTGAGAAAGGGAATAAATATAGTTCTCCCGTCCCTTGGGTCCACCATTAGTTTCTCATTTAGAATATCATCATAATGCAAGTCACTTATAAAAGTAGGATTATAATTGAAAACCTGACATTGCCAGGGATCTTTTTATTCATCTGCTGATTTTTTTTTATTTTTTAACTTTTTTGTTTTTTTATTTAATATTTTTAGTTTTCAGCATTGATTTTCACAAGAGTTCGAATTACAAATTTTCTCCCCATTTCTACCCTCCCCCGCACTCCAAGATGGCATATTATTCTGATTGCCCCATTTCCCAATCAGCCCTCCCTTCTGTCACCCCACTCCTCCCCCATCTGCATTTCCCTTACTTTCTTGTACGGCAAGAGAGATTTCTATGCCCTATTGCCTCTATATCTTATTTCCTAGTTGCATGCAAAAACTTTTTTGAACATCTGCTTTAACAGCTTCAAGTTGCAAATTCTCTCCCCTCGTCCCACCCCACCCACCCTCCCGAAGAAGGCAAACAATTCAACATTGGCCACATGTGTATCATTATGTAAAACCCTTCCACATTACTCATGTTGTTAAAGACTAAGTATATTTCTCTCTTTTCTATCCTATCCCACTTTGTTCAGTTTTCTCCCTTGACCCTGTCCCTTGTCAAAAGTGTTTGCTTTTGATTACCTCCTCCCCCTATCTGACCTCCTTTCTATCATCCCCCCCCCCTTTTTATCTCCTTCCTCCTTCTTTCCTGGGGGTTAAGATACCCAATTGAGTGTGCAAGTTATTCCCTCCTCAGTTCAAATCCGATGAGAGCAAGATTTACTCATTCCCCCTCACCTGCCCCCTCTTCCCTTCCAATGAACTGCTTTTTCTTGCAGCTTTTATGCAAGATAAATTACCCCATTCTATCTCTCCATTTCTCCCTCTCTCAACATATTCCTCTCTCATCTCTTAATTTGATGTTATATTTTTAGATATCATCCCTTCATATTCAACTCAAACTGTCCCCTCTGTCTATGTGTGTGTATATATATATATATATATATATATATATATATATATATATATATATATATATATATATATTCCCTTCAGCTACCCTAATACTGAGGTCTCATGAATTATACATATCATCTTTCCATTTATGAATGTAAACAAAACAGTCCAACTTTAGTAAGTCTTTATGATTTCTTTCTTGTTTATCTTTCCATGCTTCTCTTGATTCTTCTGTTTGAAAGACAAATTTTCTGCTCAGCTCCGGTCTTTTCACTGAGAAAGCTTGAAAGTCCTCTATTTTAATGAAAATCCATATTTTGCCTTGGAGCATGATACTCAGTTTTGCTGGGTAGGTGATTCTTGGTTTTAATCCTAGCTCCATTGACCTCTGGAATATCGTATTCCAAGCCTTTCAATTTCTTAATGTAGAAGCTGCTAGATCTTGAATTATTCTGATTGTGTTTCCACAATACTCAAATTGTTTCTTTCTGGCCACTTGCAGTATTTTCTCTTTGATCTGGGAACTCTGGAATTTGGCAACAATATTCCTAGTAGTTTTGTTTTGGGGATCTTTTTCAGGAGGTGATTGGTGGATTCTCTCAATTTCTATTTTGCCCTGTGGCTCTAGATTAAAAGTGCAGTTTTCCTTGATAATTTCTTGAAAGATTATATGTGGGCTCTTTTTTTGATCATGACTTTCAGGTAGTCCAATAATTTTTAAATTATCTCTCCTGGATCTATTTTCCAGGTCAGTGGTTTTTAAAATGAGATATTTGACATTGTCTTCCATTTTTTCATTTCTTTGATTCTGTTTTATAATATCTTGATTTCTCATAAAATCACTAGCTTCCACTTGGTTGAATCTAATTTTTAAGGTAGTATTTTCTTCAATGGTCCTTTGGACTTGCTTCTACATTTGGTGAATTCTGCCTTCAAGGCATTTTTCTCCTCATTGGCTTTTTGGAGATTTTTTGCTATTTGAGTTAGACTATTTTTTAAGGTGTTGTTTTCTTCAGTACTTTTTTAGGTCTCCTTTAGCAAGTCATTGACTTATTTTTCATGGTTTTCCCACATCACTTTCATTTCTCTTCCCAACTTTTCCTCTACTTCTCTAACATGCTTTTCCAAATGATTTTTTTTGCTCATCTATGGCCTGGGAGCAGTTCATGTTTTTGTTTTTTTTTGAAGGCTTTTGACTTTGTTGACTTCTTCTGGCTGTATGTTTTGGTCTTCTTTGTCACCAAAAAAGATTCTAAAGTCTGAATCTGAATTTGAATCTGTTTTTGCTGCCTGTTCACGTTCCCAGCGAACTACTTGACCCTTGAGTTTTTTGTTGGGGTATGACTGCTTGTAGAGTATAGAGTATTTTGTCCCAAGCTTGAGGGGTTGTGCTGTTGTTTTCATAGCTTTTTCTACACAGCAAGCTCTGCCACACTAGCACTCCTCTTCCCCCAAGAATCACCAGCCCAGACCATGACACAGATCTGAGCAGGCTTTGCATTCCCACTGGGATCCGCCACTTAGTTCTTCCCACCAGGTGGGCCTGGGGCCAGAAGCAACTGAGGCTGTAGTTCTGTTGCTGCATCACCTCCACTGCCCCACTGTGGTGGTGGCCGAACCATGGACTCCTTTCACTCTGTCCCCGCTATTTTTTCCCACTAACCTTCTCTGTTGTCTTTGGTATTTGTGGGTTGAAGAGTCTGGTAACTGCCACAGCTCACTCATTCAGGGCGTCAGGGCCTGTTCCACTCAGCTCCTGGTTTGGTTGATCCTGGCACAGCCCTCACTGGGCTCTGCTCTGCTCGCAGCATGGTGCAATAGACCTTACCCAGTGATCATCCAGGCTGTCCTGGGCTAGAGCCCTGCTTCCCTCTGCTATTTCATGGGTTCTGCAGTTCTAGAATTTGTTCAGAACCATTTTCATAGGTGTTTGGAGGGTCCTGGTGGAAAGCTTTAGGCCAGTCTGAGCTTTCTAGCCACCATTTTGGTTCCACTCCCTTGAAAGACTCTAATATATTCGCTTACAGAGAATACATTTATTTTGGGGAACACCTTCTGTCTCTTCTCAAGTAGAAGAAAGATTTTGCTTCACCCCTCTGAATTTCTCTGTATTTTGGCAATGCTTCTTTCAACACCATAGATTCCTACAATCATACATGTATAGAAAGTCCAAAAGATCCTCACAGGTCACTTAGTCCAAGTTCTCATTTAAGGGATGAGGTATGCAAGTCGAGAAGGAAATTGACTTCCCCAAGGTAGTAAAGTTGAAAAGGGAGCCCAAATCCCTTGGTTCTGCTTTTATTATGAAATGTGTTGTTTTTTTTTTTGTCATATTGGTTGTTTTCCATAGTCATTCTAAATATTTTCAGTTTTATTTTAGCTATTTGTTCTTCCTTTCTTACTTAAATCTCTTTCTATTTTCTCATTTCTCATTGAGTCATTTATTTTGTGCCTTTGTACTTGTTTTCCATTCCTGGAATACAATCTCTCCTCATTTCTCTCTCTTAAGATTCCTAATTTTGTTCAGAGTTCACCTCAAATATTACATTCTTGATGAAGGCTTTATTGGTTTCCTTGAGCTACTAATGACTACCTATAAAAACAGATTATTTTTATTTTTTTTTTATCTAGTAACATAACTACATATCTCCTTAACATAACCTAAGTTTTTGTTAAGACAAGGACTGTTTCTTTTTCTATCTCCGATGTCTAGCACAGTCTGTGGCAGAATAGTGTTAATAAGTGTTTGTTAACTGATCATTTGAAATACAAGTATAAGGAGCAGCATAAGAGCAGCTAGAAAATGAGCAAGCACAACACACACACACATACTCTGTATATGTGTGTATATATGCACATGTGTGTATATACACACACATACATACATGCATACACAAACATTTGTTAAGAACCTATTATGTGTGATGCTCTGTGTTAATCTGGGCAAGTAAAGGGAGGCAAAAAAATTGTCGCTGCCCTCAAGGGACTCATAATCTGATGGGAGAGATGACAAGCAAATAAATTGGTGTAGGTGTTATGGTAATCAGAGTAGGACTTTTTTTGTTGTTCTTCTCTTTTGGAATGCTAAGACCATCAAGGGCCTTTAATTAGTCTTGCCTTTGTTTGAATGGTGCAGGTAAAGTGGGACTCTTTTTCTTTTGTTTTGTAGTACTTCTCAGCACTGAGGTAATCAAGTACCTTTGATGAGTCTTGCCTTTCAAATGTAATGACAAGCAAAGTGGACTTTTTGTTGTCCTTATTTTGGAGTACTTTTCAGCACTAAGTAATCTTTGATTGAATTGGGAGTCTTTGATGACAAGTGAAGGCCTAGTTCACATGGGCTTGGGTCATATGGTTGTGACTCCCTTTGACCCTGAAGAAGTGTGTACATATACTCAGAGGTTAGTGTTTCACCTTTGGGGACACACTCATTAGAAAGTATTGGTGATTTGGCTAGAAGAGACTCTGGGTAGCCCCTCCAGCTTTGAAAACTCAGGTATTGGTGTTTCTCTCTCTGGTAACTGTTTATGTATTAGTTGGACAGACAGATAGAAGTCTGTCTGCTGATTTGTGTTATTTTGCTGTTTATATAATTTCTGCTAGTGATTTCCATTTGTATTTGTTCTGAATTTCAGGGTGCTGACTTTTTCTGCCTGAACTATGTGAATGATATATGTATATTTAATTAAAGTAAGATTGTTAATGCCTTAAAGTTGCTTTCCTTAGAAAATAAGATCAAAGAACCTGTTCTAGCAGCACTTCTGTGGCCTCTTGTTGTTTGTCTTTCATCCCCACAACAAATGCTAGCAGTGCTGCTGTTACAGTAGGGTATGCTCTAATGGCCTAACTTTCTTAGTTCAATTACTGAGGTTCCAGATGGGAAGAAATAAAGGACTCTTTAGTCATTGATCATTTTACAAAGCAGGAAGTTTACTTTGCCATAACATAGGAAGGATATACAACAAGAATAAACAGCAAGGACATAGCAATATTTAACTTCTCTGGACATAGTGCCCCTTGTTCCCATAAGTAAATTCACCTGGTCAGTTGGTTATCAAGATAGAGTGACTTGTGTGGTTTGCCATCTCCACAAAGTCTGAGGGGCATGGAGACCACATGGCTTAAGTTTTTTATTATCCCTAGAACAAGAAGCTGAGTTACAGAAGCTGGAGGCAATCAGATTTCATGAAAGGAGGAAACTTCACTAGGGAAGCTTGGGCTCAAGGAATTTGTGTGTGGGGTCAGAGTAAAGAAAGATGCAACAGGAAAATACTGTCCTACCATAAAATATATGCAAACAATCTATATTTAAGGTAAAAGGATAATATACCTATACACATAGTTTGCACATTCATGTATGCTATAATCTATGTATATTATATAATAGGAAATATTTATTTGTATATCTATATCTATCCATCATGTAGTTAGATTTCTGAATTAAATACTTACGGTTTTCTGATGAAGGTATAGATTCTAGGCAGATAATGTTTAGAAAATTGTTTCTAAGTCCTTTCTCAACAGGTTTGCTCTCAAAGAGTAGTATATTCTTCAATAGAGTTGCTAAGATAAACAGGTTTCATCTGAGTTTTAAGGGGCTGGAAAATTCCTCTAAGTTATATGAAATAGGAAAACAATGAAATATATCCTCTCTGTCTTATTCTATGGAAACAGCGTCTTTGCAGCATGGGACTTGATTATTCAGTAAATTTGGGTGTCAATTGATGATTTGGTCAATTCTATTTTACTTTGAATAGTCATACTTTGGTTAAAGTGTCATTTGACCATTTCTACTGGGGTAATAATTAAAGGAGGGATGCACAGACCAAGGGAATTCTATGTGTTTGCAAAATTATAAGAAATACCAAATTCTTTCAGTACTGGGTAAACATATGAAGAGACACAGTCATGAAGTTTGCCATGCACAATGTCACCAAATAATAAGTCATGGAAACCCTTGAAGTATCCAGAGGCATGCCTGACACATTCTCCTAGGGATGGTGGCCCCTATGGGCCAATTTGCCATCTACTATAGTAGAATTATAGATTATGTGCTGGAAGGGACCTAAAAGATTATCCATTACTCTTTCAGCAATAGCAGGCTGAATCTGTTTTGGCCAGGTACATACTAAATTTCCTCATTTCATTTTTACTTTTACATAATGTAAAGGAGTTACACCTCTCCCATTGAACAGTTGGATGAGGATGAAAATAGACTATGGAAGAGAAAGAATTTTAAAATAGAAAAGAACGATATAATAGGAAAATTATATTGATATATGGCTCCCCAGGGATAAAAATTTTGCCCTCCCACAAAGAAAAGAGAGAGGCTTCATTAAGAAAGGCAGCTTCTGTAGCAATGTGTTGAGATAAATGCAAATTCCAGATTTTCTTTTTATATTTTCAGTAATAATATCAAGAAAAACAGACATCCTATGCTGCTAGTTACATTGTCACAATTATCCCTTGAGAAATTAATTATCCAAATGCCAAACTATTTTAATTCATTATGGAAAAGAATCATAACTCATGAAATCCCTTATTTTTGAGAAATTGTAAAACGTTTTCACAGTCAAATTGAAAACAATAATATGAGATATAAAAATGATGAGGCACATGGGGGGAAATAAAACACAAAATGATAGTCTAGATGTTTTCAGATGTTAAACAAACTTATAGAGGTTGAAAATTTATTGGCAGTACTTCCACCAAAATTTTGAGTGTAAATATCTACATATTTACATGCATGTATAATATACAAAGAAAATTGGAGAGACTATGACAGAGATGAAAAACAGAAAAATGGAAACCTATCAGAAATAAGTAGTTTCCTCTACTCTGCTTCAGTCAAAACTATATGTGGACTATTATATTCAATTCTGGAAACAACGTTGGTAAACTGGAGAACATAGAAATGCAAGTAACAAGGCTATGTTCAGATCAGTTGCCTTTCAGTTGTGTTCAATTTTTCATGACCCCTTTTGGGTTCTTTTTTGTCAAAGATATTAGAGTGACTTGCCATTTCCTTCTCCAGCTCATTTTTACAAATGAATAAACTTTTGCCAAAAGGGTTAAGTGACTTGCCCAAGGTCACACAGTAAGTGTCTAAGGACAGATTTGAACTTGGGAAGATGAGCCTTTGTGACTCCAGGGCTGGCATTCTAACCACTGCACTACCTGTCTTAATAAAGATATAGGAAAACCTAAAGTTCATGCCATTTAGGAAATAACTGTAAAAATTTTAGGAATTGATTATTTAGCCTTTGGATGACTTGGGATGAATAGCATGCTAGTTCTCTGAGTGTTTTAAGAATTATCAAGTGTAGTAAAGGCATTCTTCTTGGCCCCAAAGGGCAGAACTGGGAAGCATGGATAGAACATCTCAGGAGGCAAATTTAGGCTTCATTTTTAGGGAAAAACTCATTCCAATAAGACATCTTTGTAACAAAGGCACAGAATGTTTTCAATGTGTCCCTTGAATAATTATTTTATTTTAGTGCGGCCCTAAAAAACCTAAGGTTGGACAGCCCTGTCATATCCTATGACACAAATCACAGGGATTCCAAGGCTCCCAACATTACCTGGCACGTGCCTGATGATTCATTTAGGAAACAGTGTTCTCACTGTTCCCTTTTTCCCTCTACTGTTCTCCACCCCCACTCCATCACTCAGAGTACAATGTCGTCCTTTCTTCTACATACCAATGGGCTAGCTTTATCACTAACAACTTTCTTAAACATCCACATTTTGCCATATGTTCTAATGTATCTTAAATAAGTAAAGAATAAGATGACATATGTTCTGATGCATATTAAATAATTCCAAAATTTGCAAAAGCTTTCTGCCTCCATAACTTCCATGTTTATTTGAACCAGAGTAGAAGTAGGAATAATATTAGAAGCCAAGGAGATGGCAATTTTAACCCAAAACAAACAAAGAAAAACTTCCTAGAAGTTAGAGCTATACCACAGAATAATAAATTTTCTGTCTTGTAAGGTAAGGAGTTTCAAATTATGGGGGATTTTCAAGCTGGGGTACTCAGGAAAAAATTATAAGACGATTTCTGCTATTCCTCAGAAAATGGGAATATATTGCAGGAAACCAAAGACTCTAGAGTGAAATACTTAGAAAATATGAAGTGCTAAAATGTGGCACATAGCTTTGGGGAAGATTATGTGATAACTTCTTGGAAAATATTTCCAAGTAGAGAACCATACATTTCTATTCTTTGTTGCCGTGGGTGCATATCTGATGGGGTGCTTGGGCCCCAGCCCTAAGATCAGGTCTCTAAAAGACTCCCAATTTTTCAGTTGGCTCCTGTACTGTGAGAAAATTTTCTCTTGCTGAAGAACACATTCTATTATCAGAACAGAAACAGGGGTGCCTGGCCCAAGAATTTTTGTCCCCGGATGACCCAAAGACTCTCCCTCGAGCCAGATCCCCAAGGTCCATGCCCCTGACAACTCCCTCAGTGTCTGGTATCAACAAAGTTATCCCTACAGACTCCCTGTATATTCCTGTCCTTAGCTCATAAGGACACGTAGACCCTTAGATTAGCTAATGAGCATCCTTGGCATTCTTTTCCCTTGTCCCTTTTCCATAGAGGCTGCAGCACCATCCTCACTAGCTTTAAGTTTCCCTAATGACTCTTGCACACTTTTTCTAAAGTGTTACAATAAACTTTTTGCCACTTGATTAAGAAAAGGCTTGAGTGTGTGAATTCAATCCAGGTAACTCTGCCTTGGCATTCTCAGGATCCCAGTACCCCCAAACCTCTTTACATCTGTTCCTCTCATACTTTCTTGTTTCTCTTCTGCAACATTTACTCACATACCTCTTTTGGCTTCTGGAATTTTGACCCTATCTTTATGAGATAAAAGTTCCCTTTGGTTTTGATAAGGTTACAGTAGAAAGTGATTAATAACAGAACAATTTTACTTCCTTTTTTATGCCCATCCCAAATAGCACATACTTGATTAAAAACAAACTCTATGATGTTATCTGCGTAACCAACTGAGTGAAGACAAAGCTTGATGCTGTAGATAAGTGGGGAAAATACACTTTCTTCCTTTCTTTTCAGAGTGGGAGTGAATTATGGAAATTTAACATTGTATATGTTTTCAGATCTGATCAATGCATTGGCTGCTTGTGTTGAAATGCTCTTTGTCTTGGTGTGTTGGCTACTTATGTCGCACTGCACTTTGTTTTTTCTTTTTTTTTCCCAAGAAAATAGAGTTATGTATTTGGATCTGAGGGTAATGCAGAAATAAAAGAAACCAATAACATGCTTTCTTTTAATATCATCTATTCAAAAATGTTGTACTTTAACTTATGCTTTATAAGTTTATTTAATTGGAAAATGTTTCTAGGCAAGAAAACTTTGCATGGTGATAGAGGTCACTAACAAATTTTTCCCCCATACATTCTGTTAAATAATCATGAATTATATACAGTCAGGAGAGAAGGAGGGAATCATAGAGGACAGTTAGAGACAAAATGCCAGTTGCAAGAGACTGAAGAAGATATTTATGCACCCTAAAACATTTTGAAGATTGTAAACACCCTACTCCCAAGCAACACAATTTTACCTTTTCAAACTTTATGTTATTTCCATTTGGAGGGAATGAAAGTATCGAAGCAACAAAATTAAAGTTACTTTTATACAAGTATAATTGCCCATTTAAGTGTGATTAGTATGAAACTTTTCATCTTTTAATATATGCAAAGCCCCTAATTACATCATCAATTTCAGGCACTCTTCAGTATCACATTCAGTGGAAAGTATGTGTAGTTTTGACAATCAATCTTTTTGCCAAAAATACTCTGAAATCATGTAAAATTATCATTCTGCTGGGGTCCTTTCACATGACTCAACAGTAGAAAACAAAACAAAAACAAACATACACAAATGGAGAGACACAATGCACATATGACAAATTCTTGGTCAAACTCATTTATATGATGTTCCTCAAATGTGAAGTTCTGTGACCTGACTCCCTGCCTTCGCACTGACTTTCACTGATGCCTGGAAAAGTATCCTTTCTCATCTCTACCTTTTGGAATCCTAAGTGACTTTTAAACCTCACCATAAATGGTACTTCTAACAGAAAGTCCTTCATGATCCCCTGAGTTGTTAGTGGTTCTGTTTCACAGGATAACCCACAGAAGGCACTGGAGTTTTGGGACTCCAGCATCTATCAGGTTCACTCTTAATCTGGTCAGACAGGCAGACATCTTCAGAGGGCTTAATAATCAGCTTTGTTCTAGTCTAGTCTTCTCAAGAGAGTTTGCTGATAACAGAAGCACCAACTCCTACAGCATCCCCTAACAATCCTCTCAGGGGCAGTGAGAAGCAGGGGCAACTAATCCTACATTGTCTCAATGGGGTTAATTGAAACAGGCACAGCTTGTGCATTCCCCTAAATCCACTCAAGCCTTGATGGGGGCAAGTACAAGGTTCCCCATGGATTCCCCACTCACTGACCAGTGCCCAGTTGCTTTACAGGGCAACAAACAAAGAAGGCAGCTTGCCTACATTAAGCTCCAGGTTAAATTTATCAATATTAAATATATATAAATAAATAGTAAATATCAATTTTGTCACCCCCATATCTCATGGCACAGTTGAAATAGGACTATCTATCACTATGATTCTAGGAATTACTATCTAGGATCCTTGGGGCTATTCTGGGAGTTATTATCTAATACCTGGGAACTAGACACTGCCATGGCCATGGATCCTAAGAAACTGAACTCTAAAAGGATATCAAAACGCTCCTTACATACAGCTTCCCTCTCTGTAAAATTACTTCATATTAATGGTGTATTCACTTATCTGTATACATGGATTTTCCTTCCAGTAACAGATATATAAGTTTCTTGGTACCCATGTTTCATTTTCATATTTATGCTACCACCACCTGGAATGGTGCTTTCCTTCATAAATTGTTATGGAGCTTAATTGAATGTGTATGTGTGTAGTGTCTCACTACTAGCCAATTGGCAAAGATTAAACAATATTTTCTTCTTCTACATGACACAATAAATTTTGCAATGTCTGCTTGAAACTCTTCACCTCTAACCAGAATCTCAAAGCTCAAGATGTTTTGTACATTTTGCAGGGAAGATGTCCATAGCCCTTTTTACTGTGGCTGATAGCAAATTCTTGAGTTTAGGCCCAGAAAAGAATTAAAAAAGAATGAGGTTTCTTGCAAAATTTCATTTTTTTAGGAATTTATGATGTAAGAAAACAGATATATTTTAATTGAATGAGAAAATGTTTTACAGATGCCAATCAAACTAACCTGAATGCTTACTGTGTTGTTTTATGTCAGTTTTTTTTTCTTTTTAAATTGACTTTTTTGAAGGAAAAATGACATTTTAACTTTCAATCCTTCTATAATTAATATTTTAATTAAATAAAGATACTTCACTTTCATTTTTCATAACATCCTAAGGCTTAGATTTAATCCAGCTATTATTTATGAGGTTTTCAAAGGAGTCTCAATTCTTAAATTGCAGCATTCTGTTAACTCTGTCAATATGAGTCAGAATTGAATTCCAGGTTATCAGTGTGCACAAAATGTAAAATTTATTTGATGGGTGAAGGCTTCAGGCCTTGGGAGACATTTCCAGATTTGGTGACAATTTGTGATAGTATTACTCAATACCCTAAACACTTCTGTCATCTGTGATATCACACTTTCATGGCACTTGCTTTATAAGGCTGACATGCTTCTGAGTGACCTTTTTCAGTTGTCTCTAATGTGTTCATTAACATTTCCTAGCAGCTGTTGGGACTTGAAAATACTGTGAAAAGTCATTCTACTGTTATGAAAAAAAAATTAAACAGCTGCAATTTTCAAATAAGCTGCATTTGCCCTTTGTAGGTTGAAACTATGAGAAGTGTTCAAATACAATATGTGTACTATATGTTGTTCTTCTGGTTCTACTCACTTTATTTTAAATCACTTTATACAAGTCTTTCCTGATTTTTTTTCCCCTAAAACCATTGCCTTCACTTTAGAATGCAGAATTTCATTATATACATATATTATAAATTGTTTAGCCATTCCCTAATTAGTAAGTACCCCATAAGTTTCTTTTTGCCACCATAAAAAGAGCTGTTGCAAATATCTGTAAAAGTGTGCATATACATGTGCATACACACAATACACATACACATATATGCACATACACACGTATATACACATATGGAGAGAGAGGATTTTTCCAATGATTTCTTTTTGCTTCATTTTGGTTAACTGCCTTTTTCCTGCCCTAAACCTCATGATATTTCTTTAGTTTTCATACAATTGAGCACCACCTTTATGGGATAACTCTCCTCATTTGGTTTCAGAGATCCAACATTTTCATGGTTTTACTATTCTGTTTGTCTCCTTGACTGGTTCTTCATCGTCTTCTTTATCTCTTCTAGGTACAGGGGCCTATTATCAAAGAATCTGCTTACAGAACTCTTTATCTTCTTTCTCTTCAATCTCATTAGCTCTTATGACTTCAAATCCTGTGAATATAACTTCAAAATCCAGTATCCAAGACAAATCTTTCTTCTAACTTTTATATAAACATCTTCAACTGCCTTCAGGCATTTCTTACTTGGGGAAAGAATTTCACAGGTTTCAAACCAGACATTGTCATTCCAGATAAACATGTGCCATTTTCTGATTTCTGTTCATGCACCCTGTTTACTGAATCTTGAATATTTGTAACCTTGGAGATGTTGCCTTTAAGAATATCTTTTTTCAGGTCTGATTTCTCTCCCTATCACTCTACCTTCTCCACCAATTGAGAAAACAGGAAAAGCAAAGTTCATCACAAATGCATGTGAAGTCAATGTCACATATGTGTATGTATCTACATTATAGTATATAAATACTTAAGTGTATAATACATTTTTACTAAATACACATGTGCATGCTGGTGTGTGTGTGTGTGTGTATTTGTGTGTGTGCATGTGCTTCAATCTGCATTATAAGTTCATCATCCCTCTCTCTGGAGGTTCAATAATATTTGAACATGAGTCCTCTGAAATTGGGATTGTTTTCATTATGTTCATCAGAATTTCTAAGTCTTTCAAAGTTCTTTGTCTTTACATTATTGTTGTTATTGTATAAATTGTTCTGGTTCTACTCACTTTATTTTGCATCAGTTCATACTAGTCTTCCTTTTCTTCTCCTAAAATCACCCCCTTCATTACTTTTTTTTCAGCACAATACATTTCAATTATATACATATATCATAAATTAAGTCATTCCCCAGTATTGCCTTAGTTTCCAATTCTTGCCACCATGGAAAGAGTTGCTCTAAATATTTTTGTGCAGTCTTTTTCTTCTTTTGAGTATAGACTTAGTATTAATCTTACTGGATCACACTCTCAAAGCTTTTTAGACATCTCTCAAAACTAAACTACTTTCCAGAATAACCGGACCTGTATACAGCATTACCAACCATGTATTAATGTACCCATTTTCCCAAAGCCCTTCCAACATTTGTAATTTAAGTACATAGTAAGATTTATGAAGAGTTTCAAGTCCTTAAATTGTTACAGATGTTAAATATGTGTGTGTCTGTATGTATACATATATATTATGTGTGTTGATATCTATACATACCATTTCTCCAAAAATAAGAATTAACATAGGAAGCTGGTGCTAATTTTCCCTTCGTTACTGAGTTGTCATTAATACAATAGCTCACATTTTAATTATTCTTTATAGTTTATAAGTTGCCTTTATGACAACAACTTGTAAGATAGAGGGATTCTTCATTTTGCTGATGAGAAACCTCAAGGTCACCTGATTAAGTGATTTGTCCAAAGTAAGAGGTGGTAGTAATTGCTGGAGATTGATTCAAATCCAGATAATCTTCACTCCAAAGATAAAAAATCCTCTTTCTACAAAGCAATTGCCTTTCAATTAACTAATTTTATAGTTCTCATATCAGAATCACTTGTATTACCCAAAGGCCTTAGACATATTTTGGCAGATTTTACAAAATTTTGTCTTCCTGCCCCTCATCTAGAAAATCTGCGAAACAAATACTGACACCTGAAGTATTGTCACTGATAACACTTGAAGTGCACAGTTAACAAAACTCAAAGAAGAAAAAAAAGTGTTGATTGGTTGAAGAAAAGAAATAGGTTTTATTACAGGGTTGGTATAAACACAAATGGAATTTGTAAAGTTTTTCTGTAACATAGAGAGGAAGCTAGATGAAGTTAATGAGAGCTTTCGATTTTGTGATGTTGTTTTTGTTCTTTTCAAACCAATGCCTATCACAGAGGCCTGAACTTAATAGTCTCTTCATAAATGTGAGTGATGTTGGAGTGGAAGTATGATATCATGTTTTATACCTGAATTGTACTCATCAGACAACTTGTGTTCCAATTCTACATTATTGGCAGTGTGAGTTTCAACAGATTACTTCACTTTTCTGTGACTTAGTTTCTTTATTTTTAAAAGGAGGTTATTGTGGTCCCTGTTCAAAATAGAACTCATCTTTCCTCCTAAATCTTCCCTCAAACTTACTTTTAAAAAAACTTGATTACAAATCATTAATTACTTAAAATCTGTTTTCTACCCTCTAGAATCTTCCCTTGGAACAAAGAACTACAGATAACCAAATCCAAACATTGACAATGTCTCACAGCAAATGCCTCGTTATACACTCCTAGTCCACCATTACTTTACTAAAACCAGTTCTTTTAAAACAGTGGTGTCAAACTAAAACAGAATTTGGTACCTCTAAACTGTACACAGAATCCCTGTGAGGGGCATATATTGACTTAATTTTAAAATGTAATATATTCTGTCTTACTGTATATTCATTGTGTTTGTTAATTTCCCCTAATTATGTTTTAATCTGGTTTGGGCCACATTCACAAGTATTGTGGGCCGATTCAGCATGTGGGATATTTGTTTCAAACCTCTGTTTTAAAAGAATGAGCTTCACAAGCCCATATAAACCTTCACAGTAAGTTAAAATTTACTGTTTTATAACATTTGTTTCTAGAACTTTGAGTTCCAAATTCTCTCCCTTCTTCCTTCCCTAACCAACCTCCTTGAGAAGGTGAGCAATTCAATATAGATCATACATACATCACTATGCAAAACACTTCCATAATAGTCATGTTATAAAGGACTAATTATATTTCCCTCCTTGCTATCCTGTCCCCCTTTATTTAATTATCTCCTTTAACCCTGTCCCTTTTCAAAAGTGTTTGCTTTTGATGACCTCCTCCCCCAATCTGTCCTCCCTTCTATCATCCCCCCGCTCTTATCCTCTTCACCCCCCACTACTTTCCTGTAGGGTAAGATACACAATTGAGTGTGTGTGTTATTCCCTCCTTAAGCCAAATCTGATGAGAACAAGGTTCACTCATTCCCTTTCACCTACCCCCTCTTCCCTTCCATTATGAAAGCCTTTTCTTCCCACTTTTATATGAGATAATTTACCCAATTCTATCTCTCCCTTTCACCTCCTCCCAATATATTCCTCTTTCAGCCCTTAATGTTATTTTTTTAGATATTATCACTTTATATTCAACTCACCCTGTGCCCTCTGTCTATATATATGTATGTTCCCTTCAACTACATTTAATACTGAGAAAGGTCTCATGAGTTGCAAATATGATCTTTCCGTGTAGGGATGTAAATAGTTCAACTTTAGTAAGTTCCTTATGGTTTCCTTTCCTGTTTACCTTTTCATACTTCTCTTGATTCTTGTATTTGAAAGTAAAATTTTCTATTCAACCCTTTTTTATTATAAATGCTTGAAAGTCCTCTATTTCATTGAAAATACATATTTTGCCCTAAAGCATTATACTCAATTGTGCTGGTTAGGTGTTTCTTGGTTTTAATCCTAGCTCCTTTGACCTGAGGAATATCATATTCCAAGCCGTTGATTCCTTAATGTAGAAGGTGCTAGATCTTGTCTATTTAGATTGTGTTTCCATAATACTCATTTTTTTCTTTCTGGCTGTTTGCAATATTTTCTCCTTGACCTGGGAACTCTGGAATTTGGCTACAATATTCCTAGGAGTTTCCTTTTTGGGATCTTTTTCCAGTGGCAATTGGTGGATTCTTTCAATTTCTATTTTACTCCGTGGCTATAGAATATCAGGGGAGTTTTCCTTGATCATTTCTTGAACGATGATTTCTAGGCTGTTGTTTTTTTTTTTTTTAATCATGCCTTTCAGGTAGTCCAGTGATTTTTATTTTTTAAATTTATTTATTTAATTTAATTAACATTTTTAGTTTTCAGCATTGATTTTCACAAGAGTTTGAATTACTAAATTTTCCCCATTTCTACCCCCCACACTCCAAGACAGCATATATTCTGGTTGTCCCATTCCCCAGTCAGCCCTGCTTTCTGTCACCCCACTCCCCCCCACCCCCTTTTCCCTTACTTTCTTGCAGGGCAAGATAAATTTCTATGCCTCATTGCCTATATATCTTATTTCCTAGCTGCATGCAAATTTTTTTTTGAACATCTGTTTTTAAAACTTTCAATTCCAAATTCTCCCCCCTCTTCCCTCCCCACCCATCCTCCCCAAGAAGGCAAGCAATTTGATGTAGGCCACATACATATCATTATGTAAAACCCTTCCACAATACTCCTGTTGTGAAAGACGAACTATATTTTGCTCCTTCCTATCCTAACCTCCTTTATTCAGTTTTCTCCCTTGACCCTGTCCCTTTTCAAAAGTATTTGTTTTTGATTACCTCCTTCCCCTATCTGCCCTCTCTTCTATAGTCCCCCCTTTTTATCTCTTTTCTCCTTCTTTCCTTTGGGGTAAGATACCCAATTGAGTGTGTATGTTATTCACACCTCAGGTCAAATCTGATGAGGGCAAATTTCATTCATTCCCCCTCACTTGCCCCTCTTCCCTTCCTACAGAACCACTTTTTCTTACTAATTTTATGTGAGATAATTTACCTCATTCTGTATCTCCCTTTCTCCCTCTTTCAATATATCCTTCTCTCATCCCTTCATTTGATTTTTTTTTTTAGATATCATCCCTTCATATTCAACTCACCCAATGTCCTCTGTCTATATTTATGTGTATATATATGCATATATTTATACATATATATATATATATATATATATATATATGTATAAATACATATGTATATTCCCTTCAGCTACCCTAATACAGAGGTCTCATGAATTATACACATCATCTTTCCGAGTAGGAATGTAAACAACACAGTGCAATTTTAGTAAGTCCCGTATGATTTCTCTTTCTTGTTTACCTTTTCTTGCTTCTCTCAATTCTTGTGTTTAAAAGTCAAATTTTCTATTCAGCTCTGGTCTTTTCACTGAGAAAGCTTGAAAGTCCTCTATTTTATTGAAAATACATATTTTGCCTTAGAGCATGATACTCAGTTTTGCTGAGTAGGTGATTCTTGGTTTTAATCCAGCTCCACTGACCTCCAGAATATCATCTTACAAGCCCATTGATCCTTTAATGTTGAAGCTGCTAGATCTTTTTGTTATCCTGATCATTTCTTTCCGGCTGCTTGCTGTATTTTCTCCTTGATCTGGGAGCCCTGGAATTTGGTAACAGTATTCCTAGGAGTTTTCTTTTGGGGATCTTTTTCAGGAGGCAATTGGTGGATTCTTTCAATTTCTATTTTACCTTCTGGCTCTAGAATATCAGGGCAGTTCTCCTTGATAATTTCTTGAGAGATAATATCTAGGCCCTTTTTTTGATCATGGCTTTCAGGTAGTCCAATAATTTTTACATTATCTCTCCTGGATCTATTTTCCAGGTCAGTGATTTTCCCAATGAGATATTGCACATTGTCTTCCTTTTTTTTCATTCCTTTGGTTCTGTTTTATAATATCTGGATTTCTCCTCAACTCACTAGCTTCTACTTGCTCCAATCTAATTTTTAAGGTAGTATTTTCTTCAGTGGTCTTTTGGATCTCCTTTTTCCATTTGGCTAATTCTGCCTTTCTCCTCATTGGCTTTTAGGAACTCTTTTGCCATTTGAGTTAGTCTATTTTTTAAGGTGTTATTTCCTTTAGTATTTTTTGGTCTCCTTTAGCAAGTCATTGACTTGTTTTTCATGGTTTTCTCTCATCCTTCTCATTTCTCTTCCCAATTTTTCCTCTACTTCTCTAACTTGCTTTTCCAAATCCTTTTTGAGCTCTTCCATGGCCTGGGACCATTTCATGTTTTCCTTAGAGGATTTTGATGTAGGCTCTTGGACTTTGTTAACTTTTTCTGGCTGTATGTTTTGGTCTTTTTTGTCACCAAAGAAAGATTCCAAAGCCTGAGTCTGAATCTGAGTCAGTTTTCACTGCCTGGCCGTGTTCGCAGCCAACTTATTTGACCCTTGAGTTTTTGTCTGGCTATGACTGCTTGTAGAGTGGAGAGTACTTTGTCCCAATCTTGAAGAGCTCGCTGTTGTTTTCAGAGCTATTTCTACACCGCAAGCTGTGCCACACCAGCAATACTCCTACCCCAAGAACCACCAACCTGGACCGGACTCAGATGTAAGCAGGCTCTGCCCTCCCACTCAGATCTGCCACTTAATTCCTCCCACTTAATTCCTCCCACCATGTGGGCCTGGGCCTGGGGCTGGAAGCAAATGATGCTGTAGTTCTGTAACCAGCCTCAGAGCAGTATCATCTCTGCTGACCCTGGGGCAGTAGCCAAACCACAATCACTCTGTCCCAGGAGCTTTTCCCACTAACCTTCTCTGTTGTCTTTGGTGTTTGTGGGTTGAGAAGTCTGGTAACTGCAACGGCTCATTGATTCAGAGTGCTAGGGCCTGTTCCACCAGCCTCCTGCTCTGGTTGGTCCAGGAGCAGCTCATGCTTGCCTCTGCTCCACTCCACTCCCAGTTCCATGCAATAGACCTTACCCCATGACCATCCAGGCTGTCCTAGGCTGGAGTCCTGCTTCTCTCTGCTATTTCATGGGTTCTGCAGTTCTAGAATTTTTTCAGAGCCATTGTTATAGGTTTTCGGAGGGACCTGGGGGGAGCTCTAACAAGTCCCTGCTTTCCAGCCGACATCTTGGCTCTGCCCCATCCAATGATTTTTAAATCATCTCTCCTGGATCTATTCTCCAGATCAGTGGTTTTTCCAATGAGATATTTCCCATTGTCTTACATTTTCTTCATTCTTTTGGTTCTGTTTTGGAATATCTTGATTTCTCACAAAGTAACTAGCTTTTACTTGATCCATTATAATTTTTAAGGAGGTATTTTCTTCAGTGGTCTTTTGGACCTCCTTTTCCATTTGGCTGTTTCTGCCTTTTAAAGCATTCTTATCTTCAGTGGCTTTTGGAGCTCTTTTATCATTTGAGATAGTCAATTTTAAGGTGTCATTTTCTTCAGTATTTTGGGGATTTCCTTTAACATGTTGTTGACTCACTTTTCATGAGTTTCTTGCATCATTATCATTTCTCTTCCCAATCTTTCCTCTTCTTCTCTTACTTGCTTTTCCAAATCCTTTTTGAGCTCTTCCATGGCCTCAGACCAATTCCTATTTTTCTTGGAGGCTTTTGATGTAGGATCTTTGACTTCGTTCACTTCTTCTGGCTGTGTATTATGATCTTCTTTGTCACCAATGTAAGAGAGTCTATAATCTGAGTCCTTTTATTCTAACTGCTCATTTCTCCAGTCAATTCCTTGATGTTTGAGCTCTTTGTCAGAGAATGACTGCTTCCAGAGAGGAGAGTGCTCTGTCCCAAGCTTCATTGATTTTATACAGCTGTTTTCAGAGCTACTTCTCTTCTGGAGTGGTATGATACTCCTCTCCTGGCCTGTGCTATGGTCTGTGAGTGATCTCAAACACTCTTTTCTGCTGTGTAACTACCAGGAGGACTTCCTCTTCATAGCCACCACAAGCTCTGCCCCACCAGCACTTATCCTCCCCCAGGGACTGCCAATCAGTACTGCTACCCAAATCCAAGCATGGCAAAGTGAGAGAACCTTGTCTCAGCACCAGTAAGGAGATCTCCACACTGCTGCTCTAATCAGCCACCTGATTTCCCCTACCATCTGTGGGCCTGGAGTATAGAAAGCAGTGGTCCCTGCTGCTGCTACTGCTGCCACCTCTGCCACCCCAGGGCAAGGGCCAGACTGCACCCTTCTCTCACTGATGTCCAACAGTTTTCGCACTGGCCTGCTCAGTTGTCTTTGGCATTTGTGAGTTGAGAATTCTGGAAACTGCCACAGCTCAGTGATTCAAAGCCCTGAGACCTGGTTTGCCTGGCCTGCTCCTGCATGGTCTGTCCTGGTGTGGCCGCTCCACTTCCAGCATGGTGAAATAGACACATCCTAGTGACCATCCAGGCCATCTTACGCTGGAGACTTATTTCACTCTGTCATTTTGTGGGTTCTGTAGCTCTAGAATTTGTTTAGAGTCATTTTTCACAGGTGTTTGAAGGTATTTGTGGGAGAGCTCCAGTGAGTCCCTGTTTTCACTCCACCGTCTTGGTTCTGCCCCCTCCCTCCAACTTTCTTATTACTACAGGAGGTAACACCATCCTCCTGGTCCCTCAGGCTAACAACCTAGGAATCTCACTCCCATATCCATGCTATTGCCAAAGTTCATAACCATGCTTTTGCCAAAGTTTTCTGATTTTGTCTTTGCAACATCTCTAGAATACACCCCCTTCTCTCCTCTAATACTGCCACCACTGTAGTGCAGGTGCTTATTATGTCACACCTTGATTATTGCAGTTGACTGCTGATGGGCTAGTCTTCCTCTTGCCTCTCCTGACTCTAATCTGTTCTCCATTCATATACTAAAGTGATTTTTCTAAGATGTAATTATAATAAGTTCCTCTTTCCTCATATGTGTGAGTGTGCTCATGATCCTCTCCCCCCCCCCTCTCTCAACTCAGGTGGCTTCCTATTATTTCCAGGAGTAAATACAAAATGCTCTGTTTAGCATTCCAATAGCTGCATAACTTAGCCTCCTCCTGCCTTTCCAGTTTTCTTACATCTTACTTCTTAACATGCATTTTTCATTACTGTGGTTTTGGCCTCCTATCTGTCACATGAGCAAGATATTCCCTCTCTCACCTCTGGTATTTTTTCTGGCTCTCCCTCATGCCTGAAATTCTCTTTCTTCTTATTTAATTACCAACCTTTCTGGCTTCCTTTAAGTCCTAGCTAACCTTCTACAGAAAGCCTTCACTAGCCCCTCTTAATTTCAGTGCTTTTCTCTTTTAATTATTTCCCAATTATACTGTATGTACCTATATACATATATACACACATTTATACACATGTGTGTGCACAGACACATACATATACACATGCATATATACAAACATATATGTACATGTGTGCAGTGTATATAGATAGATAGATAGATAGATATAGATATAGAGATCTATCTATACCTATCTATCTAGTTTATTGGATGTAGTTTTCTCAAGTAGATTGTGACCTTCTTGAAGGCAGGGAGTATTTTTTTTGCCTCCTTTTGTATTACCAGTGTTCAGCACAGTTCCAGGCACATAGCAGGTATGTGATAAATATTTATCAGATAATCAGATAAACATCAAATAATGAATCAGATTGACTGATTTCCTCATAAAAATTATAATTATTGAGAAGTTTTCATTTTAACTTATATTTTGTCAAATATATCACAAACCTAAGTATGTATAAGAGCATAGAATATATATTTACCTTAAGGATTTCATGACCTAATCCCATATCTGCCCTGTTTCCCATTATTACCCACAGAGTGAACATCTGTCCAGACAAATACTCTATGTGACTAACATGAGAAATCAGCTTATTGGCATTTATAAAATTGGCAGGATCTCAGACCAAAGCAATTTTCTAACTTAATAGGATACAATCTGTAGGTATATTTTTTCAGCTTTATTTATACCTAAAAATCAATAATATTTTAATAACTTGAAGAAACTAGTTATAACCATTGATACATACATTTTATTACTAATAACATAGATTATGCACTGTTTTTTAAAAGTATGAACTGGATTATAAAGACACCTGAGAAAACATGACTCCCTGTGTTACTCTATCTCTCATAACTAAGTGGATATATGTTTAAATATACAAGAATTTTTCTGGAAATGATTACCAGAGATTGCCAAATGAACTAATTAGCCACTGTGATTTCTATAATAAAGTCTATGAAAGTAAGAACTGTAAAATCTAACTTTTGGGTCTCTTTATAGAACTGCATTCAGTAGTAATTCAATAAAGAGTTCTTAAATGAATAGATATGTTAAATATTCTAAATGCTAGAACTATTAGACAATAGTGTATTTTATGTAAATGCCAAACTTCTTTGATGCTCTACAGATTTGACATCTATTAAAAATGGTTATCCAAACACATTCTTGTTTTGTGTCCATATTGCATATGTTCTGTTATGCTAAGGAGTGCTCTCTACAAAACAGAACCAAAAGCCTTTGTTGTTATAAATCTCTGTAGCAACATTTTTTACACTTCTTTTCTTTCACAACTCTTCATTGCCAGCATACTTACACTTACCATATATATATATATATATATATATATATATATATATATATATTCTCTTCCTAGCCTTATCAGTGAATTGTAATTTTAATTGATCACTTTTGAAGACATAAACCATATCTGGAATCAATCAAACATTTATTAAATACCTACGAGGCAAGGTTGTGTCAGTGAAACTATAAAAGCAAAGGCACGGAGAATAGAGATGGAATATCATTTATTGGAACCAGAGTTTGGTTAGCATGGCTGGAGTATGGAGTATGTGAGATGGATTAAAGTATCATCAGGTTTTTCATAAGTTTAAATGAAAAGTAAAGGATTTTGTATTTTATTCTACATGTCCTAGAGATTTTTGAAGTTTATTGAATAAGGGAGTGATATGACTAGAAATAAATTTGGCCGCTGTAGGAAGGATAGATTCAAAAGGGGAGAGGCAGGGGGAATAATTAAGAAGATATTGTGATAGCTTGGTCAGGGTAAGTGATATAGGTTTGACTAAGGGTGGAAGAGAAAGCTTAGGCAGAATGTTGTGGAGACACAATCACTGAGACTTGAAAATTATCCATTGTTTCCTTCACCATGATGTTAAAGTCTTTTGTCCTGTCATGTTCTTCTGGGGGACATATGATCCTTAGTTTATCTTGATGAATGCTGTCTTCAAGTCATATATTTTTTGCATAGTGAGTGAATTTTGTTATTGTTTTGCTTTTGTTTATCTTTTTTGGTGTCTTTTCTTATATGTTGCCCTTTACTTTTATGTACTTGCATTCCAAATCTATTATTATCACTTTTGTTTCTTTGATGAGGCATGCCATTGTAGCTTCATGTTTTTCTATCCTGCTCATTATTTTTGCTATATAGGCCATAAATTCTGCTCTCATGATTCCCATTTCATTTTTAAACTTATAGAGAATAGCATATCATGGTTCCAAGTTCTCCTCAAATTTCACAGAATTTTCTGTCTCATCAAGTGTTGAATCATTTCATTTTCAGTATTCATTCATAGATGTCTAAAATTGTCTACTAGATCTGGAGACCATATTTCCCTCTCTTATAACTGGTTTTCTTTGTTGGTGGATCTGATTATGTTTGAGTGTTTGAGATTTCTTCTTTCTGAAATCCTTGGTACTTTTATCCCCCCACAACTCCCTTATTTTTTGTATCACTCATTTCCTGACTTCCTCCCTTCTAATTGTGGTTTCCTAGGAGGTTAGCTCTCAAGGTGCTCAACATCCTTCCACACTGAAGACTTCACAGTTCACCAGCTTAGGTATCTGTTTGAACTGATGTCTGGATAATCACACCTGGCCCTAGCTGGGAGCTGTGCTCTTTCCCTCAGGACTGATGTAGTGCCACACAACTCCCCATAAGCAGAGTGTCTTGTCCTGATGACCTGTCTCACTCCCTCTGCTCCTCAGTTCTCTGGCCTGCAATAAGCATTCCACACCTTGCTTTCCCTGGCGACTCAGTCAAGATCATGCTTTACTTAGCAATTCCAGTTCAGAAATTTGCAGCAATAGTGTTTCTGGTTTGCCATCTCTGCAGGCTTTTGCTCCCAAAGGCAGTAGCTAATCTGGCTATAAAGTGTCAAACAAACAAACTTCTGCAAACTTGAGCTGTGATCTTCAGGGCCTTGAGAGGAAAGAGGTTTTGGATATAATCCTGTGTCTTGTCTGTGGGTCTGCTAGTCCAGCCTATCTGCTTATAATATGAAAGGTGGTGGAGTGGTATTGAGTGAACTCAGTATCATTGAACCTCATTTACTGTTTTGTTTTTTAAACTTCTTTTGGATTCTTTCTCTCCCAGATCATGGAAATATTGCGAGTTCCATGAGAGTAGAGACTGTTTTTGCCTTTCTTTATATCCTTAGGCCTTAGGACATTGCTTGAAATATAAGAGGTACTTCACACATGCCTACTTACTGACTGGTTTCTACATCAAATTTATCTGTTATGTTTGTCCCTTTCTCTCTACTCTCATGGTCAACCACATCTCCATATATCAACTTTTTCACCTTCTTCCACCACATAGCTGCCAAAGTTTCTTTCCTGGAGCAGTTTGGATAGTATCACCAGCACTGCCACCACCACCACTACCACACACCTACCATACACACACACTCTTATTCAATAAGCTCTTATGGCTTCCTATTACACCATTGTTATTATTGTTCAGTTGTTTCTGTCATGTCTGAGAATTTGTGACACCATTTGGAGTATTCTTGGCAAAGATAGCGGAGTGGTTTGCATTTCCTTTTCCAGCTCATTTTACAGATAAAAAAAGTGAATCAAACAGGGATTAAGTGACTCACCCAGGGTCACATAACAAGTGTTTCTTTTTTTAAAAATTATTATTTATTTATTTAATAGTTTTAGTTTACAGCATTGATTTCCACAAAATTTTGAATTACAAATTTTCTCCCCATTTCTACCTTCCACCTCCACTCCAAGATGGCAGATATTCTGATCACCCCTTTCCCCAATCAGCCCTCCTTTCTGTCACGCCACTCCCCCTATCTTTTTCCCTTACTTTCTTGTAGGGCAAAATAGATTTCTATTCCCATTGCCTGTATATCTTATTTCCCAGTTGCATGCAAAAACAACTTTTTTTAATATCTGCTTTAAAACTTTGAGTTCCAAATTCTCTTCCCTCTTCCCTCCCCACCCACCCTCCCTAAGAAGGCAAGCAATTCAACATAGGCCACATGTGTATCATTATGTAAAATACTTCCACAATACTCATGTCATGAAAAACTAACTATATTTTGCACTTTCCTGTCCAGTGCCTCTTTATTCAATTTTCTCCCTTGACTCTGTCCCTTTTTGAGAGAGTTTGCTTTTGATTACCTCCTTCCCCTATCTGCCTTCTCTTCTATTATCCCCCCCTTTTTATCCCCTTCCTCTTTCTTTCCTGTGGGGTAAGATACCCAATTGAATGTGTATGTTATTCCCTCCTCAGGTCAAATCCGATGAGAGCAAGATTCACTCATTCCCTCTCCTTTTCTCCCTCTCTTAATATATTCCTCTCTCATCCCTTAATTTTATTTTATTTTTTAAATATCATACCTTCATATTCAACTCACCCTGTTCCCTCTGTCTATATATAGACAGTCTGAGTTCTGGCACATGAATGTCATTCTTGACACTTAACTCTCATTCATGGCACATAGCCAAATCTCTTGGTCTTTCTGAGCCTGAATTATTTCAGATGGCAAAGGAAGATGATAGTTACAGAATGTGTGTATGTGTGTTCATGTGTATGTGTATGTGTACATATTTGTAAAGCACAAAACACTATATGTATGAGGGTAGGACTGGTAATTATATCTTGTTATCAACAAGAACAGCTGCATAATTTTAAATATTATGAAATTCTGTCAAATTGCATGTTCACTCTATTATTTATGACTTAAATAAATATATATTATGTATGGTTTTCATTAATTTTGTATAGTCAATATAGATTATTCTTAGATATCATTTATTTCCCAGAATTACTCATAAATAATATTAATTCAATATAATTTTCCCACATTGAATATTTCTTTGAAAAAAAACAATTCCATTATAATTATTTCCATAATTAGAACTCTGTGAGAATCACATTTGTGATTTCATGCCCATTGAATTTCATTTTGAGCTTCAGTTACATTTCAAAGTACCAACCTTAGCTAAAATTCAAACAAAACTAGAGATGTGCTCTTTATATCAGTAATATGAAATAATATATATTTATCATTAAGATTTACCTATGAGAACTTGTTCAACCATTCTGGAGAGTAATTTAGAACTACGCCCAAAGGGCAACCAAACTATGTATACCCTTCGATCCAGCAACCACTACTAGGTCTGTATCCCAAAGAGATCAAATAAAAGGGAAAAGGACCTACATGTGCAGAAATATTTCTAGCAGCTCTTTTCATGGGGGCAAAATATTGGAAATTGAGGGGGTGTCCATCAATTGGGGAATGGTTGAATAAACTGTGATATATGCATGTATTGGAATACTATTGTACAATAAGAAATGATGACCAGGAAGATTTCAGAAAAATCTGAAAAGACTTGTATGAACTGGTGCACAGTGAAGTGAGCAGAAGCAGAAAAACATTGTACACTTTATCAGCAATGTCGCATGATGACTCCCTATGAATGACTCAGCTCTTTTCAGCAACACAATGATCCAAGTACAAAGGACTCATGAAGGAAAATGTTATCCACCTCCAGATAAAGAACTGATGTACTCTGAGTGCAGAGTGAAGCTTTTTTTTGCTTACTTTATTCTTTTTCATGTTTTTTCTCTTTTGATCTATTTCTTTCACAACTAAACTAACCTGAAATGTTTTACATAATAGTACATTTATAACCTATATCAAATTGCCTAAAATTTTCAGAAGAGAGAAGGAGGAGGGAGGAAAAAAAATTTGGAACTCAAAATCTTGTAAAAATTACTGCTAGAAATTGTTTTGACATGTAATTAGGAAAAAATACAATACTATTAAAATTTTTAATTATGGAACAAAGCAAACATAAATTAATTGAGTTATCATTTTGACCTGAATAATATAATTTCTATATCATCTCAAAAATTCCTTTTAGATCCATCTTTGAAAACTAAGCCAGTTTATTCTAATATTGGTGATCATCTTTTTCTCTCAGGAGTGATATACAGAAATGTAATACACAAGGTCTACAGGCCTCATGAGATCAAAAATATTTCTGAGCATGACCCAAACCAGATTAAACAATATTTGGGAACTAGCTAACAAAATAAATAAAAAATAAAATAAAGATAACTTGGGTATGTTATTTTTTGTATCAATATATGGGCTGTTGGGATGTCTGTAAAATTTAATGGCCTCCATTCCTTTTTGAGTTTGATATAATTTATCTAGTGGATACAAAGAGAAGAGCTCCCATAGTTGGAAAAGTTTGAGGACCAGGGCCATCCCTACATTTCAGATTCAATAGAATGCCCACAAAGCTGCACACATCAATTTTGAGATCACTACGAAGTCACCTACAATTAGGCAGTGAAAAATAAGGGACAAGAAGTAGGCACAGGATCAGTTTCATGCTTGATTAACTCCATTCAACTGTCAAATGGAAGCAAAATGATAGTGCTACTGGAGTGTAGAGAAAACATCCTTCCCTAATCGTACTGAAAATCCCAGTTATATGATGCCAGCTAGAGAAATAAAAAAGAGAGAGGATTGAGTCTTCTTGTCTTAGTGTCTAATCTTCTCTAATACAATTATGAATACTAGTTTAATCTATGATAATGATACAATTACAGTTTAATATAGTGGTCAATTTCTTCATAATATTTTGAGTTCTGTATTTCTAGTATTAGAATTTGTTGTCTGATCAGTACATGAAAGACAGCAAACTCTTTTGTTTAATTCTGGCCAACTGGCTATGTCTTTCTGTTTAGTTGGTACCAATTTTCATAGTTACAGTGATATATTACACAAACTTTTTCTTTTTACTTGAATAATTAACATTCAATACTATGGGTTTCTGAAAAATGACCTTTCTTTAATTTCTTATGAAGATAACATTGTCCTGAATTTTCATAATAAATCTCTTTTTTCTCTCATGAACAAACCCACGTGATTCTGTCATATGTTCAATTCTTTGTTACTAATTTATTTATTGAGTTTTCAACATTCATTCCATGAGTTTTAAATTTTCTCCCCTCCCCAATATGGCATGTAATCAGATATGGGATCTGTTCCTATTAAACACATTTTCACATAGTCATTTTGCACAGAAGAATTATAACAAATGGGAGAAATGATGAAAAAGAAAACAAAACAAAAGAGAAAATAGTCTGCTTCCCTCTGCATTCTAACTCCATAGTTCTTTCTCCGGATGTGGATGACATTTTCCATCATGAGTCCTTTGGAAAAGTTTTAGGTCCTTGGATTGCTGAGAAGGGCTAAGTCTCTCAAAATCAGTCCTCACACACTGTGGCTGTTACTGTGTACAATGTTCTCCTGGTTCTGCTTACTCCACTCAGAATCAGTTCATATAAGTCTTTCCAGATTTTTCTAAAGACCATATGTTCATCATTTCTTATAACACAATAGTATTCCATTCCATTCATATGCCACAACTTGTTCAGCCATTACCCAATTGATGGGTATCCCCTCAATTTTCAGTTCTTGGCCACAACAAAAAGAACTGCTATAAGTATTTTTGTACATGAGGGTCCTTTTCCCATTTTTATGCTCTCTTTTAGTATGTAGCCCCAAAAGCAGTCTTACTGGATCAAAGCATATGCCCATTTTATAGCCCTTTGGGCATAGCTCCAAATTGCTGTCCAGAATGGTTGGATCAGCTCACAGCTCCACCAACAATGAATTAGTGTTCCAAATCTCCCAGGTCTTCTCCAATATTTTTCCTTTTCCTTTTTTGTCATGTTAGCCAATCTGATAGGTGTGATACATACCTCAGAGTTGTTTTGATTTGCATCTCTCTAATCAGTAGTGATTTAAAGCATTTTTTCATATGACTATAGATGGCCTTAATTTCTTCCTCCGAAAATTGCTTGTTCATATCCTTTGACCATTTATCAATTGGGGAATGACTTGTATTCTTATAAATTTGACTCAATTCTCTATATATTTTAGAAATGAAGCCTTTATGAGAGACACTAATTGTAAAAATTCTTTCCCAGTTTTCTGCTTCCCTCATGTGTTCAATTCTTCTTTGTCAAGTTGTTGTGGATTTCACTTATCAAAGGTTATTAAGGGTTTTTTTGTCCCATTCTTGAATCTTAGCCATTTGATATGCTTTATCTGTTTTAAAACAAAATCCATTAAATTTAGTAGTTGCAAAGGACTATATCTGTTGTCAGTCTTTCCTATTGCTCTGTGATTAGTGGTATTTTTAAGGAATTATTTTTATTAATTATTAATTATATGCAGTTAGGTGAAATTGGAACTAGTGTATAAGACCTCCAGACAGAAGACTACAAATCTGACACAAACACTAGGTTGGTCATCACTTGACCATAGCCAAGTCACTTAGCTTCTCTCAGTCCCAGTTTCTTCATGTATGGAATAGCACTTACCTCCCCTATAATTGTGAAAGTCAAATGAAATATTAAAGCTAGGTCTTTGATTTGTAGGAAAAATGAACGCCTTGAATTTGACATATGTATTTAAATGCTCACTTATTCAAAGTGTTTCCTGTCCAATGGAAATATAGAGTATAAATATTAAAATGTGACGACTTTAAGAGATTCATTATTCATAGTAATAAGGACCTAGCTGTACGTATGAAGTATTCTGCATTGCATAAAGCACTATATAAATGATAGCTATTGTTTTTAAAATATCATTAATATTAATGTGTTCATCGTGTTATCTGAATATGTCTCTTTTCCTTTTATAAATGAGTTAGTGTTAATCTTTCTATACCTCTTTTTGGGGAAGGCTGTCCTTTATTTAAAGATATTATATTCATTTTTGTTGGATCACTTTTAAATCCTTTGTTTACTATTTCAAATGTGTCTTTCAATACTGAATTTACAAAGCTATAACTTATTTTTGAATTGATCTTCCATTTGAGCTTTGGTTTCAGAACACCAGTCTCTTGACATACACAGCCAGAATTTCACCTGTGAGAATGTTGTGCTTGATATTTCTAATTAAGATCATGATATTTGTAGGTTACACCTTCATTATCATCATTATTATCTATCTAATCATTTTTAGATTCAAGGTCAAAGTCTTTGTTCTATACTCATCTTGGGTATAATTAAAAATTTTATATGTATGAAAGTCAAATGATATTTTGCTATCATTAGAGAAAATTTCCATGAAATGTTACAACTATTTAAGAAGCTTTGTAACAAAATTGCATAACTTCATGTCATCTATGGATATTAAATGGCTAATAAAATTATTTGGTATGACTCCTTACTTATTTGCTCATTCTTACACATGGAAGACATATTTAATTATGTTCAGAAGAAATGATAGCAGATTTACGGCAACTAGAATCATAGTAGACTAGCTTGTCTTTCTGAAAAAAGCAACTTTTTATATCTATTTTTTTTTATTGGTGGACCATTTTAAATAGAGAGCAGGCTTTCATTCAGACATGCTCTAACACTCTCATTATATTTGCATCTATTTTTAGATTGCCAATACATGTATAAGGCATAAGTGTGTAAATGAATTTTTAAATGGTATAAATAACATGGACACCCCTGGGACTTTAGTATACCCTCTTTTTTCCCTAGCTCACATCATTTTCTTGTGTTTTGAAATTTTGAACCTGATGAATGCTTCATAAAGGAAACACAACTATGTAATTGCCCTATAGAATAAATACAATGTTTAAATAAAATGTTACATGTCTCCTTTCCCTTTTTGGCAATACTCATTTATAACTTCCTGTTAAGCTCATTACTGAGAGGGAATGGTTCAAATGTTTTGGTAGAAATTCATGTATCAGTATGAAGCATGTATACCAATAATTAATGATCTTATTATGGCTCCAATTTAGAGCTTTGCAAAGAAATGAACATGTTTTTAGAACCCTGGATATAATTTCTAATATCTCAATATATTAAAGATGCATAGTTGTACTTACTGAAACTTTGTTCTCATTGTGTTTATCTTTTGGGGACCATATAGATAAATCCAAAATTTTCACATCTTCCTAGTTTGTGCATTCTCCCTCCCCTCTGATTTCTTTTTTTATTATTTAATAACCCATTGTATATTTTATTAATGTTAATTTTTTGTTTTAATATTTTTATTGTTTTAAATTCATGATTAATCTTAATCTTTTTTCTTTGCTTTCAATTTTTAACTGTAGTTTTCTAGAATTTCTGATATGCTATTGTTTTCTGGGATTAAATTCATTTGTATGTGGATTTTTTTTTCTTGAATCAGTCAAAATTCAAGTTTTCTACTTCAGGTGCCAGCTTGATATTGATATCATGCTCATGACTGTCATGGCAGTGTTTGACATTTGCCCTTGGGAACATCCATGAGAAAGGGTATCTTTCCCATTTGGCCTTTTTCTTGGCAATAGCTACAGTGTACATTGTGTGAAGGTCCTAAAATGTTTTCTCCTTTCCTCCCAATTATTTTGCAAAACTGCATTCATTCGTAATGGCTATCACAATTGTTAGCTTTCTTGAATTATTCTGTTTTAATAGTTTGCTATGCTGATTGGGTTCATGATGTCCAGCTCAAAAAGGCTTTTCAGTATTCTGATCCATTCTACCTCCTTTTCAGAATCATAAGAGATGCCAAGTTGTTGGTATGTGTATCATCATAGAATATAATTTCGGGACTTGGCATTATATTAAGTTTTGTTTTGTTATAATTTTTACTTGAATATAGGTGGAACTAGACCTAAAAACAGGAAGACCATAATAATACAAATCCATCCTGAGACACTTTCTAATGATGTAACCAAGAGAAAGTTACCCAACTTCTGTTTGCTTCAGTTTTCTCATCAAAAATTCAGAATAATAACAGCACCTGCTCCCCTGGATTTTTATGAAGATAAAATGTTTAAGTGTTTTGTAAACCTTAGCGTATCACATAAATGTTAGCTATTATTGTCATAATAACTAGTATTATAACTATTGAGATTATTTAGCCTTTTTGAGATTTAAGTTTTTCTTTTATACTTGATCTAATTTAATCTAATCTGGGCTTAGATATACAATTATTTTGAAAGATTTGTAGTATGTAATACTTTCATATGGCTGATAAGATCAGTTTCTAATTTTGTTCTTATGTACTTTCTACATGGTGTCCTTCCTAATCCCCCAACTCTTGGAGCCCTTCCTAACAAAATGCATTGTCTTTAGATGCTTTGCATTTTTAATTTGTTTTTATTCTGTATGTTTGTCTGTCTCTTGTCTCGGTGTGTATATTATACGTATACATACATACATACATACATATATATATGTATGTATGTATTTATTTGTTGTCTTCCTCATTAAAGTACAAGGTACTTGCAACAAGGATTGTTTCATTCATTGCATTTGTATTCATATCTCTTAGTACATTGACCAACACTAGTAGGCCCTCTATAAATGCACGCTGACTTGTGAATATGTGGTGTTGACACATATTAAAGACATTCATATCTTCAGTCAGTTTATTTTTTGGTGACTTACTTGCTTTAGCTGTAAATCCCACTTACTCTAATGGCTTTCAAGTAGATGAAATGTTAGCAGTTCTAATTTTTAAGGGTTGATCTTGCCTTTTTGTTATACCAAAATATGAATGTGGACAAATCTCTCGAAAATCCTTGGCAGGCTGAACATCATGACCATTCCTGATAGATTCAGCCAGAAACTGGTACCACCACAACTATTGCTTTCATTCCTAAAAGTAATTCTTTCACATATACCAGTGTGCTAACCTAATTAATGGTGCCTCCATAACCCAGTTCATTAGAAGAGTTCTTGCCATTCCTTCACAGTTGCCATAACAGTCTCAGAATGCAAAAAGAGGAAGAGAGAGAACAAGGATTTCCCTACTTGTGTGCCTACTGTGTGACAGGCATTGCGATAAATCCTTTACAAATATCTCATTTAACCTTAATTACAGTTCTGCAAAGAAGGTGCTATTATTGTCCTCATTTTGCAGTTGGGAAAACTGAGGCATCAGTTGTGAGTTGTTCAAGGTCACACAGCTAATAAGTGTTTGATGTCAGATTTGAACTTGGGTCTTCCAGACCACAGGACCATCATTCTATCCACTATGCCACCTGACTGGATACCCTGTACTTTTTCTTTGCTTTTCTACCTGAGATATTATTGTTGTTGTTTTCTTTTGTTCTTCTGATGGCCTCATATCCCTACTATTAAGTAAACAGAAGCTGCATAATTATTTTACTTTCATGGTAAAGCTGAAAGTTCCTTGGAAGTTTCTGGAAAATTAAACTATTTCTTTGAATTTCATTTTCCTTTGGAACAAAGTTTCACAAGAGTCTTATTAGTTTTAATAACTTGGGGAAAGAAGAATGACTATTGCAAGCTAAAACTTTTAAAAATACCAAGAAATCATTCAAATTTTCAGATTTTCCCCCCATAGGCCTGGGTTTTCTTAATTGAGGCAAAGGACCTAAATTCAGTTCTATTGACCTGAGTCAACAGCTCCCTACACATAGTAAGCACTTAATCAAAGTCTATTTAATTAAATGGATTTTTACTCTTGCCTGTAACTGCCACCTTACCTGAGACTACCTTCCTGACCATGATGGATACCCCTCTTTCCACCTTCAAAATCAAACAGCAGAAGTGCAATTATTTTGTGAATAAATACAGTACTATGGTACAACACAGTCATTGTGTAAACACATAAACTCAAAAAAATATAAATAATTTCAAGAAACCTGCTCCAGTAGGGATCTAATTTATTTCTATTTTTATTTATATTATTATCAATCTTGCATATGGCAACATAAGCAACACATTTTGATATATCAATTCCATACATCATTATATATACACCTGTATTTGTTGTAATTGCTAACTAAATGAGACACCAGGCTGTGAGGTGCATTCAACCTATTAAAGCATCACTGAAAAGAAACAAAATAAGATTATTTTCCCCAAAGGTCATTTACAGTTCACAATAAATAAAATGAATTAGTTCTGGGTGCAGTTAAAATTGGTTCATAAATCCTCCTTTTAACATTATCATTATTAAAACAAGACAGAAACAAAAACAAACAAAAAGAAGCATAAAATGATTTGTTTCTTATAGATATCAACCATAAATATATATCACCAGGAAATATAACCCTTTTCTACTTTTTCTGTTGTTCTGTCATTTTTTCAGTCATGTCTGACTCATTGAAACCCCATTTGGGGTTTTTTTGGCAAAGGGTATTAGAGTAGTTAACCTTTTCCTTCTCCAACTTTTCTACTCTATCCATAAGTTGGCTATAATACTTTGGTAGAACACATGAATAATCCAGGCTGGTCCACCACCTCTGGCTTAAAGATCATGTCCCCTCTGGCTCTGATGGAGTCTGATGGAGAAACAAATGAACAACAGATAGCAAATTATTAGGCAGTAGAAAATAAGACTTTCCTTTAGTTAAGAATCCAAGGAATCACATGAATAATTTAGGAGGGGACAATATGTCTCAGTCATGTGGGTCTCTGTTCAAGTCCTACTCCTAACATATACTTTTTACTTCTCTATGTCCCCTGCAATTCTTCAATCAATAATAATTTATTAAGGGAACTAGACATACAAATTCTAAAACAAATCTGATCTGCTTCCATAACATCTTTACCTTACATTCTGTAGGGGATATAAAGTGTAAAGACATAAGTATAAATGATGCATTATGTGTGTGTTGAGGGTGGGGGGCTTAGAAGGTGGGGAAAATCAGAGAAGACTTCCCATAGAAGGTAAGACAAGAAATTAGTTTTGAAAGAAAATAGAGATTTTAAGAAGTGGAGGTGAGGAAGGTGGATATTCCATGGATAAAGGACAGCATATACAAAGGCACAGAAAAAAGATGGAGTGTAAAGTGTGAAGAACAGTAAGAGGGTAAGTTTTGCTGGACCACAGATTGTGTGAAGGGAAGTAATAAACAGTAAAGTTGAATATAAATGTTTTAGCCAACGTTAAAATATTTTTAATGTTCCCCAGCAACTCCTGATACCAGTGAATGCTGGTGACTTCTATATAACCTATAAAAAAAATTTTGCAGTTTCGTGATGCACTAGGAAGTTAATTCCTTTGTTCAAGGTCATTTAGGCATTATATGTCTGAGGGAGGACTTGAATCCAGATCATTTAGAGTCCAAGACCAGCTCTCTAACCATTATAGCACAATGTTTCTTATAGATAATAGATTGTATAAAGCATCTCTTTGAAAAAAATTTTAAAAATTACATGTCAAAACAATTTTTAGCATTCATTTTTACAAGATTTTGAGTTCCAATTTTTTTCCTTTCCTCTCTCCCTCTCTTCCCCTCTACAGAAAATGGTAGGCAATTTGACATAGGTTATGCAGGTGCTATCATATAAAACACATTTCTCTATTAGTGTCATTTGTGAAAGAAGAAACAGATCATAAGGAGGAAAAAAAAACCAAAACCATGAAAAAGAATAAAGTAAGTGAAAAAATATGCTTCAATGTGCATTCAGAGTATATCAGCACTTTTTGTGTGGATATGGAAAGCATTCTCCTTTGGGACTCCTTTGTACTTGTTTTGGATCATAGTGTTGTTAAGAAGAGCTGAGTCATTCATAGTAGATCATCACATAATGTTGCTGATACCGTGTACAATGTTTTCCTGGTTTCACTCATTTCATTTTGCATCAGTTCACATAACTCATTCAGGGTTTTTCTGAAATTGGCCTGCTCAGCATTTCTTATTGCATAATAGTATTCCAATAGATTCATATACCGAAGCTTGTTCAGTCATTCCCCAATTGATGGGCTTTCCCTCAATTTCTAATATTTAGCAGCCATGAAAAGGGTTGATATAAATATTTTTGTACATGTGGGCCCTATTCCCTTTTTAATGATGTTTCTGGAATACAGACCTAGTAACAGTATTGCTGTATCAAAGGGTATGCAAAGTTTGGGTGTACTTTGGGAATAGTTTTAAATTACTCTCCAGAATGGTTGGATCAGTTCACAACTCCACCAGTAGTGCATGTGTCCCAATTTTCTCTCCCAATTTTCTCTCCAGTGTTTATCATTTTCCTTTTCTGTCAAATAAGCCAATCTGCTAGGGGTGAGGTGGTACCTCAGAGATGTTTTATTTTACATTTCTCTAATAAGGAATGATTTGAAAACTTCTTCTTATGCCTATAGGTAGATTTCATTTCTTCATCTGAAAACTGTCTGTTTGTAACCTTTGGCAATTTTACAGTTGGGGAAAGGCTTGTATTATAAATTTAACTCAGTTCTTTATAGATTTGAAAAATGAGGCCTTTATCAGAGACACTTGCTGCAAAGATTATTTCCCAGGTTTCTGCCCTTCTTCTAATCTTGGTTGCATTGATTTTGTTTGTGCAAAAGCTTTTTATTTTAATGTCATTAAAATAACTTATTTTACATTTCATAATGCTCTCTCTTACATTGTCATGAATCTTCCCTTCCCATAGATCTGAGAGGTACACTATTCCTTGCTCCTTTAAATTGCTCTTGTATAATCTTTTGCATCTAAATCATGTACAAATTTTTACCTCATATGGGTATGTGATGTGAGATGTTGGTCTATACCTAGTTTGTGCCTTATTGTTTTCCAATTTCCACAGCAATTTTTGTCAAATAGTGAGTGCTTGCTACCAAGACTACAGTTTTGGGGTTTATCAAACAATAGATTACTATGGTCATTGACTACTGTGTTTTGTGTATTTAAATCTAGTCAACTGATCCACCACTCTGTTTCTTAGCCAGTACCAAATACTTCTTTTTTTAAAATTTATTTTTAGTTTTCAACATTCATTTCCACAAGATTTTGAGTTACAAATTTTCTCCCCATCTCTACCCTCCACCCCACTCCAAGATGTCATGTATTCTAATTGCACCTTTCCTCTGTCTTCCCTCTCTTCTATCACCCCACTCCCCCCATCACCTTTCCCCTTACTTTCTTGTGAACCAATATAGATCCGCTTGCCCTTTACTTTCTTGTAGGGCAAGATAGATTTCTATAGAACATTTTCTGAGCAAGATATATTTCTATACCCTATTTCCTGTATATCTTATTTCCCAGTTGCATGTAAAAAAACATTTTTTAACATTTGTTTTTAGAACTTCGAGTTCCAAATTTTCTCCCTTCTTCCCTCACCACACAACCTCCTTTACAAGGCATGCAATTCAATATAGATTATACATGCATTGGTATGCAAAACACTTCCATAATAGTCATGTTGTGAAAGACTAACTATATTTCCCTCCATGCTATCCTGTCCCCCTTTATTCCATTATCTCCTTTGATCCTGTCCCTTTTCAAAAGTGTTTGCTTCTAACTACCTCCTCCCCCTATCTGCCCTCCCTACTATGATTTCCCCCCTTTTATCCCTTCCCCCTTAATTTCCTGTAATGTAAGATACCCAATTGAATGTGTATGTTATTCCCTCCTTAAGCCAAATCTGATGAGAGCAAGGTTCACTCATTCCCTTTCACCTACTCCCTCTTCCCTTCCATTATAACAGCTTTTTCTTGCCACTTTTATGTGAGATAATTTACCCCATTCTCTCTCTCCCTTTCTCCTTCTTCCAATATATTCCTCTCTCACCATTTAATTTTGTCTTTTAGATATCATCCTTTCATATTCAACTCACCCTGTGCCCTCTGTCTATATACACACACACACATATATACATATATATATGTACATATATACACATATACATATATACACATATATATGTGTGTGTGTGTGTATATATATCTATATATCTATCTATGTCTATATCTATATATCCATATGTATGTACGTATGTATGTATATACTCAACTACCCTAATATGGAGAGTAGTCTCATGACCTAAAAGCATCATCTTTCCACATAGTAACGTAAACAAAATATTTCAACTTTGGTAAGTCCTTTATGATTTCTCTTTGTTGTTTACCTTTTCTTGTTTCTCTTGCTTCTTGTATTTGGAAGTCAAATTTTCTATTCAGCTATGGTCTTTTTATCAAGAATCCTTGAATGTCCTCTATTTCATTGAATATCCTTATTTTGCCCTGAAGAATTATACCCAGTTTTGCTGGGTAGGTGATTCTTGGTTTTAATCCTATCTCCTTTAACCTCCAGAATATCATATTCCAAGCTCTCGAACCCTTAATGTAGAAGCTGTTAGATCTCGTGTTATCCTGATTGTGTTTCCACAATACTCAAATTGTTTCCTTCTGACTGCTTGCAACATTTTCTCTATGACCTGGGAACTCTGGAATTTGGTTACAATATTCCTAGGAGTTTTCCTTTGGGGACCTTTTTCAAGAGGCAATTGATGGATTCTTTCAGTTTCTATTTTACCCTCTGGTTCTAGAATATCAGGTAAGTTTTTCTTGATAATTTCTGGAGAGATGATGTCTAGGGTCTTTTTGATCATGGCTTTCAGGTATTCCAATAATTTTTAAATTATCTCTCCTGGATCTATTCTTCAGGTCAGTGATTTTTCCAATGAGATATTTCACATTATCTTTCATTTTTTGGTTCTGTTTTATAATTTCTTGATTTCTCATAAAGACAGGAACTTCCATTTGCTCCATTCTAATTTTTAAGGAATTATTTTCTTCAGTGCATTTTTGGACCTCCTTTTCCATTTGCCCCATTTTGCTTTTCAAGGAATTCTTTTCCTCATTGGCTTTTTGATCCTCTTTTGCCATTTGGGTTAGTCTATTATTAATGTATTATTTACTTCAGCATTTAGGAGATCTCCTTTAGCAGCTGTTGACTCATTTTCCGTGATTTTCTTGCATCATTCTCATTTCTCTTCCCAATTTTTCCTCTACTTTTCTTACTTGATTTTCAATCTCCTTTTTGAGCTCTTACACTGCTTGAGACCAATTCATATTTTTTCTTGGAGGCTTTGGATATAGGAGCTTTGACTTTGTTTACTTCTTCAGGTTATTTGTTTTGAACTTTGTCACCAAAGTAAGATTCTATAGTACAATTCTTCTCCCGTTGTTTGCTCATTTTCCCAGACAATTCGTTGACTTTTGAGCTCTTTGTCAAGGTAGAACTCTGCTTCCAGAGTGGAGAGTGTTTTGTTCCAAGTTTCAGTGATTTTGTGCAGCTGTTGTTAGAGATACTTCTAGGCACCTGGTATGTGCGGGCACAGCCCACTTTGGACTGTGCTTCCATCCCAGCCCAGCATGATAAACTTTCCTGTCGGCCTTCCAGGTTCTCTTGGCTGGAGAATTGTTTCACTTTGCCATTTTTTGGGTTCTGTAGCTGTAGAATTTGTTTAGAGAAATTTTTTTCATGTATTTGGAAGTGTTGGGGGAGGGCTCAAGTAAGTCACTGTTTTTACTCCTCCATCTTGTCTCTGCCCCCCAGGGTTTTTCTTGTCAGGTAGACTCCAATGTATTTTATATTATTTATAGTGATTTTAAATGAAATTTCCTTTTCTATCTTTTGCTGCTAGGCTTTGGTTGTCATTTAAAGAAATGCAAATGATTTATGTGTGTTTATCATACATCCTGCAACTTTGCTAACGCTGTTAATTATTTCAAGTAGTGTTTTTATTTGATTCTCTAGTATTCTCTAAGTATACCATCATATCGTCTCCAAAGAGTGATAATTCTGTGTCCTCACTGCCTATTTAAGTCTTTCAATTTCTTTTTATTCTTTTATTGCTATAGCTAACATTTCTAGTACAATATTTAGTAATGGTGATGATAATGGGCATCCTTGTTTCAACCCTGACCTTACCAGGAAAGTGACTAGCTTATCCCCATTATATATAATACTTGCTTATAGCTTTAGGTAATTACTACTCATCATTTTAAGAAAAACTCCATTTACTCCTATGCTCTCTAATGATTTTATTAGGAATCAGTGCTGTATGTTGTCAAAAGCTTTTTCTGCATCTACTGAGATAATCATGTGACATCTGTTAGTTTTGTCATTGATGTGGTCAATTATACTGATAGTTTTCTTAATATTGAACTAGCCCCACATTCCTGATATAAATCTTACCTTTTCATTACGTATTATCCTCATGATAAATTCCTGTTACCTCTTTGCTCATATTTTATTTTTAAAAAATCGTTTTAATATTCATTAGGGAAATTGGTCAATATTTTTCTTTCTCTGTTTTGGTTCTTCCTGGTTTTGGTATCAACCCTATATTTCTATCATCAAAATAAGTTATGACATTTATATAGTATTGGAAATAATTGTTCTTTTAATATAAATTGATTGTTAAATAAGTTGTTCTTAAACTTGTTCTTTAAACATATATATATATATATATATATATATATATATATATATATATATATATACATATATATTTTAAATTTGGTAGAATTCACTTGTAAATCCATCTGGTCCCATAGATTTTTTTTTCTTTAGAAGTTCATTAATGGTTTGTTTAATTTTATTTTCTAAAATGAGTTTATTTAAGCATTTTTTTCTGTGCAATATATTGGCACACAGTATGGCAAAATAGCTCTTAATTATTTCTTTATCATTATTTAATATTCTTTAATATTATTAAATATTCTTATTTCTTTAATTACCTCTTCATTGATGGTGAATTCACCCATTTCATTTTTGATACTGGTAATTTGCTTTTATTTCTTTTTTATTAATCCAATTGACAAAAAACTTTATTAATTTTATTGGATTCTTATTAAGAAAACACCTCTTAATTTTATTTCTTTGTTCAATAGTTTTTGTACTTTCAATTTTGTTACTCTCTCCTTTGATTTTCAGAATTTCTAGTTTGATATTGAATTGGGGATTTTTCATTTGTCCTTTCTAGGTTTTTTAGTTGCATGCCCAATTCATAGATCTCCTCTTTCTCTGTGTTATTCATGTAAGCATTTGGCAATGTCAAATTTTTTCTAAGAACTGTTTCTTGTTTTTCTGAGTCCCACAAGTTTTGGTAAATTGTCTAATTATTGATATTCTCTTTGATGAATTTAGTGATTGTTTCTATGATTTGTTGTTTGATTCATTATTTCTTTAGGATTAAATTTTCTAGTGTCCAGTTAATTTTAGTCTATTTTTCCATTATTGCTTATTACCTATAATTTTTATTGCATCATGATCTGAAAGGGGTGCATTTAATATTTCTGCCTTTCTGCATTTGATTGTGAGGCTTTTATTCCCTAATTCATGGTGAATTTTTGTGTAGGTGCTGTGTACCATTGAGAAAAACAAAGTAAATTCTTTTCTATCTCCCCTCAGTTTTCTCCAGAGTTCTATAATATCTAACTTTTTAAAAATTCTATTCGCCTCTTTAACTTCTTTCTTATTTTTTATTAGATTTATCTACTTCCTAGATGAGGAGGTTGAGGTCCTCTACTAATGTAGTTTTGCTTTGTACTTCTCCCTGTAAGTCACTTCACTAAGAGTTTGGATCCTGTACCACTTGGTACATATATATTTAATATTGGTATTGTTTTACAATACCTCTAATCAAGATGTATTTTCCTTCCTTAACTCTTTTAATTAGATCCAATTTTTTTCTTATTTGCCTGATATCAGAATTGCTACCCTTGATTTTTTTTATTTTGTGTTCAGCTGAAGCATAATGTATTTTGCTCCAGCCTTTTACCTTTTCTGTTTGTGTATCTGCTTCAAATGTGTTTCTTGTAAGCAGCATGTTTTACTATTTAATCCACTCTGCTGTCTGATTCTCTTTTATTTGAGAGCTCATGCCATTCACACTCACAGTTAAGTTTACTATTTGTATATTTCACTTTTTCCTATCTCCCCCCATTTACGCTTTTTTCTCTTTTTTCATCTTGTACCTCCTCACCAGTGTTTTGCTTCTGACCACTGCTTCCTCAATCTGCTCTCTCTCCCTTTTCTTTCCACTTTCCCATACTACTTCTGCCCTCCCTTCCATCCATCACCTTTCCCTCTGTCAGGTAAGATCAACTTCTATATACAGTGGAATGTGTAGGTTATTGCACCTCTGGTCAGATACTGATGAGAGTAAAGTTAAAACAATGTCACCCCTCCCTTCTTTTCCTCCTTTGTCATAAGTTTTTTATGCCTCCTCATATAATATAATTTATCTTATTCTGCCTCTCTCTTTCTTCTCCCAGTACAATCCTTTTATTTTACTCCTTAATTTTTTATATCATGATGTAAAAGTCAATTTATACTCACACCCTCTGTCTGTGTACCTTTTCTGCATAGCTTAATAAAGATACCATTCTTTAGAGTTACAAGTATAATCTTCCCATGTAAGGATGTAAACAGTTTAATTTTATTGAATAAAGTTTTTTTTTCTTTCTTGTTTACCTTTTTATGCTTCTGTTGAGTCTTGTATTTGAAGATCAAATTTTATTTTCACCTCTGGTCTTTTCATCAGGTAAGTTTGAAAGTCCCATATTTCACTGAACATCCATCTTTTCCCCTGAAAATTAATGCTCATTTTTTCTGGGTACTTGATTCTTGGTTGTAATCTAAGTTCCTTTGCCTTCTGGAATATCGTATTCCAACGTCTCTGATCCTTTAAGGTAGAAGCTGCTAAGTCCTGTGTAATACTGACTATTGCCCCTTGATATTTGAATTGCTTCTTTCTAGTTGCTTGCAGTATTTTTTTTCCTACACCTGATAATTCTTGAGTTTGGCTACAATATTCCTTGGAGGTTTCATTTTGGGATATATTTCAGGAGGTGATTGGTGGACTCTTTCAATGACTGTTTTACCCTCTGCTTTTAGGATATCAACAGTTTTCCTTGATAATTAATTGAAAGATGATGTCCAGGCTCTTCTTTTTGGTCATGTCTTTCAGGTAGTGCAATATTTCTTAAATCATCTGTCACATATCTCTTTTCCAGATCATTTATATTTCTAATTAGGTATTTTAAATTTTCTTCAATTATTTTTTCATTCTTTTGATTTTGTTTTACTGATTCTTGATATCTCATGGAGTCATTAGCTTCCATTTGGCCACTCTAATTTTTAAGGATTTCTTTTCTTCAGTTGGCCTTTGTACTTCCTTTTCCATTTAACCAATTCTACTTTTTTAGGATTTTTTTCTTCAAAAGTGGATTTTTTCCATTTGGCCAATTTTAGTATTAAGTAGTTGTTTTCTTCAGGCAATCTTTATCCTTTCTTTTTCCAAGCTGTTGACTCTTTTTTTTCATAACTCTCTTGCATCACTCTCATTTCTTTTCCTAATTTTTCTTCCACCTCTCTTCTATGATTTTAAAGCTCCTTTTTGAGCTTTACATGAGTTCTTTCTGGGCCTGAGACCACCTCCCATTTTTCTTTGGGGCTTTGCCCATAGCTGTTTTAACATTTTTGTCCTCTTCTGAGTTTGTGTCTTGATTTTCCCTGTCAACATAAAGGCACACAGGGGACTCTTGTGTCTTCTGCTAGGTTGAGGGGTTGGAATGAGGTGTAGCTGCTGCCACTGCTGGAGGCTACAGGTATCTGGCACCTTATCTAGTGCTGGTCTGGTATATTAGTGCTGGTGTCTGTCATGTACTGAGGTTGATAGGGATATTTCTGTGTTTCCATGAGGATAGACTGAATCACTGGGTGGGTGGGTGTTTGCCTGGTGTTACACAGAAATATGTGGAAGTTTGGCCACTGGAGGTTGTCTTTTTATCCAGGGGCTACACTAAAGAATATGGCAGTTTTCAGAGCTGTAGTCTGCCCATTCCTTTGGCTATGCTGAAGCATGTGGGGACCTGGTGTTGGCTTTTGCCAGATCCACCACAGTGAGGCTCAGGATCTACCCCCATGTTTGCTGGGGCAGGGCTTGCTGTCCTGCTTCCCATCCTGGGCTGTACTCCTTTTTGACATGAGTGAGACAGACCTTTCTTTCCCATCTTCCAAGTTCCTTGGGCTAAAAGATTATTTATTTTTTTTCTGTTTTTTTTTTTTTTTGGCAAGGCAATTGGGGTTAAGTGACTTGCCCAAGGTCACACAGCTAGGACATGTGTCAAGTGTCTGAGACTGGATTTGAACTCAGGTCCTTCTGACTCCAGGGCCAGTGCTCTACTCACTGCACCACCTAGCTGCCCCTAAAAGATTATTTCACTCCTATTTTTGCTGGCTCTGCTGTTCCAGGATAAGTTTTGGGGTGATGTTGCATGGTTATTTGGAGTTGACTGTGGGAGAGTTACATAGCTTACTTTGCCATCTTGGCTCCTGGAAGTACAAAGTATCTCTTTGTCATAGGAATTCAGCAGTGTCAACTGGACCAAACCAGACACTAATCTGTGGATGGTTGGATCCAAGCAGAGCAGTCTAGAGACATGAAGTCAGGTATCAAATAGAAGTTTTATTTCAAAGTGAGGGAAATGACTTGCATCCAAGGAGTCACATTAGGCACTTGTGCTGGCCCCCGCCCCTCATGGGGGACCCACTTTAGTGTGGCAGAACCTTAATTTACATATTTGTGGCTAGAAAAAGTGTGAAACAGTGTAACGTAGCAATAGTAGAGAGGCACAACAGCAACAGTGAGGCAAGGTTGTCTAGTTACAAAAGTCCGTTGATAGCAGGGCTTGACATCTGGACCTGTCGGTGCTTGCCCAAGCTTAGGGACGATCAGTTCCAGAAGGTAAGTGCAAAGGATTGTTGTTATACCAAGCTCAGGGCACAGCTTGCTTTCTGGGTCTTAGCTCTGGAAAACAAGGTATCTCCTAATAGTATCTTGACAGGAGGAATATGCTAACCGACATTTAGAAATATTTGAAAAAAGAAAACTAGCATGCTCTAAGAAAAATCAGAGAGAGCACTACAAAGAAACAAGATCATAATGAAGAGCTCACTGTATTTGTGACTACAATGAGACAAATAGATGTAGCTAAAAATCAGTCTCTGACAAGCCTTTCCATTGAATTTGGTCATGGGAACTGTCAATAAGAATTACAAATGATGTTGGATGTCAGTTCCAAAAAGTATGGATTGCAAGTGTTATTCTGCAATAGTCTGCAAAGAGTAAACATTATGTGATTCCTTCAGCAACAAGGAAATAATATGTGTGCTCAAGGTACAAGTTAGCTTCCTCCTCAGTGGAGAGAGAGAGAGAGAGAGAGAGAGAGAGAATGAACCTCAACACGGTACAGAAATATCTGTGCATTCTGAATTATCAGGGATAATGCAGCTATTTGAAAAAATAGGAAGGGCCAAATGGCATGACTCCTGAACTTCAGGTCCTCAAGCAAGTAGTAATGTTCCAATTTTGAATTGTGCCAAGAAAGTGACTAAAAACTCCATATGCTTCCCTGACATGTCCTCACCATGCCACCTATACTTATCATCATCATCATCATCACCATCATCATCATCGTCAATCTCTCCATATTCCCTTTGCAGAGGCCTCTGAAACCTGGCATTCTACCTTGATCCCCCAGCTCGTATAGATAATCTTTAGCCTTATCTTACAAGGAACTAGGCATCCATGCTACTACTTCTCTATCTCTGAATCACACCCAATGTGTATATACCCCTCTCAATTATCCTTTCCAGTGCACCTTGATATGTTGTCTTTTCCCAGGCACAAACCCCCATGTGTTATAAAAGACAGAAAGGTCCACTTACACGAAAATATTTATCCAATCACTTTTGGTGATAACGAAGAACTCTACACAATGTAAATGTCCATCAATTAAAGAATGACAGGTAAAATAGATAAAATATTACTGTGCTGTAAGAAATGATAAATATGAACAAAGAAGAGCAGCATGTGAAGATATAGAAACAGAAAATATTTCTAAAGTGAAGCAAGCAGAATCAAGAAAATATTATATTCAATAACTATCAAAACAAAACAGAAACAAAATGGAATTGCCCAAATAGAAGAGGGAAGAAAATGTACCTCTCATTTGCAAAAAGGAAGGATTATGTTTGCTGAACATTGTGCCAGAAGAGGAGAACCTGCAGCCTCGAGGCTACACGTGTCCTCTAGGTCCTCAAGTGTAGCTCTTTGACTGAATCCTAATTTCAAGAACAAATCCCCTTAATAAAAGGATTTGTTTTGTAAAACCTGGACTCATTCAAAAGCCTGCACCCAAGGACCTAAAAGACCACAGGTTCCCCACCATTGGAAGACTCAAATTCAGTTATGTTACTTTTGTTGTACTGATTCTGTTACTTCATTTTTATTCTTAGTTACAAGGTATTCTTCTTTTGGTAGAGAGTGAAAAGGGGTATATTTAGAAAGGAAGTTGATGTGAAAATAAAATAATATGTGTGTGTGTGTGTGTGTGTGTGTTTTATACTATCTCCCTCTTCTACCCTTTATATGTCCTATTTCTTTTGAATGCATTTTACCTTTCTTACAGAACCATATTTCAGTTATGGATATTATCTAACCAAATAATAGTGATATCTTCTATGAAATCAAATTAGCATCCATATAATAAGATGTCTAATTAATCATGCTTGCTAGCTATTGTTTGTGAATTTGTATACCTGAAGCTATCCATTTTATTACTTGTCTGTTCCTTGGGATTCAGCTTTATTTGGCCCACAGCATTTGGAGAAAGTCAGCTATTTTTTTCTAACACAATGTTTGCTACAATATACTTTGTCTCTATCCCTAATTCTCCCCCTTTCACTCCCTCTTATTAATACTTCCATCTGTCACGAGGGGAGAGGGAAAAAAATTTAAAAAATTAGGACAGATTCTCATACCTATCTTCTCGATCTAACAATTAGAATCCTGTGCTGTGGTTGAGAGGCTTCCTGTCAATGAAAAACTTATTTTCTTTGGACCTTGGTAGTTACTATGAACTGGATTCAGTCATAGGGAAGTTCAGCCTCTAATGACAGTGTATAAGATCCCTTTAAAATGTGATTTTGCTCATTATACCCCCACCAGCAAGCAGAGACAAATTTTGTAAGTCTTAGGCTTAACTCATGTCAACAGTCTCCCCAAAGCTAGAACAGAAAGAACTCAATGAATAATGAAAATTAGGTCCAATCCAGGTATTTATTTTCTCTGTACAAAAGAAATTCCAAATTCAAAAAGATTTTCACCAGCATTGACAGAAGCACTTAAAGTAGCATTCACTATTTTTATACTCTCCCAGGAAATGGAAACAACAATCATGACATGAAGCAGTTTGTGGGACTAATGAATTAATATTTTATCTTTCTCCTTACTAAGTACTGCTGCCATAAAGGTAGGTGTCTTCTGGCAAACCAGTCCAGGGAATAGATTCTTCCTCTAAGAAGATAAATATTCCCTGCCACTAGTCAGCTCTGTCCAAGGGACTCGGGATTCCCTGACCTCTCACACTCTAAAAGTTCTCTTCAAGGATGAACATATCAATTTTGTGATTACTGTTTAGTCGTCTGTACTCAGGAAAGAAATGAAATAAAAGCAGCTGCCAGGTTCTCAAACTCAAGGTTGCCCATGCTCACATGTGATTTAGATACGCATTTATCCCTCGATGAGACAGAGGACCCTATCCCACCACACTCCCACTACTTCTCCAGCTGTGGATTCAAATAATGCTGATATGATCTACAGACGGGAGAGAAAAGGCAGACTAAGGGAGTGTCACTTCCTTTAAAGATTCATGGAGTTTGTGGTTATATCTGCTCAGGAGTCAGTAAGGAAATTGCTTCATCATCCACAAAGTGAATAAATCCTTCATCTCTAAGCTGAAAAGAACAGAGCAGTTATGGACATTTTTTGTGCCTGTTAAATATGTAGATAGAAAAATAATAGACACTGTTCTCCAGGACCTTAGAACTATATACTGTGCTCAGATAAGCCATATACATAATCTGCTCAATAGGCCCTTTATAATTCATCTTGTTCTGCCTAGTGTTCAATAGGCCCCAAAATTGCTTCATGTTCTGATGGTTGTTTTTTGTGGTTATTATTTTGTATTAGCATAAAAAGTGATGCAAGAAGGTGAAGAAGTACAATGCAAATGGATATAGATGAGAAATGTTCTTTAGTAAGAAAAGTCATTTGAATACTCTATTAAAAAGAAAATTAATTCATATGTAAATCATCTCATCTCTATAAAATCTACTCTGCTTCAAGGCAATCTATACTCTACCTCCATATTTCTACCAAAGTGGCTAAAATCTTATCTTTAACCCCCTAATGAACTTCAGTAGTTCCTCATTAACTAATATCAAATAAAAACCCTCTGATTGTCATTTGAAACTATATAAAATCTGGCATTTTCCTTGCTTTTTTAGTCCTCTTGCTCTTTTCCCTTATTCACAGACTCCACCTTCTAGCCATACTAGCATGCTTGATTCTTATACAAGAGTCCATGTCTCCCTACTATTTGCCTCTGCACAGACTGTTTCCCATGCCTGAAATATTCCCCATTCTTCCTTCCCACTCTCAAAATCCTCATCTTTCATTAAGATTCAAGTCAGGTCAAGTACCACCTTCAAGTCACATAAGGTTCCTTTGTTGCTCTCTACAACCCCATCAGATGCTATATTTCCCTGTAAAGTTGTCTTCCATAAATTCTGTATGACTCTTGTATGTATACAATGTTGTACATGTTGTCTCCATCATTTGTATTTAAGCTTATTTAGGGCTGGGACTGCATATATCTGCACTTCTTGATATTTCTAAAGGTGGGCACAGTGTTCTGCAAAGCAAGAGATTAATAAATGTTTACTAGTTCATTTGTTGATAGACTTAGTAGGCTAAAACTGAATAAATGAAAATAATATTAAATAATATTTGAATATAAATATGAAAAGAGAATTTATGAAATACTTTACAAAAACATTAAGTTAAACACTACAGTTACAAATAGGAAATTGAAGATAGCCCCTGCTGTCAAGGAGATCATATTCTAAGGGGAGAGAGAACGTATATGGGAAATTTTAGTTGTAGGTCATCTTGAAAATTATCAGGGTTCTATGAGTCCACCAGCAAAGCAAATAGTAATGCATATTCTATAATGTTTCCTTTGGTAAAACTTCCTCTATATGTTTGTCTCTCTGTGTGTAAATATGTGTATACACACATGGATGAGTATGCATATTTACACTTCTGTATATATGCATACACACAAGTGTGGACATGCATATATAGGTATGTATGCATGTGCATTATATGTGTGTACATATTTGTGCATATATACTCATGTGTATATCTGTACATATGTATGCATGTGTATGTATTATATATATGTACATGCATATAAAATATAATATATGTGTGTATATATTATATATGATGTGTATGTGTGTGTATAAAATCTCTGAGCTGGCACACAGCAGAAGCTTAATACATGTAATTCACTAATGTGGATCCAGAGCTACTCCATTTTGAGAATTACTTGATTTTGTTCACACATATATGTCTGCACTGTCCCATTAGTGCATAAAGTACAATTGACATGAGACATACTAAGCGCTGGGGTATCCTGCTGTTCACCCAGTTCTGAGAAGCCCCCTAACCCCACATTTATACTTTTACGTCGAAACCCCTAATTCTGCAACTGGGTAGAAGGTTTACTGCACCTTATCAGCCTCAAGCCACAGCAACAAGGACCTTGACCAATCAAGTTTTATCCCATCCCCACCTCTTTCTGGCTCTGTAAAAACACTACTCTCTCAATAAATGGCATTACTCTAAGAGAGTGAGACTCACCTTTTCCAGCAAACTCAACAAACCTTAAGTTGCCAAAATTTCTGGTCGAGTTACTTAGTTGTTCCTGTTGTCTCCTTGCACTGACAAGGATTTAAGTGCCAATTTCTTTCCTGGATTTTCAGTAACTAGAGTTGCTAAAAAGTATTTTTTTAACACCTGCAGAAGCAGTTGTCAGCTTGTCTCTCCTCAAGGGTTATTTTTGGGAATAATGTCTGAAGATCCTTGGTAGGAAGGAGGGCTGGTGATCTGGTGGTCAGTAATATTTCTGAGGCTCTTGGTCTTATCTCCCAATCACTGATAGTTGGTTGATGATCAGTGGTAGTAATGTCAGGGAATGTGGGCCCATTTTCTATACTGATTGCTCCCTTCAGTGATGGTGATGGAGGCCAGAACAACGGGGCTAGTATTAGGGAGGCATTGCTATTCCCATAGTTCTCGAGTCAAGGGTCCTGGACTCTCCTCATAGTTGTCTGATGAGATGTCATGGAAATGGTTTTATTTGTCTGGCACGTACCACCTCTTGTCTCTTTGTCATGCTTCATCTAAGCTGGTTTGCTCTTATCGGAGATGGATGATCCTTTCTTCAAAATAGTTTCCTCTTAAGAAGCTGGGGGAAAGAGCTAGACTGAAATCAGGACCAGCCATCTAGGAGCTGTAATGGTCATCAGGGCCAGGCTTTTTGCTGTTCTTCTCTTAAATGCCTTAAATGATTATGACCTCTGTTTGACTGGGGGCTGGTAAAGTGGGATCTTGTCTTGGAACGTTTCTCAGCACTAAGACACTCAGGAGACTTCGACTTATATATGATGTGATACTGGGGATGGGGAACTTTCACACACCCAGTGTGGGTGAGGTCAGATCCTCAAGGGCTCTGAACTGGACATAATTGAGGGGAGCCTGGTGTTTGACTTTTGGGGTTCACTCATGGAAAGAGTGTTGAGACTCTGGGCAAGCCATAGTAACTGCCCCCTGACTTTGCTAACCCAGACTCATTGGTTCTTCTCTGGTAACCACATATTGTGATTTGAATCAGACAAGTTTTGTCTGTTGATGTCTGTAATTTCTGTTTGTATTTGCCTTGAAGTTAAGGGGGCTGACCTTTTCCTCCTCAACTAAGTGAATGATATTTGTATGTGTGATTAAATGGATTATTAACATCTTACAGTTGCTTTCCTTAGAAAAGCAGATCAAAGAACCTGTGGTGCTGGTTGTTGTTGATCTTATACAGCCACAGTAGCTGATAGCAAGATTGTTGCTACAGGAGCCAATGACATTCCCAGGGTTCTTGGTCTTACCTACTCATTGTTTGCTTGGTGGTGTTGGTGATGGTAAGGAATATTAAATAACAGTAGGAAGTAGTAGTGTGTACACACCAAAATATCTGTTATATTCAGTGTCATGTAGTTAAAATCCATGCATATTATTTATAATACCATAATTATTTTATGTGAAGTCCAAGGGCTTATACTCCTAAAACAGGCCGCACTTTGTGACCCCAATGCTCAAGGGGGCTCTAATGGTTCTACTCTTTTAACTCTAGAATAAAACATCAATTACTCTTTTTGGAATTTAAATTATCTCTCTGTCTCTCTCTGTGTCTCTGTCTCTGTCTCTCTCCATCTCTCTGTCCATCTCTCTCTCTCTCTCTCTCTCTCTCTCTCTCTCACACACACACACACACACACACACACACACACACACTCCATGTCAAATATCAAATATACTGGCCTATGTGATATTCTGCAAACATGACCTTCTATCTAGTGGTTTCACACAGGATATCCGCCAAGCACTGAATGTTTTCCTTTAGTCCCAACTTATGGGATACTTATTTTCCTTTAAGGTTAATCTCAGTTTCTAACTCCTACATGAGACTTTTCTTATTTCCCACAATTAATAGTGCTTCTCTAGTTCAGCAATTGTGGGTAAGATATCTCCGTCCCTCTTCTGTATGTATTTATATATCTTTATAGATTCTTACATAAAGATAAATGTGTATTTATACATATAAGACATTATGCCATGCATACTATCTGCATGTGTACATTGTTATTTGTGCCCATATATACATATTTAACATATATGGGTGTGTACATATATGGATATCAATATATACATTCTTACTTATCGCTATACATATTGTCCTCCTTCCCACCCAATAGAATATAAACTCTATGTGGAAATTACCATTTTGTTTTTATTTTTATATCTTTGGGATCTAGCACTAAGGCTAGCATACTAAATTATTATTGGACTGGATTAAATTGAAATGGTTTATTGTCATTAAATTTTGCATGAAAGGGGCAAGCTAGGTGGTGCAGTGAGTACAGCACCGGCCCTGGAGTCAGGAGGACCTGAGTTCAAATTCGGCCTCAGACACTTGACACACTTAATAGCTGTGCAACCTTGGGCAAGTCATTTGACCCCAATTACCCTGCCTTGCCCCCTCCAAAAAAATTTATTAGGAAAGGTACACCCTAAATGTCTTCACTTGAAATATTTAGTCTGCTATAAAGGCAAACAAAACGTCTTTGGCTATTTTGCAGTTACTCATTTGAAAGGGAAAATGAATATTAAAACATGTGATAGTCTATAAATGAAAGTTTAAGTAACTTTGAGACCTCCATTTATTTTCCCACTGGAATCTTGTTTGGTCATTTTAGCCTGGGTAACTTAAGCATAGAATCCTCAACACAGCAAGGTGTCATTTATGCAATTGTCAAAATCCTGATTCCTTAAAAGATGTAATAGTAGATAACTTTGATAGACTGAGTATTTATATCAAATGATTATAAAACAGGATGTTTGCCAGAGATATTTGCTGCTGCCATAGAGCCAATCCTGCACAATGGCCAAATGGAAACCTGATTTCTTATTGCTGTTGAAGTTTTCTAGTTACTCATGTTTTCATGACATGTTTTCAAATCTCTAAACATAGAAACTCTTCCTAAAGGAAATCCTAACCATTCAACTAAGCAAGCAAAATCAATCAAAACACATTTACTTAGAGATTTCAATGTGCCAGACACTCTAAGTACTAAAAAAAACAAGAGTCCTTGATCTCAGGAGACTCAGATTCTAATGGGGAAAATAGCACATAAGATAACTAGTCAAATACAAGACGTATAGAGTAGATGGGAGAAATTCTCAGAGGGGTAGATATGAAAAAACATGGTAACAGAAATAAGTCTGAAGGGAGACCAGAGAAGTCAAGAAGCAAAGGTGAAGAAGGCATTTTGATTGGTGCTGCATATGGACTGAGCTCAGAATGAAATAGGAAGAGAAGACGACTAGTAATGCTTTTTGGAAATGGCACATTTTCAATGATTCCAAGATTTTCCCCAAAAGACTCATTTTTTTATAAACAGTAGTCTTTCAGAAATGTTGTTTGCATGTGTCATGAAATAACAAAGATTTTGAATAAATTAAATGGGGGGGGATATTCAAAAGAAAGCTGGAAGGGTCATTGTGGGTGTGAGAGGACTGCCACACATTACAAAGGAGAATTAAACAGGAAAAGCAATGTAGAAGATATTACCATAAAATATCTGAGCAAAAAAATGATGGGCTGGACACATAGCAAGAGGGGGGCAGTATAACATAGGCAGTAATTTAGTTACCTATAACTTTAATCTCTAAGAAATGACGATCAGTCAATCATTCAAAAAGTATTTCTTAAGTATTTTTTTGTGTGCCAGGCATGCAAAAGACAATAGTTAAACTTTGTCTTTAAGGAGGAGAGAGATGCTATGAACTAAAAGAAAGGAGGCCATTTCAGAATGACTATTAGTGAGAGGACAGTGGAGTGTGGGAGTGTGGGAGGAGCAATAGTGGTGAATCAAACTAGAAAGGGGAGGAAGCCAAGTTAGGAAAAGCTTTAAAAGATAAATATGGAGTTTATATTTTGTCCTAGAGGCAATAGAAAGCAATGGAATGTATTGAGTAGGAAAATGATATGGTCAGATCGGTTTGTAAGGAAAGTTACTGTTGTAATAGTGTGTAAGATAGACTGGAGTTTTGAGAGATGAATCTTGGAGGCAAATTAGAAGACTCACAGTATTCTAGGGGAGAAGTGAGGAGGGTTTGAATTTAAATGTAGAAGAATGAAATTCAGGATCTAACCCAGGAAATGTTTGTCTCCAAGATTCTTTGTTCTACCTCTGCAGCATGTCTTCCAGAATGCTTCCAATTTTCTCTCCTTCCAGTTTTCCCTTCAGGTCATGATTCAGTTATTTTTTCCTGCCCAATATACTGGTTTCTTTGGATCCTGAAGTCACCTTCATAACTCTGTTTTTTTAAATGTCTCTTTGCTTAATATCTACCATACCAAAGGCGATCACATAGCAGTACAAATTAGAATTATCCATGTAAGAGAGGTAGGCAAGGAAAGTAGATTTGATTTGAAATTTAATGAGACCATTTTCATTCATTTATCTCTACTGGCCCTACTAAGGGCATAGAAGGGACACTTGACAGAGTCTAGTCCCATGAAAAAAAGGAAGGGAATAAGCAAGCATTTGTCAAACACCTATTGAGTGCCAGGCACTGTGTTAAACTCTACATATTTTATCTCATTTGATCCTCAAAACAACCCTGGGAAGTAAGGTGCTATTATTATCATTGTTTTACAAATGAAGAAACTGAGGCAAGTCACTCGCTCAGGATCACACAACTAATAGAGGCTGAGGCTGTATTTGAACTTAAGCCTTTCCTGATTCCAAGTCTAGATTTTTCTCTCCACCATAATGTCAGCTATCTATTGTGAACTCAAGGGATGTTTTGAAGGGATTTTTAAATTCAGGAACCAATCTGAATGGTTTTCTTCCTTGCAACTCTGAGATTCTCTGATTCTGTGAAATTAAGAAGCTATTTAGCTCAACTTATTTTTCCCAGTATGGATTGACCCTGATCACACTACAATCAAATAAGATATTATTATGTATTTTCACAAACTACTTACTAAACTTGGCTTAAATGAGTAGTAGCAACATCTATAGAGGTCAACTAAGGTCCTTAGTTAGAGTTTCATTGACCACAACACACTTCCGCATATAGTCTTTTAAAAAAATGTTCAGTTTACAAGTTCCAAATCCAGCATCTGCCTGAAGGTTGCAAAGCAATCACCTTCCTGCAAAATACTTAGCCATTAGCATCTGGTGCATGTTTTGACCTGATTCTAATGGGTACCTCCTGCTAACCACAGCAGCAATTTTCCAACTCACTTTGAGGGCCAAGCCATGTGTTTCTGGTAAAAGGATTTCATGTTGGCAACTACCTTGCAGTTTGCATTTGTTAATTATTTGCAAGAATGACTTATGAATAAGCAATTATCATATCATCTGCAGAACCCCAAATGATTATGAAAGTTGTCAAAACCAGACCATCCCTATGTCTTAGTGCCTGCACAAATTAGCAAAATTAGAGGAGAAATATGTAGTCTATTAGAAACGAATAGAAGTTTGCCAGATGCCACAGGACTCATTTACCTCCAGGGATCAAGTTATCACCATAAGCCAAGAAAGAAATATGTTATGATTTAGGAAAATGTAGGTATAGCACAGGATTTCAAACTAGAATATCTAGGTTCAAAAGCTGCTTCTTCTATTTGTTAACTAACTCTGCAAACTAAAGCAATACATTTAATCACACTAGATTCCAGACTTCATTTTTCTTTTCGGTAAAGTAGTACGGTTACTTCTAAAATCCCTTTCAGGTTCAATTCTCTCGTCCAATAGAATCAGCGAAATTATCCTTATGAAATACATCATTGCTGTGGTGTTTTCTCACTTGCTCAAATCACTAGATAAATTCAGGTCTTCATTTCCACAACTATCTGTAATGCAGAAACTAAGATTCAATCATCATAAGAGGCATCTTTTGTAAAACATAGCTTTTCCTTTCTTACACTGTTCTTTATGAGTGACTTAGGATTGAATGGAAACGTTCCTTTCATTCTCTAAAAACACACAGGATTACTGTTAAAAATAGGTTTTATTATTTGTAAAGTCACAATAGGTTTATTCACGATACCACGTTCATTTTGAGGATTCTAATTATCCATTAGGTTTTTTTTTCATTTTTGGAGGGGGCGGGATAAGGAAAATCCTTTGTAAAAGTCAAAGCAATATGTAGCACTTCCATTGAATCTAAAACCCCAGGTTCTTTTCCAAATCACTACTGTCTGACTGTGCTGTCCCATGTTTGTGAAGTTGAAATTGTGAACAAAGTAGATGTGTGTTATTATACCCATTTTAGAGATGTGTAACTTTATATTGACTATCTTGTCTATGATTAGAGTGCTACTAAGTATGAAAGACATGATTTGAACCTGGGTGCTTTAAAAATTCTAGTACATCAACCTTTCCATTAGTCCATGACTTTACTCATTTGGCATAAATTAAGTGGTTTGGATGCTAACTTATGGCTGGGAACAACCATCATCTACAGTGTTTGGGTCATGTTAAAACTGTATCATATATATATATATATATATATATATATATATATATATATATATATATATATATATATATATATATATATATATCCATTTCATTTTTTAAGAGAGATAAAATGAGAGACCACAGCATCATGTTTGATACTTTAAACACATGGAGGGGATAACAGAGGGCAATTTAAGAAATGCATGTTGTAGCCAGATCATGGAGGTCCTTCATTTAAACAGTTTGGAGTTATGTTTAGAATAGTGAGATATTAAATAATAGCTGATAATCAAAGTCTGACATTCATTTGAGGGAAATTTAACTGATCCACCCAGTGCATGAAAATTTCTTCTTAGAACTTTTTGATGTTACCATTTATACACAGCCAATTCCAGACCTTGTCGAGGCAAATTACGTACATTTTATGAAATCTTGCATTCAGCTCATGTTAATATTAGTACTTATTACACTTAATTCACTTCCTGACTTAATCTATTCCTTGTACTACTTCATTTAATTAGATGTGGTTATGATTTATGTAGAATGAGATGGGAAGAATACTTATAATCTAAAGCAATGTAGAGAATAAATATAATAACATAAATCAGTTATTTCTTTTCTGGTTTTGCATGAAGCTATGAGAATACCCTGCTCCCCCAAGTTATTGACTGACCCACAAAACATGCAACCTGATAACTATCATAAACTGTCCATTTCAGATATATCCGCATTCTACTCCCATCTGGGTTTCTTAAGCTTAATTTTTGTACTCTGCCAACTCTGCCACACATACCTCTCACCTGAATGAATCTCACTAATGTCTTCCTTTGAAGAGCTGAGATAACTCTTCTTATCACTATTCTTTGTCTCATATTATACATGAGAAATTGCAAACACAATTTCTTTACTCTAATCACATGCTCACTTTCCAGATTACACTTTCTAGGTTCCTTTCTGAAAGGGTCTTTCAGATGGCCACCATGTTACTTTATTTTGACTAGGCCTATAATTCCATATTACTTAATCCTTTTTTAGCTTTCTTCTTGAACATTAATGGTATTACGGAAACCTAAAGTCACTTAAAGCATTACATACAAGTAAGGCATTTTTTTTAAATTAACAGTTCAAGAAATAACATCAATATGGCATAATAGCTAGAGTATTGGACTTAGAGTCAGGAATATCTGGATTAAAATCCCACCTCAGTTAGGCTACTAGCCATGTAGTCAAGATAATCCAAGTCATAGCCGCTCTGGGCCTCAGTATCCTCATTTATAAAATGCGAAGGCAGGATGCAATGACTACTAATGTATCTTTTAGCTCAAAATTTATAATCTTACCGTTTCTTACTTTATCATTATATTTTCTGCCACTGGAATATAACTAAACTATAAAATAAGGAGTTTGGTGTAGATGACTTTCAAGCCCCTTCCAGATCAATATCTATCATCCATGAGCCTAAATCTTTTTTTTTTAAATTGGGATAGTTGTTTTCCTGGTTCTTCCAGCTTTGAATCCTGGCCCTCCATTGGTAGCAGAAGGATAGATGCATATACAGAGTTAAATAAGATGCATGTACAAATTAATACAAAGTAATTCCAATAGCAAGTGGGTCTAGACTTCTGGGATTGGTAAAAGCATAACTATATGAAGCCAAAAAAATATAGAAGTTGGCATGTGGATCGAATGAAGAGAATACATTCCAGATATTGAGGATCAGTCATGCAATAGCATAGTGCCAGTAGAGGAAATATTGTGCCCAGGGAAGAGCTAGAAGGTCAGTGTTACTGGAACAGATTCTCTGAAGGAAAGTAATATCAGAAATCACTAGAACAGTAAGTGGAAGCAAGACAGTGGGGGGCCCTAAATGTCAGGATAAGAATGTTTTATTTTATCCCAAGAGTTTTTTGAGAGTGCATCTTGGTGGAAAAGGTGTCATACACAGGTCAGCTCTCTGTTTGAAGATATCAGTTTGGTAAAACTTTATAAAAAGTAAAAATAAGAAGATGAAAATTAAGTTTTAAAATTTAATCAATATAGCACAAAATGTTAAACTTAAAATTAAAGCATTTCAAGCTTCAGCATGAGGATTATAATTATATAAAAAAATACCATTCACATATTTTTGAGCTACTGGGGCTGTTTTTTATATTATTTTTGAAGAACAAAAAACCTTTACAAGGAAGAATTAGCATAAAAATATGTAATTAAAAAGACATTTTTTTGCAAAAAGCTATAATAGCATCTTTAATATGCTTATAGTAAGAAAGAAAAAAAAGTTTAATTTTTTTCAAGTTCCCTTAGCATGCACAAATAATTACTATTTTAGTTAAGTGCCTTTAATACTTTTGCCCAAAGGTAGAATGGATTTGAGATGAAGAATGCTTCTAATATGGAATTATTTTTTTTAATTTCCTGATATGGTACAGCAGACAGTTGCATAGCACGCATTCCTTGTCTTTAGAGGAGATAGTTGTATACTTCATTTTCCATTGTTAGATAATAAAAAGTTATTGTATTCTTAGATGGATCATAGTTTCAAAGTCTGTTCTTTAAATAACTCTTCCTGGTTCAGAAATTGTTCTTCACAGAGGGGAAACTTTTCTCTAGTTCATGGTGAGCAACCAAATCCTAATCTCTCTCAGGTAAGCCCTAACTAGGCAATATTCTTTTGTCCAATAATCACACACAGTTCAAGTGTTCAGAGTTTCCAAGGTATTGACTACAAAGTTCTGCATTTTGGCCACTTGCAAATGAACAAATAAAACACAGAACTTCCAAAGTAAGTTAATTGTCTCTGCAACTACTTTATTACTGTTTTTCATATATAGCACTACATTTTGTTTTTGCCTTTACCCCTTTCATTTGCCAAATTTGTGAAAGTCTGAAAAGGTCACACATTTACATGGAAATGACAATATATTGGTGAAATGAAATAAGGACCAGGAAAGGTTTATTTATGTAAGGACTTGAACATTAGATCAAGAGGACTTTAATGTGAAAAGGAGTGTGGTAGGGATAAAACTACTCAGATATATCTTTTAGTTGGTATGAAGAATAGCCGTTACAATATAAGAAGGTCATTAGTCATTCAAGGTTCAAGAAAAATTCAAGGATAAAATATTTGACTTCAGAAGGTTATACAAAAATGAGAAATACATTTGGTCAACAAAATGAAGCAGCCCTATTTTAGGAAGAATTTTTTTCAAATACTTCGCTTCAGTAGACTCTCAGAGTAAGAAGAATTCCTAGAATTAGGCTTCAAAAGTCTGCTATTGAACTATCAGACTACTATTGGCTATACTCATGTAAGAAAATAAAAAAATGAAATTATTTGCAGATCATTGAAAGGAGAACATAAGTAATCTTGCTATGATAGTAAACTACATGTGACCTAGACAAAAGGAAGACTTAGACAAGGAGTTTAAATCACTAATATCCTACACTCTTTAAATTCTGTCTTGATGGAATTTAATAAAGTTAAGTGAGATGCACAATTCTGAGCCTTTATCAGTTTATTAGCAGGGTCCTGTGTCAAATGACTGATTCATTTAGGCCAAAAGACTCCAAGTTCCCTTTTATAGCTTAGAACAAAGAGCAGAACAAGGTAGGCAAAGAAAATAATGCAGTTGGTTCCAGGGTTGGCAGCATTATGTGGGGAGAAAAACATGATTGGTTACATAGAGCAGGGTCAGTAATCAAATGGGGCTAGCAAACCTCTTCTCTGTCTTAGATGAAGGCTTGGTTGATTTATGGGCAATGGATAATGAACCAGAGATAGTAGACTCCCTGGGTCCTAAGAAGAAGCTTTAACTGGGCAAGGATAGACAGTATATCTTGTGGAAATGTATCAGGTTAACTTGTAGACCTTCAAAGATAGCAAACAGATGTCACTGAGATTTTCAGGAGATGAAGTTATTAGGGATAAGAAGTTTTAATTAACTCAGAGGGGTAACTGAACTCCTGTGACTAAGAAATGTTTGTTATTTGAGTCTAGCTTCAAGGTTAGAAACAATGGACTTGACTACCTGGTGTCCACTGCATCTCCCATGGAAAAGAGGTCCTTGAGGCAAGAATGGAACAGCAATTAGTAGGAGAACTAGATTTCTAAACCTAATTCATTACAGGCCAAGTTAAATTCTGAACTACATTCAGAGACAAAAAATAACAGGCAATTGCAGGACAAAATCAATTAATTGCAAATAGGATTAATACAAAATGATACAGAATCAATTTAATTTTCTCAATTCCTAAGAGACATTTGACGTGATGTAAAGATACCTGGGTTGAAACCCATATCTATTACTTATTAGCTATGTGAAGGACATTTAATGTCTCTGAGATTCATTTCTTCAACTTTAAAATGTTGAAAATAATGCTTGCAATATCTACCTTACATACTGGTTGTGAGGAAATTCATTGTAGACTTTAAAACTGTGGAATTGTGAATTATTACCCATTTTGCTTTTCTGTGATCCTCTCTTAAAATGCAAATATTACTCTTTAGAATGTTGATATAAGAAGTTATTAACATGGAAATACAAATTAGTTTTTGAAGATGACTTCCATCAGGGAAAGGAACCCTAGCAGATAGTATTTGCATAATGAAAATAAAAGAAATGAGTGGATTGAGAAGTACAACTGAGAAAGCAAGGCATTGAACTGGTGTGAGAAGGATGTGGGAGGAGAACGGGGCACCAAAGGGGAAGACTAATAACCATCTTTGAATTTCTGATTCTGGTCCTACTCATTAGGATCACTAAAGCTTTCAGACCCAATTGACCTATGGGACACTAGGCCAATTATTTAGCCTCCCTTGGCCTCAATCTCCTTGTCAACAATGGGGTTGGACTGGATGGATTCTGAACTTCCTTTCAGCTATAGATTTATGATTCTAGAATTTGTATTTCCCCCTCTAAGAGAAATGGAGTGGAGTTACAAAGCACATTCAAATCCCCGAAGACCCTACCCTCTAACTATGATATGACTTATCACTGTGATATTTGCTTTCTAGCTTATATTGCTAGAAGAATATTCTTGAGTCAGTGATCAACCTGGCTGACAGGACCCAGGAGCAAGTCAGGAAACAATGGAGGTGACTAAGTGCCCTGATGTCAATTATATATCATCATTGCGGTGACAGGTAAGGAAATCTGGGGAGAATCTATTTTTTGCCATGGCTGGGTTTGAGCTAGGACTTTAAAAGTAAAGACTTCTTTAGGTTGTTATTTTGCCTTTAGGCAGATGTTCTTCATAAATGCCTTGTTTATGACATTGTGATTTGGGGAAAAAGTCAGGAAAATAACCCTTTTTACTCAAAAAAGAGCAGTTTTTAAAGAAAAACAAATGAGCTTTTCTCATACTACTTGCCCCCAGAGTAGCTTCTCCTCTTATCCTGTTGGTGCTATTTCAAAAATAAACAGTTTACTAAAGTATTCATTCGCATGGTCCCATAAACATCCCTGTCCTTCAAGTCCTTCAGAATGACCAGAATATGCCAAGCTGAACTGGTTGAGCAAACCATCAGCCAAGAACTGACATCTTGCAATATGAAGTTGGGCAGGTGCACAACAGCTGACCATAGTTACCTTGAGAATGCCTCTACATATTGGATTGTTTTCAAGACATTTTAGACAAAGAATGGTTCTTCTTAAATATTTGGCAGATTGTAGTCACCTACAAAAGAGAAAACAAAATTAAGATAGGGGACTAACTGTATTAGGAGGGCAGAGTTTATAATCTCAAAGAGGATCATAAACATGTCTGAAACGTTCGGAACCGCCGGATATAAGAAACTCTCAAAGTAGAAGGCAAAAGAATCAAAACATATATTTAGGCTCCACAGTAACCAACCCATGAACCAGCAACCCCATTTTGATATATTGATCAAAGGCTTCCAGGCCCAATAAGTACGCCTTGAAAGAGTAACCAGGAGGCTACAGAGAAGCATGATTGCGTAAAGCAAAATCATGCTTCCCCCTCTATGGTAATAAGATTACCCACTGGCCTGAAGTCTTTGTTCAGCTTCCTCCCGTAGGTCAGCTCTGCTACTGGCAGCTCCTGCTTCAGCTGTGGCTGTGGCTGTGGCTGTGACTGCAACTGTAGCTGTAACTGTAACTGTAACTGTAGCTGTAACTGTAGCTGTAACTGTAGCTGTAACTGTAGCTGTAACTGTAACTGTAACTGTAGCTGTAGCAGCCTCTGGCTCCAACGGGAGCTGCTTTTAACCATCCAGCTTCTGCGGGGGTGTAAGGTACGCCAGGGAAAGCACAGGTTCTTTCAATCTGCTTAAGCAAGGTGAAGGGGTTGACCAGAAAAGCACAGGTTCTTTCCATCAGCTTAAGCAAGGGAAGCAAGGTGAAGGGGCCGACAAGCTTACTCCAGTCCAAGATACAAACAGCATTCAGTTCAGGGGAAAAAGCCAAACTAGTCAAGGGCACTTGTTGACTAAGTGCTAAGGAGCCCATTTTGGTTGCCAATACACTCCACCCCTTGTTATAGGATACATAATCTAATCAGCCATGTATCCTAGAACATACATTGTGATCCAATTACAAAGGAAACTAAAACATATCATTCATTATAAAGCAAAACATATCATTTGGTGACATTCCTAAATGTTGGTTTACGATTCAAATGTGATCCACCCCTAGATCCCAGCAAGATAATCTCTTCAATCAATCATCCCCAAAATAATTATTAATAATTCAAATGTCCACCCCTAAATCCTTGTATCCATTACATAGGATCAATAATATCATAACAATAAAACAACACAGCAAGGATAACACAAAATAAGTAAACAGAACACTATCATCATTTCCACCCCCCTTGAACGATTGGGGCTCAAAATCTTGGGGTGAGGGGTGAAGGTCTCATTTTCCATAGCTTCTTCATGCTGAAATTGGATGTAGAGATGGCCCTGCCCCCAAAAAGTCCCATTCCAGAGGTCATTTCTTTAACGAGCTGGCAGGAATTCCAAGAATGCTACATGCTTAGGCAGTCACCGGAAAGTGCAGGGTGCTTAAGCCTGAAGGAAACAAAACTAGCAACAAGGTTAGCCAAAACAAAGGACAAAAAGAATAGACAAGTATGGACTATAATTCTTCAAATAAAATCATCTCAAGTTTGGTTGAGATTTCAGTTATGCAAAGATCCAACATCAGAGCCAAACTCAGATGGGAAATGTTTCTTTTCAAAAGGAACATAATGAGGAAGCCAAGAGGATCCCACCCTAGATAGAGACTAAGATTGTCCTCCCAGCCTTTCCCCAAATGTACAAGTTTTCATCCGTTAATCACACAAGGTCACCTTCACTCTGAGTGGCTTGTGGGCTTGCAGGAGCAGTTCTTATTTCCCTATCTCTCCTGTTATCAAGGCCTTTATCTCTGTACATTCTATATAATTCATTGGTTGGAATTCCATCTATCATTTCAAAACCTACCCCTGCTCTCAATAAAGCAGTAAACATTTCTTTCCTTGTTACTCTCCTTTGGCGCCAAGTTTGCTGGTTATTCACCCTTCTCTCTCGAGGAGATCTATCCCTTCCCCAGTCACCTAAGTCATGTAACTGTAAAATCTTATTTATCACTGTTGTAAGACGGCTCCCTACTTCTCCAAGTAATAAATTCAAAATTAGTTGTTTATAAGCAGGGGGAGCTGTCCTAATTATTAAATTCCTATGAGGCAGTCCCATTGGATCATTGTAATATTTGTCTGCAGTTCCTATCATAATGGCAGTCTTCATTACCTCCTCCTTTAGTCTCATGATACAATCTCTAAGTGAATACCAGGGTCTGTGCTCAGCGGGCCACATAGAATCAGTAGCATATCTCTTATTGCATCCCACAGCGGCTAATGCCAACAGAGTAGTCCTGCTATCACCATCTCCTTGCTGATGATGTTCCCTAAAAGCTTGTTGAACTAGAGGATCATGGCTGATACCTATGAATCTCATGCAGTCTGTCCTATCTACTGATATTCCACTGGCCCCTTGATCACTGAGTCTTACCATCCAAGATATCAATGGTTCTCCTATTCTTTGGCTGAATCTACTCAAAATATCTGTGACCTCTTGCGGTGAGAAATCTTCCTGAATTTCCCTTGTAACTGAATCTTCACCTCGGGTTTCTGTCTTCCTCCTTTGTATGGGTCGAGCCCTTGTCTGATCATTTAACCATCTCCTATTCTCTGTGTGAGGCACATCCTGAACCCCAGTAGTGTTTTGTGCCTCAGCCCCTAACATTGTCTCATTCTCCCCCCACTCACTTCCTCTGCCACCATGGCTAGGACGAAGCAGGCAGTCAGGCTCTTTCTGGGCTGGGTTGAAATGCACTCTGGGCTTTTTTGGTCTCCTGTTGCTCTTAGCCACATTAATAGAAAAGTTCTCATTTGAGTCAGTTTGGTCTCCTGCTATCTGAGATTCCCCTTCTTCCTGTGGGGTAGGAGTGCCCCCATGTCTTTCACTTAATCTCAATCTTTCGTATACTAGCTGGTAGGCTGATAACACTATCCAGCTTTGCCTAGATAGTGATGCCCCTGACTGAATCCCAACTTCTCGTAAACACTTTTCCAAATCCCTAGGATCTCCTCTCCGTAGCCTTGGTTCCCAGTTTTCACAGGGTCCAGCTTTTTTAGCCAATTCTTTTGCTAGGGAGGAATAAAATGGATCCTCCCATCCTGGGATATTCATCTCTTCCTCTGGAATTGTTCTGCTTCTAAATAGAGATCTTATACCTAGCGATCCCATCCTCGTCGCCAAATGTATTAGGAGGGCAGAGTTTATAATCTCAAAGAGGATCATAAACATGTCTGAAACGTTCGGAACCGCCGGATATAAGAAACTCTCAAAGTAGAAGGCAAAAGAATCAAAACATATATTTAGGCTCCACAGTAACCAACCCATGAACCAGCAACCCCATTTTGATATATTGATCAAAGGCTTCCAGGCCCAATAAGTACGCCTTGAAAGAGTAACCAGGAGGCTACAGAGAAGCATGATTGCGTAAAGCAAAATCATGCTTCCCCCTCTATGGTAATAAGATTACCCACTGGCCTGAAGTCTTTGTTCAGCTTCCTCCCGTAGGTCAGCTCTGCTACTGGCAGCTCCTGCTTCAGCTGTGGCTGTGGCTGTGGCTGTGACTGCAACTGTAGCTGTAACTGTAACTGTAACTGTAGCTGTAACTGTAGCTGTAACTGTAGCTGTAACTGTAACTGTAACTGTAGCTGTAGCAGCCTCTGGCTCCAACGGGAGCTGCTTTTAACCATCCAGCTTCTGTGGGGGTGTAAGGTACGCCAGGGAAAGCACAGGTTCTTTCAATCTGCTTAAGCAAGGTGAAGGGGTTGACCAGAAAAGCACAGGTTCTTTCCATCAGCTTAAGCAAGGGAAGCAAGGTGAAGGGGCCGACAAGCTTACTCCAGTCCAAGATACAAACAGCATTCAGTTCAGGGGAAAAAGCCAAACTAGTCAAGGGCACTTGTTGACTAAGTGCTAAGGAGCCCATTTTTGGTTGCCAATACACTAACTTGTTAAATCTTACAAGTTCAGACCTCAGTAGTAGAGTTGTTATAACTAAGTTCTGGGTTGAATATTCCTTTCATATAATTGAAGGAGAAAAGGAGGTTTGCTAAGCAAAAAGACAGCTCATCAAAAAGTGCAAACTGTAAGGGATAGGTCAATGGTAACCTACTTGTGAGAACAAACTGCTTTCAAACACTTTAGGCTCATTCATTTACATATAAACAATTTATATGCTAATTACAAATTATTCTAATCTTTTCATTAAAGTAAGCCCCCTAAGGAATTCACCTATATATGTCACTCTCCTCTTCTTATGCTGACAGTGAACCAAGAATCCGTGATTTTAAAATGGGTTTGCTCCGGGAAATTAGCTCAATCCTTTTCAATTTCTATCCCTACCCTCCAACTATGCCCCTTGTCATAACTTTCCAGTTTTTGCTTTGCTTTCCTTCAACATCCAACATTCTTGACTGCAAATTGGAAAGTAGGATGGAACATAGGAGGATCAGGTGTAAGTTGTTAGCATGTGGCTGATCATAGCACCAGGAATCTGTGGGTTCAAGACCTGTTTCTAACACTTGACTAACTGTGAGGCCTTGGACAGTCACTTAAATTCTCAGCTGCTTTAATATTGAGATTTAGATAAGATGCAGGTGAACAAAATTGCAGGGAATCCTACTGTAAGCATAGACATTAAATAAAACTAAACCAAACACTGTTTTCCTATTTCAGAGAGAGGAAAGAGAGAGAGAGAGGGAGAGAGAGGGAGAGAGAGAGAGAGAGAGAGAGAGAGAGAGAGAGAGAGAGAGACAGAGAGAGAGAGAGAGACAGAGAGAGAGAGACAGAGAGAGACAGAGAGACAGACAGAGAGAGAGAGAGAGAGAGAGAGAGAGAGACAGAGACAGAGACAGAGAGAGAGAGAGAGTTCACAATTGAAGGGTCTAGCCCAGGTTTACTATTATCATTGTCAGGAATTAAGGCCTTTTCTACAGGTTCCAAATACTGTGCTTTTTCCACCACACCTTGCTAGATTTTTTTTTTCAAAAACAGACATGTGGTACTTGGGAAGAGTTTTATTTATGATAGGAAAATAATGGCTCCAGAAACAATTATATAATAAAAACAGACCCCTAAGACCAAGATTTCAGAGAGGTTAAATGATTGGCCAAAGTGACAGAGGGTGATAGCCATGTGAACCAGGATATGAATCTAAGTCTTTTTTCTTGAAGATACAGTGCTCATCCCTCTCTCTCAAGCTGGAAAATTAGCAAAGGCAATCATAGATTTGGAGATCTTGAGTTGGAATGAACCAAACCCCTTATTTTAAAGATGAGGAAGCTGAATGCCAAGGAAGCTAAATAAATTGCATGAGGTCATACTGGTATTAAAACATCAGAAATTAGAATTGAACCCAGGTCCTCTGACTCTAGAACCAGTAGTCTTTCCATAATGCCACATATTCAAAATTATCATAATTCAGTGCTGTTGATGAAAGAAATAATGTTGCTTTTGTCACAGATGTAAGATAAAAATATGAAATATTTCAGGATTAGACATATTTAGTTGCAAAATTTTGGGCTGTTTCAAAAGAAAATTATAGCTTTGCCCCAAAATGGACACTCTCTCAAGATCTGGGTAGGTGAATGATCTGGTAGCTTAACTAGAATATTAATTACTGTCTCTATGTCATAGCAAAGTTTTGACGCTTGGTCATCTGACTAGTACTTCGGAAACTTTTGTTGTGTTTATTTGTTATTTTCTAATTAACTGCTGGGTAGATAGTTTTATAGTCTTTATAATTCTCATCAAAAGGCATTCATCTATGTGCTTCTTGCATTTTGATTAAAAATCTATTGCTAGAGGCTGAACTTGTTTTTAACTGGAAAAATATTTAGAAACTGGTCTCCTTTATTGTTAATGCACATTTGATTAAAAAAAATGAAGATTAAATGTTGAGTAAAATCCTATTAACTTTTATCCAAAATGCATTTATGTAACAAGCATCAGGATTACTGCTGTGATTATTGAAAAGGTAATTATTGAAAAGCTATATTCACAAATTGAATCCATTATATTTTGCTTTATTAAAATTCAGAAATTTACATTTCTCAAATTTCCAAATCACTGACATAAACAGCTCCTTGGAATCAAAACAAAATAGGGCTATATATATTCTTGAATGTGAATGCGCTAAATTTTAGGTCCAAACTAGCTTATATTTTATATATTTTGAAAGGATATTACTGTCCCTGTAATTATTAATCCTATTGTGCATGGATTTATTTGAAATGTACTCAGACATTTTTAGTAGAATTTCAGAAAATATTAGCTGTGACCTTCCTCATTCCTTTCTCTGAAAAGCGGAACTGTTTCATCTGATGATTTTAAGCCATTGATCCTCTTTCAAAAATCCCTAAAGAAACACATGGCAAAATTACATAGTACAAGCTTTACACTTCATCACCTCATCAGAAAAATGAAACAGAGCATTAGGACTTCAGCCAATGGTTGCCATGCACTTTTCGTATGCTGACTCAACTTTTGCATTAAGTATGGGAGCATATGATGGGTACTAATATATCTTCAGAACATCCAAAATTGCTGGAGAAAATATAGTAAATTATGCTTGTCAAATTTAGAACAGGTGCTCAGATCTTTTCAAAAGGGAAAATGAATATGAGTTATGAAGGAATAGCTACTAATCAGACTCAGATTCAACTTTTTACATATGTGGTACATCTAAACGTTTCTTTAAAAATTAACTTTAAAGGATACCCAAAGGTTTCATATCTATGGAGCTTTAATTAGCAGATACTAATCGTATTTCATTCAAGGAGAAGTGTGCAATTTATTCCTATTTTTGTATGTGCTCTATATGCCAAGTATTTTCCCTCAACTTGAAGTATTTTTTTCCGATCAAGAAATTCAGTAGGAGTCAATTGGAACCCTTTCAGGAACAGTAGCCCATTGCCAGTGACATGGTATAGCAAAAAAGGTGGGAGATTTTCTCTCATTCTCATTCAGGTCTCTGTGTATTTGCTTAAGAGCAGTTATCCTGAGGCCTAGCTATGAATGATACCAACTATCTGCTAAGACCTGAGTGGGGAACAAGTCAGAAATAGCTAGACTGGCTTAAAAGTAGATCTGCAAAGAAGATCATTGCAGAAAAAGAAGTGTATTAAACAAACTACCATGGCAATAGGCAGATAGTCATGGAAATTTGAAATTAGTGTTTTTGGAACAGCCACAGAGAATTGAAGTGATAACTGAGGTTCTAGAAGATTCTTCTACTGACCTAAACAGTTTGTTTTCTTTATTCTTCTGCAAGAGACACTCACCAATGCCATCTGTGTTCAATGTGAATTAATCATGTTGTGCAAAGCTGAACAGCCTTTAAGAATGCTTCTCTTTCTGGAGAATAAAATGTTCTTAGTTTTTATATTGAGTGGGGAGGAAATCAAGAAAGAGTCTATATATATATATATATATATATATATATATATATATATATATATACTATTAGAATTAATTATTCTTTGAATATTTGATATAAATCATTTACAAATCAATCTGACTTATTATTTTGAAAGTTTCTTTTATAGTTTCACTTGTAACTGGTTTATTTAATTTTTAATTTTTATCTGAATCAGGTTATTTTAAATTGTGTAAAGATTCATACACTTTGTTTAAGTTATGTTGTGTGGACATGATTGTAAAAATAATTTCCATTCATTCTGTGTATTTTCTTTTCATTTGTTGTGAGTTATCCTTTTATTGTTGACTATTAGCATATTTGTTTTGCTGACTTTCTTGATCAGATTGGATGTTTATCTGGTTTTATTTGTTCCTCTCTGCCCAATATATTTTTTTTGCTTTTCACTGTTATTAGCTATTCTTTCTTTTCTTTTAATTGCATGTTAAGTTAAAGATTTTGTTCTCTCCCTCTTTCTTGCTGTCTCTCTCTCTCTCTCTCTCTCTCTCTCTCTCTCTTTCTCTCTCTCTCTCATATTGATGAAAGTGTTTAGATGTTAAAAAAAATTTGTCTCATTAGTGCTTTTGTCACTACCCCAAAATTTTGGTGCTTTGCCATTGCTGTCATCTCTATTGATCAAATTTTCTTTTGTTTCTATGTTATCTTTTTTCAGTTTATCCTTTACATTTGAGAAGTAACTTCCTAACAAAGCTGTCAATTTACATAAAATGGTAATATAACTCTCTTATCCTCTATGTACATTTCTGCCTATGCGATAAAGTTTTATGAAGTGATTAGGTGTGTCCTTTATAGTAATCTCATTTAAGATCACATCTCACATGATTATGTCACCTATCCTATGAATATTTTCATCTAGGTGGAAGGAAGACCATAAACAGAAGTTACATTTCTGGCATAGGAAAGTATTTGTGGGCCAAATTAAACCCCTTAAATGACATGAAGTACTCTTTGAAGTTATTCTGATATTTATGTTCCCTAGTTCCAATTTCTTCCAAGTATTTTTGCCATATCTCTTAAAAAATAAATAAAACTTAGAATATATTCTCCTACCCATGTATTATATATTTTGACATATACAATATGATATATACATATATTCTTCTATCCAGATATATAAATTTGGTGAGTTCACTTGACACTATTTATTAATCACACAAGGAAAGGCCACTATATAGCTGGACTTTATGTGAGAACAGGCTCCATGCTTCCTTTTGTCTTCAATGGCAGATTAAAACCTTGCTTGATGCCAAAAAAAAATACTATGTCATGTACCAACATGTCAGAACTGATCTGAGAGCCCAGCATTAGTCAGCAAATTATTAGATCCCACCATAGTTCCACTCCAATACTTATTGAAAACTTAATCACGCTTGAAGTAAAGTCACAGCTGGATCCCTAACAGTGAGTGACCAAATCCTAGATGTTAGTGCTTTGATTCAGACAAACTTTGAACAAAATGGAACTTTGAACATGTTCAAAGCATATTTGAATTTAAAAAAAGATAAACTATACTAAAAAGTTCTAAAAATTAAGTCTTAAAAGGAAACTTAACTGAATATATAATGTGGAAATGTATAACATTTGAAGAGGCAGAAAATAATTTTCCACAGCATATGTATAAGGGAGGGTGAATCTTTTAACTTTCAATAGGTTACTGATGAAGATTAAGGACTCACTCAAAGTCTAAAAATAAACGATACAATGAAGTACATTCAGTATCCAGAAACTGGATGTTCATTTTTTCTGTAAATATATTAATCATTTTTACTTAAATTTCTAAGAAATAAAGTACATGTGGATGGTTGTCATTCGTTGTGGGATAATGAAGTACTACACAAAACTAAAATTTTTGAATGAACAAAGCTTACACCTTCAAACCACCTCCTTCTAAACAGTTATAACCATCTTAAGAGCCAGCTGAGTAGTGCAATGTTTAGTGTACTGGACCTGGAATCCTAAAGACCTAACTTCAAATATAACTTAAAAGGCTAACTAGTTTTACAACTCTGGGCAAGTTATATAATTTCTGCTTAACTCATTTTAATCAACTATAAAGGAGTGATAAAAAGTATCCACCACACAGGGTCATTGTGTGTATAAAAGGAGTTAATATTTTAAAGCATTTTGTGAAACTTAAAGTCTTCTCATTAGCTTAAACAATTTGTTCTAAGATATAAAGCTAGTTTGCTTCATATACAAAGGGAGCAGAAGAAATTTCTCTCTGTCTCTGTCTCTTTTGGTCTGTCTCTCTGTCTCTGTCTCTGTCTATCTCTCTGTCTCTCTGTGTCTGTCTCTGTCTCTCTGTCTCTGTCTCTGTCTCTCTCTCTCTCTTTATAATTCTATCTCCATGCATCTTTCTCTTTCTATGTCTTTATCTGCATCTTTCTGGCTTTGTATTGTCTCTATCTTTCCCCTTCTCTCTTCACATCTCCACTCTGGTTTTTTTTCTTTTTCTTCTTTTCTCCTGCTCCCCTTTTTAAGATAAAACTCACATTTAGGACACGATTTACTGATATTTGATTTGGTCTGTTTATTGGGGGGAGTATTTATTGATTTACAAATCAAATGAATACCTTTGAATAGTTTTGCAAAGCATTGTGGTGCAATGGAAAGGGTGTTTGATTTGGAGTCTCTTGGATCTTTGAGCTTATGAGAGAGCTATCTGTGTAAACCATGGAGTCTCTCTCTCTTTGTCACCTCCCTATTTTCCTTCCGATTCAATAAAAAGATGTCATATGAATTTCCTTTTTGAGACATTTATTCAATATATTTCTAAGTATAAAACCTTAGATTGAATGCTTTGTTTTAATTGTGCTACTTAATATCTCTTTGACTTTAATAAAATCACTAAATCTCTCTAAGTTTATGTTCCTCATGTATAAATTTGAAGGTGAAATAAATATCTGAGTTTTCTTTGAGCAGTAAATCCTATGATTGTATGATTTCTGCTTGCTAGATTATTTTCACCTTTTTCTAAATTACTTGAATTTCTTTATTTTAAAAAAATTAAATAAAATGCATTTAGGGTCATTCCTAACTATGTCTGGTTTAGTATTTTTCCCCAGATATCATAATATCTAAGATCAATAATCACTTGCACTTTTCTAAGGCTTCTATTATTTTCATATCTTTCCTGTCTTGTTGTTCACAGTCAATACTAGAGCATAGGCAAGATTAGAAGGTGTCCCAATTGTTCCAGCAAATTTTGCATTTCATTTTAATAAGTCCTTCCTTCCTATTAAGGGGAGGTCAATCACAGCGGATTGGGCTGTCATAGCAAGTACATCCTATAGGCATACCTCTAGAATAATGCAGTAGCATCTTTTGTTACTTCCTCTGTGATCTGAAATTGTCAGCAAGAAATCTCAAGTATTATTTCAAAGCTTATAGTGGAATGAGGTTTTTTTTTACAAAGTGTGAGGATGTAATCTGACCACCATCATTATACTTTGATTCATGTGTTCTGTGTTAGAAAATTATCTTATATGCCTTGTATCTGACTGGTTGGTTTCCAGTATACTCTTACACAATATTCCAGATGTATTCTGAATATGTCAAAATACATACAGATAAATAATATGTCCTTCTAGTCTGTATTTCCTTTAGTGGTTCTGTTAGGTTTTAAGGTATGATGGATCACACAAACTCATATAAGTTTACTGTTCAATAAAACTTCCAGATTTTTTCTTCATGTGCGCTTTTATGTAGCCACATAATCCCATATTGCATTTTTGTATTCAACTTTTTTTCAACTCAAATGTAGAACATTACCTTTATCACTATTAAATTCCATCTTAGTCCACTTGACTCATTATCTTAGCCTTCTGCTATCTTGTTGGCACCTGCCAGTTATTCATTGTGTCAGTTATTCGCCCAAGATTTGCATCACCTGCCAATTAGTTAACAATGTTACCTAGGCTTTCATTAGCATCATTGAAGAAAATGTTGGATAGCACAGTTGTTCTGAAATTGACTGTAGAATTGACTGTAGGGATTCAACTGACAGAGATTCATCTCATCAACCTTCCAGCACATTGTCAATTCTGTTTACAATCCAGCCAACCAAGTCTGGATGATAACTATGAGTTGTATTTATCCATTTTTATGATGTTCTATATACATATACACATATGAATGTATGCATGTATGTGTGTATATATAAACACATATACATATATGTGTGTGTGTGTGTGTATAATCTATGTATTGTATTTAGTCATTTGAGGGCATACGTAAAACTCATGCATGTTTTATCAATATTTTCTCATGCGGATTATCTCCTGCAATGTTCCCTCCCTTAATGTTTTTTCTCCTGTCAAACTTTTCATCATTCATAGATTAATTTTATCTAGATGTTTCCCTCCATCTCCTACAGATTCTAATTTAAATTTCTTTTGATTGAGACAGCATGTCTCAATAGATGTTCAGTATTCACTCATTCATATATACTGCAGGACTAGTTTCCTAGAAGTGTTTTGTGAGTCACAGAACATTTATTAATGTTAAAGGTTTGCTGGTCCACCGCTATCATCCGTTGTTTGTGAGTGTGGACTAATGTGAGTTTTCTCATGTGCTCCTTTCACAGGCTATTCATTTTCCCAATAAAAACAGCTTATTGTGGGTTACAGGTGAAATGTATGTTGTACCCGTGTAATACCAGATTCTCCTTTGTATCACTAGACCTCTTGGTCACTAAAAGACTTTACCCTATCATCTTCTGTTTCAAGAGCACCATGTATTTATTGTAAACGAATTAGTACATTTAACGATTATTTCTGTTGACTTGGGTTGCTGAGTTTGCAGCCAGTATTCCAGAGTGGATTTCTGTGAGAGTCATATTGCTTTAGAGATTTGGGACAGCAGTAGCCTTATGTAGTCTATTAGTCAGATTTGACTGGGACCTTTACTTCCTCTGATATGCCTGAAAGGTCTTTTCTCTAATAGACTTTTCCTTACATCTTTATATGTGGAATAACAGAGTGCTAGATTCCTTACTTATTCCCTAGTAATAGGCAACCCTTGGTGTGCCTAATATGGGAGCTTTCCACTAAGTACCTACTTTGTTAATGTCCACTAGGCCAAACTTTTTGAAGAGAGGGATTAAATTATTTTAAACCCTTTAATCAACTAATCTGCCTACTAGTTGACCAGTACCTCTTTTTAGAAGGATCCACATGCCTAATAGCTGTTCATACCTAGATTTTTATCCTAAATTTACTACTATATAACTATATAACTCTACAGAGTTTTGGAATTGATGGTCCACTTAGATTCTTTGTGTAAAGGAGTCCACATAGTTAAGGTCTCATATGCTCTTCAGCTATATCTGTATGCCTCTCTCCTAGATGAGTTGTCTAGCACAAGCAAAGCTACAGGTTTGAATTCAGCAAAATCACTATAAATCTGGGCATGGTAATGTATGTGTATAATTATTGCTACTGGGGAGGGGGGGGCTGGTGGATTCCTTGAGCTCAGGTTGGCTAAGCCAATTGGAATCCAAGCTAAATCTGGCAGTACAGTGAGTCTATGGGGACAGTGAGCTACCAGCATCACTAAACAGTGGTGAATCTTCCCAGACTAGAGAGCAGGTCAAAGCTCCTATGCTGATAAGCAGTGGGATCAGGTCCTTTCCTGATCCCTGAACTAGCCTGAGTTAAATAGGAAAATCAAGCCTTTATTTATTTGTTTTTAGTAGAAAAGAGTCCCAGATGTTAAGGCCTGGTGGCTCAGAAGCCACCCATTCACTAGTTGGTACCATGATCTTGGCAGAGACATTTGTAAACTATACATATTTCTAAAAAAAATTATTATTCTGACAGTATGTAGAAAGTACATTAAGGAAAGAACTAAATATGATTGGGTTTCTAAAGGTGAGCTCAGGCCTCTGGATTTCAAAGGTAACTTGCCTGATGATTTGAGGCTGCACTTTTGACACCTTCTGTCTGTATATTTGCTCTCTCTTTCAAGAACATTTTTTTATACAAAGATCATTATACTACACTATTATACTAGAAATTATACTATCAATTTAGTGGTACAGAGATGAATTAGTTTCTTTGTAAATGTTCTGGCAAAGTATTGATCTCTGTATTTCTTTGGGGGGAGGGCCTGAAAGATATATTGGAAATCTTCCCAAGTAAAAGTAAATTAGTCTTAAGCTTCAGGGCTCATGCATTGATATGAGGGTTCCCATTCACTCATATCAATGCATAGCACTTGTAAAACAGGTAAAGTCAAAAGGATAGTGTTGCTTGGGTGTTTCCTCTCCCAGACCTGGCATTTTATCTCCTTTCCATAATTTTAAGAGTGCAGTGGTATGTTGTTTATCAGTTCCCCACTCTCTTTGGGGAGCCCAGCTTTCAATAGATATAGGTATGTAGTATGTGTATTGACTCAAGTAGGCTTTACTCTCTTTCTTGATCACTGGTATATCCCTCATATTAGGGTTAGATTCCTCTGGATATTCCATCATTTATTTGTCTACTTAGCCAGTGTTATGCCACACTACATTAATAATTCTCATCAAAGCTGAAAAGATTATTGCTTTCAGAGCAGAGGAAAAGTCTGTATCTCTTTTAACAGCTTCCCTGAGTCAAATCTATCCCAATTGGGTGCATCAAACTGATCTGATGGAGCTGACAATATGGTAGATTCCCTTAGCTTCTTCTCATAGCTTTCACCAAGGTTTTGATTTAACTACCATGCAAATCATAAGTTTACTTCTGGCAATTTTTTTATATTTTGGCAGAACATATATTTAATTGAAATGTTAATACAATTGTTCATTATATATGACAGTTATAAATATAGGAATTTTGCTTATACTTTTATTAAATAAATTTAATATAGGGATATGACATTTCTTTCTACTCCTGCCAAAGAAATTACTTCTGTTAAGTAATCAATTCAATATTCTAAAATTGATTTTCATGACTTTCACCATTTCACTGGTAGTACTTTCTTTGAATCATCATAAACATTATTTTAAATGATCCTCTTGAGTTTTGAAGTTTTTAGACTTATATTATTCTAACATTGATTGCTAGACACTTATATTATAGAGATTCTTTGACATGAAAGCATGCTTTCTATTCTTTTACTCCTCTCTATATATTCTCTGTCCCTCACAGAAGTATAGACAAATGACCAAGAGCCAGCATCTCTAGACTTTGGCTTGAAATACTTGACTCTAGAAACATTGAACAATAAAATTCATCTGCTGCACACTACTACCCTTGACAATACATCAAACCTTTACCATCTGTTGCTCTCCCTGTCTTTGTTATGACTCAATGTCTATATAGTTTGGAATAAAATATATGCAATGCTAATATTCCTTCTCTCAGCTTTATCCTCTGCAACCCTACCTCACACGTGCCACATTCCAACTGCCCATACCTTGGAATGTGTCCTTTTTAATTCTTATTCCACAATGGCTACAGCATGCTTCATCTTAGATTTCATTCTTTCTACTTGCCTCAGAAAGTTCATCTACTTGCAGTCATTCAGTTTTGAAATTCCTCAGAACTTCTGGCCAAAACAGTAAACAATTGCTATTTAGACTCATCTAAGCCACTAAAACTTAAACAATGAGCCACAGAGGCTTGTGTTGGGGGTAATTAAAGGCCTAGACATGTAGCTCCATTTGAAACACAATGTAGTTTATTTAAAGCTGTTTTTTCTAGAGCTTTGTTTTAAGAAATTGTAAGTGAAAACTTCACAGGACAAAAAGTAAATCATCCCATTTTATTGAAAACAGCAAAATAATATTAATAAAATCTAGCTCCTAACCTTAAAAAATCTTACAAAATATAAGAACTAAAAAATTATATTCTTATCAGCAAAGCACTCACAAGTAAGGATATGGTACCGCAAGTGGAGGACAGTACCAAATGTGCTAAAGAAGAAGAAGGAACAAAAAAGAAGAGAAGGGAAGAAGAAGGAGGAGGAGGAGGAGGAAGGGGAAGGGGAGAGAGAGGAGAAGGAAAAAATAATAGCAGAATTACCTTATTTCAGCTCAAATTGGCAGGTTGGATCCCCATAACTCTCAAAGACTATACTTCTTCTACTTTAGGTCTTCAGTGCAGTAGTTCCCATTGATGCTCATCCATTTTTACCAAAGATATTTGTTCAAAGAACATGGTAAAGACAATTAGTACAAATGAAGACACATGAGGAAAAGATTGAATACAATGTAGAATGTATGCTTTACACTCTTCTGCATTTTTGAATACACACTGGTTAATGAGAGGGCCCCTTTGAGATTCTCTAGATCTGTGATTCTTAATCATTTTGTGTGTCCTAGACCCCTATGGCAGTGTGGTAAAACCTATGAACACCTTCTCAGACTGATGTTTTTTTTTAATACAAAAATATAAAATATATTTACAAAGGTAAACAGTTACACTGAAAAACAATTCTGAAAATTTTTTTTTAAGAAACAAGTTCTTACTCTAGGTTAAGAAGCCATGAAGATGCACATGTTATACAACCTTCCTTGAAAGTCATTTCTGTTTTTTTAACCTAATTGGCAGCCCTCAATGAGATTCTTGTTTTCCTTTGCTAAATCAATTTTTCCCTTTCCTTGAGTTCAATTCACTCTCCCATGGTATAATTTTTGCAAGCCAAGATGGCAAAGGGAGCAGGAAGTCATAGTAATTCCTCCATATTCACCTCCAAACAACAATAAAATAATTCCCAAAGATGAATTCTGGAACAGCAGAACCAGTATAAAAGACAGAGTGAAACAATCTGCTAGTCCAAGAAACTTGGAAAGTCAGCAGGAAAGGTTTTCTCACTCATGTTAAAAGGGATCACTGTCCAGGACAGAAAATGTCCCAGCAAGCCAGCAGCAAGTCCCACCTCAACAAACCTGACATCCTGAGCCCCAGCACAGCAGAGCAGACAAATGCTAACACCAGGACCACCCACATGTATTGGCATAGCCAAGGGAATGGGCAGAAGCCAACTCCAAAAACTAAAATTTGCTTCACCATAGTGACTGTGCCATAGCCACAGAGACAGATGCCAATTCAGGAACACCCCCACAGACTTCAGCACCAACCAGGCACCAGCATTGGGATCCCGGCTCAGAACAAGGAAAGTTTCCATACCTCTATGGCTTCCAACAGCTCCAGCCTCTCCCTATCCCACCCTGTCAGTGCACCATCAGACACAAGGGTTCTTCATGTTACTCGGGGCAACTCCAGTACAGTATCAGGTAAACATCCAGGACCTGCAGCCCTGGCACAAGCAGCTTGGGACAATGCACCTTCCACCACTGGAACAGAGCTCAGAATTAAAAGAAAGGAAAAAGGCCAAAAAAGATGAGCAAAAAGAACAACAAAAAAACTTAAAGTCATTTAAGTGGCAGAGATGAGCAAGGCACAAACACAGAAGAGGACAAGAATGTCAAAACATCAATGGTAAGAGCACCAAAGTAAAATGAAAACTGGTCTTAAGCCCAGAAAGAATTCATAAAACAGTTCAAAAAAGAGCTTAAAAATCATATAAGAGAGGTAGAATAAAAATTGGGAAAAGAAATGAGAGTGATGCAAGAGAACTATGAAAAATGAGTCAACAGCTTGGAAAAAGAAAATATCTACTTAAAAAGTAGAGTTGGCCAAATGGAAAAGGAGATACAAAGATCCACTGAAGAAATCAACTCCTTTAAAAGTACAGTTGGAGGAGGCAGAGCCAAGATGGCTGAGTAAAAAAGCAGGGACTTGCTTGACCTATCTCCCAAATCCCTGCAAACACCTGTAAAAAATGACTCTAAACAAATTCTAGAGCAATAGACCTCACAAAATGGCAGCAGCAGCAGTGGTAGTGGCTGCTTTCAGAGCTTGAGGCCCACAAACAATGGGGGAATCAAGTGTCTGATCAGAGTGGGAGTACAGGGATCACTTTGCTTGCACTGAGGCAGTATTCTCTAGCTTTGCCCTATTTGGATTTGGGTCACAGTCCTGGGTGGCAGTCCTGGGGTTAGGAGGAGCTCTGATGTGGCACAGCTTGTGGTGGCTGTGAAGAGGAAAACTTCATAGCAGTTCCAGGGCAGAGAAGAGTGCTTGAGATCACTCACAGACCAGAGCACACTCCAATCAAGGAGTAAACACCTTTCCATGGATCATGCCACCTCAGAAGAACTGAAAACTTACAGATGCCTGGAAAAAGTTCTGAAAATAGCTGCACAAAACCCCTGAAGCAGAGTCATATCTTGACAAAGGGGTCAAAATTCAATTAATTGGCAAGGAAAATGAGCAGAAAGAGTGAAAAATACTCAGGCTATAGAATCTTACTTTGATGAAAAAGAAGATCAAAATATACAACCAGAAAAAGACAAGAAACTCAAAGATCTTACATCAAAAGCCTCTAAGAAAAATATGAATGGGTCACAGTACATGGAAGAGCTCAAAAAGGATTTGGAAAATCAAGTAAGAGAAATAGAGGGAAAATTGGGAAAAGAAATGAAAGCAATGCAAGAAATCATGAAAAATGATTCAACCACTTGCTACAAAGACCCCCAAATACTGGAGGAAAATAGCACCTTAAAAAATAGATTAACTGAAAAGGCAAAAGAGGTCCAAAATGCCAATGAGAAGAAGAATGACTCACACAGCATGATTGGCCAAATGGAAAAGGAGGTCCAAAAGCTCACTGAAGTAAATAATTCCTTAAAAATGGGAATGGAACAAATGGTAGCTAGTGACTTTATGAGAAATCAAGAAATTGTAAAACAGAAATAAAGGAATGAAAAAATGGAAGACAATGTGAAATATTTCATTGGAAAAACCATTGGACTGGAGAATAGATCCAGGAGAGATAATTTAAAAATTATCGGACTAACCAAAAGCCATGATCAAAACAAAAAAAAAGCCTAAACATTATCTTTCAAGAAATTACCAAGGAAAATTGCCCTGATATTCTAGAACCTTAGGGGAAAATAGAAATTCAAAGAATCCATGGATCACCTCTTTAAAAGATCCCAAAATGAAAACTGTTAGGAACATTGTAGCCAAAGTTCAGAGTTCCCTGTCAAGGAGAAAATATTGCAAGAAGCCAGAAAGAAACAATTTGAGTATTGTGGAAACACAACATTTAGTAGCTTCTACATTAGGGAATTGAAGAGCTTGGAAAATGATATTCCAAAGGTCAAAGACCTAGGCTTAAAATCAAGAATCACCTACCAAGCAAAGCTGAGTTTAATCATTTTCAGGGGAAAAATGGATATTCAATGAAATACAGGACTTTCAAGCATTCTTGATGAAAAGAACAGAGATGAACAGAAAATTTGACTTTCAAATACAAGAATCAAGAGAAGCATGAAAAGGAAAATAGAAAAGAGAAATAATAAGGGACTTATTAAAGTTGAACTGTTTACATTCCTACATGGAAAGATGATATTTGTAACTCATGAGACCTTTCTCAGTATTAGGGTAGTTGAAGGGAGTATACATTTATATAGACAGAGGGAATAGGGTGAGTTAAATATGAAAGGATGATATCTAAAAACCATAAAATTAAGGGGTGAAAGAGGAATATCTTGGGAGAAGGAAAAAGGGAGAGGTAGAATGGGGTATATTATCATGCATAATAGAAAGAAGAAAAAGCTGTTATAGTGGAAGGGAAGAGGGGGGAAGTGAAAGAGAATGAGTGAACATTACTCTTACTGCATTTGGCTTAAGGAGGGAATAACATACACACTCAATTGACTACCTTACCTTACAGGAAAGTTAGGGGGAAAGAAATGAGGGGCAGTGATTATAGCAGGGAGGGCAGGTGGGGAGAGGGGATAATCAAAAGCAAACACTTATTTTTTTAATTTATTTAATATATTTAGTTTTCAGCATTGGTTTTCACAAAAGTTTGAATTACAATTTTTTCCCCATTTCTACCGTCCCCCCACTCCAAGATGGCATATATTCTGGTTGCCCTGTTCCCCAGTCAGCCCTCCCATCTGTCACCCCACTCCCCTCCCATCTCCCTTTCCCTTCTTCTCTTGCAGGGCAAGATAAATTTCTATGCCCCATTGCCTGTGTATCTTGTTTCCTAGTTGCATGAAAAAACTTTTTTGTTGTTGTTGTTGTTTTTGAACATCTGTTTTTAAAACTTTGAGTTCCAAATTGTCTCCCCTCTCCCTCCCCACCCACCCTCCCTAAGAAGGCAAACAATTCAGCATAGGCCACATGCGTATCATTATGTAAAACCCTTCCACAATACTCATGTTGTGAAAGGTTAACTATGTTTTGCTCCTTCCTAACCTATCCCCCTTTATCGAATTTTTTCCCTTGACCCTGTCCCTTTTCGAAAATGTTTGTTTTTGATTACCTCCTCCCCCCAACTTCCCTCCCTTCTATCATTCCCCCTTTTTTATCTTCTTCCTCCTTCTTTCCTGTGGGTTAAGATACCCAATTGAGTGTGTATTGTATACCCTCCTCAGGTCAAATCTGATGAGAGCAAGATTTACTCATTCCCCCTCAACCGCCCCCTCTTCCCTTCCTAGAGAACCAATTTTTCTTGCCACTTTTATGCGAGATAATTTACCCCATTCTATCTCTCCCTTTCTCCCTCTCTCATATTCTTCTCTTATCCCTTAAATTGATTTTATTTTAGATATCATCCCTTCATATTCAACTCACCCTGTGCCCTATGTGTGTGTGTGGTATATATATATATATATATAAACACATATGTATAGATACACACTACTATATACATACATGGACACACACATATGTATATATATGTATACACACACACATATATATGCATATTCCTTTCAGCTACTATTATATTGAGGTCTCATGAATCATACACATCATCTTTCTATGTAGGAATGTAAACAAAACAGTTCAACTTTAGTAAGTCCCTTATGATTTGTCTTTCTTTTTTAACTTTTCATGCTTCTCTTGATTCTTGTATTTGAAAGTCAAATTTTCTATTCAGCTCTGGTCTTGTCACTGAGAAAGCTTGAAAGTCATCTATTTTACTGAAAATCCATATTTTGCCTTGGAGCATGATACTCAGTTTTGCTGGGTAGCTGATTCTTCGTTTTAATCCTAGGTCCATTGACCTCTGGAACATCATATTCCAAGCCCTTCGGTCCCTTAGTATGGAAACTGCCAGATCCTGTGTTATCCTGATTGTATTTCCACAATATTCAAATTGTTTCTTTCTGGCTGCTTGCAGTATTTTCTCCTTGACCTGGGAGCTCTGGAATTTGGCGACAATGTTCCTAGGAGATTTCTTTTTGGGATCTATTTGAGGAGGTGATCTGTGGATTCTTTCAATTTCTATTTTGCCCTTGGGCTCTAGAATATCAGGGCAATTCTCCTTGATAATTTCTTGAAAGATGATATCTAGGCTCTTTTTTTGATCATGGCTTTCAGGTAGTCCAATAATTTTTAAATTCTCTCTCCTGGATCGATTTTCTAGGTCAGTAGTTTTTCCAATGAGATATTTGATGTTGTCTTCCATTTTTTCATTCCTTTGGTTCTGTTTTATCATATCTTGATTTCTCATAAAGTCACTAGCTACCATTTGTTCCATTCCCATTTTTAAGGAATTACTTACTTTAGTGAGCTTTTGGACCTTATTTTCCATTTGGCCAATTATGCTTTTTGAGTCATTCTTCTTCTCATTGGCATTTTGGAGTTCTTTTGCCATTTGAATTAGGCTATTTTTTAAAGTGTTGTTTTCTTCAATATTTTTTCAGTATTTTTTTGGGTCTCCTTTAGCAAGTCATTGACTTGTTTTTCATGGATTTCTTGCATCATTCTCATTTCTCATCCTAATTTTTCCTCTACTTCTCTAACTTGCTTTTCCAACTCCTTTTTGAGCTCTTCCATGGCCTGAGACCAGTTCATGTTTATCTTGGAGGCTTTTGGTGTAGGCTCTTGGACTTTGTTGACTTCTTCAGGCCATATATTTTGGTCTTCTTTGTTACCAAAGAAGGATTCCAGAGTCTGAGACTGAATCTGGGTGTGTTTTCACTGTCTGGCCATGTTCTCAGCCAACTTACTTGACCCTTGAGTTTTTCGTCGGGGTATGACTGCTTGTAGAGCAAAGAGTACTTTGTTCCAAGCTTGAGGGGATGTGCCATTGATTTCAGAGCTATTTCTATACAGCCAGTTCTGCCACACCAGCACTCCTCCTTCCTCAAGAATCACCAACCCAGACCCTGATGCAAATCTTCACCAGGCTCTTCACCTCCTGCACTGATCCTCCAACTTAATTCCTCCCACCACGTGGGCCTGGGGCTGGAAAGTAACTGCAGTTGTACTTTTGTAAGCTGCACCTCCCCCCTGCCCCTGGGTTGGTGGCCAAACAGCGAACTCTGTCCCCTGCAGCTTTTCCCACTAGCCTTCTCTGTTGTCTTTGGTGTTTGTGGGTTGAGAAGTCTGGTAACTGCCACAGCTCACTGATTCAGGGTACTAGGGCCTGTCTTGCCCGGCTCCTGGTCTGGTTGGTCCTGCTGCCTCCCACGCTGAGCTCTGGTCCCCTCCACTCCGTGTACAATAGACCTCATCCAGTGACCATCCAGGCTGTCCTGGGCTGGATCCCTGCTTCCCTCTGCTATTTTGTGTGTTCTGCAGTTCTAGAATTTGTTCAGAGCCATTTTTTATAAGTATTTGGAGGGACGTGGTGGGGAGCTCATGCAAGTCCCTGCTTTCCAGCAGCCATCCTGGCCAGAAGCAAACACTTTTGTAAAGGGACAAGGTCAAAGGAGAAAATAGAATAAAGGGGTACAGGATAGGATGGAGGGAAATCTAGTTAATCTTTCACAACATGACTCTTATGGTAGTGTTTTTTATAACAACACATTTATAACCTATATTGAATTGTTGCCTTCTCAATGAGAGTGAGTGGGTAGGGAAGGAGGGAGGGAATTTGGAATTCATAGTTTTATTAAAAAAACAGATGTTAATTGTTTTTACCTGTGACTGGGAAATAAGATATACAGGCTATGGGGTATAGAAATATATATTGGCCTACAAGAATGTAAGGGGAGAGATGGGAAGAAAAATTTTAACTCAAAATCTTATGGAAATGAATATTGAAGATTAAAATAAATTAATTAATCTTAAAAAGATGCAATAGGGCAAATGGAAAAGGAGTACAAAAGCTAACTGAGGAAAATAATTCTTTAAAAATTAGAATTGGGACAAGTGGAAGTTAAAGACTCTATGAAACCTCAAGAATCAATCAAACAGAGTCAAAAGAATGGAAAAACAACAGACTTGTAAAATTTCTAGGAGAGGTAATGGCAGAATCATTGGACTACTTGAAAGTCATAATCTAAAGGAGGACCTGGATGACATCTTTTGAGAAATTATTTTGGAAAATTGCCCTGATGTCCTGGAACCAGAGGGCAAAATAGGCATTGAAAGCATCCACCAATCAACCTAGGAAAGAACACCAAATAAAAACTCCAAGGAACATTATACTCAAATTTCAGAAATATCAGGTCAAGTAAAAAAATACAGCTAGTCACCAGAAAAAAAAAAAAAAAAACAATTGAAATATCAGCGAGCCACAATCAGGAATACACCAGACATAGCAGCTGCAATGTAAATGATCAGGGGTCATGAAACGTGATATTCTGGAAGGCAAAGGACCAAGGACTATACCCAAGGATGACCTACCCAGTAAAACTGAGCATAATACTTCATGGGGGAAGATGGTCATTCAATGAAATAGAAAGATTTCAAGCTTTCCTAAGAGGAACAGAATTAAATAGCAATAAAAGTGATCACCAATATCACTACTCAAGAGAAGCATAAAAAGGTAAAAAGGAAGAGAAGCATTTGGATTCAGTAGCACTAAAACTGATTACAGCCCAACATGGGAAGATGACATTATAAGTCTTTTCTACCACTAATAGTGTAACTACAAGGAATATACATAGAGGAAACTGGTATATGGTGAATTTGAGGGAATGACATTAAAAAATTAATTAAGGGATTAAAAAGAGGCACTGGGTATAGAAAGAAGGGAGAGTTAGAATGGGATAAATTATTTCACGCGAAGAGGCACTAAAGACCTATTACAGAGGAGGGGATAATGGGAGGGTAGGCAGGGGGGATTGTGAAATTTGCCATATCAATAACAAAACTAATAGAAATCATGATTATCTCAATCGATACAGAAAAAGATTTGATACAATACAGCACCCATTCCTATTAAAAAACACCAGAGAATATAGGAATAAAGGGAGAATTACTCACGATGATAAGTAGTATCTATCAAAAACCATCAGCAAGAATTATATGTAATGAGAATAAGCTAGAAACCTTCCCAATAAGATCATAGTTGAAACAGGGATGCCTATGATCACCACTATTATTCAATATAGTACCAGAAATGTTGGCTATGGCAATAAGAGAGGAAAAAATTAAAGGAATTAAAATATTCAATGAGGAAACAAAACTATCACTCTTTGCAGATGATATGATTAAAGATTAAAGAAGCCTAGGCCACCAACTAAAAGATGTACTTGAAACAACTAACAGCTTTGGAAAAGTTGCAGGATATAAAATAAAGCCACATAAATCATCAGCAACAAAGCCAAGAAGCAAGAGATAGAGAAATCCCATTTAAAATAACTGCAAAGAATATAAAATTGGGGAGTCTACCTGCCAGGACATACCCAGGAGCTTTGTGAACATAATTACAAATCACTGTTCACACAAAGTCAGATTTAAACAACTGGAGAAATATCAATTGCTCATGGGTAGGTCAAGCCAATATAATAAAAATGACAATTCTATCTAAACTAATTTACTTATTCAGTGCCATAGCAATCAGACTGCCAAAACATTATTTTATGGAGCAAGAAAAAATTTTTAAAAATTCATCTGGAAGAACAAAAAGTCAAACATATCAAGGGAATTAAAGAAAAAAATTACAAAGGAAGGTGACCTAGGAATGACAGATCTCAAACAATATTATAAAGTAGCAATCATCAAAACTATCTGGTGATGGCTAAAAAATTCAGTTGTGGATTAGCGGGATAGATTAGGTCCACAAGACACAGTAATCAATGACCATAGCAACCTAGTGCTTGATAAACCAAAAGATCCCAGCCTCTGGGATGGGAAATAGTATTATTTCTGTCAGTGTTTCTGTCTATCTCTATATCTCTCTCTTCTCATCTCTTTGTCTCTATGTGGCTCTCTGTCTCCATTTCTCTCTGTCTCTCTTTGTCTCTCTGTCTATCTCCCTCTTTCCCTGTTGTCTATCTTCCTCTCTCTCTCCCTGCCCCCCACCCTCTCTCTCTCTCTCTCTCTCTCTCTCTCTCTCTCACACACACACACACACACACACACACACACACACACACACACTCACACACACACACACACACCACGCCCTTTCAGCCTCACCCTATCTACTGATTTCAATAGCTTATATTTCTCCTTACTTTCTTAGGCAAACACCTAGAAGGAAAAAACAAGTTTTCTACACTGATTCCCTCTACTTCTGTTCTTCATATTCACTCCTGCACCCTTTTCAAGGAGTTTCCTGACTTGATCACTTAAATGAAAATGCTTTCTCTAAAGTTAACAACTACCTCTAAATTGCCATATATGATGGCCTTTTCTGAGTTCTAAATCTTCTTGACCTCTGTACTTACTGCATGTGACACTGTTAACTACCCTTTTCATCTGGATATCTTTTCCTTTCTGGCCTTTTGTTATACTCCTGTCTCTTGATTCTCCTTCTACATGACTGACTACTACTTCTGATTCTCATTTGCTTGTTAAACCCTGAGGAGTTAAAATAGTCCACAATTCCAATGCATTTTTATTTATTCATGCTTCTAATGAATGCCTAATCATAATTTATTTAATCATATATATTAGCAATTCTTTCCTAAAAGCTACAGTGGAAAATATTAATAGTTAACCAAGTTAAATAACTTGAAATTATTTTCCTGATTGAAATATTTAAGTACTATTACTTTTTCTCCTGGCATAGAGTAAAAACTATTTCCAGAAGGAATTTTTTAAACTTATTTCTCTCCCTTAAGAAAATTTCTTTGCAAGTATATTCCTAGCTGGCTTTGCTTAGGAAAAGGCAGATAATAAAATGAATATTTGTAAGAATCATGAACAATGTAAACTCAAATAATATGGTCATTGCTTTTAGTAATCTATGAAGTGCTACCATGAGGCGTATATGCAACTTATTTCACATCATTCATCATAAATATTAAAGAAAAATGTCAGAGTCTCCTAAGTGTATTTTCATGTGTGCTTGCCAAAAATTACTTTACAAAATCTTACTCAGATTCTACATCATAGTGTAGAGTGGATGCTCAGTTTTCAAAATCTATTATTACAGAGTGACATTTATCAGAGCTTCAAAAAACTGAAAAGGCTTTGAATATAGTTTCAGTGATCCTTAATTCTTCCCTAGACATTGATCTCTGCCCTGACTGCACACTTCTCCTTTCCTCATCTTGACCCTTTGGTGAACCATTTCAACTCTAAATTGTTCTTGTCATTCAAGTCTCTTGTCCCAGAAGAACAAGCCTTTGATTGCTTCCACCATACTTATTTCTCTTCTAATCACATGCTGTAGAATGAGGCATAAGGACATCACCATCATATACGGCAATTTAGAGGTAGTTTTTAACATTAGCAAAAGCATTTTCATTTCAATGATGAAGTCAGTTAACTCCTTTCTAGAAAAGAATAGAAATGGAAAATGAGAAATATTGGAGGGTAAGAGGGAAAATTTGAAAACTAATGCACTCTTGGTGGAGTTGTGAGATCCAAACATTCTGGAGAACAATTCAGAACTATGCCCAAAGGGCAACCAAACTGTTCCTACCCTTTGAGCCAGCAATACCACTACTAGGTTCATATGCCAAAGAGATCAAAGAAAAGGGAAAAAAAGGACCCACATGTACAAAATTATTCATAGCAGCTCTTTTTTGTGATGACCATGAGTTTGAAATTGAGGGGATGCCCATCAATTGGGGAATAACTGATCATGGTGTGGTGTATGATTGTGATGGAATACTATTGTGTTGTAAGATATGACAAGCAAGATGCTTTACATAAACTGATGCAAAGTGAAGTGAGCAGAAGCAAAAGAACACTGTAGATGGTGACAACAAAATTGTATGATGATCGACTATGAATGGCTTAGCTACTCTCGTAAATACAAAAATACAAAATAATTCCAAAGGACATATGATGACAAATGTTGTAAATCTCAAGAGAAAGAACTGATGGAATGTCAATGCAAATTAAAGCATATTTTTTTTAAATTTCTATTTTTCTTCTTGTTTTTCTGGTCTGTGCTTTATTTTGCAACAGGACTAGTATGCAAATATTTTTTTGAATTACTGCACATCTATAACTTATATCTAATTTCTTATCTCAAGAAAAGGGAAGAGAGGGAAAGGAAGAAAGGAATTGGAACTCAGGACTAAACAGAAAAAGATTAAATTGCCATATCAGCTAACCAGCAGGAGATCCCAAGCCTCAGTGTGGTCGTACTAGAAAATAATCTCCATGTGACTTAGAATAGCCTAGGGAACCAACAGACTCCAGCTCTGGCACTTACAACATGCTTATGAGCAGCCCCAGGTGTACAGGTTCTTCCAGACACTGGACCTCTACATACTTTAGCATACCTCCACATGGGTGGGCAGGCATCCTCTGGCTCCTTGGCCTCCAAGTGTTTCAGCACAGTGCAGAAGAAGCAGACATCCTCCAAGGACCAGAACTCCACAGGCTTCAGCGTAAAAAGGGAAAGAAAATATAAAGTATTCAACAGAGCTAAACTGTTTATATCCCTACATGGGAAGATGATACTTATAACTCTTGAAAATTGTATCACTAACAGTACATATATATATATATATATATATGTGTGTGTGTGTGTGTGTGTGTGTGTGTGTATACAAATATATGTATGTATATGTATATACATATATATACACAGAGAGAGAGAGAGAGAGAGAGAGAGAGAGAGAGAGAGAGAGAGAGAGAGAAACATCAGGGATGGGTGTTATGTGAATTTGAGGGAATGACAAAAAATATTAAGTGATGAGAAAGAGGAGTACAATGGATACAGAAAAAAGAAAGGTCATGCTCCAAGGCAAAATATGGATTTTCAATAAAATAGAGGACTTTCAAGCTTTCACAGTGAAAAGACCAGAACTGAATAGATAATTCGACTTTCAAACAAAAGAATCAAGAGAAGCATGAAAAGGTAATCAAGAAACAGAAATTGCAAGAGACCTACTAAAGTTGAACTGTTTTGTTTACATTCCTACATGGAAAGATGATGTGTATGATTCATGAGACCTCACTATTAGGGTAGTTGAAGGGAATATGCATATATATATATATATATATATATGTTTATATATATATATATATAAGTGAATGTGTATGTATGTATATATCTATGTGTATATATATGTATATGTATATGTGTATATATATAAAAGAGAGACAGCAGACACAGGGTGAGTTGAAGATGAAGGGAAGATATCTAAAAGAAATAAAATGAAATTAAGGGATGAGAGAGCAACATACTGAAAGAGGGAGATAGGGAGAGATAGAATGGGGGAGATTATCTTACATAGAGGTGGCAAGAGGAAGCAGTTCTGTGGGAGGAGGGGAGAGGGCAGGTGAGGGGGGAATGAGTGAACCTTGCTCTCATCAGATTTGGCCTGAGGAGGGAATAGCATGCATACTCAATTGGGTATCTTACCCCACAGGAAAGAAGAGGGAGGAAGATAAAAAAAAAATAAAAGGGGGGGGGATGATGGAGGGGAGGGCAGATGGGGGTGGAGGTAATCAAAAACAAACACTTTGGAAAGGGGACAGGGTCAAGGGAGAAAATTCAATAAAGCGGGATGGGTTGGGAAGGAGCAAAATACAGTTAGTCTTTCACAACATGAGTATTGTGGAAGGATTATACATAATGATACACATGTGGCCCATGTTGAATTGCTTGACTTCTTAGGGAGGGTGGGTGGGAAGGGAAGAGGGAAGAGAATTTGGAACTCAAAGTTTTAAAAACAGATGTTCAAAAACCAAAAAAAAAAAGTTTTTGCACGCAACTAGAAAATAAGATACACAGGCAATGGGGTGTAGAAATTTATCTTGCCCTACAAGAAAGGAAGGGAAAAGGGGATGAGAGGGCAGAGGGGTGATAGAGGGGAGGGCTGACTGGGGAACAGGGCAACCAGAATATATGCCATCTTGGAGTGGGGGGGAGGGTAGAAATGGGGAGAAAATTTGTAATTCAAACTATTGTGAAAATCAATGCTGAAAGCTAAATATGTTAAATAAATAAATTTAAATTAAAAAAAAAGAAAAAGAAAGGTAGAATGAGGTAAATTATCTCAAATGAAGAGTTGATAAAGACCTATTAAGGAGAAGGGGAAGATAAGGGTGAGGGTGAAGGGAATTGCTGCAAGCTTACCCTCATTAGCATTGACTCAAAGTTGAAATAATGTATGTATGCATATATATATATACATATATATACACACACACACATATATATACATATATACATATATATGTATATATGTGTGTATATATATATATATACACATAATCAATTGAATATAGAAATCTATCTTATCAAACAGGAAAGTAGGATAATTTAAGTAAAGTTTGGGAGGATAGTGGGGACTGATAGAAGGGAAGGGAAATCAGGGGAGATGATAGACAGAAGCAAAACACTGGTGATGTTGGAAAGGGCAAAAGGAGAGAGAGGACTAACAGGTGGAAGAATAGGATGGAGGACAATAACACAAGTAGTCGTAACTGTGAATGTGAATGGGACGAACTCTCCCATGGAACAGAATTGGATAGCAGAGTGGATCAACAAATGGAATCTCACAATATGTTTCTTATGAGAAACACTTTTTAAGGCAAGAGTCTCACACAGAGTAAAGGTAAGGGGCTGGAGCAGAATCTATCATGCTTCAAGTGAAGTAAAAACAAACAAACAAACAAAACAAGGGTAGCAATTTTAATCTTAGAGAAAGTAAAAACAATAATAGACCTAATTAAAAAGATAAAGAAACTAAATCTTGCTAAAAGTTAACATTGAAGATGAGGCAATCAAATTAGAAGAGCAAGGAATAGTCTATGTGCCAGATCTATGGGGAGGGGAAGAATTCATAACCAAACAAGAGATAGAGAGCATTAAAACATGTAGAAGAGATAGGTCTGATTATATTAATTTGAAAAATGTTTGTACAAACAAAACCAATGCAACCAAGAATAGAAGAAAAACAGAAAGCTAGGAAACAATTTTATAGCATGTGTCTCTTACGAAGGCATCATTTCTCAAATATATAGAAATAGAGTAAAATTTATGAGAATACAACTTTTTTGCCAATTGATAAATGGTCAAAGGATATGAATATGTAGTTTTCATATGAAGAAATCAAAGATATCTATAGGTATATGAAGAGTGTTCAAAAACACTTTTGGTTAGAGAAATGGAAATTCAAACAACTCTGAAATACCACCTCATACCAATCAGATTGGCTAATATGATAATAAAGGAAATTGATAGATATTAGAGAGGATATGGGAAAATTGCGACATGAATGTCCTGTTGATGGAGTTGAGATTTTAGAGAACAATTTGGGAGTATGCCCAAGAGGCAACCAAACTGTGTATATCCTTTGATTCAGCAATTCCACTACTAAGTCTGTACCCCAGAGAGATCATAGAAAAGAGGCAAGGACCTGAATACACAAAAATATCTTTAGCAACCTTGTTTCTTGTGGCAAAATATCGGAAATTGAGGAGGTACCCTTCAATTGTGGAATTCCTGAATAAGCTGTGGCATATGAATGTAATGGAATACTCCTGTGCAATAAGAAATGATGAAAAGGTACATTTCCCCCAAAAAAGGAAAGACTTGTACAAATTGATGCAAAGTGAAATGAGCAGAAACAGGAAAACACTGCACATAGTATCAGCAATATCATGTGATAATCAACTATGAATGACTCAGCTTTTCTCAGCAAAAGAATGATCCAAGACAAGTCTAAAGGACTCACGAAGGGAAATACTATCCATAACAAGACAAAGAACTGATGGACGCTGAACAGAGATTGAAACACATTTTTTCATTTCCTTTATTCTTTCTCATTTTTTCCCTTTAGATCTGTTTCTTCTATAACCGTGATTAACGTGGAAATATATTTTACATAATAGCAATGTATAAACTATATCTAATACCCTACCATTTACAGAAAAAGGGAAGGGAGGGAGGGAGAACAATTTGGAATTCAAAATCTCATAAAACTGAATGCTATTTTTAAATTTGTAATTGTGGGGAAAATAAAATATTATTTAAAGGAAAAAATAGAGTAAAATTATTTTTACGTGTAATTTGAATTTTTTTTAAAAAAATTACAAAACAAACAAAAAAGAAATGCTTGATGGCCAATTGTCCAGACCCCAATTACCTCATGAATAGTGAGTTGGACACTAGTGTTTCAATAGACTGGTTATGGTAAAGTGTGATCCAAAGAACAGTACAAAGTGTCTTTTTCTCATATAGCCTTCTTCTACTTCTGCAGTGAATATATCTGAGTGCTCTAAGAAGGGGCTGAATGCACTCAGAATAATAATATTTTTGGACCTACTATAAACATGAATTTCCCCATTCATATTCGAACTTTAAAACCTTTTTATAATAACCAAGAAGCTGACATATTTTGAAAAAACTAAACTAGATTAATATTGATATAGTTACTACCAATAATCCAATCCAGCACTAATGTTATGATTAAATCACTGAGGAGTGTTTTCTTCCTCTCACCTCCTTATTCCTTTGACCATATTGGTAATTGAACCAATAGGAGACTAAGTTCTAGCTTGAAGCAGAGAGAAGTCTATTGATGACAAACAGATCAACCAATGTTGTTACATGACCTAAGGAAAACAAAAAGGAATGATCAATTACCCTTTTCTACCCAGTCATCTAAGCTGTTTGCACATGGTTATCTTTGCCCATTGTGTTTGTTATTTTTTTTTATCTTAATCATTTGAATTACAAGAATTTGTAAAGTTCCAACCCGGAGGTATTTGGAAAAGTCATAATATCTGGAGGACCCTTTGGCATTAGTAACATTGTGCACAGGATAAACAGGAACAACCTATTCTCTCCTTTTAATTTGAAAGACATTTCAAGGAAAAATGGCTTAAAGAATTATAACCTTTCAGGGGACAGAGAAAAGTGTCAGCTGTGGACTTTACAGACCTTTGGAAACCAGAGGTGAAATTCATGAAGATTCACCAAAAAAAGATTAAGAAGGTATTGGATACAGCAAACACAAAATGATATCACAATCTATTTTTTTTTTACCAGACAACAAATGAATGGTTAAAAATCAATGAGTCACTTCAAAGTTATGTATGTAGTCAGATCATCTAATAGTTCACAAAACAAAAAATCATTATTAAATTTGAAGAAATGGACAAGATAAGGACATGAAGATACTGAATGAAATTATAGTAGCTCTAAAATGAATGATAAACATTATTTGCAAGTTGAAAAAAGTGAATAAAGACAAAGATATTGATTGTGATTATCACAATTTCGTAAGGAAATTTAGGTAACATAATTCAACTACCAGAATTTATAAGACTAAAAAACTTTGGAATCATTTCAGCTGAAAAATGCTTGATTTCCATTTCAAAAAGAAAGACATAGTAATCAAAAGCATTACTTTGTTAAGAAAAGCATGTTTTGTTAAGTTCTTTTACAAAATATTCATTATAAGAGTTGTTGGAAATTGTGAACAAGCTCACTTCATGAAACAGAGAAGAGTAGTGGACCAGGAATACAATAAGTTTATGTTATTAAAATATAATATAGGCAAGGAAGAAGCCAAGAGATAGAACTTCTCTGAGGCACATAGATGCTATATCATTCCAAGAGCAAATAAAATATAGGGAAAAACACACAATTCCACTGCATATGTTGTTTATTGATTAAAGGAACACATTTTCATCAAAAAAGCATAAGCACTGAACCATGAAATATCAAAGTTGGAAAGGACCATAGATAATGCCTAGTGAAACATGCTCCTGGACAAGATTCTTCGGCACAAGACTTTACAAATTATCATCCACATTTTGCTTAAAGACTATCAATGAAAAAGAAGCAACTACTTTTAGGGAAATCCATTCTGCTTGACAGTTCTAACTCTTAGAAATTAATGTTGGCTTTTTTCTTTTATAACAAGTTTTTTTTCACTTTTCAATATTCAGTATGTATTATATTGAAGCTATTTCTCACCCATCCATTAAGAAACACCTTTAAATATTGAAAGAAGAGGTATTCAATAAAATGTGTTTTTTGCCAGTTTGATTTTACAGCTATCACTGTTTAAATAAATTTTATTGATTTTTTTTCTTTTTAAAATAAATAAGACATCTCCAGCATCACATTATGTGTCTAGCTTATGTTTTTCAGTTTATCAAACAATTGGTTATTGTTTCATTGTTTCTGATTTTCAATTTTTGAATTTGTTCCACTGATATAATTCTCTATTTTTAACCGATAGGAAATGGTTTTAATGACATGATTTTTAGTATAGCCTGATGTCTGAAAATGCAATTCCCCCTTCATCTCTACCACATGTATATAATCTTCTAGACCTTTTGTTTCTCCAGATGAATTTTGCTATTATTTATTGCCATTCAATAAAGTATTTCTTTGACAATTTGATAGAAGAAACATCAAAGCTTCATCTCTCCTTTACCACGCCACCGCATCCCTTTTCCTCCAATCTTCTTATCTGAGGACTTTACCCCAAACTTTATGGAAAAGAGTTGAGACTATTTTTCTAAAGAACCCCTTTTATTTTCCTCTTCATTTCACATTATGAAAACATCAAACATACATATATTAGCATGTATATATGAGTTTATATTTCCGTCTAGCTCTCCCTAGTCTCTTCTGAGTTCTAGTCCTATATCATCAACCATATGAACGCCTAAATTTCATTGTCCCATAGTCATCTCACTTAAAATGTGTCCAAAATTCATTATCCTTCCTCTGCAATCTTCCCCTTTCCTAACTTTGCTATTATATTACTTTAGGGAAGAGCACCATCCTCCCTGTCTTTGTACTTGCAACCATGGTGTCATCCTCAATTTTTTTGCTGTCTTCTAGCTCCATATACTAATTCATTGCCAAATCATATTGTATCTACCTTCCAAAATATTTCATATGTGACCTCCTCTCTCTACTCATAGATAGGGACCAAACTGGTACAGATATTCTTTGCCTTTCTCCTGGACAATTTTAATATCTTTATAGTTGGTCTCTGGTCTTTCCACACTCCAACCAATCTTTTAAGTAACTGCAAAAGTGATTTTTCTAAAACTCAAGTGTGATCATGTTACCCCCATCCACCACACACACACACACACACACACACACACACACACACACACATACACACACACATTTAAAAACTCTAGTAACTCCTTATATTCTGGATCAAATATAAAGTCTCTTTCTAACACTTAAAATTCTTCACAAGGTTTTCCCTTCCTACCTTTTTCATTTTCTTAACTTTTACCTTTTCCATGTACTTTATCTTCCAGTGAATCTGGCTTGTTCCTTGAACAAGATAGTTTATCTCTGTACACTGTTACTTTGCTCTTTGACTTTTCCCATGCCTGGGATGTTCTCCCTCCTTACCTCCGTATCTTGGTTTCTTCGATATCCTTCAAAACTCAATAAAGGCCCATCTTCTTTGTGAGACTTTTCCTTCTAGCTAGTGTTTTCCTTCTGTGAATCATTTACATCAACTCTGTATATATCGTGCATGTATGTAGTGATTTATGTGTTGTTTCCCCCATTAGAATGTGAATCCTCCGAAGTCAGGCACTACCCATCTTTTTGTTCTTAGCATAGTTCCTGTAAACAGCGAACACATAATAAATACTGAATAATACTAGAAAATATAAGACTATGACCATGCAAAGTCCCTATCCTAACAAGGTTTCTGGAAAGTATTTTTTGTTGTTGTTAGTTGGTTGGTTGATTGGTTAGATTTATACATTTAGCTGGTGACCTTGTTAAGGAAATGTGTGCAAACAAAGCAGTTTCAAAAGCTTTTGCACCTCAGTACTATTAGCAAAAACTTACCTAGCTCCAGGTTTGTAGGTCATATTTCACACTAAGCATATGGAGCATAAAAATGGCAATACTTTCACATCGGTTTGTGAATTAATTTTTTAAAAGGTTCCTATCCTTTCTCTTGCCACTTTATATACAGAAAGAATTCCATTTCTGATAATACTGATGATATCTTCTTAATTTCATTCCTTTCTAAGGCATTGGTTCATAAGGAAACAAAATACTTTCTGTTATTTCTATTCCCAAATCTTTCCTTTGGAAATCTGTGAGCATTTGCAATAGGATGAGGGGTAAAACTGTGCAAAGAAATAAAGTGGGAGATTTGGGCTCACCTCAAAACTGACCTTGTATATTTACCATTCTCCACAAAGAAATGGGAGTCTGCTCTCAGGCCTATCAGAGGGAGGGGAAAGCTGTGAAACATTTTTATTGGTGTGTTCACAGAGAAGAGGCTACAAAATAACAAAGAAAAGAATAACAGTCCCATTAAATTTGTCCATAGGCTGAGTTCCTTAACTCTAAACTTTTCTCAGTCACTGTCCATGATTTAAAATATATTACCTATAGAGTTGCAATAAAGAGTTAATATTCACTCAGGATTATTCTTCAATACACTACTATTGCTCAATACTAAATTGATAAAGGTGTCTTATAGCTATGAAGCAGATAAGTAAGTGTATGGGAGTGTGAAAATGCTTGAATTAAATGGTCACATTTATAAAGCACCTTACGTTTTGCAAAGCTCTTTGTATATATTATCTCATTTGAGATGAATAACTATATTAAGCATGTGATAAAGTATTTATTAAGTGTTTATTATGTGTCATTCACTCTGCTAAAAGATTGAGGTACAAATAGAAAAATACAAGAAGCTTGGCTCTTAAGGAACTTGCATCCTAATATAGGAAGATGCTGTATGTAGGAAGGTTCATCTCAGTGAACCTTCAACAGCCCAACAGCTAGCAGTGGCCAAAGGTTCTGGGATATGGTTCCAAATTGGCAAGTCTATGAACTTATCCCTTTGCTTACAAGGAAATGTACTTCATTCACCACATAACTTTCTAAGAATAAAGCGAAGTATTCCTTCACATTCCTTCACCTTCACCATCTGTTTAAGAGTCTGTATACTAGAAAAGTCAAATAATCGAACTTCAGCCCAGTTCTAGTACCTTCATATAGAAATAGGGAATCTGAAGTCCCCAGATATCTTTAGACAGGTACATTATAAACTAAAACTAAGTTTAAAAAAAGAATACAGCTCAACTGCAGCTTTTTCAACAGCAGTAGTTAGCACTTATGCAGTTCTGAAAAGTTTTCAAAGTATTTTACATATTATTCAATACTCACAATGACTCTGTGAGGTAGGTGCTATCATCATCCCCATTTTACAGATGTGGCTGTATATTTTCCAGATAAGCCAGAGAGAGGCTGAGTGATTTGTGCAGAATTACATCACTAGTGTGATGTAAGTGGCTTTCCTGAATCCAAGTCCAGTCCTCTAACGACTAAGCTATTTAGCTGCCTCACTATTTCAGTGGATTTATGATCTTATCAATTAAGGTGTTTCCTCTAGTTGTTAAAGATTCAAACAATCCACATCTTCTCATCCTATATGATACTTGTACATTTGCTTGTATAAATCCTTAATAGAGATATTAAACACCATCTAGGTTGTGGTGGTAGTAGTTGGCATTTTACTTTCCATGAGAACCAATAAAGCATTAAGACTAGTCTGTCATCCTTATTCCTGGTATGTAATCAGCATAGAACCTTTCTGGTCATGTGTTCTTGGCATGATTTTGTTCCACATCTTGAACATTATTCCCTGGCATAATGGCTTTGATTCCAATTTTACCTGAGATACTTACATGACTTTAGGAAAGTCACTTTCCAACTCATCTAACACACTGGCTATTTACCAAGATAATGCTATAATAATAATTGTAATAATAAAAGCACATACAATATTTTCTTTCATCCTGTAGCTTTAGGTAGGGATAACTAAACAATTTTATCTTACTACAGGAAGGGGAGAGTTGTCATTGAATGTAGAGGTGAAGACGGGATGAGTATGAATTATAACAACTGCTCTACGGAAGGTGCAGCTTCAGCCCTCAGATTCCAAGAACATTGGCTTTCATCTTCACAGCCACCGTTTCAGTCACAGCCACAACTTCATTTGAGATGGCCTTGATCTTGCCCAGGATTGAGGTGTAGTTGGTCTGGGAGGACAGCTATGACAACAAGGCTGGCATGATACTGTGAACCTGTCTACAAACTGTTGTCAATGAATGAATGAATGAATGAATGAAATATTGTCTTTGAACGATATAATAAAGAATAAAGAAAAGAATCATTTAAGAAAGCCTACATGTATTAAATGCCTACAACTAACCAGTCACAGTATGGCAGGAAGACCCGAGTTCAAATCCAGCCTCATACAGTTACTAGTAGTATGACCTTGCACAAGTCCCTTAACCCTGTTTGATGAACTCAGTTCATCATCTATAAATGAGATAGAGAAAGAAGTGGCAAAGTACTGTCATATCTTTTCCAAGAAAACCCAAAATGGGTTCATGAAGAGTCAAGCACAACTGAAACAAATGAACAACAACATCACAGTTTAAGGGGTTGGGGATGCAAATACAAAAGTGAAGGAGTCTATCCTTAGGGAACTTATATTTTACTTGGAAGAAAACATATTCAAGGATATTGTAAATAGATAGAAAATAAATTCAACTAAGAAAATCCTGAAAGTTTTTTTAAAAGAGAAGAAAATGTAAGTAAACTTTGAAGGAAGCTTGGTGTATCTAACAATTGGAAGAAAGGGGAAAGAGTATTACTACCTGTGTATGAAGAGGCTACTTTGACCAGAGGGTGCCAATCCTTAAAGGGAGCAATATGAGATAAATATGAAAGTAGAGACTGGAGTCCCATTCTGAGGGTTTGAGATGTGAAGTGAAAAAAAAGTGTACTTTATTTTCTTCCTAAAATCTGTAATAGGGGAAAGCTGAAGCTTCTTGACCTCTATTTTAGGCATATCAATTTAAAAGCTGTATAGAAGGCTGACTAGAGAAGGGAGAAATGGAAAAGAGGTTGAACAAATAGGAGCCTCTTTCAGCACTTCTAGCAACAGATGATAAATCAACAGGGTGATTTTGTTATCCTTTAAGAAAAGGGGTCAGAAGTGAAACATACTGAGAAATGATAGACATTCCTTGAGCCATGAAATGCCATAAGAAGTAATCAAAAATTGTTTGTTGATACCATGAAACAAAGGAATTGTTCAAGCAGGAAAACCCAAGAATATCTGGATTTTACTATTTTGTCTATACGTATATATTATATACCTTTATGTAAGAAAATATTATACATATATGTATGCATGTACTTTACACACACGTACATGGGGGCTGTGGGCATGCAGAAATAATTCTAATAGTTTCTTACTTTATCCTTCATAATATGTCTTGACTGCAAACATATCCATACCACATCCATCTCAGTCTTTTCAAAAAGATGTCTGGATTTTCCTTTTCATGATACAGAATTAGAAAGAGAAAGGAACAGAAAGACTTCATTTGTTTATTGGAGGAAATGAGTTTATATTATGTGTGTCTTTGTGTGTGTATGTATGTGTGTGTAAAAACATACACATAGAGACATATGTACAGATGCATATATGCATATACATATATACACATAAAATATATGCATGTATTTGTATTGTGTAGATATGTATATATAGTATGTCTACATATGTATATATTTTCTATGCATAAACATATATGTATTCACGTACACAAGCACCTATTTTTTTTCTCCCTACCAACTCCTCCTCTACTAGTGTGTTTGCATTGGGGTGGAGGGGGGAGCTAAACAAAACAAAATGAAAAATCCTCATAACAAATATGCCTAGCTAAGCAAAACAAAATCTCCAGTGGGACATGTCCAAACATGTGTGTTTCCTACAGACTTATGCTATCCTCTTTCTGAAAAGAGATGGTTAGCATTAGTCATCATTGCAGCCCTATGGAATCATGGTTAACAATTGTCACGAACAAAAGTCTGAAATCTTTTTATCGAACTAATTGTTCTCCTGGTTCTGTTCATTTCACTCTTCATCAGTTTGGTGTAAGTACTTTCAAAGAAACTTTGGAGGTATATTACAGTAGCTAATTGTGCAATAATTACAAGGGTAATGAATACATCTACTCATCCTATCCAGTCTTTGGGAAATAACATCCACTTCATTCGAAGTTGCTTAGATGCATTCCTTAAAGAAACAGAGCTTCCAGGAAAACACATTTTTGAAAACTTTTGTGCTCTTCTCAGGGAATTTTCATCTTATGTCCAGGAATCATTGCTTCTTATGGCAGATAACTTGTTACAGGTTAATGCCGATGGGTGACAGACTCTTTCAATTCCCAGTCCTGTATGTCCTTTATTTTTCTTTATGAAAAATTGTGCTATTTAAGTTTTAAAAAGAGAGTGACTGTCATAGCACAGGAATAGGGAAGGGCCATGGAATCTCTTCCTTATAAAGTACCTCATGATCTTTCTCTTTCTGAAAAATATGACTACAAATGTGTATATTTTTTCTTGATCTTTCCTACTGTTCATTAGGATTTCCAAATACTGGTACTCAGAGAGCCTTGATAAAGAAAAATGGATCAAAAATTAAAATTATATGACTGCTGCTTCTTTCAACTAAAGGTGAAGTATCCAGGTTACAATCTCAGCTAAAGGGCTCATCAGTGACCTGGATAAAATTGGTGTAGCCATTACCTAGATGACACCTTCCATTTTTGATAAATAGAGCTTTCTCAAATTCACCAGCTATTACATGCTCTCTGGGAAAGGATTTTCCTTGATAGCCTTTGCACTGCACGCTCTTACAAGGTAGTTGTTTTTTGTTTGTTTGTTTGTTTTTCCTGTACATTTTTATATATAAGATAGGGATCTAAACTCAGGATGATATGAGACTGCCAAAAAGTAATTGAAATTCAAATTTCTGGCCATAAATGCACATATGTACATTGGAGTATTTTTTTTCTTAGTGAAATATGATATATCATCATCATGTGGTTTCTAGGTTGTATTGTCACATTCTTGTAAACAAGAGATTAAAATACTTGCCTATAGCTGAAGCTGTTTTTTTAACCTGCTGTATTAGGAGGGCAGAGTTTATAATCTCAAAGAGGATCATAAACATGTCTGAAAGGTTCGGAACCGCCCTATATAAGAAACTCTCAAAGTAGAAGGCAGAAGAATCAAAACATATATTTAGGCTCCACAGTAACCAACCCATGAACCAGCAACCCCATTTTGATATATTGATGAAAAGCTTCCAGGCCCAATAAGTACGCCTTGAAAGAGTAACCAGGAGGCTACAGAGAAGCATGATTGCATAAAGCAAAATCATGCTTCCCCCTCTATGGTAAAAAGATTACCCACTGGCCTGAAGTCTTTGTTCAGCTTCCTCCCGTAGGTCAGCTCTGCTACTGGCAGCTCCTGCTTCAGCTGTGGCTGTGGCTGTGGCTGTGGCTGTGGCTGTGGCTGTGGCTGTGGCTGTGGCTGTGGCTATAGCTGTAGCAGCCTCTGGCTCCAACGGGAGCTGCTTTTAACCATCCAGCTTCTGCGGGGGGTGTAAGGTACGCCGGGGAAAGCACAGGTTCTTTCAATCTGCTTAAGCAAAGTGAAGGGGTTGACCGGGAAAGCACAGGTTCTTTCCATCAGCTTAAGCAAGGGAAGCAAGGTGAAGGGGCCGACAAGCTTACTCCAGTCCAACATACAAACAGCATTCAGTTCAGGGCAAAAAGCCAAACTAGTCAAGGGCACTTGTTGACTAAGTGCTAAGGAGCCCATTTTTGGTTGCCAACACACCTGCTAATAATATCTTCAATTAATTTTTAATGAAGTTAAGGTTGTTGTCCCAATAAGAGATCAAAGGAGATAAAAATATTAAAAGAAGTTTACTGTAATTGATGTAAAGAAGCAATATAAGTAAGAATCAATCAGTCCATGTTTAATTTAAGTGCTTATTACGTGCCAAGCACTGTGCCAAACACACTGAATCCAAAGAAAGGGTGGAATTCAAAAATCTTCAAGGGGTACTTTCAAGTTTTTTTTTAATGATCCAAAAATGTATTACTGTGGGAAATTGAAACTAAGTATTCTAAATTTCAGAGTCATCCACACAGAAAAAACACAACCCATGAAAATTGGTGAAATCACCAAAGGAGGAAAGGGAAAAGAAATTCAGGTCCAAAGCGGAGTCTTGAGGGATGATCACAGCCAGGGGAAAAAAAATAAATAAATGATTGGACAGAAGTCAAACAAGTAGGAAGAAGATATAAAGAATGATATGCCATGAAAGTTAAAGGAAGAAAGATTGTCCAAAATGTAGAGGTGATTACCAGTATTAAATGCAGTGAGTGGTGGGGAGAGAAGGATGATGACTGAGAAATGTCCATGAAATTTGGCAATTCAGATATGATTGGTGACTTTGAATACAGTCCGTTTCAGAAGAGTGCCAGAGATAGAAGCTAGTTTGCCAAAAGTTAAGAAGTAACCCTTATTTAAGGATTTGAGTTAAGAAATGTAGATCATTCTACTATCCTAGTAGCTTAGTGGTGAAAGGAGGGTGAGTCATATATTTTTCTCATAAGATAATTTTATTTATATATTTGATTTTTTTTTAAAGTAGAGACATATTCATAAAGAAAGCAAGATTAACCAGTAGAGATGAAAGCATTGAAGATGCTCTTGTGGAAACATAAATGATGCTGAATGAAATGGGTTGGCTTTTGTGAAATTTATGGAGAGTTATTGTGTGCCAGGTCACATAATTATTTCTATATGCAAAAGACCCAACTACTACTATTTATGGTGAGATTTTTTTTCTTTTTCTTACTACTGAAAAACAAAGCTGCTCCTTAGTGTTTATGTAGGGTGTGAGTAGATTGATCAAAAGCTACAATCAAGTTGATTTGTGATTGGCTAAAAGTCAGCTTGAGGTTATAAACCACCTGACAAATTCAGTGAAAAGTTCTTAGATTGGCAAATCACAGATTTTTAGGTTGATTAGTGATGTGACATTTTCTATTTTATTTTGAGAACCATGAAGAAAGATAATGGTATAATGTGGCTTTCATTGAGGGAAACAAACATCATTTCCATGTTCTAGGACAGTGAAACTTTAGAGAGATATCAGAGAATGACAAAATGAAAGCCATCCACATATATCGAAAAGAAAAAGAAAATTATGTAGACTTTTGTTTCTCTACCTGTGTGCATTTATTTCTAGTCTGAACAAAATTTCTTACAAATAAATGTTTTTTTAAAGACACATGGGTCTTAGATATAGTAAGAGAAAGAGGGGATGTTTTCTAGAATTGAACAACAGATTGTTGTGGCAAGGATAGAAAAAGGGGAAATGACAATTAGGGATTAGCTACAACAAATCCTCAATTCAGATAGGCTGTAGAGTGATATTATTTATAAAGAGTCTAAAGTTTAGTCCTGGGTCTTCAAGAGACGTTCACTGGAGCGTTTTGCAAGAAAGAGAGAATAAAACATATGACCTGATCATTGGCCTGACAAAAACCCAAAGAGGGAGAGACAGACAAGTAGACAGTCATACAGACACATACACATACATGCATATACACACACATGCACAGAAAGAGAGACAGAGAGAGAGAGACAGACAGACAGACAGACAGGCAGACAAAGACAAAAAGAGACGATACAAGGGAGATACAGATGGGGGATAAAAGAGAAAAAGAAATGTTCTGCATGAGTTTGCTATATATTTCAGTACTACATTTATTCTAATGACATCACGTGTAAAAGATGCCACCAAAAATATCTTCCCAATTATTACTATCTCTATACCCTGTTTCTTATTTCTCCTGAGGGTTGAAAACAAAAGTCCCTTTTCTTCATTTGGAAGTACCTTCCTGTGTAGTATGTATAGCACAATTTTGAAGAAATAAGGTCTTCTTCCTTAGCTACAGAAAGTTCCTTTTTAAATATAGTCATCTCATTTATTGTTGTCACTTTTCCCCTAAAGACTATGGGAGAAGGACAAAATTATCCTCCTTAAATGAGCCATGGAGACTGACTTTAGTAAGTTTCCTGAGGTTGGCAGCTTCCACTAAGCCTACTCACCTACCTTGCCTTAATATTCCTTAACAAACCTCTTTGTTTTGCACCATGTATTTCTCTGAAATGTTTCTGCAACAAATACAGCCTCCACTCCTTAGAAAGGGCTCCACTTCAATAATAGCTGACATCATCTTGGTCTGTATCACCCATTTTGCTGAAGATGACCTGTAGTGAAATTGAAGAGCAGTTGAAGCAAATAGAGTCCTTCAGTGTCTCCTTTTTTGCCTGTTATTGGTATGAAATGATTTTGCTGCTGAAGAGGGAGAATTTCAGAGTCCTGGGGAAGTTCTTCCTTTCTGGCCTGACCAGGAGATTTCTTTGATTTAGTGAGACGAGATACACTTAGACAATATCCACCTTATCTGTCTTCTGTAACTAATAATATATATTTTTATCCAAAAGAAAGATTTCCACACCTAGGTGAATGTGTTTATTATTCCCTCTTTGAGCCAATTCTGATGAGAATAACGTTTGCTCACTTCCCCTCAACTGCCCCCTCTTCCCCTCCACTGCAAAAACTTTTTCTTGACTCTTTAACATGAGATAGTTTACCTGGTTCTACCTTTCCTTTTCTCTTCATCCCAGATTCTCTCACCTCTTAATTTTATTTTTTAGATATCATGGCTTCATATTCAACTCACCCATGTACCCTCTGTGTATATATGCTCCTTCTAACTTCCCTAATAATGAGAAAGGTTTTATGAATTACAAATATCATATTCCCATGTAGGAATGTAAACAGTTTTAACTTATTAAGTCCCTTATGGTTTCCCTTTCCTGTTTAACTTTTTATGCTTCTCCTGAGTCTTGTATTTAAAACTCAAATTTTCTATTCCATTCTGACCTTTTCATCGAGAATGCTTGAAAGTCCTCTGTCTCACTGAAAATCCATTTTTTCACCTGAAGGATTATACTCAGTTTTTCTGGGTAGGTGATTCTTGGTTGTAATTCTAGCTCTTTCTATTCTGGAATATTATATTCCAACTCCTCCGAACCTTTAATGTAGAAGCTGCTAAATCTTGTATCATCCTGACTGTGGCTCCATGATGCTTGAATTGTTTCTTCCTGGATGTTTGCAATATTTTCTCCTTAGCCTGATAACTCAGGAATTTGGCTGTAATATTCCTTGCAGTTTTCATTTTGGAATCTCTTTCAGGAGGTGATCAGTGGATTCTTTCAATTTCCATTTTACCTCTGGTTCTAGAATATCAGGGTAGTTTCCCTTGATAATTTCCCAAAAGACTATGTGTAGGCTCTCTTTTTGATCATGGCTTTCAGGTAGTCCAGTAATTTTAAATGATCTCTCCTGAACCTATTTTTCAGGTCAGTTGCTTTTCCAATGAAATATTTCAAATTGTCTTCTATATTTTCATTCTTTTGATTTAGTTTTATTGTTTCTTGATTTCTCAAAAGCATTAGTTTCAATTTGTTCCATTCTACTTTTTAAGGAGGTTGTTTTTTTTTTTTTTCTTTTCAGTGAACTTTTGTTTCTCTTTGTTTTTCCACTTGGCCAAGCCTACTTTTAAGTCATTTTTCTCCTCATTGGCTTTTTGGTCCTCTTTTCCTATTTGGCCTAGTCTTTTTTTTAAGCTGCTATTTTCTTCAGTATTTTTTGTGTCTCCATTACGAGACTGTTGACTTGTTTTTTTCATGATTTTCTTGCATCACTCTCATTCCTTTCCCCAGGTTTTCCCTCTACTTCTCTTACCTGATTTTCAAAATCTTTTTTGAGCTCTACCATGGCCTGAGGCCAATTCATATTTTCTTAGAGTTTTTGAATATGGGAGCTTTTACTTTATTGTCTTCTTCTCATTGTGTGTTTTAATCTTCCTTGTCACTATAGTATCCTTCAATAACAATATTTTTACCCCATTGTTTGCTCATTTCCCCAGACTATTACTTGATTTTTAAGTGGTTGTTAAAGTAAGGCTCTGCTTTTATGGTGGAGGGTGCACTGTCTTAAGCTTTAGGGGCTTTGTACAGCTATTTTCAGAGATACTTCTGGGGACTCAGAAGTTTTCAGTTCTTCTTAGGTGGCATAATCTAAGGAGGTGGTTACTCCTCTCCTGGCCTGCACTCTGGTCTGTGAGTGACTGCAAACAGTCTTTTTTGCCCTGGAACTGTCAAGAACCTGCTGCCTCCACCACCCCACCCCCACTGTGGATGCAAGCTCTACTATTCTAGTTTTCCTCCTCAGCCTAGGACTGCCACCGGTGACCTGAATATGTGTATGGGCAAAGCAAAAGAATCCTGCCTCAGTGCATGGGAAGACACATGAACCAGTAGAAAATAAAGCAAATATCACCAGGAAAGTAATAATGAAAAGGAGCATAACAACACAAATGCAAAGAATAAAAAGAAAAATTTGGCAATTGAATGCGTCCTAATTATCATGACAAAGCTTAATCCTGTGGCCTCTGAAAATCTTTCTGTGTAATCAACAAATTTTCTTTCAATTTAAATTGTTCCATTCAAATTCAGGCATTTTCCCTAGCTGTAAATGATATCTTTGGACATATTCTCAAACACTGAATGTATGTACTATCATAGCCTAGTCCCTCCCACTGGAAGAGTCAAAATTTTTCTTCTTCCTTATTGCCAATTCTGCCATCTTCCTCTCCCACCATCACTGAGGAACTGTTTCTTAGCTGTACATAGGCATGGTCCTACTCTTAACTTTGTTATCACACATGGTTATTCCAGTTCCATGTACAAAATGCCATTTCATATAATGATTTTTTTCATCCTATCATTCCATATGCCTTTCTCTATCTTAACATGCAATTTTTCCACCTGTCAGTATCTTCTCAGTCCATGGAGCTCTGGACACAGTCTCCTCACATCTAATCTCAATCTCTTGATGAAACAGTCCGATCCCTAGATCTCTTTTCCTATCATGGATTTTGCTTTGAGAAGATCCAGTTTTTGATTTATTTCAAGATGCTCCTCTTCTCCTCTTCTTGTGCTGCTAATTAGAGCTGCAGAAAGTCAGAAAGCTGTACTGACTTTATCCACTATAAATATATTTGCCTAATCTCAACTGGGCCATCTAGCAAGGCAAAACTTCCACTAATTCCTAGTCAATTTTCTATTTCATTCTCCACAGTGACTGTTTAAAAATTCTGTTCTCTCTCAAGACCCCCATATCATGCCTGACACTGTTATGTTAATGGGAATAAGAAGATCTTTCCCATCCATTAAGAGGCCTATGTGACCTGCTTTGAGCCCCTCAGTCACATTATCCCATGGTGGAAGGAGGAAGGGGTGGAGCAGGAAGTGAGTGAGTGAGTGAGTGAGTGGGTGAGTGAGAAAGAGCAGTCAGAGCTGGGAGAGGGAGAGCAAGCAGAGCAGCTCGTGTTTGTGAGAGAGGGAATGATTTTGCTTAAGGGATCATGTTTGTGGGGAGGCTTGGGGATGGCAGTGTTCTCTGCATTGGCAATATGTATAGGCTTCTTTATTACTATTATGGATTTGGCTTGCTGGTGTTTGAATAAATGTCTTGGTTTCATCTTTGAGCTAGAGAGTCTGTTATGCCTCGCCATTCAAACCTGTAACTATGCCAACATATTCATAGCAGTCTCTGTGGGTATCACATTGGTGATGTAGACTCCTAGCTTCTTTTCTCAGGATTTCATCTCATAGTTCAGTAAAAAATTGAGGCCATTGGCCATGAGCTGCAATTTCTACTCTTTTTCCTTGTCTTATGTCATCCACTATTTCACGTATAATTCTAGTCTCTGCTGAAGAGGTGGCCATTCTCTTTTCCAAGGCCAATGCCTTCTCTACCCCAACCACTACCAAATTTTCTAGAAGCTATATCCCAATATCATCCTCTCTCTCTCTCTCTCTCTCTCTCTCTCTCTCTCTCTCTCTCTCCCCTTTCATCTCTCCTTTCTCCTTCCTCCCTTCCCCAATATACTGTTTCCTTCATTGATACCTACAAGCACACCCCATCAGTTTTTAAATCTTGCTAGAGCCCAGATATGTGGTAAGTTATCATCTTATACATCTTCCCTTCAAAGCTAAACTACATGAAAAAGGCATTTATATTCAGGGCTTCAACTTTTCCTCTCATTCGCCTTAAAACTCTTCGCAATCTAGCTTCTGAACTTGTAATTCAACTGAAACTACTTTCCTCGAAGTGACCAGTGTTCTCTTAGATAACAACTCTAACCAATTCTTTGTAGTTCTCATTCCTCTTTACTTCTTTGCAGTATTTCACTTTGTTTACCTTTCCTTCCTCCTAGATAACTGAATACTCACTCCTCTTTGGGATTCCATGATGCTTCAGTCTCTTGGCATGTCTCCTATCTGTCTGGTGATTTTTCATTTTCTTTTACTGGATCTTTATTGACATCACAAGTTTTAACATTTGATATACCCTAAAGCTCAGTCCTTGTCTCGCCTATCCAATCAACAACCATTTGTTTTGTGTCTACTATGTGTAAAGCACAGTGCTAAGTTCTTGTTTTTATGCTGTCTTCCTTAGAGATCTCAACTCCAATGAATTTAATTATTCTTCCTATTGAAATTACCCACAGATCTATATATTCAACTCTAGTCTCTTGCTTGAGCTCGTCTTGCACTATCAAATGGCATTTCAAACCATATATTCCTTAGGCAGACAAAAATCAACAAACCTCAACCAAAATTCATTATATCTCCTCCATCAAAACAAAATAAACAGAAAAACCTTCTTATTCCTAACTTCCCTCTTACTGTTGAAGGAAATATAATTTCAGTTACCGATATTTATAGCTATGGCTCTTCACTCTTACCTAACTACATTTCTAATCAGTTGACAAATAGTGTTACTTCTATCTCCCTGTCATATACTTCCTTCCCGCCAATCATATAGCCACTGGCCTAAATCAGGCCCTCCTTACCTCCTGTTTAGTATATAGCTATAGCATTTAAAGAGGCTTTTCTTACTCAAATTTTATGCCACAGCTGCCATAATGACCTGGTCATTGATTCTAATCAATCCCTCTACAAGTCAAGTAGTTCCCTCTTAACTTTAGGATAAAGTCTAAAATTCTGTTTGTCATTTAAAGCTCATTATAACCTGACATTTGTCCTAACCTTTCCAGTCTTTTAAAATATGGCTCCCATCTATACCTTCTTCAATCCAAACTTACTGGTGTATTTATTTTTCCTTAGACAGGACACTTTATCTCCCTTCTTTATGACTGCATGGTCTATGACCTATACCAGCAATACTATCCTTCATTATATCCACTTCTTGAAATTCCTGGATTCCTTAAAAACTCAGGTCAAATTCCACCTTCTGCAGGAAGATTTCTTTTTTCCCAATCTCTCTTCTCCCAGTTGCTAGCATATTTCGATTTAGTTGTATGGTGACTTCCACCATCTAAACATAACCTGTAGGTGGCCCAGTGGATAGAGTGCCAGTCCCAGAATCAGGAGAACCTGTGTTCAAATCTAGTCTCAGACACTTACTAGCTATGTGACCCTGGGCAAGTCACTTAATCCTGTTTGTCTCAGTTTCCCCATCTGTCAAATGAGCTGAAGAAGAAAATGGCAAACCACTCCTGTCTCCTTGCCAAGAAAACCTCAAATGAGGTCACAAAGAGTTGGACACAACTGAAAAATGACTGAACAAAGTTTATATACTCAGTATAGATCCAGAGTAAACAATTAACAAATGTGTATTTATAAACTTATTTAGGATAGAGATTGATTTCATTCTTTCTTTGTAATCACAGTGCCTGGCAAAATATAACTGTTTAATACTTCCTTGTTGATTTTTTTTTTAAAAACCATAAGTTTCTTTGTATATTGCCAACACATTCATTGCCATTCAAATTCAGAAAAAATTTCACTAAAAATAACACAAAATGTATGAAATAACTGAGCACCAAGGCACACACAGGAACTATGAATACAGCTACAAAACACTCTTTACAGAAATAAAAATAGACCTAAATAGTTGAAGAGATGTTAATTGTTCATTCTTTGTCAACACCAATATAATAAAAATTATAATGCTACCTAAATTAATTGATTTAATCAGCACAATACCACTCAAACTGTCAAAGAGTTCCATGAAAAAATGAAAAGAATATTTCTTTATCTAGAGGAGAAAAGGTCAGGAATCTCATGATAAAGAAAAAAGTGGGAAGGAAAGGGGCAGAATTCGAACTATACTACAAAGCAATAATCATCGATTACCGGTACTGGTTAAAAAATACAAAAGTTGGACAATGGAACAGATTTGATATGTAAAACCCAGATTAGATGAGATGATATTCCAATATAATGTTAGATTAATTAGTAACGTAATGTTTGATAAACCCAAGGATTCCCAACTATTGAGGTCAAGACTACTTCTGGACAGAATATTCTGGAAAGGTTGGACAGTAGTCTGGCAGAAAGTAGGTTTGGTGTACCTTCTCACTCCATATATCACAATAAGCTCCAAATGGAGAAAGGGCCTTTTTCTGTCCTGGATCTAACTTAGATCAGTACCATGGTAGTTTAGCTTTGATATTAGAACAAAATGAGACACCTAGGGATTATTCAGTATTTAGCAAAAGAAGATTTACTTAGCCATAGAAGAAGTATATTCAACAAGGAGAGCCATTGAGGACACCTCAAACTGAGCTGCCTACTGTTTCCTACCAGCCACACATGAGAGGGCTCCTGGAGCTCCTTGTAGCTGCTCCCCAATATCCAACAAGGGATGTCAGTAGCCTGAGCCAATCAAGTTTCAAGAATGTAATTTCTTTTTTTTTTTTAATGCAATTTATTTATTTAACATATTTGGTTTTCAGCATTGATTTTCACAACAGTTTGAATTACAAATTTTCTCCCCATTTCTGCCCTCCCCCCCCACTCCAAGATGGCGTATATTCTGGTTGCCCTGTTCCCCAGTCAGCCCTCCCCTCTATCACCCCCCTCCCCTCTCATCCCCTTTTCCCTTCCTTTCTTGTAGGGCAAGATAAATTTCTACGCCCCATTGCCTGTGTATCTTATTTTTTAGTTGCATACAAAAACTTTTTTTGTTTTTGAACATCTGATTTTAAAACTTTGAGTTCCAAATTCCCTTCCCTCTTCCCTTCCCACCCACCCTCCCTAAGAAGTTGAGCAATTCAACCTAGGCCACACATGTATTATTATGTATAACCCTTCCACAATATTCATGTTGTGAAAGGCTAACTACATTTTGCTCCTTCCCAACCCATCCCGCTTTATTGAATTTTCTTCCTTGACCCTGTCCCCTTTCCAAAGTGTTGTTTTGATTACCTCCACCCCCATCTGCCCTCCACTCCATCATCCCCCTGCCTTTATTTTTTTTTTTTATCTTCCTCCCTCTTCTTTCCTGTGGGGTAAGATACCCAACTGAGTATGTATGGTATTCCCCCTCAGGCCAAATCTGATGAGAGCAAGGTTCACTCATTCCCCCCTCACCTGCCCACTCCCCTCCTCTCCTAGAACTGCTTCCTCTTGCCACCTTTATGGCAGATAATCCACCCCATTCTATCTCTCCCTATCTCCCTCTCTCAGTAAGTTACTCTCTCATCCCTTAATTTCATTTTATTTCTTTTAGCTATCTTCCCTTCATCCTCAACTCACCCTATGTCTGCTCTTTTTCTTTTACATATATATATATATACACATACATACACATACATACATATACACATAGATACATGCATACATACACATTCACTTATATATATACATAAACATATATATATGCATATATATATGCATATTCCCTTCAACTACCCTAATACTGAGGTCTCATGAATCATACTGATCATCTTTCCATGTAGGAATGTAAACAAAACAGTTCAACTTTAGTAAGTCCCTTGCAATTTCCGTTTCTTGATTACCTTTTCATGCTTCTCTTGATTCTTGTGTTTGAAAGTCAAATTTTCTATTCAGTTCTGGTCTTTTCACTGAGAAAGCTTGAAAGTCCTCCATTTTATTGAAAGTCCATATTTTGCCTTGGAACATGATACTCAGTTTTGCTGGGTAGGTGATTCTAGGTTTTAATCCTAGCTCCATTGACCTCCGGAATATCGCATTCCACGCCCTTCGATCTCTTAATGTAGAAGCTGCCAGGTCTTGGGTTATTCTGATTGGGTTTCCACAATATTCAAATTGTTTCTTTCTGGCTGCTTGCAGTATTTTCTCCTTGATCTGGGAGCTCTGGAATTTGGCAACAATATTCCTAGGAGATTTCTTTTTGGGATCTATTTGCGGAGGCGATCGATGGATTCTTTCAATTTCTATTTTGCCCTGTGGCTCTAGAATATCAGGGCAGTTCTCCTTGATAATTTCCTGAAAGATGGTATCTAGGCTCTTTTTTTGATCATGGCTTTCAGGTAGTCCAATAATTTTTAAATTATCTCTCCTGGATCTATTTTCCAGGTCAGTGGTTTTTCCAAGGAGATATTTCACATTGTCTTCCATTTTTTCATTCCTCTGGTTCTGTTTTATAATATCCTGATTTCTCATAAAGTCACTAGTTTCCACTTGCTCCAATCTAATTTTTAAAGTAGTATTTTCTTCAGTGGTCTTTTGGACCTCCTTTTCCATTTGGCTAATTCTGCCTTTCAAGGAATTCTTCTCCTCATTGGCTTTTTGGAGCTCTTTTGCCATTTGAGTTAGTCTATTTTGTAAGGTGTTGTTTTCTTCAGTGTATTTTTCAGTATTTTTTTGGGTCTCCTTTAGCAAGTCATTGACTTGTTTTTCATGGTTTTCTCGCATCCTTCTCATTTCTCTTCCCAATGTTTCCTCTACTTCTCTAACTTGCTTTTCCAAATCCTTTTTGAGTTCTTCTATGGTCTGGGGCCAGTTCATGTTTTTCTTGGAGGCTTTGGTTGTAGGCTCTATGACTTTGCGGTCTTCTTTAGGCTGTATGTTTTGGTCTTCTTTGTCACCAAAGAAAGAATCCAAAGTCTGAGACTGAATCTGGGCGCGTTTTCGCGTCCTGGCCATATTCCCAACCAACTAACTTGACCCTTGAGCTTTTCAGTGGGGTATGACTGCTTGTAGATTACAGAGTTCTATGTTCTACGTTTGGGGGGGAGGTGCCAGCTCTGTCAGAGCCGCACTCCTCCTTCCCCAAAGACCCCCAGTCCAGACTGGGCTCAGATCTTCGGCAGGCTGTGCACCCCTGCTGTGATCTGCCACTTAATTCCCCCCACCAGGTGGGCCTGGAGCCGGAAGTAACAACAGCTGTAGCTGCCCCACCTCCGCTGCCCCCGGGGCTGGAAGCCGAACCGCGAACTCCTTCCACTCCCGCAGCTTTTCCCACTAACCTTCTCCGCAGTCTTTGGTGTTTGTGGGTCGAGGGGTCTGGTAACTGCTCACGTATTCAGGGTGCTAGGGCCCCCTCCGCCCGGCTTCCGGTCTGGATCGTCCACGCCGCTCAGGCTGGGCTCTGCTCCACTCCGTTCCCAGCTCCCAGCTCCCAGCTCCCAGCTCCGTGTGGAACAGAGCTCACCCAGAGACCATCCGGGCTGTCCTGGGCTGGAGCCCTGCTTCCCTCTGCTGTTCTGTGGGTTCTGCCGTTCTAGAATTGGTTCAGAGCCATTTTTATAGGTTTTTGGAGGGACTCGGGTACGGAGCTCACTCTAGTCCGTGCTTACCAGCCACTTAACAACAGCAAGAAACCACTGTAGTTTACTGAGTAAAGGATTTACATGGTCAGTTCGATAATGTATGTGTATTATTTGCTAAACTTGTTGATTTCACCTACTTGTGTACCTATCCTATTCCACTGATCCACACCCCTGTTTCTTAACCAGTACCAGGCAGTATGGATGACTGCTGCTGTGTAGTACAGTTTAATATCTGGTGTGGCTAAGCTACCATCTCTGGCATGTCTTTTCATTACTATCCTAGATACTCTAAACCTCTTGTTTTTCCAAATGAATTTTGTTATTATTTTGTCCAGCTCAGTAAAATAATTTTTTGGTAGTTCGATTGGTATGGCACTGAATAGATAGACTGATTTAGGTAAAATTGTCATTTTTATTATATTAGCTCGGCCTAACCATGAGCAACTAATATTTCTCCATTTATTTAGATCTGATTTTATTCGCGTGAAAAGTGTTTCATAGTTATGTTCATATAGTCCCTGGGTTTGTCTTGGCAAATAGATTCCCAAATATTTTATAGTGCCTTCAGTAACTTTGAATGGAATTTCTCTTTCTATCTCTTGCTATTGGGCTTTGTCAGTAATGTATAGGAATGCTGAGGATTTATGTGGGTATATTTTATATCCTGCAACTTTGCTAAAGTTGTTTATTATTTCAAGTAGTTTTTTACTTGATTCTCTACGATTCTCTAGATAAATCATCATATCATCTGCAAAAAGTGATAATTTAGTTTCTTCTTTTCCTATTCTAATTCCTTCAATTTCTTTTTCTTCTCTTATTGCTACAGCTAATGTTTCTAGTACCAAATTGAATAATAGGGGTGATAATAGACATCCTTGTTTCACCCGTGATCTTATTGGGAATGCATCTAGTTTATCCCCATTACAAATAATGCTTGCCGATGGTTTTAGGTAGATGCTATTTATAATTTTGAGGAAGGTTCCACTTATTCCTATGCTTTCTAGTGTTTTTAATAGGAATGGGTGTTGTACTTTGTCAAAGGCTTTTTCTGCATCTTTTGAGATGATCATATAGTTTCTGCTAGTTTTGTTGTTGATATGGTCAATTATGCTAATAGTTTTCCTAATATTGAACCAGCCTTGCATTCCTGGAATAAATCCTACCTGGTCATAATGTATTATTCTCGTAATGAGTTGCTGCAATCTTTTTGCTAATATTTTATTTAGAATTTTTGCATCAATATTCATTAGAGAAATTGGTCTATAATTTTCTTTCTCTGTTTTAACTCTACCTGGTTTGGGTATTAGTACCATTTTTGTGTCATAAAAAGAATTTGGTAGGACTCCTTCTTCACCTATTTTCCCAAATAGTCTACAAAGTATTGGAATTAGTTGTTCTTTAAATGTTTGATAGAATTCACATGTAAAACCATCTGGCCCTGGAGATTTTTTCCTAGGGAGTTCATTGATGGCATGCTCAATTTCTTTTTCTGATATGGGGTTATTAAGAAATTTCACTAACTTCTCTGTTAGCCTGGGCAGTTTATGTTTTTGTAGATATTCATCCATATCTCTAAGGTTGTCAAATTTATGGGCATACAGTTGGGCAAAATAATTCCCAATTATTGTTTTGATTTCCTCTTCATTAGAGGTGACCTCACCCTTTTCATTTTTGATACTGGTAATTTGATTTTCTTCTTTCTTTTTTTTAATCAAATTGGCCAAAGGTTTATCAATTTTATTGGTTTTTTCATAAAACCAGCTCTTTGTTTTATTTATTAATTCAATAGTTTTCTTGGTTTCAATTTTATTAATCTCTCCTTTGATTTTCAGTATTTCTAATTTGGTATTTCATTGGGGGTTTTCAATTTGCTCTTTTTCTAGCTTTTTCAGCTGTATGCCCAGATCATTGATCTCCTCTTTCCCTATTTTATTCATGTAGGCATTTAGAGATATAAAACTTCCCCTAAGAACTGCTTTTGCTGCATCCCATAAGTTTTGGCATGTTGTTTCATTATTGTCATTCTCTTGAATGAAATTATTAATTGTTTCTCTGACTTGTTCTTTGGCCCACTCATTCTTTAGAATTAAATTATTTAGTTTACAATTAGTTTTTAGCTTCTTTTTCCATGGTACTTTATTAAAAAATGATTCTTATTGCATCATGATCTGAAAAGGATGCATTGACTACTTCTGCTTTTCTGCACTGGATTGTGAGGTTTTTATGCCCTAGTACATGGTCAATTTTTGAGTATGTGCCATGTACTTTTGAACGCTCAGTTCCGTTCTTTTTTTCCCCCGAGGGATTCTCTGGGTGGGGAGGGGAGGGATTAGAGCTGTTTACCTGGACATTAAGAACTTCCGGAAGTTCAAGAAGCCTCGTTTAATATGTTTGGGCTGCAAACTTCTGGAGACGGTGTTTCATGGGTGGCGTTGCGCTGCCTCTCGTCACTTCCACAGACTGCCATCCTGTGTTGGGTGTCCTGGGGATCTCCGCCGGTTTCGGGCACCCAGCTTTCTCCCAGCCCATCTCCCACGTGGATTTCCCGGCCAGCCGCTTCCGCCTTGGTCTGGAGCAGCTCTGCACCGAGCACTCTCCGAGCCTACAGGTTCGTGCCTCCAGCCTTTCAGACTCTCTGGGCTCAGAAATTTGCCCCATGCAGACTGCTCACAGTTTCTGACTCTGAAATCTGCTCAAATTCACTTTTTTTATAGGAATCTGACAGACCTTGTGAGAGAGCTCTGGTAAGATGCTGCCTTCACACGGCCATCTTGGCTCCGCCCTCCGTATGTGTATTATTTTGGCAGCTGTGTGGAGGATGTACAGGAAAGGGGAGAGTCTTGAGGAAAGGAACACTTGTATGAAACTACTGGAACAGTCCAAGTATGAGGTGGTAGTTATGTGAATACAGTGAATGAGACAGATGCAAAATATATCGTAGAAATAAAAATGAGAAGATTTGTAATAGATGGGATAGACTGAAGAGTCAAAGAGGGCACCAAATTTGTGAACTTGAATGCCTCAAAGGATGTTCTTGATACATGCATACATACATACATGCATATATATATATATATATATATATATATATATATATATATATATATACATACACACTTGTGTGTGTGTGAGAGAGAGAGAGACAGACAGAGACAGAGAGAGAGACAGAGAGAGAGACAGAGAGAGACAGAGAGACAGAGACATGGAAGAGATTCTCAAGATATTTACTAAAACCATATTTAGACAGTCACGGAAACATATACATAACCAGCACAAAGAATACATTCTACAAAGGCAAAATGTGAACAGTGCCAATGAGAGGTCCAAACTTTAAATGAAAGTTAACTGTATTATAGAAGGAAAAGAGTATAAGTAGGAAATGTAGCAAGAAAATGTACTTAAGGGCATCCATTCAAAGAAAAAGAAACGATGAAAGCAAAAGGGCAAATACAGTAGAAGAAAGACAAGAATGGGCAATGAATACTCTAGTCTGACTGCAACAAAAACTATCTATATTGAAGGGACTAATATCAGATAAACCTTGAAAAGTAGCTTAGGGCTAAATTACAGAGGTCTTTGAATAGAGTATGCAGTTCATACTTTATTTGGAAGGTAATAAGGAGTCAATTGGTAAATTAGGAAAGCATTTTATTTTTCCCTTTAGATTTATTCTACTACTAAATGTCATCAAAGACCACTGTAAATTTAGATTCTATTACCATCTCAAGACTCTTGATATAACAGCTAACAATGCAGATTAATAGAAAACTGTATGTATCAAAATATAAAACTGTACAAATAAGATATCAATCTAAATATTTCTGTACATATCAAAAAAGCAGGCAAAGGAGAAATCAGGCTGCCAGACCCCTCCTCCACACCTCAGGAAACTAAAGGCTATAATACACAAAGCCAGTAACTAGACCCACAATCCCCAGAACAAGAAACCTGGGACAGTGATCCCTGATCCCCAAAAGCAGAAATCCACTGTAAAGCTAGGAAAAAGCCAACCAACACAAAGAAGAACACCAAAAAATTGAGGACCACTGATTCATTTTATGGAGACAGGAATAATCAAAATACCAAATTGGAAGAGTATAGCACTGACACTATACCCATATCTGATACTTCAAAAAAAAATGTGAACCGATCTCAGGCTCAGAAAGCATTACTAGAAGACCTTACGGAGGATTTTGAAAACCAAATTAGGGAGGTAAAAGAAAAAAATAGAAAAAAACCCTGATAAAATCAAGTCTTTAAGAAATAAGATCGGTGAAATGGCTATGGAGATTCAGAATCTAAACAGAGAAAATGACACCCTGAAAGTAAAATCAACCAACTGGAAAAAGAAACTCAAAAGTAAAATGAAGACAGCAACACATTAAAAATTAGAATTGAGCAAGTGGAAACTAATGACTCTATGAGGGATCAAGAACAGGTAAGACAAAATGTAAAGAATGAAAAAATAGAAGAAAATGTGAAATATCTGTTTGGAAAAACAAATGACCTGAAAAACAGATCCAGGAGAGGCAATCTAAGAATTATTTGTCTACCAGAAATCCACGATGAAAAAATGCCTTGACAGTATCTTTGAGGAAATTATCAAAGATAACTGCCCAGAGGTCCGAGAAACAGAGGGTAAAATAGTCATTGAAAGAATTCACCAATCACCCCCTGAAAGAGACATCAAATTGAAAACTCCAAGAAATATTATAGCCAAATTTCAGAACTATGAACTCAAGGAGAAAATACTGCAAGCAGCCAAAAAGAAACAATTCAAATAGTGTGGAACGATAGTCAGAATTACGCAGGATCTCTCAGCTTCTACATTAAATGACAGGAGAAATTGGAATCTGATGTTCCGAATGGGCAAATGAGCTGGGACTACAAGCAAGGATCAACTACCCAGCAAGAATGAGCATAATTTTTCAGGCAAGGAGATGGATGTTCAGCGAAATAAAGGAATCCCAGACCTCCTTGATGAAAAGGCCAGAACTCAATGGAAAATTAGGTCTTCAAACACAAAATTCAAGAGAGACATAAAAAGGTAAATGGGGGGAAACCCACAAACCTTATTAATCAATAAGGGCAAATTATTTACATATTTATATATGATTATATCATTTTGTTTATGTTATATATACATATTTACATGTGTGTACATACACATATATATGTCAATCTTGAGAATAGTACAGTTATTATGATAATTGAAAGGGATACACATAAACTGTGGGTGTCTGTGTAAAATAAATGATAGGACCTCTGGGCAGTTGTCTTTGATAATTTCTTCAAAGATACTGTCAAGGCTCTTTTTTTGCATCGTGGATTTCTGGTAGACCAATAACTCTTAAATTATCTCTCCTGAATCTATTTTCCAGGTCAGTTGTTTTGCCAATCAGATACTTCACATTTTTTTCTATTTTTTCATCCTTTACATTTTGTTTCATTACTTCTTGGTGCCTCATAGATTCATTAGCTTCCACTTGCTCAAGTCTAATTTTTAATGAGTTAGTGTTTTCATTTTGCTTTTGCGTCTCCTTTTCCAATTGGTTGATTTTGCCTCTCAGGGTGTCATTCTCTCTCTAGATTCTGAATCTCCATAGCCATTTCGCCAGTCTTATTCATTAGGGACTTGATTTCATCAGTGGATTTTTTTTTCCATTTTTTCTTTTACTTCCCTATTTGGTTTTTAAAATCCTCCTTTAGCTCTTCCGGCAACACTTTTTGGGCTGGACACCAGTTCATATTACCTTTTGAGGCATCCGATGTATCTACAATGTCATTGCTGTCCACTTCCATCTTGGTATTTTGATCCTGCCTGTCTCCATAAAAAGAATCTATTGTCCTCGGTTTTTTTGTGTTCTTCTTCATGTTTGTTGGTTTGCCTTTTCCTGGCTTTACAACAATTTTCTGCAAATCGAAACAACTCTTAGATACCACATCTCTCCTGTCAGATTGGCTAAAATAACAAAACAGGAAAATGATAAATGCTAGAAAGGATGTGGGAAAATTGGAACATTGTTACATTGCTCGTGGAGTTGTGAGCTGATCCAGCCATTCTGGAGAGCAATTTGGAACCATGCCCAAAGGGCTATAAAAATGTTCATACCCTTTGACCCAGTAATACCACTTCTATGGTTGTATCCCAAAGAAATCACACAAGCGGGAAAAGGACCCATATGTACAAGGATATTTATAGCGGTTCTTTTTTGTGGTAGCCAAGAATTGGAAATCAAAGGGATGCCCATCAATTGGGGAATGGCTGAACAAGCTGTGGTATATGAAGGTAATGGAATACTATTGTGCCATAAGAAATGGGGATGATACGGACTTCATAACAACCTGGAAAAACCTAGACGACATAATGCTGTTTGAGCGGAGCAAAGCCAGGAGAACACTGTACACAACCACAGATATATGCACTCCATGAGGACGAACCCTGACAAACTTCGCTCTTCTCAGCAACACAAGGTGCAGGCACAACTCCAAAGGACTCACAATGGAGAATGCTATCTACATCCAGAGAAAGAATTATGAAGTTTGAATGCAGATTGAGGCGCACTTCATGCTCGCCTTTTTCTCTTCTCTTTTGTTTTTGTTTTTGGGTTGTTTTTTTTGTTTGTTTTTTTTTTTTGGTTCTGTTTCTTCTTTCTCATTATTCATTCCATTGGTCGTAATTCTTCTCCACAACTTGACTAGTGTATAAATTAATTCAATGCGAAATCATTCGTGGTAGTTATATGTGATTCCATGCCGTCTTGGGGAGGGAGGGGAGAAAATATGGAACTCACAATTATGTAGAACCGTCTGTTATAAACTAAAAATAAAAATAAATTTAAAAAATAAAATAAATGATAGAAGGATAAAAACCATAATTAAGAGATGTAAAGGGAGGGTTCTGGGAGAAGAGGTAAGGAGATAATAGAAATTAAAACAAATGAAGAGGCACAAAAACACATTATAGTAGAGGGAAAGAAGGTAGGAAGAAGAGCAGTATTGGAGCTTTACACTCATTGCATTTGGTTCAAGAAGGGAATAACATACACTGATAAATATAGAAATCTAAATATTCCTACAGGCAGCAGAAGGGGAAAGGGGGAAAAAGGGAGGGGGTGGTCAGAAGGGATGGAAGAAGTAGCAGGGGGGAAACAGTAAGATAAGGGAGGGGAGTCAAGAGGGAGGGTAAACTGAGGAAGGCAGTGGTCAAAAGCAAAACTTTGTTGAGAAGTGGAAGGGGAAAGGGAGAAATAAAAGTGTAAATGGCAAAGTAGGATGAAGAAAAAGACACAGATAGTAATCATAACTATAAATGTGAATGGGATGAAGTCTCCCATAAAACAGAAGTGGATAGCAGAATCATTGAAAACCATAATCCTACAAAATTAATCATGTCATTCCTCTATTTGTTTAACTACCCGGGCCCTACATGAATTCTATGATAAAATATAAGCTCTTTTGTGAAACTTTTAAATCCTTATATAACCTGGCTTCAAACTATTTTTTCAGCCTTGCTAGACATTGCTCCCTTTCTTGTACCCTATAGTCCAGCAAAACTGGCCTTCTTTTTATTAATCACACAAAGAAGTGTTGTGATGCTCAAATGAGATTTTGCCTTTAAAGCATTGTGCCAACTTTATAATATAATATAAATTCCAGTTACTAGTAGAAGAAATAGTAGTAGTAGTAGTAGTAATACTAGTAGTGGTAGGAGTAGTAGCAGTAGCAGCAGCAGCAGCAGCAGTAGTAGTACTAGTATTAGTAGTAGTAGTAGTACTTATAAACTTACAATCTCCAAGCCTCCAAACTCATGATGACTCCATTACTTGATCTTTTTATTGCTTTGCTCTCAGCTGAAGCAGTGTCTATAAAGTAATTAGGCATTTGTTGGTCAATATTTAACAACTGGGCTCTGAAGAGGAGAAAAACAATGAATGTACATACATTTGAAAATTCAACATGTATTAACAGTTACTTAAGTCTGGACAATCAACAAAGCAATAAATAAAATTTGTACTCTAATTTGGAGTCATTACTGATTTCTGAGTTGCAAACACTCACATTGAAGATTTTAAAAACCAGCTCAGGCAACAAGGTTAGAGCTGGCTCCAATATAGGCCATCACACACAATTCTCCATCTCCCATATCTCTGCCTTTGCACTTACCATCTCATATGACTGGGATGCAAGTCTTTGCTTCCTCAAAGAATTCTTCTCTTCCTTTAAGTACCTTCTTCTACTTGAAGTCTTTCTTGATCTTGCCAAAAGCTATTGTGTTCTCCCCTAAAATTAACATAAAGTTAATTAATTGCCATTTCTTTCCTTTATATTTTATTCCATTTGTAATGATATACCCAAGTGTATTTCTTGCCTTTCCCACTAGAATATAAGTCTGAATTATTTATCTATTTATATTTGTGTCAGTAGCTATTAGCACAGTGTCTGGCATGTAGTATATACTTAATCAAATACTTGCCAATTAATTGATTGTTATGAGTTATATTGATGTTTCAGGGTTGGCAGGAGGGGGATTGCATCTGTATCAAACCTATATTTATTTCCTTCACAAGGAAATGCCCAGGGAGTTCTATTTATATGCTGGGGTAGAAGGTGGAACAAACTTAGACGTGAAGGACTCATTACATAGCAACTCCAACTTAATTTCTCTTTTGAAGGAGAGTAAAAACTCTAGGGAAAATTCAAGATTATCAAAATATCATAAGAAAATACTATAAAGTCTACAAATATCCCGGATGTGAAAGAGGGATTTGCTAAAGGACAGTGTCTTGGCTATTACACAGATATACATACATACATACACATATATACATATATATATATATATATATATAGTGTATATGTGTTACATAGATATTATAATCACACAAGATGAGGAGGCATGAAAGGATTGTACTGTATAGTGCTGAAATATCGACTCAAATTATTTCATGAACAAATCCAAGAATACATCATGCTATTGATGTTCTGAAGGGTACCAATATACTACACCAAACTAGGAAGTTAATTTTAATATAAATCTCTTCTTCAATGAAGAAAAAAGTACATTTCTGACACAGGCAAGAGCACATCATTTTGAGTCAAAATATTTGGTTTGAATCACAGCTCTATCAATAAATGTTTAGCTTGGGTAAATCACTTCACTTTTTGCCTTAGTTTTTCATGTTTAAAATTATGTCATGGTTCTACATTGATTGGACTAGGACCTGTAACATCTCTAAATTTTGGCTTCTTGAGTCACTTAAGTTCTCAGAGCCTTCATTTCCTAACCTGTAAAATTAAAATTAATGAGCACCATTCTCTTAATCTCCTGGTATGTGCCAGGCTCTAGAAATATGAAGACTAAAATGAATCAGTTCCTGTTCTCAAGGAGCTCACTTTCTAAAGAATGCAATAATATGTACACAAGGTATTTGGGGTAGATAGTCAAAAACAAAACATGTAAGTTCTCAAGCATTTTGCAATGTATTTGTGGAGAAGCCACAAGTACACAAACAAATGTACAAATAATAAATACAAGGTAGATTATGAAAGTAGAGCCTTAAAAACTTGGGGTATCAAAAATGATGCACGTAGAAGGTAGTGCTTTTTTGTTTAAATAATATTTAATTTTCCCCCAATTATATGTCAAGACAATTTTTAGCATTCATTTGCATAATATTTTGAGTTCCAAAATTTTCTCCTGCCTTTCTTCTGCTGTCCTCTTCCTAAAATGGTAGGCAATTTGATATAGGTTATGCATATGCTATCATGTAAAACATTTTCATATTGATCACAGTCATAAAAGAAGAACAGAAAAAAGGGGGAAAGAGCACCAAAAAGAATAAAGTAAGTGCAAAAAGTATGCTTTGATTTATATCCAGAGTCCATCAGTTCTTTACATGGAGGTCAATAGCAATTTTCTTCAGGAGTGCTTTGTACCATTGTGTTGCTGAGAAGATCTGAATCATTTGTAGCTGATCATCATACAATATTGTTAATACCTTCTACAGTATTTTTCTGGCTCTGCTCATTTCACTTTGCATCAGTTGTATAAGTCTTTTGTTGTAGTTCCAAATTGCTCTCCAGAATGGTTGGATCAGTTTACAGCTATGTCAACAGGGCATTAGTATCCCAATTTTCCCACATCTTTGCCAATACTTGTAATTTTTATTTTTTTTGTCATATTAGCAAATCTTATAGGTGTGAGGTGGTGCCTTGGAGTTGTTTTATTTGCATTTATTTAATCAAATGTGATTTAGAGCACTCTTTCATATGACTATAGATAGCTTTGAATTATTCATCTGAAAACTACCTGATCATATCCTTCTACCATTTATCAACTGAGGAATGGTTTTTCTTATGAATTTGAATCACTTTTCTGTATATTTCAGAAATTAGTCTTTTATCAGACACACTGGCTTTGAAGATTGTTTCCCAACTTTCTGCTTTCCTTCTACTCTTGGCTGAATTTTTCTTTCCATGCAAAAACCATTTAGTTTAATATAAACAGAACTATCTCTTTTGAATTTCATCATGGTCTCCATTACTTGTTTGGTTATCTATTCTTCCTTTCTTCTTAGATCTGACGGGTGTTTGCTCTTCTAACTTGCTTGTGGTATCCCCCTTTATATCCAAATCATGTACCCATTTTTATCATATTTTGGAATATGGTATTATATGTTGGTCTGTATCTAATTTGTGCCGTATTGTTTTCCAGTTTTCCCAGCACTTTTTGTCAAATAATGAGCTCCTATCCAAAAGGCTAGGGTCTTTGGGTTTATCAAATACTAGGTTACTATGCTCATTGACTACTGTGTCTTTTGTTCCTAATCTATTCCACTGATCCAACATTCTGTTTCTTAACTGTACCAGATAGTTTTGATGATTATTGCTTTATAATATAGTTTGAGATCTGCTATTGCTAGGCCACCTTCATTTTTTCTTCATTAATTTCCTTTATATTGTTGACCTTTTGTTCTTTCAGTTGAAAAATTTTGCATCAATATTCATTAGGGAAGTTAGTCCACAATTTTTTCCTCTGTTTTAGCTCCTCCTAGAGGTATCAGCACCATATTTCTTCCATAAAAGCAGTATGGCAGCACAACTTCACCTAATTTTCCAAATTGTTTATGTACTAGTAGATTTAATTGTTCCTTAAATGTTTGGTAGAATTCACTTGTGAACTCATCTCTCCCTGGACATTTTCCTTAAGGAGCTCATTAATAGCAGGTTTAGTGTATTTTTATAAGATGAGATTATTGAGGCATTCTGTTTCCTCATTTGTAAATCTAGGTAATTTGTATTTTCATAAATATTCATTGATTTTGCTCAAATTGTCAAATTTATTGGCATATAATTTTGCAAAATATTTCCTAAGAATTGCTTTAATTTCTTCTTCATTGTTGGTTAAATCACCCTTTTCATTTTTGATTCCAGATACTTGTTTTTCTTTTTTTTCCTTTTTTTTAAATCAAATTAACCAGTGACAATAATCCTATTGTTTTTTTCTCATAAAACCAGTTCATACTTTCATTTATTAGTTTTATTAATCTCAGCTTGGTTTTCAGGATTTCCAATTTGTTGTTCAATTAGGGATTTTTAAATTGTTCTTTTTCTAGTTTTTTTTTTTTTACTTGCATGCCTAAATTATTGATCTGCTCTTTCTCTATTTTCCTGATTTAAGATTTAGAGAAATAAATTTTCCCTTAAGTACTGCCTTGGCTCCATTCCATAATTTCAGATTATTGTCTCATTGTCATTCTCCTTAATGAAATAATTAATTGTTTCTATGATTTGTTCTTTAACCAATTTAGTGTTGAGGAATAGATTATTTAGTTTCCAATTAATTTTTAAACTTTCATTCCACTGCACTAGTTGAATGTAATTTTTATTGTAGTTCCTTTCTACATTTGATTTTGAGATTTTTTATACCCTAATATATAGTCAATTTTCTATAGGTGCCATATGACACTGAGAACGTACATTCCTCTTTGTTTCCATTCAGTTTTCTCCAAAGGTCTGTCATACCCAATTTTTCTAATACCCTATTCATCTCCTTGGGTTTTTTTTTTGATTATTATTGGTTATATTTATCAGGTTCTGAGAGGTGAAAGTTGAGGTCCATATTGCCAAGGCAATATTCACAACAGTTGCTATTGTTATGAGTATACCGGCATGGTTCTGAATTGCAAAATATTACAGACTTTCCATATAGAAGACAGAAGCAAAACATTTATTCAGACACCCGAAATACAAATCCCAAAACCAGTAAGTATATTCTATCCAATCCAAAAAAATAAGAAGTTAAAATGTGTTATCACTACAGAGAAGAACTCCATTGCATAGGATACTCAACCCCCCCCCCCCACACACACACACAAACACACGCAGCTGGGGCCTTCCCACAAAAACATTCACAGCACAGCTGCCTGCCTCCTCTCTCTCCATCAGCTCTAACTGCTCTTACTGCACTTCCTGCTCCACCATTTCCTGTTCCACTAGTCCAGCAAGATTCTCCCACGACATGTGACTTAGGCTTCCTGTGATATAAACAGGTCACATTGGCCTATTAATGGATGGGGAAGATCTTCTAATTTACACTACCATTACAAGGTCCACCACTAGTTTATTTTTGCTGTCTACTTCTTCCTGTAACTCACTTAACCTCTTCCTTAAGAATTTGGATGCTGTATCACTGTTATGGTAATTAGGGTAGGACTTTTTGCTGTCTTCTCTTTTGGAATGCTAAGGAAACCAAGTGCCTTTAATGAGCCTCACCTTTGTTGGAATTGGGACTTTTGTTTCAAGTGGGACTCTTTGTCTTTTGTTTTGGAGTGTTTCTCAGCACTCAGGTAATCAAGTACCTTTGATGAATCTTCCTTTCAAATGCAATGGCAAGCAAAAGGGGACTTTTTGCTGTTTTTTGTTTGAGTGATATTCAACACCAAGGTAATCAAGTTACCCAGGACACTGAGACACATATGTAAGATCTGAGGTTGGCATTTTGTTTTGGGGCACACTCATTTAAAGAGTGTTGGTGACAAAACTCTGGGTAGCCATTGAAGCAGCCTGCCCTCCCCATGCCCCAGCTTTGAAAAACCCAGATGTTGGTGCTTCTCTGCTAACTACATGTTGTGATTTGGTCAGACAGAAATATGCCTGTTGATCTGTTTATATTGTCTCTGTTTGTAATTTCTGTTTGTATTTGCTCTGAAATTCGGGGGGCTGACTTTTCCCCCTGAACAAAATCAATGCTATATGTATGTTTAATTAAAGTAATATTGTTAACCTCTGAAAGTTGATTTCCTTAGAAAAGCAGATCAAAGAACTTGTGCTAGCAGCCCTTCTGTGTGCTATTCTTGTTGGTTTTATGGTCCCATAGTAGCTGCTAGCAACATTGTTGTTACAATCACTTGATGCATAGAAGTTGATATTACTTCATTGTCTCTGGTACCTTTTGGCAAGATGTGCTTTCCTTCCTTATCTCCTTTACTTAAGTCTTGCTTTATCTGATATCAGGATGGCTAGTCCTGCTTTTTTTTTTTTTTTGACTTCCCGTGTCTCAAGTTTGTTTCTTGTAAATAACATGTTATTGGATTTTGGTTTTTTATCCACTCTGCTCTCCAATTTTGTTTCACAGAAGAGTTCGTTCCATTCACATTCACAGTTATGATTATTAACTGTGTATTTCCCTCCATCTTATTTTTCCTCCTGTTTGTCCTCTCTCTTCTTTCACCCTTCCCTCCTCAACAGTGTTTTGTTTCTGTCTTGATACTCCCCCAATGTGCCCTCTCATTTGTCAGTCCCCCCTTTACCTAATCTCCTCCCAATCTCTTCCTGCTCCTGTCCCATAAGACAGATTTCTATATTCAACTGATTGTATATAATTATTCATGTATAATAGGTTTTTGATGCCTCTTCATGTGAAATAATTTACCCCATTCTACCTCTCCCTTCCTTCTGCCCCCAGTGTAGTCCTTTTTCTCGTCCCTCATTTTTTTCTTTTATTCCTTCCAATTCACCTTATAGCTGTGCCCTCTGTGTGCGTGTGTGTGTATGTATGTATTCCTTTTAGCAGTACTATTTTTAATAATTACAACAATTATCGTCCCATATAGGGATGTGAACAATTGAATTGCTTTGAACCCCTTCCATTTTCTCTTCTCTTTATACATTTTGAGGCTTCTCTTAGGTCTTAATATTGGAGGTCAATTTTGGTTCAACTCTAGTCTTCTTACGAAAGCTTGAAATCCTTATATTTCATTGAATGACTTTTTTTTTTTGCCTTGATGTACTTTTTCTTTTTCTTTTTTTAAATTTGAGCTCTAGTCCTGGGGTTGAAGGTGCAGTGTCTTGGGATTCTTGTGCTAGAGGCTGCAGGCTGTCTCTGTTTACCTTATGCTGAACTGATGTTGCCCTGAGGCCCAAGGGAGACCCTTGTGTCCAGTGTTGCACTGAGTGAGTGGGGGAGGGGGGTTTGGAGCCACTGGGTGCTGTAGGGCTCTGGCAGCTTACCTGGTGCTCAGATGGTTTTCTGGTGCTGGTGTCTGGTGTATGCTGAGGCCAGTGGGGTTTCTGAACTTTCCTGGGGCTACACTGTAGCATATACTGATCTGGCGACTGGAGGCTGCCTGTTTGCTTGGGGCCATGCTGAGGCACACAGCAGTCCTCAGAGCTGGAGTATGCCCTTTCTCCTGTCTATACTGGGGTATGTGTGTGGGGGAGGGGTCCTGCTGTTGTCATTTGCCTGCTCCATTGCATTGGGGCTCCAGATTTCCTGCTGGTTTGTTGGGTTGAGGCTTTCTACTGGCTTCCTGGGATGCTACCTATCCCGGACTCTATTCCCCTTTTATATGAGTGAGACAGAACTTTCCTGGCAATCTTCGAAGTTTCTTGGGCTAAAATATTGTTTCACCCCTCTTATTGCTCTTTCTGCTGTTCCAAGATTTGTTTTTGGTTGCTATTTTATGATTTTTTGGTGTTGAATATGGGAGAATTACAGCAATTTCCTGCTTACCTTGCTGTCTTACCTCCCAGAAGTCTAATCTCTTGTCATTTCCTATAACACAGTGGTACTCCATCACAATCATATGCCCTCTCTTGTTCAGTCATTCTCCAGTTGATGAGCATCCCCTTGATTTCAAATTATTTTCCAACACTAAAAGAGCTCTTAATTTTTTTCTTGTACGTTAGTTTCCTTTTTCTTCTTTAATTTCTTTTGGATACGGACTTACTAATGGAATTGCTGGGTCAAAATGTTTGCACAAATGGGTGGAGTCAAGATGGCAGAATGAAGACATAGATTTAACTTAGCTTTCCCAAGTTTTCCTCCAAAGATGTTAAAATAATGCCTCCAAGAAAATTTTGAAGCTGCAGATTCAGCAAAATGATTGGGTAAAAAAATTTTGCAGCTCAAGACAATTTAGAAGTTCGGCAGAAAAGATCTGTCTAACAGGGATCAGAGTGGAGTGCAGTCCATCCCAGGCTGGGAAAGCTCAGGCCATACACCAGAGGAATAGAAGAAGGCCTTGGGAGTAGAACCAATACTGGCTTCTAGAATTCTTAACTCACAGATAGTAAAGGGATATGTGCAAGACTCTGGCACATTGTCCATGTATTGTTCTGCTAAACAGGCCCAGGACAAAGAATACTAGCAGAAGCTGTGACCCTGGCACCCTTCCAGGGTGGAAAAGAGTACTTGTAGTCTCTCACAGACCAGAGTAGAGCCAAGAGAGTAGTAAATCCACCTTTGCTTAGGTCTTATCATCACAGAAAAACTGAAAATTTACCAACTCCCAGGACTAGTTTTGAAGAAAATAAATGCTGTACAAAAAATCTGAATCCTCGGATGGTGCACAATACACCCTGGGAATAAAGCTGAATTTTAACAAAAAAAAATTAAAAGTCAAGGAATAGGCTTGGAAAATGAATAAAAATGAACAAAAAAACTTGCCTTCAGAAAGCTATTATGGTGACAGGGAAGATAAAAACATAAATTCAGAAGGAAACAATAGTTTAAAAAGTTACATGCAGAGCCTTAAAGGGAAAAAAGTATATTGGTCTCTGAATCAAAAATAATTCTTTGATGAGCTCAAAAATGATTTTAAAACCCAGAGAGGTAAAGGAAAAAGTGGGAAAAGAAATGGTAGTGGGAAAAGAAAATGACTAAAAAGGGTCAAAGGCTTGTTAAAAGAGGCAAATAAAAATACTGAAAAAATAAGACCTTAAAAACAGAATAGCTCAAATGATAAAAGAAGCAAAAAAAATATATAATGAAAGGAAGAAATTATTTAAAATTGATTGGCAAAGTGAAAAAGGTGGTGAAAAAAATTCACTGAAGAAAAGAACTCTTTAAAAAGTAGAATTGGCCAAATTGGGGGGGGGGTTGGTAAAAAATCTCACTCAAAAAATATATCTTTAAAAACTTGAATTGGGAAAATGTAAGCTAATGATTCCACAAGATATCAAGAAACAATGCAGGAGCAGAGCCAAGATGACAACTGTAAAGCAGGAATTTGCTTAAGCTCTACCCCAAATCCCTCTAAACACCTGTAAAAATGGCTCTGAAGAAATTCTAGAGCTGTGGAACCCAAAAAATAGCAGAGGGGAGTAGGTCTCCAGCCCAGGATGTCCTGGATGGTCACTTGGAAGAGTCTATATGACGTTGCTGGGAGAGGAGCACAACCCAGCATGGGCCGCCCAGGACTGACCAGACTGGGGGTGGCCTGGAGGATGTCTTAGGGCCATGAATCATTGAGCTGTGGCAGTTACCAGACTTCTCAACCCACAAGTTCCAAAGACCACAGAGCAGGTTAGTGGGAAAACTGCTAGATCGAGTTAAGCATTCTGGCCCCAGCCATGGGGGTGGCAGAGATGGTGAGACAGTGGTGGCAGCAAGAAGATCCTGAGGCTGCCTCCAGAGCTCCAGAGTAAGCTTCTTCTGGAGTCCCTGCCTCACATGGTGGGAGGAATCAAGAGCAGACGAGAGCAGGAGTGCAAGGCTTGCTTTCCCTGCTTGGATCTGGGTTGCAATCCTAGTTGGAAGTTATTGCTGGAGGAGGACCACTGCTGTGGCAGAGCTTGAGGTGACAGTGGAGTAGAAATAGCTCTGAAAACAGCAGCACAGTCCCTAAAGCTTAGGACAAAGTACTCTTTACAAGCAGTCATACCCTGACAAAAAGCTCGAATGTTAAGTAGTTGGCTGGGAACATGGGCAGGAAGCTTAAAAGGATACAGACTCAGACTCAGACTCAGATTCTAGAATATTTTTTGGAGACAATGAAGATCAAAACATACAGCCAGAAGATGTCAAAAAAGTCATAGAGCCCACATCAAAAGCCTCCAAGAAAAAAATATGAATTGTTCTCAGGTGATGCAAGAGCTCAAAAAGGATTTAAAAAGCAAGTAAGAGAAGTAGAGGAAAAATTGGGAAGAGAAATGAGAGAGATGAAGAAAACCATGAAAAACAAGTCAATGACTTCCTAAGGAGACCCAAAAATACTGAAGAAAACAACACCTTAAAAAATAGACTAAGTCAAATGGCAAAAGAGCTCCCAAAAGCCAATGAGGAGAAGAATGCCTGGAAAGGCATAAGTAGCCAAATGGAAAAGGAGATCCAAAAGACCACTGAAGAAAATACCACCTAAAAATTGTTTGAAGTAAGTGGAAGCTGATGACTTTATGAGAAATCCATATTTTATTATAAAACAGAACCAAAAAGAATGAAAAAATGGAAGACAATGTGAAATATCTTATTGGAAAACCACTGACCTGAAGAATAGATGCAGAAGAGATAATTTAAAAATTATTGGACTATGTGAAAGCCATGATCAAAAAAAGAGCCTAGACATCATCTTTCAAGAATTTGGCAAGGAAAACTGAATTGATATTCTAAAGCCAGAGGGTAAAATAGAAATTGAAAGAATCCACCAATCACCTCTTGGAAAAGATCCCAAAAAGAAAATTTCTAGGAATATTGTCATCAAATTCCAGAGTTTCCAGGTCAAGGAGAAAATCCTGCAAGCAGCCAGACAAACAATTTCAATATTGTGGAAACATAACCAAAATAATACAAGATCTAGCATCTTCTACATTCAGGAACAGAAGGGTATGGAATATGATATTCTGGAGGTCAAAGGATCTAGGATCAAAACCAACAGTCACCTACCCAGCAAAACTCAGTATAATCCTCCAAGGCAAAATATGGATTTTCAATAAAATAGAGGACTTTCAAGCTTTCTCAGTATTAGACCAGAGTTAAATAGAAAATTTGACTTTCAAAGACAAGAATCAAGAGAAGCATGAAAAGGTAAACAAGAAAGAAATCATAAAGGATTTACTAAAGTTGAACTGTTTTGTTTACATTCCTACATGGAAAGATGATGTGTATAATTCATGAGACCTTTCTCAGTATTAGGGTAGTTGGAGGGAATATACATGTATATATAATATATAATATAATAGATATATATATATATGTATATATATATATATGTAGACAGAGGGCACAGGGTGAGTTGAATATGAAAGGATGATATCTAAAAAAAATTAAATTAAAGGATGAGAGAGGAATATATTAAGAACAAGAGAGAATGGGAGAGATAGAATGGGGTAAATTATCTCATATAAAAGTGGGAAGAAAAAGCAGTTCTGTTGGAAGGGAAGAGGGGGCATGTGATGGGGAATGAGTGAATCTTGCTCTAATTGGATTTGACTTACGAGGGAATAACAAACACATTCAATTGGGTTTCTTACCCCACAGGGAAGTAGGGGGAAGGGTATAAAAAGGGGGGTTGATAGAAGGGAGGGCAGATAGGGGGAGGAGGTAATCAAAAGCCAACACTTTTGAAAAGGGACAGGGTCAAGGGAGAAAACTGAATAAAGGGGGCCAGGATAGGACGGAAGGAAACATAGTTAGTCTTTCACAACATTAGTATTGTGGAAAGGTTTTACATAATGATACATGTGTGGCCTATGTTGAATTGCTTGCCTTCTTAGGGACGGTGGGTGGGGAGGGAAGAGGGGAGGGAACTTGGAACTCAAAGTTTTAAAATCTGATGCTGAAAAGAAAAATTTGTTTTTGCATGCAATTGGGAAATAAGATATACAGGCAATGGGGCATAGAAATCTATCCTGTCATACAAAAAAGTAAGGTGAAAGGGGATGGAAGGGGGTGGGGTGACAGAAGGGAGGACAGACTGGGGAACAGGGTAATCAGAATATATGCCATCTTGGAGTGAGGGGGAGAGTAGAAATGGGGAGAAAATTTGTAAGTCAAAATCTTGTGGAAATCAAAGTTGAAAACTAAAATATTAAATAAATAATAAAATAAATAGATTCTAAAAAAAACAAAAACCAATAAATAAATAAATGAACCTTTACACTTGTAAAAAGTCTTTAAAAAGAAAGAAAAGCAGTTGAACAAAGCTGAATAATATATCAATAACATCTGAAAGCATATGCAATATTACACAAAGTCCTCCTGCCTCTGCAAATATGTGTATACATGAGAACCTGAGGACGGCGATGCTTAACCTCATTGATCTCCTTTTCTGTCTTTACTTGGTTGACTGAAGTTTAAAAAAATTAAAAATTAAATACCTGACATTTGGCACTTCTTTATTTGAAATTGCATTCTTGTATGTTTATTTTTTTATTATTTTTAAATCTTATTTTAATCTTTTTTCTCTACATAACCCTCATTTTAACATCTTTCCCTTCCCACCTATACAACAAATCATTCCTTTGAATAAAGAATAAAAAACATTTTACCAAACCTAAAAAAAAGAAACAATGCAACAAGATCAAATGAATGAAATAGAGGAGAAAAATGTGAATACCTCATTGGAAAAACAAGTAACCTGGAAACTGGATTGAGTAGAACTAAATTAAGAATTATTGGGAAAACTTGAAAGCCATGCCCCCCCACCCCCAGAAAAGATCCTAGACATCACATTTTAAGAAATTATCAAGGAGAATCCATCCCTCACCTCCTAAAAAAGATCCCATGATGAAACTTCCAAGGATAGTATATCCAAATTCCAGAGCTCCCAGGTCAGTAAGAACATATCATAAGGAGCCAGAAAGAAAAAAATTAGATACAGTGGAGTTACAGTCAGGATTACACAAGATGTAGCAGCATTTATATTAAAAGACCAGAAAGATTGCAATATGATATTCTGGAAGGCAAAGGAGCTAGGATTACAACCAAGAATCCACTACCCAGCAAAAGTGAGCAAAATTCTCAGGGAAAATGGATATTTAAGGAAATAGAGGACTTGCAGGCATTTCTGATGAAAAAAAGCAGAGCTGAATGGAAAATTTCATTTTCAAATACAACTCAAGAAAAAGCAAAAAAAAAAAAAAAAGGTAAACAGAAAAGAGAAGTCATGAGGAATTCAAAAGTTTAAGCTTTTTATAATCCTATATTGGAAGTTGACACTTGTAACTCCTACGTACTTTATCATTGTTATGGCAGCTAGAAGAAGTATACATATACACATGGCACAGGTGTAGGGTGGCTATGGTAGCTTTAAAAATCACTTAGTTAAAAAGTGAGAAATGAAAATGAGCAAGGAGAAGGGGAAAATGGAGGTAGAATGAGATACATTACCTCACATGAAAGAGGCATAAAAAGCTTTTATAGTGGAGAGAAAGATGGAGGTTGTGGAAGATAGAGCTTGAACCATACTCTCATAAGAATTGGCTCAAGGAGGTAATAACATACACATTCAATTGGTTATACAAATCTATCTTACCCTAGAGGGAGACAGGAATGGAAAAGGATAAAGGGAGAGGGTCTGACAGAAGGGAAGGTGGTTTGGGGGGAGGAGTTGGTCTGAAACAGAATATATTTTTGGAATGACAGGATGAAAGGAGAGATGACTAACTGGAGAAAAAGCAGAATGTAGGGAAGTATACAGTTGGTAATCATAACTGTAAAGGTGAATTGGATGAACTCACTCATAGAACAGGATAACTTGAGGGTATTACATTTTTATTGTCTGCATTTATTTTATTTTAACTTAATTTACTATTTTATTTTCGCCAATTACATGAAAAAACAATTTTTAACATTCATTTCTAAAATGTTTAATTCCAAATTCTCTCCCTTCCTTCCTCCAGAGCACCCCCTCATTGAGAAGCAAACAATTCACCATAGGTTATACATGTGTAGTCACGAGAAATATTTTCGTATTAGTGGTGTTGTGAAAGAAAACATAGAAAAAAACTAAAGAAATATAAAGAAAATTTTGAAAGTATGCTTTAATCTCTATTCAGATAGTATCAGTTCTTTCTCTGGGGATGGATAGCATTTTCATCATAAGTCCTTCAGAGCTGTTGTGAACCATTGTACTGCTGAAAATAACTAAGTCATTCCCACCTAATCATCTTACAATATTGCTTTGTACATAGTACATTTGTATATAGTACTTTGAATATAGTATGTTTCACTTTGGATCAGCTCATGTAAGTCTTTCCTGATTTTTCTGAGGACATTCTGCTCATCATTTCTTATATCACAATAGTGCTATAAGATCCATCACAATCCATCATGCGATCCATCACAATCACATAGCATAATTTGTTCAGGCAATGGATGGACATCTCCTCAATTTCCAATTATTTGCCACCAGAAAAGAGCTGCTATAAATATTTTTGAATACATAGTTCCTTTTCCTTTTGTTTTCTATCTTTTTTTGGAATACAGATCTAGTAGTGGTATTGCTAGGTCAAAGGGTATATGGGTTTTATATCCTTTTGAGCATAGTTCCAAATTGTTCTACAGAATGATTGAGTGAGTTCCCAACTTTATCAACAATGCATTAATGTCTCATTTTTCCCACATCCCCTCCTACATTAATCACTTTCCTTTTCTGTCCTATTAGTCAATCTAATAAGTATGAAGTAGCACCTCAGAAATGTTTTAATTTGCATTTCTCCAATCAACAGTGAGTTAGAGCTTTTATTTTTAAATGTCTACAGATGGCTTTTATTGCTTCATCTGAAAACTGTTCATATCTTTTGATCATTTATCAATTGAAGAATGGCTCATTTTTTTATAAATTTGAGCCAGTTTTCTATATGTTTGAGAAATGAGGCCTTTATCAGAGAAACTGGCTTCAAAATTTTTTTCACATTTAATATTGCTATCCCATCTCTCCCATTTATTCTATTCTCTCTCTCCTTTCTATCTTGTCCTCACTCAAAAGTCTTTTGTTTCTGAATATTCCCTCCCCAATTCTGTCCTCCCTTCTATCACCCTCCCCCTTCTCTTATAACCTTTCCCTACTACTTTCCTGTAGGGTAAGATAGATTTCTATAACCAATTAAGTGTGTATGTTACACAAGAGATAGATAGCATTACAGGATGTAAAATTGATAATTTTGATTATATTAAATAAAAAAGGTTTTAGAGAACCTTGTGTAGAGTAACAGTAATATTGTACAACGATCAGCTGTGAATGGTTTAGCTATTCTCAGAAATACAATGATTAAAGAGAATTCAAGAGCACTCATGATGAAAAATGCTATCTACCTCCAGAGAAAGAAGTGATGGAGTTTGAATGCAAATTGAAGCATACATTTTTTTCCTTTCAAATTTTTTTTCTTTTTTTTAAAGTATATATTCTTTTTTAACATGACTGATATGAAAATGTTTTGCTTGACTACACCTGTAAAACATACATCAAATTGCTTGAGAACAATGTAGGGGGAAAGAAGCAAGAGAGTGAGAGTATTTGGAATTCAAAATTTTGAAAAATGAATGTAAAAATTATCTTTACATGTATTTTGTTATAGGTTATATTCCAATGTTCATGAAGACAAAAAATGATAGCTGAATTTGATTTAAGAGTGAATGAGATATAGTGAATTTCACTATGAAATTCTTCTGGTAAGGCAAGCCACATCATTAGGTGATTTTTATAGTACATGACTCCAAAATGTACTCACATTTGTTTCAGATCTATACAATGATTATGGCCCTCCTTTATTGCCCCATTAAGGTTTATCATGGAGGCAGAGGCACGGAGGTTTCCAGGTCATACCAAACTGGAAAATTTTTGACTACAGACCTTGTGGTAAACTATCCATCTCTTTTCTAAGTATCAGTCTAGCTGATCTCAAATAGACTCATTGCTAGGTAAGTCACTGTCTGATGAATTATCTGGCCCAGTAATTCTCAAGGATCATCTCCTGAATCATCTATGAAAAGAGTAATTGAATCTTTGTGATTTGCTGATGTGATCTCATACTACAATTTTATAATGACAATAGCTAAATTTTTTTTGCCTTCAAAATAAGTGGGCTCAGTTACCTTCAAAGAATAAGAAGCCAAAGAAAGTACATTTCATAACTACTTAGCCATATCCACTGCAATCTCTTCCAACAATTAATTACCTCCTATGTTGCAATGTTATACTAGGAACTTCAAGAAAAAAGTTCCTGACTCCAGGATATTTGGGAAGGGATACAAGAGGTAAGCAGATGAGCATATATACTTGCTAAATTGTTCAGGAAGGAGAAAGTACTAGATTCTAAAGAAACCAGAAAAAGTTCCTAGGAGATGACATGTGACCTGAATCTTGATGGATGTGACAGAAGAGGTGAAAAATGAAGCACTGAGCGTTGAGAAAAATAAAAAGGCTAATTTATATGGAATGCAAGTAGTATGAGGATTTTGGGGGTCCCAGTTAATAGTATTTTCCTAGTTACATGCAAAGATAACTTTAAATATTGATTTTTATGAGACTTCCAATTCCAAATTTTTTCCCTCCCTCCCTTTCTCCCCTCTCCAATCCCCAAGGCAGCAAGCAATCTGACATAGGTTATTCATGTTAATCGTATTTTCACATTAGTCATGTTATGAAAGAAGAATAAGAATAAAAGGGAAAAACCACCAGAAAGAGAAAAGAGAGAGGGAGAATAGTATGCTTCAATCTATATTCAGACTCCACAGTTCTTTCTCTGGATGTGAATAGCATTTTCTATCATGAGTCATTTGGAATTGCCTAGGATCATTGTATTGCTGAAAAGAGCTAAGTCTATTAAAATTTATTACTGTACAATGTTGCTGTTGCTCTATATAATGTTCTCCTGGTTCTGCTCACTTCATTCAGCATCAGTTCATTTAAGTTTTTCCATTTTTTTTCTGAAATCTGCCTGCTCATCATTTCTTGCAGCACAATAGTATTCCATTACATTCATATACCACAACTTGTTCAGCCATTCCCCAATTATGGGCATCCCCTCAATTTCCAGTTCTTTGCCGCCACAAAGTGAGCTGTCCTAAATACTGTTGTACATGGAGCTCCTTTGTCCCTTTGCAATGATCTCTTAGGGATATAAACCTAGTAGTGGTGTTGCTGAATCAAAGGGTGTGCACACTTTTATACCACTTTTGGCTTAGTTCAAATTACTCTCCAGAATGTTTGGATCAGTTCATAACTGAGAGGAGAATTTTTAAACAAAAAAATAGAGGGAAACCTGAAAGACAAAAATTACCATTTCTTTTCCTAAAATTAGTAAAAGATTTTTACATGAATGAAATCAATTCAAATAGAAAAAATATTATTATGAAGTGAAAATATCCTTGAGACACACACATACACATACATATACACATATATATATCATAGAAGTTTAATGCAAAAGATATATATATATATATATATATATATATATATATATATATATATATATATATATATAGGGAATTGTCACTAATATAAAAACCATAGCCATGAAGCTAAGAGATAAGCTTTCAAAAGAATTGAAAACTACAAGTAAGCATATAAAACTGACCCATAACTTGAAAAAAAGAGAAATCTAGATCAAAATTTTTCCAGGGCTTAATTCATAGTTACAAAATTTTCCAAAGTGACAAAAATTGGAAGCAGTCAAAATTGGAGAGGTTCTGGGAATAGAGGTGTATTAATACACCATGGGAGCTGTGAATAGCAACAGTCATTTTAAAAATAATTTAGAATTATGTGAGAAAGGTTACTTAAATGTTTATTTTCATTGACACATCAATCCTATTTTGGGTTTATTAAATGAGAAAACCAAAGACAGTAATACAACCTCATAGACATAAGAGATTTTGGCAAGTTTCATGAGGGAGGAAAAAGAAGAGAAAATAAAATTAAATGGGTGTCCATTTATTCTGAAATGTCTGGACAAGTTGTAGAGTTTGAATATTGTTATACTGTAATAAAGGAAAATTAGAGACATACTTTTGGGAAGTAATACAGAGTGAATAAATTGAAGCAACAGGAAAATATTTAAAAGACTGGTGATTTTGTCCTCCCTCATCACAGTGGATGGAATTATAGTAAAGTAGGAGTAGATAAAAGAGAAATTGAGTTGTTATTATGGAGGGGTTTCTTTTGAATAACATTTTACCTTTCCAATTTCATGTAAAAAGAATTATTCTTTTAAAAAAATAGGTTACAACTTCTTTTCTTCCCCAAAACCCTCCCTGAGATGGTAAGCAATTTGATATGGCTTGTTCATGTACAACCATGCAAAACGTATGTTCATATTAGCCACGTTATGAAAGAAAACACAGAGCAAAAATATAACAAAAATGAAAAATAGCATGCTTCAATCTTTTATGGTTTCTTTCTCTATAGGTAGAGAGCATTTTTCATCATCAGCCCTTTGGAACTGTCTCAGATCATTGAATTGCTGATAATAGCTAAGTCATTCAAAATTGATCATTACACAATTGCTGTTACTATCCACAATATTCTGGTTCTGTTCCCTTCATTCTAAATCAGTTCGTGGAAGTCTTTCCAGATTTTTTTTTCTGAAATGACCATGCTCATTAATTTTTATACCACAATAGTATTCCATCACAATCATATGCTACAACTTGTATAACCATTCCCCAATTGATTGGTATACATTCAATTTAAAATTCTTAGGCATCACAAAAAGAGATAATATAAATGTTTTCATAGAAAAAACTTCATTTGTCCCAGTTTATTTAAATCTCTTTTGAATGCAAACCTAGTAGTGGTATTACTGAGTAAAAGAATATGCACATATTTATTCCCCTTTTGGCATAACCCCAAATTGCTGTCCAGAATGCATAGATCACTTCACAGTTCAATGTATTAGTTTCCCAGTTTCCCCACTTCCTTTCCAGCATTAATCATTTGCCTTTTCTGTCACCCTCTTCCTGTGCATCCTCCTTCTAGCTGCCCTAATTGAGATACAGTTCTCAAGAGTTAAAAGTGTCATTTCCCCATGTAGGGATGTAAACAGTTTAACCTTATTGAATGACATGTTTGTGTTTTCTCCTGTTTATCTTTTTAATGCTCCTCTTGAGTCTTGTATTCTCATGCCTTAATTTTATTAGAATTTTGTTTTGGATTTCATTCCAGCCCATTCAATTCACACTCCTGCCATATGTCTAACTTCAGTCCTTCTAACTCCCCTGATGATGAAAAATTTCTTAGGAGTTACAAGTATTATCTTCCTATGTGGGATGTAAACAGTTTAACCTTATCAAATTCTTATTATTTGTCTTTCTTATTTCCCTTTTGATCCCCTCAGTTTCTGAGGGGATGCCTATCAATTGGGGGATGGCTGAACAAGTTGTGTATATGAATGTAATGGCATAGTACTGTGCTATAAAAAATAATGAACAGGAAGACTTCAGAAAAATCTGGATATCCTTATATGAAGTGATGTTGAGTGAAGTGAGCAGAACCAGTAGAACACTGTACACAGTAACAGCCACATTGTGTAATGATTAATGTTCATAGACTTGGCTCTTCTCAGTAACGAAAAGATCTGAGACAACTCCAAAAGACTCATGATGGAAAATGCTGTTCACATCCAGAGAAAGAACTATGGAGTCTGAATGCAGATTGAAGTAGACTACTTGTTCTTTTATTGTTGTTGTTTTGTTTCTTCTTTCTTGTGGTTCCTCCCATTGGTCCTAATTCTTCTTTATAGCAGAACTAATGTGAAAATATGTGTATGTAATATGAATGTATAGCGCCTATATCAGGCTGCATGCCATCTTGTGGGGGGAAGAAATTTAAAACTCAAAAGCTTATGTGAGTGAATGTTGAAAACTAAAAATTAATTAATTAATTAATGAAAAAAAAGGAAAACCAAAAAAGAGAAAGTTCTAAATTTCATTAAATATCCGTTTTTGCCCCTTTCAGGATTATACTCAGTTTTGTAGGATGGGTTATTCTTGATTTTAATCTTACTTCCTCTGCCTTCCAGAATATCATATTCCAAGATGTCTGATCCATCAATGTAGAAGCATTAAAACTTATAAAATAAGTAGCAAAAACTCATAAAAAACCAAATGTATGCAACAGAAGAACAACCTTGACCAAATAAAGGGTAAGTGGTAGATGTTGATTTCATTCACTAGTCTGTGGACTGTAATTAAAAATGAAGTTAAGTTAGGAATGGTATCTGAGATCTTTTAAGTCAGGTCCACATTGCTTAGGTATTTCTGTTTATGTCTGGCACTGAAGTCTTCTTTGTTTGAGAACAAGCGATATCTTGCTTGACATGTTTGATTTTTCACATACGCATTTACACCTGCTCCATTGCCTTAATTCTATGGGAGAATATATCCCGAGGGGATCCTATTAACTTCATTTAGATGTTAAAGATATTAGTAATTCTATACCAATATCCAAGTTAAATTTTCAAATCACTTTAAGATTACGGTAATCTGAATATAAGGCACTAATTCCATTTTTGAATTTTAAATTCAGAAACAAAGATTTGCATAAAATTAATTTACTTACTTAAAAATATCAGATATTTAAACCTTCCTTCATTTTCTTTAACTATTCATTGATTAATTTTACTTAATTTTTGTCTTGTGGAATATTAATACATATAAGTACTGCAAATTGAGGACAGTATGCTGCTGAATTTGTTCTCTATTTTCAATTCAAACTCCTCCATTCTGTTTGTCATTTACTTTTTTTTACCCTTTTCAATACTTACTTTGCAGATGAAATAATCCATTTGTCCTTTATATACCCTTTCAAAACTGGTAGAATTAGGTACTCCTAATGAATTCTTCTTTCCATTTTCTCCATTAAGACCTAATGGTTTAATCCATAGGCCTTCTCTATAACATGTGTATGCATATCTCTTTCACTCTCTCATCTATCTATTTATCTATTTCTATATCATATATATCTGCCTGTCTATATAAGTATGCTTTCACATATAGTAAAGCATATGAATATGTGTATATATGTATATGTCTATATGATATATAAATGAGTGTATCATGTATATATGTATATATCCATGAATACATGTGTGCATGTGTATGTAGTTATACACTTTCATGCAGACATAGGCCTATACTTATATGTGTGTCAATATTTTCCCCAAGGGATGTCATTTATCTGACACAGAGGAAAGCAACAATAGACCTCTCTAATATCTCCTCTCTATACTGTTCTTTAAGGCAACTTAATTTCATGTCAGAGTGGGACGCAGCACATTCCAGAGACTGGACACTCTGCTCTCCTCAGAAAAACTGTATGTGGGTAGAATTGTTTCTACCCGCTTCCTTAAATATTGTAAGGGTAAGGAAAGTAATTTTTTATTTTTTTATTTTTTTTTATTAATGCAATTTATTTATTTAACAAATTTGGTTTTCAGCATTGATTTTCACAACAGTTTGAATTACAAATTTTCTCCCCATTTCTGCCCTCCCCCCCCACTCCAAGATGGCTTATATTCTGGTTACCCTGTTCCCCAGTCAGCCCTCCCCTCTATCACCCCCCTCCCCTCTCATCCCCTTTTCCCTTCCTTTCTTGTAGGGCAAGATAAATTTCTACGCCCCATTGCCTGTGTATCTTATTTTTTAGTTGCATACAAAAACTTTTTTTGTTTTTGAACATCTGATTTTAAAACTTTGAGTTCCAAATTCCCTTCCCTCTTCCCTTCCCACCCACCCTCCCTAAGAAGTTGAGCAATTCAACCTAGGCCACCCATGTATTATTATGTATAACCCTTCCACAATATTCATGTTGTGAAAGGCTAACTACATTTTGCTCCTTCCCAACCCATCCCGCTTTATTGAATTTTCTTCCTTGACCCTGTCCCCTTTCCAAAGTGTTTGTTTTGATTACCTCCACCCCCATCTGCCCTCCACTCCATCATCCCCCTGCCTTTTATTTTTTTTTTTGTCTTCCTCCCTCTTCTTTCCTGTGGGGTAAGATACCCAACTGAGTATGTATGGTATTCCCCCTCAGGCCAAATCTGATGAGAGCAAGGTTCACTCATTCCCCCCTCACCTGCCCACTCCCCTCCTCTCCTAGAACTGCTTCCTCTTGCCACCTTTATGGGAGATAATCCACCCCATTCTATCTCTCCCTATCTCCCTCTCTCAGTAAGTTACTCTCTCATCCCTTAATTTCATTTTATTTCTTTTAGCTATCTTCCCTTCATCCTCAACTCACCCTATGTCTGCTCTCTTTCTTTTACATATATATATATATACACATACATACACATACATACATATACACATAGATACATGCATACATACACATTCACTTATATATATACATAAACATATATATATGCATATATATATATATGCATATTCCCTTCAACTACCCTAATACTGAGGTCTCATGAATCATACTGATCATCTTTCCATGTAGGAATGTAAACAAAACAGTTCAACTTTAGTAAGTCCCTTGCAATTTCCGTTTCTTGATTACCTTTTCATGCTTCTCTTGATTCTTGTGTTTGAAAGTCAAATTTTCTATTCAGTTCTGGTCTTTTCACTGAGAAAGCTTGAAAGTCCTCCATTTTATTGAAAGTCCATATTTTGCCTTGGAACATGATACTCAGTTTTGCTGGGTAGGTGATTCTAGGTTTTAATCCTAGCTCCATTGACCTCTGGAATATCGCATTCCAAGCCCTTCAATCTCTTAATGTAGAAGCTGCCAGGTCTTGGGTTATTCTGATTGGGTTTCCACAATATTCAAATTGTTTCTTTCTGGCTGCTTGCAGTATTTTCTCCTTGATCTGGGAGCTCTGGAATTTGGCAACAATATTCCTAGGAGATTTCTTTTTGGGATCTATTTGCGGAGGCGATCGATGGATTCTTTCAATTTCTATTTTGCCCTGTGGCTCTAGAATATCAGGGCAGTTCTCCTTGATAATTTCCTGAAAGATGGTATCTAGGCTCTTTTTTTGATCATGGCTTTCAGGTAGTCCAATAATTTTTAAATTATCTCTCCTGGATCTATTTTCCAGGTCAGTGGTTTTTCCAAGGAGATATTTCACATTGTCTTCCATTTTTTCATTCCTCTGGTTCTGTTTTATAATATCCTGATTTCTCATAAAGTCACTAGCTTCCACTTGCTCCAATCTAATTTTTAAAGTAGTATTTTCTTCAGTGGTCTTTTGGACCTCCTTTTCCATTTGGCTAATTCTGCCTTTCAAGGAATTCTTCTCCTCATTGGCTTTTTGGAGCTCTTTTGCCATTTGAGTTAGTCTATTTTGTAAGGTGTTGTTTTCTTCAGTGTATTTTTCAGTATTTTTTTGGGTCTCCTTTAGCAAGTCATTGACTTGTTTTTCATGGTTTTCTCGCATCCTTCTTATTTCTCTTCCCAATTTTTCCTCTACTTCTCTAACTTGCTTTTCCAAATCCTTTTTGAGTTCTTCTATGGTCTGGGGCCAGTTCATGTTTTTCTTGGAGGCTTTGGTTGTAGGCTCTATGACTTTGCGGTCTTCTTTAGGCTGTATGTTTTGGTCTTCTTTGTCACCAAAGAAAGAATCCAAAGTCTGAGACTGAATCTGGGCGCGTTTTCGCGTCCTGGCCATATTCCCAACCAACTAACTTGACCCTTGAGTTTTTCAGTGGGGTATGACTGCTTGTAGATTACAGAGTTCTATGTTCTACGTTTGGGGGGGAGGTGCCAGCTCTGTCAGAGCCGCACTCCTCCTTCCCCAAAGACCCCCAGTCCAGACTGGGCTCAGATCTTCGGCAGGCTGTGCACCCCTGCTGTGATCTGCCACTTAATTCCCCCCACCAGGTGGGCCTGGAGCCGGAAGTAACAACAGCTGTAGCTGCCCCACCTCCGCTGCCCCCGGGGCTGGAAGCCGAACCGCGAACTCCTTCCACTCCCGCAGCTTTTCCCACTAACCTTCTCCGCAGTCTTTGGTGTTTGTGGGTCGAGGGATCTGGTAACTGCCGCAGCTCACATATTCAGGGCGCTAGGGCCCCCTCCGCCCGGCTTCTGGCCTGGATCGTCCACGCCGCTCAGGCTGGGCTCTGCTCCACTCCGTTCCCAGCTCCCAGCTCCCAGCTCCGTGTGGAATAGAGCTCACCCAGAGACCATCCGGGCTGTCCTGGGCTGGAGCCCTGCTTCCCTCTGCTGTTCTGTGGGTTCTGCCGTTCTAGAATTGGTTCAGAGCCCTTTTTTATAGGTTTTTGGAGGGACTCGGGTACGGAGCTCACTCTAGTCCGTGCTTACCAGCCGCCATCTTGGCCAAAGTAATTTTTTAAAAGTAGTATTCTGAGCTATTAGTTCTCTCTTCACAGTTTTCTTGCTTCACTCTCACCACTTTTCCCAATGCTTCCCCTACCATTCTTTTCTCTTTCTTTATCTACTTTCAGAATTCTTGCTGGGCTTGTGTCAACCTTGTATGTGTCTCTCATGCTTTGCTTGTAGCATTTTTCACATTGTCTTCCTCTTTTTGTTGCTTAATTATTCTTCCAGACTATTTTTTGACTTTGAACATTATGCTAAGTTGGGCTATGCTCACTTCGGGGTGAAGAAGTGCTGTCCCAAGCTTCAGGCTCTCTCATGCAGCTGTTTTTGGAGCTAGTTCTGGGTGTCTGTAAGTTTCAGCGTTTCCAAATTTGTATGATCCAAAAAGATGCGTGTTTACTGCTTTCCTGGTCTGCATTCTGGTCTTTATTCATGAAGAGCCTCTGCTCCCTTGAAGTCAGAAGCATGACCTTAGAACTTTGCCAATTGCCCCTATTCCTCTGCAGCTACAAGTGTTTGTGTTCCTCTGCCTTGGTACTGCGATCAGGTTACCTGATCCCTTGTGGTCGACCACAAGTGTTGCTATCCATCCTGGAACTGCAATGCAGAACTGCATATGAGCAATAGAATTGCAAGAATGGATGAGGTCTTATGCTTAGTAGCAACAAATTGTCCTCTCTAATTTCTTTCTGAACATTTGCCAAGTCCCTACCATTTCTGGCCTAAGAGCTCCTGAAGCTGCTACTGCTTCTATTTCAGATTCCTCCATGGCCCAAGGCTAGTTTTGCCACTGGGTGCTCCAGGCTAGCCCCCACAATGGAGGCACAGGCCTCTCCTGAAAGCCTCCTAAGTTGTATTGGGGTGGAAAGAGGTCTTAGTCCTACCTTTTGTTAGCTAAGTTGCTGCAGAAATCAATTTGATGTAGTTATTGTAAAGTTGTTTAGAGAGCAACACTGACAGAGTTTGACAGCATTGTTGCTTCTACTCTGCCATCTTGGCTCTGGCCCCAAAAGTAACTTTAAAGTTCAAACTAAACTCCTGATTGCTATTCATTTTTGGAAAGAGGACTAAAAGCTTTATATCCAAGGCTTGACTCTCTTTCCTCCAAATATAAGTTCCACAATTAACATACACATGGCATATAGCAAAGAAGCCTATTTGTCCAAGTTGATAGCTGGACAGAAATTAGACAAATTACATATATGAGAATATATGATACTTATATTGAATGATAATTCTGATCGACCAAGCTCTCATTCTGAGAGTGAGATAACTGAAACCCTGAGATCTCCCCAGAAGGGTAAATTTTCTAAAATCTCCAGTGTAGCAAATCTAGGGTCATTTTATTGATCCACATACAGTCATCCTGTAAGGCAGGGCTGTCCAAAGTATGGCCCATGGGCCGCATGGCCCACAGTTTGATTTTATGTGGCCTGCTTGTGCCTTTTAATTTTCAAAAGTGAAAAAATAAAATAAAAATTTTCATGGAATGCATATTAGATTTTTTTAATTCCATCACTAATAAACAATCTCATTGATGTCAATTTTCTTTGGTGTTTTTAAGCAGTATTATGGACAGAATATATCACCCAGAATTTTCAATCCATCTTTGGGAAGCTTTCCATCTGTATGATGTAGACTAGTCAGTATGCACCTACCTTTATACTGTTATGTTGTCACTTTGTTGTTTTGTGTTTGCTTTCACACTTCACGCCTTAGCCTGTCATATTGATGACATGCCTTACCCCACTTCCTATTAGTGTACTATATTTTTTATTCTGTGTGTGGCCTTCGAATAATAATTTTATTTTAATGAAACCCTAAGATAACCTAAGGAATGCTGTAAGGCATTCATGAATTCTTGCTGGTATGCTTTAGGGAGTATCACAGGCTTCTTGGTTCCATGTGTACAATCAGTCACAGTTTGATATAGCATTTCAATGCCCAGCTCCAAATTCTACCATTGCCTTCTCCCTTCTGGAACGTCAAGTGATAAGGATCATTACTATTTTGTTGTTTTGTTCTTAGTTTTGGTACTTCTTTCTGCTTATTCTAAGCCATCTCTTCTCACCCACAGTCATCCAAATAGTTAGTTGTTGTCTTTAGTTCTAGAAGAGGAGGAAAATGACATCACTGTAGTGGAAGAAAGGTACAGTATGTCCAACTGTGTCTGATAAGACCAATCCAAGTTTTGTAGGCTCTTCCACAGGTTGGGCACAAATAATCCATTTGAATATTTGGTGTGGACATGTCTCTAAATTTGCATTATCTCCTTTCATTTGACCTGCTACAATTCTGCTTCAGTCAGAGCACAGTGTCTTCTTTAATGCAGGTATGCCATGCTGGGTGGGTCTTTGCCAGTGTCTCCTATGTCATCAATCAATTCCAAAGTGTTTTTTTTTTCTTTTTGGTACGAATAAACCTTTATTTAGTAAGATAGTGATTTTTGCAAAATGACTTCCTTCCTGAAAGTAACTAATGGCTTACTTATTTTTTCCTTTAGAAAGTTGTAATCTTTTTATTAATTTATTTTTAGTTTTCAACATTCACTTCCAAAAGATTTTGAGTTTGAAATTTTTCCCCCATCTCTCATGCCCCCCACCCCAAGATAGTGTACATTCTGATCACCCATTCCCCCATTCTGACTTTCCTTCTATCACCCACTCCCCTTCTCTTATCCTCTTCCCTTCTACTTTCCTGTTGGCCAAGATGCATTTCTATACCCCATTGCCTGTATATTTTATTTCTTAATTTCATGTAAAAACAATTTTTAACATTTGTTTTTAAAAATTTGAGTTGCACATTTTCTCCCTTCTGCCCTCCCCACCCACTCTCATTGAGAAAGCAAGCAATTTGATATAGGTTGTACATGTGTAGTCATGAAAAACTCTTCCATAGTAGTCATGTTGTAAAAGACTAATTATGTTTCCCTTCATCCTATATCACCCCCCATTTATTCAATTGTCTCCTTTCACACTGTCCTTCCTCAAAAGTATTTGCTTTTGATTACCCCCTCCGCCAATCTACCATGATTTTTATCATTCCTCCTTCTCTTATCCCCTTCCCCCTACTTTCCTGTAGGGTAAGATAGATTTCCATACCCAATTGAGTGTGTATATTGTTCCCTCCTTGAGCCAAAACCAATGAGAGTAAGATTCACTCATTCCCTCTCTCCTTGCCCCTCTTCCCCTTCATTGTAAAAGCTTTTACTTGCCTCTTTTACATGAGATAATTTAGCCCATTCTACCTCTCCCTTTCTCTTTCTCCCAGTACATTCCTCTCTCACCCCTTAATTTTATTTCATACATATCATCCCTTCATATTCAACTCATCCTGTGCCCTCTGTCTGTCTATCTATCTATTTAGATATGGATATAGGCATAGATACATACATATATGTATAATATATATATATATATATACATATATATGCACATATATATATATATATATTCCCTCCAACTACCCTAATACTGAGAAATGTCTGATGAGTTATAAATATCCTTCCATATAAGAATGTAAACATTTCAACTTTAATAATTACCTTATGATTTGTCTTTCTTGTTTTCCTTTCCATGCTTCTCTTGCTTCTTGTATTTGAAAGTCAAATTTTCTATTCAGCATTTGTCTTTTCATCAAGAATGCTTAAAAGTGTTCTACTTCATTGAAAACCCATTTTTGGCCCAGAAGTAGTACACTCAGTTTTGCTGGGTAGGTGATTCTTGGTTTTAATCCTACCTCCCTTGACTTCTGCAATATCAGATTCCAAGTTCTCTTATCCCTTAACATGGAACCTGCTAAATATTGTGTTATCCTGATTGTGTTTCCACAATATTCAGATACTTTCTTTCTGGCTGCTTGCAATATTTTACCCTTGACCTGGGAACTCTGGAATTTGGTTACAATATTCCTAGTAGTTTTCCTTTGGGGATCTCTTTCAGGAGGTGATTGGTGGATTCTTTCCATTTCTATTTTCTCATGATCTAGAATATCAGAGAAGTTTTCTTTGGTAATTTCATGAAGATGATGTCTAGGCTTGTTTTTTCATCTTGGTTTTCAGGTAATCCAATAATTTTTAAATTATGTCTCCTGGATCTATTTTCTAGGCCAGTTGTTTTTCCAATGAGATATTTCACATTGCCTTCTATTTTTTTCATTGTTTTGGTTTTGTTTTACAATTTCTTGATTTCTCATAGAGTCATTAACTTCCATTTGCTCCATTCTAATTTTTAAGGAATTATTTGCTTCAGTTAGCTCTTGTGTCTCTTTTTTCCATTTGGCCAATTCTACTTTTTAAGGCATTCTTCTCATTATTTTCTTTTTGGACCTGTTTTGTCACTAGAACTAGTATTTTTTTAAGCTGTTAGTTTCTTCAGTATTTTTGGGCGTCTCCTTCAGCAAGCTGTTGACTTGCTTTTCAGGATTTTCTTACATCACTCTCATTTCTCTTCCCAATTTTTCCTCTAATTCTGTTACTTGATTTTCAATGAGCGAAAGTAAAGATGTAATGTGTGCTTTGCCCAAGCTCCTCTTAACTTTCCTTCAACTAGTCACTATTGTGTTGGTCATGTAACTTGGCAGATGGGTTGCCACTGCACACTTTCTGCTGATTTCTGCATAACCCTCAGTGACCAACCATCATGTGTCTGTCTCTAATCTGAGAGGAGCAAGAGTCATATGTTTTGCTGTGTTTTCAGTAGTTGCTAAATGTAAAAAGTAAAAAACCTGAAAAATATATTGAAACTTGTACTGCTTAGCATAGTAATTTTTTTAACTTTAATGTGATTTCATGATGAATAAAAATCATAAGTAATTGGTGTAATTAATTGATATTAATTGAAATTTCTCTTTATTTTATATGATCTATTTACAAAATAGTTTAATCATTAATTATACATTTACTTGGAAAGTGAGCCACTGAAAACTTGTCTGCAGCCCAAAGAAGTTTAGTCTGCTTTAGTTTTGGCCTTGACCTACTGCTAAATTGTGTAAGTCTGGGTTAGAGAGTTGCCAGAGGCAATAAGAAATTAAGCTACTTTCCCAGGGTCCAGGCAGAACGTGAACCTAACTCTTCCTTACTGAGGCTAACTCTCTATGATAGCTTATTTTGCATCAAACAGTGTCCTAACTTTACCACAAGTGTTTGACTGTCAAGAAAACATGGACCTCTACAGGAATGCTCATTTCCTGACCACCAGGGAGTCAGCCTTGGATCTGACCTTGCACTAATGCTATAGCTGTTGTGGTTGGTGTTCAGGCATTTTTGACTTTTCCTTTTCCCATTTTAGAATTTCCTTTGCAAAGATACTGGAGTGATTTGTTTTTTTCGTTCTCTATCTCATTTTGCAGATGTATATATAGACACACATGAATGTATACATGTGTGTTCATGTACACATATATGCACACAAATATGTGTGTGTATTTATATATGTGTCTCTTTCATAGAATGTAAGCTTCTCGAGGAGGCAAACAAGCTTAAGTCACTTGCCCAGGGTCGCATGACTAGTAAGCATTTGAGGCTATGAACTTGGATCTTCTTGACTCCAGGACTGATGATCTATCCACTGCATTACCCGGCTGTACTAATGCTATGGACCTTGGGAAATGTTTGCAAGAATAATAACTCTTAGAAGAAAGACCTGGCCTTGTTTTAAACAAATCTTTGTCTTATACCTATCAAGAAGTGATTTTCTTCTTATTACTTGATTCTCTCTAGCCAACAGAGTAATTCACTTAAATCCAGTGAATGAAGGCCTCTCCCAGATTAGTCCCTTGCACTAATACTGTAATTATAGTAACCCCGAGGAGAGGTTAGGATATGGCAAAATATTCTCTAATCGTACCACTCTCCTGAAGGCATACCTAAGTGGTAGTGCTTAGGATATTCAATGAGGCTGAAAGTGTGGTGACTTACTGGCAGATAATTTGCTCTATTTGGCTGTTTTTTGAAAAAAGGATCAGCTCCAGGTTAGCCTGAGGAAGTGAAGAATTTTACTGTAAAGTTTCTTGGGAATTTTCTCTAGTGCAACTATTTATTTGCCCTGTCTCCTGGGAAGACAGCCAGAGAAGCAGCATTTTGTGTCATTGGCTTCTCTGTTCCCAAGAAATCATACAAGATATCTAATCATGCTGGAGAACAATTTTCATCCTTTACTCCATCCTTCTCTCTCATTGGAGGAGGGATCAGTTTGCTAGTAAGAGGCCTGTGAGATTAAGACTATACAGATATTGGATTGTTAATATGGGGGATAGCTGACAATTCCTTCTATCTCCAAATGGTATTGTATTTATTGCATGTGTATATGTGTGTCTAAATATATTTGTATATATAGGCACACATGCATGTATATATGTGTGTTCATGTACATATATATGCACACACGTATGTGTATATTTATATATGCATCTCTTTCATAGAATGTCAGCTTCTTGAGGAGAAGGACTGTTTCATCTTTATCATTTTATTTCTAATACCCTTGCAAATATTCTAGGCAGTTAATGAATGCTTATAGTTTGATTAATTATTCCATAACCACACCTAATCTCCCTAGGGCAGGGTTTTTTTTAATAGGGTTTTTGTTTGATTTTACTGTCTGATGAAAACTATGTACCCTTTTCTAAAAAGGATGTTTTAAATAGCAGAAAATAAAATACATAGGCTAACAAAGGAAACTAATTAAATTGAAATATGGTAAATCATTGTTTTTTTTTTAATATGTGGAGGCTCCTTGCCCTAGTGGCTATTTTACAGCCCCAGAAAGATCATTTAATTTATACTAGATGTGAAATATTTAACACCAATGGCAGCAGCAAATATGACAAAATATTATCCATGTCAACAGAATCCTCCCCAGCTTCTCTCCTAGCTAATTGGACTTAGCAGCAAGGTCAGTTATGGGTGAGAATGGCGCTCAGGGCAGCTCTCCTTGGGCAAGTGGGGGCCATTAGCTCTCTAGGGCTGAGTTACCCCTGGTGTCCAGAATTTGCTTTCATTTGTTTCACTGTGTACCTAGAATAGTAGCCCCCTTCAAGGCATACAAAAAGCCAGAAGAGTTGTAGATGACTTGCTAGCAATTGGGTGAAACATGCCCCAAGAGAAGCAATAGCCAAGGCCACTATAATTTATCTCAGTGTATTCTATATCAAGAAGAGGAGATCAAAGAAAGGTAAATCAGACATCTTGACTTTTGAAATATCTATCTAGCCCTTTCTCCTTGACTTAACTCTTTTCCTACTTGTTTCAAATGCTTTAAATAGCATTGACTTTTCAGGGGCAGAAGTCCAGAAACCAGAAAGAGGCTGTCATCTAGAGTACATATAAACTATAAAATGTATATGATACACTTTCTCCTCTAAGGTAAAATATGCCATATTCATATTACCAGTGACAAATATAAATAATTATTGTCCATAACTAAGTAATACACTTTGAAGTGATCTTGCTTTTTTTTTTATCACCTAGACAGTTATTTTCCTTAGTCTCTTGCATGCTGCCTGAAAAAAAAATGTACAGAGAAAAGGGCACATTTAAATGTGTAATTGTGAACAAAATGTTTACTTGTGACCTTTATCTGTGCAATCATGAAGTCGATTGCATTAAAATTGCTATTAGTGCAGGATTTTATCTGAATACATATGCCATTTCCTTTAGCAATGCTGTCATAGGCCAGAATCTGAGGCAGTCTATTAAGGGCTTATGTAGAGAAGGTTTGACATTTTTCAAACAGAAGCATTAAGTGATTAAAAACAAATAAAAGTTTTAAACTCTCTTGAAAAAAATGAAGAAGGTAATTATGGAATGCCTACTTGTAATGGCATGAAAATCATTGAATCCAAATGATTTTATAGCCATAATGCCAGTCAGGGTTCACAGCATTGCTAATTTCCCAATCTATTACTGATGATGACAGGCATTACCATAGTGGATGAGGATTTGTCCATACTCTATTTATTCACCCCACTATTCTTTATGGAGCATCTATTATGTGTAACATTGCACCAGGTTCTGTATGGATTCTAAATTAGTGTGACACAAGTTCTCTAACCTTAAGGACCTTAATAGCCTAGTGAGGAAGCCTAGTCATTCCCATATGGCCAGCACAGGAACAATAAAAGGAAGCTCTCTGGGCAGCATATGTGCCAGATGAGTGCTACAGTCAATTAGAACCATAAGTTCAGGGAAGGGTGAGATCCCAGTGGGCTGCAGTGATCGAGAGAGCCAAAGGAGATCTTTTCAATATTGAATGGCGTTAGCATAGGCAAAATTCAGATGGATGTTTCCACATCAACAAGTTGGGTATTGATTGTCACTGGGTTCTGTTTTCATTTTATTCTTATCTTTTCAAGTGGCAATGATGGCTAGAGAAGTGTGTTTTAGCGAAAAGAACACTGGATTAGGAGTCAGAGGATGTGTTTAAATATTGATTCTGTCACCAGTTGTCTACGTAATTGGGCAGGTCAATTAACCTCTTTGCACCTCAATTTCATCTGTAAAATGAGGTGATTAGACAAGGTACCTGAAGGTCCCTTCTAGCTCTAGAGCTAAGATCCTATAAGCATTATGCCCCTCTAATATTTGGTATACTGAACAATAAACGACTTCTATGACATAATATCTTGCTAGTGTTGTTTGAGATGAGTTTAGTATCAAAGGTACCTGTAACAAAATCTGATATATGCTTGTTTGGTGATCAAGACTCTTCTAGAATATTTTATTGCCTTTGTGTGGAGGAAAATACTCACTTGGGAAGGGCAGAACTGAGAATCCTTTCCCCATCTGACCCAGCAGAGTTTATATTTAATATTGCATTCTTAATCACTGCTGTTATTTTATTCTCCCCATTTAAGAGAGAAAACCTACATAAGTCTCTTCAACTACTTTCTTGATTCAACTGATTGAGTTGATAATATCCAGAGTATTTTTTTCATCATTGCTTACAAATTAAAGGCATAGAGACTACTAAATATTCATTAAAAATTCAATGAAATTTAAAATAAAAAGAAGCAGACAATGCTAGGCTAAAACATTAAACATAAAACTGTTCATAACTTACTGAGATATCCATTATTCTGATGGATTATCATTAAACATCTGAAGGGTCATTAGAAGGAAGGTCAGGATGATATAATAAGCAGGAAAAAAAACTTTCCAGATCTTCTTTGCCTGTCTCTACAGATGACAGAAATATAGGAGATAGGTTTAGGAAATAGTGAGAAGGATTTATGTGGCCATAGAATTTAGAGATAGAAAGGGCCTTAGATATCTAGTCCAATTCCTTCATTTTATAGGTGAGGAAACTGACTCAGCAAAGTTATTTTTCTCTTGTCACCCACATGATAAATAGAAAAATTGGGATTCAAATCTAGGGCTTCTGAATCCAAATTAAAAGTCCCTTCCACTATACATCCTATTTCTCTGAAAATAAGAATGATTAAAGCAAGCATGAGAAACAGAATTCTGTTTTTTGCGTGTGTTTTGTTTTTATCATTAATAGCATTTTTGCGTAGTTCATTCATTTCAGTTGTTTCCAACTCTTCATGACTTCATTCATTTCCTTTCTTTTCCTTTTTTGCCATTTCTTTATTCAGCTCATTTTACAGATGAGGAAACTGAGGCAAATAGGGTTAAGTGACTTACCCAGGAGCACACAATTAGTAATTGTCTGAGGCCAGATTTAAACGCAGGAAAATGAATTTTCCTTATTTTATTTCCAGCACTCTATCCACTGCATTACCTACCTGCCTCATAATAGCATATACCAGTTTCCAAAACTTATTTAGCCTACTGCCCCCTTTAAAAAAATTACTTAGTGCCCCCCAGAAATCTACTTTATTTAACCCTTTAATGATTTTTTAAAATTTGCATCATTTAAAAAATATGAAATATATATTTTTAATGAAGCATCTTAAATTTAATGATTTAATGTAAATTTGTGGGGGGTTTTCCTGCATTGAAATGTTCATGATGCAATATTGGGTCATGCAACCATATAGTATTGTATTATAAACAAGTCGTTACATGCATATATTCCTGTGATGCATACTGGACTTCCCAACAATGTGGGACAGGCTCTTCTGTCAAAACTTTCTTGTTTAGGCCTGTCAGTGGACTTGACCACTGACTGGTTATAATTTGCATTTTTTGTGTTTATTTAGAAAATATTGAATCATTACAACTTTTATTCTTCTACACAGCCATGTATGAATGGCTTTTCAAAATTTTCTTCTCTTCTCTCTTTATGTTTCCACCTCTTTATTTTTATTCAACACCCCTCAATTGAACTCAAGGCTACTACTACCCCTCCCTATAGTTCCATCGCCCCCAGAGGGTGGTATCACCCACTTTGGCAACCTATGGTAGACAATCAATTTCCTTTAATGATTACTTGAGTCTTCTTCCAATTCCTTTATTTCTGGACAAAAATTTCAGGACACTGAACAGGTTTTGATAAATTTGTTTTTGCAGATGTTATATCCATTGATTCACTTTGCCGTTTATGTACTCCTTATTTTATTCAAACTATCAGAGTTTCCATATTTCAGGAATAACAAAATTCATTGGTGGGTTTTCCAGTCACCAGTGCAGATTATGACCCCTTGATGTCTTAGTAGTTAGTCCTAATGTGATATTTTGTGTGAAAAATTCATTGACCTAGGCTGAACTTTCATGGAGCTGTTTAACCTTGGAACTAGGCTGCTCCACATTTAGCAGTTGTGCCATCCATCAACAGACCTATACTCAAAGCTTTTAATGCTTGGTAAGACCTGCAAAAGCTTGTGCTCTGTCAGCATAGCAGCTTTTGTGAACCCACAGGTACCTTGACAGCATAAATAGGCATCAGAATAAGAAGTCGGTAGTTGAAAATAAGCAATATTTTTTGTATGATACTTCAAGTCTTGTCTGTGTCACTCATATCTATATTGCAACATATAGGTGTGTCTATGTGTGTATGTGCATATATGTATATATAGATGCATATATATAATATATATAAACACAATGTGTGTATACACATACAAGCATGCTCATGTATATTTATATATATATAATAGTACATATGAGTATATAGATATCTAAATGTTTATCCATATATCTGTATCTACATTTAGATGGATAGATAGATAAATAGACCTATTTATATGCAAAGCCTGCAAAAGTCCAGATAGTTCCTAATTAAAATTAGAGAATCATTTTAAACAATTCAAAGTTATTGTGCATATTGCCCTGACTTTTAAGTAAGCATAATTCTTACCACCTCAAATAGAAAGTAGGTTTTCTATTTTTCACTCAGTTAAAAAATATTAAAACAATGTTCTCCAAACCTGGACATCTTGACTACACCTTTTATATTTTCAGCCAGACATTTCATCTGGGAGGTTGAAAGCTTATAAAACATTATGAATGAATGATTTATGCTCTCATTGAGTAGAAATATTCATCACAGCTTTAGAAATACTGATATATAATAACATGTATTGCACTAAAATGTGAACATTGTATATATATAATATATATTTATATATATGTACATATATACATACATACACACACATGCACAAATGACTTCTTTAAAATGTATTGAAATAATTGTTGGTGTTGAATGAATGAAAGAAGAAAAAGAATGAATGGATGTTTTAAAAGCAACTATTAAATCCTACTTATGTACAAAGCACTATACTAATCCCTAGGAATGAAAAAGAAATTAATTCAGTCCCTGCTCTCAAGGAACTCATATTCTAAATATGAAAGACAAAGCAAATAGAGTTTCAGCTGAAAGTCAAATGGATAGGCCCAATATTCCTTAGCATGCAGTGGCAAAGAAGGTGATAATTTATCCTCTTTAATAATGTTTTCATTGGCAAAGAACAAAACTACTTCTGACTTTGAATTATTTCATAGTGCCAATGATTTTTATGGAGATAACTTTCTTTTTCAAGTCCTCAATATTTATGGCTGTTGAGGGGACAGTGGTTGTAGTGCCTCAAGAGGCAGTTGCCAGGTCATATCTCCAAATGGATGCTTACTTGGATGATATGTGGGGTAGGGGGAGGCAGAGGGGTTCGATGAGGAATGGTGGTAGTGAGATTGTGGACTTGGAAAGCACTGCTTTTCTCAGGATTCTTGGAATTTTAGCTGGTGGTTTGTAGAGATGGTATGTCTTTTCTCCACAGTTATTTCCCTTTGATGATATCTGAGAGACTGACTTGCAAGTAAGAATGATGATAAAAACAACTAAAATTCCCATGACTCTTTACCTCTAGGTACTGGGATATTGCCACCAGATCATGAAGGGAAAAGGTGGGAGTGATTCATCTGTCATATGCCACTTCCTGTATTTCCTTCATTATTCTTGGTTGGCCTGCTCTATCTATTGGTCAAAATGGCTTCTGCCAGCTCTCATCACCTCATTAGAGCCAGTTGTTAAATTTTCAGTATGAACATTTGATTTTCAGAAATCTACCAATGCTAAAAATCAGGGCTTTATTGATTTTTATGTTATGAATTTGAGAAAGTGATAGAGAAAAGCTTAATAATGCAGATTAGATTTAAAAGTGTGTCATGGATTTCTGCAGAGCCAGTTGTAAATATTTACCAGCACTCCCCTGCCTCAGATGGTTCTTTGTACCATGGCTAGAGACATAACCATTCGAAAATGGACAAATTTATCTATAAATGAAGAGGTGACTGCATATGGGAACATGTAAGGGAAAATTGTAAAATCAATAAACACCACAATATTCACTATAACCCTTCAGTCAGTACATTGATGGAAAATTCTAAATTTCCATATTATGAGATGAAAGTGGGAAGTTCTTTTACACACGAATTGTGTTAATCTGGCCTCTTCAGTATAACATAGGCCCTTGGGAGGATTGAACTAATGGCAGTAACTAAAGAGGTGTTTCATTATCTTTTAGGCATGTAATCCTAGTGGACCAAGAGGAGGGAAAATGCTTTCTTTGTCACTATATTTTCTGTGGCTCCTGGCTTAGCTACACTACTGATTTATTTAGTCATATCCTCTACTGACTCCTGACTTTCTCCCAGCCTCATTTTGTAATTCTCCTTTCCGTTCCTTTTTTCCTGATTTTTTATCCTTCATTTTAATTTGTTTCATCTCTATATCTTTTCTGATTTTAATTTTCTAGTTTTTCGTAGTTCATATTTCTAATGTTCATTTATGTGTTTTTCTCCCCACTAGATCCCTTTAGAACTGACACTATGTCATAATTAAATCTTGTCATTGACCTAATCTTTAGCAATGTTCTTTTCATGAAGTATATGCTTAATAAATGTTACATTATATTGCAGTGTTGCATTTTCTCAACATAGTACCCAAGTCTCTTCTTCCTCTAAATCCCAACTTCAAAAGAAGGGGAAATGAAGGGAATAAGCATTTATAAAGCATCTCCTATGTGCCAGGCACTGTGACAAGTGCTTTGCGAATATGATCTTATTTGATTTTCACAATAACCCTATGAAACAGGTACTGTTATCCCCAATTTACAGTGAAGGAAATTGATTCAAACAGAAGTAAAGTGCTTTGCCCACGATCAACTAGTTTATAAGTATTTGACACCTCACTTGAACTGACACCTTCCTGATTACTTCAGGGTTGGCACCCTATCCATCGCACCACCTAGTGGCCAGTTTTTGCAAAACAACCAAAAATCCAAATGAAATCATTGAAAATGCTATTTAAAGAGAAATACCGTATCATAAATAGATGAATGAAAAGCAGTTATTAAACACTTGATACATTTACTACATATAGTATGGTGATAGAGAGTAGATTGAAATAACCCACCCAGAAACAATACCAGATGGAATATAATTCTGATTTGTTTCTCTAAAGCTAGAGGAAGGACAACAGGAGGTTTAGGGGATAAAGAGAATCATGTCTGTACCTTTCCTGAAGCTATAGTCTAGAAATGACAATCACTAATCAACGTAGAAGCGATTAGGTAGTAAAATGAAGGGTTGTCTGGTGCTAATTGAGATAGTGATCATCATATGAACACTACTCTGAGAATGTAATTTCTTTGTAGCCCAAAGTAGTATAAAAAAGTGGGGATGATAGAAGGGAGGGCAGATAGGGGGAGAAGGTAATCAAAAGCAAACACTTTCAAAAAGGTCAAGGGAGAAAACTGAATAAAGGGGGATAGGTCAGGAAGGAGCAAAACATAGTCTTTCACAACATGAGTATTGTAGAAGGGTTTTACATAATGATACACATGTGGCCTATGTCGAATTGCTAACCATCTTAGGGAGGGTGAGTGGGGAGGGAAGAGGGGAGAGAATTTGTAATTCAAACTTTTAAAAGCAGATTTTCAAAATAAAAGGTTTTGCATGCAACTAGGAAATGAGATGTACAGGCAATGGGGCACAGATATCTATCTTGCCCTACAATAAAGTAAGGGAAAAGGGGATGGGAGAAGTGGGGTGACAGAAGGGAAGGCTGACTGGGGAATGGGGCAATCAGAATATTTGCCATCTTGGAGTCACGGGAGGGTAGAAATGGGGAGAAAATTTGTAATTCAAACTCTTGTGGAAATCAATGCTGAAAACTAAAAATATTAAATAAATAAATAATGAAAATCCCACTTTTCAAAAAAAATGATGTTCTAAAGCATTCTGACCATAGTTGATTTCAATCAACTATGTTTTATTATTCTGTGAACTTCTTAAATTAAACTGTAGATCTTCTAAAAAAATAACAAGCCATGAAGAATTTGGAGATGTATTCTCATCTAAGATGTTCATTACTCTCATGGATGATGTTAAATAGAATGATCGATTGTCTTCTACAGCCCAACCATTGCCTTTATCTTTGAGTAGTTCACCATTTGACAGTCTTTCCAAATCTCATTTTCCTCATATGTAAACACAAGCATTAGACTAGCACATATGTAAGATCTCGTCAGGATTTCTTTTTTATTTTTTTATTTGCTTAGGATTTGAATTAAATGTTGATTAATTTTAAACTCTAAATCAAGCAAATGGTATTTAAATGCTATATCAGTTCACTGATGAGTAATTTTTGGTGGCTTTCATATGTTCCAAAATGAACCTAAAATCCTATTTCAAATGCATATTTGATTTAGTAATATTCTTTCCCTACATTACACCCCCAGTTTCCCATTCTTTGCTTCCTCCTTCACATTTTCTATCACTTAACATATGTATCCTTGGAGATAGTATTTTAAGATTTAGACTTATGCAAGTCTCTGCTTTCTACCAATTCGAATAACGTGGAAAGAAAAGGTGAAACCGTCCAATAGGAATTTGAAAGAATAAGTCTATTTTCTTCCCATTTTAAATAGTGGACAAGTGGACTATGCAAAACTCACACACACACACACACACACACACGCACACACGCACGCACACACACACGCACACACACACACAAATTGCCTTAATATCTGAGAGAGATCATTATATGTAAAACAATTTAAAGTTAAAGCTTTTTCAGGCAGGATAAATATTTTTGCTTCTGAGTTAGGGAATAAAAAGTTATAAGATATGGTAAAGAAAAACAGAAGTATTTTTCTCAATGTAGCAAGTAGAGATTTTTGTTCTTGTTATTATTCAATCAATTTTCAGTCCTGTCCAACTCTTCATGACCTAATTTGGGGTGTTCTTGGCAAAGATATTAGAATAGTTTGCCATTTTCTTTTCTAGTTCATTTTACAGATGAGGAAACTAAGGTTTAGTAACTGCCCAAGGTCACACAGTTAGTAAGTGTCTGAGGCCAGATTTGAATTCAGAAAGTTGAGTCTTCCTGACCCTAGGCATGGCATTCTATCCAATGTGCTACCTAGCTGTCCAGTTAAAGACTAAATAGATCCTTGATAGAAGAGAGGATATTATGAAACACAAACCTCTTTACTCTGCTTCCATATTATTATAAAATATTATGTTAAGCCTTGAGTTGGCCATGGAGTTTTAAAGAAAGAATTAAAAAAAAATTAAGAAAGGAATAACTGGTCTCTTTAGTCCAATCTAATAGAAATGGTTAAAAAAGTAAATGACTTTTTAACTTCACTGATGCTTCATTCTATAACCATATTTTAAAACTCTATTACCCAAAGTCTGACCAATTTAATAATAGATTAAGGCACATACTATTTCTTAAGGTTTTCCAAGCAAACAGAAACTTATTTATCTACCACATATATAGAATATCCAGGATATGTATATAAAGATTAAATATGATGGTCATTTTGGGCCTCACTAATCTACATGGCAGGAAATGATTAGCATAAGCTGCAGCAGCTTCTAAGTTCTGAGAATTTGCATTTTGAAGATGGTCCATTCCCTATTCTTGCTCAAGCCCACTTTGAAGCCCAAGGGGAGAAAATCAGAATTATGTGTAGCACCATAAAGCCTTTAAATTAGATGGGGAATAGAGATCATCTAGTCTAACCCCTACATGAACAGTAGTATCTTCATCCTATTCCCTAACAAACGGTCATATAGTCAGCACCTGTATTTATTCAATAGCATTATATATATAGATAGACACATATTTACATATATATATGTACATATATATAAACACATATAGGTATATGTGCATATACACATAGTTAGATGTACATATAGATGTAACAGGTGCTGGAACATTAAACTTCTTTTGCTGGAACATTAAACTTTTTCAGGATATGGTGTAAAGTTCATTCTAATATTTCCAATTTCTATTATCAATAGATTATTTGAGTTGGTCAGACTGATGTAGATATTTTAGTTTGTTTGTATTGTTTTGTTTTCCCCTCCTATCTTTAACCTTCATTCTAATTCAATATTAATTTTGAATTTTATCCCCACTAGTTAATGACCCTGACTGCAAATTGTTGATTCAAAAATGACTTTTATATAGCCAAACTCTAATAATCTGTCCATTGAGAACCAATTTCCCTTCTTTTTGTGATATCAATTTTTATTTCAACCACCTTCTGAATCTTTTAAGAACTCTTAATATGCAGATATAAAATGTATGATTAGTATCCAAACCTTTGACATCTTTCATTTCTTAAACCTGAATTATGTAGTGGGTGTGACTGTGAAGAAGTTTCCTGCAATTTTATTTTTCATACAGTTTCTGAAGAAAAGAACACTAGAAATGGGGAGACACTGCCAGGACCACATTTTCCAGAAGGCAAAATGACGAGATCCAAAGAGGCAGCATGGCCAGACATTTATTCTCAATGGCGGAGAATATTTTGGAAGAATAATGGTTTCCAGTACAGAGCCTCCATATAAGTGGGAGTAATTAGAGATGGAGAGGTGATTGTGAACTTCACTAGTAAGAGCTCGGAAGGCAAACCACATGGAGCAGTACTGCTATGGTGTCTTTCACACAGAAGAATCAGCAGTGTCCTGGTGACCAGAACTGAGGTAGGTGATCTTCAGTCTGCCCGCAGGCATCAAATATTGCCCAACCTGACTCAGTAAATTAAGATCATGTCTCTACATGTGGAAAGGAGTTCAGAGGCTAACTAGTTCAAACTGCTTTTATATAAGGAAAATAGGATCCATGAAGGTAAAGATCAAAATTATATAAGTCATCAGATCAGAAGCAACTGTGCTCCTCCCTATGCTGTGATGATTAGAGAAAGAATTACATCGTAATCACCCTAGAGGCTGTAGGAAAGACAATGAAAGATTTTGCCACTTGATTTCCTCTAGCTATTTCCATTTCTTTTATATCATAATTAAATAGTTGGCCATTAATGTATTCTCTTGTGCGGTAAGACAGCTTTGTATTGTGGGAGTGTGAACCAAGATTTGCATAAGCTGTTATTTAAAAAAAAAACCACATTGAATTTGGGGAAAGCAGAAAGGAATTCCAAAGACAGATTTCTCAGAGATTTCTCCAGTCAAATCATTACACGTATATATCAATTTACTTTTCACCCTTGTTCCTCATTTTCAGCTTTACATTGAAGTAACTGAGTGGTAGTGAATATATTAGCATTGTTTTTAGAGTTTTTATAAAACTACTCCATTTCTTCATCCTCTGTAAAATGTATGGATGCATACATTGCAATTATTTTCAAGGTATTCTTTTTTTCTAAATAAGTGGACATCAATGAAAGATGACCAAATATCCCATGAAATTCAATTTCTTTTTGCCCTTGGGCAACTGCCATTACATTTTCTTTTTATCTATTGAGGGTGAAACTTTAAATCATTCTTCCACTCACCTTTAGCTTCCTTTTATTTTCTGGTTTCATTTTTAGTAAAATTGATATGACTCGTTTTCTTTCTGGGTTCTGGCTTCTGGGCTTTGGCTGCCTCGGGGAGCTACCATGGTGTCTCTTGCCGGCTGGGGGTGCCCGGGAAGGGCGCGGCTCGTGCTTTGCCTAGCGGGGCTAGCACTCTCCCCCTACGCACTGCACGTGAAGGCGAAGCGCGCCGGGAGCTCGTAGTACCGCGCCTATTGCGACGTGGGCGAGTCCATCAGCTGCTCTCGCGTGTTTTCCTCCCCATGGAGTAAGGGCTTTGGGCTGGTGGAACCCCTCCTGGGTCCTGACAGCATCCTGAACCAGTCCAACAGCATCTTCGGGCTTATCTTCTATAGCCAGCAGCTCCTTCTGGGCTGCTGCAGTGCTCCGTGGGCTTCCTCAGTCCTGATGGTCAGCTCCGTGCTTTCTCTTTTGGGTTCAGTTTACCTAGCCTGGATCTTGCTTTTTGTGCTGTATGACTTCTGCCTGGTTTGTGTCACCACCTATGCCATCAATTTGGGCCTGGCCATACTCAACTACCGGAAGGCAGTGGGGCCCTTGGGACTACAGGACCAAAATAAAAAGAGACACTGACTTCACTGACCCTGGGGGGGATCCACAAGCCCTAATTGAACTCTGATCTCACTCAGGAGCCCTCACCATCAGCTACTAGAGTTTGGGTGAAGACTAAAGGATAATGGCAGGACCCCTGCTCACAATTTTGACTGTATTCCATTAGTTTTCTGTCCCTTGACCTCTTCCCTTTAAATATCTACCATATCTCCTCTTGCCTCCCACATACAAAGACCTCTGTTCCCCCTTTCTCCCCCAAATGGAAGAGTTGCTTCCAGGATGCCTAGGCAGGCCCCTACTCTTCAGTATTAGTTGTCTCTGGAGTCACCTGCTGATTCCACCTTTTTCCCCTAGACTACCACCTCTAGGAGAAGCTGGGATAAAAATTGCTTATCTCTTATGGATGGGGGCAACCTAATCAATGCTATTCAATAAAGAAAATGAGAAAGGCAAAAAAAAAATTGATATGATTCAGTTCCTGTAGTAATCTATTCACCCTTTAGTTTTTGAACAAAGATCTCACATTTATTGTATCAACATTTAAATTCCTCTTAATAGAAAGTCTGAAAACAGTGAGATTCTTAGCAACTTCTTCCCAGCCATTTCCTTCTGCTACTCTTAAACTACATTTACAAAATTAAAAGAGCACTGCAGGGATGAGGCACATGTTGTGTATTTTTCTCAATGGACAAGAAATTTATCACTGAGTGACCAAATTGTTAGTAATTAGCTTCTTTATACTTAGCTGGGTTGATCCTTAGAATGCAGAAATGGAATGTTGTCAGATCTGTATTTGAAAACTTTTTAGTGCAATTGAACCTGGACTAATTTGATAAAACCTTGGAGAACTCATGATTATGGCAACGTGATGTATTTAAAGAAAACTTTCAAAAATCATAAGAAGCTAGTTGAAACTATAGCTTCAGTAAGGTATTGGGGCACACAATACCTCTATAGGAATCATTGATATTAAATACTATTCTATTTTTTAAAGTTAACCTCCCTCCCCAAAAAGAAAAGAAAGCAGAAAGTATTGGTGATAAAGAGAAAGTGTTTTAACTACTGAATACATAAGGCCTATGGTATATATGTGTGCAAGTATGTAATGTATATCTATATATGCATACTCTAAGGATGTTCTAGCAGGTTCTGAAACCTTTCAGCATTGTGGAGATAGATACATGTGTTGAAGTAGAAACTAGTGGCCAGAGCACAAAAAAAGAGGGTCAGAAACAAATAGGACCTAAATGCTACATAAATCAATGTGTGAAATTGTGGGGTCAGGCTACAGCACAGAGTATGGAATCAGGCTCTGAGGCTAGAGATAGATTTAAATAGAAAGCAATAACAAATACAATAAAGAAATAAATATCACGTGTCAAGAGATAAGCAAGAAGTGAACCCAGAATAGAGTTACTTCATAAGTATAAAGAGAGCCTTGAGGAAAATTACAGAAACTAAAAGAGTACCTGGAACTAAATAAACAAATGAATATATACATACATAAACACAAAAAATAAATGAACAAACTTAATAATTAATAAGAAAGCAGCTAAGAAAAAAGATTGACAACCTTATTCAAGTAGCAGACTCCCTGAAAATTAGAATGTGCTGCCCCCCAAAATATACAGTTGAGAGCAGCTAGCTGGGACAGTGGGTGGAGTGGTCACCCAGAAGACAGAAAGGCACATCTTCCTGGGTTCAAATCTGGCTTCAGACACTCACTAGCTGTATAATACTGGGAAAGTCATTTAACCTTGTTTGCTTTAGTTCCTCATATATAAAATGATCTGGAAAAGAAAATTGCAAGCCATTCCAGTATCTTTGCCAAGAAAGCCTCAAAATGGGGTCATGAAGCATTTTAAAAATTTGTTTATTTTTACTATGTGTTTGTGTTTTCTTTCACAACATGGCTAATAGGAAAACATGTTTTACATGACCTCTCATATATAATCAAAATCAAATCCTTTGCATTCTCATGGGGGTGAGGGGTGTCAGGAAGGAGAGAGGGAATATGGAACTCAAAGTTTTTTTAAAAAGATTATTTTTATTTATAATTGGGAACTATTTAGCAAAATAAAAGTAATTTTAAAAACAAAAGGTTTCTCTTTCTTTCTCTTATACACATGAACTTGGTACAAAAATATATTAAACTGAATAGGCAAACAGACTGAGGCATAAACAGGGGAGTGGGTGGTTCAGAAGGGAAGACATACAGGAAGACAAAAGTCACTACAAAACAAATTTCAACTTTGGGATACACTATTCAGGGAGGAAAAAAAGGAAAAATAAAGAAACAAAAAATGTGTTAAAACCTGTGATCATGATTTAGGAAAGCTGAAGAAAAGAAGGATGAAAAGCATATTAATGGAAATAAAGCATATTAATTTATAGATTACTAGTTTTGATCACATTCCTTTTCTTTCATAGTCTTCTTTGTTAAAAGAGATGGTGTGTGGCAAAAAGAAGGAAAATAATAAAATTGCATGATGGATAGAAATACTGAATTAAGATTCATAACAATGAATGTAATTGGAATGAAGTCATCTATAAAATAAAAGAGGATAACAGAATTTATTAAGGAAGTAGAAAATAAAAAGCTGTTTACAACAAAAAATATTTGGAATGTAAAGTCTCACACAGTCAAAATTCGAACCTGGAAAGATCAGAAACTATATTTGTCAAGCTATAATACTTTTAACTGATACTTTTTTAAAAAGAGAAAAGTTCATCAGTGGAACAAATTAACTCAGTGGTGTGGTGGGGCAAGTTTGTACCAGCTGTTGGGAGATGACAGTTTAGTCATCATTGTGCTCTTTTGCACCTTGGAAATTAGCAAATGCTACAAATCTGCCTTCAGTCTATTGTTTTGTCAATTGTCTAGACTTAGGAAAGTGAAGGGGAAACTATTAATAATTCAGATTAAATTCGAGGGATATAATTAGGTATCTTTTTTCCAGAGACATAAATTGTTAAACATTTAGCACCGCACAACAGATTAAACAATCAATCAACAAGCATTTATTAAGTGCCTAATTTCTGCATGAATCATACGTCTTAGATATACAAATACAGTCCTTATTATAAATGAGCTTGCACACTTAAGTGCTCAATATCAAGAAACAAAAAGACATAGTAGCAGAGTTTTGATAAAACCTAAAGGGTCTACCTACCTAAGTAAAGACCCATTACTTGGGAAAAAATCCTGAGAAAACTGGAACACAACTCAACAAAAATTAATTGTAGAATATCTTACACTACATACCACAATAAGTACAAAATACATATATAACCCACATATAAAAAGCATTGGTCACATAAAACTAATTTAGTATCAGAGAAGGAGTTACCTTTTATGCTTATGGTTAGGGGAAGAATCATTGGAAAAAACAAGAGGTAGAAGGAATCATAGGAGGAAAATTGTCACTTTTTATTATAGAAAATAGAAAAGTTTTGAATAAAATTTGGTGTAATTAAAATCAGAAAATAACTATTTAATAGGAAAATTATTTGTGCGTATATGTAAACATATATTCATATATTTCACATAGATTTTAATACATATATATGAATGTATCTTCTTATGAATCTGAAATATTTGCTTATGTAACTTAAATATAAGCTTTTATGTATTAGAAAAAAATATATAAAAGGTTTTTTTAGGGATTGGTGCACCTTTTTCATATGGTTAAATTTCCCATGACTTGAGCTCCCAGGATTGGGAAATCTACTCCCTATACCTAGAGCTAAAAATAGACAAATAAAACAAATCTAGACTCCCAAACCTATTTCTCAGTTACTTAGCCAAAGAATGTGGGTGGCAGCCCTCAGCTCTTCTCCCCTTACTTCATAGTATCATTTGCTATGAGTCAATGAGTTCATTACATCTAGAGGAATATACAAGAAAGCTTAGGCAGGTAGTTTTAAAGATTTTGACACTTCTGGCTAAGCTGCCAATGGAAAATGGCTGCTTTTAACCACAATATAGGCCAAGTCAGAATGTCCAAATGTGTACCAGTTCTTCCTTTTCACAGAAGCAGGTCTCAAGAGTCTCCTACATCAATGGTGCCATATTAAGTGATCTGAGCATGTGCCAACCCCCTTCCCCCTACATCCTACTTTCATCTGAAAAAAAAGTGCTATCCTACTCAAGCAGTCAACGGTGAAATTTGAATATGTTGTCCTTGTCCTGGATCCAGAACACTCCCCTGGGTTCTTGGGTTTAGCATTAGGATTCTCCTATCATTATCTTCCACAGTGTCACACAAGAAAGAGTCATAACAGTCAATGTGGCATTATCTTTAAAATCTTGAATGTGCAGGCAGAAATCACAATTATGTACAAATACAAAATGTCACAGATTCAACAAACAAGAAACATTTCATATTAGTTCAACAAAGACCATAGCTTAAACAGACTACTTAACAGACATCACTGATTAAGCAGACTCTAAGTCTCTTTAAATGCAAAAGAGATCTTTTAAATGGTATTTTGCAACTAGACAGCAGTATTCTAGTGATGTAAACTCCACTGTTTTTCACATTATATTCAAAATCAATACTTACACAGGATTCAGTAATACAGCAAGTTGTCAGTGCTTAGATACTGAATGAATCAACATGTACAGAGTTTGAAAAAAATGTGAATGGAAGAGACTTGTGGGGGAATGTGCATGGGAAAAAATCATCTATATTATTACAGGCTAAATTATTTTTTTGCCAATTTCTCTAACTTCTCAAAATCTAGGGTATATAAAATTTAAAGTTCCAGCCATACAATAGCTCCCAAACTACTAACGAATGCAAATTTTATTCAGTAACATGGGTTTTTTTTCTGTCTTCACTCTGAGGTCTATGTAGTATTTCACCCCTCCCATAGGTTTCTTAAGTAAGTTTGAGCTCTCTCTTGCCAATCATTGGCTGGAGCCCTTTATCAGTTTTAGAGGACAGTGACTAGGGGACTAATTCCATTTAACAATTTGACATCAGATAAGTTTATTACTTATATTAAAAGGTAGAACAAATATGCAAATATTTGACCCCTCCCCAAACATCTTGGGATCTTACTACCCAGGACAACCTCTCAGTCTCCGGAAAATAGAGGAGGAATAAGCACACAGTTTAACTCATTGCCAATATAGTATTATAACCAGATAGTTCAAGTTTAAAGCCTCACTGAGCAAGTTTTTGTGCATTTACATATGTAAACTCATGCATACATCACATGTGTTTATATGTATGTGTATGAATATGTATGAATACCTCTTCTGGACCACTGCTTCTTAGAGCTTCCCTGAAGGGTTTGCTGTAACATCCATCCTGGAACCCTGGGCTCACAGATCTCCATGTCTGGAGGTCCTGGCTTATGGAATCCATTCTCTAGTCTATACCTAGAACTGAAAAAGAGAAAAAAGCCTATGAGATGGTTTAAGTGGACGTGGGGTGTACCTCCTTCAGGCCTTCTCCCCTTACCACTTTGTGGTGCTTGCTTTGAATGAATTTGTCCTTCACATTAAGACACAAATGGAGCAAAGGGAGGGAGAATGTTACCATGGAATTTTAAAGATTCAGACAGGCTGCCTATGCAGCCAATGAAAAAAGGAGATGCTACCATCCACATAGTAGGAATACATATGCCAGTGTCAACATATGTGCCCATTCTCCTCTCTCCCAGGAGCAGATTGCAAAACCTTATCACCTAGAAGATGTCATTTTAAGTCGTCTTGGCCTAGTCAAAACCTTTTATATTTATATCCTCTTCCTTTCTCCTCTAAGTGATCACCATTCCTAGTGAAATCCCACCAGCTATGTTATCAACACATACATCAATGATGACAGAGATGAGCAATAGAAAATAGATACTTTAATATACAGTGCAGCTTCAGGAAGTTTGCTGTAGAAAGCAGGGAGAAAACTTTTCACTAAATAGAGTTTTGGGGATCTAAACCCAAAGTATCTATAACCCTAAATTCTGGGTTCAGTACCTCTTTCTAGACTTGGATACTGCTGGGGAGATCCCTTAGTCTATCATTTGCATATGAGTTGGAAATGATTTTAAGTAGAGAGACTATGTAACTAATGCATATTACTTTTCTTTAGAAGTGGGAAAGGGTTGTTATTTAGTTATTGGAAGAAGACTACAAAAGTATCATCTAGAACAGGGCTTCTTAAAGATTTTCCACTTATGACCCCTTTTCACCCAAGAAATTTTTACATGACCCCAGATATATAGGTATATAAATAGCTCTACAAATCAAATATTTAATGATAATAAATCATAAATAAATCTTTGATATACATATATTTTTACCATTTATTAAAGATGAAAGCAAATTTGCATGCTTATAATATGGATATGCTTTTTTATTTTTTACATAAAGAATTAAATCTTAGAAGAATATTTGGTTCTAGAGGATGTAGAGTATTTTCAACAATTTTCAGAGATGATCAGTATTTTGTCTTATAATTGTCAGTGCTGAGAATGACATTTTGTATAAATATGTAGTACAAGATGGCAGAAGTATGTTTATGGCCATTTCAGAAATTGTTGGAAACTATGTACTAATCCCAAGCAAAAATAATATGTAAGTCTGAAAGTAAATTAATAAGCAAAAAAACAAAGACATAGTTAAAGAAACAAATTTCTTTCTGAATAAATATCCGATCACAAGATTTCCTGTCCTTTTCTAGGCTATTCCTCAGTCTTCAGATTGACTCAGCCAATGTCAAGAACACAAATACTGCCTTTCCAGCATTGTAAGACCCACCAGAGCTCGTGCTTACCTGCTATAGTCTTGGAGAATCTAGGGTCATTTGCACTGCAATATGAGGTACTAGAATATCAAAAGAGAAATTTTTTTAATTGACTAAAAATTAGCTTTCCTGTATCAAATTATTCTGGTTTCAAAGTACCTATAGTATAATGTATTCTAAGACAAGGTAGGAAATAATTTGTTTTCTGTTTCATTTGGAGCTGTGATTCCAGCCATGCTTGCTGATAAGCGACCTTAGAGGAAGCTTAAGTCTACAGGGACATTTTCCCACCATTCCAAATTAATTGAAGGAAGGTTTCACAGCAGCAGTTAAATTGAGCTTCAAAAAACTGAGGAAAATGAGGAAATGTTGAATAAGAAAATGATTTAGACATAAACGGCAACCTAGGAGAAGGCAAAATATTGGAAGGCCCAGGAGGAAAAAAGAGTTGATTTAAGCAAAAAGATTAGGCGAAAATTCTTGGGTTATGCAGTATTCTTTAAGCTAAACTTAGGAAAGCAAATAACAGTGTTTCATTTTTTTTTAAAATCTATTAAGTCTACTAATCAGTCAATATAACATCTAATCAAGAAGATGAAGATGAATACCTTTAGCAGCTGTATAAGAGAGAAACATGGAAATTAAGAGACAAATGTCATCAGGCTTTGAAAAGAAGTGCATTTGCTTGCTTGTCTCTTGATCATCTAGAAATCATAGCTAAAAGCTTTGGCAGGCTTCCCAACACCCTAGGAACACATGCATTTTCAGCTGTCTTTTAATTCCTCTGTATTATGACCTCTTGACTTCAAATGATGAACACTTTGTAAAAGTTTAACATGAACATTTTAGATTTTTGCACATAATTTAAAAAAAAACCCATTTTGCCAACTTTTGATAACAAAGTAAATTGATTTACATGTCTTTGTACCTTGGGACTTAAAGAAATCAGTCAATACATGATGGAAATCAGACCATAAGCCTAAAAATATATAAGTAGATTTGACATATTTTATATATGTTATTTTTTCTTTTCTTCTTTTAGAAATATTGATCATGGGAATTTGTTATATCTCTTCCAATGAATATAGGATTATATTCCTTTGTTTGAAAGGTATTGTCATATTAAGCTAAAATATATTTCCTTTAACATTCCATCCAAATAAACCAAATAAACCAAATTTTTTTTTTAAATTTCAATTTAACACCACTTTAAATATACATATATGTACATACACACACACACACAGGTATGTGTGTGTGTATGTGTGTGGGGGGGAGTGGGTGTGTGTGTGTCTATTCCCCCCTACATAAGCAGCCGAGTATGCTTTGGTGAGAGGACAGGGCCTGGAACCAGGAAGACATCAGCTGAAATCTCTCCTCAGATATCACTTGTATAAATTTTCTAAACTCAGTCGGCCTCAAATTCCTCAGCTATAAATTAAAGATAATAATAGCACCTGCCTACCAGAGTAGTTGTGATATAATATTTGTAATATATCTGGTAAATTTTAAATGTTTGATTAATTTCTTTCTTTTTTGACTTGGTATATTTTTTTAAATTCTCCACAGTGTCTCTTTGGCATGGTTTAAGATCCTTGAAGATTCCTGGAAATATGATATAACTTCAGAGAACTGCATTCTTTTATGATCTTCTGATCAGCAAGAAATATGACTAGAGATATATTTATGAAGTGTTTAAATTTTAGCTAATGGCATAGGGGCTAGCTTTTTTTTTGAGGCAATTGGGGTTAAGTGATTGGGCCAGGCTGGGTTTGAATTTAGGTCCTCCAGATTCCAGGACTGGTGTTCTATGCACTGTGCCACCTACCTGCCCCATCATAGAGGATATCTTTTTTTTTTTAATCGTTATTTATTTATTTAATATTTTTAGTTTTCAGCATGGATTTTCACAAGAGATTGAATTACAAATTTTCTCCCCATTTCTTCCCTTCCCCCCACTCCAAGATGGCAGGTATTCTGATTGCCCCATTCCGCAGTCAGCCCTCCCTTCTGTCACCCCCTTTCCCCCATCTCTTTTTCCCTTACTTTGTTGTAGGGCAAGATAGATTTCTATGCGCCATAGCCTGTATATCTTATTTCCTAGTTGCACGCAAAAACTTTCATTTTGAACATCTGCTTTTAAAAGTTTGAATTCCAAGTTCTCTCCCCTCTTCCCTCCCCACCCTCCCTCCCTAAGAAGGCAAGCAATTCAACATATGCCGCGTGTGCATCATTATGCAAAACCCTTCCACAATACTCATGTTGTGAAAGACTAACTATATTTTGCTCCTTCCTATCCTCTCCCCCTTTCTCAAATTTTCTCCCTTGACCCTGCCCCTTTTCAAAACTGTTTTCTTTTGATTACCTCCTCCCCCTATATACCCTCCCTTCTATCATCCCCCCTTTTTTATCTCCTTCTTCCTTCTTTCCTGTGGGGTAAGATACGCAAATGAGTGTTATACCCTCCTCAGGTCAAATCCGATGAGAGCGAGATTCACTCATTCCCCCTCACCTGCTGCTTCTTCCCTCCCAAAAGAACTGCTTTTTCTTGCCACTTTTATGTGAGATAATTTACCCCATTCTATCTCTACCTTTCTCCCTTTCTCAGTATATTCCTCTCTCATCCCTTAATTTGATTTTATTCTTTTAGATATCATCCCTTGATATTCAACTAGCCCTGTGTCCTCCATCTATATGTGTGTGTACACACATATGTATATATACATACATATATATATACATACATGCATATATACATATATGTAAACATACACATATATGAATATATATATACACACACATATATATGTATATTCCCTTCAGCTCCTCTAATACTGAGGTCTCATGAATTATACATATCATCTTTCCATGTAGGAACGTAAACAAAAGAGTTCAACTTCAGTAAGTCACTCATGATTTCTCTTTCTTGTTTACCTTTTCATGCTTCTCTTGATTCTTGTGATTGAAAGTCAAATTTTCTATTCAGCTCTGTTTTTTTCACTGAGAAAACTTGAAAGTCCTCTATTTTATTGAAAATCCATATTTTGCCTTGGAGCATGACACTCAGTTTTCCTGGGTAGGTGATTCTTGGTTTTAATGCTAGTTCCAGTCACCTCCAGAATATGATATTCCAAGCCCTTCTGTCCCTTAATGTAGATGCTGCTAGACTTTGTGTTATCCTGATTGTGTTTCCACAATACCCGGATCTGGGAGCTCTGGAATTTGGCTACAATATTCCTAGTTTTCTTTTGGGGATATTTCTCAGGAGGTGGTTGGTGGATTCTTTCATTGTCTATTGTACTCTCTGGCTCTAGAATATCGGGGAAGCTTTCCTTGATAAATTCTTGAAAGATTATATCTAGGCTCTTTTTTGATCATGACTTTCAGGTAGTCCAATAATTTTTAAATTATCTGTCCTGCATCTGTTTTCCAGGTCAGTGGTTTTTCCAGTGAGATATTCTACATTGTCTTCCATTTTTTAATTCCTTTGGTTCTGTTTTATAACATCTTGATTTCTCCTAAAATCTCTAGCTTCCACTCGCTCCAATCTAAATTTTAAGGTAGTATTTTCTTCAGTGGTCTTTTGGACCTGCTTTTCCTTTTGGCTAATTCTGCCTTTCAAGGCATTCTTCTCCTCATTGGCTTTTTGGAGCTCTTTTGCCACTTGAGTTAGTCTATTTTTTAAGGTGTTGCTTTCTTCAGTATTTTTTTGGGTCTCCTTTAGCAAGTAATTGACTTGTTTTTCATGGTTTTCTCACATCCTTCTCATTTCTCTTCCCAATTTTTCCTCTACTTCTCTAACTTGCTTTTCCAAATCCTTTTTGAGCTCTTCCATGGCCTGAGACCAGTTCATGTTTTTCTTGGAGGCTTTTGATGTAGGCTCTTTGACTTTGTTGACTTCTTCTGGCTATATCTTTCGGTCTTCTTTGTCACCAAAGAAAGATTCCATAGTCTGCATCTGAATCTGAGTCCCTTTTCCCATGGCCATGTTCCCAGTCAGCTACTTGACCCTTGAGTTTTTCATTGAGGTATGACTACTTGTAGAGTAGAGAGTACTTTGTCCAAAGCTTGAGGGGCTATGCTGTTGTTTTCAGAGCTATATCTACACAGCAAGCTCTGCCACAGCAGTGCTACTCCTCCCCCAAGAACCAACAATCTGGATGGTGACTCAGATCTAAGCAGGCTCTGCAGTTCTACTGTGATATGCCACTTAATTTCTCCCACCGGGTGGGCCTGGGGCCAGAAGCAGCTGCTCCTGTAGTTCTGATCTCAGAGCTGCACCACTCCCGCTGCCCCAGGGGTGTTCGCTGAACTGTGAAATCCTTTCACTCTGTCCTCTCAGTTTTTCCTGCTATCCTTCTCTGTTGTCTTAGGTGTTTGTGGGTTGAGAAGTCTGGTAACTGCCACAGCTCACTGATTCAGGGTGCTAGGGAATGTTTCACCTGACTCCCAGTCTGGTTGGTCCGGGAGTGGCCCATGCTGGGCTCTGCTCTTCTCCGCTCCCAGCTCCATACAATAGACCTTACCCAGCAACCATCCAGGCTGTCCTGGGCTGGATCCCTGCTTCCCTCTGCTATTTCATGGGGTCTGCAGTTCTAGAATTTGTTCAGAGCCATTTTTATAGGTGTTTGGAGGATCCTGGGGGAGAACTTTAGGCAAGTCCCTGCTTTCCAGCTGCCATCTTGGCTCCACCCCCCTCATTGAGGATATCTTAAAGAGATTAGAAATGATGGGTGGATGTCCCTGTTTCTTGAAGTTATTCAGGTGGCCCTGTTTGCACATCTCATCATATTGATTACAACGATCTCCCTAACAGTACAGAATCATTTCACCAGGATCCGTAGCTACTCAAAAGAGAATAGAATGATAATCTACTCAAAAAAATGAATAAAAAATGACTAATATCCACACTGTGATATGCAGCCAGGTGGGCAGCCAATCCAAATGTTATATAAGTTCTTTGACATTGACTATTTACTCTAGATAGTTAATGAGTTGGTATATCAGTAAGGTAAGATTCATGACCTCGGGGATGACCATGAACATGCCTGAATGGTTGAGAATTTCAAAGTATGAAAAACTCTCTATGTAGAAGGCAGAGAAAGTATAACATTTATTTAGACTCCAGAGGATCAAATCTGAGAACCAATAGCCTGAATTTGATATAGTAGCAATGATATTCCAAAACCAGTAAGCCCACCTCAATGTAGTAACAAGGAAATTATAACACAGTATTATAGCAAGGAACCAATTCATCCCGTAACCCTCCCCCCTGCTAGGGCCTTCCTGTAAACATTCACTCACAAATCCTAACTCTTGGCTCAGCACTCTGTTCTGTAGCTCTACCAATGCAGGTTCTCACAATGTCTGTTCCTCAGTGCCCCCTTCATGTCTGCTGCCTCAATGTCTTCCTCTCAGTTCTGCTGCTCTCAGCTCTACTGTTCTCAGTCCTCTTCCTCTTCAATTCTGGTCCTCTCCAATTCTGGGCTGCCCATTTATACAATCCCAGACAGCATCTGATTGGCTAGAACTCAGGTCTCTGATTGGCTGAGTTTATGATTGACTAGAACTCAGTGGACATACCATTGACTCTGGACTTGGCCACCCCTCTTAGTGTCCTGAGGGCTTCACACCCACATTGGCTTAGCACCTAGTAAGTAGGGGCTTTAGGCCTACTTACAAACAAAGATACAATCAAGCTTTCCCACCTAGGACCACTGGAGGCCTACTGAATGGCTGGGGAAGATCTTTGATCACATTAATACTACAATTGTTCCAGGACAGGACAAGGAGGAAGAGAACTTGTATTAACTTTAAAAATTCTGTCCTTTCTGTAATTCTAGCTTGCTTTCTGATACACAAACTTCTCCTCTCCTCTCTTTCCCTCTCCTCTCCTCTCCTCTCCACTCCTCTCCTCTCTTTTCCTTTTCCCTCCCTTCCTCTCCCCTATCATCTCCTCCCCTCTCCTCCATCCCATTCTCTTCTGCTTCCCTTTCCTTAGCTCTGTCTCTCTGTCTCTGGTTCTTTGTGTTTCTATCTTTGTCTTTGTTAATTATTTCAACTAGTTTTTTAATTGATTCTGTAAGATTTTTCTAAGTCTACCTGGATGCATTGTATGATCTGTAAAGAGTGATAGTTTTGTTTCCTCATTGCCTAGTCTAATTCCTTTAATTTCTTTTTACTTCTCTTATTGCTAAAGCTAACATTTGTAATACAATATTGAATAATAGTGGTGATAATGGGCATCCCTGTTTCACCCCTGATCTTATTGGGAATGCTTCTATCTTATTGCCATTGCAAATACGCTTGCTGATGGTTTTAGGTAGATAATGCTTATCGTTTTAAGGAAAACTCAATTTATTCCTATGCTTGCTTGTGTTTTTAATAGAAATAGGTGCTGTATTTTGTCAAAAGTTTTTTCTGCATCTTCTGAAATAATCATTTGATTTCAGTTAATTTTTTTATAGATATGGTCAATTATACTGATAGTCTTCCTAATATTGAACCAATGCTTTATTCCTGGTATAAATCCTACTTGGTCATAGTATATTATCCTGGTTATAAGTTGCTGTAATCTGTTCACTAATATTTTATTTAAAATTTTTGCATCAATATTCATTAGGAAAATTGACCTATAATTTCCTCTCTCTTTTGTGGCTCTTTCTAGTTTTGATATCAGCACTCATTTGTGCCATAAAAGGAGGTTGGTAGGACTTCGCCAAATTTTCCTAATTTTCCAAATAGTTTATATAGTATTGGAATTAATTATTCTTTAAATGTGTGGTAAAATTCTATTTTAAATCCATCTGGCCCTTCTTTCTCTTGGCTTTGTTAGTAATGTAGAGGAATGTCAAGGATTTTTGTGGGTTTATTTTATATCCTGCAACTTTGCTAAAGTTGTTTTTTATTTCAAGTAATTTTTACTTGTTTCTCTAGGATTCCCTTAAGTAAATCATCATATTATCCACAAAAAGTGATAATTTAGTTTCATCTTTGCCTCTTCTCATTTCTTCAATTTCTTTTTCTTCTCTTATTGCTACAGCTAACATTTCTAGTACCAGATTGAATAATAGGGGTGATAATGGACATCTTTGTTTCATCCCTGATCTCACTGGGAATGTGTCTAGCTTATCCCCACTAGAAATAATGCTTGTTGATGGTTTTAGGTAGATGCTATTTTTAATTTTAAGGAAGGCTTCATTTATTCCTATGTTTTCTAGTGTTTTAATAGGAATGGGTGTGGCAATTTGTCAAAGGCTTTTTCTGCAACTATTAAGATGATCATACGGTTTCTGCTAGTTTTGTTGTTGATATGATCAATTATACTGATAGTTTTCCTAATATTGAACCAGCCTTACATTCCTGGAATAAATCCTACATGGTCGTCATGTATTATTCTCATTATAAGTTGCTGCAATCTTTTTGTTAATATTTTATTTAAAATTTTTGCATCAATATTCATTAGAGAAATTGATCTATAATTTTCTTTATCTGTTTTGACTCTTCCTGGTTTCAGTATTAGTACAATATTTATGTCATAAAAAATTTGGTAGGACTCCTTCTTCACCTGTTTTTTCCAAATAGTCTACAAAGTATAGGATGTAATTGTTCTTTAAATGTTTGATAAAGTTCTCATGTAAAAACATCTGGCCCTGGAGATATTTTCCTAGAGAGTTAATTGATGGCTTGCTCATTATTTTTTTCTGAGTGGGGGTTATTTAGGAATTTTACTTCCTCATATCTTAACCTGTGCAATTTATATTTTTGTAGATATACTGCCATATCCCTAAGGTTGTCAAATTTGTGGGCATACAATTGTTCAAAGTAATTCCTAATTATATTAACACCCATTCATCTACCTGGAACATCGTTACATTGTTGGTGGAGTTGTGAACTGATCCAGCCATTCTGGAGAGCAATTTGGAATTGTGCTCAAAAGGTTATAAAAATGTTCATACCCTTTGACCCAGCAATACCACCTCTAGGGTTGTATCCCAAGGAGATCATACAAGAGGGAAAAGGACCCATATGTATAAAAATATTTATAGCAGCTCATTTAGTAGTAGCAAAGAATTGGAAATAAAGGGCCTGCCCATCAACTGGGGAAGGCTGAACAAGTTGTGGCATATGAATGTAGTGGAATACTACTGTGCTATAAGAAATGGGGAAGATACAGACTTCATAATAACCTGGAAAAACTTACACGACATGATGCTGAGTGAGTGGAGCAGAACTAGGAGAACATTGTACACATCCACAGACTCATAAGGGAGAGGGCTATCTACACGCAGCAAAAGAACTATAGAGACTGAATGCAGATTGAGGCAAACTGTTTGCTCTCCTTTTTCTTTTATTTTGGTTTGTTTGGGGTTTTTTTTTATTTTGTTTCTTCTTTCTCCTCATTCATTCCATTTGTCATAATTCTTCTTTACAACTTGACTATTGTGTAAATAAGTTCAATGCAAAGTTATATGTAGAAGATATATGGGATTCCATGCCATCTTGGGGAGGGGGGGTGGAAATCTGGAGCTCAAAAGCATGTGGACCTGAGTGTTGTAAACTGAAAATAAAAAATCTTAGTAAAAAAATTTAAAAAATCAAAAGGCAAAAAAAGAACATAAAGAACAGGACTAGTTGAAGAGGAAGCAAAAAGGGAGAACCTACTTGACTAAGTGAGAGAAAAGAAAAAAAAGGTAAGAAATACATAAGCAGATAAAAGCAGGAGATAAAAAGAAACTAATAAATAAAGCCCCAAAGGGAAAAGGGTAATAAAGAAAAGCACAGGTTTAGGGGTAATGCGAACCAGTGAGAGCAAGGATGCCTTAAAAAAGATTAAGATAACTGAAGGAATATAACACAATGTTTACAGCAGAGAGGAGGAAAAATTATAAAGTTGAGTGAGGTTTTATTTGTTTCTATTTATCTTTTTTTTAATTATAATCTCCCCTCCCCCTTCCTCTGTAGAGCAATTATTTGGTTCCATTGGTAATTTTAGATTTATCTACATTAAGGCAGCCTGATCCCCTACCAGCTCTTCTCACCCTCACTACTCCCTTCCTCCTATTTATTACCCCATCCCTGGTTTTGAAGTTTTGCTTCACTTATTCTTATTCACTTATTCACTAATTCTTCCCTTCTTTTTTCTCTTCTCTGTTAAGTAATTAAGTACAATTCAATAACTTGTTTTGTTAGGATTTTATTTCATGTTTTGCACCTTTTTCTAAAGATAAGTTCTTTCTCTTGTTCCCTTCATTATTTATCTTCTCTTTCTGGAGATTTTGCTCCTTCATTCATTAACTTGTGTGCTTTATATTTATTTATTCCTTCTTAAGACTCCGAATTCCTCATGGAATTTAAACTTCAAAGGTATCTATTTTCAGTTCCCTCTTCTAAAGAGGTTTTATGGTATTGCTTTGTAGATCTTGTTCTCTGGCCCCATTTTTGTGACTCACTCTTAGAAATCTCAGTCCCTATAGGTGATAGGACAGAAGAATTGCATATGGTTAGAATTTTTCTATGTTTTTCTGCAATTAATTTTAACTTTTATTCTCCATGTGGTGATTCTTTGGTTCATTTGACCTTAAATTTCTCTGGGTCCTTATTCTCCCAATCATCTGGGTGTCAGTTGTTAGTATGAGTTCTAATTTCTCCTTCTTGTTGGGAAGAACAGGTAAAATGTAAACACCAAATCCATGCAGAATACTGTCCCCATCTAACATTATAGAACATATATTTTCCCTTCATAGGGAGCAATCTACTATGGGGCCTTCTACCAATAATGAACAAAGATTTTTGCTTTTCTTTCTCCTCATTTCAGTCACTTTCTTTGCCTTCTCACCCATTTTCCTGTATGGCAACTTTCTCCTGAGAGACTATCATTCTGAGAGATTATAATATTAATGGTAATTCTCCCTTCATTCTCTCTCCATTGATATGATGATTCTCTCCAATGTTAATTCTCCCTCCATTAAATGTGTGCTTCATCCCCTCAATTCTGCCTCACTCTTTTCTCTGCCCTTAGCCCTTTAATGTACCCTCCAATTTTGTAATTTATTCATATTTCTATATCCACCCACTCAAAAAAAATGATTCACCTATAGGCCATGTGATGAGGTTTTTCCATTATATTTCAGGGCTTTTTGTCCACAATCATTACTTCTATTTGACTTCTGCTTTATTTTTTTTTGGCCTTCTTGTGTATTTTTTAGAAATAAATCATTTAGAGGAAGGGCAGGTGGAGTAGAGCCAAGATGGCGGCTGGAAAGCAGGGACTTGCATGAGATTCCCCCCCAGGACCCTCCAAAAACCTATAAAATGGCTCTGAACAAATTCTAGAACTGCAGAACCCACAAAATGGCAGAGGGAAGCAGGGCTCCAGCCCAGGACAGACAAGATGGTTGCTGGGTAATGTCTATTGCACAGAACTGGGAGCAGAGTGGAACAGAGCCTAGCATGAGCTGCCCCTGGATCAACCAGAATGGGAGCCTGGTAGATCAAGCCCTAAAGCCCTGAATCAGTAAGCTGTGGCAGTTACCAGACTTTTCAACCCACAAACACCAAAGAAAACAGAGGAGAACTGCAGAATTCAAGAAATAGCAGAGTGAAGCAGGGCTCCAGCCCAGGACAGCCTGGATGGTCTCTGAGCAAGGTCTATGACACACAGAGCTGGGAGCACAGCAGAGCAGAACCCAGCTTGGGCAGCAGCAAGACCAACCAGAGTGGGAACCAGGCAGAACAGGTGTAGCACCCTGAATCACTGAGCTGTGGCAGTCACCAGTTTCTCAACCCACAAACACCAAAGAAAACATAGAAGGTTAGTGGGAAAAGCTGCGGGGAGTGAAAGGAGTTTGGGATACAGCCACCACTCCAGAGTAAGCAGGGGTGGTACAGCTACAGAACTACAGCTGCAGTTGCTTCTGGCCCCAGGCCCAACAGGTGGGAGAAATTAAGTGGTGGATCAGAGCTGGAGTGCAGAGCCTGCTTAAGATCTGAGTCCAGTCCAGTTTCATGGATCTTGGGGGAGGAGGAGCACTGATGTGGCAGAGTTGGCTGTACAAAAATAACTCATAAAACAGCACATCCCTTCAAGCTTGGAACAAAGTACTCTCTACTCTATAAGCAGTCATACCCCAATGAAAAACTCAAGGGTCAAGTAGTTGGCTGGGAACATGGCCAGGCAGCAAAAATGGATTCAGATTCAGACTCAGACTTTGGAATCCTTCTTTGGTGACAAAGAAGACCAAAACATAGAGCCAGAAGAAATCAACAAAGTCAAAGATGCTACACCAAAAGCCGCCAAGAAAAACATGAACTAGTCTCAGGCCATGGAAGAGCTCAAAAAGGATTTGGAAAAGCAAGTTAGAGAAGTAGAGAAAAAATTGGGAAAAGAAGTGAGAATGATGCAAGAAAACCATGAAAAATAAGTCAATGACTTGCTAAAGGAGACCCAAAAATTACTGAAGAAAACAACACCTTAAAAATACACTAACTCAAATGGCAAAAGAGCTCCAAAAGCCATAGAGGAGAAGAATGCCTTGAAAGGCAGAATTAGCCAAATGGAAAGGAGGTCCAATGACCACTGAAGAAAATACTACCTTAAAAATTAAATTGGAGCAAGTGGAAGATAGTGACTTTATGAGAAATCAAGATATTATAAAGCAGAACCGAAGGAATGAAAAAATGGAAGACAATGTGGAATATCTCATTGGAAAAACCACTGCCCTGGAAAATAGATCCAGGAGAGATAATTTAAAATTATTGGACTACCTGAAAACCATGATCAAAAAAAGAGCCTAGATATCATCTTTCAAGAAATTATCAAGGAAAGCTGCCCTGATATTCTAGAGCCAGAGGGTAAAATAGAAATTGAAAGAATCCACTGATCACCTCCTCAAAAAGATGCCAAAAAGAAAACTCCTAGGAATATTGTCACCAAATTCCAGAGCTCCCAAATCAAGAAGAAAATACCACAAGCAGCCAGAAAGAAATAATTTGAGTATTGTGGAAACACAATCAGAATAACACAAGGTCTAGCAGCTTCTACATTAAGGGATCAAAGGACTTGGAATATGATATTGCAGAGGTCAATGAAGCTAGGATTAAAACCAAGAATCACCTATCCAGCAAAACAGAGTATCATGCTCCAAGGCAAAATATGTATTTTCAATAAAGTAGAGGACTTTCAAGCTTTCTCAGTGAAAAGAACAGAGCTGAATAGAAAATTTGACTTTCAATCACAAGAATCAAGAGAAGCATGAAAAGGTAAACAAGAAAGAGAAATCACAAGGGACTTAGTAAAGTTGAACTGATTTTTTTTTTTACATTCCTACATGGAAAGATGATGTGTATCATTCATGAGACCACAGTATTAGGGTAGCTGAAAGGAATATACACACACACACAAATATTATATATATACACATATATATAATATATACGCATATATATGTATATTTATGTACATGTGTATATATATATATATGTATATATATATATATATATATATATATATATATATATATATAGACAGAGGGCAGAGTGTAAGCTGAATATGAAGGGATGATATGTAACAAAATAAAATCAAATTAAGGGATGAGAGAGGAATATATTGAGAGAGGGAGAAAGGGAGAGATAGAATGGGGTAAGTTATCTCACATAAAAGTGGCAAGAAAAAGCAGTTCTGTACGATGGGAACAAGGGCAGGTGAGGGGGAATGAGTGAATCTTGCTCTCATTGGGTTTGACCTGAGGGGGAAATAACATACGCACTCATTTGGGTATCTTACCCCTCAGGAAAGAAGGCAGAAAAAGATAAAAATGGGGACTATAGAAGGAAGGGCCCATAGATGGAGGAGGTAATCAACAACAAACACTTTTGAAAAGGGACAGGGTCAAGGGAGAAAATTCAGTAAAGAGGGATAGGTTAAGATGGAGCAAAATATAGTTAGTCTTTCACAACATGAGTATTGTGGAAGGGTTTTACATAATGATATGTATGTGGCCTATGTTGAATTGCTTGCCTTCCTAGGGAGGGTGGGTGGGGAGGGAAGAGGGGAGAGAATTTGGAATTCAAAGTTTTAAAAACATATGTTCAAAAAAAAAGTTTTTACGTGCAACTAGAAAATAAGATACACAGGCAATGTGGCATAGAAATTTACCTTGCCTACAAGAAAGTAAGGGAAATGGGGATGGGAGAGGGAGTGTAGTGACCAAAGGGAGGGCTGACTGGGAAATGGGGCAACCAGAAAATATGCCACCATCTCGGAGTGGGTGGGAGGACAGAAATGGGGAGAAAATTTGTAATTCAAACTCTTTTGAAAATCAATGCTGAAAACTAAATATGTTAAATAAATTAAATAAAATAAAATGCACACACACACACACACACACACACACACACACACTCACAAAAGAAAGTCAAATTTTCTATTCAGCTGCAGTCTTTTCATCAATACTACTGAAAAGTCCTCTATTTTATTGAAAATACTTATTTTGCCCTGGTGCATTATACTCAGTTTTGTTGGGTAGATGATTGTTGGTTTTAATCTTGGCTCCTTTGAGCTCTGGAATATCATATTCTCAGTTCTTGGATCCCTTAATGAAGAAGCTGCTGGATCTTGTATTATTTTGATAGTGTTTCCACAGTACTCAAATTGTTTTTTCATGACTGCTTGCAATATTTTCTCCTTGACCTAGCAACTCTGGAATTTGTCTACAATATTGCTAAGAGCTTTCTTTTTGGGAAGTTTTTGAAGAAGTGATGGCATGTTTAACTCTAGCTCTAGACTATCAGGGCAGTTTTCCTAGATAATTTCTTTATAAATAATGTCTAGGCTCTTTTTTGATCATGGTTTTCAGGTAGTCCAATAATTTTTAAATTATGTCTGCTGTATCTATTCTCCAGGTCAGTGATTTTTCCAATGAGATATTTCACATTGTCTTCCATTTTTTTCTTTCCTTTGGTTCTGTTTTATAATATCTTGATTTCTCATAAAGTCACTAGCTTCCACTTGCTCCAATTTAATTTTTAAGGTGATATTTTCTTCAGTGGTCTTTTAGACCTCCTTTTCCATTTGGCTAATTCTGCCTTTTAAGGCATTTTTTCCTCATTTGCTTTTTGTAGCTCTTTTGCCATTTGGGTTAGTCTATTTTTTAAGGTGTTATTTTCTTCAGTATTTTTTGAGTCTCCTGTAGCAAGTCATTGACTTGTTTTTCATGGTTTTCTTGCATCATTCTCATGTCTCTTCCCAATTTTTCCTCTACTTCTCCTACTTGCTTTTCCAAATCCTTTTTGAGCTCTTCCATGGCCTGAGACCAATTCATATTTTTTCTTGGAGGCTTTTGGTATAGCATCTTTGACTTTGTTAACTTCTTCTGGCTGTATCTTTTGATCTTCTTTGTCACCAAAAAATATTCTATAGTCTGGGTCTGAATCCTTTTTCACTGCTTGCTCATTTTCCCAGCCAATTACTTGACTTTTGAGCTTTTGTCAGGGTATGACTGCTTCTAGGGTGTAGAGTGCTTTGTCCCAAGTTTCAGGGGTTTTGCACTGCTGTTTTTAGAGCTACTTCTCTTCTGAAGTGGTGTGATGCTCCTCTCCTGGCCTGTGCTCTTGTTTGTGAGTGCAAGCTCTCTTTTCTGCCCCATAACTACCAGAAGGATTCCCTCTTCACAGCCACCAGAAGCCCTGACACGCCAGCTCTCCTCCCCACCCAAGAACCACCAACCAGGACCATGACCCAGATCCAAGCAGGGCAAAGCAAGAGAACCCTGCCTCTGTGCCAGCAAAACGCTCCCTGAACTCCTGCTCTGATCTGCTACTTGATTCTTTCCACTGCGTGGGCCAGTGGCTCCAGTAGTAGTTGCCACCGGAGCTTCCTGCTGCTACAGCCTGCTACCCCCGAGGCTGGGGTCAGATGGTGCACTTCTTTCACTCAAATCCAGAAGTTTTCCCACTGACCTGCTCCACTGTGTTTGGGGTTTCTGGGTTGAGAAGTCTGGTAAGTGCCACAGCTTAGTGATTCAGGGCCATGAAGCCTGCTGCACCTGGTCTACTCCTGGCCTGGTCTCTCCTGGCACAGCCCATGCTGGGCTGTGCTCTGCTCTCAGCCTGGTGTGTTAGACCTTTCCTGTTGACAATCCAGGCTGTCTTGAGTTGGAGACTTGTTTCTGTGGGATCTTTTTCAGGAGGCAATTGGTGGATTCTTTCAATTTCTATTTTACCCTCTGGTTCTAGAACAAAAGGGCAGTTTTCCTTGATAACTTCTTGAAAGATGATGTCTAAGCTCTTTTTTTCCTCATGACTTTCAGGTAGTCCAGTAATTTTTAAATTATCTCTCCTGGATCTATTTTCCAGGTTATTTGTTTTTCCAGTGAGATATGTTACATTGTCTTCCTTTTTTCATTCTTTTGGTTTCATTTTATTGTTTCTTGATTTCTCATGAAGTCATTAGCTTGCATTTCCTGAATTCTAATTTTTAAAAATTATTTTTTTCAGTGAACTTTTGGACCTCCTTCTCCATTTGGCTCATTGTGTTTTTAAGGCATTCTTCTCTTCTTTGCCTTTTAGGACCTCTTTTTCCATTTGGGTTAGTCTATCTTTCAGGTCTTATTTTCTTCAGTATTTAGGGGGGTCTCCTTTAGCAACTGTTGAATCATTTTGCATGACTTTCTTGCATCCCTCTCATTTCTTTTCCCCATATTTCCTCTATTTCTCTTTCTTGATTTTCAAAGTCCTTTTTGAGCTCTTCTATGGCCTGAGACAAATTCATATTTTTCCTGGAGCCTTGTGATATAGGATCTTTGACTTTGTTGTCTTCTTCTGTCTGTATGTTTTGATCTTAGTTGTCACAAAAGTAAGAGTCTACAGTCTGACTTTTTAATGCTGTCTCCTCATTTTCCAGCCAATCACTGGATTTTTGAACTGTTTCTCAAGGTATGACTCTGCTTCCAGAGTGGAGAATGCTCTGTCTCAAACTTCTGGGGCTATGCACAGGTGTTTTCTGAGCTACTTGCTGGCTCCTGTAAATTTTTGGTTCTTCTGAAGTGGTATGATCCAAGGAGAGGTGTTTACTCTTCTACTGTCCTGTGCTTTGGTCTGTGACTGACCTCAAATACTCTTTTCTGCCTTGGAAGTATGAGGAAGAGTCCTTCTCCATAGTGACCACAAGCTCTGCCACATCAGTGCTCCTCCTCACCCCAGGGCCACCACCCAGGACTTAGACCCAGATCTAAGCAGTATAAAACAAGAGAATCCTGCCTTAGCACCAGCAAAGAGATCTTTGCACTCATGCTCTGATCAGATGCTTGATCCCCCCACTGTCTGTGGGCCTGTAGCTCTGGAAACAGCTGCTATTGCTGCTGCTGCTGCTGCTGCAGCCACCTCCAGCTTCCCCCAGGTGGTGGCTAGACTGTATCCTTCTCTCACCCAGGTCCAAATAAGTTTTCCCAGTAACCTGCTAAGTTTGGCCTTTGTGGGTTGAGATGTCTGGAAGCCACCACAATTCAATGATTCAGTGCCCTGAGGCCTGCTCCTGGCTGGTCCGTGCTGGCATGGCCCATGCTAGACTGTACTCTGCTCCCAGCTCAATGTGATAGACCATTCCCAGTAGTCATCCAGGCCATCTTGGGCTGGAGATTTATTTCACTCTCTCATTTCATGGGTTCTTCATCTCTAAAAGTTGTTTAGAGTCATCTTTTATAGGTGTTTGGAGTGATTTGGGAGAGAGCTCAAGTGAGTCCCTGCTTTGACTAAGCCATCTTGACTCTGCCCCACTTCTTTTTTTTGGAGTTAAGTTTCTGTAACATATTAAGCCCTCAAAGTAATGTTAATGGAATAAGAAGATCTTTCCTGTCTAATAATAGGCCTATGTGACCTAGCTCATAGCTGGGATACATCCTGAGTCACATAGAGTTTGAGTCACATGGAGCCCAATGTGGAAGGAATTTGCAGAAAAGAGGGGAAAATGTGGGAAATGAGAGTGAAGAAGAGCTGAGAAGCTAACATGAATGGGCAGAGAGAGAAATTTTCCTGGGAGAACTTGTTTTCAGGAAGGCCTAACAGAAAGAACGCTGGTGGTGCTCCCTGAATTGGTGATGAGTACAAATATTTTTGTTCCCATGGTGGATTTTGCTTTTTGGTATCTGAAAAAATATTTTGGTTTTGCCTTTGAGGAAGAGAGTTTTTTAGATTTTGGGAATCTACCCTGGAAATAAGCATGCATATTCATAGCAGCTGCTGTGTATAAGGGGTGAGAGAGGAATTTACTAAGAGAAACACAAAGGGAGAGGTAGATGGGATAAATTGCCTCATAAAAGCAGCAAGGAAGAGCTTTTATGGTGGAGGAGAAGAAGGGGGAGGTAAAGCGGAATGAATCAACCTTACTGTCATCAGAATTGCCTCAAAGAGGAACTAACATACACACTCAATTGTGTATAGAAATCTATATTACCCTACAGGAAAGTAGGAGGGGAAGGGGATAATAGAAGGGGGTAAGTGATAGAAGGGAGGACAGATTGGGGGAGGGGGTAGTCAGAAGCAAAACACTTTTGAGGAGTGACAGGGTGAAAGGAAAGAGAATAAAATAAACAGATGGAAACACAAAAATACAGTAACTGCGAAAAAATGAAGCAAGTTTCTCTGATTAAGGCCTCATTTCTCAAACATAGAGAACTGAGTCAAATTCATAAAAATAAGAGCTATTCCCCAATGGATAAATAATTAAAAGATATGAACAGTTGTCAGCTGAAGTAATCAAAGCTAACTACAGCCATGTTGAAAAAAATACTCTAACTGTAGATTGGAGAAAGCAAATTAAACCAATTCTCTGATACTACCTCATACCTGTTAGCTTGGCTAATAGGACAGAAAAGGCAAATGGCTAATATTGGAGGGGATGTGGGAAACCTGAGAATTTTAATGCACTCTTACTGAGGTTGTGAACTGATTCAATGATTCTCTAGAGCATTTTGAAATTATGTCCATAGGGCTATAAACCCAGGCATACCCTTTGACCTAGCAATACCACCAGTAGGTCTATAACCCTACAGAGGTAAAAACAAAAAAGAAAAGGACCTGTATATACAAAAAATATTTAAAGGAGTTCATTTCAAGAGGGCAATGAATTAGAAATTGAGGGAATGTCCTTCAATTGAGGAATGGCTGAACAAATTGTGGTGTGTGATTATGATGGGATACTATTGTACTAAAAAACATGATGTGAAGGATCCTCTCAGAAAAACCTGCAAAGATTTACATGTGGTGAAGCGAAGTTAAATGTACTGTGTATAAAGTAACAGTAATATTGTAAGATGATCAGCTGTGATCATTTAGCTGTTCCCAGTAACACAACAATCCAAGACAACTCCCTTGAACTTATGATGAAGAATGCTATCCATCCCCAGAGAAAGAACTGATGGTGTCTGAATAAAGATTAAAACATACTTTTTTAACTTTCTTTATTTTTCTTTCTTTTTTGGTGAATATTTTCTGTCACAAACATGACTATTATTCTACACATGTATAACCTCTATCAGACTGCTTGCCTTCTCACTGAGGCAGGGTGGGGAGGGAAGAAGGGAGAAAATTTGGAACTCAAAATTTTTAAAACAAATGTAAAAAATTATTGTTAAGGTAACTGGGGATAATAAAATAAAAGAGAAAAATAGAAAAATAGCTTTGTATGTAAATCACTTAGATTTATTCTCATTAAAATTTATTTACATTTCAAAAAGAGAAATAAATCACTTGTTGATTTCACTGTTGCTATTTTGTCTTTCTTGCTGCTTTTGCTTTTGTTTTTTTTTTTTTTTGTAACGTGGGTTTTCTTCTTAGTCTTACAGGTGTCTTTCTTTTTATAAGCTTTTTTTTAAAAAATTCCTTTTTTCCCCTTCGATAATGTATTTTATTTCCTATGCCTTCTAGGTTGCCTTCCTTGTATTGTTCTTGCCTTTGTGTTTGTAAAGCAAATAATCTGTTCTGTCTGAGTTTTCTTGGTAGGGATGCATCAAATACCTATGTTTTTAATTGTCCTTTTTTAAAAAAATTTATGGTTAGGACCAAGTTTGCAGTGTATGTCAAGTTGGGTTGTATCTTGAGGTCCTTTGCTCTTTAGAATATACTATTCTTTTCTCTACCGTGGGTTTCAGTGGATATAAAATGGTCTTGAGTTATTCAAATTTTCTTCGCTTATATTTAAAGGCCTTCCTTCTGGTCACTTCTAGGATTTGTTGCTTGCCATTGGAATTGTTGGATTTAACACAAGATCATATCTGTGAAATCTTTCATTGATAGTTTTTTTTCTATGTTCAAAAGTTCATGGAAGATCTTTCTCTATCATGTTCAGGATTTTTGACATCTGATATTCTTTCTGGAGATCTTTATTCCTCAAATTGTCTATTCATCCTGTCTTCAAAATTGAAATATTTTGCTTGTATAGAGCAACAGAAATTAGGGAATTAAAGAATAGTTTCTTTGCTATGCTTTCTTTTAATGTTATTGCATTTTTTGCTTCTCTTGTTTCATTTTATCTTTTATTTTGTGTATTTGAATTTGAACCAGTTATATTTTCTTTTGTTTCTTTGGTGACACTTGCAACCATAGATTCAAGTTTTTCTCTTCTGCCAAATATGCAGGCCATAAATTATATTTTCAAGATTCTCAATTTTGTTTTCCAGCATTCAAAGATCTACTGAGATCTTTGGAAATTCTGGGTTTTTCCCCTTATATTCCACTATCACATACTTTCTGGATGGTAGATTGATGGATGCTGAACCTCAAAGCTGAATCAGCATCTTCCCACACTGCAGAATTACAATTTGATAAACCTTCATCTTTGCCCCAGCTGATTTCTCATGGAATGAACCTAGTTTCTGCTAGGTGACACTCTTCTTCCTTAAAGACCAAGGGAGCATCCTACACATGCAGATGTGCTTCCCCACTTCCCTCTGTTCCAAGATTCTCAGTCTGAATTCTGTTCCAGCAGAGTGCTGTCGTGTTACATTTCTAGAGTCTGAGACAAAGCAAACTTCGAACTTGTGTTTTATTTCCTGCTGTAGGTGTGGGGGAATGGCAGAGATGAATTCTGTTCTAACCTATAGGTCAGCTTGTACAGCTAGCCATTCCAGAATGTGGTGGCCTATAGAGGAGTGAATGCTAAGTGAGAGTGTGGTAGGAATTAAGGAATAGCTTCTTTGCTCTTAGTTCATTGAATTTTATCTGGTTAGAGTTCTTTAGCATCTTAGTCTATGGATATAAGTGAAATTACTTGATCTCTTATGCAAAATTCTGATTTTGGAAATGTTTGAGAGGTCATGAAGACAGGAGTATATGTGTATTCCTCCATCTTGTTGGTCATATAATCATTAATTCCCCCTTCGATGTTAAAATAATCAGAAGGGATTTCTGCAAAATTGTCTACATCCTCTAAGAATTTAGCAAGATGAGAACAAAAAAAATTCTTTGTAATCTGAACATTGAAGGGACTACCCACATCAGTTAGAATACTCAATCCATTGATATATTTATGCATAAAATCAAATTTACATTTAAGTCTGCCATTTCACAGTGTAGTCAAATTTAAAAATTGTAGTTCACTAATAACGAGAGAGAGAGAGAGAGAGAGAGAGAGAGAGAGAGAGAGAGAGAGAGATCATTCCTTCAGTGCTTTCTATGTGTCATTAATTGTAATTTGAAAGAGATAACTCAGTTAAAGTATTTTGGGCGGTTCAAGGAAAATAATCAATAGAAATGTACTTGGAAATCATCAAGTGTATGAAAATGTTGTTAAGGTAGAAATGCTGTTTCTGTAAGGATATTAGAGAAATTGCCTAAAAGCTTTAAGTAAATTCTGTGGACTGTTTAGTGTAAATAAATAAATTACTCAGTAAGATAATTTAGACAATCCCTGCAATCACCATCAATTACCGTTTATGATGTTCATGTTGAGAGCATGACATTATATTAGCTATTTGAGAAATTGTGAAGCAAGGTTTCTATAGGTCACTCCACAGAAAATAAATTGTGGGCATGTGCCCTTTAAATACCTTGAACTGGACCACATATTTTTTGACCTGCTAATATATTATGTCTCCAAGCATTAAATGTTTGGATGACCAATTCTGCCTCATGATTGTACTCTCCTTCAACCATTTTAGTAATACCACTATTCCCATTTAAAAACAATATAAATTTGACAGATTTCTATTGCCACTTGAATTTCATTTCAGCAGAAACATATTATGGTAGGAAGGAAACCTTGGGTTCAAGTGAAAGCTCTCCCACTAAGTAATAATAGGATCTTTGACAAGTCACTTCAACTGTGAGTCTCAGTTTCCTTTTCTATAAAATGAATAAAAATTCTTATCCTACCTCTCTCATATATGTTCTGTACCTTCTAATGCATTGATGGGAAAAAAATAGCATCTGTGTATTACTTTAAGGTTTTCAAAGCACTTTATAAATATGTTATCATTACAACAACTCTGAATGGTAGGTATTATCATTTTGTTCATTTTACAGATGAGGAAACTGAGTCAGACAGCAGTTAAATGACTGGTCAGACAACTAGTAAGTGTCTAAGGTTGAATTTTAATTCAGGTCTTCTTGACTCCATATCTAGAGCTCTATTTTAATTATTTGTATCTTTTTTACAGAACTACAAGCTCCATGAGGTCATGGATAGGGTTTTAAATAAGCTTTATATCTACTCCAGAATATTGTAAAGGGCTTTGTGTAAAATAGACATTTAATAAATTTTTAATCTCTACTAAACTGAATTAAAATGCTTTCTTTAGTATCTTCCTTATTTCTCTAAAGTCCCTATTGAAAGAGTTTTAGCTGGAAAATATGATTGAACTAGTGGTATGGAGTAATATTTAAAATAATTAGTTTTCTCTATTTTTCTTTTTAAAAATATTATATATTTTCAAATTATTTTTTTAATTTTGATTTCTAATTTGTCTCACTCTCTCCCTCACCCTCCACTTCAGTGAGAAAGCAAGCAACATGATATCACTTATTCATGTGAAATCATGAAAAACATATTTCCATATTAGCGATACTTTTAAAAAGTGAAAAAAGTAAGAAAGTTGTTCTTTAATTTTCACTCAGATGCCATCAGTTCTCTATCTGGAGGGGGGTTGTATTTGTTCATCAGGAGTCCTTTGGAATTGTTTTACATCATTGTATTGATCAGAGTAAACAAGTCTTTCACAGGTGATCATCCTTACAACATTGCTGTTGCTATGCACAGAAACCTCCTGATTTTTTTCCCTTAACTTTGCTTTAGTTCATATAAATCTTTTCAGGTTTTTCTAAAATCATCCTGCTTATAAGGTCTTAGTACAGTAGTGTTGCATCACCATCGTGTATCACAACTTGTACAGCCATTCTATAAGTGATGGGCATCTTTTTAATTTCCAACTCTTTATCATCACAAAAAGAGGTGTTATTTTTTCATACATGTAGGACATTTTCCTTTTTCTTTGATCTATTTGGAGTACAGACCTAGAAGTGGTATTGCTAGATAAAAAGGAATGAACAGTGTTATAGCCCTTTGGGCCTAGTTGTAAATAGTTTTTTTTTTTTTTTTGAGAATGGTTGGACTAGTTCACAACTGTACCTACATTGCGTTAATGTCCCAATTTTTCCACATTACTTCCAGTATTAGTCATTTTCCTTTCCTGTCATATTAGGCAATCTGACATGTGTGAGGCAGTGCCTCAGAGTTAATTCAATTTGCATTTTTCTAATCAGTACGGACTTAGAACATGTTTTTCATTATAACTCTTGATAGTTTGATTTCTTCATCTGAAAACTTTCTGTTCATTTTCTTTCATCATTTATCAATTGAAGAATGGACTCTTATTCTTATAAGTTTGGCTCAGTTCTCCATATATTTGAGAAATGAGGCCTTTATCAGAGAAATGTTATATAATTCCCCACCCCTTCATTCCTGCCTTCCTTCTCATCTTGGCTGAATTGGTTTTGTTTGTGCAAAGACTTTTTAATTTAGTATAATCTAAATTATCAATTTATGCCCTGCCATGCTCTCTAACTCTAATTTGGTCATAAATTCTCTTATTCATGGATCTGATAGGTAAACTATTCCATACTCCCTTAATTTTCTTATTGTATCAACCTTTATGTTTCAATAATGTATATTTGAACCATATCTCTGTATACAGTCTATGATGTTCTATACCTATTTTTTTGCCAAAGTGCTTTCCAATTTTCCTAGCAATTTTGTTTATTGTTGTTGTTGTTAAATAGTGTATTCTTGCTGCCATTGCTTGGATCTTTGGGTTTATTTATGTGTAATGAATTATGGTCATTTACTTCCTTGCATACTTCATCTATTCCACTGATCCATCACTCTATTTCATAGCCAGTACCAGATTGTTTAGATGATTATCACCTTGCAATACATTTTGAAATCTTGGTTTTTTTCATAGATTTCTTTGACATTCTTTAACTTTTGTTCTTACAGATAAATTTTGTTGTTACTTTTTCTAGTGCATAAAATAACTTTTGGTTATTTGATTGATAAATTAGGTAGAAGTTTTTTTTTTTTTAATATTGAATTAACCTACTCATGAGCAGTTACTCCTTCTTTATTTGTTTAGATCTTACTTTATTTGTCTGAGAAGTCTTTTGTAATTGGGCTTGAGCATAAGCAACCCATCATCCCCCTGCTCAAATGAATGGGGCCCAAAATCCCTTGGGATAAGGGGAAAAGGTTTCTTCATCTATAGCTACTTCCTGCTGAAATTGGACATAGAACTGTCCCTACCCCAAGAGGTCGCATTCAAAGTGTCAGTTCTTTAGCTGGCATTTGGATCTTGGTTAATGCCAGGATGAGGAGTGAGGCAGAACAGTCTTGGACAGGGGGTGATATCCAATTTAAGCAATCAGGTGTCTACAGGTAGAGGGCACCAAACGTGCAGGAAACAAATCTAGCAAACAAGTTGAAAAGCCAAAAAGAATAAGGAGAAAACAACTGGAAGCAGGAAAAATATAGTGTCAGCTATGCTTCTGGAGTCCATGAACCCAATAAAACTGTATTTATTCCTATCTTCCTTACTGCTGTATATTTCTTTAATCTGAGCTGGGTCTTGGCCAATTTACTATTCTCCCTAAAGGTGTAAAAAACTTGGATATGATTCAGGAGGATCTGTTCAGGCAGTTCTTATTTCCCTATTCAGTCTAATATTAAGCCCTTTTTCTAGGTGCATCTTATATAGTTCATTAGTTGGAATACCATCTATTCTTCCAAAATCTATCCCTGCTCTTAATAAAGCAGTAAACAATTCTTTCCTTGTTAATCTTTCTGGCTTTGAAGTTGCTGGCTATTTACTCTGCTCTCTTGAGGAAATTTATCTTTTCCCCATCCCCCTAAGTAACTTAACTGTGAAATCTTATCCAGTCCTCCAAAAGAGGAAGCCATATTTCCCCAATTAGTAGAGTCAGAATTAGATGCTTATAAGTAGGAGGAGGCATCCTCACTATTATATTTCTATGATAAACTGTTAAGGGAGACTTTAGTAATTGTATTCACACTGTTCCTGGGTTTGTTTTGGCAAGTAGACTCCCAAGTATTTTGTATTGTCTGCAGTTATTTTAAATAGAATTTCTCTATCTCTTATTGATGGACTTTATTAGTAATATACAGAAATGTTGGTGATTTATGTGGTTTTGTTTTGTATCTTGCAACTTAACCAAAGTTCTTGATTACTTCAATGAATTGTTAGCTGATCTGCAAGGATTCAGTAAGTATACCATCACATTGTCTGCAAAGAGTGTTAGTTTTGTTTCCTTCAATTTCTTTTTCTTCTCAGTGCTATACCTAGTGTTTCTAATAAAATGTTGAATAACAGTAGTAATAATGGGTATAGTTGCTTCATTATTTATCTTGTTTGGAAGACTTCTAGATAATCAAAATTACAGATAATGCTACCAAAAGCCTTTACTGAATCTATTGATATTATTTTATGATTTTTGTTGCTTTTATTTAAATGTGGTCAATTATGATGATAGTTTTTTTCTTTTGTAATACTGAACCAGTCCTTCATTTCTGGTATAAATCCCATTTGGTCATAGTATATGAATTTCTGAGATACTGTTGTGATCTCCTTACTAATATTTTATTTAAAGTTTTGCATCAATATTCATTGGAGAAATTGTTCTATAGTTTTCTTTCTCTTTTTTTGCTTTTCCTGGTTTAAATATCATATTTGTGCCATAGAAGGTATTTGGTAGGACTCCTTTGTAAATTTATTAAAATATTTTTATGGAAATTTTCTTTAAATGTTTAGTAGAAATCACTTATAAAACCATCTGGCCCCATGATTTTTTTTTCTTAGAGATCTCATTTTGGGATTGTTTAACTTCTTTTTTAAAAGACAGGGTTGTTTAAGTATTCTATCTTTTCTTCTGTGAAGGTGGGCAATTTATGTTTTTTTAAACATGAATACATTTCACTTAGGTTGTTAGATTCATTGGCAGATAATTGGACAAAACATCTCCTAATAATTGCTTCAATTTCATATTTCATCGGTGGTGAATTCACACTTTTCATTTTTAAAATTGATCTGAAAAGTATGCTTTGACTATTTCTTCCTTTCTCTAATGAATTGTGAGGTTTTTATGCCCTACTACATGGTCAACTTTTGTTTATGTGCCATTTACTACTGAGACAAAGGTATGTTCCAGTGTAGTCAAGATGGCACTGTGAAAGGAAGGAACTACTGGAGCTCTCTCACAAATTCTGTCAGATACATCTAAAAAAGTGAATCTGAGCACATGTGAAAGAGTTAGAAGCCACTAGCAGACTGAGCCCTGGCATGCAGAATGGTATCAGACCATAGCAATCAGGAACAGCAGAGGAACTGCCAGTCTGTGAGAGTGCTGGGAAAGCCAAACTTGGGAACAGGAACAGCCACAGGGTGTAAGTACCAGCTATGGCAGTGATCAAGCCATGAGCCCCAGGCCTCTCAGCCCGGGATGGGAGTCTGTTGGAGCTATGGGAGACACTGGTGAAGAGCCTGCAGCCACAGGAGCAACTACCCTGGATGGCTCCAGCCCACACACAGTCTAAAGGTTTGAAACTTGCCTTCTTGAACTTCCAGGAGCCATAATGGCCAGGTAAATTGGCTCTCCTTCCCTCCCCACCTCACCCAGAGAACACTACCTCAGGAAAGACAGAGGAGCCAGAAGTGGGGCTTCAGTAGCCATGTAGAGTGAGAAGTTGGGGAGAAGGCCCCCTGCTTGTGGTGGAGGAAGGAGACTAGTGCAGGAAGAGAGGTGTCCCAGCAGACAACAACTCAGTAGAATGAGAGTAACTGAGCCCCAGGGAGTGGTGATATCAAACATCAACACCAGGACCGCCGACATGCCCTTGCACGGCCAGGGAAAGTGGCAGACACCAGCACAGATAACAGCTGAGACCACCCATGCTGGGTGGTCTGGGGAAGAGGAGACTCCCAGCAGCCAGACCACCCCTCCCCCATGCTTCATGAAACCAGAGCTCATAGCACATAAAGCCAGTGAGCAGGCCCACAAGAAACTTGGGACAGAGCCACCTAAGCCTCAGAAGCAGAGATCCACTTTAGTAGCCAGAAGGAAAAAAACACTACTAAAAATGCACAGTAAAAATCTTTCAAAAATCATTGATTCCTATTATGGAAACATGGAAGATCAAAATACCAATTCAGAAGAGGACAGCATGGACACTACACCCACATCTGAAAGCTCAAAAGGGAAAGTGAACTGGTCTCCAGACAAAAAGCATTCCTGGAAGAACTCAAGGAAGACTTTAAAAACAAAATTAGAGAGGAAGAAGAAAAAATGGAAAAAAAAATCACTGATGAAAGCAAATCGTTAAAAAGTAAAATTGGCAAAATGGTTAAGGAGAATCAGAATATAAAAGGAGAAAATGTCTCATTGAAAACTAAAATTAACCAAATAGAAAAGAAGATGGAGAAGCTAAAGGAAGAAAACAATACATTAAAAATTAGAATTGGGCAACTAGAAGCTAATGACTATGAGGCATCAAGAATCAGACAAACAAAATCTAAAGAACGAAAAAATAGAAGAAAATATGAACTATCTGATTGGAAGGAAAAAAATCAACAGACCTGGAAAATAGACCAGGAGAGACAATCTAAGAATTATTGGCCTACTGGAAAGCCATGATGAAAAAAGAGCCTGGACAGTATCTTCCAAGAAATCCCTAAAGAAAACTGCCTCAAGGTCCTAGAATCAGAAGGTAAAATCATCATCAAAAGAATCCACCTATCACCCCCTGAAAGAGATTCCACATTGAAAACTCTGAGATATATTATAGCCAAATTCAAGAAATACCACGTCAAGGACAAAATACTGCAAGCAGATAGAAAGAAACAACTCAAATATCACAGAACTACAGTCAGGATCATGAAGGATCTTTCAGCTTCTACATTAAAAGACAGAAGAAATTGGAATATTATATTCTGAAAGGCAAAGGAGCTCAGACTACAAGCAAAGATCAACTACCCAGCAAAATTGAGCAAAATTTTCCAGGCAAGGAGATGTACATTCAATGAAATAAGGGAATTCCAGACCTTCCTGATGAAAAGGCCAGAGCTCAATGGAAAATTTGATCTTCAAATACAAAACTCAAGAGAGACATAAAAAGGTAAATGGTGGAAAAATCCTTGTTAATGAATAAGGCAAATTAGTTACATACTTATATAGGATTATTTTCATTCATATATATATATATATATATATATATGTCAATCTTGAGAATGGTAGAGTTATTATGACAATTGAAAGGCATATTCATGTACTGTGGGTGTCAGTATAAAATAATTGATATAATGATAAAATATAATTAAGAGATATAAAGGAATGGTTCTGGGAGAATAGGAAAGGAGGTAATAGAAAAGGGTAAATTATATCACAGGAAGAGCCACAAAACCATATTATAGTAGAGAGAAAGAAGAGAGGGAGAAGAGTAGTATTTGAACTTTACTCTCCTCAGATTTGGTTCAAAAAGGTAATAACATAACCTGATAAGTATAGAAATCAATTTTGTCCTATAAGCAGTAGAAGGGGAAAGAGGAAAGAAGAGGGAGGGGGTGGTCACAAGGGAGGGAAGAAGTAGCAAGGTGAAAAAAGTAAGATAAGGGAGGGGAATGAAGGAGGGTAAACTGAGGAAGGCAGCAGTCAAAAGCAAAACTCTGTTGAGGAGTGGAAGGTAGAAGGGAGAAATAAAAGCATAAACAGGGGGGAAATAGGATGAAGAAAAAGACACAGGTAGTAATCATTACTGTGAATGTGAAAGGGATGAACTCTCCCACAAAACTGAAGCAGATAGCAGAATGGATTCATAATACTACAATATGATTTTTACAAGAAACACATTTGAAATAGGGGGTACACACAGGGTAAAGGTAAAAGGCTGGAGTAGAATATATAGTGCTTCAGCGAAAGTAAAAAAAGTAGGGGTAGAAATCCTAATCTCAGACAAATCAAAAGCAAAGTTAAATCTAATTAAAAGAGATAAAGAAGGACACAATATCCTGCTAAAAGGTACCATAACCAAAGGAGCAATATAATTATTTAATACATATGCATCAAGTGGTATAGCAGGCAAATTCTTAGAGGAGAAGTTAAGGGAGTTAAAGGAAGAAATAGAGAGCAAAATTATAATAGTGGGGGACCTCAACCTTCCCCTCTCTGACCTTGATAAATCTAACATCAAAATAAACAAGAAAGAAGTTAAGGAGGTGAATAGACTTTTGGAAAAATCAGATATGATAGATGTATAGAGAAAATTCAATGGTGATAAAAAGGAATATACATTTTCTCAGGGGTACATGGCACATACTCAAAAATTGACCATGTATTAGGGCATAAAAACCCCACAATCAAGTATAGAAAGGCAGAAGTAGTCGAAGCATCCTTTTCACATCACAATGCAATAAAAATTATTTGTGATAAAGAACCATGGAAAAATAAACTAAAAATTAATTGGAAACTAAATTATCTAATTCTAAAGAATGAGTGGGCCAAAGAACAAATCATACAAACAATTAGTAACTTCATTCAAGAGAATGACCATAATGAGACAACATACCAAAACTTATGGGATGCAGGAAAAGAAGTTCTTAAGGGAAGGTTTGTATTTCTAAATAAAATAGAGAAAAAGGAGATCAATGAATTGGCCATGCAACTGAAAAAGCTAGAAAAAGAACAAATTGAAAATCCCCGATTAAATACCAAATTAGAAATACTGAAAATCAAAGGGGAGATTAATAAAATTGAAAGCAAGAATACTATTAAATTAATAAATAAAACCAAGATCTGGTTTTATGAAAAAGAAAACAATAAAATTGATGAACTTTTGGTCAATTTGATTAAAAAAAAGAAAGAAGAAAACCAAATTACCAGTATCAAAAATGAAAAGGTTGGATTCACCGGCAATGAAGAGGAAATTAAAGCAATAATTAGGGATTATTTTGCCCAATTGTATGCCCATAAATTTTACAACCTAAGGGAAATGGATGAATATTTACAAAAGTATAAGTTGCCCAGGCTAACAGAAGAGTAAGTGAAATGCCTAAGTAACCCCATCTCAGGAAAAGAAATTAAGTAAGCCATCAATGAACTCCATAGGAAAATATCTCCACGGCCAGATGGTTTTACATGTGAATTCTGTCAAATATTTAAAGAATAATTAATTCCTATACTTTATAGACTATTTGGGAAAATAAGTGAAGAATGATTCCTACCACTTTCTTTTTACAACACAAATATGGCAATAATACCCAAACAAGGAAGAGTCAAAACAGAGAAAGAAAATGATAAATCAATATCCCTAATGAATACTGATGCAAAAATTTTAAATAAAATAATAGTGAAAAGATTGCAGAAGTTTATCACAAGAATAATACAGTGACCAGGTAGGATTTATTCTATGAACTGGTTCAATATTAGGAAAACTTTCAGCACAATTGATCATATCAACAACAGAACTAGAAGAAACCATATGATCATCGCAATAGATGCAGAGAAATACTTTGACAAAATACAACACCCATTCCTATTAAAAACACTAGAAAGCATAGAAATAAATGGATCCTTCCTTAAAATTATAAATAGTATCTACCTAAAACCATCAACAAGCATTATTGGTAATGGGGATAAGCTATATGCATTCCCAATATGATCAGGTGTGGAAAAGGATGTTCAAAAAAAAAGAAAAAAAAGAAAAAGGATGTTCATTGTCACCCCAATTATTCAATTTGGTACTAGAAATGTTAGCTGTAGCAATAAAAGAAGAAAAAGAAAATAAAAGAATTATAACAGGCAAAGAAGAAATTAAATTATCACTTTTTGCAGATGATATGATGATTTACTTAAGAGAATCCTAGAGAATCAAGTAAAAAACTACTTGAAATAATACACAACTTTAGCAAAGTTGTAGGATATAAAATAAACCCACATAAATCCTCCCCATTCCTATACATTACTAACAAATCCCAACAGCAAGAGACAGAAGGAGAAATTTCATTTAAAGTTACTGTAGACACTCTAAAATATTTGGGAGTCTACCTGCCAAGACAAACCCAGGGCCTATATGAACATAATTATGAAACAATTTTCACACAAATAAAGTCAAATCTAAATAAATGGAAAAACATGACATGCTCATGGTTAGGATGAGCTAATAAAAATGACAATTTTACCTTAGTTTACTTTTTCAGCACCATACCCATAGAGCTACCAAAAAAATATTTTACAGAGCTAGATAAAATAATAAGGTTTGTGGGGTTTTTCCCCCTGGTTACCTTTTTATGTCTCTCTTGAGTTTTGTATTTGGAGATCAAATTTTCCATTGAGCTCTGGCCTTTTCATCAGGAAGGTCTGGAATTGCCTTATTTCATTGAATGTCCATCGCTTTGCCTGGAAAATTATGCTTAGTTTTGCTAGGTAGTTGATCCTTGGTTGTAGTCCCAGCTCCTTTGACCTTCGGAATATCATATTCCAATTTCTCCTGTCTTTTAATGTGGAAGCTGAGAGATCCTGCGTGATCCTGACTGTAGTTCCACGATATTTGAATTGCTTCTTTTTGGCTGCTTGCAGTATTTTCTCCTTGAGCTTATAGCTCTAAAATTTGGCTATAATATTTCTTGGTGTTTTCAGTTTGGGATCTCTTTCAGGGGGTGATCGGTGAATTCTTTCAACGACTATTTTGCCCTCTGGTTCTAGGACCTCTGGGCAGTTGTCTTTGATAATTTCTTCGAAGATACTGTCAAGGCTCTTTTTTTCATGGTGGATTTCTGGTAGACCAATAACTCTCAAATTGTCTCTCCTGGATCTATTTTCCAGGTCAGTTGTTTTGCCAATCAGATATTTCACATTTTTTTCTATTTTTTCATTCTTTACATTTTGTTTTATTACTTCTTGGTGCCTCATAGATTCATTAGCTTCCACTTGCTCAAGTCTAATTTTGAATGAGTTAGTGTTTACATTTTGCTTTTGAGTCTCCTTTTCCAATTGGTTGATTTTGCCTCTTAGGGTGTGATTTTCTCTCTCTAGATTCTGAATCTCCGTAGCCATTTCGCCAATCTTTTTTTTCCCATATTTTCTTTTTGCTCCCTAATTTGGTTTTTAAAATCCTCCTTCAGCTCTTCTGCAGTGCTTGTTGGGCTGGACACCAGTTCATATTACCTTTTGAGGTATCTGATGTATCTACCGTATCATTACTTACTTCTTCCATATTTGTATTTTGATCCTGCCTGTCTCCATAAAAAGAATCTATTGTCCTTGGTTTTTTTGTGTTCTTCTTCATGTTGGTTTGCCTTTTGCTGGCTTTACAATGAATTTCTATCTGTGGGCCTCAGGGCTTTCTGTACCAGCTTTCTTATTCTGGGGGTTGTGAGTCTAGAATTTTAACCTTCAGTTTCCTGAGGTGTGGGGGAGGGGTCTGGCTCCCTGGCATCTCACTCCCTGTGGGTGCTCTCCAGCACTTGCTTTTCAGCAATGGTCTCAGCTGTTTGTTGTTTGAGCTGATGTCTGGCACTCCCCCTGTGGGAGCAAGGTTACATCTGGGTTCCTGGTGTTGACCCCTGCTGACTCTGCCCCTATAGGACTAATGAACTTCTGCTATTTGATCACTGAAGCCCCACTACTTTCTGCTCAGTTCCAGCGTTCTTTTTTTTTTTTTTTCCCCGAGGGATTCTCTGGGTGGGGAGGGGAGGGATTAGAGCTATTTACTTGGACATTAAGAACTCCCAGAAGTTCAAGAAGCTGCGTTTAATACGTTTGGGCTGCAAACCTCTGGAGACGGTGTTTCATGGGTGGTGTTGCGCTGCCTCTCGTCGCTCCCACAGACTGCTGTCCTGTGTTGGGAGTCCTGGGGATCTCCGCCGGTTTTGGGCACCCAGCTTTCTCCCAGCCCGTCTCCCACGTGGATTTCCCGGCCAGCCACTTCTGCCTTGGTCTGGAGCAGCTCCGCACCAAGCACTCTCGGAGCCTACAGGTTCATGCCTCCGGCCTTTGAGACTCTCCCGGCTCGGAAATTTGCCCCACGAAGACTGCTCACGGTTTCTGACTCTCTCAGATCTGCTCAAATTCACTTTTTTATAGGAATCTGACAGACCTTGTGAGAGAGCTCCCATAAGACACTGCCTTCACGCGGCCATCTTGGCTCCCAAGCCTCAGCTGGATAAAATAATAACAAAAATCATCTGGAAAAATAAGAGGTCCAGAGTATCTATGGAATTAATTAAAAGAAATGCTAGGGAAGGTGGCCTAGCCATACCAAATATTAAACTGTACTATAAAGGAGCAGTCATCAAAACTACCTGGCTAAGAAACAGAGTCATGGATCAGTGGAATAGGATAGGTACACAAAACACAGTAGCCAACAACTATAGCAATCTACTCTTGGATAAACCCCAATAATCCAACTTCTGGGCTAAGAATTCAATATTTCACAAAAACTGCTGGGAAAATTGGAAAATGGTAGGGCAGAAACTGAGCATAGATCAATATCTTACATCATACACCAAAATAAAGTCAAAATGGGTTCATGATTTAGGAATAAAGGCTGATAATATAAGCAATTTGGGAGAGCAAGGAATAGTTTACCTGTCAGCTTTATGTGAAAGGAATGAATTCATGACACACTAAGAGATAGAGAGCATTACAAAATACAAAATTGATAATTTTGATTATGTTAAATTGAGAATTTTTGTATAAAAAAAGCCAATGCAACAAAGATTAGGAGGGAAGTAGAAAATTGGGAGAAAATTTTTACAACTAGTGTCTCCAATAAAGGACTCATCTCTAAAATATACAGGGAACTGAGCCAACTTTATAGGAGTACAAGTCATTCCCCAATTAAGAAATGGTCAAAGAATATGAACAGGCAGTTTTCAGAGAAAGAAATTATAGATATCTATAAGTATATGAAAAAAATGTGTGAAATCATTACTGCTTAAAGAAATGCAAATCAAAACAACTCTTAGGTACCACATCTCTCCTGTCAGATTGGCTAAAATGACAAAACAGGAAAATGATAAATGCTGAAGAGGATGTGGGAAAATTGGAACGCTGTTACACTGCTGGTGTAGTTGTGAACTTATCCAGCCAATCTGGAGAGCAATTTTGAACTATGCCCAAAGGGCTATAAAAATGCTCATACCCTTTGACCTGTATCCCAAAGAGATCACACAAATGGGAGAGGAGCTCATATCTACAAAAACCTTTATAGTGGCTCTTTTTGTGGTAGCAAAGAATTGGAAACCAAGGGTATGCGCATCATTTGGGGAATGGCTGAAAAAGTTGTGGTATATGAATGTAATGATATATTATTGTGCTGTAAGAAAGGGGGAATATAACTTCATATGTAACTTCATAATAACCTAGAAAAACCTACATGATTTAATGCTGAGTGAGCAGAGCAGAACCAAGAGAACATTATACACAACCACAGATATATTGATTCTGTGATGACTAAACTTGATAGACTTGGCCATTCTCAACAATACAAGGTTTAAAGACAACTCCAAAGGACTCATGATAAGGAGAGCTATCTACATCCACAGAAAGTATTATGGAACCTGAATGCAGATTGAGGCAAACTATCTGCTCTCCTTTTTTTTCTTTTGTTTGTGTTTTTTTGTTGTTTTGTTTTCTTTTTTGTTTTTGTTTCTACTTTCACATGATTCATTCTATTGGTCATAATTCTTCTTTACAACTTGACTATTGTGTAAATAAGTTTAATGTGTAGTTATATGTAGAAGATTTATCCATTTCCATGCCACCTTGGGGAGGGAGGAAAAGGGGGGAAGAAAAATCTGAGACTCAAAATCATGCAGAAATGACTGTTGTAAACTAAAAATAAAAAAAAATCATAATTTAAAAAAAGAAGAGCAAAAAATAAGACATCTATCCTCAAAATGACAAAAAAATTAAATCTTGACTAAAATAGAAAAAAAGGTGAAAAAGGTATATTCCTTTATATTCCTATTCAGTTTTCTCCAGAGGTCTATCATACCTACCTTTTCCAAAATTCTATTCATCTCCTTAACTTCTTTCTTGTTTATTTTCAGGTTAGATTTATCAAGTTTATAAAGGGAGAGGTTGAGGTCCCCCACTAGAATAGTTTTGCTGTCTGTTTCTTCCTGTAACTCCCTTAACTTCTTCTCTAAGAATCTGGATGGTATAACACGTGGTGCATATATGTTAAGTAAGTATATTGCTTCATTGTCTATGGTGACTTTTAGCAGGATATAGTTTTCTTCCCCATCTCTTTTCATTAGATTTATCTTTGTTTTGCTTTGTCTGAGATTAGGATTGCTACTGCTGCTTTTTTTTTTACTTTAACTGAAGCACAATATATTCTACTCCAGCCTTTTACCTTTTCCTTGTGTGTATTGTCCTGTTTCAAACGTGTTTCTTGTAAACAACATATTGTAGGATTATGGTTTTTATTCCATTCTGCTATCTGCCTCCATTTTGTGGGAGAGTTCATTCCATTCACATTCACTGTTATGATTACTGTCTGTGTCTTCTTTTCATCCTATTTCCATTTGTGTTTTTATTCCTCCCTTCTCCCTTCCCCTGCTCAAAAGTGTTTTGCTTTTGACCACTGCCTCCCTCCATATTCCCTCCTTTTCGGCCCTCCCTTTATCTTACCCTTTTGCCCTTACTACTTCTTCCCTCCCTTCTAATCACCCCCCTTTTCTTTTCCCTATCCCTTCTTACTGCATGTAGGACAACTTTGATTTCTATACTCATCAGTATATGTTATTCCCTCCTTGAACCAAATCCAATGAGAGTAAAGCTCAAACAATGCTCTTCTCCCTCCCTTCTTTCCCTCTACTATAATATGTTTTTGTGCCTCTTCATGTGATGTAATTTACTCTTTTCTACTTCCTCCTTACCTCTTCTCCCAGAACAATCCCTTTGCACCCCTTAATTTTTTTTTACCATCACATCTGTTAACTTATACTCACACCTTCTGTCTATGTCTATCCCTTTTAATTGTTGTAATAACTGTACCATTCTCAGGATTAACATATATGTAACCACATAATCCTGTATAAGGATGTAAACAATTTTCCCTTATTGAATAACAAGGATTTTTCCCCCCGTTTATCTTTTTGTGTCTGTCTTGAGTTTTGTATTTGAAGATCATGTTTTCATTGACCTCTGGCCATTTCATCAGGAAGGTCTAGAATTTCCTTATTTCATTGAATGTCCATCTACTTGCCTGAAAAATTATGCTCAGTTTTGCTGGGTAGTTGATCTTTGGTTGCAGTCCTTTCCCTTTTGGAATAACGCATTCTATTCCTGCTGATGTTTTAATGTAAAAGCTTCAAGGCACTGTGACATCCTGAATGTAGTTCCTCAATATTTGAATTGTTTCTTTCTGGCTGCTTGCAGTATGTTCTACTTGACTTGGTAATTCTGGAATTTGCCTATAATATCCCTTGGAGTTTTCAATTTGGGATCTCTTTCAGGGAGGTGTTCAATAGAGGCTATCAATGACTACTTTAACCTCTAGTTGCAGGACCTCAGGGCAGTTTTCTATTTGATTTCTTGAAAGATACTGTCCAGGCTCTTTTTTTCATCATGGCTTTCCAGTAGACCAATAATTCTTAGATTATCTATTTTCCAGATCAGTTGTTTTCTCTGATGAGATATTTTATGTTTTCTTCTGTTTTTTTCATTCTTTAGAATTTGTTTGATTCTTGATGCCTCATGTAGTCATTAGCTTCTACTTGCTCAATTCTAATTTTTAACCAGTTTCCCTCATTTAGCTTCCATACCACTTTTTACATTTGGCTAATTTTACTTTTCAAGCTGTCATTTTCTCCAATTAGGTTCTAAACCTCCTTCACCATTTTGCCAATTTTACTTTTAAAAGAATTTTTCCTATCAGTGATTTTTTTTCCATTTTTTTCTTTTATCTCTCTAATTTGGTTTTGAAAATCCTCCTTGAGTTCATCCAGGAATGCATTTTGGGCTTGAGACCAGTTCATATTTTCTTTTGAGGTTTTGGATGTGGTTGTAGTGTCAGTGCTGTCCTCTTCTGAATTAATATTCTGATCTCTGTCCCCATAATAGATTCCAATGTTCTTTTTTTTTATTTTTCCAGCTTGCTTCTTCATGGTACTTGCCTTTTTTGGCTTTTTAAGTGGATCTCTACTTCTGTGGCACAGCAGGCTCTGTCCCAGGCTTCTTGTGTTGGGAACTGAGGGCCTGCTTACTGGCTTACTATGGCCTCTGGTTTTATCAGCTAGGGGCTATATAATGCTGCTGCTCACCTGATGCTTTGTTGGAGCTAGCTGGTGTGTGCCAAGGATCAAGGCCCAGTGAAGTCTTTCTGAGTTTCCCTGAGGTCACAGCAGGAGGTATAGGGGAGGGGTGGTCTGGCTGCTGGAAGTCTCTTCCCCTAGGTCTGAGCTATATAGCATGGGTGGCCTCAGCCATCACTCTGTGCTGGTGTCTGCCAATCCACCTGGCTGTGGGAAGGTATGTCTGGGGTCCTGGTATTAGAGATTGCCAGCTCCACACCCCCCCCCCCACCATGGCTCAGGAACTCTTGCTGATCTGCTGAGGTGGGGCTGGCTGGTACATCTCCCTTTATGCACTGGTCTCCTTCCACCACCACAAGAAAGGCCTGTCTCCCCAGGCTCTCAACCTATAAGAGTTCTCACCCCCTACTTCTGACTCCTCTATCCCAAGGTTTTTCCCAGGGCAGTATTCTCTAGGTGAGGAAGGGAGGGATATTGAAGGTCAAATTTTTGGTTCAGTTCTGCTCTTTTACTTAGGAAGTCTTGAAATACTTCTATTTTGTTGAATGACTATTTTCCTCTTGATTTATTATGCTTAATTTTGCCAGGTAAGCAATTCTTGGTTGTAGTCCTAGCTCCTTTGCCTTCAAGAATATAATGACCTCTGATCCTTTAATTTTGTATCTGCCAAGTCCTATTTGATCGTGATTGTGACTCTCCAATATTTGAATTGTTTTTTTCTAGCCACTTGTAGTATTTTTTCCTTTGATCTGATAGTTCTGAAATTTGGCAATAATGTTACTTGAACTTTTGATTTGGGGATCTCTTTCCTGAGACCATGAGTGGATTTTTTTAATGCCTATTTTGTTCTCTAGTTCTAGCACATCAGGGCAGATGTCCTTGATAATTTCTTGAAAGATGTTATTCAGGTCCTCCTTTTGATTATGGCCTCCAGCTAGTCCAGTGATTCTGATATTGTCTCTCCTGTATCTATTTTCCCCATCTATTGTTTTCTCTTGAGGTATTTTACATTTTTGTCCATTTTTTCATTCTTTTTAATTAGTTTGATTGACCCATGATGTCTGATAGAGTCATTAGCATCCATTTGCCCAATTCTAACTTTTAAGATGTTGTTTTCCTCAATTAGGTTTTGTACTTTCTTTCCCATTTGGTCAATTGTACTCTTTAAGGAGTTGTTTTCTTCAGTGGCTTTTTGTATCTCCTTTTCCATTTGTCCAATTTTATTTTTTAAGCATTTTTCTAACCTGTTGATTTTTTTTTCATAACATTCTGGTATCGCTGTCATTTCTTTTCCTGGTTTTTCTTCTACCTCTCTTATACGACTTTTAAGCTCCTTTTTGAGTTCTTCCTTGAGATCTTTCTGGGCTTGAGAGTACTTCCCATTTTTCTTTGGGGTTTTTGCCCATAGATGTTTCAACATTGCTGTCCTCTTCTGAGTTTATGTCTTGGTGTTCCATGTCACTATAATAAATGTCTATGGTCAGATTATTTTTGTTGTATTTTGCTCTTTTCTTGGTCTTTTCCTCTTCTTGTAAATTTGAGCTCTGCTCCCAGGGTGGAAGGGTGATTTCTTGTGCTAGTGACTGCAGGCCCAGGATATTTACCTGGTGTTGCAATGATGTTGTTCTTGGGCTCCTGGGAGAACCCCATGTCTGGTACTGTGCTGAGAGAATTTGATGGCAGTGTCTGGTGCTTCTCTAGGCCGTAGGTTTTTGGCAGCTTTTGTGCTGACGAGCTGAGGTCCTAATGGTGGTATCTGGATTGTGCTGAGGCACCCTGGGGTTTTTCTGCATTACTGTATGCATGTACTGAAGCATGTGGGAGTTGTGGCATCTGGAGGCTTTCTGTTTGCCCAGAGATCTGCTGAAGGGTACCTTGGGCTGGCAACTGCCTCCTTGCTTATGTACCCATAAGGTTGGTTTCTACCTGTTTGCCCAGGCTGTGCTGAAGCACATGGAAGTCTATCCTGTGGAGGATGCCTGTTTGCTCAGGGTTACACTGAAGCTTGAGAAGGGGAATTGCATCTAGTTTTCTGTTTGTATTTTAACCTCTTACTACAGTGCTTGACATGTTGTAAGCACTTAATGTTTTCCACTTATTTTCCATTTATGTATCCTCTTGAATTTCAGGCAGTCTGATTATGTCAGTGTATTTATTGGGACAAAAAGCTAATTTCCCTGCATTTTATTTTCCAATACTCTTAGTCTTCTTAACTATTATTATTCAACTATTTATATTTATAAAAGATACTAAGGTCATTAAGCATAGTCTTTGGAAATCTAAAAAAATCTGTGTGTTCGTATATATATATATATATATATTATGTATATATATATTTGTATACACATTATATATATAGATATAGATATATACCCACATATATAAAACCTATCATATTGAAAAATGGATTTAATATTTACAGTTCAAGTACTTGTTTAAAAGTCCAAAAATAAAAACTCGATTTTTTGCCATTAAAGGATAGCAAACCACAAAATATTAGCAGTAAACGACAACAAAAATGATTTATATAATTAAATGTCTTCTGTATAATATGAGGGTGTGGAAATATCATCAATTTTCACATGCTGAGACAACAGGACTATACTTTGTCCTACATAGCAGTGAATAAAATAATAATACTACATGTTGAGAGAAGACGATATGAGAACTTTGACTGCTGTGAGAGACACCATCTATGACTATTGCAAGAAAGCTGCAGGAACCAGAAAGAGCTTCTCTGATTTGAAATAATGATAACAATGAAAAATACCAAACAAATCAATTTTTTAAAAAGTCATGTTCAATTTTTTTTTTTAATGGAGGCAATTTCTTCTTTGACCATGACCCCATCCAAGACATCCCAGAATGTAAGCCCAAGGTTTGAGCAAGGTGTTTAACTAAGGAAATATGAGCATCAGGTGAAGTCTTTAAGTATGAATACATTTATTTTAACAAATTAAAGTGAATGGTCTCACTGACTGAAAAAATATATATATATAACTCCTCCCCCGAGTCTCTAATTAGGGAAAGGACCTGTGGGAGGGTGGTATTTTTCTCAGTTCAGGTCTTTTTGGAAGGAATATCTCTTTTGAAATAAGTTCTTAGGGTTGGCTCCTCCCCACAGCTGTTTTTTTTCTCGGATGTAAGGGATCCCAATTTTCAAAATCATTCCACCCTCTCCTGAGTAACTTTATCTCTATATCCCTCTGTCAACATCAAGTGCTCTTAAGATATATGAACTTAAAAAAAGATTTTATTACTGCATTTAAACATAATTTGTTTCCTTTGTAATTTCATGTGCTTTTTTTCTAATGCATTTAAAAATACTATTCTAAGAGGAATCCAAAGGCTTCACCAGACTGCAAAAAAAAAGGGTTCATCATACACAAAAAGGTTAAGACCCTTCCAATGTGTTTGCCCTGATCAAACAGTCTCCCAAAGCTTGAGTGACTCCCCTTCAAAACAGTATGACTAAGGGCAGAGGAGAGATAATTGACACTGTCCTCAAACCAGGTTTCTTTCATACTTAGTTCCCAGATTGTAATGCCTCCTATATTCAAGGCTTAGTTACTACAAACTTCCAGTACCTGTGCCTAATTTGTTTTCTCAGCCAGTGAAGTCATCCCCTTTCACTCTGTCAGAGAAATGGGTCCACATTTTATAAGGGATTTAGCTGGGTTAATTTCATTCTTATAATTCAGTAAGCTCCTCCTTAATACCGTGTGATTATTTTCTGGGCTTTCTGGGCTATGAGGTCATGAGCAGGGATTATTTCATACATTATATTTGTCTCCTTATCTAGTAGCACAGTGGCTAGCATAGAAAGTGGACTTTAAAAGTATCTATTGATTAACTGAATACTCAAAGGTCAACTGTCCTACATTCATGCTAACAGTATTTATTTGAAATAAATTTTATCTAAGAGGAAATGCCATGATCTTATGATATAACTGTTTCTATGGAAACTGTGTACATTTGATTGACTAGAGCAAAATGTTTATGATAAAAAGACATATATAAATTATTAGCATATAAATCATAGTTCATTCATTTTGACTTTGGTATTGGGTGTTGTAAAGCCAATAAGTAAGTGAAAGATCATTCCTGCCCATTGAATAGGCTTCAGGTGGGGCTTCAGGTGGGGCCAGCAAAGGAGGTCTAATTAGAGACAGTCCCACACCCTTTTACTAGCTAGGTTTGAGGCCCCAGCCTAGTCAGCAAAATAGTTTGCTGGTTTGAGAGAGTCATGAAGCCATCAGGGCCCTAAGGAGAGTTGCTAAGAGCAGAGCCAATGGTATGTGCTTGAGTTCCATTCAATCATATGATGTTCTAGTCAATCAGATGAAGTCCAGGATTGTATAAAAAGAGACAGCAGAACTTGGAGCAGAGCAGAACTAAGGAATGAGAGCAGAGCTGGAAGAGCAGAGCTGGAAACAGTGGAGCAGAGAGTAGCAGGATTCAGAAACAGAGAACCAGCATTGAGAGTGTGCAGAGCAGAGAGTGCTGAACACAAAAAAGAGTTTCAGAAATCAAGGAACTTGGAGTAAGCAGAACTTCAGGAGAGAGTGCTAAGCAGAGAGTTAGGATTCATGGGAAGGCTCTAGTGTCAAGGGGAAGCACAAGTATGGCTTGGTTCCTTGCTATAATATTTTGGTATAATTTCCTTGTTACTATAGTTAGGTAGACTTATCCATTTGGGAATATTATTGCCACAATATCAAATTGGGGGCATTGGTCCTTGAATCTGAACCTTTGGAGTCTAAATAAATTTTATACTTCCTCTGCCTTCTGCCTAGAGAATTCCTTATACTTCACAATGCTGAACCATTCAGGCATGCACATGGTCCTCTCAGAGGTCATAAATTTTGCCTTACTGATACGGGTGTTGATGCCCAAAAAGCATCAGATGTTATTAAAGAGAGTTTCTTACTTGAAATAAATATAAACTTTTTTTTTTTTAATACCCCACTGAAGCTTGCAGACCCTGCTGCTTTTCACTTTGGTGTCTTTCTCTTTTCCTACCACCCCACAATAAAATCTTTTTTTACTTGAAAAAAAAATACCACTTTTCTCTACTAAAAGAAAATTAATACTGTCAATCACCTCATCATGAGGTGTTGCTACAATGCTAATATGCTAACAATATGCTTTATTGTTGCTATACCCCATCTCATCCATAATTATAACCCTAAATTGTCACCTTTTAATTTTTTGTATTTAATTCTTTAATACTCTAAGAAAATTTGAATTGTGTTCTCCACACACAAAAAGGAAGCTCTACCTATATTTCTGATGTGCTTCTTCGGTGGCATTGGATTTATCAAGCCTATTTCATAGCTGAAATAAAGCCCATGACAATGTTTTGTAAGTCAGTAAGTTGCTCTTCAGTGACTGATATTTTCTTTGGCATTACAAAGTAAAATAGAATCATTGTAAAAAAATATACATATCTATTAAACCAAGCCATAGTTATACTATCTGAAGATTAAAAAAAAAACAAAGAATATATTTCATTTGGTGGGTTGGCTAAAAGGGGAAAAAGAAAAATCTTTGCTTTCTATTATATTGTGTTTTTAATATAATAGTAAGAAAGTCTTTGAACTGCACTTATGTGCAGTTTAGCTTTCAGGAAGAGTATGTTGGCATTTAGAAGCCAGAATATTCAAGGTAAGGTAGTCTCTATCATTTAATACTTGATAATGAACTATGGAATGAGTTATCATGGAATAGCTGATAAGAAGCTAATGTTGGATTTAAAGAAATCTGGTTAAAATTCTACCTCTGCCCCGTATAAACATACTAGCTGTATGACCCTGGTCATGTTACTTAAACTCTCAGTGATCTAGACAAATCTGTAAGACTGAACATGACAGAGAAGTTTGCCACCATGCATTGGTAGAGATAGTTTCTAATCCAGAGTTCCCTATACCAATGAAGTTATATGATAGGCCCAGTTGTAAAAGAAGACAGTTTCTGATCAAAGTAAACCATGCATTTAAACTAAAAGAAATATCATCATCTCAACCTCTTGTTCTCATCTTTTTATGAGAGATTCAGAAAGAAATGATCTTCAGACAGACAAATTTCTGTTAATAGTAAATTTTACAAACTATTATAGAGGTAGACAAAATAATTTATTTTTGTAATTAAATAAAAGTATTGGGAGGTAATCTCATTCTCTGTATGCTACTGAAAACAGCTTTGGCAAAATCTCAGTAGGTAATAGGACAAGAGGAGGCAACTCAATCTGTTCTCATGTAATTTTGGGCTTGTCTGCTAAATCTCTATATTTTGAAGATACTGCACAGTTTGGAAATTATAAATACTTAGTATAGCAATATCTATCAAATACATTGCCCTTCAATTTTATTAATGAATGTTAAGTCTGGGTAATTATGAACAACTACTCAATCTGTGAGATAGGGCTAATTTTAATATAGATTACTGGGTATGTTCTCCAGGATATTTTGAGGTATATAGCTGTAGCATGAAAAAATATAATTTATCAGTCTATGAAAGTTAATGAACTTCTCTGATATATAATCCAGGCGGTCAGATAATATCTTGTTAGATGTTGAGTAGATACTACATTTTTTGCAGCCTTGCTTTCTTTTACAATCACCAAAATTGTTTTGAACAAAACATTAGAAAATACTCTAAAAGAAAGTAAAGATAGAAAATGAAAAACTCTTGATTTTAAAATATCACAAATTTTTAAAAAACATATACAAATACAAAAAATATACAAATTAGTCAATAATCATAATAACATGTCATGTGTCAATTAAAAGGAAGAAAATTCCAAATGTCACATACACAACATCACTATTTTATTCCTCTAATTGAATTTGAGCTCTCCTTCCTGTACCCATGTAATAATAACATATATAGTATCTACCTCACAGGGTTGTTGTGTCCCATTAGAAAATGTCTATGCAGTCCTTTGCAAACTTTAACACTCAACATAAATGCTATTTATTATTATTATTTTATCTCTTGTCATTATAATCATTGATACCTGTAAATCATAATCAGATTTGCAAATATTTGTATACACATGTATTATTTACCCCTAATTACTCTCAAGAACATTGAGGGCAAATTTTATACATTTTTTAAAAAATCTTCAAAACCTAACATATAGAAGACACTAAAAGTTAGTTGAATCAATTGATTAAACAGATATAAAATATCTATTCTAATCATGAAATTTTGCTCAGAGGGGTGGAGGTGTGTAAATTTTTGTGGTCCTTATTCTCACACTACTTATAGAATACTAGAATGAATAAGACACATATACAAGTATCTATATTTGAATATTAAGTTTGTAGGAAAGCATGATGAGTTTCAGAAGAAAGAAAAATCTTTATCCTTAAAGGGATTAAGGAAAGCTTCTTGTGAGAGGTTGTAACTGAACTGGACTTTTAATAAAGAAGACACATTTTAGAAGTTGGATATGTGGGAAAAATATTATTCGAGACATGTAGAAAGTCTTGTGTAAAGGAATGGAAGGAAATTTTGAGACCAGAAATAAAACAAAATATATTCAAACTAAAGCTTTTAAAGAATGGAATTACATATTAGTTATAGATTGGGTATAGTAAAATTTTTGAGATGAAACCCCCTGAACAATGTAAAAATTCAATGAATTATTATCAAAGTTGTTTTACACTTAAAGTACTCAGTCAGCATCACTACAACAATACATACTAGCTCATTGTCTTCTGATTCAGGGAGGCAGTCTCCCTCTCACAACAGTCACTGGCTAAAAGTCTGAATCTTGCAAAGAGTAGAAAGAATTGTTCATCCAGTCATGCAAAAGGAAGGCCTGTACCAAATGCTACATGAGGTTAGAGAGACAGTGTGGATCTGAGATAAAAACTACTGTGACAAGTCTCTTAGAGATTATTCAGATGAGAGACCTAGACTTAGGAGACATTCACAACCTGGTATGTTAGGGGGGTCATAGAAATTAGCCATATCTGTTCAGCAGCAATGAAAAGGGGTGAACCAAAGAGTAAAGAGGATTCCAAAAAGGGATGAACTCAGAATACAAAAGAAAATTTGAAATGCCAAAAGAGCAAAAGATAAAGCTGTAATAAAAACCCAACCTTCAAGCAAATAGATTGAGAGAAACAAAAAGCAGGAACCAGTAGAATCCAAATCATATTGAACAAGAATTATAATATGAAAGGAAGTTAATTTTTTTCAAATTTATTTTTAGTTTTCAACATTTGTTTCCACAAGATTGCAAGATTTTGAGTTATAAATTTTCTCCCAATCTCTACGCTCCCCCACCCCAAGATGACATGTATTCTGATTGCCCCTTTCCCTAGTCTGACCTCCTTTTTATCACCCCACTCCCTCCATCCCCTGTCCCCTTACTTTCGAGTAGGGCAAGACAGATTTCTATACCCCATTTTCTCTATATCTTATTTCCCAGTTGTGTGTAAAGACTATTTTTATACATTTGTTTTTTGAACTTTGAGTTCCAAATAATCTCCCTTCTTCCATCCCCACCCACCCTCCTTGAGATGGCAAGTAATTCAATATAGGTTATACATGTATCATTATACAAAACTCTTCCATAAGAGTCATGTTGTGAAAGACTAACTATATTTCCCTCCATCCTATCCTGCTCCCTTTATTCAATTTTCTCCCTTGACCCTGTCCCTTTACAAATGTGTTTGCTTTTGACTACCTCCTCCCCCAATCTACCCTCCCTTCTATCATCCCCTCCCCTCTTATCCCCTCCCCACCATTTTCCTTGGGGTAAGATACTCAGTTGAATATGTATGTTATTCCCTCCTTAAGCCAAATCTGATGAGAGCAAGGTTCACTCATTCCTTTTCATCTACCCCCTCTTCCCTTCCATTATAACAGCTTTTTCTTGCCACTTTTATGTGAGACAATTTACCCCATTCTCTCTCTTACTTTTTCCTTCTCCCGGTATACTCCTCTCTCACCTCTCAATTTTATTTTTTAGCTATCATCCCTTCATATTCAAGTCACCCTATGCCCTCTGTCTATATACATATGCCCTCCAACTACCCTAGTACTGAGAAAGGTCTCATGAGTTTCCAATATCATCTTTCCATGTAGGAATGTAAACAGTTCAACTTTAGTAAGTCTCTTATGATTTCTATTTCCTGCTTACCTCTTGTAGCCAGAATGGACTTTGTTTTCTTTGAATGACTCAGCTTGCCTCGTTGAGCTTCCCTGGACGCTGGGGCTTGCTCTTCTGGGGCAGGACCAGAGCTTCCTGTGTGATGAGTCGTGGCGCTGGCTGAGGGGAGGTGTGTTAATGTGGTCTACGCTGGGGGAGGGGACAAGTCAAGAACCAATCGGCCCTGGTCGTTCAGGCGGCACTTGATGATGTCAAAAACTCTATAAGAGGGGAGAGGACAGCTTGAAGATCCTTCTTTCCTTTTCCGGTTGGAGCCAGAGACGCCTACAGCCGAAGCTGAGCTGCCAGTAGCAGAGCTGACTAGAGGCTAGTGGGTAATCTTCTTACCGTAGAGGGGAAGCATGTATTTGAGTTTGCCTTATACCCATCTCGCTTCTCTGTGGCCTCCTAGTTACCCTTGTGAGGCGGACTTATTGGGCCTGGAAGCTTTTGATGAAAATATCAAAATGGGGGCGCTGGTTTGTGGGCTTGTTACTGTGGAGTGTAAATACATGCTTTAGTTCTCCTGCCTTCTGCCTAGAGAATTCCTTATATCCTGCGGTTCCGGACCTCTGAGGCACATATGAGATTCTCTTTGAAATCATAAATTCTGCCTTCCTAATATACCTCTTCATGCTTCTCTTGATTCTTGTATTTGAAAGTCATATTTGCTATTCAACTCTGGTCTTTTCATCAACAATGATTGAAAATTCTCTCTTTCATTGAATAGCCATTTTTTGCCCTGAAGGATTATACTCAGTTTTGCTGTGTAGGTGATTCTTGGTTTTAATCCTAGTTCCTTTGACTTTCAGAATATCATATTCCAAACCCTTTTATCCCTTAATGTAGAAGCTGCTAGGTCTTGTATTATCCTGATTGTGTTTCCACAATACTTGAATTGTTTCTTTCTGGATGCTTGCAATATCTTCTCCTTGACCTGGGAATTCTGGAACTTAGCTACAATATTCCTAGGAGTTTTCTTTTTGGAACCTTTTTCAAGAGGCTTTCAGTGGATTCCTTCAATTTCTATTTTACCCTCTGGTTCTAATATATCAGGGCTGTTTTCCTTGATAATTTCTTGAAAGATGAAGTCTAAGCTCTTTTTTTGATCATGGCTTTCAGGTAGTCCAATAATGTTTAAATTATCTCTCTTGGATCTATTCTCCAGGTCAGTGGTTTTTCCAATAAGGTATTTGACATTGTCTTCCATTTTTTTCATTCTTTTGGTTCTGTTTTATAATTTCTTCATTTCTCATAAAGACACTAGCTTCCACTTCCTCTGTTCTCATTTTCAAGGCAGTATTTGCTTCAGTGATCTTTTGGACCATTAGCCATTTGGCTAATTCTGCTTTTTAAGGCATTCTTCTCCTCATTGGTTTTTTGGACCTCTTTTGCCATTTGAGTTATTCTATTTTCTAAGGCGTTATTTTCTTCAGTATTTGTTGGTTCTCCTTTAGCAAGTTTTTGACTCATTTTTCATGATTTTCTTGCATCATTCTAACTTCTCTTCTCAATTTTTCCTCTACTTCTATTACTTGATTTTCCAAATCCTTTTTGACCTCTTCCACAGCCTGAGACCAATTCAGATTTTTCTTGGAGACTTTTGATGTAGGCTCTTTGACTTTGTTGACTTCTTCTGGCTGTATGTTTTGATCTTCTTTGTCCCAAAATAAGATTCTATAGTATGAGTAAGATTCTATAGTATGAGTCCTTTTACACTTCCAGCTCATTTTCCCAGCCAGTTACTTGACTTTTGACCTCTTTGTCAAGGTATGACTGCTTCCAGAGTGGTGAGTGCTCTGTCCCAAGCTTCAGGGGTTTTGTGCTGCTGTTTTTAGAGCTACTTTTATTCTGATGTGGTATGATACTCCTCTCCTGGCCTGTGCTCTGGTCTTTGAGTGTGTATCAGGAGGGCAGAGTTTATAATCTCAAAGAGGATCATAAACATGTCTGAAAGGTTCGGAACCGCCGGATATAAGAAACTCTCAAAGTAGAAGGCAGAAGAATCAAAACATTTATTTAGGCTCCACAGTAACCAACCCATGAACCAGAAGCCCCATTTTGATATGTTGATCAAAATCTTCCAGGCCCAATAAGTACGCCTTGCAAGAGTAACCAGGAGGCTACAGAGAAGCATGATTGCGTAAAGCAAAATCATGCTTCCCCCTCGATGGTAATAAGATTACCCACTGGCCTGAAGTCTTTGTTCAGCTTCCTCCCGTAGATCAGCTCTGCTACTGGCAGCTCCTGCCTCAGCTGTGTCTGTGGCTGAAACTGAAGCTGCAACTGAAACTGACGATGTAACGGTCGCTGTAACTGACGTAACTGTCGTAACTGTCGCTGGCTCCAACCGGAAAAGGAAAAGAGAAGATCTTCAAGCTGTCCTCTCCCCTCTTATAGGGTTTTTGACATCATCAAGCTCCGCCCAAATGACCAGGGCCGATTGGTTCCTGAGTTGGCTCCTCCCCCTAGGGTAGACCAGGTTCTGGAGCTAACACCTCCCCTCAGCCAGCCCCATGACTCATCACACAGGAAGTTCTGGTCCTGCCCCGGAAGAGCAAGCCCCAGCGTCCAGGGAAGCTCAATGAGGTAAACTGAGTCATTCAAAGAAAACAAAGGCCATTCTGGCTACACTCCACCCCTTGTTATAGGATACATAATCTAATCAGCCATGTATCCTAGAACATACATTGTGATCCAATTACAAAGGAAACTAAAACATATCATTCATTATAAAGCAAAACATATCATTCAGTGACATTCCCAAACATTGGTTTACGATTCAAATGTGATCCACCCCTAGGTCCCAGCAAGATAATCTCTTCAATCAATCATCCCCAAAATAATTATTAATAATTCAAATGTCCACCCCTAAATCCTTGTATCCATTACATAGGATCAATAATATCATAACAATAAAACAACACAGCAAGGATAACACAAAATAAGTAAACAGAACACTATCATCATTTCCACCCCCCTTGAACGATTTGGGGCTCAAAATCTTGGGGTGAGGGGTGAAGGTCTCATTTTCCATAGCTTCTTCATGCTGAAATTGGATGTAGAGATGGCCCTGCCCCCAAAAAGTCCCATTCCAGAGGTCATTTCTTTAACGAGCTGGCAGGAATTCCAAGAATGCTACATGCTTAGGCAGTCACCGGAAAGTGCAGGGTGCTTAAGCCTGAAGGAAACAAAACTAGCAACAAGGTTAGCCAAACAAAGGACAAAAAGAATAGACAAGTATGGACTATAATTCTTCAAATAAAATCATCTCAAGTTTGGTTGAGATTTCAGTTATGCAAAGATCCAACATCAGAGCCAAACTCAGGTGGGAAATGTTTCTTTTCAAAAGGAATATAATGAGGAAGCCAAGAGGATCCCACCCTAGATATAGACTAAGATTGTCCTCCCAGCCTTTCCCCAAATGTACAAGTTTTCATCCGTTGATCACACAAGGTCACCTTCACTCTGAGTGGCTTGTGGGCTTGCAGGAGCAGTTCTTATTTCCCTATTTCTCGTGTTATCAAGTCCTTTATCTCTGTACATTCTATATAATTCATTGGTTGGAATTCCATCTATCATTTCAAAACCTACTCCTGCTCTCAATAAAGCAGTAAACATTTCTTTCCTTGTTACTCTCCTTTGGCGCCAAGTTTGCTGGTTATTCACCCTTCTCTCTCGAGGAGATCTATCCCTTCCCCAGTCACCTAAGTCATATAACTGTAAAATCTTATTTATCACTGTTGTAAGACGGCTCCCTACTTCTCCAAGTAATAAATTCAAAATTAGTTGTTTATAAGCAGGGGGAGCTGTCCTAATTATTAAATTCCTATGAGGCAGTTCCATTGAATCATTGTAATATTTGTCTGCAGTTCCTGTCATAATGGCAGTCTTCATTACCTCCTCCTTTAGTCTCATGATACAATCTCTAAGTGAATACCAGGGTCTGTGCTCAGTGGGCCACATAGAATCAGTAGCATATCTCTTATTGCATCCCACAGCGGCTAATGCCAACAGAGTAGTCCCGCTATCACCATCTCCTTGCTGATGATGTTCCCTAAAAGCTTGTTGAACTAGAGGATCATGGCTGATACCTATGAATCTCATGCAGTCTGTCCCATCTACTGATATTCCACCGGCCCCTTGATCACTGAGTCTTACCATCCAAGATATCAATGGTTCTCCTATTCTTTGGCTGAATCTACTCAAAATATCTGTGACCTCTTGCGGTGAGAAATCTTCCTGAATTTCCCTTGTAACTGAATCTTCACCTCGGGTTTCTGTCTTCCTCCTTTGTATGGGTCGAGCCCTTGTCTGATCATTTAACCATCTCCTATTCTCTGTGTGAGGCACATCCTGAACCCCAGTAGTGTTTTGTGCCTCAGCCCCTAACATTGTCTCATTCTCTCTCCACTCACTTCCTCTGCCACCATGGCTAGGACGAAGCAGGCAGTCAGGCTCTTTCTGGGCTGGGTTGAAATGCACTCTGGGCTTTTTTGGTCTCCTGTTGCTCTTAGCCACATTAATAGAAAAGTTCTCATTTGAGTCAGTTTGGTCTCCTGCTATCTGAGATTCCCCTTCTTCCTGTGGGGTAGGAGTGCCCCCATGTCTTTCACTTAATCTCAATCTTTCGTATACTAGCCGGTAGGCTGATAACATTATCCAGCTTTGCCTAGATAGTGATGCCCCTGACTGAATCCCAACTTCTCGTAAACACTTTTCCAAATCCCTAGGATCTCCTCTCCGTAGCCTTGGTTCCCAGTTTTCACAGGGTCCAGCTTTTTTAGCCAATTCTTTTGCTAGGGAGGAATAAAATGGATCCTCCCATCCTGGGATATTCATCTCTTCCTCTGAAATTGTTCTGCTTCTAAATAGAGATCTTATACCTAGCGATCCTGTTCGTGACGCCAAATGTATCAGGAGGGCAGAGTTTATAATCTCAAAGAGGATCATAAACATGTCTGAAAGGTTCGGAACCGCCGGATATAAGAAACTCTCAAAGTAGAAGGCAGAAGAATCAAAACATTTATTTAGGCTCCACAGTAACCAACCCATGAACCAGAAGCCCCATTTTGATATGTTGATCAAAATCTTCCAGGCCCAATAAGTACGCCTTGCAAGAGTAACCAGGAGGCTACAGAGAAGCATGATTGCGTAAAGCAAAATCATGCTTCCCCCTCGATGGTAATAAGATTACCCACTGGCCTGAAGTCTTTGTTCAGCTTCCTCCCGTAGATCAGCTCTGCTACTGGCAGCTCCTGCCTCAGCTGTGTCTGTGGCTGAAACTGAAGCTGCAACTGAAACTGACGATGTAACGGTCGCTGTAACTGACGTAACTGTCGTAACTGTCGCTGGCTCCAACCGGAAAAGGAAAAGAGAAGATCTTCAAGCTGTCCTCTCCCCTCTTATAGGGTTTTTGACATCATCAAGCTCCGCCCAAATGACCAGGGCCGATTGGTTCCTGAGTTGGCTCCTCCCCCTAGGGTAGACCAGGTTCTGGAGCTAACACCTCCCCTCAGCCAGCCCCATGACTCATCACACAGGAAGTTCTGGTCCTGCCCCGGAAGAGCAAGCCCCAGCGTCCAGGGAAGCTCAATGAGGTAAACTGAGTCATTCAAAGAAAACAAAGGCCATTCTGGCTACAGAGTGCAAGCATTCCTTTCTGCCATGTAACTGCCAGGAGGACTTCCTATCCAAAGTCACCACAGGCTCTGCCACCCCAGCGCTACTCCTCCCCCAAGGACCAACAACCAGGACTGCAACCCAGATGTGAGAAGGGCAAAGCAAGAGAATCCTGCCTCAGAACCAGCAAAGAGATCCCTGCACTCCCACTCAGATCAGCTGTCTGATTCCCCCCACCATCTGTGGACCTGTAGCTCTGCAACAGCCGCCACTGCTCCTGCTGCTGCCATGGCCATCACAGCCACCTCTGCTGCCTCTGGAGCTGGGGCCAGACCATGCACTTCTCTCACCCAAGTCCAACAGTTTTCCCATTGACCTGCTAATTTGTCTTTGGTGTTTGTGGGTTGAGATGTCTGTAAACCTCCACAGTTGCCAGTTATTCAGTGCCCTGAGGCCTGCTCCACCCATTCTTCTCTGACCTGGCATGTCCTGGTGTGGCCTGCACTGGGCTATGTATGTGCGGTATGATAGACTCTTCCCAGCAACCATCCAGGTTGTCTTGGACTGGAGACTTGTTTCACTCTGTCATTTTGTGGGTTCTGTAGCTCTAGAGTTTTTTAGAGTTACTTTTTTACAGGTGTTTGGAGGGATTTGGGGGGAAAGCAAAAGCAAGTCCCCGTTTTCATGTCGTCATCTTGGCTCCGCCCTCTGAAAGAAAATGAATTGATATTAGCTGGAAAAAGAGAATCCTGAAGACTCCCCAGGGTTCATGGTATAATAACAAGAAACTCCAGAAGAATTAAAAAGACGTATTATCAAAATTATCATATATTATGCCTCCCTCTCTCACAAAATATGGAACAAGAGTAGCCACTCATGGGCCCAGTCCAGTATTGGTTGACAACAGAAATTTTAACCTATACTATTTTCTGACTTAAGCTAGTTCACTCCTCCTTTGGTATCCTGGTGGCTATCTGATCCCTGGAGCTTACACCATATTGTTGCCAGACAGTGCAAAACCTCATTGACTTGAGCCTCATCGTGCCTCAGAACTCCTAAATTCATACTATATACTAACTTCAGCTCCCCCCGGGATTACAGCCATATACCACCACACCCAATCTGAGAAATAAAACTCTTAATTGAAGAAATTAATAATGAATTTAGGATAAATAAATGGAATATAGACAGTATAGGATAGGACTGTGGACTATTTGAGTGTTATTGCCACTGGAAAATAATGTGAAATAAGAGGAATTTTTTTTAAATGGAACCAGATTGGAAAAGGTTTTGAATATTTAGCACAAATAGATTTCATTATCTAGCATTTTATTCTTTAAATAATTGGGAGACACTGAAAAAGGTGTTATAGAATGTGATGTGTTGTATGTATTACTATAAGAAGTTCACTTTGCTAGGAGGATCACAAAATAATCAAAAAGACAAGGGGAAGGAGCCAAAGTCTCATTCTAGTTCTGGGTAGTAAGAACCTTGAGCTGGATGGTGTCAATGAGTCAAAGGATGAGATAGGAGTGAAAGATAGCAAAGAAATATAATAAACATAATTTGGGAACTGGTTTGGATTGTGATATCAGAGAGAAGAAAGAATCAATAATAGTCTGTTTTGACACTGGATGACTTGGGGGAAAAGTGGTTTCAGCAGCAAAATTAGGACATGTTTTGAAAGGAAGATTATGGGTACAGTCTCTGTAATATTAAGTTTTCAGTGGGGGTGGGATACCCAGCAAGGAATTGAGAATATTAGACTGGGCTTCCAGAGTAGAGCTATAGATTTTTATAGTAATTAGAAAAAAGATAACATAATAAAACTAATGAAATGAATGAGGTAGAAAAGAAAGTTCATTTCAGAGATAGAGAGGACACTAGCTACAAAGAAAGAGCACCTTCTTCACTCCTTATTTTCTATCCTGCTTGTTTTTGAGTCACTTTCTTCACTTCATATTCCAAAATCTTGAATTAATCAGATCAGTAATTTACTATTCTCCACTCTAGAATTACTTACTCCGTTGTTATTCTATCATTAAAATCTTTCTAGTCTAGAACCCTTGAGGAATAGACAATGAGAAAATGAATTAAGTGAGGTTAGGTTTCTTATTTTAGAAATTTAGGGAAAATCAAATGCAGAAAGGTAGAAATAGTAAACACATCCTTTTCAGATTATGATGCAATGAAAAATATGTGCAATAAAAGGCCATGGAAATAAACACTAAAAATTAATTGGAAACTAAAGAATCTAGTCATAAAGAATGAGTGGGTCTAACAACAAATGAAAGAAAATAATCAATAATTACATCAGAAAGAACAGAAATAAAGATACAGCTTACCCATATTTATGGGATAATGCCAAAGCAGTTCTTAGGGGAAATTTTGTATTTCTAAATGCTTACATGAATAAGACAAACTAGAGAAAGAAGAGATCAATAAATCTGGTATGCAACTGAAAAATCTAGAAGAACAACAAATTAAAAATCCTCAGTTAAAGTCTGTTAGGGTTTACCTTGACATGTAATTGGAAAAAAAATACTATTAAGTGTAAAAAAAAAAAAAAGAAATTTTGAAGTAAAAGGGAGGAGACATTTAGACAGACAGCTTCAAATAGTTGGATTTTCAATATACATTTTTTTCAGATTCATTATTCTCTTTGATAGCTAGATCTCAAATGTCTTTTTTTTTGAAAAGCACAGCAGAAGCATCTCTTGACACAGAAGATATGGGATTGAAAAAGATTAGCAGAAATTAGCTTCTCAGGCTTACCATAAGCAGGTAGTTCCTTTCTGGTCGTAGGTCAGGAATTTGCTCTTATAGTTCAAGCAATAAAAAGAGAATAAATAATAGAAGGCCATGGGGGCACATAATTTAATAGATGGCTTTTATAGACCAAGGGGAAAGAACAAATCTCCTGAGAAGAGCTTTCCCTCTCTGACTCTTGGTCAACATTTCTTAGGGCTACTTTCCCTTTTTCTTCATACACCTTGGGGAGAGAATTTGCACTTTTTTGTCTTAGCAGCTTCTCTGGGACAGTAGTAGCTAAAGTCAGTATCTGATTATGATCCACACACCAACTGGACACGACGAGGAAAAGTTCATCCAAGTTTCCACAAAGGGACCAGTGGAAATGTTGTATCATATGAAAGAAGAACTTTACGATTACCCCCCAAGAAGAGGAGGAAAGAATTTCCAATAACCAGAATGTATTAGGTATCCTGTTGCCACATGTGTTCTCTATGTTTGAGCCTACTTTCTCCTATACTTTGGATGTAATGATAGGAAAATTTTAGAGGAATTTTGGAGATTTTGGAGGAAATCTTTCTTTTTGTCACTAATTTTAAATAAATTTTATTCTCCAGGACAAGAATGGCATTTCTACTTGTTTACAGTACTGATAAAGTATAATGTTGTTCACTTCTGTCCTTCTTCACACGTTAGCTCAGATTTAGACAGTTGCTTAAATGCTACCTTTAAATCATTACTGCCATGGCTACAAATTTGAGTCCTTCACTCTTTGGAAAGCTCTGTAGAATGTTCTTTCTTCTGGTGTGTTTAGTTGTCCTCTTCGGTGGTGGTTCCAGAAGAAGCACCTCCAGATGGGGCTCCTCCACCCCTTGGAAAGCTACCAGGCATGCCTCTTGGCATGCATTGATAATCAATGGAGGAGACTCCATTGGGACTTGTGAAGTCTATAATATTAGAGGGAGGAAAACACTTTTGGGATAACCCTTAGAATTCTGAGAGGAGATGTCACTCCTTTGTTCTGTGGACTCCACTTACCATCGAGAATGAAAGTTTCAGTAGTATCCTAGAATACACATTATATACTGATGAGGAACTATGATTCAGAGAGGTAAATCACCTACCCCTTGTCACAGATGTATTAAATAGCAGGTCTAGGATTTTAATCTAGATCCTCTGAATATAAATAGTTTTCTTTAGCAATAGTTTTCTTTTCACTGAACTACACTGTCTCTTCTCAAAAAATTCTCTCCACGAGAATGCCCATCCAACAAATGACTGTGATCTGTAATCTCAACTAAGTGATTGTGGGTATAAATCAAATTAATTACTGTTCCCTGATCAAATTCCCTTACCTTTATTTTGGTATAAGATTGTAGGTAAATATATGTCTATGTAGAGTGGAAAGAAACAGTAGAGAAGCGGAGAGAGAAGGGCTGAATGAGAAGATAAGGGAAAATGAACAATGGAGCAAGATCCAGTATGGACAAGAATGGATTGGATAAAGGGAAGAGCATAGAAGAAGCAATTATTAATATGTAAAATCAGGTAATGTTAATTAAGGTTGGACTTTTTTACTGTTTTCTTTTTTCGGGCACTGAGGTAATCAAGTGCCTTTGATGAGTCTGGCCTTTGTTCATTTGATTAAATCAGGAGTCTTTGATGACCTGCTTAAGAAACAAGAAACCTAGTTCACACAGGTTTGGATCACATGGTTGTGACACCTGACACAGCATTGAAAGCTTTTGAGTTGCATGGTTATGACACCTTTGACCCTGAACAGGGTATATAAACTCAGAGGATAGCATTTTATTTGGGCCTTTCACACGCTGGAAGAGTATAGTGTGAGTTGACTGGATAAGACTCTGGGGAGCTACTGGACCCCACCCCCCCAGCTTTGAAAACCCAGATGTTGGTGCCTCTCCCCCTGGTAACTATTGTGATTTGGTCAAACAGATAAGAGACCTGTCTGTTGATCTCTGTGTGTTATTTACTCTGTTTATGTAACATATGCTTGTAATTTCTGTTTGTATTTTCTCTGAAGTTCAAGGTGCTGGCTTTTCCTCCTGAACTAACTATATGATATATGTATGTTTGATTCAAGTGAGATTGTAAACCCTTTAAAGTTGCTTTCCTTAGAAAAGCAGATTAAATATCCTGTGCTAGAAGCCCTCATATGTGCTGCTGTTATTTGCCTTAAACAGCCACAGAAGAGGCAAGTAGCATTGTTGTAACAGATCAATTATTATTAATTAGTGCTACTACTAAAAAAATTTGTATAGTTAATGAAATTGCACATAATTGCATTAAATATATAAAATTTTAAATAGACTTTTAAAATACATTATTTTTAATCCTTTTTCAATTGAATTTAAAATTTTCTCAAAGGCAAGTAATTTGATATAAAATCTATATGTAAAGTCACATAAAACAGGTTTTCACATTAGCCATGTTGCAAAGAAAAACACAGACCAAAAAAAAAAAAAAAACAAGAAAAAAGACACTTAAAAAGTATGCTTCGATCTACATTTAGAGTTCTTGGTTCTCTTCAAAAACAAAGGATGAACAACAATCTGTGAGTAGTAGTAGTAGGTGCACCCCAGGCACCCAACTGGCCAGTTTCAGTTGGACAATGCTGTTTTTTCCTCCCTTCTTTCTTTTCTTTCTGTTCCTCATCCTCCTTCTCTCCCCTCCACCTTCTCTTCTCTATCTGTCCAAGTGGGAGGTCATAGGCTCACATATGGATTTCATAACTTATACTTCACAAAATATCTCTGGGCTTAAGGGATAGATTTTTTTTTCTTCTTCCCTATTTATTTATTCTATCTTTTTTTTTCAAAAACTTTTTTTTTCAAAAACGATTTCTTTTGTTTCATGTAGTTTTCATTTATGATTTCTTGATATATAGCTCTGGTAAAACAAGCTTTGATAAAGCCCATTGGGGTTCAAATGTAGCACTTGACTATACCTTTAAATGCAAATCACCATGACTCTCACTGTTTGGCCATTGATAGGTGTCAGCTCAAGCCTCACTTGCTCATTGTTTGGGTTTTGATGGCTCAGAGTGAGCTTGAATAGCAATTGTTTCTGTTCTGGCCAGAGACTCTGAAGGTCTTCCCCTCCGATTGATTCTTTGAGAAGTCAAACTAGGCCATCTTTTGCCTCAATTCTTACTAGCCTTTAATCACTGAATGGGTCTTGCCTCAGACAAACTGACTCCTGGGAAAGCCCTTAGCTTAAATAGATCAGGGTCTCCCACTGCATCTGGGGCCATTGCCAGTCACCATAACCTATGTCTTGTCACTAGATTATGATGACTCTGGAGGAGAGAGTGAGACTGATGACTTTGCACTGCCCTGCTTCACCAAAATCCAGTTCACTTGCAAGTTAAGATATCACTCTCCTGATATCATTGATCCTCTTTGATAATGAAGGACAAGCAAAAACAACAACAGAGTTTATCACTTCCCTCTGGAGGTAGATAGCATTTTTCATCCGAAGACCTTCAGAATTGGCTTGGATCATTGTATTCATCAGGATTGCTAAGTCACAGTTGATAATCCTTACAATATTTGTTACTTTATACAATATCCTCCTGGTTCTATTCACTTCAATTTGTATCAGTTCACATAGATAGGTCTTTCGAAGTTTTCATGAAAGCATCCTGCTCAGCGTTTCTTTTAACATGATAGTATTCCATTACCACCTTATACCACAACTTGTTCAGCCTTTTCCCAGTTGATGGGTATCTGTAGTGATAAATCAGGGCAGTGCTTTTTGCTGTTCTTCTCTTAAGTGTCTTTCATGATTCTGACCTTTGTTTGAATGGGGCAGGTACTGCGGGATCTTGCCTTGGAATGTTTCTTAGCACTAAGACAATCTAGAGTTATTGAATTGTGTATGATGTGGCATTGGTAGTTGGAGCTTTCCTACACTCTTGGTGTTCCTGATTTCTCACACTCTAAATGGTGAGCCTCAAGTGCCCCAGGGCCCTGAGACAGGTATATAAGATACCAGGTTGGCATTTGACTTTTGGGGGTACACTTATTGAGTGTATGTGAGTGACAAGACTCTGGGCAAGCCATTGAACCCCCCACTCCAGCTTTGATAACCCAGACAGATGGTGGTGCTTCTGTGGTAACTATGAATTGTGATTTGAATCAGACAAGGTCTGTCTGTTGATATTTGTAATTTCTGTTTGTGTTTGCCTTGAAGTTCAGGGACCTGATCTTTTCCCCCTGAACTAAGTAAATAACATATGAATGTTCAATTAAACTGAGATTGTTAACCTCTTAAAGTTGCTTTCCTTAGAAAAGCAGATCAAAGAACCTGTGTGAGCAGTTCTTCTGTGATGCTGGTTGTTGTTGGTCTTACACCCATACAACAGCTGCTAGCAAGATTGTTGATACAGTATCCTCCCAATTTCTTATTTTTCGTTACCACAAAAAAAGCAGCTATAAACATTTTTGTACAAATAGGTCATTTTTCCTTTGTTTTGATGGCTTTGTGATGTAGATCTAATAGTGGTATTGCTGAGCCAAAGGGTATGCACAACTTTATAACCCTTTGATTATAGTTCCAAATTTTTCCACAGATTGGTTGTTCTGGTTCACAAATTCATTAACAATGCATTAGTTTCCCGATTTTCCACATCCTTTCCAATATTTATCATTTTTTTCTTTTCTCTCATGTTAGCCAATCTGACACTTGTGAGATGGTACCTCAGAGTTGTTTTAGTTAGTGTTTCTCTAATCAGTAGTGATTTAGAGCATTTTTTCATGTGACTATTGATATCTTTAATTTCTTTTCTTGGGCAAGCCATTGAAGGCCTTATTCTTGACAAAAAGGAAGGCATACTTTACCGCTAATAATGGAGGGAAGCAAGGGCATCTGAAAGAAGAGAGTGAACCAGGTTGAATAATGAAATGTGAGGGTGGAGGACTTAGACTATACATATTTAAGTCCATTAATCACTGAATGGGTGTTGCCTCACTGAGAAAAACCAATAGTTTTCATTCCATAACCAGTATTTCAACATAGTAACATCATCATAGACATATATTTTTACATTTTTTTTCTATTCTAATTCTCTCTTGGAGTTTTCTGCACTCTGAGCCTTAGCTGCTTCCTAGTTAGTCCATCATCTTCTGAAGCTTCCCTAACTTAAGGCACTAGGCTACTTTCTGGTAAATTATTCAGTGAACTGCATTTTTGATAGCTTAATTAGGGTAAAGCAACTCTTGCTTTGGAGGGTTTTTAGATACAACCAAATGTAATATGTTTTTAAAAAATCATGATTCCCCCACGAAAGCATAAAATTAAATCCTGAAAAATGTTGGATTAGTGGAATTGAGAAGGAAAACATCATAGAAGTTGAGAGGGGGATAACATAGATAGCATACCATTTTCTAAATGATATTCAATTGCTTGGCTCAAAACATTCTTTTTATGTTTCTATATTATTGGTTTACATGGAGCAGGATGATTCATTCTTCAAATCCTTCAATATAATAATGATCTATGATTTCATTAGTGTAGGTACTCTCTCCATGGATACAGAGCAAAAACTCTCCTACATGCTGTGGTAAATAATCTAAAAAGTTGTTCTGGTATATATCTATACTTATATCTATCTATCTATCTATCTATCTATCTATCTATCTATCTATCTGTCTATATGTATATGTATATATACACACATATACATACACATATACATGTATACACACATATATAAACATACATATATATACATACATACACACACACATACACACACATACACACACACACACGCACACACACACACACACACACACACACACACACATATATATATATATATATATATATATATATATATATATATATACTTAATGGACAATTCTTTGATTATTGAGCCTCTCCAAACCTAACTAGGCTTGTCCCTGAGTAACAAAAATGTAGTCAGTTGCCAGGCTTGTTCTTAAAATCATTCCAGCTTGGGAAGACCTGCCAGAAATTGCTTGCCCTGTCCTTGAGAATCCATGATCACTTTCATATCACGGTGAGACACTAGAATCATAAATTATTGGTAGATTAAAGTAGAGTGTGTGCTAAAATAGGGAGGGAGGAATGAATGTTTATTGATAGCCAGTCAATCTAAAACAATACTCTAAAAACTTGAGAAATCAATATTTTTATGTAAAAGTTTCAGATCAACTTCGTAAAGCAAAACAAATTCTTTGTTAAGAAATAAATGCCCATAAACTTACAAGATTTCCTTATTCTTTCCAAAAAATGATTTTTTCCTGTTGCAGAGACATGATCTCTGATAAATGAATAGAATTTATGCAATATGTCTTTCATAGCCAGAGAAACTTTATAATAACTGAGATTTATGCATAGCTTATTAGTAAAAAACTAATTACAGCTTATTTTTTAAAAATAGACTCCTCAGAGCTATGAGATGTAACAGGAAAAAAACTCCTTAATTTTTGAATACCTATTTAGAGTACTTTTCCTAGCACAAATTTCATCAGGGTGGTACAGTAAATTTAGTGATGGACTTGGAGTCAGGAAGACTTCAGTCAAATCTTACCTAAAAGACAAACTAGCTATGTGACCTTGGACCAGTCATTTAACCTCTGTCTCCCTCAGTTTCCTTAACTGAAAATGTAGATGATAGCACCTGCCTCACAGGGCTTTGTGGAGATCAAAAGAGATAACACAAAATGTCAAGTAAATACTTAGTATTAATAATTAATTGATCTTAGATTCAATATTGATTAATGCCCTGCACTCTGAAAGGATGTAGCCAAGAGTCTAAGCACCATTCAGGACTATAAAAGTAATATAATGAAATGTTATAAAAGAGTCTGTGTGTATATTTTTTATGCCTGTGCATTGATTACACTGAAGGCAATCTCTCTATTGTATGAATGGTTCCTTTGTTGAAACTCCTGCTTACGCTTCAATTTCATTAACTATGTCTATTTGTCATGATAGCTTTATTGCTGAACTTTTGGGATTAATAATATTAAGTACTTGCTGTGCTCACTTTTTTAAATCATTGGTTATGCTAGCAAATAGCAACCTATGCTTGTCAAGGCAATCTCTTATTAGCTATAATTTTTCTCTAAGGTGCTTTGCAAACCCTTTTCATGTTGATTATTAACTTTTACTCATGTCTTTGAGGAACTTTAAGACCATGGAAAAAATAACTCTGCTATCAGAAGTTATGTCAACAGCTATGAAAAATTTTATTGTGCTAGATTTACTCATATATGTGTGTGTGTGTGTGTGTGTGTGTATAGTTGTCTTAGATTTTGTCACTAGTGCATAAGTATAAAAATATGCTTTATACATCAATGAAAGGGATCACTCTGGTTTCTCCGACATTGTGTCAGGAAAGTAAAAGCTATGTCAAATTCTACCTCACTAGAAAAACCATCATTATGTCTGTGTCTCTGTGAAAACAGGTCAATATTTGGTTCTATTGGTTTGATTCTGGCCACGACATGGCATGGAACTTCTCTGCCTCAGAAGGCTAAGTGACTCATTAAATAATACAGTTTTATTAATTTACTATTTAAGAAATTACATATTTATTATCACTTTTAAGTTTTAGGATTACAAAGCCAGTATTCAAGATCCTGTTTGCCAATATCTTCTTTTGATGTAAGGAAAGGTGGTGTAAACAGCGAAATATCTCACATAGTTGTAAATAACTGGACAAAAGGGAAAATCCAATTATAGTTTTTAATAAAATGTGACTATTTAAAAAAGTTAAGCAAAATACTAAAAAATTGATGTTGGAGATTGAGCTTGTGTTAAAAGTTAATGAAATTCCCTTCTCTGGCACTGTATTGATAATACGATATGAAATATGATATGATGATATGATATGATATGATATGATATGATATGATATGATATGATATGGTGTGATATTGTGCATGAGATGATATGACACCACCATGGTAATGGGAAGACAGCTCATCTCACCGGACTTAGGTATTTCATCTATAAGATAAGAGGATTTAAATAAGAATACTTCTACTTCAAGAATTCAATGGTCTATCAGATTTATATTACAATAATATAGAAAGGTAGCATTGTACAGTGGTAAGACCACTGTACAGAAGTTAGAGGAGCTCTGTTGGGTTTCTCACATTGCTAATCATTTTCTTTGTGACTGTTCAAGTTATTTAACCTTTGTAGACACCATTTTCCTAATATTTAATATAAGGGGTTCTAATCAGATGTTCTCAAAAGTCCCATTGGAGTCTTTATGTATGTATGTGTGTGTTAGAATAAGATTTTAAAAATATAACACATACAACTATTTAGTTGCTAACATGAAACTTCTTTGCCTCTTTCCCCTTCATGTCTTTAAAAAAACAAATGAAGCATTCAACTTCTATTCTCGACTACTCATATCATAATAAAAAGTCTTTTCAGGCTTTCTACCTCTTGAAGCCATAGTCTCTCTACCTTCTGAGGTAATGTTGATGCTGTCTCACTTTCTGCACTTCTTAGGTACAAGAAGGAAGAAACATGAGGTGGTAGTGAATAGACATGGCAGTTATTTCTCTGACTTTCCTTCTTACCAATTGCTCAGCTTGAAGACACTTTCCTGTTACTGCCCTCATTCACAACATTTGATTGAAGTCATTTCCCAGAGGAGTTTCTTTTAATTCTACTTTCCTGCAGCCCTATCCATGTTGTTCCTAAAAGAGAAAGACCATGGGCATGCTTGCTGTCACGAAACTCCTAGACTGTCTTTTTCTGGATCAGAAAAGGTTTTTGGGCCACTTAACCTCTTCCAGGGTCTTTTTTCCCTCCCTTGTCATTTGGAAAACTGTGTAAGCTTACTTAATAAACTCTTAGCGTGATTCTAGTACCTAGGTAAACATAACCAGCTTTCTGAAGAGAAATTGATACAAAATGTAACTTTCTAAGAATAAGGAGCTTAAAATATATTTGAATAGAGAACATTTGGGACCTTGATACTTCAAATATGCTTTTACGTAGGTATAGAAGATCTTTTCATCAGAAGTTTCTTCTTACAGAGGACTATCTGATGGCATTTAGTTCTTTGAAATGCAGCTCTTCCATAGAATTGATTGACATCCCCATCGGTAATTAAGAAGAAAATAGAGCATTAATATGAAGCAATGTTATTTTTCAATGGTCCTGTCCTCAGACCCTTTAACTAAATGGTGCCTGTCAAATATATCTGTAGAAATAAATCTGTACAAATAAATCTGTAGAAAATTCTATAATCTCTGAAATTAAAAATAGTAATTATGATAATTATGATGATAATGATAATAATAATTATTAATACAATCTTCATTTAAATTACATATACCCTCAGCTGGCTCACAGGTGATTGATCACTGCAACTGATCTGGACTAGATTATAAGCTTTGTAGAACCTTGCCACGATTGTGATAATGCCTCCCTTCCACATATCCAATGTAATTTTTGTTTGTTGATTTTCATCCTAATTAACATCTATTCATTTTCCTCTTGGCTGACACTGGTCCTGACTTTTATTTCTTCTTGCTCTCTGTCTGAGGATCTAACAATGCTTGGAGTATTTGTCTTTCAAACACTGTTCCAAGTTCCAGGGAAATTAGCAATCATTTTCACTTTATTTTAGTCAATGTACTAGATATGGCACACTGTTTTAAAATTATTGTTCATGATTAAATGTATATCATGTTATTTTCAGTTTCTTTTTTTCCCTACTGAAAAACATGTACCTTGTCTGTGGGGTACTTATAAAATGATCTTTATTCTTAGACAGAGGTATAGATTCAGTCACAATACAATGATCCTAACCGGTATTTGCAGCATATGCCTCAAGTGATAAAGTACTGTGATCTTAAAAATTATCTTTGTTTTAATGTCTATATATTTATCTGTTCTTCCTTTTAGTATAAATAGTATATAAGATGAGTGGAGAGAATATTGCACTCTTATAAAATAATTTGACCTGAAATTGCTTCCAAGATAAATAAGATAATTTTATACTAGTTTTTTTAAAGTCAGTTAATCAGTCTTTTTTAAATGCCTACTATGTGTTAGAGGGGGACCTGCGGCTCCAAGGCCACAGGTGGCCCTCTAGGTCCTCAGCTGTGGCCCTTTGACTGAATCCAAACTTCACGGACTAAATCCCCTTAATAAAAGGATTTGGTCTGTAAAAGTTGGACTCAGACAAAAGGCTGCCCCCAAGGACCGAGAAGGCCTTGAAGCTGCAGGTTCCCCACCTCTGTGCTAGACAGTGAGCTAAGCTCTAGGGATAATAAAGGCAAAATAATGAAATAAAACTAAACCAAAACTATCCCCTATTTTTTGAGGTGATTGGGGTTAAATGACTTGCCCAGGGTCACAGGGCTAGTAAGGTAAGTGCCTGAGGCTGGATTTCAACTCAGATTCCCTTGACTCCAGGGCTGGTGCTCTATCCACTGTGACACCTTGTTGTCCCCCACATTCCCTGCTCTTAACGAGGTCATAGTCTAAAGGCAGTGTCAAAGATATTGCAGGTTTGGTTCCAGATGACAGCAACATTGCAATAAATAAGTCACATGAATTTTTTGGTTTCCCATGTATATAAAAGTTATGCTTATACTATATTGTGTCCTGTTAGGAATGCAATAGTATTATGTCTAAAAATGTACGTACCTTAATTAAAAATATTTCTAAAAATGCTAACCAGAATCTTAGCCTTTAACAGGTCAAAATTGTTTTGCTGGTGGAGGGTCTTGCCACAGTGTTCATGGCTGCTGACTAATCAGGGTGGTGGTTACTGGAGGGTAGGATGGTTGTGACAATTTCTTAAGATTATAATGAAGTTCACCACAGCAATGACTCTTCCTTTCACTTGAACACTTAGAGGTTGTAAGGCTATTAATTTGCCTAATTTGAATATTGTCGTGTCTTTGGAAATAGGGAGGCCGAAGGAGAGGATGAGAAAGGGGGAACAGTCAGTTGGTGCAGCATTCAGAACACACACAACATGTACTGATTAACTTTGCAGTATTATATGGCACCCTAAAACAATTATAGTAGTAATATCACTGATCACAAATCATCGTAACAGATATAATAATAATGAAAAAGTGTGACATATGGTGAGAATTACCAAAATGTGACACAGAGACACAATGCGAGCACATGTTGGAAAAATGGCACCGATAGACTTGTTCAATGCAGTGTTTCTACAAACCTTCAATTTGTTAAAAAAATATAATAATAAAGGAAAGAGTAATAAACCAAGGTATGCCTGTGTAGTATATATAATAAATATACAGTTTTATAGATAATACATATAATATACTACATCAATAATCTTACTCTTATGCCTCATTATAGTATACAGGTGACCTTGGGTTTTCTAAGACTCTTTTAGGAGAAAGCAAGATTTGACCTGTGTGACCTTGGCCTTTCCTCATTTTTACTTCCTTAATGGGGTTTGTTTAGATGTCTCTGTTAAGTCCATTGCCTCTCTGGGTCAAGAGAGTTCTGCTTACCTGGAAAGGCTATGAGTATGGGAACAGTGAAAGACTGCGTGCTTGAAATACGTGCTAGATAAGCATGGAAACGATCATCACCAATAAGTTCATCACCAGTCACCAAGTGAAGGTGTATAATTAATTGTGGATGGGCCATAAGCTTATGAAGATGGTCCATTTAGATCAGAGGACCTGTTCTGTGCATTTCTAGAGAGAGTATTCAAAGCAAAGAAATCAAATATTCTTCAAGAATTGTAGTTGTAGACTTGAAGATTTTTAATATTATAACTATACTCTTGATCTATGGATCAAAATAAGGAGATGTTAAATACATTCATGCATACACATGTGCATAAATATACATGTATGCAAGCTTGTGTCTACACTCACATATGATATTTTATAAAAAGAAGTTGTACTGAAGATTTCTCTAGCATGATTATAGTTATGTATAATATTTCAGAATTAAAACTGATGACTTAGATTTCTAATGTTATTTTTTCACCATTTGAACTAGAAAAATATTTGAGAAAGATTTCAGGTGCATTCATTTAAATCTAGTTCCATTACTGACTATTTTTGCCTTTCAAGAATTCAGAATATAATGGGATCCAACTTCACAAGCAGTTAATCTGTTTTATTTGCATATATGTCATGGACCTTAAGCATGCTACCTTGAAATATTCTTGTGAGTAATGGTAATTAATGTAAAATTAAGGGTAATTAAGGCAATTATATCTGCTCAGAAGAAAAGGTGACTGTCCAGATAGTTGTCTTGAATGGAACACTACTTAAATCAAGGGTGTCAAAGAAAAGTCCTTAAAATATTTAAGAAAATAAAGGTCATTAATTTTAAATTAATGTAATAACTTCTAAATGTGCACAATTACAATTTATATATTACATAAAAAGTATTAATATTTCATTTTCAAACTAAATAAAGCATTCAACTATAGCTGTATTAGCAGGTTTGATATGCCCCTTTTAAGATGATCTCAATTCAATTAATGTAATTCTCACACCATAAAATAATAAACAGCTATGCTGTAATACTACTATGGGATGTCCTTTAATTTAATCTTTCAGCAATTGCAGTGATAGATCTCAGGCACAGTGAGGTAGTATGGTATCATCCTCCAATCCTTGTAGACAGAAGTACAATGACTCTTTGTGCATTTTAATTTCAATTTATTTCTGGAAATATATACCTTTACAATAACTTGATGTAACTTTTCTTCCAAAACTACCTCAGTTACAGAAAATCTTTATGTTTCAGTATCAAGAAGCAATAATATATCAGTTCTCCAGCATTCAATATAACCAAGATCAATTTAGTAAGCACCAACATGGAGACAAATAGGCCCTTTATAGCTATTAATAAAGAACGATAATTGCTGGCATTAGTCACGGCATTTAATTTTGCCAAAGAAGTAGTCGGACAGTTTGCTTTCCTCAAGGTGATGATTTTCCATGAGGCATTTTAAGCTACACAGATCGTGTTTTATAAATAGGCAGCCCTTGCTTTGAAAAAAAAATCCCATATTGAATGTGCTTCTGTTTTACAGAACACTACACACATAAATAGAGCATTGGAACAATGTACTGTCTAACAGTTAAAAACTATACTTCTGAGTGAGATATGACATAAAAAATACTATAAAAAGAATCCATTCTCTTCACATATGAGGATGGTTATCTACTAAAATAATTGAAAGGTCAAGTGATCGTAAACATTAAATCATAGGAATTTACCTAGATAAAAGTTATTTTTTAAATGTAATGAATCAGCAAAGCATTCTATTCTTAAGAAAATGAGCTAAAGTCATTCACTTTTCCCAGTAATTGTCCAAAAGTAAAAGAAAAAAAGAATTTTCAGGGTGACCCAGATACTACAAAATTCCTATTAAACTGAAAGGAGGTAGTCTTCTGAAATGTAAAGTATTCTCAAAATTTCTATGCTAGCTAAAGTGAAAGGCATAATATAAATAGTACATAAACATAACTAATCTTTCTGGATTCTTCTTATGTTTGTCTTTATAGTCATTTAAATTTGCATAATAAGTAAATTATAAGTGCATTATCAATCAAATTATTGGCACATATTTTAGATATTCCAAAATTAATCTATTTCTATAAAATCAATCCCTCTCCCACCAAGATCATAGACAATTGTGACAATTAACATCTTCTCTCCCACTGGATTTGAAGGCAATGTCAGAAAACATTTTTTTAAAAAGTACTAAAAATAGAAATTGTCAATATTTCCTTTTAATCTGTCTTCACAAGCCATCTGGTAATTAGTCAACAAGAACATGTACTGTCTGCAATGGGAATTTAGGAAGCTAGCCTAGAAAAGAGAAGATAGATAATGATCACTTTGGAAAGCCTGCCCTGACAACATACATGCCACTATACTTAGAGGATTGGCTTAAACCCTTGAAGAGGTAGTTGTTTTAGAGAAAACAATTCAATCTTTCAAAACAGGGGGAAATATGGCAACTCAGAATAATAAAAAATTGGCTTAATTTCAGAACGTAACTATTTGGCAGAACAAATACTTTGCAAACATCTTGATGATGATTGAATTTCTTGTGAAGAAAACATCTTAATGAGTCAATCTAATTACCTTCAGTGGTAGAGGAATGGATTTTCTACACAAAGGACAAAATTAATAGAAAAAATATATAGTTTGATGTTAATTCAAAAAGTATGACTTGTTTCTCCCTAGCTTAATTTATTAAGATATTTGAGAAAAAAATACATTTAAAAAAATAATTGCTACAGTAATCCACAATGGCAGTAGAATCACAATGGGATGGAAGTGGGGAGGGAAGACACACACACACACACACACACACACACACACACACACACACACACATACAATTTCTAGTGTTCATCAGATGCTAATACTACAGTGTTCCATTTGCTATGCCTTGAAGTCCAGGATTGTTCAGATCTAGGAGAACCATCGAAGTGTCACCAAATGCTTGATATAGTCACACAAGAGGGTGTGTGAACAAGTTTCAGTTCAGTTCAGTTCATTTAATTCCAACACATATTTATTAAGTGCCTACTATGTGCAAGGCACTGTGGTAAGTGGTAGTAATAAATCAACAAGTAATATAGTATCTGCCCTCAAACAGCTGTCATTTTATTCTATGTGGGTAAAAAAAAAGAAATGAAGAAAGAATAAAACAAGGAAAGGAAGGAGGGAGGGAGGAAGGAAAGAAGGGAGGAAGTTGGAACACTTATCTACTCTCTCCCTCTTGTCTATAGAAAATAAAAATATCAAAATGAATGAGGAAAGAATTGTGCAATGGTGCAATATTTAATGAGATTATCTCAGCATCTCTCTCTCTCTCTCTCTCTTATTACTACTTTTCTACACATATATTCAATTACTAGAGTCATATCTACATACAAACACAAACATAGAGAGGAGAGAAAGAACAAAAGAAAATCATGAATGAGAGAGAGACAGACAGAAAAATTGACAGAAACAGAGAGATAAAGATAGGGATGGTGCTTCATTTTTCTCAGGAGGGATTTATACCAGCTCTTCTGTAAAGTTCCTTCCACCTATGTATTTTACTTTAAAGAAAAGTTTTGGCAGATTATGATACTTCACAACTTAGCTCCAACCTACCTTTCCAGCATTGTCTTACACTTTTCCCCTTCCTGTACTCTTATGATCTACCAAACTGACCTTTCTGTTCTTCACACGTTGCACTCCATTGCCCATATCTTGATTTTGCAAAGGTTTTTTTTTTCTTCCATGCCTGAAATGTACTCCCTCCTAATCACTGTCTCTTATTTGCCTTCAAAGATCACAGTCTAGCATGCAGGCTGCACCAGTGCAGACTCAACCATAGCAAGGCCACAGCAGACCCCAGCAGATTGAATCATTAGCAGCAGCGGAGATTCCCAGACCTCTCAGTTAAGCAGGGAGTGGTCTGTTGGAACTGGGTGAAAGAGAAGCAGAGTCCTGAATAGTGCCTGGGGCAGTGGCAACAGCTATTCCTGGGGCTATCAGACTACAGACTAAATGTTTGGAAGTCACCTATTTAAAATTCCAGGAGCCAATATGGTGTAGTAAATAGAAACTTGCTCTCACTTTCCCTTGTTGACCTTGGAAAACTCAGAGAATATTGCCCCAGAAAAAAAAAATCCTAGAATAGTGGAGACAGAATAAAGACAGCAGCAGTCTTTTAGCTCAGAAGGTTAGGGGAATTAAGGGAAAGGTTTCTCTTGCTGTGGCTGAAGGGGACCAGAACAGGATGAAGGTGTCTCAGCCAGCAAGCAGCAAACTCCACCTCAGCAGAGGAGAGGGAGATCCTGAGAATCAGTGTGTAGGAACAGGCAATAACCACCACCAGGGACCCCAGGCATGCCTTTCCACAACCAGGGGAATTGGCAGACACCAGCATGGATAGGCATCAACCAATAGCTGACCATACCCATGCTCTAGTGCAACCCTAGGGGATCAGGATACCTTTAGCTGCCAGACTACCCCACTCCCACACCTCACACTGTGACCTTTTGTGTAATCCTGAGGAAATGCAGAAAGACCTCACCTGGCCTCAGCATACACCAGCCAGCTCCAGCTCAGCAACAGGTAAGCTACAACATTATAAAGCTTCCAGCTGCCAGAACTAGAAGCCACAACACACAAACCCAGTAAGTAGACCCCTAGCCTTCAACACAAGAAGTGTGAGACAGAGCCCACTGATCCACTTCAAAAGTCAAGAGTTTCTAAGATTAACAGTGAGTTATACACCAAACTGAGTAGGAAGATACTGATGTGGATCACGATTAGATGTTACATAGTTCATTCAAATATTCTAAAATAATTGTAGTGAGGGCAGAAGCAAGATGTCTGAGTAGAGACAAGGACTAGCCTGAGCTCTCCCCCACATACCTCCAAATACATTTTAGAAATGTCTCTAAACAAATTCTAAAGCAGCAGAACCTACAAAAGGATGGAATGAAACAAATTTCCAGCCCAAGACAACTTAGAAGGTCTACAGAAGTCTCTTAGAAGGTCTGTTGCACTAGGGTAAGAGGAACACAGACCAGCATAAGGCATATCAATGATATCTGCACCAGAGCAAGCCCAGGGCAGACCTCAAGGCCACTGAATCACTAGCAGCAATGACAGTTAACAGACCTGTTCTCCCACAGACACCAAAGACAACATAGAAGGTCAACAGTAAAGGCCTGTCAAACCTGGGTGAGAGAGGAACATAGTCCAGCTCAGGCCACTCCAGCACAATCCTGGCCCCAGCAAACCAAGAGCAGGCCTTTGGAGTGTATTGGCAATCAAGATGGGCTTTTAGCACTTATTTAATCAAGTGCCTTTGAAGAGTTTGGCCTTTGTTTCCTTGATTAAATTAGGAGTCCTTGATGACCTCCTTGCCTCAAGGGAAAGCCTAGTTTACATGGGTTTGAGGGACATGTTTTTGACATCAGAGGCTTTTAGACCACATAGGTTTAAGTCCCATTTTTGTGACACTCTTAGGTCATGTGGGTGAGTTGCATGTGTGACTCACCTTTGACCCTGAACAAAACATATAAACCCACCAGACAATATTCTCTTGAAGGCTCTTATTCCTGGAGGCATGGGACTCTGGGCAGTCGATCTAAGAGCCTCCTTCCTGAACTCAGATGTTGATGGCTCCTTGGTAACTATGACTTGTATTTCATCTGCTTAAAAATGTATATTTGTATTTTGTTTGTATTTGCTCCGAAGTTCAGGGTGTTGGCTTTTTCCCCTGAACCAAGTGAATGATATTTGTATGCTGGATTAAAGTAAGATTGTTTACCTTTAACGTTGCTTTCCCTAGTAAAGTAGATCAAAAGATCCTGTGCTTGCAGCATTCTTGTTGTTGGGCTAGTGTTGGTTTTTCACCCCCACAGCAGCTGCTAGCCAAATTGTTACAACAGGGAGTAACTGAATTAGCAGTGGTAGCTGCAGTGGCATCAATAATGGCTGCTTCTGGAGCTCTCAGCCCATAGACCACAAAAAATAAGAGGGTCAAACAACTGATCAGAAGGAGATTACAGGAGTGTTTTGCTAGCACTGAGTCAGGACTCTCTTGCTTTACCCGTATTGTATCCTGCATGGCAATCCCAGGGTGAGTAGGAGGACTAGCATAGGAAAGCTTGTGGAAGCAGTGGAGGGGGACCCTCCTCACAGTTCCAGGGCAGAAAAGAGTTTTTGTAGTCACTCACACACCAAAGCAGAGGCTAAGAGAGGAGTAAACACCTTTCCTTATATCATACCACCTTGGAAGAATTGAAAACTTACAAGTCCCTAGAAGTATCTCTGAAAACAGCTGCACAAACACCCTGAATCTTAGGAGAGTGTGCTCTCAACCCTGGAAGCAGAGCACCACCTTAACAGAGTGTTAAAAGTCAAGTAATAGGTCTGGAAAATGGGTAAACAACAAAGAAAAAACCTCTGACTATAGAAATGTGCTTTGGTGACAAGATTAAAAACACTCACTCAGAAAAAGACAACAAAGTCAAAGCTCCTCCTACATACAAAACCTCCAAGAAAAACATGAATTGGCCTTGGGCCATGGAAGAGCTCAAAAAAGAATTTTGAAAATCAAATAAGAGAAGTAGAGGAAATATTAGGAAGATAAAGAAAGAAAGTCATGAAAAATGAGTTAAAGGAGACACCTAAAAATTCTGAAGAAAATAACACCTTAGAAACACACACCGGGCCCAATGGTAAAAGAAGTCCAAAAAGCCAATGAAGAGAAGAATTCCTTAAAAAAAGCAGAATTGTCCAAATTTAAATAAGATCCAAATCCTCACTGAAGAAAATATTTCCTTAAAAATTAGAATGGAGCAAATGGAGCTAATGACTTTACGTGAAATCAAGAAATCAAAAAACAAAAACAAAAGGATGAATAAATAAAAGACAATATGATATATCTCATTGGAAAAAAAACAAGTGCCCTGGAAAATAGATCCAGGAGAGAGAATTTAAAAATTATTGGACTATCTGAAAGCCTTTGTCAATAAAAGCACCTAGACACTGTCTTTCAAGAAATTATTGAGGAAAGTTGCCCTGATATTCTAGAACAAGAGGGTAAAATAGGAGTTGAAGGAATCTACCAATCACTTCCTGAATGATATCCCAAAACTAAAACTTTCATGAATATTATTGCCAAATTCCAGAATTCCCAGGTCAAGGAGAGAATATTGCAAGCAGCCAGAAAGAAAGAATCCAAATATCCTGAAGACACAATCAGGATAACACAAGATTTAGCAACTTCTATATTAAAGGACCAGAAGACTTTGAATATGATATTCCAGAGGGCAAAGGGATCAGGATTAAAACCAAGAATCACCTACACAGAAAAACTGAGTATAATCCATGAGGGAGGAAAATGGATATTCAATGAGGTAGAGGAAGACTTTCAAGGATTCTTGAGAAAAGACCAGAGTTAAATAGAAAATTTGACTTTCAAATAAAAGATTCAAGAGAAGTATAAAAAGGTAAACAGGAAAGAGAAATCATAAGGAAGCTATTAAAGTTAAACTATTTATACTCCTACGTGACAAGATAATATTTGTAACTCATTAGACATTTGGTATTATTAGGGTAATTAGAAGGGGCATATGTACATATATATGTATGTATACATATACATGTATATATTTGTATGTATATGTATATATATATATATGTATACACAGACACACACACAATGGATGTATGTGTGAGTTGAATATGAAGGGATGATATCTAAAAAATAAAATTAAGGAGTGAGAGAGGAATGTACTAGGAGAAAGAGAAAGGGAGAGGTAAAATGGAGTAAATTATCTCCATAAAAGAGACAACAAAAAAACTTTTACAGTACGGGGGAGAGGGGACATGTGAAGGGAAGTGAGTGAACCTTACTTGCATCAGAATTGGCTCAAAGAGGGAATAAGATACACACACAATTGGGTATAGAAGTCTATGTTACCCTATAGGAAAGTAGGAGGTAAAGAGATATTAGAAAAGGGAGGTGACAGAAGAGAAGGCAGACTGAGGGAGTGGGCAGTCAGAAGCAAAACTATTTTGAGGAGTCACAGGGTGAAAGGAGAGAGAGAATAGAATAAACAGGAGGGGGAATAGAATGGAAGGAAATAGAGTTAGCCTTTCCCTACAGGACTATTATGAAAGTGTTTTGCATGACTATGTATGTATAACCTATAGTGAGTTGCTTACCTTCTTATTGAGGGTGATGGGAAGAAAAGAAGGGAAAAAAACTGGAACTCAAAGTTTTAAAAATGATTATTAAAATTGTTTTTCCATGTAACTAAGGAAAAATAAAATACTAAACAAATTAAAACAATTGTAGTTGTTACAACTCATATTTTTAAAACCATTATTCTTTTCCTTCATTATGGCAGCGTATCAACAACAACAATAACAGAAGCAAAATTAAAAAGACTCTGAGAAGAAATAAAATGTGTGACACAAAGTTCATTGAAAAGATGAATGTTGGGCATGATTTATGTAAAAGATAAATGTGGGAGGCAGCTCCAATATAGAGGAGTAAAGGCAGGGGATCTCCTAAGCTTTCCCCAAATCCCTCCTAATACTTTTAAAAAATGACTGAACAAATTCTAGATCAACAGAACCAACAAAGAGATGAAGTGAAACAATTTTCCAGCCCAAGACAATTTAGAAGGTTGTCTGGAAAAGTCTTTTGCACCAGGGTGAGAGAGGAGCATAGTCCAGCGCAGCATAGCCTACATGAGCACAGTGCAGATCAGAACCCAGCAAAACAGAAGCAGGCCTAAGGGCAACTGAGTAACTGTGGTAGTTTCCAGACCTCTGAGTGCATAGATGGTTAGGGGATCAGACAACATGTCAACGAAAATTTTCAGGGGTCAATTTACCAGCACCCTGGGACGGACTCTGTTTCATTGCCTTTACCTGAATCTGGATCACAGCCCAGGGTGTTAGTCCCAGTATGAGGAGGAACACTAGCAAAGGAGAGCATGAAGCCTCAGGGGAGCAAGGATCCTGGTAACAGTTCCAAGGTTGAAAGAGTGCTTGTGTTTGTGATGTGAACAAAGGAACTATGGTCATTGACTAGTGTATCTTGTGTACCTAACCTATTCCTCTGATTTGCCACTCTATTTCTTAGCCAGTATCAAGTAGTTTGATGATTCCTGTTTTATAATGCAATTTAAGGTCTGTAGTGCCTAGGCCACCTTCCCTTGCATTCCTTTTTATTAATTCCCTTGATATTGTGGATCTTTTTTTTTCTTCCATATGAATTTTGTTATTTTTTCAAGCTCTATAAGATATTTTTGGTCATTTGGTATGGTGTTGAATAAGTAAATTAATTTAAGTAGAATTTTCATTTTTATTGTATTAGTTCCACCTTCCAATGAGCAGCTGATGTTTTTCAAATTATTTAGATATGATTTTATTTGTGTGAAAAGTGTTTTGTAATTGTGTTCATCTGGGTCCTGGGTTTGTCTTGGCAGGTATACTCTGAAATATTTTATATTTTCTATAGTTACTTGAAGTTTTTATTTTTTTTAATACAATAGTGACTCGATCAGGACATGACACTAAGAAGATTATTTGAACAGAGATGAATCTGAAAAGAGGTGAGGGAATTGGAGTGAGGAAGACCATCAGAGGGCGTTAGAACAGTCCAGATTAGAAGCATATGCTAAAAGAATCATAGTACGAGTGGGAAAGATGTAAGTGTTATTGGTAAGGTTGAATTAGTAGAACTACAAATTATTTGAATTTGTGTGTTGAGGAAGAGGGAAAGGTAAAGAATAGAGCTGAAGTTTTGCAATTTTAAGGAATGGTAGGAGATGTTGCCATCTACATAAAATGTTTTTGACTTTGTTTCTACTCCCTCAAGACCAGGCCTATTACATTTTACACATCATAGCATCCTTTAGTACCCTGAAAGTTAGTTTCTCTTCTCTACCATGGTCTCAAGCCCCCACTGGCTGTTTTTCCCCTTATCTTGGAGGGTCACTTGAAAGAATCCCAGGTCCATTCAATTGTTTGATGTTGGATAAGCTTTTTAAAAAGGAATATTTACTTCAAAGATATACCAAGAAGAAATACACAGCATTTCCTCTTGTGCTTCAGGGGGCATCATCCCCTCCACACCACCTCAGTCTCTGGGGAATGGAGACCAGATTAGGCTCACAATTTCCCTCAATTCTTTTTTTTTCCAATTTATTCCCCCTTCAGAGGGTCAGGTAGGCATTTATCATGGAAACACAGAATTTCAGAGTTAGAAGGGACCTCAGCAGTAATCCAGTCCAAATGAAACGTGCAAAAAATCCCTCCTAAAATGTCCCCTAAAAAGTGGTTGTCCAACCTTCACATTTGGACAGCTCTATTTTTTTTTTTGTATAGCCAGATCCTAGTACAAAGAACAACATCTCTTTAACATACTGTAAAACGGTTGGTACCCCTGAGTTATCTTCTCAGGGATGGGTGAAATTTCTCTACCTCTTCTAATATGGCATGTTTTCAAGGTCCTTCATCTTCCTAGCTGCTCTCTCCTGAACTGTTTCCAGCTTTTAATCATGTCCTTTATCTTCTTAATTCTCTTCTTCTCCCTTTCATTTCTTCTTTTTAACATAAAGACATAAAAGAATCACTCCCAGGCTCTCTAATTAGACTTCCTCATGATTGCTGATAGGGCTGGAATTCAGAGGGAATACATGTATCATCATTTCATAATAGAATGTAAACAAGTTTATCATAATTGTTTGTTCATGTTTTATCTTTTTGTTTCTCTTCATTCCTGTGTTTGAACTTCACAGTATCTCCATGGCTCTGGTATTTTCATCAGGAATTGTTGGAAGTACTTTTTCATTAAAGGTTTATTATTCTCTATAGTATTATACTGTTTTGCTTGGCTGTAAGACTATCCTTTGCCTTCTGGAATACTCTATTGCAGGCTCTCCATACCCTTACGGTGGTGGCTGATAAACTATGTGTGATCCATCTAGAGAAAGAACTGATGGAGTCTGAATGCAAATCCAAAGCATACTGTTTTCATTTTATTTATTTTTTGTGTTTTTTTTTCCTTTCGCAAATGATAATTGTTTTGTAAACTGTTTCTTCTTTTTCTATTATCTTTTTTTTAAATTTATTTAATGTTTTTAGTTTACAGCATTGATTTTCACAAGAGTTTGAATTACAAATTTTCTTCCCATTTCTACCCTCCCCCACACTCCAAAATGACATATATTCTGGTTTCCCTGTTCCCCAGTCAGCCCTCCCTTCGGTCACACCACTCCCCCCCATCCACTTTTTCCTTACTTTCTTGTAGGGCAAGATAAATTTCTTTTTTTTTTTAAATTTAAATTTATTTATTTAACATATTTAGTTTTCAGCTTTGATATTCCCAACAGTTTGAATTACAAATTTTCTCCGCATTTCTACCCTCCCCCCACTCCAAAATGGCATATATTCTGGTTGCCCTGTTCCCCCGTCAGCCTTCCCCTCTATCACCCCCCTCCCCTCTCATTCTGTTTTCCCTTCCTTTCTTGTAGGGAAAGATAAATTTCTATGCCCCATTGCCTGTGTATCTTATTTTTTAGTTGCATACAAAAACTTTTTTTTTTGTTTTTGAATATCCGTTTTTAAAACTTTTAGTTCCAAATTCTCTCCCCTCTTCCCTTCCCACCCACCCTCCCTAAGAAGTCGAGCAATTCAACCTAGGCCACATGTGTATCATTATGTATAACCCTTCCACACGACTCATGTTGTGAAAGACTAACTTCACTTTGCTCCTTCCCAACCCATCCCGCTTTATTGAATTTTCTCCCTTGACCCTATCCCCTTTCCAAAGTGTTTGTTTTGATTACCTCCACCCCCATCTGCCCTCCCCTCCATCATCCCCCCCTTTTATTTTTTTTTATCTTCCTCCCTCTTCTTTCCTGTGGGGTCAGATACCCAACAGAGTATGTATGGTATTCCCTCCTCAGGCCAAATCTGATGAGAGCAAGGTTTACTCATTCCCACCTCACATGCCTCTCCCCTCCTCCCACAGAACTGCTTCCTCTTGCCACCTTTATGCGAGATAATCCATCCCATTCTATCTCTCCCTATCTCCCTCTCTCAGTATGTTGCTCTCTCATCCCTTAATTTCATTTTATTTCTTTTAGATATCTTCCCTTCATCTTCAACTCACCCTGTGTCTGCTCTCTCTCTTTTATATATATATATATATATATATATATATATACATAGATATATACATACATACACATTCACCTATATATATATATACATAAACATATATATATATACATAAACATATATATATATATATATATATATATATGCATATTCCCTTCAGCTACCCTAATACTGAGGTCTCATGAATCATACATGTCATCTTTCCATGTAGGAATGTAAACAAAACAGTTCAACTTTAGTAAGTCCCTTGCAATTTCTTTTTCTTATTCTTTTTCTTGATTACCTTTTCATGCTTCTCTTGATTCTTCTGTGTGAAAGTCAAATTTTCTATTCAGTTCTGGTCTTTTCACTGAGAAAGCTTGAAAGTCCTCTATTTTATTGACAATCCATATTTTGCCTTGGAGCATGATACTCAGTTTTGCTGGGTAGGTGATTCTAGGTTTTAATCCTAGCTCCATTGACCTCCGGAAGATCGTATTCCAAGCCCTTTGATCTCTTAATGTAGAAGCTGCCAGATCTTGGATTATTCTGATTGGGTTTCCACAATACTCAAATTGTTTCTTTCTGGCTGCTTGCAGTATTTTCTCCTTGATCTGGGAGCTCTGGAATTTGGCAACAATATTCCTGGGACATTTCTTTTTGGGATCTATTTGAGGAGGTGATCGATGGATTCTTTCAATTTCTATTTTGCCCTGTGGCTCTAGAATATCAGGGCAGTTCTCCTTGATAATTTCTTGAAAGATGGTATCTAGGCTCTTTTTTTGATCATGGCTTTCAGGTAGTCCAATAATTTTTAAATTATCTCTCCTGGATCTATTTTCCAGGTCAGTGGTTTTTCCAAGGAGATATTTCACATTGTCTTCCATTTTTTCATTCCTTTGGTTCTGTTTTATAATATCCTGATTTCTCATAAAGTCACTAGCTTCCACTTGCTCCAATCTAATTTTTAAAGTAGTATTTTCTTCAGTGGTCTTTTGGACCTCCTTTTCCATTTGGCTAATTCTGCCTTTCAAGGCATTCTTCTCCTCATTGGCTTTTTGGAGCTCTTTTGCCATTTGAATTAGTCTATTTTTTAAGGTGTTGTTTTCTTCAGTGTATTTTTCAGTATTTTTTTGGGTCTCCTTTAGCAAGTCATTGACTTGTTTTTCATGGTTTTCTCGCATCCTTCTCATTTCTCATCCCAATTTTTCCTCTACTTCTCTAACTTGCTTTTCAAATCCTTTTTGAGCTCTTCCATGGCCTGTGACCAGTTCATGTTTTTCTTGGAGGCTTTTGTTGTAGGCTCTATGACTTTGTTGTCTTCTTTAGGCTGTATGTTTTGGTCTTCTTTGTCACCAAAGAATGATTCCAAAGTCTGAGACTGAATCTGGGTGTGCTTCGCTGCCTGGCCATATTCCCCGCCAACTAACTTGACCCTTGAGTTTTTCAGTGGGGTATGACTGCTTGTAGACTAATGAGTTCTGTGTTCCATGTTTGGGGGGGAGGTGCCAGCTCTGTCACACCCGCACTACTCCTTCCCCAAGAACCCCCAGTCCGGGCTGGGCTTAGATCTTTAGCAGGCTGTGCACTCCTGCTCTGCTCCGCCACTTAATTCCTCCCACCAAGTGGGCCTGGGATCATAGGGAAAGAGAGACTTGGCAAAAGGGGATCCCTTCTCACTCCCACACATCCTCACCTCCATAATTCCCATTAATTTGTGTTCTTGATCCCATAGATTTCCATATCCTCTAGGATATTATTTCATAAAAATATCCCATATCTTTCCCTTGTTATCAATCTGTACATCTATACTGTCTTCTTCCAATCTCCTAAAACATTTTACAGGTCTCCCCTAACTCCCTGAATGACTATTTGTAATGGTAACCAGGGCAGGAAGTTTTGGTATCAAGTGGCTTTAATGAGCCTGGCCTTTGTTTGAATGGGACAGGTAAAGTGGAATCTTTTGTCTTGGAGTGTTTCTCAGTACTGGGACAATTGATGTGGGAGTCATTGATATGAGTGATTGAACAACTTCTCCACTCCCTGGTTTCCCACACCCTGGATGGTGAGCCTTGAGCTCTCAGGGCCCTGTGCAGAGTATATGTGTTAAAAGGTCAGCATTTGATTTTTGAGGCTACATTCATTGAAAGATTGATGAGGCTCTGGGCAAGCCCCCTGGCTTTGATAACCCAGATAGATGTTGGTGCTTCTCTGGCAACTATGTATTGCTATGGATAGACTGGTTTGTGTTATTTGCTCTGTTTATAATATATGCTTATAATTTCTACTTGTATTTGCCCTGAATGACATATATATATATATATATATATATATATATATATATATATATATATATACACATATGTTTAATTAAACTGAGATTGTTAACCCCTTAAAGTTGCTTTCCTTAGAAAAGCAGATCAAAGAACCTGTGCTGGCAGCCCTTCTGTGTGCTTCTGTTGTTGGCCTTACACAACCACAGTAGCTACTAGCAACATTGTTGTTATGCTGTTCTATCTATGTTTTAGACTCTCAAGATTCCCATCTAAACCATAGGCCTAAATCTAATTCCTGAATAATTAGCTTCTATGCTGGATTGAAGGAAACTTGGGATTTAATAATTACTTAAATAACTCATACCACAAGGCTTCATTAAGTGCCAAATGTGTACATTTACATGTGAACATGTGCAGGCAAGAATGAAGGAAAATAGATTGACAGTAAAAATGTTGCTCTGTTATATATAAAATAAAACAACTATGGAAATGCAAGTTATAACCAATAAGCAGTCAAATACACTGACAGGTCTTAACAAGAGAGTGTTGACAGGCGAGAATGTTGAGCACTGTTGGAAATTCCAGCATGCATTGGCAGGAATATGTGCATGAAATTACTTGTTTACAATAATACTACATGATTACATGACACAATATTGCATTGCCAAAATTTTAATGCAGGAAAAACCCCAAAAACTTACAATAAATTATTAAATTTAAGATATGTCATTTAAAAATATATGTGTTTTATATTTTTCAAAATGATGCAAATTTCAAAAAAAAATTAAAGGTCTAAAGAAACTAGATTTCTAGTGGGGCAGTGAGTAATTTTTTAAAGGGAGCAGTAAGCCAAATGAGTTTGAGAACCTCTGTTCTAAGTGCAACAAACAATGGGGAAATATATTATATATATTCATAATGACAGAATAGTCCAGGTTTGCATAGGCAGAAACTGCTTGGAGTGGAAGGGAGAGGTTGAATGAAATGGAAGTAGATTGAATGGCAACAAATTATAGAAATCTCTGAAAATCAGGCGAAATTTTCCTTTTTTATTTATCCTATTCCTTTGAATGAAAAAAAAGAATAAATCAAAGTGAAGCACCATTAGGTAAAGTCCAACTGAGATTATGTACAAAGAATTTCATTGCCCTAGTCACTGAATTCCAGTGCAAAATATAATACCCTAGAATATTCTTGGACCCTGGTCCTGTTTGACTCAAAGTTTTCAGAGAGCTGTTGTTTTAGAACCTAATTATATTTCTCATGCCCATCTGTTGTTCTCCATGCTGATTTCCAGCACCAGATTCCCTCTATCCGTTCCATTTCCTGCTTCCTTGAGCTCTGAAACAAAAATGTCTATTTTCTAGGCTTTGTTTACATGTTATAAGATAAAGCACAAATTCAGAAATGAAATACCAAGGTAAGATATATATATATATATACATATACATATATATATACGTATATACATATATATACATATATATATATATATGTACATATACATATGATGAAGAGAAGGAAGAGGAGGATGATAAGGATGATTAATAGTTTAACCTGACACACAGCTCATCTTCAAAGTTTTCAAAGGTCAAACCATTCCCAAGGTTCCTACTATCTTGTTAATTTACATAGCACAGTACTTGAATAGGTCAAGCATTAAATAATAATGTGTTGACAAATTAAGTATAAAATACAACAGCATTCTATCTTGATCAGCAGCGAAATTGATACCTATGAAATATGTTCATTAACAGGTAAAAATAATAATGCTGATACCTGATATTGATATAGCTTTTTTTAAGTTTGCAATGAACTTTACAGATACAATCTCATTTGATCCTTATACAACCCCTGTCTTGTACTTCTTGGTATTATCCCCATTTTAGAAATGACGAATATAAAGCTAAAGGAGATTAGGATACTTGTCCAGGGTCAAGCAGCTAAAAATTTGTCAAGGCAGGCTTTGAATTTAGGTCTGCATGGCTATAACTCCAACTTCCTCTGCTCTATTGCCTAGCTACCATTTTCAATGTTATGTTCTCTCCAACATATTTTGAGATAATAATTCAAAAATAAATAGATACATAGATAGATGGTAGATAGACAGATAGATAGATAGCTAGATAGATAGAATATTTTAAAGGATGGAAAGGTTCCTTTTGGCACTGATAGTAAAATCTGTATTATTCAGTATATTTTCAAGTAGGTGGGACAAATTTACACAAATGAAGTTCAGGCAAAATAATGGGGATAGGTAAAGTCAAAATACATCACAATTAATTTTTAAACTCTTCATTTGCTGCCCTGTCTAGTTTCAACTCCACTGAACAAGATGCCCTTCCCAGGATAGCATCTAAATTCACCAACATATGGTAATTCAAGCCTTGACTGAAACCACCTCTGCCGCTGGATGGAAGGTAGAGTACCTAATTCCTCCCAGGAACATCCTGTATAGAGGGTAAAAGCCAGACTCTCAGCAAACTACACATGGCATTAGAATGCCTGGTTTCAATTCTGTGTAACAAGATGTCACCAAGCCAAGGACCATGGTCTCCCATCCACCACTGCTCCCTTTTTTCTTGCCCCTTTTTGTTTTTACCTCCACCTTTAGATGACAAACTCCTTAAGAGCCAGAACCATTTCACTTGATTAATCATAGCCTCAGCATTTAGCATAGTGCTTAATAAATGTTGATTGGATTGGATTGGAGGGAAAAAAACATTGATTCTACATATTACCGTCTTCTAATTTATAAAATTGGATTATTTATATTTACAGTCATCTATTTATTCATCTATTGATCAATTTATCTATCCACCTATCCACTATGTATTCATTTATGTGTTCAATCCATTCATCCATTTCTTCAATCATTCATCTATCCAATTATCCATCCCTTCATCCATCTATCTATCTATCTATGTATCTATCTATCTGTCATGTTTCTATCACCAGATAGATATAAGATTTATTTCTGTAGGTCTACACTCTTATGCAATGTGAAGTTTCAGACTGTTTCCTGGTATAATGACAGATTGATTACCTTGCCCATAGTCAAACAGGCACTATGTGCAGACCTGGGACACTATACTCTCCATAGCATAGAGCCTTTCACAATTATTTTGAGTATTAAAAGTATTTTCATGAAAGGAAACTTCATATCGATAGAAATTAAAATTATTTTGGTTTCTATCTTCTGTAACAGTTATAATGCAACTGAAAAATTTGCTTCAATTGACAATTTTCACAACCTTCCAATTTAGAAGTCTTGAAAAAATTCAATCAAAGTACTCAAACAAGTATTTATTAAGTTTCTACTGTGCTAGGTGCTGGTAATACAAATCTTAATAAAAAAGATCCTACCTTCAAGGAGCTTAAAGTCTAATGCAGGGCAATAATGATAGGCATGTATGCATGTGCATATATTACATATATCTGTGTGTGTATATATATGTATATATAAAACATATATTTATGTGTATTACATATACATATATCAACTTAATAACATCAATATCATTGTGTATTGTATCGTATCATCCATTAAAAAATATTATATTCCGTTGTTACATTCCACTTAGGTAAGGATCATATGCTACAGAATATTGTATCAAAATATGTAACAATGTGTTATATAATATTATTACATCATGTCATTTGTTATGTCACAATACACAATGTTGTTATATAAATACATATATTTATTTATTTTTCTTTTTTTTCAATTTATTTTTTATTTTTACTTTACAACACTCAGTTCTATAAGTTTTTGAGTTCCAAAATTTCTCTCCCTCCCTCTCCTTCCCCCCCCACAAGGCAGCATGTAATCCAATATAGGTTCTACATATACCTTTGCATTGAATTTATTTACATAAGAGTCCAGTTGTAAAGAAGAATTATAACCAATTGTGTGAATCATGAGAAAGAAGAAACAAAAGCAAAAAAGAAGGGGAAAAAGGAGAGAAAATAGTTTCCCTCAATCTGCATTCAGAATCCATGATTCTTTTTCTGGATGTGCATAATTTTTTCCATCATGAGTCTTTTGGAGCTGTCTTAGAACCTTCTATTGCTGAGAAAAGCCGTTTATCAAAGTTAGTCCTTACAGGTACCATCTTTCTGTAATTGTGTGTAATGTTCTCCTGGTTCTGCTCCCCTCACTCAGCATCAGTCCATATAAGTTTTCCAGGTTATAATGAAGTCCTTCTGTTCCTCATTTCTTATAGCATAATAGCATTCCATTACATTCATATACCACAATTTATTTATCCATTCTCCAACTGATGGGCATGCCCTTGATTTCCAAATTCTTTGCCACCACAAAAAGAGCTGCATGAATATTTTTGTACATACTGGTCCATTTCTTACTTGTGTGATCTCCTTGGGATACAGTCATAGAAGTGGTATTGCTGGGTCAAAGAATATGCACATTTTTATGGACATAATTCCAAATTGCTCTCCAGAATGGCTGGATCAGTTCCCAACTCCATCAATAATGTAACAAGGTTCCATTTTCACACATCATATGCAGCATTTATCATTTTCCTGCTTTGTCATGTTAGCCAATCACGCAGGAGAGATGTGGTACCTAAGAATTGTGTTGATTTGCATTTCTCTAATCAATAGCGATTTAGAGAATTTTTTCATATGCCTATAAAGATCTTTAATTTCTTCCTCTAAAACCTGTCTGTTCATATCCTTTGACAATTGTTCGATTGGGGAATGCCTTGTATTCCTATAAATTTGGCTCAGTTCCCTGTATATTTTAGATTTGAAGACGTTATCAGAGACCTTGGTTTTAAAGATTTTCTCTAAGTTTTCTGCTCCCCTCTTAATCTTTGTTGCATTGGCTTTGTTTATACAAAGACTTTTCAATTTAACATAATCAAAATTATCCATTTTGCATTTTGTAATCCTCTCTGTCTCTTTTAGGGTGATGAATTCTTCCCTCTCTCATAAATCTGACAGGTAAAATATACCTTGTTTTCCCAAATTGCTTATAATATCAGCCTTTATTCCTAAATCATGAACCCATTTTGACTTTATTTTGGTATACAGTGGTCTACGCCGAGTTTCTGCCACACCATTTTCCAATTTTCCCAGCAGATTTTGTGAAATAGTGAATTCTTAGCCCAGAAGCTGGATTCTTTGGGTTTATCAAAGAGTTGCTATAGGCATTGACTATTGTGTCTTGTGTACCTCACCTATTCCACTGATCCACCACTCTGTTTCTTAGCCAGTACCAAGTAGTTTTAATGATTGTTGCTTTACAGCACAGTTTAAAATCTGGTATGGCCAGGCCACCTTCCCTAGCATTTCTTTTCAATTATTCTCTTGATATTCTGGACCTGTTGTTATTCTACATAGATTTTGATATTGTTTTATCCAGCTCTGCAAAATAACTTTTGGTAGTTTGATTGGATGGAACTAAATATGTAAATTTATTTAGGTAAAATTTTCATTTTTATTATATTAGCTTGGCCTAACCATGAGCTACTGATGATTTTCCATTGATTTAGATCTGACTTTATTTGTGTGAAAAGTGTTTAGTCTGGGTTCAGGTCTGGGGTTTGTCTTAGCAGGTAGACTCCCAAATATTTTATAGCATCTATAGTAACTTTAAATGGAATTTCTCTTTCTATCTCCTGTTGTTTGGTTATGTTAGTAATGTATAGGAATGCCAAGGATTTATGTGGGTTTATTTCATATCCTGCAACTTTGCTAAAGTTATTTATTATTTCAAGTAATTTTTTACTTGATTCTCTAGGATTCTCTAAGTAAATCATCATACCATCTGCAAAAAGTGATAACTTAGGTTTTCTTTGCTTATTCTAATTCTTTCAACTTCTTTTTCTTCCCTCATTGCTAAAGTTAACATATATAATACTAAATTCAATAATACGGGTGATAGTGGATATCCTTTTTTTACCCCCAATCTTATTGGAAATTCATTTACTTTATCCCCATTACATGTAATGCTTGCTGATAGTTTTAGGTACATGCTACTTATAATTTTAAGGAAGACTCCAATTATTCCTATGCTTTCTAGTGTTGTTGATAGGAATAGGTGTTGTATTTTGTCAAAAGCTTTTTCTACATCTATTGAGATAATCATGTGGTTTCTGCTAGTTTTGTTTTTGATATGATCAATTGTGCTGATAGTTTTCCTAATATTGAATCAGCCTTGCATTCCTGGAATGAATCTTGTGCTCACTTTTGCTGTGCAGTTGATCCTTGGTTGTAGTCCAAGCTACTTTTCCTTCTGGAATATCATATTTCAATTCCTCCTGTCTTTTTTTTTTTTAAAAAGTGGATATTTTTTTTCCTTTATTTATTTTTAGTTTACCACACACGGTTCTACATAGTTTTGAGTTCCAGTTTTTCTCCCCTCCCTCCCCCCTCCCTCCCCAAGACGGCATGAAGTCTCATATAACTGTCATGTATAACTTCGCATTGAATTAATTTATACTCTAGTCAAGTCATGGAGAAGAATTTTGATCAATTGAATGAATCATGAGAAAGAAGAAACAGACCCCCCCCAAAAAAAAAAAACAAAACCCCAAAAACAAAAACAAAAGAGAAGCAGAAAAGGCGAGCATGTAGTGTGCCTCAGTCTGTATTCAAACTTCGCAGTTCTTTCTCTGAATGAAGATAGCATTCTCCATCGTGAGTCCCCTGGAGTTGTCCTTGCCCCTTTAGGTTGCTGAGAGAAGCGCAGTATGTCAGGATTGGTCCTCACGGAATCCACATATCTGTGGCTGTGCACAACGTTCTCCTGGCTCTGCTCCGCTCACTCAGCATTATGTCGTGTAGGTTTTTCCAGGTTGTTATGAAGTCTGCATCATCCCCATTTCTTATGGCACAATAGTATTCCATCACCTTCATATACCACAGCTTGTTCAGCCATTCCCCAATTGATGGGCATCCCTTTGCTTTCCAATTCTTGGCTACCACAAAGAGAGCTGCTATAAATATTTTTGTACATATGGGTCCTTTTCCCGCTTGTGTGATTTCTTTGGGATACAACCCTAGAAGTGGTATTACTGGGTCAAAGGGTATGAACATTTCTATAGCCCTTTGGGCATAGTTCCACACCGCCCTCCAAAATGGCTGGATCAGCTCACAACTCCACCAGCAATGCAACAATGTTCCAATTTCCCCACATCCTTTCCAGCATTTATCATTCTCCTGACTTGTTATTTTAGCCAATCTGACAGGAGAGATGTGGTATCTAAGAGTTGTTTTGATTTGCATTTCTCTAATCAGCAGCGATCCAGAGCATTTTTCCATATGCCTGTAGATAGCTTTAATTTCTTCCTCTGAAAACTGCCTGTTCATATCCTTTGACCATTTCTCAATTGGGGAATGGCTTGTATTCCTATATATTTGGCTTAGCTCCCTGTATATTTTAGAGATGAGGCCTTTATCAGAGATACTAGTTGCAAAGATTTTCTCCCAATTTTCTGCTTCCCTCCTAATTCTTGTTGCATTGGCTTTTTTTGTACAAAAACATTTCAATTTGACATAATCAAAATTATCCATTTTGCATTTTGTAATGCTCTCTATCTCTTGTTGGGTCATGAATTCTTTACTTTTCCACAAATCTGATAAGTAAACTATTCCTTGCTTTCCCAAATTACTTAGAGTATCAACTTTAACTCCTAAATCATGAACCCATTTTGACTTTATTTTGGTATATGGTGTAAGATATTGGTCTATGCCCAGTTTTTGCCCTACCATTTTCCAATTTTCCCAACAGTTTTTGTGAAATAGTGAATTATTAGCCCAGAAACTGGCTTCTTTGGGTTTATCAAAGAGTAGATTGCTAAACTTGTTGATTTCACCTACTTGTGTACCTATCCTATTCCACTGATCTACACCCCTGTTTCTTAACCAGTACCAGGCAGTTTTGATGACTGCTGCTGTGTAGTACAGTTTAATATCTGGTGTGGCTAAACCACCATCTCTAGCATGTCTTTTCATTAATATCCTAGATACTCTAGACCTCTTGTTTTTCCAAATGAATTTTGTTATTATTTTGTCCAGCTCAGTAAAAAAATTTTTTGGTCGTTCGATTGGTATGGCACTGAATAGATAGATTAATTTAGGTAGAATTGTCATTTTTATTATATTAGCTCGGCCTAACCATGAGCAACTGATATTTCTCCATTTATTTAGATCTGATTTTATTCGCGTGAAAAGTGTTTCATAGTTATGTTCATATAGGCCCTGGGTTTGTCTTGGCAAATAGACTCCCAAATATTTTATAGTGCCTTCAGTAACTTTGAATGGAATTTCTCTTTCTATCTCTTGCTGTTGGGCTTTGTCAGTAATGTATAGGAATGCTGAGGATTTGTGTGGGTTTATTTTATATCCTGCAACTTTGCTAAAGTTGTTTATTATTTCAAGTAGTTTTTTACTTGATTCTCTAGGATTCTCTAGATAAATCATCATATCATCTGCAAAAAGTGATAATTTAGTTTCTTCTTTTCCTATTCTAATTCCTTCAATTTCTTTTTCTTCTCTTATTGCTACAGCTAATGTTTCTAGAACCAAATTGAATAATAGGGGTGATAATGGACATCCTTGTTTCACCCCTGATCTTATTGGGAATGCATCTAGTTTATCCCCATTACAAATAATGCTTGTTGATGGTTTTAGGTAGATGCTATTTATAATTTTGAGGAAGGTTCCCCTTATTCCTATGCTTTCTAGTATTTTTAATAGGAATGGGTGTTGTACTTTGTCAAAGGCTTTTTCTGCGTCTATTGAGATGATCATATGGTTTCTGCTAGTTTTGTTGTTGATATGGTCAATTATGCTAATAGTTTTCCTAATATTGAACCAGCCTTGCATTCCTGGAATAAATCCTACCTGGTCATGGTGTATTATTCTCGTAATGAGTTGCTGCAATCTTTTTGCTAATATTTTATTTAAAATTTTTGCATCAATATTCATTAGGGAAATTGGTCTATAATTTTCTTTCTCTGTTTTAACTCTACCTGGTTTGGGTAGTAGTACCATATTTGTGTCATAAAAAGAATTTGGTAGGATTCCTTCTTCACCTATTTTCCCAAATAGTCTACAAAGTATTGGAATTAGTTGTTCTTTAAATGTTTGATAGAATTCACATGTAAAACCATCTGGCCCTGGGAATTTTTTCCTAGGGAGTTCATTGATGGCCTGCTCAATTTCTTTTTCTGATATGGGGTCATTAAGAAATTTCACTTCCTTCTCTGTTAGTCTGGGCAGTTTATGTTTTTGTAGATATTCATCCATATCTCTCAGGTTGTCAAATTTATGGGCATACAGTTGGGCAAAATAATTCCTAATTATTGTTTTGATTTCCTCTTCATTAGAGGTGACCTCACCCTTTTCATTTTTTATACTGGTAATTTGATTTTCTTCTTTCTTTTTTTTAATCAAATTGGCCAAAGGTTTGTCAATTTTATTGGTTTTTTCATAAAACCAGCTCTTTGTTTTATTTATTAATTCAATAGTTTTCTTGGTTTCAATTTTATTAATCTCTCCTTTGATTTTCAGTATTTCTAATTTGGTATTTAATTGGGGGTTTTCAATTTGCTCTTTTTCTAGCTTTTTCAGCTGTCTGCCCAGATCATTGATCTCCTCTTTCCCTATTTTATTCATGTAGGCATTTAGAGATATAAAACTTCCCCTAAGAACTGCTTTTGATGCATCCCATAAGTTTTGGTATGTTGTTTCATTATTGTCATTCTCTTGAATGAAATTATTAATTGTTTCTCTGATTTGTTCTTTGGCCCACTCATTCTTTAGAATTAAATTATTTAGTTTCCAATTAGTTTTTAGCTTATTTTTCCATGGTACTTTATTAAAAATGATTCTTATTGCATCATGATCTGAAAAGGATGCATTGACTACTTCTGCTTTTCTGCACTGGATTGTGAGGTTTTTATGCCCTAGTACATGGTCAATTTTTGAGTATGTGCCATGTACTTTTGAGAAGAAAGTATATTCCTTTTTATCCCCATTCAGTTTTCTCCAGAGGTCTATCATATGTGCCTTTTCTAAAATTCTGTTTACCTCCTTCACTTTTTTCTTATTTATTTTGAGGTTAGATTTATCAAGTTCAGAAAGGGGGAGGTTGAGGTCTCCCAATATTATAGTTTTGCTGTCTATTTCTTCCTGTAACTCCCTTAACCTCTCCTCTAAGAATTTGTATGCCTTACCACTTGGTGCATATATGTTAAGCAATGATATTGCTTCATTGTTTATGGTGCCTTTTAGCAGGATATAATGTCCTTCCTTACCTCTTTTAATTAGATCTATCTTTACTTTTGCTTTGTCTGAGATTAGGATTGCTACACCTGCTTTTTTTACTTTAGCTGAGGCACAATATATTTTACTCCAGCCTTTTACCTTAACCCTATGTGTATCCCCCTGTTTCAGATGCGTTTCTTGTAAACAGCATATTGTAGGATTATGGTTTTTAATCCATTCTGCTATCTGCTTCTGTTTTGTGAGAATGTTCATCCCCTGCACGTTCAGGGTTATGATTTTTATCTGTGTCTTTTTCTCCATCCTAATTCCCCCTGTTTATGCTTTTATTTCTCCCTTTCCCCTTCTCCTCCCCAACAAAGTTTTGCTTTTGACCACCGCTTTCCTCAGTTAACCCTCCCTCTTTATTCCCCTCCCTTATCTTACCGTTACCCACTTGCTACTTCTCCTCTTCCTTCTGCCCTCCCCCCTCCCTTTTCCCCCCTTTCCCTCCCACTTCCCGTAGGACAAGTTAGATTTCTAAACTTACCAGAGTATGTTATTCCCTTCTTGAACTAGATCAGATGACAGTAAAGCTCAAATACTGCCCTTCTCCCTCCCTTCTTTCCCTCTACTATAATATGTTTTTTTGCCACTTCCTTTGGTGTAATTTACCCTTTTCTACAACCTCCTTACCACTTCCCTCATAGCCCTCCCTTTATATCTCTTATTTATATTTTATATCTTTACATCAGTTAATTTATACAGGCATTCACAACCTATGTATATCCCTTTCATTTGTCACAATAGTTGTACCATTCACAAGAATGACTTATATATGTATATGTATATATATATATATATATATATATATATATATATATATATATATACATAAAAAACATACATAAGATGATATAATCCCACTTAAAGATGTAAACAACCTAAGCTTATTGGTTAATGAATTTTGTGGGGTTTTTCCCCCTGGTTACCTTTTTATGTCTCTCTTGATGTTTGTATTTGGAGATCAAATTTTCCATTGAGTTCTGGCCTTTTCATCAGGAAGGTCTGGAATTCCCTTATTTCATTGAATGTCCATCGCCTTGCCTGGAAAATTATGCTTAATTTTGCTGGGTAGTTGATCCTTGGTTGTAGTCCCAGCTCCTTTGCCCTTCGGAATATCATATTCCAATTTCTCCTGTCTTTTAATGTAGAAACTGCAAGGTTCTGCATGATCTTGACTGTATTTCTGCAATATTTGAATTGTTTCTGTCTGGATGCTTGCAGTATTTTCTCCTTGACCTGATAATTCTGGAATTTGGTTACAATGCTCTTTGTAGTTTTCAATTTAGGATCTCTTTCAGGGGGTGATCATTGGATTTTTTCAAAAACTATTTTGCTATCTGGTTCTAGGACCTCCGGGTGGTTTTACTTGATGATCTCTTGGAAGATACTGTCCAGGCTCTTTTTTTCATCATGGCTTTCTAGTAGATCAATAATTCTTAGATTATCTCTCCTGGATCTATTTTCCAGGTCAGTTGTTTTTCCAATCAGATATTTCACATTTTCTTCTATTTTTTCATTCTTTAGATTTTGTTTGCCTGATTCTTGATGCCTCGTAGAGCCATTAGCTTCTATTTGCCCCATTCTAATGTTTAATGAATTGTTTTATTCATTTAGCTTCTGTAACTCCTTTTTCCATTTGTTTAATTATGCTTTTCAAGGAGTCATTTCTCCCATTAGATTCTGAACCTTCTTAACCATTTTGCCAATTTTACTTTTTAAAGATTTGTTGTCATCAGTGATTTTTTTTCCATTTTTTTTTTATTTGGCCTCTCTATTTTTAAAAAAAAATACTCCTTGAGTTCTTCCATGAATGTTTTTTTTTTTTTTGACGGGGCTTGAGACCAGTTCACAGTCCCTTTTGAGGTTTCAGATGTGGGGATAGTGTCAATGCTATCCTTTCCTGAATTGGTATTTTGATCTTCACTGTCTCCATAATAAGAATCAATATCCTTGGTTTTCTGGATTGTTTCTTCATGGTTGTTGTCTTTTTTCCTGGCTTTTAAAGTGAATCTCTGTGTCTGGGGCCCAGGGGCACTGTCCCAAGCTTCTTGTGCTGGGAACTGGGTGCCTAGTTACTGGCTTTGTATGCTGTGATCTCTGTTTTTGTCAGCTATAATATGCTGCCACTCACCTGGTGCTGAGCTGGAGCTGACTGATGTGCCAAGGTCAAAACCAGGTGATATCTCTCTGATTTCCTGTGGGTTACACTGAAGCTCCTGGTGTGAGGTGTGTGAGAGCAGTGGGCTGGCTGCTGGAAGTTTCTTCTTCATGGATGACCGCAGCAGTTGTCTGCGCTGGTGTCTGCCACTTCACCTGACTTTATGAAGGCACGTCTGTGGTTCTGGTGTTGGTGCTTGCCGGCTCGACCCTCCTGGAATGAGGAAATCCCCCTGGTCAGCCAAGTTGGTTCCTGTTGGGACACTTATCTTCCTGAGTGCTTGAGGTCACTTACATACCAGAACACAGGCCCAGAAAGGAATAAGCACTTCTACTTTGATCATACCACCTTGGAAGAACTGAAAATTTACAGGACCCTAGAAGCGTCTCTGGAAACAACTGCACAAAACCCCTGAAGTTTGGAACAAGACACCCTACACATTGGAAGCAGAGTCCTACCTTAACAAAGAGTTAGAAAGTCAGGTATTTACTTGGGAAAATGAGAAAAAAGCATAAAAAGCCTCAAACTATAGAATCTTACTTTGGTGATAATGAAGATCAAAACATACAACCAAAAGAAAAAAAACAAAGTCAAAGCTCCTACATCCAAAGCATCCAAGAAAAATAAGAATTGTTTGCAGGCCAGAGGAAAGATCACAAAGGATTTTGAAAATCAAATAAGAAAAGTAGAAGAAAAATATGGAAGTTAAATGAGAGTGATGGAAGAAAATCATGAAAAAGAAGTCAACAGTTTGCTAAAGGAGACCCCAAAAATACAGAAGAAAATAACACCTTAAAATACACTAACCCAAATGGCAAAAGATGTCCAAAAATCCAATGAGGAGAAGAATGGCTTAAAAACCAGAATTGCCCAAATGGAAAAGGAGCTCCAAAATTTCACTGAAGGAAATAATAACTTAAAAATTAGAATGGAGCAAATATAAACCAATGCCTTTATGAAAAATCAAGAAATTTAAAACAGAACCAACGGAATGAAAAAATAGAAGGCACTGAAAAAAAAAAAACAATAACCTGGAATATACACCCAGGAGAGATAATTTAAAAATTATTGGACTACCTGAATGCCATGATCAAAAAAAGAGCAGGGAAGTTGGAGGTAATATGGATAGATAGATTGATAGTTAGATAGATATAGAAAGAGAGCACAGAGTGAGTTGAATATGAAGGGATGATATCTAGAAATAAAATTAATGGGTGATAGGAGAATATATTGGGAGAAGGAGAAAGGGATAGATAGAATGGGGTAAATTATCTCACATAAAATAGGCAAGTAAAACTTTTTAAAATGGAAGGGAAGAGGGTGGAGGTGAGAGGGGATGAATGAACCTTACTCTCAAAAGATTTGGCTTAAGGAAGGAAAACCATACAAATTCAATTTGTTATCTTACCCTACAGGAATGTTGATGGGAAGGGAATAAGAAGGGGTGGTTAATAGAAAGGAGAGTAGATTTGGGGAGGTGATAGTCAGAAGCAAACACTTTTGAAAAGGGACAGGGTCAAGGTAGAGAATAGAATAAATAGGGGGTGCAATAATATGGATGGAAATATAGTTAGTATTTCACAATATGACTGTTATGGAAGTGTTTTGCGTAGCTACACATGTATTACCTATATTGAATTGCTTGCCTTCTTAAGGAGGGTGGTTGGGGAGGGAAGAAGGGAGAGAATTTGGAACTCAAAGTTTTCAAAACAAGCATGAAAAATTATTTTTAAATGCGACTGGGAATAAGATATACAGGCAATGGGGTAGAGAGATCTATCTTGCCCTACAAGAAAGTAGGTGGGAATGGGATAAGGGGAGAATGATAGAAGGGAGGGCAGACTGGGGAATGGGGTAATCAGAATGCATGATATCTTGGTGTGGGAGAGGGGAAAGATGGGGAGAAAATTTGGATCCCCAAAACTTTTGGAAATGAATATTGACAACTAAAAATAAATAAATTAATAGAGCAACATTCTATATATAATAAGATGAAATTCAGTAGGAAAAAATGGAAAATTTGACACGGGTTCAAGAATCCATTTTACAAGTTCAAAGGAAGAGAGACATGTTGAAATGCCAGTTGATCTAAATAAAATCTGCAGATTTTCAACAATAAAAAAGGAAGATATTCAAGGAAAGTAAATACAAATAAATACAAAGCAGTTGATTAAATTTAAAGTAGTTTGAGAAAGATGGAATAGGAATTGAAAAGATCACAAAAGAGGATCCTGTGGGACATGGTGTTTGAGCAATGCCTTAAAAGAAGACAGATATTACATTGGGGGAGGTGAAGAGAAAGTGAATTTCAGCCATGGGGATAACAGTATACCAGCATGCAGATAGAATATCAAATGTTCTTTGTGAGGAACAGAGAACAGAAATTTGGCTGCATCACAGAATGAAGGAGGCAGACTAATACCCAATGATAGTAGAAAGGTAAATTGAGGAATGCTTGTGAAGAGTTTTTAAAACTAAAGAGATCATTTTATAATTGATTCTGGAAACAATAAGAAGCAATTGGAATTTATAGAGTAAGTGATATGCACTTGTTTGCACTTTAAGTAAATTACTTTGGCAGCAGGGTGAAAGATGGATTGAATAGAAGACAGACTTCAAGGAGGAAACCAATTAAAAGGCTGTTACAGTTATCTAGGAAGTAGATGATAAAGGCCTGAACTCAGGCATGAGTTGATGTTGTGGAGGTAGAAATAACTAGTTTTGACCACTGATTGTATTCAGTTAGTCTTTATTAAGGACCTACTATGGGCCAGACACTATTTTGGTTCTAGAGATAAAAAGTCAAAAATGAAAAAGCACCTTTCTTCAAGGAGCTTACATTCTATATGGATGGCAGCCTCACTTTTTTTCTCTCCAGTGATCTATACCCTTGGGGGAGAGGGGAACTATGTAAAATAAACTATAGAATAAAAACAAATGATATGGTAGGTTAGGATGAAATGGGATAATGTTGTAAAATAAAATATATGACATGATATATCATAGCATAATGTTGTTGTAATATGACATGACATGGAATTACATAAGATAACCTAACATTTTATATTGATAATATATGATATAATGTGATGTCATGACATGTGTGATAAGATAGATTATGTGATATGTGATATGGTATGCGTAGAGGCAGGAATACTCATCTTTCTGAATTCAAATCTGATCTCAAATACTTACTAGCCATATGATCCCTGGCAAGTTTCTTAACTCTGTGTGCCTCAATTTCCTCATCAATAAAATAGGCTTGAAAAGGAAATGGCAAAATGCTCCAGTATCTTTGTCAGGAAAACTTCAGTTGGGGTCATGAAGAGTCAGACATGACTGCGACAATTGCACCCCCATTTATTCTATTCTCTACTTTGACCCTGTCCCTTTTCAAAAGTGTTTGCTTCTGACAACCCCCTCCCCCAATCTACTCTCCTTTCTATTAACCACCCCCTCTTATCTCCTTCCCACCTACATGATATGATATGATATGATATGATATGATATGACATGATATACTAACAGCTAGATGGTGTCAGGTTAGAGAATAAACTAGAGGAATCACAAACTCAACTCTTAATATTAATTTTAACTCTTAGGGCACTGTTTGTATCCACATCACTCTGGTGTCTAAATAAATATTTTCTTCTGCCTTTTATACAGAGAGTCTCTTACACTTTGTGATTCCAAATTATATGGGCATATTCATGGTCACCACTGATATCATGAATCTTGCCTTACTGATACAGTCACCTTGGTAAATAGTGAAAAATGCATGTATACCAATGGAAACATATCTTAACAAAATCCAGTGAAATACCTAAGGTCAAGAAATATACCCTGACCTTCTAAGATAAGTAAAGAAGACTGCAAACCTTTTGAAGTCAAAGACAATGTACTGTGTTGAAGCTTTGGCTGCTGCAATGTCCATCAACCATATAACAATAAAGCAATATTTTTATCTAAAAAGTCCCTCCCGCCTTAATTATTCTGACCACATTTACAGAGTGAAAATAAAACCACTTAAAATGGGAGGAGTGAAAAAATACTAGGTGATAAAGATTAAAAGTCATACCATGGGCTGGGAATGGAAGTAACAGAATCATTTTGAACTTTTTAACACAAAGAACCATTTTAAAGTCATTTGATTAAAAAGATGTTATGAGAATTTTTCATTATCATTTTGTTCAGGGCCAATTCTTTTAGAGATTTGGCTGACTGAAGACTATTTACCATTACTATTAACCTCACCTGGCTAGAACCTGTGTCATGGAATGATATTAGGAAAGGAAGATTTTTTGACATTCTTGATATAAAAAACCAAAAAAAAGAAGAACAGAATATAGCATTTACAAAAATTTTAAACCCTCCCAAGGGGATTTAGCTAACTCTGACACTAACCTTTTGGTTATCTTTGTCACATGGAAATGTTTCCTTTCAATCAGCCCATTGTGAACCTTCTAAATGTAGTTTTTAATCCATAAGTTGACTTAGTTTACCTATTGTTGTTCAGCTGTTTTCCTTCATGTCTGACTTTTTGTGACCACATTTGGGATTTTTTTTGCACATATATTGGAATCATTTGCCATATCCTCTCCAACTCATTTTACAGATGTGGAAAATGAGGCAAACATGGTTAAATGTGCCCAAGGTCACATACCTACTCAAGTGTCTAAGGTCAGAGTTGAACTCAGGAAGATGAGTCTTCCTCATACTAGGTCTAGCAATTTGTCCACTGTGCCACCTAGTTGTCCTATAGTTTACCTGTATGGTCAATATGTTTAAAGTAGGTCTTTTTCCTTAGGGGATATATGAGATTATGATTCTGCTTATCTATGTTTATTTACCTTTTATGGTCTAAAAGGAGGTATGAGTTTGTTGTATGTCCAAAATTTATTTCTCTATCTCTCAGATCTAACTTTTTTTCTCTATGAAAAGCTTGCTCTGAACTCTTTGGTATGATTTTTTATTTATGAAAAGTTTGCTCTGAACTTGAGGATATTTTTTCAGAATTCAGAGTCTCTGCTTAAGCATAATAAATCCTTGCTTTTAATTTCTAAAATTTCTGCATTATAGCATTAATTAGCAGTGGTTACCTATCACACGAACTCAGTTTTGTGGTAACAAAGATGACCTCTAAACTTTTGGTTCAGAAGTACAAGTACTTTTTTTTTTCTTTCTGACAGACAACTTGCATATCAGGACCTTTGAATGGAGAGATGAAAGATCATAGATAATTGTACATTTTGTTGATTTAACCAAATATGGCTTATTTTGTTGAATGAGCACAAATAGTCCACATTTTCTTTTTACTTCATTTCCTTCTTATTTTGACAGGTTAGAAAAAGAAAACGAAATAAAGAAAGACAAAAATCCCTCACCTCACTTCCTTAGTATGTAAACAAATAAACAATCTTTTTGCACAAAACCCTTGGGCCAAACAGTTACTTATTTTAAACCTAGAGTTCCTTTGTCTCTGGACCAGGGATAGAAATCTTACCCAACTTATCTTACTTATTGTCATTCAAACAAAATTGTGAATGCACAAAAGATAGCCAGTCAGATCAAGCTACTTTCATTTTCATAAAAGACTGTGCAGGTAAGTAATGAATAGTGCAAAATGAATTAATTTCTAGAGCAACACAATTAATATTCACATTACAACCATTCTTTGTGAAGCAAAAACAATTAATGTGCTTGACATTTACCTCTTCATTTGAATTTAATGACAGTGTAGTTGTTTTAAACCTTTCTTGGGGACATGTGTTAGGCACAAATGGTTCCCTATGTCCAGAGATTAAATTTAGCACACAATACAATGTCTGGGGAAAATTCATTCAATAGTAATTAGAGTACTGGGTAACTAAATCTGTATCTTCTTGCCAATTTGTAAACCAAAAACAAATGATCCCCATTTACCACAAAAGTTTTCAAGAAGGGGAAAAATATAAACATTACCTTGGCTTTGACATTCTCAATAGAGAAGGGGAGAAAAATACAAAATATGGATATGGGGAAAATTTTATATCTGTTTTAAGAATATGGAAGCTAATTTCTTTTGGTTTCTAAATTTATAATCATCCATAGTGATGTATATAAAGCTATGGGGAAATGAAATGAGTTCAGATATATAAGTTGCAAAATATTCACTTTCATCTAAATTGAAGAAAATTACCAGTCTTTTGAAAGCTAATGGAGCCCAGAAACATAGCTCTATTACTCACACTGCATTTTGAACCCTTCAGATTTCAATAAAGGAGGTTAACAGAACATGGAAAAAAGAATAAGAAAGTGAGTTTGGGAAAAAAATAAAAGTATCAAGAACGGGGCAGAGCCAAGATGGCGGCTGGTAAGCAGAGATTAGAATGACCTCTGTACCCGAGTCCCTCCAAAAACCTATAAAAAATGGCTCTGAACCAATTCTAGAACGGCAGAACCCACAGAACAGCAGAGGGAAGCAGGGCTCCAGCCCAGGACAGCCTGGATGGTCTCTGGGTGAGGTCTATTCCACACAGAGCTGGGAGCTGGGAATGGAGTGGAGCAGAGCCCAGCCTGAGCGGCGTGGACCATACAGACCAGCAATCGGGCAGAGCATGCCCTAGCGCCCTGAATATGTGAGCTGGGGCAGTTACCAGACCCCTTGACCCACAAACACTAAAGACTGTGGAGAAGGTTAGTGAGAAAAGCTGCGGGAGTGGAAGGAGTTTGCGGTTCGGCTTCCAGCCCGGGGGCAGCGGAGGTGGGGCAGCAACAGCTGTTGTTACTTCCAGCTCCAGGAGTGCAACAGCCTGCTGAAGATCTAAGCCCATTCTGGACTGGGGGTTTTTGGGGAAGGAGTAGTGCGGGTCTGACAGAGCTGGCACCTCCCCCGCAAACGTGGAACATAGAACTCGTTAGTCTACAAGCAGTCATACCCCACTGAAAAACTCAAGGGTCAAGTTAGTGGGTTGGGAATATGGCCAGGCAGCGAAAATGCGCCCAGATTCAGTCTCAGACTTTGGATTCTTTCTTTGGTGACAAAAGAAGACCAAAACATACAGCCTAAAGAAGACAACAAAGTCATAGAGCCTACAACAAAAGCCTCCAAGAAAAACATGAACTGGCCCCAGGCCATAGAAGAACTTAAAAAGGATTTGGAAAAGCAAGTTAGAGAAGTAGAGGAAAAATTGGGAAGAGAAATGAGAAGGATGCGAGAAAACCATGAAAAACAAGTCAATGACTTGCTAAAGGAGACCCAAAAAAATACTGAAAAATACACTGAAGAAAACAACACCTTAAAAAACAGACTAACTCAAATGGCAAAAGAGCTCCAAAAAGACAATGAGGAGAAGAATGCCTTGAAAGGCAGAATTAGCCAAATGGAAAAGGAGGTCCGAAAGACCACTGAAGAAAATACTACTTTAAAAATTAGATTGGAGCAAGTGGAAGCTAGTGACTTTATGAGAAATCAGGATATTATAAAACAGAACCAAAGGAATGAAAAAATGGAAGACAATGTGAAATATCTCCTTGGAAAAACCACTGACCTGGAAAATAGATCCAGGAGAGATAACTTAAAAATTATTGGACTACCTGAAAGCCATGATCAAAAAAAGAGCCTAGATACCATCTTTCAAGAAATTATCAAGGAGAACTTCCCTGATATTCTAGAGCCACAGGGTAAAATAGAAATTGAAAGAATCCATCAATCGCCTCCTCAAATAGATCCAAAAAAGAAATCTCCTAGGAATATTGTCGCCAAATTCCAGAGCTCCCAGATCAAGGAGAAAATACTGCAAGCAGCCAGAAAGAAACAATTTGAGTATTGTGGACACCCAATCAGAATAACCCAAGATCTGGCAGCTTCTACACTAAGAGATCGAAGGGCTTGTAATGCAATATTCCGGAGGTCAATGGAGCTAGGATTAAAACCTAGAATCACCTACCCAGCAAAACTGAGTATCATGTTCCAAGGCAAAATATGGAGTTTCAATAAAATGGAGGACTTTCAAGCTTTCTTAGTGAAAAGACCAGAACTGAATAGAAAATTTGACTTTCAAACATAAGAATCAAGAGAAGCATGAAAAGGTAATCAAGAAACGGAAATTGCAAGGGACTTACTAAAGTTGAACTGTTTTGTTTACATTCCTACATGGAAAGATGATGTGTATGATTCATGAGACCTCAGTATTAGAGTAGTTGAAGGGAATATGCATATATATATATGTTTATGTATATATATAAGTGAATGTGTATGTATGTATATATCTATGTGTATATGTATGTATGTGTATGTATGTGTGTATATATATGTGTGTTTTTATATATATATATATGTGTGTGTGTGTGTGTGTGTGTGTTTTTATGTGTATATATATATATATATATGTAAAAGAGAGAAAGCAGACACAGGGTGAGTTGAAGATGAAGGGAAGATATCTAAAAGAAATAAAATGAAATTAAGGGATGAGAGAGCAACATACTGAGAGAGGGAGATAGGGAGAGATAGAATGGGGTGGATTATCTCGCATAAAGGTGGCAAGAGGAAGCAGTTCTGTGGGAGGAGGGGAGAGGGCAGGTGAGGGGGGAATGAGTGAACCTTGCTCTCATCAGATTTGGCCTGAGGAGGGAATACCATACATACTCAATTGGGTATCTTACCCCACAGGAAAGAAGAGGGAGGAAGATAAAAAATAAAATAAAAGGGGGGGGATGATGGAGGGGAGGGCAGATGGGGGCAGAGGTAATCAAAAACAAACACTTTGGAAAGGGGACAGGGTCAAGGGAGAAAATTCAATAAAGCGGGATGGGTTGGGAAGGAGCAAAATGTAGTTAGCCTTTCACAACATGAATATTGTGGAAGGGTTATACATAATGATACATGTGTGGCCTAGGTTGAATTGCTCGACTTCTTAGGGAGGGTGGGTGGGAAGGGAAGAGGGGAGAGAATTTGGAACTCAAAGTTTTAAAATCAGATGTTCAAAAACAACAAAAGTTTTTGCATGCAACTAAAAATTAAGATACACAGGCAATGGGGCGTAGAAATTTATCTTGCCCTACAAGAAAGGAATGGAAAAGGGGATGAGAGGGGAGGGGAGTGATAGAGGGGAGGGCTAACTGGGGAACAGGGCAACCAGAATATAAGCCATCTTGGAGTGGGGGGGAGGGTAGAAATGGGGAGAAAATTTGTAATTCAAACTGTTGTGAAAATCAATGCTGAAAACCAAATATGTTAAATAAATAAATTAAAAAAATATATAATTGGGAAATGCTTAACAAAATAAATGCAAATACAATCCAAAAAAATAGTATCAAGAATGAACTTTAAGGCAAATCTACTCCAAATTTAAACTACTTAATTTTTTATGGATGTTTAATGAAATTAGCAGTCAATACATGTTAAATATGCAAGATGGAAAATTGAAATTTTATGCTCAGAAAGCATAGCTCTCCTCTTATTTGTTTTTTGTTTTCATTTTACTTAATAGCCTTCAAAGACTCCTCATTATTTATCAATAAAATCCAATCCTTAGAATGACATTCAATATGCCCGTACCCTACTTCTCATCATGCTGGTGGACAAAATGGCTTGTTGACAGTTTGAACTTTTATTCCTCTGAGCCTTTGGTCATAGTGTTCCCTTCACCTGTAACTGTCTCTATTTTCCTCTCCTTTTTCTCCTCCAATCTCTCCACAAGGCAGAGAACAGAAATCCACCAAAAATGGGTAGTACAGTACTTTGGGATTTGAGGTAATGGACAGCAGGGGGAAGTCTTTGCCACTATAAAGATGTGGCTGGTGAACCCTGCCTTTCCCTTCCCCTTCCTCAAATTTCTACCCTCTGATTTCATTTCTGTCAAGGACCAACTTAAATATTATATCTTCCATGAAGCTTTTCCTGATCTCTAATTGTTATACATAATCCCTTTCTCCTGGGAACTCATAGCTCTTGCTTTGTAACACTTATGTTGCAAGGCTTTTAATCAAAATCCCTGCAAGCTATAACTGATTTGACAACAGAGTCACCATATAAAACAAATCTCAATATTGAAAAAAAAATCCTGAATAAGAATGTATTTAAAGACCTGAAATCAAGTTCATAGAATCAGAACACCAACATTGATTTGAGCATGCATGACTAAGCAATGAATGCATTTTTAAAAAGTATTAAATAATCTAGCAATTTTAGAGGACTGCAAATACAACATGAGTTGATATGTGACATGGAAACCAAAAAAGTCAATATAATCTAAGGATGCATAAAAATGTTCAAAATGAAGGAGGTTATTAAGACTTCTCCTACTTGACTTTGAGCAGACAACATTTGGAATAAATAAAACTGCAAAATTGGACTGCAGAAAAAGGGATTACCAATATGATGAGAGGAATTGAAACTGTGTCATATAATGGGAGATTGGAAGAGATGCTGAGGTTTAGCTTGGAGAAGAGAAGATAGGAAAGGGTAAGAGCGGGTGATAATATGATAGCTGAAGAAAGCAATTTGAAAGCCTAACACGTAGAAGATGGATTAGTTTGGTCTTCTGGCTACCATAGAGCATTTCTAAGAGCAATGGGTAGAAGTAGTTGGAGAGTTAGAGGCTAAGGGTTCTCTGACACTACCCATGCGATCTTCTGTATTTTCGACTCTCTGGGCTTCACTCTCCTCAGATGTAAAATGAGAGTCTTAGGCTACATGTCTTCTGAGGTTACTAATAGCTATAGATCTATGAGTTTCTGAGCATTGTGTGAATAAATGAATGAATGAATGAATGAATGAATGGGAGTATTAAGCATACTATGTACCATGTTTAGTGCTAAGTGCTAGAGATACAAACAGAAAAATTTGTCCCTCTTCCCAAGGAGTTAATATTCTGAAGTTGGAAGGTTTTTCATGTTTAAGGTGGAAAAGATCTTTGGCCTTCAATGTATAGTAGCAAGGTACATGGTAATGTATCTCCTTTGAAGCCATTTTCATTAATAAAAAACATATCCATTCCTGATGTTGAACTGTTTGATGGTGCCAAGGATGTGGGAAACAAGACTGTTCTTTGTTCTACCTCCCTACCTCGCACTGGTCCTTCTAAAGTTGTGGCTGCTGTAGTGGCAAAGGTTGTGGTACATACAGAGATAGCTATGATGTCATGTCTATACAGGGGTTATTTCTCTGAATAAGGCTTTTGGGATTACCTCCCACTGGGAGATAGGAAACTGGGGGTCAGTTTGTGTGTGCACGTTTGTGTGTTTATGTACTTTTGTGTGGGGGTGTGACTGGGAGGAGGATGGCAGGTACCTTCCCCATAGGGCTTACTCTTCTGGATGATTACCATGCAAATGAGACAGGAAACAGGTCTAGAGGTGTTATACTTCCCTGGGCTTTTGGGCATGGATCTTAGTCTTGCTCCTGGGGTCTGAGGGGATATAGTGGCAGAGGTGGTGTCAGGGTTTGACCAGACTATCACATGCCACCTAACATTACTGCCCTCAGGGGACCTTCCTACTTAGGTAGCCTGACTTGCCTCCTCCAGGGTTGTCATGGTCACTATTGGGCATGGGTGGTAGCAGGAATTGGGTAGGGGTAGACTTGCTACACATGGGCTGCTGATTTGATTGATGGCTGTGGTAGCTTGACTTAAAAGAATATCAGTAAGGGTAGAAATGGGGAAAAATATTCCAAGAACTAATAGAGGGCCAGTCATGAGTTATCACTACTAAAAATTGAGGGCAAGTGTAGATCAAAGTGGTGATAGTGCTTTGGCACACTTGGCACATTCTACCTCCTGCCTTTTGATGATTATAGCTACTCAAAAGTAGAATGAGTTTGGAGGTAGATACACATCACTCAATGGCTGAAAGAAGGAGAAAGAATGGCCATTTTTCAGAGAAACTCTAGAGAATATCCTAGTTAAAATTCATGTCGGAACAACTAAGAGGTTCAATATTATTAGGGAAAATGAGGCATGAAAAAAAATAAAAGAAAAAGAAAATCCTCAAAAACAAAATTAAACCTCATAATGCCCCCTCTCCCAACCTTGGGCCATGGTGAGGTTATATTGATTGTCCTCACTTTATAGATAAAGAGACTATGGCTAGAGAATTTACTTGGTTTTCCCAAGTACTCATAGCTAATAAATAGAAAAGTTGAGTTCTAAACCCAGTGTCCCACATCCAAAGCTAATTCTCCTTCTAGAATTATTCTGGATTAAAAGATAGAAGTCTCACTTGATATAGGTTGTAATAATGATAATAATGATAATAGCAACTTACATGTACATATAATTTTTACAGTATTTTGAATCTTTTATGTACATTATCACCTTTGACCTTCACAACAATGTGAGGGACATGCCATTGTTTCGCCTCTTTTACAGTTGAGCAAAATGAGATGTTACAAGTTCCATAAATATTGCTATCCAACATATTCCAGGGCCAAATCATGAATAAGGGCTTCTTAGTTCAATTTGAGGAATATCATTGCTTACTGATTCTATTATAATTCCTTAAATTTCCTTGGGAAGACTTTTGGAAATTTTACTTCTCATCTGCAATGCCAATTAGTGATTCTCCAAGTGAATGGTTATACACCCACATCAAGCAGCCACTTGGTCCAAGGGTTGGAAAAAATATTGCTTCTCCTCCATGATTCCATAGTATATATTGTTACACCCTGTGGAACTTTAAGAACATAGACAGAAAAGAGCTTTCCTTATAGTGTAACACCTTAAGCATTAATGGAGTCATATAAATCTGCCAGACATGATCTAGGATTTTTCTAACTACATCTATGATAGAAAAATGATAAGAAGAACTGCCAAAATCAAGCATCCTGTTATATTTTTCCCGATAGTGTAAAATATGTTGCAAATTTAAAGAATTTTTAATCTATACTATTCAATACAATGCAATTGTATGCTAATCAGCAATATATTGTTCTCACATTTAATACTGATTTGAATAAACTACAATGTAATATCTTAAATTAATATTAAGAGCAGTTCACTCATGCAGGCTATTTTCTTTTATTATTTCTCTCTTTGAGAGGTAATCCTTAGAGAAATGTGAGGGTTGTCACTATACCCTGGTGCTTGGGGGCATTTCCTATCTAAGATCACCTGAGTTGTAAGTAGAAATCTTACATTTTTTTACATTCCTCATACTATTCCTGGGACTGCATTAATACACAGTAAAATTCCTGAAGAATCCTCTGAAATATAACAAAAAATCTGTATTATTTCATTTTATACCAACTCCTTACCTTTGACCAATTTGCACCTATATAGAGGTCTATCTGGATATAAGAATAATTTTTTTTCAAATGTGGGGTTTCTAGGCAGCCTCCTTGTGCAATCATTGTATTATATTCACCTATTATGAATATATTATTTATTTACTAATTTGTGAATATCTGACCAAATTTAATAAACAAATCTCAAAGGAACAGAAGAGAAGGGGCCACAGCTATTTCTCCTTTCTCTTCCGCATCCTGCTGGGGCTACAGTTAGACCTTAAGTGTATCAGGTAAGGAAAAGAGTTTTTATGAACTAGTGTGGCTATATCTCACTCTCCAAGTGGTAAAAGACACCTAGGATTCACACAACTGGTTAATGACATTCCTTTATTATATGATAAGAAATAGACCTGGGATTTCAGTGCTATAGGAAAGCTCCTAGAGAGGAACCTGCTCTGCCAATAAGGTAATAAATCACCTTCTTTCTGGGATCAAGACGTTTGGATCACTGAAATGTTCCGTGAATCTCCCAGGGTCACACAATGACTGTTATAAGTTGGACTTGAACTCAAGTCTTCCTGGCTTTAAGACTACCTATCTACTACAATGAACTGCCTCTGCAAGCCATCTGCAATATGCCTCTGCTTTTTTCCTCTCACTCTCTTCTTAACCTCTTACAATTTGGTTTTCCAATTTAGTATTCTATGGAAACTGCTATCTCTAAAGTTACCAATGATCACTTAGTTGCCAATCAATGACTGCCAAGTCTACCTGTCTAACCCTAAACCTCTACTGACCTCCAATCTTGCCTTTCAAACACTTAGGACTGGATGTCCAGTAAACATCTTAAACTCAACTGTCCAAAATGGACTCATTATCTTTCCCCTAAAGTTTCTCCTCTTCCTGCCTTCTCCATTACCATAGAGGACAACACCATCTTCCCAGTCCATCAGACTCACAAAATAGCTATCATTCTTAACTCCTCACTCTCATCTCCTCTTATTTAGTCTGTCTACACAGCCTGTTGATTTCACCTTTGCATGTTGTTTAGCCACTTGGGTCATGTCTGGCTTTTTGGGACCCAATTTTGGGATTTTCTTGGAAAAGATAGTAGAACTGTTTGCCATTTACTCCCGAGATCATTTCACAGAGAAGCAAATGAGGCAAACAGGGTTAAATGACTTGCTCAGCCAGGGTCACACAGCTAGTCTGAGGCCAGATTTGAACTCAGGTTTTCCTGATGCCAGGTCTTGTACTCTATCAACTTTACTACTTAGTTACACCTTTTCTTTCTTCTCTTCTCTGACCCTGCCACCACTCTGGTACAAACCTTTATCACCTCACACATGAATTATTTCAATAACTTGCTGATGGATCTGCCTATATTGCCATTCTCCATTCAGCCAACAAAATAATTTTCCTAAGGTGCAGTTCAATCATGTGAATAACCCCACCAATAAACTCAGCTGCTTCCCTATTGCCTCCAGGATCAAATATAAAATGACAGTTTGGCATTCATTTGTTACCACCCCCCTCCCCAACACACACACACACACACACACACACACACACACCCCCCTTTCCAGTCTTCTTACACTTTATTCTTTACCTCAAACTCTACAGTGACACTGGCATCTGTTTCAACAGTCTAGCTAGCAGCTGCTGTGAGGGTGTAAAACCAACAACAACCAGATCACAGAATGCTGCAAGCCCAGGTCCCTTTGATCTGCTTTATTAAAGAAAGAAACGTTAAGGGGTTAACAATCTTACTTTAATCCAGCATACAAATATCATTTACTTAGTTTAGGGGGAAAAACCAGCACCCTGAATTACAGACCAAATACAATTTGTAGTTATCAACATTTGAGTCTTCAGCCAGGGAGTTCATTACAAGGCTGGCCCAGAGTCACAAGCCACTCCTGCTGTGGCTCAAAACTCCAAGAGAGAATGCTAACTTCTGAGCTTATATATCCTGTTCAGGGCCCCGAGGGCCCAGAGCTCACCCAGGCTGGGTGTGGAAAAGTTTCCCATATCACATCAGATACAAATCAATGACTCCCAATTGTCTCAGTGCTGAGAAATACAAAAACATCCCACTTTGTCTGCCCCATTCAAACAAAGGCCCCAATCATTAAAAGTCAACAGCAAAAACTCCCACCTTAATTACTATTACAGCATCCCAAGTATTCTACAAATAAGACAATCATCTCTGGGCCCTCAGCATTTTCTCTGACTGTCCAACCTGCCTGGAAAACCTGCCTCCTCATCTCCACCTGCTATCTTCTCTTAAGTCCTAACTAAAATTCCATGCTCTACGGAAAGACTTTCCCAATTCTTAATTCTAGTGACTTCTCTCTTTTACTTCCTACTCAATCTGAATATGGTTTGTTTTCCCCAACATAATTGTTTGCATGTCTCTTCCATTAGATTGTGAGCTCCTTGAGAGCAGGGACTATCTTTTGCCTCTTTCGCATTTCTAACACAGTTTCTTGAGCTACTTTATAAGGTGGTACTTGATAAATGATTATTGAATGACAGACCTACTATTAAATCAGGAAAAAGAACTCAGGTCTTCTGACTATCAGACAGCTGTTTTCATACATCTACAAGACACTTTAACTAACAACTAGTAGACTGCTAATTTTGATAAAATTAACATTAACCATCATATGCATCATAGATAAGCTCTCATGTTTTATGCATGTTCCACTATAGGAAGCAATCATTCAAACATATTTATCAATTTATTTTTAATAATGATTAGCAGAGACATTTAGAGATATTTTCCCTATGATTACAGGGTGAATATGTATGAAAGGTGGGATGTGAACTCGGATTTTCCTGACTACAAGGCCAGCATTGTGATACACTATGCCATCCTATTTTCCAACTCTGAATTTGTAGTGGTAGGGAATGGTGAGCAAGAGAAGGACATTGCTAGGATTTTTTACAGATTTCATGTTTATATTCAGGAAATATAATTTATTTGGGATAATGAAAATATCTAATTCTGCTTATATGAAAATGACAGAGAGAGGCAGTGCAAGATGGTGGAGTAAAGGCACGGACTTGCTGAAACTCTCCTCAAAACCCCTCCACATACCTCTTAATAATGACTCTAAAAAATTGTAGAGCAAGAGAACCCACAAAAATACAGAGTGAAACAATTTTCTAGGTGAAGAAAACTTAGAAAGTGAGTACGAAAGATGTGTTACACCAGGGTGAGAGAGGAGCTCAATCCACTGCAGGCCAGACCAGCACAAGCCAGGCTCTAATAAACCAGAGGAGACCTCATGAGCCACTGAATCAGCCCACAGATGGTAAAGAGGTCAAACAACTGGTCAGAAGGAGATTACAAGGGTCTTTTTGCTGGTATTGAGGCAGGACTCCCTTGCTTTGCCCATACTTGGATCCAGGTCATAGTCATTGGTGTCAGACACAGAACAAGGAGGACTACTAGCACACCAGAGCTTGTGGCCATAAAGTAGTATGGAGGGGACTTCCAGGGACAGAGCCAAGATGGCGGCTGAAAAGCAGGGACTTGCGTGAGCACCCCGCCAGGTCCCTCCAAAAAACTATAAAAAATGGCTCTGAAAAAATTCTAGAACTGCAGAATCCACAAAATAGCAGAGGGAAGCAGAGATCTAGCCCAGGACAGCCTGGATGGTCTCTGGATGAGGTCTGTCACGCATGGAGCAGAGGGGAGTGGAGCTCAGCATGGGCCGCGGCAGGACCAACCAGACCAGCAACAGGCTGGAACAGGCCCTAGCACACTGAATCAGTGAGCTGTGGCAGTTACCAGACTTTGAAACCCACAAATACTAAAGACAACAGAGAAGGTTAGTGGGAAAAGCTGTGGGGGACAGAGTTCTCAGTTCAGCCACTGCCCCAGGGGCAGCGGGGGAGGTGCAGCTACAGAACTATAGCTGCAGTTACTTCCGGCCCCAGGCCCACTTGGTGGGAGGAGTTAAGTGGCAGATCAGAGCAGGAATACAGAGCCTGCTTAAGATTTGCATCAGGTCTGGTTTGGTGGTTCTTGAGGAAGGAGAAGTGTTGGTGTGACAGAGCTGGCTATATACAAATAGCTCTGAAATCAACAGCTCATCCCCTCAAGCTTGGAACAAAGTACTCTTTGCTCTAAAAGCAGTCATACCCCACTGAAAAACTCAAGGGTCAAGTAGGTTGGCTGGGAACATGGCCAGGCAGCAAAAACGCACCGAGATTCAGTCTCAGACTTTGGAATCTTTCTTTGGTGACAAAGAAGACCAAAACATACAGCCAGAACAAGTCAACAAAGTCAAAGAGCCTACATGAAAAGCCTCCAAGAAAAACATGAACTGGTGTCAGGCTGTGGAAGAGCTCAAAAAAGATTTGGAAAAGCAAGTTAGAGAAGTAGAGGAAAAATTGGGAAGAGAAATGAAAAGGATGCGAGAAAACCGTGAAAAACAAGTCAATGACTTGCTAAAGGAGACCCAAAAAAATACTGAAAAAAAAATTGAAGAAAACAACACCTTAAAAAACAGACTAACTCAAATGGCAAAAGAGCTCCAAAAAGACAATGAGGAGAAGAATGCCTTGAAAGGCAGAATTAGCCAAATGGAAAAGGAGGTCCGAAAGACCACTGAAGAAAATACTAACTTAAAAATGAGATTGGAAGAAGTGGAAGCTAGTGACTTGATGAGAAATCAAGATATGATAAAACAGAACCAAAGGAACAAAAAAGTGGAAGACAATGTGAAATATCTCATTGTAAAAACCACTGACGTGGAAAATAGATCCAGGAGAGATAACTTAAAAATTATTGGACTACTTGAAAGACATGATCAAAAAAAGAGCCTAGATATCATCTTTCAAGAAATTATCAAGGAAAGCTGCCCTGATATTCTAGAGCCACAGGGTAAAATAGAAATTAAAAGAATCCATCAATCGCCTCCTCAAATAGATCCCAAAAAGAAAACTCCTAGGAACATTGTCACCAAATTGCAGAGCTCCCAGGTCAAGGAGAAAATACTGTCAGCAGCCAGAAAGAAACAATTTGAGTATTGCGGAAAAACAATCAGGATAACACAGGATCTGGCAGCTTCCACATTAAGGGACTGAAGGGCTTGGAATACAATATTCCGGAGGTCAGTGGAGCTAGGATTAAAACCAAGAATCACCTACCCAGCATAACTGAGTATCATGCTCCAAGTCAAAATATGGATTTTCAGTAAAATAGAGGACTTTCAAGCTTTCTCAGTGAAAAGATCGGAGCTGAATAGAAAATTTGACTTTCAAACACAAGAATCAAGAGAAGCATGAAAAGGTAAACAAGAAAGAGAAATCATAAGGGACTTACTAATGTTGAACTGCTTTGTTTACATTCCTACATGGAAAAATGATCTGTATGATTCATGAGACCTCAATATCATAGTAGCTGAAAGGAATATTGCATATATGTGTGTGTGTGTATGTGTGTATACATATATATACATGTGTGTGTCTATGTATGTGTATATGTAGGTATATGTATATATATATGTGTGTGTGTATGTATGTATATACACACACGCACACACAGAGGGCACAGGGTGAGTTGAATATGAAGGGATGATATCTAAAAAAATAAAATAAAATTAAGGAATGAGAGAGGAATATATTGAGAGAGGGAGAAAGGGAGAGATAGAATGGGGTAAATTATCTCACATAAAAGTGGCCAGAAAGAAGATGGCGGCTGGGAAGCAGGGACCAGCCTGAGCTCCCTGCCGAGCCCCTCCAAAAACCTATAAAAAATGGCTCTGAACCAATTCTAGAACGGCAGAACCCACAGAACAGCAGAGGGAAGCAGGGCTCCAGCCCAGGACAGCCTGGATGGTCTCTGGGTGAGGTCTATCCCACACGGAGCTGGGAGCTGGGAACGGAGTGGAGCAGAGCCCAGCCTGAGCAGCGTGGACCAACAAGACCAGCAACCAGGCAGAGCATGCCCTAGCGCCCTGATTCAGTGAGCTGCGGCAGTTACGAGACTTCTCAACTGACAAATACCAAAGACTGCTGAGAAGGTTAGTGGGAAAAGCTGCGGGAGTGGAAGGAGTTCGCGGTTCGGCTTCCAGCCCTGGGGGTAGCGGAGGTGTGGCAGCTACGGCTGCTGCTGCTTCCAGCTCCAGGCCCACCTAGTGGGAGGAATTAAGTGGCGGATCAGAGCAGGGGTGCACAGCCTGCCGAAGATCTGAGCCCAGTTCGGGTTGGGGGTTCTTGGGGAAGGAGCAGTGCTGGTGTGGCAGAGCTGGCACCTCCCCCCCAAACGTGGAACATAGAACTCTGTAGTCTACGAGCAGTCATACCCCACTGAAAAACTCAAAGGTCAAGTTAGTTGGCTGGGATTATGGCCAGGCAGCAAAAACGCACCGAGATTCAGTCTCAGACTCTGCATTCTTTCTTTGCTGACAAAGAAGACCAAAACATACAGACAGAAGAAATTAATAAAGTCAAAGAGCCTACAACAGAAACCTCCAAGAAAAACATGAACTGGTCCCAGGCCATGGAAGAGCTCAAAAAGGATTTGGAAAAGCAAGTTAGAGAAGTAGAGGAAAAATTGGGAAGAGAAATGAGAAGGATGCGAGAAAACCGTGAAAAACAAGTCAATGACTTGCTAAAGGAGACCCAAAAAAATACTGAAAAATACACTGAAGAAAACAACACCTTAAAAAACAGACTAACTCAAATGGCAAAAGAGCTCCAAAAAGACAATGAGGAGAAGAATGCCTTGAAAGGCAGAATTAGCCAAATGGAAAAGGAGGTCCGAAAGACCACTGAAGAAAATACTACTTTAAAAATTAGATTGGAGCAAGTGGAAGCTAGTGACTTGATGAGAAATCAGGATATTATAAAACAGAACCAAAGGAATGAAAAAATGGAAGACAATGTGAAATATCTCCTTGGAAAAACCACTGACCTGGAAAATAGATCCAGGAGAGATAATTTAAAAATTATTGGACTACCTGAAAGCCATGATCAAAAAAAGAGCCTAGATACCATCTTTCAAGAAATTATCAAGGAGAACTGCCCTGATATTCTAGAGCCACGGGGCAAAATAGAAATTGAAAGAATCCATCGATCGCCTCCTCAAATAGATCCAAAAAAGAAATCTCCTAGGAGTATTGTCGCCAAATTCCAGAGCTCCCAGATCAAGGAGAAAATACTGCAAGCAGACAGAAAGAAACAATTTGAGTATTGTGGAAACCCAATCAGAATAACCCAGGATCTGGCAGCTTCTACCTTAAGAGATCGAAGTGCTTGGAATGCGATATTCCGGAGGTCAATGGAGCTAGGATTAAAACCAAGAATCACCTACCCAGCAAAACTGAGTATCATGTTCCAAGGCAAAATATGGATTTTCAATAAAATAGAGGACTTTCAAGCTTTCTCAGTGAAAAGACCAGAACTGAATTGAAAATTTGACTTTCAAACATAAGAATCAAGAGAAGCATGGAAAGGTAATCAAGAAACAGAAATTGCAAGGGACTTACTAAAGTTGAACTGTTTTGTTTACATTACATTACATATATATATATATATATATGTTTATGTATATATATATAAGTGAATGTGTATGTATGTATATATCTATGCATATATATATGTGTGACACAGGGTGAGTTGAAGATGAAGGGAAGATATCTAAAAGAAATAAAATGAAATTAAGGGATGAGAGAGCAACATACTGAGAGAGGGAGATAGGGAGAGATAGAATAGGGTGGATTATCTCACATAAAGGTGGCAAGAGGAAGCAGTTCTGTGGGAGGAGGGGAGAGGGCAGGTGAGGGGGAATGAGTGAACCTTGCTCTCATCAGATTTGGCCTGAGGAGGGAATACCATACATACTCAGTTGTGTATCTTACCCCACAGGAAAGAAGAGGGAGGAAGATAAAAAAAAATAAAAGGGGGGGGATGATGGAGGGGAGGGCAAATGGGGGTGGAGGTAATCAAAAACAAACACTTTGGAAAGGGGACAGGGTCAAGGGAGAAAATTCAATAAAGCGGGATGGATTGGGAAGGAGCAAAATGTAGTTAGTCTTTCACAACATGAGCATTGTGGAAGGGTTATACATAATGATACACATGTGGCCTAGGTTGAATTGCTTGATTTCTTAGGGAGGGTGGGTGGGAAGGGAAGAGGGGAGAGAATTTGGAACTCAAAGTTTTAAAATCAAATGTTCAAAAACAACAAAAGTTTTTGCATGCAACTAAAAATTAAGATACACAGGCAATGGGGCGTAGAAATTTATCTTGCCCTACAAGAAAGGAAGGGAAAAGGGGATGAGAGGGGAGGGGGGGTGATAGAGGGGAGGGCTGACTGGGGAACAGGGCAACCAGAATATAAGCCATCTTGGAGTGCGGGGGAGGGTAGAAATGGGGAGAAAATTTGTAATTCAAGCTATTGTGAAAATCAATACTGAAAACTAAATATGTCAAATAAATAAATTTAAACTAAAAAAAAAATAAAAAAAAATAAAAAGTGGCAAGAAAAAGCAGTTCTCTAGGAAGGGAAGAGGGGGCAGGTGAGAAGGAATTAGTAAATCTTGCTCTCATTGGATTTGACCTGAGGAGGGAATACCATACACACTCAATTGGGTATCTTACCCCACAGGAAAGAAGGAGGAAAAAGATAACAAAGGGGGGATGATAGAAGGGAGGGCAGATGGGGGGAGGAGGTAATCAAAAACAAACACTTTCGAAAAGGGACAGGGTCAAGGGAGAAAATTCAATAAAGGGGGATAGGTTAGGAAGGAGCAAAACATACTTAATCTTTCACAACATGAGTATAGTGGAAGGGTTTCACATAATGATACGCATGTGGCCTATGTTGAATTGCATGCCTTCTTAGGGAGGGTGGGCAGGGAGGGAAGAGCTGAGAGAATTTGGAACTCAAAGTTTTAAAAACAGACGTTCAAAAACAACAACAAAGAAAAAAGTGTTTGCATGCAACTAGAAAATAAGATACACAGGAAATGGGGCATAGAAATTTATCTTGCCCTAAAAGAGAAGAAGGGAAAGGGGGATGGGAGGGGAGTGGGGTGACAGATGGGAGGGCTGACTGGGGAATGGCACAACCAGAATATACACCATCTTGGACTGGGTGGGAGGGTAGAAATGGGGAGAAAATTTGTAATTCAAACTCTTGTGAAAATCAGTGCTGAAAACTAAATATATTAAATAAATTAAATTAAAAAAATAAAACAAAACAGAAAAAAAAAGTAGTGTGGACCCTTCTCATAGTTCCAGGGTAGAAAACATGTTTGTGGTCATTCCCAGACCAGAGAACAGGCCAGGAGAACAGTAATCACCTCTCCTTAGATTATACCAACTTTGAAGAACTGAAAAGTTACAGGTCCCTAGAAGTATCTCTGAGAACAACCACACAAAACCACTGAAGCTTGGGACAGTGTGCCCTATACCCTAGAAGCAGAGCCCTACTTTAATGAAGAGCTACAAATGAAGTAACAGACTGGGTAAAATGAGCAAACAACAGAAAAAAAATTCTGACCACAGAAAGTTACTATGGTGACAAGGAAAATCAAAGCACATACTCAAAAGAAGATAACAAAGTAAAAGCTTATACATTCAAAGCCTCCAAGAAAGATATGAATTGGTCTCAGACCATGTAAGAGCTCCAAAAGGATTTTGAAAATCTATTAAGAGAGGTAAAGGAAAACTTGGGAAGAGAAATGAGATTGATGAAAGAAAATATTGAAAAAGCAGTCGACAGCTTGGTAAAAGAGACACAAAAAGTACTGAGGAAAATAACACCTTAAAAAGCAGACTAGTCCAAATATAAAATGTGATACAAAAAGCCAACGAGGAGAAGCATGCTTTAAAAAGTAGATTTGGCCAAATGGAAAAAAGACCAAAAAAATTTACTAAAGAAAAAAAAATCTCCTGAAAAAGTAGAATAGGACAAATGGAAGAGGTGGTATAAAGGATCACTGAAGAAAATAATTCCTGAAAAATTTGAATTAAGCAAATGTAAGGAATGACTTTATGAGAAATCAAAAAAAAATAATAAAATGAAAAGAATGAAAAAATAGAAGACAATGTGAAATATCTCATTGGAAAAACAACCGACCTGGAAAATAGATCCAGGATATTTAATTACAAAATCACTGGACTAACTGAAAGCCACAATAAAAAAGGAAGCTAGTCATCATCATTCAAGAAATAGGAAAATTGACCTGATATTCTAGAACAGAGAGTAAAACAGAAATGAAAAGAATCAATTGATCATCTCCTGAAAGACATCCCAAAATGAAAATTGCTGAGAATATTATAGCCAAATTCCAGAGCTCACAGATAAAGGAGAAAACATTGCAGGCAGCCAGAAAAAAGAAATTCTAATGTGGTGGAACCATGGTCAGGATAACATATGATTAGCAGCTTCTACATTAACAGTTTGGAGGGCTTGGGATATGATATTCCAGAGGGCAAAGGAGCTAGGATTATAACAAAGAATCACCTTCCCAGCAAAACTGAGTATAATTCTTCAGGAGGAAAAATGCATATTCAATGAAATAGAAGACTTTCAAGCATTCTTGATGAAAAGACCAGAGCGGAATAGAGATTTTGACTTTCAAATACAAGACTCAAACATTAAAAGATAAACAGGAAATGGAAATCATAAGGGACTCGATAAGGTTAAACTGTTTACATTCCTGCATGGGAAGATGATATTTATAAATCATAAGAAATTTCTCAGTAGTAGAGCAATTAAAAGGAGTATAGATAGTCAGAGGGTGCAGGTGGGAATTGAATTTGCTAGGATGATATCTAAAAAATATAAAATTAAGAGGTGAGAGAGTAATGTAATAGGAGAAGGAAATGGAGAGGTAGAATGGGGTAAGTTACCTCAAATAAAAGAGGCAAGTAAAAGCTTTCACAGTGGAGGGAAGAGGGGGAGGTGAAGGGGAGTCAGAGAACTTTACTCTCATCAAGACTGGCTCAGAGATGGAATAACATACACACTCAATTTGGTATAGAAATCTAACTTCCCTACAGGGAAGGAGGAGGGGAAGGGGATAAAAGAAGACAAGGTGATAGAAAGGAGGGCAGATTTGGGGAGCAAACACTTTTGAAGAGGGACAGGGTGAGAGAGGAGGGAGAATAGAATAAATGGGGGTGAGGAGAATATGATGGAGGGAAATAGAGTTAGAAATGGTAATTGAAAAAAAATTAAAGCCAGTTGCTTGGATAAAAGACTCCTTTCTCAAACATATAGAGAACTGAATCAGAATTTATTTTTAAAAAATAGAGCCATTGCCAATTGATCAAAAGATACAATCAGTTTTCAGATGAAGTGATCAAAGCTATCTGTAGCCATATGAAAAAATTTTCTAACTCACTATTGATTGGAGAAATGAAAACTAAAATAGTTCTGAGGTACTACCTCATATTTATTAGATTGGCTAATAGGACAGAAAATGACAAATTGTGTAAAGGATGTGGGGGGAAATTGGGCATTAATCTACCATTGGAAAAGTTGTGAACTGATTCTACCAGTTTGTAGAGCAATTTGGAACTATATCCTTAGGGCTATAAAACCATGCATACCTTTTGACCTAGAAATACCAATACTAGGTATGTATCCTAAGAGATAAAAATCAAAAAAGGAAAAGGACCTAAATGTACAAAAATATTTATGGCAGATCTTTTCAGGGGATGGGGGAAGAATTGGAAATTGAAGGAATTCCCATCAATTCGGAAATGACTGAACAAATTTTGCTATGTGGTTGTAATGAAATATTATTTTCCTATATGAAGGACTGAGCAGGAGGCTCTCAGAATAAAACCTGGAAAGATTTACATGAGCTGATGCAAAGTGAAATGTACCATGTACAGTGTAACAGCAGTATTGTAAAATGATCAGCTTTGAATGACTTAGGTATTCTCAACAACACAATGATACAAGACAACTGTTAAGGACTTATGATGCAAAATGCTGTCTATCTTCAGAAAAAGAACTGATGGTACCTGAATCAGATTAAAGCACACTTTTTTCTACTTTCTTTTTTTTTCTTGAGGGTTTTTTTAGTCTATTGTTTCTTTCACAACATGACTATTCTGGAAATGTTTTGCATGACTACACATGTATAACCTATAAAAAATTTCTTGCATTCTCAGTGATGTGTGTTGAGAAGGGAGAAAAGGAGATGTTAAAAAATTGTTTTTTACATGTAATTTGGGAAAATACTAAGTAAATTTAAACAAAAGCAGGAAAAAAAATGAGAAAATAATAAGAACATTTTAGGAATAAATTATATATAAATGTTAGGTTGCAGGACAAAGAAGATGAAGGAAGAGACATCTTTTCAAATTCTCATTATTTGTTTTTTTAAAGAGGAATTTTATGCTAGAATGTAATTATACTACCATGGACAGCTAGCTGCCACAGTGTATAGAGTGTGAGGCCTGGAGTTAAGATTCATCTTCATGAATTCAAATGTGGCCACAAATACTTACTAGTGGTGTGATTGTGCACAAGTCACTTAACCCTGTTTGCCTCAGTTTCTTCATTAGTAAAACAAGCTGGAGAATGAAATGGCAAAACACTCCAGTATCATTTCTAAGAAAACCCCAAATAGTGTACTGAAAAGTTGGACATGACTTCAAAACCACTGAACAACAACAAGAAGTGTAACTACAACTTACTCTGCAGAAGAAGAAGCCCCCACAGGTAAGAATCTTTTGAATTAATATTCCTAAAAACGACTCTCACCTCCATTTTTAGGTATACTCCAACGAGATGATTTTGTCCCACTGAATTATATGTGTTGAGGGATAGTGGAAGATTATGGGCTTTAGTCCGTGGTGTTACCACTTCCTGCTCAAGAGGTAATGGACACAAGGCTCAGTTAGACATTGCCAATAAGGTCATTTGTCTTGCATTATTATGTATATTTTCAAAGACTTTTCCTTCCTTCTTTTTTCTTTCCTGCCTTTCTTCTTTCTTTATTTCTTTTCCAAATAAAAAACAAAATTTAAATTAAAAAAATCAATCAATCCAAATTAATAATAGAGAAAAGGTACTGACATGAATAGAAAATGATAATTTGTAAAACATTACATACGTAAATTTACTAATAGACATTACTATAATATATATTATATATTATTTACATATTTATATATTATTCATAGTATATATATGTAAAATTCAAATAGAGGAAAACATGCAGCCACTTCTTATAAACTGAAAAATGATTGCATTAAATAATCTAATAAAATGAAAGCATTACAGACTGGACAAGACAACAAAATTTTATAATCTGTTTCTTTCAAAAACAAATCTAAAGTACAAAGACATACATGAAACAAGGAGAAGGGGCTAGAAAAAAATTCATACTACATCCAGTAAATCTCAAAGGTAGGAGTTATAATTGTACTGCAAGATCAAGCAAACAGAAAACAAATACAATATGTAATGAATTATAGTATACCCAAAGGAAGCATAAACAAGAAAACAGTATCAATGTTTAACTTAATCCTACAAATGTTATAGTATAAATATCTGCAAAGGAAAAAAATAAATTGTATTGCAAAAATCACTTGTAACAAAGTGATACTAGATGACTTTATTAGTCCTGGGTCAGTTGGGCAATTCTGAAAAATAAATATAAAAGGGAATTAAAATTTTGCAGAAATTAGATGTAAAAAGCTTATTTATTATATCTCCCTTAAGGACTGACTGATCATATGAATATGAAACTATAAAATATGAATATATTTTTCATAAGTCCCCTAAACTCCATAAATGACAAATTACACTGATAGTTGATTCTTTAGGAAGGCTAATGAAATTAATAAACCTTTAGCTAATCTGATTAAAAAGAGGCTAGAAAATTAAAAAATTAAAAAATGAACAAGAAGAAACTGCAACAGCATCATAAGAAATAAAAACAAATTATGTGACTCTACCATTCATATTCACATGCCAACAAAACAGAGATCACTGAATAAATTGAGGATTCCATTCAAAAATATAAAACACTAAAACTAACAGAACAGCAAAGAGAAGTCTGAATACAATATCAGAAAAAATAGATTAATTAAAGAACTACCAAAGAATGGGATATAGTCCAGAGAAACTTCTTTCCTTGCTATAATTAAAGAATAATTTTATCTACATTTTAAAGAACAATAGTAACTATTTTATAAAATTATTTGCAAAATTTGAGAAAGAAAACATTGCTAAAATTTTGTTATTAGGCTAATATAACCTAATACCCAAAGAAAAGGAAGATAACTCAAAGGAGAACTACAGACTTATATTTATCCCTCTTTGGTCTGCTTCTAGCTTTCTGGACTTTTTCACCATGAATAAGTTGCCTTCTCACCCTACAATTTTCCTGAGTTGCTCAAACCTTCGCATCCCGAAACATCCCTATGCCTCTGTGGAACTCTTCTTCCATTTGCTTAGTTCTGTAAACTCCATTTTGAGGTAAGGCTCAGGCAACCATCTTTCATTGTTCCTACTATCTTTGCTTCTTACCCTTTCAACTTTGCCATATCTGAAGGTGTACCTTCCTTTCCTAACCTCAGCCACTATTTTTAGCTCATTTATATGTTGTCTTTGCCCATTAGAAAGAAAGTTTCTATATGACAAGGGCTATTTTTCTTTTTGACTTGCATTTGGATACCCAGAACTTTGCACAGTGCCTAGCCCATAGTAAGTATTTACTAAATGATTATTGACTTTAAAATTAAAACAGTATCATTAATATTAGTCAATTCAAAAAGATTAAATAAAAATCTGACAATTTATCTGAGAAATCATTTAATATGGTCACTTTGACTTCATACCAGGATGCCAGGATGGTTCACCATTGGAAAAATCATGAACATAATAATAGCATTATGTGAGAAAGGTCTCCTCTCTGAGTTCCTCTGATATATAACTTTTGCAAATTGTTTATTAATCACAACACAAAAATTATGGAGGTCAAAGAATAGATTTTATTATTATGCTCAAGCATAGGTTCAGGCTTCAGAGAAAACCTAAACAGTCAGGAAGAGTTTTTTTTTTAAGGTTTTTACTTTTTCCCTTTTTTCTGGTTATTCATATTTTATTATTTAATATTTTTTTAGTTTTCAACATTGATTTCCACAAAATTTTGAGTTACAAAATTTCTCCCCATTTCTACCCTCCCACCACCACTCCAATATGGCATATATTCTGATTGCCCCATTCCTCCATCAGCCCTCCCTTCTGTCACCCCACTTCCCACACCAATCCTCTTTCCCCTTACTTCCTTGTAGGGCAAGATAGATTTCTATACCCCAGTGCCTGTATATCTTATTTTCCAGTTGCTTCCAAAAACAACTCTTTTTTGAGCATCCACTTTTAGAACTTTGAGTTCCAAATTCTCTCCCCTCTTTCCTCCACACCTACCCTCCCTAAGAAAGCAAGCAATTCAACATAGGTCACACATGTACCAATATGCAAAACATTTCCACAATAATCATTTTGTGAAAGACTAACTATGTTTCCCTCCCTTCTATGCTGTCCCCTTTCATTCAATTTTCTCCCTTGACTCTGTCCCTTTCTGAAAGTGTTTTCTTTTGATTACCTCCTCCCCCGATCTGACCTCCCTTCTATCATCCCCCTTTTATAACCCTTTCCCCCTACTTTCTGGTGGAGTAAGATACCCAACTGAGTGTGTATGTTATTCTGTCCTCAAATCAAATCCAATGACAGCAAGATTCATTCATTCCCGCTCAACTGCCCCCTCTTCCCTTCCAAAAGAACTGCTTTTTCTTGTAACTTTTATATGAGATAATTTACTCCATTCTATCTCTCCCTTTCTCCCTCTCCCAATGTATTCTTCTCTCACCACTTAATTTTAGTTTACTTTTTAGATATCATCAGTTCACACTCAACTCACCCTGTGCCCTCTGTCTATAGATATGTGTGTGTGTGTGTGTGTGTGTGTGTGTGTGTGTGTGTGTGTGTGTGCATTACCTTCAACTACCCTAATATTAAGAAAGGTCTCATGAATTACAAACATCATCTTTGTAGGAATGTAAACAAAACAGTTCAACTTTAGTAAGTCCCTTGGAATTTCTCTTTCTTGTTTACCTTTTCATGCTTTTATGATTCTTGTATTTGAAAATGAGATTTTCTATTCAGCTCTGGTCTTTTCATTGTAAGAAAACTTGAAAAACTGCATTTTGCCTGGGAACATTATACTCAGTTTTACTGGGTAGGTGATTCGTGGTTTTAATTCCAGCACCTTTGACCTTCAGATTATCATATTCCAAGCCCTTTGATCCCTTAATGTAGAAGCTGCTAGATGTTGTGTTCTCCTGATTGTGTTTACACAATACTCAAATTGTTTCTTTCTGGCTGCTTGTAGTATTTTCTCTCTGACCTGGGAACTCTGGAATTTGTGACAATATTCCTAGGAGTTTTCTTATTGTGACTTTTTTCAAGAGGTGATCAGTGGATTCTTTTAATTTCTATTTTCTCCTCTGGTTCTAGAATATCATGGAAGTTTTCCTTGATAATTTCTTGAAAGAAGATGCCTAGGTTCTTTTTTGATCATGGCTTTCAGGTAGTCCAATAATTTTTAAATTATCTCTCCTGGATCTGTTCTCCAGGTCAGTGGTATTTTTACAATGAGATATTTCACATTGTCTTCCATTTTTTCATTCCTTTGGTTCTGTTTTATTATATCTTGATTTCTCATAAAGTCACTACCCTCCACTTGCTCCAATCTAATTTTTAAGGTGGTATTTTCTTCAGTAGTCTTTTGGACCTCCTTTTCCATTTGGCTAATTCTGCCTTTCAAGGCATTCTTCTCCTCATTGGCTTTTTGGAGCTCTTTTGCCATTTGGGTTGGTCTATTTTTTAAGTTGTTATTTTCTTCAGTATGTTTTTGGTCTCCTTTAGCAAGTCATTAACTTATTTTTAATGATTTTCTTGTATCACTCTCTTTACTCTTCCCAATTTTTCCTCTGCTTCTCTTACTTGCTTTTCTGAATTCTTTTTGAGCTCTTCCATGGCCTGAGACCAATTCAAATTTTTCTTGGAGTCTTTTGATGTAGGCTCTATGACTTTGTTGACATTGTCTGGCTGTATGTTTTGATCTTCTTTGTCACCAAAATAAGATTCTGTAGTCTAAGTCTGAATCAGAGTCATTTTGTGCTGCTTGATCATGTTCCCAGCCAACTACTTGACCTTTGAGCTTTTTGTCAGGGTATGACTTCTTGTAGAGTAGAGAGTACTTTGTCCCAAGCTTTAGAGGCTGTGCTGCTGTTTTCAGAGCTACCTTTATTCCACCATCATCACAAGCTCTGCCACATCCTCAGTCCTCCTCCCCAAAGAACTGCCAACCAGGATCATGATGCAGATCCAAGCAGGGCAAAGCAAGAGAACCCTGCCTCTGTCCCAGCAAAGCTCTGCCTGCCCTCCTGCTCTGATCTGCCACTTATTCCTTCCACCTGGTGAGCCTGGGACTCTGGAAGCAGCTGACACTGAAGCTCTGGAAGCAGCTGCAGGAAAGAAATAAAGACAGGTAAAGATGACAAAAAATTACTCCTGTTTGCTGGTGATATGATACTTTATTTAGAAAATAAAAATGAATCTTTGAAGAAATTGATTGAAGCAACTTATAACTTCATCAAAAATGCCAGTGTGTAAAATAAACACACCTAAAATCACATTTGTATATAATAAAAATACAAGAAGCAATATATAAAAGGAAATTCCATATCAAAAAATACAGAAGACATATGATATCTGCAAGTCACACTGCTACAGGATACTCTAAAGCATCTACAGATTCAATTATAAAACATTAAAGAACAACTTAGCTAAAAGAACTTCAGTCCTGATGTCTTGGCAATGTACATATAGTAATAATGCCAATATCACCAAGGTTAATTTAAAATTTTAATGCAATGTGAAGGAAATTACCAGTGGCCTACTTTGTAGAGTTAGATAAATAGTGACAAAATTCATTCAGAAGAATGAAAGTTCTGCAATATAAAAGGTAATAATAGAACGTTTGGGATGATTTCCAGACCTCAAGATACAGTAAAAAAAAAAGGCACCAATCATGAAAAACATTTTATATTATTTAAATATAAAGAAAATCAATAGAACAAAATAGAAAAGGCAAAATAAGAAACAATAAAAACTCAAAGATTTAGTGTTTCATAAATACTAAAACATGTGACTTAGAATAGAATTCCTTATTTATTAAGGACTGCAAAAAAAAAAAAAACTAGATGACAATCTGGAAGAAAGTAGGCTGAGACCAAAATCATATACCACATTCTACAAACAAATTAAAATTTATATGGAAACCAAATATTAATGATATAAACAATTAAAGACAATCAGGTCATATTACTTTCACAACTATAGATTGGAGATGAAATATGAACTAAACAAGAGAGACGTAATTACAAAAGACAAAAGAGATAAATCTGATTACACGAAATACATCTGGTAAGGGTTTGGTATGAAAAAATATACAGACAATATATTGACAAAATATAGAGAAAGAAATTAAGAAAATCTAAAACCATTTCTCATATGCAAAGGACAAGAACAAATAATTCTAAAAAAAGAATAATTGCAAATTATTAATAACCATATGAAAGAAAGCTATAGATCCCTTCTAAAAAGAAAGATTAAAATCAATACAATCTGAGATTTCACCTCAAATTCAGCAAATTGACAAAGATAAAAAGATGGAGATTTTCAATTTGGGAAAGATTAAACATTAATCCATTTTTTGGTAGATATGTGAATGAGTTCAGCCATTACGGAAAGCCAATTGTAATTATGCAAATAAAATAGCTAAATCATCTATACTCTTTGGACCAGAGGTGCCCCCACTCCCAACATTTTCAAGTTATTTTTATTGAAATATGTCCATTCTCAAAACAAATAAAATAAGAGTATTTAAGAACAAAGTCATCTGCATATCAACTAACTCAAAGAGACTGGCTTCGGTTCTGCAACTTAAAAGATGTCCATTTGAAGCAGTAGCTGCTAGTTCTATGAGCCACAAAAGTCATTGACATAAAAAAAAGTTCCTTATGTAGCAACATATTTATAACAATTACTTTTTGTAATAATAAAGAACTGGACATAAGGTGCTGCCTCCAGATTGGGAAATGAACAACCAAATTAGGCTACATTATATGAATTTTAAGAAATATTCCTGTATTATAAGTGAAGAGTGAGGACAGTACATGCAAAAACATTTAGGAACATTTGCAAAACATAGTAAGTAGTAAAAAAAAAAGTAATAAATATAATAACTAATAAAAATAATTTTAAAAATTAATACTATAAAGTTATAATAAATAAACTTGGCCCTATTTTGGGAGATATAAGAATGTACTTCTTTTCAGAAGTTCATAGGTATGGAATATTATATTTAGTGTCAGATTTTTAAAAAATTTTGTTGATTTATTATGTTCTGTATTGTACTTTTTCTTTAAATTCTTCATTATGAGGAATTGCTAATTAGGAGGAGGAGGGAGATGTCAAGGTACAGGAAGAAATCTAGGGGAAAGTAGGTATAATATATCAATAAAATCTATTAAGATTAATTTGGGTTTTAATATTTTAGGATGCAATTGCTAACTCACTGCATGGAATTCATGGGGAAAAAATAACTGGTGCACTGCAAGTACATGCTTGATTTTATGTTATAAATTAGAATAATGTAAGACTAGATAGAATGGTATCAGTTTAATTTATTAATATTCTTTAACAACTATATTAAAATGTTTTAAAAGATGATTAATAGGCATTACTATAATAATTTAAGGTGTTAATTTTGATTAGGTTCTTTCTCTGATTTTCTTGAGTATACAAAAATCAGTGGAACAAATATTTGCCAAGACGAAATTGTTATGATAGATTCCACAGGAAAAAAAAAAAACCTTTGGTTACTGACATTAGAAATATTTGTACATGTCATTTAACTCACAGAGAAATGAGATATCGTACTGACTTTGAGGTAATAAGTAGAGAAGAAAAAGAAAAATGTAGCATGACATTACTATAAATTGAAATATTCAGTCCAGGTCCATGGGAAGGGTACCAGTATGCCAGTATGTATGTGTGAACATTTATACACACTTATGCATATATGTGTGTATGTACTTATACATATATAAATACAATGACATTTGAGTATAGATACATATATGTGTATGTATATATTTAATGTGTGTATGTATATGTGTTTTATACACATACCCCAATAGAAGAGATAGATGCATTCATACATACATGTATACATACTTACATACATAGACACATAGATAGATATGCATATGTAGGTATGTGTATATACACACAAACACACATACACATTTGACCTCTACAATTTCATCTAAATGTACTCTCTGTATGATCTGAGTTAGCTGACTCCTATAATGAACTCTGTTGGTTTCCCTTCAACAGTTTATGTTCTTTGTTTGTTTTTCCTTTTTGGTATGTTACATGGAGATTCATATACAAACTCATTACCTTTCATTGCTTGTAAATGTGTTTTTTGACTTTAATCAAGATTTTATTTTTAATATGTCTTTTCCCCAACAATTTCTTATTACTTAAGACGGAAGATTGTCTGAAGGTATACTTCCCCATCATATGCATTGTAAGATGGAAAGTAGGTTATAAGTAGTTGAAAAATAAAATTTCTATCTCTTATTTCTTTTTATTTTGATTATATAACTTTTTATTTAAGCAGCTTTGTTGCAAGGGGAGGAATATATAATTTCACTGTGCTCCTCTGGGTCCCAGCTTTCTTCACCTTGGTCAGTGTCAAGAAAGTCCTTCATTCCTTCCTTCTTTAATTTCTTTTTTAACATTCATTCTTTTTTATTTTGATTTCCAGATTCTCTTCCTCCATCCATCCTCTTCCATACCCATTGAGAAAGCAAGTATGTGATACTGATACATGTGAAGTGATGCCAAACATATTTTCATATTAGTCATGTTGAAAAAAAAGGAAGAAAAAAGTGAAAAAAAATGCTTCAGTCTGTCCTCAGAGTTCATCAGTGCTCTTTCTGGAAGTGGATAGCATTTTTCTTCATGTATCATTTGAAATTGTTGTGGTCCATCGTATTGATCAGAGTAGCTATGTCTTTCATAGTTGATTGTCAATCTAATATTGTTGAAAGTGTGTATAATGTTCTCCTGGTTCCGTTCACTTCAATTTGCACCAGTGCATTAAAGTATTCCAAGGTTTTTCTCAAACCACTCCCTTTATCATATCTTCATAAGAGCATTCTACCATAATCATATACCATGGCTTGTTCAAAAAGTCCCTAACTGATGGGCACAAAAGGAACTGTTATATTTTTTGTGTGTGTACATTGATTCTTTTCCTTTTTCTTTGATCTCTTTGGTATACAAACCCAGGAGCAGTATCTGGTTTGGACCAGATTATAATTCAATGAATAGTGAATTAGTATACCTACTTTTCTACATCCTCTCTAGCATTCTCTCATGTTTGCAAAAGCATATATGCCCCAATAGTTCCCTTTGTCTATCATGACATATTAAATAAATAAAATATTTGCTAACAGGATTCTATCAGTAAACTCAACATGGCAACTGTTTTCTACTGGTTAAACTTCTCTAACACACAGCGATAGATAGTGTTTATTTTGTTTCTTTTGGGGGGAGGCCTTTTTGAAGTTTAAAAAATTCTAAGTTGGTCATATAGTTACATGAAATGCCTCCTCATCTTTATCCTTCCATCAAAATTAGTATCAACTGCCCATTTATGTAACCACCTAATTGATTCAAATATACAAAGACAGTTGAAATTACTCCCAAATTGGTAACCAATAATAAACAAGAGTGACTGGTCATGAGAACAAAGCAAGGAGTATCGCAAATAGAATAATATAGCAAACCCTGCATGATACTATCCAGGTTGATAAGTGGTGCCATGGAATGAGCATTAGACCTGGAATCAGGAAGACCTGAAGTCAAAGGAAGAAGTCAGAAACTTAGTAGCTATGCTACTATGGGCAAGCCAGCAAACTGTTGTTTGCCTCATGGGTATAATAAAAGCAACTGGCTCCCAGGATTGTTGTGAAGATAAAATAAATTAAGATTTGTAAAGTGCTTTTAATTCTTAAAGTACTATATAATTATTATTGCTACCACTACTATTAATAATTCACAAATATTAGGCATTAACATTACTAATGGACAGACATGTTCCATTGCTGCCCATAAAATGTCTGGAGATCTAAAGGAAAGCCCACAGGAATTTGGGTGGATTTGATTTGGAAGTTGAGAAGACACATACAAGAATCTCATAGGACAAGAAGACATTCATGGATTTCAATATTACATGTTGATGAGGTCACATTTATCAAGGTATTGAGGTTTCCATCATTGAGAAGGTGATTATCCTGTTATACTCAATCCTGTTTAGGGCACATCTGACACGTTCATGTCTGAGTACCATATTATAGCAACATAATAAAATTGAGCGTGTCGTGATGGCATTCGGAATTGTTAAGCTCGTAGAGATCATCATATACAAGTACTGGTCAGAAGAACTATAAATGTTCATCCTGGCAAATACCTTATAAGGAGCTTGATAGTTGCCTTCACTTATTTGAAGTTGTATATCTTGGAAGAAGGACTATGATTGTTTTGCTTGTTCTCAAAGGGAAGAATTAGGAAAAATTATTGGAAATTGCAGTGAGGTAAATAAATGTGGGTTTAATAAAAAAAATACTTCCTAACAGGGATTTCAGGTAGAATGGATTGCTTCAAAAGATGTTAAGATCACCATTATTGAAGTCTTCAAGGAGGGACTAGTTATTGCTGCTGCAGTGATACCATTTGCGATTTTCTTGGCAAAGATATTAGAGTGGATTGTCATTCCCTTCTACAATTCATTTTATAGGTGAGGAACTGAGAAAAACAGATTTAAGTGACTTGCCCAGCTTCAGATAGCTAGTAAGTATCTGAGGCCAGATTGGAAATCAAGAAGATGAGTCCCAGAGGTCAGGCTTGGCACGGTGCCACCTAGCTGGCCTTCATGTGTTGTTTGCTATGTATGGCATTGAGTAGATTTTCATTCATATACTACTTGATCTATTCAATTTCTGTAGTTCCTCCCAACTCTGAGACTCTATAAGCTTATTTCCTCACATATAAAATGGAAATAAGTCTTCTCATTATCTACCTAACCAAGCTGATGCTATTAAAGTTTCAATGCCATTGCTTTTGTTGTTCGTTTGTTAGCTGTTGCTGTTATTTATTAGGTTTTCTGGTGACATTCATGCTTTTTTGCGCCTTCTCAGGGCCATTCTGTATTTTGCTCCATATTTCTATGAACAGTTAATTTGAGTTATTGACATCTAGTTATGAATATAAATCCAAATAAAATGATATAACCCTTACATGGAATCTCCCCTAACCCAGGGCTTTTTCAAACAAGAAATGAACAACACTTTGTCCCATTTTGCATTCAGCAGAGAGAGAAAAGAATAGTTTCTGCTATATTTTGTTAGCTTCTCAAACGTTTCCTTAATAGTAGGTTATGCCATCTGATGGGCAATTTGCCTTTGTAGCATTCTGCACGTCGCATTGCTTCCCCTAACATTAAATAGCTGTGACTAGGAAAAGGCTAATAGAGGTTATACAACTCAATGGAGTGCCTGCCCCCTTTTTACTCTCTATTACACTCGTGTCTTCACTCTCATCTCCTTCCAAGCTCACTGGGGATATGTACTGCATGAAATACAAATATTTATTCTTCACTATGCTGTTCGTCTTTTCTAATATCAGATTCTCTTCTTTCTAACATTTAGCTTTTCATTGAAAATGAAGAAAAAAGAAGTGATACCCAATAATGCTCCATCTAGATTTGCTTACAAATATTGACTCTGAACTAGAACTGGAAATTGCTATTTGTGCCAAATAAATAACTAATTCAAACCTTTTCTTAAAGCTACTGGTGACCTTTTCTTTGTAAGTAGTTTGAGATAGTCCGCAATCTCCATAACTCAACACTCATTTAAGAATTTTTCTAGTGCCTTATATACATTTTAGTCACCTGCAGGAAATATAGTATCACAAATAATAGAAAATGATATTTTTAGAGGACGACCCAAAAGTCTTAGTGAATTTTCATCTTTGAAAAATTTGTTTATTAAAGTTATTGCAGTGTAAAACAGCACTAAAACTTTTGGGACACCCTGTACAGCCCTTTAAAATTTGAAGTTTTATTTTATGTGTTTCTTACACCCTCACACATGAGGCACCTAGTATTTTGAGATGGGAATTTTATGTGTTATTATCCATATTTTTTGACTGAAGGAAGTGAGAGTCATAGAAGTTTAGTAACTGGAACAGTCATTCACTTTGCTTGTTGCTCACTTGATCACTGGTGTCTAATTCTTAGTGACACTAAGACTTTTGGGTCATCCTCTAAAAATGTCATTTTCTATTATTTGTGATACTATATTTCCTGCAGGTGACTAAAATATATATACGGCACTAGAAAAATTCTTAAATGAGTGTTGAGTTATGGAGATTGCAGACTATCTCAAACTACTTAAAAAGAAAAGGTCATCAGTAGCTTTAAGAAAAGGTTTGAATTAATTATTGATTTGGCACAAATAGCAATTTCCAGTTCTAGTTCAGAGTTAATATTTGTAAGCAAATCTAGATGGAGCATTATTGGGTATCACTTCTTTTTTTCTTCATTTTCAATGAAAAGCTAAATGTTAGAAAGAAGAATATCTGATATTAGAAAAGACAAACAACATAGTGAAGAATAAATATTTGTATTTCATGCAGTAGATATCCCCAGTGAGCTTGGAAGGAGATGAGAGTGAGGACATCAGTGTAATAGAGAGTAAAAAGGGGGCAGGCACTCCATTGAGTTGTATATGTGGACCAGAGCATGTCAATACTGTCCATAGGTTTGCTTGTTTGTTTTGGCAAAGATATTGGAGTTGTTTGGCATTTCCTTCTCCAGTGGATTAGGGCAAAAAGACATTAAGTGATTTGCCCTTTTTCACAGAACTAGTAAGTGTCTGAGGTCACATTTGAAATCAAGTCTTACTTGGGCCTAGGGCTCTATGCACTGAGCAATCTAGCTGCTATCATTCACCTAGCGAACAATAAACAAGTATTTATCTCAGCACCTGAGACATGATAACCATTTACTAAATGCTTATTAATTGATTAATAAGTGCTGGATAATGCTAGGCCTCGGGAATACAAAGACAGAACAAAATCCTTAACTTCCTAACTCAGAGTCCATTATTCTATTCACTAACTACGGTATATCTGAAAGGAATGAGTAGGTCATTCTATTATATTATTTAGATAGTCGATGTCTGCTAATGACTTCTATATTGCGCAGGGTATCAAAAGAACTTAATGAATTTATACTAAATTGAAATTGAAGTATAAATAATAGCAGCAACAGCAAACAACTGACATCACCACCACCACACACATTTCCAGCAGTGTCATTAATCTTAAGCTTATATACCTGACCTAGACATATTCTTGGGCCCATCACCCATCATACTTGTTTAAATTATTTATAATATTAAAATTATGCAGGCTTCATGTGATAACTATAACTTGTCAGGAAGAGGGCAGGGCCAATATAAATGCATATAAATTACACTTGGTGTATTGTTGCTGTTCAGTCATTTTAATTGTGTCCAACACTTCTTGACCCCATTTGGGGTTTTCTTGGGAAAGGTACTGGAATGGTTTCCCTTACTAGTGACAATTAAAGCAAACAAAGTTAAGTACTTACCCAGCTAGGGTCAAACAGCTAGTAAGTGACTGAATTTGAACTCAGGTCTTCCTGATTCCAGGCCCAGTGCTCTAACCACTGAAAAACCTAGAGGCCCTGGATTATGTTATTTTATAAAAATTATAAATAAACAAAATTGGTGAATGGAATGGGGAAGAAAGGAAAATGCAAATTAAGGAAAGAAGGGAAACAACCAGTGGAAGTTTCTGAAGAATTAACCAGGAATTTATTTATTATGCATTATATAAATGGTCAGGGAATATGCTAAGCTATTCAAATTAAAAATCCATTAGCAGGCAGCCTCTAAGAGGCTTAAACAATTGGTTTCTACAACCCTTTGGCTTACTCTGATGGTTGCATGATTTGCATTGTGTTCAACTCTGTTTTATGTAGTTGATATCATGCCTTTAATACTCCTATTTCTTACTCCTGAATTACTCCTTTACATTCTTGATTGATCAAATTAATCCTTTTCTCGAACCACTTGACTTTCTTTAACCAGTTATTATGGTCCATTATCAGCTCTGTGCCCTTTATGCCCTTGGAACTCCATTTCCTACCTTTCTTTAATACATCCTTCCAGCTGAAATTTGAAAAATAGGGGAATTTTTGTTTGGAGATAGGGGTTGGTGTCAATTAAGGGGAAACAAAAGTCTCTTTTATGTAAATATTAACTTCCTTGCAATTCTTTCTTCTCAAAACTTGATAAAGTTCATTAGAGATTGTTTTAAAACCTATTGAACATATACACACAAATATGTGATTATTTATACATCATTAATGTTAAGGCACATTATGTAAATTTCAGGTTGATTCTTTGGAAACTTTCACTGCTTGCTTCCTTTCCTTCCTTAAAGTGTATTTCCCTTTCTTCCCTCTTGCATTCATCTGTATTATTTGCCATCTACATCAGATAATAGGATCAAGATGAGATTCATATATACTCTGTATGTATTATTGACCACACAATGGGTGACTAGATGCAGAAAGGTTTTAGAATTCCATATTAATAGCAGTACATGTGGACTTCTATTTAAGCAGCAATGTTTGCAGCTTCTTCTTTTAAACAGCTTAACAACCGTTATATTGTTTCTATTTCAAAGAAAAGCTCTGCACTGTGTATCACATCCAGACAGGGCCAGAAAAATCATTTCATCCAACTTGCCTCCATTTGAGGCATTCATTCTAAAATGACTGACTTAGTGATATCAACCCATATTCCCTTTGTGACAAGTATTTCCTCATTCTATATTTTTAGGGAGCTTGGTAGCAATTTTCAATCATGATACTGAACTATGATTAAGAATACTGACACAAGCTTCTCTGGTGATGCCAATACCATGAGTTTTTAGTACTGGGAGTCTTAACAGCTTTGACAAATAGTCACAACAGTGGGGAAAATTTATAAGAATTCAAGTCAATGACAGCTCATAAATAAAAATGCAATTATTTATTAAACTGAGCATGATTTATTAGCTAAAAATGGCAAAGTAGCATGGATAGAACAATGCATTAGAAGTCTAGATTTGCATTCCATATGAAACATTTATTGGTCTGTATCCTGTCCATAAGGAGTGCACACATGGCGGACAAAGTGGATCATTTAGCCTCTCATTGCCGCTGTTTGCAAATCTGTAAATGACTATTATAGTATTCATACTACTTATCTTGTGAGGTTATTGTGAAGAAAGGACTTGATAAATGTTAAAACATGTAATAGTTACAGAATGTATTTCATAATGTCACCATGGCCAAAACATGTATCACTTATTGGATAATTTTCTACTACAAACCTTCAACCTGGGCTTTCAGAGACCCTGTCTCCCACCTGAGGGGAACTCATCTAGGGTATAGACCTGGAAGGAAGCCGCCAGGTTCAGCACCATAAAAATAGCTGGCCACAGGTCCACAGGCCACACTTGATCCTGTCCAGTCATTTTTGAGGACGCTAGTGCCTATGCAGCGAAGGCTTCTTGCCATCAGTTTTGCCATCTTTCACAATCCCTTTTTCCCTTTGTACATTTTTTCCCTCAGGGAATGCATGGCAATCTGCTGCCCTGTAGCTCTACTCACAATCCTTGACCAACCAAAGCTCTGTTTGCAAATTATTCCACTCCAAAAAAGATGGGCTATATCCCCTTAGTAGAATGTAGGATCCTTGAAGGCAGAAATTGTCTCATTTTTATATCGATGTTGCCAGTACCTACCTCAATACCCTAAACACAGTGGGCCCTTAATCACTACTGGATTGACTTATCCTACTTTTACAACATCCCTCATTTGATCTGTTTTTTTCTCTACTCTCATTTCCTTTGCCACATTCAGTGACTCCACTTCACATGATCATAAATTTAGAGAAGGAAAGGAGTTTGGAAGTCATCAACATCAACTTCTCTACTTCACAGACAGGGATCCATCACCCAGAGAGGTAAAGTCAGTGGTGGAATTCAGCCACTTCACACCAGTTTGACAGAATGCTACCTAATTTTAGGTTGAGTTCAGGGAACCAGTTGTTAGCAGAGGCCGGGCCTGCACCTGCCACAGCAACAGTGGGGGTGGTGCCTCAGCTGGGTTTCATGTAGAAACAGTTGTTAATTTATTTGAATCCTACCACTGGGTAAAGTAATTTTCTCAAGGTCACATAAACAGTTAATAGAAGATCCAAGATTTTACCCCATGTACTTTGATTCTAAAGCCACTGTAATTTCTTTTGTTCTGCATTTCCTCTTCCATATCCATGAATACCTTACAATATGACCTCTCATCAAACAACTCAACTGAAACTACTTTCTCAAAAGTTACCAAAGGTCAATCAATTGGTAAATTTGATTTTTTTTCTTTTGTCTCATGTATCTTAACCGTTTGCACCCTTCCAAAACTTTCTACTCTTTCTCCCTATATATTCTTCTTTTCTCTATTGCTCTGATGCTATTTCCTTTTTGTTTTCCTTGTACCTGTCAGATGGATTCTTTTCAGTATCCTTTGCTGATTCATCAACAGTCTATCAGACATCAACTGCAGGTATCTTTCAAAGCCAATTATTACCCTTGTAAGATGAATCTTCTTTTGTTTGCACTCTATAATCTTTCACTTAGTGATTTCTTATAGTCTTATGAATTCTATAATCATTTCTTTATAGTTGACTGATCAATCTCTATATGTATCACCTATCTGTAAGTGTATATATATGCATATACATATGTGCATACATACTATATAGTACATACACACATATGAATATACATTGTATAGTATATATATATATATATATATATATATATATATATATAACAAATAATACACATGTGAGTACTTCCCTAAGAGGATGATGCTACCTATAACAGAAAGGTGAGGTGATAGGTTTAATTTCAGGTACAGTGAGTTTATGGAGCTGATGGGGTATGCAAGATAGTTCATCCTACATACATGTGTCCAGTTCTAATATCTCTCATGAACTCCAGTCTCTCAGGTTTAGCTGCCTGTGAAACTAAAAGCATCACTATCTCAAATTCATCCATTTACCTTTAATCTAAACCCCAAACAAACTAAAACCAGTCAATTCCTCAAGTTTTCAGGGAACTGTTCTCCTTTGGAATAAACTGAAGTAACCCTTCTTTCTGATAATAATATGAAGAAAATCTTCCCCAGAGCAATGTCCAATATTTAGGAAAAGATTTCTTTTCTCTTTTGTCTTCCTTCAGAAATAAACTTCTATTGAACTCCTGACTTCCCTTTTTATTCTGGAAGCCTGCAGTGAGGTCATTTTGTCTAGACCATTTCCATTCAATTTCTCCAGGCTTTTTTGGGTGAATGACTCCAACTTGACTTTTTGCAAGATACATAGTGTTTGAACTCGAACCAAAATATGTTAGATAATCCAGATTTTTTAAACAATACAACATTAAAAATAAAACAGGATTGTTCACAAAGTATACTAGGAAAAAATATGAAGAACTCAAATGAGAACTAACTACATTGACATCAAAAACTAAATGATGCCAATGACATCCAAAAGGGTTCATACTAATTAGTCAAAGATTTGTTATGCAAAAACCCCATAATTTCCCCATATTACTGTAAATTTGTATTATGTGCCTCATTTGCACACTATAATATTGCAATACTGACACAGTTTTATTGCAATATTGACCTCTTGTGCACATAGTATAGCACTTGAAATAATATTTTAATGTTATCACCCCAAAAAATCCCTTAGAATCCCATCAAACTCACATTATGTCATCTTCTTTTTCTTTACTATGAACATAAGGTCTATCATTGTTTTCCTCTACCACTCCACATTGAGAATAATGAAATATCCTCACGGTTTATTAATTGTTTTCAATTTCTCATTTCTTATAGGATATTTGTCTTCCATTATTTGATGTGACACAACTTGCTTAGGAATTTTCTGATCTTTGCTCACATACTTTATATACAGATTTTTGTGTTATTATTAAAAGTGATAATAATAATAATAATAATAATAATAATAATAATAATCTCTTTTATACTATGCAATGATTTTTGAATCTGGCCTTTTTGTGTTGTCCTGATTTTGTTTGGAAAGAAAACACCTGAGAAGACAACAGGACTTAGACTATGAGGCCTGCTTCACATCAACTAACACTTTCTTAAAGTCGTGTGTTTAAACTATTTGGACACAGACATTATATGAAGAAATGATAGACCTTATGTGAAGAAATGGTAATGGCACTTAAGATCCAATTGAGAGGATTTGCTGGAACTGACTAAATATATATACATATACATACATAAATATATATATATATATATGTATGTATATATATGTAATTACCAATGGAAGTGGAAAAATTTTAAAGAATATTAATTTTCATTTTATGTAAAAGACAGTAATATTCCAAAAGAGTTAATTAAATTTAATGCCTTATGATCACCCCAAGGAATTTATCACCTAGCAACACATATACTAATTTTCTTCACCTTTGTGAAAACTTTATTAGATTAGTCTATGCCCATATCAGGGATATCTTTCGTGAGAAAGGAGCAATCTCTGTTGTCAAAGATAAAACTTGAATCCAAGTCTTCCTCATTTCAAGGCTGTCTCCCTAAACCCAACATACCACACCATCTCTCGGACATATCTACACAGTGAAAGATAGTATGGAGTGGATGGAAGGGTATTTTTTTTATTTTTAGCTTCACATTTATATTCTTCTTCCAATGACTGGAAAATGATTTTCAGATTAGAAACTCAGAAAAGGAAGCATTCCTTCCCTTCAGCTTATTTAAACTTTACAAGTATTGAGCACTTACTATGATCAAAACACTAAGATAGTTTTAAGTGCCATTGCACCCAAAATTATCCTATTCTTACTTATCTGTTTGCTTTAATTGTCTCAGCAGAATATACATTCCTTGAAGGCAGAGACTATTTTGATTTTTTTTTTGGTATGGCCTTCATTCAGCATTGTTTCTTGAACATAGAAGGCACTTAATATATATTAGTAAAATTTGTTGTTTTTTGCTAGGTGTTGGGGAAAACTTTGCTTTCAAGAAACTTATAAACTTGGAAGGAAAAAATATATACAAATAACTATATTACATAATGCCACAGGAATGCTTCCATTATCCATCCAATCATTCATTTGTTCATTTATTTGTTTGCTTATTCGTTTTATTAATGAATTTGTTATTTCATTCACTTATTTATTTATTCCTTAGCTTTTACTTCTTTCTCTTCCTTCCTCCCTCCCTTCCTTCCTATCTTCCTTCCTTCCTTTCTTTTTTCCTTCTTTATTTTTTTATTTTTCTCTCTTGAGCCTAGATTGTGAGAAGGTGTTAGGGAAATGAAATCTGGTTTAGGTGATTATCCTGAATTAATGAATTGTCTTAGATATCTCTCCCAAATATGGTTTTCTGCAACTCTCCTCACCCTTGTAAACCATTGTTTTTATCATCTTACTACTCTGGGTTGGAAATATTTAAAATTAGGACCTAAAGAGGTCATGTCCTTGAAACTGAGGCACAGACATTTTATTCAATTTCCTTTATAATTGCAATTATGATGCTTTAGTTTGCTGTCAAATTTTGGCAAAAAAAATGTCTTATAAAGTAAAACATTAGATACATCTCTTTAAAAAAAAGATGTAATTCTAATTACTAGGCAACTACTACATTAAATTATATTTTGAAATATACATTTCATTTTCTTAGTATTAACACTTTTATACTCTAAATAAGAGAAACATGCATTTTTCAGTTTTAGATACTGAGACAAGGAGAGTTGACTTTTGCTCAAGATTTTTAATTCTTTAAGCACACCTAAATGTCTGATGGCACCTTAACTCTCTTTCATGAGGAATAAATAATGGTATCTCTCCCATGAAGAGCTACTATTAGATTTTCTTTCTCATGGGAGATACATAATTCATAAGCAAGTGAGTTATAAAGGTTTCACAATCAAAAGAATGTCGTCACCTCCACAGCTAAGGTATTCTAACTATGTGATAGTGATTCATTCAAGTTTATTTTATATTCAATTTTTAAAGAAATTCTTTATTTTTAAATGTGCCATTTTAAAAGAATGTCAGAAAAGAGTAGGTGGGAGTAACTAGAGTAAAAATTCAGAGCTTTTTTATATGCCAGAGGTATGAATTACTCTTCTTATTTTCACTGAAAAATTTTAATAAGCATTTGCAAAAAGAATTTCCCATAATTTGAAGGTATATGTTAATTAAGGAGGAAATATACAGACACTCCTCTGGATTACCATAGATAACAAAATGTTAAGGCTAAATATGAGAATGAATCAAGGTGACACCCTGAAGAGTAACCTACAAGTAAGTATTGAAGACTACGAAAATCTAACTGCTTGAATCATTCCCATATTTAGTCTTATCTTCCCTAACTATCAGAGAATTAAGGAGGATATTTGAATATTTCCTCATTAATAAAATCTCAATACACTTCTCAATTTATTAAGTAATTCCAGAACCGTCTACATGTCATCAAATATTATTTACTGTATTAATAAACTGGAGAAAAACTTCACTCCTCTCTCTCTCTCTCTCTCTCTCTCTCTCTCTCTCTCTCCTCTGTCTCTTTCCCCACATATATACACAGAGCTACACATACATGCATTATACGGATAGATATTTTAATCTCTCCTTAGGTTAATTTTTTATTTACTATACAATTTATTTGTAATTGGATCCATAATGAAACAGATGATTTAAAATATTTTGGCTACAAAAATTATCACAACCGCCATTTTCTCAACTCTTCATTGTAATGGATGATGACTTCTTTTCACTTCTGAGAACATTGTCCCACACCATTCAGTTTGTTCAAGATAACAAAGTATCTTTATAAGAATTTATTTTATCCATTTCACCACATGAAGATCCTACCTTGACAAAGCATCTCTCCATCCTCCTTACGTCTGTCTTAAGTTCTCTCTAGCCACAAAGGAAAAGAGTATCTTCATCTCAATCCATCACTCTGAACAATAGCTCTCAATTGATAGTCAAAACTTAAATGCCTACAAAATCCCATTTGACTGTCTAAAACGAGAGCTCAGAGCCAGGAAGATCTGGTTTCAAATACCATCTTTGATACATTGATACATACTTGTTATGTGAATCTTTACAAATCACATAACCTCTCAGTGCCCCCAAGCACATTTCTAAGAATGTAAGAATGGTTGCTGATCTGCACTGGTGAAAAGTTTCCTCAGTCAGTTACTTCTTTGATTAAATAAGAAATTTTGCCCACATAAAGAATTCTTGGTATGAAAACTCCTTCCACGGATACAGAGTAGTAACTCAACTAATTTAATATCCTTTGAGAGTGTCCTGGGGCATTCAAAGGTTAATTGACTTATACCAAAGTTTTTTGGCTATTTTCTAAGCAACATTGGCTTTTCATTGAAAACATACAATACATTCAAAATATTAAAATATAACTTCAGGTAGGAAGTTTTGAAATTTAATTTAAAAGTATAATTTGCTAATATTGTTTCTACTCAAAGATGCCTTTTATACAAGTTTCAAAATTTCCTTCTTCAATATTTTAATGAAAATGTTGATATATAAACTCCTTCAAGCAAAGAAGATTGTAACACATCTGATTTCCTTAAAACTCCTCGCAGAAATATATCCTATTGTTTAAAGACCATCCACTTCTTTCTTTCTTTCTCTCTCTTTCCTTCCTTCCTTCCCTTCCTTCCCTTCCTTCCTTCTTTTCTTTCTTTCTTCCTTTCTTTCTTTCTTTCTTTCTTTCTTTCTCTCTTTTCTTCCTTCCTTCCCTTCCTTCCTTCCTTCTTTCCTTTCTTTCTTTCTTCCTTTCTTTCTTTCTTTCTTTCTTTCTTTCTTTCTTTCTTTCTCTCTTTTTTCCTTCATTCCCTTCCTTCCTTCCTTCCTTCCTTTCTTTCCTTCCTTCCTTTCTTTCCTTCCTTCCTTCTTTCTTTCTTTCTTTCTTTCTTTCTTTCTTTCTTTCATTCATTTCTTTCTTTCCTTCCTTTCTTCTTTCTTCCTTTCTTCTTTTCTTCCTTACTTTCTTTCTTTTTTACTGTTTCATGGTGTCACCTGGACCAGAACTGGTCTCTAACTTGTCAGTGACCTGAGTCAAACAAAGAAGGCCAGATACAGGAGAGTCAGGAGTCAAACAGAAGTTGGATTTCAAAGTGAGGAAAATGTTTGCAAGTGAATGTCCTTCTGAGTAGGACAGTTTATGATCTATGGCAGGGACAGGGTTTTTGTACATTAAAACCTGAAAAGGCAGGACCCAACACAGTCATTCTGAGATCTTGAATAAATTCCCATGGTTGGCATTTGGGACAATATAGGAGTTCTTGGGTCCTGTGGGAACAGTCTCCAAGTTATTAGAATCATTAAGCCTTCTGATGATCTCTAGTTGTTAGTCATTGAGCCTTGTGATAATTCAGTGGGACACAGAAGCAGAGTAGTGTGGCTAGAACAGGAATGAAGCACCTGGTTTGGTTCACTCAGCATATCAGGATTGATCACGTTCTGCTGCATCATGTCCACATAAAGTTTGATTAAATATTCTGTTGAGTTATGTAATTTTATATACTAGATCTATCATATACTAATTATGTGATATTAAATCCAAACCCACTAGTATTTTAATATATTTGTGATTAAAAGACTGAGGTTTTCTCTTGTTAATTTAATTATATTATCTTTGGGTGCACATCATATATGCATATGCACACAATATTTATATAATTTCCTTTATACATAAATATTCAACATATTATTTCATTTGATATTTTCTTATTTTAAATGTATTTTTGTAGCAAAATTAATTCTACTTGTGCTTTTCATGTTTTGACAATATGTTACATTTTAGACAATTTTTTTTCCTTTTGAATCAATTAAAATCTTTTCTGTATTAGATGCATTCATTCTAAGTAGAACATTTTCAAAATTCTGCTTTGTCATCTATTCTGTAAGTTCTGTTCTTCCTTTTTATTGAGACTTAACCTCATTTGTATTTTCCATGATTTAGAATCATTATGTTATCTTTTCTATATTCATTTTATCATTTCAAGCTTAAAAGGGCTATGGTTAAAAACATCTGCTGTTGTTTATATCTATACAGTTATACTGAGATTTCCCCATGACAGATATAAGGGCTTCCCTGTGGGATTATCCTGTAACCTTCCCCTTCCCTTCTTCTTCTTATTTTCCTTTGTTTCTCTTCACCATCCTGAAATCTTTAGCGAATTTGGCAATAAGAGGATTCTCTTATTTCACAATCATCTGGTTCCTCTTGGCTCTTTTACATAATTATCTTGCTTAAGAGGTTTGTTTATTTTTCAGAGACTTCTTGAAGTGTACATATTTTTCTGTAAACTTTTCAAAGTCTGATTGCCTCTCAAATATTAATCTCTTGTCTTTGTACAAAATTTTAAGTTTTTCTGGGTAGATAATTCTCAATTCAAGGCTCATGCTTCCTAATTTTATGTGTTGCATTCCAATTTCTCTAGTCCTTCACTGTCCACCTTGAAAAGTCTGCCATGATCCTAATTATTGTTCCTTGGAAAGTGGTTTCTTCACTTTTTTGTAACATTTTACTTTTTATTGATTAATAGGACCTTAACTTTGATGTTTCTAGGCATGTTAAATATTACTATATCTTTGATCAAGAAAGGAATTCTCAGAGGCCAACCTCTTCATTTTACAGATAAGGAAACAAAGGTCCAAAGAGATTAAGTGGTTGTGCAAGGTCATTAAATAATTGTCAAGGGCAGGATGTGAACCCAATTCTTCTCTTCCTTATGGGCATCCTTAACCTCTTAAGAATGTAAGCAACTGGGTGTTGCAAGGTAGATACAGATCTTCATGGGTTGGAGTCTTCTTAAGGAGAAACCCCCTATATCAATTAAATCACAGGCCCAGACTATGGAACAAATAAATACATAAATTGGCAAATTATCTAACTAAATGAATAAATGGAAAATTAAACACACATACACATATAAAACCAAGTAAATGGACAAATGATTAAATGAACACAATAAATTTTTTAAATGGATAGATAGATAAATAAGTAACTAGATACATATTTCAAAATATCTTTCTTGGCTTCCTTTTCATTTTCATGATTTCTTATACATTAGCTAATCCAGTTGTTCTCTGTATATGTATATGTATTTAAATTGAATCAGAATTCTTCATTTCTGTTTTCATTTTTATATTGGTTTCAAAATTTTTTTTAATATAACTCCTAGCTGTTTTCTCATTTTTTGTTGTTTTATGAAGCGTTTAGGAGCCTAGATTCCTTTCTAGTACTGTCCCACCATGCTGGATGAGTCGTGTCAAATTAGGATTTTTGACCAGGAAGTAGATGGAAATATATTAACTCTTTTAACCACCTATGATCAACAAAAGAAACTGTACAAAAATCTGGTTATCAGAAAATAAGTGAAGACTAGGTTGGGAATGAAGAGGGTGTGGTAAAAATATTAACTTTCCACTCCAAAATGCAATGAATAGAAACTACTTCCATCAATGAGAGATAATTAGCTTGATTTATTTCTCATTTTAAAAACCATTTCTTCCTCTTTTGCTTAAATTAAATTTTATATTTGAAATATGGTGCTGGAATTTCATCTCTGTTTGTGCTGAATGAAAATGTGGCAGCACCTACGATTTAGGTCAGTTTAATAAGATCCACTTCAATACCAATAAAATACAACTGACTGTATTTTGGCATTTTAAGGGTGCTCCTTTACTGGGAATATGAAAACACTTGGCAAATCACAATTAATCCAACTTAATCATCTTAGTTTGTTAATCAGAAGCACTTTTTTCACAGAAAAGTAGTACTAGTGAGTTGAAAATGGAAAGGACAACTCCTCTAGCCTCCAAGTTGGTAGATAATCTCAAAGAGTTCAGTGGTCTAATCAATATTCTAAACTCTCCCCTTTATAACAAGAACAACAGAGGTCAAGCTCAGACATTTCATTATGTGTAGATCACCACTCCAGTTTTATGACAGCCTTTCATTTATGTCTCAAGCAAGCTTCTAGAGCCTGAAGCACTTCCACTTTGTCTAGGCTTTTCTGCATCCCACAGATTTTTTTTTAATTCACTGGTGACAAAAAAACCTCTGGTAGCTATCACTGGAAAGCTGACAGCTGCATCTACAAAGAGCTTTTCAAACATCAATGAGCTGACACAAATATCTTTGCTTGTTTCACCTTAAACAGAACAGTGCAGCTTACAAAATCAATTTTTAATAGAAACTTTCATTAGAAAATAATGTAGAGTCATCGGAATAGGAGACAATATCCGATGTCAAACAGAAGAGATTAAACTATTAAACCACATTACAAACAGATGGTGCCGAGAAGGGCAAGATAAGTCGCACAATTTCTTACATTGTATCTTAAAATTTTCCCTCATTTTCACAGGGGACATTTTTTTTTAAAAATAAAGTGATGTTCAATATTCTTGATGGTACTGGATACAGATAAGTGTTTAGGGAATTTCAAGTTACATGAAGTAATGGTTTTACATAAAGTAAAATTATTTAAACATTAATTTTTATTTGCAATAGATATTATCAGTTAATTTCAGAATTAGGGCCTGATTTCTAGAATAATTAAATATTCACATTTCTCTATAGCATGTATATAATTCATATACATACACACACACAAGCAATAAACATCGTGTTTTAAATCTAGAGCCAGCTTTTAAAGCCAGGAGACCCAGGTCTGATACCTATCTCTTTACATGTGCAGGCTGTATAACCTTGAATGAGTCACTTCTTAATCTTTCAGTACTCTAGGCAACTCTCTAAGGCTAACTTTTCAGGGAAAGTACCAACCTGCATTGATAGAGGGAAGTCTCATTTGAAATGAAATCACAATCTAGTCCTTCTCCTCATCATTCAAATGTTCCAAATAAGATGCTATTGATATTCTTTGTTCTTTCGTTTGTTTGTTTGTTTTCTGGGCCATGATGGAGAAATCCAGAGGAAAGAAGCCAGGTGGCAAATGAAGAGATCCCTACATTAATAGAATTTCTGAGAGGTGATTAACAAAAGAGAACAGGTTATCTTAGACTTTGATAATAGAAATATAGTGAAGAGAACATTTAAAGTAATAGTTGCATTGTATTTTTCACTTGACAAAATTGATTTGGAATACATTGTCATGTAAGTCAAATTATTTTAACACTTTTCCTAGAGAATATCCTGAGAACGATAATTATAAATATAAACTGATGATGTTGAGCCTGAAAAAAGAATAGACCCGCAATTATTTGAAGATTATCATATGAAAGATAAATTTGTTGTGTTCTGCATGACTCTAGAGGCTGAACTAGTCACAGTGAGACATTGACACATATATGACCATAGTAACAATCAAACCTGTCTAACCCTTGAATGCCCTCCTCATAAGAAAGGATTTTAAATAAATTCAACAAATGCTTGTTTAGAGTACACTTTATGTAAATATTGCAATAGAATGTTCTGTCATGGTTTTCTACAATGCTACGGGACTGATCTTTTAGTCTCCTTGTCAGGATCATCATTCATGCTCTAGTCCAAATGCTTGATACTATGCCCCATATTCATGTCTCTCTGTATTACCTCTCTTAGCAATATTATCAGTTCCTATGGATTCAAAAATTTCTCTGCATATGATGCCCAAATCTAAATATCCAATCCTCTCTACTAAGCTTTAGTGCCCCATCCTTAACACTTGCTTAATATCTCAAAAAGAGTGACGTACAAAACATTCAGATTCAACATGTCCAAAGAGCACTTAGTTTTGCCCCTAAATCCACCCCCACCTCATTTCCACACTTCTGTTTCCCTCATCATTATTCTTGCAGTCATTCTTCACTCTATCACCATTCCTCAGTGCAATCAATTTACAAGCCTCATCAATTTCCAGCTCTTCAACATCTTTCACATATTTGAAACCTTCTAAAATGTTCACATGATCAGTACTTTAATTTGGGCCCTCATTACTTCTTGCCCAAACTCTTGTAGTAACCTTTTAATTGGATGCCAAAATTCAAGGCCCCCTTCTACAGTCCATTGTCCATACAGAGGTCAAATTACTATTCCAAAAACATTTTATAATATCACTTCTTTGCTCAAGAAGCTTCAGATGAGTTCCATTAAATTTCAGGGGGAAAAAACTGGCAAACTTTTGTTCTGGCATTACAAACATCACAAATTGGTTTCAGCCTAGAATTCTAGGCTCTTTTTCATTCATGTTACACTTCAGCTCACTTGATGTTTGAAATAGCTTTTCATCTCCTAACTCTGTACTATCATACCTTAATTGCACTTTGTCTTCACCTCCACTTCTTGGAATTATTTGTTCCTTCTGGGGCTCAGCTCAAGTGCCATCTGCTTCAAGACCCTTTCTTGATTTCACTGATTTTACTGTTTCACCTACAAAGAACTATTTTTTTGCATTTTCTATTTTTATGTTAATAGTTTATTTTATCTATTGTTTTTCATATTTACCATTTTATTTTCCCCCAATTACATGTAAAAACAATTTTCAATATTCCTCTTTAAAACATTGAGTTCCAAATGCTCTCCCTTCCTCCCTCATTGAGAAGCCAAGCAATTCATTATAGGTTATACGTGGGTAGTCATGCAAAGCATATTTCCATATTAGTCATATTGTGAAAGAAAACATAGACCCAAAAAAAAAGAAAAAAGAAAAAGAAAGTTTTTAAAAAGTATGCTTCAATCTCTGTTCAGACCATCAGTTCCTTGCATGGGGATGGATAGTATTTTTCATCATAAGTCCTTCAGAGCAGTCTTGGATTGCTGAGAATAGCTAAGTCATTCACAGGTGATCACCTTACAATATCGCTGTTACTTTGCACACAGTACATTTCAGTTTGCATCAGCTCATGTAAATCATTCCAGGTATTTCTGAGAGCATCCTGCTCATCATTAAAATTACATACCACAATTTGTTCATCTATTCCCCAATTGATAGACATCCCTTCAGTTTCCATTTCTTCACCACCAGAAAAGAACTCTATAAATACTTTTATACATATAGGTCCTTTTCCTTTTTTATTTATTTTTGCATATAGACCTGGTAATAGCATTGCTAGGTCAAAGGGTATTTGTGGTTTTATAGCCCTTTGAACATAGTTCAAATTGCTCTACAGAATGGTTGAATCAGTTCACAAATCCACCAAAATGCCTCATTTTCCCTCACATTGCCTCCACCATTTGTCATTTTCTTTTTCTGTCCTATTAGCCAATTTAATAGATATGAGGTAGTACCTCAGAATTGTTTTAATTTGCATTTTTCCAATCAACAGTGAGTCAGAGCATTTTTTACATATGGTCATAGACAGCCTCGATTACTTCTTCTGAAAATTATTCATATCTTTTGGTCAAATACCAACTAGGGAATGGTTCTCATTTTTATGCATTTGACTCAGTTCTCTATATATTTGAGGAATGGGGTGTTTACTACTCTCCTGGCCTGTGCTCTGGTTTGTGAGTGACAACAAGCACTCTTTTTCTGCCCTGGAAGTGTGACGAGTGTCTCTACTCCACTGTGGCAACCAACTCTGGTCCACTAGTGCTTCTCCTCACCCTGAAGGGAACTACCACCCATGACTGTGACCCTGAACTGAGTATGGGCAAAGAGTCCTGCCTCAGTGCCAGAGAAAGGACCCCTGTAATCTCCTTCTGGACAGTTGTTCAACCCCCTTACTCTTTGTGTGCTAAGATCTTCAGAAGCAGCTGCTGCCCCTGCTGAATCAGTGTCTCCCAAGGCCTGCTCCTGATTTGCTGGGCCCAGTCTATGCTGGCGTGGCCTGCACTGGTCGCTGCTCCTCTTTCACCCAGGTGTGACAGAACTTTCCTGCTGATCTTCTAAGTTGTCTTTGACTGGAAAATTATTTCATTCTATCCTTTTGTGGATTCTGCTTCTCCAGTAATTGTTTCATGGCATTATTTAAAGGTGTTCCGAGGTTTTGGGGAGACCTTAGGAGAGTCACTGATTTGTCTTCACCATCTTGGCTCTGCTTCTTATTTTTTACATTTTCTAGCTTAGCCTATGAACATGTTGTATTGTCCCAGGATATGTAAGCTCCTTGAGTCAACAATTGTTTCATGTTTTTCTTTTATTTCACCACTAAGGGTAGCAATTGGGTCACTTTTTTTCCTTTTGTTTCACCAATGCCTAGCAAAGTACCTTGCACGTACTGGGTGCTTAATAAAGGCTTATTTATTAATTGAATTATAATGAGTGAATGAGATATGAAATTTACATAAAGCACAAGGTCTATACTGATGAAATATATTTATAATCCACTAGGGCCATAAGATCCATATGAAAATTAACAAATGTCAGTACATGATAGTACATGTAGTAGTGTAAAATCAGCTACAATGTTGAATATGAATGGGATGGTCTTTGTGAACCAGGGGGATGAGGGAATGATTCAAGATTGAGTTGACACTAAAGTATGGGTAAGAATTCAACAGCCAAAAAGGTAAATGGAGTACATTCTGGCCACAGCAAATAGTATAAGCAAAGATATAGACAGAAGAAAACAAAAGGGCATGAAAGAAAAACAGAATGAATATAATTTGACTTAAAAATAAAACATAGAAAAGGGAGTGATAAAGCTGAATAGCTAGGTGGCACAACATTATGGAAAGACTAGAATGCCAAGTAAAGAAGTTAATTTACCTAGCAGGCATGAAGGAATCATTGACTCATTTCCAATTGGATAGTATACATACACACACACACACCCTCATCTACCTCCACCCAAGTGACACTGAACCCTTAACTGTAAAGAACAATCCCCTCTTCCCTATCTCAGTTATCTTCTTCCTTGTTCCTGCTGACCTCAACCTTTCTCTACCTCCCAGTCTTCCATTTTAAGAATGCCCATCTTTGGCTCAGATTCAATCTAGCTCAACAGATTGAATCTGGCCCGCTTGTGAAAACAGGCATCACAAAGGGTGGGATTTCTCAAGACAACCCAATATGGCTAATCTTTAATAAACTTTGTCTTTTCCCTTGGCTGAGAAGGTTTGAGTCTAATTCTTTCAACAGGACCCAGCGTCTTGGTTTTTTGGGGTCTCAAGCACCCCTAGAAACATATAGTTCCCTACCTATCATTATTTTTCTTTTAACCTCTTCATGTTTTTGGTTCCCTGAGACCAGGAATACTGCACATCTCAAGTTCTTCTCCAGCCAAGACTGGAAGATAAGCCTCTCTCTCTCCCAATCCCCTTCTCACTCTCCAAACATTTTGGAGGTGCTTTTCGGGCCTGACTTCCCAGGTCCCCAGTAGGTCAGACAGTTTCTCGCTGCCTCTGACTCAGCCTGATGCTTTCAGGTTCTCTGTCCAGTGGTTTATGTTCGAGGCCATGGACCTGGGCACACCTTCTAAAGCATAGAGAACAAGGATGAATGCCCTATACGGAAGTGCACCCCCAATTTTCTCAATTCTCTCGGTGCTAGGGAATAGGAAAACTTCAGGTACCTTTTTGTGTTTTTTTTTTCTGTCTTATTTTGCTCCTTTTTGAGGCTTACTCCCAGATCCTCCTTGCGGAAAAAGGGACTTCCAGTCCCCCAAGACCATAATGGGTCAATCCTCTTCAGTCCCCAAAAATTCACCTTTGGGTCTGTTATCTCCAGGTGGCCTTCAGCTATTTCCCTCCCTTAATCTAACTCCTGGAGTCTTGACCTCTAGTCACCCCAGTCCCATCAAGATGCTCTTTAGACTCCTCCTCAAGACCTTCCCTAAACCCCTCCTTTAGTCAACCCAGACCACTCTTCAATCCCTCCCCCAGTCTTTGTGTATATAAGTCTCATCTTGCCTCCATGAAGGTGTTCAGAGTCAATCTAGTTCAGTAGACAGAATCTGGCCCACTTATGAAAACAGGCATCAACAAGAGGTGGGATTTCTCAAGACAACCCAATATGGAGAATCCTTAATAAACTTTGTCTTTTCCCTTGGCAAAAAAAAAAGAATTCCCATCCTTTCCACTATGCCTTCTGAAATTTCCTTTTCCTAAATGCTTCATTTCCCTGAAATTTTATTTCAATTTACATAATTACCTCTCTTGAGCCTTCGATTTAACACCTGCAATTCAATAACACTTGGCTTCCTCCAGATGATATTGCATCCCTTCTAGTAAGGTGTGAACATTCTTTAAGAACCCTCACTTACTGGTTTAATTGAAGGTGGAATATTCCCTGCTCCCCATTGCCACTTTCAGACTCTCCCTCTACCACCATCACCTGAAAAGTCCCCACTTTTGATACTCATGTAATGCCAATTTATTACTCAATCTGAATTCTAGTAGCCATTATCTACTACCCAGCTCTCCAAAATTAATTCTCATTCCTCAATTGGTTCAATGCCTGGCTATTAATCTTGTTTCTCACTCTAATTTCTGCCTTCATATTAGAGGAAATCAGCATACCTGTTGATATTTCCTCAAATAGCCTAACTTCTATTTTTCTCAAACTGCTCAGCTCCAATGACCAACTAATCCATTCTACTTAAGCTATGCAAATGGTAATCATTTTTTTCTTGACATCCTGCATATTATTTTATTGCCATGTTCAAGAATTCCACAGTTCCTTTATCCTAACAACCTTTGACTTTCCTCCTATGCCTTACTCCACATTGAACTCCAATCCACATGTCTCTTAGTAAATTTTCGGGCCATCATCCTTGCTCTGACTACACTTTCTTTCCTTCTGAATCTCAACTCAGTAGAGAACCATTTTAATTCTACACGATCATCTACCCTTTCATTTCTTGCTACTACAGACGATCACCAACCACATCTTGCAAACCCCAACCAGAGATTATTCTTACCATGTAACTCTTCTTGGATTACTCACAGATTGTTCAAAGAAATAAGAGAAAATCAGAAAGACATGAGAACTGGATCCACTAAAAAATTAATTTATCTAATGAAATTTCAACTGAGCTCTCAAATCAGCATAGCAATCTTTCTCATCAATCAAAAAACATTTCTTAATGTTTAACTCTACTATGTGCCAGGCACTGTGCTAAGAAATATTATACAAAATGAAGCAAAAGACAGTTCCTGTTCCCAGAGGACTTGCATTCCATTGGGAAAGACAGCATGAAAACACACACACACACACACACATATACGTATATGTGTATATACATATATATGTGTGTGTATGTATAAAGCAAGATATATACAGGATAAATAAGCAATTAAGAGGGTAAGCACTAGGATTAAGAGGGCTTGGGGAAGGTTTGCAGTCAAAGAAGAAGTTTTAGTTGGGACTAAAAGAAAGCTAGGGAGGTCAATAGTGGGAGGAGAAGAGAAAGAGCATTTCAGGCATGGGGGACAGCCAGAGAAAATGCTGAGAACTGAAAGATGGAGTCTCTAGTTCATGGAATAGTCAGGAGGCCAATGTTAATGGATCAAAGACTATAAGTTGGGAAGTAAGGTGTAAGAAGACTGGAAACAATAGGAGAGGCCCAGGTTGTGGGGAGGGGGAAGGGATTGTTGAAATTGTGTTTTAAGAAAATTACTTTAGTCACTGAATGGAGGGTGAATTGGAGAGGGAAGAGACTAGAGGCAGTCAGAACCACCAGTCGGCTCTTATAATAGTCCAGTTGTGAGGGGCTGAGTTCCTGCACTGGAATAGTGGCAGTCAGATGAGAAAATGGATCATAATTGAGAAATGTTGCAAAGATTGAATCAGCAGGCCTTGGCAAATTCTCTCTTTTCTTTACATCTTTATAGTTTATTTTCTTATATTTAATATGATCAGTCATTTGAAATTTATTATGATATGTGGTGTGAGGTGAGGATCAAAATATCTTTTTCACTAAACTCAATTTTCTCAACCATATCATTTTAAAACCATATCATTAGTCAGTTTTTAAATTTATTAAATGATGAATCCTTCCCCCTGTCTTTATTGTTTACAAGTATATTAAATATTAATCTTTGTATCTATCTCTGTTTATGGAGTATCTCCCTTGATCAAATGGCATTTTAAAAAATGTCTCCCCTAGTGCTAAATTGTTTTAATGTGAATTAATATATATTTCAAAATCTGAAATAACAATTCTGCCACTTTGATCCTTGATATCCATGCTTAATTATTTTACTATTTTTTATTTTTCCAGTTAAAAATCCTCTTGATAATTATTACTGCATTATATTTATAATCCATATATCATAATTAATACAACAATTAATCAAACAGTCAACAAGAAGTTTTTGAAGGCCTACCTCATGTACCAGTCAATCTATTTAGTTCTGGACATTAAAAAACAAACAAACAACAGTCTGGACCCTCAAAAAGCTTATATATTTTAACATGTAAATATGAAAATTAAAAATGAGGGGAAGAAGAAAAAAACATTTGGGGGAGGTTCAGATGAAGTTGAAGTTTCACATAAAAGCAAGTCTTGTGCTGAGCTTTGAAAGAAAATTCAGGATTCTAAGATTCAGAGATTAAGAGAGAATATTTTCCTGACATGGAAAACAGGCAGATCCCTATACAAAGATTTGTTGGCAGAACGTGGAGTGTTGAGTGTGAGGAAGGCAAATATGTTTGGAATTTAGAATTGGTGAATGCAAGTGATGCATATTAAGAATGGAAAAGGAGGTTGGAATCAAATTGTGAAGGGCTTTAAAAGTCAAATGGAGCAATTTGTACTTGATCCTAATGGTATTAGGGATCCACTGGAGTTTGTTGTGCAGAGGAGTGCCATTGTCTTTAAATGAGTTAACACGTATACAGCAATTTGGAAAACTTAAAGCACTTTATAAATGTGAAATATTATTAGCTATTATTTGTACTAATGACAGTATTTTGCCTTAGAAAAGTTACATTGGTACCTATGTGGTAGATGGATAGGGGAGGTTGAAACATGGCAAAGAAACTGATTAAAATATTGTTGCAATAATCCAGGAAAGTCATAATGAGCACCTTGGAAGTAATTTATATTTTGTATTTAGACCACTAGAAACTAGCACAAAGGAGCCCCAGGACTCTCAGCCCAGGACGGGAGTATGTCAGAACTATGGGAAACACTAGTGCAGAGCCTGTGGCAGCAGGAGCAGTTACCCCTGAAACCTCCAGCCCACACACAGTCTAAAGGTTTGAAACTCGACTTCTTGAACTTCCAGGAGCCACAATGGCCAGTTAAATAGACTCTCCCTCTCTCCCTCCCTCACCCAGAGAATACTACCTTTGGGAGGAACAGAGGAGCCAGAAATGGGGCTTCGGTAGCCATATAGTGAGAGAAGTTGGGGAGAGAGCCCTTCTTGTGGTGGTGGAAGGCAACTAGTGTAGGAAGAGAGGTGTCCCAGCAGGCCTCACCTCAGCAGAACAAAGAGGGTAACTGAGGCCCAGAGGGGTGCAGCTAACAAACATCAACACTAAGATATCAGACCTTCATTTGCAAGGTGAGGGGAAGTGGCAGACACCAGCACAGACAACAGCTGAGACCACCAGTGCTGTAAAGCAGTCCTGGGGAAGAGGAGACTCTCAGAAGCCAGGCCACCCCTTCCCCACACCTAAGGAAACCGGAGGACATAGCACACAAAGACAGTGAGTAGGACCACAGGTCCCAACACAAGAAACGGGACAGAGCCCCCTGAGCCCCAGAAGCAGAGATCCACTTTAGGAGGCAGGAGGAAAAAAAACAATCCCATGAAAAAGCACACTAAAAAGCCAAAGACCATTGAATCATATTATGGAGACAAGGAAGATCAAAATACCAATTCAGAAGAGGACAGCATGGACACATCTGAAACCTCAAAAGGGAAACTGAACTGGTCTCCAGACCAAAAAGCATTCCTAGAAGAAATGAAGGAGGACTTTAAAAAACAAATTAGAGAGGTAAAAAAATGGAAAAAATGGAAAAAAATTCGCTTATGAAAACAAATAATTAAAAAGTAAAATTGGCAAAATGGTCAAGGAGAATCAGAATATAAATGGAGAAAATGTTTCATTGAAAAGTAAAATCAACTAAATGGAAAAGGAAATAGAGAAGCTAAAGGAAGAAAACATTAAAAATTAGAATTGGGCAGTAGAAGCTAATGACTCTGTGAGACAACAAGAATCAGTCAAACAAAATCTAAAGAATGAAAAAAGATAGAACACATGAAATATCTGATTGGAAAAACAACTGACCTGGAAAATAGATCCAGAAGAGACAATCTAAGAAGTATTGGTCTACCAGAAAGCCACAATGAAAAAAAGAGCCTGCACAGTATATTCCAAGAAATCATCAAGGATATCAGCTTCGTGGTCCTCGAACCAGAGGGTAAAATTGTCATCGGAAGAACACACCAATCACCCCCTGAAAGAGATCCCAAATTGAAAACTCCAACTCAGCAAAATTGAGCACAATTTTTTCAGGTGAGGAGATGGACATTCAATGAAATAAGGGAATTCCAGACCTTCCTGACAAAATGGCCAGAGCTCAATGGAAAATTTGATCATCAAATGCAAACCTCAAGAGAGACATAAAAATGTAAATAGGGGGAGAAAGCCCTTGTTAATCAACAAGGCAAATTATTTACATCCTTATATATGATTATATGGTTTTATATGTGCTATACATATATATATGTATACATATATATGTCAATCTTGAAAACAGTACAGTTATTATGATAATGGAAAGAATAGACTGTGGGTGTCAGTATAAAATAACTGATATAATAAAAAGATATAATTAAGAGATGTAAAAGGATGGTTCTTGGAGAAGAGGTAAGGAGGTAGTAGAAAAGGATAAATCACATCTCATGAAGAGGCACAAAAATATATTATAGGAGAGGGAAAGAAGGGTGGAAGAAGAGCAGAATTTGAGCTTTACTCTCATCAGATTTGGTTCAAGAAGGGAATAACACACCCTGATGTGTATAGAAATTAAACTTGTCCTACAGGCTGTAGGAGGGGAAAGGGGAAAGAAAAGGGACAGGATGATCAGAAGGGAGGGAAGAAGTAGCAAGGGGGAAAAGGTAAGATAAGGGAGGGGAATCAAGAGGGAGGGTAAACTGAGGAAGGCTGCAGTCAAAAGCAAAACTGTTGAGGATTAGAAGTGAGAAGGGAGAAATAAAACTATAAACAAGGGGGAAATAGGATGGAGAAAAAGACACAGAATGTAATCAAGACTGTGAATGTGAATGGGATGAACTCTCCCATAAAACAGAAGCAGATAGCAGAATTGATTAAAAACCAAAATCCTACAATATGTTATTTACAAGAAACACATTTGAAATAGGGGGATACACACAGGGTAAAGGTAAAAGGCTGGAAAAGAATATGTTGTGCTTCAACTAAAGTAAAAAAAAAAAAAGCAGAGGTAGCAATCCTAATCTCAGACAAAGCAAAAGCAAAGACAGATCTATTAAAAGAGATAAGGAAGGACACTATATCCTGCTAAAAGCTACTATAAACAATGAAGCAATATCATTATTTAACATATATTCACCAAGTGGTATAGCATGCAGATTCTTAAAGGAGAAGTTAAGGGAGTTACAGGAAGAAATACACATCAAAACTATAGTAGTGGGGGACCTCAACCTCCCCCTCTGAACTAGATAAATCTAACCTCAAAATAAACAAGAAAGAAGTTAAGGAGGTTAATAGAATTTTAGAAAAGGCAGATATGATAGACCTATGGAGAAAACTGAATAGAGATAAAAAGGAATATACTTTTTTCTCAGTGGTACAAGGCACATACTCAAAAATTGACCATGTACTAGGGCATAAAAACCTCACAATCCAGTGCAGAAAGGCAGAAGTAGTAAGGGCGTCCTTTTCAGATCCTGATCCAATGAAAATTATTTTTAAAAAAGCCATGGAAAAATAAACTAAAAATTACTTGGAAACTAAGTAATCTAATCTAAAAGAATGAGTAGGCCAAAGAAAACATCATAGAAACAATTAATAACTTCATTCAAGAGAATGAGCAACACACCAAAAATTATGGGATGCAGCAAAAGTCATTCTTAGAGGAAGTTTTATATCTCTAAATACTTACATGAATAAAATAGAGAAAAAGGAGATCAATGAACTGGGCCTGCAACTGAAAAAGCTAGAAAAACAACAAGTTGAAAATCCCCAATTAAATACCGAATTAGAAATACTGAAAATCAACGGGGAGATTAATAAAATTTAAATCAAGAAAACTACTAACTTAATAAGCTGGTTTTATGTAGAAAAAAAACAATAAAATTGACAAACTTTTTGTCAATTAGATTTTAAAAAAAGAAAGAAGAAAACCAAATTACCATTATCAAAAATGAAAAGGGTTAATTCATGTCCAATGAAGAGGAAATTAAAACAATAATTAGGAATTATTTTGCCCAATTGTATGCCCAGAATTTTTTTAAAGTTTTGTAGAGATTTTTTAATAAAGCATTTCTTTTCAGAACCAATATTTGAGATATGATTAATGGGCTTTTAATTTTTTTTCAATGAAGAGCTGTACAGCTGTGACTGGAACATTGCCCTGAGTTGGATGCTTTCTATAAGGCTAAATAAGAACTACTAATGGGGCAAAAAAAAGATAAATCATATTTTGCTATCCACTGATTGAATGATGACTGATATCAGATTATCAGCTCCCTGGGGACAGTGACTGCTTTGTAAGACCACTGGACAAGAATTCAGGAAATCTGGACTTTAGTTTTAGTTTTGCTACTAACTAGTCATTTGACCTTGGGTAAGTATTTTCACTTTTCCAGGCCTCAGTTTCCTCAACTGTAAAATATGGTCATTGGACTAGATGATCTTCTGTCATGCCAATGCCTAGCTGAGTATACTATACAAAGACAATACTCATTCAATACTCTTGTTTGGATGATGATATTCAAAAATTCAGATGGAACGATGACAATGTGGAAACTTCTGTTTGATACAAATTCACTTCACAGAGACTAATCCTATGGCCTCTGTATTACTTGTTAGGAGTAGTGAGTAAGTGTTACAAAATAATTGCAACTTTTATAACTTTTGATTCCTATGGATTTATCAACCCCAGAAATAGGAGACTGTATAATGAATGTCCAAATGGGAAATACACCAGAGCACACAGTTAAAAGCTATGCATTCATAGGGTACAACATTCACCACTGATTTACCTGAATTATCTAGCATGGATTGGAGTCTCATGCTATACCATTTTATGGTAATTCATAGTAGTTAATTGCCTTCAGAATAATTACCTTTCATCACTCATTAGGAGTTCTCCCACAACACTGTGTCAACTAGGAATGTGGTTCAACTTGCTTAGTTAATAGTTAGAGTTCCAAAACCTGACTCAGCTGACCTTTGCACAGATGGTTTTTCTTCAGCCTTCACTGATACCTATCTAATTTTTTCCCTAACTTGGTAAAGCAAACCCAACCTAATCATCCTCCTCAAAACTCTGAAAACTCCTCTGTCAAAATGACAAGTAAAATGCAGAAGACTAACTTGTTGGAAAGGAGAATTTATGGAGAATACTATTATTTTCTTGGGAGCAGAGGACTATGGGATTGATGGTATTCTTTCCCATTTCTGGGTTCTGCTGTCCATCTAGACCCCACCACCCTTGCCCCTTCCCCTTTTTCTTCTCCTGACTCATACTCTTCATCCGCTGCATAAAACTGTGGCTTTGGTATTAAAGGTGGCCTTATTCTGATTTAGTCTCCTCAGGCAGCACTTCTTTCGTCACCCAAGTTTAACAATTTTCCCCCTCTATGCAACCTCTCCATTGGAATCATCTCTGCCTGCTGTTATCTTTCTTGAAGCGACCCTGTTCAAGCATGAGGTTTAAATGTAATATGAGGAAACACTGAATCACTGCTGTCATCATCTGTAAAAACGTCAGTCCCTGTTTCTCTATTTGCTGAATGAGGGTTGCCATAAAGGAAGGAGAGGTAGCGTATATTTTTGATGCCACTTGGCTTTCCCCAAGGAAGGCTGTTGCCTTTCATCAGACTCTCCCTGAAGGTATGTTGGCGATGAATTAGAATTTCCTTTGCTTGTTTCTCACTTGTTTCTGTTCTCAGGTTATACTTATTGTAGGACATGGTCCTTTGTCAAACTTGGTACATGTTGTGTGTTAGAAAGTCCCATGTAGATTCAACATCCTCAGGGGAAAGTCTTTTGGTTACTTGAATTCTCTCTGTGCTGGGAGGCTCTTGCTGACCCTGAATCATTGCCTAAGGGGGTTGTAATAGAAATAACTGACTCCACCACAGAGGTCTTTTGAACACAAAGGAAGTTTACATTTTGCGTTGAGGAAAGTCTTATGCCCAGAAATTTGACAACACTAGGGAAATGGATGAATATTTACAAAAATATAAAGTGCCCAGGTTAACCGAAGAGGAAGCAAAATACCTAAATAATTGATTCTCAGAAAAAGAAATTGAGCAAGCCATCAATGAACTCCCTAAGAAAAAATCTTCCAGGCCAGAAGAATTTATAGGTGAATTCTATCAAACATTTAAAGAACAATTAGTTCCTATACTTTATAGACAATTTGGGAAAAGAGGTGAAGAAGGAGTCCTATCAAATTCTTTTTATGACACAAATATGGTACTAGTATCCAAACCAGGAAGTCAAAATAAAGAAAAAAATTATAGACCAATTTCCCTAATGAAAATTGTTGCAAAAAATTTAAATAAGAGAGGGAGCCAAGATGGCGGCTGGTAAGCACAGACTAGAGTGAGCTCCGTACCCGAGTCCCTCCAAAACCCTATAAAAATGGCTCTGAACCAATTCTAGAACGGCAGAACCCACAGAACAGCAGAGGGAAGCAGGGCTCCAGCCCAGGACAGCCTGGATGGTCTCTGGGTGAGGTCTATTCCACACAGAGCTGGGAGCTGGGAACGGAGTGGAGCAGAGCCCAGCCTGAGCGGCGTGGACGATCCAGACCAGAAGCCGGGCGGAGGGGGCCCTAGCGCCCTGAATATGTGAACTGCGGCAGTTACCAGACCCCTCCACCCACAAACACCAAAGACTGCGGAGAAGGTTAGTGGGAAAAGCTGCAGGGGTGGAAGGAGTTCGCGGTTCGGCTTCCAGCCCCGGGGGCAGCGGAGGTGGGGCAGCTACAGCTGTTGTTACTTCCGGCTCCAGGCCCACCTGGCGGGAGGAATTAAGTGGCGGATCAGAGCAGGAGTGCAACAGCCTGCTGAAGATCTAAGCCCGGTCTGGACTGGGGGTTCTTGGGGAAGGAGGAGTGCGGCTCTGACAGAGCTGGCACTTCCCCCCCAAACGCAGAACATAGAACTCGTTAGTCTACAAGCAGTCATACCCCACTGAAAAACTCAAGGGTCAAGTTAGTTGGTTGGGAATCTGGCCAGGCAGCGAAAACGTGCCCAGATTCAGTCTCAGACTTTGGATTCTTTCTTTGGTGACAAAGAAGACCAAAACATACAGACAGAAGAAGTCAACAAAGTCATAGAGCCTACAACAAAAAGCCTCCAAGAAAATCATGAACTGGCCCCAGGACATAGAAGAACTCAAAAAGGATTTGGAAAAGCAAGTTAGAGAAGTAGAGGAAAAATTGGGAAGAGAAATGAGAAGGATGCGAGAAAACCATGAAAAACAAGTCAATGACTTGCTAAAGGAGACCCAAAAAAATACTGAAAAATACACTGAAGAAAACAACACCTTAAAAAACAGACTAACTCAAATGGCAAAAGAGCTCCAAAAAGCCAATGAGGAGAAGAATGCCTTGAAAGGCAGAATTAGCCAAATGGAAAAGGAGGTCCAAAAGACCACTGAAGAAAATACTACTTTAAAAATTAGATTGGAGCAAGTGGAAGCTAGTGACTTTATGAGAAATCAAGATATTATAAAACAGAACCAGAGGAATGAAAAAATGGAAGACAATGTGAAATATCTCCTTGGAAAAACCACTGACCTGGAAAATAGATCCAGGAGAGATAATTTAAAAATTATTGGACTACCTGAAAGCCATGATCAAAAAAAGAGCCTAGATACCATCTTTCAAGAAATTATCAAGGAGAACTGCCCTGATATTCTAGAGCCACAGGACAAAATAGAAATTGAAAGAATCCATCGATAGCCTCCTCAAATAGATCCCAAAAAGAAATCTCCTAGGAATATTGTTGCCAAATTCCAGAGCTCCCAGATCAAGGAGAAAATACTGCAAGCAGCCAGAAAGAAACAATTTGAGTATTGTGGAAACCCAATCAGAATAACCTAAGATCTGGCAGCTTCTACATTAAGAGATCGAAGGGCTTGGAATGAGATATTCCGGAGGTCAATGGAGCTAGGATTAAAACCTAGAATCACCTACCCAGCAAAACTGAGTATCATGTTCCAAGGCAAAATATGGATTTTCAATCAAATAGAGGACTTTCAAGCTTTCTCAGTGAAAAGACCAGAACTGAATAGAAAATTTGACTTTCAAACACAAGAATCAAGAGAAGCATGAAAAGGTAATCAAGAAACGGAAATTGCAAGGGACTTACTAAAGTTGAACTGTTTTGTTTACATTCCTACATGGAAAGATGATGAGTATGATTCATGAGACCTCAGTATTAGGCTAGTTGAAGGGAATATGCATATATATATATATATATATATATATATATATATATATATATACACACACACACACATATATATATGTTTATGTATATATATAAGTGAATGTGTATGTATGTATATATCTATGTGTATATGTATGTATGTGTATGTATGTATATATAGATATATGTGTGTGTTTATATATATATATATATATGTAAAAGAGAGAGAGCAGACACAGGGTGAGTTGAGGATGAAGGGAAGATAGCTAAAAGAAATAAAATGAAATTAAGGGATGAGAGAGTAACATACTGAGAGAGGATGATAGGGAGAGATAGAATGGGGTGGATTATCTCGCATAAAGGTGGCAAGAGGAAGCAGTTCTATGGGAGGAGGGGAGAGGGCAGGTGAGGGGGGAATGAGTGAACCTTGCTCTCATCAGATTTGGCCTGAGGGGGAATACCATACATACTCAGTTGGGTATCTTACCCCACAGGAAAGAAGAGGGAGGAAGATTAAAAAAAAATAAAAGGGGGGTATGATGGAGGGGAGGGCAGATGGGGGTGGAGGTAATCAAAACAAACACTTTGGAAAGGGGACAGGGTCAAGGGAGAAAATTCAATAAAGTGGGATAGGTTGGGAAGGAGCAAAATGCAGTTAGCCTTTCACAACATGAGTATTGTGGAAGGGTTATACATAATAATACATGTGTGGCCTAGGTGGAAGTGCTCAACTTCTTAGGGAGGGTGGGTGGGAAGGGAAGAGGGAAGGGAATTTGGAACTCAAAGTTTTAAAATCAGATGTTCAAAAACAAAAAAAGTTTTTGTATGCAACTAAAAAATAAGATACACAGGCAATGGGGCGTAGAAATTTATCTTGCCCTACAAGAAAGGAAGGGAAAAGGGAATGAGAGGGGAGGGGGGTGATAGAGGGGAGGGCTGACTGGGGAACAGGGCAACCAGAATATAAGCCATCTTGGAGTGGAGGGGAGGGTAGAAATGGGGAGAAAATTTGTAATTCAAAATGTTGTGAAAATCAATGCTGAAAACCAAATATGTTAAATAAATAAATTGCATTATAATGGAAAAAATAATAAATAAAATGTTAGCAAAAATACTGCGGCAACTCACCATGAGAATAATATACTTTTACTAGGTAGGATTTATTCCAGAAATCCAAGGTTGGTTCAATATTAGGAAAACTATCAGCATAATTGATCATATCAACAACAAAATTAGCAGAAACCATATGATCACCTCAATGGATGCAGGAAAAGCCTTTGACAAAATACAACACCTATTCCTATTAAAAACACTAGAAAGAATAGGAATAAATGGAGCCTTCCTTAAAATTATAAATAGCATCTACCTAAAACCATCAACAAGCATTATTTGTAATGGTGATAAGTGAGATGCATTCCCAATAAGATCAGGGGTGAGACAAGGATGTCCATTATCACCCCAATTTGGTACTAGAAATGTTAGCTGTAGCAATAAGAGAAGAAAAAAGAAATTGAAGGAATGAAGACACTAAATTATCACTTTTTGCAGATGATATGATGATTTACTTAGAGAATCCTAGAGAATCAAGTAAAAAACTCCTTGAAATAATGAACAACTTTAGCAAAGTTGCAGGATATAAAATAAACCCCCCTAAATCCTCGGCAATCCTATACATCACCAATGAAGCCCAACAGTAAGAGATAGAAAGAGAAATTTAAAGTTACTGTAGACACTATGAAATATTTGAGAGACTACCTGCCAAGACCAATCCAGGGCCTATGTGAACACAATTATGAAACACTTTTCACACTAAAAATGTCAGATCTAAATAAATGGAAAAACATCAGTTGCTTATGGTTAGGCTGAGCTAATATAATGAAAATGACAATTTTACCTAAATTATTTTACTTATTCAGCACCATACAAATTGAATTACCAAAAAATCATTTTACAGAGCCAGATAAAATAATAACAATATTAATCTGGAAGAATAAAAGGTCCAGAATATCTAGGGAATCAATGAAAAGAAATGCTAGGGAAGGAGGCCTAGACATACCAGATATTATACTGTACTATAAAGTAGCAGTCATCGAAATTACTTGTTACTGGCTAAGAAACAGAGTGCGGATCAGTGCGATAGGTTAGGCACACAAGACGCAATAGTCAACAACTATAGCAATCTACTTTTTGATAAACCCCAGTAATCTAGCTTCTGGGCTAAGATTTCACTATTTCACAAAGACTGTTGGGAAAATTGGAAAATGGTACAGCAGAAACTGGGTAAAGACCAATATCTTACACTGTATACCATAATGAAGTCAAAATGGGTTCATGACTTAGGAATAAAGGCTGATACTATAAGCAATTTGGGAGAGCAAGGAATAGTTTACCTATGAGATTTATGGGAAAGGAAAGAATTCATGACACAACAAGAGATAGAGAGCATTACAAAAAGCAAAATGGATAATTTTGATTATGTTAAATTGAAATGTTTTGTATAAAAAAGGCAATGCAACAAAGATTAGGAGGAAAGCAGAAAATTGGGAGAAAATCTTTACAATCAGTGTCTCTGATAAAGGCTTTATCTCTAAAATATAAAGGAAACTGAGCCAAATTTATGGGAATGCAAGTCATTCCCCAATTGAAAAATGGTCAAAGATATGAACAGACAGTTTTCAGAGGAAGAAATTAAAGATATCTGTAGGAATATGAAAAAAATGCTCTAAATCACTACTGATTAGAGAAATGCAAATCAGAACAACTCTTAGGTACCACATCTCTCCTGTCAGATTGCCTAACATGACAAAACAGAAAAATGATAAATGTTGCAGAGGAAGTGGGAAAATTGCAACACTGTTACATTGCTGGTGGGATTGTGAACTGACCCAGCCATTCTGGAGAGCAATTTGGAACAATGCTCAAAGGGCTATAAAAATGTCCATACCCTTTCACCCTGCAATACCACTTCTAGGGCCGTATCCCAAAGAGATCACACAAGTGGGAAAGGGACCCATATGTACAAAATTATTTATAGTAGCTCTTTTCATGCTAGCAAAGAATTGGAAATCAAGGGAATGCCCATCAATTGGGGAAAGGCTTAACAAGTTGTGGTATATGAATGTAATGGAATACTATTGTGCTATAAGAAATGGAGAAGATATGGACTTCATAATAACCTGGAAAAACCTACATGATATAATGCTGAGTGAGCAGAGTAGAACTAGGAGAACATTACACACAACCACAGATATATGGATTCTGTGATCACTTACCTTGATAGACTTTGCTCTTCTCAGCAATACAAGGTTCAAAGACAACTCCACAAGGACTCATGATGGAGAGAGCTATCTACATACAGAGAAAGAACTATGAAGTTTGAATGCAGACTGAGGCAAACTATTTGCTCTCTTTTTTTTCTCTCTTGTTTTTGGTTTTGTTTCTTTTTTCTCATGATTCATTCCACTGGTCATAATTCTTCTTTACAACTTAACTATTGTGTAAATAAGTTTAATGAGAAGTCATATGTAGAAGATATATCAGATTCCATGCCATCTTAGAGTGGAGGGGTGGGAGGGGGGGAAGCAAATCTGGAACTCAAAATCATGCGGAACCGAGTGATGTAAACTAAAAGTAAAAAATCTTAATTTAAAAAAAAAAGAAACTAGCACAAAGCCTGACATATAAGTAGGTTTTAACTGGATCCTTATTGAATGACACTAATTTGATATGAGCCTGCAAAAGGAGAGAGAAGGTGATAAGTGTTAGAGATCTTAAAAAGGGAGAATCATCAAGATTTAGCCAATGCAGGCATACCCTGGAGATATCATGGGTTTGGTTCCAGACCACCACAATATAAGGCATATCAAAATAAAGCAAGTCACATGCTTGTTCATATAAAACTTATGTTTACACCATAATATAGTCTAAGTGTCCCATGGTATTATGTCTAAAAATGTACATATTTTAATTAAAAATATTTTAAAATGCTAACCATCGTCTGAGTCTTCAGTGAAGAAATCTTTTTACTGATGGATGATCTTGCCTCAGTGTTGATGGTTGCTGAATGTTGGGGTGATTGTAGCAATTTCTTAAAATAACACAGTAGGGTAATTTGTTGCATTGATTGAATCTTCCTTTGACTTGAACACATAGGGCCTATTGTAGGGTTATTAATTGTCCTAATTTCAATATTGTTGTGTTTCAGGGAATAGGGAGGCCTGAGGAGAGAGAGATAGATGTAGAGAAGATGTACAGAAGCGAGATTAAGACTGAATATGTGTATCTAGGAGTCATGTACATCGAGATAATAATTAAATCCATGTGAGATGACAAAATCAATAAGAAATAAAATGTTAAGAGGGAAAGAAGAGGCCAAAGAGTATACTTTTGGGGGATACTCACAGTTAAGTGCTGGAATATAGATGAAGACACAATATGGTTGTTGTTCTTCAGGGTTAGAGAGGACCAAGGTGACATTACTGTATTGAGGTCAAGGTCTGGTGTGTCTTACAGTGGCTTATCAGAAGGCTCCAGTACAGGTAGGTCACAGATGAGTCATATGAACATTTGGAGTGGATTTGTCTCTATATTTGTTCATCTCACTTTTCCTTTGAGGTAATACAATTTTGCTTTGTTCATACAGCACAGAATCTTCTTTGATACAGGCACAGCACGTTGGGCAATCCTGTGCCAGTGTCTGCCATGTCTCACAGTTTATTCCAAGATTCTCCAGGGAAACCTGGAGAGGCATCCTTCTTTCAATTCTTCTGACCTCAATATAAGCACCGACCTTGTGTGAGTTCTCTTTAAATCAATCTTGTAGACAAACTTATGATTGGCATTCAAAAAAATGTGGCCAGCCCATCATAACTGTGCTCTCTGCAGGAGAGGTTAAATGCTTGGTAGTTTGGCTTGAGAAAGAACTTTCACGTCCAGCACCCTATCTTTCCAGATGATCTTCAGAATCTTGCTTAAACAATTCAAATGGAAGCAATTCAGTTTCCTGCATTGCCGTGGTATACTGTCCAGGTTTCACAGGCATTCAACAATGAGATTAACACAATGGCTCTGTAGCCCTTCAGTCTGATAGGCAGTCAAATATCTCTTCTCCCCACACTTTCCTTCAGTGCCTCCCAAACACTGAACTAGCTCTGGCAATGCATGCATCAACTTCATGATCTGAATGTATCCATGGAAATGATACTGCCAAAGTAAGTGAATTTGTCCAAATGATTCGAAATTTCTCCATTTGCTGTAACTGATAGTTCCATATATAGATGGAGGATATAGAGGAGAACCTCTGTTTTCTTGGCCTTGATGCCATTTTAATTTTCATTGAAGTGTCTGACAACATTGCTAAAAACGTGATAAAAATCACAGGAGAGAGCACACAGCCTTGCTTCAAACCATTATCCAGAGTCCATACAAATATGCCATCATGAAACTGACATACAATATTAATGAACTTCTCCAGGAACCCAATTTGGCCAGTATTTTTCACAAGCCCTCCTGACTGACAACATCAAAGGCCCTGGTCAGACCAACGAATGCTGTATATAGACTATACACTTTTCTTGTTGTTGCTGGGGAACAAGCACCTTATCAACCATTCCTAGGTCCTTTCTGAAGCCACACTGGCTTTCAGGTAGATGACCATCTTCCAGGGGGAGGATTAAGTGAAGGAATTGTGGCAAGAATCTTGCCATCAGTGACTAAGAAAGCAATTTCCCCCTTGGTTTGTCACAGGACAATTTATTTCCTTTACCTTTATAGAGATGGACAATGGAGGCACCCTTGAATTTCTGGGGGATAACCTCCTCTTGCCATACAGTCTAAAAAGTTTCCATCAGTGTTGGTATGAGCAATGAAGCCCCTGCCTTGTGAATTACAGTTGGAATAGAATTATCACCAGGTTCTTTGCCAAACAAAATGAGGTTGATGTCATTCAAAACCTCTTCTTCAGTTAGAAGTTCTGCTAGAGAAGGGCTGACTTCAATCTGTCATAAATGGTCATTGGCTTCAGCATTGATTGATGATGATCTGTTGAGACTACAATAGAAGTGTTTGGCCATCTCTCCGGGATCCTGCCCTTATTACTAATCACTGTGACTCCATTAGCACTGATTAGTTGAAATGTACCAAAGGTCTGTGGTCAATAAATAGCCTTCAAGGCATCACAAAAGCCCTTTGGATTGTTACTATTAATATGAAGCTGAGTCTTGTCTGTCTCCTTACTGTGCCAAGAATCCTGATTCTCTAAGCTGCACTTGCACTTTACTTTTGATAGAATTAAATGCTGGTTTCTTAGAGATGCTTGTACTATCCTTTTGGCAAACTCTGTGGAATTCTCATTTTTCCCTCTGGATTTTAATATCATTTTCATCAAACCAATCTTCACGTTTGTGAGCATTGTGGCCCAGATGAGTAAATGCAGTGCTGTACACCAAATCTTTGAAAGCTTCCCACTCCTTTTCTGCTCTGCTGTTGTCAAGTGTGTGTTGGATCAACTTTCCCTTCAAGTTAGCAATGAGCTGTTCCCACTAGAAGAAGCATTTTAGTCTGTTGACATTCAGTCTTCTAGTAGTTGTCTTGTGTTGGGGCCCCTGCTTTTGTTGAATGTGAATATTTAGCTTGGAAAGGATATGTCTATGAACATTGAATTAGACATTGCCTTCATCACTCATATCTGTCTCTTCTTACAATGACATAGTCTGTTATATGCCAATGTTTGCTATCAGGATGCATCCATGAAGTTTTGTGCATTTAGGTAAACAGAAGACAGTGTTGGTGATGAGGAAGTCATAAGATACACTAAGTTTTCAGCAGTACATTACCACTGCTTTTGCTGTTTCCAACTCCATTCCTCCCAAAGACTCCTTGCCATGAATGGTAGTCTCTACTTACTCTTGCACTAAAGTTACCCAGACTTATAAGCTTGTCTTCTTTCATCACGTTTATAATGAGAGCCTCCAGGTTTTCATAATGTTTTTTCTTTAAACTCATCACAGTTTCTCATGGTGGGAGCACACGAACTGATGATGGTGGCATAGCACTTTCTTGCAAATGGCAATCATATTGTCACGAGCCTGTTGTTCACTCCTTTTTTGGAGGCATGCGTGTTTGTTGACTAGATCAGTTTTGACTACAGGGTAGGATCCCCATCTGCCTCAATAGGCAGTCAGGGTTAAGTTCAGTGAAGCAGACAATTTTTCAGACACATTTTCTAGCCCCTTCCTCATGCCAGGAGGTGAGCAGTGTGGTCTTTACAAAAGGGCTGCTCAGACACTCAGAAGGCTGCTGAACCCCACTGCTGCTTCAGTCTAGTGAGAAGACAACCCTATGGTGTGAGCCACCTGTGTGCAGGTTGTGACTACAGCTCTCATTGTATCCTCATCTACTGCTTTATCACTTGCCTGTTGCCACAGGACTTTGAGGTAGGTAAAAATGGTAAAATAGTATGGATGATGCTGTTTTATTTTCACATAAAATGTATTGAAGGAATACAGAGTAACATGAAATCATCTGCCTCAATCTCTCTTCCAGAGTCATTGGAGTCCCGTGACAAGACAAAATCAAAATGACCGGTAATGGCTAGGAATGCAATAGATAACCTTGCCATCTTCACTGTCTAACCAAGTTCTAAGCATGCTACAATGCCTGCTTCAGCTGCCTTTATGACAGTTGCTAGAAATTGTTCTTGTCCACCCATTCCATCAGAGGAAGTCTTCACATGCTTGGGGTAGGCATCCCCCTAATTTACCGAAGGTTCAATATCCTTTGGTTACCTTTAACTGATTTAACCCTTCCACTGGAATGATTTACTGGAGTGTGGCAGAGGTACGTGCTACAGCTTCTTGGAGACACAGGTGAGAGTTGGATGAATCAGATAAGCACCTGAAAAGGACTCAGCAGCCCTCACCCCAGAAGTAGTAGTCTTTACTGAACATATGCAATATCCTACACAGAGAGTAGGGAAGAGATAAGTTATAAATGATCTATAAACTCTAAGCTTCTAGGATTTCTTCTCAAATGAGCAGAGCAATCATGGGGGTGGGGTGGGGTTTACTACACATGCCCCTCTGAGATTTTGAGGGATATATAGTGTTTTATTATCCACAGTTGAAAGAAAAAAATCAAAATAAATGTATTTAATATAAAAAATTAATGGGTATGTGCTTTGAATATTTATGAATTAATTTTGTATATCTTTATATAATTTGAGTCAGGTAGTACTCTCAGGTTTCTACTTTTCAATAGAAATATTTATTCACATCAATTAGGAAGACAGCAAGGATTGGCTATAGGATTAGGGAGACAGCAGGGATTGACAATTTTACTCAAGGGAGGGGAAAAGTTAAGATTTAGCATTCAGCTGCTCAGGGGATAGTACAACTGAAGAGAAAAGTGAGAGTAAAAAAAATAAGCTTATTGATATTAGTTGGAGTTTTGTCCTAATGCTGCACTGGATGCCAAAAAGTCATTGAAAAACCTAGACTTTTGTTGTCGACTTCTTGCTGATAAAATGGTGATGATCAGATAAAATTTCAGTACTTGACTGAGCCTTTAATTTTCTCTTCTTTTATGTTAAGTCTTATGATTTCAGAGTACAATAGAAATAAGAAATATGAGATTTGAAATGTCTGATTCCCCCATCTCAGAAAAGAAAAAAAATTCCATAGCAGCCTAACAATAAGCAAACCTGAGACAAGTAATATTTCAGACAGGCATGCCAACAAGAGTCACACCAAGTTTTCTGTATACCATCTACTGATAGTAAATAATATTCAGGATCCCTTTTAAGGAGGAAAAAATGCACCTGCCTCAGCAGTGTGCCTTCTGGGGTTATAAGGCAGCCTACATTGGGGAATGAAAAAAAAGTACTTAACTTCATGCCAGGCACTATACTAAATGTTGAGGATAAAACTACAAAAAGAAGACATTCTCTGACTTCAAGGGGTACGCTATCTAATAGGTGAAGACAACAAATGTAGGATGGAGGTGGCAGTGAAAGGATGTTATGGTTAGGGGAAGTTAGATGAGTGGAACCATAAGACAATTGATTAATAATATGGTAACATTACATTATATTGATATACTACAATTTGCTTATCTATTCACCAATAAGACATTCCTCCAGTTTTTAGACAATATGAAAAGGGCTGCCACAAATGTTTATTTAATTCATCCTTTTCCTCTGTTTTGATTTGTTTGGGATATAGGAACTATTTCATTCATTATATTGGTATACAAAGGAAATAATCTAGTGCTGTCTACATAGTAAGAATATAATAAATATTTGTTGTTTCAGAGAATGATTGAATTATTGGTTAATGATTGCCTTAATTTTGAACCATTTTAACCACATTTTCTCTTGAAACACCTTTATCAGGAACAGCTTATGACAATTTGGAGATAAAGAAAGACAGACTAAGGGAGAGGGGAAGAGAGAGAAAGTAAAGAGCAGTCTGAGAAAGAGACACACAGATGAATACACAGAAAGACACTGGGAAAGACAAACTCCAAGACAGAATGACAGAGAGACAGAGAGACAGAGAGGGAAGGGAGAGAGTGATGGGGGGAGGTAGTCAAAGAAAGAAAAATAGACTAGATATGGTGCTATAATCTTCACATTACACGTTACACAACAACATTAATGTTCCCGTTTATCAGATATGTGTAAGATTGAAAGTGATTTGACCAGAGAGGTTAAAATACCAGACTAGATACAAGTCTTTTCATTTGGAGACCAAAATCCTTTTGACCAGAATATGCAGATCCTTTGTCAACATTTATGTGTCCTATCTAGGATAGATTGAAATGAAGAAACAGGGAATTAGAGAAGGAAGGGGGGAAAAGGGACACAGATGATTTTAGAAAATCAAATAGAAATCAGGAATGCATTCATGATGAATAATGGGACAGAGAGAGCTAAGAAAATAAATTTGCCAAGGCTGTCTGAATGTCAAACTATTAGGAGGTGAACATTACCTAGAATCTTTGAAAAGCCCACAGCTTCCTAGTGTATGAGCTTCCTTATCTATAAAATGACAATAAAACATTTCACAGTTGGGCATTGTAAGGATTAACAAAATACTCTCCACAGAGGTAGGGGTTTTAACATTACAAGAGCTTACTATTGTGAGAGTCCTAACAGGCATCTTACTGTACACAATTGAATCAAATTCTGTACAAAAGACACCTACTGCACTGCCCCTACTAGAATCAGAGCTACCTTTAACTTCTACCAAACTTTGGTTATTATATAATGAAATAAGGCTTCATTATTATAATAATGAATGTGATTCAATACAATACATTAATTTGCAACAAATTTGCAAAGTGAGAGTTACTAGTCATAATTCACAAAATAAGCAAAAACAGTATATAGCAACTTCTTTATGGTAACTAAATTATCATTAGCACATTATGTCATATGGCAAAAGTAGTCAAAGCTTATAGCACCACTTAAATATGAGTGGTTATTATCATTGTCCCTACAGAGCAAGAGGGGAATTCCATAATCTAACAGGAACATATGGGATGGGAGTATAAACCTCTCCTTTCTAGATTTGGAGGATTCCCTTGTTAGCCTTTCTCAGAATCTAAACTTGTGATTCACAATATATGTATAATGGTTTTACACAAATTTTATATAAAGATCTATAAAACACTGAAATCTTTCTTTTGCCTACATACACAAAAGAATAGAAGCATATATTTATTCATTCACACAAGAAGAAGTTGACAATCCCCAGAAACATTTGGAATTGAGTTTTTCATATAACAAGCTTGCATGCCAATGATTTTTTTTCTATAAGGAAAAAAATCACTCCTTTTGTGTATACAGTCAATGTCAAGGTTTTTGCATACTCTATTCTTTTAACAGGAATTCTTCAAAAATAAATCTCTAGTCCGGCTTAAGGTCACATATGTTTTTCACTTCCTTCTGTAGATTTGCTTCCCAACACAAAAATAACAGACAAAAAATATTTTCTCTTATATTTATGAATTAATTTCTGATTTTTTTCTCTTTACTAATGTTGTATAGTTGAAAGAATTTTTTTTTAAATCAGAGTTGACACTTATGTCACCTTGGGCAAATCACCTATTTTTTTTTAATTTTGGTTTCTTCAATTGTGAAATCAGAGCATTTTACTAAGTGAACAATAAATTGCCTCCAACTCTAAATGTATAATCTCATGATATTTTTCTATTTTCCAATAAACATCTGTGTCTGAAATGGCTCATATGTTCATTTGTTCAAAATTATTTGGCGCTCATTATGTTCCACACATGCAATAGATGCTAGGAATACAGAAATGAAATGGAAAAAAATCACCAATTTCAAGGAGTATACTTTCTATTTTGGAAAATGACACGGCACATATAAATGTTTACAAAATTTTTGTCAATTAATCTCTAGGTGGGGTATATACAACCAAGTGTTAGGCCTAGGAATGGCCACAGTTTGGAGAGGGTATTTTATATAAGCTTTGAAGGAAACTGGAGAAAGGAACAAGTATCTTTATACACCTGTAATGTGCCAGGCACTGTGCTAAGTACTTCACAAACGTTATTTCATCCCACCCTCACAACAAGCCCATGAAGTAGGTGCTGTTATTATCAGTATTTAACTGATGAGGAAACTGAGGCCATTAATGACTTAACCAAGATCAAATAGTTAGTGTCTGAGGCCAGATTTGAACTCAAGTCTAAGAGGCAAAGTTGAAGAGAGGCAGTGTCTTGACGGAGCAGGGAGACAGCCAGACAGTACTTGTGCACTGAATCTGACTGTGGAATATCCCATATAAGAAATACATAAGCTGGTTTATCTGGATCGTAGAGTACATGAAGGGGATTAATGTGAAATAAGCTTTAAAAGATATGCTGGAGTTAAATAAAGGTAAGTTGTCTCTAAAAACATACTATTAGAATTAATGCCAAAGATTGGACTTGTCATCAGATTGAATGGATTTTATATTGCTATCATTATTGGGATTACTTCTAAGCCATTGTAGTGTATTTAGGCCATTCTTATCATTAACTGGCAAGATTTTCTAGAGCATTTTATGTTACATGCCTTTACATTCAACCCATGTCTCAAAATCTTAGACCTTATTTGAACAGAGAAAGCAATACTGACAAATTTCACCAGTTATTGCTTTCTCAGTGGTGAAATGATTATAAAAAGAAATAGTTCTTTGGCTACAAGAATAACATGTGTGAAGCATTTCAGCTTTCCATAAAAGATTACACTATAGCAATGGAAGGAATGTGGCAATAGAGTATGCAGAGGAAGTTGGAGAAAAGCCTGCTAAAATTTTCAGGGCAAGGAGAGAGCAAAGTACAAAGTAAGCTGTAGTGAATTTGAAGTAAGGGCACCAGAATTCAAATCGGTACTCTATGACTTCCTACTTATGTAGTGTTGAATAAATGATTGCACCTCTTTGGGCACCAATTGGCTCATCTTTTTAAAAAGAATGGGAGGGTGGTACCACATGACCACATAGTTCCACTATGTGTAAAGCACTTTGCTAAAATCTTTACAAATATTGCTTTATTTGACCCTCATAACAACTTTGACAGGTGCTGTTATCATCTCCATTTTACAGTTGAAGAAACAGAGGTAAATGAGGTTAAGTGACTTGCCCAGTGTTACATAGCTAGTAAAATATTAAGGTCGGATTTTAATTCAGGTCTTACCAGCTCAGGTTTCTACACACTGTTCTACTTAGCTGCCTAAATACTAAAACCTTTAATACTAACACTAAGAGCATTGGCAAAGACTTCTATGAGGAGGAAATGCATGAGCTGAGGTGTTAAGGGAAATGAGAATTCTCAGAAGCAGAAGCGAGAAGGGACTGGATTCCCCACATCGGGGATAAGCTGTACAAAACATGAAGGCTGGAGAGAGATTGTCATAAACTGGCAAGTAAGTAGGTTGGCCTGGAACAAATAGTATAGAAGGAAAAAAAAATATGAAATATTCTAGGATGACAACCTAGAACCAGATCTTTATTAATTGGATTCTCTGTTTCCAGGCTCTCTATCTCAAATATTCATCATCCACACAGTTGCCAAATTCATATTTCTAAAACATGGGTTTGGAAGATGACAGAGTGAAAGCAAAGATTTCATTGAGTTTTCCCCCAAGTCCCTCCAAATACCTGTAAAAAGTACTTTAAACAAATTCTAGAGCAGTAGAACCTACAAAATGGCAGAGAGAAACAAATTTCTAGCCTAAGACAACTGGGAATGTCCACAGGAAAAGTCTGTTGCACCAGTCTGAGAGAGAAGTACAGTCCACTGTGGGTCCCACCATAACAGACCGGAACCAAGCAAACCTGGAGTAGGCCTCAGGGGACTGATTCACTGGCATCAGTGACAGTCTCCAGACTTCTCAACCCACAAATGCCAAGACAACCTAGAAGGTAGGTAGGAAATGTCTGTGGAACCAGGGTGAGAAAAGGGCTGGTCCAGCCCCAGCTCCAAGGAGCCTGGGGTGGTGGCAGCAGCAGTGGCTGCTTACAGAGAGCTCAGCCCACAGCAGGTGGGAGCTGATCAGAGGGTGATTGCAAGGATCTTTTTGCTGGTGCTGAGGCAGAATTATCTTGCCTTCCCCTTGCTTGGATCTGGGTCACAGTCCTGGGTGGTGGTCCTGGGGCAAGGAGGAGCACTGGCATGGAGGAGCTCATGGCAGCAGTAGAGAAGGAATCCTCCTCACTATTCCAAGGCAGGAAAGACTGTTTGTGGTCACTCACAGGCCAGAGCACAGACCAAGAAAGGAGTAACCACCTCTCCTTTGATTATATAAACTTGGAAGAACTAAAAATTTACAGGTCCCTAGAAATATCTCTGAAAACAGCTGTGCAAAACCACTGAAGCTTGGGACAGTGCACTCTCCACTCTGGAAGCAGAGTCCCACCTTAACAAACTGCTAAGAAGTCAAGTAATTGGCTAGGGAAATGAGCAAACAACACAGAAAAACTCAGGTTATAGAATCATATTTTGGTGACAAGGAAGATCAAAGCATACAACCAGAAGAAGACAACAAAGTCAAATTTCCTTCATCCAAAGCCTCCAAGAAAAATATGACTTTGCCGCAGGCCATGGATCAAGTAAGAAGAGAAATTGGGAGGAGAAATGAGAGTGATGCAAGAAAATCATGAAAAACAAGTCAACAACTTGCTAAAGGAGAGCCCCCAAAAAGTGGAAGAAAATAACACCTTAGCTCTCCCACACCTACTTATACCTCCTTCCCATCTCTGCAAAGCCTGAGGGGAGGCCATTTTTGTCTGCTGCTGACCCACCCACCCCAAACCCTTGGGTCCCCTTTGAGCCATGGTGAGCCATGGACCAGGGTGAGCCCAAGAAGCAGCAGCAGCTGCTGGACCTGGTAACTTTCAGAAGAGACCTCCTGGTGGCTGTGGCACCCATGGAGCCCGAGCCCATGAAGCTGCTGCTGCTGCTGCAGGTACAGGCATTGTCCAAGCAGATCAACCCCAAGGCACAGTACAAGGGCATCATGGACTGCCTCAAGGGCATCCCAATAGAGCAGGGGTTGTTTTTCGGTTTTTGATATGGCAATTTGGCAAATGTTATTCCATATTTTCCAACACAAGCACTAACCTTAACTTTTAGAGAAAAATACAAACAGATTTTTGCGTCAGAATTTAACAAAGGTAAACAGCTCTGGAGGTGGTTTTTGGCTAATGTATATGTATATATAGAATCTAGACATATAATATGGTTATGCATACAGATATGAGTAGATATAACACAGAGATAGTAAATATTATATAGCTGTATATGCGTATGTGGTTACATAGAACTATCATAAACATATAATGTATAAAATATATATATATACACACATTCAGAGTGAATGGTGTAAAGAAATAGAACTAGATTGAGAGTCAGAAGACCTGGAGTTCTACCTCTGTTCAATCAGTAACTTTGTGACCTTAGGGAAGCCATCAATCTTGGCCTCAGTTCCTCACTTGTAAAGTGATGAGGTAGGACTAGACCATCTGTAAGATTTCTTCCACACCTAAAATACTATGGCTAAATTTTCAAACACTTCCATCTTTAATGAATATGAAGAGAATAATCATGTTATAGTGGATAAAAAGCTGGCTTTGAAGATAAGAAGAGCTGGGAACAAGTTCTTTTTGATGCTATTTTAGCTGAGGTAAGTTAATTAACACCTAAGTGTTCCATGAAACTATATAACATTCTAAGTTTCTGAGAAGGTGCCAGCCCGTAGTGGTAAAAGTTGCTGCCTAAGGTGGAAGTTTCCTATGCAAATGAAATCATGAGTTCAGTCTGATTTTTATCTCTGAACCCAAAATGGAACCAACCTTCATCTGCAGAGAGAGTTGCCTCACCTGGTAGTTATTTACACCAATTAAATCAAGGTCTAGTACTTATCCCTATCTTTCTTTTATAGTTATTTTGTATTTCAATCCTGAATTAAAACAAAAATTTAACTACGCTGAAGTAGCCATTGATGGACTTGGTTGATGGACCAGGTGACACTGTGTTATGACACTGTCTTCATCTGTTAATTTGGAAAAGAATCCCCAGACTAGAGAAACTGGTCATTGCATTCTCCTTCATGGAACTGTAGCCTCCACAAACATAGGGATACTTGGATACCCCATAGGACCTAGCACCATGCCTTGCACCTAGTAACTATTCAATACACATTTGTCGAACTAATAAATTTCCATTGTCCACTCATCAATTTAGACATATTATATGTGCATTTTGTGATAAAATTACAAAAAGAAGCCAAACTAAAGAATCTTCTCTCTCCTAGGTTAGATATAAGTACTAAATTAGTTTGATACATTGGAGAAATTTGTTTGATCAGAGCCAGTTACAAAAACTCATTGTATGCAAAAGGTTGGCATCTAATTATTTGCAAAATATATCTTGCAAGAGGGGGCATCCTTCAGACAAATAATATTTATTTTACTACTAGAATTTACTGTCTACATGAAAATGCAGATGCCACCTGCTTGATCTTAATTGCCTAAAACCTTTACATATTGGCTCTCTCATGGTCTGATGTCTTCCATGGCACAAGCTGAAACATTGTCCCATGACTGAGGAAAACTTATTTCAGCTGCCTTGTGGCAGCTCAGTGGTACTCTATGTATTGATAGAGCTCTGGGCCTAAAATCAGGAACACTTGAGTTCAAAGCTAGCCATTGATACTCTGTGACCTGGGGCAAGTCACTTAACCTCTGTTTGCCTCAGTTTCCTCAAATATAAAATAGGGATATCTCCCAGCCAGAGGAATTACAAGGCAAAAGTAAAATGGGAGACAGTCTCGGGGAAAACAAATGAAAATGCCTAGTCTGGAACTGGAGTACATAGCGTGAAGAGGGCATGACCTACACAGGAATGTTCACTGTCACCCAGATGGGACAGACCTTTCCTGTCAAACTTTTAAGTTGTCTTGGGTTGGAAAATTGTTTCTTTCCATCCTTTTGTGTGTTCTGCTACTACAAGATTTATTTTAGGGCATTATGTGAAGGTTTTTGGAAGGGTCTGGGAGAGAACTCAGGTGATTTCCCTGCCTTCTCTCCACCATCTTGGCTCTGCCTCTCCTCTTTAACACTTTAAGTTTTGCCTGAATTTTTTTCTTCCTCCACATCAATGCTGCAAAGCTAGGAATGTAAATTTTAGTATCCTTATTCAATAGAAAAAAGAAGCTGAGGTTCATAGGCCCTTTCCCTGAAAGGAATTCACCAGCAGGAGAAGGGGATTAACATGGTGAAAAGGTATTCCTGATGAGAAGGATTTAGGCAATGAAAAATGTTCTAAGATAAGAAGAAAGAGTCAGTAGCACAACCAGTGAAGGTGTTTATACTTATGTGTGGGGAGGCTAGTTGAGGCTTTTCCCTAAAGAGGAGGACCCTGAAAGAAACATGATACAGGATTCCAGCAGAGAAATATTTTTTTTTAAGATGTAAGAAGAATTCTTTGACCTTAGCCTTTGTCTTTTCCCTCTCTCCTCCATCTTGGTTGGATAATGACCCTAAGATTTTGGATCTTCCGTGTTCTCCTTTAGTATCCTAAGTATCCACTCATGAACTGAGCTGATGGCAGTGTTGGCATCAGCAGGGCAGGATGGGCCAGATAGGAGGGGAAAATATAATTCAAACCTCAACAATATTCTCAGGAAGAAAGTTATACTTTATCAAAGGGGAAACTCTTGAGGACACTAATAAATCACTTCCATTTGTGAGTTAATGTTTTGCCATATGTGCTCTCTGAATTTGTAGTAACTTTCCCACAAATCCTATACATACCTTTGAATGCATATATTATAGAGTGGGTGTTTTCCATATCTATTCTCACTCTCTGACCCCTTTTCTACAAGTTAATTGAAAGGCTATCAGTTGATAATCATTGGGAAAAAACATATTTGTAGGGGCTTGTGTGTTATGCTTGTAGAAAAACTCCCACTAAACTCTTTAGGATTGTCCCATGAGTAAGGGTGCTACCCTTATAAAAGGTATGGTAATTATTTTTTGGGCATCTGCCTCATCACTACAAGCGGGAGTTGGGGTAGTTACTTCAGAGAATGTGCTACATGCATTATTTGTAATTTTTGGAGTCCTAGTATTATTGTAAACTGTAGATATTACCAAATCTTTTTTTTACATGTATGGTTCAACTCTCCATTACCATTCAGAGGAAGGAGCTAAATGTTGAGCTGTTAATTGTGAAGACACTATACCTGTGAACATATTATGCAGAAAAGTCATGAACAAAATCTCTACTAAGATATACCCTTTTGAAAGAACATCCTACACAACAGAACTGAGACGGAACAAACAATATAATTCATTTGACTCAAAAGAATAATGCATTTTAAGTATGTCAGTTCATTTATTGAGTCACAACTTTGTGATTTATTTTGCAAATCAATTTCTAGTACAATATAAAAAATCAGTGAACACTTCAAGCTTTGGGTTAGGGTGAATTCAGTGGAAAGAAAAATGACAACTGAGAAAAATTGGAAGGATTTCCCTGTTTTATCACTGGGGAAGAGTCAAGAAACATTTCTAAGGTACCTACATATCAGGATAATATCCAGGAATTCTTGTACCATCTCCTCATTCAATTGGAGAGCACTGTTCAAAGTACACTTTGCCAGGAAATGCAACTCATCACTAAAATGTCTGGTCTATAGCCCCGTTTGGAGTGTGTGTGTGTGTGAGAGAGAGGGAGAGAGAAAGAGACAAGAAGAACAAGAAGAGAGGTATGGGGTGAAGTAGTGGTGCTTTGAAGGCATTGTGAAAGAGAGTGTGGTTGGACTATGGTCCTGGTAGCATATGAGCCCAAAGTTCCATACATTCCTATGAAATTACAATGATGAGAATGATAACTCAGGGCAAATGACACTTCATGCAGGAACAGCAAGCTCAAGTGCCATTGCCGGGAGGAAACATGCTCCTCACTACTACATTGGTGGCTTGGTGCAAAATTCTGATTGTCTTCCCTAAGAACTTACAGCAGGCTTATTCCAGGATTCCTCTGATAAAGTTTCCTCAAATGAAATCCTCAGAGAAACTTAGCAAACTTGTGGAAAAGGGCCACTTGCTCTCTTTATCCATTCCTCCTTCTCCCCTCATCCTCAGGCCCAGATATTTTTATATTGTTGAAATCTGGTTTAGATCAATGTAAAAGATAGCCTTGAAGGGCAAATGAAGTTTTCAGAAAGAGAATAGCCAGCCTAATAGCTGTGTGGATGACAGAAGGTGAAGCCCTAGTGACTGCCCTTGGGCATATTAGGACAATTTGGTGAGCTGATCACATTTGCATGAGCTTTTAATATGTGTTTAATCAGGAATAGAAAGAACTGCCATTTCTCTCCTCCTTGGTCCTCACCCCACACCTAGTCTTTGGCTAGAGAGCAAGTCCCTCTAACACCAGGAGTCTGTAATCATCCTAATTTGCCATACCCTACAGCATACCTTTGTACAAAGTTGTAGTGTCTGCTGTTGTTGTTGCTTTCAGACAAGCTATTACAGTCTTTGTTCCAAAAAAATACAGGTCCATTACCCTGCTTTCCATGTAGACAAGTTATATAGGCAGAAGAAAATACATTTTGGACCGAGAATTACAGTATAAATGGAAAATACAGGCCTCAAAAACACATTTGAGAGCATGTTTTAAAAAAGTGAAATGTGTCTTTGTTTCAACTCAGAGTGAATATACCTTATCATACTTTAAGGAAGAAATTTTATTTAATTTGGAAGTATTTAATCCTCACCTTGATCTTAAGAAAGAAAAAAAGGCTTTGTTCTAAAGATGTTCTTTATGGGTGGCACAATCACAATGCATGGGGGAATAGGAGATGAGACCAAGAAGTGGGACAAGTGAAGTGTCACCTTCTCATTTCAGCAAGAGTTCTGTCTCCCAGATATAAAGATATTTAATATTTCATCTTCCACATTTCATCATATTTATACATTTGCTTCACAATAAAGTTATTGTAGCAGGGAAGAAGTAATAAATTCCAGAATTTTCTTGTCTTGATATTTGAATTTTTCTTTTAGTAGAATGAATAATTTTTCTCAATTACATACTTTGTCCTCTGGACCACTTCCATATTCTCTGTTAAAATGGTCTTTGATAAGTCAACGTTTTGTTACCAGACGAATCAAAAAGAAAATTCAATAGTTGACAAAACTTTATGGTTTGATTTTATTTGCAGATAAGAGAAACTGAAATAAATCTAATCTTTCTCATCTCAAACATATAACCATATCACTCAAGGTAATTTTTAATGTATATTAAACCTATGGAAATATTCCAAGGATCCAGGATTTCATTGGAGTAGACGTCCTTATATGGCCTGTAGCAGCGCTCCTCTTCTTCTGAAGCAAGAGAAGTCACCAATTGAGGCTTTAACAGAAAATATTCAACCGGGGTGGCAGCCTTCTGGTGATGAGCCTCTGTGCTAGTCCTTGGGCAACAGACACAAAGAACATTTACCTGGGACACAATCTCAAAACCTTTCCAGCTTAGTAGCTGTTGGAATTTATATTGCTCCCAATTTGAGAATATTGAGAATCCTTTTGAATATTTTTTCCCCTTTGAGAATCCAAATGCAACACCATAAGGTATTAAGATAGGATTTTAAGCACTCATAGTACATATAACATTGGCATTCTTGAGGTCGGCCTGGGAAAGAGAATGTGTATAATTAGCTTTAAGGAAGCATAGGCTTTCATATTAGAAGAAGGTTGAAGTGATAAATACATATGAAACTTCGTGAGTTTTTGCAAAAGTGGAAGATTTAAGCTTCATCCTTTATAGCATGAGTTCTTAAACCGTGTGTGTGTGTGTGTGTGTGTGTGTGTGTGTGTGTTCTCTTTGGCAGTCTGCTAAAGCCTATAAACCCCTTCTAGGAATCATGTTTTTAAATTAATAAAGAAAAATATATGATTACAAATATATGATGGAAATTCAGTTATTGAATATTTTTAAAAGTTCACACAGACCCTAGGTTAGGAACCCCTTTATGGGGAAAACATAGAGTGTTATGATCTTTCTGGAAAATAGTATTAATTACAGGATGAGATACCATCAAATAAATGATCACATGTACTTTCCTCTCTTCTGTTGAGCTGCCTTTCTGACATACCCTTACTCAGTTAAATTCAATTCAGTTCAACAAATATTTAAGTGCTTATTATATGCCAAACATTGTTCTAGGCATTGTGGGAAGGGAAGTGGGAGGAAGGAATAGGTATTTATATGGCTTGTTATCCCTCCTCTCCACTTTGCATGTGCTACTCTGCCTGGTTTCAACTCCACACAAGAAGATGCCCCAAGTTGAGTAGCCCCTGATTTCTCCCCTCTACTTTCCTCTCTCCTTTTGCATGCTGTCTCCCCCCATTAAATTAGGAACTCCTTGAAGGCAGAGACTGACTTTCTTTTTATTAATTGTACCCCCAACATAAGTGGCACACAGCAGGCAATTAATAAATGCCTATTGGATTACCCCTACTTTATATTCCAGACATTATATTCTCACAGCAACCCTACGTGACAGGTACTATTATTATCCTCATTTTATATTTGAGGAAACTGAGGCAAATAGGGGTTAAGTGACTTGCCCAGGATTACACTGCTCCTAAGTATATGAGGCTGGATTTTTAATTCGATTCTTCTGAGTCCAGACACTGCTCTATCCTCTGCACCGCCTAAGTGCATTGGAGATACAAAGACAAAAACAAAATAGTCACTGAACTCATGGAGCTTGCATTTTACTGTGGGAAAAGAAGATTTGCACACATATGTCGACAGAATATGTACTTAAAGTAAATACAAAGTAATTTGAGAGAGAGGGGGAAGCATACTAATTATTAGGGGGAGGTGAGGAGCTGACCTCAGAGTTGACACTTGACCTATGCTTTTAAAGAATAAAGGAATCTGAAGAGGTGAAGGGTGGGAAATGAAAACATTGCAGAGATGGTGGCAAGTGAGAACAGAAGATGATAGATAAGAGTTTTGTCTAACAGCCCAGTAGTCTGAACAATTGCACTTCCATATCTCTCCAGGATTTAATATCCAGTGTGCAGATCTTTGCTTACCAGACCTAGTTCTATTTTCCTGTGTCCCTGACCTCACTCCCCACTGGTCGGGTCACTTTTCTTTTATTCTGGAACCAAGCCCCATATTCTTTACTCCAAGCTGGTAACATGACCCTGAATCTCCTTCACTCCTCCATACCTTGGCAGAGAAAGCTTGAACTCTTTTTTTTTATAATTAAGAATTTTTATTTTTAGCTTACAACGCTCAGTTCCACATAATTTTGAGTTTCAGATTTTCTTCTCCCCCACCCAAGATGGGATGGAATCTGATATATCTTCTACATATTATTTTGCATTGAACTTATTTACATAATAGACAAGTTGTAAAGAATTATGACTAATGGAATGAATCAGGAGAAAGAAGAAACAAAACCAAAAACAAAAAAAAACCAAAAACAAGGAGAAAAAAAAAACAAAGGGCAGAAAAGGAAAACAAACAGTGTGACTCAATCTGCCTTCATATTCTATAGTTCTTTCTCTGGATGTAGGTAGCTCTCTCCATCATGAGTCCTTTGGAGTTGTCTTTGCACCTTGCATTGCTGAGAAGAGTGAAGTCTATCAGGGTTATTCATCTGTGGTTATATATCTGTGGTTGTGTATAATGTTCTCCTGGTTCTGCTCCTTTCACTCAGCATTATATCATGTAGGTTTTTCTATGTTATTATGAAGTCCATATCATCCCCATTTCTTATCGCAAAATAGTATTCCATTACATTCATATACCACAACTTGTTCAGCCACTCCCCTATTGGTGGGCATCCCCTTGATTTCCAATTCTTTGCTACTACAAAAAGAGCCACTATAAATATTTTTGTACATATGGGTCCTTTTCCCACTTGTGTGATCTCTTTGGGATACAACCCTAGAAGTGGTATTGCTGGGTCAAAGGGTATGAACATTTTTAAAGCCCTTTGGGCATAGTTCCAAATTGTTCTCCAGAATGGCTGGATCAGTTCACAACTCCACCAGCAATGTAAGTGTTACAATTTTTCCACATCTTCTCCAGCATTTATCATTTTTCTGTTTTGTTATTTTAGCCAATCTGACAGGAGAGATGTGTTACCTAAGAGTTGTTTTGATTTGCATTTCTCTAATCAGTAGTGATTTTGAGCATTTTTTCATATGCCTATAGATAGCTTTAATTTCTTCCTCTGAAAACTGTCTGTTCATATTCTTTGACCATTTCTCAATTGGGGAATGACTTGTATTCCTTAAATTTGACTCAGTTCCCTGTATATTTTGGAGATGAGGCCTTTATCAGAGACACTGGTTGTAAAGATTTTCTCCCAATTTTCTGCTTCCTTCCTAATCTTTGTTGCATTGGGTTTTTTATACAAAAACTTTTAAACTTAACATAATCAAAATTATGCATTTTGCATTTTGTAATGTTCTCTATCTCTTGTGTCATGAATTCTTTACTTTTCCATAAATCTGTTAGGTAAACTATTCCTTGCTTTCCCAAATTGCTTCTAGTATCAGCCTTTATTACTAAATCAGCCTGAACTCTTTCTCCTATTTCACTGCATATTTTTCTTCTCCATGTTTCAGAAGGCAGGGCTGGTGCCATATAAATTTACATATTCTGACATTTAAATAAAACACCTAGGGATATATATATATATATATATTGCCGGTATATTGTCCTAGTTTGTCAGGGGAAAGTTAATGTACTTCCTTAAGTTCATTTCTTAATACCAATATATGATTTCAGCTGGAAAAATCTGGATCACATAAGACTATATTTATTAAGCCGGGCTCTGTTCATACTGTTTAGTCATTTATCTCAAGCTAGCTTCACTTACCTTCATTACACCCTAATAAGATCACCCAGTGGTGTGGAGAAATGTTCTTGAAACTTGTGTGTCTATAGAAATTTCAAATCTTTGATTTCTTTTTAGGAACGTAAACATTCAATAATTATTTCACTTAATAATCGTTAAGATTATGGCATGAGATATTATGCTATGGGCAAATGATTGCCTAAAAAATACTAGCAGCATGTTAATCAATGAATGAGAAAGTTTTTTTTAATTGAAAAAGACAATACTGTATTTAAAGTCAATGAGCATGGGTTCAAAATCCATCACTCCTGTTTACTAACTGTACAATTTCTCAACCTCTGTGGGCTTTAGTTTTCTTACTTGTAAAAAGTAAAGAAGTAGGTCAATTGATTTCTCAGTTCATATATAAGTTTGAATATTCCATATTATGATCTTATAGAAGTTTATAGATATATAAAGTTGAGTTGAAAAGACCTAGAGGACAATTATTTCACTTAGCTGTGTAGATTTGGAGTATGGCCAAAATATCAGAATAAAATATTGAGAGAGAGAGAGAGAGAGAGAAAGAATAGTATTACTTCAATGGAAAACTTGTCCTAATAAAAATGGCTATTTTTGATAAACTATTATCTGCATTTTACAATGCCCCAATTAACTCAAAGCACTCCTGTCTCTTAGAGATTCACATTCAATGTTTTATAAGTAAAATAGCTATAATTATCCTTAAAATTGTATAACTACTTTCAAAAGCTAAAGGCTTTAACATTTTCTAATCTAAGGCATTATAATTTAGGCAAAGAAATTTATTTTATAGATCCCTTCAATGACAATGATACTGCAAATGATGGTACCTTTAATATTTAAAGATAGCGTCCAATAGAAAATTTCCCCCTTAAAAGACACCTTTAAAGTGTTACTTTTTCTGTAATATGGCATATCAGAAGGTAAGAGAAGTTGGATTAATGATGAATTAATAAATCATACATGGCAGTACTGTCCAAATAAGTGTTTTTCAACTTGAATTGCTGTTATTTCTTATACTGTTATACAAAAAAAACCTTCTTTAATATCATACTGGAGTTAGAAAATGGGGCTATTGTATTGGGAGACAATTTTGAATGTGATGCTACAGTACCAGGCTGCATTTCTCTGCTTTCTGTAATAAGTCTTGGCCAAGAATCGGAAGTTCTGGTTTCCATTGCCAGCTCTGCCCTTCCCTACCTGTGTGGCTTTGGGTAATCATTCCTTTGGCCTCAGTTTCCGTAGCTATAAAAAGAAAGGATTGGATTAAGTGACCTCACACTCCCCATCCTAGCTCTAAATCTCTGTACTCTTATCAGTTCCAACTGAATGCCTTAACTGTAGAAATGGGACATTCTGACATATCTAAAAGTGAGAGTCAATTAATGATTCTGAACCTAGGGAGATCAGGTCATTATATGAAAGACTCAGCTTAGTTAAGCATGGAGACCCTTTTCTAGGCCCAGTAGCAGGGGCTAAGGGTTTTGGCCATCATGGTAGGCAAGGAACAACATGAATTTATTTCAACATGATTATTTTTCCTGTCTGTTTTTCCAAGTGGAAAAACCAATTTTTGGCCCTTCCTTGGTGTGGCAACCTCATTGCATCCCATAGGCAATATTTTTTGTTATTTCAATTCAATTCAGTTCAGCTCAATTCAGCAAACATTTATCCAAGGTTACCTCCTACAAGGCTAATCACAGAATTAAAGGTGAAAGATATCTCAGAGTTCTTGTCGCCCAGAACTTCATGTTAAAGATGAGAATATTCAGGCCTCGAGAGGTTAAATCCTTCGATTAAAGTCATACAGTAACAGCAAAGTCAAGATTTCAACCCAGATTCTCAGACTCCACATCCTGTGTTCTTTCTCCTCATTCTACATTCTGAGTCAGTCAGTCAGTAAATCACTCAATCAATACCAGGTACTGTGGTAAGAACTAGTGATACAAAGAAAGGTAAAAGATAGTCCCTGACCTTGAAGAGCTCCTAATCTAATGCAAGAGATCACAATCTAAGTACAAAATCCTTCTAAGAAGAATGTCTTTGCTCACTCTGTGAAATCTGATTAAATTAGAAAAATAATCCTGGCTGATAATTAAGGAGGAGGAAAGCAAGACAGGAAACCAGCAGTGTCACTACTTAGATATGTTAGAACGTCTACTCTCTACAACTTGAAATCTCATTATCCTTGTATGGAAATAGGATTTCTCCATATAAAAACCTCTTTCCCCCTTCTTACTGTTTGCTCATTGAGACCTGTTTAGATTTACTTCATATAATTAATATTCCTAAAGCTATAACTGACAAAACATGAGATGACTCTCATTCTATTTGATTCACAAATTACAGCCTTATTTGGAAACGTTGTTCCAGGTCAGCTCCTCTACAATACAGTAGAAGGCTCTTGGTAATAACTATGTCAGAAAACTGACTCAGTGGCCAATCTGTTAATGAACTCGCCTGAACTTGGCACTATTGATCCTAATATCAGAGCTGTATAGTGAATCACCAAGTCCAAGCTCAGTATTACTTAATAAATTAGTACACTGGATCCTATATAATAACTCAATGCCCCAAAAGGGTTTCTTAATGTCCCACCTTCAGTTTGAGGGACCTGGATGCAACAGTGAGCACTCTAGCAACTTAGGGTTGAAATTTGCCCATGTGGAGGGAGTACCATACCTATGAAGTTGTAAATGTCTGAAGGTTTAGTGGGTGCTCCCTTTTTAACTCTGTCTCTTGGAATCTCTAGCTTCATTCAAGAAACAATTTGGGAATTACTCCCTGCATGAAATATAGCCTGATCTTTCCAGTTGTTACTACTCTCTTACTATCAAAATTACTTTTAAAAATATGTTTTTGATGTATTCATTATATGTCCTTGCCTGTGTGCATGCCATGCATCTCTCCCCCTCTCCCCCACCAGGAGTAGAATCTAAAGTCCCTGAGTTGAAGAGTCATTTTGTTTGTCCTTTTGTATGTCCAGAACATAACACAAAATAGATATGTAGTAAATATTTGTTGAATTGAATTAAATAGAATTGAATTTAAACAGGCCAAGGAACACTAGGTGGAAGTGACAAACAGGGAAATTGAGGTTTGATGTAAGATGTGAGAAAGCTTTCTACAAATAGAACTATCTAAAAGTGTAATGAGTTGACTTATAGGGTAGTAAGTTCCCCCACACTAGAATTGTAGAGTAGTAGGTTTCTGAGCAGGTCTTCCACCCAGGAAGCCCAGAATCTAGTGACAGAAAATAAAGGGCAGATAATAAAATACTAAACTTATTTTAAACATGAAGCCATGCTTGGTTATCTCTTTAAAAACTTTGATTATAACAAGGAGATCCTCCCTCCCCCCCAACATCCTCCAAGACACCACTACCATATACAGAAATACTCATATCTATGAACAAAGGTAGGATAGCATTTTGTCACTTAAGTCTAGTAATGATTGGACTAGTTGGCAACTGCACACCTTCCAACAGTGAAATTCTGATTCTGTAAAGTGGCTAATATATTCCAAACTGTCACCAGGTATACTGTGCCCCATTAACTATCATAGTTGTTTTCCTTCCAATTGTTTCATTTATACATTATCTAGTCTCAATGACTGGAGAGGAAAAAAATAAATGCTTTCAGCCAACTAGAATAAATTTTCACAGAGCTAAAACTTTTCATTAAGGTAACATTCATTTTATTTATCTTCTACTTCAATTACTACTGTTCCTAGCATTCGTATGTGGAGAAATCCACCTCAAATTATTCCAAGGAAGCAGATGTTTTGAGAACGTTTGTTAACATTTTCAAGCAAGCAGTTAAATTTAAAAGGAGGATGTGTTTAAATGAATTACAATAGTGTCAGATTGCATTTGAAAGTCTGAGATTACAGCCGGAGTTGAAGAAATTGTAACACTTTTTTCCCACTTAGGATTTTTTTTCATGTTCTCCCCAACATGGACACAATCACCTTCAATGTTTGGGGGAAAAAATGCAGCAAGGTATAAGGCTTTAAGATGTAATTGTTGATTGCACAGCACATTGCTTCAACGTATCAGTTATAATTCTCAATGATTTAACAGGGACCCCAAAGATCCCAACAAAATATGAATATTCTCAATTTTGTCAAATAGTTAAACACACTTAAAGAAAAGATCAAAAAGCAGTAAAAAAAATCAAGATGAACTTCCAAATCTCCCTGTTGCTGCCAACGGCACCATTACCTATCCAGTTACTGAAGCTCACAACCTCAGTGTGATTCTCAATTAATTACTCTGAAACTGTTGAATTTTGCCATTTATAATTTCACAAAATCACTCACATACATCCTCTTTTCTTCACTCGCACAGCCAGAATGTTGATTCAAACCCTCATTATTTCTCACCTTGACTATCGCAATATCCTTCTAACTAGTCCCACTTTGCCAACTCTCTCTCCACTTCAACTCATCCCACCGCCCAGCCAACAATGTTATTTTTCTAAAATGTAGGTCTATGTTAGCCCTCCATCCCACCCCACACTGTCCTTCATGAGCTCAAGTGCTTCCCTATTACTTCCAGAATAAAATAGAAACTCTTTTTTGGCATCTAAAGGCTTTTATAACCTGGACTTTTCCTGCTTTTCCAGTCTTATTTTACATGATTTCAAATGTTCCATGATTCGACAGTGCGAGCCTACTTGCAGTGTTTTGAAAATGATACTCCATTTCCCATCATCATTGCTATTTCCATTCCTATTCCTTTCTTTGCACTGGCTGTTGCTCATCATTGGAAGACTGTCTCTTTGCTTCCACCTCTCAGTTCCCTGGCTCTCTTCAGGACTCACCTCATACACCACTTTATTCAGGATGCATTTTTAGTCCCCCTAATTGCTCATGGCTTCTTCTCCGGAATCACCTTCTATTTACCATCTGTATTGTATGTACCTAGTTATTTCCATGGAACTTCTTCATTATAGCATATTCTTCTTGAAGACACGGACTGTTTTTGCCTTTCTTTATCTCCCCAGAGCTTAGCACATTGCCTGCCATATGGTACGTATGCCTATTTGACTAACTAATATAATGTCCTTCAATTACCCTCTCAGGGTAATAGACAAGCATATGTCTACTATGATCATGTGCTTCTCTGGTAAGATACTATTTCATCTGGAAGGAGAAGTATCTCCTCCCCATTATTGCTGCACTCAACAAGCTGCATGCTGTAGACCAGGCCTAGCTAAGTCACATATATCTAGTATTTCAGGTTTGAGAGACAGGATATTCAGCAAGGATATGTCTGTTTCAGATAGAGATGACTTCCTCCTTATCCTTTTTCTCACCCCATTTCCATGCAGGTGTGTCTAGCAAGGTACAGTGACTTGAACAGTAAGCAGATTCACTAGGACTGGGAGACCCTGACTCTTTAGGGGCCAGCCTTGTTAACACTGTTAGATGAAAGGAAACCATGTCAGTGGCTCAAACCTTAACTTCCCTCAGTCAAGTCTTAGGGAATGTTTCCTTTCATTTTAAGAAGAAAAGAACCCTTCCCAAACAAACCAAAACAAAACGAGCCTCACCTACCTGAAGGGAATCCCAATGGGTATGGTCCTTACCACAAAACAAAAGGGAAAAGATGAAGAGTAAGTCCTCAAGAGCTCAGATTTTTCACCAACAATTGAGTTCTTGCAGAGTAGGGCTGCCTTGCTTTTCTAAGCAAAATGAGGCATGACTGATGCTCCCTAGAAAGTCCTTGAATAGAATTAGTTTTCTTTTGTCCAATGGACAACCTTGCATAGTACCAGCAGGTTGATCGAAGAGCTTCTAAAATTTTTTCAGCCCATAACAATGGACTACACTCAATCATGACATCTAAATATGTAGGAAACTTCATTATAATCTATTATTAGGTTCCCCAATCTGTCTCCCTTTCTCAGGAAGAAGATAAGACTTGTCTAGCTTGGCTGGAGTCAAAAAATAGAAGCATTGGGTAGAAATTGCAAAAAGTCAAATTAGGCAACCTCTTCACATCGAATTTAGGCTTAATGTAAAAAAATTATCACATAATCAAACATTAAAAATGAAATTGATAGGCTCAGGAAGCAGTAGTTTTACTTTCATTGGAGTTTTCCAAGTATGTGCTGAATGATTACTAGTATGTTGTAATGAGGGATTTCTCCTCAAACATTGACTTGGACTAGATGGCCCCTGACATACCTTCCCACTATGTGTTTCTTCTCACCTTGCCCCCTGCACTCCTTCCCCCCAAAAAAGCGGACAGAAGACATGTTCTATTCACTACTTTAACTGGAGTAGTCATTGGCCTCAATTTATGCCTTCCCCCTTACTGACTAAAAGTAGGAGTCCCATGACAAATAATGAGAATACCTACATGTTCTCTCACTATCTCTTCTTTATCTAGAGTTTTAGTTCCGTATGAACCGGGGGATTTTTTCCAGATTGAAAAGCACTTACTTAGATGGAGGAAAGAAACACCAGAAAAAGAGAATTAGCTAATTCCACATTCTTCACTTCATCTATTTCAATGCACTTTTCCATGCCAATCAACATTCTTATAACTTCTTTATTCTTCTTGGCCTCGCCATAAGCCATTTTATTTTTCTTAGCATTTATTATAACATCAAATTCTGAAGTTGTGTTTCTAACATTATTCTTTTAAAATAAATTTATATTAATATATATTTTTCATACACATTACCTAATATAACTTTCATAACTCCTTCCCAGAAAGAGATTCCTTATACGAAATGGGGGGATGAGGTGGGGAAAGAGAAGTGCAGTAATAACCAACATCAAAAAAATGATGTCATATGCACTCTTCCATATTTGGTCTCCCAAATCTGCAAAGAGAAGGTGGGGGGAAATGACTTCTCATATCCCTCCATGGGATCATCCTTGATGATTATACTTTTATAGTTATTTATAAATTATAGCTAAAGTTATAATGTATTTTAGTATATATGAGGCCTTTCTTGTTATCACTGTCTTGTGTCTGGTATATAATTGGCAATATTATCTCCAGGACATTTTAGCTACCTTACTGGCTTAATTACTAGTTGCTTTCCAGAAGGTTTATACTAAATCTCATATCCACCAGCAATACTTCAATGTTCCCATCTTTCCACAACTCAACCAATATTACTATTCCAATCTTTTGTCATCTTTACTACTTTGTTATATTTAAGGTAAAATATCATGGTTGATTTTATTTACATTTCTCTTATTATTAGTGATTTGAAGCTTTTTTTCCATTTGGCTAATAAAGACTGTGCCACAATTTTTTTCATATCTTTTGAGCACTTATCTATAAGGGAATATATTTTAGTTCTATATAGTTCTCTTAGTTCTCTATATATGGTGGATATCAGACCCTGATCAGAGATATTTAATGGACTTTTTCCCTTCTTATCCTAGTTTCATTAATTCTGACCATTCAAAAAATTCAATCTAATATTATCCAAATTATTTACCTTTTATAATTATGTTGTTGGATTAAGAATTAACTCCCTAAATTGAGTCAAATTTATAAGAACACAATGAATTCCCCAATTGAGAAATGTTCAAAGGATATGAACACACAGTTTTCAGGGGAAGAAATTAAAAATATCTACAGTCATATGAAAAAAAAAATCCTCTAAATCACTTTTGATTAGAGAAATGTGAATCAAAACAACTTTGAGGTACCACATCTCTCCTGTCAGATTGGCTAACACATCAAAACAGGAAAATGATAAATGCTGGAGAAGATGTGGGAAAATTGGAACAGAATTCCATTGTTGGAGTTGCAAACTGATTCAACCATTCTGTAGAGCAATTTGGAACTATGCCCAAAGGGCTATGAAAATATGCATACCCTTTGACCCAGCAATACCACTTCTAGGGCTGTATCCCAAAGACATCATACAAGGAGGAAAAGGACCCATATGTACAAAAATATTTATAGTAGCTCTTTTTGTGGTGGCAAAGAATTGGAAATCAAGGGGATGCCCATCATTCGGGGAATGGCTCAACAAATTGTGGTATATGAATGTAATAGAATACTATTATGCTATAAGAAATGAGGAGCAGATGCACTTCATAAGAACCTGGAGAGGCTTATATAATCTGATACTGAGTGAAGGGAGCAGAACCAGGAGAACATTGTACAAAACCACAGACACATTGCTTCTGCGATGACTACCTTTGATAGATTTGGCTCTTCTCAACAGCGCAAGGTTTTAAGACAGGTCCAAAAGACTCACGATGGAAAAGGCTATCCACATCCAGAGAAAGAATTACAGAATCTGAATGCAGATTGAAGCAAACTCTATGCTCTCCCTCTTTTTTTCTTTTTTCTTTTATGTTATTTTATTTTTGGTTTTGTTACATCTTTCTCATGGTACATTTCATTAGTTAAAACTCTTCTTTACAACTTGATTATTGGAAAAATAAGTTTAATGTGAAGGTACATGTAGAACCTATATCAGATTACATGCCATCTTGGGGAGAAGAGGGGAGGAGAGGGAGTGGGTGGGAAATTTGGAAATCAAAAACTTGTGGAACTGAGTGTTATAAACTGAAAAAGTAATAAATTAATAAAATAAAGAAGAATTAACTCCCTAAACAGAAATATAAAAATCTATTATGAACTGTTTCTCTTCATTTTTTTTGGAAAAGTCATACTATCTTTCATATTTAGGTAATATGTACATTTCAAATATGTTGTGATATAGAAGATGGTGATCTAAAATAGGTGTCAAACATCCACTATCACATACAGTCCACATCACTTTTAAGAGCCAGGAACCAGATTAAAATGTAATTGGGAAATATTTAACAAAATTCTTATAAGTGGAACCAAACATAGATAACATTAATATGTGGTTTTTAAAGTAAATATGTGGCCCACAGGACCCTTAACCATGTTGTAATGGTCTGCATTTCTATTTCACTTTGACACTTCTCTAAATCTAATTCCTGATATATTGCTTTCATGTTTTTCTTCCAATTTCCATCAGATATGGCACACTCTCCTGGGCAATTTATATTTTCAGGTTTACAAAACTGTGTGTCACTCAGTTACATTATATTTCCTTCTTTACTATCTAGTCTCTTCTTTTAATCTTTGTTTGGTAGTTCATTTGGTATAATACTAAGTTTGTAAATTAATTGTACTAGTAGCATCCTTTTTATTATATTGAAGTAACCCAACCATGAGCACTGAATATTCTTGCAGTTAGGTTGCAATAGTTGTAAAATGTTTTACATAGCTCTTGGCACATGCTAGCCACTATGTAAATGTTATTTCTTTCTGCTTTCATCTACAGATACTCTCCTGTAACAGCAATGTTACTAGCAGCTGCTGTGGAGGTGAAAGACCAACAACAAGAGCACACAGGAGGGCTGCTAACACAGGTTCTTTGATCTAATTTTTCTAAGGAAAGTAACTTTAAGGGGTTAACAGTCTGAATTTAGTTAAAAATACCTATATCATTCACTTAGTTCAGGGGGAAAAGTCAGCACCCTGAATTACAAAGCAAATACAAACAGGAAGTATACAATCAGAGCAAAATAACACAAATCAGCAGACAGGCTTCTATCTGTCCATAGCAATACATACAGATTTATCAAAGAAAGAAGCACCAACAGCTGGGATTTCAAAGCTGGTGGGGAGGCCTCTTATGGCCACCCAGAGTCTTGTCAAATCACCAACACTCTTCCAACGAGTGTACCCTTAAAAGCAGAATGCCAACCTCAGAGCTCATATACCCTCTTCAGGGTCCTGAGGGCTCAGGACCTACTTAGCAAAAGGGGTGTGGGAAAGATCTTTAATCACTAGCACCACATCATATACATTGTTTCCAATGAATGACCCTTGATTCAAACAAAGGCAAGACTCAAAGACACCCAATTGCTTCAATGATGAGAAAAACTCCAAAACAAAAGACCCCACTTTGCTTGCCATTACATTTGAAAGGCAAGACTCATCACAGGTACTTGATTACCTCAGTGCTGAGAAGCATTCCAAACCAAAAAACCAAAGGTCCCATGCCTTAGCATTCCAAAAGAGAAAACAGTAAAAAAAAAGTCCCACCCTGCTTAACATTACATCTCCATGTTACATGGATTAGCTAGATTTCAAGTACTTCATGTTTTTTTTATATCTCCTTCCTATGCCTTATAATGATAATTTGTTGTATATCCTAAGTGTATCCTTAGTGAAAATAGAAAACAGTAATATACAGGGTTCTATAGACAATATTTTAATGGTATATCAAATCCTCAAAATCACACAATTCACTGAAAGATTAATAGAGTATAAATTACTCTCTAGTGTTCTCTTTATCACTTGCTGGTTGAAAAAATAATATTTGGGTATAAATTTCAATTGGAAACATTTCATTTTTGTGACTCCATAGTAGATGTAACCAAGGAGATAATGTTGGTCAACAATTTTCTAAGTGCCAGTAGCAATCAAGGGACAAAAATGGTACGCCCTTATGGCAGGAGATTTCAAAGGACAATTGCTTCCACTTATACTTGCATAAGGATCCCATCTACTGTGCAAAATCATGAATAAAGGGTTATCCTGTACTTGAAGAGGTCTAGTGAGTAGTAACCCTTTTCTCCCTAAGACAGTTCATTCCACTTTTGAATAGTTCTACTTGTTAGAAAAGCTTTCCTCACCAAGCCCAAAAACATCTCCATGAATGAATTAATAAATAAATAAAGCATTTAGTATATGTTTACTAAATGCAAAACAGGGTCCTAATCACTGGATATGTAAATAGAAATGTAAGACTGCTCTTGCTGTCAAAGAGTTCATATTCCAAGAGAGAAGACAACACACATTGAAAGTTTCAGTTGTAAATCATGTGGAAGGGTCCTATGGTCCTTATGGTTCAGTGGCAAAGCAGATGGTAATTAATGTCTCTTCTTTAATCTATCATTGAACCATTTGATACTAGGATACTTCCAGTATCCAAATATTCTTGGTTTCAGAGTCCTGCGATGAGAGGAGGTTGTCAAGTTGGGTTGACCTTCCTAACAATGGTGCCCCCTGTTTGATTTGTAGTTGACTGAGATAACTTAAAGAGGACTCTGAGAGCTGCCCCAAGGCCCTTAGGTGCAATTGTCTGGCTTTTTCCATCAGAATCTAAGGGTGGTCAAAGATGGTGGTGGTAGAATCTTGACTCACCCAACACTTACTACTGTCTGTTTCTTCTTCAGGGTGCTTTGCTGCAACTTTCTCCCATTGTTACTAGATTCATGGCCAAGGAGAACATGTCATATCCCTCTTCCATATGACAGCCCTTTAAATACTTCAAAATAGCTATCAAGTCCCTAACCCTACCTTCCAAGTCTCCCGGAGAATAAATTTCCCCATCATCTCTAGGTTCTTCACCATTCTGGTCACCCTAAGATGGATGGTCTCCAAAAGATGTGTATTTCCTAAAATGGAACAAGAAATGAACATAAGACTTAATTTGTGCTCTGACCAGGGCAGAATGCACAGGACCATCACCTCCCTAGTCCTGGGTACTTTGCATCTTCTAATGCAAATAATGATTGCCTTCACTTTGTGGGAGCGGGGTGGGGAGGGGAGGGGATGTTACTGTACGTAGTGTTGGCTTATATTGATCTTTCAGATATCTAAAATCCCCTGATTTTTTTCCTGGCAAACTGCAGAATATGTCCAAGTCATATTTTCCCCATCCTGCACTTATGAAGCTGAGTTTTTTAACTCAAACATAAGGCTTAACCTTTGTCTCTATTAAATTCCATCTTATATGTGGGGCAACATTTTAAGCTGTTGAGTTCTTTTTGGATCTTGGTTCTCAAACAATGTATTCTTCCTCTTAGCTGTCTGAGTCATATACAAATTTGACAAACTTGTTTTTTAGCTCTTTTCCCCCAAGTTATTGATGAAAATGTTAAACAGCACACCAGCACATGCCTAAATCAACCTAGCCATCAGCACAGGACAGAAAAAGGTGGATGCAGCATGCAGATTATCCAATTTATGGCAGAAAGTTGGAAGGATAACTCCTTCATTACCCCCATAAAAGAGACAACACTACAGCTGAACAATTAATTGGGCCCAATAATCCAGAAATAGATTACAACTGGGGAAAACGACATGATGTCAAAGATTCCAAGCTGATTCCTGCCATGTAAGTTAAAAACTAGTATTCTCCTAGGGTACAATATATCTCCGTATCATGAACTATTAAGATCTCACCTGCAAGATACTTGAACATGATGTAAATGGAGAGGTCTATGGTGGCTGCAGAATATCACCAAAGATGAAGAGAAGTGGATGGAGCATGAGACCTTAAGTCAGAATATTCTTTCATGCTGCTTTCAAGTGAGGAGGAGTAGCTGAAGCATGGGACTTCAAGTAAGAAGGACTCAAATTCAAATCCTGCCATAAACATTTCTTGACTGTGTGAAATAGAGCAAATTACTTAATCTCTTTCTGCCTCACTTTGATCATATATAAAATAGGAAAATACTATTATCTACCTCAGAGGGTTTCTGCAAGACTCAAATGTAAAGCATTTTGCAAACTTTAAAAAGAAATACCTTCTCTCAAACTATTGGTATTATCACTATTGTTGTTTTTAAAAAAGTATCATCATAACAGGTGTAGATGTTTGGAAAAGGAGGAGGACACATCCAGTGATAGTGAGGTGCAGCAGAAGGACAGCTAAGCACTGTACTGGAATCCAGAAAACAGGAAAAGATCTAAAGAAAAACTTTCATTGTTTGTAATTAATCTTCTAGGAAGGATTTGTGAAGAAGAAGAAACAAAAACATGAATAAGAGAGGATGAGAGGGCAGGGGTGAGTTATAATTGGTATAAATGATCCAATATGCATTCTGATGAGATCAAGGATCCATTGAACAACTGGTGTTAGTATTATCTGCGTTATCTATCATATCTTAACAAATATGGTTTCTCTTTTCTTTAATACCTTCCGTTGTCACTCTTTCTGGAATACTTACTCCTTAACTCTCTGTTTTGTAGTTCTGTATTGGGTCCTTATGTTTTTATGTTTCCCTTTCTGGGATCTCCACCAGAGTGGGGGAAAAAGATACACATGAAAACATGAAGAATATTAAGTAATAATATTTTCATGGCATAAAATGTCATATTGTGCATAATTCTATTTGCTGCTTTATTCTTCCTGGCATGTTTAATCCTGCATGACTCAGTTTTTCTGTGCCCTATTGTAAAATTCCTTGATAAACCTCTGCACACAAGATGCTACTGTAATCTTATACAGAGGAGATTCAAGATTTGTTTATATCACTTATATTTATCATTATAATATACAGCATATATTGCATTTTTAAACTGTAACTATCCTGCTGAATTCAAACTAAAAACAGTGTAATAAAGAACTAAAGAGATCATCTAAATAATTTAAGCCAGCACCAATATTTGGAACTCAAGGGAAAATATAGTTTTCTGATTTCCTGAATTTCTTTAGTAAAAAGGGGGAAAGTAAAACTGCTTCAACCATTATCTTTTTTTGGTTCAAAGATATTTCAAGAGTGAGTGATAAGACCAAAGTCTCTTCTTCATTTATGTCAGGGAATAATCTGCTATCGCAGATTTATGAAACAGTGAAAAACTTTCATTCTCACTTCAAAACTTTGTCAGGAAGGAACACGTACCAATGTGAGGATATTTGGTGAGTGAAAATTGATAGTTTCACACAACTCTGCACTCAGCAACCTCTTTGTCTTCCATGACCCAGGAACAACACAACATTTTTATGAGTGTTTTTAAAGGATACTTTTTTCGTTTAACTGATCTGTGGTTTCAGTGATATAGGTACTCCCTGCAATTGTGCAACTAACAATCCATTCATAATGTTTCAATCCTATTGATTTATTTATGTCTTCCCATAAATCTTCTAAAAGGATTCTACCCCATCTCCTTCCTCTAGGTCTCTCAACATAACATGGATATACATTCTGCACTTCTCTCCAAACATAAATAGCTCATTTATTTTTTTTCTGGCCATACATCTTTTTGATGGTATCTTTAATAGAGATTTTGTGTACAATTTGGCATTGGTAATAAGTGACAACCTATGTATACATGTCGTGAGTTTCTCGTTTGCAGCCCTTAGGCCTGCCCATCGTTTTGATTTCTTGGAAGTTATAATGTTTAAATATTTGAAGGTGTTACCAGAAGAATATAGGTATTTTTAAAAGAATGGTTTATTTCAGGAAAAAGCTTGAATTCATTGCCTTAATCCGGATGAGGAGTCATAGAGGACTAACCTAATGTGGGGTCTATGTCAATAGAGATAAGAGGGCAGATGCGAAAGATGGTGTGGTGGTACCAGCAGTATGATTGGGCCTCTGATTGGATATTCAACTGAGGGACAGAGAGGAATTAGAATAATTCAATGTTACAAATCAGAAAAATTAGAGAACTGGTGATACCTCCTACAAAAATAAGGAAGAGGAAAAGGGAATATTCTAGGGCTGGGCTGGGGTGGTGAAGATGCTAGTTCTATAATTGACATATTGGGTTTGTTATATCTCTGGAATGTCCAGTATGAAAAATCCAATAGACATTTAGTGATGTGGGACTGAATCTCAAGGAAGAGACTGGGCTAAATATGGAGATCAGAGAATAATCCATACTGAGATGATAATTAAGCCCATTTTAGCAAATGAGATCACTAAAACAGGTGAAGGGAGCAGGGAAGAGAGTCTAGGACATAACCTTGTGGAATACACAAGGTTATGGGGCATGATATAGCTGATGAACAAAGGAGACTGAGAAGCGATCAGACAGGTAAGTGGAAAACCAGGAGACATAGTGCCTTGAAAACCAAAAGAAGAGAAAAAATATTTGGAGGGGAAAGGATGATCCACAGAGTTAGATACAGTAGAGAAGTAAAAACAGGTAAGAAGTGAGAAAAGGCTATATAATTTGCCGACTGAAGATCATTGGCAACTTTGGAGAAAGCAATTTTAGTTGAGCGATGAGATTAGAAGTGAGACTGGAAAGGATTGAGGAGACAAGTGGAGAGATTGATCTTATAGATAGATGTTTGTTTTTGCTTTTCTAGTATTTTGGATAATAAAGAGAGGAGAAATTTTAGAATGATAGTTTGAAGAAATGGTAGGCTTTAGTGAAATTTGAGGATGTTTGAAGGCTGTAGGGAAGGATTCAGTATATAATAAGAAGTTGAAAATAAGAAAGGGAATTGGTTGAAATGATACTTCACTGAAGAATATAAATTGAAAGAATAGAAGAAACCTGAGGGGGGGTTGGCCTTCACAAGGAAAAGGAGCAACTCATTATCAGAAACTAAACACAATTAAATACAAAAAATCCTGGAAGATTAGGAAAGAAGTTCCTCATTTGATGTAACTGATGAAAGTCTGCAGTGATGAAGTAGAAGAGTAAAGTATAAACAGCTTCATGCCATTTAGGGGAAAGAAGGCTTTTCCAAACCTTAAAAATCACCTTCTCTTAACACTTCTAACCCATCCATGTGATTCCATCGCTTTCATCTCCTAAATTTTTTGAAGTTTTCTGTTGTTTGGACCTCTGTTTTATCACTATTTCTTTGAATACAAGAAGATGCCAATGATAATGTGAAGAATGAAGATGATTAAGAAAGAATGGATGTTTGTCAGAGCATAGTTTCGGAGACGCAGAAGGGAATGAGACCAAAGGCATAGGAAGATCAATTAGATTTAGTGAAGGGGGCAACACTACATTTCTGTGTAGACAGAAAGAAAGTTAATTGTGAGGAGGTTGGAAAGTTTGATCAAATGGAATAGGGGAGATGATAGAATTCATACTGGATGAGCAAATTCATTTATCTTTCTACTTAATGTCTGCAATGTAGTAATCCCTTCTTCTTATTCCCACATGATTCTAATTACTCTATTTTTAAAACACCATTGTCACTTTTGTATAATGTGTTTTATACAATTCTGTTCATTTCTGTTCTAACTCCAACTTGAAATTGCATTTAGAAAGATCAATTTTCAATATGTTTTATAAATGTTACTTTTTGAGTTAAAACTTGAGAAAAAGCTCAAGTTTGCATAAGGTTACTATTTATCATGAATTATATTTATTTCAACCTACCAAGGAACAATGATTTCTCTTCTTCACTGACATAAATACTGATACTTCTATGATTCATGAAGGGATCATCAAAAAAAATTTTGGCCGAACAGTTACCAATGTGCAAACAACCTGTGATAAGTGTCTTAGGTGGACTTAAATGTTCTTTGTCTGCAGACATATGATCCATTAGTGGTCCATAATCAAAGCCTTTATAAATTTGTGGGAGCTATTGGAGATTATGATCTTCTAGCTAAACATTTGGGAACCTAGGTCACTTCCAAAAGAAGGTATTAAGGTAGGATTGATTAGGCCATTTGTTTCTTCTTCAGACAGTTAGACCACACATTAAGCTGTCGTGTTTTGCCTGTGCTAGGATTATTAATGCATTTTATCTGCATTTATTATGTATTTATAAAAGTAGAGGAGAAAAAGTAGAGGGTAGTGACTGTATTTAAAAAAAAGAAAAAAACATAAATCTGTGATCTCCCACATAGCACGATTTTTGAACATGTTATTGCATCCAGTACTAGTAAAAAGTGTAAAAAGAGATCAAACCAAAAAGACTTAACCAAAAAGGTTAAAACTCTGACCTTGCGGAATATAAACTCCTTAAAAGATACCATTTTTCATTTTGTCCTTTGAATCACCATAATTTGGCACAGGACAATGCATATAATTACTTGCGGACTTGAAGTGAGTTTACCAATAACAAATGCTGAAAGTCTGAAGCTTCTCAGGGATTATGTAAGGAGCTTCCCTTCTTTCCTCCCCCGACGAGACACAGGCCAAGCTATAGAAAAACAAAAATTACTTTAATGGGTGAGATGACATGCAAAAATATACAAAGCAAGATATATATAGGGTAAATAAGAAATGATGAACAGAGGGAAGGTACTAGAATTAAGGGGTTGGGAAAAGCTTCCCACAGAAGGTGGGATTTCAGTTCAGACTTAAAGTAAGCCAGGGACATTAGTAGGTGAAGTGGAAGAAGAGCATTTCAGGCAGGGAGAAGAGCCAGGTGACAGATGGAGTGTCTTGTTAGTGGTATAGCCAGGAGGCCACTGTCATTGAATTGAAATGTACATGTTGGAGAGTAAGGCTTTAAGAATAGAGAGGTATGAGGGGGCTTGGTCATTAAGGACAGTGAATGCCAAACAGTGACTTTTGTATTTGTTCCTGTAGGCAATAGGAAGCCACTAGAGCTTAGTGAGTAGGGGGGTAAAATGATCAGATCTGCACTTTAGGAAAATCACTTCAGTGGATGAAGGGAGGATGGATCACAATGGGGAGATCAGAGGAAGGCAGACCCACCAGCCAGCTATTGTAATAGTCCAGGCATGAGGTGATGAGGGCCTTCCCTAGAGTGAAGAGAGCATCAGAGGAGTGAAGGGGGCCTCATTTGAGAGATGTTGAAAAGGTGAAATCAACAGGCCTTGGCAACAGCTTGGATATGGGGAGAGGGACAGTGAGAGATAGTGAGAAATCTAGCATAACTCCTAGGTTGTGAGCCTGAAGGACTTATATCTTCAATAAAGTATTTATTCATTTAACCAATACCTTGTAGAACCTCGCATATGCAAGAGACCGTGGGGAATGCAAAGATGAATTTGAAACTGTTTATGCCCTCACTTTTTCGTGTCATAAATCAAACAAATAACAAACAAAAATAGATTGAACTTCTGCAATGTTTGCATCACTATGATAGGTGTTCAGGACACAAAGGCAGAATAAAAATATCCTATTTTAAAGAAACTTATACTTTATTGAGGGAGAAAACAGGTACATCTATAGGCAAATAGAAAATCAATAGAAAATAGATAAAAGGTGTCAGGAGGGGGCACTAAGAAGCTGGCTAATCAGAAAAGGCTGTATGTAGAAAGTAGCACTTGGCTAAGTCATGAATGAAATGAATTCAAGCTGTTCACTGGAAGGTTGAATACCATAGCTTAAGCTTAAATAATCTGGTGACCTAATGATAAGACGGGACTCGTTGGAAAAGACCTTAATGCTGAGAAAGACTGAAGGCAAAATAAAAAGGGAATGGCAGAGGATGAAATGGATATATAGTATCATGGAAACAGTGAACATGAATTTGGATAGTCTACCAACAATATGCCAGCAGCTACTGTGGCTGTGTAAAACCAGCAACAACCAGCACACAGAAGCCCACTAACACAGGTTCTTTTGATCTGCTTTACAAAGGAAAGTAATTTTAAGTGTTAACAATTTCACTTTAATCCAACATACAAACATTCACTTAGGGCAGGAGGAAAAGTTAGCACCCTGAACTTCTAAGCAAATACAAATATATAACAGACATCAACAGACAGACATTGTCTGATCAAATGACAACATATAGTTAGCAGAGAAGAACCAGTGGGTCTGGGTTAGCAAAGCTGGGGGCAGTTACAATGGCTTGCCCAGAGTCTCAACACCCCTTCCATGAGTGAGCCCCCATATCTGGGTTTCTTCAAAGCTGGGGGCTGTTAAAGACAGCTGTCCAGAGTCTCCACATCAACATTCTCCAGTGAGAGAAAGCCAGACAAAATGCTAACCTTTGAGTTTTTATACCCTGTCCAGGACCTGAAGGATTCACACCTAATCAGCAAAAGGGTATGAGCTTGGTGCTTAGCACCTAGTAAGACTTAATCAAGGGCACTTGATTACTTTAGCATTCTAAAAGAAAAAAGAGTAAAAAAAAAAAAGTACCACCTTAATTACCAATACAGATAGACTTCAAGAAATTGATTGATTTGATTTCTTTGCTGTCCAAGGGACTCTCAAAAGTCTTCTCCAGCACACATACACACACACACACACACACACACACACATATACATATATACACATAAATATATACATATGTAAACTGCTCTTTTTAAAATGAATATATTTTTATTTTTCTAAATTAAATTTTATTTTATTTTTCCATTAAAAATTTGACTACTTCTCCATGAAAAATAAAAACAAAAAAAATAGAACCTCTGCAGAAAATATGCATAGTCAAGCAAAACACATTCCCATATTGACCAACCCCCCACAAAGAATACTGGATAATTTTCTCCCCTTCTTTTCACTTTCTTTCCAATTTTGTTATCTTTTTTCTATCCCTTTCCTTTTTTTCTCTTTAATTACATAAAAATATAATTTAATTTAAAAAAAAAACACTTCTATAGTCTGCGTCTTACTTAGCTCCCTCAATGTTCCCAGATAACATTACGGTTCTGAGGGGACAATTCCTTTAGCTGCCTCAGGATTTAAATGCTTCATTCTTGCTTAGGCACTCTAAATTTTTAACTGGTATTTATATTTTTCTGTGCCTTTCAAATCCCAAGTTTATTTTCCAAAATTTCTCCATAGCTCCGATCTTTTTATCAGGAATACTTGGTAGCATTGGTAGCATCCATTTCATTATTCATCATCCCTTTACCCTTCATCCCCACACCCTATAGGATTATACTTTCATTTCTTGGTATGTTATCTGTATATTATTCTCAGTGATGAACCTATTTCTTTTTCATTTGGAGAATGTCATACTGCCAAATGATATCTGCTCTTTTACAGTGCTAGCTGCTAAGCCACGTGTGTCTATGGTTCCTTACTACTTGAACTTTTCTTTTTGAAAACTTGTGATATCGAAAGTCATAGAAGCACTTAAATTTGGTTATGATGTTCCTGGGAGTGTTTGTTCTGGGGTTTCTTTCAGAAGGTGATGGTAGATTGTCTTTATGCTTACTTAGTTTTCTGGTTATAATGATCTATTCAATTTTCTATCATGACTTCTTAAAATATGATATCCACATTCTATTTTAGGGCATGACTTTCCAGTAGTCCAGTGACTCCTAAGTTATGTCTCTCTGACCTATTTTCTAGGTCACTCATTTTGTTATGAGATACTTTCAGTCTTCTGACTTAGTTTTAGAATTTGTTGGTAATAGATAGCTTTACTAACTTCTATTTGTCCCACTCTGCTTTTCAAAGAGTTTGCTACTCGTGTGAGACTGTTTGCATGAAGAAATCACAAAATTTATTTTTAAACTCTCCTTCTGTTTTCCTCTAAAGCTATCATGCCTTTTTCCAATTTTTTTAACTCTAGTGTTCTCATTTCATTTATGAAATTATTCAATTAAAAAATCCTCTTGCTTCATTTTCTTTCAGATTCTCATCAGTCTTATATCTAAGCTGTAGCTCCCTTTGAAAGTTCACTTTTAGATGTTTTAGAGTTATTCTCTTCTGAGTTTTTGTCTTGGGTCTTCCCATCTTAATAATAGTTCTTTATTTTGCCTAGATCTTGTTTGGTCATTATAAACATGCTCTGGCATTCTGATGCTGCTTTCTCTGGAAACTGACTACAGGATTCTTCAAGGATCTTAGGGGTAGTTCAAGGCAAAGACCTGAAAACTTTCCATGCATCCAAAGTGGTCTGATATGGAACAAAATCTGATCAGTGCTTCCTGGTATGAGTTTTGCAAGTTTCTGTTCATGTTTTTGATCTAAGCAAAACAATAGTAGGTTTGCCCCTGTTTGAAACTCTGATACATAGCTGCTAGTCTTCTCCAAAATCAGATGTTTGGAAGATTCTACAGATTCAGAGTCACAGAACTTCAGCTTTCTGGTTAGCCTGAGGACTCTGGCCTGATTACTCAACTTCCAATGTCTCACAGGGTTTGGTTTTAATCTAAGACTTTGCTCCAGGGTCGGAGTCACAAAACTGCTTCTCACTTCCATTCTTGTTCCTTTCTTAGTATAAATAGCCTCCCATTTTTTCATTCTTTTGGTTCTGTTTTATAATTTCTTGATTTCTCATAAAGTCACTAGCTTCCACCTGCTCCATTCTATTTTTAAGGCAGTATTTTCTTCAGTGGTCTTTTGGACCCCCTTTTCCATTTGGCTAATTCTGCCTTTTAAGCCATTCTTCTCATCATTGGCTTTTTGGAGCTCTTTTGATATTTAAGTTATTCTATTTTTAAGGTGTTGTTTTCTTCAGTATTTTGTGGGGTCTCCTTTAGCAAGCTGTTGATTCATTTTTCATGATTTTCTTGCATCATTCTCATTTCTCTTCCCAATTTTCCTCTACTTCTCTTATTCACTTTTTCAAAACCTTTTTGAGCTCTTCCATGGCCTGAGAGAAGTTCATATTTTTCTTGGAGGCTTTTGATATAAGATCTTTGACTTTGTTGACTTCTTCTGGCTATATGTTTTGATTTTCTTTGTCACCAAAAAAAAGATTCTATAGTCTGAGTCCTTTATGCTCCCTGCTCATTTTCCCAGTCAATTATTTGACTTTTTACCTCTTTGTCAGGGTATGAATGCTTCCAAAGTGGAGAGTGCTATGTCCCAAGCTTCAGGGGTTTTGTGCTGCTGTTTTCAGAGGTACTTCTATTCTGAAGTGGTAATTTATTTTTGGAGGGGAGACTCCTCTCCTGGCCAGTGGACTACCAGGAGGACTCTCTCTCCACATCTACCACAAGCTCTGCCACACCAGCACTCCTCCTCCTCCAAGGACCTCCAACCAGGACTACAACCCAGATCCAAGCAGGGTAAAGCAAGAGAAACCTGCCTCAGTGCCAGCATAGAGATCCCTGCACTACCACTCTGATCAGCTGCTTGATTCCACCTGCCTGTGGGCCTGGAGCTACGGAAGCAGCCCCCATGGCTGGTGATGCTGCAGCTGCCACAGCTGCCTCCACCACCCTGGGACTGGGGCCACACCATGCATTTCTCTCACCTAGGTCCAACAGTTTTCCCACTGACCTGCTCAGTTGTCTTTGGTGTTTGTGGGTTGAGAAGTCTGGAAACTGCCACAGCTCAGTGATTCGGAGCCCTGAGGCCTGCTCTATCAGGTCTACTCTGGTTTGGTCTCTTCAGGGTTGGCCCACACTGGGCTGCACTCTGCTCCCAGCACAGTGCAATAGACTCTTCCTACTGACCATCCAGGCCATCTTGGGCTAGAGACTTGTTTCACTCTGTCATTCCGTGGGTTCTGTAGCTCTAGAATTTGTTTAGAGTCATTTTTTACAGGTGTTTGGAGGGATTTGGGGGAGAGCTCGAGAGAGTCCCTGTTTTCATGCTACCATCCTGGCTCCGCCCCATATAGTCTCAAATGTGGGATGTTCCTTGTACTGATATACCATGATATATTGCTAAAGGTCAGCCATTGTGAGTCCCAGGTCCAGTCTTTAGTTCCAACTGGATCTAGGTTCCAGTCTGAGGTCAGAAAACTAGAGCTTCCAGTTGAGTACTGCTTTTGATCACTGTAACACTAGACTTGGCCCTGCTGGATCCACAACATCTTCATTAAGTTGCATTATACAAATATATGACCAATTCATTCGCAGTGCTGAAAGCGCCTAGAGGGCACTTTCTTGGCTAGAACAGGTCTGTTCTGACTATCAACTGTTGTCTATGTCCTTATGTTAATCATTGCTGAGGGGTGGAAATGATTCCCTACAATATTTCTTTGGATTTCCTGAAATGACTTTAACTTCTCTCTTATTTTTTGTTAGAGTTGTAGGAATGATACAGTCTCTCTTATTTCATACAGTTGTTTGATCTTTGCTCATCTGATGGAAAATGGTAATTTTTGAAGAAAGAAGTATTTCACAAATCATCCAATGAAAATTCTAGTTTTGAAAATTGTTAGTTTACTTTGAAGTACTAAGCACTACTATTTGGGTGGTTTTACTGATGTGTTTTCCCCTGTTTTCTTTCAGGATCCTTTGGAAAGCTTAGGAAGTGAACTTGAGGCTCAGGAATCTGTGTAGCTCCATCAAATCAATGCTCAACCTAGGCGTGTAGCTCCAGTTAGAATGCAGACCTTGGTTCAAGCATTTACAGAAAATTGGCACTTGGTAAGTTAGTGCAAGAATGAGTTTTATTACTATGTAGTGCAGCCAGCAGGCAAAATCAAAAGGATAAACACACACACACACACACACACATACACACACCATATGGCAACATAGAGATTCAGCCACACAACCACCATAACCCCCATGAAGGAGACCTGTACAGTGGCAAAATTTTGATGGGAACATATGCTTAAAGTGGGGAAGTTTTATACCTTAAAGACTGGTATGGTTGAGAACAGATAATTGATACCAAATGTGGGAGGTGGCATTCCTAATCAGATCCAGGAAAATTCTCATTACTTATCTATATCAGACTTCGGTTGAGGAATTTCTTAATCAGGACCAGAAATTAGGTGAGGGTCCCAATTGTGGTTAACCAATAACTTTGTTTCATAAAGAGTCATGGTCATTTACATGTCTGAGATAGGGTCAGAATGAATAAGGACAGTGGAAAAATACAGACTGCCTATCAAGGCTTATATGTTTACTGCTCATATGTCATTAAGAGCACTGTATTAGGAGGGCAGAGTTTATAATCTCAAAGAGGATCATATATATGTCTGAAAGGTTCGGAACTGCTGGATATAAGAAACTCTCAAAGTAGAAGGCAGAAGAATCAAAACATATATTTAGGCTCCACAGTAACCAACCCATGAACCAGCAACCCCATTTTGATATATTGATCGAAAGCTTCCAGGCCCAATAAGTACACCTTGAAAGAGTAACCAGGAGGCTACAGAGAAGCATGATTGTGTAAAGCAAAATCATGCTTCCCCCTCTATGGTAAAAAGATTACCCACTGGCCCGAAGTCCTTGTTCAGCTTCCTCCCGTAGGTCAGCTCTGCTACTGGCAGTTCCTGCTTCAGCTGTAGCTGTAGCTGTAGCTGTAGCTGTAGCTGTAGCTGTAGCTGTAGCTGTGGCTGTGGCTGTGGCTGTGGCTGTAGCAGCCTCTGGCTCCAACGGAAGCTGTTTTTAAACATCCAGCTTCTGCGGGGGTGTAAGGTACGCCGGGGAAAGCACAGGTTCTTTCAATCTGCTTAAGCAAGGTGAAGGGGTTGACCAGGAAAGCACAGGTTCTTTCAGTCAGCTTAAGCAAGGTGAAGGGGTTGACCGAGAAAGCACAGGTTCTTTCCATCAGCTTAAGCAAGGGAAGCAAGGTGAAGGGGCCGACAAGCTTACTCTAGTCCAACATACAAACAGCATTCAGTTCAGGGGAAAAAGCCAAACTAGTCAAGGGCACTTGTTGACTAAGTGCTATAAGGAGCCCATTTTTGGTTGCCAACACACTTCTCCACCCCTTGTTATAGGATACATAATCTAATCAGCCATGTATCCTAGAACATACATTGTGATCCAATTACAAAGGAAACTAAAACATATCATTCATAATAAAGCAAAACATATCATTTGGTGACATTCCTAAATATTGGTTTATGATTCAAATGTGATCCACTCCTAGGTCCCAGCAAGATAATCTCTTCAATCAATCATCCCAAAAATAATTATTAATAATTCAAATGTCCACCCCTAGATCCTTGTATCCATTACATAGGATCAATAATATCATAACAATAAAACAACATAGCAAGGATAACACAAAATAAGTAAACAGAACACTATCATCATTCCCACCCCCCTTGAACGATTGGGGCTCAAAATCTTGGGGTAAGGGGTGAAGGTCTCATTTTCCATAGCTTCTTCTTGCTGAAATTGGATGTAGAGATGGCCCTGCCCCAAAAAGTCCCATTCCAGAGGTCAGTTCTTTAACGAGCTGGCAGGAATTCCAAGAATGCTATGTGCTTAGGCAGTCACCAGAAAGTGCAGGGTGCTTAAGCCTAAAGGAAACAGAAGTAGCAACAAGGTTAGCCAAAACAAAGAACAAAAGAAGTAGGCAAGTATGGGCTATTATCCTTCAAATAAAATCATTTCAAGTTTGGTTGAGATTTCAGTTATGCAAGGATCCAATATCAGAGCCAAACTCAAGTGGGAAATGTTTCTTTTTAAAAGGAACATAATGAGGAAGCCAAGAGGATCCCACCCTAGATAGAGACTAAGATTGTCCTCTCAGCCTTTCCCCAGATGTACAAGGAAACACAATGGGAAAATTAAACTAAGAGGATCCCATCCTAAATAGAGACTAAGATTGTCCTCCCAGCCTTTCCCCAGATGTACAAGTTTTCATCCATTAATCACACAAGGTCACCTTTCCTCTGAGTGGCTTATGGCATTTACCAGCATCAGCCATACCTGTGGAGTCCGTGAATCTATTATTATAACCTATTCACGGTAAAATATATGGTTCAGGGATACGATTTGGTAATTATTTTCCCCTGAATAGACAACTGTTACAGTGTTGTCCTTCCCATGGGCTATAACTTCTGCAGCCTTTGGAATATCATCTGGCTTCCGTTTTACCCATACCTTAGCTCCTGACTTTATTCTATCAATGGAGCAAGACCCTTTTGCCCCTCTAGTAGTTATTTTGGGAGGACGGTCAGTTTTCACAAAGGGTATTTTTTCACAAGGGATAGTAATCACTTGAACTATCCTATCATTTCTACAAAATTGTACAGGTTTTTTACCCATATTCTGGAGTGTCACAACAATTTCTTTTTGATAATTAGAATCTATCACTCCAGCCAATACATGTATTCCTTGAGCCACTAATGCTGGTTTAGGTAATATCCGTCCAAAATAATTCTTGGGGATTCTCATACATACTCCAGTAGGGGTTTTTCTTATCTCTTTCCTATTCAACCTAAAATTCTCTATACAATGTAAATCATATCCTGCTGAACCAGGTGTTCCTGGACTTGGTAGTGGGACATCTTCCCTCACAGTCAAAAATTCAATGTTTTGGATCTCACATGTTTGTTGTTCTCTAATCTGCAGATTTGGGGTCATCATTCTGGCTAGAGGTGTACTCCCCCCTAAGGGCCTATTATTCAAATTACATAAGGCAATAGACAAATTATCCTTCCAAAGTCGATATGAATTATTAGAGCTTAATTTTCTCAGCTGTTCTTTCAACAATCCATTCATTCTTTCAATTAGCCCAGATGCTTGTGGGTAATATGGAATATGATATATCCATTCTATATTATTCAACACACAACATCTTTTCACTTCTTTGCCCTTGAAATGTGACCCATTGTCACTTTGAATCTGCATTGGGGTTCCATAATATAAACTTACAGTATCTAGAGTTTTACAGGTGTTTTTCTGAGTTGCGTCCTTATAAGGACAAGCCACTAGCACACCTGAATAGGTATCAACACACATACATACATATTTACGTCCTTTATCCTGGGGTAGTGGGCCAATATAATCTATCTGCCAAATTTAGGCTGGAACTTTTCCCCTTGCTATTTCTCCAGTAACTATCCTAGGAAGAGTTCGTTCTTTTTCTAATTGGCATATACAACACTCCTCTGTTATTTGTTTTAACAATGCATGGGAGATACTGATACCTCGATCCTGTGCCCATCGATGGGTGGCCTGGACCCCTAAATGGCCAGCGGTCTGGTGGACCCATCTTGCTAAGGCTGGGTCATCAGTTGGAGTTGGAGTAGGGACAATACTTTCAGTAGCAATCTTTGCTAGTCAATCCGCATGTGCATTGTACTCACGTTCTGGTGTGGTCAGGGTCGCATGAGCATCAACATGAAAAACTGACAGATCTGTAACCAAAGACATGTCCCATATATTTTCCCATAACTCTTTACCCCAAACTTGTTTGCCATGAATCTCCCAATTCTGATTCCTCCATATAGGCATCCACGTAGCTAATCCATTAGCTACCGCCCACGAGTCAGTAAATATATGACACTGTCCTCCTTTCTCTGCTCTGATGGCCTGATGCACTCAGTTCATCATATTGGCTACTTCCACCTATCCCAGGACTTTCCAGAGTTCGCCTTGTACAGAGGTTATAGGCTATTGCTTTCCAATGTCTCTTCTGTCCTAAATATTTTGCTGTCCCATCAGTAAACCAAGCATGTTTCTTCTGTTCTTCATTTAGTCCGCCATATCCATTATTCCATTTCACTAAGGATGGTACCATCTGTTGCTTAGATTCAAGGGGCTTTTCATTGCTCTCAGTATCAATGTTTGCCACAGATTCATGTAGAGCAGAAACTCCATTTTTGCCTGCTCTGGACCTATTCTGAATATACCACTTCCATTTGATTATGCTTGCCTCTTGTGCATGTCCAATTCTGTGAGAAGCTGGGGTACTCATTACCCAAGTCATAATTGGAATTCCAGGCCTTAATACCACTTCATGACCCAGAGTTAGTTGCTCAGTTTCTACTAAAGCCCAATATGCAGCTAACAGCTGCTTCTCAAAAGGTGTATATTGCACTCCAGATGAGGGCAGTTTCCTTGACCAAAAGCCTAAAGGTACACTTCAGCTTTGTTGTTTTTGCCACAGACTCCAATTTGCATAGTCATCTTGTACAGTCACTTGTAACTCCACTGGCCCATTTTGCATAGGCCATAAGTCTAGAGCTAATTGGATAGCAGCCTTTGTTTCCTCAAAAGCTCTACTTTGTTCAAGTCCCCAATCAAATTCATATTTCTTTCTGGTGACTTTATACAAGGGTTTTAAAATCTGTCCCAAATGTGGGATGTGGTGTCTCCAATAACCAAATAGCCCTATGAACTTTTGGGCCTCTTTCTTATTGGTAGGGGTGGGAAAATCCTGGATTTTTTGTCGAGCTTGTGGGAGAATTTCTCGCAGTCCTCTATTCCACTGTATCCCCAAGAATTTTACAGTTTGAGCTGGCCCTTGAACCTTTGCGGGGTTGATTTCCCATCCTTTGCTTTTCATATGGTCAATTAATAATGCTAAACTCTCCTCCACTTCCTTTATGTTCTTTCCCTGTATCATGATGTCGTCTATGTAATGTGTAAGCTGTACACCAGGTAACTTTAATTCATCCAAATGTTCAGCTACAATCCTGTGGCAAATAGTTGGGCTATGAATATATCCTTGCGGCAGGCGTGTAAATGTATACTGTCGGCCTTGCCAAGTAAAAGCAAACTGATTCCATTGCTTGGGGTCTATTGGGATTGTAAAGAAGGCATTGGCCAAATCAATAACTGCATACCAAGTCCCTTCATGTTTTTGTATTCTCTCTATTAAAGTAACCGTGTCTGGAACAGCAGCATACAAGGGAGGAGTCACTTTGTTCAGCTGTCTATAATCTACTGTCATCCTCCATGTCCCTTCTGACTTTCGGGACTGGCCAGACAGGGTTGTTCCATTGAGTAATTGTAGGGACTAACACTCCTGCCTCAACACATTCTCTTATAGTGTTGGCAATTTCATCTTGCCCACCTGGCACACGATATTGCCTCAAAGTAATTATTTTAGAAGGTTCGGGCAAAGTGATTGGATCCATCTTGATTTTCCCCACTAAGACTGCATTAATGCCCATTTTCCTCACAGCAAATTGGTATTTCCCTTCGGGTAAATTTAAGGTCATACCCTTCAATATGTCTATTCCAATGATGTATTCAGGAATAGGCACAATAACCACACTATATTCTTTCTTGGGCAACTGTCCAGTTTTCATCATTAATTTAACTTGCCTGGCTGATATTTCAGTCCCTCCTAGTCCTGTAATGGTAACAGGAGTTCCATGGCTGAACTTGTCTGGATTTCCATAAATAAAGGTGGCCTCGGCCCCAGTATCTATTAATGCCTCAGTTACCATACTTGACCCATTTTTCCAATATATGGTCAAGTTAATGTGAGGTCTGCAATCCAGCCTGTGTATTTCCTTAATTTGGACTGGGGCTCGGCCTGTTCCCTAGTATTCCCTTTCATGTGATTCACTTGGGTTTGAAGGTTCAACATCTGTAGTATTTGCAGGAGCAGTTCTTATTTCCCTATCTCTCCTGTTATCAAGTCCTTTATCTCTGTACATTCGGTATAATTCATTGGTTGGAATGCCATCTATCATTTCAAAACCTACCCCTGCTCTCAATAGAGCAGTAAACATTTCTTTCCTTGTTACTCTCCTTTGGCACCAAGTTTGCTGGTTATTCACCCTTCTCTCTCGAGGAGATCTATCCCTTCCCCAGTCACCTAAGTCATGTAACTGTAAAATCTTATTTATCACTGTTGTAAGATGGCTCCCTACTTCTCCAAGTAATAAATTCAAAATTAGTTGTTTATAAGCAGGGGGAGCTGTCCTAATTATTAAATTCCTATGAGGCAGTCCCATTGGATCATTGTAATATTTGTCTGCAGTTCCTATCATAATGGCAGTCTTCATCACCTCCTCCTTTAGTCTCATGATACAATGTCTAAGTGAATACCAGGGTCTGTGCTCAGTGGGCCACATAGAATCAGTGGCATATCTCTTATTGCATCCCACAGCGGCTAATGCCAACAGAGTAGTCCTGCTATCACCATTTCCTTGCTGATGATGTTCCCTAAAAGCTTGTTGAACTAGAGGATCATGGCTGATACCTATGAATCTCATACAGTCTGTCCTATCTACTGATATTCCACTGGCCCCTTGATCACTGAGTCTTACCATCCAAGATATTAATGGTTCTCCTATTCTTTGGCTGAATCTACTTAAAATATCTGTGACCTCTTGCAGCGAGAAATCTTCCTGAATTTCCCTTGTAACTGAATCTTCACCTCAGGTTTCTGTCTTCCTCCTTTGTATGGGTCGAGCCCTTGTCTGATCATTTAACTATCTCCTATTCTCTGTGTGAGGGACATCCTGAACCCCAGTAGTGTTTTGTGCCTCAGCCCCTAAAGTTGTCTCATTTTCCCCCCACTCACTTCGTCTGCCACCATGGCTAGGACGAAGCAGGCAATCAGGCTCTTTCTGGGCTGGGTTGGAATGCACTCTTGGCTTATTTGGTCTCCTGTTGCTCCTAGCCACATTAATAGAAAAGTTCTCATTTGAGTCGGTTTGGTCTCCTGCCATCTGAGATTCCCCTTCTTCCTGTGGGGTAGGAGTGCCCCCATGTCTTTCACTTAATCTCAATCTTTCATATACTAGCCGGTAGACTGATAACACTATCCAGCTTTGCCTAGATAGTGATGCCCCTGACTGAATCCCAACTTCTTGTAAACACTTTTCCAAATCCCTAGGATCTCCTCTCCATAGCCTTGGTTCCCAGTTTTCACAGGGTCCAGCTTTTTTAGCCAATTCTTTTGCTAGGGAGGAATAAAATGGATCCTCCCATCCTGGGATATTCATCTCTTCCTCTGAAATTGTTCTGCTTCTAAATAGAGATCTTATACCTAGCGATCCAATCCTCGTCGCCAAATGTATTAGGAGGGCAGAGTTTATAATCTCAAAGAGGATCATATATATGTCTGAAAGGTTCGGAACCGCCGGATATAAGAAACTCTCAAAGTAGAAGGCAGAAGAATCAAAACATATATTTAGGCTCCACAGTAACCAACCCATGAACCAGCAACCCCATTTTGATATATTGATCAAAAGCTTCCAGGCCCAATAAGTATGCCTTGAAAGAGTAACCAGGAGGCTACAGAGAAGCATGATTGTGTAAAGCAAAATCATGCTTCCCCCTCTATGGTAAAAAGATTACCCACTGGCCTGAAGTCCTTGTTCAGCTTCCTCCCATAGGTCAGCTCTGCTACTGGCAGTTCCTGCTTCAGCTGTAGCTGTAGCTGTGGCTGTGGCTGTGGCTGTAGCAGCCTCTGGCTCCAATGGAAGCTGTTTTTAACCATCAGGCTTCTGCAGGGGTGTAAGGTACGCCGGGGAAAGCACAGGTTCTTTCGATCTGCTTAAGCAAGGTGAAGGGGTTGACCAGGAAAGCACAGGTTCTTTCAATCAGCTTAAGCAAGGTGAAGGGGTTGACCGAGAAAGCACAGGTTCTTTCCATCAGCTTAAGCAAGGGAAGCAAGGTGAAGGGGCCGACAAGCTTACTCCAGTCCAACATACAAACAGCATTCAGTTCAGGGGAAAAAGCCAAACTAGTCAAGGGCACTTGTTGACTAAGTGCTATAAGGAGCCCATTTTTGGTTGCCAACACAAGCACTTAGTCTAAGTGACTCCATATTTAAATCTCATCACCTATACTATATTTCAAAAATCACAATTATCACCATCAGAAAACTACCCAATGCTTTACTACTAATAAACCAGTATACATTAAGAACTATGACTCAAATTATGATGAGATCAGACATGCCCATCATTTCTCAGATAACTCAATGTAACAAAAGCATCCTCACATAAATAAATAAATACACAAATGAACTCTGCTTGGAATGAGACAAGAATTCAGGGAGTATCATAAAAGTTTCCTGTCTCCCTCTACCAATCTGATAATAATATGTTATTCAAATACATGTTAGTGTTTGAAAGGAAAATGAGAAGATTACACATAAATTAGTATTTCTAAATGCAAATAAGAAGCTTTTGATCTTTTTTTTATATGAGTTCATGGGGGAAATACCCATATACATTTTATGTATAAATAAATATATATCCATATGCGATATTTGTGGAAATTATATTGCTATGTGCCAACAAAGGATTCTCTCACTGAACATGGAGTATAGAGGCAGTGATTCAAATCTTAAATAATAAAAGAGGAGCTCTTTTTTCCTCCTCATACCCCTGGGAAGTCTGGTTAATTAAAACTGTTTATTACAACTTGATCAAAAAGTCTAAATTCTATGTGTCCTACATCTATCTACTAGAGTATTCTCTGTCATAGGCCTCATGAGGGCCTGGAGATTTTGACTTGGTAATGTAGCCTTCAAAGGGATAGGCTAACTAACTCTTTAGTTCAAGCTGTTTGTTCCAAGATGCACTGCAAAATATGCTTCAGGCTTTCTAAGAGTGGCCTTTTTTCCTTCTTAATTTAAAACTAAAATCTCCTTGCCATGCTTAATTAAACATCTGAATCTAATTAATTATTTTGTAACTATACTGGTGTAAGATGTAAACTTCAAATTTAGTATGGGACATTAATTTGAAGTACAATGTTCTTTTCAAGAAAACGTGTCTATCTTTGCTATGTTGTCACATTCTAAGTATGCATAGATTAAAAAAAAATTCTACAGTTTTATTTAGTAACAAGGGCTCGGCCAATGATTTCATTAACATAGGGAACAACCTCTACCAAGGCAGGTTGGTATTTTCTCTGTAGTTTTAAAAAGCTTTCAAGAGCTTTAATATATTAAATGACTTGATTAGAGTCTTGCAGACAATATTTGTTAAAAGTAGGACCTAAAGCCATGTCTCCATGGCTTTGTGGCCAGATTTCTATCCACTATAACGTGATGCCTCTCTCAAACCTTATTAAGAAGACAAAAATTAAGGGTAAGCATAGCCAGTGGAGAATGTCTTTCTAGACCTCTGGAAATCTGGGAAATATTTAATATTTTATTCATTCTTAGTATTATTGGTAGAAATTTATCTTACTTTAAGTTAGACAATTCATGTCTTCCCTATGAAACCGAGAGCATATTTGTGTAAGAAAACCACTTATTAATTTTGGCAGTTCCTACTGTTTTACACACTTCATTCATTTGTTCAATCCTTTAGAAACAATAAGCATTCATTCAATACTTATTATGTTCAAGGCTCTATACTAAGGCTGGGGATATAAAACCAAAATTATCATCACCATCATCATTATTTATATAGTGTTTTAAAGTTAGCAAAGTGCTTTATGTGTGTTATTTTATTTGGACCTCAAAATAACTGTGTTAGATCAGTGATACTATTCCCATGTTACAGAGGAATAAAATGGAAACTAGGAGAGTTTAAGAGACATGTTCAGGGTCACATTGCTAGTGTGTTTCTGAGGCAGGATTAAACTAACATTTTTTTTTCCACTTCAAAACTAAGGCTATATCAGCTATACTCCCTAGCTGCTAAAAGGAAAAAAAAATTCTTTTTTCCTTCATGTAATTTATGATCCACTACAATGAAACAGACAGAAAGTTTTATGCTCTATAAAGGGCAATTTAATACAATTAAGAAAGGCAAATATGAGGAAGAAAGAGTATTCTCGAAAGGCCACCGAAACAATAGAATTTTTTTTTAAAAAACAGGAAGAAGAATGGAGTATACACTATGATCATATAAAGAAAAGTCAATGAGAATGAAATGACATAGTCTTGTGACAGGGGTTTAGAAGAAAGAACTTTAAAAACTGCTACAGTATTGTATGCATTAAAATTAAATCATTTAAATGTAAGTAGTTCCAAAGAAATCTTAATGTTTTAGATTCATATTCACGATTAAAATTTGATGAAGACTTTTCCGATCATAGCAGCTTCTGTAGGTCTAGGATCAGGGGTGTGCTGGAGATAGCTCTATTTTTTGCAGGAGTTCAATTTTCAGCACATTGGCTACAAATCAGGGCTTGAGTTATTGTTCTGCTGATCATCTAGCTTTAAGAAAGTTTTAATAATGCAGATTAAACTTAAGAGTGTGTGCATAGTTTTAATTTTATTTTTTTCAGGAAAGACTAATTATGACACGTTTACCAGTGCACCCCTGTATTTCTCTCTAGACAGCTGCCTGGTCTAAGCAATTCAGTAGAAGACTCAGGAAATGGAGTAATTACCTGACTGGAAGCCTTAGTGACTATAGACTAATATAGTAATAACTGTAACAACAATAAAAATAATAATAATAAACCAGCATTTATTTAGCACTTTAAATTCTGCAAAGTCCTTTAAAACAATTATTTCATTTGAGTCTCTCAATACCCCTGTCTAAGATCATAGAGTCTGAGCCGGAAGGAGACATAGCAGACATTCGATGAAAATCCCCTCATTTCACATGAGGAAACTAAGTGACTGAGGCTAGATCAGAATTTAGGTTTCCCTGACTCCAAGTCTGACATAGTATCCACTTGACCATCAAGCTCCATTAAGAGTGTTCCCTGGGATCTGAGAAATTCCCTACTTCTGTCTTGACACTTTAAATTTATATTATGAAGGCAATCAACTTTCTGTGGCTGCTGAATTCATTGACTACAGTAAAGCTGTGAAGACAAAAGAGTAACTGGTCCTACTTAAACATGTTTACAGACCACAGCCCAGGAGCACACATGCAGGTCATAACAAGTCAACAAGATATTCTTGTTGGTTGTCAGGGTCTGAGTCCTAGACTATAAGAATGAACATAAAGTAGAAACCAGAAGTGAGAAGATAAAGGTTCTATTTCCTAGTCTTCTACACCATCCATGAGGTTTGTTGGCAGCTAGGCTACCTTGTTGAGACTTGCTTCTCTTTCTTATTCTTCAATTGTCTGATTTCTGGGCCTGGAATGCCTGACAGGAAGGTTCAAGTTCTGGCACTAGCCCACCCTCAGCTATTTCATTGGTGCTTCAGAGACAGACTGCTGCAGCAGCCAAAGCAGCTGCTGCTGCCACCTGTGTGATGCCCCCAAAGTTCTCGGTCTCAAGGGTAAAACAGCAAAGTTGCCAGCTTTGCTCTCTTTGCCATATGGAATATCTGACAGGAGGTATTCTGTGTCTCAAGGGCAAAGACATGAAAGGCAAAGAGGAAAGGGAAATTTAAATGTCTAGATACAAAATCTTGCCCTGTCCTCTAATCAGAAGTTCATTGCTGTTGAAAGTGCATATTCAGAGCAACCTCACTTCAATAATTTATTTTCTGCTTTAGAAATTGGACCATTTTGGCTTCCAAAGAGAAGTAAGTTGCAAGCACCACACTAAGAAAACATTTACTATTACTACTACGACTACTGCTATGACTATGACTATGACCACGACTACGACTACGACTATGACTACAACTAGGACTAGTACTTCTACTAATAATTAATAATAATAATAATAATAAGAGAGTCCCTTTTAAGCAGTATGCAATTCAGAAAAATGGCATGCTTCTGCTAAAAATCACTTTGGGATCTTAATGGCAATTCACTTTGGAATCAAAATAGGTCCAGATCTGATGTTTTGCAAAAGGAATTTTGGAAATGAAAGTAATAGCTCAATGCTAGGTCTCTGAGTTTTAAAGAAGAATCTCAAGAATGAAGCAGCAGGAATTCTTGCCTAGAGGACAGCTTTTGCCTGTGGTACAGCCAACACTACATTCCTCTCTCTGATCTAGATGCTAAAAGTGTGATTTGACCATCAAGTAAAACCGGAGGCTCAATCTTAACAAAAGCAGCCTAAGTAAACATCTGTTTGAGTTGGTCACGGAAGCCTATGGGAGCGCCTGCCTGTGTCATAGAGATCACTGCCCCTGACATTCATGAAATGTCAATGGCTGCCTTTTTACATTAGAGATAAAGCCTGCAAATGAAGCCTCTATGCCCTTTTTGTAGACAGCTGCTGGAAACACTCTGTGATTTCAGCCACCTTAAATAACTCTCAGAACAGTTTCCCTTTTTGAAAATAGATGGATTCCATTTTTTCCATCTTCAGAATACTCAGAAAGTTTATTATGCATTCATTCCAACAGCTGCTCTTATCTAGCAGCATCAATAGCCAAGGAAGTTTGATTTAGTTGGCAATCTTAATTATCTCAATAGAGCAAATATTTCTAGTAAACCTAGGGCAGAATAAAGAGACGCAGTCTTTGTTTAATTCCAGAGAGGATTGATTCTTTCATAGCACAATATTTTGATCATCGGAAGTACTTTATAAATGTTTGTTGAATGCATGAATGAATTAATATTAAAGTATTTCAGAAAGCATAAAGCACTATATAAGCAAAAATGTATTCAGTATAACCTCTAAATCCTGGGTTAGCCAATATTATAATCCTACAGTGCTTTAAGGTTTGCTAAACATTTCACAAATATTATCACATTTTGCCCTTACAAGAACCCTGGCAGCTAGGGCTATTATTACCTCCATTTTACAGATGAGGAAATTGAGGTATAAAGGGTTGTCTCATCCATAAATATGCAATCAGTATCTGAAGCCAGATTTGAACTGATATCTTTTTGACTCAATCTCCAATGCTCTATTCACTACTCCACCTAGCTGCTTTGATAATGCATAATAGAAATGACTTATAGGTTGGAAAAAATCCATTATGCCACTGGCATTGGTGTCCAAGGGTTTCATATATGTTATTAGGTTCCCATATTACTATAATAATCATCTTAGAAGATGTACTGTGGCTTGGACAGAGAAGCCAGTTTTGGAATGAGGAAAAACAAAAAAAAAAACTTTGGTTCAAGTAGTACCTCTGATAGGTACTGGCTCCTTCACAATCACAGGAGGAAGTGGTACCGTGGAAAGAAGGGTGGATCTGGAGTGAGAGAAACTGAGTTTGAATTAAACACTATCCCTTTACTAGTTATATGACCCTGGCCATCTCAATTAGATCTAGGTCTTCTTCCTTTTTCTTATGTGCAAAATGAAGGTTTTGGATTAGATGAGCTCTATGGTCCCTTCCTGCTCTACATCTATGAAATTAATCTTGTGAGATCATTTGACTTCTCAGAACCTTCAGGCAATGTTCTAAGACAAGTTTTTCACTAGTTCCTCGTCTACATTAGTAAAATAAATTGATGCAATGGGAGGTTACAACAACATAACCACAGCTAGAACTCTTTCCATGCAAATTATACATAGCTATATGAATAGGAGACAATATCTGATGCACAATTTTTGATCCATTTTGTCAAGCAGTAATACAAACAATCATTACAAGTAACTTAGAATCTATTCAGAAAGACAAGTACCTATAAATACCAAAATTATGACTACTTAGCAACAAAAGAAAAGTGTTAGGAGGCAATATAGGATAAATGACAAATGATATATACTGAAAATGGGAAAGCTAAGTGCTCTCTCTGGGTGCAGAGGTCTTGGAGAGCTTAAGTGCTCAGAGCTCACTGCACTGAAGAGTTTCTTTCTAATTATACTTGACTACATTAGGAGGCCACGGACATTTTTGTTTAATGTTATACTTTGACATACCCTGTTGACTCTGGAATAACTATAAATACAAATGAATAAATTATAAACAAGGGACTAATCAACGATTCAACCTTCTTTAATATTCCATCTTCTCTTCTGCACAAGTTCTACCCCTTTACTTCATGGCGGCATTGAGGTGACCTTGTATTCTTGGAGGCTTTACTAATCTGGAAAGTCTTCAGGTATAATCTTCAGGCAGATTATACTGGATATCTTAGGGGATAGCCTCGTTATTAGAGACATACCTGATCAGTAGGTGATAAAATAAAAGCAAGCAGGGGTCAGAGCCAAGATGGCAGACCCTAAATGCGCTGGGACTCACCTGAGCTCCCCACAAACTCCTTCAAATGCCTCTAAAAAGTGAATTTGAACAAATTCTAGAATGGCAGAATCCACAAAGAGACAGAGCATGGCAGATTTCCAGCCTAAGACAATCTGGAAGGTTGACAGGAAGGACCTTTTAACCAGGCTGGGGGAGGAGTTCATTCTACCACACAGGCTGCACCAGCACAGACTCAACCATAGCAGAGCTGGAGCAGACTCCAGAAGACAAAATCACTGGCAGCAGCAGCAGCAATTACCAGACCTCTCAGTGCAGGAGGAGGGTCTGTCAAAATCGAGTGAGAGAGAAGAACAGCCCTGTATGGGGCCTGAGGCAGCAGCAGCAGTTACTCCTGGGGCTATCAGCCCACATATCAAATATTTGAAAATCACCTATTTAAATGCCCAGAAGCCAAGATGGTGGAGTAAGCAATAAATTGCTCTCACCCTCCCTTGTTGACCTTGAAAAACCAAGAGAATATTGCCCCAGGAAAAATCCTGGAATAGCAGAGCCATCAGAAAGACAGGGTACAGTAGTCTTTTAGCTCAGGAGGCTAGGAGGGATTAATGGGAAAGGTCCCTCTTGCTGTAGCTGAAGGGGACCAATATAGACCAGTATAGCCCAGCAAGCCCAGCAGCAAGTCCCACCTCAGTGGACCAATGGGAGATACTTAGCCTCAGGGTGGAGTAGCAGGCAAGCACAAACACCAGCCATGCACCACCTCCAGCTCAGCACTAGGTAAAGTACCAGACCACTACAACATCCCACTTCCAGCAGCTGAGGCCCAGGCAGAGAAAAAATGGTAGCTAGGCTCCTTGTTCCTAGCACAAAAGTCTGGGACAGTGCCTCCTGGGCCCAAGAAGCAGAAATCAAATTTAAAAGCCAAAAAAAGGACAATCAATATGAACAAGAAGAAATTTTAAAAATCAGTCATCATAGAGAAATATATTGGTGACAGGGAAGATCAAAACACAAATTCAGGAGAGGACAACATGGTCAATATACCCACATCTAAAATCTGAAAGGAGAATATGAACTTCTCTCAAGCCCAAAAAACCTTCTTGGAAGAGCTCAAGAAAGATTTAAAAAGTCAAATAAGAAAGGTAGAAGAAAAATTTTAAAATACAATTGACAAAATGCGGATAAAAGTACACTAAAGAAAACAACTACTTAAAAAATAAAATTGGGAGGGCGGAGCCAAGATGGCGGCTGGTAAGCAGGGACTAGAGTGAGCTCCGTTACCGAGTCCCTCCAAAAACCTATAAAAAATGGCTCTGAACCAATTCTAGAATGACAGAACCCACAGAACAGCAGAGGGAAGCAGGGCTCCAGCCCAGGACAGCCTGGATGGTCTCTGGGTGAGGTCTATTCCACATGGAGCTTGGAGCTGGGAACGGAGTGGAGCAGAGCCCAGCCTGAGCGACTTGGACCATCCAGACCAGAAGCCGGGCGGAGGGGGCCCTAGCGCCCTGAATATGTGAGCTGAGGCAGTTACCAGACCCCTCGACCCACAAACACCAAAGACTGCAGAGAAGGTTAGTGGGAAAAGCTGCTGGAGTGGAAGGAGTTCGAGGTTCAGCTTCCAGCCCCGGGGGCAGTGGAGGTGGGGCAGCTACAGCTGTTGTTACTTCTGGCTCCAGGCCCACCTGGTGGGAGGTATTAAGTGGCAGATCAGAGCAGGAGTGCAACAGCCTGCTGAAGATCTAAGCCCAGTCTGGACTGGGGGTTCTTGGGGAAGGAGTAGTACGGGTCTGACAGAGCTGGCACCTCTCCCCCAAACAAGGAACATAGAACTCGTTAGTCTACAAGCAGTCATATCCTGCTGAAAAACTCAAAGGTCAAGTTAGTTGGTTGGGAATATGGCCAGGCAGCGAAAACGCACCCAGATTCAGTCTCAGACTTTGGATTCTTTCTTTGGTGACAAAGAAGACCAAAACATACAACCTAAAGAAGACAACAAAGTCATAGAGCCTACAACAAAAGCCTCCAAGAAAAACATGAACTGGCCCCAGGCCATAGAAGAACTCAAAAAGGATTTGGAAAAGCAACTTAGAGAAGTAGAGGAAAAATTGGGAAGAGAAATGAGAAGGATGAGAGAAAACCATGAAAAACAAGTCAATGACTTGCTAAAGGAGACCCAAAAAAATACTGAAAAATACACTGAAGAAAACAACACCTTAAAAAACAGACTAACTCAAATGGCAAAAGAGCTCCAAAAAGCCAATGAGGAGAAGAATGCCTTGAAAGGCAGAATTAGCCAAATGGAAAAGGAGGTCCAAAAGACCACTAAAGAAAATACTACTTTAAAAATTAGATTGCAGCAAGTGGAAGCTAGTGACTTTATGAGAAATCAGGATATTATAAAACAGAACCAAAGGAATGAAAAAATGGAAGACAATGTGAAATATCTCCTTGGAAAAACCACTGACCTGGAAAATAGATCCCAGAGAGATAATTTAAAAATTATTGGACTACCTGAAAGCCATGATCAAAAAAAGAGCCTAGATACCAACTTTCAAGAAATTATCAAAGAGAATTGCCCTGATATTCTAGAGCCACAGGGCAAAATAGAAATTGAAAGAATCCATCGATCGCCTCCTCAAATAGATCCCAAAAAGAAATCTCCCAGGAATAGTGTCACCAAATTCCAGAGCTCCCAGATCAAGGAGAAAATACTGCAAGCAGCCAGAAAGAAACAATTTGAGTATTGTGGAAACTCAATCAGAATAACCCAAGATCTGGCAGCTTCTACATTAAGAGATCGAAGGGCTTGGAATACGATATTCCGGATGTCAGTGGAGCTAGGATTAAAACCTAGAATCACCTACCCATCAAAACTGAGTATCATGTTCCAAGGCAAAATATGGATTTTCAATAAAATAGAGGACTTTCAAGCTTTCTCAGTGAAAAGACCAGAACTGAATAGAAAATTTGACTTTCAAACACAAGAATCAAGAGAAGCATGAAAAGGTAATCAAGAAAAAGAACAAGAAAAAGAAATTGCAAGGGACTTACTAAAGTTGAACTGTTTTGTTTAGATTCCTACATGGAAAGATGATGTGTATGATTCATGAGACCTCAGTATTAGGGTAGTTGAAGGGAATATGCATATATATATGTTTATGTATATATATAATTGAATGTGTATATATGTATATATCTATGTGTATATGTATGTATGTGTATGTATGTGTGTATATATACGTGTGTTTATATATATGTGTGTGTGTGTTTTCATATATATATACACATACATACATATATATATATATATATATATATATATATATATGTAAAAGAGAGAGAGCAGACACAGGGTGAGTTGAAGATGAAGGGAAGATATCTAAAAGAAATAAAATGAAATTAAGGGATGAGAGAGCAACATACTGAGAGAGGGAGATAGGGAGAGATAGAATGGGGTGCATTATCTCGCATAAAGGTGGCAAGAGGAAGCAGTTCTGTGGTAGGAAGAGAGAGGGCAGGTGAGGGGGGAATGAGTGAACCTTGCTCTCATCAGATTTGGCCTGAGGGGGAATACCATACATACTCAGTTGGGTATCTTACCCCACAGGAAAGAAGAGGGAGGAAGATAAAAAAAATAAAAGGGGGGGATGATGGAGAGGAGGGCAGATGGGGGTGGAGGTAATCAAAACAAACACTTTGGAAAGGGGACAGGGTCAAGGGAGAAAATTCAATAAAGCAGGATGGGTTGGGAAGGAGCAAAATGTAATTAGCCTTTCCCAACATGAGTATTGTGGAAGGGTTATACATAATGATACATGTGTGGCCTAGGTTGAATTGCTCAACTTCTTAGGGAGGGTGGGTGGGAAGGGAAGAGGGGAGAGAATTTGGAACTCAAAGTTTTAAAATCAGATGTTCAAAAACAACAAAAGTTTTTGCATGCAACTAAAAAATAAGATACACAGGCAATGGGGCATAGAAATTTATCTTGCCCTACAAGAAAGGAAGGGAAAAGGGGATGAGAGGGGAGGGGGGTGATAGAGGGGAGGGCTGACTGGGGAACAGGGCAACCAGAATATAAGCCATCTTGGAGTGGGGGGGAGGGTAGAAATGGGGAGAAAATTTGTAATTCAAACTGTTGTGAAAATCAATGCTGAAAACCAAATATGTTAAATAAATAAATTTAAATTTAAAAAAAAAAAGAAAGAAAAAAAAAGAAAAAATAAAATAAAATTGGCCAAATGAAAAGGAGGTACAAAATCTAACTAAAAAAAATCATTAAAAATTAGAAATGGGGAAGTGGAAGCTCATGACCCTAAGAAACATCAAGAAGCAGTCAAACAAAATCAGAAGGATAAAAAATAAAAGAAAAGTTAAAGTACCTTGTTAGACAAACAACTGACCTGGAAAATAGATACAGGAGAGATTATTAAAGAATCATTGGTCTACCTAAGAACCATGATGAAAAAAAGAGCCTGGACAGCATCTTTCAAGAAACCATCAAGGAAAATTGTCCTGAGAGCCTAGAACAAGAAGGCAGACAGTCACTGAAAAAATCCACCAAGCAACTCCTAAAAGAAATCCCAAATTAAAAACTCCAAGGAATATTGTAGAAAAATTCCAGAATTACTTAAGCAAGGAGAAAATACTGCAAGGAGCCAGAAAGAAACAATTCAAATACTGTGGAACCACAGTCAGGATTACACAGAACCTTGCAGGTTCTACATTAAAAGATTGGAGGGCTTGGAATGATATTCCTTAAGGCAAAGGAGCTTGGATGACAACCAAGGATCAAGAATCCAGCAAAATTGAGCTTTTGGGAGAAGAGATAGATATTCAATGAAATAAGGGAATTCCAGACGTTCCTGAAGAAGAGGGAAAAGCTCAACAGAAAATTTGATCTTCTAATATGAGAATCAAGAGAGCCATAAAAGAGTAAACATGAAAGAAAAAGAAAAAATAATATGTCATTCAATAAGAGCAAACTATATACATCCTTACATTAGATGATGATACTTGTAACTCTTGAGAACTGTATCTTTATTATGACATTAAGAAGAGATATACAGGGAGAAAGTAGGGATATAGCTTGACATTAGTGTGATGATAAAAAAAATAATTAACTGATGAAAGGAGATTGTACTGGGAGAAGAGGAAAGGAGGAGACATACAAGAGTAAATTTCATCTCATGAAGAGACACGAAGACCTTTTACAGTAGAAGGAAAGAAGGGAGGGAATGAGCATTATTTGAGCCATACTCTCATCAGATTTGCCTCAAGGAGGAAATAACATATTTGGTTAGGTATAGAAATCCAACTTTTGCCATAGGCAGTTGGCAGGGAAAGGGGAAAGAAAAGGGAGAGGGGTTGATAGAAGGGAGAGCAGACTGAGGGAGGAAGTGGTCAAAAGCAAAACTCTAGTGAGGAGGGAAAGGGAGAAAGGAGAAAGAAAATCATAAATGAGAAGGGAGACAAGATAGAGAGAAAGACACAAATAGTAATCATCATAACTGTGAATGTGAATGGGATGAACTCTCCCACAAAATAGCAGTGGATAGAAGAATAGATTAAAAAGTATAATCCTACAATATATTGTTTACAGGAAACTCATTTGAAACAAAGGGATACACACAGGGTAAAAGTTAAAGGCTGGAGTAGAATATGTTATGCTTCAACTGAAGTACAAAAAGCAGGGGTAGCAATCCTGATCTCAGATAAAGCAAAAGCAAAAACTGAATCTAATCAAAAGAGATAAGGAAGGGAACTACATCCTGCTAAAAGTCACCAAAGAGAATGAAGCAATATCATTACTGAACATATAAATCTAACCACAAAATAAACAAGAAAGAAGGAAGTAAATAGAATTTTAGAAAAGTTAGATATACTTTTTTCTTGGTGGTACATGGCACATATACAAAAATTGACCATATGCTAGGGCATAAAAACCTCACAGTCTCGTTCAGAAAGGCAGAAATGTGAACTGCATCCTACTCAAGTCATGATGCAGTAAAAATTATATGTAACAAAGGGCCCTGGGAAGATAGACAAAAAATCAATTGGAAACTAAATAATCAAATCCTATAGAAGGAGTGGGTCAAACAACACATCATAAAAACAATCAAAAACTTCATCCAAGAGGATGACAATAATGAGACAACATGCCAAAACTTGCGAGATGCAGCAAAAGCAATTCTTAGGGGAAGCTTGAAATCACTGGATGGATGCCTACACAAATAAAAGAGAGAAAGAGGACATCAATGAATCAGGCAAGGAACCAAAAAAGGCAGAAAAAGAACAACTTTAAAATCTCCAATTAAATACCAAATTAGAAATACTGGAAACCAAAGGAGTGATTAATAAGACTGAAATTAAGAAAACTATTGAGCTAATAACTAAAACGGAGCTGCCTGTATTTTTAAAAAATAATATAGATAAACTTTTGGTTAATTTGATTTAAAAAAAGAAAGAAGAAAACCAAATTACTGGTATCAAAAATGAAAAGGGTAAATTCACCTTCAATGAAGAGGAAATTAAAACAATAATTAGGCACTATTTTGTCCAACTATATGCCCATAAATTTGACAATCTTAGTGCAATGTATGAATATTTACAAAAACATATATTGCCCAGATTAAGAGAAAACAAAGTAAAATACTTAAATAACCCCATCTCAGAAAAAGAAATTAAACAAGCCATCACTGAAATCTCTAGGAAAAAATCTCCAGGCGTGGATGGATTTATGAGTGAATTGTCTCAAACATTTAAAGAACAATTACTTCCAATTCTATGTAAATGTTGTAGGAAAACAGGCCAAGGAAGAGTCCTACCAAATTATTTTTATGATACAAATATAGTACTTACACCTAAAACAGGAAGAGTCAAAACAGAAAAAAATTGTAGGCCAATTTTCCTAACGAATATTGATGTGAGAATTTGAAATAAAATATTAGCAAAAAGATTATAGCAACTTATCACAAGAATAATACACTATGATCAGGTAAGATTTATTCTAAGAATGCAGGGCTGGTTCGGTATTAGGAAAACTATCAGCATAACTGATCATATCGACAACAAAACCGACAGAAACCATATGATTATCTCAATAGATGCAGAAAAAGCTTTTGACAAAATACAAAATCCATTCCTATTAAAAACACTAGAGAGCGTGGGGATGAATGGAGTCTTCCTTAAAATGATAAGTAGCAACTACCAAAAACCATTGGCAAGTATTATATGTACTGGGAATAAGATAAGAGCATTTCCAATAAGATCGGGGGTGAAGCAAAGATGTCCACTATCAACACTGTTATTCAGTATGGTGCTAGAAATATTAGCTCTAGCAATAAGAGAAGAAAAAGAAATTGAAGGAATTTTAGAAGAGGCAAAAAGAAACAAAGCTTTCACTCTTTGCAGATGATATGATGATATATTTAGAGAATCCGAGGGAATCAAATAAAAAACTACTTGAAAGAGTAAAGAACTTTAGCAAAGTTGCAGGATACAAAATAAACCCATATAAACCCTCAGCATTTCTATATATTATTATCAAAGCCCAACAGCAAGAGATAGAAAGAGAAATTCCATTTAAAGTTACTGTAGACATTATAAAATATTTCAGGATTTACCTGCCAAACCAAACCGAGAAATTATATATATGAACACAATTACAAAACAGTTTTTACACAAATAAAGTCAGATCTAAATAATTGGAAAAAACATCAGTTGCTCGTGGGTAGGCTGAGCCAATATAATAAAAATGACAATTTTATCTAAGTTAATTTACTTATTCAGTGCAATACCAATCAAACTACCAAAAAATGATTTTATACAGCTAGAAAAAAGTATTAACAAAATTCATCTGGAAGAACAAAAGGTGCAGAATATCAAGGGAATTAATGAAAGGAAAGCTAAAGAAGGTGACCTAGCCATGCCAGATCTTAAACTGTATTATAAAGCAGCAGTCATTAAAATTGCTTGGTACTGGCTAAGAATTAGAGGATTAGATCAGTGGAATAGGTTAGGTACATAAGACACAGTAGTCTATGACTACAGTAGTCTATTGTTTGATAAACCCAAAGATTCCAGCTTCTGGAATAAGAACTTACTATTTGACATAAAATGCTGACAAAACTGGAAAATAGTATGGCAGAAACTCGGCATAGATCAGTATCTTACACTGTATACCAAAATAAAGTCCAAAGGGGTACACAATTTTGATATAAAGGCTGATACTATAAGCAAATTGAGAGAGCAAGGAATAGTTTACCTGCTAGATTTATGGAGAAAAGAAGAATTTATGACCAAAAAAGAGATAGAGAACATTTTGAAATGCAAAATGGATAATTTTGATTATATTAAACTGAAAAGCTTTTGTGAAAACAAAGCCATTGTAACCATGATTAGGAGGAAAGCAGAAAATGGGGAAAGAATTTTTACAACCAGTGTCTCTGATAAAGGTCTCATTTCTAACATATATAGAGAACTGAGTCAAATTTATAAGAATTCAAGTCATTCCTCAATAGATAAATGGTCAAAGGATACGAACAAGCAGTTTTGAGATAATGAAATCAAAGATATCTATAGTCATATGAAAAAATGCTCTAAATCACTACTGATTTGAAGAAATGCAAATCAAAACAATTTTTAGGTAGACATCACATCTGTCATATTAGCTAACATGACAAAACAAGACAATTATAAATGCTAGAGAAGATGTGGGAAAATTGGGACATTAATGCATTATTGGTGGAGTTGTGAACTGTTCTAACCATTCCAGAGAGCAATTTGGATCTATGCTCCAAGGCCTGTAAAAATGTGCATACCCTTCGACCCTGCAATACCACTTCTAGTGCTGTATCTCAAAGAGATCACATAAATGGGAAAACAACCCACACATACAAAAATATTTATAGCAGCTCTTTATGTGGTGGCAAAGAACTGGAAATTGAGGGGATGCCCATCAATTGGGGAATGGCTTGAACAAGTTCTGGTATGTGAATGTAATGGAATACTATCGTGCTATAAGAAATGATGAAAAGGCAGACTTCAGAAAAACCTAGAAAGACTTAAATGAATTGATGATGAGTGAGAGGAGCAGAACCAGGAGAACAGCATACACAATTACAACCACATTGTGTGATGACTACTTTGATAGACTTGGCTCTTCTCAGCGATGCAAGGTTGTAAGACAATTCCAAAAGATTCATGATGGAAAATGCTATCCACAGCCAGAGAAAGAATTACAGAATCTGAATGAAGATCAAAGCATACTATTTGCTTTCTCTCCTTCTTGTTTTGTTTTGTTTCTTCTTTCTAGTGGTTCATTTCATTAGTCATAATTCTTCTTTACAACATGACTAATGTGAAAACATGTTTAATGTGAACGTATATGTGTATCAGTAATTAGGATGGAACTTTTTTACTGTTTTCTGTTTTAGAGCACTTATTTAATGAAGTGCCCTTGATGAGTCTGACCTTTGTTTCTTTGATTAGATCAGGAGTCTTTGATGACTTACTTACCTCATTGGAAAGCCTAGTTTACACAGGTTTGAGTCACATGTTTGTGACACCAGAAGCTTTTAGATCACATGGATTTGAGTAGCATGTTATGATGCCCTTTGACCCTGAACAGGGCACAAAACTCGGAGGTTGGCGTTTTTCCCTTAGGAGCTCACTGGAAGAGTGTTGGCGTGGAGACTCTGGGTAGCTGCTGGAGCCCCCTGGCCTTGAAGTAACCCAGATGTTGATGCTTCCATGGTAACTATGAATTGTGATTTGAATCAGACGAGATCTGTCTGTGGATGTTTGTAATTTCTATTTGTATTTGCTCTGAAGTTCAGGGTGCTGTCTTTTTCACCTGAACTAAGTGCATGATATATGTATGTGTGATTAAAGTGAGATTATTAACTCCCTACAGTTGATTTCCTGAGAAAAGCAGATCGAAAGAACCTGTGCTGGCAGCTCTTGTTGCTGGTCTTTTTGGGTCTTACACCCCTGCAGCAGCTGTTAGCCACATTGTAGTTACAATATGTAGACCCTATATTAGATTGCCTGCTTTCTTGGGGAGGGGAGAGAGGAGAGAGGGGGAGAAAATTTGGAACTCAAAATCTTGTGGAATTGAATGTTGTAAACTAAAAATAAATAAATAAATTTATAAAAAATAATAAAAATAAAAGCAAGCCCTAAACCTGCTCAAAACCCTTCTGCTTCGGTAATGAAGGTGGGAGGGCAGCCAAAAGGGGTGAAGAGAGTTAAAAATAACAAGCTTATGCTATATGTAGGTATAAATTCAACTACTGGTGCGCTAAAACTGATATCTTTATTTAACTACCAACAAGTTAATATGCCAATGAAGAAAATGAGCCATGTCGATATTGATTTTCACATCGTAAATGAAATCTGAAGACAGAAGTCAAAGAAAAATGGAAGAATGGTTCACAGATTCCCTTCATAGAGACAAACAAAATAGTTAGAGGGAGTGGTTTCTTATTGGCAAGAAGAAACACTTCCTCGAGATGCCGTCATCCTGCCTTTCAGTAATAATAATAGGGATAGGCAAAGGGACCACTATTAAGATGAAGTGTTAATAGCAATTATTTCTGTTCCAGTCAGAAACTCTTGAGGGTCTTACCCTCCCAGGCTGACTCTTTTGTTAAGGTAAACTAGATGATCTTTTGCCTTGATTCTTACCTAGCCTTTAGTTACCGAATAGGTGACACGTCATATAAGCTGAGACATGGGAAACACCTTACCTTAAAAAGGCCAAGATCTTCTACTGCATCCAGGACCATTACCAGTCATCCTGACCTATGTATTAATGTGGATTCAGATGACTCTCAAGGACCAAATAAGGCTGATGATCCTGCACAGCTCTATCTCATTTAAATCTAATTTACTTGCAATTCAAGACAACACCCTCTAGATGTCATTGATCCTCTTCAAAAATGAAGGACAAACCACAACAACTACAAAGATATTCACCTAAAATGTACCAATATGTGTTGTAAAGGATCTTATGTAGAAAAATATCTAAAGAACTTGATAGTTTCTAAAATAACTCAAAAACTTGGTTCTTCAGTGTGAAACTCAATAAAAGGAAACACAACCATTATCATGCCAAGGATTAGTGCTTTCAGCTATGTAGGAATTCTCTCCAATGAAGAAGACTAAAACTTGCCTATAAATTTTCAATCCATTACCAGTATTTATTAAGTACCTACTATGTTTCTGACAGTGTTGATACAGGTATGAAAATTAAACAACACCTACTCAAATAAAGCTTATAACTTATTGGGATCAAAATAGTATAAATATATATATGAGTAAATGCAAAATTTTGTGCAATGTAAATAGAAGGTAGTTCAGGGGGAAAAGAAGGTGTCATTTGTGGAAAAACCACCTATGGGACATACCACTTGAGGTGAGCTTTGATGAAGGCTAAGGATTCTAAGAGCCAGAGGTGAGGAGAAAGTGCATTCCAAGCATGGGAGAGAGCTGGTGAATTCTTGGGCATATGAAGAATAGCAAGTTGTCTAGTTTGACTGGAGTGTAGACTGGAGTGTGTGATAAGAATTAATAGTTAATAAACCTGGAAAGATATAGGTTGGAACCCGACTATGGAGGGTGATGAATACCAAATAGAGGATTTTTTATTTTATGCTAGAGGCAATAAACTTTTAGAATAGGTGTTGCAAAATGGTCTGGCCTGTGTTTTAGGTATAACACTATTGCAGCTGTGTGGAAAATGGGGTTAGAAATGGGAGAGACTTGAATTACAAAATGGAGGTTATGACTACCTACATAAGGTTGGTTACCATGTAAGTGTGAAAAAGGTATACATGAGAAATAAAATGATTAATACCTGACAACTGATTGTTTATTGGGGCAGTAGGTAAGGGAGAACAAAAATCCAAAAATAGCTCCAATATTCTCAAACTAGGTGACTGGAAGGATCTTGGTGCCCTCAACCAAAATAGAGAAGTAATGACCAAGTCAAGTGAAATCCCTGTAGTGTATACATTTGGAAAGACTGGAAATACACTTGGTAGTCTGGGATTGAGTTTAGATAAGACACTAGATTTGTAAATATAGATTTGGGAGTAATCTTCATAGAGATGATAATTTATTCCATGGGAGCTGTTGAGATGAGAGACAGAGAGAGAGAAACAGGGAAAGAGAGAGAGAGGGAGAGAGAGAGAGAGAGAGAGAGAGAGAGAGAGAGAGAGAGAGAGAGAACAAGAACAAGAACAAGAAGAGATATCTAGATACACCCCTTAAAATGTGGGGAATGGGGTTAGGGGAGATGCAGGGTGGGGGGAACATGGATGATAAGACATCTTGTAGAGGGGGCAGAGTCAAGATGGCACCTTGAAAAGGGGCTCACTTAAGCTCTCCCTCAAATCCCTCCAAACACCTGTAAAAAATGAATCTAAACAAATTCTAGAGCTACAGAACCCACAAAGTAACAGAGGGACACAAGTCTCCAGCCCAAGACAGCCTGGATGGTCTCTAGGAAGGGTCTATCACACCGTACTGAGAGTAGAGTGCAGCCCAACATGGGCCACATCATGACAGATCAGGCCAGAGTACAACCAGTGGAGCAGGCTTCTGGGCCCTGAATCACTGAACTATGGCAGTTACCAGACTTCTTAACCCAAAAAGACCAAAGACAACTGAGCAGGTCAGTGAGAAAACTGCAGGATCTGGGTGACGGAAGTGCATGTTCTGGTCACAGCCCCAGGGAAGCAAAGGTGGCTGCAGTGGCAGCAGCATCAGCAGCAACAGCAGCATCAGTGGCTGCTTCCAGCCCCAGGCCCACACAGTGGGGAGAATCAAGCAGCTGATCAGAGCAAGAGCACAGAGATTACTTTGCTGGACCCGAGGCAAAGTTCTCTTGCTTTGCCCTGCTTGGATCTGGGTTGCAGTCCTGGTTGGCAGTCCTTGGGGGAGGAGGAGCACTGGTGTGGCAGAGCTTTGTGATGGCTGTGGAGAAGGAGTCCTCCTGGTTGTCAAATGGCAGAAAGGAGTAGCGCACAGGCCAGGAAAGGAGAATCATACCACCTCAGAAGAGAAATAGCTCTGAAAATAGCAGGGTAAAACCCCTGAAGCTTGGGACAAAGCATTCTACACTCTGACAGCAGTCATACCCTTACAAAAATCTCAAAACCCAAGTAATTGGCTGGGAAAATGAGCAAGTAGTATAAAAGGACTCAGACTATAGAATCTTTCTTTGGTGAAAAAGATGATCAATAAAATAGAGGACTTTCAAGCATTTTCAATGAAATGACCAGAGCTGAATAGAAAATTTGACTTTCAAATACAAGAATCAAGAGAAGTATGAAAAGGTAAACAGAAAAGAGAAATCATAAGGGACTTATTAAAGTGGAAATATTTACATTCCTACATTGTAACTCATGAGACCTTTCTCAGTACTAGGGTAGTGGAGGAGAATCTACATATATGTAGACAGAGGGCACAGGGTGAGTTGAATATGAAGGGATGATAAATAAAAAAAATAATAAAATTAAGGGGTGAGAGAGGAATATATTGGGAGGAGAAAGGCAGAGATAAAATGGGGTAAATTATCTCAAATAAAAGTGGCAAGAAAAAGCAGTTATAATGGAAGAGAATGGGCAAGTGAAAAGAAATGAGTGAATCTTGCTCTCATTGGATTTGACTTAAGGAGGGAATAACACTCAATTGGTTATCTTACCCTACAGGAAAGTGTGGTGGAAGGGGATAAGAAAGGGAGGGGGGATAGAAGGGAGGGCAGTTTTGGGGAGGAGATAGTCAAAGGCAAGCAGTTTTGAAAAGGGACAGGGTCAAGGGAGAAAAGTGAATAAAGGGGGACAGGATAAGGTGGAGGGAAATATAGTTAGTCTTTCACAACTTGACTATTATGGAAGTGTTTTGCATAATGAAAAATGCGTGGCCTGTGTTGAATTGCTTGCCTTCTCAAGGAGCGTGGGTGGGGAGGGAAGAAGGGAGAGAATTTGGAACTCAAAGTTCTAAAGCCAAATGTTAAAAACTGGGAAATAAGATATACAGGCAATGGGGTATAGAAATCTATCATGCCCTAGATGAAAGTAAGGGGAAAAGGGAAGGGGGGGAGAGAGTGGGGTGATAGAAGGGATGGCAGACTGGGGAAAGGGGCAATCAGAATGTATGGCATCTTAGGGTGGGGGGAGGGTACAAATGGGGAGAAAATTTGTAACTCAAAATCTTATGGAAATCAATGTTACAAACTAAAAATATTAAATTAAAAAATAAATTTAAAAAAAAAGACATCTTTCATCTGTATAAAGGTTAATGAACTTGGGTCACTGAATTGGAGTTCCAGAACCTGAATTAGATTCTCATCTACCTGTGTGACCTAAGGCAATTTACTTGGGTTAGTTTGACTTTCTTCATCTGTTAAATGAAGAGTATTGACAAAATACCTCTAAAGTCACATTTAACTTGAAACCTATGATCTAACAAAGACGAGTGAAATGGAACAGACAGACAAGTACAGAAAATAGTGTCATAAAAACCCAGAGAAGAGAGATCATCCAGGAAGAGAGGGTCACCAACAGTGTCAAATACTACAGAGAGGTCAAGAAGTATGATGACTAAAATAAAGTTCCTGGGTTTCACAATTAAAAGAGCACTGATAACTTTGGGGAGAGCAGCATTAGTTTAGTGATGAGGACAAAAGCAGATTACAAGATTATATTGAAAAATTAAATGAGAGAAGAGGAAGTGGAGGCAATGAGTCCAGGCAGTATTTTGGAAGACATTATCAATTTGACAAAAAATGATACAAGATCATAGCTTTATAGTCTTAGAGAACCACCTTGGTCTCAGAGGTGTTATGCAACTTTCTTGTGAACAATCACATAGCTAGGAAATGTAGGGAAGGTAATTTGGATACAGACAGATCTTCATCAGTCTACATCAAGCACCCCATCCACTATGCCATGCTGAAACCAATGAAAGTGAACAACAAAAATGTGCTGGGAAATATAGAATTGGATGAGAAAGGAAAGAGATCATAAATCTGCCAACTACTCAGAAATCCTATGCCTGTGTATCATGAATAATTTCTTCAAAAGAATAATGTAAGATTTGGCAATCACCAAACCACATGACAAAAATCAATTTGCTGGATTTTATGCAGAAAGAAATGATTGATTACTAACGTTGGCACTACTTAAGAATCAGCTTTCTGAAGTCAGTCCAAGTCTTGTTTTAAACAAAAGCAAAAATGTACACCACAGATGAATAAAGGATAAAGAGGATTAAAAAGCAAAGATTCATGTCAACATATCAACTACAACTTGTCATATTTAAATTACCCACTTAAAAGTGAATGTGTTGATTGATTATTCCTATTTCTTAAATTGTACCAGTAGAAAACATTTGCCATATCAGGAAGGCCAAAAAAGACCAGAAATAACCTCAGTCACAGAATGGTTGGTTTTCTCTTTACTAAGCAGAAAGTAATGTCTGCCAATGGAAAAATCAGCTTAGAATACAAGTTAATTTGCAGAATACGTTGTCATTGTTGTTTGGTTGTGTATGACTCTTCATGATCCTGTATGGGGTTTTCTTGGCAAAGATGTTGATGTGGTTTGCAGTTTCCTTCTTCAGTGGATTAAGGCAAACAAGGGTTAAGTGACTTGCCAAGGGTCACTCAGCTAGTGAGTGTCTGAGGCCAGATTTCTACTCAGGTCTTTCTGATACCAGGCCCAGTACTGTATTCATTGAGCCACTTACCCACCAAAAATTAAGTCATTGTCCAACTCTTCCCATTTGGTATTTTCTTGACAAAGATACTGGGTTGATTTCTTCTATTTCCTTCTCCAGCTCATTTCATAGATGAGGAAACTAAGGCAAACAGGGTTAAATGACTTACCCAGGGTCATATGGCTAATACCTGAGGCTGGATGTAAACTCAGGTCTGACTGATTCCAAGCCTAGGACTCCTTGTAGTACACCCCTTGGTTGCCCTTAGAAAACATAATGGACCAATATTAACATAGAAAAAAACAAATAAAAATAATTGAGGGGGAAAATGAGCCTGCAAAAATATTGATATGTGAGATTATCTAAGGAGATTATCCCAAGACCATTATTTATAAAACTGCAGGAAAGATATTAACTAAGTATGAAATGGAGTATATCTACTAGAATTTTTGTAGTGACCTAGTCTCAGTTTAGATTAGAGGAAATACTTCAATACTATAATCTTATTATACGATGTGAGAAAGGAGAAATGGCAGACAAGAAAATAAAGTTAGGGTGAGGAGCTGGACCTGAACAAATAAATTCAATGTGAAAACATAGGCTTGAATGACACAGGGTTAAAGGTAATCAAGATTTGATTTTTAAGGTGTCTCAAAAAGAGGAACAGCCAAAAGAATGGTAAATAATGCAAAGTCATCCTCAGAAACAAAACAAAGCAAACCAACAAAAAACAACAAAGCAAGTATCAGTAATTTCAATTGTATGACTTCTTATCTCTTCAAAGTAATTTAGGCATATAACAAGCCTGTTATTAATGTAAATATTAGGAGACTATTCAGATACTAACACATTATTTTGTAAAGTCAACCACATTTTCATCATAATAAAACTAACAAAGATTTATATAGATTAAAAGATACTTATATTAATATTGATTTTTAAAATGCATATGGTAAGGTTAAATGCAACTTTAAAGGTCTGTTGTTGTTCTGTTATTTCAGTCATGTCTGATTCTTTGAGATACCATTTGAGGTTTTCTTGGCAAAGAAGTGGAGTGATTTGCTATTTCCTTCTCCAGCTCATTTAACAAATGAAGAAACTGAAGCAAATAAGATCAAGTGATTTGCCCAGGGTCATACAACTAGTAAGTGTCTGAGGCCAGATTTGAACTCAGATCTTTCTGACTTCAGACCTAGCATACTATCTGACAGGGTACAGGTCCAAACTGAGACTTTTGACCTGAACCCCAAAAGAACTTGGGTCCCCTTTGTCTGTGGGCCCTGGTAAATCCCACCATAAACTCTCCTTGAATTTCCCCACTTGGGTCTTCCCTGAGGGTATAAGCTTTTTCCTTTGATTATGGCTATACCCACTAATCTGTTACCCTTAACCTAGCCTAGCCTTCCATTGTCTGTTATCTTTGGAACACCTTTAACTTCTTCCCACCCTTGATCCTATCTAAAACCCTATTCTCTTGGTTCCTGCCTTCCAAACTCTAGTCACCCCAGTCTGCTGGGGTAAAGGCAATCAAGATTTGATTATTATTGGTAGACCCCTCTTCCAATCATCCTAGACTACTTGGCAACCCTAGATCCCTCTCACAGTTTTTCTGTATAAAAGATCCATCTTGGTGCTCAGAGTCAATCTGGCTCCCTTACATTAGTGTTACAAATGTTCAGATTCATTAAGAGTCTGGCCAATACGATGGATTTTTTAATAAACCTTGTTTTTCTTTGGCTGAAAGAAGGCTTGAATCAAATTCAATTGGGCAAGACCTGCATGTCACTATTTCAGGGTCCCACCACCCTTAAATTTCAACACTATCTGCAGTGCAACCTGGCCATAGGAAGACTCATCTTCTTGAGTTCAAATCATCTGCATCATGATGATACTTGAACACATGGGAACAGATGAATTCACTATGGGAAAGAATGTAGATATATAAAAGGAGAGGACACAAGACAGAACACAGTATAATATTCACAATAAGGAAATAGGAGATATATAGACAAATGAAGAAGACTTTATAAGGGTAGTCAGATAGGTCAGAAGAGAACAGGGATAGAACAGCTTTATTGAAGACAAGGAAGGAAAGAATATCTTTGGGGAATTCCTCAACCCAGAGATCCTAAGACCCTTCAGAAGAGTAACTTCTTGGGGCAGAGTGAAGATGGCAGCTGGAAAGCAGGGACTGGCTCTCCCCCACGTCCCTCCAAACACTTGTAAAAAGTGGCTCTGAACAAATTCTAAAGCTGTATAACCCATGAAATAGCAGAAGGAAGTAGGTCTCCTGCCCAGGACAGCCTGGATGGTCATGGAGAAGGGTCTATCACACTGTGATGGGAGCAGAGCGCAGCCAGTGTGGGCTGCACCAGAACCAACCATACTGGGAGTTGGGCAGAGTAAGCTATAGGTCCATGAATCACTGAGCTGTGGCAGTTGCCAGACTTCTCAAACCAAAGACACCAAAGACAATGGAGCAGGTTAGTGGGAAAAGTGCTGGATCAGGGGTGAGAGAGGTGTGCAGTCTGGCCCCAGTCCCAAGGGTGGCAGAGGTGGCATACCAGCAGCATCAGGAAGCTCCTGCAGCTGCTTTCAGAGCTCCAGCATCAGCTGCTTCCAGAGTCCCAGGCACACGCGGTGGGAGGAATTGAGTAGTGGATCAGAGAGGGAGTGCAGGGAGAGCTTTATGTTGCAGAGACAGGGTTCTCTTGCTGTGCCCTGCTTGAATCTGGGTCATGGTATAGTTTGGCAGTTCTTGGAGGAGGAAGAGCATGGGTGTGGCAGAGCTTGTAGTGACAGTGGAGTATAAGTAGCTCTGAAAACAGCACCACAGCCCCTAAAGCTTGGGACAAAGTAGTCTCTACTCTACAAGCAGTCATTCCCTGACAAAAAGCTCAAGGGTCAAGTAGTTGGCTGGGAACATGGCCAGGGAGCAAAAACGCACTCAGATTCAGACTCAGACTCATACTATAGAGTCTTGTTTTTTGGTGACAAAGAAGATCAAAACATACAGCCAGAAAAAGTAAACAAAATCAAAAAGCCTACATCAAAAGCCTCCAAGAAAAAATATGAATTGGTCTCAGACCATGGAAGAGCTCAAAAAGGATTTGAAAAAGCAAGTAAGAGAACTAGAGGAAAAAGGGAGAAGAGAAATGAGAGTGATGCAAGAAAACCAGGAAAAACAAGTCAATGACTTGCTAAAGGAGACCCAAAAAAATACTGAAGAAAATAACACCTTAAAAAATAGATTAACCCAAATGTCAAAAGAGCTCCAAAAGCCAATGAAGAAAAGAATGCCTTAAAAGGCAGAATTAGCCAAATAGAAAAGGAGGCCCAAAAGACCACTGAAGAAAATACTGCTTTAAAAATTAGATTGGAGAAGATGGCCGCATGAAGGCAGCGTCTTACCGGAGCTCTCTCACAAGGTCTGTCAGATTCCTATAAAAAAGTGAATTTGAGCAGATTTGAGAGAGTCAGAAACCGCGAGCAGTCTGCGTGGGGCAAATTTCCGAGCCGGGAGAGTCTGAAAGGCCGGAGGAACGAACCTGCAGGCTCGGAGAGTGCTCGGTGCGGAGCGGCTCCGGACCAAGGCGGAAGCGGCTGGCCGAGAAATCCACGTGGGAGACGGGCTGGGAGAAAGCTGGGCGCCCGAAACCGGCAGAGATCCCCAGGACTCCCAACACAGGACGGCAGTCTGTGGGAGCGACGAGAGGCAGCGCAACGCCACCAGCCGTGAAAACACCCACTCCTGACGCTTGCAAAACCCAGGAACTCGGCTTCTTGAACTTCCGTAACACTCAATGGCCAGGTAAAAGGCTCTAATCCCTCCCCCAATCACCCAGAGAATTCCTCGGGAAAAAAAAAAAAGAGAACTGAAACAGAGGAGAGATTAGTGGGGCCTCACAGGACAAATACTAGAAGCAGGGGTCAACGCCAGGAGCCCAGACGTAACCTTGCTCCACCAGGGGAAGTGCCAGACATCAGCTCAAACAACAAACAGCTGAGACCATTGCTGAAAAGCAAGTGCTGGAGAGCACCCACAGGGAGTGAGACGCCAGGGAGCCAGACCCCTCCCCCACACCTCAGGAAACTGAAGGTTTTAATTCTAGACTCACAACCCCCAGAATAAGAAAGCTGGGACAGAGAGCCCAAAGATAGAAATTCGTTGTAACGCCAGGAAAAGGGAAAACAACAAACATGAAGAAGAATACAAAAAAACCGAGGACAATAGATTCTTTTTATGGAGACAAGCAGGATCAAAGTATCGATACAGAGGAGGACGGCATTGACACGGTAGATACATCAGATACCTCAAAAGCTAATATGAACTGGTCTCCAGCCCAAAAAGCACTGCTGGAAGAGCTAAAGGAGGATTTTAAAAACCAAATTAGGGAGGTAAAAGAAAACATGGGAAAAATGGAAAAGTCCCTAAAGAATAAGATTGGCGAAATGGCTACGGAGATACAGAATCTAAAGAGAGAAAATGACACCCTGAGAGGTGAAATCAACCAATTGAAAATGGAGGTTCAAAAGCAAAATGTAAACACTAACTCATTTAAAATTAGACTTGAGCAAGTGGAAGCTAATGAATCTATGAGGCATCAAGAAGTAATAAAACAAAACGTAAAGAATGAAAAAATAGAAAAAAATGTGAACTATCTGATTGGCAAAACAACTGACCTGGAAAATAGATCCAGGAGAGACAATTTGAGAGTTATTGGTCTACCGGAAATCCACGATGAAAAAAGGAGCCTTGACAGTATCTTCGAAGAAATTATCAAAGACAACTGCCCAGAGGTCCTAGAACCAGAGGGCAAAATAGTCATTGAAAGAATTCACCGATCACCCCCTGAAAGAGATCCCAAACTGAAAACACCAAGAAATATTATAGCCAAATTTCAGAGCTATAAACTCAAGGAGAAAATACTGCAAGCAGCCAAAAAGAAGCAATTCAAATATCGTGGAACTACAGTCAGGATCACGCAGGATCTCTCAGCTTCCACATTAAAAGACAGGAGAAATTGGAATATGATATTCCGAAGGGCAAAGGAGCTGGGACTACAACCAAGGATCAACTACCCAGCAAAACTAAGCATAATTTTCCAGGCAAGGCGATGGACATTCAATGAAATAAGGGAATTCCAGACCTTCCTGATGAAAAGGCCAGAACTCAATGGCAAATTTGATCTCCAAATACAAAACTCAAGAGAGACATAAAAAGGTAACCAGGGGGAAAAACCCCACAAACCTCATTAACCAATAAGCTTAGGTTGTTTACATCTTTAAGTGGGATTATATCATCTTATGTATGTTTTTTATGTATGTATATATACACATATATAAGTCATTCTTGTGAATGGTACAACTATTATGACAAATGAAAGGGATATACATAGGTTGTGAATGCCTGTATAAATTAACCGATGTAAAGATATAAAATATAAATAAGAGATATAAAGGGAGGGCTATGAGGGTAGTGGTAAGGAGGTAGTAGAAAAGGGTAAATTACACCAAAGGAAGTAGCACAAAAACATATTATAGTAGAGGGAAAGAAGGGAGGGAGAAGAGCAGTATTTGAGCTTTACTGTCATCTGATCTAGTTCAAGAAGGGAATAACATACTCTGATAAGTTTATAAATCTAACTTGTCCTACGGGAAGTGGGAGGGAAAGGGGGGGAAAAGGGAGGGGGGAGGGCAGAAGGAAGAGGAGAAGTAGCAAGTGGGTAACGGTTAGATAAGGGAGGGGAATAAAGAGGGAGGGTTAACTGAGGAAAGCGGCGGTCAAAAGCAAAACTTTGTTGAGGAGGAGAAGGGGAAAGGGAGAAATAAAAGCATAAACAGGGGGAATTAGGATGGAGAAAAAGACACAGATAGAAATCATAACCCTGAACGTGCAGGGGATGAACATTCTCACAAAACAGAAGCAGATAGCAGAATGGATTAAAAACCATAATCCTACAGTATGCTGTTTACAAGAAACGCATCTGAAACAGGGGGATACACATAGGGTAAAGGTAAAAGGCTGGAGTAAAATATATTGTGCCTCAGCTAAAGTAAAAAAAGCAGGTGTAGCAATCCTAATCTCAGACAAAGCAAAAGTAAAGATAGATCTAATTAAAAGAGATAAGGAAGGACATTATATCCTGCTAAAAGGCACCATAAACAATGAAGCAATATCATTGCTTAACATATATGCACCAAGTGGTAAGGCATACAGTTTCTTAGAGGAGAGGTTAAGGGAGTTACAGGAAGAAATAGATAGCAAAACTATAATATTGGGAGACCTCAACCTCCCCCTTTCTGAACTTGATAAATCTAACCTCAAAATAAATAAGAAAAAAGTTAAGGAGGTAAACAGAATTTTAGAAAAGGCACATATGATAGACCTCTGGAGAAAACTGAATGGGGATAAAAAGGAATATACTTTCTTCTCAAAAGTACATGGCACATACTCAAAAATTGACCATGTACTAGGGCACAAAAACCTCACAATCCAGTGCAGAAAAGCAGAAGTAGTCAATGCATCCTTTTCAAATCCTGATGCAATAAAAATCATTTTTAATAAAGAGCCATGGAAAAATAAGCTAAAAACTAATTGGAAACTAAATAATTTAATTCTAAAGAGTGAGTGGGCCAAAGAACAAATCACAGAAACAATTAATAATTTCATTCAAGAGAATGACAATAATGAAACAACATACCAAAACTTATGGGATGCAGCAAAAGCAGTTCTAAGGGGGAGGTTTATATCTCTAAATGCCTACATGAATAAAATAGGGAAAGAGGAGATCAATGATCTGGGCATACAGCTGAAAAAGCTAGAAAAAGAGCAAATTGAAAACCCCCAATTAAATACCAAATTAGAAATACTGAAAATCAAAGGAGAGATTAATAAAATTGAAACCAAGAAAACTATTGAATTAATAAATAAAACAAAGAGCTGGTTTTATGAAAAAACCAATAAAATTGACAAACCTTTGGCCAATTTGATTAAAAAAAAGAAAGAAGAAAATCAAATTACCAGTATAAAAAATGAAAAGGGTGAGGTCACCTCTAATGAAGAGGAAATCAAAACAATAATTAGGAATTATTTTGCCCAACTGTATGCCCATAAATTTGACAACCTTAGTGATATGCATGAATATCTACAAAAACATAAACTACCCAGACTAACAGAGAAGGAAGTGAAATTTCTTAATGACCCCATATCAGAAAAAGAAATTGAGCAGGCCATCAATGAACTCCCTAGGAAAAAATCTCCAGGGCCAGATGGTTTTACATGTGAATTCTATCAAACATTTAAAGAACAACTAATTCCAATACTTTGTAGACTATTTGGGAAAATAGGTGAAGAAGGAGTCCTACCAAATTCTTTTTATGACACAAATATGGTACTAATACCCAAACCAGGTAGAGTTAAAACAGAGAAAGAAAATTATAGACCAATTTCTCTAATGAATATTGATGCAAAAATTTTAAATAAAATATTAGCAAAAAGATTGCAGCAACTCATTACGAGAATAATACACTATGACCAGGTAGGATTTATTCCAGGAATGCAAGGCTGGTTCAATATTAGGAAAACTATTAGCATAATTGACCATATCAACAACAAAACTAGCAGAAACCATATGATCATCTCAATAGACGCAGAAAAAGCCTTTGACAAAGTACAACACCCATTCCTATTAAAACCCTAGAAAGCATAGGAATAAGTGGAACCTTCCTCAAAATTATAAATAGCATCTACCTAAAACCATCGACAAGCATTATTTGTAATGGGGATAAACTAGATGCATTCCCAATAAGATCAGGGGTGAAACAAGGATGTCCATTATCACCCCCATTATTCAATTTGGTACTGGAAGCATTAGCTGTAGCAATAAGAGAAGAAAAAGAAATTGAAGGAATTAGAATAGGAAAAGAAGAAACTAAATTATCACTTTTGCAGATGATATGATGATTTATCTAGAGAATCCTAGAGAATCAAGTAAAAAAATACTTGAAATAATAAACAACTTTAGCAAAGTTGCAGGATATAAAATAAACCCACATAAATCCTCAGCATTCCTATACATTACTGACAAAGCCCAACAGCAAGAGATAAAAAGAGAAATTCCATTCAAAGTTACTGAAGGCACTATAAAATATCTGGGAGTCTATTTGCCAAGACAAACCCAGGGCCTATATGAACATAACTATGAAACACTTTTCACGCGAATAAAATCAGATCTAAATAAATGGAGAAATATCAGTTGCTCATGGTTAGGCCGAGCTAATATAATAAAAATGACAATTCTACCTAAATTAATCTATCTATTCAGTGCCATACCAATCGAACTACCAAAAAATTTTTTTACCGAGCTTGACAAAATAATAACAAAATTCATTTGGAAAAACAAGAGGTCTAGAGTATCTTGGATATCAATGAAAAGACATGCTAGAGATGGTGGCTTAGCCACACCAGATATTAAACTGTACTACACAGCAGCAGTCATCCAAACTGCCTGGTACTGGTTAAGAAACAGGGGTGTGGATCAGTGGAATAGGATAGGTACCCAAGTAGGTGAAATCAACAAGTTTAGCAATCTACTCTTTGATAAACCCAAACAAGCCAGTTTCTGGGCTAATAATTCACTATTTCACAAAAACTGTTGGGAAAATTGGAAATTGGTAGGGCAAAAACTGGGCATAGACCAATATCTTACACCATATACCAAAATAAAGTCAAAATGGGTTCATGATTTAGGAGTAAAAGTTGATACTCTAAGTAATTGGGGAAAGCAAGGAATAGTTTACTTATCAGATTTGTGGAAAAGTAAAGAATTCATGACCCAACAAGAGATAGAGAGCATTACAAAATGCAAAATGGATAATTTTGATTATGTCAAATTGAAATGTTTTTGTACAAAAAAAGCCAATGCAACAAGAATTAGGAGGGAAGCAGAAAATTGGGAGAAAATCTTTGCAACTAGTATCTCTGATAAAGGCCTCATCTCTAAAATATACAGGGAGCTGAGCCAAATATATAGGAATACAAGCCATTCCCCAATTGAGAAATGGTCAAAGGATATGAACAGGCAGTTTTCAGAGGAAGAAATTAAAGCTATCTACAGGCATATGGAAAAATGCTCTGTATGGCTGCTGATTAGAGAAATGCAAATCAAAACAACTCTTAGATACCACATCTCTCCTGTCAGATTGGCTAAAATAACAAGTCAGGAGAATGATAAATGCTGGAAAGGATGTGGGGAAATTGGAACATTGTTGCATTGCTGGTGGAGTTGTGAGCTGATCCAGCCATTTTGGAGGGCGGTTTGGAACTATGCCCAAAGGGCTATAGAAATGTTCATACCCTTTGACCCAGCAATACCACTTCTAGGGTTGTATCCCAAAGAAATCACGCAAGCGGGAAAAGGACCCATATGTACAAGAATATTTATAGCGGCTCTCTTTGTGGTAGGCAAGAATTGGAAATCAAAGGGATGTTCATCAATTGGGGAATGGCTGAACAAACTGTGGTACATGAAGGTAATGGAATACTATTGTGCCATAAGAAATGGGGATGATGCAGACTTCATAACAACCTGGAAAAACCTACACGACATAATGCTGAGTGAGCAGAGCAGAGCCAGGAGAACGTTGTGCACAGCCACAGATATATGGATTCCGTGAGGACCAACCCTGACAAACTGCGCTTTTCTCAGCAACCTAAGGGGCAAGGACAACTCCAGGGGACTCACGATGGAGAATGCTATCTTCATCGAGACAAAGAACTGTGAAGTTTGAATACAGACTGAGGCACACTACATGCTCGCCTTTTCTGCTTCTCTTTTGTTTTTGTTTTTGGGTTTTTTTTTTTTGGTTCTGTTTCTTCTTTCTCATGATTCATTCCATTGGTCAAAATTCTTCTCCATGACTTTACTAGTGCATAAATTAATTCAAAGTGAAGTTATACATGACAGTTATATGAGACTTCATGCCGTCTTGGGAAGGGAGGGGAGAGGGAGGGGAGAAAAACTGGAACTCAAAGCTATGTAGAACCGTGCGTGGTAAACTAAAAATAAATAAAGAAATTTATTTAAAAAAAAAATTAGATTGGAGCAAGTGGAAGCTAGTGACTTTATGAGAAATCAAGATATTATAAAACAGAACCAAAGGAATGAAAAAATGGAAGACAATGTGAAATATCTCATTGGAAAAACCATTTACCTGGAGAATAGATCCCAGAGAGGTAATTTAAAAATTATTGGACTACCTGAAGGCCATGGTCAAAAAAAAAAAGAGCCTAGACATCATCTTTCAAGAAATTATCAAAGAAAAATGCACTGATATTCTAGAACCAGAGGGTAAAATTGAATTTGAAAGAATCCACAATCTCTGGTTGAAAAAGATCCCAAAAAGAAAATTCCTAGGAATATTGTAGTCAAATTCCAGAGTTCCGAGGTCAAGGAGAAAATATTGCAAGCAGCCAGAAAGAAACTTTTTGAATATTGTGGAAACACAATAAGAATAATCCAAGATCTAGCAGCTTCTACATTAAGGAATCGAAGGGCTTGCAATATGATATTCCGGTCAATGGAGCTAGGATTAACACCAAGAATCACCTACCCAGCAAAACTGAGTATCATGCTCCAAGGCAAAATATGGATTTTCAATAAAACAAAGCACTTTCTTGATGCAAAGACCCGAGTTGAATAGAAAATTTAACTTTCAAATACAAGAATCAAGAGACGCACGAAAAGGTAAACAAGAAAGAGAAATCATAAGGGACTTACTAAAGTGGAACTGTTTTGTTTACATTGCTACATGGAAAGATGATCTTTGTAATTCATGAGACCTTTATCAGTATTAGGGTAGTTGAAGGGAATATACATATATATAGACTGAGGGCACAGGGTAAGTTGAATATGAAGGGATGATATTTTAAAAAAATAAAATAAAATTAAGGGATGAGAGAGAGATATTTTGAGAGAGGGAAAAAACGAGAGATAGAATGGGGTAAATTATGTCACATAAAAGTGGCAAGAAAAAGCAGTCATGTTGGAAGGGAAGAGGGGGCAGATGAGGGGGAATGAATGAATCTTGCTTTCATTGGATTCGACTTGAGGAGGGAATAACATACACACTCAAATGGGTATCTTACCCTACAGGAAAGTAGGGGGAAGGAGATAAGAAAGTGGGGATGATAGAAGGAAGGGCAGATAGAGGGAGGAGGTAATCAAAAGCAAACAGTTTTGAAAAGGGACAGGGTCAAGGGAGAAAAGTGGATAAAGGGGGACAGGATAGGATGGAGGGAAATATAGTTAGTCTTTCACAACATGATTATTGTGGAAGGGTTTTGCATAATGATACACATGTGGCCTATGTTGATTTGCTTGCCTTCTTAGGGAGTGTGGGTGGGGAGGGAGGCGGGGAGAGAATTTGTAACTCAAAGTTTTAAAAGCAGATGTTCAAAAAAAAAGTTGTTTTTGCATTCAACTGGGAAAGAAAATATACAGGCGATGCAGTGTAGAAATCTATCTTGCCCTACAAGAAAGTAAGGGGAAATGGGATGGGGGTGGGAATTGTGGTGACAGAAGGGAGGGCTGACTGGGGAATGGGGCAATCAGAATATATGACATCTTGGAGTGTGGGGAGGGTAGAAATGGGGAGAAAACTTGTAAGTCAAAATCTTGTGGAAATCAATGTTGAAAATTAAAAATATAAAATAATAAAATATTAAAATAGTAAATAAAAACTGATAAAAAAGAAATAGATGAAAATACACTTCAATCTACACTCTTAGGACATCAGTTCTCTCTGGGGGTGCACTGGATGGTTCATCATGAGTCCTTGGAATTGTGGCTGAGCATTGTTGCTCTATAAAGTTGATTATCTTAACAATGTGGCTGTTACTGTGTAAATTGTTCTGCTCGTTCTGGATTTAATTCTTTACCTTAGAAATAAAAGTCTCCCTGCTTGTTTATCCCAGGATTGTGGCACTGGGGGCTATCTTGTGGTCTCTTGATATGACAGGATCAACTTCAGATCTGGGAAAAAAAAGAGTAACTTCTCCTAGCTAGATTTGACTGGAGGTCAGTCAAGAGATAAGGTAAAAAGGTTAAAAAAGAAAGTTTAATTAGCATAGGTTGATGGACAGTAGTCAGGCCAAGAACAGAGAGAGATGCATGTATCTTAAGTTCATCAAACCATCTTTGGTGCAGTAAGAAGTCTCAAGTTAAGATCATCATACTATCTAATGATGAGATTAAGAAACCATATGTTTTAAGGGGTGCTTGAGACCTCAAAATAGCAACATGCCAGGTCCTACTCAAATGAATTTGACTCAAGCCTTCTTGGCCAAAAAGGAAAACAAAGTTTATTACAGATTAAGCAATCTCACCATTTGTGACACGGGACAGAATCAATGTGAGGTAGATTGAATCTGAGCACTTTCATGGAGGCAAGATGAAACTTATATACAGAAAGATTGGGGGAGGGATCTAGGGTGGTGTTGGGGTGATTGGACAATGGGTTTAGGGAGGATCTACAGGAGTACTCTAAGGAGGAGCTTGATGGGACTGGGATGAGGTCAGACTCCAGCAACCAAGAGAATGGGATTAAGGGTGAGAAGTAACTGAAGACTACCTGGAGATAACAGACAATGTAGGGCTAACCTAGTTTTAGGTTAACAGATTTGGGCCTAGGCACTTTGATAGGATCAAGGTTGGGAATTAGCCTGACAATGGAGAGCTGGGCTAAGTTAAGAGTTACGTAGAGATTTGGACCTGAAGATAATGAAAGGTTTATGGCCTCAGGCAAAAACTTCATCTAGTGGGAAGATTTAAGGAGAATTCAAGGGGTGCCCAGATGCAGTACCCCAACAGCTAAGGTCAGACAAGATGGAGTCAAGGGCTCCCTTTTGAGATACAATCAGCACAACCCCTGCAGACTTCATTCCTTTGACTTCTGGGAAGATTTTGGAAGCGGAAGAGAAAATAATTCCCCTAACCTTAAAGCACACATGTTTTGTCCATTTCTTCCATTGTATCTAGTAAGGAATTGGGATAATTAATATTAAAATAGATCAAAAGGGTGAGGCTGGAGAAAATGCTGCAAGAGTTAGAAGTTATGGTATTGTCTGTGACAAGTTGCTAAAAGCCTAGGAGTTTTACAGTTAACCACATTTGCATGTGAAAAGAATTTAAAGCAAATGATTGTAAGTGAAGGGCAATGCAGTGCTTCTACCCAGCATTTTGGTTCTTCTTGCCTTCCCCCTGCTGTTTGCATGTCAGGCCCCTCTTGGAGGCTGAGAAGAACTGAGCTACCACAGAGCTGCTTCACAAGTTTATTGGAATGCAGTCCCATCTCCACCTCCATTTGGTTTGAAAGGGATTGTAGACCAACAATCAGGAAATGATGATTGTTAAAGAGGACTTTCTAAGACTGTCACATATAGACTTGAATCAGGACTTCAATGTTGCTAGCTGGAAAAAGCTATTTCAAATCACAGACTAAACACCTTCAGGTTTTCATTAGTCATCTGACTTGTCAATGTTCCAAAAAACCTTTGGCCCTCAGGCTATGGTTCTGAAATCCAGCAGTTCCCCCTCCATATGGAGATAAAACTGAGTATTGTGACTGGATATGTGAGGGACTGCCTTTGAATCATTGAATGAATGAATAAATAAATGAATGAAAAAGCATTTATTAGGTGTTCATTGTGTGTGAAACACATAGGATACAAATAAGAAAGTGGAGGTTCTAATAGAGAGAAAACATATATTGGAGATTTCAGCTATAAATCAGATGGAGATGCATCTGGTCCTTAGGATGCTTCTCCAAAGCAGCATTGACCAAAGCTGGTAAGTGCTAGACATGGGGATAGGATCTGAAGCCCTAAAAAGAAAAGACCTTTTCTTTGGAATCTGAATCCCGAAATGAAAAGCTCTGGACTTTCTCAGTGGCCCAGGTCTCCGAGGGTTTGCCTGGGGCAACTGGCCCTTCTCAATTAATTGCCCTTTCATTGTCTCTACTTGGCCCCACCCTAGACCACCACTCATTAATTCCATGTAGGATCTATCTTGTCTCCATTAAAGTGCTTAAATTCCTTAAGTCTGGCCAATGCTCAGATTCCTTAAGAGTTTGGTCCACTTACATTAGGGATACAAATGCGAAGATTCTTAAAATTTGTCCCATATGGTGGATTTTTAGAATCATGCCCACACTGACCCTTATTCTAGTAAACTTTGTCTTTGGATGAAAGAAGGCTTGGGTTGAATTCATCTGAGGCAGGACCTACATGTCACTATTTCAGGGTCCCAGCACCCCCACACCTCAACACCACTGTATCATTGCTGTATATCCTTGTGTTGGGCAAAGTAAACCTCCTTTGTTAAATGTTCAAAGACTCAAAAGTGTCCCATTTTCTACCAAATTTGAGCCTCAACTAAGAGTCCTTGGCTTATAGCAGCCTCCTACAAAGAAAAGTTCATTTGTATTCAAATTTCCCTCCTCCCATACACACACACACATCTTTGTTCTGTGCCAGATTCAGCCAAATTGCTTAGTTTATTTAGGTCTGCCTTAATTGTAAATTCTTTTATAAGGTTTTAAGAAAGGTTAAAAAAAACCCACCTTGCTATTGTACAGTCTCTATAACTTAATATCCTGTCTTCATATCTATAATTTCATTGATATAGCATCAATTTTATTAACAGTGACCTGTTATATAATATTAGGGGTAACTTTTTGAGGGTTTTATAAGAAGTACTTGTTTAAAATTGTGATCTGAAGCTTCCCAGGCATTATGTCTTGAATAAATAGTCCCATGAGGTAAGCCACTGGGCATGACAGCATGAAATAGTTTTAAAATTATTTGCACCATGTTCAAGTATCAGTAAGACCAAACATGTCATGGAACCAATAATGCAAAAATAGACAAATGTATCTCTACTAGACACAAGCTGAACAAATAAATAACCTGCCAGAAAGAAATGAAAAATTAATCTATTTGTACATGGCAATTTAAAGAATGTAGTCAAACAGACTCAAATTTTTGAAAGGTCAAATCCTAAAGTGAAGAACATACTGAATCACCCAGAGAAAATCACCATCAGGTTTCTAGTGGCCATTTCAGGAAATCTAATTCTCAATGCAGAAACCTATTTGTTTCCAAGGAAGAAAAACATATGAATCCTACCTACTTGATAAAATCCTTAATGTAGGAATGAAGTAAAGTCAAGTAACCTATACTTATAATTTTTTTCTTCATCCAAATATATACATTCTGTACCATAATAGAAATGAGAAATATTCAGCAGCAGCATAACTATTGTTTTTTTCTTTTTTTTCCTACAAAATCGTACTTCTGAGTTGATATAGATGCATTATTAGATAATCTATTTTTCAACAGTACGGGAGAAGAACAGTGTGCTACTATTCTTTTTTCCTTTTATTATTTTTATGCAGTTTATTCCTGCACAGGTAGCTGTTCCCTGTTCTATTAATTCCATCTTAATTCCAATGAATATCTCAGTCTTATCGAATGGATTTCATTCCAGAAAATATAAATGGATGGAATTCAGTTAATACCTGTGATATAACAAAATTATAAAGAGATTCAAATTTTCCCCCATTTTTTTTTTACCTTATCCTTATAGTGCCCTCTTATAGGAGTTTCTTCTTTTCTCCCAAATATATATCCTTTATCCTTCTGGTCCCTATCTCTAACTCTAACTTTTCTCATGAGCTCCTCATCCACATATCTGACTGCTAGTTATTTAACCCAAAAGAGCTATCCAGAATTTCAAATTAAAAATGCCAAACACCAAAAACATCTTTTTTTTTTTAAGTGAGCTTCCCCAGAGAGTGTTATTCTCTCAGTCAACTACGTATAATACCTGAGGACTAGTGTGATGATGGTGTTGATAATTATTAACAATAATAAGAACTTTCTCCATATCCCACCAATTGTTCATGCTGTGAGAAGGGAAGAAAGAGATCAGGGAAGACAACGGCAAAGTAGTGGCATGTCAGCCAGAACCATGTTCCATATTGCTCCTTAGACCCTGAAATCGTCATGTTAATTTTCAAAGCCTGGCAAGAACTTTGAAACTCTGGCAGATTGTGATCTGCATCTACAACTGATAGAGTTTCTACCCAGACCACTCTGATATGAGTCAAAGAAATAGCCAGACCATCAAGGATGTGCAGCCTGGCTCCATTTGAAATATTTGATGGTCAGTTTGACATAGGAAATAGTGAAGAGAGTGGTGCTATTTCATGTTCTGTTACTGAAAAGGTTTAAGAAAAATGATGAATGATAGAGAATCATATGTTTCTAAGGGTGGTTGAGACCCCAAAATACCTACATAATGGGTCCTGCCGAAAGAATTTGACTCAAGCCTTCTCAGCCAAAGGAAAAGACAAAGTTTATTAGGGATTCACCATAAGGAGTTGTCTTAAGAAATCCCACCCTTTGTGACCCCTGTTTTCACAAGCAGGCCAGATTCAATCCATTGAGCTAGATTGAATGAGCTAGATTGAATCTGAGAACCTTCATGGAGGTAGGATGGAGATTATATACACAAAGATTGTAGGAGGGATTGAGGGATGGTCTGGGGTGACTAGAGGAGGGGTTTAGGGAGGGTCTTGAGGAGGAGTATAAGGAGGACTGAGATGAGGTCAGATGCCAGGGCGGGAAAGAGCTGAAGGCCACCTGGAGATGAAAGACAACAGAAGGCTAGAGTAATAGGGCTAGGCTATAGATATTTTGATGAGGATTAAGGGTGGGAAGCAGCTGGACAGATAGAGGGCTAGGCTAGTTGGAGATTTGGGCCTAATGAAAATATAAGGCTTATGGCCTTAGGGGAAGGACAGATCTAGTTGGAAGATTCAAGGAGAGTTCAAGGGGGCTCCCAGAGACTGTACTCCAGGTTCAAGGGGGTTCCCAGAGACTGTGCCCTCGTTAGTACTACAAGAAGGCAATATAATCAAAGAGGGGATAAATCCAAAAACATGTGCAAGTAAATAACAATATCTCATGCTGGAAATGCTTCATTGAAGATGGCACTGCCTACTAAAATACTCGATATACAAATGTGCAGAAAATAGATTAAAGATAAGAAGGTATTTGTTTTGTGCCCATAGTCTATAATATTAGCATTGCGTAAAGATGTTTCTAGTTATAGACAAAGACTGCCATGATTTTTTTTAAACTGTAATTATGAGGCTCTTCCTAACAGCGCAGTCCATCTTTTTTATTTGCTTCCTTGTAGGTTTTCTATTGTTCTCTGCTGTACACTTTTTTTACTTTGTTCATCTTTTCCACTCCCCTGCCCCACCCTAGACTACACTTGAGCATGGTTATATTTATATAGAGATATAGGTATATACATACACTTATACATATATACATATATATATATATATATACTTTCCCTAACAGATTCTACTCCTAATCTTTATTTTTATGTTTGTGAATGTGTTGTACCAGAAGCGAGCGAGACACGCCACAGAGTATAAGTTTTAAGTGGAGAATTTATTAGCCAGCGGCCATTGGGGTACGGCACCACAAATCAATGGCAAATGAGTTGGGGTGATGGCTTGGCTTATATAGGATATGGGAGTACAGAGTGGGGGGGAACAGGAACAAAGGTCCTGGCTGATCAAAAGATTCAGTCAGGTTATCGTACTAGTGGGATAATCTCATTTACATTCCTTGGTGGAGTCACGGAGCCCCAGGGATATCTGCTAGAAAGGGTCTGCCAGGTTATCATCCTTCAGTGGGATGGTCCTATCTATTGACATTCCTTAGTGGAGTCATGGAGTCCCAGGGGGTTTGCTAAATGCCAAAGATATCTGAGTCCATTCTTTCTGGGGGTGCTTGTCAGTAGTTAGGGGTTTCTCAGGGGTTCCTAATTTTCCTTGTATTACATTCCTCACTTTCTTCCATGGGAATTTCAAATCCTTGAAAAAAGGAATGACCTGATGGGGCATAGCAATAAAATTAGGAGGCCAACCAAAATGCTAAGCAGGGGTGACAACAAAAGGAATGCTAGGTCGTTGGCCTCAGGGGAAGGCCAGACCTAGTTGGAAGACTCAAGGAGAGTTCAAGGAGCCTCCCTGGATACTGCACTCCAGAAATTTAAAAAATGGTATAAAACATCCCACATTTCCCCCTTTTTGGTCAAAGGCAAACTGAAAGTTTCCCCTAAAGACCAATTAAAGGTATGGAAAAAACTCTATTTTCCACAGGGTGAAGTTTTAAAATCCCTATCTAGGTGGAGTCAGGTTTTCCCTTTTCTGTATTTGGACATCCCCAGGGATGGGCAGAAATTGTAAACTAATTGTAAATAAGCAGAGGGAACACAATAAAAATTCAGGAAAAATTGTCTTGGGAACACAAGGAAGCAGAAGGGAAAAAAGCAGGTCTTTGCTCAGCTTCTGGTTCCGGATCCCGTGAGAAAGCCGTCCGTGTCCAGTGCTGTCCCTCTCAGACTCTTGGAACCACAGAGCGAGGCTCCTATAGGCCCAGATGTCCACTCCTCACACGGGGTTCCCAGAACACATGTAATTTGATGATTAAGAAAGAAACACAACATAGGTCCCAGCCACGGAGGGCTAAGTTCTGCCTCTCTGGTTCAGATCTAGAAATTCTCAGGCAATTTTAACTTACTATAACTTACAGATACTTTACAAAGGGGATATATTTTCACTTGTACCATTATCTTATAAAATTTTCTTGTATTAGCATCCAAATTTAAGGTCTTATTACCAAAACACATTTATCAGCTCGAATTTCCAGAATTGATAAATTTTTAGAGCCAATCATACACATCTGTACATAATTCTTAGGGGAATCAATCTGATCCTATTGCCTTTTTCAAAATTTGCTATCCCTTCCTTTTATTACACATTGATCACATTACATCTTTGCCTTATTTGCTTTGCCTAATCATTTTCCCCTTTTGGATGTTATCCCTATATTATTTCAATTTTTTACTTGGTCATGAACATAAGTTAAAATTGTAAGCTATTCGTACCTGTATCCTATTATAATAACTCAGAAATATTTCAATATTCATCTATCTATTACCTAACAGATTTAGCATAGTGCTTACAAAACTTCTTGATAATTTAAATTTGTTGTGAAAGAAACGAGGGACTATGTCATATATCTTAACAGAAGGAAAGAACTTCCTTAGCTCTGTTTGATTCCAGGCACGAGTCATATCTGATAGCCAATCTTATAGTCACCAGGTGCTGAAAGCAGGGCTTAGGTGTAACCAGGTGGGGACTTTCCTTTTCAGAAGGAAATAGCAGAGTTGGGAAATAAAGTCAGGAAGATCCTACCTAGGCTGTGTTCAAGGTCGTCTTCAAGACTTTTCCCACCACAGACCTTTCAAGTTCTCAGCTTGCAATGCCTGCCATGCCATTACTGGCTTCATGTGACCTAGTCCTGTAATCAGAGCTTAAGACAATATTAAATTGTAGTCCCATAAAATCTTAAATAGCAAATAAATATCCTTCAGATAAGACTGCCCAAATTTTATTGAGCTAATAATTATCAAATCAAGCTACATAACTTTTCCATCTTCGAAATACTTCCTCACACTCATCTCCAACTTACTTTGGCCTTCTGAAACTATCATTCTTGGGAAAAGAGAGGCTTAGCTAACTCCCATTTGTCCCCAAACTTTCTTATCTGCCTTTCCTATTTTCCCTCAACCTTAATTTACCTTTCCAAATCTTTCAAACCTAGTACTCAGTCTTCCTTTACATTTCAACCAGAAGACAAAACAATTCATAAGTTAGTACTTTCATTGTCATAACTGTGTATACTGGAATCCCGTTCCAGCTTCTTAAACACACAAAGACACAAAAAGGGGATTTGTTTTTAGTGATAACTCAGTCTAAAAAAAAAGGGAACACTTATTAAAAAGATCTGCCATCTCATCTCCCCCTGAGGGTGGGTTCTTCTTCATCAGATGGCAGACTTCACTAATTAAACTACCAAGCCAAACCCATCTCAAGTCTTAGTCTAATCTTAGTATTTTTAAAAGCCAGGTTGGAGGCTTCTTGGCCCCTACCATCCTCTTATTGCTGCCCTTCCCCTTTCCTTCCCTTCGGACAGGTGGGCTAAGGTGAAATTCTTTTCTTCTTATCTAAACTAAGGGCAGGGAGGAGTAAGGAATTCAGGCTGTCTTTGGAACCTCCTTACTCAAAAAAAAAACTTGAATAAGACATTGAATTGGCCCTTCTATAGATAAGCATTAATTCTAAAAATTCTAATAAGGCTCTCACCCAGAAACTCTGAGAACTCACAATAGGTTTGAACTGCAACCAATTGGCTTACAGGTGGAAATTCAGCAGACCTTCTAAAATTATACAAAAAGATTTATAGAACATTTTCAAACGTATTTTCCCTTCTTAAAGCAAAATAACCTTTAAACATTTGGATTCATCCACAAATTAGTCCATAAACCTCCCGATTAACATACGTAAATACATCTTTAGATGATACAGGCTTGAAAATCATACCCCTATATTTTTCAAGGTATTATAGCAACTCAATTCTTTGTTACTACAGAAATTCTAGAATTCTTTCCCTTTCTTAAAAACAGTTTAAAATGTTTTTTTATCCTGATGTTAAAAGGCATGCTCGCTAAACTTTCCTGAAGACAATTATTTAGAAGGTTTAAAATGATAGACATCTCCTTCTTTTTCCTTAAAGCAAATTAACCCTTAAACACTGGAATTCATTAACTAAGTTGATGCCAAATGTCCTCATTCTCAAATGTTGCTCAGAATTCCTGGACATTACAAAGTTCCTTAGTCAAAATTGTTATAATGGGAGGACACTTAGTTTCTATAAATTACATACTCAATTAATTAGCCTTATCACAATAATAAGGTTTACCAGGACTTAAAAAAGCTTTTTCCATAAGAATTCCTCTACACATAAAATCACACAAGATTGATAAGAATTCATGACTAGATGGTTTCAAAAGTTCTTGTTTCAGTTAACAACCTCAATTTCTTAATTAAGTACAATTCTTAATCTAACAACATCCAGATTATAAGAGAAATTATTCTCTAACAGCACAGGTAATGCGATGTTAACCAATTTGTATATAATAACAAATTTAGAAATAAATACACCACAAGCACTTATCATGTACTTAAAACTTGAAACAGATTCCAATTAATTACCAATCTAGTGATCATAACTGAGTTGGATAAGCAAATCAAATCTGATTCTAATTTCTAAGGCCTAATACTCTCTGCATTGAAAAAGAAAAAGATTACTGTTTATAGAACCACATTTTAACAAAATAGTTGATTTATAACAAGAACAATTTCAACCACTTCCAGACAAAACTTGGAGGTAATAAATTCTTAGGTTTCAACAATTGTCCAACTTCTTAACGTAATGTACCTCTAACAAAATATTTTGGAAAGGTAACGATGCCCTAAACATTATTATGTATGTAAAATTTGAACCACTCATTTCAGGCTAGGTAGATACATTTCTAAACCAAATACGATAGTTTAAAATTACCAACTTTTCATCATATCCTTCAAAAGCATCCAATTCACATATGTCAAACTCAAATTAAAATACAGTATAATTTTAGAAATACAGAAACAATAAATTTCAGATGACACCAATTGCATTTCCAGTTACAATATAGGAATTGTTGGTCTTATTACTCCCAGTATTATATATTAATGTATTAATATATAAATACATGTATCACATATATTAATACACTAACATCCCAAATACACTTTATTTAGCTGTATATTCTTCAGCACCACTATCTCTGGCCCAGGTATAGGAACTTTTGCCTGGCCATGAATGAACTTATGAAAGAAAGAGAAACTTAATTTTGCACCCACTTTTTCCAAGCTTCATCTTATACAAAAATGCCCAAAAGGATTTTTTTCAGACTCCCAAGGAAGATAAGAGCAGGAAAAAAATCCCTTTTAGTTTTCTAAGGGCTCCTCCCTAGGTGGGGCCTGGCAGCCCCTTGAGGGCAAGGAGCCTACCCTTCCAAGCACTAACTAACCAGCCCAATTTCTTTACAAGTTTCCTTTTAGCTTCAGCTCTGATAATCTTTCAATGTGGAGGGTGGGGGAAGGGTGAGGCCAGGAGCACATGGCAGCCTAGAGGAGCACATGGACTCCTGACTAGACAGGTAGTCTCAAGCTGCTATTCTACAACCCCCCTAAATTCCTTATACAGGTTTTCTATCTCTCACAAATTTTACCTTTTAAACTTTACCACAAGGATGGGCTACAAAGGTACCTAGGGGCACAGGACTGACTGTCAGTCTGTGAATTTCTGTCCCTCTCCTCCTTTTGCCCAGTGGGGAGGGTGATTTAAGTTTTTTTTTTTTCCCTGCAGTTCTCCTGCATTCTCTTCTAATCCGATCTGAGGAGAAGAGTTTGATTTAACTGCTCTAACTTTTACTGCAGCCCTAGTGAAAAGATCTCAATGATTGTAATTCAAGTAAACTTCACCCCCTTTGCTCACTCCCAAAAACCTCTTTTGTACTTGAATCTAAGGGAATCTGGGACTAAGACAAATGCGAGAGTCCCACTGAAGACTTTAACGGAGGTTTTAGCCAGAAGGCATTCATTGGGAGATGTTTTCAGCAAGAGTGAGCTCCTGGAATGGATTTACAATTCCAGGAGTTCTTTCTTCCCAAATTCAACTAACCAATTTCCAACCTTTTTAACAATTTAAAACCCAGACTCTGCCAAATTTTAACCCATTCCCCGTAGTTCCACATTGGCCAAACAGGAGCCACAAGGAAGGGAGTCTGTTTCCCTAGTGGCAGCCTGATATCTCTGGCTACCTATGTTTCAGATTTTTTAACAAAACATAGACATTTCACAATTTTGACATAGACACACGAACAGAGACAAACTCAAAACGTAACAAAATTCACAGTGTGGATCGAATTGAAGGCTAAGCAGGTCCTCTCAGAGGAAAGATTTCCTCCTCAAAGATACGACCCCCAATCTCTCTCACACCTCCAACACAAAACGGAGACCAACAGCATGGGTTGACTGAAGGCTAAACAAATTCCCTCGGAGGAGGGATAACGACCTCCAATCTCCCCACACCCCAAAACACAAAACAGAAAACCAAATGGCATGAGCTGACTGAAGGCTAAACAAGGCCCCTCAGACGAAAGATTTCCTCTTCAAAGATACGACCCCCAATCTTCCCACACCCCAATAGGAAGGGTGGCGTCCCAGCCCCCCTAGCTCTGTACCACAGCCTCGTCAGGGTTTAGCATGATAACAGAGACCCAAATGGGTAGCCCCAAACCAGAAAAACCTTACCTCTAGAGGTCTGCAAACCAGAATTCTCCGTAGGCTGAAAAGGGACAGGTCAGCAAAGAGCCCATTCTCTGAGACCATCACTCCACATCAGAGTCCTAGGAAAAGAAATCCCCAGGAGCCAGCCCTCTGAAGTGAGAGAAGGTGGATCAGGGGCAGAGACTCCCTGTTGAGGTCTGGAATTCTGCGTGTGTCTCCAGGGTGGTAACATGAAATACCGCCTCATCTCGCTGGGGCCTCCAAAATGTTGTACCAGAAGCGAGCGAGACACACCACGGAGTATAAGTTTTAAGTGGAGAATTTATTAACCGGCGGCCATTGGGGTACGGCACCACAAATCAATGGCAAATGAGTTGGGGTGATGGCTTGGCTTATATAGGATATGGGGGTACAGAGTGGGGGGGAACAGGAACAAAGGTCCTGGCTGATCAAAAGATTCAGTCAGGTTATCGTACTAGTGGGATAATCTCATTTACATTCCTTGGTGGAGTCACGGAGCCCCAGGGATATCTGCTAGAAAGGGTCTGCCAGGTTATCATCCTTCAGTGGGATGGTCCTATCTATTGACATTCCTTAGTGGAGTCATGGAGTCCCAGGGGGTTTGCTAAATGCCAAAGATATCTGAGTCCATTCTTTCTGGGGGTGCTTGTCAGTAGCTAGGGGTTTCTCAGGGGTTCCTAATTTTCCTTGTATTACAAATGCCTCATTTCCTATCACTCCTGACTCTTCTACTTTCCTTCTATGAGTTACCTTGCCCTCCTATTGATGAGGGTTTGGGGTGAGAGGTGCTCGACACCCAAAAGTACCAACACATCGGGTCCTGCCGAAAGAATTCGACTCAAGCTTTCTCAGCCAAGGGAAAAGGTAAAGTTTATTAAGAGTTAGCCAAATAGGCCTGCCCCAAGACATCCCACCCCTTGCGATGCCTGTAAGGAAAGAGAGCCAGACCAATCTGAGCTAGATTGGTTCTGACCACCTTCATGGAGGCAAGATGGAGATTATATACACAAAGGTTGTGGGAGGGATTGAGGGGTGGCCTGGGGTGACCAGAGGAGGGGTCTAGGGAAGGATTTAAGGAGGAGTCTAAGGAGGAGCTTGAAGGGACTGGGATGAGGTCAGACTCCAGGGCGGGGGAAATAGCTGAAGGCTATATGGAAATGACAGACCATAAAGGGCTAGGGTAACAGAGCTAGGGTATAGATATTTTGATCAGATTAAGGATGGGAAACAGGATTAAGGGTGGGAAACAGCTGGACAATAGAGGACTGGGCAAGGTAGGCATTTGGGCTTAATGGTTATAGCCTCAGGCCAAGGCCAGGTCGAGTGGGAAGATTCAAGGAGAGTTCAAGGGTTCAAGGGGTTCGCAGAGACTGTGCCCTCATCACTATTACTTAACCTATCCCCCCTTTCACAAATTCTTGTTAGTTTTTCTCATACTCCCACATAAGAGGAAGTGATACATAGGCTTTATGGCTTCTTTCAGGACACCCTTACATTTGTACCTCAGCCACTCATTCTTCATAGCAACAGAAATATTAAAGATTTGCTCTTGTCCCTGACTTTAAAAGACTCTTTCTCATTGGCCCTAAAGTTGTCTTTCTTGTGTTTCAGGCCACTGGGCCTCTCATGGATGTTTCCTCCTCTATACTCCAAGAGATTTTAGTGGTTCTAGATCTTTTAAGTGCTCTCTCACCCTTTACTTAAAATTATCACTCACGATTGGCTTACTTGAACAAATGAACCAGCAGGTTGTTACAATTGATTTTGACCTTTATGGTGAAGTTGACATCTTCCCTCTTACCTATCTTTACTGAAATGAGAACCCTCAGTTACTGAGAACTCTATGCCCTAGGGTTTAGACGAACTTCCCTTAAACTGGAAACTCCATGGTACTGCCAGCGTGGGTTTCATCCAACTATACTTTGCTCTAGTTTAAAGCTTGGGTCCAAAGGTGGACAATCCACCATCTTTGTCATTCTAATACTATGCTATTTAATAGGGTTTTGTTTGTTTGTTTGCAATTCTGAGATGGCATATATTCAAAATCAATGAATACTTGCCACGTCTCCCCTTCCTTCCTCTCTTTCAGAAAAATGGATGAGTAGAAATCCCCTTGCACTAATAAAGTCAGTGTCATGGTATTACATTTGTTCACCTTATGTATCAATAACCTAGGGAGCCCTGAGCTTGTTTTCTTGGATAATATTTGTAATCAAATATAAACCATAGAAAGATTCTTTAAAACAGCAACCACTGAGAAATTACCCTACAATGATTTGTACAATGAACTTTACTCTGTTGAAAATATTTTCCTCTTTTTATTCTTCTTGTTAATGCTGCAATCAATTAAATATATTGCAATATGGTATTTAGTACAATCACAAAATAATACCTAAGAGAAATTCTGTGGCTTCTTGTATCTCACAGGAATGTGCTGAACATATTTTGATGTATTAAAACTTCCCTTGAATAAAAAATCTGTTATCAACCAAACTCTTGAAGTCTAATGTCCAAAGCTAATAAATCCTTTTCTTAGTTTTTTTTTCTGCTGACTAAATAACCTGCCTTGACCAATAGAATACAGATCAAGTTTGAATATTACTCAGAATAGATCGCTACAAGGCAGAAAAGAAATTTTAGTGAAAAGTGACCACTAGGGAGTCCCCTTACTTTAAGTCAGACCTTCTACTTATTGGCACTACCACAATCAATTAATAACTGATTCTCCATCATCACTGTGATAGAATCATAAAAGAGAATTGGAAATGGCTTTAAAGAACATCTAGATAAGCTCTCTTAGTTTACCCATAAGGAAAATGAGATTGAAGGACAGTAAATGGCCTATCTAAAACCATGTCACTTGGAATTCTGGTAATGAAGCCAGGACTAATGCACAGGTCTATTGATTCTCAGTACTACATGACTAATGGAGAAGACACAATAAATAGGCAGCAAGCAAATAAAAACAAAATGAAACAAAACAAAAACAGGACCTCTACCTAGACATCTAAAAGTTATTCACTAAAGCTCATGCCTTTTCTTTGTAGGAGAGTCCCTCGCAGCCTACTTTCATTGGTGAGAACAAAACAAAAAACCTAAAAATGGTTTTTAAATATTTTTATTAAGTTTGTTTGGTAGGGGAGAGACCTGGAAAAGATGTAGCTCCCCTCTTCCCCTCTCCCCCAATCTCTGTTACATCTCACATTATATTGAAGACAAGCAAGGATACAATCACCCATTGACACATATTACACATAGGCAATTCGCCTGAAATGTACATCAACAGATAAGTATAAACATTCAACAAAATTTGGGTGAAGCCAAAATACAAGCTACTGGGTGTGCTCAAGAACTGGGTGGGTGGACACAAAACAAGGCCTGGATAGGGTTCAAGTATTCTTTCCAGCTATTTTAGTCTCCCCTGGAGGGTCTCCTAGGGCAGCTGAACCTACAGTAAGAGCTGTGTTAGATAACTTGTAGCTACTTCTTCTGTTCTACTTTTAGATATTTCTAGGTTCAAACAATATAATAATTAATAGGGTATTCCAAACAATATCATAAAGGTTAGTCCACACTTTACATACTACCTTAACAAGTTGGGTTGCCTGGTTTCACAGCTCATATTTGAGAAGATAAAATTAGAAGAGAAAAAGAAGTTAGTAAGAGAGGTAGTAAGTGAGAAACCACAAGGGAGGACACAGTAACAATTTAAGGACAAAATAGAAATTTAATTTGACACCCATCTATCAAGTGTTATGTTGAAAGAATTATACTGCAATCTGGGGGCAATAATACAGAGTTTAGAGGAGACATAGTTTCTGTATTTATGTACCTTACGTTGTAGTAGAGAACATAAACATATGTAATTATATTGCATAATCATAAAGCTGAGTACATTAGAAAGGTACAAAACAAAGTGTTAAGGGAATTCTATAAGGTTAGCTAATTGCCACCAAGATAATTGGAGAAGACCTCAAGAAGGAAGTACCTCTGGAGATTTTCCTCCACAAAAGAGATAAAATAGTGCCTCTGGGCAAACATAGAGTGGTGGAAACAAGTAAGAGTAGGGGCAGAGCAGGGGTCCTCTTAGGACAATTGGAGAAGACCTGAAGAAAGATCCCAGCATGAGATTTGCTCCTGGTGAAGAGTAAATATCTCCAGGCTAGTGTCCTCTTTAACAACCAACCACTAGCTGCTTAAACAACAAGTAACAAGCCTGAGGTTAGCTGGATTGGGAGGCTACTTCTGCCTCACCTCAGGAACTTTTACCCCCAGGAGAGTGAGGAGAGTTGGTTCTTCTGACCTGGGGAATATCTAGGGAACCTCTGCTGACAAGGAATGCTAGACCCAGCTGTATTATGGAGAGCTGCAGGGTCAAGAAAGAACCAGCACAAGCTCTGGGAGTGCAGAAGCAGTCAGGTGGGGGACTCTGCTGGTTGTGGGAACTTACAAGGTGCTGGAGGTGTTGGTTTGAGTTCAAGGTCAGAGGAGAAAACTGGAGAGAATATGAGGCCAGAGACATCATCCCCCACACCCCAGGACTAGAGATGATTATAAATTATTACAAAAAAAATGCACAGACAAAAGTGAAAGAATCCAACCATAGAGAGCTACTATGGGAATAAAGAAGACTGGGGTGCATCTTCAGAGGAGGATACTGAAGCAAAGAAACCCTCTTCTACCCCAAAGAGTAATGTCAAATAGTCATCTGACCAAAAAGAATTCACTGAAGAACTTAAAAAAGACTTTAAAAATCAATTGAGATTGAGGAAAATTAAAAAGAAAAATAAGAATAATATAAGAAAAATGGGAAGATTGTGACAAGAAAGTCAGCCAATTAGAAAAGGAGATCCAGAATCTTAAGGAAGAAAATGATTTCTTTAAAATCAGAATTGGGAGAGGGCAAGCCAGCGAAGTTATAAGAGATGAAAAATAATGTATATGTATATACATATAATGAAAAAAATAGAAGAGAATGTGAAGCACCTCATAAGAAAACAACAGATCAAGAAGAGAAAACATAAGAATAATTAGACTACCTGAAAATTCTGGTCAAAAATAAAATCTTGATACAACAATACAAGAAATAATTAAAGAAGATTGTCCTGAAGCATTAGAACAAGAGGGGAAAGTAGGAATAGAAAAAATACACAGATCACCACCTGAAGGAGATCCTACAAGGAAAACTCACAGGGATATTATAGTTAAATTCTGAAACCTCCAGATCAAGGACAAAATACTACAAGCAACAAGAAAAACCAGTTTACTTATGATGGTACCACATTTAAAATCACAGAAGACCTAACTTTGGCAACACTAAAAGACTGCAGGACTTGGAGTACTATATATCAAAAAGCAAAAGAACTGGGCCTCTGGTCATAAATATCATATCCAACAAAGGTAGGAATAATTCTGAATGAAAAAAAAAAGTGGACATTTGTTCAACTGTCAAACTTCCAGGACTCTGTTAAAAACAAAACAAAACCCTAAACTCAATAGAAGATTTGACATACAAAAGCCAAGAGAAATATATGGTACACGCCAATGACAACTCACAGACAGAGGGCTCAATAAGGATGACAGAATGCTTACCTTTTATGAATGGAAAATGTAAAACCTATGTCTAAGATAGTTACTAGTAATTAGGTAGCTTGTTGTGGTAGACCTGAGTATATGATTTCAATAAGCAAAACTGTTCAAGAACACCTAAAAGAGTAATTACCTTATACTAATGAGGTACGAGGGGAAGAACCAATACAGAAGAATTAGATGGGAGAGGGGGACTATTAGTTCTGGAAACCTACTTTCATCAGGGATGGGTTTAAGAGGGGAAAATCCATATACATCTAGAAAAGTATGAAATTCTTCTAAATTTAGAAAGAAATAAAACTCTAAGGGGATAGGGAGGGGGGAGGGGATAAGGAGGGATCTTTAGAGGGGAGGGTGTATTGGCAACCAAAAATGGGCTCCTTAGCACTTAGTCAACAAGTGGCCTTGACTAGTTTGGCTTTTTCCCCTGAACTGAATGCTGTTTGTATCTTGGACTGGAGTAAGCTTGTCGGCCCCTTCACCTTGCTTCCCTTGCTTAAGCTGATGGAAAGAACCTGTGCTTTCCCGGTCAACCCCTTCACCTTGCTTAAGCAGATTGAAAGAACCTGTGCTTTCCCCGGCGTACCTTACACCCCCGCAGAAGCTGGATGGTTAAAAGCAGCTCCCGTTGGAGCCAGAGGCTGCCACAGCTACAGCCACAGCTACAGCCACAGCTACAGCCACAGCTACAGCTACAGCTACAGCTACAGCTACAGCCACAGCTACAGCCACAGCCACAGCTAAAGCAGGAGCTGCCAGTAGCAGAGCTGACCTACGGGAGGAAGCTGAACAAAGACTTCAGGCCAGTGGGTAATCTTATTACCATAGAGGGGGAAGCATGATTTTGCTTTACGCAATCATGCTTCTCTGTAGCCTCCTGGTTACTCTTTCAAGGCGTACTTATTGGGCCTGGAAGCTTTTGATCAATATATCAAAATGGGGTTGCTGGTTCATGGGTTGGTTACTGTGGAGCCTAAATATATGTTTTGATTCTTCTGCCTTCTACTTTGAGAGTTTCTTATATCCGGCGGTTCCGAACCTTTCAGACATGTTTATGATCCTCTTTGAGATTATAAACTCTGCCCTCCTATTACATTTGGCGACCAGGATGGGATCGCTAGGTATAAGATCTCTATTTAGAAGCAGAACAATTTCAGAGGAAGAGATGAATATCCCAGGATGGGAGGATCCATTTTATTCCTCCCTAGCAAAAGAATTGGCTAAAAAAGCTGGACCCTGTGAAAACTGGGAACCAAGGCTACGGAGAGGAGATCCTAGGGATTTGGAAAAGTGTTTACAAGAAGTTGGGATTCAGTCAGGGGCATCATTATCTAGGCAAAGCTGGATAGTGTTATCAGCCTACCGGCTAGTATACGAAAGATTGAGATTAAGTGAAAGACATGGGGGCACTCCTACCCCACAGCAAGAAGGGGAATCTCAGATAGCAGGAGACCAAACTGACTCAAATGAGAACTTTTCTATTAATGTGGCTAAGAGCAACAGGAGACCAAAAAAGCCCAGAGTGCATTTCAACCCAGCCCAGAAAGAGCCTGACTGCCTGCTTCGTCCTAGCCATGGTGGCAGAGGAAGTGAGTGGGGAGAGAATGAGACAATGTTAGGGGCTGAGGCACAAAACACTACTGGGGTTCAGGATGTCCCTCACACAGAGAATAGGAGATGGTTAAATGATCAGACAAGGGCTCGACCCATACAAAGGAGGAAGACAGAAACCCGAGGTGAAGATTCAGTTACAAGGGAAATTCAGGAAGATTTCTCACCGCAAGAGGTCACAGATATTTTGAGTAGATTCAGCCAAAGAATAGGAGAACCATTGATATCTTGGATGGTAAGACTCAGTGATCAAGGGGCCAGTGGAATATCAGTAGATAGGACAGACTGCATGAGATTCATAGGTATCAGCCATGATCCTCTAGTTCAACAAGCTTTTAGGGAACATCATCAGCAAGGAGATGGTGATAGCAGGACTACTCTGTTGGCATTAGCCGCTGTGGGATGCAATAAGAGATATGCTACTGATTCTATGTGGCCCACTGAGCACAGACCCTGGTATTCACTTAGAGATTGTATCATGAGACTAAAGGAGGAGGTAATGAAGACTGCCATTATGATAGGAACTGCAGACAAATATTACAATGATCCAATGGGACTGCCTCATAGGAATTTAATAATTAGGACAGCTCCCCCTGCTTATAAACAACTAATTTTGAATTTATTACTTGGAGAAGTAGGGAGCCGTCTTACAACAGTGATAAATAAGATTTTACAGTTACATGACTTAGGTGACTGGGGAAGGGATAGATCTCCTCGGGAGAGAAGGGTAAATAACCAGCAAACTTGGCGCCAAAGGAGAGTAACAAGGAAAGAAATGTTTACTGCTCTATTGAGAGCAGGGGTAGGTTTTGAAATGATAGATGGAATTCCAACTAATGAATTATATAGAATGTATAGAGATAAAGGACTTGATAACAGGAGAGATAGGGAAATAAGAACTGCTCCTGCAAATACTACAGATGTTGAACCTTCAAACCCAAGTGAATCACATGAAAGGGAATACTAGGGAACAGGCCGAGCCCCAGTCCAAATTAAGGAAATACACAGGCTGGATTGCAGACCTCACATTAACTTGACCATATATTGGAAAAATGGGTCAAGTACGGTAACTGAGGCACTAATAGATACTGGGGCCGAGGCCACCCTTATTTATGGAAATCCAGACAAGTTCAGCCATGGAACTCCTATTACCATTACAGGACTAGGAGGGACTGAAATATCAGCCAGGCAAGTTAAATTAATGATGAAAATTGGACAGTTGCCCAAGAAAGAATATAGTGTGGTTATTGTGCCTATTCCCGAATACATCATTGGAATAGACATATTGAAGGGTATGACCTTAAATTTACCCGAAGGGAAATACCAATTTGCTGTGAGGAAAATGGGCATTAATGCAGTCTTAGTGGGGAAAATCAAGATGGATCCAATCACTTTGCCCGAACCTTCTAAAATAATTACTTTGAGGCAATATCGTGTGCCAGGTGGGCAAGATGAAATTGCCAACACTATAAGAGAATGTGTTGAGGCAGGAGTGTTAGTCCCTACAACTACTCAATGGAACAACCCTGTCTGGCCAGTCCGAAAGTCAGATGGGACATGGAGGATGACAGTAGATTATAGACAGCTGAACAAAGTGACTCCTCCCTTGTATGCTGCTGTTCCAGACACAGTTACTTTAATAGAGAGAATACAAAAACATGAAGGGACTTGGTATGCAGTTATTGATTTGGCCAATGCCTTCTTTACAATCCCAATAGACCCCAAGCAATGGAATCAGTTTGCTTTTACTTGGCAAGGCCGACAGTATACATTTACACGCCTGCCACAAGGATATATTCATAGCCCAACTATTTGCCACAGGATTGTAGCTGAACATTTGGATGAATTAAAGTTACCTGGTGTACAGCTTACACATTACATAGATGACATCATGATACAGGGAAAGAATATAAAGGAGGTGGAGGAGAGTTTAGCATTATTAATTGACCATATGAAAAGCAAAGGATGGGAAATCAACCCCGCAAAGGTTCAAGGGCCAGCTCAAACTGTAAAATTCTTGGGAATACAGTGGAATAGAGGACTGCGAGAAATTCTCCCACAAGCTCGACAAAAAATCCAGGATTTTCCCACCCCTACCAATAAGAAAGAGGCCCAAAAGTTCATAGGGCTGTTTGGTTATTGGAGACACCACATCCCACATTTGGGACAGATTTTAAAACCCTTGTATAAAGTCACCAGAAAGAAATATGAATTTGACTGGGGACTTGAACAAAGTAGAGCTTTTGAGGAAGCAAAGGCTGCTATCCAATTAGCTCTAGACTTATGGCCTATGCAAAATGGGCCAGTGGAGTTACAAGTGACTGTACAAGATGACTATGCAAATTGGAGTCTGTGGCAAAAACAACAAAGCCGAAGTGTACCTTTAGGCTTTTGGTCAAGGAAACTGCCCTCATCTGGAGTGCAATATACACCTTTTGAGAAGCAGCTGTTACCTGCATATTGGGCTTTAGTAGAAACTGAGCAACTAACTCTGGGTCATGAAGTGGTATTAAGGCCTGGAATTCCAATTATGACTTGAGTAATGAGTACCCCAGCTTCTCACAGAATTGGACATACACAAGAGGCAAGCATAATCAAATGGAAGTGGTATATTCAGAATAGGTCCAGAGCAGGCAAAAATGGAGTTTCTGCTCTACATGAATCTGTGGCGAACATTGATACTGAGAGCAATGAAAAGCCCCTTGAATCTAAGCAACAGATGGTACCATCCTTAGTGAAATGGAATAATGGATATGACGGACTAAATGAAGAACAGAAGAAACATGCTTGGTTTACTGATGGGACAGCAAAATATTTAGGACAGAAGAGACATTGGAAAGCAGTAGCCTATAACCCCTGTACAAGGGGAACTCTGGAAAGTTCTGGGATAGGTGGAAGTAGCCAATATGCTGAACTGATGGCAGTGCATCAGGCCATCAGAGCAGAGAAAGGAGGACAGTGTCATATATTTACTGACTCGTGGGCGGTAGCTAATGGATTAGCTACGTGGATGCCTATATGGAGGAATCAGAATTGGGAGATTCATGGCAAACAAGTTTGGGGTAAAGAGTTATGGGAAAATATATGGGACATGTCTTTGGTTACAGATCTGTCAGTTTTTCATGTTGATGCTCATGCAACCCTGACCACACCAGAACGTGAGTACAATGCACATGCGGATCGACTAGCAAAGATTGCTACTGAATGTATTGTCCCTACTCCGACTCCAACTGATGACCCAGCCTTAGCAAGATGGGTCCACCAGACTGCTGGCCATTTAGGGGTCCAGGACACCCATCGATGGGCACAGGATCGAGGTATCAGTATTTCTCATGCGTTGTTAAAACAAATAACAGAGGAGTGTTGTATATGCCAATTAGAAAAAGAACGAACTCTTCCTAGGATAGTTACTGGAGAAATAGCAAGGGGAAAAGTTCCAGCCCAAATTTGGCAGATAGATTATATTGGCCCACTACCCCAGGATAAAGGATGTAAATATGTATGTACGTGTGTTGACACCTATTCAGGTGTACTAGTGGCTTGTCCTTATAAAGACGCAACTCAGAAAAAACACCTGTAAAACTCTAGATATTGTAAGTTTATATTATGGAACCCCAATGCAGATTCAAAGTGACAATGGGTCACATTTCAAGGGCAAAGAAGTGAAAAGATATTGTGTGTTGAATAATATAGAATGGATATATCATATTCCATATTACCCACAAGCATCTGGGCTAATTGAAAGAATGAATGGATTGTTGAAAGAACAGCTGAGAAAATTAAGCTCAAATAATTCATATCGACATTGGAAGGATAATTTGTCTATTGCCTTACATAATTTGAATAATAGGCCCTTAGGGGGGAGTACACCTCTAGCCAGAATGATGACCCCAAATCTGCAGATCAGAGAACAGCAAACATGTGAGATCCAAAACACTGAATTTTGGACTGTGAGGGAAGATGTCCCACTACCAAGTTCAGGAACACCTGGTTCAGCAGGATATGATTTACATTGTATAGAGAATTTTAGGTTGAATAGGAAAGAGATAAGAAAAACCCCTACTGGAGTATGTATGAGAATCCCCAAGAATCATTTTGGACGGATATTACCTAAACCAGGATTAGCGGCTCAAGGAATACATGTATTGGCTGGAGTGATAGATTCTAATTATCAAAAAGAAATTGTTGTGACACTCCAGAATATGGGTAAAAAACCTGTACAATTTTGTAGAAATGATAGGATGGTTCAAGTGATTATTATCCCCTGTGAAAAAAATACCCTTTGTGAAAACTGACCGTCCTCCCAAAATAACTACTAGAGGGGCAAAAGGGTCTTGCTCCATTGATAGAATAAAGTCAGGAGCTAAGGTATGGGTAAAACGGAAGCCAGATGATATTCCAAAGGCTGCAGAAGTTATAGCCCATGGGAAGGACAACACTGTAACAGTTGTCTATTCAGGGGAAAATAATTACCAAATCGTACCCCTGAACCATATATTTTACCGTGAATAGGTTATAATAATAGATTCACAGACTCCACAGGTATGGCTGATGCTGGTAAATGCCATAAGCCACTCAGAGGAAAGGTGACCTTGTGTGATTAACGGATGAAAACTTGTACATTTGGGGAAAGGCTGGGAGGACAATCCTAGTCTCTATCTAGGATGGGATCCTCTTAGTTTAATTTTCCCATTGTGTTTCCTTGTACATCTGGGGAAAGGCTGAGAGGACAATCTTAGTCTCTATCTAGGGTGGGATCCTCTTGGCTTCCTCATTATGTTCCTTTTGAAAAGAAACATTTCCCACCTGAGTTTGGCTCTGATGTTGGATCTTTGCATAACTGAAATCTCAACCAAACTTGAGATGATTTTATTTGAAGGATAATAGTCCATACTTGTCTACTCTTTTTCTCCTTTGTTTTGGCTAACATTGTTGCTAGTTTTGTTTCCTTTAGGCTTAAGCACCATGCACTTTCTGGTGACTGCCTAAGCACATAGCATTCTTGGAATTCCTGCCAGCTCGTTAAAGAACTGACCTCTGGAATGGGACTTTTTGGGGCAGGGCCATCTCTACATCCAATTTCAGCATGAAGAAGCTATGGAAAATGAGACCTTCACCCCTTACCCCAAGATTTTGAGCCCCAATCGTTCAAGGGGGGTGGGAATGATGAGAGTGTTCTGTTTACTTATTTTGTGTTATCCTTGCTGTGTTGTTTTATTGTTATGATATTATTGATCCTATGTAATGGATACAAGGATCTAGGGGTGGACATTTGAATTATTAATAATTATTTTGGGGATGATTGATTGGAGAGATTATCTTGCTGGGACCTAGGGGTGGATCACATTTGAATCGTAAACCAATATTTAGGAATGTCACCAAATGATATGTTTTGCTTTATAATGAATGATATGTTTTAGTTTCCTTTGTAATTGGATCACAATGTATGTTCTAGGATACATGGCTGATTAGATTATGTATCCTATAACAAGGGGTGGAGTGTATTGGCAACCAAAAATGGGCTCCTTAGCACTTAGTCAACAAGTGGCCTTGACTAGTTTGGCTTTTTCCCCTGAACTGAATGCTGTTTGTATCTTGGACTGGAGTAAGCTTGTCGGCCCCTTCACCTTGCTTCCCTTGCTTAAGCTGATGGAAAGAACCTGTGCTTTCCCGGTCAACCCCTTCACCTTGCTTAAGCAGATTGAAAGAACCTGTGCTTTCCCCGGCGTACCTTACACCCCCGCAGAAGCTGGATGGTTAAAAGCAGCTCCCGTTGGAGCCAGAGGCTGCCACAGCTACAGTCACAGCTACAGCCACAGCCACAGTCACAGCTAAAGCAGGAGCTGCCAGTAGCAGAGCTGACCTACGGGAGGAAGCTGAACAAAGACTTCAGGCCAGTGGGTAATCTTATTACCATAGAGGGGGAAGCATGATTTTGCTTTATGCAATCATGCTTCTCTGTAGCCTCCTGGTTACTCTTTCAAGGCGTACTTATTGGGCCTGGAAGCTTTTGATCAATATATCAAAATGGGGTTGCTGGTTCATGGGTTGGTTACTGTGGAGCCTAAATATATGTTTTGATTCTTCTGCCTTCTACTTTGAGAGTTTCTTATATCCGGCGGTTCCGAACCTTTCAGACATGTTTATGATCCTCTTTGAGATTATAAACTCTGCCCTCCTATTACAGAGGGTGAGGGAATAGGTTAAAAGGGAGATAGAGAAGAGTATTTAGATTTAGGGGGATGGGAGATAAGGGAGAGAACTTTAGAGGGGAGGGGAATGCAATAGATCAAAGGGGTGTACAAAAAGGGTATTTAGATTTAGGAGAATGGGAAGATAAGGGAGGGATTGCTCCAGTGAAGGTAGGTTAAGTAATAGGAGGATAAGGTAGCAGATAGAAGTAAAATAGAGGATAGTAAAATAGACAGATAGGAAAAAAGAGATACACAAAAATAAAAACAAGAATAGAAGTAGAATCTCTTGGGAAAAGTATATGTTTATATAGGTATGTATGTGTATATATGATACATTTATGTATATATCAATATCTATATATAAATATATCCATGTTCAATTATAGCCTTGGGGTGACAGATAGGAGGAGAAAGGGGGGAAAAGAACAAAGTAAAAAGTGTACAGTAGAGAACAAAAGAAAACCTACAAGAAAGCAAAGAAAAAGGTGGAGAGCTTTCCACATATTACACAGTATTTAATATATATACTTTCTTGAAATGATAAGTTGTTGCTATATATTCTGAATCCTCTCCCATATTCTTCTGTGCACATGACATGTTTTTTTTCTTTTCTTATTTTATATTTATTTATAATGTTTCTTTTTCTTTTCTCATTATGTGTTTCAGTTCTAACATTTGCCTAAAATAAGAAAAATTAAAAATTTTAAAAAAACAATAAAGGTTGGCCAATGTTTCAGAAGGTAAACTGGGTAATGCAATATTTTCTAGGTATAATGAACAGCCTGGCTAAAGACACAATGGAGAAAAAGTAAGGGGATTGCTTATTTGGGGAGGAGGGGTGAGCAGAGAATAATCTAGTTTGATTAGAATGTAGAATGTGTGGAACAGAGTGAGGTGAGATGAGGACAAACATTAAAACCATACTAGACTGGAAGACCTTGAACATCTGGCAAAGGGATTTTACATTTGTTAATAGTCTTCATAAGCCATTATTGTGAAAACCTGTTATCCATTCTTCTATATATTTTACAAGGTGGCTATAGCCAACGTGATTGGATGGTCTCTCTAGATTTACTAACATCTTATGTATAATAATGAAATGTGTATGCTATGTATCTATTGCCTCTCTGGGTTCCATGAGAATCTTTCCTGCTTTACCAGCCATACCTATCGTTAAGACTTTTTATGCCATGTTCCATAACAACAATTTCTGATGAATATAACTGTCTTTTGGTTCTTACAAATTTTTATTTTTAAAAATATTTCACAATTAACTTGTAGCTCTGGGGAAATATTAGTGTCAAAGAGATGGAATTTTGCAGTTAGCAGCTTAGGATCACTGAGAGCAAAGAACAGTTTCCCAAATGTCATTCAGCTTAATCTCTTCCTATATGAAGTAAAATCTTCTGGAGCTTATTCTCCAATAACAGAAGTTTTAAGAATATAATGACAACCCTGTGCCAAAGTGAAGCATTAGGGAGGTTTTGGAGAGGGCCATTAATGATTCCTTAGCATGGAAGGAGATGAAATATTATGCCCAAAGGATAGTAAGCATGCCAGTTCAGCTGAAAGATATAGGATGTGAGAAAGAATAGTGTGAAACATGTGGAAAAGATAGGTCAAGTCACATGATGAAGAGATGTAAATGCCAAATGGAAGAGTTTATTATTATTATTGTCATCACTGCTACTACTCCTACTGCTACTATTACTATCATAGGGGCAATGGGAAGCCACCAAGGGCCTTTAGTAAGGAAGTGGCATGATTTAGAAATATCCTATTGTAGTTGTATGGAAGATAAATTAAAGAGAGCATACACAGGATGCAGAGAAACCAATTAAGATTTTGCAATATTTTCATTATTTTATTTGCTCCTCACAGCAACTTGGTAGGGTAGGTGCTATTATCATTTCCATTTTACAGTTGAGGAAAATGAGGCAGAGAGAGGTTAAGTGACTTGCCCAGGGTCACCCACATCTCTATCCACTGAACCATCTAGCTAGAAATAACAGGAGTCTAACCTAGAGTTGTGACCATGTGAATGAAGGGAAGGGAGCAAATCCAAAGGATATTGTTGAGGCATAACTGATGAAACTTCCCAAATGCCTAGATATATGATGTGAGGGAGATTGGAAAATTCAGAATGACTCTTAGAAATTAAATCTGAATAGATGAGGGGTGTTTCATTTAATAGAAATAGACAAATTGAGAAGACAAGTGAGTCTTTATAGGAAGATAATGATTTCTATTCTGGACATGTTGGAAATGAAAGATTGGAGCTCAGGAGCCAGATGAGGACTGGATATGCAGATTTAGGGACTATTATCTTAGAGATGATAATTGAACACAGAGTAGTTGATGAGATCACAAATAGAGATTATAGAGAAAAGAGTAGAGAGCCAAAAGCCAAAAACAGCATGGAGGTGGGGGGGCTCCATTTGAGGGTGTGGGACATGAATGATGAACCAGTTAGGGACATTGAGAAGAAGCAGACAGGCTGGAGTAAAACTAGAAGAAAGCTGTTATAAAAATCCAGGGAGAAGAGATCAGCCAAGAAGAGACAGTCATCTGCAATGCCAAAAGCTATATAGGTTCAAGAAGTGTGAGCAGGACCTTCCAAACCCATTATTCCTAGAAGCACCCTCTGAGCCAATCAAGACAAATGTGATTTATCTTTCAACTAGCCACACCTCAAATACTTAAAGATAAATATAATTCTTGCAAATCTTCTCTTAATAAAGCTGAACAAAGCTTTACACTGCAATAAATTTTCATATGGCTTAGCCCTCAGACCCGTAGATGCCTGCATTTTCCTCTGGATAGTTTTCATCTTTTCAATATCTTTTCAAAAAGTTAAATCCAATATTCTGGGTGTGGTCAGACCAGATTAAAGTATAGTGGCACTCTCACCTCTTGTGTCTTGGATACTGCTTTAACTCTTGTAACCCATTAGTTTTCTATTTGGATTTTTTTTGGGGGGAGGGGGCCTGATGTATTACATTGTTGACTGATAATAAACTTGAAATTTATTTGCTTTACAGATGAGCTACTAAGCAGCCATTTCTACCCTTTTTATTTTATTTTTTTTTTAACACAAACATCAGAAGACATGTTTTGCATCTTATTACATTTGGCCCAAAGACTAGATCATCTTTATCCTTGACTGTCATGGATTGGTAAAGGGCAAAACCAAAATCTAAAAAGGTTTATAGAAAGAATTTTGTTAGATGTTTGGCAGAAGGGGCAAAACCAGAAAAAGGTGTGGCCAACTTCCCCGAACTGCTGTAATTTTTAAATTTCATAGAGGTCAGCAAAGGTATAAGAACACAATCCACTGAGTGGCTGGCACATGGACAGTTTCCAAAAAGACATGGATAGTTTTCAAAAACAGTATAAGCACAAGAAGTGCAGCATATAGGCAGTTTCTAGATAAGGCACCTGGGTTGTTTGAGATATACTTTAGCAGGAAAGTCTAAACAGTCAATGAAAATTGGGTGAAACCAAAACAAAAACTTTTGGTTATTATGTCAACACAAAATCTAGGTGGGGCCCAAACATTCCACAATAATCTCAGGCTCCCCTGGGGGGGTCTCTGGGGTGAGCATCAATTGCATCTGAGCTTTGGGTTAAATAAGATCTTGCCACACAAAAATAAATATAATAAAGATTAAGATTTTTCAAAAAATATGTTCTTTTTCCCAGAGATGCAAGCTATTACTCTCAGCTCTGTATCATCCTAATATTAAATTAAGCACATTTAATTTAATTAAACCATTGATCAAAGCAAAATAACAACAAACAAACAGAAAAGCCCAGAGCTAAACACAGATCCCTGGGGCACTTCACTAGGGACCTAATTCTTGATTTCCTTTTTTCTGTAACTAACAATAATTATGATGGGCAAGTGAAAGGGACCAGTTCTGTAGTAAGAATAAAAGACACTATATGCTATATTGGCAGCACTATTTTTAAAAAGTAGAAGGAAAGCCTTTGGGTCATTGACAGATCCTTTATGGAACATTTATACAAAGACATAGAAAAGAATTGTCTTGGATGAGAAGACTTTAGGGGGTGGGGTTAAGAGACAAATCCTTATACCGATGAGATTATAGATTATTTAAATATTTAAGTAAGAATATCAGGAAGAGTAGGTAATAGAGATGCCAGCAAGATGAAGTATCAGAGAGAGCAAAGAATAGCTCTAAAACCTTAGAAGGAAAAAGATGCAGAAGATCTCATTTCTGTCACTAATTGTATTTTACATGCTAATGCTAATTCTGTTCTGGCCCCAGATGCTAACTGTCTTCTTTTCCTCCTACAGCTACCATCTGTTTCAATGGCTTCCCTGGCAATCTCTGATTTTCCACACCTAAGGGATACCTCTGTGGTCAAAGACAGTTTATTTTCCTCCATGCAAAATAATTTTGAAGGCTGCTCTGGTGAAAGCTGACATTCCATCTTTGGTCTACCTCTCTCTCTCTCTCTCTCTCTCTCTCTCTCTCTCTCTCTCTCTCTCGCTCTCTCCTCTGTTCAAATCAACAAATATTTATAAAATACCTACTCGGTATCAAACCCTGTGCTAGACATTGGGCTACTAAGGCAGAAATAAGTACAACCCTAAATACATTATTTAAAAATAGAGAATACTTTTTGGGCAGCGGGTGGGAGAGGACTAACGACTGAATGAGTCAGGATATGCTTCTAGTCTGAGGCTCAACTAATGCAAACCACATTTTATTTTCAATACATGGTGGGAGTGGAATAGCAAAGCAATATGGCTGCCCATGACAAGCAGGACTTGATATAGTACCATTGACATGTAGATAATATGATAAAGACAAAGATAATAAAAGGTAGCAATTATTATTTGTGAGGGGGGAGACAGAGACGGGGACAGAGACAGAGAGAGAAGACTAGGCCTGTGAGTCCAGTAATTCAAGTTCACTAATTAGGTGCAAATCACTTTACTTTTCTGGACCTCATTTTTCTTCCCCTAAAATGAAACAGTTGAACTAAATGCCCTCTATGATTCCTTCTACCTCTCATGGTCTATGTTGCTATGGTCCTGAAAACACCTCCAAAGAAAAAAGTTTGACACCTATAACTGTAGAGGTCCTGTGGTCCTGTCAGATAATCACTGAGCAAGTGCAAGTCAGTCTAAGTGCTGAAGGCTGATCTCAGTGAAATGGGATAACTGCTAATTGGGACACAAACACTATTAGTAGGTGGAATCCACCTTTTAGTGCTTATAGCATGTACTATCAGGTCAATGAATGAAAGGCCACATCTCTGTTGGTAGGAACAGTCCCACAGGAATATGCTCACTTACTTGCTCATTCCTGGAACATTTATAAAAACATTAGTTCTTTTTTAGAACACCGATTAGAAAACAGAAAGTTTCAATGAGATTCCAAGTTTGGATGAAGCACACATATTCAACTAGATGGCAATAGGGATGGGACATTAGGGAGTCAGGAACAAGAGTTCAAATCCTGCCTCAGAAACTTACTAATTACATGATCTTGGACAAGGCATTAACCTTTCACAGTTTCAGTTTTCTGGTCTGTAAAAGTTATAATAGCACTTATCTCACCCTCACAACTTTATGGTGAGCATCAAATGACATAATGTTTTTAAAGTGCCTTGCAAACTTTAAAGCACTATATGAATTTTATCTATTATTAGTCATTTGTGAAACATACAGTCTAGTAGGTGGATAAGGTACAAATACAGATTATCATAATACATAAGATTATTAATGAAATTCTCTGTGTTGTCCAAAGGGGAAGTTGCTACCAAACAGGATGATTAAGAAAGACTTCATGGAAGATGTGAAATTTGAACTTGTCTTTTTAATATGAGAGATTAATTGGGGAGATTCTCGGCATAAAAAAATTTTAAAAAACAGACACAGAACATGACATATGGTGGGTTACCAAAGTTAACCAAGTCATTCACCGCTATAGCCAAGGGGACAATTTGTTATTCCTAAGGTACTTCTTTGGTTGCAGAGCTATAGGAAAAGGAGCAAACCTGTTAAACTAGACATCTAATGATTGATATAGCAAAGTTAGTGCCTAAGTTCTAACACCGTGTATGATAAGTTGAAGACAAGGTCCTTAGTCTCCAAGAATTTATTTTCTGAAGCACTACTCAATTTAAGAGAAATAGTTGAACCTTTGTATTCATGATCAAGTTATCTGGGCTGTCTCAAGAGCTAATTCAAAGCACTATTTTATAATCCTGATGAAATATGTCATGATCAATTGTTAGCAGAACTGAAGAGTGCCAAATTCAGCATGTGGTGGCAGAATCAGTAACTTCAAGGACATGCAACACAAAATAGAACTGCAGAAGACATGTGAACCACTGAGATTAACATTGAGAATGCATATGTGCAGAAACTGCATTTCATTTATTGCATTTTCCTCAGTGCCCAAACTAGTGCCTGATATGTTTACTTCAATATGTCAAGCATATTCCATTTCACACATATCAATACTTCCTCTGTTGTCTTACACGAGAATGATAATTCTCCACCCTTTAGAAGAGTAGGAATAGTCATGACTGAAAAAAAATGTGTATATATGTGAGCCCCAATATATATGTATACATATGTGTGCATATGTATACATATACATATGCATGTATACATGTATAATATCCTACTGTTCTATGTATATTTATACATATGTGTAGGGAGTATGTGGTGTTTAGAGAGGACTAGTACCTCTAGGGCGAGAGCTTGTTGAGCCCTTTTCAGGGCTTCTCATCCGTCTTTGATGTCCACCTGTCACCCAACTCTCATCTGTGGCTGTAAGAAGCTGTAGCCAGTGCAACAACCATACCCCAGGAAAACTGTCTTGGCAGATGGGCTTAACCAGGTTCAGGGTACCCAACAGGCTTCAAACTTATCAGTGAGTTAGAGGGATGTCTACTCCAAGCACATGAAAACCTCCTTCAGCAAAATGGGTAATAGAGAATAATCTTCCAGTGGCCATGAAGGTGACTGAAGCAGGCACTGTGTGGATTGCTTAGAGCTTGGTCAGACATTGAAGTCGCCAAGGTCATCCTCTGCATTCTGGGCCATTGCTAGTCATCAAGACTTCTTTCTTGCCACTAGACTTTAATGACTCTGGAAGAGATAGTGAGGCTGAAGGAATGTGCATTTCTGCATCACTTAAAACCAATTCATGCAAAAATTCAAGATATCACCCTGTGATGTGATTGGTCCTCTTAGAAAAGGAAGAATAAACAACAACAATACAGATATTCTTATGTATATGTGTGTATACATGTATGTATGTTATTCTATCATCCAGCAATAAGATTCTTTGCCCTTGGTTAGGATAGTCCAAAGAGAAGCTTATACTCAAAACCTTTCAAATTTGATAAGAGTTGCAGAATTAGTTTAGTGTATAAAAATGCAGCGTGACCTCTATGTGACAATGAAATTTGGAAGTAAGAGTTTAGTACAGATAGTGAACACATTAAGTCCTTAAAAATTTTGTAGATGCAAAGAGTATCAGATAGCAAACATGAGAGTGAGAGGAGTAGGAAAGGAGGGAAGGACTACAAGAGAGAGGGAAGCAGGAAGGAAGGAGAAAAGAGGGAGGGAAGGAGGGAAAAAGAAAAGGAGGGAGGAAAGGAATTGAAAATGAATTTATAAAAGTATAGTTGTCACATAAAAGAAAAATGTAAGTGGTATTGAGTGGAAATAAGGAGGGAAATAAAGCAGAATCATGAGGAGTCAACATTTTATAGGATCAGATGTGGGGTTCTTTTTTCACCCCATTAGCAAGGAAGTATGCCAGTTTTCCTAAAAATAGGCAAAAGTAATTCTAGGCCACCAACAGATATGCCATATAATTAAGAAGGTCACAGAGCATTATAGTATAATTGATAAGCCACCAGCTCCCTATAAAAGTTACTGCTTTCTGAGTACTATTTAGGCTAATACACACATCTCAACATTTTTTTTTTCACTTCTTGGAGTTTATCTTTCACATTTTAAATTTTATTTTCCTGTGTTTCAAAACCATTGATCCCATTTCATTGTAAGCCTGAATGATCTTCGAAATACATGATTTCTTATGCTGTGATATCTCTTAACAGTTATTGATATATGCTAAGAAATAAAATTTTGACACATTTCCTTGGAGTAATATCCATTTTTTTAAATTCAGAGAATCACACACACTCACACACACACACACACACACACACACATACACAGAGAGAGAGAGAGAGAGAGAGAGAGAGAGAGAGAGAGAGACCCCAAAAGAAAGCAATGAAAAATGTATATATGCAACTAAATCCAGCATTCAATTGATGAAGCCACCTCAAGTTGGTGAAACAAGATCAGTCTGGTTTCATCTGATCCAGATGAGCCTAGTTCCAGTAGAAGCATTCACATAAAAATTGCTGATACAAAATGAAAGCAAATAAAAAATATTGGTTTTCCAGAATAATTTGCATATCACTGTGGTTATCAGAGAAATAGAAAAGCTGAATTATAAATATAAATAGCCTCATATTCATCAACACCATCCACCCAAATATCAGTCATTACCCCATCTGCTACCCTAAGCTTGGTGTAACTATTTCCTGGTACTAAGTGTACTCCAACCCAGCTTTGTTAGACAATTTTAACTGTGTATTGTTTTGTTTTGTTTTGTTTTTTTGTAGGTAGAGTCATGTAGACATGTAGAGACTAACATGGTAAAGAATTCAGAACTAAGGAATTCATATGCTAAAAAAGCCTTAGTCGTCCGTTGGTCTACCAATATCATTCTTGAATGTCTTAAAAGAATTATAGTATAGTGGAGAGAAGTCTAGATTTGGAGTCAGAAGATCTGGATTAAAGGCTTTAGCAGTGCAATCCTGGGCAAGTCATTTCAGCTCTTAGAACTCTGGTTTTCTCATCAGTAAAATGGTGATAATAACATGTTCTCTACTACTCCAAAGGGCTATTGTGAAGAACAAATGAGAAAATTGACATAAAGCACTAAACATATTTTGGTTATTATTATACGATTGTGTGTGCATGCGTTTCCTGCTCAATCAATACTTTATTAAATTAAAAGTAAATGAATTAAAATTACATTAAAGTAAATTATACAAAAGTAAATCCTATGTCTCTAGAGGAGGGTAATAGGACAAAGGCTGGATGTTTGGAGATGTTTCTGGATGACAAGGGGAGTTAGAAGACAAGTCTGAAATGGTTAGATTAGCAGTGGTAATGAACATTAACAAGAACAGAATACAGAGCAACTTAGATAAATCTTTGCCTGAATCTCTGGTTATGAGTTCCACTGAGACAAAAAAGATCAGATTTCAATTCCTGAAGCTGAAACATTGACTTGTGAATCTGGGCAACTAATTTATCAGTGTTCTTTTTTTTAATTTTTTTTTTAGTAAACATGTATATGTTCCTATTTAAAAGAAACAATTTATTTAGTATTTTATTTTTCCCTAGTTACATGTAAAAACAACTTTTAACATTCATTTTTAAAACTTTGAGTTCCAAATTTTCTCCCTTCCTTCTTCCATACTCTACCCCCAACTCCCATTGAGAAAACAAGCAATTTGATACAGATTATAAATGTGTAGTCATGCAAAACATTTCCATGATAGTCATGTAGTGAAAGAAAACAGCCAAAAAACCTCAGGAAAAATAAAGAAAGTAATCAAAGTACGTTTCAATCCATATTTAGGAATAATCAGTTCTTTTTCTGGGGGTGGATAACATTCTTCGTCATAAGTCCTTCAGAGTTGTCTTGGATCATTATATTGCTGAGAATAGCCAAGTCATTTCACAGCTGATCATTTCACAGCTTTGTTGTTACTTTGTACATGGTACATTTCACTTTATATGAGCTCATGTAAGTCTTCTCAGGTATTTCTGACAGTATCGTACTCATCATTTCATTTACCAGAATACTATTCCATCATAATTACATACCAGAGTTTGTTCAGCCATTCTCCAATTGATGGGCATCCCCTCAATTTTCTATTTTATGTCCCCAGAAAAGAGCTACTATAATATATATATATATGTATATATATATATATATATATATATATATATATATATATATATATATATATATATATTCTTTTCTGTTTTGGTTTTGTTGTTTATCTCTTTTGGGATATGGACTTATTAGTGGTATTACTACATCAAAGGATATGATATGCAATGTGTTATAACCCTTTGGGCATAGTTCCAAATTGCTCTACAGAATGGTTGAATGAGTTCACAACTCCATTAACAGTGAATTAATGTCTCATTTTTCCCTCATCCCCTCCACCATTTGTCATTTTCCTTTTCTGTCCCATTTGTCAATCTAATAGGCGTGAGGTAGTACGTTAGAATTATTTTAATTTACATTTTTCCAAGCAATTGTGACTTAGAGTATTTCTTCATATGGCTATAGATATCTTTGATTGCTTCATATGAAAAATGTTCCTATCTTTTGATCATTTATCAAGTGGGGAATAGATCTTATTTTTATAAATTTGACCCAATTCTGTGTGTGTTGGAGAAATGAGATCTTTATCAGAGAAACTTGCTTCAATTTTTTTCACAGTTACTATAACTAACTGTATTTCCTTCCATCATATTCCCTATTAAAAAGTATTTTACTTCTGACTACTCCCTCCCCCAATCTGCAGTACTTTCTATTACCTTATCTTCTATTATCCCTTTATCCTCAAATTCTCCTGTAGGGTAAGAAAGATTTCTATACCCAATTGAATGAGTATGCTATTCCCTTTTTGAGTCAATTCTCATGAGAGTAAGGATAACTTGCTCCCTTCACCTCCCCCCTTCCCCTCCACTGTAAAAGCTTTATTTCCTGAAACTTTTATGTGAGATAATTTGCTCCATTTGACTTCTTCCTATCCATTTCTTCCAGTATAATCCTATCTTAGCCCTTCATTTTATTTTTCTTTTAGATATTCAATTCACACCTATGCCCACTACACACACACACACACACACACACACACACACACATAGACACACACACACACACACACGCACACATACACACACACACACACACATATATATATATATATATATATATATATATATATATATATATATATATATATATATATATATATATATATATATGCTCCTTCTAGGTGCCCTAATAATGAGAAAGTTTTTGTGAGTTACAAGTATCATCTTCCCATATATCCTTATTAATTCCCTCATGATGTCTCTTTTCTGTTTATCTTTTTATGTTTTTCTTGAGTCTTCCCTTTGAAAGTCAAATTTTCTATTCAGCTTTGACCTTTTCATAAAAAATGTATGAAAGTCCTCTATTTCATCGAATATCTACTTTTCTGCCTAAAGGATTATACTCAGATTTGCTGAGTAGTTGGTTCTGGGTTATAATCCAAGCTCCTTTGCTTTCTAGAATATCATATTCCGAGCCCTCTGATCCTTTAACATAGAAGTTGCTAAATCTTGTGTTATCCTGACTGTGGCTCTACCATACTTGAATTTTTTCTTTCTGGATGCTTGCAATACTTTCTCCTTGACCTAGGAGCTCTTGAATTTGGCTATAATCTTTCTGGGAGTTTTCATTTTAGGATCTGTTTTAGGAGGTGATTGGCGGATTCTTTCCATTTCCATTTTACCCTCTGCTTCTAAAATATCAGGACAGTTTTCCTTGATAAATTTTTAATAGATGATGTTTATGCTCTTTTTTCAGACATGTGCTTCAGGTAGTACAACAATTTTCAAATTATCTCTCTTGGATCTATTTTTCAAGTCTGCTGTTTTTCTAATGATATATTTCACATTGTCTTACTCTTTTTTCATTCTTTGGGTTTTGCTTTGTTGATTTGTGATTTTTCATAAAGGCATTAGATTACATTTGCCCATCCTAATTTTTCAGGAATTATTTTCTTCAGTGCACTTTTATGTCTCCTTTTCCATTTGGCCAATTCTATTGTTAAAAGAGTTTTGTTTTGTGTTTTGCTGTTTTTGTTTTCTTTTCTTTTGTCTTTTTTTTTACTTCAGGGAATTTTTGTGACGCTTTTTTTCATTTAGGCCTATTCAACTTTTCAAGGAAATTTTCTCCTCGTTGCCTTTTTTTTTAGTTTTAGTTTTCAGCACTCACTTCCATAAGTTTTAAATTTTCTGCTTCTCCCACCCTGTCTCCCCAAGATGGCATGCAATATGACATAGGCTCTACATATTCATTTCTATTAAACATATTTTCACATTAGTCACTTTGTATAGAAGAATTAGAACAAATGGGAGGAACCATGAGAAAGAAAAACACAAAAGAAAACAACACAAAACAAAAAGAAAATAGACTGCTTTGATCTGCATTCAGACTCCATAGTTCTTTCTCTGGATGTGGATGGCATTTTCCATCATGAGTCTTTTGGAATTGTTTTAGGTTCTTGCATTGCTGAGAAGGGCAAAGTCTATCAAAGTCAGTTAGCACACACTGTAGCTGTTACTGTGTGCAATGTTCTCCTGGTTTTGCTCACTTCACTTAGCATCAGTTCATATATGTCTTTCCAGGTTTTTCTGAAATCTGCCTGCTCATCCTTTCATACAGCACAAAGGTATTCTATTACATTCATATACCACAACTTGTTCAGCCATTCCCCAATTGATGGGTATCCTCTCAATTTGCAGTTCTTTGCCACCACAAAAAGAGCTATTATAAATATTTTTACATGTGTTCTTTTTCCCATTTTTATGATCTCTTTGGGATATAGCTGTAAAAGTGGTATAGCAGCGTCAAAGGGCATACATTTGGGCAAAATTGTTGTAATTATGGTTTTAATTTCCTCTTCATTGGTGGTGAATTCACCCTTTTCATTTTTGATACTGGTAAGTTGGTTTTCTTTTATTTTAATCAAATTAACCAAAGGTTTATCTATTTTATTGTTTGCTTGTTTTCGTAAAACCAGCTCTTAGATTCATTTATTAATTCAATGGTTTTCTTAACTTCAATCTTATTAATTAATCTCTCCTTTGGTTTTCAGTATTTCTAATTTGGCATTTAATTGGGGATTTTCATTTTTTTCTTTTTCTAGCTTTTTCAGTTGCATGCCTTTTACCTTTACTCTGCATATCAACCTGTTTCAAGTGAATTTCTTATAAACAACATATTGTAGGATTATGGTTTTTATTCCATTCTGCTATCCATCTCAGTTTTATAGCAGAGTTCTTCCAGTCCACATTGCCAGTTATGATTACTTTCTATGTCTTTCTCTCCACCTTATCTGCCCCCCATCAAGTTCATGCTTTTATTTCTCCTCTCTCCCTTTTTCTTCTCAAAAGATTTCCTTTTGACCACCACCTTCTTCAATTTTCCAGCCCCCTTCCTTTTCTTTGCCTTTTCCCTTAGTACTTCTTCCCTTCTTTCTAACCACCCCCTCCCTTTTCTTTCCCCTTTCCCCTCCTACTGCTTGTAGGGTAAGTTAGATTTCTATACTTAACTAAATATATTATTCCCTCCCTGAACCGAATCCCATGACAGTAAAGTTCAAACAATGCTCATCTGTCTCCCTGCTTTCCCTCTACTATAATGTTTTTGTTCCTCTTCATACCATGTAATTTACCTTTTTCTGCTTCCTCCTTTCCTCTTCTCCCATTACAATCCCTTTTCATTACTTAATTACCTTTTTATCATCACATATGTTAATTTATACCCACATGCTCTCTCTATGTATATGCCTTTTAAAGGTGAAATAAAAAAGATATAGCTTTCAAGGTTCACAAGTGTCACCTTCCCATGTAGGGATGTAAACAGTTTACCCTTATTGAATAACATGATTTTTTTTTCCTTTTTTATTTCCTGTTTACCTTTTTTTACCACTCTTGTATTTTGTATTTGAAGATCAAATTTTCCTTTGAGCTCCAGTCTTTTCATCAGAAAGGTTTGGAAGTCCCCTGTTTCATTGAATAACCATCTCCTTGCCTGAAAGATTATGCTCCATTTTGCTGTGTGGTCATGACTGTAGTTCCACTATATTTGAATTGTTTTTTTTTTTTTTTTGGCTGCTTGCAGTATTTTCTCCTTGACCTGATAATTCTGGAATTTGGCTACAATATTTCTTGGCATTTTCAATTTGAGATCTCTTTCAGGAGGTGATTGGTGAATTTTTTCAATGAGTGTTTTACGGTCTGGTTCTACGACCTTGGGGCAATTTGCCTTAATGATTTCTTGGAAGATACTTTCCAGGTTCTTTTTTTCATCAATCCTTTCAAGTAGACCCATAATTCTTAAATTATTCCGCCTGGATCTTTTTCCAGGTCAGTTGCTTTTCCAAAGAGGTATTTTATGTTTTCTTCTATTTTTTTCATCCTTTTGATTTTGTTTGACTGGTTCTTGATGCCTCATATATTCATTAGCTTCTACTTGCCCAATTCCATTTTTTTTACAGGTGAAGGCAGGGCAACTGGGATTTAGTGACTTACCCAAGGTCACACAACTTGTGTCAAGTGTCTGAGACCGCATTTCAACTCAGCTCCTCCTGACTCCAGGGCCGGTGCTCTATTCACTGCACCAACTAGCTGCCCCACAAATTCTAATTATTTAATGAATTATTTTCTTCAATTAGCTTTTGTACCTTCTTTTCCATTTGGCCAGTTTTACTTTTTAAGAAGTTGTTCTCTTCAGTGATTCTTTTTTTCCATTTTTTATATTCTATTTTTAAAGGAATTGTTGAATTTTTCTTCTACCTCTCTAAATTAACTTTTAAAATCCTTCTTGAGCTCTTCCAAGAATGCTTTGAAGCTTCAGATGTGGGTCCTGGGTCAATGCTGTCCTCTTCTGAATTTGTATTTTGATCTTTCCTGTCCTCATAGTAAGCATCTGTGTTTTTTTCTTTCCTAAGTTGCTCTTTGCTCATTGTGATTGACTTTTTCCTGGCTTTTAAAGTGGATCTCTGTTTCTGGGGCACAGGGGGGTCTGTCCCAGGTTTCTTCTGCTGGGGTTAGGGGCCTGGTCACTGGCTTTGTGCACTGGATCCTCTGGTTCTGGAAGCTGGAAGCTATATAATACTGTAGCTTACCTGGTGCTGAGCTGGAGCTGGCTGGTATGTGCTGAGGCCAGGTGAGCTCTTTCAATGTTTCCCCATGGTTACACTGAAGCTTGGTGGCCTGAGGTATGGAGGAAGAGTGGGTTGGCCCCTGGAGGTCTCCTCCTCCCTGAGGGCTGCTCTAGAGCATGGGAAACCTCAGCCTCCGGTGGATGCCTACTTGTGCTAGTGTTTCCCAATTACCCTGGCTGCGCAAAGGCACATGGGGAGTCCTGGTGTTGCTGATCACCAGCTCCACCACACTGGGGCTCAGGATCTCCCAGTGGTCCACTGAGGTGGGACTTCCTGCTGGCTTGCCTGGATGCCACCCATACTGTATTGGTTCCCGTTAACCACAGGAAGAAGGACTATTTCTGTTAATCCCCACAGCCTCCCAAGCTAAAATACTGCTGCACTCTGTCTTTCTGATGGCCCCATTGTTGCAAGATTTTTCCTGGGGCAGTATTTTCTGGGTTTTTCAAGGTCATTAAGGGAGAGTGAGAGCCACTTACTGCTTACTCCAACATCTTGGCTCTCGGAAGCTGATATGTTCATTGGCTTTTTATGCCTCTTTTGCTATTTGGCCTAGTCTGTTTCCTTAAGGTGTTATTTTCTTTAATTGTTTTGGGCTGTGTGTGGGGGTGGGGTGGGGGAGGGTGCGCTTGTGTGTATTTCTTTTACCAAGCCATTGACTCATTTTTCATTATTTTCTTTCATTCCTCTCATTTCTCTTACCAACTTTTCCTCTACCTCTCTTACTCAATTTTTCAAATCCTTTTTGAGCTCTTCCATGGTCTTAAACCAATTCTTATTTTTCTTGGAACCTTGGGATGTTAAACTTTTCACTTTGTTATTTTCTTCTGTATGTATTTTGATCTTCCTTGTCACCATAGTAAATATCTATGGTCAATTTTTTGTTGTTGCTTGCTTATTTTTCCAGCCTATTACTTGACTTTTAACTCTTTGTTGAAGTAAGGTTCTGTTTCCAGTATAGAGGGCTAACTGTTCCAAGCTTCAGGGGTTTTGTGAAGCTATTTTTAGAGATACTTCTAGGGGCCTGTTTTAAGTTCTTCCAAGATGGGATGATCTATGGAGAGGTATTTACTGCTCCCCTCAGCTGTTCAACTGTCTGAGTGACTTAAAGCACTGCAATTGTGAGGAGGATCACTGCTGCATTGTGGCTGCAAGTTTTGATGTGCTAGTGCTCTTCCTCTCCCCAGGAACTGCCACACATCACTGTGACCCAGATCTGACTATGGGCGAAGCAAAAGAATCCTGTTTAACTGCTAGCAAAGAGACTCATGTAATCTCCTTCTTACCTGTTGTTCAACCCCCCTACCTTCTGTGGGCTGAGACCTCTGAAAGCAACTGCTATTGTTGCTTATTCAATCACTCCCAAGATCTGCTCTTGGTTTCCTGGGCCAGGGCTATGCTGGCATGGCCTGCACTAGACTGTGCTCCACTCTCAGTCAGGTGTGTCAGACCTTTCCTCCTGACTTTCCAAGTTTTCCTTGGTATCTGTGGTCTAAGAGATCTGGAAACTTCCACTGCTGCCACTGATTCAGTCTTCCCAAGGCCTGCTCCTACTTTTCTGTGGCCTGGTCTTCTCTGGTGCAGCCTGGGCTAGACTGCAGTTCTCTCTCCTCCTGGTGTAATAAATAGACTTCTCTTGGCAATATTCTAAAGTGTCTTGGGCTGGAAAATTGTTTCACTCTATCTTTTTGTGGTTTCTGCTGCTCTATAATTTGTTTAGAGTCATTATTTAAAGGTATTTGGAGTGGCTTAGGGGGAGTTCAGGCAAGTCTCTGCCTTTACTCTGCCATCTTCACTCTGCCTCCACTCTAGATAATTTTCTAAGACTCTAATACTTTCTAAGTTCCACAGAAGGTGCTGACCTGCATTGTCACCAGGAATCTCATCACCCTGGAGATAGCTATGTTACTGAAAACACAGGTCCAATCTTAATCTATGTCCCCACTGATATGAATACACATCTGCAGAAGACATTTATTTTCATTTTTAGAAATAAATTTCTATTTCTCTAACTAACAGCAACAATATTTATAAGCACTTATTATGTTCCAGGCTTTATGCTAAGCACTTTACAATTATTATCTCATTTGATCCTTACAACAATCCTCCAAGGTAGGTCCTATTATTATCCCCAATTAACAGATGAACAAACTGAAGCAAACAGAGGTGAAGTGGCTTGCCCAAAGTCCCAAAGTGGCTGAAGTCAAATTTGAACTCAGGTCTTCCTGACTCGAGGTCCAGTGCTCTATTCACTGCAAAAACTCACTGTATCTAAATGATAATACAGTGTAATGATTTACTATGTAGGGACACCCAAATGTCATCGCTCCTTGAATTCACTCAAGGAGTGATTATATGGGCTTTTTTGGGGGGGGAGATGATTTGGGGGCATATTGTAGCAGACATTCCACTCAAACTACCAAGTAGATACCACATTTAGTTTCCTTTTTTTCCTACTCTGCTGCTTCACTATTGTCATGTTGAAACAGCGTATGCTGCTTCTCACTTCATCTCTTCCATCCTATTCCCTTCTTTACTGCTTTCCCTTCAGTACTATAGTTAAGCTTTAATCTTTATAAAACATGTCAATGGTAGGGAATGAGCCTTACAAGGGTTACTTACTAAATTATGGAGAATACTGTGAAGTGCTGTAATATAGGATGCCACCATTTTGCATTAGATAACACTATAATTCTGCCACACTAACCAGGATTTTTCTAAATTTTCTCAAATGAGTAGATCAATTATTTTTGTTTTGTTTTTGTTTTATTTTTTGTTGTTTTTTTTTGTTTGTCTTTGGCAAGGCAGCTGGGGTTAAGTGACTTGCCCAAGGTCACAGAGCTAGTACATATGTCAAGTGTCTGAGGCTGGATTTGAACTCAGGTCCTCCTGACTCTAGGGCCACTTCTCTACTCACTGCACCATCTAGATGCCCTGAGTAGATTAATTTTTAAGAATAATTACTCCTTCAATTTAGTAGGGGGAAAACAACATCAACATCAACATAATATGATATAGCTGATATTTCTTAGATTTTCAACCACTATTTAAAAATTAAACATATCTTTCTTGAGAGATTTATTAAAACTTTAGACAGAAGTGAAAATAAACTTGTGCTGTGCATGACCACTTATGGTCACAAAAGGAAGCCCTGGATAGATTAGCTGTCATATTTATCTTCTTCCTAGTTGAACTTCCATCATGTGTTACTAGTAATATTCATGGTGTAATTGAGTTAAAACAACTCAATATTTGAGAAACAGGATTTAATCAAAAAGGTTGTCTATCTCTTCTGGGAAATAATTTTATGAAAACTTGCTAAATACATTTTATTCCTTTGAAACGGACCCACATACTTTGTGAAATGTGACTGAATTGAGCCTGAACATTCTTGTGTGGTTTCAAAAATATACAGGAAATGAAATTTTAGGGTTTCTTTTATTGTAGTTCTCTTTCAGCAACTATTTTAGACATGGGAAGGCAATCAATTTGACAACTGGCATATGTTCATACAAATGTGTCCATTTCTTCCTTTTTCCACATTTTAAATTGTCCATCTCTATAAATATCAGCTTTCATAAGGGAAAAAACCTGCCAATTTTAGAACTGAATTGATCCTCATAATTTTAAAATGACTCTGACACCCTTAAAATTAAAATTTTAGGAGAACACACTCATTGGCTGCTATAAAAAACACACTACTTTCTCACTAAGAATCCCTGAGTTGAATTATCTTAAGATTAAACAGAGAGCATCATAAGTTTTTACTACAGTCTAGGTAAGTCAAGAGCAAAGAGAAATAGAAAATTCATTCAATCCCTTCCCTAGAACTTTATGGATACGTCACTATGAAGGGAACACATCTGACTTAGTTCAACTCATATTGTGCATCTTGCTTTCTCTGCTAAAGGTGCAAAAAAAAATAGTTTTCATACAGAAAATAACTCCAACCTGTATTTGGATAGTGTTTTAGAGTTCAAAATGTTCTTCTCTCACAACAGTCTTCAGAAGTGGCTATTACAAATATTTATCTGCATATTACAAAGAAGAAGAAGAAGACAAAGAGGAGGAGGAGGAAGAGGAGGAGGAGGAAAAGGATGGAGGGAGGAAAGAAGGAAGGAAGGAAGGAAGGACAGAATAAGAAGAATAAGGCTCTAAATTGAAGTGTCTTATACTTGAGCACATAGTAACCAGATCTAGCACACAAGTAAACAAGCAGTACAAGTAATTAGATCACGATGACAGTTCACACTTATATGGTGCTTTAAGACCTACACAGTTCATCACAAATGGGGAGCTGGGGTACTTCAGGTGGCCGAGAAATGGCCGAGAAAAGAAGTGCCAGAAATAATATGGGTTGGATTGTTTGGGGAGAAATTGTGCATGTCTCTTAATGTTATCAAATTGAACATTGCTTCAGGAATACATTTCTTTATTATCAAGACTCTCTTGTGTGGAGAATATGGCTACATATCATAGAACTACAAAATATGATAAAAATTAAAATCATAAAAAAGCCCAACAGAATAGAAAGATGAATTGGTATGTTCCCAATGATAATTTGCATGTGAGAATTTCTCTAAAGGATATTATTGAGCATATGTAGTTGTAAAGATTAAAAAAAAAACAGATGGCCACCTCATTTAAAATATTCTTCTCTGAGAGAAAATAAAAATAAACAAAAGAGAGTCTTCTACATGGAGTTGATCCCTTTAAATGGATTTACGGGAAGATACGGATAAGAAGAATGTGGATGGGACCATGTGTATGTCAGTAAATAGGTTGCCCACACCATTGTAATTAAATATTTAGATTTAGAACTGAAGGTAACCTTAGAGGTCATTTATTCCATCCTCATCATTTAACAGAGGAAAAATAGGAAAGTCAAAGAGGTAATTATCAAAGAAAATCTTGCTCTGGTTTTATAAAAATGGTTTGGATGGTTCATATATCTACAGGCAGCTGAGGGCAAGCAGCCAGAGTGAGGGGGGAATCTGATAGATAAAATTCTAGACTCAATAGGGAAGACCTGAACACAAATATTGTCTTAGGCAGTAATTAGCAGTCCGACTCTGGGTAAGTCAAGCAACCTATTTAACTTCAGTATCCTTATGGGCAAAACGGGGGTAATAATAGCATCTACTTACATATTCTTGTCATAATCAAAAAGTATAAAAAGTGCTTTACACATTTTAAAGTGCCATAAAGTGGTCCCGATTATTTGAAATCTGTAAGAGTTTTGGTATGTTGTCTCATTATTGTCATTCTCTTGAATGAAGTTATTGATTGTCTCTATGATTTTTTAGGATGAGATTATTTAAGTTCCAATTAATTTTTAATCTATCTTTCCATGGCCCTTTACTACATATAATTTTTATTGCACCATGATCTGAAAAGTATGGATTTAATATTTTTGCTTTTCTGTACCCGACTGTGCAGTTTTTATGCCCTAGTACATGGTCAAGTTTTGTGTATGTGCCATGTACCACTGAGAAAAAAGACATATTCCTTTCTGTCCCCATTCAATTTTCTCCAGAGGTCTACCATATCTAACTCTTCTAAAATTCTATTCACCTCCTAAACCTCATTCTTGTTTATTTTGTGGTTAGATTTATCTAGTTTTGAGAGGGGGAGGTTGAGGTCCCCCACTAGTAAAGTTTTGCTGTCTATTTCTTCCTATAACTCCCTTAACTTCTCCTCTAAGAATTTGGATGCTGCACCACCTGGTGCATATGTGTTTAGTAATGGCATTACTTCATTGTCTAAGGTGTCTTTTAGCAAGATTTAGTTTCCTTCCTTATCTCTTTTCATTAGATCTATTTTTGCTTTTGCTGTGTCTGAGGCCAGGGTTGCTACCCCTGCTTTCTTTACTTCATCTGAAGCATAAAATATTATGTTTTAGCCTTTTACCTTTACTCTGTATGTATCTCTCTGCTTCAAATGAGTTTCTTGTAAACAACATATTGTAAGATTATGGTTTTTAATCCTCAGGTCAGTTGGGTGAAAGGTCAGAGGCTTGTACGCATGCTTAAATGAGCCATTTGAGGGGAGCATGACATGGGCAGTCAGAGGGTTGTATCTGGCCAATGAAGAGCCTGACAGGAGATTCAAGGTGAGGGTCTATTAAAGGACTGATGTCCATCTGAGTCCTTGTACTTTCTCCTGTACTCTATTCAGGGGAGGTACCCATTTATTCAAGGGGAATAAGTGTAAATTATAATTAAAACATTCCTGACTTCCCAACGAGTCTTGCTTATTCCTAGACGATGTGAGTACATTTCTAACAATAGTTACCAGAGAGAAGCACCAACATCTGAGTTTTCAAAGCTGTTTGGGGGGCTCTTAATGTCTACCCAGAGTCTCATCTGGCCAAATCATGTGACCACTCTTCCAATAAGTGGAACCCCCAAAACAAAACACTAACCTCAGAGTATATACTCACTTCTTCTGGGTGAGAGGGCATCACAACCATGTGATTCAAACCCATGTTACCTAAGCCTTCCTGTGATTTAAGCAGGTCATCAAAGACTCTTTATTCAATCAAAGACTCTCAATTGAAACAAAGGCAAGACTCAAAGGCACTTGATTACTTCAGTGCTGAGAAGCATTCCTGAACAAGAGATAACAAAAAGTCCACTTTGCTTGTCATTATATTTGAAAGGCAAGACTCATCAAAGGTACTTGACTACCTTAGTGATGAGTAGCACTCCAAAAGAAAAAAACAAAGGCAAAAAGTCCTACCCTGCTTGACATCACAGTAACTTTGGGTAAACCTCTTAATCTCACTCAGCCTCAGTTTTCTCACTTTTGAAATGGAGTAATTTACTTGTAGAACTTACCTCTGAAAGTTGTGATGGTCAAGTGAAATAGCATAAGTAAAATACTATGCTCATTTTAAAATGGTATATAAATATGAGCTGTTATCCTTGTCCTTTCTTGTTTTTATATAGGTTACTTTTTTATTCTCAAATTGATAGGAAGATACCACTTTCAGGGAAGCATAGATCAATGTCTTTAGGTATGGATGGTGTGATGCTGCTACAGTTGGGCATCCTCAAGGACATGCTCAAGGACAACTCTCTGGCCCTGTGTGTTGTGATGAGAGAGAGAGACATGAGAGAGAGAGAGAGAGAGAGAGAGAGAGAGAGAGAGAGAGAGAGAGAGAGAGAGACATGAGAGAGAGAGACAGTGAGAGACAGAGTTGTGATAAGCATTTGGTAGGGAAATAAAACTAAACTGGCCAAGATTATGCTAATTGTTAGCCTCTAGGCCTAGAGTGGAACTACTTTATCTCCCTGTGGAGTAACAAGAGAAAAGAGTTCTTATCCTGAACTGCCACCTTCAATCCTTCCGAAAGAGAATAATTTCCCTTGACTACAAATATCTAATATTGATAGATATAATCTCAAATCCATACCCCTCTTCAACATTTGATAATGAGGTAGTGATTGCTGAGCCTTGACTACTTTCCTAAACCCTACAAAGGTCAAACTCTAATATCTCCCTGAGATGTACAATGGAATGCTCCAGATGTATTTAAAAATCTTTTTTATAAACAGGCTGCAGGAATACTTTATTACAGAGTCCATCTCACATGATACCCTGTTATGCACTAGAATCAGATTTCCCTAACAACATATTTGTAATACTCCACACATTTTATAACACCACAAAAATACTTAATTGCAATTTATGCCAAGAACACAGACACTACGATATTGCTGGTACTTTCAAGTAATGGATGTCACTAGCTGTTGCATATGCCTAACTCTAAAAGCTGGTTGGAATATTCTGAAGATGCAATAAATGACAATGAGGTATCACAAGCATAAAGAGAACTTTTCAATGAGACCCAATGCTAAACTAATGTCAGTAATAAGGGCAAAAAGAAAAACTCAGAAAAAGATTATAAATATGACTGTGTATTGTCAACTCTTTTAAGGTGTCCTATTTCTGTATTCTTCCACATTTTATCACTATACTGTTTCCAAGTTCCAAAAGCAATGGTGATAAAATACATAAGTATCTAGAGATAAGGATTCTCAACCTATTGCTTTTGTTGTATTTCTGCTAATGTATCAGCTTCATCATTTCAAAAATAGTCTCTTCTGTAAGACAGATGAATAGATGGAACCAACACTTAACAGTGCTATCAAAAAGTGGCACTCCTTAGCACGAAACTACTTCTCTCCATCTTGATCATGGCCATGACTATTAATGAAATCGAGTACAACTTTTTTTAACTTGCTAATTTTAAGCTTCTTTTCCTGTTTATTTCCTGTATGATTTAATCTCTTTACCTAAAATCTCACCTTATTTTACTAGTGCTTTCTTTGTTTCTACTTCTTCCTTATCTTGGAATCTTTAATTTCTTTACTTAAATTCCCAACATACATAAATTTTCTGCAGAAATTGCTATATTGGAAGTTGGCAATTAATCCTTACTTTCCAGTCTTTTGCCAGTAGTATTTCTTCTGATTCCTGCTGGCCTCCCTTGTGAGGGTAGGAGGTATTACAAGGAAAGTACTGATGCAGCCATGCATGAGACCAGTGCTATGGTGTAATCCTCCATTTAGCCCTTGAGCTACCGAGCTACAGAAGATTTGTTCCAGGGTAGGTCCATGGTAGTACAGCCTGGAGGACCAATGGACCAAAGTCAAAAGAATCCATTATCATGTGAATAAATACAGGGTTCATTAAAGACTCAGAGGTAAGAAGCATGTCTGTATATTGTGTAAATATAGTAATAGTAAATCAAGGCTTTAGTTGGAGTCAATGAGAACAAAATAATCTGGCACTACAAGGAGATGAGGTCTTAGCTCAGTCAAATATTTTGCACGATCTAGCACTCTCAAGGAGCTGAACATGCTTGTGTACTATTAAGCTGAGTTGTGTGAAATGTATTCTTCCCACTCTTTACAACAATGCAAAGATCCTAACTAAGTACTGCAACAGTCTTCTAAATGTATGGCCACCATGTCAGCCAAGTTGCAGTAAAGTATTAACAAATCTACCTATCTATCTACCTGTCTGTCTGTCTCTCTATCTATCTCTCCTACTTGCTCTCTTTGTAAAAGGGAGGAACTACCGATGTGGAATATCTCGATATATAATTCGATGACTATTTTACTCTCTGGTTCTAAAAGGACCTCACGACAGTTTTCCCGAAAGATGCTGTTCGGGTTCTTTTTTTGATCATGGCTTTTAGTTAGACCAATAATTCTTAAATTATCCCTCCTGGATCTATTTTCCAGGTCAGTTGTTTGTCCTATGTGGTATTTTATATTTTCTCCTATTTGTTTTATTGTTTGATTTTGTTTGATTGATTCTTGATGTCTCATGCAGTCGTTAGCTTCCACTTGCCCAATCCTAATTTTAAGTGAATTATTTTCTTTAGTTAGAACTCATGTATAATTAGATAAATTATGTATAGTTTGTTTTTACTGTATCATTACTTTCTCTTTTGCTGTAATTTTTGTTGCAAGTGATATCATATAATATATACAAATTGTGGAGATGGAGGGAAGGCTATAATCAAAACTTAAGGTTATTAAAAATGAAATATGCAACAAGGTGACACAATGGAAAGAACACTGGATCTGGAGTCAGGAAAACTTATTTCCAACTGGCTCCAGATACTCATTAGCTGTGCAACTTCAGGAAACCTGAAACTTTTTTAGGTCAATTTCTTCATCTGTAAAGTGAGGACGGTAATAGCACCTACCTCCCTGGATTGATGTGTAGAACCAAAGATACAGTATTTGTAAAGTATTTTGCAAACCTTAAGCTCTTTTGCATGGTTGCTCATTATGATTTACCAGCCAAACATCTGAGGGTGGCTGACGCTCCTCACAGCTATTTGTACTCAGAAAATCAAGAAGTGATGGCAATAGTCTAAGCCCTTAGTTCCTTGAACTACCCAAGTCTTAAGACTCATCTCAAAACCTTTCAAGAGAGAAAAAAATGCAACTATCCCAACTTGCATGCAGGAGGAAAGGTTAAATTAAAACTTCTACCTTAAAGAGGTTTAGCTTAGAAAATTTCTAAATTTCTTTCAGCACAGATAGCTAATTCCAGCATGTTCTGATATTACGAGTATATATTTACTCATACGATAATAGTCTAACTCCATGAATTATTCATGAGTATATGAAAGACCACAAAACTTCTGTTTTGTATTTCTAAAGTCATGTCTAAATTGATTGTGACTAGACTACGTTGTTGCTGTTTTTAATTGTTGTATGAGAAACGTATCTTTTCAGTGATCTTCAGCAAGTGAACCAGCCAAGCAACAAGTCTTTATCATTGATCTCAGGTCATGATCCTATGTATTCTTCATTGAATGAGACATTGCACGAACAATGCAGCAAATGTGTTTCTCCCATGAATATGCCACAATAAATTGCTACAATCAGCACTGCCAGAGCTAGTCGATCTTTGGCACCATCACCTCACTTCAGATTCTAAATCCTTACTGATTTCACATTTGACATCTGTCTACTAGGGCACTAGGCCAGAGAACTAAATAAATATTGGAATATTTGGCAACAATTTCAGTTTTATTTATTTTATATATAACTTTAAGCTAGCCTATAAACCTTAGTACAGGCCTTCTGGGTCAATGCCCATGAATAAAGAGCTTTTTCCCCATTTCTTTTCTCTTCATTTCTAACCTTCTTTTCTTTTCTGCTCTCTTCTTTCCTCCAAACTCCTAACACTCCCTTTAGTCATAAATATTTGTTGCTTGAGATCAAGGGTTCATATCTGACTTCATATGTCATGATTCATCCTGTATATAATTAGAATGATATCAGAGCTGCCGACAATCATAGGTCTGAGTGTCTAAAGAGGAATATATTTATCAAGTGGCATAATACGTGATAACATTATTTGTCCTTTCTTGAATCTTAAGATGAAAATAGAAATTGGCCAGGTTTTTTATTTTCCTGTGCACATACATCCTCTCTTTTAAGACACCCAGGAATCAAAAATACTCTGCCTCTGTCCTTTCTCAGCTGATGACTGCTATTTCTAATTGCTATAATTTGTAATGTTCATTAAAAGAATATTCCTTTTGAAAATCTTGTGACTTGCAAAATTTCAACATTTCATACCCTGGTACAGAGTGTCTGTAAATAGAATTCAATGTGACTTTTTTAGTCACTCTGCTCTGAAAATCAAATATGTTTTTGCAGAATGTACAAAGAGAAGAAATTGCAGTACTAGCAACAGCTTATGAAATTCACAACAGGCAGTAATACTGGGTTGTTGGGGCTTTGTCTGTTGCTAGGTAAGCCTTGGGAATACCCATGAATTTCTGATGAAAAGAGATTTCATATATATTTTATAAAATTCCAGGTCCCTCCCCTCCCCCTGTTTTCATAATTATGGTTTAATTATAGAAAATGACTAAAAACTAGTCAACTACCAAAATTGCTGAACCATATCACGTAAATAATATTTAGTTTTATGTCTAGATGGGAATGGATGGTCTGTATCTAAAATCACTGATGCAAACAACAGCACTGAAATATTTGTTAGTATGTTAGATTAAACCTAAGGTGGCCAAATTGGATTAGCTAAATGTTTTGCCATTTTGCAATGTTTTGGCCATCCCTAAGTGTTTATACAGTTCTATAACTGGTGACAGTCAAAACTTGTTAAGCCAGTGGCAACAGACAATATTATTAGAGGAGTGAAAGAAATATTCATATACTGCAGTTTCAGCCTGGTCATCACAATCGACCTAGCCCTATTTTCTTCAGCCTTGCAAGATATACAGGTATTCTCCACAATATTATACTGATTGTTTCCATTTTTAGGATCCAAATTATACTTGAAGTAAACTTCCAACACATTGCAATATAGGGCAAAATTTAAAAAGGAGGGGAAAAATGAAAACCTTGAAATGCTAATTTCAGAGAGACCAAACATACTATCTAAAGGCAAGGGAAAAATTCTAACATATAGATGTTCAGTTTCCTCAAAAAGCTTTTTAAAATATATTTTCAAGGTAGAAGTAATGACACAAAGGAAGATAGTACAAATAAACAGATTTGTCCTTTTTAAACTGTTTTATTAGAGCAAAAACTATAACACATTCACAATATAGTTTTAGAAATGAAGATACTGAAGATTTTCACAAGTAGATAACACAAATTATTTACAGTTCTGAGCAATGTTCCTTCAACAATGTCCTATTTTTATACTTTATCATGGTATGGAAAAGAACATGATTTTCTAAAGTCAGGGTACCAAAGCAAATGTTTCTTGTCATTCCTGCCAAGACAGACAAGTTTCAACTATGAACCAGGTGATAGAATGTATGTTCATCTTACAAGGATCAACCTAGAACGTAATCATCAGAAGCTTACCAGGGAATAATTTAAAGACATTATGTCAATGAAATTGTGGCTCAGTTCCATTAAACAACCATGCAAAATGCTATCCTCATCGTGTTCCACACTAGGAATAGAAAGGCAAAAAGATAATATAATAAGTGGTTAATAATGCTTTCATATTAAAGTAAACAACAGACCTGATCATGGGATATCACACAGATACTTCTCTTAAATCGCTTGGCAAACTTATGTATGCAAGAACAGTCAAAATGTACCATATTAATTTTTAGAAATGATTTAAGTGACCTGAAAAAAATCACATAATTTCTGAGACAAGTATGTTTTGCAATTTTGTATTATGCCAAGAATGCCTTCCTTTGAACAATATTTTTATCCAAACAAATTTAGTCAGACAATGAATGTTACATATTCTGGGTATGGTTAGCAAGAGAATAATTCCTAAGAATCATAACATTTTAGAGCTGAAAGAGACCTTAGATATAATTCATTTCACTCCTCAGCACCAATTCATTCTTGAGATGAACTAAAGCCAAGAGAGATCATGTGACACATCAAAGACATAAAACTAATTAGAGGCAAAACTAGAGCTAGTGTGTAACTGGAAGTTCAGAGAACCACAGAGAGCATCATAGACTTGTAGATTTAGAGCTGGAATGGACCTTAAAAAATCCTAATCTAAGTACCTCATTTTACAGAAGAGGAAATTTAAGGCTAGAGAGGTTAACTGATTTGTCTAAGATCACACTGTTAGTAAATGGTAGAGCTGTTACTTAAACTTATGTCCTCTGACTACAAATTCAACATGTTCTCTGCTGCACTACTCTACATGGATTATTATAAACATCTGGGTTCTTTTTTCATGGTGATAGGATCAGGGTAAACAGAAATATCTGGAGGTCTTCCCTAGGTATAAAAAACCTCTATTTGACTTGGAGACTCCTTCATGTCAGTGTTGAACACTGCCTCTCTGGATAATTTTAATCAGAGGCCTAACAAAAAGGGGCTTATCATTATTGCTGAATAATTCAAAAAATGTTGTACAACTATGATATATATATACACACATAAATATATACATATACATATATGCATATACATATATGTATGAGTGTGTGCATTATTGGAAAAATACTTCAAAATGGTATTTTGCTTTAATAAATTAATGCTATGTAATAGGTTACAGCATAGTGGGCTATTATATAGTTCACCTCTTTCACTTAATTAAGTGGCAGTAAAGATGTGTCCAGCCATTTGCTAAAGTTTGCCTGTGCACTATTTATAACCTCAGCATGGCTTCCTTCAGAGAATGTGTAAATTATTGTTATCAAAACAAGAGATTTTATGGATTTGAAAGTAGGCATATGGAGAAATATTTATCAATGTTCCTTTAATGATGTTCATTTTTTTGTGGTAACACTTAGGTCTAATGTTTTTTTCTCCTCACGTTTGATATAATGACTTCCTTCAATAACTTAAAAATATCTCCTTCACAGTGCCCTCAAAATGGTATGGATTTGTCTGGTCAAGTAGAATGAAGTCAACTGATATTTCTTGAATGATTGGCACATGTCAGGTATTATGCTAAGTGATAGAGATTTATTTTTAAAAAGCAGAAAATATTCTCTGTTTTTAAGGTCATAATCTAATGAGGGGGACAACATGGAGACAAAGCATATAAACAAGAACTATACAGGGTAAATTGTGGGAGTAGTTTCAAATGAAAGGGTCTGAGAATAGGACGGCTGGGAAAGATTTTTGTTTCGTTGCTTTTTGGGTTTTTGTTTTGTTTTGTTTTGCAGATGGTTGAACTTTGATGTTGTTCAGTTGTGTCTAACCCTTCATGATCCCATTCGGGGTTTTTTGGCAGAGATACTGGAGTGTTTTGCCATTTTCTTCTCCATTTCATTCACAGATAAGGAATTTAAGCAAATAGGGTGACTTGCCCAGGGTCACACAGCTATTAAGTGACTGGGAGCAGATTTGAACTCACAAAGACAAGTTTTCCTGACTATGAGCCTGGCTTTCTATGTACTTTGCCTTCTAGCTGCCCCTGTGGTGGAACTTTAGTTGAGACTTGAAAGAAGTCAGGGAAGGTAGGACTCAGAGAACAGAAGGGACAATATTCTAGGCATGGAGGACAACGAGCGAAAGTATTTGGAGTTGGGATATGGAATGTCTTGTGTGAGAAGGAACAAAGAGACCAGGGCCATGTATCACAGAGGATATGGAACAGAGAAAAGTGCAAAACAACTAGGAAGAAGACAGCATATAAAGAGCTTTAAATGCCAAATAAAGGATTTTATATTTAATCCTGGAGGGAGCAAGGAGCTACTAGGATTTATTGAATGGGGGAGGTGGGTGACATGGTCAGATTTGTGTTGACGAAGATCAATTTGAGCAGGGTGGAGCTAAGGTGGTGGAGTGAAAACAGGGACTTAGTGGAGCTCTCTCACAAATACTGTCAGATACATCTAAAAAAGTGAATCTGAGCAGACTTGAGGGACATAGAAGGCACTAGGAGACTGGGTGTGGCAGATTTCCTGCCCAGGATAGTCCTCAGGGTCCACAGGGTGGATCTGTGGACCAGGAGAGCATCAGGCACTTGGAACTGCACCTGACCACACCAGGACTGGAGCAGCAGGAGAACCCAGCCAGCTGACCAGGCTGGGAGAGCGCTGAGTGCACGGAATTAAACCATACCAGAGCGGGAGTGGGAGCAGGCCCAGAGTTGATTTGCCAGCTGCAGTGGTGATCCCCAGGCCCCTTAGAGCAGGAGGGGAGTCTGTTGGAGCTAGCTGAGACAGAAGCACACTCTAAAATATCTGGGAGTCTATCTGCCAAGACAAACCCAGGGCCTATATGAACACAATTACAAAACACTTGTCACACAAATTAAGTCAGATCTAAATAAATGAAAAAACATCAGTTGCTCATGGTTAGGCCAAGCTAATATAATAAAAATGACAATTTTACCTAAATTAATTTATTTTCAGTGCCATACCAATGAAACTACCAAAATTATTTTATGGAGCTAGATACAATAATAACAAAATTCATCGGGAAGAACAAAAGGTCCAGAATATCGAGGGAATTAATGAAAGGACATGCGACAGAAGGTGGTCTAGACATATGGATTGGGGATCCTTGAAGAGCTTGGCCTTTGTTTCCTTTGATTAATTCACTGTCTTTGATTGAGTCTTATTTGATGCTAAGCCCCAGGCCCAAACCCCTATCTAGCTGCTAAGCCTATGTGGGTATGAATTGGTAACTAAGGTGGGGCTCCAGGTGGGGCCTATGAAGGCAGGTGCTAAAACCTGAGCCAATCATAGCAGCCTAAGTCATGGTCACTCAGATGATGTTTGAAACTGTATAAAAAGGGAGAACAGAGCTATCAGCTTAAGGCTCTCATTCCTGGAGGCATGAGACTCTGGGCAACCGCTGTAAGGGCCTTACAGCTGAACCCAGATGTTGATAGTTTTCTTGGTAACTATGAATTGTCTTGGGTCTGTTTCTAATTTGATTGTATTTGCTCTGAAGTTCAGGGTGCTGGCTTTTTCCCCTGAACTAAGTGAATGATATTTGTATGCTGGATTAAATTGAGATTGTTAACCCCTTAACGTTGCTTTCCTTAGTAAAGCAGATCAAAAGAACTTGGGCTTGCAGCATTCTGTGAGCTGGTTGTTGGTTTTTCACCCCCACAGCAGCTGCTAGCCAGATTGTTGAAACACCATACCAGATATTAAACTGTATTATAAAACAGTAGTCATCAAAACTACTTAGTACTGGCTAAGAAACAGAGTGGTGGATCAGTGGAATAGGCTAGGTATGCAAGATGCAGTAGTCAATGACTATAGCAATCTACTGTTTGATGAACTGCAAAAGTCCAGCTTCTAGGTTAAGAATTCACTATTCAACAAAAAATGCTGAGAAAACTGGAAAATAGAATGGCAGAAACTGGACACAGATTAGTATCTTACACCACATACCAAAATAAAGTCAAAATGGGTTCACGATTTAGGTATAAAGGCTGATACTATAAGCAATCTGGGAGAGTAAGGAATAGTTTACCTTATGGAGAACAGAAGAATTTATGACCAAACAAGAGATAGAGAGTGCTACAAAATGCAAAATGGATAATTTTGATTATGTCAAATTGAAAAGTTTTTGTGCAAACAAATCAAAAGCAACTAAGATTAGGAGGGAAAGCAGAATATGGGGAAAGAATTTTTACAACCAGCGTCTGATTAAGGCCTCAGCAATAAAATATACAAGGAACTTAGTGAAATTTATAGGAACACAAGCTATTCCCCAATTGATGTGGCCAAAGGATATGAACAGGCTGTTTTCAGAGGAAGAAATTCAAGGTGTCTATAGTCATATGAAAAAAATTCTCTAAATCACTATTAATTAGAGAAATACGAATCAAAACAACTCTTATGTACCACATTTCTCCTGTCAGATTGGCCAACCTGACAAAACAAGAAAATCATTAATGCTGGAGACAATGTGAGAAAATGGGAACACTGTTACATTGTTGGTGTTGTTATCAACTGATCCAGCCATTCTGGAGAACAATTTGGAACTATTCCCAAATGGCTACAAAAATATGCATGCCCTTTGACCCAGCAATACCACTTCTAGGGCTGTCTCCCAAAGAGATCATACAAGTGGGAAGGAACCTATACGTACAAAAATATTTATAGCAGCTCTTTTTGTGGTGGCAAAGAATTGCAAATCAAGGGGATGCCCATCAATTCAGGAATGACTAAACAAATTGTGGTATATGAATGTAATGGAATATTATTGTCCTATAAGAAATGACGAGCAGACAGACTTTATTATAACTTGGAATGATTTATATGAACTGATGCTGAGTGAGGTGAGCAGAACCAGGAGATCATTATATGTGATTACAGACACACAGTATCTGTAAGGACTAACGTTGGTACAATTGACTCTTTTCATCAATGCAAGGTTCAAAGACAGCTCCAAAGGACTCGTGATGGAAAAAGCTATGCACATCCAGAGAAGGAATTATGGAGTCTGAATGCAGATTGAGGCAAACTATTTGCTCTTTTTTTTTTCTTCTTTGTTGGTTTTGTTCTTTCTTTCTCATGATTCATTCCATCAGTTATAATTCTTTACAACTTGAATATTGTGTAAATAAGTTTAATGCTAACGCATATGTAGAACCTATATCTGATTACATGCCATCTTGGTGGGGAGGGAGGAGGAGAATTAGGGGGAGAAAATTTGAAACTCGAAAACTTGTGGAACTGAGTGTTGCAAACTAAAAATAAAAAATAAATTTAAAAAAAGAACATCAATTTGAGAAGCTGAGTAGAAGGTGGAGGAGGTAGAAAAAGATTTGAGACAAGGAGACCAACTAAGCAGGCTATTACAATAGTCTAGACATGAGGAAATAAGGCCATACATAAGGCTGACTGCAATTTCAGAGGAGAGATGGGGCCATATATGAAGGTTATGCAGGTAGTGAGAGAGAATGAGTAGAAGATAATGCCTACGTTGTTAAGACTTGGTTCTTAGCAGTACGATGGTACTATCCATAATGACAGAGAAGTTATAAAGAGAGAATTTTTAAAACAATAACTTTGGAGAGGTAAGAGAGTCGGAAGAAAATGAGAATTTACGTACTGCCTACTCTGTGTTGAGCAATGTGCTAAGTGCCTTAGGAATATTATCTCACTTGATCCTCACAACTGCCCTGTGAGGTAGGTACTGTTATTATCCTCATTTTATATTCAAGGACACTGAGGCAAACAGGTTAAATGACTCATCCAAGGTCACACAGCAAGTTTTTGAATCAAAATTTGACCTCAGGTCTTCCTGACCCCAGGCCTAGTGCTCTTTCTGCCACACCACCTCATAATGATAATATAATGATTTCAGTTTGGGGCACATTGAGTTTAAGATGACTAAGGGACATCAAGTTTGAGATATTGAATAGCCAGTTGGAAATTTGAGCCTAGAGATTGGCTGTGATATTGGACAAGTAAATCTAAGAGTCATTTGTGTAATGATGATAATTGAAGCCCTAGGAACCAATGAGATCACCAAGTAAAATAATGTGGATAGAGAGGAGGAACTAGGGCTTTGCACAGTTAGTAGACATGACATGTTAAAGATCCAGCAAAGAAGACAGAGAAGGAGTAGTCAAGCAATTGGGAGTTGAACCAGGAGAGTGCAGTTTCACAATAACCTAGAAAGAAGTGAGTAACAAAGGAGAAGAAGGTGAACACCAATGTCAAAGGCAGCAGAGAAGGCAAAAAGGATGTGGATTGACAAAGGGCCATTAGATTTGGCATTTTAGCTAATTATCAACTTTTTCAGCAAACAGGTTTCGTCGAAGCAAGAGGTCATAGGCTAGACTATAGTTTCAAGAAGAGTGAGAGGAAAGAAAGTGAAGCACTCTTGGAAAATGACACTCTCAGATTTTAGCCACAAAAGAGTGGAGAGACATCATATGATGCTGGCAAAAATATATGGTACAACAGAAGGTATTTCAAGAATGTGGGAGATAAGGGCATATTTGTAGGGAATAGGGAAGCAGTAATTGAAACAGAAAAAAATTGAAGAGTAGTGGGAGAATAGGGATAGTGGCAGGAACAATCTGCTGGAAAAGACAGTAGATAATAAGGAAATTTATACATGCAAAGGAAGTTTGCTTGACAAGGAGAAGGGTCACCTTTTCATGTGAAATGCAGTGAAATTGAAGATAATGGCATCAGTCTTCTCAGTGCTGTGAGATGAGGAATAGAGAGAAGAGGGAACTCTGATAATTTTTTTCTGTGAAATCTGAAGAAAGGTTTTCAGCTGAGAGGGCAGAAGTTGAAGAAGAAAAGTGGAAGGTTTGAGAAGGAATGAAGTGTTGGCTAGCTTTAGAATGGGAGATTAGGTTTAAGGGCTGGGAACTAGGGAGCAGTCAGTGGGGGATGGAGAACTTGCCTTGAACCACAGAAATAGAATGATAAGAATCACTGTGATTGGTTGGGTATGAGAAAATGGAAGTACAGTAATTACTGAGTAATGAGTTCAGATATTCCAGCTTCTTTTCCCATGGTTTCTTTCTTCACTGCCATTTTCTTTCCCTAAAGAAGAACATCTGGGTCTATAATTTTAGATTTCCATGTCTTCTATAGTGCAAAAGAGTTTGTGAAAAAAAAGTTGTGCAGATCTTTTTCTTTTCCTTTCTTTATTTATCATCTTCCTTCCTATTTCATCCTTAATTGCCCCTGGATGACTTTGCTTAGCTGGTTTACTACAAAGATCTCTTTAAACTTTTTTTTCAACCTTTCCATTGCTTCTGCTTTTTTTGTGGCAATCATACTCACAACATTCAAGCAACATTATATGTAATATTTCAAAAACAACTTTTTATTCTAAATCCGTATTTCTAGTGGTTACTGATATCTCATTGCTTGGAAAGTTAAATGTCAGTTGCCTAAAATGGTTTTGGGGTCTTTTGAATGTCTCTTAGAGTAACTGATTTACTTAAAACTTTTGTAATAAACTGTGAAAATCATAGTCAATATCCTTGCTTCCTCCATGTCTCTATTTGAGCATCAGTATCTTGTTTAAATAGGCCAGGACATAGATGTTTCCATTTTAAGCCACATTTTTTATAATTTTCATAATTTCTTCTACATCTATATTAAAATGTAATGTTCCTTTAAAAATCAATGTTTGTCTATACACAGACAGCTCATTCAGGAATCACAAACATTATTAATGATTCATTTCCTCTCTATTAAAATATATTCAATTTTATGATGTTACCTTGTGTTCACTATGTTTATTGCTTTCCTATTCTTACTCAAAGAAAGTGTTTGGCTTATATAGGCATTGGGCTTCTATGTAGTCCATAAGTCTTTGACCTCTTTTATTCCTCATTTTTGAGACCTATCTACTAATACATTTCAACAATCCTTACCTATCCCCACATGGGCATAAAGTTATTGGATATCAAAGTACATCAACTTAATTTAATATTGAGTTATTCACAGATTTGTCTGCCTTTTCATCTTCTGCAACAGGTATTGATATATGAGTTTCAAGTTTTTTTTTTTCATGTTGAGCTTTTTCCAAATGCTTATAATGAAAACTATAGTACAAGATAGTCAAATGTCTCATGACTGAAGCCATCTCCTTCACCTGATTAATTTGCATCTATATAAATGACAGATAGAAGCATGTGAATATAAGCCATCCTTCCATCAGACTGCAAATTCCTGTTGGTTTCTGGTTTGATTATAACAAGAACATTAGCATTGATTTGATTAGATTACTGGTCATTGGACAAGCATCTCACACTCACAGCAGTGATAGCTATTTTAATGTTCATCAGATGCCTAAAAATGATGATCTTTCCCATCTTCTTCCCTCCCTTTGGTGCCACTCTTCCTCCATCACTATAGAAGGGGATGGGACAAGACTTAGGGACAGGTGTATTTTTTTTTCATGGATTTCCATGAGCCAAAAATCTGTCATCATTTGCCAGCCTACTAGTGCTCGACTCCCATTGTACTGAACTAGGCTAAGCCTTGGAAAGTAGAGACAGTCTATTAAAGATATGTGCTAGAAGAACTCTGTTCTCACCTCCACTTCTTAGGATCCCTAGCTTTTTTCAAGACTAAGTTCTAATATCACCTTCTCCAGGAAGCCTTTCCTGGTCTCTCCAGAAGCTAATGACTCTCTGCTCCCAGGGTCATGTCAAAACTCATGTGTAAATGTGTATGTGTGTATGTATGTGTGTGTGTGAGAGAGAGAGAGAGATACAGAGAGAGAGAGACAGAGAGAGAGAGAGAGAGACAGAGAGAGAGAGAGACACAGAGAGACACAGCAGAGACACAGAGAGACACAGAGAGAGACAGAGAAACAGGGAGGGTGAGACAGACAGAGACATACAGACAGACAGAGAGACAAGGAAACAGAGACAGAGAAACAGAGAGACATAAAAACAGAGAGACTCTGTGTGTGTTTTCATTTATGTGGGGGCGTATGCACATGTGTTCTCATGTATGTGTGCTACTTTCCATTACAGTGTAAATTCTGTGAGAGCAGAAATCATTTTTCTTCATATTTGTACCTCTATCACCTAGCACAGTGCTAATCCCATACTCAGTGCTTAATCCATGTTTGTTGATTGATTGGTAGAATATGCTAGATTTTACTCTGATGAAAATAGCCTTTGAGAACCCATGGTTATCCCCATGCCAAGAGGAGACATTGCAGAGCCTTTGTGGAGCTTGTGGACAAAAGCTGACCTTTCAAACTGGCCAGTTTAGATAACCCCAGTTAAAGAGACCATGGTCAATCACTGCCTCTATAGAGTAATTTTGTAGGTGTCACTTTCCAGAACCAAGCATACCCACAGCTTTCCTATAAATAAGTGTTGCTATGAATTATTCCTTTTTCTTAACCCTTAGATTACCATGGAAAAAGTAAAAATTCATGTCTTTGAGAAACATAAGATTAGTGTCACATGTTGGATGGAGCTGCATTAGTTATTAATAACTTGACTAATCAGATAATTTATAATTATAATGTTATTTTATCATATGGTACTTTCAGAAATAAGAAGGACATTTTGACATTCAGTAATAGTGGGTCTTGTTTCAAAATTGTAAATGTAATTCTATTTTCTGTGCTTTGAAAAAAAAGATTGATCTGCATATTGACAAAAGCATCTAATTATGCAGCGGGCCTTCATGATTTAGAAAAAAAATGCTCTGCTTGGTAGCTGATAATTTGCAAATTATCATTCATAGTCATGCTGAAAAGTTGAATTCACCAGATGTGGTGATAGGGAAACATCCCTATTCTGTCATAAAACTTTACATAGAAACAGAATTTTCCTGAAACACCATAAGAGCATGATAAAAAGTATGAGTCCGTAAGAATAAAATAACATTAACAAGTTTATAAAACTTCTAGAATCCTAGTCAGCTTACATCTACCACACAGCTGAATGCTAAGCCAGCCAGCAAACTAATAGACCCTATCCACATGCAGCTGTTGTGAGAGTATCTTGGGGAAGGTCATCTTTGTATCACACCTGCCAAACAGAGCTCCTAAAATATGTTCGTGATGATTGCTGGTGGAGTGTGCACCACCAAGCATAGACATTTTGCCAAGCCATCATTTGTTCAACTTTTACCTATTCTCAAACAGACGTAGAAACCTTCAAAATGATACACTCCACATGAGCACATGCATAAAGAAGATTGTAATGGCCTAAATTGTTCTAAAAAAATTGGTTGGCTTTCTAGTCTATACTGTCAATAACTCTAGATGTAAATCTCATACTTTATTTATATTGTGAAAATGCCAAAGTACCAGATTAAAATGTGAAAAGTTCAATTATCCAGATATTTTTCTACCTCTTGCCAAAAAGCATGATGTATACGTTCTAAAGACAAGTGAATGAGGTATGTTGTTTTTAGTATATTTATTTTTTTTAATGTGTCAATCCCTGAATCTACCCCAGCACTCATTTTCTAAAATCTCTGTATAATCTTGCATGGAAAAAAACATGTTGTCTGCTGACATGTGTGCTTTATATGATGTGCCAATAATTGTTTTAGTAATGGGTTTACTTTGAGGAAAGGGTACATGTCAAGGCTTTCATTTAGATTTCAAATGACAGAATTTTATAGTGGTGAAAGCACTGAACTTGGAGTCAAGTGATTCACCTTCTTGTTTCAGTCCTTTTACTGCCTGGCCTTGTGACTGTGATGAAGTCATCCATCTTTTGCTGTTTCCAATTTCCTTGTTCATCTAGAAAACAAAACAGATGTACATGGTCATACATGCTGCGTCAACAGCAATCCTTGAATTCAAGTCTTCCTGACTGGACCTCTGGACTAGGTGGACCTCTGTTGAGTCGGTAGCATTACTTTTTAGTCATTTACCTAGATTCATTTATTTGTATTTATTATATTTCCTATGTACCTATGCAAATAGAGGAATGAACTGGTATGTGTACGTGTGTGTGTGTATGTATTTAATTCGTATAATGTATGCAATTTTACACACTGTAGGATATTCACGATGACACTGAGGCAACTCAACTAATGGGAATTATTTCTTAACTTACTGCAGTTTGCTATCGGAAGGGGAATAAAGCAACCAAACAAACAAACATGATGACCAGTGTCAAAGTAGTGATTATTGTTTGGTATGGAAAGCAGCAAATGACTTCTAATACTCCTTCTAACTGTAAGTTTCTATGATTCTACGACTGTAGATTAGTTGCTCCTTGTATATTTTCATACAATGTGATACTCCTATCACTTGCTAATAATTCTTAGTATAGTAGGAAGGCAGAATTTACTCCTGAACACCTGAGAAGGAAGTATGGCCTGACTTCCTTTGAGTGCCAGAGGAGAAATCCATTCTTCCATATTTATTTTTCCCACCATCTTATATTTCACTATCAGGACATTAGTCTGAAAATGTCCATTCTTATCTTGTAAATGCATTGTCCTACTATTACTTGGACAATTGTCCACTGATGTTGAATTATCTGTAGCTGAATTTTACAAACATTTCATGAAAAGCATTATGATAGGTGTTAGGAACACACATGAAAATAAAACAGTCTCTGCCCTCAAGATGTATACATCCTATTTAGGAGGGGGTACATAATAAGTAAAGTAGTAAGTTAATGTAAAGTAAATATAAAGCAATTACCAGAGGGTGAGAGTAGTAACTGAGTAACTGAGCAAACTAGTAGTAACCAGTAATATAAATCAAGGGAGGCTTCAGGTAGGAAGTGGCATGCAGTGATACTTTGAAGAAAGGTAAGGATTCTTTTAGAATAGTGGTTCTCAAACTTTTTGTGCATGTGTGTGTCATACACAACATAGACAGCCTTATATGTCTAGTCAGAATAATGTTTTATTGTCTACACGCATAAATGAAAAAAGTGCTAAGTTTCAGTTTGACATTATAATAAAAAGAAATGCAAGTTTTTTTTCTTATCCAAGTTCAGGGACAAAGATCATGAAGTCTAACCATGGAAATTTTGGGGGGTTGTAGACTCCAAGATAAGAACACCTATTCTAAAGGGAGATGAAGAAGGAAGGCATTTCAGACAAGGAAGAGGGGAAATTATACAAAGGCACTGAGGTAAGAGATGGAATTGAATATAGCATAAGCTTTGGAAGACTTAAAGCAATTTGTTCATTTTGCATAAGTTAGAGTAATGTGGTTTATTTCTGAAGTGCAAGAACTTGTTGAAATTACAAGTTTGTATGGCATGTACATGGGATATTAAATTATTTAATTCATATTTATACAAATAATTGATGAATTATGCATATATAGATGTTATAATATGAACTAATACTATTAATATGCATTTGTGGGCTACATATAAAGCAGGGATATTTTCCACATAAAATATATTTAATTTCATTACCAAACAGGTGAACTTTTGATTGATTTTCTCAAATAGTTTCTGGTTTACAGTAGCTATATATATGTGTGTGTATATATATAAATATGTACATGCACACACACATATATACATATATATGATTTTTTGAAGGAACAGTAACTGTCTAATTATAAATAATTTGAACAGACCTTGCTTTAAGTGTGATAACTTAATGATTAGCACAAACTTTCAGAAGCCTTCAAAATACAGTGCTACTGAGTTGAAATAAAGGAAAAAGGAAAAGTCACTTTTTAATGCAAATAAAAATGCGTAGGTTCTATTTTTCTATTTTTAAATTATTCATTTTTAAAATTTTCACAAATTTAAATATTAAATATTAACATTAATTTTAAAATTTTTGACTTCCAAATTCTCTCACTTCTTCCAAACCATCAGCCCCCAAGCCACTGAAAAGATAAGCATTACTTATCCAGTGACATATCAATCAAATTACCAACAAATTATTTTATAGAGCTAGGAAAAGTAATAAGAAAATTCATCTGGAAGAACAAACAGTAGAGAATAGCAAGGGAATTATTGAGAAGTGAAAGGGAAGGTGGCCTAACTGTGCCAGATCTAAAGCTGTATTATGAAGCAGCAAACATCAAAACTATGTGGTACTGGCTAAGAAATAGAGTAGTAGATCAATCAGTGGAATAGATTAGGTGCACAAGACACGGTAGTCAACAACTATAATAATCTGCTGTTTGATGAACCCCAAAATCCAGCTTCTGGGCTAAGAACACACTTTTGACAAAAACTACTGGGAAAATTAGAAAGTAGTGTGGCAGAAAATAGGCATAGACCGACGTCTTACACTGTATTCCAAGATAAGGTCAAAATGGGTACACAATTTAGACATAACCGGTGATACCATAAGCAAATTAGGAGATCAAGAAATAGTTTATTTGTCAAATATAAAGAGAAGAGAAGAATGTATGACCAAACAACATATAGAGAAGATTATAAAAGGTAAAATGGATAATTTTGATTACAGTAAATTAAAATGGTTTTGCACAAAGAAAAGCCAATGCAACCAAGATTAGAAGGGAAGCAGAAAGCTGGGAATAATTTTTATAGCCAGTGTCTCCAATAAAGACCTCATTTGTTTTTTTTTTAATATTTACTTTATTTATTTTCAGTTTTCAACATTTATTTCCATAAGTTTTAAATTTTCTCCCTCTCCTCCCTTTCCCTCTTCAAGATGGCATCAATCCGATATGGGCTCTACACATACATTCCTATTAAACACATTTTCACATTAGTCTTGTTGCAGAGAAGAATTATAATGAATGGAAGAAACCATGAGAAAGAAAACAAAACACAACAAAATACAAAAGAGTCTGCTTTTCTCTGCTTTCTGACTTCATGGCTCTTTCTCTGGATGTGGATAGCATTTTCCATCATGAGTCCATTGGAAAAGTGTTAGGTCCTTGCATTGCTGAGAAGGGCTAAATCTATCAAAAATTAGTCCTCACACACTGTGGCTGTTGCTGTTACAATGTTCTTCTGGTTCTGGTGATTTCACTCGACATCAGTTCATATACATCTTTCCAGGTTTTCCTGAAGTCTGCCTGCTCATCATTTCTTATAGAACAATAGTATTCCATTACATTCATATACTACAGCTTGTTCAGCCATTCCCCAATTGATGGTCATCCCCTCAATTACCAGTTCTTAGACACCACAGAAAGAGCTGTTATAAATATTTTTGTACATGTGGGTCCTTTCCGCATTTTTATGATGGCCTTGGGATACAACCCCAGGAGTGGTATTGCTGGGAAAAAGGGTATGCACATTTTTCTAGCCCTTTGGACATAGTTCCAAATTGCTCTCCAGAATGGTTGTATCAGCTCACAGCTCCACCAACAATGAATTAGAGTTCCAACTTTCCCACATCTTCTCCAACATTTATCTCTTTCCTGTTTGGTCATGTTAGCCAATTGTGATGTAGTAACTCAGAGTTGTTTTGATTTCCATCTCTCTAATCAATAGTGATTAAGAACATTTTTTCTTATGACTATAGATAGCTTTAATTTCTTCCACTAAAAACTGCCTGTTCATAGTCTTTGACTATTTATCAATTGGGGAATAACTTGTACTCTTGTAAATTTGACTCCGCTCTCTATATATTTTAGAAATGAGGCATTTGTAAGAGACATTAGTTGTAAAAATTCTTTCCCAATTTTCTATTTCCCTCCTAATCTTGTTTGTGCAAAATTTTTTCAATTTAATCTAATCAAAATTATCCATTTTGCATTTTTGTAATGCCCTCTATCTCTTGTTTGGTCATAAATTACCCTATTCTCCATAAATCTGACAGATGAAATATTCCTTGCTCCCCTAATTTGTTTATTGTATCAGTCTTTATACTTAAATTGTGCACACATTTGGACTTTATTCTGGTATACATTGTTAGGTGTTGGTCTATGTCCAGTTTCTGCCACACTATTTTCCAGTTTTCCCAGCAGTTTTTGTCAATTAATAACTTCTTATCACAGAAGCTGGGATCTTTGGGTTTATCAAACAGAAGATTTGTTATAATCGTTGACTACTCTGTCTTGTATAACTAAACTATTCCACTGATCTACCTCTGTATTTCTTAGCCAGTACCAAGTGGTTTTGATGATGGCTGCTTTATAATACAATTTAAGATCTGGTATGGCTAGGGCACCTTCCCTAGCATTTCTTTTTAATAATTCCCTTGATATTCTGGACCTTTTGTTGCTCCAGATGAATTTTGTTATTATTTTTTCTAGTTCTATAAAATATTTTTTGGTAATTTGATTGGTATGACACGGAATAAGTAATTTAACTTAGGTAAAATTGTCATTTTTATTGTATTATGTTGGCCTACCCATGAGCAACTGATGTTTTTTCCAATTATTTAGATCTGACTAAAGGCCTCATTTCTAAACCATATAGAGAAACGAGTCAAATTTATAAGAATACAAGTCATTCCCCAATTGATAAATGATCAATGGCTATGAAAAGGCAGTTTTCAGATGAAGAAATTAAAGCTATCTAGACTCTTTTGAAAAAAAATGCTTTAAGTCCCTACTGGTTAATGAAATGGAAGTTGAAACAGCTTTGAGGTGCCACCTCACACCTATCAGATTGGCTGATATAGCAGAAAAGGAAAATGATAAATGTTGGAGAACATGTGGGAAAATTGGAACACTAATACAATGTGATAGAATTGTGAACCGATCCAATCATTCTGGAGAGCAATTCAGAACTATGCATAAAGTGCTATAAAACTGTGCTTACCTTTTGATTCAACAATACCACTACTAGGTCTATATCCCAAAGAAACCATAAAAAAAGGGAAGAGGACACTCATGTACAAAAATCTTTATAGTAGCTCTTTTTGTGGTGTCGAAGAATTGAAAATTGAGGGGATGCCCATCAATTGAGGAATGGCTGAAAAAGTTGTAGTATATGAATATAATGGAATACTATTGTTCTATAAGAAATGATGAGCAGGCAGATTTCATTAAAACATGGAAAGACTTGTAGGAATTGATGCTGCGTAAGGTGAGTAGAACCAGGAGAATATTGTGCATAGCAACAGCAACATTGTGTGATGACCAGCTTTGACATATTTAACTCTTCTCAGCATACAATGATCTAAGACAGTTCCAAAAGAGACGTGATAAAAATGTTATCCACATCCAGAGAAAGAATTTTGGAGTCTGAATGAAGTTTGAACCATACTATTTTCTCTTTTTTTCTTTCTCATGGTTTTTCCCTTTTGTTCTGATTATTTTTTCTTTCTCCTTCCTTCCTTGCTTCCTTCCTTCTTTCCTTCCTACCTTTTTTCTCTCTTTCTTTCTTTTTCTTTCTCTCTTTCTCTCTTTCTTTCTTTCTTCCTTTCTTTCTTTCTTTTATTCCTTCCTCTTTCACAAAACCTTCAACCCACTTCACTCTGAAGCTTGTAGACTGGACCACAATAGGTCCCTGCTAAAGCTCCACTTAACGCTGTATTTTGGGCCTTCTTGCCTTAGAATGAATGTCAATGGTCACTGTTTCTCTTTGGAACAGCAACCCTGAGGGTCATCCCCTCCCAGCTTGATTTTTTTTCTTTTTTCTAATTAAAGGGGCCATCCCTTGACTGAATTCTTAAAGAGGCCTATTCACTGAATGGGCATTACCTCAGTCCAAGTTAATACATGAAAAGGCCTTAGCCTAAAAGGGCCAAAGTCTCCCATTGCATCCAGGGTCATCTCCAGTCATCCTGTTGAATATCTGGTCACTGGATCTAGATGGCTCTGGAGGAGAAAGTGAAGCTGGTGACCTTGAACAGCCCACCCTTACTCAAATCAAAGTCAACTGCAAGTCATGTCATCATTTCCCTGATGGTCCTCTTCGATGAAAGACAAACACAATTGTGACATCATTTAACTTGGTGAGTGGGTTGCTACTGCAGAATCTTTCCCGTTTATCATGTGGCATGTGGCAACCAACCATTGTCTGTCTGCAGTCTGAGAGTAGCAAGTGTCATATCTTTTTGCTGTGTTTTGGGTCATTATTAATGTTGAGTGAGTACAGTCACAAATCAATGTAGCTGATGCCTGCTATGCAATGAGTGGCAACACTGACAGGGTTTCTTCCACTCCCTCAATGCAGGGTTGCCCTCCAAGTTACATGAGTGTCTGGCACTCTCTCCATGGTCAGAAACTAAGTTCAGTATTTCTCTGTATATGAGCAGTTGCTGTGGAGAGTTTTTGGTTCTAACATTAAAGTTTTTGGGGTGACTTTGTAAAATATGTGATAAAAAGAAATAAAACATTGATTCAGAACATAAAGTGGACAAATAAATAAATTGTTTACTTACACAAGAGACAAATATTGTACCTCATTCACCGAGAAGCAGTAGTCATTCCAAAGGAGTAAAATCTTTGTCGCCATTTGGAATTAAAATATCCTCAATTAAGCAAATTGGACACCAATGAAAAACAATTAAAGTGTCCAAATTGTTGAAAAATGTTAGTGGGGAACGATGGTTTTTCAAGAAAATAAACTCATAAAATGAGATGACTATTAAGGTTAATCTTCAGATTTCTAAAGAAATTTATTTCAAACGTGATTCTGGAGTACAATAAAGTGATTGCTGACAAGAAGTGTAATATGTTCCATTAACTAAAAGTAAACAGTATGTAAACCTGACAAATGTATTAAAACTTCTACCACTTAGCAAAGTAATTTTATAACATTAATGTGATTTCATGATAAACAAAAATCTTAAGTATTAAGTGTAATTAATTGATATTAATTGAAATTTCCCTTTTTAATATTGTTTATTTGCAAAACAGTTTAATCATTAATTCTACCTTTTCTTGGAAAGTGAGCCACTAAAAACCTATCTGTGGCCTGAAGAAAATTAGCCTATTTTAATTTTAGCCCCTTTAGCCCTTGGTAGTAGATACTACCAAGTTGTGCAGGTCTGGTCTATAGCTCATTTCTGCCAAACTTCTTTCCAGTTTTCCCAGCAGTTTTTGTTAAATAGTTAGTCCTAGCCCCAAAAAGTTAGATTTGATATTTATAAACTATTAGATTAATATAGTCATTTACTATTGTGTATTGTGTGCCTAATCTATCTCATTGATCCATTGTTCTATTTTTCAGTAGGTAAGAGATTGTTTTTATGATTACTGCTTTGAAATTCAGTTTGAGAATTTAGAACTCAAAATTTGAAAAAAAGTTAAAATTGGTTTTACATGTAGAGGGTGAAAATAAAATATTATATATATATATGTATATATATATATATATATATATATATATATACATGTAAATCTGGTACTGGGAGGTTACTCTACATTTTTTTTCATTGATTCCTTTGATTTTTTTGACCTTTTCTTCTTCCACATGAATTTCATTAGTCTATTTTGTCTCAATCTGTAAAATAATTCTTTGGTAGTTTGATTGGTATGACACTGAATAAGTACATTAATGTAGGTAGAATTATCATTTTGTTATATTGGATCAGCCTACCCATAAGCAATTCATATTTCTGTAATTTTTGAGATTCAACCTCTACTTATGTGAAAAGTGTTTTGTTAACATGCTTACAAATTCCCTGGTTTTGTTTTGTCAAAGTCTTTTATAATATCTATAACTATTTTAAATGGAATTTCTCTTTCTATCTCTTCCTGTTGGACTTTGTTGGTAATATATAGAAAGGCTGATGATTATGTGGGTTTATTTTACATCTTGCAACTTTGCTGAAGTGATCATTCAATAACTTTTTCAATATATTTTCATTTATTTTATTATTTCCTAATTACATCTAAAAATATTTTAACATTCATTTATTTTAAAATGGAGTTCCAACTTCTCTCCCATCAATACCTCTTGCCTCCTTGATAAGAGAAGCAATTTGATATAAATCATACATATGAAGGCATGCAAAACACTTCTGTATTAGCTATGTTGCCAAAAGAAAAAAGAAAGTAAAAATGTATGTTTCAATTTGCATTCAGAGTTCATCACAAATCGCCCTGGGAGTGGATAGAAATTTTCATCAACCTCTGGAGAAAACTGAACGGGGATAAAAAGGAATATACTTTCTTCTCAAAAGTACATGGCACATACTCAAAAATTGACCATGTACTAGGGCATAAAAACCTCACAATCCAGTGCAGAAAAGCAGAAGTAGTCAATGCATCCTTTTCAGATCATGATGCAATAAGAATCATTTTTAATTAAGTACCATGGAAAAATAAGCTAAAAACTAATTGGAAACTAAATAATTTAATTCTAAAGAGTGAGTGGGCCAAAGATCAAATCAGAGAAACAATTAATAATTTCATTCAAGAGAATGACAATAATGAAACAACATACCAAAACTTATGGGATGCAGCAAAAGCAGTTCTTAGGGGAAGTTTTATATCTCTAAATGCCTACATGAATAAAATAGGGAAAGAGGAGATCAATGATCTGGGCATACAGCTGAAAAAGCTAGAAAAAGAGCAAACTGAAAACCCCCAATTAAATACCAAATTAGAAATACTGAAAATCAAAGGAGAGATTAATAAAATTGAAACCAAGAAAACTATTGAATTAATAAATAAAACAAAGAGCTGGTTTTATGAAAAAACCAATAAAATTGACAAAACTTTGGCCAATTTGATTAAAAAAAGAAAGAAGAAAATCAAATTACCAGTATAAAAAATGAAAAAGGTGAGGTCACCTCTAATGAAGAGGAAATCAAAACAATAATTAGGAATTATTTTGCCCAACTGTATGCCCATAAATTTGACAACCTTAGAGATATAGATGAATATCTACAAAAACATAAACTGCCCAGACTAACAGAGAAGGAAGTGAAATTTCTTAATGACCCCATATCAGAAAAAGAAATTGAGCAGGCCATCAACGAACTCCCTAGGAAAAAATCTCCAGGGCCAGATGGTTTTACATGTGAATTCTATCAAACATTTAAAGAACAACTAATTCCAATACTTTGTAGACTATTTGGGAAAATAGGGGAAGAAGGAGTCCTACCAAATTCTTTTAATGACACAAATATGGTACTAATACCCAAACCAGGTAGAGTTAAAACAGAGAAAGAAAATTATAGACCAATTTCTCTAATGAATATTGATGCAAAAATTTTAAATAAAATATTAGCAAAAAGATTGCAGCAACTCATTACGAGAATAATACACCATGACCAGGTAGGATTTATTCCAGGAATGCAAGGCTGGTTCAATATTAGGAAAACTATTAGCATAATTGACCATGTCAATAACAAAACTAGCAAAAACCATATGATCATCTCAATAGACGCAGAAAAAGCCTTTGACAACGTACAACACCCATTCCTATTAAAAACACTAGAAAGCATAGGAATAAGTGGAACCTTCCTCAAAATTATAAATAGCATCTACCTAAAACCATCGACAAGCATTATTTGTAATGGGGATAAACTAGATGCATTCCCAATAAGATCAGGGGTGAAACAAGGATGTCCATTATCACCCCTATTATTCAATTTGGTTCTAGAAACATTAGCTGTAGCAATAAGAGAAGAAAAAGAAATTGAAGGAATTAGAATAGGAAAAGAAGAAACTAAATTATCACTTTTTGCAGATGATATGATGATTTATCTAGAGAATCCTAGAGAATCAAGTAAAAAACTACTTGAAATAATAAACAACTTTAGCAAAGTTGCAGGATATAAAATAAATCCACATAAATCCTCAGCATTCCTATACATTACTGACAAAGCCCAACAGCAAGAGATAGAAAGAGAAATTTCATTCAAAGTTACTGAAGGCACTATAAAATATCTGGGAGTCTATTTGCCAAGACAAACCCAGGGCCTATATGAACATAAGTATGAAACACTTTTCACGCGAATAAAATCAGATCTAAATAAATGGAGAAATATCAGTTGCTCATGGTTAGGCCGAGCTAATATAATAAAAATGACAATTCTACCTAAATTAATCTATCTATTCAGTGCCATACCAATCGAACTACCAAAAAATTTTTTTACTGAGCTGGACAAAATAATAACAAAATTCATTTGGAAAAACAAGAGGTCTAGAGTATCTAGGATATTAATGAAAAGACATGCTAGAGATGGTGGCTTAGCCACACCAGATATTAAACTGTACTACACAGCAGCTGTCATCAAAACTGCCTGGTACTGGTTAAGAAACAGGGGTGTGGATCAGTGGAATAGGATAGGTACCCAAGTAGGTGAAATCAACAAGTTTAGCAATCTACTCTTTGATAAACCCAAAGAAGCCAGTTTCTGGGCTAATAATTCACTATTTCACAAAAACTGTTGGGAAAATTGGAAAATGGTAGGGCAAAAACTGGGCATAGACCAATATCTTACACCATATACCAAAATAAAGTCAAAATGGGTTCATGATTTAGGAGTAAAAGTTGATACTCTAAGTAATTTGGGAAAGCAAGGAATGGTTTACTTATCAGATTTGTGGAAAAGTAAAGAATTCATGACCCAACAAGAGATAGAGAGCATTACAAAATGCAAAATGGATAATTTTGATTATGTCAAATTGAAATGTTTTTGTACAAAAAAAGCCAATGCAACAAGAATTAGGAGGGAAGCAGAAAATTGGGAGAAAATCTTTGCAACTAGTATCTCTGATAAAGGCCTCATCTCTAAAATATACAGGGAGCTGAGCCAAATATATAGGAATACAAGCCATTCCCCAATTGAGAAATGGTCAAAGGATATGAACAGGCAGTTTTCAGAGGAAGAAATTAAAGCTATCTACAGGCATATGGAAAAATGCTCTGGATCGCTGCTGATTAGAGAAATGCAAATCAAAACAACTCTTAGATACCACATCTCTCCTGTCAGATTGGCTAAAATAACAAATCAGGAGAATGATAAATGCTGGAAAGGATGTGGGCAAATTGGAACATTGTTGCATTGCTGGTGGAGTTGCGAGCTGATCCAGCCATTTTGGAGGGTGGTGTGGAACTATGCCCAAAGGGCTATAGAAATGTTCATACCCTTTGACCCAGTAATACCACTTCTAGGGTTGTATCCCAAAGAAATCACGCAAGCGGGAAAAGGACCCATATGTACAAGAATATTTATAGCAGCTCTCTTTGTGGTAGCCAAGAATTGGAAAGCAAAGGGATGCCCATCAATTGGGGAATGGCTGAACAAGCTGTGGTATATGAAGGTGATGGAATACTATTGTGCCATAAGAAATGGGGATGATGCAGACTTCAAAACAACCTGGAAAAACCTACACGACATAATGCTGAGTGAGCGGAGCAGAGCCAGGAGAACGTTGTGCACAGCCACAGATATGTGGATTCCGTGAGGACCAACCCTGACATACTGCGCTTCTCTCAGCAACCTAAAGGGGCAAGGACAACTCCAGGGGACTCACGATGGAGAATGCTATCTTCATTCAGAGAAAGAACTGGGAAGTTTGAATACAGACTGAGGCACACTACACGCTCGCCTTTTCTGCTTCTCTTTTGTTTTTGTTTTTGGGGTTTTTTTTGGGTTTTTTTTTTTTTTTGTTGTTTGTTTGTTTTTTTGGTTCTGTTTCTTCTTTCTCATGATTCATTCCATTGGTCAAAATTCTTCTCCACGACTTGACTAGAGCATAAATTAATTCAATGCGAAGTTATACATGACAGTTATAAGAGACTTCATGCCGTCTTGGGGAGGGAGGGGGGAGGGAGGGGAGAAAAACTGGAACTCAAAACTATGTAGAACCGTGTGTGGTAAACTAAAAATAAAAAAAAAATAAAAAAAAAGAAATTTTTATCAAGGGTCCTTTGGAATTTTCATGGATCATTGTCTTGATCTGAGTAGCTAAGTCTTTCAAAGGTGATCAAAACAATAATTTAGCTTTGCACACTTCAATCTGCATCAATTCACATAGGTCTTCCTTCAAGTTTTGCTGAAACCATCCTGTTTGTCATTTCTTATAACATGATAGTATTCCATGAAAATCACATACCACAACTTCCCCCAGTTGATCGGCAGCCCCTTAATTTCCAATTCTTTGCCATCAGAAAAAAAATAAAGCTGTTATAAAGATTGATTTGTAAATATTTTCTTTGACCTATATGAGATACAGACCTAGTACTGGTATTGCTGAGTCAAAGGGTATGCACAGTTTTATAGCCCTTTGGTCATGGTTCCAAATTTTTCTCTAAAATGGTTGGACTAGTTCTCAACTCCATAAATAGTCTATTAGTGTGCAATTTTTCTACAACCCCTCCAACATTTATAATTTTCCTTTCTCTTTTGTTTCTGATATGTGTGAGGTGGTATCTCAGAGTTTTTTTTTTTAATTTGCATTCCCCAAATCAGTAGTGATTTAGAGAATTTTTTTCACACATCTATTGATAGCTTTGATTTCTTCTTCTGAAAACTACCTGTTCATATTCTTTTGTATGTCCAAACTATTTTGTGTGAGATGTTGGTCTATGTCTAGTTTATGGCAAATTGCTTTCTAGGTTTAGCAACAATCTTCATCAAATGATTAGTACTTGTCCTAAAAGCTTGTATCTTTGGATCCATTAAACATAAGATTACTATGATCATTTCCCACTTTGTATTGTGTACCTAATCTAGTTCACTGATTCATCACTCTATTTCTTAGCTAGGACCAGATTATTTTGATACTTATAGCTTTGTAATAAAATTTAAAATCTGGTACTACCACCTTCATTCATATTTGCTCCATTAATTCCTTTGATTTTTTTTTTACCTTTTATTCTTCCAGATGAAATTTGTTATTATTTTTCGAGCTGTATAAAATAATTCTTTGGCAGTTTGATTGGTGTGGCACTGAATAAGTAAATTAACAGGTAGAATTGCCATTTTTATCATATTTGCTCAGTCTATACATGATTTTTTCTATCTCTTCTTGCTAATTTTTGTTGGTAATATATAAAAAATGTTGATTATTTATGTGAGTTCATTTTACATCCTGAAACTTTGCTAAAATTGTTGTTTCTACTAGTTTTCTAGTTGATTGCCTAGTATTCTCTAAGTATATCATCATATCATTTTCAAAGAGTGATAGTTTTGTTTTCTCATTGCCTATGTTTATTCCTTCAATTTCTTTTTTCCTGTCTTATTGATATGGTTAGCATTTCTAGTACACTACTGAATAAAAGTGGAGGTAATGGACATCCTTGAATCACCTCTCATCTTATTGCAAAGGCATCAAGTTTATCACCATTAATGATAATTCTTGCTCTTAATTTTAGATAGATATTTATTATTTTAAGAAAGGCTCCATTTATTCCTCTGATTTTTAATGTTTTAATGGGAATGAATGTTATATTTTGTCCAAATCTTTTTCTTCATTTACTGATATAACCATATGATTTTTCTTGTTTCTTTTCATTGATATGATCAATTATGTTGCATTCCTGGAATAAATCCTAGTGTATTTTTGTAGTATGCTGATGTAATGTCCATGCAAATATTTTACATAATTTTTTGCACCAGTAATCTAAGTAAATTGGTCCATATTTTTCATTCTCTGTTTAAGCTCTCCCTGGTTTAGGTATCAAAAAATTTTGTATCATTAAAAGGAATTTGGTAGAACTCTTTTACTTGTGTTTTTCAAATACTTGTACAGTATTGAGATTAATTATTCCATAAATACTTGATAGAATTCATTTTTCCTGATTTATTCTTAGGGAATTTATTGATGGCTTTTTCAATTTTTTTTCTACACCATGGTTATTTAAGTTTTCTATTTCTTTTTCAGTTAATCTGAACAGTTTATATTTTTGCAAATAGCCATCTATTTTACTTAGATTGTCAGTTTTATTTTCATATAATTGGGTAAATTAACTCCTAATAATTGCTTGAAGTCATTTTCATTGGCGGTGAATTCAACCTTTTCAATTTTGATAATAGTGTTTTGTTAATTTTTTAAATCAAATTAACCATTGGTTTATTTTATTGTGTTTTGTTTTTATAAAACTAGCTCCTAGTTTTATTAGTTCATTTTTTTCTTTCTTTCAATTTTACTAATCACTCCTTTGATTTTCTAGATTTCTATTTTGATATCTAATCAATTTTTTTTGTTTCTATTTTTTCAGTCGAATGCTCAATTCATTGATCTGCTCTTCCTCTCTTTTGTTGATGTATGTGTTTACAGATGTACAATTTCCCATATGTACTGCTTAAGCTGTAATGAGGTATGAGAGTGGGCCACCATCTCAGGCTTTGGACTTTTTCACGTTGTTGTATTCAGAGTTAGCTTGGGGGAACTTGGAAGTTTTGGGTGCTTCTAAGTTGAAATGATCTGAGGAGAGCTGTGGCCATTGTTCTCCTAGACTGCAATTCTCTTCCTTATCAAGGTGGGGTCCCTGTTCTCTTTGGATTGAAACTGATACCGATTCTCAGGGCCCCTGTTCTCTTGTGACTGGAAAAGATACTGTTCCTCTGGGTCCCTAATCGCTTGGAACCAGAAAGTGATACTGCTACTCCACTCCCACTCCCTCTTGAATGAAAGTGCTCCTCTCTGCCCTTGAACTATGAGCCAAAATTGGGTATAGGGAATTTAGTTGCCAATGTCTGGTCTTATGTAATCCCTATAATTTCTTTCTGACCAGTTCCAGATCCCTTCACTGTCTCTGGCTTGATAACTCCCAAAGCTACTACTACTTCTGTCACCACAACCTAGTCACACCACTGGTGTTTCATCCATGTGGGCTCTAAGCCAGTCTTCTCTTCTGTGCCACAGATCTCCCCTTCTGATTTCCTAAGTTGTCTTGGGCTGAAAGAATATTTCACTCTGATGTTTTGTCTGCTTTGACACTCCAGAATTCAATTTGAGGCATTATTTTAAAGCTTTTTGGAGGGGAATGTTGGGAGACCTCTGCTGAGTGCTTTCTCTACCCTGTCATCTTGACTCCTCCCCTGGAAATCTCAGTAAACATTTATTAAGCACCTATGAGGTACCAGGCACTCAGTTAAGCCCTGATAGAGTTAATGGCCCAGGCTCTCCAACCCTACACAAATGTTGACCAGATTCCTATGATGTCTGTTTGTGTATATACATATATATATATATATATATGTATATATATATACACATACACATGTCTGTGTGTGTATACATACATATATATACACATACATATGTGTGTTTATATGTACATACACATATATACATATATATATATATATATATATATATATATATATATATATATATATATATATATATATATGTCCAGTGTGAACGGAAGGAGAAAGTATTAGCAGCAGCATGTGTTTGGGGCAGGGGAGAGAGAAGGGGAATGCCTCATGCATAAGGTAGGATTCAAGCTGAGCCTCAAAGTAAGCAAGGGAAACCAGGAGGCAAGAGTGAGAAGAGAAATCATTACAGACATAGGGACAGCCAGTGAAAATGCAGAATGACAAGGTGGATATTCCTATACAAGAAATAGCTAATAAGACATTGTAACTATATTGTATACTCTGTAGAGGGGAATAAAGTATAAGAAAACTGGAAAAGAAGGAGGGTATATTGAAAGTGCTTTAAGTGTCAAATTGATTATTTTGCATTTGATCTTAGTGTTAATAGAGAACCATTGAAGCGTTTTAAGTAAAATGATGATGTGGTTAAAACTGCTTTAGGACAATCACTTTGGCAGAGGAGTGGGTGATGGAGTAGAATAGGGAAACACTTGAGTCAGGGAGACCTCCTGGAAGGCTATTTCAAAAAGCTAGTGAAAGTCAGGAGTCACATTGTATAGAGGGAGAAAAGAAGAAGGTCCAGAACAGATGTTTAGAGACCTACATCGTTAGGGGTCATGACCTCATGAAGATCTAGAAAAAAGAAACTGAGGAATAAGAATGCCATATTTAACAGGAAGGAAATTAGCACCAACAAGAATAGCTAGAAATATATAATAGCAGCATGCAAAAGGAGGTGCTAAACTGGGGAAGAGTGTGAGAGACTGAAAGCTCATGTGAAAAAAGAAAATAAATAAGACATATATTAAAGGTATACAATCAACACAATTTGACAGTGGAAGGAAGGTGAAGACTAAGGGAAGAAGAGTCAAAGATAAGTTTGCAATACTATGGCAGCATGGTGGTGCCATCAACAAAAATGCAATGCATGTGGGGGATAAGTTTTGGAGGGAAAATCATGAGCTCAGGTTTGGACTTGTTCAATTTGAATTTTAATTGAACAACTACTTGCAGATGACCAAGAGGCAGAAGATATGGGACTAGAGATTAAAGGAGACATTGGAGATCTGCATTTAATTTTGGAAGTAATATGCATAGAGGTGATAATGGAAGCCAGAAGAACGGGGGGGGGGGTGATGAGAGAAGGAAAAAACAGATCAGGGACTGAATGGGAGTCAGGAGAAAAACAAGCCATTAACAAGCAAAGGAGACTGAAAAGAATAAGAAAAGTGTAAGAATTTGGAGAGAGCAGTGTCAATGAAGGGGAAAAAAGCACCCAGGAGGAGGAGGAGGTTAACAGTATCACATGGTTGAGAGTTGGATAAAAAAGTACGGAAAGCTTAGCAGAAAATATTGCTTAGGCAGTCTCTGGTGATCTTGTAGAGAGCAGACTTTATAGAGTATTGAGTAAATAAGCTAGACAACAGGAAGCTCAGTAATTAGCAAGAGGTAAAGAGCAGACTTGTATTCCTAGAAGTGTGACAGTGAAGGGAAAGGTATATAGAGAATTAAGAAAAATGTTGTCATTGGTGCTGCTGGTGGTGGTGATGGTATTTTTAAAGGCTGTGAAGAACTGGTCATGTTCTACCAAGAAGGGAAGCAGCTAGGAGTGGGGAAAGGAGTAAAGATGAAAAGTAGAGGAAATGGAGCAGAGGCCTCAGAAAAGACTGAAGGAAATAAAATTAAAGGGACAGGTAAAACACTTCTATTCCGTCTGAGAACAGAGGAAGGAGGTGTATTATTAATGTGTTTTTGCTTAATTTAAAGATCTTTTCCATCCATTAATAGGCCCATGTAACCTGTTTAAGTCACATGCAAGCCTATGTCATATAAAGCCTGTGGTAGGAGGAGCTTACTGAACAGGTGGAACAGGAAGGATGCAGCAGAACAGAAGTGGGTTTGAGCAGTTAGAGCTGAGGGAGAGAGAGGAAGCAGGCAAGCAGGTAGCTGTGAGTTTTTGTTTGTGGGAAGGCCCTAGCAGGGGGAAGGCTTTGGGATGGTGGTGCCGCCTTCATTGTTATTGTGTACGGATTTCTTTGCTGCCATAATGAATTTGGCTTTCTGGTGTTTGAATAAATGTTTTGGTTCTGTCTTCCTTATAGAGAGTCTGTTATATTTGGTGATTCAGAACTACATCAGCATATTCATAGTCACCAATGGCACTGGGAATATTTTGTTGGCGATACAAGAGGAGAGAAAGGGAGAATTAATATAATGAATTTGAAGTCTGGGAGAAGGAAGCTGAGAGTGCATTTGGATGATCTTGGGCTTCTCGGTAAAGAAATTAAGTTAGTCTGCTCAGAGTGAGAAGGGAACAGAGAGATACAACTTTAGTCCTAAGGACAAAAGGAAGGGCTTTGAATAGTTATAACATGCAGGGGGTGGGGGCATGTTTTGGGTATCACTAGGAGACCATAAAGTGCATCTCCAAAAAAATAACCTATCCATGAAGCCATGAAGGCCCATTTGACATACAGTAGTATAAACTCGTTATGCCCAATTAAGAGTTTTGTACCTTTCCCCAAGAATATTCTGTTCTTTTATTTCCTAAGCCATTTAACAGGTAACTATCCTAACTCTTTCTTTGCAGTCATACTAAATATATTTAGCTCTTTGCTTGCCCATACTATGCAATTGACTTAAATCTTAACATAATTATCCTCTTATGGTTTTTCTGCATCAATATTGCTTATTTTCTATATTTCCGATGCCCTCTAGGAGCTTACAATTAATTTAACTTACTTTGTGAACTGCTTCAATGATGTCAAGTACAAAGAGATGATTTGGGTTGTGATGATATTTTGAAGGTTGAACTACATTTATTTTTTTTATTCAAGCTGTTAGTTTATTTTTCTTTTGAAGCATTTAGGATTCCTTTGTGACTCAGCACCAATAGTCCTAGAATGATTATTTCTCTAAACAAAGACAAAAAGACCCATCATGTCAAATAGTAGAGTTTCTATGTATTGTATTATAAAGTACTGATTCATTAACTGTGAATTTATTCACAATTATTCCTAGAAGAGAGCTAACATTTAGATCTGTCTTTTGGTTATGCTGAAAAGGTATTTAGTGATGTCAGAATAGCTTTGCCTCAGATATAGCACTGTCCACCATAGTGCGGAAGTGATTTTCTAAGTACAATTGAAGCCAATAAGTCTATTATAAGTAATACCATATTTATTTTTTTTTCAGAAGGATATGGGATTGTTTTTTGCTTTAATTTTGGATTTTCCCAAAAGTATATTTTATAATAAAAATTTTATGAAAGCCATTTTTATAACTATTTATAGATGGATGATTAGCAAAGACATTATATATATTTGTGTATATATGTACATATATATATTCTGTTTACAATCTAAACACAATGAAGTTTGTCCTTTTTATATGCATTTAACAGGTTCTGGTTTGATAAGAGGACAATGATAAAGAAAGTTGCTTTAGAATTTCTGAAATATTTTTGAATTTCATAGATTTTTCATTTTACAAGAAAGTCCTAGCCCAGTCAATACTTTCATATGCCAACACTCACAAAGTATAAGGATCAATTTGAACAAAAATAATATGTTTCCTAAAGTGGAAACTTAATAATTTACTGATTTTTTTCATTTAACATAGAACTTTTGCTAGCATTATATATACTGTGAAGTATGCAAATATTTAAAAACAAAACTATATGATTCCTACCCTAGTGGGAGACAAAAGATACATAAGACATATTTACAAACATTTTGAAACAATATTACTGGAATTTGGACTGAGTGTTATTGTCAATGAGTATTTTTTGTTTTTTTTTTTTTTTAGAGCAGAGGTATGAAATGTATGGACACTGACCCTTGCTATTCTCAGGGATCAGATTAACATATAATCAAGAACTATTAAACAAAATAAAAAATACAATAAAGCATAGATAATGTTAATATGTAGTTTCTTTTTTTTTTGAAAGTATAAAGGAAAATTTATTACGATACCACGGGAAAGGGCAACTCCAGGAACCAAAAGGACTGGGAGTCCTCTCAGTGTTAATATGTAGTTTCTAAGTCAATATCAGACTGCAAGGACCCTTACGTATGGTTCAGTGGCTTTGTTTCTATTAGAGGTTGACAACACTGGTTTTGAGAACAAGAGTTGTATGGGGTAGTATATTGATTGAAGTTGTCATGGTTTATTGATATTAAGAATTTTGCATGTATCTTTCTCTTCCTCTTTTCCCATCTTCCACTGCCCCTTTATACATGAAAACATATACAGCAATTGTATTCACATAATAAAAAAGCTTAGAGAAGACATTGTATAGTGTAAGAAATAGGGAGATGGTTTTGGAGTCTTGAAGATCTGAATTTAAATCATATCTCTAACACTCATTAGCTGAGCTGCATGACCAAAGAGAAATTATTATCATTTCTAAGTCTCAGTATAAATATCCTGTAAAATGAGGTTAATAATAACGGTAGTCCTTTTATATAGGGTTGTTTTAAGGCTCAAATGACATAACGTGTGTAAAATACTTTGCATGCTTTAAAAAGCTATATAAATGCCAAATGTTTGTTGCTGTTGCTGTTGTTGTTATGGTAGAGACAGAATATGAAGAGAAACCTTTTTTTAAATGTCTTGCGTTCGAATAGGTAGAAAGGCATGAGAAACATCTTCCCAAATAGAATCACGGTATGAGCAAAAATAGTAATGAACATGAAATACTTGACTAGTTGAGGAACAATGAGGAAATAAGTCAAGGATAAAGAATTCTTATTGGGAATTGGTGAGACAACACATGATAAATGCCATTCTAGGCAGTTAGAGGAACTTTGTGAATATCAGGTTGAGATATTTGAATTTTATCTTGTGAGTCTTGGTGTTCCATGATGTGATGTTGATGAGTAGGGGAGTGACAGTGGAAAATCAGTTTTTAAGAAGGTTTATCCCTTGGAAACATGGAGTTTTTATCAGAATAAGAAAAACATGAAGAAGAGTGATCAGTAGAACAGTAAGGAGATGATAATTGCAATGCTTCAGGTAAGAGATGATGAAAGTTTGTTCTAGTTTGGTGTTTATGGAAATTAAAAGAATCAGAGGACTATATATTTATAGCTGGAAGGGATCTTAGATTAATCTGAGTCCAATCTTCTTATTTTACAATTGAGAAAACTGAGGTATAGTGAAGTCAAGTGGCATGACCAAAGTCATAAAGACAGTCAATGTCTAAGCCTATATTTTAACCGAAGTCTTCCTCACTCAGTCTAATGTCTTATCTGCTATTCCTGTGTTTTATTCCCCTATTATAAGTGCAGCTCCTTGAGAGCTTTTTTGTTATCACATTCTGGACAGTTAGCACAGAGCTTGGAACACAGTGAGCTCTTGAAAATGCTTTTATTTTTATTCATTCATTCATTCTTGAAGACAAGTTCAAAGGAAGAACTGAAAAGATTGCTGATTATTGATAATATGGAATGGAAGAAAGAGGGAATTATGAGTTGCTTGTAATAATGGCAGTGCCAGTGATATAAAGGGTAAAGTCAAGGGAAAAGAGCTATCTGGGGGGAAATTATTTAATTTAATAAATTTGCTATAAATTGGTAGTACATGAATTTTCCACTGTTTTTTCCCTGTTCAGAACACTTATCACCAATCTCTATATGTTCTGTCTCTTACCATGTGTATGTTAATGTCCATATTCTTCATGTAATATATCTCAAGATGTTTAGAAAAAAATATATTTTTGCAAAGATGTGATTTTTTTATATAAACACAATCATGTTATTTTAATATCACCACATCTAAAATGGCTAAATTAAGTGTCTTTTGAATATTGCTTTCTGCCATAAAATATAATCTTTCTGCAATCTTCTATGCTGCTAAAATATTTATGAAAGTATTGTACTAATAAATGTTCTTCCATGTTTTCCTTTATTTGAGAAATAGAGTAGTATTTTAAGAGATAGGTAGCAAACACTTGTAAAAATATTGCTTTAAATATCTATATGGCAACAGAATAATTACAGCTTAATATTACTAGTGCATTTTGGGGATTTTTTAACAAGGAAATATAAGGAATTCAATGCAAAGTGCTACAGTTTCAATGTGGCAGCAATGGAGATAAAATAATTTGGAAAGTATATGGCTATATTTGAGAGAAAAAAAATAGGCTTATAATGATCCAGTTTCCTTTTAAACTGATAGAGAGTAAGCTCTTGGAGGACAAGGATCAATATATTCTTTTTCTACGTGTCTACTCATACCTATCACAATGCAGTGTGCACAGTGGATGCTTCATAAATGTTTTTTGCTTTTTTTTCCTGCCAAAATTTGTGTCATATGTGAGAGAGATTAAAAAAATCATCTTTTTGATCATCCTTCAATTTTTCTCACGTGATTTTTAAAAGACTTCTCTTAGATATGAAATGGTTCCAGTATTAATAAGTATATATCAATTTTAAAATCAAAAGAAATGGTAATATTAAATTTTGATTTTATGTACTCCAATATACTATGAGGGGAAAGATCCCACCTCCCCATGAATAAGATTGTCACATGGTTGGAAAAATAATTCTTGGATCTAAAATGTATTACAAAATTAAAATGTTAAGGGATGTGAGCCAAGGGAAAACTGGTTAGCTCATTGACTTAATAAATTTCTTATAGGATGCTTCATGCATCCATTTTTGGAGAAAATCAAAGATTAAATTAACAAGGAGTTTGGAACTCCCTACCCAACAATGTTCCTTAAAATAATTTTAGTAATAAAAAAGTGCCACTTCCCTTAATATCAAGTCATTTATTATGGGGACCTTGGACAATGGCTACTTAAGAACATCACACTCCTCATGCAGTGATGGTAGATCAAAAGTAGCTGTCAAAAAGAACCATGAGTACAGTGAAAGTCCCATTTCTGATATAATATTAGGAGGGAGTATTTTAATATAAGTTGCTTGATGGATGTGAATTCAGGAAGACCCAATTTTGAACCTTTGCTCAGATATTTATAAGCCAAGAACCTTGGTCAATTCTCCAGACAGCTCTAAGACTCAGTTTCTTCATTATAAAATGAGGGTAAAAATGACCCCTACCTCATGATGCATATGATACCCTTTGCAAACTTCTGGGGCTTTATAAATCTGAGTTTCTACTATGTAAGACATGTAGAGTAAAACTAGCTGTTATATTATGCGCCACTGGGAAAATGCAAATAGACTGTACAAAACGACATAGGATACCTATTTAAAGTTTGGCCAAATGAAGTGATTTAGACAATAGTTTTACTTTCATTGCCCACTTTCAAAGAAATGGTAGCGTCATCAAAATTTATGATCAGATGGCTGACAAACTTTTGTGCATAATTGTTAAGAATCCTTTTTCTCCTAACCTTTCCTGTTAATTTTTCTTCTGTGGATTCTGTCTATTGAGTTCTGGAGCCAGAGAACAGAGTGATTTCTTTGTTTCCTAGGTTAGCAGAAATTTTGGGCAAAAACATGCTGGTCTACTGACTCTCTTTGACTACATGGAAGGACCTAGATCATATATTCAGTGAGTCATATTAGGTGAGGGAGTCACAATTACTGAGAATGACCCTAGAAAAAATTAAGAATCTCAGTGAGGCAAGAACAGCTCTGGTCCTGGAGTCAGAAGACAGTTTCAAAACCTAACTTCACATATCACTTCTCTTAGCCTCAGTTTCTTTATCTGTAAAATGGGGATATCGATATCTACCTCATAAGGTTGTTAAAATGATGAAATGAGATATGTGTTTTATAAATTTAAATTGATACATACATTATGGTTACTATTTTGTTGTTGTTTTGGTTATTGCCTCTTGTCTGATGGTCAGGTCTGAATTTTTAGTAGATGGAATTAATTTAAAGATTGAACAAACAGTAAAGGGCAGGAATGTATAAAGGAAATGAGTGACTATGCAAATATAATTGTCAACATTAAAAATTCACTTTATCTTCAAGAACTCATGAGAACTGAGTTCAAGACGTGTATTTGTTAGGCTAAACAAAAGTTGTTTTTGGCATGGTATGACAATTTTGTTAGCATGACATTTTATCAGATATCAAATGCAGCTGGGGATCCTTCCGTAGGGGTTGGAATTTGGAAGTTTCTATATGATAAAATTCACATAGAAAGCTCTTGGCTGGATCTGATGACAACCTTCATCATTATTTTCCACAACCCTGGTGTCGGCTCTGAAGTATTATAAACCACAGTCATTGAAACCAACACAAACACCCAATAATCATGCCTTTTCCCCTTTCATCAGAAGGATGAACATATACAGGATCAAACATTGCAGCCATTGTATCATCATTCATCCCCTACATCCACCAGGCTTACCCATGTATGCACTCAACCTACGGTTTCCACATTTTATCCATCATTATGTAAGAGATTTTTTCTTGCCACTCTCCACCTAGTTCGAGACATATTCCTCCAATATGACCACATACAAGTAGCTTGGAAGAAAAGATGTAATTACGTATAAATTGTTTCAGCTGTTTTCAAGAGCCACCGTTCCAGTATACTCTCTTGTGCTCTGTTTGTCATATCACACTGGCTTTGGTATCTTCTACCTCCTACTCTGCATTCCTGTGTTCCCACTCAGTTATAAACACTTATCAGTGAGACTGAGAATGTAGGGATGTGAGTTCCAAAGTCTGGCCAAAACTTGGACAACAATTAAAAAAGGAAGAGAACAGGTGGGATTAAAGTCTAATTAGACAAATGAGCAAACCACGTGCTAAGCTTCAATATGCCTATACAAAAAAGGTGATAGAGATACTATGCTAGCTGTCAGAAATAGCATGGAGACACTAAGGTTTAAAAAGGTCAACAAATATTATCCCAGAAACAGGATTTACCTCAGAGTTTTGCCTAACTATCTACATGTGGAAAAACACATGGATAAATCATGTCTGTTGCCTAACTATGTTATAAAGTGACATGGACAACCTATAGATATTATTGCTCAGTAGTTGTACAGATCTTATATAGATAGTCAAAATGGGCAATGAGCTGGACCCAGAATCAAATAGGAGAAAAATAGGAGACTGAACTATATCTGTGAAATTCCATCATCATCATCATCACCACCACCACCATAAACATCTTCCTTAAACCAAACTCCATCTTGTTAAATCTAATGTCTTTTTGGGGGGGGGGCGTAGCTAACTGGTGCAGTGAGTAGAGCACTGGCCCTGGCATCAGGAGGACCTGAGTTCAAATCCGGCTTCAGACATTGGACACACTTACTAGCAGTGTGACCTTGGGCAAGTCATTTAACCCCGATTGCCCTGCCTTTCCCCCTGCAAAAAACAAACAAAAAAGCGTAATGTTTTTTTCCAATGTTCTTATAAGATTGCAAACCATGGAATACAGCCACTCTGAAAAATTGAAGTTAAGGATTACCCAGGTTTCCATGAAGAGATGCATAGTAACCAAATTTAGGCTGTAACACATTACTAATAAAGAATTATCAAATAAATTAATACAAAAGATATCGTCAAAAATAAATAAAAAATAGAAGATTAATAGATGAACCAAATCCATAGTGATAACCAGAATAATTAATTGACAATACTCATGGTTAGGAAATATTAAGAGATATTGAGGGAGGCTCTCAGCACATCTAGAAGATCCCTTGTTTTGAATTTATGGAAGAACATGAATGAGAGTCACATAAGTTGGATAGGCATTGATGGGTTGGAGAACATGCCCAGACTGATGAAATCACATTAGATTATTAGAGAAGGATTTTAACTATATCAACACAGTAAAAGAAGGATGAAGGACAAGGAGGAAGAGAAGGAGGAGGAGGAAAAAAGAAGAAAAGAAAGAAAAAGTTAATGTTTATTTAGCATTTTAACATTCAAAAGAGCTTTGCAAATATTATCTCAATTTATACTCCTAATACCCACAGGAGGTAGATACTATTATGATCCTCACTTTATACATAAGGGAACTGAAGCTGAGAAAGGTTAAGGGATTTGTATTGGGTCTCATGGTAAATACTTGAGGCAGGATTTCATTGTTATTTTACAGAAAGAGGCAAAAAGGTTTGTATGCAATCATTATTGGCTTTGGCACCATGAAGACACATGCTCAACCTCTTCTATTTTCTAAACTTAGAAACTATTCTGACACCATGAAGCAATATCATTTCATATTCTACTCTCTGATTCTATACTAAAATGATTACTAGGTGAGAATATGTCTCATATGCTTTATGACTCATGTTCATTGTTAGACAACTGTAGCCTTTTATGTTGATGTGGGGAACATCTGTAACATATTCCATTTGAAAAAAACAAAGGAAAAACAAACTTTTAAGAGTTTTATTATGTCTGCATCTTTTCTGATATTAACTTTGAAACTTCCCAATTTGAGATATTTCTAATCTTTTCAGTCATGTTGAATATTAGATCTCCCTCTACATAGGAAAATTGTTGGCTAATGTCCAACAGTATATTGATTTTGGTTATATAACACTCACTCATTTAATGAAGTGTCAAAATTTGATTTCCTCCACACTGTCAATGTTTAGATTCATTGGTAAAATTGGTCTTATATGAACAGCAATTTTAAATTAAAGCATAAGCAATTCTTCTTCTTCTTCTTTTTCTTCTTCTTCTTTTTTCTTCTTCTTCTCCTCCTCCTCCTCCTTCTCCTGCTCCTCCTCCTCTTCCTCCTTCTCCTTCTTCTTTGTTTTCTTCTTCTTCTTCTTCTTCTTCTTCTTCTTCTTCTTCTTCTTCATCTTCTTCTTCTTCTTCTTCTTCTTCCTCTTCCTCTTCCTCTTCCTCTTCCTCTTCTTCTCTCCTCCTCCTCCTTCTTCCTCATTCCTCCTCCTCCTTCTGCATCTTCCTCCTCCTGCTCTCCTCCTCCTCTTTCTTTTTCTTCTTTTCTTCCTTTATCTTCTCCTCTTCCTCCACCTAAAGCACTCCCCACACCTTAAACATGAATATAAGTGAAATTAAAGAAAGCAATTGTAAATCATGAAATATATGTTCATTTAAATAAAAAGCTTCTCCCAATTTACTGTATTGGAATAAGCTGTTTGCGAATTTTTAGTATTTCTACAAGGTTTTTTTTTTTCAATCCTTCCCTTACATTTGCAAAAATATTTTGTAGTTGTATTTATGAACTAGGGAACTGGCCATTAAGCCATGACCTTATATATGTATATGCATAGTGTAAGGCTATTGCAATTTTCTATTTGGATGTAATAGAAGCATCTTGGAAAGACTTGAAGCATATGCAGATGTTGTGGAACTACTTCCACTCTATTAACCATATGTTGAATTGGACCTTTTTCATTGGCTACAACTGAACTAGAGGGTAGATTCAAATGGAACTAGCCAAACAGAGCCTATCCTTCTCCTTAGGAGACTCCTTCCTGCCTGGCCTGGGCATTATAGAGAGAAAAGACAAACAATGATTTCAAGAGAATGGTCTTCTGCCATCACTATCTGAGATTTATTTGAACTCATAAAAACTACCCACAGTTCTTTATCTTATCATTGGTTCTCTTTATTTGGGTGAAAGAGATTAGAAGATATGAGTGAACCCATACATAATGCAAATACATAGGCAAGCATATATGTATTTGTGTGTGTGAGTGTATGTACACATACACATATACCTCTATTTTTTGCATATATGTATATATCTAAATTTGTGTATATTTATATACTTACACATATACTTATATATGCCTATAAATTCTTGTGCATTCTTTTTTAATTAAGATTTTTTATTTTTAGTTTACAACATTCAGTTCCACATGATTTTGAGTTCTAGACTTTCTTCCCCCCACCCTGCCACCCCAAGATGGCATGGAATCCGATATATCCTCTACATACAACTTCACATTGAACTTATTTACACAATAGTCAAGTTGCAAATAAGAATCATGACAAATGGAATGAATCATGAGAAAGAACAAACAACAACAGAAACAAAAAACAAAAGAGAAAAAAAAAACAAAATGAAAAAAAAGAGGGCAAACAGTTTGCCTCAATCTGCATTCAGTCTCCATAGTTCTTTTTCTGGATGTAGATAGCTCTCTCCCTCATGAGTCCTTTGGAGCTGTCTTTGAACCTTGTTTTGTTGAGAAGAGCCAAGTCTATCAAGGTTAATCATTATAGAATCCATATATCTGTGATTGTATATAATGTTCTCCTAGTTCTGCTCCACTCACTCAGTATTACATTGTGTAGGTTTTTCCAGGTTATTATGAAGTCCATATTTTCCCCATTTCTTATAGCACAATAGTATTCCATTAAATTCATATACCACAACTTATTCAGCCATTCCTCAATTGATGGGCATCCCCTTGATTTCCAATTCTTTGCTACTACAAAAAGAGCCGCTATAAATATTTTTGTACATGTGGCTCCTTTTCCCATTTGTGTGATCTCTTTGGGATACAACCCTAGAAGTGGTATTGCTGGGTCAAAGGGTACAAATATTTTTATAGCCCTTTAGGCATAGTTCCAAATTGCTCTCCAGAATGACCAGCAATGTAATCTTGGCATACATAAATAAATGTTTATACACACATATATAATTAAAATAGAAGAGTAAAGGGTAAAATATGATGTGATTTAATATGTAGATTTATTAGTTACCAATAAGATAAAATGAGTGTAATATGAATGGAATTTTCCAGTAGAAATAGGCTTGATCAAAACCTACCTCGACATTTTGTGTGAAAGGGTGTCTTCAGGGATTCTATTATACACATAGAAACCACCATACATTGGTACCCCAAAATCTTTAAAATAATTTGTCAAATGGAATTCTGAAATGGCACAATAAACAAAAGTTCAGGGATAGACATTTTCCAGGCCAAGAAAACTTAGGAGTTTGGAAGGAGAGCTCTCTGACATTGGGGTTGGGCCTGGCTGGGAGCTCAGCATCGCAACAACACCAGCAGTGGGTCTTGGAGTCAGTGACAACAGCATTTTCAAGAGCTCTCACTTCACAGAGATGATAAGGGTATTAGCCAAAAGGTCAGAAAGAGATTAGAGGGGACACCTATGCTAGCACTGGGATCAAGATTAGATACTATTTGGCAATTCCATCACCTATTACACAGTTCTAGAGTAAAATAAGGAGCCCTGGTTGCAATTCCAAGGTGGATTGAGAACAGGGACCCTAGTTTCAAAGTTGGAGTTCCAAGGTGTGGAGGTAAAATAGTGCTTGTGGTTGCAAGGTAGGAGGACTCTTACCTTGATAAGGATCAGAACATAGGGGAGAAGAGCAGTAAACATACTGCTTCCTGCATCACATTACCTTGGAAGCATTGAAAATTTGCAGACCTCCAAAACTAGCTATGAAAGAGCAAGATGAATCTTGGGATACATAGTGACCACCCTTTCCCCGGGTGAGCAATGCCTGGCTCAAATAATATATTTTAATCAATTGTTTTATTGTGCATACATGCATTTACATGTATGTCTATAGAGATATAAAGACAGATATATCTATCTTAGATAGATGTTATCTATATAAAGAAGTATAGATCTCAATATAGAAACATATAGGTACATATATCTATATTTACATGCATATATAACTTACACACACAACGATGAACAGCATATTGTCGAAGTGAGATTTGAACTTGTCTTCTCGATGCTAAGTCCATCACTCTATCCACTATTCTATATTCCCTCTCAATTAGAACATAATTATAATACCACATACCTACTTATATTACTGTGTACCTATATACTATATACCTTATGTTCAGGGTGGTTGTTTATCCATTCATTTTCTCAAAAAATATTTGACTGTTATGTCCCAGACAATCCTGCTTCTGATACGTACTATCTGGAAGACTCTTGATAAGTCACTTAAAATCTCAGTGTATAAGCAACCTTCTAAGACTACAAACTGACCTGCTGGAGAGGGAGTTTCCTCACCTATAAGTTTCTTATTCTAAAAAAACCGTAGATCTATCCCTATATATTGGGCTATATGCTCTTAAGCATTAAAATGAAAAAGAAAAATCTCAGTCTTCAATTAATTGACATTATATTGGGAGAAAACAGGTACATAGAAAAGCAAAAATAAGTGATACAAAGCAATTTATTGTAAGTGGTGCATTAGCAATTTGTAGAATAAGCAAAGGATTCCTATAGGATGACCAACTAGTACTGAGTTCTGATGGAAGCTGCACGTTCTACAAGGGGAAAATGACGAGGCAGCATGTTGCAGAGACGCCTTACATCCTGTGTAAAGGCAAGAAGAAAAACAGAATGGAAATGACTGAAAGTTGGGTTCAGAGTAATTAGATTCATAGAATAAAGAAAGACATTGTGGCATACTTGGAGCAAGCTCCCCGTGCACTTTGTGGGTTAACCAAGTTTAACTGGAGGTGATGCAGAAACAAATATAGTCTACGTCCATGATACAAGAGGTCGTGACCCTTTCACAGGTTCACAGAAAGAAAGAGTAGCATTTTACCATGTATATATCCCCAGGAACATCATTTATAACTTTGACCTCCAGGTGGCCTAATCCAATCAATCATTCTAAATTTCTTTCTGATGAACTTCCCTCTCACTTCAGTTACCTAGGAAATGGTCACTAAATATCTGCTCCTGTAGGTAATATTAATATTGATAATACCCAATTTTCCACAGTGTTTTTATATTTCTAAAGTATTGTATATGTTATCTTATTTTGTTCTACCAACATCCCTGTAAGAGAGGTGCTATTATCATCTACATTTTGCTGAAAGAGGTCACAGAACCAGTAAGGAAGGCATTTCTTGTCAAGGGACCCACTCACTGGCAAGGATTATAAGCAGTAGAAGCACCAGAACCTTCAAGAGGAGGAATACATGATGTTTGGAAATATCTCACCTGTTTCCCAGGTTGTCACCAGATGTTTGGGTTTTCCATCTTGTCTGGCCTCACTTCATCCATGCACTGATCTCAGATTATCCAATCTGACTGCATGTCTGATTCAGCTGCTATTGTGCTCATATTGTAACTCTGCAGAGAGCAGAGGTAGATGCAACATGGACTTTGTAGACGGGGAACTCTCAGTCTCATTGCCACAGCTTTTCCTCACACTTTAACCAAATGACTACTGAAGTACCCTGACATAAGTTATTGACATGGCAGCAAGCTGCCCCGTATTCATGAAACAAAGCCCAACTTCTTCCATATCTTGCATATCAAAGAAGGAAACCAGCTAGCTTCATTGTGGCTCTATCTTTGTTCAATGTGCTTTCCAAGAGCAAAGAAGGTACATACTCTCCCAAAACTACCAGAGGCATGAGACAATGATGACAAACACAGAAGCAATTCTCTTTGAGAGGGGTGATCTTTACCATTTATGTTACTACTTACTATCTTTAAATCACTGTTACTTTTGTTCAGGTCCTAGTGGAACATAGCAAGAGTTAAAATAGAAGAGTTAAAAAAGTATAATGATCTGGCAGGCCTCTGTGACACCAGCACTAACAAAAATCAGAGCTTTGTTCATAGCTGAAAAGCTAGATGGACATGGAATAAACAGAGAAGTGCTACCTTGAGGGTCTTCTGTTTCCTACTACATTGTCACAATTCAAAGACTTTTTAATATGGAAGGTGAGAAAATTCAACTATTCATCTAGAGTAGCATTTCAATTGGAGGTGACCATTATTTTGAAATGGTACATATTTGAGAATATATGAGTCACAACGGAGAGAGACCTAGGACTTCAAGTCTTTTGCCTAAAGCAAAATGAGTATGTGGAAAGGGTAGCCAAATAGTCAGGACACAAAGACTTACTGTGGGTACAATTGTACCAAACAAGAGGATGTGACTTCTTTCTCAGGGAGTTTGCTCAAACATTTGGAGATACTTTTATGGACAAGGGTAGTTCTGGAGGTGGCTTCATTCCATGGCTTCTCAAGTCAGTAGAAGATTGTGTTGCAAGGTGAGATGTAGAGAAAGTACTCACTAAGGGCTGGATGTAGAAACGTACCCCCTTACATGTTGCTGCCCTGGGTAAAAGCCCTGTTTCTCCATCTTAGTTACCATTATTACTAAGAAAAAATACTAAACTTGTTGCTGTGGCTATGAGATGTCAAAATTAGGTTTCAGATACATGGGGATTTCTAATGTCAAGTCATGCAGAAACAGGCATTTATGTGGAGTCAAAGATGATTTAGGAAACAAATATATCTACTTCCTGCAGTGCCTATGTGTACAAGTTGAATAAATATAGATTGATATGGAGATCTATGTAAATATAAGACTGATTTTCTTATGACTTACAAAATTCCTGCCATAGCTTCAGTCAGAATTTCCTATATTTTTATTATAAACATTCTATTGGAGCATTTTCTTTATGGAAGTAGAAATGATCAGATTCATAATCTCCTCAGCATTTTATTTAAAGTTTTTTTAATAATGAATAACATCTAGTACAGGTGGGGAGAGAAAGTGACTTTCCTGCATTTCCAGAAATCAGACTTGGCCTCTCTGTAATGTGTTTTGAGGGAATGAAAAACAAATAATATAAATATTGTCTTGCTGAGGGGAATAACACATTCCCACCCAAAACATTTAAAATCTTCCACCAATCTTCCTCTCTCTTCTACCTATTGTGTTAAAAAAAGATAATTGAATATGTATAGTAGATGGAACTAAGTTAAAGTTGTATTTGGGTTTATGTATTCATCATATTCCATCATTACCAATATTTATTTCATATTTACATTATCCTAGAATGTGTGGGATGAATGAATCACTGAATAAATATCCGTGAACTATATATTAATGGTCATTATATTTATTCAAGTTCTTCATTAGAGAAATGATTTGGAAAATTAAATCTTGTCTGTCAGGGTTGCCCAGGAAACCTCTGATAATGCAGTTGTATTCAGTCCTGTCTCCTCTATGGAGATCCAGTAAAAAACAAAGTTAATGTCATGAGTCCTTCCTTACAGGGAAACAAGAAGGTATTCAACATAGAAGGATAAAAGAGATAGAAGTATGGGCAAAGAAAGAAAGCCCTGCCTCGGTGCTAGCAAAAAGACCCCTGCAATTGTCCTTACAGTCTGTGGGCTGAGAGTTCTGGAAGCAGCTGCCACCACTACAGTGGCTCCCAAGGTCTGCTCCTGGATTGCCGTGGCCAGGGTTGTGCTAGTGCTACTTGCACTGGACTATGCTCTACTCTCACCCTGGTGTAACAGACCTTTCCTGCTAACCTTCCATGTTGTCTTTGGTGTTCATGAGCTGAGAGGTCTGGAAACTGCCTCTGCTGCCAGTGATTCAGTAATCCTGAGGTCTGCTCAGGATTTGCTGGGGCTGGGTCTGCCCCGATGCAGCCTGCACTGGACTGCACTCCTCTCCCCCTAGTGCAATAGATCTTTCCTGCTAACCTTCCAAGTTGTTTTGAGCTGAAGATTTGTTTCACTCTGTCTTTTTGTGGGTTCTGCTGCTCTAGAATTTGTTTTGAGTCATTTTTAAAAGTATTTGGAGGAATTTGTGGGAGAGCCCAGGGGAGTCTCTATCTTTACCCTGCTATCTTGGCTCTGCCCTCTAAATCCATTCTTAAAATAAAGGCAGTCTAAATGAGAGATGATATGGGGCTGTTCTATAGCTCTTAAAGCCTACTGAGGAGGAAAGTTTCTCCACAAAAGCCCATCTGCCATTATCTCAGTAACCGATTGATCATGCACAAGCCCAGCTTATAAGGGCACACAGAGAAATCAGAAGTTAATGTGCCATTTCAGCAAGGCAAAGTCATTGTCCCTTAGGGAAAAATCAGTGTATATCTTCATGCCCAAGGAGGCAGAGACCATGCTCCAAGAAAGCATCCCCTCTATATGAGAATAACGAGTACCCACTGGACAAGAGGGTATAAAAGAGCAGATTTAATATAGGGTGTACATAGACTTCAAATTACTGCCCATTTTTTAACCACCACCACCCCCTGACCCTCAAACCAAAAGGAGATTTAGTCAATAGAGCACATGAGCAGAAACTTGATATACATGAGTAAAGGATATTGTAGCAGGCACCCTAAATGCACACTCAGCAGGAAGCCTGAAACCAACTATGTTTCAAGTGTCTCACTTTCTACAGCTTGTTTCCCTAGTTTCTCTGAAGGAAATGCCTCATCCTTTTCAACATTAAAAGAGTACTAAAGTATGCATAATATACACAAAATATATAAATCCATTTGGGTTTTCTATTTTTTTGCATTATTTACATTTACTTACAAAATATCTATACCTAATAAATGCTATTTTTGTAATGGTGCCCTATGATACTGAGCAATATGCATATTTTTGTGGTCTCAATTCCAAAGATGATATAGGTCATTTTGCCTCCTTTTCCAGGAATTTTTCCAGTTCTATATTTTCCCTTTTTATCATTTTTTTTATTTGTCCAATTTTGAGAACAGGTCATTTATTACTATTGTGTCACTATATCTTCTGGAAATTCAGCTAGTTTTTCTTTTATGAATTTAGAGTTCATAGCATTTGAAGTGTATGTTTAATATTGATTTTGGATTGCTGTTTATGGTTCTTTTCAGAATAATGTTATTTCCTTTTTTATATGTTTATATTGTGAATTTTTATCTTTGGTTTGTCTGATAGCCTGATTGCAACTCCTGCTGTTTTGGAATCAACTAATACATGTTAAATTTTATTTCAGGCTCTCAATTTTATTGTGAGTATGTCTCTGCTTTTCATATGAGTTTTTTGTAAGTAATAGATTGTGGAGTTTTGTTTCTGATTCAGTCTGTCACCCTATTTTGTTTTTATTTTATTGTTTAATATATTCACACTTAAAATTATCCTTAAAGACAGTACTTTGTCCCTGTCAGTGTTTTTTCATCAATTTTAAGGCAAACTAACCCTCTTACTACAGAGTCTATTCCCCTCAATGTCAACCCAACTCCCTACCTCTTATTTGTCACCCTTTCCTCTACTTTTTTAAATTTTTACTTAACTTATTCATTAATTTCTCTTTTTTCCTTCCTGTCTTATTCTTTTCTATCTTCTTTCTTTCTCCATTAAGGGGGGAAATTCAAAATCTCTTTTGTCTTCTTCTCCAACTTCTTTTTTATTTTTTTTTGTTTTGTTTTCTGCATTTAAAAAAAAAATTTTTTCACCATATTCTGCTCATTGATTGGCTTCAATTTCTTCCTATCCTAAGTTTTTCTTCTTTGCATCATGGTATTTATATTTAATTATTCCTTCTTTAGTCTTTTTTTGTTCATCATGTAACAGAAGTTTCTAAAATACCAAGTTCTTATGAGCCTTCTTCTTAATTAATTTTTTGTTATTGCCTTATAGATTTTGCCCCATTCCCCCTTTACTTCTTTTCTGTGTCACTCTTAGAAGTATAACTAAAGAAGGTAATGAAGATACAAGCATTATCTTATGATGGAAAGCTCCCCATGTCCCAAATTGTTTGGTCTAATACTCTTTTTCCCTTTTCCTCCCCCAGGTCATTTTATTTAGCATTTGCCTTGTGATCTCCTTTCTGGGTCCAAGTCAGTCCACACAATATTATGGATTCTGATTTCCCCCAGTAGCTTTGATTCACTTTCTGAGAAAGACTGATATCCATGAAGGCACATCACCCTTAGCAGTAGTGGTCACGTAGGTAGTAGGTGGTAAAGTCAGTCTCTTTAGAAAGAAATTTGATTTAATGTAGTTTTTGTAGTAAAAAAAATTGGTAACTTAATTTAGAGGCAATATGGTACAGTGGAAAGATCATTGTCAGCAAATCTGAGTCCAAATCTTACTTCTGTCACTTCCTGATAGTCAGACCTGCACTTTGGGAATATAACTTTGACAGCTGAGTGGAGGATGGACTGGAGTAGAAGAGAAGGTTTTGATGGAGGATGGGGGATAAGGAATTAATTTTTGGACTTGCTGAGTTGAAGATGTCTATGTGACATCCAGTTTGACATGTCCAATAGGAAACTGGAGAATTCGAGACTGGAGGTTAGCAGAGAGGCTAGAGCTGAATAAATAGATTTGAGAATCATCAATGCAAAGATGATAATTGAATACACGAGAGCTGATGAGTTCACCAAATGAAATAGTATAGAGGGAATAGCCTATCAAGGAAAAGAGGCTTTTTGACAGTGGCAAAATCTGTAGAATGGTCACGAAGAACGAGAACTGAGAAAGGCCATTTGTTTGGCAATTATGAGATTGTTAGTAACTTTCAAGAGAGAGCAGTTTGGGTAGAATGATGATGTTGTAAGCCAGACAGTAGAAAGTTAAGAAAAGAATAATAAAAAAGAAAATTGTGACCCTTATGATAGACAGCTTTTTCAGAGAGTTTAGCCATAGATATAACATAATAGGTGGATGGAGCAAGGGAAGTGCGTTTTTGTTGTTGTTTTGATTTTGGTTTTGTTTATTTTTAGAATGAAGCCACCAGTCATGTTTGTAGATAGTAGAGAAGTAGACAATGGATAAAGGGAGGCTGAATATGGGCAAGAAAGTGGGATTTTTTTGGGGGGGATCTGCTTCAGAAGACAGGATAGAATGTATAAATTTGCTCAGGGGTTCCTAGGTAAGGAGAAAGGCCTTCACTGCATGTGAAACAGGTGTGAAGAAAAGGGCGTCTGAGTAATGTGAGATGAGGAACAGGAGAGAAGAGGGAGTTCTCTGAGAATGTTCTCTATTTTTTTCAATGAAATATGAAGCAAGGTTCTTAGCTAAGAGTGTGGAGGTAGGCATGACAGGTTTAAGGGGAAATGAGGTGCTTTGGAAGGGCCACTTTGGTGTGTTGGATAGCAAATGGACAGAATTGTTCTTCTAATCCCCATAGGATAGAAATGGGAAAAATGAATGGCAGTCTCTCAGATGCAAATTCTAGCATGATATAAGGAAAATCTTTCTAAGCTTTCCAAATGGAATGCGAATGCAGGAAGTAATGGGTTCCCCCTCTGCTGTGGTCTTCAAACTAGTTGACCAAAACCTGGATAACTTCTTGTGAAGTATGACTCAGAATGGAATTTTGTATAGGTTGAAGTGAATTTGATGGCTTCTGAAATCTCATCCAACCTTGAAATTCCCTGTAAATGATTAATTCTCATAAGAGAGAAATATAGAGAGAAAATATCCTATTCTATACTTCCTTCTGTTCAAATGAAAAAAGTTGATATTACCTATTAAATTTTAAAAGGCCTAGAGGTTACAAGAAAATCATGAAAAAAGGTAAGTGTGCCAAGGATGTAGGAGAACAAGGCAATCTCAAAATATATTGGTGTGTCTTAAATTACTATATTATTGAAGTGTGACGAGATTAAGGGAGCTTGATATAATATGGTTATTAATTTGATTTCCTTTAATTCCCTCCTAAAGCTACATGTCATTGTGAATGAAAAGCTATACTTTCTCTGTGAAAAACTGACATGGCAGAAGCCCAAATGGAAGGATTTGAATGGAAAAATAAAGCTGAGATAATTATGTCTTCATTACACTTGAATCCAATACCCAAGGTAGCATTTGTATAGAGACAATTAAACAAATAATATTGAGTTCCACTGAGTTGGTTCTTTAGGCAAATAACTTACTTCCAAGAAATTATGAAGACTAGCATTCTATTTTGAATAGCAAGAGGGATTCTGTACAATATTTGTTAATTTTGTTATGGTTTTCCTATTTTTAGTACTTTCAATTTTATTGCTCCTGTGCTGGAGATAGGGTTGTTATTTGAAATTTAAAAATAAGCAGTTAAACTATCATTAAAGTCTCCTTCCTGTCATTAAAGTGTTCAAAAAGTGAGAAAAGTGAATTCATGAAACCATCTGCCATTATTTATGTCTTTGTTTTAGACTGGGTCTATTTATTTGCATGCAGTAGCCACTGATAGCCAGAATGCAGTGATGATGAGGAAGTAATCTGTGAGCTGCTCCATTTCTGCCTTGGACAAGTTCACCTTGCCTTAGGCAGTCTGGTGGCTTTTCATTCCTGTGGGCTCAAGATGTTGGTGCTTGACCTAGTATGGCTACCTGATCAGCTTTAGTCACATTGCAACTCAGAATTCCTTACCTCAAGCAATCCACCAGCCTCATCCTCTCCCAGTAGCAGCGATTATGAATGTGTCACTATGTCTGGCTTGCCAGAAAGTTTTTAATAAATATTTAAAATTGGAGGACATATAAATTATCAGGTATACATTAATCTTTTGCTCTTAAATTCCAAGCTCAAAAAATGATTTTGGGTTGTTCCTGTTTTTTTTTTTTTTTTAGTCTGCATAGCAGTAATAATTTTACTCTTTTCCTGGCGCTTGCAGAAAAAAGATCTCATAGCACATTAGTGAGTTTTACTCTAATTGATTTTGGAACAACATGTCTTGAGCCATTTCTGAAGTTGTCATTCTACAAATTATATATTATACATCATGTTATATTGTGAATAGCACTGAATTTGAAGTCAGAAGTCCTGTGTTTAAATACTACTTCTATCATTTTTAATCTATGTTTCTTTGGGCAAGTCACTTCATTACTCTGGGTTTGAGTTATCTCAAGTCTAAAATAAATATGTTAAAGTAAATGACCTCTAAGATTCTTCACAGATCTAAAGCCATAATTTATGATATGCTGTTTGAGTTGGGAGGGTCTTTAGAAATGGTGTAGTCAAGTGGGGAACTTGTAACCTTGAGGCCACTTGTGGCCTCTAGATCCTCAAGTGTGGCCCTTTGACTGAATCCAAACTTCACAGAACAATTCCTTTTATTAAGGGGATTAATAAAAGGATTTGTTAATAATAATAATAAAATAAAAATCTCTCAATAAAAGGATTTGTTCTGTGAAGTTTGGATTCAATCGAAGGGCCACACTTGAGGACCTAGAGGGCCACATATGGCCTCAAGGCTGTAGGTTGCCTACCCCTGGTCCAGTCTCCTACTTTTGAAGATAAAGCAACAAAGGCTCATTTTTTAAGTGATCTACCTAATGATACACAGTGATATCAAGGAAAGTCAGAACTAAAATCCTTGTCTTCTGACACATTAAGATGTGCTTCTTACTCTCCACCCTGCTTCATCTGTGTAGTTAGATTCTAACATTCATCCATCAAAGAAAAAAAATGACTCTTTTGTTGAGGATCAGATTCATTTGCCAAATATTTATTATTTTTTTATGGTTACAAGGAGAGTGATTCCTAGACTGACATAATAATACAATAAAGTAGGAGAAATGTCTGAGTAACAAAGATCTAGTAGCTTGTATAAATTCTCAAAACTAGGAGGCTATTTTATCATTGGCATTTAAAATATTATAGATCAGGATAGAATTATGTATTTCCAGGAACTAAACTCAGAGACCCTTTTGTAGTTGTAACAAAAGAGAATATAATATACAGTTTCAAGAATCCTCAGATATATAACCTTAATAGTTGTAAATTTTTAAACAAACTGTTATAGTTTCCTTTGCTACGTTATCAGAATAAATAGTTTTAAGTTCATGTTCATTCTTTTCTCTATGAGCACCTACCTAATGGAGCTTAACATATAGTCTTGAATCCTTAGTTTGCAATCAAATTCAAGTTTGAGTTCATGATTTTTTACTTTTACCTCTCCAAGTCAAATTAGTAATCTAATTAAAAGTTTGGTAACCAGGGACTGAGGTAAACATGTTCTATGCAGAAAGGTTGATTCTTCACAAAAAAATCAAAACGTTGTGGCTAAAGAACATGCTTTCTCATTTCTTTAGAATAAAAAAAGGCAGAAATGCATGCACTATGACAGATACTTAGGTATGATCTAAATAATTGTTATGCCTACAATATGAATTTTCATGTGCAATTCTGATTGATTTCCCTATTCTACAAAATAGGTATTCTTCCCTCTGTCCATTTTCATGTCTCTTCTGGATCAGGTACTAACTTAGAAATCAGTAGGGACACTTTAGATGGGAGTAATATTTAAAAGATAGCAGATTAAAGTGAAGTAAAATTTAATATTGAGGGAATGGCAGGGGAATTACTGATAACATATGAACAATATAAAAGGATTGCATTAACTTTTTAATAGAGAATGCTAAAAAAGAGAAGTTAAGATATAAAAGCAATAAATAGTTCACTGAAAAACACACAGGATGAAACCTTTGTTTCAAGTTAGGAAGTGGGCTCAATGAGAATGCACATTACCTACCTTAAAATGGCTGAAAGGATATGATTCTTTAAGCAGCATACAGTCAAACTGGGAAATTCAATTCTGTGATTTATCATTGTGGTAAATAGTTTAGCAAAATCCAGGAAAGCATTAAATGTTGCTATGAATAAGAATGACATTTGCAGTCATGCTAAGTAGGTCACAAAGTTTAAAGGGATCTCAGTCCTCAAGCTTAAGGGCATAAAAGGAATTTGCACAAAGGTCAGAAAGGAAAGAATTTTCTCTCCTATGATATGGTATTGCATCATTCATGTAATGTGGAGAATTTCATCTTCATCTCCATAGGTTGCTGTATTAATGAAACCAAAGGTTTTAACAACTTCCTTGGGGCCAAGGAGAAAGGAGTGGTTAAGCATTTAAATAGCACCCACTATGTGCCAGGTACTGTGACAAGCACTTTTACCAATATTATCTCATGTGATTCTCATTACCCTGTGAAGTAGGAGCTATTATTATACTAATTTTATAATTTTGTACACAGAGAGGTTAAATGACTTGCCTAGGTCACAAAGTTATAAGAGTGAGGCTGATTTGAACTTAAGTCTTCTGACTTCAGGCCCAGTGCTCTTTCCACTATTCCACCAGCTGCCTTAAAGGGAATTATATAATGTCATTTGATTAGGATTATAAAACTAATTTAGGATAAATTATTAATTATGGTGGTTAATGTGGCAGTGATCTTTCTCCATGGTTTCACTGAAATCAAAATTTAACTTCTCATTGGAGAGGGATAAAAGAAAAGAAGCTTCAACAAGAGGCAAAATGAGGAAGAAGAGGGTAAGAAATGAGAAAGGATATGGAAATACACTTAAGCCAGCAATGACATCCCAGGGTTGGAAAGGAAAAATAGTGGTGATATAGTCCAACCACAAACTGAAGCATGAACCATTTCTTCAGTATCCTCATCGATTACCTCAAGTATCTGCTTAAAAATTTTCAGTGATAGACATTCTCCAGCAAAAGACAGAACATTCCAGTAAGGAGTCAAGAAGCATTTGCTAAGTACATACTGCACTGGGCTCAACCCTGGGTATACAAAAAGATCGACTCTGTCCTCCAGAAGTTCACAATCTAAGGTGATTCCATTGTATAGAGGTTTTATTAGAAAGTATATCTTTCTTTGGAGCCAAGTATACATCTTCCTACCTTTAAACTTAATCCATCTGACCTAATTCTGTCTTCTACGAAGAATATGCTCAATCTCTCTCCTCAAAAATAACCCTTAAGATAATAATCTTATTCACTGATTAATCTCAGTCCACCCTAACTCCAATTCTTCTCTTCTCCAAATAACTCTCGCATAATATAGTTTTAGGTGCTCACGCTTTTTTGGGTAAGGTTAAGAATGGCAACATACTTCCCTTCAGGGTGAAGTCTAAAACTGAAAATAGTGTTCCAGGTACAGTTTACCCATGGCAGACCAATGGAACAATATAACCTCTCAAATTTGTAGCAATATATTTTGATTAGCAAAATATAGAAACCAGGATATGTAATCTGGCTTCTTATTTTTTTATTTAGTTGAATTTAAGATCATTTAAGTCAAATCTCAAATAAATGGAAAGGCTTATGAGACCTTGGGCACATTATTTTTGGCCTTTTAAAACCATAATATTTTCATGGGTAAAATGTAGAGATGTAAACTAAATGATTTCTCGCTTCCATTTTATCCCTAAGTTTACCTAATTTTAAGAATACTTAGCATATAAGGCTTTCATCAAAACAAAAAAACATGCAAGTGAATATTTGGATAAAATAAATCACTCTCCTCTCCTGAGAAGGAAAGGCCTGTGAAACAAGGGCGGTTCCCATGAGACATGTAGGTTTATAAATCTTATGTCTTGTCTATCCCTCAACTTCCACATTCTATCAATTGTCACATTTTATTGATTATACCTCCCTAAGATTTCTTACAACCTTTCCCACCTCCGTAGCCTCTAACATTATTCAAATAATCATCACCTCTCACCTGGACTATTGCCAAGGAACTCTTAATAGGTCTCCCAGAATCCAATCTTATCCTTCACCAATTTATCCTCCACACTATTTCCAAACTGAAATTCCTCATACACAGATGAGGAACCAGGTCAACAAAACGGAGTTCCAGAATGCCTGGCCCAATTCATATAATCACCAACAGTGAACTAGTAAACTCTTTTCCCTTTTGCATCTTCAACATTTTTAATTTTCCTTTTCTTATAATTGTTGTCCAGCAGTTATACGTGAAAAAGAAACTTAAGATTGCTCTAATTTTCTGAAATGTTTAGTGAGTTAGGGCGTTTTTCCTATATAGTTGATTGGATTTCTTTCTTTGGAAATTGCCTATTCATACACTTCGACTATTTACTTATTATAGATGCCTTTTGAGAGGTTCTGGGTAGCCTGTATGAAAGGAGTAAAATGAAGCAGAAGGAGAGGCCCTCAGAACTAATCCAATTATTTTGAGGAAAATAAGGCCCAGAGGTGTCATGTGGTTTACCTGTATGGTTAGTAGTAGTGCTGAGATTTGAATATAGATCTTCTGCTGCCAAATCCAGAGAGGTTTTCCCTTTGTGCCTGATCTATCTCTGACACCTGCTGACTGTGTGACACTGTCAAATCACTTAAAAGGATAACACCCCTTTCACTTACCTATTTCTAAAATTGGAGAACAGATGTTTATTAAGAGAGATGGAGGGATTTGGTGAAAATCACAGATCCATTCTCTATAGATTTATCTATCCATCCATCCATCCATCCGTCCATATGTCCATCCATCCGTCCATCTGTCCATCCGTCCATCCGTCCACCCGTCTATCCATCCATCCACCTATCCATCCATCCATCCATCCATCTATCTATCTATCTATCTATCTATCTCTGTATCTCTCTATCTCTCTATCTATCTATCTATCTATCTATCTACCTATCATCTATATATAGATATAGACATATCTTATAGATAGATACTTGAGGTACTGTCATATGGATTTAAACAAAAATAGACAGTCAAATTTCTAGGGATGTTTGAGGAGAAATTAATATAAATTGACTCAATAATAGTTCATAAGTGATTTTTGTTATACATATGCATATGTATACATTCCATAAATACACATATGTCTCACACTTTATTGTTCATGAGGTTTTTCATATGAATTGGACATTTTGCAAATATTTTGTATGTTCATTTTACAGAAAAGGAAACCAATGCAGGGTGATGATTAGACTTGCTAATATCACATAGCAAGAGTCAGAACCCTGGTATCCTCTTTCCATTACACTACAATATTAATGGTTTCATCACAAGATAAGAGTGTTAGAGAACCTGTACTCATTACTTAATTTCTTCTATTGCTTCATAGAAGCAAATGACAATTGAAAGAGATGATTTCCCTGTCACCTGCCCAGCCTCACCCACACGCCCCTTTCTCCTCAGGGTCTTTTTGACATTGCTGTTGCCAGGCTTTCAGACACATCACTAAACGAACTCCTAAGAACGGTCTCTTGAGAACTACATGTGAACCAGAGATGGAAATTGATTAAAATAAGAGCTGATCAAAATATGTCTTCTCTTCTCAATTTTGACTATAATATAATATAATATTTTATACATTTGAAATTATGTTGATTAGGTTCATGCACAGTGTTTGACAAGCCCTAGAGCAGCTTTAAGCTTAAAACTGCTCTAATAATTCAGGAACACCCTGCACAGCTGAAACTTCTATTTGCAATGGGTCCAATTGAGAAGGTGATGAGAAAATTACTTAGAATGCTGTCAGTAAAAATGAGGGGGTGGGGTGGAGCTGGGGAGGGAGGGAAGGAGATTCTGGGTTTTTTTTTTATTGATTAACTTTAGAGGATGGTTCATCTCCAATAATTGTATTCTTAGTCACTAACAAGAATTAATTTCGCTATGCTAAAATTGACCCTGTTAATTTTTTTTTCCAAATGCATTGTATTTCAAATTTCTTTTAGGCAATTGATTTTCATAGAGAGTCACTTGGTTCCAGCAATTTGGATATAATAATAGCAAAAACAACGATTTTAAATAATGCTGAACTTTCATCTCAGCCCCAAATTTAGGGTAAATTTTGATTTTTATAACACAATAATCTCCCAACCCTCAGCACTCCTTATCCCCACCCACTTTAATATGTTTAATTATTCTATACATACTGGTGCTGACAAAGCATTCCCTGCCCCTCTCTCTGGTGTTTGTAAAACATTAGGCTATCATGTTGACTGCTTCTAGGCCTTACTTATCTAGTCTATTCCACTAACTATATCAATTTTAAGTAGTTGTTAAATAGTTTTACAGATCACTGCTTTATAAGATACCACACTGTCAGGATAAATCCCTTCTAATTTTTCCCTTATTCTCCTTGAAATATGTGAATATGTGTTTCTTCAAATGAATTTTGTTATTGTTTCATCTGATTTTTTAAAAGTAATTTATTAGTTTTATTCCTATAGACCAGAGACACTATCTCTTCCCGCTCATGTCTGCCTGAAAATTCCCTTTAAAACTTAACCTGTACGTGATTAACTACTCTTTGCTTAAATATTTCTTGTAAGGAGGCATCCATTTCCTACTGAGGCAGCCTATTTTCTTTTTATACAATTGTAATTCTGCAACATGTCTTTACTTCAAGTCAAAACATGTCTCTTTTTTTCATTTTCACCTATTTTTCAATCATTTTCCTCTGGGTATAAGAATTAACCCATTCTCTCTTTTACATCAGATACTTGGAGATAACTCTTCTGTCCTCCATAACCCTTCTCTTCACCAGGTTAAATGTTTCTATTTCCTGCAACCGATCTACATATGTCACAAATTTGAGAGCCCTCATCATACTGCAAGCCTTCTATTGCATATCGTGAAGTTTATCATTGTTCTCCCTAAAATTGAACCTAGACCTGAACAAAATACTCTAGGTATGATACAGCAATGGGATGGGACATCATTATTAGCACCAATGCAGTCATAGTAAACATTATTTGTTAAATGTATTTTAGAATTATATAGCTTTCTTAAGAATTATAATACAATTGATTCATATTTTATTTGAAATATAGTAAAAAAATCCTATTTGTTTTAGATAAACTGAATTATAAAATAGTTATAATTTGTGTGTATGCTTTCTTTGGGGAAAAATGGCTACATATAATATTTGTATATACATATATACAGATACATGTCTATGTATGTGTAACATAGATGTGTTTTTATATACCATATATACACAACACACATAACAGACATATCTACATATTTTTGTGTCTGTGTTTGTATACATGTGAGTGTGTATGTATACATATATACTTTTTGAACACTGGCCTTAATTTTTTAGTACTGAGGTCTCTGCCCATTGCCATTGCTCATTATCACAAAGGTATCTATTATCCAATTAATTAATCTCAAGCATGAATTTCAATAATCTTCTGAATAATTCTGGAATTTCCTGCACTTATTCCATTATCATTTCTAGGTGCTTCATGGGAATTTTCATAAAACTTTGTGTTTTTGATAGGAACTTTCAAGTGTATTTCTTTTATTCCATGGGATTTAAGCATTATACTTAATTCTTTTATGTCTTGATCATTTTATAAGCTAATTTTTTTGTGAATCCTTCAATCTGATTAATACTATGTTATTGTGTTATTTGTTGTTTTTTTTTACTGTAGCCCATTTCTAGATCTTTTTAGATGATATAAGGGAACTGGACTCCAATATTACATCTTTCACAGCCCTCTTGCTATAAGCTAAGAATTCTAACATTAATATCAAAGAGAGGACACAAAAATACAACATTTGGAGCCATTGTCTCTAAAAACTAACAGATAAGTAGCTCATAATAATTTTCACAGATGTAGGCAAGAAGACTTTGGAGCAAAAAAAGTGTTCTTTTTAAAAGTAGAACTAACTAGTGGAAGAGTCAGCGATAGAATGTTTGATATATTCTGGAAGTTTGGATAGGTTTGGTAAGAACAGGGGGTTTCTGAAAATATCTAGCATTTTGTTTTTTGCATTGGCAGTATAGTAAACTTTACAATTGTTAAGGATTTCAATTTTATAAAAATTCCAGTGACCATCTCATTTACATTGTAGTATTTAATAAGATATACATTATATGGCGATAGTCATAAATAATAAGTAAAACAATACAATTTGATGACTCAATTGATAAAAAAATAGTGTTTGCCTTTTTTATGTAATTTACTGTGTTGAGTACTTAGGGAGTTGTGGATTAAATTATACATAATCTTTATTCACACTGAATTTACACTCCAGTAGAGAATGAAGTGATCTTAAATCTTTGTAACTGAATACAGTTTTACAAAGAAAAAATATATATTTTAATTACATTATCCATTAGAGAAGCAAAATAGCATTGGGTTAAAGTCAGAAAGTCCAAGGTTCATGAACCATCTCTGACACAGACTTGCAGTGTGATTCCAGGTAAGTCACCTAACTTCTTATTGCCCACAGCATGATTACTAATGAAAGTATAAGTCCAGATTATCTAATCAACATTTTCAACAACTATTACACACCTCTTTAAGGTCTGTATTATAAAACTCTATTATTCAGTCAAAAACTACTTTTCTACTGATTTTCAAGCCATTTCCTCTCTTTTTTTATTGTAATATTAAAATATTTTAATTAATTAATAAATTAATTTTAGTTTTCTACATTCATTTCCACAAGAATTTGAGTTCCAAATTTTCTCCCCATCTCTCCCCTCCCCCACCCAAGACTGCAAGCATTCTGATTACCCCTTTCCCCAATCTTCCCTCCCTTATATCACCACCCCTCCTGCCTTCTCTTCTCCCCTTCCTTTCTATGTTCCTGTAGGGCAAGACAGATTTCTATACCCCATTTCCTGCATATCTTATTTCCCAGTTACATGTAAAAAAATTTTTAACATTCGTTTTTAAAACTTTGAGTTCCATATTCTCTCCCTTCCTCCCTCCCCACCTACCATCATTAAGAAGGCAAGCTTTTTGATATAGATTATACATGTGTAGTCATGCAAAACACTTCCATAATAGTCATGTTGTGAAAGACTAGCTGTATGTCCCTCCATCCTATCCCACCCCCATCCTCTCCTTTCTATTCTCTCCTTTGACCTTATCTCTCCTCAAAAGGGTTTGCTTCTGATTACCCCCTACTCCCAATTGCCCTCCCTTCTATCCCCCCCCACACACACTTTACTGTAGGGTAAGATAGATTCTCATACTCAATTGAATGTGTATGTTATTCCCTTAAGCAAAATCCAAAAAGTTCACTCATTCCCTCTCACCTCCCCCCACTTTCCCTCTACTGTAAAAGCTTTTCCTTTCCTCTTTTAGGTGAGATAGTTTACCCCCTCCTACCTCTCCCTTTTTGCTTCTCCCAGTACATTCCTCTCTCACCCTTTAATTTTATTTTTTTAGATATCATCCCTTCATATTCAACTCACCATGTGAACTCTGTCTTTGTGTATAGATAGATAGATATAGGTATGCATAGATATGTACGTATGTATGTATGTATATCCGGTCTTTTTATCAAAAATGCTTGAAAATCCTCTATTTCATTGAATGTCCAATTTTTTCCTGAAATATTATACTCAGTTTTGCTGGGTAGGAGATTCTTGGTTTTAATCCTGGCTCCTTTGACCTCCAGAACATCATAGTGCAATTCCTCTGATCCCTTAATGTAGAAGCTGCTAGATCTTGTACTATAAAGGTTGTGTTTCTACAATACTTGAATTGTTTCTTTCTGACTGTTTGTAATATTTTCTCCTGGGAAGTCTGGAATTTGGCTACCATATTCCTAGGAGTTTTCCTTTGGGGATCTCTTTCAGGAGCTGATCAGTAGATTCTTTCAATTTCTCTTTTACCCACTGGTTACAGAATATCAGGGCAGTTTTCCTTGATAATTTCTTGAATGGTGATGTCTAGGCTCTATTTTCAATCATGGCTTTCAGGTAGCCCAACAATTTTCAAATTAACTCTCTTCAATTTATTTTTCAGGTCAGTTGTTTTTCCAACGAGATATTTCACATTGTTTTCTATTTTTTTTTTTCATATTTGGTTTTGTTTTACAATTTCTTGATTTCTCATAAAGTCATTAACTTCCATCAACTCCATTCTAATATTTAAGGAATTATTGTCTTCAGTTAGCTTTGGACCACCTTTTCCATTTGACCAATTCTGCTTTTTAAGGCATTCTTCTCCTCATTCACTTTTTGGACCTCTTTTGCCAGTTTAGGTAGTCTATTTTTTAAGGTGTTATTTTCTTCAGCATTTTTGAGTCTCCTTTAGCAAGCCATTGACTCATCTTTTCATGATTTTCTTGCATCATTTTCATTTCTCTTCCAAACTTTTCCTCCACTTCTCTTATTTGATTTTCAAAATCCTTTTTGATATCTTCTATTGCCTGAGACCAATTCATATTTTTCTTGGAGACTTTGGATGTAGGAGTTTTGACTTTGTTGTCTTCTGGCTGTATGTTTTGATATTCCTTGTCACCAAAGTACAATTCCATAGTCTGGTTTTTTTCCCATTGTTTGCTCATTTTTCCAGCCAATTACTTGACATTTTTAGCTCCTTGTTAAGGTAGGACTTTGCTTTCAGTGTGGAGAATGTACTGTCCCAAGCTTTAGGGGTTTTGTGCAGTTGTTTTCAAAGATAGTTCTAGGACTTGTAAATGTTCAGTTCTTCCCACATGGTATCATCTAAGGAGAGGTGTTTACTACTCTCCTAGTCTGTTCTCTGATCTGTGAGTGACCACAAGCACAAATCTTTTCTGCCTTGGAACTATGAGGAGGATTCTCCCTTCATTGTCACCACAAGGTTTGCCAAGCCAGCACTCCTCCTCTCCCCAGAATCACCAACTGGGACTGTGACACAGATCAAAGCACAGGTAAAGCAAGAGAATCCTGTCTCAGCATCAGCAAAGAGATCTCTACAATCCCCCTCTGATCAGCTGCTCGATCCCCCCACCTCTGTGGGCTTAGAGCTCTGGAAGCAGCCACTGCTGCTGCCACAGAAGCCACTGCCACTGTCCCATGCCCAGGGCCAACTGTGCTTCTCTTTCACCCAGTTCCAACAGACCTTTCCTACTGACCTTCTAAATTGTTTTTGGCATTTGTGGATTGAGAAGTCTGGAAACCTCTGCAGGGCCAGTGAGTCGGTGCTCCGAGGCCTTCTCTGAGTTTACCAGGGGCCCAACTTTGCTGGTGTGGCCAGCATTGGTCTGTGCTCCTCTCCCAGCTCAGTGCAATAGACCTTTCCTGTCAACCTTCCATGTTGTCTTGGGCTGGAAATTTGTTTCATTCTGTCATTTTGTGGGCATTGCTACTCTAGAATTTGTTTAGAGTAATTTTTTACAAATATTTGGAGGTGTTTGGGGGAAAGCTCAAACAAGTCTCTGCTTTTATTCCACCATCTTGGCTCCACCACCTACCTCTGTTTTTTTAAAGGAATTCAAAACAAACTTAGAATTATTCTCTCCATCCTCCTAATCCTTCCATTTGAGTGCTCAGATATGGAACTTCAGCTTACATGTTGACGTCTCTTTTCTCCCTTTACCACCCAGTTCATCAGCCTCCTAAACTCACCTGACCACCTTATTCCACATCAGCTTCACATTTAAATTGTTATATCTCTAATCTAGTCTTCACTTGTATTTGTTCCACTTCTAACACTGAGAACTCTGAAATTCCTCTCTGCCTACTGTTTCATCTTCACTGTAACCTTATTCCTTCAATCCTGACTTTTACTTCTTGAAACAAGGTATGGTTTTACTTTTGTCTTTATATCCTTACCCATCTTCTGTAAAATAGTTTATTGAGTACTTTCATGAAAAAAAATTATACGTTATGCCTCCTTGTTCCATTCTCTAGGTCAGTTTTTTTTAAAATATACAAGTGATAGGAGATGCCTCACTTTTTTCAATTTGTATTTTTGTTTGTTTTTTATTATTATTTGTTGTTATCACATGCAAACATTAACTTCTATTTGTGCCATTCTAATTTTCAGAGATTACTGTGTGGATAAGATTTTATATCCCTTGTACAAATTTGTCAACTCTCCTTTCGAGTTTTGTTCTTATGTTCTCATTTTCCCCAACTATTTCATCTAGAGATCACATATGATAACTTAAAAAAAATAAACCTTTTCTTCCTTTCTTTGGAGAATTCTAATTGACCTTATATTCAGGATATATTTTCATTTCACCCTTTGCTTTTAGATGTTGTAATTATTTTTTTTTATTTTGGGTTTGTGTCTTGGATGGTCCTACCTCTATAATAGCTCTTTTTAGGTCCTACTTTTGATTTAACTATTCTTCCTCACTTACACAATGGATTGAGAAGTCACATTAATGTTAGGCTATGGACACTTCTGGTGGGAATATCAGGGCCTTGCCTCTTCCTGACCTGTATTTTCTATGGTCCAAATATTTTCTCTGAGTATTGAAATTATCTTCTTCAAGGATCTCAGAATTTCCTCAGACAAGGACATTGACACTTTTAGAATACCCTTATGTGGCAACATTTCATTGCTGTACACCTGGTCTGAGATGGTGATATCTTGCCATCAATTGGGCTCTGAACAACACCATTTCCAGCTTTCTTTTGATTAAATGTTGAGTTGCCCTAGCTCCTATCAGCTGGCAAATAGGTCCAAAGTGACTGACCAAGGTTCCACCTTGGTCTCAGCTTCCTGTGTTTATTATTCTATTTCCATAGTGGATCTATTCCTTGCTTGGTGTATACCACAAAAGGTCCTAGCCTAAGTCCAGTAGAACTGTTATATAGCTCCCAAAACAGAATGACACAACTAATAGCTGAAACCTCTTGGCAATTTCACAGCATCATATCCCATCTGTGACTCTTTTGTACCATGACACATGGCCACATATCCCAGTCTATTACATGTGCTAGAAAGGCCTGCATAGGACTTTTTGCCTCAGTTCCTTCACAGTGGCTATAGTCCTCCATCTTCCTATGATATGTTGAGATGGAAAAATAATCTAATGTACTTGGATGTGGGTTAACTCTTCTGGGTCTCTAAGACAGCCAGGTCCTCTCCCACCATCTACTCTGTTTCCATCATTCTGCTTGAGGATACTGACATTCTCGATTAGCAGAGTTGGCACTGGAACCATGTTTTCCAGTCTTCATCTTCATTCTCCCTCCTTACACATATGTGGTAAGCTAAGCCCTAATGTGTTTCACACTGAAGCATGGTGAACAAATAGCTGTTGCCATGATCAGTGAATCTAGTATAATAGGAACATGTATCATGCATGCTGTTACTGCTGGGACCTTTCCCCTTCCTAAGTAATGTCTATGGTTTCTGGGAAGCTGGCAAATCTTGACCATGTCTTAAAATCCTCTCAAGAGGATTCATCTAGGCTGTCAAGTAAGAGGATTATGGAAATTGTGTGAACCAAATACTCCATCTTGTAAAAACGACTCAATTTTGAGATGTTTCATTTTCCTATAAAGTCCACCTGCTTCCTAATTGTAGGAATTGAGTAACATCCTGTTTTACATTCAGACATACATTACAACTACTAGCTCTCCCCACCCCTAACTCTGAAAGCCCCTAATCTTTCCTCCAATTAGAAGTCAAATTAACTAATCTTGTATCCTGGTTAATATCTTGTTAATTGTTTTTATTTTTTTTAATGCATCAAAACCTGCCTCTCCCTGTATTCAGGGTCCAGTACCAAGCTGAGGAATTCTGGTCCAGATTTTGTATGCGACAGCATGCATTGCTAAAATAAATCAATATACTCAAAACTCAAACCTTTGTTTCCTCAGTCATTTCAATCTATCTACATATCAGTTTTTGGTATAACCAGGCAGATTGAAAGACAGGAGAGACTTTCAGAAAACCTCTACAGAGTACTCTGGTTAATCTTTTACCTAGGGATTTTTTCATGGAAGACTCCCCTGGAGGTCAGACTCCTGCCCTAATTTTATTTTTTTCCAAGGTAAGGTAGGCCGCCATATTGTTTGCTGGGCTAGGTAAACCCCATTATATTGCTTGCTGGTGAAGAATTGGGAAAACTCTCATGTTTAGCTAATGGTTAGCCCTCACACTGCTGAGGAAGGTTGGTCTCTACAATGCTGGGAAGTAGATAGCCACAGGAAGTAGGTTAAGGTGAACCTCTTCAATATGGGAGAAGTAACCTTAGGGAAATACGCTAGGGGAAGCTTCCATACTATTGAGGAAGTATCCTTGGGGAAAATATAGGACCAAAGACTAGCATCCCAATGGGAAAACCCCTGGAAAAATTTATTTTTGCATGAGGCCAAAGGTAGTGTACACTGTTAAACTGACACCTACTTAAGGAAATTCTCATATAGGAGTGGAGAGGGTGAATAAAAGAGGTCTCAAATTATCCTAAAACATATAGAAATCCAAATGGGTTGCAAAATTGTCCTGAAAAAGAGACTTTGAATTAAAGCAAATTAAAGGCTTTGAGATTGGGCTTTTCGTAAGAGAGAAAGAGGCTAGCAAGTAGCTTTGTCTTATGGTTCTGTCTGTGTTTTTGTTTTTTTTGTAAAATGCCCAGAAAAATCTTTTCTCTTGTGTCATGTTTAGTGTTGTTAATAGATTCTGCTAAGGCTGAAAGATTTCTAAGGGAAACATATAGTCGGCCATAAAGAGTGCTAAAAATTTGAAGTCAAAGAGTTTTGTATGCTGGGGAAGATTAATGAAGTTTTATATTTGAAGCAGTTCTTCAATCTTTCTACAATCTGATTTTAAATTCTCTGTCCCAGTAAGTAGGACTTACTTTCACTTTAGACTTTCAATAGGAGATTAAAAAGAAAAAGAAAAAGAAAAATCCTGCAAGATGCTTTCACTTTCTCTCCCTTATTTCCACCCTGGCCAGAACTGGGTTACCCAGATAACATCAGATAACCAAAGAAAGGAAAACTCCCCTCCCCCGAACTCCCACCCCTTGTAGGAACTTGTGGGATTATAAATGAATTACAGATTACAAATTATGTTAACAGCTAATTTTTTTTTTTTGGTGGATGGTGGCAGTTTGGAGATTAAGAAGATTGGAGTTTAATCATTTTAAGAATGCAAGGGAGAACTCCAGGGACTTTAGGTTCTTCTAGGAATTTATCCCTTTCTCTTTAATAATGCATTTAGCAGAAGCTTAACATATATTAGTGAATTTTGGGGTATCATAGAATTTGTTTTAAAGAAAAATAAAAATTAAATTCTGTAAAAGTTTTGGGGGCAAACAATACTTATATTATTTTTCCATAAAGATTAATAGATCTAATGTTTTAGTATAATAAAGGAAGGCAGCTAGTTTGAAATTAATCCCAGAATGGGGGGGGAAAGGTTTTACACTTTGCAGTACCTGATATTAACTCTTTCTTGACCATGAAAAGTAAAACATTTGTTTCAGTAAGGGAACAACTTAAAAATGAGTAAAATTTAATTGAAGAATGGAAATGGTGGAGTTCTTAAAGATGGAACATCTATCCCACCCCCACCATTGCCAGATCCAGACCCTGTTCTGGATAATGGGGACAGATAGTCATGATGATGGGGTTGGAAGGAGGAAAGTAATTAGGAATATCTTTTGGGAAGCCTTAAGTAGAATTTTCGAAGCTTTATATAACAGAATTAATTTTAGATAAATTAGAAGCAAGGTCACCAAAAAATATTAGAAAAAAATCATGCATTTGTAATGCAAGAAATGTAAGAATGTAATGTAAGAAAGCTCTTAGGAAGCCAAAAAGGTAATAGTATTTTAATTAATCAGGGTTCCTAAATATTTTTTTTTTGCTAAATTACAAAGAAGAAATAGCATGAGTGAAGATGAGATAGTTTGGGATGTGATTAGAAAACACAAGTTCTCTGTCCCCAAAAAACCATTCTAGGGATGTATTGCCCAGTCTTTAGAATCTCCTGAACTTCAAGTTCCTTATCTTTTGCCTGGGGTTAAAACTGAAAAGCCTTAGGGAAAGAAAGGGTGAGACTAGGTAATTAATATGAATGGAACTGATTTGGTAGTTTGGGTGACTTTTGAAAGAAAATAAATAGAAAGTTTAAGGAAAGGTGAAAGTGCTACCACAACCTTTGAAAATGAGCTAATTGTTAACTCTGGGCTCTAAATTTTAGATTGCCAGTGTGTAATAGCCCTGGAAAATAGAGATTTTGATTTTGTGCTTGTAAATCCAAATTTGAGTTGTTTGAAATTTGTCCTATAACTAAATTATGATGTGGTGAAATAAGTCTCCTATTAATTGTGGCATCAAATGCAAAAAAAAAAAGAAAAAAAGAAAGCCTGGGAAAATGAAGGGAAACCTGAGTTACACTCCTGTGTCAGAAATCTATTAGCTGTTTCCCCCAATTAGATGTTAAAACTTTTTTTTTAAGTTCCAGATTTTATCCCTCTCTCTCTTCCTCTCTCCTGCCTCATGTGTGATTTTAAGCAAGTTAGCTCATCTCTGTTTATCTCAGCTTCATGATATGTAAAGAGGAAAAGAATAATGGTACCTACCTTCCAGGGTTGTTGTGAAGATCAAAATGATATAATTGTGAAGTTCTTGACACAGTGCCTCTCATATGGTAAGCATTATATAAATGTTAACTAACATTATTGCTTTTTGATTTCATAATATATTTTTATACCAGATTGGGTGGTCCAGTATGGAGCAATGACATCTTTTTATTTGAATTTCTCAAAATAGTTTTTAATCATGTTTTATGTACAAATTGCTGTACAATCATCTTAATCAAGTGAAAAGTGTAAAGCCTGGACCACAAAAGCTACAAACTTTTCTCTCGGTGAGTATCAAAAGTTTGTTTAGGTCCAATTAGTGACATAAAAGAACATTGTATAAAACAATCTAAGGCAGGTTTTCTTCGCAATGAAAAGCCCAACATCAGGACATTTTACCTCCAAATATAAATCAAAAATCCTGAGTGATTTACTCCCATAAGAATGAAAAAAAAAAAAGGACACTGAAATAACCTACTAGTAAGTACTCTATGGAAAAACCAGAATATATTATATAAGCATTGTAGAGATTTTGCTAAAAATACCTGATAGTTTAACAGTAGTTTAGGTCAGATTCTCCTTCAGCCCACAATAAGTACCGATGCGATAAAGTATACAAAGTCAAATGTGAAGCTGTATTTAAAGTATTACTAAACTGTGCACATATTGCACTAGATCAATGAACACTTAGGTTTTTCCAAACACTTTGATTACATTTTCCAGCACTTACAGAATGAATCACCTGCGAACATGCAGGAACCTTCATAGAGCTTCTAAAACACTTTCATGATCACTGGTCCTGGGATTCATAGAGGTGTTTTGCTTCCTTATGCATGGCTGCTAACCAGGTGGCTGAATGCTTTTTGTTAGATTTAGAGTCTTCCCTGGCAGTGAACTTCATCTGAGTCACATCCTGAGCCCCTGGCTCCCTGTTCTGGAGAAGCATACCAGTGACTGGAGCACTGCCTCCTCCGGGAGTAAAGCCCTCAGTCTCTGGACAGTTGAAATTTGAGCAATTTCAATTTTATAATGGCTATCTCCATGCACAAACTGATTATTAGAAAGGCGACAAACCATCACTTCAGATGTTTCTAATGTTCCCAGTGTTACACAGAAAGTAGCTCCATTCATGAGCACTTTGAGTTGCTTGTCATAAAACTCCATTTCTTTGTGAGACACTAGCACACACTCTGTGCACTGTCACACAGGGTCCACAAAATACATCCTAGGCAAGGGTACTTTCTTGCTGCAGCATTTATCACGGAAGCACTTTCCACAGTGGTGACAGTGGTGCTTTCTGGTTATCAAGTCAAATTTGATGTCACACTGTGTTACGGGCTCCTGAAGCCTCGCAACTATACTCGGGGTTCCCCCCAAGCCCCAGGCCTTTGCCTAGCAAAGGACCTGATCTCGCGGACAATGAATGGGGTGGGAGCCGAAAGATGGTGAATGACTCCGTTTATTATTTCAGCAAGCAGCACTTTTATATCTTTAGTGATGTAGGTACATTCTTTGGTTACATGGGTGAAGGGGACAGGTAAAAATCAATACACCTGGATACTAGGACTGCTCCGACTCCTCCTACTCTCCTCCCCTTCTCTTCGCAGGCTAACCCGAAGCTCTCTGCGGGCAGGCAGTCCAGGTAAAGAACTGGAAGTTCCACGTGCTCTGGCAAGCCCAGACAGAGAGCTGGAAGTTCCATGTGGTCAAGCAGGTCCGGGCAAAGACCTGGAATTGCTAGGGAGGCAACAAAGGCAAGACCCCTCCTCCTGGCTCCACCCACATCCCAAAGCCCCGAGTCTATCTCAGCAGGCCCCTGGGCCTGGAGGTCCGAGGGGGACAGGGCTCAGCTCTTACTCGGCCCCTAACAACACTGCATACATCTTGGACACCCCTTGTCTGGGACCCACTCCGGTTCGTTGAGGCCAAAGGGGCTGGGGAAGGCCCGGTCCTCAGGAACCATGAGCAGCCCGCTGTCGAATGCACCAGCTTCTTGCCATTGAGTCACGGAGCCATCCCGCCAGTGGCCGCCACAGATGAGGAGAACATGGCTCCTCGGTCTGGCCTAGGGTTGCCCCAGTTTTCTCAACCTTAATTACATCTTTTGTAATGTAGTTGACTGATGCTGAATTATTCCGTATTAAATTTTATATAAGATTTAGAAATACACTGGGGGGAAATGATGTCCTTCTATTAGGTAATAGGTTTCATGTTTTATATACGTGATACCATGAGAAATCATTGTCAGAAATGCTGTTAGACAAATAACTTCTCTTTTAATCTGTTAGATTATGAGTTGAGGTTTTAAAAGAATGTGAAAAATATGTATTTGAAAAGTCCGATATTTAAGGGGGCATATTTTAATACAGATTATTGTTATTGTTATTATTACCATTATTATTATTAGGAGGGGGAGCTGCAGAGATCCCTTATGATACCCTTGAAGCTCCTTGAGACTTTGTATTAAGACAGGATCATAAGATCTTATCAGGCCTACTGACTTCATAATGCAAAATCTAAAGTACTGAAGTTTGAGAGTTTAGAACCCAGAAAACAGGATCACTTCTTCCAGTCGTTGTCAAAGAAGGGAGCTGGGAATTTACAAGTTTACTATAATAAAGTGTGAGTTTTCATGTGGAAATTTTTGACTATCACTTATAAAAATTATGAAAATGCACAGGATGGTTTAAAGACATAACTTTAATACATTGATATGAATTAGCTATCAGGTATTCGCTGTATTTCTGAAGCTCCAGAATGTGGTTAATTTTGATTTATAAGTAAAGGATAAATAACATGTAACTGTTAAGGAAACATAAGAAAACTAATAATATTCAAGCCTTAATTTATAGTTAGTGAAATTTTTGCTATTTGAGGTAACCTTTCATGGGACTATAACCTGGTATGGTTTTGAGTTTTTTTCATTTCAGGTATGGTTATTTGAAGTGTTATTAAGTCAATACTCTACCAGTCAAGGCAAAGATGATACATGATACACTCTGAGAACTGCCAGAAATGGATGTTGTCTATCCCTGAGAAAAACTGAGGCACGGCCTAAGGCAGGATCTTCTTGACATATTTTCTTTAGTATACTATTTCCTTTTAGACCAGGAAATTCCCCAACTTGGCTAAATCTGAAACTGACTTTTGATACTCTTTTAATAATGTGGTGTTTTACCATATGATTGGCTGTCGGATATTACTCATGCCTGGAATCAGAGTGAAGGGAATTTATTCCCTGTTATGGTATATGTCATCTCAATCTGTGCCCTTGAGGGAGGATGAGTCTTGACATAATTATATGTATTTTTTTTCTTTCCTCTTCTTTTCATAGCAAGTTTCTATAATCTGTTCAAGAGAGCAGTAGAAGTTTTTTTTTAATTTTTTTTTTATTTTTATTTTTTATTTTTATTTAATGTATTTAGTTTTCAGCATTGATTTTCACAAGAGTTTGAATTACAAATTTTCTCCCCATTTCTACCCTCCCCCCCACTCCAAGATGGTGTATATTCTGGTTGCCCTGTTCCCCAGTCAGCTCTCCCTTCTGTCACCCCACTCCCCTCCCATCCCCTTTTCCCTTCCTTTCTTGTAGGGCAAGATAAATTTCTATACCCCATTGCCTGTGTATCTTATTTTCTAGTTGCATGCAAAAACTTTTTTTTTTTGTTTTTGAACATCTGTTTTTAAAACTTTTAGTTCCAAATTCTCTCCCCTCTTCCCTTCCCACCTACCCGCCCTAAGAAGTCAAGCAATTCAACATAGGCCACATGCGTATCATTATGTATAACCTTTCCACAATACTCAGGTTGTGAAAGACTCACTATATTTTGCTCCTTCCTAACCTATCCCCTTTTATTGAATTTTCTCCCTTGGCACTGTCCCCTATCGAAAGTGTTTGTTTTTGATTACCACCACCCACATCTTCCCTCCCTTCTATCATCCCCCCTTTTTTATCTTCTTCTTCCTCTTTTTTCCTGTGGGGTAACTTACCCAATTGAGTATGTATGGTATTCCCTCCTCAGGTCAAATCTCATGAGAGCAAGATTCACTCATTCCCCTTCGCCTGACTTCTCTTCCCTTCCTAAAGAACTTCTTTTTCTTGCCACTTTTATGTGAGATAATTTACCCCATTCTATCTCTCCCTATCTCCCTCTCTCAATATATTCCTCTCTCATCCCTTAATTTGATTTTACTTCTTTTAGATATCTTCCCTTCATCTTCACCTCACCCTGTGCCCTCTCTCTCTCTCTCTCTCTCTCTCTCTCTGTGTATATATACATATATATATATACACATACATACACATACATACACATACACATAGATATATACATACATACACATTCTCTTATATATATACATAAACATATACACATATATATATGCATATTCCCTTCAGCTACCCTAACACTGAGGTCTCATGAATCATACACATCATCTTTCCATGTAGGAATCTAAACAAAACAGTTCAACTTTAGTAAGTCCCTTGCAATTTCCATTTCTTGATTACCTTTTCATGCTTCTCTTGATTCTTGTGTTTGAAAGTCAAATTTTCTATTCAGTTCTGGTCTTTTCATTGAGAAAGCTTGAAAGTCTTCTATTTTATTGAAAATCCATATTTTGCCTTGGAACATGATACTCAGTTTTGCTGGGTAGGTGATTCTAGGTTTTAATCCTAGCTCCATTGACCTCCGGAATATCGCATTCCAATCCCTTCGATCTATTAATGTAGAAGCTGCCAGGTCTTGGGTTATTCTGATTGGGTTTCCACAATACTCAAATTGTTTCTTTCTGGCTGCTTGCAGTATTTTCTCCTTGATCTGGGAGCTCTGGAATTTGGCAACAATATTCCTAGGAGATTTCTTTTTGGGATCTATTTGAGGAGGCGATCGATGGATTCTTTCAATTTCTATTTTGCCCTGTGGCTCTAGAATATCAGGGCAGTTCTCCTTGATAATTTCTTGAAAGATGGTATCTAGGCTCTTTTTTTGATCATGGCTTTCAGGTAGTCCAATAATTTTTATATTATCTCTCCTGGATCTATTTTCCAGGTCAGTGGTTTTTCCAAGGAGATATTTCACATTGTCTTCCATTTTTTCATTCCTTTGGTTCTGTTTTATAATATCCTGATTTCTCATAAAGTCACTAGCTTCCACTTGCTCCAATCTAATTTTTAAAGTAGCATTTTCTTCAGTGGTCTTTTGGACCTCCTTTTCCATTTGGGTAATTCTGCCTTTCAAGGCATTCTTCTCCTCATTGGCTTTTTGGAGCTCTTTTGCCATTTGAGTTAGTCTGTTTTTTAAGGTGTTGTTTCCTTCAGTGTATTTTTTCAGTATTTTTTTTTGGGTCTCCTTTAACAAGTCATTGACTTGTTTTTCATGGTTTTCTTGCATCCTTCTCATTTCTCTTCCCAATTTTTACTCTACTTCTCTAACTTGTTTTTCCAAATCCTTTTTGAGTTCTTCTATGGCCTGGGGCCAGTTCATGTTTTTCTTGGAGGCTTTTGTTGTAGGCTCTATGACTTTGTTGTCTTCTTTAGGCTGTATGTTTTGGTCTTCTTTGTCATCAAAGAAAGAATCCAAAGTCTGAGACTGAATCTGGGCGCGTTTTCGCTGCCTGGCCATATTCCCAACCTACTAACTTGACCCTTGAGTTTTTCAGTGGGGTATGACTGCTTGTAGACTAACGAGTTCTATGTTCCACGTTTGGGGGGGAGGTGCCAGCTCTGTCAGACCCGCACTGCTCCTTGCCCAAGAACCCCCAACCCGAACTGGGCTTAGATCTTCTGCAGGCTGTGCACCCCTGCTCTGATCTGCCACTTAATTCTTCCCACCAGGTGGGTCCGGAGCTGGAAGTAACAACAGCTGTAGCTGCCCCATCTCCGCTGCCCCAGGGGCTGGAAGCCGAACTGCCAACTCCTTCCATTCCCGCAGCTTTTCCCACTAACCTTCTCCACAGTCTTTGGTGTTTGTGGGTCGAGGGGTCTGGTAACTGCCGCAGCTCACTGATTCAGGGCGCTAGGGCCCCCTCCGCCCAGCTTCTGATCTGGATGGTCCACACTGCTCAGGCTGGGCTCTGCTCCACTCCGTTCCCAGCTCCCAGCTCCCAGCTCCCAGCTCCCAGCTCTGTGTGGAATAGACCTCACCCAGAGACCATCCAGGCTGTCCTGGGCTGGAGCCCTGCTTCCCTCTTCTGTTCTGTGAGTTCTGCCGTTCTAGAATTGGTTCAGAGCCATTTTTTATAGGTTTTTGGAGCGACTCGGTAACGGAGCTCACTCTAGTCCATGCTTACCAGCCGCCAAACTATAGGATTTTAAAGTCATTTTGTGACCATCTGAGATTTATTTACTCTCCTCTGACCCATGTGGAGAGATTTAACTTCAAATTTTTCTCATATGATAATATTTAACAAACACCTGAGCCACAATTTATCACCAACTTTCACACAGTAACAAATGTGCTGAATTAAAAGGTAATTTCAATTTTCCATTCACTCTTTAATTAAAAAGGAGTTTAATAATCATACACATCCTTCAGTGTAGAGGGTTTCTCACTTCAAGATGCTGATGAACTGGGTTTCACGGCAACAATTAAATCTTAAGTGGACTAAAGATTATGGTAGAGAATCTCTTTTGTATATATTTTGAATCACTTAGCCGATAAAGTGCCATGCAACTCATGTCTTGAATCTAAAAGGTACATTAGAGATCCTGTAATCCAACCCCCCAATTACTCTGATGAGGAACTGGAGGAAAGGGAAGGAAAATGATATGTCTAAGGTCATACTGGCATTAAGCAAAATCAGTATGTCTTTAAGCCCATAAACAAGCCAGGACCATATTCACAACTTGTTATAAATCTACCTTCATTTATTTCTGGAGTCAAGCACCTCCTAAGGTGCATATTGCTTTTTGAAAGTGTCCATCAGAAGCTGTCAAAGAATTATTTTGGACTCTCTGCATCTCTTATATTACATATTGGAGATTTCCTTCCATTCTCCATTTGGACAAATAATCTCAGATATGATGAATTGTTGCCAGACACCATTGCTGGTCAATGTAATCGAAAGAACTAAAATGGATCTCCATAGAAAAATAAAGCTGCTTTATTTTATGTTTTTAACTCTGAGCTTCTATACTTAGGTGCTCCTCAATCATCTCTTCAACCAAACAACAACAACTAATAATTCTAAAGCACTTCAAGGTTTTCAAAGCAATTTATAAATATTTTCTTATCCTTAGACCTACAATAAACCTGTGAGATAGGTGTTATTATTAGTCATATTTTTACAGGTTAGGAAACCCAAGCATTCAAAAATCAAATAACTTGCCAATGTTCTAGTAAGTGATTGAAGAAGAATTTGAACACAGGTCTTACGGAGTCCAGATTCAACTCGCTAACCATTGTGTCACCTACTGCCTAGCTGAAATAGGGAGAGAATATTTTACATTTTTAAAAGTTCCCTTTACTTATTTAGTGCCATACCACTCAAACTACCAAAAATCGTAACAAACTTCATCTGAAAGAACAAAAGGTCAATAATATGAAAAGAATTAATGAAAATAAATGCAAAGGAAGATGGCCTGACCATACAAGATCTCAAACTTTACTATAAATCATTAATCATCATAGACACAAATTAAAAAAAAACATGAAAAAAAAGTGAAAAAGAGATTACTTTGATTTGCATCTAGAGTGTACAAGTTCTTTCTCTGGGGGTGGATAGCATTTTTCATCATGAGTCCTCTGGAATTACCTTGGATCATTTGTATTGCTGAGACCAGCTAAGTCATTAATTTAGGTAGAATTATTGTTTTGTTACATTGGTTTGGCCTACCCATGAGCAAATGATTTTTTTCCCAGTTGTTTAGATCTGACTATATTTGTATGAAAAGTGTTTTATAATTGCAGTCATATAGTTCTTGGACTTGTCTTGGCAGATAGACTGCCAAATATTTTATGTTGTCTGTAATTATTTTAGATGGAATTTGTTTCTATCTCTTGATTCTGGGCTTTGTTGGTAATATACAGAAATGCTGACAGTTTATGTGGGTTTGTTTTATATTCTGCAACTTTGCCAAAGTTGTCAATTATTTCAACTAATTTTTAGTTGATTCTCTAGGATTCTCTAAGTATACCATCACATCATCTGCAAAGATTGATAGTTTTGTTTCCTTGTTGCCTATTCTAATTCCTTAACTTCTTTTTCTTCTCTTATTGCTAGAGCTAAATTTCTATTACAATATTGAATAATAGTGGTGATAATGGGCATTCTGGCTTCCCTCCTGATTTTACCAGGAAGGTTTTTGGCTTATCTCCATTACGGAGAATACTTGCTCATGGTTTTAGATAGATACTACTTATAATTTTAAGGAAAGCTCCATTTATCCCTCTGCTCTCTGGTGTTTTTTAACAGGAAATAGTCCTATATTTTGTCAAAAAACTTTTTCTGCATCTATTGAGGTAGTCATGATTTCTGTTATTTTTGTTATTGATTTGGCCAATTATGCTGATAGTTCTCCTAATATTGAATCGGCCCTGTATGCCTCGTATAAATCTCACCTGGTCATAGTGTATTATTCTGGTGATACATTGTTGTAATCTACTCATTAGTTTTAATATAAAGTTTTTGCATTAATATTCCTTAGGGAAATTGGACTGGTTTTCTTTCTCTGCTTTTGCTCTTCCTGCACTTGTATTGTAAAAGAAATTTGGTAGGATTCCTCCTTCACCTATTTCTCCAAATACTTTATATAGTATGGGAATTAATTAATCTTTAATTGTTTGGTAAAATTCACTTGTGCCAATGGTTTTTGCTATGGAATTCCCATAAGTACTGCTTTGGCTGCATCCCAAAAATTTTGGTATGTTGTATCAATCTTTATATTCTTTTTAGTGCCTCCACTGGCATTCCTGGACACCATTTATGCTCCCCTTTTACCCAAGTGAGACAGACCTTTCCTATAGTCCTCCTAAGTTATTTTGAGCTTGAAAATTGTTTCACCTCATTCTTTTGTGGGTTCTGCTACTTCAGAATTTATTTCATGATGTCAATTAAAGTTGTTCATAGGGGAATTTGGGAGAGCTCAGGGAATTTCCTGCCTGTTCTTCACCATCTCTGCCCCAAACAACTTTAATTTATTGAGAAAAGGAGTTACATGTTCAGAACTATCATTTAGGAAAATCATTTTTGCAGCTCTTTGTAAGATGGATTGGAATAGAAAGGAAACTGAGGTGTGGAGATCAATTAGGAGGCTATTAGTATTATCCAGATAAGAAGGGTCTGAAAATGGTGTTAGCTGAGCTATGTAGCTGGAGAGGAGGGAATGTAAACAATGCTGAGATGGTGGCAACATCAAGACTTGGCAATGGATTGTATATTAGATGTGAGTGAGAGCAAGGATGATGATTACAACAGCCTAGAAAGAATATCTAGGTGGAGCAGTGGTCAACAGTGTCAAATGCTTCAGAAGGGTCAAAGATGAGAAATGAGCAACAGCAATTAGATTTAGTCATTAAAAGGTTATTTGTAACTTTGGAGAAGGCAAATTTAGTTGAACACTGATGACAGAAGCCAGACTCCAGGATTGAGGAAAAGGAGTGGAGTGAAAAGGAGTGAGCAAGGTTAAAGCAAATAGGCTACTCAAGCTTGTTAGAATGGACTGGCCAGAAGGCAGTCCTACAGACACTTTGAAGCAAATTTACTAGAAGGCATTTTTGCCACAGAGGGCAATGAAATGAGTGAATGTTTGGAAGATCTCTCAGTGTGGAGGGTTTCTCAATTCAATTCCCTGACTCTCTTCAGTAGAAGGATTTGTGGTACACCCAATTGAAACCAAATCATCTCTTGAGATTAGAAGGATTGCTAGGGGGATGTTCAGTGTGCTACTTTGGACTAATGTCATTTCCTTTTTGCATGATTACTAATGGATGCCAACTGTATTTTTAACAAAAAAAATTATTATTGCCATTTCAGTGCCACAATTGATAATAATAACTAATATTCATATAGCATTTAATATTTGCTAGTCATTCAGCAAAGAACTTTACAAATATTGCCATTTGATCCTCACAACAATACTAGAAAGGAAATGCTATTATTTTCCCAATTTTACAGATAAGGAAACTGAGGCAAACAGAAGTTAAGTGACTTGCCCAGAATGACACAGCTAGTAAGTGGCTATGGCACGATTTGAACACAATTTTTTTCTGACTCCAGGCCTGGTATATATCCACTGTGCCACTTAGACAGGGAGCTAGTTCTAATCTAGTAATAAATTTTGGAAATGTGACTCCTCTAAGAAACAACTGGACCCTTCATAGAGTGAGGTCTCTTGCACAGGAGTCACTCAGGGAGATTGGATAGATACCTAATGAATACACACATGAATCCAAAAACCTTGAATAGTCCCATGTATTGTCTATTCTTCTAGTCAATCATTCACTGTCATGATTGCCAGCTCTTCATCCATACTTCCTCTTACAAAGAATTGAACCCATTAATCAGTTGAATACAGATTAACCTAATTCAACTGATATACTGCTTAGTGATTTAAAATGATTTATATACATGATCATATCTCAGTCAATGTTCAGTCAATGTCTGTGATCATTTAAATTGTAGATTATAAAATTTCAGAGAAGGAAGATGAGAGATTTTTATGTAGGCATGTAGGGTATTCTTCAATACAATTTTTCCTACAAGTTGCTTTCCAGATTCACTATAAGTACATATTGTGATGATGAATTCATTATCTCATAATTTGTTGTAATGGAAAGCAAAGTGGGACTTTTTGCTTTTCTTTTTCTTTTGGAATGCTTCTCAGCATTAAGGCAACCAAGTGTCTTTGATTGAGTCTTGCCTTTGATTGAATCAAGATTCTTTGTTGACCTGCATAAGTCACAAGAAAGTCACATGAGTTTGAGCCACATGGTTGTGACACCCCACCCTGAAGGAGTGTATATATATATGTATACACACACACACTCTGAGGTTAGCATTTCGCTTGGATGCTCACTCATTGGAAGAGTGTTCCTGTGATTTGGCTAGTTGAGACTCTGGGTAGCTGTTAAGGAGTGTCTGCCCCCACCCCAGCTTTTAAAATCATGTTGGTGTTTCTTTCTCTGGTAATTATGTACGTATTCCTATGGATAGATAGAAGCCCTGTCTGCTGATTTGTGTCATTTGCTCTGTTTATATGATTTCTGCTTGTAAATTCTGCTTGTTTTCTCTGAAGTCCAGCGTGCTGACTCTTCCCCCTGAACTAAGTGAATTATATGTGTATGTTTAATTAAAGTGAGATTGTAAACCCATTAAAGCTGCTTTCCTTAGAAAAGCAGATCAAAGAACCTGTGGTAGCAGCCCTCCTGGGTGCTGGTGTTATTGGCCTTATTCCTCCACAGCAGCTGCTAGTAACATTGTTGCTACATCTGTCCATTTCATTTTCCATTCCAAGTATTATTGCTAAAAGATTTTTTAACTCCCTCAGAATTTTTATAAGTCTCTATGGGGATTTTTCAATATTCTTTTTCTCAAAGTCCAAAGGAGGGGAAAGTCAGTGCTTTTGAACTGTAAGTAAATTGTCAGAAAAGGCGAATGGTTCTTATCAGTCTATTTGTTGGTGTTTCTATTATATTCTTTTGGTTTTTATAAAGGGCCCAAGTACATGATATATATTATTCCTATACCCAGCAGCGAATATTTCTGAATTGGAATATTTCATTTATCTGGACTACATTTAACTAACACAAAGATCACTTCTCTGGCAATGTATAGTATTATGAATGGGGTGTATGAGGTGTTCAAGGATGGTTAGCACCTCTGGTGTGTGAACTTGCTGAATTCTTTTCAGGGCTATCATCCACCTTTGGTGTCCACCTTACTCAACTCTCATGTGTGGCTCCAAGAAGCGATAGCATGCACAGCAGCCACACCCCAGGAAACCATATCAGCAGATGGGCTAAACCAGGTTCGGGGTAACCAAAATGGGATGTCTATCCTAAGCATGTGAAGACTTACTCTGGCAGAGTGGGCAGATGAGAACAATTTGTTCTCCATGAAGGTGGCTGAAGCAGGTGCTGTGGAGCATTTAGAACTTGGTTAGACATCAAAGACGTCAAGGTCATTCAGTTCATCATGGGCATTCATCTTGCCATTGGACTTTAATGACTCAGAGAGTGATGCTGAGAAGTTTTTGCAACTGCATCACTTAAATCCAATTCATGAGCAAGTCAACACATCACCCCTCATGTCATTGGTCCTCTTCAAAGCTGAAGGATGAATATTGAGTAGAGCTGAGAAAATTAAAAAAAAATACTGACCCCAAAATTTCAATTGTTACATGCTGAATTCCATTTGATTACAAGAGAGCTCCTCATATACTATTAATATTTCAGAAACATCTGTAGTATAATTTGCCTGGTTTGTCAGCCCTCAGAAGATTAGAACCAAGATATTAGAAATAAGGTATGGATGAGAGAAAACTAGAGGAAGGCACACCAATATCAGCAAGGTAAGAGAATCAGTAGCCAAAAAGTAAGGGCAGAGACTAGAAGAAAAATGAAAAAAAAACCAGGCATTGTTGTGATAACATGGTATAATGACTACTTCATAATCATATTATCAGGAGTCATCAAGTAAAGGTTAAATGAATTTAATGTGCTTTTTAAGAAGACATGCAAAGCTGAACTGGATTTTAGAAAGCTCCCTATCCTAATTAGATGTTTTATTTTGTTTAAAAAGTCTGATATTTTAATATATAACAAATTTCAAGTAACTAGAATTATTATTTTATGTGGAACAATTCTTTCCCTGACATTTCCATATTACTGAGGTATTATTGTAATCAAGTAATATTTCATGTATTTTTTTTTCTTGTATAGGGTCTGATATAATATAACTTCACCTTTTCTTTCCAAGAATAGAGCTTCTGAAGTCTTAATAATTGTCACTGTTTCATGAAGTCTTTTTAAAGTAGATTGATTATTTTCTACTGTGTGAACAATTACTTAACAAAGGATTATTTAATCTCAAACTGGGACTGGGAATATTTTCCTTTTGAATGTTGGCATCCAGTGGCATTTGAGAAAGATCAAATAATACTATTACATCAAAGCAACATTGTTGAATTCAGTGAAAGCTAGCCTTAAACATATCTTGGGGACACATCTCTTGTTTATAGTTTGCTTGTATAACCAGAAAAAACAAACAAAAAACACATAATGATACAACTTGATTTTCATAAAATGTTCAGTTTTTAATTATGATTTAAGTCTTTCTCCTTTTTTTTTGGTTCTCTCTCGTACCAGATATTTGAAAACTCTAATTATGAAAACAAAATGATGGTGAAGACAAACCAGACTGATATTTGAAAAGCCTCTGGAGAAAAGATTTTATTTATAGAAATGTGGATATATATGGTCCAAATAATGTGAATAAATGGACATTTAAAACATTTTCTTGAACTACATACTTCGATTACCTCATAGACCTGATTTTATTTAAATAGTCTCACAGCAAAATTTAATACCAAAACCCAATCACTTTCCTTAATTTCTATTTTTTTATGTTTTCTCATAGTAGAATAAAGATCTCAGTTAACACTTAATCAGTCTTAGAATGACAAGAAGAATGGAATATTTTCCAAACATATAATCTATGATTTAATTCAGTGTTTAAATTAGTTACTTCTTTGTTTTAGGATCAATCTATTTTTTTCTATTTTAAAGTTAAAAACAAATCAAGAAACATTAAGTACCTGTATTTCAAAAGCAATTTACTAACTCCAAGAGATGAAAACAAAGAAGGAAGAAAGGAAGGAAGGAAGGAAGGAAGAGAGGGAAGGAGGGAGGGAGGGAAACAAGGGAGGGAGAGAGGAAAGGAGGGAAGAAAAGAAGAGAGGAAGGGAAGGAGGGAGAGAGGGAAGGAGGGAGGAAAGGAGAAAAGAAAGAAGGAAAGAGGGAAGGAACGGAGGGAGGGAGGGAAGAAGTAAGGAAGGAAGGGAGGAAAGAAGGAAGGAAGGAAGGAAGGAAGGAAGGAAGGAAGGAAGGAAGGAAGAAAGGAAGGAAGAAAAGAATGTAAAGAAAGGGAACTTAAGGAATACAAAGTGGTAAACTTTACACATGTAACAAATTCCTTAAGCATTAGGATGGACTGAACAGAAATCAAAGATTTCATGAAACTGCAAAATAATAACAAAAATATTTTAAATTTTTAAAAATAGCAAAAATAAACGGAGCAAAATTTAAAGATTTTAAAACAAAATTTGAAGAAATATATGTACTAAGGTATCTGCTAGAAAAAAAATGTTGACATGATTAAGACCAATCGTCCTGTGATAAAACATGTTATCCACTTCCTGACGAAGAAGTGATGGACGCAAGATGCAGAAAGAGACATTTGTGGACTTGGCTGCAAGTTGAAGTAGTAATGACCCTGACTCTAAAAAAACAAAAAAAGCCATTGAATTACTGTTGTAGTATAGTGAAGAGAACAGAAGGAACTTCAGAAGGAGGTATGGACAAGGAGTTTATTTTTAAAACTAGTCTACATAACTTATTATATTCTAAAATAAAAAGAATGTGGCATGAAATGGAGATTCTTGAGGTCATATACAATCCACTTTTTGTGTTCTACTGTACATATTTCTCTACTCATTCATTCATTCATTGAGGTATTTAAGTTCAGAACAACAACCACAAAAAGAAATGTCCTTTTATTTTTTCTGTTTTTGTTTGTTTGTTTTGATATCCAAACAACCAGGAAGGAGGTAATAGGGGCACTGAGTCAAGGACTCTAACTCAACCACCAGATGGAGAGCTGATGGTACCATGATATATTAGGAAGGCAGAATTTATGATTTCAAAGAGAATCTCATATGTGCCTAAAAGGTCCGGAACCGCAGGATATAAGGAATTCTCTAGGCAGAAGGCAGGAGAACTAAAGCATGTATTTACACTCCACAATAACAAACCCACAAACCAGCGTCCCCATTTTGATATTTTCATCAAAAGCTTCCAGGCCCCATAAGTCCACCTTACAAGGGTAACCAGGAGGCCACAGAGAAGCGAGATGGTATAAGGCAAAATCGTATACATGCTTCCCCTCTACGGTAAGAAGATTACCCACTAGCCTCTAGTCAGCTCTGCTACCGGCAGCTCAGCTTCGGCTGTAGGTGTCTCTGGCTCCAACCGGAAAAGGAAAGGAGGATCTTCAAGCTGTCCTCTCCCCTCTTATAGAGTTTTTGACATCATCAAGCGCCGCCTGAACGACCAGGGCCGATTGGTTCTTGACTTGGCCCTTCCCCCTAGCGTAGACCACGTTAACACACTTCCCCTCAGCCAGCCCCACGACTCATCACACAGGAAGCTCTGGTCCTGCCCCGGAAGAGCAAGCCCCAGTGTCCAGGGAAGCTCAACGAGGCAAGTTGAGTCATTCAAAGAAAACAAAGTCCATTCTGGCTACACATGAACACAGTTAAAGAAAAAAAAGTGAGAAGGGGGGAGGGAGGGAAGAGGGGAGGGAGAGAAGAGAGAGTTAGTAAAAGTGATGGTGAAAGGATAGAAAAGCTTTTACTTCAATAAACTACAACTGAGAATCAGAGATTAGAGGAGCAGGAAGTAGGAATTTGCCCGTCACAGGCCAAGGGAAATTGATCCTGTGTATTGTAATGATGAAAGTGTGTTCTTTTTCTTCATCCAGGTCTGCAAGCAGGGTAGACAGGTTGAAAGTCTGGGCCAATAAGTACCTTGTGACTGGATCCCCAGAGGTTGAATTGAATACACTTCACTGGACTTGTGTGGAGAGAACCAAGATTGTCAATGGATTTCCAAAAATATTACTAGCAGACCATGGGTTTTATGGTAAAAACCTTTAACACCAGGCTACATTCTGAGGAGTCTCTTTATTCCAGCAAGAGCAGCCTGGTGTTTTAGTGTACAATATCATTTCAAAGGGATGACAAGAGCCCAGTAGAGTTTATCTGAATATGAATGGTAGCCTGCTCAGCTATGTGGCAAAGGAATCTTCCTTTGATCATTCATAATAGACAGCTTCCAATGTTTTCCCCCCTCAATTATCTAAGTACTCCCTCTATCAATGTATATCACAATCTTATCAGAGGCACCAACCAAGTGCACCTTATGACTATATTTTTCCCCCCACTCACCAAAACTGAGGTCTTTGAAGAATCAGGTTTCAATCTTCTACCTTTTCTTTGCTTACTGGGGCCCCAATCTACACTTTGATGGGGAGATCATTTTTCATTCAACCATAGAGTTTTGTTCATTTTACCTCTTCCCTCTGTTCTCTCTGCTAAAAGTGTAAGGTATACAAACCTCCTAGATATCTAAATATTATTTACTTGAAGTGTTACGGTGGAATATAAAATAAGGAAGAGCGTACAGAAAACCAATAACATTTATTAAATATTAGCCATGTGTAGAATGCTTAGCCAAGTGCCTGGGCAAGGTAAGTGATTTAAATAAACTGTGGCTAATCTTTTAATGTAGATTATAATCCAGTACAAGGTTAAGAGAAAAACATAGTTGTAATACCTAGGTTTCCCACCCGACTGGCCCACAGCTAATCCAGATGAAGCTTCTGTATCTGAAGTTTCAGGAGCTCCAATGGTATGAATGCACTTAAAACCATAACTTGTAAGCTGGAAGCCTCTCCTCCGCCTTTGTGTTTACCAACCAGTTGAGACACATAATTTGTTCAAAGCAAGGCATTTAATGACACTGTTTAGGAAGAAAAGTAACAATAAAACATCTCTTCTATAAACTGAAGTCATACTCTCATGAAAACATATACTACCAATGGGAAGAGTGGATGAATATAAGGAAGGCATGTAGCTATAGCTATACATAGGAACTGAACAAGATATGGGACACAAATATGATCAAAGCAAAGATATTAAAAGAGTATAGACTTATGAATAATGTGTGATCATAATACATATATGGAGGGAAATACATAGACTGTATCTAAAGTGCTTTCCCTATTTATACCTGCTTGATAGAGTCCCTAATTTCCTGCAGAGTACAGTTTCTGGTAACTACCCCCTCTAGAGAGTCTTTCTTGAACATCAATCTGTCTCTCCTCTTCTACACACTAAGAACTTTAGTTTTCAAAGTGCTTTCCTTCTTAAAATTGGCATATGAACATTGTATATGCTTCATATTTATTAATTTCTGCACATAATATATTTTCCCAATGGAAGATAGGCATTTTGAGTTTTCATTTTATTTTTGTATCCCCAGTGCCTAGTAGAGTGCCTTGCAAATAGAAAGAATGTAATAAATACTTGCAGGATCCAGGAAGCTGGGATGTGCCTAATTAGATATAGATTCAGACTCTATGTACGATTTGTATGTAAATATGTATGTATATATATATACATGGCTATGTTTACATGCTTATATATTATAAATATGTGTGTATACATATTATTAGGCCGAGTGTAAACCAGGACCAAGATTTCCTAGGAATGGCAAAATAATCAAATTAGGACAATATTGAGTGGATGAGTAGAAGAGATACCCATCTTAATCTCCTTCCTCTGGTTACAGGAAATTTTTAAATTTTTTTGGAGCTAACTGGATTTTTTCATGTGTTTAGAGATCCCTACTCTTTCGTTTTTTTTTTTAAAGATTGCCAAGGGACTTCCCTAAATTGGACTTATATTCCAGAGCCCTGCAGCCACCTATTTCAAGGTGACATGGTCTGGAAGGGCTTTTATGAGGGATGAGAAGATACCCCCTACTAGCAGGAGAATCATACTAGAGTTACATAATAAAGGCAATCCTATCATTTTTCCTGGAGCTCTTTGATTTTCCAAAAAAGGTTTAGGTAGGATTTCTTGCCTTGAAACTCAAGTAATGTGATTGATGCCATCTCAGAGGCCTTTCCAGATCTTTGAATCTAACATTTATTATGAAGCACTTCTAGCAAAATCGCCAAGTGTGCGCTCAGTGTTACGCAAACATTAGAGAAGACAGGGTTCCTGGAAAGCAAGACTTCTAGTAAGATCAGAGGGCTTTATATGTATTTGGGCTAAGGAAACTGATTCATTTACATGTCATTCAGTCAGCTTCTTATCTGAATTGCAGAAATAGTTGTGAACAATACAATCTCTTTCTTATACACTCTCAAGAATTTACCCAGACAAAAAACGACAGCAGCAGCCCCAACAATAAGAACATTAGGAGGAATAATTTTGTACTGATTAAGATGACTACGGATGGTGACTTTGACTCCTGTTTTCATATGTACTCTTTATTTATACTGGGCTCACAGCCAAAGAGCATTAATTTCATTGTTTATGTTTAATACATATCTAATACCCTTAAAACAGAACTCATTCAGCCACAAGTTTTGTAAATAAACAGTGGAATCACAGCTAACTGGTGGTAAAATGAGAGTAATTATTTGAAGATTACCCGCTGACAAACCCAAATGACCTTAAGATAATAGCTGCAGGCGCCCCTTACCCTATACCCAATACCCCCAGATACACTTTAATTCCATTATTTGGCAGAGAATTGCTACATTTTGTCATCATTACAACTCAGGGCCTAGCATCATAATGCTTCACTGTTCTGCATTGCAAATTCTGTATGTTATTTATTGTTAAAGATTCAATAGCTGGATTCATATGTTGTCACAATAAATCATTCAAAGAAAATGAGACCTTATCATGTTGCTAAACTGTGCCTATTGAAGAGCTAGGACAGCTGCGGAGTTAGCAAAGGAAAGTAAGGATTCCGAAATGATGTATCACAGAATCTATATTATGAATAAACATTTACTAAAGGCTTACTCTGTACAGAAATGCCATTCCAGAGGTTCTCAAATGATGAAATCAGAAATTATAGTCCACTCTATCAAGGGTCTAATAATTTTAAGAAAAAAGTTGGGCGAGAAAACCTATTCTCATATCTCTAAGAATATTAACTCTACATATGGAATCATTAAAGGCACTGTGGTATAGTTAGTTGAAAGGGAACATGAACAAGTCCAGTGACTTGGGTTCAAATCTCAGCTTATACAATTACTGGCTAGATAATCTTGAGTAAGTACATTCCTCTCCCTTTATCTCTGTTTTCTCATTTATAATATGAGGATAATAGTTATAATATCAGATATGACTGCCATAGGGACAGAGCTTTATAAACCTTTAAGCACCATATAATGTTATATGTTATTAATATAAGCTGTGCACATAATAACATGCACCGCTCAGAAGTGATGTAGAGGTTCCATTTGGGGTATTGCATCTGTGCTCTGCTTCATTTGATGTAAAGGAAGCTAGCCATATATTAATAAGTCATGGGACTAGGTGTTTAGAGCTGGAAGGAATCTTAAAGGTCAACTAGTTTAATGCCTTGCATCAGTATTTCAGAGACAGAAGTACTGTGTGACAGTGGAAAGAAGGCAGAACTTGGACCCTGGAATCTGAGTTTGATTCCTAGTTCTACTGACAACTAAATAACCATTTTCAAGTCCCTTGCCTTCTCTGAATCTTAGTTTTCCCATCTGTGAAATGAGGTTCTTGGGCTAGATTTCTTGTTTTCTTAAAGCTCTAGAGCTATTGATGTACAGCAGGATATTAGCCATCACCTAAACTGTCTTGGAACACACCTAAGAAACTAAAATGTTTCTTTCTAATTGCTATGCCCAATTAAAGGGATTGTCAAGCCAACCAAACTGACCTCTAACCTGTGGATGACTGGAGCTGAACCAAGAAGGCTAGAAACAGAAGAGTCAGGAAACAAAAAGATATTTAATTTCAAAGTGAGGAAAACAGCTTGCAAGCAAGGAGGGGATCTAGACATGTGGGCCAGAGTCCCACCACTAGTGGGAGGACCTGAGTCAGTGTAGGGAGATCTCAATACTTATACCAATTGTTGGGCAGTGAGCTAGGGCCCTGACAAGGAGGGCTAACAGCAACAATGTGACAAGTTTGATTCCTAGCAGGGCTTCATAACCAGAACTTGTCCAAGTTGAGAGAACACCTGGTGCTTATGTAAAGCACAGTAAGTATGGGACTGTGCCAAAGTGTAAGATCATCCAGAGGGTGAGTGCACAGGATTGTTGTTATGCCAAGCTCAGGGCAGAGCCTGCTTTCTGGGCCATAGCTCTGGAAAAGAGGGTGTCTCATAATATCCTGACATGATGAAAGAGGGAGATGGCACTCAGAAGGAGTGTGTTCATTTTATACAATCTAAGAGGCAGAGCTTGTAAGACTCTGGAAAAGTAGAATCACATGCAGTGGAAGTTTAATACCCTCCTATTTGGAGAATGCAGAGACATTCTGTACCTAGTTCCATTCTGCTAACCACATGATACAGAGGCCACTGTTAAGTAGATGTCTAGTAGAAACTGCGATTCAATAACTAGCAAAAGCCAGGCCTCGGTTTTGTGCTGACAATTTTCTGGCTGGGAGAGTGAGACAATATTAGCAAGGAAGAGGTCTTAGGGCCTGTCGACCTAAGGCCAATAGGTAAGCCATGAATATGGTCCCCATCCACTTGAGGCCAATAAGTAAGCCATGAATATGGTCCCCTTTTCCTTGAGTGTGTGTGAGTGTGTGTGTGTGTGTGTGTGTGTGTGTGTGTTCTCCTGCTTTTAATGAAAAAATATTGGAGATGGCTACTACTTTGAGAGTTTTGAAAGTTTAAGGGAATGAATCACCAGGAGTTCCTCCAATGGACTCCATGACATCTTATGTGGTTACCCAGCTCAGTATCGAGGCCCCATAGAATGACTCTTGGAACTCGACACGGTCATAGCCAACATAAGTATTTTAGCGAGTGGCTCAGGTGCATTTGGAAGGGAATAAGGTTAGGTGCATGCTACGTAGAAACCAAATGAAGCTCAAGCACATTCTTTTGAGATACCAACATGGCATAAAGAAGAACACGGACTTCAGGCGCTGAGAGGGCATACTGGTAACTTCTGTGATTGCTCTATCTTTGAAGGATAATAATAATGCCAATAATGTTTGCAAAGGGCTTTACAGATATCTCATTGTATCCTGATCACACATTTGGGAGTTAGGTGCTATTATGACCCCCCCATTTCACCAGAAGAGGAAATTGAAGCAGACAGAGGTAAAGTGACTCACCCAGGGCCACACGGCCAGAATGCATGTGAAACTAAATTGGAACTGAGGTCTTCCTGACACCAAGTCTGATGTTCTCAGCACTGAACTTTCTAACTAACTAGTTCATAGTAAATATCCTTTTTCCAAAGCTTTGTTTTTGTTCTGTCGTTTCGGTCACGTCTGAATCTCTGCCATCCCACCTGGGGTTTTCTTAACAAAGATAATAGATTGGTTTTCCATTTCCTTCTGCAGTTCATTTAACAGATTAGGAAACTGAGGCAAACTGGATTAAGTGATTTGCCAAGGGTAACACCGCTAGCAAGTATCTGAGGTTGGATTTGAACTCAGGGCTTTCTGACTCTAAGCCTGACTCTCTATTTACTGTGCCATCTCACTGCCCCTTTTCAAGGCTAATTGATGTTAATTGTTTACATGAATAGAAGTGTTAATCATTGGTGGCTTAAGGTGGGAAAAACACACTTAGCCTTAGGGAAGATACCCTGAACCCTCCCATTGAGAGGGAGTTGTATCCTTTCTAACTCTGGAAGATTAAATCTATAGAGTCCCTATACCTTCATTTCTGGTAGACTGCAATGTTAGCCTGCCATAACCAAGGCATGAGTAACTACTCTCTCAAAAATAAAAAAAAAATATGAGTAGAATTTTGATATAAAACAGTCCTATTTATTAAAGAGTATAAATTAATTAGTGGTACTATATAAAGAATATATATCATACAGATATATATATATATATATATATACACACACATACACATATATCCATATATACACATATACATCCTATTAACTTTGATTTTACTCGGCAGATTATAAATCTTCCTTTGCCCAATCTGTAGTTTGTGAGGAAAGGAATAAACATGGGATCATAGGATCTTAAATCTACCATCATAAGCCATGATGAGCCAAAATCCATGTAAAGAGACTTGCTTGTAAAGTACAGTATGTGATCATTTTTCTAGGCTCTGAGCAGACTTCTTATGTGCAAGTCTGGTATTATAGAGCCAGTCAATATAAAAAAAGTGATTCAGAAAACTGGTCTCTGATTAATTTTAATACAATAATCCGCATCACTTACCCCTTTGCACTCATTTACTCTATTGGAGTTCTCTGGCAAAAGACAATGGAGGCCGATCGCGAGATATGGAGGAGAAATAAGAAGAAATGAAAAGCAGTAGAAGACGAAGAAAGAGAGTGGTACCTGCTAAAGCTAAGCAGTGCTGCAGGAAGCAGAGACACAGAGGAGAGCGATGAGGGCCTAGTGTCACCGAAGGCAGAGCTGTGGAGTACAGCAATGAGAGCCGAGAGTCACTGAAGGCTAGCGATGATGCTGATACTATGAACACAGACACAGGAACCTTCCATTGGACTATTGATGTGAGGAGAAAATCCAAGGTCCCTCCCCTAGGGTCCCACTCAGGAATGTGAAGCAAACAACTGAGACAATGGAAGTGTGGGGAGGAGCATTGCTCACTAATAGGTATCATTATTTTCTACGGACTTTGATACTAGTACTATCTACTTTAAAAATAAAACTTCATACTGGGATGCTTATGACCCGGAGAGCATGTCTGGGGGGCTAGTTACTAATCCCTTGACAATGTATTTCCAAGATCATCTAGTTAAGGGCAACAAATCAGAGAGCTAAGAAATCCTCAAAGGGTAGCTGGGAATGGCTTTGCCAAAACACGCATATTTACTGCCAATTCCTACTTTTAAAATTTTAGTTTCAAAAGTATTCTGAATCTTTTCTTGGAGTTAGAAATCTCTCATGGATTCTGTTCTTTTCTCGGTGGTTCGGAGTTTTGGATTACAAGTTTCAATTGCTTTATTTGTAAAAAGAAAGGTTTGACTAGATAAGATCTAGAGTCTCTTCTAGTTCTAAATCTGTGATTCTATGAAAGCTAGCAGCCTTAGCTTGCTCTCCAGTTGAACAACTTGAGCTAGTCCAAAGCTTTATGATTCAGCATGGAGAAAAAGCCACTTACATCTAGCTATTTATCTTATGTAGGGAAACATCACTCCGGCCTCTGAGATTTAATTATCTATTTATGAAATTTAGCCAACTACAAAGGATTTTCTGCATCTTACCCAGGCTTCCAACAGTCTCTTCATCATTCTTCCATAAGCTGGAACAGAGAAGATAAAGGAGAGGCATGCAGTCCCACATTCTCTGGTCTATCTACATCGACAGTGACTGACATCTTGTTTTGGTTCATTAAAGGGATTACAATATTACTCTCTTCCAGATGTGCCCCTTTCTTTCTCATCAATAGTCTTGGAATTGAGTAATGAAAAATCTTATTTTCAACCCTGTGTTTCCAACTTGCTGCTAATGTTACTGTTTCTAAACAAACTCGATGTACTGCCAAAGCATTTTTTCACTGAAAGTTTTTTAAGCATCTTTCAATAGAAAAGAACAAAATCCTTTTAAAACAGAGCACTTTCATAACAGAGCACAACAAAGTTCCAGGAAATCTTGGCATACATTTTCATGAATATCTCTCCAATGTTTGAATGCTGTTAAAAATACCAATGCATGAAGAGGTTCTGATTATTAATATCAGTGTAATGAGTTATCGCTTTAAATAAAATGCTTTGTAGCAGGTGACTATCTAGTTAATCAATGCTGTTCCTGATGAAACCCTTAATTTGAAAAAGTGACCAAGAGATAGATTTACTGCTCACCAAGGACATACAATTTAAGGCTTCTTGGTATTTGCTAACCCTTCAGCATAATTCTAATAAAGATCCTTTGTTCATTTACTGCCCCCCCCCCCAAGCTTTTTCTAATTAACTCTGAATAGAATCACTGACACATAGATCAGAAGGAGAATATTAAATTACCAAGTTCTAATTTTCTTAAAGTTGGCAATATTTTAAGAACCCTGGTATTAGTATATCACTTCAATTTTATGAACTTCAGGACTTATGGATACAATAAATGCTTCTGACAACACTTTCTTTCATTTGGGGTAGGTATGATGGTCATTGTCGCACCTTTTGTTGGTTATCAGCAACAGAACGGATCAGGTATGATGTTTGTGGCTTGATGTAAATCACTATTGAAATGTACCTCGCATGAATTGTATAAAGGAGATACTCAGTACTTTTTTTTTCCCTTTAGAACCTACCGATATATTCAAGGAAAACATAATCTTTAGCTACATTGAATGATGAGTTTCAACTTGACTTAGTTTCCCTAGGGATTTGGACAATTTCACAAAGAAACAGATAATGCGTAAGATATCCATCGTGATTCATTTTAATTCATGTAAAAGTCATTGTCCTAAACTGATACATTGAGGGCAGGAGCATGGAGCAACAACATGAAGGGAAAAGGGGTTGAGGACAGAGGATAACCTGGGCCTTCAGTCAAGGCAGGTATGGCATGGGAAGGACTATAAACAGGTCTCTATTACTAGAAAACTAATTCTAATTCACCTCTTTCAAGTGATGTGGTATCGATTCCTGGCTGTGAGAAGTTTGTTGGGGCTAAGATGTAATGTATAATGTCCATCTCTGGCTTTATAAGTGGAGGAAGTTTCAACAGATAAATACAAAAAGTTGATAAAGGTGATCACAAAAGGCTATGACTTTTAAGACATTTACAAAGGAGTCCAATGATCAAGAAAGTGGGTAAGGAAAAGAGGTAGCATACTGGAGGCCTCACTGTATTGGAACTATTAACAGTTTCAAAGTTAAATCTACCTTCTACAGGATCCTTTCTCCCTCACTAAATGATGTTTAGCAGTCTTAGAGAAATACGTATAATATTAATGTAGAAGCAATAGTACATACTTACTGGATAAAGATCTGGCCTAACAGGAAAACCTGGGTTCAGATCCCACTTTTGCAATACTGGCTATTTGGTGGTGGGCAAGGCAATTCTCAGGGGTTTAGACCAGTAGCATCAAACTCACATTGTGGACTCCTGTATGAGGAAAGATCAATGCAGGTCAGCATGTTCTATGCCATTTATAGTCTTGGAGAGTTGCCTAGAGCACTGAGAGTTTAAATAACTTGACTTACCCAAGATCCCTCCGTCAATGTTTGTCAGACTGTGCTTAAATTGAGGTTTTCTTGGCTTCCTATTCACTAAATCACGCTATCCCTCTTACAGTAGGAAGACAAAATTTAGTTTTCAGACAAGTTATACATACCTTTCTAAAGTATCTACTATTTTTTTTCTCTTTCTATTCCCATTGCCAAGTCTATGGCTCTATAGCCATATCACAAAGGAGATCATAATCCTTTTTCCAATGGAAAATACTGGAAGAATTTTTTTTTTTGCTTTGTACTGCTCTAATAAACAGCATTTTCCACAATCCAATATTATATGTCTTCAAAACTTCTTAGAAGGTGTTCAGGCACATTCTTCTTTTACTTAATTAGTTAAGGATAATTAAAGAAGGTGTTAGAAAAACACAAGATATTAGAACAAACCTAATCAAATATGCACTGTGAATTTTTCACATTCAACTCAGAGACTAGAATTTTATAATTATCTACAAACTTAATATACTTTTGATACAATATGCATTTATTTTATCCCACCTGTCACCTCAGTAGAATATAAGTTCCCTGAAGATAAAGACTGTTTTCTTTTCCTTTTTGTATCCCTAGCACCCAGCAAAGTGATTTTCAGGTTGTAATTGTTTAATAAATGTCTGTGTTATAATGAAAGATATCAATTCCATGTTGGATCACTGACATTTCTAGAAACCAAGGAGGGGGGTGCTAATCATCAGACAAACAGGATTTATTAATGGAAAGCTGGTGAAAAGAAAACATAATAGGAAGAGACATTTGCTAAAGAGAGTGAATTTCACCTCTATTTGACAAACCAGATATTTTTCATATAAATGCTATCGGCAATCTAACGGGAATCTATGTGTGGGTCAGTCACTGAAAAGAAAATCACAATGTGAACTAAAATTGAGACAGTATGTACTTTCCAGGGGTGACTCATGTATACTTTTTAGTCAGTTATAGTCTGGGATCTACCACTTTTTTCATAACCCAAATAACAAGAAATTTTGTTTCCTCTGATTAGTGGTAGAAGATAAAGTCATTAGGCAATTAAGGAGAAGATAAAGGAATCCTCACCTTGTTATCCTATGTAAAATAAATGTTTCCTTCTATAAGATAAGAGGTAGTAATGAGTAAAGACTACCAATACTTAGAGTAGAAGAATATGCAAAAGAAACGATACACTGACTGATTTCCAGGGAGTAAAAACAAAATCATTCCATAAATGTTCAATAAATCATACCTGCCAGCTCAGGTAGGAAATCATCTCAACAAGCAGAACTATTCTGAAAAGGAAAGAAAGCAAACTGAAAGACAGGAAGATGTGAGACATTATAAGGGAATGATTAAAATGAATAAAGAAAAAAAGTGTGAGCAAAGAAGCTAAAAATAAGACTAAGCCTGAGTGGCGCATTAATGCTATCATAAGGGACGTTGATTTGAATGATAATTCCAATTGGTGGTTTTGCTAATGTCTGAATAGAGCTTTCAAAAATCAATTCCTTTGTTAAATAAAATAACAGCTTATAATTAAGGGGGGGATTTCACATTAGAAACAAAAGAATTGATTTCTAATTCTAGGTGGTAGAATAAAAAAGATAGCAACAAGAAATTCAAAAAGAAAAAAAGAGCTATGAAAGATAAATGCAGAAGAATCCTTGGGTAAAGAACAGGGCTGCATTGCAGTTGGTTTATTATTATTATTATTTTAAATTATGAAATCTTATCTAAGCTTGTGAATCTAGAAAGGAGGAGTCTGGAAATGTCTGATGAAGGAATTAGAAACCTATTCACTAGCAGCATTTATAACATTGTTTTTGTTATGTTAAATCAATTGTAAAATACGTCCAGGGACAGAAAAAGCTCTGCGTGTGTGCGTGTGTGTGTGTGTGTGCATGTGTGTGTGTGTGTGTGTGTGTGTGTGTGTGTGTGTGTGTGTGTGTGTTTGGAGGGTTGTGGGTGTGTGGGTGTTTTATCTTCCACAGTGACTGTGACTACTACTATTATCCATAGAATTCAGTAGGATGTCAGTTATTGTTTTCGAATGTAATTTTGATAGGGTCAGGATGATCTATGGAGACCTGTAATATGTAATTGAAGCAGGGTAGTAAAGCAGATGGATCATAATTCATTAATTCCATACATATATTGAGCTTCTGAAATATGTGAGTTGCTGTACTAGGCATTATTTTAAAAAGTTATAGACAATGCATTTTTTTCATTACTTAAAAATCCATGGATAAAATACATGTGACATTAAAACTGCCAAATCAGAATTTTTCAAATAAAGTTTCTCCAAGTTCCTTTAATAAATGTTAATTTATTACAGAGAATTTTTTAAGCTGGTGGAATATAAAATCCTATATGTGTTCAATTGGGCTGAGATAATGTTATTAGAGGCATTTTTAATTTTCCTTGCTCTCGAGCCCTCTCATTTTCAATTTTAATACTTATGGCACTTCATTAAAATGCATTTTGCATTTAATTTAAAAGTATTTTTTAGAGGAAAGGGGAGTGCATTTTAAGGGAAAAAATTCACTTGATAAAGAGTCTTTAATTTAAAGCCATAGCAACTACCTTTTACAGATTCCTGATTGCTCCTGGCATATTATCACCAGGTCAGCACAGCTTAGTACAAATCACCCTGCCTTTTCCTGGGAGGATCTATTGTCCTAACCCTTTATCATAATCTTCAGCATCCACTTTATGTTATATCATTTTATTTCAAAGCTCTAAAGTGAAGAAAAAATGTTAATTCAATCTAATTAAGTGTTTACTATAGATAAGGTACTATTTTAGGTGCTGGGAATACAAGGACAAAAATGAAATCATATTTGCCCTCAAGGAGTACATATCCTATTGGGAGGATATAACATATACACACACAGGTAAATAAATGCTCAATAATTTAAGGAGCATGAGAGCACTAATAGCTGGGGTGCTCACTGAAGACATAGGAGATGGCACCTGAGTTGTACTGTAAAGGAGACAGAAGCATAAGAGAGATGGGAATAAATTCTAATCATGGGGAACTAATGAATTATAGGCACTGAGGTAGGAGACATTACTGAAATGGTGGTTTAGTTAATAGCCCAGCCTGGTCAGTATGAAGACAGGCAGGAATATAAGTTGGAGTAAGACTGTGGTGGGTCAGAATTTATATTTTTCTTGGGAGTGATGGAGAATTCCCAAAGGTGCTTAATCAAGGAAGCGTCTTTGGCAATTATTTCCATAGGTGTTTGAAAGATAGATCGAAAAAGAGAGAAAATGGAAGCAGAGGTACCAACTTGAATAATATAGGCAAGAGGTGGCAGGAACCTGAATTAGGATGGTGGATATTTGGTTGGATAAAAGGGGCCAGACTCAACACCTGTTATGGAAATAGAATCCAAGAACTGGCAATTGATTAGATGTAGAGGATGACAAGGAGGGAGAATGTTACTGTTGCTTTAAGATTAAGTATGAGTCATGCAGAGGACAATAATTTGCTTAACAGAAAGAAGACAGCTGAAGGAAGGGATTTGTATGTATTATATTTCAGATAGTGATAAGATGGAATTCCAGTCCACAAATGACACCTGTTTTTTGTTTGTTTTACCTGCCCCTTCTTTGTTCTATTTCTCTGATTTTTTTCTGCTCAATCTCCTTGGTTAGCTCTTTATCTGCACCACAACCCCGAACAATAAGTGTCTTCCAAGGCTTTTTAAGATCTGCCTTCTCTTTTTGCTCTGTTATAATGGCAAGCAAAGTGGGACTTTTGGTTGTCTTTTGTTTTGGAGTGCTTCTCAGAACTAAGGCAATCAAGTGCCTTTGATTGAGTTTTGCCTTTGTTTGTAGGAAGGCCCATGCCCTTTTGCTAGTTAGGTCACAAGACGTGCGAAACCCTTGAGAGGTGTGAAGCCCTTGAGAGGTGTGAAGCACTCTGACCCTGAAGAAGTTTATGAATACTCTGAGGTTAGCATTGGAAGAGTGTTGATGTGGACAATCTGCGTAGCCATTAAGGAGCCCCCCGACTTTGAAAACACATATGTTGGTGCTTCTCTCTCTGGTAATTATGTATTTATAGCATTGGTCAGATGGTTAGAAGCCTGTCTGTTGATTTGTGTTACTTTCTCTGTTTATATTTTCTCTGTAATTTCTGTTTTTATTTGCTCTGAAGTTCAGGGTGCTGACTTTTTCCTCTGAACTAAGTGAATTCTATATGTATGTTTGATTGAAGTGAGATTGCAAACCCCTTAAAGTTGCTTTCTTTAGAAAAGCAGATCAAAGAACCTGTGCTAGCAGCCCTCCTGTGTGCTGGTGTTATTGGCCTTACATAGCCACAGCTGAGGCAAGTAGCATTGTTGTTGCATCTGTACTGTCTTACTTGGTGATCTCATCAGCTGCCATTGGTTCAATTTTCATTCCAATGGAGATGATTCCTGATCTATCTACCCAGCTTTAGTCTCTCTCCTGAGCCTCAACCTATATCACCAACTGCCAGTTGGTCATCTCAAACTGTGTATACCATATTCACATCACATTAAGTCAACAAACATTTGTTAAATAGTTAAAACATGCCAAGCAATGTGCTAAGTGCTGAAGAGACCAAAAGAAGGGGCGGAAAACAGTCCCAACCTTCAAGAAGCTTCCATTTTACTGGGGGAGACAACATACAAACAATTATGTTCATGCAACCTATACAGGATGAGTCAGGAACTTATAGGGAGGGCAATAGTATTGAGGGGAACTCAAAAAGGCTGCTTGCAGAGGTGAGATTTTTAGGTGAGATTTGAAGGAAGCCAAGCCAAGTATGGAGGAAGAGACAAGAAAGAAGAGAATTCTGCATGGTAGGGAGCTGATGGGGAGGCACTTAATAGAGGAAGAGATTGCCTATGAAATGACACAGAGTAGAAAGATGGACTATGTCATGTGAGGAACAGAAAGGAGAGCAGTGTCACTAAATTGGAGGGAAGTAAATTTTAAGAAGCCTAGAGAGGTAGGGCGAAAAGCAACAACAATATGTTGGGAAGGGCTCTGAATACCAAATAAATGACTTGATATTTGATCATGGAGGTAAAAGGGAGCCAGTGGAGTTTATGGAGCAGTGGAGTGACAATGTAACAATTGTGCTTTAGGAAAATCACTTTGACAGCTGAGTAGAGGATGGACTAGTTTGGGAAGAGACTTGAAAAGTGAGAGCAGCCAGATGACTGCTGCAGTAGGCAAAGCATGATGTGACGAGGGCTTATACCAAGGTGCCGGGTAAGAGGAGTGAAATGGGTATATGCAAAAGATGTTGCAAAGGAAGAATTGGCAGGGCTCAGGAACAGCTTGTGAGTTGCAGATTGTGGCAAGAGGTGAGAATGAGGAGTTGAAGATGACAATTAAGGTAAGAACCTTGGTGACTGGAAGGATGGTGGTACCCTTGACAGTGAGAGAGAAGTTGAGTTCAGGGGGACTAGATAATGAGTTAAGATTTGAACATGAGTTTACGATGTCTACAAGACATGCAGTTCAAGATGTTTAATAGGTAGTTAGATTCACGAGATACGAAGTCAGAAGAGAAGTTAAGGCTAGTTAAACTGTTTTGAGAATTATCTGCATAAAAAAGATAATTAAATTCATGGGAGATGATGAGACCATCAAGTGAGACAGTAAATATAGAGGAAAGAAAAGAACCCAAGACAGAGCCTGAGCTGTCTCACACTTAACCATATCCACAAGAAAACTCATCTTTTCTCCCCAAAACACCCCTCTTCTCAACTTTCTTGTACTGTCAAAGTTATCAGTGAGTCTCTCAGACTCACAATCTAATGTCATTCTCAATTCCTCAGTCTCACTCATGGATCCAATACCTTGCCAAATCTTGCTATTTTTAACCTTCACAACATCTCTTGTATATTGCATTCTCTCCATTTACACAGCCACCAAACAGGATCAGAATTTCATCACCATTTATGTGGTTTACTGCAATAGGTTTCTCGTTGTCTCTCTACCTCAATTCTGTCCCTGCTTTAGTCTATCATTTATTCAGCCACTACAGTGATTTTCTAATGTGAAGGACTGATCATATCATAAACTCCAATGCCCTCATATTAACTCTGGGATCAAATACAAAGTCTTCTGTTTGACATTTAGAGGTCCTTATAACCTGGTCTCTTTCTAACCTTCTAGTTTTCTTTATCTCCTCACTTTTATACATTCTATGATCTAACCTCACTTACCTTTTGCTATTTCTTGAACATGACACTTCATTTATCCTCTGTATGCCTTTGCACTGCCTATTCCAGGAGTGGAGAACCTCCCACCTGGAGGCCATATGTGCCCCTCTAGGTCCTCAAGTGTGGCCCTTTGACCGAATCTAAACTTCACAGAAGTTTTTTTGTTTGTTTTTAAGGTGATTATCTATTAAGGGGATTTGTTCTGTCAAAAAGCCAGACTTGAGGACCTAGAGGGCTATATGTGGCATCAAGGCCACAGGTCCCCCACTCCTGGTCTATTCTATGCCTAGAATGCTATAGTCCCTCACCTCCATTTTTTAGTTTCTCTGACTTTCTACAAACTACATCTCATCTTCCATCTCATTAAGGAGGCCTTTCATTTCTTTGGCTGCTGGTGTCTTCACCTGGTCCAACCACTCCATATATCTGGATTGTATCTAGTTATTCATGTGTTGTCCTTCCATTAGGTTGTGAGCTCCTTGAAAGCACAGTCTACTTTTGCCTTCCCCAGGGCTTAACACAGTGACTGTAAACAATTTTAATAAGTGCCCATTGACTATGGAAAACCATGGTTAGGCATATAGATTTTGGAGTTCTTTGTATATAAATGATAATTGATGCACTGGGGGAGGTAGAAACATACAAAGGAAAGGGTATAAAGAGAGAAGAGAATTTCAGATAGATGCTAGGGAGAAGGGAAATGGAACTCGGAGAAAACCAGCAGCAATGAAAATACTTTGCAATATGTTACTTTCATAATGGTCTCAAAGACAAATAAAGAGCTTCTTCAAGTTTATAAGACCAAGAGCCATTCTCCAGGAGGTAAATAGTCAAAAGATATGAATAGGTTGTTTTCAAAGGTGTTCAAGCTATCAAATCACATGTAAAAATGCTCTATGAATTGGAAAAATTCAAATTAAAGCAATTGTATGATTCTACCTCAAACTTCTCAGACTGACAAAGAAAAACAAAATAAAAAGGAAAAAATGACAAGAGTTGGAAGGGTTGGGGGGAAAAAAGATATGCTAGTATTGGTCGAATTATGGATTAATCTAGCTATTCCGGAATGAAATTTGGAACCAGACTCAGAAAGTTACTAAACCATACATATACTTTGATGTGGCTACCACTAGGTTTATACTCCAAAGAAATAAAAAAGAGGAAATGGATCCATATTTGCAAAATATTGATTGTAGTTCTTTTTCAGGTATCCCAAAATTGAAATTAACTTGGGAGATAGGAGGACATCCTACTACTGGATAAAGCCAAAACAAATTTTGGTATAGGAATGTGATGAGATATTATTACATCATAAGAAATGATGAAACAGACAATTTCAGCAAACTTGGATGACAATCATAAAGTAGCAAAAGGAAGAGAATTAGGAAAACAATTTACATAATAATGTTATAGGAAAAAAAGACATTTAAATGACTTTAGATCCCTGATCAATAACTGAATCCAAAAGAATGAAGAGGAAAAAATGCCACTCGTTTCTTGAAAAGAGATGAACTTTAAGATGTAGAAAGAAATACACATTTTAGACATGAATAATGTGGGAATTTGTGTAGTTCATTAAATATTACAAAAGAGAGGAAAGACTTTCTTTCTACTAAAAATTTAAAAACTGAAAGTATACAAGACCTTTCTAATTAAAATAAAAATAATGAAAAAGGAAAGGAAAAAAAAAGACTGGGTAGACAGCCACATGTTGGAAATAGAAGATGATACCTATGTAGCAAAGAAGTGTGGGAAGGAATCATGACAAAAGGAGGAGCCAGAAGAAACAATGTCATGGATGCCAAGGGAAGAGAGTATCCAGGACAACGAGGCATCAAAAACAGAAAATAATTTAAGGAGCACAAGGATTGAGAAAACTCAAAGACGTGGGAAGTTAGAACTGATGTACAAAATTTTATCAATAAGATAAAAGAGCATTATCAACTCAAATACGATGGTTTGTAACAATTACTTTAGGAGATGATATATGGAATTAGTCAAAGAAGGCAAACGACCACTCTGCAGCAGAGAAGGCTTCGTGGAGCTTAGTTAGTAAGTTTTTGCAACAGGCCATGTCGGTAGTGTTAGGTGACTTCCTTTAGTCAAGTTCAGCTACAGTAGTCTTCAAGCAAAGAAAATAGATAAATGATGAAAGGGTAAAGCATGGACAGAATTGTGACTGTTACTGGAAAGGAATATAAGGGATTTTGTAACACGATGCTGACTACACTGGGAGACAAAATTTGCTTTTACAAAAGAAGTATCCATCTCTATACACACAAATACACATGCATATGTAAATGTATTCTAGCCTTTGTACATATAATGTGTATATACATAAACACATATACATGTATAGATGCATATAGACATGCATGTTCACATAAACATACACATGTGTATGTGTATATTCACACACCATTACCATTCTTACTAAACAGCTATTGTCTTTCATCATGTTGCTGACTCATGTTTAACTTTTGATAAGTTTTAAGCCTTGTATTCTTTTCTGTATTCTATTGATATTTTCAAAAGTTCTAAGAAAGGACATCCCACCTGGTATCATCAGTCTGAAAGATCCAATTACAGCATTCATATCTGTACTGAAAATCCGCCATTCTGTTAGCTACAAGGCTCAGGCCCTGATTAAAAAGGACTTCCACAGTCAAGGTTAAGGATTGTATTGAACTGAATTTGATTCAATTAATAAGCTTTTTATTAAACTACTATTTCCTGTGGGTGATTATATTAGGTGGTGGGATAGGAATTAAAAATGGAAACCATTCTTACTTTTAAAGAGCTATCATTCTTCTGGGAGAAAACAACATATACACAGATCAGAGAGAAGGAAAGAATCTGAAAAGTTCAACCTCATTTTATGGCTGAGGAAACTGAGGCGCAAAGAAGGTAGCATCTTGTCTGAGGAAGGATTTGAAGGTAGGTCTTTTTGAGGCAAAATTCTGTACCTTATCTACTTATAATAATGAGACAATATAAATGTAAATTAAATATAAAACTAGGACAAAGAAACACAAAATGTCTTTCATAGCAAGGTGTACTTAACAGAGCCTTAAATGGAATAAGAAGTTCTTAAAGAAATGACATTTAAAATACAGTCTCTACCCAGTAATATTGGCACTCTTAATAATACCATGATTTAAACTCTTTTTTTCCTAGACTTTGAATATGCTAGGCCAAAAAATGTTTTAAATTAAATGAAGACAAATTATACCTATCATCTCTCTCTGATATAATGTTCAATGGGAGGTGAAGGTCATCTGACTATCAACCCCTGATTGCCAGGACTGATTCAACTGATCTGCCTTGGTAAGTATGTGTTCCCTCCCTTCCTCCCTGCTATGAGGGTTTCCATTGCAATGCTTTTATGCTCAAAGAGGAGCATCTTCTATGACAGAGGGTTGCCATTCTGGGGTCAAGAATATGGGACATACCTATTGCTCGTATTTCCTTCATGTTCATTTCTTTATCATTGGAAGATACTAAATTAGACTGAGAGCATCATCAAACCACAGCATTTTAGAACTAGAAGGCATGCTGGAAATCATGTATGTCAAGCACTTCATCTTATGGATTAGCAAACAGGCTGAAGGGAATTACTTTACCAACATGGCACTGCTTGTGAGAGACACAACTAGGGCTGTGACACTCCCAGACATGACTGTCCTTCTTCTTTTTTGACTATGATGTCTTAAGATCTTCTAGTTTTCCAAAACTGGTGTTCTTCCTGCCATCTCCAGGGTCACCAGTGAGTCTTTTTTTCCCCCTTAAAGACAGGTTTCTGCACTTTTCTAACCCCTGGTTATTTCCTCAGTCCTCCATGATTAACTACAGCTCTCAAATTACTTCAGCCCATTCCTTAATTACTTTAGGATGTAAATTACAGGCATCTGTGGATTTGAACAAATCTAATTTAAGGACTCTTTAACTTCCCTATGCTGTAGTGTGAAACATCACGGTTTCATAGACATCAGAATATGTGGGTTTCAGATCTGGCTCTGACACAGGTTGTATGATAAGCTTGGTCAAGTCATTTAAATTCTCTGATTCTGTTTTGAAATCCTTTTAAAAACGGGAATGACAACAACACTTGTATTTATATAACACTTTAAGGACTTCTAAGTGTGCTTATGGGGCAGCTAGGTGGCACAGTGAGTGGACAGAGCATCAGACCTTGAGTCAGGAAGACTCATCCTCCTGAGTTCTGGCCTCAGTTACTTACTAGCTGTATGACTCTGGGCAGCATAACCCTGTTTGCCTCAGTTCCCTCATCTATAAAATATGCTAGAGAAGGAAATGGCAAACTTTGCCAAGAAAACCCCAAATGGGATCACAAAGAATAAGATATGACTGAAAAACAACTGAACACGTATTCACATATATATGTGTATATATGCACATATATATATATGTACACACATATGTACATATGCATATATGTGTGTGTACATACAGTGACTGAGGCTACTCTCAGAATGGGTCTCCCACGCCTACGCTTGGTTCACATTACTATATGACTATCTATACTTAAAGCTATAGCACACAAACTCCTACTGACGTGATTACATTTAGTAGTCAGCTAGAAAATACTATTAGTTCAAAGCAAAGCTATTAATGAAATGGAACAGTAAAAAAGACAACAATAAAACTTTCGGCAAAGGAGGTCTCTGACAAATACACCAAGCATCATCAGGAAGAGTGGTTATATATAGAGAACACAAATGAAGTATAAATACAATACAATACAATATGATGTAAATACAATAGGGAACACGTGTGTCCGAAAGTGTGTCCTAGTACATGTATTTAGATCTATGAAGGTGTGTATATCAGTGTTACCAAATTCAAATAGAAATGGGTCCCTGCAGGAAGCATATTGATTTAGAAAACCACAAATAAATATTATCTATGTTGTACTGTATTTTTATTTTGCTTTTTATTTTGGATCAGTTCCCTGCTGCTTGTTCTTATTTTGGCCTGACAATTAATACCAAGAAAACAGAGGTTCTCCACCTGTCAGCACTGAACCATCCATACGTGAAACCATCAGTTACACAGCAAATGGGGAGATTTTGAATGCTGGGGATAAGTCCTTTACCAGGCAGTGCACTGCCTGCCTCCACTGCAATCTATCTTCCAGTTGCTGAAGTTAATTTTCCTACAATATAGATGCAGCCAAGCCACACACTCCCCCCTCCCCAGTCAATAAACACCATAGGGTCTCTATTGCCTCTATGCCAAATACAAAATGCTCTATTTATCATTCAGAGCCCTTCCTAGCCTAGCCCCAAGCCCCCTTTCCAATCTCCTTACACCCTCTTCTCTGACATGTGCTCTTCCACCTGATGATGACTCTGAGCGAGCTCGCTCTCATTCTCTCTCTCTCTCTCTCTCTCTCTCTCTCTCTCTCTCTCCCCCCCCCTCCTCCTCTCTGTCTCTCCCTCTTCTCTCTGTGACTTTCTGTGTCTCTGTCTCTCTCTCTGTGTCTCTTCTCTGCTCCCCCCCCCCGCCTCCCCCTCCCTCCGCCTCTGTCTGTTTGTCTGTTTGTCTGTTTGTCTGTCTCTCTCTTTCTCTCTCTCCACCCACCCGATGCTCCCTCTCAGCCTCAGGATCTCAGCCGAGCTGTCTCTCCTCTGCTCCAACTACAAACTTCACTGACCTCCTTTAACTTACGACTAACATCCCATCTCTTATTGCAAATCTTCTCTAACTCCTCCTCTTCCTAGGGCCCGCCCTCTCTTAATTATTTCCTATTTATCCCGTATATAGTTTGCTTGGTATGTTTGTTTGAACATTGTTTCCATCTCCGGGAGCGGGGCCTGACGCGGTGCATTGTGGGGCTGCGGGGGTGGGGGCGGGGGCGTTGAGCAACATGGTGCCCAGCTTCCTGTTGCAGTGCCTACGGGCTTCCTCCTTCACAGGATGATTCCCTAGTGTCTGCTAGGAGCACGTGCTGTGGCCATCTGGGAACACACCGTCATCTTCAGCCAGAGGTAAAGAAAGCATCGTGGAAGAGCCGCATACCTACATGCTTACAAACCAGCTGTTAGAAGCCATATTCCTCTAGGTTGCCCTGCCCCAGGGTTTGGCTGCGATGGCTGCACCTGGTCTCTGGGGGAAGGGGTGATCCTGGAAGATACAGCAATGAGCGCTGTCAGTGACAGGCGAGCCCTTGTTTTTGGGAAAAGTGAAGCCGTGACTTCCTTCTGCTAGTTTGCCTCCTTGTCTTCGCTTTGGACTTGGCTTTTCTTTAATAAGTGTTATTCATAATGAGTGTTATTTATATCGTGGCCTGGCCAATGAGAGTGAAGATTCCAACAGTAACGGCCCCAGATATTTTAATGACTTCCATGACCTGGAGTTGCAGCATGGCTATGGTGTTGTGGGTGGGTGCATTCCAGTGACCAAAAGATTGTGGCCCACCCCCACCCCCCAACTAGTCACACTGCCTATACATATTGCAAAAAAGACTCGGGAAATCCCAATCTGGACATTTTTGGAAGAATGTGTGGTTCCCTGTGGATGACTTACTGCAACTTGATATAGAAACTGTATCATGGTCACAACCAGAAACCAAAAGGACTGTGAAACTCCCATAAAGTCTTCATATAGCCCATGTTACAGGAAACGAGATGTACTGTTTTGGGTGAATGGGTTCCACAAACATGAACAACGTCAAAGCCTCTCCTCTAGGCTGTAACTGGCGGTGTACCAATTCATTATCTTACCTAAATTTGGACACAGCAGAACGGACAGGTCTAGTATCTGATTCTCAGGAAGACAAAAAAAAAATTCACAGCTGAGAGGGAGCTAGACGCTGTGCTGTTCCAATTGGGACAGGCCTGTATTTCTGGAGTGAGAAATGGATGTAAAAAGGCCGTGCATAGTCAAGTTTGCTGCAGAGATCTTTGGTAACTTGATAGTGAGTAACCACAAGTACAGGCGATCAAAGTTACTACTATCTCTCTTCAAGTTAAATAGAATGAGGCTCCTACCATTGAATGTTATCTTCAGCAGAACACATACCTGCCATACCATGCAACCATACCAACAGCATCACCAGATTGTCGTGAACGCTTGCAAGAAATATAAGCAGAATTTTCCCAGATAAGCCAATAATAACACTGTTCCTGACAACATGCCAGTTTCTCTGTCTTATCTTAAGGATTAGTAAAGCTAGAAACATGGGAAATAGTACAGAATCTACCCACATTGTCATGAATAAAGTGCAGTAAAAAGCCAATCAGATCTGAAAGAAATTGAATCCAATGCTTCTTTACTTCCATCCTTTGCTATGGCAACTAATGTGGCAGATGGCACCTGTTCAGTGGATCTGCTAAAGAAAAATGAAGGTGTTCAAACTTCAACAAATGTTAAGTGAATCACATGGTCTGGCCTTAAGGATGGTGAACTGAAACTGCTGTATCCAGTGCCATTTCTGGTACATGTACCACAGTTCCCCAGCAGGCCATTAAAGTGGAGTCATCCAGTACAAATGGGGCAATTTTTAAAGATGAAACATCACTAACAGCATGGAGTGCAAAATCAGAAGCTGATGAAGCATATGTACACCCGATAAATAAAATCAGCTCTGCTGAGACACAAGATTCTGCTGTTTCATTATGAAAAGATAGTACTTCAAAACCAATGGCCATAGAGAAAATCAAAAGGAGAATGACAGTGTGTGATGTGGGAATCATCACAAATAATACTGCCTTGGTCAGCCAGTTCTACTAGCTTCCAAAAGGAAAGCAAAATATCTCTAAAATAAGAAATACAGTTGTCCCAGACTACAGTTTACTTAAGAAGCAAGATTTTTTTCAAGGCACTGTGATTGAGAATAAGAAGAGATCTTATAAATCATGTAGTCTTACCATTCTGGGGATAAGGAGAAATCAGAGGCAGCTAAGAGGTGAGCAGAATGTCTGCTGAACTTGAAAATCAAGAATCATTGAGTTAAAATCCTCCCCCAGACACGTATTTGCTATGATAACCTGGTCAGGTCACCAAATCTGTGTGTTAGACTCAGTTACCCCATCTATAAAATCAGAGTAATAATAGCACCTGACTCTCAGATTTGGTGTGAAGATAAAATGGGAAGAAATTTACATAGCACTTTGCAAACCTAAAGTCTCTTTATAAAAGCCAATTAGAATTATTGTGGTTGTTTTGCTGTTATTTCCTTGCCTGAGGTCATATGCACAGCCAGTATTCAGACTAAAGCCTAGCTAGAATACTAGGCCTGAAGTCAGGAAGACCCATCTTCTTGAGTTCAGATCTGGCCTCCTACTGTGATCCCAGGCAAGTCACTTAGCCCTTTCTGTCTCAGTTACCTCATCTGTAAAGTGAACTGGAGAAGGAAATGGCAAACCACTCCAGTATCTTTGCCAAGAAAACCACAAATGAGGTCAGACATGGCTGAAAAACAACAACAAAAAATATATAGACATATACATATATGTATATATGTATGTATCTATATCTTAGAAGATAGATAGGTAGATGAATGGATGAATTGTTGTGTGGATGTTTGGCTGATTAAAGCATAACACTAGCAAGGGTGGCTAGGTGAGTCATCATTTAACCTCAGACTTTATTCTTAGCCTAGCCATATGAGGAATCAGGCAAAGTAGAGAGATAAACACCAATACTCCACTAGTGTTGCTATGCACAATAATGGTAATAAATTTTATTACTTGATGATCTACGATAGTGGTTTGAAGCACCATCTTTTTAATGGATAAAGTTTTCTTTCCTTAAGAAACAAAGCAAAATGTATCAACCTTGCACTTTAATGTATTTGAAATGTGAGATTCAGCTTTTCCTCTTATCCATCTCTTATCTCTGGATGCCATGAGTTCCCATAGTGACTCTAAAATTTTAGTTTGTTTGCATGTGATTGAACAACTTCCCTCATTTCCCCGCACGCACTTATTCCTTTGTCATTAGCACTTTGTCATCACTACTTTCCAATGGCTAAGTAAAGACACTGCTCTAAGAGTCAAAATGGCCTGCAGCAATTTGTGTGTATTGATAATTTAGTGGCTACCTGGACTTCATGACCTGTCAGCTTCCTTTTACTTGGTCTCTGATGACATGAATTTATAGCTCAGGCACATGATTTGAAAATTGTTGTTTCTTGTTCAGTTGTGTCTTACTTTTTGTGACCTCAGGAATCATGGTGCGCCAGGACATTCTCATTTCCACTATGTACCAAATTCTGCCCAAGCTTATGTTCATCACTTCCATGACACTATCCATCCAACTCATCCTCTGCCATTCCCTTCTGCTTTTGCCTTAACTCCTTTTCTTTTTTGAAATTATAAAACCAAATCTGGGTTCATAGTCCCTTTTATCTGTTTTTGAAAAACACACAAATGCATAGCTTAAAAAATGTAATCATGTACAAATTTCCCATAGTTCCATAATGCTTTACATTGATTGCCAGATGCACTAGCATTGGAAAGAACATTGAATTCATTTTGAAAGCAACCTTCCTCAAAAACTAAGGTATATGGTAGCCTGAACACAAGAGGGTACTACAGGTTAGTGTGATTCCCCATGGGGCTTTTCTTGGACAAAATTTTCTTCATAGCAAAATATTCAAATAATAAAACCACCAATCTCTCTGAAATTCCTTTTTGTTTCACAGTACCTTAGTAGTACCATCTATTTGACAAAGCGTAACATATTGTTTCATATTATTCGATATTAACATATGTATATAATTCAATCTATTAGCATAATTAATTGCTTTTATATTATTAGAAAAATGTTCATGTCAATGAAAATTAAACTTTTCTGATCCCCCAGAAGCTAGTGTTTCCTCCACCCTGATTGTCTTATACAGGGCGTTCCTAAAGTCTGGACACATAGGCAATAGACAGCAGCGTGCAGTTATGGCATTGAGTTCACGTGAATCTTGCAAAGTGCATCAACCTTTGCATCGAAAATGATGGAAATCATGTTGAAGATGTTATTTATTAATATTCCAATTAAATAAAAATTTCATTCATTTTATTTCTTGAAAATATGCATTTTGCCTATGTGTCCAGACTTTAGGAACACCTTGTATTTTGCATGTATTTAAATATGTGCATACTGTCTTCCTCTAGATAGTGTAGACTTCTTGAGATCAGGTGCTTTTTCAGTTTTGTTTCTTTATCTCCATTAGGCACAATGCCAGAGAGATAGTAGGAGCTTAAGAAATCCTTGTTGACATATTTTTTTTGATTGATTGATTTAATTATACTGCAAGCTCCTGACAAATTTCTCCCTTGGCAGAACTATGTTTTTCACAGAATAGGTGTCCAATAATTATTGATTCTGTGATTGTCTGGGCTGTCTATTAACTTATTGTCCAATATGTATTTTCCAACAGCCTGGGAAGCAATAGTTTTTGTAACTTTCAAACAACTGTGGAGAGAAATAAAATTTATACACCCCCAAAGCTATTTAAACATAGAGTAATGACTCTTTTCTTTGTTGATCTTTATGGAGAATGTCTGATTGATTAAATTCAACTAAAATTTTTTTAAAAAGCAAGTACATGTCAACATGTCAACTATATGCAAGACCCATATATACCGCTACTGTAGGTGTTAACTGATGTAAATCTATATCTGGTAACAAATTTTAATATACTTAGTATAATATTAATTAAAGTGGGACTTTTTTACTGTTTTCTCTATTAGAATGCTAAAGTAGTCAAGCACCTTTGATTAAGTCTTACTAGGTGCAAAGCCCTGGGCCCACATCCTTTTGCTAAATAGGTGTTAAGCCCCAGGACCACACCCTTTTGCTGATTATGTGCAAAGCTTTTGGGCCCTAAGGAGGGTATATAAACTCAGAGGTTAGCATTTTGTTTGGGGCTCTCACTCACTGGAAGAGTGTTGGTGTGGAGATCCTGGGTAGCTGTTAAGGAGCACTCTCCACTCCCCTACTTTGAAGAAAACCCAGATGTTGGTGCTTTTCTTTTTGGTAACTATGTATGTGATGTCTTGACCAGACAAAGTCTGTCTGTTGAATCGTGTTATTTGATCTATTGATATTTTCTGTTTGTAATTTCTATTTGTATTTACTCTGAAGTTCAGGGTGCTGGCTTTTCCTCCTAAACTAAGAGAATGATATATGTACATTTGATTAAACTGAGATTGTTAACCCCTAAAAGTTGCTTTCCTTGGAAAAGCAGATCAAAGAACCTGTGTTGGCAGCCCTTCTGTGTGCTGGTGTTATTGGACTTACACAGCCACAGTAGTGGCAAGCAGCATTGTTGTTACAAAATGGTGTAGTTGGCAGTTAATTGTAGACTAAAAAAGTGGACAGTATCTTTAAAATCAAGAAAAATCCACTCGGGTTATAAATGAAGAAACTGAATGACCAAGTAAATCACTTGTCCAGATCTCAAAGCTACTTTTTGGACTTAGAATCATATTACTAATGTTAATATTCCCCTGATGGTATTTTCTAAAACATTCTACAGTTTTATTTGTCTGTCCCTGGTTCTGTTAAATAATAACTTAATGGAAGGTCTGAAAATGTTTTAAAAAATAAAAAAATTCATATAGAAAACACAAAAGTGAAAGTCAGCATTTAACTAAATTTCCTATCTTATTGTAATGATCATGATTCTATGCAAAATAGTGCTATTTAGAAATGTCATTAAGACGGTGGTGTGAAAACAAGGACTTGCTTGAACTCTCCCCCGAATCCCTCCAAACACCTGTAAAAAATGACTCTAAACAAATTCTAGAGCTATAGCATCCCAGAAATGCAAGAGTGAAACAAAACTTCAGCCCAACATGGCCTGGATCATCGCAGGAAAGGACCTATTGCAACAAGCTGGGAGCAGAGCAGAGCCCAGCGTGGGCCATGCCAGGACAGACCAGGCCAGAGAAGACCTGTAGGACCAGGCCTCAGGGCCTTGAATCACTGACAGCTGTGGAGGTTTCCTGACTTCTCAACCTACAAATGCCAAAAACAACATAGCAGGTCAGTGGGAAAACTGTTGGCCCTGGGTGAGAGAAGGGCTTGGTCTGGCCTCAGCCCCAGGGCATCTGAGGTGGCTGTAGCAGTGGCAGGAGCAGCAGCAAAGGAGGCTGATTCCAGAGCTCTGAGCCCACAGACAGTGGGGGAAATAAAATAGCTGATCAGAGCACAACTGCAGGGATCTCTTTGCTGGTACCGAGGCAGGGAACTCTTGCTTTGCCCTGCTTGGATCTGGGTTGCTATCCTGGTTGGCAGTCCTTGGGAGAGGAGGAGCACTGGTGTGGCAGAGCTTTCTGATGGCTGTGGAGAGGGAATCCTCCTGGTAGTTAAATTGCAGAAAGGAGTGCTTGCACTCACAGACCAGAGCACAGGCCAGGAGAGGAGTATCATATCACCTCAGAATAGAAGTAGCTCTGGAAACAGCAGCGCACAACCCCTGAAGCTTGGGACAGAGCACTCACCACTCTGGAAGCAGTCATACCCTGACAAAGAGCTCAAAAGCTGGGAAAATGGGCAGACAGCCTAAAAGTACTCAGACTATAGAATGTTACTTTGGTGACAAGATCAAAACATATAGCTAGAAGAGGTCAACAAAGTCAAATATCTTACATCAGAAGCCTTCAAGAAAATTATGAATTGGTCTCTGGCCATGGAAGAGCTCAAAATGGATTTGCAAAATCAACTAAGAGAAGAAGAGGAAAAATTGGAAGAGAAATGAGAGTGATGCAAGAAAATCATGGAAAAACAAGTCAACAGCTTGCTAAAGGAGACCCCAAAATTCTGAAGAAAATAACACCTTAAAATATACTAGCCCAAATGGCAAAAGAACTCCAAAAAGCCAATGAAGAGAAGAATGTCTTGAAAGGCAGAATTACCCAAATGGAAAAGGAGGTACAAAAGATCATTGAAGAAAATACTGCCTTAAAAATTAGAATGGATCAAATGGAAGCTAGTGACTTTATGAGAAATCAAGAAAGTATAAAACAGAGCCAAAAGAATGAAAAAATGGAAGACAATGTGAAATATCTCATTGGAAAAACCACTGACCTGGAATATAGATCCAGGAGAGATAATTTAAAAGTTACTGGAGTACCTGAAGGACATGATCAAAAAAAGAGCCTTAGACATCATCTTTCAAGAAATTATCAAGGGAAACTGCCTTGATATTCTAGAACCAACAGGTAAAATAGAAATTGAAAGAATCACTGATCACCTCTTGAAAAAGATCCCCCCCAAAAAAACTCCTAGGAATATTGTAGCCAAATCCCAGATTTCCCAGATCAAGGAGAAAAGATTGTAAGCAGCCAGAAAGAAACAATTTGAGTATTGTGGAAACACAATAAGAATAACATAAGATCTAGACACTTCTACATTAAGGGATTGAAGAGCTTGGAATATGATATTCCGGAGGTCAAAGGAGCTAGTATTAAAATGAAGAATCACCTTCCCAGTAAAACTGAGTATAGTACTTCAGGGCAAAATATGGATTTTCAGTGAAATAGAGGACTTTCAAGCATTCTTGATGAAAAGACCAGAGGTGAATAGAAAATTTCATTTTCAAATACAAGAATCAAGAGAAGGATGAAAAGGTAAACAGAAAAGAGAAATAATAACGGATTTACTAAATTTGAATTGTTTGTATTCCTACCTGGAAAAATGATATTTGTAAACCATGAGACCCTTCTCACTTTTAGGGTACTTTAAGGAAATATAAATATGTATAGATAGAGGGCACAGGGTGAGTTGAATATGAAGGGGTGATATTTAAAAAAATTAAGGGGCAAGAGAGGAATATATTGGGAAAAGAAAGGGAGAGAGAGAGTGGGGTAAATTATCTCACATAAAATTAGCAAGAAAAACCTGTTATAATGGAAGTGAAGAGGGAGTAGGTGAAAGGGAATGATTGAACCTTGCTCTCATCAGATTTGGTTTAAGGATGGAATAACATAAACACTCAGTTGGGTACCATGCCTACAGGAAAGTATGGGGGGAGGGGGATAAGAAAAAGATGGATGATAGACAGGAGGGTAGATTGGGGGAGGAGGTAGTCAAAAGCAAACACTTTTGAAAAGGACCAGGTTAAAGGAGAAAATTGAATATAGGGAGACAGGATAGGATGGAGGGAAATATCTTTTGTCTTTTACAACATGACTATTATGGAAGTGTTTTGCATAACTATACATGTATAACCTATATTGAATTGCTTGCCTTCTCAAGGAGGGCGGGGTAGGGTGGGAAGAAGGCAGAGAAGTTGGAAATCAAAGTTCTAAAAACAAATGTTAAAAATTTTTTTTTACATACAACTGGGAAATAAGATATACATGTCATCTTTGGGTAGGGGGGAGGGTAGAGATGGGGAGAAAATTTGTAACTCAAAATCTTGTGGAAATGAATGTTGAAAACTAAAAATAAAATTAAAAAAAGAAAAAAGAAAGAAAACTGCCACACAGCAAATAAATGTTTAATAGAAATGTCATTGACACCTTCTATTGTCCAGAAATATTAAGTCTTTCATTTCTGTCTTTGTATCCCTAGCAATGCATAGAGTACCTGGATATTAGAGATAGGAACTGGACTTGTGATTTCTTTAGGATAGGAAAAAAAATTCTCTGTACCAATGCCAGGTTAACATCTTTGCAACTTACAATCTTAGATTGCTAGAGCAATGAGAAGTTAATTGATTTGCCCAATGTCACACAACAAAGTATGTGGCAGAAACTTTGTGGCAGAGACTTGAACTCAGGTCTTCTGTATTCCACAGCCAGATCTGTATTCAGTATACCGTTTCGACTCTCACAAATATGCCTTGTTTATAATAGATCATAAAAAAGTTTTGTTTAGTGAAGTAATCTTAAGACTATTAACAATACGTGTTAGAAAACCCAGGCATACTCAACACAGGGATGAAAGCCAGAAATTGCCCTTATGCGTCTTTAAGAATCTTTCCGTCACTAATTTTTTTTTATCCTTTAAATAACAGTGCCAAGCCCAAACAAGAAGTGTTTTCTTGAAATTGTTTTGGACCTGACACATTCTTAGCTCAATTTCATGAACGAAACAAACAAACTAACAAAAACTGTCTTTAAAAAAAAAGGAGTTTAAGAAATACCAAATGAAATGGTCATTTCTATAAATTTAGAATAACAGTAATATATGAAACTATCTTGTCTGTTTCTGATTAATACAACTTGTTTTTTGTAACTAATGATGATGATAGCTAACATATTCACATACGGCTTATTATATGCCAGGCACACAAATTCAACATGGAGTTTCTAAACTTGTTCTACCTCTCTGTGATTATTTCTGGCCATACTTCTGTTTTCTTTTTTAAGAAGGGGGAATGGGAATTGTATTAATCATGCTCTTCTTTGAGGCAGATAGATGGCAGAGTGGACAGAGCATTCGATCTATAGTTAGGAAGACCTGAGTACAAATGTGTCCTTGGATAATCACTAGTTTTGTGATTTTTGATGAGTCACTTAATTTCTGTTTACCTCAGTTTTCTTAATGGCAAAATGGAGATAACAACACTTACCTTACAAGGTTGCAGTGAGGCTTTAATGAGATATTTGTAAAGTGATTCACACAGTGCCTGGTATATAGTAGGCAGTGTATAAATGCATATTCTCTTTACCCTTTCCATCTTCCCCTCATCCTTTTTTTCCCTATTCCTTCCTTCCTGCCTGCCTTCCTTTCTATCATCCTTCCTTCCTTCCACCATGCTTCATTTCATTGTTTTCATTATTCCACTTAAAATTCTTGACACTTTATTCTATTCCATAAATTTCATTGCTTTTCTAGCTCTATAACATACATCTTTGATATTGCAATTGGTATGAAGCATAAGAAGTGAATTAATTAGGTATCGTTGTCATTTTTATTATTGGCACTGCCTACGAATTAGCAAAAATATTTCACCAATTACTCAGTTCTATATTTATTTATTAAAGAGGAGTTTTGTGTTGTTATGTTCAAATAGTTTCTGAATGTGTCTTAGTAGATTGACTCCCAATGCATTTCGGGAGTATTTTGAATGAAATTTATCTTCCAACTTTTCCTGCTATGATTTGTTTTTGATGTACAGAAGTGTTAAAACTTTGTATTTCTTTCATATACTATAACTATGGTGAAGTAATTAAAATGTTTCAATTGACTGGCAAAAGAAATTTGCTTTAGTCTGTTATGTTTATATTTTTCCTAATATTGAAGTAATCCTGCATTCCTGGTATAAATCCAACCTGGTTATAGTGTATAATATTTTTTTTAAGTATTGTAGTGCTCTGTTTGAAAACGTTTCACTTAGATTTTTTAAACCTATGTTTATTGGGGTTTTTAATCTATATTTCTCTGACTTTACCTATCTCTTTGGAGTTTAATATCAAGCCCATATTTGTATTTTAGAAAGAATCTGAACAGATCCCTTCCTTTTTTTTTCCGAACAGTTTATGCAATACTAGTATTGTGTATTTTTATGCACTTTCAACCTCTAGATCCCTTGTTGCAGGGTTGGGGAACATCTGTTCTGTGAACTTTGCATTCTGTCAAAGGGCTGCACTTGAGGACCTAGAGGGCCACATGTGGCCCTGAGGCCTCAGGTTCCCTACCCCTGCCTTAGTGCTTACTATTTTCTTATTCTGTTTATTGCCTACTATATGAACTTATTGTCTACTATAACATTTCTGTCAGAAAATTAGAACATCCCAAGAACATGCTAAAATCACAATATGAAGCTACACATTAATTCTGGGATTCTTACCTGTTAGCCGTGTTACAAGCTCAGATATTTGCCTTGAAGTTAGTCTAGAAAACACTCCATATATGTAGTGACTAGGGTTGGTGGGGTGGATGAGAAGGATTTGTGTCTTCAGTTTTGAAAGGTTCAGGAAGTATTTTCAACCAAGAGATGGGATGGGGTATGGAGGGGATGATTAGACAAAGTGACACCAGACATTTATGTAATGCATCACAAATATTTCATTTGATATTCAAAACTGCAATATGTGATAGGTAGTGTGAGTTTCTCTCCTCACCAGAAAAAATTACAGATGAGTCAGATTTAAAGAAATTAAGTAACTTGACCATGATCATTCAGGTAAATAACCATTAGAGTCAAATTTTATCTTCCTGATTCCAAATCATCCTGCTGCCTCCCTAAGCTTTCCCTTTAAAATATATCCCTTATTTAATTTCTAGGGAATCTAGTGAGTTATTGATTTTTATGTTGAGCTCTCCAAGAACCCTGTTCCTGACTCTCTGGACCTCTTTATCTAGTGTTCCAACAGGCTGCTTCTTCTGAAAGCTCTGTTTGCCTCCATACTCCAGCAGCCTTGTCATGCTAGAAGATAACTCCAGGCTCTCCCCTTGTTCAGTCATTTCCTCAGAAGAACTTCCATTTTAAGAGAGGGCCTGCAGAGTCATATTCATACCTCCGTCCTCTCTGACACCACTCCTGCCTCTTTAGACTTCTTTCTCCAATATACGTACCTACAAGAGTTCCTTTTTCCTTCCCCTAGCCCTTTCAGCTTCCTTGCATCTCATGTTTAATTTTCTTCTGGGGAGCCTATACCCTAAAATCCATTTCAGGAGCACAGCAAAAGAAATACCCCCGAATTATGTAGGTCTGAACCATTCCAGTTTATTTCTGGGTCTCCCAAGTACTTTGGGGCTTGTCGTGCAAACAAATCTGAATAAGCCCCAAAACTAAGATAAGAGGACAAGTTAGTTTCTTGGCTCTTGACTTCACATTCCTGCCATTATTATAGCATAAGACTCAGGCTTCTAGTGACTCCATATATACATATGTATTTATGTACATACATACATACACATACATGCATACATACATATCCATGCATACACACACTCCACATACACACACATGTCCACACACATATATACCCAAGCTTACAAAAGTAAGTTGCTCATGGACATAGAACTAGTAAATGTTGGAGATGAGAATTAAAGCTAAGTCTTCCCCTCTCTGAGTCCTGCATTCCCTCTGCTCACAAGTCATGCTTCTTCCCTGGTCTGAATCAAAACATATTTCTTTTATGTAAGTCTTGTAATGATTTTTGAGGTATGCGCTATCTATCTTTAAGAATATGTAGATTCTGAGAGTTAAGATATTATTTCAGAATAAAGTCCCTCAAAAAAGCAAACTCTCAAAATGCAAAATTAAAAAAAAATCAGGAAGCATCTTTTCCAACATCAAGGTCTAAGGAATATAAAAATCTTAAATTTAAAATATGTGTGTATATATGCATGTATACATTCATTTGTTTATATATGTAGGTACACAAATATATTTTAAAACTAGCTCAAATGCAAACTTATCAATAAAACTAAAATTTGAATATTCATTTATCAGAAGAACAAGAATAAAATTGAGCAGAACTGAAAATTAAAAGGTCATATTTAGAAGTATATATGAAATACCAATTTTCCCTTCCAAATTTTATACAACTTCTAAAGCAACCTTTTATTTCTGTTGCAAATATATATTTTTTCATCCTAGTGCCAAAGCCCTTTAGGAAGAAGTTGTACCCATAACTGAACCCTTAGTCTTTTTTTATATAGCATTTCCTGTTATCTCTCTTAGATACAAACCACTTTGCAAGTTAAAGAAGGCAAATCCGGGAAGAAAGCAAAAAAAGAATACAAGCTCAGTGCTTCACCTTGATTTATGTATGTATAAACAGTCTTCCTTAGGGAAATACTTTACTGTAATAAAATACTTTTAAAGACATTACATCTGCCCCAGTGGTAATTCAGGAATACAGTTATATACTTAAGTAGAGTATGACATACACTATAATCTTATATATTTTTTGTCAAATCATGATCTAAAATATTTATGAATGAGGATTTGTGCAGCATATACTAGTAAATTTGAAGCCTCAAGACATTTATGTTCTTTGCTTAAAAACAAATAAACCTAGGCAACATTTCTAGAGAGATAGAGTATGCAGTGGCATCAGTAAGAAACTATCAGCTCTACAAGAGACAGGTGACTTGTCAAGTGATAAATTTAAATAGCATCACTTTTTTGAAATTTTCTAACAAGAAGAAATTAAAACTGGTTTGTTATTTCTTATAACAACTGGGAATAAGAACATTTCAATGATTGTACTTTTTCATGCATCCAACACATATTTATGGAATGTCGCTGTGCTGAAGGTACCATGCTAGGTACTAAGGGGTTAATAATTAATTAGAAAGGAGCTTTACCCCACATAAGGCTTTGTTGTAATAGAGACAAGAAAAAGTGCAGCTCTGTAGGAAGAATGAGTATTGCTCATCTCTTCTCTACCTACTGATAAATCAGTTTTCCAAACAAACTGTTCTTTTTTTTCTCCTAATGAAAATAACAATTCACAAAGCATTAGATATTTTTGTGTTTTTATTAATAGCTTTAAGTTTTAATCAAAAGATAACATATTCCTAAGAAGGTCAAATAAGAGCCTGCTTACTAGTTCTAAAATAGAGAGGGGTTGAAGTATGGGGCGTAGAATGTACTAATAGCTCATATATTTTTTTTTTCTAAAAAGAAGGAATCACATACCTAGTTTCTTTTTAAAACCATCTTTTAAAAGATCAGTGAATATTATTCAGTTTTAATAAATTCAATCTTTATTTTTAAGTAAATGGATAATATGTAAACATATATATGTAGGTATATAGACAGATGACAGATGAGATAGACAGACATATAGATAAATAGATAGATAGATAGATAGATAGATAGATAGATAGATAGATAGATAGATAGATAGAATTTATTTTTGAGTGCTTACTGTTGCTATGTATTATGCCAAGTACTGGGGATACCAAAACAAAAAAAAGAAGATGGTTCCTATAATTAAAAGAGCTTACACTCTATTAAAAGAAGACAAAATGTAAAGGGAAACTAAAAGGGAATTGGTTATCTTTGTGGGATTATAGAGATGGTATAGAGATGGAACACACTGGAGAGAGAGCTGGAAGTGAGCATTGTGGTTGCAACAACTCATGATATGGTTATCCCAGGCCGAGACTAGCCAAGGCTTCAAGGAGAAGTCATTCTTCGGTGGGCAAGGCATTTGGTGTGGAGATGGAGAAGACTAGAGAATGATGTGGGAGTGAAATAGATCTCATATCTGTCATAAAGTTTATGAAGATGATGAATGATTAGTCAAACTTTATCAGGTGAATTAATTTCTAGGAGTCCTTTATGGGTGATGCTAACTTGTTTAGGAGATAATATCATGGGCATGTCATTTGGTGAAATTTTGTGATAGCTAATGGAAAATCCTTTCGCTTCGGTGCTATCCATACAATGTTAGGAAATTGAAAGGAAAACCACCAGAATTTTGGTTTGCAGCAGATTTATGAGAGGACTTGTATTACATAGGAAGAAAGGTTGTGGGTGGGTTGTAATCATTACTTTAGAAAGGACCTATATGGGTTAGATCACACGTTATATCAAAGTATTAAAATTAAGTTGACTGGCCAATGAGAGCCTAGTACTTAAGGGATGCTTAGATTGATCTTTTCTGATAGTTTACACAGAGCATGTCTAGAGATTCATTGTCTGCTTCCAATACAACTACATGTGTGTTATTTTACTTCCTTCCACGAGTGACTAAGGTCTTTTGAGTTGGCTGGAAAGCTGTAATGACAAGTGGATCATGAGGTTCTGACCCAGAATTGAGTGCATATGAAAACAGCAATTCACCTTTCATTCCTCTTTTATTTCAAAAATTTCCTGTCAGTGAATGAAATAGAACAGCTGAAATTTTCGGGCATAAGTGCTTCACTGACATTGTACTTTAGGTGGGAACTCTTATATTCTAGCACTTTTTTGTTGTTCAAAGAGTGTGCAAGCCCTACTTTGGGTAAGATTCTTCTATACCTACTGTTCTTGTGATAGCTTCTACGTAAACCCAACTATGTCCTAGTTTTGCATGATTTTCATTGTTCATTTAGTTTGAGTTCCTTCCATGGACCCATCAGGGGCTAGAAGCAAGGTGCTGAAAATCAAGTGGCTCTTGGATTTCCTGAGCAGCTCTCTTACCACTGGTGAGTACTCCACTACTAAATGGGCAATTGCTTCTGTTATGGTTCTTGATGACTGCATGACCAGTTCCTGTTTCCTTGCTTAGTAAATCTGTGGTGCTGATACTATCCTCACTTTTCTGACAAGGGTTGAAGTCTAATTTCAGATCTTCACTGGTTTTCTTGTACAGGTTGTCTCTCCAACTCTGTTTACTTCTGTTACATTAACTTGGCTTTCTCTGGTTTCCTTAGTGCTAGCTTCAAACCTACTGACCATCATTAATGACTGTTTTCTTGGATCAGATACTTTTCCAACTCTAACAGCTTCCAAATTCTTTTCCAACATTCACAATGGCTTCTTTGGAGATATAATTTTAGTTTTATTTATCATTCAGCTTTATGGAGTACTTTTCAGAAATTTTTCAGAGTTTGAATAGCCAAGCTAGTATTCTCAATGACTGTTTGTCACCACAATAACCAGAAGTCCCCTGTTCCATTTATTTCTTAGATTAATAGGATCAGTTACCACATGTTGGCCATGGCGCTAATCAGTCAGTATTGCTGTGATAGCCCAAGTCACTCACATTTCAGATTTCCTACCTGATTTTTATAACTAGAAGAGTAGGATCAAGGGACACAGAGCCTTTACTGTATGTCACAATGGCAAGCATTACCCTACTTGGCCATTACCATAACACAGACAATTTAATGTTGTTGTTGTTGTTGTATTATTATTACATAGCATAGTTGCAATATGCATAGAAAGACATTCCTAAAAATTTAGGAATTTTTAAAAAAAAAACTCGGGGTTTGTGGAGAAAGTACTCAAAAAGATAGTGACACATTTTAAAAAATTAAGAACCTAATAAAAACTGTAACACAGTTTTATACCTGTTAAAGCATTAAGAAATACGTAAGTAGTAACTAGTGACTGTGCAAGTGGCCTCTTATACTCCAGTTCCCTCGAGGCCTAAGGTTGGTAGAGTTGATGAGTATAGGCGAGAAGGTAGCCTCAATAGGCAGCAATTCCAGAAACATAGGTGGAGCTGGACTTCTTGTGTTCAGGCCTCCACCCACAGCTGCTATTAAACCAGAAGATATAAAATAAATATCACATTTTAACTTGAAAATGACCATAAGTTTGTTTGTGGAAGTGAGCATGGGAGGGTTGTAAGTCATGATTAATTGTCAATTGATGTTATCTAACTCTGGAGGATAACACACACCGCTGTGGTAGATGTTTGATGTGTATAGAAGGGCATTTTTCGTAAGACTACCCTTATTTTTACTGACTTTAAAGTTTAATTCCTGACTTGCAAATCTACATTAATTATAATCTTAATAAGTAACAATTGTCTGAGGACATTTTGAAAATCAATAGAATACCCATTAAAAATATTTCATCATTTTTGGTTAGTACAGTTATATGCTTTCTGGAATGTAGTGAGAAATTCACCAACAATTTGTCCAAAATCTGTATTTCTTTTCGTAGTTAAAGGAACCTTTTTTTGAATTTTCTCAATATGCTATTAGTGTAATCAGAGTATTTCAGAATACTCAGATTAATTAATTTTCTTAAAATAGACACTTTTTTTTACTTTGTCTTCTTTACAAAATATATGGGTATAATGATATTAAAATTCTCTACTTATTTTAAGTCATGCTTATGACATAAAAAATTGGAAATATTTAAATCCTACTTGCTTATAGACACAGACTGAGATCCATATAACTCATTAAATTAAGCTAACAATACTGTAATAATTTTTAAAGAAAGGTTTAATATTTAAGTTATATCAGTACTTATGCAACAAAAAGGATAGACCATACTTTAATGTAATTAATATCATTACAAAAGGCCTAGCCACCTGTATCAGTAAGGCAAGCTTCATGACCTCGAGGATGACCATGAACATGCCTGTATAGATTGGAATCGCAAAGTATGAAAAACTCTCTAGGTAGAAGGCAGAGGAAGTATAACATCTATTTAGACACCAGAGGATCCAACTCCAAGACCAGTAATTCCAATTTGATATAGCAGTAATTATGTTTCAAAACCAGTAAGCCCACCTCAATGTAGCAATAAGGAAATTATAAAGCAGCATTATGGCAAGAAACCAAGTCATCCTGTAACCTTCCCATATGCTAGGGCCTTCCTATAAACAATCACTCACAAATCCTAACTGTCTCCCCTTCAGTTGTCTGGTCTCCAAAGTTCATTGGTTTCTCCTCTTTGCTCAGCACTCTCTTCTGCACCTCTGTTGACTCCTTCTCCTTGGGCTGAATTCTTAATTCTGGTTTCTCTTCTGACTTCTGAATTCTCAGTTCTCAATGGCTACCTTCTGGGTGTATATATTCTCTTTAGGGCCTGAGGGCTTCATGTATAATCAGCAAAAAGGTGTGGGACTGAGGCTTAGGGCCTAGTAAGTAAAGGGATTAGCCCTGCCTACAAACAAACCTTTAATTAAGCTTCCCTTGATTGGCTCTACCTGAGGTCTATTGAATGGGTGGGAAAGGTCTTTAATCCCTGATTGGCATCACAGAGGTATGGGCCTGCTTCTAATCAAGCCTCCCTTTGTTGGTCCAACCTGAGGCCTGTTGAATGGGCTGGAAAGATCTTCCCCTTACTGATTGGCCTCACACCACCTTGATTGAATCAAGCAATAAATCAATAAAGTCATAGGTGCTAAAGTATTTCACTCTAACCCCCAAACAAAGTTATTCCACAGGATGGGGTTTTAAATATGTAAAGAAGATAAAGTTATACACAGTGATCATTTTATGATGTGAAAACTTCATTGACTGTTTTAAGAAGAAGAGACAATGAATGGCTAACCAAACAGCCTAATCATGCTTCTGGAAAGTTTGACATAGCTAGATGAATTTGAGAAGTTTATCAGTTCGATGGTAAGCCAGTGTAGTGGAATAACATTGCATACTCTGGAGTGGAGTGTCGAGACAGTCTTGTTTCTATTCCATAGAGCAGCAAAGAAATAGAATGGGCACAGAAGGACTGTTACTCCCTTTGTTCCCCCTACCCCATTGTTCAAGTCACTGAAGAGACTGGATGAGTTGGAGACAGTGCTAGTGGCTTGGAGCTAAGAGATATACTGAGGAAACACAAGACATTCAAGGAAGGTAGCAGCTTTGAGGACTGAGGTCTTCTGTGTTAGAGAGAATTGCTGACTATAATTTCAAAAAAATATATCCTCGATGGCGCAGCTAAGCAGCCCACCCAGTATACCAAAGCAGAGATACATTAAAACTCTATTAAGGGAAAAATAACTTTATTTGTGCCAGCAGTTGTGATTTAGCCTCTTGCAACTTATGGATCCCTCTCTATTATTATATTTTAAGTTTGAACCCTCTCTTCCCTTGTGTTTATTCATGGGAGATTGGCTACCTGGCTTTTGAAGAGATAGTTTGCATCAATTGTTAGTAATATGCTATCTTAATAAATGTCTTTGATTAAAGCCTATTAAATCCATTAGTCAATGGTTAATGGAAAGCAAACTAATCATTGGTAGGGCCCCTGTGAGAGAAAGTGTTAAAAACATAGCTTAACATAGATACCCCATTAGTGGAAGTGTTCAAGTGGAGCCTAGATTGTGACTCATTGAGGAAGTTATGGAGGCAATTTATACTGCATGTTGGATTAGGTTGTCTTTCAAATTCCTTCCAACTATTCCAATATATTTCCTCTGGAAATATATGATACTAGCTTCCTTCACTAGATAGAGCCACAATATGTTTCTGTCTCTGTCCCTTTTCCTCCTGGGTTTCTATATTCCATTGTTCCCAGCAGGAGTTTTCCTTTGGTTTTCTTTTTTTTTCTGTGCATTTTCTAGTTTTTAAAATTTTCTCCCTCCCTCCATCTCTTTCCTTTTTTTCCTTCTTTCTCCTTCCCTCCATCTCTCCCTCCTTTTCCTCCTTTTTCTTCCCTCCATTCCTCCCTCTCTCCTCTTTCCCTTTTTTCCTTCCTTCTTCCTTCCTTCATTCCTTCCTTCATTCCTTCCTTCATTCCTTCCTTCCCTTCTTCCTTCCTTTTTACCATCAGAGGGTGAATGGCAACCTACTGACTATACCACAACCTTAGAAAAAAAGTGATGAGTACAAATAGCAATCCTTTGTATATCAATAACTCCATACAAGCTATCATAATACTCTAAGAAGCAACAATAATATGACATATTAACCTGTAAATCAGTCAACGTAATTGAAAAGACTAACAGTTCTGTTTTCAAAAACTTGATTGAAATCAACCCTTTGGGCTGGTATAAGAATTATTGAATCATTCGTCTTCTATAGAAATAGTCATCTATATGCATGTTATCAGTGGCTGATTGGCTTCAATTATTCCTTCAAACATTGAAGAAAGACAAACCTTAGACATAAAAAGCTCTTGCTAGTTTGCATATTCATAATACCTCAGTGAATCACCATCACTGGCAAAAGCACTGCCTGAATGCTAATGCCGCTCCAACAGCTGAGCTGAAGGGCAAAGCAATATATAGAAATAAACTGCGTTTTTCTGCTAGAATTCACCACTTAACTTAATTGTGGACAGTTTTTATTATTTTTTATCATTACTATTTCATCTCAGTGCAATAGTGTCTTGGGTTTTGCACAGTATTTATTCAGACCTTTGCAGGTTTATAAATCTTTGATTTGTAGCTCCGATCACAGAGGAACATGCAATGCATTTCTGTACAAAACTCCCCTCCCCCTAAAAAGATCTCAAGAGAAAAACAGCTAAGCCCTCCCCTATTCTGTATCGCTCAGGAAAATGAAACAAACAAACATACAAACAAAATCTAGAGTTTGAAAATACAGCGTTTCAAAGTCCTTTCAGAGGAGATGTTTCCTCTCTTTCTGTTTCATCCACCTCTGACTTAGTGGTCTTTAGCAACATCTGGGTATCTGCAAGTATCTCTCCTTGAAGAGCTCCCCAAGTCTCACCCCCCTTCCCCTTGGTCCTTATTAATTACGTGTGTAAGCCCACACTCCTGTCACCCTCTCCCTAACAGATGGTATACTGCTTCCTCTAATCCTAATAGGTGGTATCTAACTTAACTGGGAAATATTACATGGCCCATTTTTGCATCAAATTATGTAATTCTTCAAGCATAATAATACTTTGAAGAAAGTGCAGAGGAGTGAAATGTATGAGTATATGATGTATTTGTAACATCTCTATTGCACTTTTCACAATTACAGGTTTATTTATACAAAGGAATTCCCATTATTTGTAAAAGAAGTGAGAAAGTACATAAAACTTTCCCAAGTAGTAGCTAGCATCTTAATTTTCTAGAAAAGGTGCTTTCTAATAAGGGGCATTTCGAAGGACAAACCAAACCAGAGTTTATGGACCAAAGGTAAGCTAGCTTCACTACCATAAAATGTGCCCTGTTGCCATTCCTTTATGCTTACTATAGTTGGCTAATTCAATTTGTTTTTATTTAGTCAACACTTGAGATAAACTTTCGCCTATTAATGAGTTCTCTGACTTTTATCATCCCTGCAAATATTTCCCAACGTTAGCTGGTTAGATTTTTCTGCCAGATTTTCTATAACCGGAATCAGGAATAAAAGGAACAAGATGTATCATATGATGTCTCAATGGAAAATATGTATGAATAGGAAGCATAACCAAGATGCTCTCATACAATACTATTCATTTTTAGTCTCTTTCCTAATTTGTTTGTTGGGGAAGAACCAGTCAAATTCATGGACAAGTCTTACCAACACTTTGTTCTCTATACCAAACTGCCTCTTAGTAGCATTCACTTATAAATAAATCTTGGCATGTAGAGCTCCAATGAAAGGGAGCTCACTACTTCTCAAGTGTCAATATGCAAATCATTAACTAAGTCAGTTTCTGCTCCTCCCCAAAAGGGAAATTAAAATACAGTTGTGGATATTCAAATACACCATCATTCATTGGCAGACACAAACAGAATGAGTGCAGAAGACATTAGTAAAAGGAAATAAATGTGATGGAAGTGTCAGAGAAATGTAAATAGGTCCCTAGTTGATGAATTTGTTAATTGTCTTCTTGGCTCTGGGCATTAGCATGCATTTCATATTTAGGCTTAGAATATTCATAAGATTTAATTTGCTTTTACTATTTTCTTTTTCTTTCTTTGAAACTGAAAAAGAAATATGGATATTAAGGATTTGGTCAAAGGAAGCAGAGTATCTGCACAACCCAAATTAACACTTACTTTGCATGAGAGTTAGAATGGTGTAAATCAAATCCACTTGAACTTAGAGCCATAAGACCTCAACTTAAGTCACTTAGGAGTTATATGGCCTTAGGCAATTAATTGTTCTGCCTAGAGCCTTGGTGTTCTCATCTATAAAATATGAATAATGGAACTTGTCATAGGATTGATGTAAGAAAAGTTATTTTTAATAAACCAAAGTGCTATGCAAAAGTGAGCTATTATCATTTTAGCAGCAACACAGATCATATCTTATAGATGATTTACATAACATCAATGTATGGTCCACAGAAAACACAAAGATTAAGTGATTTGATAAAGTTCCCACAGTTAATAAATATCAAAAGCAGTATTTGATTTTAGGTCTTCTTGACTCTAAGCTAAACTGACACTGTCCACTACAGGAAGTTGCCTCTTTGTAGTATTCATTTATTATAAATAAGGCTTGGCTTGAAGAGCTCGAGTAAAGGGAAACAACTATTTTTCAAGGTGGCCCATTCTAGTTCTATATGTTACAAAGGTTTTCTGCACATAAAACTAAAGCATATTTCTTTGTATCTTCTACTGATTCCTTCTTGTTCTGCTCTCTGTGGCCAAGCAAAGCAAATTCAATTCCTCTTTTTCATAATGACACGACATTATTGTTCCAAGTTGTCATGTCCCTCCAGTGTCTTTTCATCTGATCCCAAGTTCCTTCAGCTAATCCTCATATGAAATGTACTCAGTGGCCTTTACAATTTTGTTGCTCTTCTCTAGACACAACTTTTAAATGTCCTTCTTAAACTGCGTTGCCTAGATATGAAAATAACCTTCTAGATTGGGAGAATACAGCCATACTATTCCCTCTTTATTCCTGAAAGCCATGCATCTCAAGGTAACTCAAGATTTATTGACTGTCGCATCACACTGCTGAGCATTTGTTTGTATTAAGGATGTATTTAGGGTATTCATTGGACTAGATGACTGCTAGGATCCTTGGAAATCTTTGATTCTGTGATTCTTACTGACTTTGCAATTGACTTGAACCCCCAGGCTTTTTTTTTCCTTTCAGATAAAATGCCATCTAATTCTATCTCTCTGATCATTTACTGTCCAGCTGATTTTTTTTCATTTCAAGTGTAAGTCTTTATGTTTATCTCTATCAATGTTCATCTTATTATATTTAGTACAGTGTTTTAGACTGTAAATGTCTTTTTGGATCTTGATAGTCATACATTGTCTCAGGAAAGTTGTTATTCCAACTTTATTCTGGATTTCACTTATTCATCACTTAGAATTCACTTTATTCTAGCTTCGTTTCAACAGGAAATTTGTAGAACCTACCATACATGTCTTTATTCAAGCTATTGATAAAAATTTCAAGTAGCATATTCCACCACAATTCTTCACTGTAGACCTTTCACCAATTTAGTAATACACTGTAAAGGATTAGATTTTGTGTCCGGCTACTCAATCAATTCTAAATATATCCATCAGTATTATAACCTAATCTATAACTCTTCATTTTTTTCTTTTGACAAGAGTAACATGAGATATTTTATCATATCCCTTGCTGAAATACAAGTTACCTATTTGCCATTCTCTTGATTTACTCATTTAGCAATCTTGACAATAAAAAGACATAGTTTTTGTCTGATGTATGTTTTTGATGAAACTGTACTGGCTTATTGAAATCATTATATATTATTCTAGGCCTAGTCCTAGGTAGTTCACTAACCATATAATTGATTATATGTTCTAGAATTTTCCCAAGATTTGGATTAAAGATCAACTGGACTATAGTTGGTAGACTACTCTCTTCCCTTTTATTTTTTAAATTAGGAAAACTTGTGCCTTTTTCCAGTATTGAGGTATGTCTCATGGTTTCCATTGTATTTCAAGTATCATTGACAGTCAACACAATCACATTTGCCAGTATTTTTATCACATGTTTCATCTGAAATAGGTGGCTTGAATTGATAAGGGACAATAAAGTGGTATCATGCTATCTCTTTACTTATCTTGGATAAAAAATCTTCTTAAACGTGTGTGTGTCTGTGTGTCTGTGTGTCTGTGTGTCTGTGTGTGTCTGTGTGTGTGTGCATTTATATGCAGATGACTTCTGGTGTAAAGGTCTTTCTCATCCACAGAGAAATAATAATTATTGAGTATTTTCTTCTTCATTGCAATATCTATTACTCTTCTCTTCTTGCCTCAAGCCTGGTCTTATAACCCTTCTTTGAGCATAGTTTCAAAGTAACCAAGAAAAAAAAACCAATACTTTTTTTTGTCTTTAGCTTCCTCCATCAACTTTTGCTAATTCTTGTATTAGCAAGGCAGTAATCACAGTATAGACAATAATTTTCAATATGCCTGTATAGTTCTGTATCATAAAATATAAGAGATTCTCCATATTGAAGATAGATAGAAGTAAACCATTTATTCAGACACCAGAGAACCAGATACCAAAACCAATAAGACCAACCCATCATAGTATCAAATAATTCAATACACAGTATCACAGCAGAGAACCACTCCATCTCAAAGGCATCTGCCCCACTTCTGGGGCCTTCCAAAAAACACTCACAGCGCAGCTAGCTGACCTGTGTCTGCTCTCACTCTCAGTTCTAACTTGTTCTCCCTAAACATTTCCTGTGGCACACTTTCCTTTTCCTCTGAGCAAGCTCCTCCTACCACATGTGATTTAGGCTTCCTGTGACATAAGTAGGTCACATGGGCCTATTAATGGGTGGGAAAGATTTTCAAATTTAAATTACCATTACATTCTATATGTTAGCTTGTCTGATAGCATTTTTATAGGACCACGACATCATTATATTCACATACCATTACTTACTTTCAATTCTATTTTCTATGCATGTTTTCAAAATCAATTTTTTATTTAGTTACATGTGTCTACACTAGTCTCTTGAATCAACATATGTTGTTCCTTCTCTTCAGAATGTTTTCCCTTTATGTCTTTGCAATTTTATCTTTGAGAGTCTGGATGACCCATCCAGCCTCAGCAATAATGAGTCTGACATCCTTTGGTTGATAGTATAGCTATTTTTATAACCTCATAGGAAGTTCTTTCGTTATGAACTCATCCAAAGGATTCCCTCTTAGTTCTATTTCTCCTTGCAGAATGTTAGATCGTCTTATACTATTTCTTTTAAACCATTCTAAGCTATTGTTCCCAAAATTTGAGTATACATTAAGCAATGCCAGGACTGCCTCTCCTTTATCGTGCTAAGAGGGAATAGCCATTTCCCTAAAATTTTCCTATCATATCCATTTCAGCAACAAGCAACCATGACTTACATTCTTACATTTTTTGTATATATATATATATATATATATATATATTATTTACTGCGATTAAGTTTTATATTCCTAAAGAGGTAATCTGGAATAGTGGATATAGAGCTAATCTCAAAAGTAGAAAGATATGGTGCAAAACCTCCCTCTGAAGCATACTAGTGGTATAATTCAAATTTACTCTTAAAATTATTCTCTCGATGCTCTAGGTAAAGCTCTAAGGCTATAACTTGTAGAGAAGTTAATAAATTGCATTGGTAGAAAGTTTCTTTACCTGGAAGTTCCTTATACCAATGAAAACATAGGGCCCATCCCTATCCTAGTCCTGAGTTCTTGATTCGGGCCTATTAATTGGACCCCACTCTTGGGCCTAAAGGAATTAGGGACTCCCTGTAATAATTTTAATGAGGATTATTTCTGTTTGTTTTAAGATTCTTTAAAGGAAAAACATTTGTTCAGTTCCTATTACCCATCTCAATTTCTCCACTTGGCAGCAAAGCTTGCTGCTAGTGTGTGATTATGAACTAAATCAATATCTACACTAGGGAGGGGTAAAAGGGAAAATCCACGCACAAGATTTACTTGTCCATAGGCTATTTTTGAGAGGGCATATACACATTTTTAAAGAGGACTAAGATCTTGGAAGGATACAAAGCAGGAATGATTCTGTAGTCCTCCATGTCTGTGCATTGATTGTCATGGTAATATATTAGCTCCTAGCATGGCTTGTCAACTTTCCGTATTTGTATATAAAAAAGCCCCAACTCTGACACGCATTTGTGGTGCTCATCATCTTTAAGATTATCAGGGTGATGATTGGTGGGAACCAAGGTGTTATATTTTACTTCCATTTCCAGATCTGTCATACGGATATTTGCAATTGATTGAAAAGGCAAAGAAGAGAGAAAAGAAAACAAGGATGAGTTTGACTTATGTTTGATGTTGAAGTTATTTTTGTAGACTTTTAGGAAGTTCTGTCATGGCCTTGTCTAGAGTTCTGTAAAATTCTGCCTTGTTTAGATAGTGATGAACTCATCTGACGAACCATGAGACAAAAGTTATTCGTGGCCTGAACTTCTGATTTGACTCTTAACCCTTCTGGATTAGTCTCCAGCCACTGACAGCATACTGTGCATTCTGATCAACAATCATTCAGGAAGTCTCTTGATAAAAAAAAAAAAATCCTATATTGGAGTGCTTCACAAGTATCAGAAGGGCCAGTAGTCAATTCTCTGAAGCTAGAATAGACCCTAATGCACTTCTCTAAAGTATAATGTATTTGATTATAAACTTCCATGAAAGAGATTCTTTGGGATCTCCCGTAGTATAGATCATAGTTCTGGTCACATCATTTTGTATTTAATTCTCTCACTTGTTCATATTGCAAATGACTTAGAAGGAGAAAAAAACTTTAGGGTCACTTGGGCTTAATGTCATAGCCGATTTTCCCCAAACCTCTCTCCATACCTCACATTTCAGAGCTGGAGACCAAGTGCCATTCACAGTTTAAAGAGGAGATCATGCTTTTCATCATCAGTCAGTCAGAGATTTATTAAGTGTCTACTATGTGTTAGGTATCTGTGCTAAGTGTTGAAAATACAAATACAAATAAAAAAATAGACAGCGCCTACCTCCAAGTGAAGAAGACAGTACACAAAAGGAAGCTGATAAGTAAGGCAAAGGGGCATGGGGGAGCACTTGGTATGGGGATGTGTTAGAGAATTATAGAGAAATTCAAAAGCAGTATAACTGGTGGGAAATGGGGAGGAAAACTGTGCTGACCCAACTTTTTAAAAAGAAGCCACCCATACTTAGCCATGTTCACACATAGTCCATTGAATTTTGAAGCTAAATCCTTGGAGTCTCCACAGTATTGACAGCAAGTGTAGTAGTGGTGCTTTCTTCTTCACAGTCTGAAGAAAGCCTATCTAATATTACACTTGCTCAATCACAGGGACCAAACAGATTCTGGTGGTCAGTCAGCATATGACTTCTGGAAGGGCCAGGGAGCAAGGTGAGTCCTGATAAAGGTAATACCTTTCTAGGTATCCCTGTACAACTCTGGGCATAGCAGTGGGTATTTCTGTCTTACAGTGGTATGCATTTTATTTCTGTTGCCCCTGTCGACAAAGCAATAGCTACACATTTTTCAGTGACCTTTCCCTTCCACAATCATTTAGGAAAAAGGGTGTTATTAGAGTGTTAAAATTTAGATTACTAGTTAACTAGTAGTTATGGTTAATTAATAGTTACTATGCTTTCATTGCTCAGCTACATCTTTGAAAAGTTGAGAGCTTATTTCACTCATATAATTCCTATTCTATGAAACAATGTGTGGGTTTTATTTTCTTGTGATTTTCAGAGATTCTTGGTTGATAATACCAAATGGTCTTTGATATCAAGGTTCATTAAAGACATTTTTTTTTGTGATAGAGCATCTTTCTTATCCCCGCTGCTAGGCTGTAAGCTTCAAAATGGGAAGAGCTGTATCTTAGTTTATTTTTAAACATCCTTCCCCAAAGAGGCAATCCAAATGAAAATCTTCAAACATCTAAAACCTCCGTCATAGATTTTCTTCTATTTTGACAATTTGTTAACAATTTTCCTGCATTCAAGCTATATTACCTTTCACCCATTCTAATAATATCCTGATTGTACTTTTTGTTGCTGGATGACAGCAAGGTGTGGCAAACACAGCTCTGGTACTGGTTCTGGAATCAGAGAACCTGGGTACAAACCTTACCTCTAACCTTTATTACTTATGTGGACATAGGAGGTCAGCTTTATAAACTGTTTTACATAGATAGCAAATTAAAGCACTAAAGATAATGCCATTACAGTTTATAGGATTGTATGTTCATTGGATCATTGATTTAGAGTTGGAAGTTATTTTGTCCAAGCCCCCATTTTAGAAACAAGATACTATAGATTCTGTCTCTTCAGTTTCTCTTCAATATGTTCTCTTTTTCATGTCTACTTTAGCCACTGTTGTTCAAGACCTTATCTCTTCTCATCCTGATACCGTGAAATTTTCAACATGAGTTTCTGTATCTGCTGTATCTTGTCTTCAATGCATTGAATTCCAGGGGCTAATAATAATCAGAGCTAACATTTATATAATTGTTTTAATATTTAAAAAAAGTACTTTATATGCATTATCTCATTTGATCATCACAACAACTCTGCAGTTTAGTTGTATCATTCACATTTTACAGATGTGGAATCCGAACTTGATTACTGTTTTGTGACTTACCTAGAGTCACACTGTTGCTGTTCATCCTTTGTTCTCAGAGAGGATCAATGACATTACAAGTGTGATATATTGATTTGAACATGAATTGAATTTGTGTGAGACAGAGCTCTACAAAATCATAAGCCTCAGCCTCTTCTCCAGAGTCACTGGAGTCAAGAAGAAGGTAAAGACCATTGGCAATGGCCCGGGATGCCTTGGGTGCCTTTCCTGAATTAAAGCCTTTCACAGGTCTCAGTCTGTCTGAGGCCACACCCATTCAATGATGAAGGGCTAGATAAAAGATGGTCCAATTTACAATCCCAAAGACATCAGAATAGAAAACAATCCCTATTTACCCTCAGTCTAAGTTATTAAAATTAAACATTGTGTCACAGAGGCTTGGCCTGGGCTTATTATTGGCCATTCAATGAAAGCCAAAATGATTTGAGTCTAAAGGCCTAATGAAGTAGTTCCTTTTAAAACACAATGGGCTTTTTTAAAACTTATTTTTTAGAGCTATCAAAATTTGTTGAGTGGGGGTGTGATGTCACACTGGAGTTTCAGCAAGATTGTTTTGAAAACTGAGTGAAACTGAGGATGAATTGGAGTGGGGAGAGACTTGTGGTATTGAGACCAACCAGTAGGTCATTTCATTAATCTAAGAATTAGATGAAGAGGGCCTTTATCAGAGTTTTGGCTGTGTCAGAGTAGAAAAGTGGGTATATGAGAAAGATATTGTGAAGGTAAAAATGTCAGGGCTTTATAAGAAATTGGACATTTGATTAGAAAAATTGAAGAGTCAAGGATGACTCTTAGGTTGTGAGGAGGATGACTTCAGGGTGACTTGGAAGGACAGTGATACCTCCAATAATAATAGATAAGTTAGAAGGAGAGGAGGGTTTTTGGGTGGAAGACAATAACTTTTGGTTTTGATATGTTCAGTTTGAAAAGTCTCCAGGAGAGACATCAAGATCAAGATGTCCAACAGACAATTAAATATTCAAATGTGAAGGTCAGAAGGGAGATTAGGGCTTGAAAAAGAGATTTGAGAATTACTAGCATAGAAAAGGTAATTGAGTCCATGGAAACTGATGACATTCCAAAATGGAACAGGATTAAAGGAAAGCTAAGAGGAACAAAATAGATCCCTGTGGATCGCCTATAGTAAGAGGGAATGATCTGGATGAAAATTCAGCAAAGGAGACTCAGGAGTGATGAGGTAAGCAGAAGGAGAACCAAGTGAGAAGAGTGTCATGAAAACCTAGAGAGCTGAGAATACCAAGGAGTCAGTGATCAATAGCATCAAAGTGTTCAGAGATGTCAAAAAATAAAGATTGTGAAAAGGCTATTAAATTTGACAATTAAGAGACTGTTAATAACTTAGTAGGGAGCAGTTTCGTTTGAATATGAGATCAGGACCTGGAGTGTACAAAGTTGTTGTGTTTCTCCTTTGTTTTGGAAAAGGACCATGACATCAGAGAAATGATAACATGACTTGCAGTTGACTTTGATTTGAATGAGGAAGGGCTGTGCAAGGTCACCGGCCTCACTTTCTTCTCCAGAGCCATCTGGATCCAGTGACCAGATATTCATCAGGATGACTGGAGATAACCCAGAATGCCATGGGGGACCCTGGCCCTTTTAGGCTAAGGCCTTTTCATGTACTCCTTTAGAGTGAGGTTAATGTCCATTCAGTGAATAGACCTCTCTAAAAAGTGAGTCAAAGGATGGCCTCTTTAATTAGAAAAAAAGATTTTAAAAGATCAGGCTGGGAGGAGAAGACCCTCAGGATTGCTGTTCCAAGGAGAAACAGTTACCATTGACATTTACTCTAAGGCAAGAGGGCCAAAATACAGTCATTAAATGGAGCTTGGGCAGGAACCTATTGTGGTCCAGTCTACTGAGTTTGAGAGTGAACTGGGTTTAAAGTCTAATGAAAGAGAGAGAGAAAAGAGAGAGAGAGAGAGAGAGAGAGAGAGAGACAGAGAGAGAGAGAGACAGAGAGAGAGAGAGAGAGAGAGAGAGAGAGAGAGACAGAGAGAGAGAGACAGAGAGAGAGAGACAGAGAGAGAGACAGAGAGAGAGAGACAGAGACAGAGAGAGAGAGAAAACTAACAGTGAACTCCAAATTAAGTGGGCAGCTTCTAACCATAAAAGTTTGCCTTCCTTCGGAGAGGAGAAGGACAAGAAAGAGAAGGAGAGGGAGAGAGGACGAGCTGAGTTACCCAATTACCCTGATCCCTTTCTGGCAGCTTGGTCTACTCACAGGTTGTGTTTGTCCCTCGTTTTCAAAGAATTAAGAAGAGACTAAAAGAAGAAGAAATGGAAGCACCTATTGCAGAAACTCATGAGAGATACGGGATGATAGTTAATGGTACTAAAGTGAGGGATTTTTACAGAGAGAAAGGCCTCTTGAAGGAAAGAACCAATTGCACAAAAGTATAATATCTCTTTCTGTGGTGGAAAATAATTGGAAGATGAAGGGTATCCATCAAGTGGGGAATTGCTTGACAGGTTATACATTTAAATGTGATGGAACAATAGTGTGCTTTGAGACATGGTAATGGGGAGGCTTTCAGAAATACCTGAGAAGACTTACATGTATGGCAGAAGCAAGAGAACAATATACACAATGAAAATATTATAGATACAAACAACTTAGAATGATTTAGAAACTATGATCTACCACAATTCGGGAAGATTCATATTGAAACACCCTACCCATCTCCAGATAGAGACTGAGAAAATATTGAAACTATGTGTGCCAATCAATCTGTTCGTATAAAACCTATAACAAATGTGTTTAGTCAAGCAAAACAAATCTCTGTCTTGGCCATGCCATATATACATATGCATACACATATAAAGACATATATGTATATGTGTACAGAAATACAAATATAATATATGCATGTGTAACTATTAATATTTAAATATAAACATATATACAACCTTCTATGTATATTTAAGTATACACACAAACGACACAAATATTTTGGACATGGCCAAGGCAGAGATTTGTTTTAATTATATACTTTAGTAATTATTTTCTCATTGTTTTCTCAAGAAAAATAAAATAAAATTGAAAAAAAATTAACAACAAAGAACAAATGCAAAGAGACAAGGAAAGAGTGGCAGCAAGTGCATGGCCAGGAGTCGGTCCAAAAGGAGAGATAAGCAGCTGCCAGTAGGAGGATATTGCTCTTTCTTACATAGAGGTACATACAGCAGTGCCTACGTTGATCATAACCAGTAAAAAAGAGACTGAATTGCCTTTGTGACAGTGTTTTGTATCCATGTACAGTTCTATCACAATAATCAGTCAAAAAGTCCTTTACTTTATCACTTGGTAAGCAAACAGGACATAGTCATAGACCACATGCTCTTGCTCCTAAATCTCCGAGGGGGAATTGCATTAAGTAGGGCTCAAAGCCTATGCTCATAAGAACTAGAGTCTCATTGGCCAGGCTTCACTTACTAACAGTGATGATTTATGCATACTGTTTTCCTGACCTGCTTTCGGAATGTGATTGACACTTTAATTTGTGCTGATACCAGCTTTTGACCTAGTGTATTTTTCTGGCCTGATTACAATTGTTTTTTCACTGGAACTGGTGAAGATTCCTCAGCTTTATCTGATCTTCTTTGCCCTCACTGGTATTTCCTGATGCTCTTCTCATTTTCTTACCTGGTTCCATGATAGTGACTTTTTTTTTTTTTTGTGCTGGATAGCAACTTAATTCAGTAGCTGCTGGGGTTTTACTCTTAGCGCTGTCTGCTGTCCTACTTTCTTGTGATCCAACTTAATCTATATTAATGAAATGAACATTTGATGTATGGGTAACACTTCATTAAATTATAGGATTTAATTCTAGAAGGGACTTTAGAGCTCACCTGCACATTTTATATGTAAGGAACTGGAAGCCCAGATATTCTGCAACTTGCCCAAGGTGTCATACTCAGTCAAGAACAGAGTCAGCTTTCAAACCCAGATGTTCTGACTCTAAGTTAATGCATTAGTGTTCTTGTTTAAAACTACTTAGGGTGTAATGGAAAGAACATTAGCTCTGGAGTCAGAATTGGTAGGCTGAATTTAAATCCCTCCTCTTATACTTACTACATGTCTGACAGTGAACAAGTCATATAATCTCCCTGTAAAATGAGGGTAATGGACTAGATGGCCTCTAAGGTCTGTTATAACTCTAGATCTATGATCCTATGAACTTTCATATAGTGTACTCTCAGCAATGGGAAATGGGATCATCTTGCTACATAGGGACCCATCATGGTATGTTAAGGAAATATGGATATTAAAGTAACTAATGGCTGAGACATTTGGGGAGATTTCAATGAGTTCATCTAAATCTAATTAAATTAGACAAATTTAAATACATGTTATTTGCTTGATATACAAATAGAAAATATGGCAATTATTGTCTTCAAGAAGGTAACATGGTAGATATGACATGTGCATCAATAAATATGCCAAAATGTACAAGGTGATAGGATCAAAGAAAAATATCAAGACAGAGTGATTAAGATGAATTTTAAAGGCAAGAAACTTCTTTGCAGGGGATGAGGAGGCAGTTGAATTAGGAATGGAGATGTAACCTGGAGGAGTTGAAAATTAAATTGGGCCTTAAAGGAAGAAAATAATTAAAACAGATAGATATGAGGGTAAATTGTATTACTAGCATGAGGATTGGGATGCAAATGTATAAATTTAGGGGAATATAGGACAAGATTCTTTAACAAGTAAAAGAAAACTTTAACTAAAACATGGGAGGTATAATATGCAATAAGACTAGAAATATAGAGTTAGATTTAAAGCTCCTTAAATTAAGTGAAACATTTTGTAATTTGTGCTAGGAAATAGACAACCAAGATAAGAACAAGACATGACTAAAATCATATCTTAAGAAGATTATTTGGCAGTGCAACATACAAAAATTTTGAGAGGCATAGATTCTGGGTAATTAATCATTTTATTAATCATGCTAGCAGATAATTAATAAAAAGGGTCAGTGGCTCTGTCAAGTACTAAATTCCTCTCATGGAACCCACTCAATGTGTATATGCCTTGGGAGAGTGTGTTTTCCTGAGGGCACCAATCAACTCTTACTGGTTAACAATAAATGAGAAGGAATATTGTAATGAGAGGCAGACCCATTCTAATGAGGGGATGAAAGACATGGCTTTGATCACTCTATCTCCCAGACTACTCCCAACCTCTAGACAAATCTAGACAAAGGATATACCCCCACACAAGCCTGAGTTGAACAAACTTGGCTTCCCTACTTGGGTGGAGTCTGAATAAGACAAAGAAAGTTAATCCAATCTCATTATCAGCAATGTCCTTTGATTGCTGGCTTGGCCTAGTAGACAATGAGGATCTAGGAAGGGGAAAAAAAAAAAAAACAAAAACTCCTGCATCTCATCAATAATTGGTCATTCCTCTCATTAGCTACATACAGTAAATATTGGAATGGGAAGAGAGTGGAACAAGTAGCCCAAATTGGGGTTATTAGTATAGGAGAAAGGTGATATGGACATGAACTAGGAAAATTGGATCAACAAGCTGGAAAAATTATGACAGGATAACAACAAAGGCTTTCAATATGTAAAGATTTAAAATTTGATTTTTTTTTTCCCCTCATGGAGAAAAAAGTTTGAAGATTAATTACTGAGAATTATAGGAAAATAAAGCACTGTTTACCTTGTGTCTAATTCTAACATGTGTGAGGTTAATGTTATTTTTCAGTATCAAAGGACAAAAAGAAGCATTGATGGTAAGGAATACTTTAAAGAAAGACCATTTCTGAATGAGATATAGAATGGTAGATATTACCAAACTTTGGAAAGCTATGAACCTCTGAAAGTAGAGTGGCCAAGAAAATGTGTATTGTCAGAATTTTCCAGCAACAACTAAATTTATCAAAAATGATGAGACCCAAATGAATTTGCTTGGACCTCTATGGGGATTCCCTATGCCAGAGAATTTTGGTGTGCCCTGTGTACAAAGGGATACTTTTTGTCTAGACTCCAATTGGATCGCCATATACACTTAGGGAATCATTGGAAATGTTTCCACTCAGGATGGTTTTCTTATCTGAGAAAAGGGTAACTCCTAGTTTACCCCTTATCTCAACCTCTGAGTGGAACAGGTTTCTGTTGGAGATAGGGAGCCAGTTTTCTTTGCCACTTTTTCTCTTGCATATGAGTTGAGAAATTCCTTATACGGCTAAGTTGAAGTAAGCAAAGATAGTTGGTAAATTTTGTGGAATTTTTCTTATTTTGCTGAATCTGCAAAACTTTGTATTTTGTAATAATTGTGATTTTTATCTGCACATGTGGGATTGCATATGATAATGTACCATTGACTGTTTTGAGACTTTTCTGTATGGCACAGGAGAAGTAGGTAAATGCACCTTGTTTACATCTCCTCAGAGACCATAGAGAGCTATTCTGAATTTGAAACAGGGACTATGTTAAAAAAAAATGTACCCCTGCCTATAATATGCTTGGGATAACAAATTTCAAACGGGGAAATGTGTAAGGGGTTTGCCCTAGGCATGTCCAGAATACCTAACATGGAAGCACACTGCAGACCATGCTTTCCTATCATTTGGGCGGATGTAACCTCCTTTGGTTGGCTGCATAAACAGAAAAGGTTGCATCTTTAAACACTCACCAGACTGAGATAATCTCTCTCTCTGACTCTCTTTCATGTGCACTCTTTTTGCTGCATCCCGAGGTAGAAGATCATAGTTCACCCACCCGACTTGGAACTTGGGACTGAGCTGATATATGACCTGATTCCTCTTTCTCTTCAGAGACTGACGTAGTACAAGGAGGGAGGAGGCCTGTTTGTGATTATACATCTCTTTGTGAAAACAAAAAAGAAAGAAACAAACGAAATTACAGTAACCACCACCAAGGCATGTATTATCTCATATAGACTACCATAATCTTTGGAGGTTGTTTTCTAACCTGCTATTCAACTCATTTCCATATTTAATCTTATTATCCTTTATTTATCTTCCTCTTTTTTTGTCTTTAAAATATTATTTTTTTTTACATGGGATGGATTTCTTGGTGGGAACCAGTGACGGAACTAGGGGAAATTATGTAATGTAAAAAATAATAGAAACATTTAAATAAATCTTATTTTTTTCCTTTTATAGCCAAAACATTAGAAAGATATGCATTTATTAATTTTTGACAACCAAAAATGTTTCTTTTCCAGGATATTCAGTCTTTTCACCCTATATGATACCTATTCCTTAAATAAATTTTAGTTTTATGGAAATACTTTGAATCTCATTTCATTTTCTTGGCAATATGTGAAACTGGGCAACTAAAACATAAGTCAGAGCATTTTTAGCAGAAAAGAAAATGTAGTATCCTCTAACAGCTAAAGAAAGGGTTCTTTTAGGGTAATTGGAAAGCTACTTCTTAGGAATTTCTACTCAACTGATTGTTGCAACCTCAAAACTAGTAACTGTTCTATCTGGAAATGTATATGACCATTGACTAAGAAAGTTTAAGGGTGTCAGGGATTTTTAGATGAGCTGTTCTGCAGTTCTTGTGAATTATATATCAAATAAAGCAACTCAGTAATGGTAGACTGTCATATTTAATGAAAATATAGGGAAAACACTAAAGGGTTAATTTTAGGGGCAGAAAAGGTAGGGGAGGGGGAGTTTAAATTAAACCAAAAATGAGCACAGCTATAAGTGATTAGCGGTTTTGGAAGCTAAATGTCGAAGTGGACAGTGTGCTGGGCCTGCAATCAGAAAGACTCATCTTCCTGAGTTCAGATCTGACCTCAGACACTTACTGGTTGTGTGACCCTGGGAAAGTCACTTAGTCTTGTTTGCTTCAGGGTCCTTATCTGTAAAGTGAGCTGGAGAAGGAAATGACAAATGACTCCATCATCTTTGCTAAGAAAACCTCAAAGACAGTCACAAAGAGTCGGACACGACTGAAATCAATGAACAGCAATACCAACAACAGTTACTGATTTAGAAGTTCTTTTTTTTTTTTATCACAGCAAGGAAAATCAGAAAGAGGGACAAACAGTTCCAAAGAACTTCTGGGGCATCACAAAAGAGATCAAAGAGAGATCAAAGTAAAAACATTGGGCATAAAAAGTGAATGAAATAACTTATTGCAAATCAAGTTCAGTATTCATCAGTCTCTTGCTGGTTAGTAGTTATTTGTTTCTTTTTTTAAAGATGAATAATAACTGTGATTTAAAGGAAAACAATTTGCCAATTTTTGTATGTCTCTTGTTATTAGATTGTCTTTTTGTTTGTGGTTTTTTTTTTTTTGAGGGAGGAAGGTAGGGCAATTGGGGTTAAGTGACTTGTCCAAGGTCACACAGCTAGTGTGTCAAGTGTTGGAGGCTGGATTTGAACTCAGGTCCTCCTGACTCCAGGGTCTGTGCTCTACTCACTGCACCACCTAGCTGTCCTCTTGACTCCAGGGTCGGTCCTCTACTCACTGCGCCACCTAGCTGCCCCTAGATTGTCAACTCAAGAGGAAGCTCTTTGTCATATGTTTCTCTGTATCCATTGTGCCTTCTACAATCCTTATTATCTAATGAGCTCATTAAATATTTATTGAATCAAATTAAATTTGTTGAATAGACATTAGGGTCTACATAAGTATGTGCAAATGTGTAGACTATTTATTTTCAACCAATTCAACTCCATATATTTGTGTGTGTGCATATATACAAATACTACTTCCACATATGTTTATATATGTACATGAATAAATATACTGATACCAGAGAAATTGTGCTTTAGCTCTTCTGTTGGTTATGCATTTTTATTATTTTATATATTTTTATTCATACACACTTTTATAATACCATAGGTCAAGCATCCCAATCTTCTCCAAAAGGCCTATTTGTAATTTACAGTTACTCTGTAGACAAAAAACTGGAGGACTCTGAAGACCTCTAGTTTCTCCCATTAATACATTAGCAAATAAGTACAATGGATCAGATTAGCTAATTGTCATAGTGGCAGGGAGCCAAAAGCCCAGCCATGAGGAGACGATATATTAAACTGAAGGGAACTAAAGGGAACACAAATAGGTAGGAAAAAGGGAAAAGCCTGGCCTGTGGGATGTGGCTCCAAACCAGGGAGACTTCCAGGACTAATAGGCTCAAAGGTCAGTCATAAATTTATCTTTTCTGTTGATCATGCAGACTTTGTACAATTTCTAGCAACTGGCTGTTCATCATAACTATTTGACCAAGCCAACTACTATTTATTCTCATTGGAGATTTTGATTTGAATGTATAACCTCTTTACTTGCACTTCTGACAACCTTTTGTTTTTTTCACAATTTAGTTCAAACATTATCTTTTACATAAGATTCTCCTTGATCCCCTTAGCAAGTATTACTTTTCCCTATAATTATTTTGTAATTATATATATATATGTATATACATATATACATACATACACACATATATATATACATATATACACATATATACATATACATACATACACAAATATATACATATATGTATATAGGGTAGAGTCAAAATGGCAGAGTAAAAGCAGGGATTTCCTTGAGCTCTCTCACAAATCCTTCCAAACACCTGTACAAAAGTACTCTAAACAAATTCCAGAGCAGCAGAACCCACAAAATGACAGAGTGAAACACATTTCCAGCCCAAGACAATCTGGAAGGTTGACAGGAAAGGTCTGTTGCACCAGTCTGAGAGAGGAGCACAGTCCAGCGTGGGCCGCTCTGGCACAGACGGGACACTAGTAAACCTGGAGCAGACCTCAGGGGACTGAATCACTGGCACCTGTGGCAGTTTCCAGACTTCTCAACCCACAAATGCCAAAGACATCTTATAAGGTCAATAGGAAAGGTCTGTTGGACCTGAGTGAGAGAGGAGTGCGGTCCAGCCCCAGCCGCAGGGCAGTGGTGGTGGCAATGGCTGCTTCTGGAGCTCTCAGCCCACAGATGGCAGGGGAATTGAGCAGTTGATCAGAGGGGGATTCCAGGGACCTCTTTGCTGGCGCTGAGGCAAGATTCTCTTGTTTGCCTGTGCTTGGATCTGAGTCACAGTACTGGGTGGTGGTCCTGGGATGAGGAGGAGCACTGGCATGACAGAGCTTGTGGCAGCAGTGGAGAGGGAATCCTCCTCAAAGTTCCAAGGCAGAAAAGAGTGCTTGTGGTCACTCAGACCAGAGAATAGACCAGGAGAGGAGTAAACATCTCTCCTTTGATAATACAATCTTGGAAGAACAGAAAATTCACATGTCCCTAGAACTATCTCTGAAAACTGCTGCATAAAACCCCTGAAGCTTGAGACAGTACACCCTCCACAGTAGAAGCACAGTCCTACCTTAACAAAGAGTTAAAAAGCTAAGTAATTGTCTGGGAAAATGAGCTATGAAAAAAAAAGGTAGACTTTAGAATCTTTCTTTGGTGACAAGTAAGATCAAAACATAAAACCAGAAGAAGACAACAAAGTCAAAGATCCTACATCAAAAGCCTCCAGAAAAATATGAACTGGTCAAGGCATGGAAGAGCTCTAAAAGGATTTTGAAAATCAAGTAAGAGGAGTAGAGGAAAAATTGGGAAGAGAAATAAGAGTCTTGCAAGAAAATCATGAAAAACGAGTCAACGGCTTGCTAAAGGACACCCCAAAAATGCTGAAGAACATAACACGTTAAAAATAGACTAACCAAACCATCAAAAGAGGTCCAAAAAACCAATGAAGAGAACAATGCCTTACAAAGCAGAATTGGCCAAATGGAAAAGGAGGTCCAAAAGCTCACTGAAGAAAATAATCCCTTAAAAATCAGAATGGAGCAAATGGAAGCTAATGATTATATGAAAAATCAAAAAATTATAAAACACATCAAAAGAATGAAAAAAATAGAAGACAATGTGAAATATCTCATTGGGAAAACCACTGACCTGGAAAATAGATCCAGGAGAGAGAATTTAAAAATTATTGGACTACCCAAAAGCCATGATCAAAAAGAGAGCCTAGATATCATCTTTCAAGAAGTTATCGAGGAAAACTGCCCTGATATTCTAGAACCAGAGGGTAATACAGAAATGGAAAGAATCCACCTATCGTTTCCTGAAAGAGATGCCAAAAGGAAAACTACCAGAAATATTATAGCTAAATTCCAGAGTTCCCAGGTCAAGGAGAAAATATTGTAAGCAGCCAGAAAGAAATAATTCAAATATTATGAAACCACAATCAGGATAACAGAAGATTTAGCAGTTTCTACATTAAGGTATCAGAGGGTTTGCAGTATTATATTCCAGAGGGCAAAGGAGCTAGGATTACAACTAAGAATCACCTACCTAGCAAAACTGAACATAATCCTTCAGGGGAAAAATGGATGTTCAATGAAATAGAGGACTTTCAAGCATTCTTGATGAAAAAACCACAGCTGAATAGAAATTTTGACTTTCATATACTAGATTCAAGGGAAGGATGAAAAGGTAAACAAGAAAGAGAAATCATAAGGGACTTATTAAAGTTGAACTGTTTACATTCCTACATGGAAAGATAATATTTGTAATTCATGAGACCTTTCTCAGTATTGGGGTAGTTGGAGGGAATATACATACATACATACACACACACACACACACACACGCACACATATATATATATATATATATATATATGTATATATATATATATATATATATATATATATATATATATATATAGATTGAGAGAGAGAGAGAGAGAGCAAAAGAGAGAGAGACAGATAGAGAGAGAGACAGAAGGCACAGGGTGAGTTGACTATGAAGGGATGATATCAAAAATTAAGGGGTGAGAAAGGAATGTACTGGGAGAAGGAGGAGGAAGGGGGAGGTAAAATGGAGTAAATTTTCTCACATAAAAGAGTTAAGACAAAGCTTTTACAGTGGAAGGGAAGGGGGAGGAGGTGAGAAGAAATGAGTGAACCTTCTCATCAGTTTTGGCTTAAGGAGGGAATAGCATATGCACTCAATTTGGTATGGAAATCTATCTTACACTAAAGAATGTAGGGGGGAAGAGTATAAAAGGAGGGGGTGACAGAAGGGAAGGCCAATGAGGGGTAATCAAAAGTAAACACTTGAGGAGGGACAGGGTCAAAAGAGAGAATAGAATAAATAGAGGGAGGGATAGGATGGAGGGAAACATAGTTAGTGTTTCACAACATGGCTATTGTGGAAGTGTTTTGCGTGACACATGTATAACCTATTTTGAATTGCTTGCCTTCCTAATGAAGGTGGGTGCAGAGCGAGGAAGGGAGAGAATGTGGAACTCAAAGTTTTAAAAACAAATGTTAAAAATTGTCTTTATATGAAACTGGGTAATAAGATATACTGACAATATGGTATAGAAATCTCTTTTGCCCTACAGGAAAATAGAATAAAAGGAGATAAGAGAAGGGGGAGTGGTGTTAGAAGGCAGGGCAGGTTTGGGTAAAGGGTATTCACCATGCCTGCCCTCTAGGGGTGGGGGGAAGGGAGAGATGGGGAGAAAATACGGAACTCAAGATCTTCTGGAAGTGAATGTTGAAAACTAAAAAAAAATTAATAAAAAATATATATGCATATGTATACATATATATTTTACTTCTGTAAGACCCTATTACAATAATTACCTCATTTTAAGTTTAGGGAGTTATATAATTACCCATAAGTTCATTTGTGTTTTTCCTCTTCAGTATTAAAGATTTAATTTAGATGAAAAATTCAGAGTTCAATCATAATTGCTCCAAGCTCCCAGTTAGAAAAATCCCTAATATGTAAGAGGTTGAGCTCTCTTCCTAATCATACTTTTTTTAAAAATCTATTTCTAGCTAACCCATGGTCTTTTGTGGTTGAAGAAAAGTCCAGTGTACTAGAAACATTTGGATAACAAAACACCAAACTATATTGTAATGTCTGTAGATAGATAGGGAACAGGAGGGGAAGATGGAGAGTGAGCTAAAGTCTTCTTGGGACTTCCCTCAGCCTGAGTCCTCCTCTCCTAGGTGCTTGTAGAGCCAGTAATCACCCTTCTGTGCCATAGCTCACCCCTCCCTTTACTCATTGCTTGTTTTAACCTCTCCAATCCAAATGCTCAGAATCCATTTTTACCCTCATATACAAAGTGATTAGGGCATCACCAGTCTTTTATGTAATGGCTTTGTTTGATTCAAGGAGGTAGGTGCTCTGCTCTTGTTCACACTCAGCTCTGATTGATTCAATCAAAAAGTTTTCTCAAATAGTTAATACATCAGAGTCAAATAGGATCCATCATTGTTCTTATTTTGTGTATTCTTATATAGGTTCATGTTGTTTCGCCTTGTAAATTCAGACTTGAGGGCGAGATTTTTAATCTTTGTCACCAGAACCTATCACAGTGTTGGACACATTGTAGCCGTTTAACAATACTTGGTATTTGATGGATTTCCTTGTTCCTCAGTGCCCAAACAAAGCTCATTCTTGGAGTCCCATAGCATATTTTTAGTTTCTCTGGGACTGGGCTTTTATATTATTTTCACCAATCATCCTAGGAATACAACTTTGCCAAAACCCCGGTCTTTGAGACTTTGTTCCATCTATCTATATACAGACTTCTTTGACACCAACCATCTGCCTACTTGTATAATCATAGTACTGTCTCACGCTGTTCTGTAACCATCTAACCATGAGTTAATACAGACCCTACTAACCCATCCATTGGACCTTCCTGTAAGGGAAATGACTGTCAGACTGCCCAGAATTATCTGCTGACATATTGTCCTGAATCCTAAACCACTTGCCTTTCTGCCTCCCCAGCATCACCTCCTGAGACCTTCTCAGATTCCCTGCTCCTATTCAGTATTTAATCTCCAGATCTTAATCTTTGCTGAGCTGGCTCAGCTGACCCCCACTGATCTCCACTTCTGACAGCAACTCATCCAGTTGCTTCATTATGAAGCAACATAATGAGCATACAGAAGATATAACACAACAAAACAAAATCAGCCTTCTTAGGCCTTTGTCTCAGTGTCTGTACTCTGGCTTATCGTGCTTCATGGATTCTGTTCTTTAAGCCCCTTCAGCTTTTTTACTATTTCTACACTGGCTAGTACACAAAATGAAGGAAAGAGACAACTGAAAACTGTCAATTTGTGTGTGTGTCTTCCTCTAACTGGAGTGAAACAAGTAATAAAAAGGGATAGTTACAGAAGTAATCTAGGTTTTTACTTGGGAAGTCCTTATATTTTATTGTTGATACATAATTGGTGACATTCTACTAAGCTCCCTCTAACTTTCTTTTTTATATTTAATTAAGAAAAATCTTTGAATAAAGCATGCCTGTGAACAGTTTTAAAATTGCTCTAAACTTTATAGTCCCACATGGGTGCATGCAAACAGTTTAATAAAGGGATCAAGTCCTTTAAATATTCCCACAATTAAATACAATGCAGCAAAATAAAGAACAGAAGAAGTTTTAAAGACTTGCATAGTAGTCTCTTTAAAGAGGGATTTCCACTTTTCAAGAGTGACAAAGGTGTGAATTTATTTCACAGAATTCTTGAAGCACATAGTAATAAAATGATAGATTTAGTAAAATTTGTTAATAGTTATTGTTTTCCATAATGTGTAAATTCTTCTTTTTAAAATAAATTTTATTTATGTCTTTATAGCATCATCACTTCATTCCCTACCCCTTCAGATTCATTCCTCCCATGTGACAAAGAAAAGTAATTGTTTCAACAATCCAGCTAGCAGCTTCTGTGGGGGTGTAAGATCCACCAACAACCAGCACCCAGAAAGCTGCCAACACACTGCAAAAGCACAGGTTCTTTTGATCTGCTTTAGTAAGTAAAGCAATGTTAAGGGGTTGACAAGCTTACTTTAATTCAGCACACAGATATCATTCACTTAGTTCAGGGGGAAAAAGCGAGCACCCTTAACATCAGAATAAAATACAAACAAAGTACAAACATCAACAGACAGACCTTGTCTGATTCAAATCCCAATATATTGTTACCAGAGTTTAACAAAGTCCCAACATCCAGGTTTACAAGCTGGAGGGCTTCTTAGCTACAGCTGCCCGGGAGTCTCCAAACGCCACCAAGAGTGAGAGCCTTGTGCAAATGGCTCTGTCTTCTCTTCTTATAGGGTTTCAGATGTCATCAAACGTCATCTGAATGACCAAAACTTGGCTGCTATGATTGGCTCTTGAGTTAGCACCACCCCTTGGTACCCTGGGAGCTTCACCACCCACATAGGCTTAGCACCTAATAGGGATTGACTCAAGATGGGCATGGCTCTGGAGTTAGCACCTCTCCTCAGTTAGCCCCACCTTGGGCCCCACCTTAGTTACCAGTCCACACCTACATATGGTTTACACCTAATAGGGGTTTGGGCCTGGAGCTTAGCACCTAGTAAGACTAAGTAAAATACATTGAATTACTCAAAGGAAACAAAAGCCAAACTGTTCGAGGGCACTTGGTGAACCAAGTGCTAAGATCCCATTTTGCTTACCAACACAGTACTTAACGCAAAACTTCTCATAGTATTGTCACATATCCCAAAGTATACAGTGTTGTGACCTAATAAACTCCTACCTCTTGGCTTGGAGTACTACCACATGCTTCATTATTTGTTCTTAAATACTTTTACTAGTTTTTAAATTACTCAGCTTATAATTCCATTTGAAGCAATGTAAGTTGCTCTCTGTTTTCTTCTTTTATTTCTACTTATACAGAACTTTTACTTTGCATTAGTTCATGCAAATCTTCCTGTTCATCAAATCCTTCATATTTATCAATTTATCTTGATTATAATTTACCTTGATTATAATTATCAAATTATCTTATATTTCATTTCATTCATCTACTATGGTTTAGTCAGCCATTTCCCAATCAGTGAACACCTGCTTTGTTTCTGCGTTTTTGCTGCCACAATGAGTAGTGGGAAGAACATATTGTTATATATTAGACTTTTTTTCCCTTCTTGCTTGCTTGCCTTGACTTCACCAGTTTATATGAATACAGATGGAATTGCTGCAATGAAGGGTATGGATACATTCACTATTTTTATTGCAAAATGCTAAAATAACAGGAAAGTTGGCCCACTTCACAACTACACCAGCAACTGTCATTGTGCTTTTTTTTTTACTTTGCCATCTCTACATTTGTTCCCATTTAAAAAAAATAATCAATGCCAAAACAATTTTTAATTTGAATTTATCTTACTATGATTTAGAACATGATTTCATCTGGCCGCTTATAGCTTTCTCTACCTTCCAAACCGTTGATTCCCTTTGAAATCTTGTCTGTCAAGGGTTGTATTTTGGTGTTTGTGTCAATTCTCTACCTATTTTGGATACCACAGTCATTGCTATAAAATAAACATTTGCATATGTGTATAAAGAAGAGGAGATTAGGGTATGTTCAGGGCACCTGTGGCTCCAAGAAGCAGTAGCACGCACAGCAACCACACTTCAGTAAACCATTTCAGCAGATGGGCTAAACTAGAGTAAGGGTAACCTAGGGGTCCCAAATGCTTGGGTGATTTAAGGGAGTGTTTACCCCAAGCATGTGGAAACTTCTCCTGGCTGAATGGGCAGATGAAGACAAATTTTTCCAACAGTCACAAAGGAAGCTGAAGCAGGAACCATGGAGTATTGAGAGCTTGGTTAGATTTTGGAGATGCCAAGGTCGTCCGCTGCATCCCAACCTATCACCAGTCATCTTGATTTTGTCTTGCCGCTGAACTTTGATGACTCTGGAAGAGAGAATGAGGCCAATAACTTCATGCAACTCTGCCTCACCTAAATCCAATTTATGAGTGAATCAAAAGACATCACCCATACCATTTTACCATTTTGACCTAGCTCAGAACCCTGTGGTGACAGCAAGTGATGAAGCAGTGGGTGCAGATACACTGGGAGCTATAGTCACAACCCTCCACACAGGTACCCCAGGCCATAAGGTCATCTTTTTACTGGAAGCAGCGCTGAGAATTAGCAGTCCCTTGGGTGTCTGAGCAGCCTATTAAGAACCATACTACTTACCTACTGATGTGAGGAAGGGGCTAGAAAATGTGTCCTAAAAATTGTTTCATCACCCAACTCTCGCCAACTTGCTACAGCAGGTGAGGATCCCACTCTGTGGTTGAAACAAACAAACAAAAAAGTGCAAAAACTTCTGCAAAGATGATTCCACTGACCATTGGTACATGGAATCACTGACCATATACCTCAGGATGAAGTTAATCCTTCTATAGCTGAATTTACAACTGAAGAAGAGGTTTTGAATGCCATTAGGCCCCTCTTCTGTGGCAAAGCACCTAGTGCTGATTCTATTCTAGCTGGGGGCAGGGGCAGAGTGACCACTGACTTCAGAAGAAGCAATACAAGGATACTCTCAGGGTCTCTCTGAAGAACTTTGGAATCAATTGCATGCTTATGAATAACACAAAATCCATTAGACTTGAAAGACAAACAGCTCTTGTTGCAAGGGAACTCAGGAGATATCACATCCAGATAGTAGCACTGAGTGAAATGAGGCTGGCAAATGAAGGCCAGCTTAACAAAGTTGGAACTGGATACACAGTTTTCTGGAATGGCCACAGTGAAGGGGATGGCCATTAAGCTGGCACAGCTTTTTCAGTCAGAACTAATCTAGTCAGCAAGCTCATTGCAAGCCATCACTGCTTATAGGAAAGGGCCACGCCACCATCATGAGTATATGTGTTCCCACATGACAAGCTTTGATGAGATCAAAGCCAAGTTTTTTGAAGACCTATGGACCCACATCATTAATGTGCCAAATGAAGACAAGCTTATAATTCTGGGTGACTTTACTGCAACAGTAAGCATAGACTACATGGCAGGGAGTCCTTAGGAGGAATGGAGTCAGAAACAGCAATAGCAATGGTCACTTCTTTTTTTTGAGATTTTTTATTTCTAGTTTACAGCTCTCGGTTCTACATAATTTTGAGTTCCAGATTTTCTTCCCCACCCCTCCCCAGGATGGCATGGAATATTATGTATCTTCTACACATACAATGGTCACTTTCTACTGAAAACTTATGCATCTTATGACCTTCTTATCACCAACACTATCTTCCATTTACCTAAATGCACTAAAACTTCATGGATGAACTCTTATAGCAAACACTGACATTTAACAGGCTACATCATTGTAAGGAGAAGGGACAGACAGGATGTGAAAGTGATAAAGACAATGTGTGGTCCACAATGCTGGATTTATCATATAATTATCCTTCCAAAGATAATCATTTACATTCAACAAAAGAAACAGCCCCAAGGAAAGAGGACTACCGGAAGACATTTTTTAAAAATAGATTAGAGTACTTCTTTGAGTGGGAAAAGTTCCTTGCTGACTTGGAGAGAAAGCTGAGCCAACACACAACTGTCAGCAGTGGAGCAGAAAGGGAGTGGGAAGCTTTCAGACATTTATTGTACAGCACTGCGTTATTCATCTGTGTTAGAACAGTCACAAACATCAAGATTGGTTTCACAAAAATGATGGAGAAATTCAGAAGCTGATAAATGAAAAACAAGAATTCCACAGGCTTGACCAGCAGGATAGTTCATCCATCTCCAAGAAGGCAGCATTTAACTCCATCAAAAGCAAAGTGCAAGGAAAGTTTTGAGAGATGTAAGATTCTTGGCTCAATAACAAGATAGATGAAATTCAGTTTTATTCTGATAATAGCAATCCAAAGCACTTTTTACTGATGCCCTAAAGGCTATTTATGGGCCAAAGACCAATGCTCCATCTTAATTACTCGGTGCTAATGCAGCTACATTGATTCATGATAAAGACATGATCCTGGAGAGATGGGATGAACACTTCCATAGTGTTCAGTCAGTCATCAATCAATGCTGAAGTCACTGACCATATACCTCAGGATGAAGTTAATGCTTCTATAGCTGAATTTACAACTGAAGAAGAGGTTTTGAATGCCATTAGGCCCCTCTTCTGTGGCAAAGCACCTAGTGCTGATTCTATTCTAGCTGGGGGCAGGGGCAGAGTGACCACTCCTTATATAAAAGCTGACCAAAATTTTCCAGGTTAGATGTCAAGAAGAGGTTATCCCCCAGGATTTCAAGGATGCGTCCATTTTCCAGCTGTATAAAAGTAAAGGAAATAGACTTTCCGGTGACATTCGCAGAGTGGATTTGTCTCTTAGTCACTGCTGGCAAGATTCTTGCCAGAGTCCCCCTGAATAGGCTGATCTATCACCTAGAAGATGATCATCTACCTGAGAGCTAGTGTGGCTTCAGAAAGGGATGAAGAATAGTCGGCGTGGTGTTTGTTACTTGACAACTTCAGGAGAAACACCAGTAGCAGAATAGAGGTCTGTCCACAACATTCTTCAATCTGACATAGACATTTGATACTGTCAATACTGTCAGTTGTGAGGGCTTTGTGGAAAATTATGGCAAAATTTGGTTGCCCAGAAAAGTTCATCAGTTTTGTACATCACTTTCATCGCAACATGCTTGTACAGGTTCTGGATAATGGATGACACTCTTGTGTTTTCCTAGTCACCAGTGGAGTGAAGCAAGGTTGTGTGCTTGCTCCTACGCTTTTTAGCATGATGTTTTCAGCAGTTTTGAGATGCCTTCAATGAGGATGAACACAGCACCAAGGTTAGCTACCATGCTGATGGTAAATTATTCAACTTGAAAGCCTGCAAGCCGAGACTAAAGTGGAGAGAGAGTTTGTACGAGACTTTTTGTTTGCAGATGAAAGTGCACTCAATGCAGCCTCTGTGGCTAAAGTGCAACAAAGTATGGATCAGTTCTCTGCTGATTGTGTTAATTTCGGCCTGTTAATTAACCCCAAGAAAACACAGGTTTTCTTCCAGCCAACACCATACCATCCATATGTGGAACTATCAGGTACAGCAAATGGAGAAATTTTGAATACTATGCCTAAGTTCATTTACTTTGGCAGCGTACTTTCCAGGGATGTGCACATTGATAATGAGGTTTATGTACACATTGCCAGAGCTAGCTCAGTATTTGGGAGGTTCTGAAGGAAAGTGTTAGAAATAAGAGGTATTAGATAGCCTGCCAACCTGAAGATCTACAGACCATTGTGTGACCTCATGTTTGCATGCCTGTAAAACCTGGGAAGTATACCAGACCCATGCCAGAAAACAGAATCACTTCCATTTGAATTGTCTTAAGAAGATTCTCAGGAGCACTTGGAAAGATAAGGTACCATACACTGAGGTCCTTTCTTGAGCTGAACTTCGAAGCATTTGAACTACTTCAGAAAGTGCAACTCTGATGGGCTGGACATGTTGTTTGAATGTCAAATGGATGTTTACCTTTTTTATGGAGAACTCATACAAGGCAACTGCTTACATGGTGATCAGAAGAAGCAATACAAGGATACTCTCAGGGTCTCTCTGAAGAACTTTGGAATCAATTGCATGACATGGGAGATACTGTCACAGGACTATCCAACATGGCATGCCCTCCATCAAATAAAGTGCTGTATTCTATGAGCAAAGCAATGTTGCGGTAGCAATGGGGGAAGTACAAGATTAGAGACATCTCCACTGCAAATATTCACATGGACTATTTGTACCCAACCACGGTCAGATACACTGGATCTTGCCTTCAACACAGCAATGTGTGTTGGTAAGAAAAATGGGCTCCTTAGCCCTTAGTTCAACAAGCGCCCTTGAAGAGTTTGGCTTTTGTTTGCTTTGATTAATTCAGTGTATTTCATTGAGTCTTACTAAGTGCTAAGCCCCAGGCCCAAACCCCTACTAGGTGTAAAACCTATGTGAGTGTAGATTGGTAACTAAGGTGGGGCCCAAGGTGGGGCTAACTCCAGGGAGGGCCTAGTTCACATGTCTGGGACAGCAGAGGCTTTTAGACCACGGGAGTTTAAGTCTGGCTCTTTGTGACAACTCTAGGTCACGTGGGTGAGTCGCATGTGTGACTTACCCCTGATGCTGAAAAAGATATAAAAACCAGGGGTCTGCTGTCTGTTCCTTGGAGCTCTTTGCTGCAGCAGTGGTGGCGCATGACTCTGGGCCAGCCCTTGTTCTGAGCTCCCGGGCTGAACCTAGATGTTGGTAACTATGAATTGTATTGGGTCTGTCTGTTGATGTTTGTAATTTGTTTGTATTTGTTCTGAAGTTCATGGTGCTGGCTTTTTCCCATGAACTAAGTGAATGCTGTCTGTATGCTGGATTAAAGTAAGCTTGTCAAACCCCTTTAACCTTGCTTTCCTTATTAAGGCAGATCAAAAGAACCTGTGCTCTTGGCAGTTTTCTGGGTGCTGGCTGTGGGTGGATCTTACACCCCCACAGAAGCTTCTAGCCGGATTGTTGAAACACAATGTAATTTTGATCCTCTTCAAGAATGAAGGACAACTCAGATTATGGAGATATGGAGAAGGGAAGAATTTATGACCAAACAAGAGATAGAGAGCATTACGAAAATGCAAAATGGATACTTTTGATTACATTAAATTGAAGAGTTTTTGTAAAAACAAATCCAGTCCAACAAAGACTAGGAGGGAAGCAGAAAATCAGGAAAGAACTTTTACAACCAGTGTCTCTGATAAAGGCCTCATCTCTAAAATATACAGAGAACTGATTCGAATTTATAAGAATACAAGTCATTCCCCCAATTGAGAAATGGTCAAAGGATATGAACAGGCAATTTTCAGAGGAAGAAATTAAAGCAATCTATAGTTATGAGGAAAAAATGCTCTAAATCATTATTGAGTAGAGAAATGTAAATCAGAACAACTCTTAGGTACCACATTTCTCCTATCAGATTGGCTAACATGACAAAACAGGAAAATGATAAATGCTGGAGAAGATGTGGGAAAATTGGAACCCTAATGCATTGTTGGTGGAGTTGTAAACTGATCCAACCATTCTGGAGAGCAATTTGGAACTATGCCCTAAAGGGCTATAAAAATGTGTATACCCTTTGACCCAGCAATACCACTTCTAGGGCTGTATCTCAAAGAGATCATACAAATGGGGAAAGGGACCCATATATACAAAAATATTTATAGCAGCTCTTTTAGTGGTGACAAAGAACTGGAAATCAAGGGGAGGCCCACCATGTGGGAAATGGCTAAACAAGTTATGGTATATGAATATAATGGAATATTATTATGCCATAAAAAATGAGGAGCAGACAGACTTCATAATAACCTGGAAAGACTTAGATGATCTAATGCTGAGTGAGTTTAGCAGAACCACGATTATAGACACATTGTATCTGTGACGACTAACTTTGATAGACGGCTCCTCTCAGCAATGAAAGTTTCTAAGACAGCTTCAAAGGACTCATGATGGAAAGAGCTGTCCACATCCAGAGAGAGAACTACAGAGGCAAACTATTTGCTCTCCTTTTCTTTTCTTTTTTCTTCTCTTTTTTTGTTTTGTTTCTTCTTTCTCATGGTTCATACCATTGATTATAATTCTTCTTTACAACTTGACTTGTGAAAATAAGTTTAATGTGAAGGTATATGTAGAACCTGTATCAGATTGCATGCTTTCTTGGGGTGGGGGGAGAAGAAGGAGGGGGAGGAAAAACTAAGAATGAAGGACAACAAGCAACCAACCAACCATCCTGTCATCCTCCTCTAGACATTCTTTACCTTATCAATGTCCTTAAACTGTAGTGCCCAAAACTCAACACACTACTCAGTGCATAGTCTGACAAGGGCAGAGTAGAACAGGACTATATCCTGGAAGCTATGCCTCTTAATGCAGCCCAAGATCACATTAACTTTTTTTGGGCAACTCATCAAAATTCTGACTCCTGTTGAATTTACAATACAGTTTAAGCTTCCCCTCATTCAGAGCTTTTTTTCCAACTGCTAATCATAGATCCCCCATGTTGTAATTTTGAAATTGATTTTTAAAGCTAGGTGTGAGACTTTACCTTTAATCCGGATGGAATTGAATTTCGTCTTATTTGATGCATACCATTGTTTTTCCCTGTCAAATTCTTTTTTGAAATATTAATTCTGTCACCCAGACTGTTAATTATGCCTCTCAGTTTTGTGACATCTGCAGATTTTTTAAGCATGCTCTATTTGCCTTTATTCTATTTTTTTGATAACAAAAAGTAAAAAAAAAGCATAGAGACAAGTTTAGATTCCTGGAATCTTCATACACTGAATACTTCATATTAAGCTGACATACTACTAACATAAGACTAGTCAACCACTTGTGAGTCTTCCTAACCACTATTATATCTTCCAGAAATCCCAATCATATTCTCAGATACAATCTTTTTAGCCAGCTGTTCACTTCTGAAATCAATTATCTTCTTTTACATCCCTGGGAGAATGGAGAACAGCAGGAGAAACAAATATCCTGTCTCTGTGGCCTCTGTGGCCATCTGTGTCCAAGACTTCATCATTTTTGGCAGTCCTTTCCAGGTACTTTCTGGTAGCATTTTTTGTTTTCATCATTGCTCCTCGAAAGGATGTGTTTAACAACTTTGTCATGGCCCAGTCATCATCCCTGTAAATAGTCAAACCAAAATACTCCTCTAGGCCAGCACTCTCATGTGTACTTTTTCTTCCTCTATGAACATATATTCTTTTTGAGTACACGATGTATGCTTTCTTTTGTGTTCATATACTGAGCACTTAACACAGTGCTTACCACATTAATAAATGATTTTTCATTCATTCTTGGCTGGGATGATAACTCAAGGAAAGGGAAGAGGAGATGGAGTGATAAGATGAGGATGGGTTGATAGTCAAATTTGGATAAAATATATGGTGCATTAAGAGTAATAGTGTGAAACAAGGCAGGAAATGTACATTGGAGTAAGGTTTTAGAAGACTGAATATCATGCTAAGGAATTTGACCTATATTAAACTATGGATAACCACTGAAGGTTTTGATAGAGGAAACACTGTGAACAGTGCATTGGCTTTTAACAATTGTGCAGTGAAAGAATGCTGAGTAAATGGGAGGTAGTAGAGACTGAAGGCAAGAAATTCAATTATAATGTTCTTACGTGAGTCTAAGCGAAAGGTGACAAAGGCCTGAAGTGAAGCAAAATAGTAGCAGTAGAAGTAGAAAGTCAGAAAAATATTCATGTATTTGGAGAAATGTGAGTGTATATGCATGTGTATCGAGTCAGTAGCAATTCAAGAATGAATTAATACGTCTATGTTGTGTACTGTGTGACAGTTACTAAAGATGCTTAGTGACGAAGATACAAAGAAAGGCAAAAACAGTATTCATGTTTACACTTGGGAAGCACCAGGGGATTAAAAGAGGGAGAAAAGAAAAAAAAAATCAATTAACTATTAAAGTCTTGTAATCTCTATATTTTTCCATGTCTTACTTTTGTGTACAAGCAAGGTACATCTTGATTGTCATATGATTCTGTTCCATAATAATTTTCCTCTTGAGTTGCCCCCGGTTCTGGAGTGTATCTAAGGGTGCATGTATTTTATGGAGAGGATATTCACAATAAACTACCATCTTCAAATGTTGATTTTCATGTACAAGTGTAAGTAGAAATCTCATCATCATATTTTAATTAAAAATAAAACTGCATTTAAGAACTATTATAGAGTCTCTTTGGGACAAGAAAGTGACTCCAGATTCTTAAAGGCTATTCTAGTGGAGTACAAGTTCTAGAATGTCTTCTTCTTGTTCAGTCATGTCTGTCTCATCATGACCCCATGGAACATACTTTCCATGGGGTTTTCTTGGCAAACATACTAGAATGACTTGCCATTTCCTTGTTTAGTGAATTAAGACAAACAAAGATTAAGTAACGTACTCAAGGTAACACATCTAGTAAGTGTCCAAGGCTAGATTTGAACTAAGGTCTTCTTGACACCAGGCCCAGTGCTCTATCCACTAAGCTGCCCAGCTGTCTGGAAAGTTTTGTCAAGATAGAAAGTTTTTGACTATAGGTCTGCCTCACAATAGTGTGTCTATTGTTTAATGATGTGTATCTCAAGGGGGTACACAAAGTGATGATATTATTTAGCTATGGGAATTCCAGAAAACTATCTACTGAAAGTTTTCAATCTGCATTTTTGTGGACAACTACCAAAGTGGTATCACAGGTCTTGAAAATATTGAACTAAGTGATTTGTGGTTAAAAACATTTACTTTCAATGAAGAGACTCTATGTTATCTTGTGTTATTACAGGACTATTGCTCTAATATTCTGCTCTAGCATTATAATATTTATAAGCATAACAGTAATAGATGAGATCAAATCCAGCCTCAGATACTAGCTATATGTATTACTTGTAAAGCTTTGTAAGCTTTAAACCATCATATGAAATATGAATATTGTTATTTTAGTAGTATATAATATTCATTTATTACTTTGGGCAGCTAGATGGTGCAGTGGATGGAGTACCAGTTCCGGAGTTAGGAAGACTCATATTCCTGAGTTTGGATCCAGACTAAGGCTCTGTGGCCCTAATTGCCTCAGTTTCCTCATCTATAAAATGATTTGGAAAAAGAATGGCAAACCTCGCCAGTATCTTTGCCAAGAAAACCCCAAATGGAGTCATGAAGAGTTGGCCGCAACTGAAATAACTGAACAAGAACATTCATCACCTTATAGTTTGCAAGGCTGTTTACATATATCATCTCTGTTGAATTTCATAGCAACACTGTGAGGAAGGTGCATGATGCATGACAAGTGCATTTGAATAAGGGATTCTGTCAGATGAAGGCTGTATCTCAAATATTTTTGAAGACTTTGAATTCAATATCCAGTTAGTGTGTGATGTAGTCTTATGTCTTAAAAAATACCACAAACAAAGAAATTATTTGGGTGGATTTTACAGATATGCTTGAGTCTTGCATATTAGAGTATAATTTAGGTCTTGGAACTTATTACCATTTGAACTTGGGTTCATTTGGTACTTGTGGTGATGCAAAACAAGGTGAGATAAATTACTATTTCACCTCTCTGGGCTTCTGTTTTCTTATCTGAAAAAAAGAGGATATTGGACTAGATCATTTCTAAGGACACTTTTAACTCTATTATGATCCTCAGAATGAAACGCTAGTGAATGAGACTACCGTAATTAAAATATGAATAAGAATGTAATAAACATTTGTTGATAAAGAATTTTTAAAATGTTATAATTATTGTTGATATGCAAGAAATAAAATTGGTTTTTGAAATGATCATGTGTTTTAGGAATTCATAATGCCGCAAGAAACTGCTTATTTTACAAAGATAAAACCAAGACCCAGAATTTTTAAGTAACTTGTCCAGAGTGATCCATGTACGTATGAAAAAGCCATCAGTATTTGAATTTAAGTTCTCCAACTCCAATCTAAGACTCTTTCTGCTATACTAAACTGCTAATGCAAAACAGAAAATCTTACTGGGATATGAAAACACTGGAGAAATATTTAAAACTGAATCAGTAAGGGACACATTTTATTTCCAGCAAGATGAAACATCACTGAACCACCACTGTGCTTGAAGAAATAATGCAAACATTTATTTTTTAGGAGCTGAATAGGATAAAGGATTTTTTTATTCTCTTAATCTCACGTTGCTAAAATTTTACTTATAGGATATTCAAAAACCTATACCTGCAAGAAAGCCAGAGACAAATATGAGATTATATTGAATTACTTTGCACTCATGTCTGACTGGAAATCTGTGAACATATGCATATGTGTACGTTTACTCCTTTACATTCATGTGAGAAACCCAGACATACATCGATAAAAAAAAACTGTAGTCATTTCCAAAAAGAATATAAACCAATAGTGAATATTTTAAAGATTTCCTCTCTTAATGGTAATTTTTTTCCTAGTATTACTTAGCCAGTTTTTTTTTGACCCAGTGCAGCACCAATAGAAATTGCCTGTTAGAAGAAGCTCATTCCTCTCTGGATTGCAGTTTCCTGATCTGTAACAGTCAGAGAATTGAATTAGATATATTCAAACTTCCTTTCAGCTTTGATAGTCTAAGAATCTCTTCTAGCTTAAAGAATCAGTGAGAAGCAGAAGCCCAAATGATCTGGAACAAACTAATAGCTACCAAAAACAAACAAATAAAAATAAACTGAACATAAAGACAAACACAGTCTCGATACTGTAAAGACCTTTTATTGCAAAAGACCCAATAACACACTGTTTTCTGACATCTCAGCTGTTCTTCCATTGTCTTTGTCAAAAATCCAGGGAAAAATCATATTAAATTAGAAAACCAGTAATCATGTTATTCTTGGAAAGATGTGATAAAACCAAGATTTGTGGGGTATCAAGAACAATTCCATTAAATGGAAATAATAGAATTCTATGTTTTCCAAAATAGTAGAGTAAATCCACAGCATGTCAACATCAATCAAGTAGGGAAATATCAAAAGCGAAATTGAAATCAAGCTATTTGTAGAGCAGCAGCAAATAAATATCCACAAAAGTGTTCAACAAAGATATATAATCTTCCCTACACTACTTGAGGGCAACTTTGAGCCATTTCTTCAATGTCTTGACTACTAAAACAGCTAATTTTTGATGATGTTATGATTGAAATTAAGGTAAACTGAGGCACAAAGTTCCAAGCATGTTCACCATATTGGTAAGGCTAGCAATTAGCAATAAAAGGGGTCTCTTAGTCAAAAGACTATAAAGTAGGGCTTACTGGCCATTATATAGTTTGGGGAAGTACGAGAGAAAAAAAACAAAAAGCATAAAACAGTATGATTGGTTACAGAGTCTGAAGTATCATAAGTGATGAAAAACAGTATGGTTGGATGGAATTCAGTAATGCAGAGCTAGTACACTTCCTTCCATCTTGTTGGTATGGAAGATTCATTGGTGGTGTCCACTTGCATGGTTAGTTAGAGGCACACAATAACAATCCATACTTTCTTGAGGACAGCCAGCACTACAGAGAAAAGAGACTTACTGGCATCCACCTACAACTTGCCAGGCTTGTTAAGCAAGATAATAGAGGTCCCTTAATTTTACATGGACAGTGAGATATGTAGAGATAGTATATTTCTTTGAATTAAGGTGATCTATGGAACAACTTAGCACAGATAGGAAAGCCAAATTTCTGAATTTAACTCAGAGACAAAAAAAAACATGACTTAGAGAATTTTTCAGTGTAGTAGAGGTGATACAGAACATAATTAACTACAAAATGGAATCAAAATCAATTTTATTTTCTCAATAGTAAATTTACTTTTCTATAGGTCAATCAGTAAATATGTATTATTTAGCTACTATGTACCAAGCATTATAGTAAGTTCTTGCAATAATAAAACAATCTTTGCCCTTATAGAACTTGCAGTCTTTTGGTAGAAACAACATGCACATATATAATCAAATTAAAATATATGAAATTTAAACATAATAATTGCATGAAGGAGGGTACTAACTGCTGGAGGACTAAAAACAGTTTCTTGTAAAAGATAGAACTAAAGCTTAACTTCAAAAATTTTAATGATACTAAATGAAATGAGTAGTAACTGGATTCCAAATATGGAGGACAACCTCTCCAAAAGCAAGTAGATGGAAGATGGAATGTTACATGTGAAGAACAGCAAGAAGACAAATCTGAAAAGGTAAACCAAAGTCAACTAATTGTGGTTTTTGAATTTTTAATTACATATAAAAAGTTTTCAAAATTCACTTTTTAAAGATGCTGAGTTTCAAATTCTTTCTATCCCTTTCTTCCCACCCCCTCCTTGAGAGGGCAAACAATTTTATATGGACTTTACACAGGCAGTTATGCAAAGCATTTCCATATTAATAATATTGTGAAAGAAAACGTGGTCCAAAAATAAAAACCAAGGAAAGTGAAGTTAAGAAAAGTATGCTTTGACCTGCATTCAGACTCTATCAATTCTTTCTCTTGCGGTAGCTAGCATTTTTTCATCATAAGTACTTTGGAATGGTTTTGGATCATTGTATTGCTGAGAATAGCTCAGGTATTTAAAGTTGATCATCTTAAAATATTGCTTTTACTGTGTATCATGTTCTCTTGGTTCTTCTGACTTCATTTTGCATCAGCTTATGCAAGTCTTTCCAGGTTTGTTTGTTTGTTGGTTGGTTGGTTGGTTTTCTGAAGGCATCCTGTTATTTCTTGCAGCACAGTAATATTCCACCATAATTGTATAACTCAACTTGTTCAGCCATCCCTTAGGTGTTGGGCATCCCCTCAATTTCCAATTCTTTGCCACCAAAAAAAGAGCTGCTATAAATATTTTTGTACATATGTATCCTTTTTATTGATCTCTTTGTGACACAGATCAAGTAGTGGTATTGCTGGGTCAAAGGAGGTGAACAGTTCTATAGTCCTTTGAGCATAATTCTAAATTTCTTCCCACCATGGTTGGATCAGTTCACAACATCAGCATCTATGCATTAGTGTCCCAATTTTCCCATATCCCCTCCAACATTTGTCATTTTCATTTTATGTCATATCACCTAATCTGAGGTGTAAGGTGGTACCTCAAAGTTGGTTTAAGTTTCATTTGTCTAATCAGTAGTTACTTAGAGCATTTTTTTTTCATATGACTATAGATAGCTTTGATTTTTTCATCTAAAACTTACCTATTCAAATCTGTGGACTATCTATGGATTGAGATATAACTTGTATTCTTATAAAATTGAGTCAGTTCTCTATATATTTGAGAAATGAAGGTTTTTTTCAGAGAAACACCATAATATTTTCCCCAGTTTTCTGTTTCCCTTCTGATATTGGTTGCATTGGTTTTGTTTGTGCAAAACCTTTTTTTTTAAAAATTTAAAGTAATCAATGTTCATCATTGTATATCCCATAATGTTTTTTTTTATCTCTACCTCTTGTTTGGTCATAAATTCTTCCCTTATCCATAGCTGTGACAGGTAGAGCATTCGATGCTTTCCTAATTTGCTAACCTTTAAAGTCTAAATCTTGTACCCATTTTGACCTTATCTTGGTATACATTGTGAGATATTTAACTATAACTGGATTTGGCTAAACTGCTTTTTCCAGCAGCTGTTGGCCTATTTTTCCACCTGTTTATCCTTCTCTCTGCTTTCACCCTATCTCACCTCCAAAAATGTTTTGCTTCCAGGGGAAAAATGGACTTTGAATGAAATAGAGGACTTCAAGTATTCTTGATGAAAAGACCAGAGCTGAATAGAAAATTTGACTTTCAAATACAAGAATCAAGAGAAGCATGAAAAGGTAAACATGAAAGAGAAATAATAAGGGACTTAGTAAAGTTGAATTGTCTTGTTTACATTCCTACATGGAAACATGATATTTGTAACTCATGAGACCTTTCTCAGTATTACGGTAGATGAAGGGAATATACATATATATAGACAGAGCACAGGGTGAATTGAATATGAAGGGATGATATCTAAAAAAAAAATAAGGGGTGAGAAAGGAATATATTGTGAGGAGAAAGGGAGAGATAGAGTAGGGTAAATTGTCTCACATAAAAGAGGCAAGAAAAAGCTGTTAAAATGGAAGGGAAGAGGGGTAGGTGAAAGGGAATGAGTGAATCATGCTCTCATCAGATTTGACTTAAGGAGGGAATAATATACACACTCAATTCGGTATCTTACCCTACAGGAAAGTGGAGGGAAGTAGATAAGAGGGGAGGGGATGATAAAAAGGAGGGAAGATTGGGGGAGGGGGTAGTCAGAAGCAAACGCTTTTGAAAAAGGACAGGGTCAAGGCAGAAAAATGAATAAATGGGCAATGGGATAGGATGGAGGGAAATAGTTATTCTTTCACAACATGACTATTATGTAAATTTTTGCATAACGACACATGAATAACCTATATTGAGTTGCTTGCCTTCTTAATGAGGGTGGATGGAGTGAGAAGAAGGGAGATAATTTGGAACTCAAAGCTCTAAAAACAAATGTTAAAAATTGTTTTTACATGCAACTGGGAAATAAGATATACAGGCAATGGGGTATAAAAATCTATCCTGCCCTACAAGAAAGTAAGGGGGAAGGAGATAGTGGAGGGATCAATGGGGTAATAGAAGGGAGGGCTGACTAGGAATAGGAGTAATCAGAATGCATTCACCATGGGGTGGTGGGAAGGGGAGAGATGGAGAGAAAATTTGCAACTCAAAATCTTGTGGAAATGAATGTTTAAAATTAAAATAAATTAATCTAAAAACAGAAAAAATAAATAAAAAAACATCTAAGTGATGGGCACTAGACTATAAGATAAACCTACTGGAGTAGCTCTGCAAGATATTATTTATTCCGTGTTTTCATGAAAATGCCTAAATATTTTAGTGATTCGTTACCTTAGATGAAAATATCTAAGCAATTAAAGAGGAGCATAGAATGTTTCAATCTTCTATAAACTATATTAACCATTTCAGGTCACTAGATTTGAAGGATGTGTAGACCATAGATGAATTTGGCAAATCATTAATTCTGTGTTCTAAATAGTACCTCTTATGTATTTCATCCAGGAAACAGGCTTATCTCAAAATCTGTCAGTATCTTCTAGCATGTGAGCAAAACTTACAAAAGTTGATATTAAAATGACTCAGATTACTAAAAAAAAGTTTTCCTTCTGACCACTGCTTCCCTCAATCTGCCCTCTCTTTTATCAGCCTCCCCTTTTTCAATTTTCTCCCTCCCCTTATACTTACCTGTGGGATATATGGGGAATTCAGGGAGGACTAATATCTATGATATGAAGGCTTATCGAGCCTTTTTCAGTACTGCTCATACATCTTTGGTATCCATCCGTCCCTCCACTTGTGGCTCCAAGAAAGTAGAGTATGTGAAGTAGCCAGGGTGAATGAAATCAACAGGCCTCAAACCTATCAGTGAGTTAGTGTGATGTCTACCCCAAGTATGTGAAGTCTTTCCATGGAGGAATGGGCAAACGAGAATAATTATTACAATAGTCATAAAGGTGGCTGAAACAAGTGGTGTGGAGCACCTAAATCTTGGTCAAAAGTAAAAACTGCCAAGGTCATTGACTTCATCCTGGGCCTTCACCAGCTGTCTTGATTTTTGTCCTATCACTGGACTTAATTGACTCCGGAAGAGAGAGTGAGTCTGAAGACTTTGTGTATCTCTGACTCATTTAAATCTATTTACACTCAAGATAATAACCTTTGATGCCATTGGTCCTTTAGAAAAGGAAGGATGAAGAACAAATTTGCAAGGAACAAAGAACAAAGGAAGAACTTTCCTAGAGGGTAAGATAAATTTCTATAACCTAGTGTGTGTTATTCCTTCTTTGAGTCAATTTTGATGAGAGTAAGGTTCAAGCATTGCCCACCAACTCCCCTCTCCCCGTCTTCCCCTCCACTGTAAAAGCTCTTTTGTGCCAATTTTATGTGAGATAACTTACCCCATCCTATCTCTTCCTTCTTCTCCCAGTGCATCTGTCTTTCTCATCCCTCGATTTTATTTTTTTTTTGGATATCACTCTATCATATTCAACTAATATCCATGGCCTCTTCCTGTGTATATTCCTTCTTACTGCACAAATAATAATAAAGTTCATAGGGAGTTATGAGGATCGTCTTCAAATGTAGAAATGTAAACAGTTGAAACTTAGTTAATCTCTTACGGTTTCTCTTCCCTGTTTACTTTTGATGTTTCTCTTCAGTCATATATTTAAAAGACAGATTTTCTGTTCAGCTATGGTCTTTTCATTAGAAATGCTTGAAAGTCCTCTGTTGCATTAAATATGTTTTCCCCTGAAGGATTATACTCAGTTTTGCTGGGTAGGTGATTCTTGGTTATAATCATAGCTACTTTGCTCTGTGGAATATCATATTGCAAGCCCTCTTATCTTTTAACATACATGCTGCTGCATCTTGTATTATCCTTACTTTGGCTCCACCATATCTGAGTTATTTCTTTATGTCTGCTTATATTTCTCCTTGACCTGGGAGCTCTGAAATTTAGCTATAGCATTCTTTGGTGTTTTCATTTTGGGATCACTTCAAGGAGGTGATCGGTGGATTCTTTCAACTTTTGTTTTGCCCTCCAGTTTTAGGATATTGGTGCAGTTGTCCTTGATAATTTGTTTTTCAAATTTAATTAAATTTATTTTTTTTCTTTTAAATTTATTTATTTTTAGTTTGCACATTCAGTTCCACAAGTTTTTGAGTTTCAAATTTTATCCCCTTCCCTCACCTCCCCCCTCCCCACCCAAGATGGCATACAATCCAATATAGGTTGTACATATACCTCCACAATAAACATTTTCACAATAGTCAAGTTGTAAAGGAGAATTGTAACCAATGGAATGAACCACGATAAAGAAGAAAAAAACAGAAACAAAAACAAAGAGAGAGAGGGAGAGAGAGAGCAAATAGTTTGCTTCAATCTGCATTCAGACTCTATAATTCTTTCTCTAGATGTGGATCACCTTTTCCCTCATGAGTCTTTTGGAATTGTCTTAGAATCTTGTATTGCTGAGAAGAGCCAAGTATAGCAAAGTTAGTCATCACAGGTATAATGAGTCTATAATTGTGTATAATGTTCTCCTTTTTCTACTCCCCTCAATCAGCATCAGTTCAAATAAGTCTTTCCAGATTGTTATGAAGTCCGTATGCTCCTCATTTCTTATAGCACAATAAGTATTACATTACATTCATATACCACAACTTGTTAAGCCATTGCCCAGTTCATGGGCATCCCCTTGATTTCCAATTCTTAGCCACCACAAAAAGAGCTGCTCTAAATATTTTTGTACATATGGGTCCTTTTCCAACTTGTATGATCCCTTTGGGATACAGCCCTAGAAGTGGTGTTGCTGGGTCAAAGGGTACACACATCTTTATAGCCCTTTGGGCATAGTTCCAAATTTTTCTCCAGAATGACTGGAGCAGTTCACAACTCTGCCAACAATGTAACAATGTTTGAATTTTCCCACATCCTCTCCAGCATTTATCATTTTCCTGCTTTTTCATGTTAGCATATCTGACAAGAAAGATGTGATACCTAAGAGATGTTTTGATTTGCATTTCTCTACTCAATAGGGATTTAGAGCATTTTTTCAAATGACTATAGATATCTTTAATTTCTTCCTCTGAAAACTGCCTCTTCATATCCTTTGACCATTTCTCAATTGGGGAATCACTTGTATTCCCATAAATTTGGCTCAGTTCCCTCTATATTTTAGAGATGAGAGCTTTATCAGAGACACTGGTTGTAAAGATGCTTTCCCAATTTTCTGCTTCCCTAATTTTCTGCTTCACTCCTAATCTTTTTTGCATTGGCTTTGTTTGTACAAAAACGTTTCAATGTAACATAATCATAATTGTCCATTTTCCATGTCTCTTGTTTGGTTATAAATTCTTCCCTTCTCCATAAATATGACAAGTAAACTATTCCTTGCTCTCCCAAATTGTTTCATCCTTTATTCCTAAATCGTGAACCCATTTTGACTTTAATTTGGTATACTGTGTAAGATATTGGTCTATGCCCAGTTTCTGCCATACTATTTTCCAGTTTTCCCTGCAGTTTTTGTGGAATAGTGAATTCTTAACACAGAAGATTTATTCCTTGGGTTTATCAAAGAGCAGATTGCTATAGTCGATGACTACTGTCTTGTGTACCTAATCTATTCCACTGATCCATCACTCTATTTCTTAGCCAGTAGCAGGTAGTTTTAATGACTGCTGCTTTACAATACAGTTTAATATCTGGTATGGCTAGGCCACCTTCTCTAGCATTTCTTTTCATGAATTCCCTTGATATTCTGGACCTTTTGTTCTTCCAGATGAATTCTGTTATTATTTTATCCAGCTCTGTAAAATAATTTTTGGGAGTTTGATTAGCATGACACTGGATAAGTAAATTAATTTAGGTAAAATTGTCATTTTTATTATGTTATAGCTTGGTCTAACCATGAGCAACTGATGTTTTGTTTTGTTTTCCAATTATTTAGATCTAACTTCATTTGTGAGAAAAGTGTTCTGTAATTGTGTTCGTGTAGCTCCTGGGTTTGTCTTGGCAGGCAGACTCCCAAATGTTTTATAGTGTCTTCACTAACTTTAAATGGAATTTTTCTCTCTATCTCTTGTTGTTGGGTTTTGTTAGAAATTTATAGGAATGCCCAGGATTTATGTGGATTTATTTTATATCCTGCAATTTAGCTAAAGTTATTTACTATTTTGAGCAGTTTTTTTTTAACTTGATTCTCTAGGATTCTCTAAGTATATCATCATATCATCTGCAAATCATCTGTTAGTTTCTTTTTTGCTTTTTCTAATTTTTTCAATTTCTTTTTCTTCTCTTATTTTGAAAGCTAACATTTCAAGTTCCATATTGAATAACAGTAGTGTGTGTTAATGGCTATCCTTGTTTCACCCCCAATCTTATTGGAAATGAATCTACCTTATCCCCATTACATATAATGCTTGCTGATGGTTTTAGGTAGATTCTGCTTATCATTTTAAGGAAGGCTTCACTTATTCCTGTGCTCTCTAATGCTTTTAGAAGGAATGGGTGTTGCATTTTGTCAAAGCTTTTTCTACATCTATTGAGAAAATCTTATGGTTTCTGTTTTGTTGCTGATGTTATCAATTATGATGATAGTTTTCCTAATATTGAACTAGCCTTGCATTCCTGGAATAAAACCTACCTGGTCATAGTCTCTTATTTTTGAAATAAGTTGCTGTAATCTTTTAGCTAATCTTTTATTTAAAATTTTTGCATCTATATTAATTATGGAAATTAGTCTATAACTTTCTTTCTCTTCTTTGATTCTTCCTGGTTTAGGTATCAATACTATATTTGTGTAATAAAAAGAATTTGGTAGGACTCCTTCTTTGCCTGTTTTCCCAAATAGTCTATAAAGTATTGGAATTAATTGTTTTTTAAATGTTTGATAGAATCGCTTATAAATCCATTTGGCCATGAATATTTTTTCCTAGGGAGTGCATTGATGGCTTGTTCAATTTATTTTTCTGAGATGGGTTTATTCAAGTGTTTTACTTCCTCTTGTGTTACTCTGGGCAATTTATGTTTTTGTAAATATTTATCCATTTCCCTAAGACTGTCAAATTTACGGGTATACAATTGGGCAAAATAATTCCTAATTATTGTTTTAATTTCCTCTTCAATGGTGGAGAATTCACCCTTTTCATTTTTGATACTGGTAATTTGGGTTTCTTTTTTTAATTTATTTATTTATTTATTTTTTTAAATTTAAATTTATTTATTTAACATATTTGGTTTTCAGCATTGATTTTCACAACAGTTTGAATTACAAATTTTCTCCCCATTTCTACCCTCCCCCCCACTCCAAGATGGCTTATATTCTGGTTGCCTTGTTCCCCAGACAGCCCTCCCCTCTATCACCCCCCCCTCCCCTCTCATCCCCTTTTCCCTTCCTTTCTTGTAGGGCAAGATAAATTTCTACGCCCCATTGCCTGTGTATCTTATTTTTTAGTTGCATGCAAAAACTTTTTTTTTGTTTTTGAACATCTGATTTTAAAACTTTTAGTCCCAAATTCTCTCCCCTCTTCACTTCCCACCCACCCTCCCTAAGAAGTCAAGCAATTCAACCTAGGCCACACATGTATCATTATGTATAACCCTTCCACAATACTCATGTTGTGAAAGGCTAACTATATTTTGCTCCTTCCCAACCCATCCCGCTTTATTGAATTTTCTCCCTTAACCCTGTCCCCTTTCCAAAGTGTTTGTTTTGATTACCTCCACCCCCATCTGCCTTCCCCTCCATCATTCCCCCCGCCCCTTTTGGAGCAGAGCAGAGCCCAGCATGAGCGGCGTGGACCAACAAGACCAGAAGCCGGGCAGAACATGCCCTAGCACCCTGATTCAGTGAGCTGCGGCAGTTACGAGACTTCTCAACCCACAAACACCAAAGACTGCAGAGAAGGTTACTGGGAAAAGCTGCGGGAGTGGAAGGAGTTCGCTGTTCGGCTTCCAGCCCCGGGGGCAGTGGAGGTGGGGCAGCAACAGCTGTTGTTACTTCCGGCTCCAGGCCCACCTGGTGGGAGGAATTAAGTGGCAGATCCGAGCAGGGGTGCACAGCCTGCCGAAGATCTAAGCCCAGTTCGGGTTGGGGGTTGGGGAAGGAGCGGTGCTGGTGTGGCAGAGCTGGCACCTCCCCCCCAAACGTGGAACATAGAACTCTGTAATCTACAAGCAGTCGTACCCCACTGAAAAACTCAAGGGTCAAGTTAGTTGGCTGGGAATATGGCCAGGCAGCGAAAATGCACCAAGATTCAGTCTCAGACTTTGCATTCTTTCTTTGCTGACAAAGAAGACCAAAACATACAGACAGAAGAAATTAATAAAGTCAAAGAGCCTACAACAGAAACCTCCAAGAAAAACATGAACTGGTCCCAGGCCATGGAAGAGCTCAAAAAGGAGTTGGAAAAGCAAGTTAGAGAAGTAGAGGAAAAATTGGGAAGAGAAATGAGAAGGATGCGAGAAAACCATGAAAAACAAGTCAATGACTTGCTAAAGGAGACCCAAAAAAATACTGAAAAATACACTGAAGAAAACAACACCTTAAAAAACAGACTAACTCAAATGGCAAAAGAGCTCCAAAAAGCCAATGAGGAGAAGAATGCCTTGAAAGGCAGAATTAGCCAAACGGAAAAGGAGGTCCAAAAGACCACTGAAGAAAATAGTACTTTAAAAATTAGATTGGAGCAAGTGGAAGCTAGTGACTTTATGAGAAATCAGGATATTATAAAACAGAACCAAAGGAATGAAAAAATGGAAGACAATGTGAAATATCTCCTTGGAAAAACCACTGACCTGGAAAATAGATCCAGGAGAGATAATTTAAAAATTCTTTGACTACCTGAAACCATGATCAAAAAAGAGCCTAGATACCATCTTTCAAGAAATTATCAAGGAGAACTGCCCTGATATTCTAGAGCCACAGGGCAAAATAGAAATTGAAAGAATCCATCGATCACCTCCTCAAATAGATCCCAAAAAGAAATCTCCTAGGAATATTGTTGCCAAATTCCAGAGCTCCCAGATCAAGGAGAAAATACTGCAAGCAGCCAGAAAGAAACAATTTGAGTATTGTGGAAACCCAATCAGAATAACCCAAGATCTGGCAGCTTCTACATTAAGAGATCGAAGGGCTTGGAATGCGATATTCCGGAGGTCAATGGAGCTAGGGTTTCTTTTTTTTTTTAATCAAATTGACCAAAGGTTTATCAATTTTATTGCATTTTTCATAAAACCGGCTCTTAGTTTTATTTATTAGTCCAATAGTTTTCTAAATTTCAATTTTATAAATTAAACTCTTCTTTGGTTTTCAGTATTTCTAATTTGGTATTTAACTGGGGATTTGCAATTTGTTCTTTTTGTACATTTTTCAGTTGCATGCTCAATTGATTGATCTCCTCTTTCTCTATTTTATTCATCTAAGCATTCAGAGATATAAAACTCAGAAAAACCACTTTCACTGAATCCCATAAGTTTTGGTAAGTTGTCTCATTATTGTTACTCTCTTGAATGAGGCTATTGATTGTTTCTATGATTTGTTGCTTGACCCACTCATTCTCTAGGATTATATTACTTAGCTTCCAATTAATTTTAGTCTGTCTTTCCATGGCCCTTTGTTCCATCTAATTTTATTGCATCATGAACTTAAAAGGATACATTGACTATTTCTGCCTTTCTGCACTGGAGTGTGAGGTTTTTATCCCCTAGTACATGGTCAATTTTTGTGTATGTGCCATGTAGCACTGAGGAAAAGCTATATTCCTTTCTATCCTCATTCAATTTTCTCCAGAGGTCTATCATATCTACCTTTTCTAAAATTCTATTTACCTCCTTAACTTCTTTCTTATTTATTTTGAGATTAGATTCATCAGGTTCAGAGAGGGAGAGGTTGAGGTCCTCCATTAGTACAGTTTTGCTCTCTATTTCTTCCTCTAACTCCTTTAACTTCTCCTCTAAGAATTTGGATGCTATACCACCTGGTGCATATAGGTTTAGTAATGATATGACTTCATTGTCTATGGTGCCTTTTAGCAGGATATAGTTTCCTTCCTTATCTCTTTTGATTAGATCTATTTTTGCTTTTGCATTGTCTGAGATTAGGATTGTTACCCCTGCTTTTTTACTTCAGCTGAAGCACAATATATTCCAATCCTGCCTTTTACCTTTACTGTGTGTTTATCCCCCTGCTTCAAATGTGTTTCTTGTAAACAACATATCGTAAGATTATGATTTTTAATCCATTCTGCTATCCCCCTCCTTTTCATGCGAAAGTTCATCACATTCACATTTGCAGTTATGATTCCTATCTGTGTCTTTTTCTCCATCCTATTTCCCCCCTCCAGGTTATGCTTTTATTTCTCCTTTCTCCCTTCCCTTCCTCAAAAGTTTTGCTTTTGACCACCTCCTCGCTCAAACTTCCCTCCCTTTTATCAGCCTATCCCTTTCCCTTCCCTTTTCCTTTACTACTTCTTCCCTCCCTTCTCACCACCCCCTTTTCTTTCCCCCTTCCCCTCCTACTGCCTGTAGGGCAAGTTAGATTTCTATACTTAGCAAAGTATGTTATTTCCTCCTTGAATCAAATCTAACGAGTAAAGCTGAAACAGGGCTCATTTCTCTCCCTGCTTTCCCTCTTCTATAATGTTTTTGTGCCTTTTCATGTGATGTAATTTACCCTTGCAGGCATCCTCCTTTCCTCTTCTCCCATTACAATTCTTTTGCACCCCTTAGGTTTTTTATCATCATATCAGATAATTTATACTCACACCTTCCCTATGTACATCCCTTTCAAATACTGTAATAAACATACACTTCTCAAGAATAAAAAGTATCGTCCTCCCATAAAGCAATGTAAACAGCTTGGCCTTATTGAATAACAAGGTTTTTTTTTTTCTATTTTTCCGCTGTTTATCTTTTTATGCCTCTCCTGAGTCTTGTATTTGAAGATCAGATTTTCCATTGAGCTCTGGTCGTTTCATCAGGAAGGTCTGGAAATCCCTTATTTCATCAAATAGCCATCTATTCCCCTGAAAGATTTTGCTCAGTTTTGCTGGGTACTTGATCCTTGGTTGTAGTCCACGCTCCTTTGCCTTATGGAATATCATATTCCAATCTATCTGATCTTTTAATATAGAAACTGCAAGATCCTGTGTGACCTGACTGTAGTTCCTTAATATTGAATTGGGTTTCTTTGGCTGCTTGCAGTGTTTTTCCTCCTTTACCTGATAATTCTCGAATTTGGCTACAATATTCCTTGGCGTCTTCAATTTGGGATCTCTTTTAGGAGGTGATCTGTGGATTCTTTCAAAGACTATTTTGCCCTCTGGCCCTAGGACTTCAGCACAGTTTTTCTTGATGATTTCTTGGAAGATACTGCCTAGGTTTTTTTTTTTTTTCATCATGGCTTTACTGTAAACTAATAATTATTAGATTTTCTCTCCTGGATTTATTTTCCAGGTAATTTCTTTCCAATGTGATATTTTACATTTCCTTCTATTTTTCATTCTTTAGATTTTTTGACTGATTCTTGCTGTCTTATAGTCATTAGCTTCTACTTGCCCAATTCTCATTTTTGACGATATTTTCTTCAGTTAGATTTGTACCTCTTTTTCCATTTGCTCAATTTTTCCTTCTAAGGAATTATTTTCTCCACATAGGCTTTGTACCTCCTTATCCATTTGGCCAATTTTTCTTTTTAAGGAGTTCTCTTGAGTATTTTTTTTCATTTTGTCAATTGTATTTTTAAATCATTGGTCAGTTTTTCTTCTGCCTCTGCAATTTGGCTTTTAAATTTCTTCTTGAGCTCTTCCAAGAATTCTTTTGGGGTTTGAGACCAGTTCATATTGCTTTTTGAGGTTTCAGATGTAGGTATACTGTCAATGGTGTTCTCTTCTGAATTGGTATTTTGATCTTTCTTGTCCCCATAGTATGATTCTATGGTCCTTACTTTTCTGTTTTGCTTATTATTCATGGTGTTTGCCTTTTTCCTGGCTTTTAAAGTGGATCTCTTCTTCTGAGGCACAGAGAGTTTTGTCCCATGCCTCTTGTGCTGGGAGCTAGGGTCCTGGTCCTGGTTTTGTGTGCTGTAGCCTCTGATTCCATCAGTTAGAAACTATGTAATGCTGCAGTTCACCTGGTGCTGAGTGGAGCTGGCTGGCTGCTGTGTGCTGAGGTCAGGTCTTTCCTCAGTTTCCCCAGGGTTACACTGAAGCTCACAGCATGAAGTGTGGGGGAGGGGTTGTCTGGCTGCTGGATGTGACCTCCTCTCCTAGGGCTGGATAGGTTATCCACTAGTGGATGCTTGTGCTGGTGTCTGCTTTTTCCCTTGGCTGTGCAGAGGCATGCCTGGGGTCCTGGTGCTGGTGCTTGCTGCCTCCACCCCCTTGGGGCTCAGGCTCTCCTGCTGGTCTGCTAAGGTGGGGCTTGCTAGAATGCCTCTGGTCCAGCACTGTATCCCTTTAGCCATAGCAAGAGGGACCCTTCCCATTGATCTTCCTAGCCTCCTGAGATAAAAGACTGTTGTACCCCTACGTTCTAGTATTCCAGGATTTTTCCTGGGGCAATATTCTTTAGGTTTTTCAAGGTTAACAAGGGGGCATGGGTCAGAACACTTATGGTTTACTCTGCCATCATGGCTCCCGGAAGTTCAAGTATGTAACTTTCATACATTTAGTCTGTGGGCTGATATCCCGAGGAGTAGCTGTTGCCATTGCCACCGGCCCTGTGTTTCTGTCTTACCCAGTTCCGAGGGACCCCCATCTTGCACTGAGAGGTTTGGGAATCACTACTGCTGCCAAGTGATTCAGTTTCAGATAATTTCTTGAAAGGTGATGTCTAGACTTTCATTTTATCATGGCTTTTGGGGAATCCAATAATTTTAAATGATCTCTATTTTTTTAGGTCATTTATTTAATAAAATATTTCACAATTTCTATTTTTTCATTCTGTTTATTTAGTTTACTGTTTTTGATATCTCATGGAAGCATTAGCTTTCACTTGTCCCATTCTAATTTTTAAGGGATTGTTTTATTCAGTCAGATTTATATCTGTTTTTCCATTTGTCCAATTCTAGCTCTTAAGTTTTTTTTTGTTTTAGTGCGTCTTTGCACATCTTTTTTCCTGTCGCTGATTCTGCTTTTAAGGAGTTCTTCTATCCGGTGGAGTTTTGTGCCTCTTTTACCATTTGTCTTATTCTGTTTTTTTTTTCAGGTGTTATTTCTTCAGTATTTTTTTTGCCTCCTTTACCAAGTTGTTGACTCCTTTTTTCCATGACATTCTTGCATCACTGTCTTTTGTTTTCCCAATTTTTCCTCTACTTCTCTCATTCCATTTTTAAAATCCTTTTGAGTTCTTCCAGGATATTGTGTGTGTGTGTGTGTGTGTGTGTGTGTGTGTGTGTGTGTGTGTGCCTAAGGCCAATTCACAATTTTCTTTGAGGTTTTGGTTGTAGCTGTTTTGACATTTCTCTTCTTCTGAGTTTGTGTTTTGAGCTTCCCTGTCACCATAGTAACTACCTATGATAAGATTATTTTTTGATTTTTTTCTTTACTTTTATCATTATGTTGAAGTTGGGCTCCACTCCTATGATATAGGGGACACTGTACCAAGTTTCAGGTTTTTCAGCTGCTGTTTTCAGAGCTAGTTCTGGGGGTCTAAATGTTTTGTTCTTCCAAGGTGGTGTGATCTAAAGAGAGTTGTGTTCACTGTTATCCTGGCTTTGCTTTGGTCTGTGAATGACCACAAGCATTCTTTTCCACCCTGGAACTGTGACCCTGGTGCCTGATCCTACTGGTGCCCCATGCCCTGGGACCATTACCCAGAACTGCATATTAGCAATGAAACAGAGTCCTGCACCCAGTCTCAGCAAAGGGATCCCTGTACTCTCCTCCTGACCAGTTCTGTGACCCCATTATGGTCTGTGAGTTATTATTAGCCATTTATTCTCTTCTAAGGCCTGCTGCTGTCTTGCTGTAGATGCTTGCACTGGCCTATGCTCCACAATTATCCCAGTGAGACAGACATTTCCTGCTAAACTTCTAAGCTGTCTTTGGCTGGAAAATTGTTTCACCTCATCATTTTTCCCCCTGCTGTTCCAGGTTTCATTTTGCAGCTTTATTTTAAAGTTGTTTGGAGGGGAATTTGATGAAGTCCTGCCTTTACTTTGCAATCTTGGCTTTCCCCCTCCTCCTCTAGATATGTGTGCCTTATTTACAAAAGCTATGTCAGAGCTGCAAGAAATTTTGCAGAATTTATAAAAGGTTCCTCATTAGATTTCCAATCTGATTATCTTAGACATCAAAATTGAAAAAAAAAATCAAAAAACAATTATTAGACACCTGCTATGTGTCAGACACTGTGCTATGTAGTGGAGATACAAAGAAAAGCAAAAGGTGGTCCCCATCCTCAAGGAGCTTACCATCTAATATCAGGCAACTCACAGTCTAATGAAAATGAGTTGTACTATTTGACATAGAGATACTACTACCAGGCTTATGCTCAAAAGAAATCTAAAAAAGAGGAAAATTACAAAAGCTGGTAATGTTCTAACAAAGAACGGGAAACTATAGGTGGCCCATCAACTGGGGAATGGAATGGAATATTTTTGAGCTTCATAAATGGTGGAAAGGATGATGTCAGAGAATTCTGTGAAGATTTACATGAACTTATTCACACTGAAGTGGGCAGATTAAGGAGAAAAATTCATAAACTAGCAATATTGTAAAGTAAAACACTTCTATAGACTTAAAAACTTTAATCATATTAATAATATGATTTATCATAGTCCGTGATCATTGATGACTCACGAAGACTAAGTATTTTGACAGAGGGGTAATGGTCTAAATGTGCAAAATGAGATATGAACATGGCAAAGGTTTTTGATTAACTGTTTATTTGTTATAGGGGATGTTTTTTCTTTATAGGGGATGGCATGGAGGATAGAACTAGTGATAGAATATCCTTTCAAAAAACAAGAAAAGAAAAAAAAGAAAAAAACAGAACTGCTGAAACTTTTTAAAAGCACAGAAAAAAAATTCAGAAAAAAACCCTGACAAGCAGGGTAGCTTCAAATGTAATGTGATAAATTTGTTATATATTTTTAAAAAGAAAAAAAAAAACAAGGTATATGCAATAACAACTCAATTTCACACATACATATTTGAAGATATGCATTGTATATATATGTACACATATAATCTCTTTTCTATCCTATTGAATTTTACATATTGAAGTGTTCTCTTTATTTTTTAAATACAAAATTAAAGAAATAATTACATGCAGATGAAATAAAATTACACACTAGGCATATTGTATGTAGGAAGTTCAGTGATAAAAGAGATAGTCAAATGCCAGTTTTTTAGTATCATTTTCCAGAAAGATAGGACAGAACATGAAAGAGCACCTGCATTACTTTCAGCCTTATCTGTAGAGTGTTGATTGGTGACAAATAACCCATAAAGATCAAGGCAGAAATATTTATCTCTGTAGTGCTATTTGTGATGATCTATATTATGATCTACCTTTAGTGACATTAAACAGCTAAGGATTTCATAGGATGAGTCAATGATCTGGTTCTGTGAAGAAGGAGAAAAATGGTAAATGTGAGGCAATCAAATTTATTATTCTGTGGATCTGTACTTTTCATTCTAATCATGAATGTAATAAAATGCAGATTACTTATACTGTAGATTTTTTTCCCTCAAATTGCATGATGCAGTACTGCCACCATACAAATAGATATATGAGGTACTGATGTGTTTGTACATTTTATTGAACTATCTAATATACCTTCTAAGCAAGACTCAAATCCAGGCCTTCTAGGCTTTAAGGGTACCTCTCTATTCCCTAGGCCTCCCTTCTTCAATACATGTATGCATGTACAATCAATCATACTTTTAATATCTTCTTGATTAATAGATTAAGAGTTTGGTGAATTTTTAATTCCTATATGAAAATATAGTATTATTAAGAAATATGTATATCTTAGCTGAAACCTAATCTCAAATGCCTTTTCATTTTCTTGAGAAATGCCTAAACTATTATAGAATAAAAATAAAGTAGCCTTTTGACATGGTACCATTTCTCAAATGTGATATTTTATTTTTTTAAAATTCTACTTGAACAAAATCACAATTTTTATTTTTGATTATGAGCAATGTCCCCATAAAAAAAAGTCTTAGCAGCATCTTGTCCACCTATAGTTATCCCTCTGGAAATTCAGCAAGAAAAAAAGTACATTAATTATTGGAATAATGTGGGAATGTAAAACATAATCATGTATTTTAGAGGCTTTTTTTCTAGTAGAGAAAGATTAACAAGCATAACCTTTGGAACACATTGCCATTAAATCTTTGAATCTTGTCCCATTGGCGGTCTTTTCTGACAGCATTTTGTAGGAAACAAAGAGCCCTCTAACAAGTCAATGTGATGCTTACACATTTATTTGTGTAATAGGAGTTCATATTCTACATTTGCTTCTGGCAGACAGTTTTGCACAGCATAAAAGCATAAGGGTCATTTCTATTAGGGTCACAGAGAGTTCTCTATTGGCAAAATGGATTTTTATAAGTATTGGAAGCAATTGAAAGCCTTTGTAGAGTTCTTATTTAAAGGAAGAAGACTATATATTTAAAGGGAAAAAAATCCTGTAACCTTTTATGGGCTTTTTATTGGCTCTTTGTCTTGCTGACATATTTAACAGACTCTGTTAAAGCTACAAGATATTGAATGGAAGATTCTGGTGTGTATCAGTGCTCCATCTGAATAAACACTGGAAGCCTCATTGTTCAGAATCTGATTTGTGTTGATTATAAATAAATCAATATGCAGCTATTGCATATAACCCTATTATAATGTTCCTGCCTAAATTCGAGCTTGCGAAGAAGTTTGCTTCAGTTAGATGCAGGACTTTGTCTTGTCCTGGCGTGTGCAGTGGCCTTAAAAACCAAAGCCAAAAGTCAATCTTATCTCTTGAGTTTGCCATCCTTCCTTTTATTGCTATTATATTTAAAGAGCTTTATTATCACAAAGCATTATACATTTTTGCAAATGTTATCCTAGGTCTGATTTCTCATTCTCCATGAAGCCTTTCAGAGCATGATATGAATTTTCATAGTCTCAGATCATTCATAGAACTTTGTACTTCACACTCTATCGTGTGTCTTTGTCATTTGGGCACATATCTGAAATCATTTATTTGATTTTAATCTCTTTAATGTCAATAGCCATGTATCTCTTTATAAGGACTAACATAATGCTTTGTATATAATAGACAAGTCAAGTTGAAAAGCTTGTATGAAGTACTTACTGTGTGTAAGGCATTATGCTAAGCAACACACCACCACCACCACCACACCACCACCACCGTCACCACCACCACCATCACACCATCACCACCATCACCATCACCACCCCCCACCACCACCCCCACCACCACCACCACCCCACCACCACCACCACACCACCACACACCACCACCCACCCCCCACTACCACCCCACATACCACCACACCACACACCCATCACCACCACACCACACCACCATTACCACCATCACCACCACCATCACCCCCCACACCATCACCACCCCACCCACCCCAAACCACCTACCACCACCATCACCACCACCCCGACCCCCCCCACCACCACCATCACCACCCCCACCACCACCACCACACCACCACCACCACCATCACCATCACCACCACCACCACACCATCACCACCATCACCCCACCACCCCCACCCCACCATCACCACCATCACCCCACCACCACCACCACCATCACCACCACTGCCACCGCCACCACCATCACCACCGCCCCACCACCACCACCACCACCACTAGGAAATAACAATAATAATTAGCATTTATATCATGCTTTGTGTTTGCAAAGCACATTACAATTGTTATCTCAGTTGATTCTCATCATGACCCTAGGAGATGGTTCTGTTATTATTGTCATCTAATAGATGAGTAAATGAGATGTACTGAAGTGACTCGCATGGGATCACACAGCTAGTAGGCATCTGCCAGGATTTAAACTCAGGTCTTCCTGACTTGAAGTCCAGCAATATATGCACCATATCACTTAGATGGCAAAAACAAACAAAAAAATGAACACAACATTCTCTATTCTCTAGGAGCTAATAAATCTAATGGAGGGAAATGACATTGACAACAATGTACAAAGAAGATATTTACTGAATAAACTAAATGTAATAACAGAAGGAAACCTCTAGCACTGTGGGTGATCAAGGATACAGATAAAATGTGAGTTGAATTAACAAATGAATGGAGTGAATGGGAAGGACTCCTGGGGATTGCACTAGAGTACTGTGGACAGTAAGCAGGTAAGAAATATTCTAACTTTTGACAAATAACCAGAACAACTAAACCTTTTCCCCTACTCTCAATCACCTTGCCTCTATGTCCTGTCACTGATTTCCTCTTGCCAGACAGACCCTAGTCTAGCTTTACCCATCTATCTTCACTTCCTCAACTTCCCTGATGTTAAAGGAAATCACAGAATGCTACCAACTTGGTCTAATACTCATTTATATAATCTAGTATGAACTAGGTTTTCAGTGAAACATATAACCCTATAGTCTCCTTAAGTTCTGTTTCAGTCTCCACATTAGCTTTTCTAAATAATCTTTCTGTTCAAATATTCTATACCACCCTCTCTCTACCTCTCAACAAAGGACTTCAACTCTTATAGAGTAAATAGAAACTACTTGTCCTGGGTTTCTTCTCCTCTCCTTTCCTATTTCAGTTCAGTTCCTTAACCTACTCACTTGTGATGACCTATACCTCTGCTTCGCCTCAGCCACACACAAAGATAACTGTGAGGTCTGGAATTCCCTTGGCTGGAGAAACCTATTCCACTTTTCATAACCAAGGTGAGTTTGATAACAAAGGAAGAGCCCAAGAGGATCCAGATTGATTTTAGGGGTTTAATAAATCATTAGGAATACTTGGAAACAAGGGCAATCTGGGATAGCTGTCAGATGATTCAGCGGATGCTTGGAAAGACCCTCAAAAATCCCTGTGGTAAATATAGAAATCAAACAAAGGGAGGAGAAGCAATGGAGTACATCACTACTGGTTGGTGGATATTTTGGGTTTTCTGCTAGATAATGAACTCATTTCCAAGCTTGTACATTAAGCCAATGTTTGATAAATGCCCACACACAGGGTTGTTACAGATCAAGTGCTCATTTCAAAATGGTCACCATGTCCGTGTTATGATGTTACTAGATGCATTATCTGACTTATGATTCAGTGTCTGAATTATGATTTTTATCAGGGCACTATGTTGGGGCTTATGTTTTTCACAGAGTTTATAGCTTTTACTTTTATTGTGTATTATGGCTTTCACCAATTGGGACCCCACAATGGTCATACATTTGATCTTGCCGTCATCTATAAACGTACTACCTCTAGATCCTGAAATCTCTTTATCTGACCATTATATGTTGGCTTTTTACTTCTTTACCTGCCTTCCCTTAAAAAAAACCCAACTCTTCCTCCTCAATACAACTTCCAATATCTTGATATTTAAAACCTCTATGAGTCATCTTCCCTTGAATAACACTCTCCTCTCTAACTTGACCCCATGTTGAATCAATTCAAATCCACACCTTTCTCTTCTCTTTTATCACTAGATTCCCATTTACACCCAGCCAAGTCTCAGCGTTGGATCTCCCCAACATTCACCAACTTTGCTTCTACACATGTGTTACTGAATGAAGTTGGAGAAAATCATGCAACCTTCTGTCTGGTTCTGCTACAAATTCTATCATACAACTAGACAGGGGTCCTCATTGCTGCTAGGCAATCCTATCCCCACATGTCTTCCTTATCAATGTACTATTCCACTCTCCACAGCAGCTCTTTAAACTTTTTTAATAGTATTTTATTTTTTCCATGTAAAGATAATTTTCATCCATTTTAATAAGTCTTTGAGTTATAAATTTTTCTCTCTATGTCCCTCCCACCCTCCTCCCCCCTCCCACTCACTTGCTCAAAGATAGCAAGCAATATAATATAGGTTATACATGCGCAATAATCTAAACATTTCCACATTAGTCTGTTGTGAGAGAAGAAACAGAAAAAAGGAAAAAAGCCATAAAAAAATGAAAATAAAATAGATCGACGCATACTTCAATCTGAATGTGTATATGTATATATGTATATGTAAATTTTATATACACATATGTATATACATATGTATATGTAAACATATACATATATCTGAGAAGATCTAAGTCAGTCATAATTAATCGTTGCACAATGTTGCCGTTACTGTATACAATGTTTTCCTGGTTCTGCTGACTTCAATCAGCATCAGTTCAAGTAAGCCTTTCCAGGTTTTCCTGAGAGCATCCTGTTCATATTTCTTATAGCACAATAGTATTCTATTACATTTGTATACCACAACTTGTTCAGCCATTCCCCAATTGATTGTAATCACAAAAAAGCTGCTAAAAATTTTTTTATATGTAGGTCCTTTTCCCTTTTTATGATCTCTTTGGGTTGCAGACCGAGTAGTGGTATTGCTGGATCAAAGAATATGCACAGTGTTGCCCTTCGGGCAAAGTTCCAAATTGCTTTTCAGAATGGTTGAATCAGTTCTCAACTCCACCAGTAATCCATTAGTGTTCCCATATTCCCCCATCTTCTCCAACATTTATCATTTTCCTTTTTCTGTCATATTAGCCAATCTGATAGGTGTGAGGCAGTATCTCGGAGTTGTTTTAATTTGCATCTCTCTAATTAATATTTAGAGCATTTTTTCATATGGTTGTAAATAACTTTAATTTCTTCATCTGAAAACTACCTGTTCATATCCTTTGACCATTTATCAATTGGGAAATGCCTTGTGTCCTTATAAATTTGACTCAGTTCTATATATATTGAGAAATGATGCCTTTATCAGAAACACTTATTGTAAAACTTATTTCCCATCTTTCTGCTTTCCTTTTGATCTTGGTTGTGTTGGTTTTATTTGTGCAAAAACTTTTTATTATTTATTGTCCTTAAATTCTTCCCTTCTCCTTAGAGCTGACAGGTAAACTATTCCTTGTTCTCCTAATTTGCTTATGGTATCACCCTTTATATCTAAACCATTTACCCTTTTTGACTATCTTGGCCTAATTTCTGCGATACTATTTTCCAACTTTTCCCAGCACTTTTTGTCAAATAGTGAGTTCTTATCCTATGAGTTGGAGTCCTTCAGTTTAGCAAACAGTTGATTACTATAGTCATTTACTACTGTGTTGGATACCTAATCTATTCCATTGATCCATACATTTCTCAGCAAGTACCAAATAGTTTTGATGATTTCTGCTTTACAATATAATTTTGATCAGATACAGTTACACGACCTTCCTTTGCATTTCTTTTCGTTAGTTCCCTTTTGTTGACCTTTCTTCTTCCAGATGAACTTTGTCATTTTTTTCTAGCTCTATAAAATAATTTTTGGTAATGTAATTGGTATGGCACTGAATAAGTGAATTAATTTATGTAGAATTGTCATTTTTATTATATAAGCTCAACTTACACATGAGCAATTGATATTTTTTTCAATTCTTTAGATCTAAAAACGTTTTGTAATTGTGCTTATATAGTTCCTGGGTTTGTCTTGGGAAGTAGACTCACAATATTTTATATTGTCTACAATTATTTTAAGTGGAATTGTTCTTTCTATCTCTCGCTGTTGGGCTTTGTTGGTATATATAGAAGTACTGATAATTTATGTGGGTTTATTTTATATCCCACAATTTTGCTAAAGTTGTTAATTATTTCAAGTAGTTTTTTTGTCGATTTTCAAAGATTCTCTATATATACCATATCATCTGCAGAAAGGGATAGTTTTGCTTCCTCCTTACTTATTCTAATTCTTTCACTTTCTTTTTCTTCTTTTATTGCTAAAGCTAACATTCCTAGTGCAATGTTGAAAAATAATAGTGTTAATGTGAATCCTTGTTTCACCACTGATCATATTGATAACGCTTCTAGCTTGTCCCCATTATAGATAATGCTTGCTGATGGCTTTAGATATATACTACTTATCATTTTGGGGGAAAAGTCTATTTATTCCTATGCTTGCTATTGTTTTGAATAGGAATGGGTGATGTATTTTATCAAAACACCTTTCTGCATCTATTGAGGGATAATCAGAAAATTTCTCTTGGTTTTGTTATTGATATCATCAATTATGCTGATAATTTTCCTAGTATTGAACCATCCCTGTATTTCTGGTATAAATACAATTCTCTTTGCTAACAATTTATTTAATTTTTTGCATCAATATTCATTAGGGAAATTGGTCTATAATTTACTTTCTATGTTTGGGTGCTTCCTGGCTTAGGTTTCAACAGCATATTTGTGTTACAAAAGGAATTTGGCAGGGCTCTACCTATTTTTCCAAATAGTTTATATAGGATCAGAATTGATTGTTCTTTAAATCTTTGGTAGAATTAACTTGTAAATCCTTCTGGCCCTTGTACTTTTCTCTTAGGGTGTTAATTGATGACTTGTTCAATTTCTTTTTCTAAAATTGGGCTAAATATTTTGTTTCCTCTTCTGCTAATGTGGACAACTATATTTTTTTGTAAATATTCATTCATTTCACTTAGATCATTAGATTTATTGGCATACATTTGGTTAAAATAACTCAAAATTATCACTTTAATTTTCCCTTCATTGGTGGTGAATTTCCCCTTTTGCTTTTGATACTGGTAATTTGGTTTTCTTCTTTCTTTTTTCAAAACAAAGATTTTCAATTTTATTATTTTCAAAAACCAGCTCTAAGTTTATTTATTAATTCAATAGTTTCTTATTTTCAGCTTTGTTAATCTCACCTGTGATTTTCTGGATGTCCAATTTGTTGGTCAACTGGGGATTTTTAATTTGTTCTTTTTCCACTTTTTTTTTAATTTCATGTTCCATTCCTTGATTTGATCTTTATTTTGTTCATGTAAGTATTTAGAGATATAAAACTTCCCCTAAGCACTGCTTTGGCTGCATCTCATAAATTTTGATATGTTGTCTCACTGTCATTCTCTTTGATAAATATTGTTTCTGTGTTTATTATTTGACTCACTCATTCTTTAGCATTAGATAATTTAGTTTCCAGATAGTTTTTAATCTATCTTCCCATGGCTCTTTATTACATGTAATTTTTATTGCGTCATGATCTGAGAAGGATGCATTAAATATTTCTGACTTTCTGTATTTGATTATGAGGTTTTTGTGCCCTACTAAGTGGTCAATTTTTGTGGAGGTGCCATGTGCCACTGAGAAAAAGACACATTCTTTCTATCCCTATTCAGTTTTCTCCAGAAATCTATCATGTCTTACTTTTTAAAATTGTATTAATCTCCTTAACCTCCTTCTTGTTTATTTTGTGGTTAAATTTATCTAGTTCTGAAATGGGGATGGTGAAGTCACCTGCTAATATAGTTTTGCTGTCTATTTCTTCCTATACCCTTAACTTCTCCTCTAAGAATCTGGATGCTGTACCACTTGGTGCATAGTGTTTAGTGATATTATTTCATTGTCTTTGGTATCTTTAGGAAGATGTAGGGTTTTTTAAAAATCTCTTTTAGTTGGAGCTATTTTTGCTTTTACTTGCCTGAAATCAGGATTGCTACCCTGCTTCTTTTTACTTCGGCTGATGCATAATACATTCTGCTCCAGCCTTTTATCTTTACTCTGTATCTCCCTGCTTCAAATGTGTTTCTCATAAAAAGCATATTGTGGGATTCTGGTTTTTAATCCACTCTGCTATTCGCTTCCATTTTATGGGAGAATTCAACCCATTCCCATTCACAGTTATGATTACTCACTGTGTCTTTTTCTCCATCCTGTTTCACCCCTTACCCATTTATTTTTCTCTCTCCTTTCATCCATTCCCTCCTCACCAGTGTTTTGCCTCTGACCACTGTCTCCCTCAATATGCCCCTCCCTTCTGTCAGTCCTTTCCCCTTTTCTTTCTCCTTCCTCATCTATTTCCCTATAGGGTAAGATAGATTCTTTACCCAACCTAGTGAGGATGTTATTCTCTTGAATCAAATCTGATGAGAGTAAGATTCAAACACTGCTCATTCACTCCCTTCTTTCCTCTTCTGTAATAGGTCTTTCATGCCCCTTCATGGGATATAATCTACCCCATTCTGCCTCCCCCTTTCCTCTCTCTGAGAACAATAATTTTTTTCACCCCTTACTTAATTTCTTTTCATCATCACGTCAAAGTTAACTTGTATCCACATGCTCTAAGTATACTCCTTCAAACTGCCTTAATACAGATACATTTCTTAAGGTTACAAGCATCACCTTCCCTTATAGGGATGTAAACAGTTTTAGCTTATTGAATAACATGTTATTTGTTCTTTTCCTGCTTACCTTTTTATGCTTCTCTTGAGTCTTGTACCTAAAGGCAATTTTTTTTGTTCAGCTGTGGTCTTTTCATCAGCAAGTTTTAACCACTATTTCATTGAATCGCCATCTTTTCCCCTGAAAGATTATGCTCAGTTTTTCAGGGTAGTTGATTCTTTGTTGTAATCCAAGCCCCTTTGCCTTCCCAAATATCATTCCCTAAGCTCTTTGATCCGTTAATGTAAAAGCTTAAAGTTCTGTGTAATCCTGACTGTGGCTTCTTGATATCTGAATTGTTGTTGTTTGTTTGCTTTTTTTCCTAGTTTGTTTGCAGTTTTTTTCTCCTTGACCTCATAGTTCTGGAATTTGGCTGCAGTAATCCTTGGAGTTTTTCATTTTGAGATCTCTTTCAGGAGGTGATTGGAAGATTCTTTCAATGACTAGTTTACCCTCTGGTTCTGGGATATGACTGAAGTTTTCCATGATAATTTCTTGAAAGGTACTGTCCAGGCTCTTTTTTTGATCATGGCTTCCAGGTATTCCAATAATTCTTAAATTCTCTCTCCTGGATCTATTTTCCAGGTTCAGTTGTTTTTCCAATGATGTTATCTTTACATTTTTCTTTTCTTTTTTCATTCTTTCATTTTAATTGAATGATTCTTGATGTCTCATAGAGTTGTTAGCTTCTACTTGCCCAATTTAATTTTAAATAATTATTTTCTCCAGTGAGCTTTTGTACCTCCTTTTGCACTTGGCCAACTCTCCTTTTAAAGTAGTTGTTTCTTCAGTAGATTTTTTTTCCTTTGGCAATTCTGTTTTCTTAAGGTGTTGCTTTCTGCAATCTTTTTTTGCATACCTTTTCCAAGCTGTTGACTCTTTTTTCATACTTCTCTTGCATCACATTCATTTATTTTCCCAACTCATATTTTGAGGCCTTTGAGACCAATTCATATTCCCCTTGAGACTTTGCATGTAAGCATTTGACATTGTTTCTATTTTCTGAATTTGTGTTTGGATCTTCCCTGTCATCACAGTAGCTTTCTGTGGTCAGGGCTTTTTCACTTTTTCCTCATTTTTAAGAGTTGAGTTTCGGTGGTTGCTGTTTTTTGGATTCTGTTAGTCTAGAATTCTTAGAGAGACTTGATTTAACATTGTATCCCACGGAAACTGGGAGAGCTCAGGCAATTTCCTGGCATCTCTCTGCCACCTTGGCTCTGCCTCCACCACAGCAGCTCTTACAAGCCTTTTCATCCATATTGAATCCTCCTAAGTCTCTCTGTCCCCCTACTCTCTCAGCTGAGATCCTTGCATCATAATTTACACAAAAAATTAAGGCCATTCACCATGATCTCCATTGTCTCTCCTCTTCCACATCTCCTAAGTGTCAGTTGCCTTCTGCCGGTATTTCCTCCTTCACCTTTGTCTCACATAGTGAAATGTTATTACTCCTTACAAAACTTAACCCCTCAACTTGATCAAGTGATCCCTTTTTATCCTGTCTCCTTCAACAAACCACCCCCTCTTTAATCCCCATTTTCTAACTTATTTTCAATATCTTCCTGTTTACTGGTTCTTTCTCTATTGCCTATTTACATGTCCATGTCTTCTCTAGCTTGAAAAATCCCTCACTTGATCTCCTCATCCTCAATAACTATCATAGTGTGTCTTGTCTGTCCTTTGCAGCTAGAGTTCTTGCCATGTACAATAGGTGCCTACACTTTCTCTTCTTGCTTTCTTAACCTATTACAATCCAGTTTCTGACACGATCATTCTAATGAAATTGCTCTCCAAAGTTACTAATGATTTTTTAGTTGCCAAATGCAATGGCCTTTTCTCAATCCTCATTCTCCTTGACCTCTCTGCAGCCCTTGGCCCTGTTGATCACTCTTTCTAGATTTTTGGGACACCACTCTCTTCTGGTTCTCTTCTTACCTGTCTGACAACTCATCTCTGTTTCCCTTGCTGGATCCTCTTACAGAGCATATTCTCTTAACTATACATGACTCTTGGGGTTCTGTTCTTAGCCCTATTCTCTTCTTCCTCTTTACTTTTTCACTTGATGATAGCATCAGCTCCTATAGATTTAATTAGCATCTGTGCTGATGATTCTAAAATTTACCTGTTATGCACCAACTTCTTTGCTGACCTCCAATCTTTCATCTCCTTTCAAACATCATTAAATGGTTGTGTAGCAGAAATCTTGACTCAAACATACCGAAAATTAAACATTATATTTCTCCCTAATCATTCTCCCCCCTTACCTTCCCTATTATTGTAATGTTGCATCACAGCGCTCCTACTCCTCAGGCTCATAAGAGTCATCCTGAATTTTCTGTACTTCTCACCGCCCCACCCTTCATATTCAATCTGTTTTCAAAGACTTGTCAATTTCACCTTTCCAACATCTCTCAAATATGCTTCCTGCTTTCTTCACACTGACACAACTCTGGTAAAGGTACTCATCACCTCATGTCTGGATTATTGCAGTAGTCTGCTGGTGGGTTTGCTTTCTTCACTCTCTCCACAATCCAGTTAGTCCTCCATTCAACACAAAAGTAATTTTCCTAAAGTGCAGTTTCAATCATGTCATCCCACCCCCTGTACTCAAACACACGCTCAAGAAATTCTAGTGGCTCCCTATTGTTTCCAGAAACAAATACAAAATGACCCCTTTGGCATTTGAAGTCCCTCATAACCTAGCCTCCTTCTACTTTTCCAGTTTTCTTACATCTTACTCCCTGACAAGTACTCTTCAATCCAGTAAACATGGTCTCTTGGCTATTCCACAAATAAGACACTCCATCTCTGGATTCCAGGTATGTTCTCTGGCCCCATGCCTGATCCACTTTCCCTCTTCTCTCTGACTATTTCCATTCCTGGCTTTCTTTAAGTCCTAACTAAAATGTCATCTTTTACTTGAAAACTTTCCATACCCTTCTTATCCTAGCTCCTTCTTTCTTTTAATTATTTCCTGTTTACCCTGTACATAACTTGTATATATCTGCTTACATATTGTCTCCCCCATTAAAGTGAGGGCAGGGAGTATCTTTTGCTATTTTTTCTGTATCCCAGTGATTACCAAAGTGCCTGGCATATAGAAAGCTCTTTTCCTGCATATTTCTTGACTTTTAACTCTACACTGAAGTGGGGCTATGCTTCACAAGTTGAGGGAGTTCTATCCCCAGTTTCAGATTTTTTATATAGCTGTGTTCGGAGGTATTTCTGGTGGCCTGGTAAATTTTTGGCTCTTTCAAGGTGTCATGATCTAGGGAGAAAGATGTTTACTACTCTTCTATACTATGGACTGGTTTGTGAGCTACCACAAGCACTCTTTTCAGCCCTGAAACTGTGCCTGGGATCACTGCTCCACTGTGACAGCAAGCTCTGCTGTGCTAGTGGTCCTCCTAGCACTAAGACTAAGACCAAGGACTTTGACCCAGATTCAGGTATAGGCAATGCAGCAAGGTCCTGCCCCTGGTGTCACCAAAAGGACTCCTGTAAATATCCTTCTGATCTGTTTTCCTATCTCTTTACTGTCTGTGGGCTGAGAAGTCTGGAAAGTGCCACTGCTGCAGCTGATTCAGTCACCCGAGACCTGCTTCTGGTTTACTGGGACAGGCCTGGACTCTTCTCTCTCCCTGGTGCAACAGACCTTTTCTACCAGCCTTCTAAGTGGTATTGACTGGCAAATTGTTTCATGTTTTTGGTGGGTTCTACCGCTCTAGAATTTGTTTAGAGTCATTATTTAAAGGTATTTGGAGGGGTTTGGGGAAAAACTCAGATAAGTCCCTGACTTCTCCTTGGAAGCTCTAAAGAATGTTACTGGAGGTGGAGCCAAGATAGGCAGCTAGAAAGCAGGGACTTGCTTAACCTCTTCCCCAAATCCCTCCAAACACGTGTAAAAATGACTGAACAAATTCTAGGGCTACAGAAATCATGAAATACCAGAGGGAAGCAGGTCTGCAGCCCAGGACATCCTGTATGGTCACTGGGAAGGGTCTATCACATGGTGCTGGGAGCAGAGTGCCATCCCAGTGTGGGCCACACCAGACCAACCAGAATGGGAGTCGGGGGAGCAGGCCTTAGGACCATGAAACACTGAGCTGTGGCAGTTACCAGACTTTCTCAACCCACAAACGCCAAAGACCAAGAGGAGGTTAGTGGGAAAACTGGTGAATTGGGGTAAGAGAAGTCCAGCCCCAGCCCTGGGGGTGGCAGCAGTAGTGCAGCAGTGGCAGCAGCAGCAGCAGGAAGCTCCAGTGGGCTGCTTCCAGAGCTCCAGGGTCAGCTGCTTCCAGAGGTACCTGGCTCACACCATGGGAGGAATCAAGCAGTGGGCCAAAGGTGGGGTGCAAGGAGTGCTTTACTGGCACAGTAAAGCCCTGTTTGGATCTGGGTCACGTCCTGGTTGGCAGTTTTTGTGGGGAGGAGGAGTGCCCGCTGTGGCAGAGCTTGCTGTATTGGAAGTAGCTCTGAAAACAGCAGCACAGCCCCTAAATCTTGGGACAAAGTACTCTCTACTCTACAAGCAGTCGTACCATGACAAAAAGCTCAAACGTCCAATTGGTTGGCTGGAAACATGACCAGGCAGCAAAAAAGGACCAGACTCAGACTCGACTCAGACTATAGAATCATGTTTTGGTGACAAAGAAGATCAAATATATACCCAGAAGAAATCAATGAAGTCATAGAGCCTATACCAAAAGCCTCCAAACAAATATGAATTGGTCTCAGGCCATGGAAGAGCCCAAAAAGAATTTGGAAAAAGCAAGTAAGAGAAGTAGAGGAAACATTGAAAAGAAGAAATGAGAGTGATGCGAGAAAATCATGAAAAACAAGTCAATGACTTGCTAAGGAGACCCAAAATACTGAAGCGAAGTAGCACCTTAAAAATAAACCTAACCCAATGGCAAAAGAGCTCCAAACAAGCCAATGAGGAGAAGAATGCCTTGAAAGGCAGGAATTACCCAAATGGAAAAGAAGGGTCCAAAAGACCACTTTAAGAAAATACTACTTTAAAATTATATTGGAGCAAGTGGAGGCTAGTGACTTTATGAGAAATCAAGAAATTATAAAACAGAATGAAAGGAATGAAAAAATGAAAGACAATATCTCATTGGAAAAACCACTGACTTGGAGAATAGATCCAGGAGGAGAGAATTTAAAAATTATTGAACTACCTGAAAGCCATTATCAAAAAAGAGCCTAAACATCATCTTTAAAACTTTTTCAAGGAAAACTGGCCTGACATTCTAGAACCAGAGGGTAAAATAGAAATTGAAATGATCCACCAATCACCCAAAAAAGAAAACTCCTAGGAATATCGCTGCCAAATTCCAGAGTTTCCAGGTCAAGGAGAAAATACTGCAAGCGGCCAAAAACAATTCGAGTATTTTGGAAGCACAATCAGGATAACATAAGATCTAGCAGCTTCTAAATTAAGGGACCAAAGGTCTCGGAATATGATATTCCAGAGGTCAAAAGAGCTAGGATTAAAACCAAGAATCACCCTACCCAGCAAAACTGAGTATAATGATCTAAGGCAAAATATGGATTTGCAATAAAACAGAGGACTTTCATGCTTTCTCGATGAAAAGACCAGAGCTGAATAGAAAATTTGATTTTCAAATAAAAGAATCAAGACAAACATGAAAAGGTAAACAAGAAAGAGAAATCATAAAGGACTTACTAAAGTTGAACTGTTTTGTGTACATTCCTATAAGGAAAGATGATGTTTGTAATTCATGAGACCTTTCTCAATCTTAGGGTAGTTGAAGCGAATACACACACCACCACACACACACATATTATGTGTGTGTGGGTGAGTATGCATATATATATATATATATATATGCATATATATATATATGCATATATATATATATATGGAGAGAGAGAGAGAGAGGAGAGAGAGGAGAGAGAAAGAGAGAGAGAGAAGAGAGAGATGAGAGAGAGAGAGAGAGCACAGAATGAGTTGAATTGAAGGGATGATATCTAAAAATTAAATTACAGGGGTGAGAGAGGAATATATTGAGAGTGGGAGAAAGAGAGAGATAGAATGTAGTAAACTATCTCACATAAAGTGGCAAGAAAAAAGCAGTTCTGTTGGAAGGGAAGAGAGGGCAGGTGAGGGGGAATGAGTGAATCTTGCTCTCATTGGATTTGACTGAGGAAGGAATAACATATACACACAATGAGTTTCTTACCCCACAGGAAAGTAGGGGGAAGGGGATAAGAAAGGGTGGATGATAGAAGGGAGGGCAGATTGGGGGAATAGGCAATCAAAAGCAAACACTTTTGAAAAGTGACAGGGTCAAGGGAGAAAATTGAATAAAGGGGGACAGGATAGGATGCAGGTAAATATAGTTAGTCTTTCACAACATGATTATTGTGGGATGTTTTGCTATTGATACGTTTGTGGCCTATGTGAATCCCTTGCCTTCTTAGGGAAGAAGGGAAAGAATTTGCAACTCAAAGTTCTAAAAACAGATGCTCAAAAAAAAGTTGTTTTTTGCATGCAACTGGGAAATAAGATATACGGGCGATGGGTATAGAAATCTATCTTGCCATACAAGACAGTAAGGGAAAAAGGGATTGGAGGGAGAAGTGTCACCAGAAAGGAGGGCTGACTGGGGAACAGAGCAAACAGAATATATACCATCTTGGAGTGGACTGGAGGGTAGAAATGGGGAGAAATTTGTAATCCAAACTCTTGTGAAAATCAATGCTGAAACTAAATATGTTAAATAATTAAAAAAATCTTGTGGAATTCAATGTTGAAAACTAAAAATATTAAATAATAAATATGATGATAAAAAGAAATGTTTATTGATTGTTCTGTCTTCTTTTGTTTTAGACGTGGAGAAAGAACCTTTTCCCCCCTCTCCATAGCTAACTCCCATACCTTTGCCTTCAACTCTTTCTCCCGCTATCTCTTTCTCTTTTGAAATGATCTGTCTCTCTCTCCTGAAGTTTCTTTCATTAAAAATAAACAAAAAGCCTAAAACTAAAATCTTCATTTGATGTTGTCATACCCTTAAGGTGTCATGCTTACCTTTTCCCTTCTTTATAGCCAAACTCAAATTCTTGGCAAAGGGGGAAAAATGCCAGCTACCCTCTCTCCTCTAGCCTATAGAATCAAGTAAAACTGATGATTCAGTTGCCACCTGCAGTCCTTTTCCGTCCTCATCCTTCTTGACTTGCAGCATTTAACGCTGACCATCATTCCTGAATATTCTTTTGCCCTTGGCATTTCTGACATTGTTATCTTCTGGTTCTCTTGCTGCCCACATTACTGTTTTAGTCTCCTGGACTGTAAACATCATCCTTCTTGTGTTCCAAACAATCAATGTCTTGTTTATTTTTTTCTTCTCCCTACACTCCATATTAGTAACTTCATCAGATCCCATATGTTCAGTTTTCATCCTTCAGAGATGGCTTCCAGAACCATATATCCAGCTCGTTTCTAACATCACTAAGTGCCAATTGGATTTTTCCAATCAGATGTCTAATTGGCATTTCATGCTCAACTTATCTAAATTATAACTCATAATCTTTCTCCCTAAATCCACCTTTCCTTTTAACTTCTTATTTCTATTGAGAGTAATATAATCCTTCAAGTAATCCAGAGTGAAATCTTTGCGTTGTCCTAAGGCCTCACAATGATTCATTGTAAAGGCAATCAGTAAGTGAAAAGATCTTTCCTGCCCATTGAATAGGCTTCTGGTGGGGGCTCCAGGTGGGGCCAACCAAGGGAGGTCTGATTAAATTTTGTTCCTAAGTAGCCCCAAACCCCTAGTTACTAGGTGCTAAGCCAATATGGGCGTGAAGCCCTCAGACCCTTAAAGGGAGTTGCTAAGACCAGAGCCAATGGTTATGTGCCTAAGTTCTGGTCAATCAGATGAAGTTCCAGTCAATTGGATGACATTTAAGGACTGTATAAAAAGAGAGAACAGAGCTTGGAAAGGTGGAAGCAGGAGAAGGAGCAGCAGGAGAAGGAGGAGCAGTGGAAGCAAAACAGCAGAAGCCAGACCAGGGGAAGCTGGGGGATTGGAATCTGAGGAGCAGAAGAAGCTGAAGCAGCAGATGCGAAGAAGCCAAGAAGCTGAGGAGCAGCTGATGCTGGAGAAAACTGAGGATGAGGAGGAGCAGAAACTGAGGACTGAGGACTGAGAGTGGGACAGAGAGCTCAGAGCCAGCTTCCAGAGTGTACAAACAAAGAGTGCTGAGCAGGGGCTTGGGGCCCATGAGTGATCTTCTTACAGGAGGGCCCTAGCATTGGGGGGAAGCACAAGTATGGTTTGGCTTGCTGGCATAATATTTTTCTGTAACCTCCTGGTTACTATTGTGAGGTGGGCTTATTGGCTCTGGAAGGTTCTTGATACAATATTGAATTGGGGGCATTGGTCTTTGGGTTGGTCCTTTGGAGTTTAAATATGCTTTAATTCCTCTGCCTTCTACTTAGAGAATTCCTTATATCCTGTGATTCCAAATGATTCAGGCATGCTCGTGATCCTCCCTGAGGTCATGAATTTGGCCTTAATGTTATTTAATCCAAGTAATTCAATAGGTGTCCAAGTCATAGTGATTCAACCTATATACTATTTCTTGTATTTCTTCCCTTCCCTTTTCTGAGAGGTCTGCAAGCCTAGTTCAGAACCTCATTACAACTTGCCTTGGACTATTGTAACAGCTTGTTAATTGAATCCCATTCTTTTAGTCTTTTTCTTTCTGATTCATTCTCCACATGGCTGATCAAACAATCCTCTTAAGATATATCTTTGCATGATCCTGCCCTTGAGAACATTCAGCTTCGTATTGCTTCCAGGATGAAATGTAAACTCTTCAGCTTGGCACTTAATATAGTAACTGGCATGTGGAAAGTAAATAATTTCATGTTGTCATGTTGACCTTAACAAAAAAGTACAATCTCTGCACCTATGGCATTAACCTTATAATTGTAAATTAGCATGCTGCTTGTACTTATACGAGAATGATCTTAAGTGGGAATGAGGATATATGTATAGTCTAGGGGTGTGTGTGTGTGTGTGTGTGTGTGTGTGTGTGTGTGTGTGTTTGTGGTTTTTGAGTATTTATTACACCTACTATGTTCACTGTGCTTATCATTGGATGTAATGATGTCTTTTGTGGTTTAAGGGCCAGAGTATTGGGATGGGCATTTGGACCTTCTATACCTTAGGATAGACTATGATTTCATTAATATAGTGCATTTCCAGGTAAGAAAACTCGCTCTAGGCAGGTCAGCAGCTTCTTTTTCAACTTAATAGTCACAGACATTTGTATAAAGCACTCAGAGGTTAAGTGTCCTATCCAGGGTCATTTAGCAGATATGTTGCAAATACAGGATTTGAACTGAGGTCTTTCTGGCTTCAAGTCTAGATCTTTATGCTCTATACCATACTATCTCTATTTTGTTATTTCTGGGACAAGTTCTGATAATTAGTAGCTGTATGACTTCAGAAAATCACTTAGCATCCCTAAGATTTAGGGATGTTTTGTTTCTTAAATAAGAGATGATTTCTAGGGCTCCTTTATTGTATAAGATTTTATCATTCTAGAAGAAACGTTTGGATAACATGATCCAACCAGTTTCTCAATACAAGTCTCTTTCTAAAACATCCTAGTCATATTCAGACTTCTGGAATACTTTTAATGCCTGGGAATTTAGTGCTTTATGAGGAAGACTGGTTGGAAAGTCCTAATTACTGGAACGTTTTTTCCTGTTTATTTCTCCAGAATTTTTTTTATTCTCTTCATAAGAAAAAAGGTTAAAATAATTCCATCAGGAAGGATGTTTTTTTATATTGCCCTCCCAACTCTTTTTCTCCATGTCTTTATGATTTTTTTCTAACCAATAACTCTTAGTAGATTCACTCTACACACAAGCTCTTCATAGATTTTTTTTTTACATTTTGTCCTAAAATGACAGTTTTCCCATGAAAGCATTTTTTTCAATTTCTTTCTGTTTTCTATGCAGTTTCACACAAGCTATCTTCATTGACTTTATTTTCTCAGTTTTCTCTAAAACTTCTAATCCAATTCCTAGCCGTCAGCACACTACCTAGTTCTTATAAAAATAAATATAGCTTAAAACAGACTTTTGAAGCAGATATTGAATACACATTCATGTATTCATACAAACATTCATCAATTCATCCATCCATTTGTCTATTCATCCATATGTGCATACATACAGAGACATATTGTGGTGTATTGGATGACACTGGAATAAAGATAATTTCGTTTTCAATCTCTGCTCTGACATATCCTGGTTGTCTGATGATGAGCAAATCAATTAACCTCAAAGAGCATCAAACAAATCTCTAAGATGATAAATTGCCAAATATTTGTAAACTTCATCAGAAGAGGAACTTTCTTTATCAGAAAAACCAGGTCTAGACTAATGAGGCAAATATACACATATACACACATTTTACATATATACTCACATTATACATATATACACACATTATATATATGTATATATGTATGTGTATATGTATGTACACACATATATTACACGTCTATTTGTGTATATTCATATATATTATGTATGTACGTACGTTTGTGTGTGTATGTAACCTTGGGTATGAATGCTGGCTAATTAGCTTTGAATTTGCCAGCTAGGTGAAATGATCAGTCATAACTGTTCTGATTTAATTGCCTCATTATTTGTGAACAAAGTGTGGTATCAGAAATTAATTGAAACATGACTTCACCATATGGAATGATTATAATGAGTTGAAATATGCCTAAATTTTAATGAAATGTTTCAGAGAAAGGAGAATAGAGCCAAGAGAAAAAGGGAAGTGAATGAGGGTGGAGTAAGGCACAATGTCTGCAAAGTAAGAAAGAGAAAGTAAGACAGAGATATGGACCTTGTGCCTAAATTTCCAGGGTTCTTGTCTGTCTCGAGCACAGAGATATAAATGAGAGAAATTCTTATGGATTATTATATTTTGTGAACTTCCTCTGCAAAGAAAAGCTGAATCCAGTATTTCCTTTTGATGAAAGTGGAAAGGTGGCTGTGTGAGTATGGACCAGGAGAAGCTTCCCTGGGTCTAATTAGTTCATTCCAGAAGAGCTGGACATGACTGAAATGACTGAACAGCAGCAACAAACACATTGTTCTCTGGCCTCTGGAGTGAGGGCATTGACTAGGAGAAAATGGAAGCTAAAGGGATCAATTAGGAAATGGTAACTGATCATAAAAGATGGAAGTAAACTGGGAGTGAATAGCTAGTCTTCTTGTTAAACAAACCTCCACTCGCTGCCCCCCTGCATATGTGTGTGTGCTCACATACACATACACACCCTGCTACATGCATATACATACTTCCACATAAACATACACTTAATACATAGAACTTTCACCCCTCCTCCCTTCTCTCTCTCTCTCTCTCTCCCTCTTTCCACAATATGTACACAATACATATGTGTTATTTATGTATATATGCATATATACTTACATAATATATTTAGGTGATATATTAACCTCATAAGGTATTATGTTACATGATATAATATATAATGAGGTATATATTAACCATAGCCAATAACTGCCAATTATTCACATCTATATTACTTAATAAATCTAGCAGATAATTACCCTCAAAATAAAACAAAACAGACTGATGTCTAGGTACACAGCTAAGGCTATATGTTTCATTGCGCTTTTATTAATGTGAAAAGAAAAAAAAAACAAAACATACAAAAAGCAATAGTAACAAAAGGGCCAGTCCCAAAAGATTAATGCATTGGTATCAATCTGAAGAATGTAACAATGTGACACCTCATCAAGTGTTGATCTACAATTCATTCTGTGCAGCATCTTATTTGGAAGACTCATTAGGCTGCAACTAGAGAAGAACAATGATGCGTGTGTGTTTGTGTGTGTGTGTGTGTGTGTGTGTGTGTGTGTGTGTAAACAAGCTATGCAGTCCAAGTTTTTTAGTTGACACTTCTCACATATCAGCCTTTGATGAGCCTGACATCCAGGACTGACTGTCCTCCATGCCTCGAATGCTACTGTTATTCATTTCTGCTTCTTCAGATACTAGTGCCCCTTGAGACTCATTTTCAAGTATTGTTTCCACAAGAGGCCTTTTCTGATTTCTACCAGTTGTTGATGCTCTCCAACCTTAAGAGTTTATTTCTTTCAAATATATTTAGTACAGTATTTCCTTATCTGTTTTCATATTTGGATGGCCATCAACTGGAGGATTGGCCCCAGGGCTACAAAATGTAACAACTGCAGCAGCAAAAACAAATCCTAATGATTAAGATGGCCCCAAAGTTGAATGGAATTCCTGGGGAGGTAGTGGTTTTCTCATTAATATAGATTTTTGTTTGGAGGCTTGCTGAATATTTTTAGGATGTTGTATGGAGGGTTCTTGTTCCAGTACTTTCCAAATCTGATATTCTTGATTCTGAAAGGTAGTGCTTAGGGATTCCAAAGCAATGACTGCAATAGAATCAAATAAATTGCTAGTTAGCAGAAGAAGAAAAACTGCAGAGGCAGTGGTGATGTCAATAAGACCAACATGACTTGGAAAGAAACAAACAAACAAAAAAGATGACATTCAAACATCAAGAAATAATGCTTCTCCCGTAAAGGTTTGTTTGGTTTTTGCTACCATGCTTTATATACTTATTAGAATATTATGTCTAATTTTGTATGCTACATTTTATAAGGGATCTGTAAAAATCGTCAAATTCAGAAAAACAACAAAGACAAAGGTACAGAAAATAAGTAATACAGAAGGATAAAGGAATCAGCATTGTTTAGTCTATGAAAGAGAAGGCTAAAGGGTGACTTAGTTACTGTTTCCAAATACAAGAATATTTGAGAGGGATAATTACAAGGCAGTCTTTCTGTTTTAGCAAACTGAATATAATTCAGCTATATATAAGAGAACTGATAGACTCCGATGATTGTAAATACTGTTATGGATTCCCAAAGTACTTTTCGGTGCTATCAACACTAGGAATCATAGAAATTTGGAGCTACAAGAGATTTTAGACTCTTTCTCATCCACCTTCTCTTACCATACAAATAGGGAAATAAAGTCTTTGACTAATTGAGTAACTTTCCAAAGTTACACAACTGGCTACTTCCAATCACTCAGAAAGTAGACTGTGAAAACCAGAACCAAGGTGTGGCGAAAGTTAGACAATAACAAATTCATTAGATGATACTCTTTGCTGAAAGAAAATACAAGCTTATTTCTCTATGTAGTTTACATATTTAAATATTCTTCTGCTTGAAGGTAAAGGAATGGATCAAATGATCTTTCCAACTTGTTTTTATTTCTATGATTTTAGAAATCCCATCAGTAATAATACCAGCGTGAGTTCATAAGCACTGATCTTTATTCAAGCCATAGGACCACTTTTCAGTGGAAATTCCTTTTGGCTACTCATCGCATATTGTTGCTATCATCCCTTTCAAATCTAACATTCTTTGATTCTATCATTAATACCCCTTCTGAATGTGCTAAGAAAGTGTTAGCAACTCTTTTGAGCCTGATTTCATGCATTTTACTACCAGTGTTCATTCCTTAAGTAATTCTGAAGTATGTTTCCCCCATTTTGCTCAGTCTCTTTGGCATTTCCTTTATGGAGGAAGGGGAAGAAAAATAAAGAATATATTGTTTCTGAATTTTCTACTAGTGTTTCAGAATATATACTGTTTACCTCTTCTGTTTTCCTTCCTCTTCCCTTCTTACTTTATCACCTACTCCCAACAACGCATCTCAGTCATTAATGCTTAAATTAGGAGCGAAATGTGGCCATACCTTAAGATTACGAAATAATTCAATTATTCATCCAACCCATCAACCACAGAACTATCTAGTTTCTGTTTTGTTTTTGGTTTTATAACATCCACTAGCTACATTCAACTGAATCTAAATCAGAAATTTATTCTAGTTAGGGTAACTACTAGCCTTCAAATACAAAAGAGTGTAAAGTTATTCTTGACTTGGATTGAATTTTCAGATTGATTGGCCAAAGGTGTCAGATGCATTTCTAATCTCCTGTGCCATCTTGTATTACTGAAATAAGCAGATTTTATTTTAATAGAGAAAGAAAATGCAGTTTTAGTTCCAAGCAGTTTTTTCTGCACTTCTCTGCACATTTAACTTCAACTTCCTCAAATATACACACATTTATCATTCTATCAGTATGACATTCAATATATTAAGGGAAAACCTTCACAAAACATTACATTTAAGAACCATGTGAAATTGAACCAGTATATTAATCTCATGAACATCACAGGGTTATGTCACTTTAAAGAAGCTGGTATCATGTTATTTTGGGGTTTTGTTTCTTTAAATAACCCATAACATAGGCAACCCTCACTGCAAGAAATATACATTTTTCACATAATCTTCATTACAGAAGTGAGCAACCATGAGTGTGGAATATTGCATATGCTGTCAGATGTGGGTAATACATTGGCTAGTTTTGCAAAACTGTTTGATTTTTCTTCCTTTTTTCAATCTTCATTACCAAAGATGGCTCACTCTTTAAGGTATGTATGCCAGAGGAATATATTTGGAAATGAATGTTGTAAAAACAAAATATATGAATAAGATGGAAAAATAAAAAGGGATTTCCTAGGAAGTTTAAAAAATGAATCATGTTATGAGAAATCACATTTTGCTCCCATGTGTCAACCAAAACAGCCAGTTGATAGATTTATATGCCAACATCCACAGTTACCTCATGTGAATTGTCCATATCCAGTTAGGTAATTCAAGATCAGTGGAGATAATATTTGTAAAGACTTCTGTAAACCTTTAAATGCTATATCATCACCAGGTATTTTTATAATTATAATTACTGTTACTCTTTACCTTCAGGTGAAACATCACAACTATTGTGAGCATCTATTAAAATTGTCAGTGATTTCATTGATGACATCTTAACCTATTGTGATATCAATTCAGTTGGGACTTTCTTACTGTTTTAAAATGATTAATTAAGTGTCTTTGAGTCTTACTAGGTGCTAAGCCTACGTGGGTGTGAATTGGTAACTAAGGTGGGGCTCCAGGTGGGGCCAGTGAAGGGAGGTCTGATTATATCTTCCCTCCCAAGCAGGTCCCAAACCCCTAGTTATTAGGTGCTGAGTCATTGTGTGCATGAAGCCCTCAAGGTCCTAAGGGGAGGTGCTAACTCCAGAGTCAATGGTAAGAGCTTAAGTTCTGGTCACTCAGATGTCGTTTGATGATGGCTAAAGAGTGCATAAAAAGTGAAGAAAGAGCTATTTGCTTAGGGCTCTCACTCTCGGTGGCAAGCTGATGTGGAGACTCTGGGCAGCTGTAGCTAAGAGCCCTCCAGCTTGCCCGGATTTTCAGATTTTGTTAAACTCTGGTAACTATGAATTGGGATTTGAATCAGATAAGCTCTGTCTGTTGATGTTTGTAATTTGTTTGTATTTCCTCTGAATTTCAGGGTGCTGGTTTTTTCCCCTGAACTAAGTGAATATTTGTATGGTGGATTAAAGTGGGATTGTTATCCTGTTAACGTTGCTTTCCTTAGTAAAGCAGATCAAAAGAACCTGGGCTTGCAGCATTCTGTGAGCTGGTTGTTGTTGGTTTTACACCCCCACAGCAGCTGCTAGCTAGATTGTTGAAACACTTATACGTTTGGCCAGTTTACAATTTATATGAGAGAATTAAGAGGTATGGTATGCCAAACTTGGAATCAAGAAGACCTAAGTTCAAGTTCTCCCTCAGATACTTACTTAGGTGTGACCCTGATCAAAGAGCTTAAACTTTCTGAACTTCAATTTCTTAATCTGTATACTAGAGATAATAATATTCCCTATCTGATAGGGTTGTTATGAGGTTCATGTAAGATAATATATGGAACTCCGCTGGGTAAATAGCCAATGAGAACAAGTCTTGTATCCGGAATGAATTATAACTACAGACCTAGGATCATTGATTTGGAGTTAAAAAGTACCCTACAAGTTGTCTATTAAGTATAATATTCTCATTTTACAAATGAGGAAAGCAAGGACCAAGGATGATACACGACTTGCACAAGGTCACACAAGCAGTAAATCAAAGAAATGGAACTCAAACCCAAATGCTGTGACTCCATGGTTTATGCCCCAGCCACTCTTCACTACATCATATTTTCTCCCATTACATGTCCCCACATTATTTTGGTTACAGAGACACTGCTGTTGGGGTTTGTAGCAACATTCACTTCTTAATCATTTATTTAAGGCATTTTGGTCCCATTTAAATATGTTCTTCTGTGACATAGTAGATTCACTAGTATTCCTTCCAAAGTCCCTTATGTGAAGGAGACAAATTAAACAGGAATTAAACAATCCGAATCTCTAAAATAATGAAAAGATATTCATACGCAGACAAAGAATGACAATCGTAATCATGAGTCTCATTTAATTTGGAAGTGTCTCAGAATTTTTCCCTCATTTACACTACCAAACTTACTTCACTTTGCCCCCACCCAAAAACAATGACAACAGCAAAAAATCCCTAAATTCTGATCTATTCATAGTGAAAGTGACTTTGTTTCCATTATGGATCTTAGTTGACTGAAAAATTTCCAATCTACACTAGTCTTTGCTTTACTTTGGGTAGATATTGTAAGTTTTAATACACAGTGCCAAATATTGCCTATCAGCTATATTTCTGTGTTCCAGCAGATTTATACCTGCCTATAAGATGGAGAATTTCACTATTATGATGGTGTCAGTAGATACAGTTGATACTCTTTGCTTTAGCACTTTCTATGACACAGTGAAAGGAATGTGTTACTCCATTAAAGTTCAAACAGCAGAGCTAAGTAGCAGCAAATTTCAACAAGATACTGTATAAATCAAAAGGTGTGGTTACTACCAAAAATGTTATTTGAGACGAAATTATTCTTATATCCTATCTTTTGTGAGTTACATGAAGTACTTTTAGTCTATTTGGATATGTTTATTAAGTAATCTGAGGATCACAGTTTCTCTCTCTTCCAGGAAGACTACTTTGATTACACCAAATGGAAATACTCTCTTCCTCCTCACATTTCTTGAAGAACTTTGTCCTCTTCTTGCTTTTTAAAGAATATTCTGCTGCTATTTCATTTCGTTTCAAGATCTGTTATTTAATTAGCATAGGGAATTGCCAGTGTAGAAACTCCAGCCAGAAAAGGAAAATCAACAATTTTATCTGTAATTTACAGACTTGGAGAGATTCCTGAGACACTGAAATGTTCAAAAAAATTGCACCAGAGTCTGACGTCTAGTATATGATAGATTGGACTTGAACCCAGGTCTTCTTAAATCCAAGACTTGCCCCTTACAAATTTCACCCCAAAGTATAATCATGTTTTCCTTTATTATATTAGAAATAATGGGTTATTTTAAAGAAAAATCTCTCAATTGTATGTAAAGTTCCTTAAAGTCCGGGACTATGTGGTGTCTGATTTTTTTTATGCCAACAACTAGCACAGCAGGTGCTTGATGGTTATTGAATTAAATTACATTGAACTTATTTGCAGTTAATTTGTACCTTACAAACTACTGCATTAAACCTTTCAAAGCAAATTTGTTCTATAAAAATGTTGTCCATAGGATGATAAGTGTTGTTGTTTTGTTTTATGTAAAATGACAGTGAGATTTTCGTAAATTAAATAAATTGATGGGTAGAAAAAAGTCACCAATATTTGGTAATTGTGCATTTTCTACCAATAGTTGAACAATGTTGGAATGCTTTTGTCAGTGATAGGCTTACTGAGTCTTTGAGATGCATCTTAAAGAAGGTAAAAGTAGATATGTATTTTTGTTCAGTAGTCAATCAGTCATTGAACCTTTCACCTTCCTGAACAGTATCACAGAAGTAAGAAAGAGGGACATCTGGGCTACTATGCAGATTTAGAATATAACCCTAATTCCAAATGTTTGTTGTCATCAAAGACATTATGGAATACATAAGATGACTTTTGAAAACTGGCTTGCTCAAAAAGGAGACTCATCATTTGTGACCATCTTTGAATGCGGATATTCTAAACTGAATGAAATTGATTTTTTGTAACTAGGGCAGTTTAAGAAAGAAAACTATATTCTACCGATGAGTTGTTAATTTTTGAAAATGAGTCTTCAACTTAGAAATAATAGTCATGGGGAATTTTATCAGCTTCCATTTTTTTCTTCTTTTCTACTTTACCATGGTTTAATAATGTAGAAATAAACTATCAGTCCTTATTTAAACATTGTATATATTTTAATTTCCTAAACTTTATGTTTTCACATTCAAATTCTATTATTAAGTTACCAGTTTTTGAAATCCAGTTTATCAATTTCTGGTTTCGCAGTATCCATGTGTTTCTTTGCTTGATTGTATTTGAAGACTGTTGAATAATGGATTAATTTAAAAATATTTGCACGGTCCTATTTTAAGTCTACAAATAAAACTGTTGGTAGCAAAATCAGTTTGAAAAGCCTTTTGAAATAATATAAAGGAGAGAAGAGAAGCCAAGATGGCTGAGTACAGGCAGCAACCCATCTTAACTCTGCCAGTATTCCCCCTCCAAACAACTTTAAAATAATTCATCAGGTCAAATTTTGGAGTGGTAGAAACAACAATTTTTTTTTTCAGCCTGCGCCAGCAATTGGCCTTGGTGGTGACTGTGATATCCACAGCAGTAGCAGCAGCAGCAACTGCTGCTGCTGCTACTTTGAGAGCTCTCACCCCAGACAATGTAATAGGGTTGAACAGCTCATCACAAAGAGCTTTTGCTGGCACTAGATGCAGCTGACACTGACTGGCAACTCCATTGCTCATAAGAAGTTCTGGGTCACAGTTTTCAGAATTAAGAGGAGTTCTTGTGCTTGGTCATAAGAGAGCTAATGACTTTATGAAACACCAAGAAATAATAAAACAAAATAAAAAGAATGAAAAAAAGAAAATGTGAAATATCTAATTGGAAAAACAATTCACCTGGAAAATAGATCTAAGAGAGATAATTTAATAATTATTGGAACACCTGAAAGCGATGATAAAAAAGAGCCTAGACATCATATTTCAAGAAATTTTAAAGGAAATCTACCCTGATATCTTAGATTCAGAGGATAAAATAGAAATTTAAAAGACTAAGAGATCACCACCTGAAAGAGAACACCAAATGAAAACTCCCAGAAATTTTCTAGGCAAATTTCAGAGCTTCCAGCTCAAGAAGACAATATGGTAAACAGCTAGAAAGAAACAAGTCAGATATCATCCAGCCACAATCAGGATCACAGGTTAATGGCTTTCATATTAGAGAACCAGAGAGCTTGGAATATGATATTCCAGAAGGCAAAGTAGCTAGAATTCAAACCAAGAATCAACTACCCAGCAAAACTGAATATAATTTTCAGGGGCAAAAATGGATTTTAAAGAACTACAGGGCTTTAGAGCATTCCTGATGAAAAGACCAGAGCTGAACAGAAAGTTTGACATTCAAATAAAAGACTTAAGAGAAGCGTACAAAGGTAAAAATGGAAGAAGAATTATAAAGGATGCAGTAAATTTAAACTGTTTAAACTACATTTTACTAAAAGGTACCATAGACAATGAAGTAATATTAAAAAATTACAGCAAGTTTTTTTCTAATAAAGTCCTCATTTCTCAAATACATAAGTAATTGGTAATTGAATTAAATTATATATACATATATGTATATATATGTATATATATATGTATGTATCTGTATATATGTATATATATATATATATGTATATATATATATATATATATATATATAGCCATTTTCCAAAGGATAAATGGCCAAATGATATAAACAAGTAGTTTTCAGAAGAAAAATTCAAATTCCATATGCAAAGATGATACAACTCTTAAGAGCTTTATCATTATTAGGACAGTTAGAAGGAATCTTTGCAGAAAAAGGGAAAAGTGTGTGGATTGTGTTGGGATGAACAAAAAATGAACAACAAAAATGAAGCAGTAATAAAGAGGAATACACTGAGAGAATGGGGAAGGGATAGGTAGAGATTTTATATTGGAGGGGAGAATGGGGGTGGGATGTAGACAATGCTTATTGGAGCTGGTTCAAACTCGTTTTGGTTCAACTAATTGGAGTTAGTTCAAAGAGAGAAGAATACATGTGCATGTGTGCGTGAACACACACACACACACACACACACACACACACAGATACACACACACAGAGGCAGACTCAGTTGGATATAGAATTCCAGCTTGTCCAGTAAGGAAATAGGAGGGAAAGGGGATAAATGATATGGTGGCGGGGCAGATGATAAAAGGGAGGGTAAACTCAGGGAGGGAGTGATTAGAAACAAAACAAACTTTTGAAGAAAAATAGGATAAAAAGAGATAGAGAAGATCAAACAAGGAAAATATGTGGTTAGCATTACTGGGAATGGGAATGGGATGAGCTCACCCATATAATGGAAATAAATAGCAGAAGGTATTAGAAACCAGAACTCCTCAATATGTTGTTTAGAAGAGATACACTTGAAACAGAAAGACACACATAGAGTTAAAATAAAGGGTTGAAACCAAATCTATTGTGATTCAGCTGAAGTGAAAAAGGTAGCGGTGGTAATCATGATCTTACATAAAGCAAAAGCAAAAATATACTAAATTAAAAGGGGTAATTAGGAAAACTACAGTTTTACTAAGAAGGTACCATAGACAATGAAGTAATATTTTAAAAAATATAGGATTTTTTTCTGTTAAAGTCCTCATTTCTCTAATATATAGGGAATTGAGTCAAATTTATATTTTTTTTTAAAGAGAGCCAAATGATAAATGGTCAAATAATACGAACAAGCAATTTCCAGAAGAAAAAATTCAAAGTAATCTATAATCAAATGAAAAAATTCTCTACATCCCCAGTGATTAAAGAAATACGAATGAAAACATATCTGAGGTACCACCTCACACCTATCAGAACTGACAAATGCTAAATGGGATAAGTGGAAGATAGGTACACTGATAACCTGTTATTGAAGTTGTGAACTGGACCAATCATTCTGGAGAGCAATTTGGAACTATTTCCCAAAGGTTATAAAACTTGTATACTTTTTCACCAAGCAATACCACTAATGGGTCTGTATCCCCAAAAAAATCAAAAGAAAAGTAAAGGACCTACAAGTATAAAAATATTTATAACCTCTCCTTTTGTTGTGTCAAAAATCGAAAACAGGGGATCCTCATCAATTGGATAATGGAGGAATGAGCTGTGGTATATGATTTTGATTGTGTAATATTGTGCTATAAGAAGTGAAAAGGGGATAGTTTCAGAAAAATCATGGAAAGTCCTATGTGAACTGATGCAAAGTGAAGCAAGAAGAACCAGTGGATCATTGTACACAGCAACAGCAATGTTGTAATGATGACTGACTGTGAAAGACTTGACTATTCTAATTGATACAGTGATCCAAGACTGTTCCAAAAGAGCTATGATGAAAAAATGCTGCCTGCCTCCAAAGAGAGGACTGGTGAATTCTGAGGGCAAAATAAAGGATAATTTTCTTGGTTTATTTTTGCTTTTTATTGTGATATAGCTAATATGGAAATGTTTTGCATGATTTCGTGTGCATAATTGATAAAATTTTGCTTGCCTTCTCAGTGTGTGAAGGAGGGATGAAAGGGAGGGATGAGAGGAAAGGAGAGAATTGTTTTAAATAAAAATTTTAAAAACAAAGGCACCAAAAATAAGTTTATTTTTAATAAAGAACAAAATATAACAAAACATTTTGTGATTAATACATACTTGCTATATTAGATTATATGATATTTCTTTAAATATTTCAAGTGTCATCTACTTTTAAATTAGTAATACATATCAAATCACACCTGATTGAATATTGGGAGTCATTATTTGGCTTTAAAGAACTGTTGGGAATTACCATTTTACATAGACAAGACAAATTCATGTTCTGAAATGCGATTTAAAGAAATGTCTCAGTTATCTGCCTCTCAGCAAGTTCTCCATTGAATGACTAAAATTTCCTACTAGAGTATCCCCACACCTGCCTTTCATTTCATTGTTTTTCTTTTTCTGACCATTTTCTCCTCAACAGCACCATAACCAGAAAGATTGATTAGGGAACAAAGAGAACATAACAAGTTTACTTATTCTTGACACCTCTAAGAGACTGGTTAAAATAAGGTTTTGCATCCTTTGTGGATTTCAATATATATGTACCAACCTTTTCCCTCATTACTACAATTTATGGAAATAGGATTATATTTTCAGTGAAAAATGTGTAGGGAAAGAACACTATTTTTGTTACGTTATTAACTATAAAGCAAGAAAGATTGGGCCAGGGCATTATTAATCTCAAGCTGCAATGAAGTTCAGTGGTCAGCTAGCCTAAGTCCCTAATTGTATATGAGGAATGTGAGGACCAAAGAGATTAATGCATTGCTTGAGGTCACAAAATTAATAAGTATATGTGTGGTCCAGGGAGGATTCAAATTCAGTATCTCTGAACAGAATTATAACATTCCTTCTATTTATTTCCAAAAAGCAAAAAGAAAACCTCTGAGTAGGTTCTCACCAAAATGGTGGTATTTTTGTTTTTAGCATTACTGCCGTAATTCACCATAAGAAGCTCAGCACCTCAGACCAAAAAATGCATCAATTTGATGGTAATTAAAATGGTAGCAACAAGAGGAAAAGACAGAAATACTTTTACACAAAGCAATGCTGTGTTTCAGGCTATGGCAACGATTAGCTCTAAATTCCCCCTTTTGATAAAGATTCAATTGGAACCCCACATAAACATCACAAATTCTTGCCCATCATTGTGGCAAAAATCAGGTATGATTTGAGATGAACTCTCTGGAGGAAAAGAAAATTCCATGTTCTTGGAAATATAGCTACAGCTAGTCCTGTTCTGGTACATTTTATACAGGAAATACAAATAGGCAGACAGCAGGCACTTATTAATTATTTACTAGGTGCAAGGCATAGTGCTAAGGCCTGGGTATACAAATACAAACAAAAATGAAAAAAAAAGTTCTTACCCTTAACCTTACATTATAATGGGAACTTGCCTTATAATGGGAGAAGACAACATAAAAAAGGGTACTGAAAAAGGTTGGAAAGTGAGGGTTGAGATGGGAATACTGCATTGCTGCCTGGTAAAGATCCAGAAATATATATATAGCAAGGGAATAAAGCATGATTTCTCTATACTTTTCTCCCAAAATGGAGCTCCCTAGAAGGAACTTACTATTGGTAGAACAGTGCCAGGATAACAGAAAGAGAAGTTCAAAAGTTCAGAGGAACTCAAGTCATAGAGACTAAGTCCAGAAAATGACCTAATTTGGTCTGTACAAACTCAAACTGTTGGAAATTGTGGTTACATAGCCTATAGAATCTACAGAAGAGAAAATGTATCATAGCAGCAGAAGGTGGAAGGGTCAAATGTTGGGAGAAAAGCAAAATGAAGTCTATTTGGAATATAATATAAAACTGAAAGACAAAACAATGAAGGGAGAATCATGGGGCATAACTTAAACCCTAAACAGATAAGTAAAATTTTTAGACAAAGAAGAATGATCAAGAATTCTAGAAAAGTCCACAACAAAATGACTGCAGGAAAGTGAACCCAAAACCACTAATGAAAAAATAGAAGAAAAAAAATAATTTAGTAGAGCCTAGAGCTTGTGGAATATATCCATGAACACATTGTGATTCAAAAAGGAAGGAAAATTTTTAAAACAGGGAATTCATTTGGTGATTAGGTTGGAAATCCAAATACTCAAAAAAAAAAAACAGAATAGAAAGCTTAAAAACATTATAGATAATTTCTTCAATGACTAGAGGCTCTGAAAAAAAGTGAGATTTGGAGTTGAGGGAGAAGTAGAAAATTTGGCGAAAGACAACTTTGAAACTATAGATGAATTTCATACAACTTAATGTCAGTGGTCTTGAAGACAAGATATGCAGTTAATTCAATATTAACAATCTCTTAGAAAAATTCATGATACATTTTAAAAGTATGCATATCATATTAATGGTTGTGTGTATGCAAATTCCAATACTTTTGAAAAAACAATACAACATAAGGTTTGATAGGCTCCACCCATTAATAAGCCATGCAACCTGCTTATATCACAGGAAGCCTAAGCCTAAGTCACATGTGGTGGGAGAAGCTTCCTGACAGGCAAATGAAGATATGTCATAGGAAATGCTGAGAGAGAGAGAGAGAGAGCGCAGTTATGGTTGCTAATGGCTGCTAATGGCCATCACCCTGATTGTTAGAACTGAACAGGTTGACTTAGCTCTACTGTGAGTTTGTTTTGGGGAAGACGCCAGCAGGGGGTCAGAGAGGTTTTAGGATGGAAAGTCTCCAGGTTGTTATATTGTGTGTGGAATGTTTTACTGCTGTGATAGACAGGATAAATGGCTTGTGGGATATGGTTCTCTGGCGTCTGAATAAATGGTTTATGTCTTCTACCTTCTATGTGGAGAGTCCCATATACTTTGCAATACAGAACTACATAGGCATTTTGACAATTATCACCTACTTTGTTATTATTGCCTTACTGTTACTTTTGGCAACTAGGAGGATGGGATCACAAGGTATAAGATCTCTATTTAGAGGTAGAAGGACTTTAGAAGAAGATATGTTTGCCCCAGGATGGGAGGATGTAACTTATTGCTCCCTTGCAAGGGAATGGTCTAAAGGCACTGGTCTCTGTGAAGATTGGAAGCAGAAGCTATAGAGTGGAGGACCTAGAGATTTGGAGCTATGCCTCAGAGAAGTTACTTTTGAGCCAGGAACAGAAGTGTGGAGAGGGATCTCTACAAGAGGCTGAATTTTACTCACAGCCTATTATACTGTATGTGGAAGGAGAGATGGACTATTACAAAACAGAACTCAGACCCAGACAGTTACTGAAATACATGTAATACATGTCTGAGAGTGTTTCTTCTATACCACAGCAAGATGGAGAAACTCAGGTGGTAGAACAGCAAGAAATTAACAACCTTATTATAAATTCAGCTAGAGGGCAGAAGGAGCCAAGGAGGTCAAGAGCACCTCATTTCAGTCAAATTTCAGCCTAGCATTCAGTGTGGTTAACATGGTAATGGGACAGGAGGATACAACATCAGAACCTCAGGCATGAGGCGATACTTTTTCACATGGTGTTTCTTACGGAAAGAGTGAGACAGTATCACACTGAACTTCTCAAAGAGAAGTGTGCCCCATGCAGAGAAGTAGGCAGGAAACACAAGATCATAATACCACATTTAGGGAGATTTTGGAAGATTTCACACTGTAGGAAATCACAGATATCTTGAGTAGGTTCCCCCAGAGAATGGGAGAATTGTTAATATCTTGGATGGTGAGAATCAGTGATGAAGGGACCGCAGGAGTGATTCTGTGGATTGTATGAGATTCATAAGTTTTAGTCAGAATTCTTTTGTACAGCAAGCTTTTTGGGATTATCATTCACAAAGAGGTAACCAAAAAACTAATTTGTTGCTTTGGCTACAACGGCTGTAAAGAGGAATATCCTGCTGATATGTGGCCTACTGCAGATAGACACTGGTTATTCAATCAGGGGCTGTACGAGAAAGTTAAAGGAGGAGGTGATGAAGACTGCTATTATGTTAGGGAACACCAAAGTTTATTATGAGACTCCCTTGGGAGTCTCTCATATATATTTGATAGTTAAGACAGCACCCCCCACTTATAAACATAGGATTCTGACTTTGCAGTTTGCAGAAGTAGGGAACTCTCTTTCAGAGGTGCTGGATAAGATTTCACAGTTAAGTGACTTAGGAGACCGGGAATTAATAAGTTTCCTCAGGAAAGAAGGGTACATAGCCAACAAATTCAATGTTGGAATAGAATGACAAGGAAGGAGATGTTTACTGCTTTATTGAAAGCAGGGGTAGATTTTAGAAGAATAGATTTTATTCCAACTGATAAGCTATGCAAAATGTACCAGGATAAGGGGCTTAATAGCAAACAGAATAGAGAAGTAATAACTGTCCCTACAAATCCTACAGATCTTGAACCAATGTATCCAAGTGAGCTACACCTTGAAGGAGACTAGGGAATAGGCCGAGCCCCATTTCACATTAAAGAAACACACAGATGGAATTACAGACTCCATATTAATTGGACTATATATTGGAAGAATGGATCAAATACTGTAACTAAGGCATTGATAGACACTGGGGCAAAGGCCAGCTTGATTTATGGAAACCCTGACAAATTTAAGCATGGAACTCCTATTACCATCAGAGGACTAGGAGGGGCTGAAACATCAGCCAAACAAATGAAACTCTTGGACAATTGCCTAAGACAGAATATAGCATGGTCATTGTACCCATTCCTGAATACATCATTGGAGTAGATATATTGAAAGGCATGACTCTGAATTTGCCTGAGAGGAGATATCAATTTGCAGTAAGGAAGATAGGAAGACAGTTTGGGTGGGAAAATAAAGATGGACCCAATCACTTTAGCTGAACCTTCTGAAGTAATTATTTTGAAGCAGTATCATGTGCCAGGTGGGCAAGATGAAATTGCCAATACTATAAAGGAATATGTTGAAGGAGGAGTGTTAGTTCCTACAACTACTAGATGGAATAATCCTGTACGGCCAGTATGAAAGTCAGATGGAATGTGGAGAATGACAGTGGATTATAGACAATTGAATAAAGTGACTCCGCTCTTGTATGCTGCTGTTCCAGATACTGTTACCTTAATAGAAAGGATCCAGAAATATGATGGGACTTGGTACACAGTTATTGATTTTGCCAATGTTTTCTTTATGATCCCAACAGACTCCAAACAATGGGACCAGTTTGCTTTTATGTTGTAGAGCTGAAGATATACTTTTACACACTTGCCACAAGGATATCTGCATAGCCCAACTATTTCTCATATCGTTGTGGCTGAAAATTTAGATGAATTAAAGTTACCTGGTGTACAGCTTACCCACTACAGAAATGATATTTTGATACAGGGAGAAACTGTAAAAGAAGTGGAGAAGAGTTTAATACATATGAAAAACAAAGGATGGGAAATTAACCCAGCAAAAATTCAAGGACAGGCTCAAACTGAAAAGTTTTGGGGTATACAATGGAATAAAGGACTGCAAGAGATTCTCCCACAAGCTCAACAAAAGATACAAGATTTTCCTATCCCCACCAATAAGAAAGAGGCCCCAAAGTTCGTAGGAATGTTTGGATATTGGGGGCACCACATTCCACATCTTAGACAGATTTTGAAACTCTTATATAACATTACCAGGAAAAAAATATGATTTTGATTGCGGGCTTGAACAGAGTAAGGCTTTTGAAGAAGTTAAGCTTCTATAAAATTGTCTCTGGATTTATGGCCTATGCAAAATGGACCAGTGGAATTACAAGTCACTGTACAAGATGACTATGTGAATTGGAGTTTATGGCAGAAACAACAAATCTTAAATGTACCCTTAGAATTTTGGTCAAGGAAACTACCTTCATCTGGATTATAATATACACCTTTTGAAAAGCAGTTGTTAGCTGCATATTGGGCTTTGGTGGAGACTGAACAACTGACTCTGGGCCATGAAGTGATATTGAGGGTGGAATCCCCATTATAACTTGGGTGATGAATACCTCAGCATCTTACAGAATTGGACACATGCAAGAGGCTAGCATAATTAAATGGAAATGGTATATTCAGAATAGATAGAAGACAGGCAAAAGTGGAGTTTCTGCTCTACATGAATCTATGGAAAGCCTCAACATTGATGGAAATGACAAATTCCCTGAAACAAGGCAACAGTTGGTACAACCTTTGGTAAAATGGAATGATGGATATGATTGATTGAATGAAGAACAGAAGAAACATGCATGGTTTACTGATGGGACAGAAAAATATTTGGGTCATAAAAGACATTGGAAAGCAGTAATCTGTAACCCATGTACTAAGGGAACTTTGGAAAGTACTGAAATTATGGCAGTACATCAAGTTATTCAGAGAAAGGAGGACAGAGTCATATATTCACTGATTTGTGGGCAGTAGCTAATGGGTTAGCTACATGGGTGCCAATGTGTAAAAACCAAAATTGGGAAATTCATGGTAAACAGGTTTGGGACAAAGAACTATAGGAAAATGTATGGGACATGTCTTTGGTTACTAATTTGTCAGTTTTTCATGTCGATACTCATGTGCCCCTCACTATGCCAGAACATGAGTACAATGCACATGCCGATCAACTAGCAAAGATTGCTGTTGAACACATTGTCCCTACTCTGACACCAACTGATTTTTCAATACTAGAAAAATGGGTCCACCAAATGGCTTGACATTTAGCGGTCCAAGCCACACACTGGTGGGCACAAGATAGAAGTATTAATATCTCTTATTCATTGTTAAAGCAAGTAAAAGAGGAATGTCATATCTGTCAATTGGAAAAGGAAAGAACTGTTCCTAGGTTAGTAACTGAAGAAATAGCAAGGGGAGAAGTTCCACCCCAGATTTGGCAGAAATCTGTGATCATATTGGACCACTACCCAAAGATAAATGATGCATATTTATATGCACTTGTGTTGATGCCTATTCTGGTGTACTAGTGTCTTGTCCTTGTAAGAATGCAACCCAGAAAAACACCTGTAAAACTCTAGATATTATAAGTCTATATTATTGAACCCCAATACAGATCCAAAGTGAAAATAAGTCACATTTCAAAGGTAATGAAATGAAGAGATATTGTGTATTGAACAATATAGAGTGGATATATCATATTCCATATTATACACAAGCATCTGGATTGATAGAAAGAATGAATGGATTGTTGAAAGAACAGTTAAGAAAGGTAAGTTCTAATAATTTGCATCAACATTGGAAGGATAATTTGTTCACTGCTTTGCATAATTTGAATAATAGGCCATTAGGAGGAAGTACACCTCTGGCCAGTATTATGACCCCAGATCTGCAAATTAGAAAATAACAAACACATAAGATCCAAAATACTGAGTATTGGACTGTGAGGGAAGATGTCCCACCACTGTATCCAGGAATACCTGGTTTGGCATTGATTGACATTGTTTAGAGGACTTTTGGTTAGATAGAAAAGAGATGAGAAAAATCTCTCCTGGGATATGTATGAGAACCCCTAAGAATCATTTTGGACAGATATTACCTAAACCAGTATTAGCAGCTCAAGGAATACATGTATTGGCTGGAGTGATAGATTCTAGTTATCAAGGAGAAATTATGGTGACACTCCAGAATTTGGGTGAAGAACGTATATAGTTGTGTAAAAATGATAGAATAGTTCAATTGATTATTATTCCTTGTGAAACAAAACTCTTGTGAAAATTGACCCTCCTTCTGAATAACTATCAGAGGAATGTAAGGATTTGGTTCTACTGATAGAATAAAATTGGGAGCTAAAGTATGAGTAAAATGGAAGCCAGATGATGTTGCAAAGGCTGTAGAAATTATAGCACATGGCAAAGACAATACTGTAACAGTAGTTTACCTGGGACAAAATGGTTATGAAATTGTACCCTTGACTCATGTATTCTATTGTGAATGAGGCTATGATAGTCTCTTTCTTTCATTTTAGCTTTTGTCTATTAAATTTGTGAGATTTGTTTCCTTCAGGCTTAGTAGCATCCACCTGCAGATGCCTGATCACTTAAGCCAGATGTCACCCTCTGATGTGTTTGGATGTCACCTCTGGACCTGTCCACAACTGTGATGTGTCATCCCTGGACCTAGCATCAACTGAGTTCCAGATGCCAACTTGCTAAAGGACTGACCTCTCAAATAAGACTCTTAATCTCTTGGGGCAGGGACAGCTCTACATCCAGTTTCATCAGGAAGAAGCTATGGAGGATGAGACCTTTGCCCCTTACCCCAGTATTTTGAGCCCCATTCATTGGAAGGGGGAATGATGACATTGTTTTATATGCTTATCTTGTGTTATCCCTGTTATGTTGTTGTGTAAAGTTGTTGACAACAGTTATCCCAAAATTCTCATTGCCCTACGTAATGGATATGAAAGATCTTGGGCCCGAATGTAGTAGCAATTTAGACTTGAAGATCTTTCCCACCCATTAATGGGCCATATGACCTGTTTATGTCACAAAAATCCCAAGTCATATGTGGTGGAAGGAGTTTCCTGACAGGAAAAGGAAGTTATGTCATAAGAAATGCTGAGGGAGAAGGAGAGGGAGAGGAAGAGGGAGAGGGAGAAGGAGGGAGAGGGAGAGGGTAAGGGAGAGTGTGAGGGAGATGTGAGGGAGAGGGAGAGGGAGAGGAAGAGGGAGAGGGAGAGGGAGAGGGAGAGAGAGAGAGACAGAGAGAGAGAGACAGAGAGAGAGAGAGAGAGAGCGCACAATTATGGCTGCTAATAGCTGCTGTCCTGATTGTTAGAAATGAACAAGCTGACTTAGCTGTATTGTGAATTTGTTTTGGGGAAGACCCCAGCAGGGGGTCAGAGAGGTTTTGGGATGGCAAGTCTCCAGGTTGTTATATTGCATGTGGAATGTTTTACTGCTCTGATAGAGAAGAAGAATGGCTTGTGGGATATGGTTATCTGGTACCTGAACAAATGCTTTACTTCTTCTACCTTCTGTGCGGAGTCTCACATACTTTGCGATGCAGAACTACATAGGCATTTTGACAATCATCACCTACATTCTTATTACGGCCTCACTGTCATACATTTTGGGCCTATTTTGGTGAGTTGTGTGTAAGAAGTTGGTTTCATCTTATTTCTACCAGTTTTTTAGTTTTATCAGTAGATCAAGAAAGAAACAAAACAAAACAAAATGTCCTTCCTGTAGTTATGCTCTTCATTTTAGCCAATATTGAGATAGCATTTTTAAATTTTTTCTGGGTTTTGCTAGGCTTGTCCATTCCACTGATCAACTCTTCTTCCTTTAACAAATACCAGATGATGTTTTGATAACCGTTGCTTTAAAATGTAATATGAAGCCCGGTAATTGAGTATGTCTCCATTATTTTCTTGCTTTATTTCTATATAGTTTACAGAAATATTTTTGTAAATTGTATGTGTATTATTGTTAACTCCCACATCTTTTATTCATTTTGTAGCTGTCTTGAATAGACTTTCTTTTATTATTTCTTACTGATTTTTGTCAGTAGTGTAGGAATGTTAGTAATTTCTGTGGGTTTAATTGATTTTGTATCCTGCCTACATTATCAAAGCTATTATTAATTTCATTTTGGTTCTTCACTGAATCTCTGTGGTTTTCATGATACCATCGTGGCATATTGAAATGTATAATATTATTTTCTTTTTTGCTTATTTGTATATCTTTACTTAGGTCAGGTAGGTGGAGAAATGGATAGAATACCGAGCCTGGAATCAGGAAAACTCATTTTCCTGAATTTAAATCCAGCCTCTGAAAAGTACTACCTATGTGACCCTGGGTAAGTCACTTAACAATTTTTGCCTGTTTCTTCATCTGTAAAATGACTGGGAGAAGGAAATGGCAAACCACTCTAATATCTTTTTCAAGAAAACCCAAAATGGAGTCACTAAATTGTGTACGACTGAAGTTACTGAACAACAAACATGCTTTTACTTTCATTATTTTGTCTTGTTACCATAATCAGAAAACTCCCTGCTCTGGTCACTTGTCCGGCTGAAACTGCATTGGCTGTTTAGATTTGCAGGGGCAATGACTTTTTCTCCTGAATATGCTTGAGAGAATACTGAGGATTTGTGGTAGCTAATTCTGTCACTCTTCTGACACCATCTAGTGTGCCCCCTCTAATGTCAATCAGTTGGAAACAATTAACTTTTATAAATGTGCATTTACTGAGAAGGTACAGATAATAAAGACAAATCTTTAAAAAGTGCTGTATTCTCAAAACCAGAAGCACAATTTCCCTTTGCATATACAAGGTCCCTGGGGAGATTGGCTCAAATTTGAAGCCAGAATTTGTTAGGCAAATCTATAGAGAATACATGGAGTCAAAAGGTACTTCGTGACTATGGGTCTTTGGAGTCCTTTTCACTTTTCAGAGTCCACAACAAGTTTGCTTCTTGTGAACAGAGTTGAAGATGTATTATTTGTTCCATTTTTCAACTGGGCTAGTTGTCTCAGCTGATGAGTCAATGCACTGATGGGTTGGGTAAAACAAGTCATTCAGGTACTGTGCTGGTTTCTCATTGGATTTGATTGCTAAATATAATGGCCCTAATGATCAGTAAAAACTATAGTGGCATTGATATATATTCCTGTTCTCACTGGTCACCTGGACATCCCCATACACCCCCATACAACCACCTTGGAATGTTTGTTTACCTGAAATGAGGAAAGACTAAACACAAAAGAAATAGAATGCCAAGTTTTCATAGATATATGGTACAGGCAACTAGGTGGTGTAGTGCATAGAGCACTGGACCTGGAGTTAATAAGACTCATCTTCCTGAGTCAAAATCTGATCTCAGACACTTACTGTGTGACCCTGGGCAAGTCACTTAATTCTATTTGCCTCAGTTTCCTCATATATAAAGTGAGTTGGAGGAAATGGCAAACCACTTGAATATCTTTGCCAAGAAAACACCAAATGGAGTTATGAAAAGTAAGACATGACTGAAAAACAACCGAATGACAACAAAAGTCAGAGTGGGGATAGGGTAGCTGCTGCCCCTGCCCCACATGGAGGATCAGAGCAATTCTTGACTTACTTGCTGCCCCAAAATAAAAAGAAAATAAAGAGGGAAGAAGAGGTTGAAAAAAGCATGTAGTGATCATTTTACATTCAAACAGTTCCAGCTCAATGTCTCCTTGGTAATTTGTCCTTCTGGCTTTTCAAACAAAATGGAATCCTCCATGTCACTAAACAGTGCCACGGCCCAAGTCACACACAACTGTAAGTAGGCTCACAAAACTAAAAAATAGTGGGCATTAACCTGTCAGGGAATATTGCCTATGCTTGGTCTAGCTTATTAGGAAGGGTAAATCCAAGTATTATCTAAGGAAAATTGGTCCTGTGTCAAGCTCCCCATTAAACTTGAATTTCTAAAATTTATGAAAAATAATAACAAGAAAGAGAAACATTCTTATTTTCCTTCTTTTTGTACTAGTCTGGTCTTTTAGGGCAGCTGGTTGGCACAGTGGATAGAGCACTGGACCTGGAGTCAGAAAGAACAGAGTTCAAATATGACCTCAGATACTTACTAGTTATGTGACTCTGAGCAAGGCACTTAACCCCTGTCTGGAGAAGGAAATGGAAAATTATTCTAGTATCTTTGCCAAGAAAATAACATGGACCATAGGGTCACCAAAAGTCAGACACAACCGAATAACTTAACAGTGTCTAGTCTTTCTCTAGCGAAGACATTGTTAGCTCTTTGCATTAAATGGATATTAGGATATTTTTAAGAAAGGTACTTAGTAGATCTGAAAGAATACAGAACTGGTAGTTAGGAGGCCGGGGCTCTAGTTCTAGCTTTGCCACTTACTCTGTCTTCTTTGCCAAATCACTTTAACCTCTTTGGGCCTTAGATATATAGGGGGCAAGTAATAGAGTAGGTTTGGAAAATGTGGCCTCCTCTAGACCCAGCTACTGACATTTTTCTTTGCAGAGTGCAGCTAATAACAAAATGAAAAAGTTGATTTTCGCCACTGAATCATGAACCTTTATCTGGCATTATCAGGTTATCAGGTCAGAAGGGCTTGAAGAAGGCAACATAGTAAGCGCCGCTAAGACTTTTTTGAAAACATTTTCTATACTTTATCCAATATTATCTTACCCTGACCTAACCTCTGGGACTCAGGCAAAAGATGGTATGACACTTCTTGTCAGGGAAAGATTTCCAAACAAATGAATTAAGGTCACAATTTTGCACTAAGCTGAATAGCAGGTAAAATACCTAGGAAATGTTTTATTTCATTAGAAAGAAGTCCATGAAACCAGTCATTAAGAGAGTAATAAAACAGTGTTACAAATCAGTATTGATAATATTGAGTTTCTATATCAGCTTCCCCCTTATACCAAATTCCATTACTGTGTACCTACCAGAGGGTAAACAGAAAAGCTCAAATGAGATCATATATGGAAGCCACTTAGCAAACTGAAAAGCGGTTTATTTGTGTCACATAAGCACACACAAATATATATATGTATAAATGTGCATGTATACATAAGCATATGTCTGTTTGCTTGTCAGGGGATTTGTACTTTATCTCACCGAAGTGACAATGATGCTTAAGAAGGATTGATTAAAAATAATGAAAATAGGCAGCTAGGTGGCACACCAGACCTGGGGTCAGCAGGACCTGAGTTCAAATCTGGTCTCAGACACTTGACACTTACTAGCTGTGTGACCTTGAGCAAGTCACTTAACTCTGATTGCCTTGCTTGACCCCTGAAAAAAAAATGAAAACACTGAGTCCCACACACTATCATGGCACAACAGTACAATAGTCAAAATCCTGACCCCAGTGAGCACGTAACAAAATTTACTGACCTATCATCCAGGTAAACTTAACCAAAAACTCATGCTTAGGTTATAGTTAGAACACTGCATCGTGCATCAGAATTGTTTTTGTCAGTATTTAATTAAACTAAGAGAAACAGTGCCATAAGAAGAGCAGTTTATTATTTCTGTTGTGTGTTCCCAAAGAACTTTTCAAAATGCTATTATTTAATGCTATTTGTATACTATGGTGGACTTGTGATTCTATCAGCATGGACCCCCTTGGACAATCATTAATCTATTCCCATTTTTAAACACATAATACGTTCAGTATGCTGTTTAAGGTACTAGTGGAGATATAGAAGACAAGACTGTGACATGACTTGGCTGTTATTTTGTTGCATATATACACACACATGCATACTATGTATGTATGTTATGTGTACCCTATTAAGGTAATAAAATAATCACATAGATCAGTGAAATCCCTGTATTTGCATCTTATTACCACATTCCATAATATGCTATAAGAAAAACAGAAGTAGCACTTAAGAACTTGAAATTGAGAATAGTAGCATACTAAGAAAACCTGTGCCAACACATGAGAATCCTGAATTGATTGATGAATGAATGAATGGAATAGAAGATAATGCAGGAAAATAAAGATATCCCCAAACTGAAAAAATATTAACAATATTAACACCCCTAAAAGACAAATGAAAGAAAATCAGTAACTTCACATTCATTTGTGTATTTTCTTATAAAAGTTTTGTGAGAACTAAGTACACACAAATTAAAAGGCATTTTAAGTGGAAATCTAATAAGGGGATATTCTAGGAAGGATTGGAAAGTGCAGAGAATATAAGATCATGCTGGTTTTTTTTAAGTTGATTATAAAAATTGATCCAACTCAGTAGAGCAAATCACATCTTTAATGTGTTTACTCCAACATATAATGTCTGTGACATTTCCTTCACTCCATCCCTTTTCCCTTTTCATACATTGAGTGTCTTTTTTGTGCTTCTCTAGGAAGTTGATCCTCATTTTTAGCTGACTAGATACTCTGCCATTAAAGGATTGTTTCAAGCAGTCAGAAATGTTTGGCCTATATAAGAGAAATCTTGGGTACAACATAACCTTCAGTATTTGATAGGTTGCCACGTAGAGTAGAGATTAAATTTAATGTTTGTCCAAAGATAGTACATGTGGGCATGTATATGTATATGTATGTGTGTGTGTATATATATGTGTGTATGTGTGTATGTGTACACACATATACACATCCATATGTAAACACATACACCAAAATGTGATTTTTTGAGAAAAAGAATATGCGGTTTTGATACCTCCATCAGAGCAGGTTTCCAAGAAGAGACTAAATTAGCATTTGATGAATTTGTATAGGAAATTGTAGGTAAGAAATGACTTGATCTAGATAGTCCCTGAAATTCCTTCCAAATTTGAGATATTGGGATTCTCTAATTCTGTAAAAGCATTCCAAGCATGGGGAGCCAATTTTTTTAAAGAAACAAAAATAATGAGTGATGTTGTTAGAGTCTAAAGATGCCTAGTTGATAGTGTACTCAGCAGGACTCTAGAGCCTATAAAGGGTTTGAATGCTGACAAATATTTAGATGCATTTAAATAGCAAAAAAACAATAGAAAAACATTGAAAAACTTTTCATTTACCAAAGGCAATTGAGATCACTCTCTTCCTGCTCAAGTCTGGATACATTTCCTTGTCTATTCACAGTGTCTGTCCAAGATATATGTGCTCATGGAACAACTCTATGGTCTATGTATCCTATTGCATAAAATTGGCTCGACATCAAGCATTTTCAAAGCAATTGCCTTTTTCTGCCATATGTAGAATTAAAGGAAGAATATTTGAAATGACTTGTGTTCTGATTTTGTAGGTTGAGCAATATGATTGAGTTTGATTCACTCAACACAGTGTCAGATGAGGAAAGGATTAATAAATTATACATGCAGTTTAAAAACAAAGGAGTCTTACTTGGGGGATGACTTGTAAGTCGTTGAAGATTGTTGAACAGAGCACTCACACAGGACCGATTCTGTGTTTAGGAAAAGTTATTCTGACATGAGTATGGAGGATAGATTAGACTGTCTGGAGAGTAGAAGAGATTAGACCTGTTAAAGGAACATAGACTTTACAGTTAAGGGGCACTGGTAATTGTTCAGACCAATCTCGTATTTGACAAACGAGGAAACTGAGACCCAGAGAAATGAAATATCATGCATAGGAATACAGAGTTAGTAAATATTTGAGGTGCAATTCAAATCCTGGTCTTTCTGACTCTGAGATTAATATCTAGCACTCTACCAAATATACCTCACTGCTCTTCCTTGAATGCTATTATTATTGTTCAGGCATATGGTAACTGGTATGCTACTTCTATAGTTCAATAGGGCCCTTAGATTATAATGGTGACAATGTAAATAAACAAAAGAGGATGGGTAGGAGTAATATTGCATGGGTTAAACTGGTAGAACTTGGTAAAAACAAAATTGGAATACTGAACAAAATGTGCTACCACAGAGAGAAATAGTAAAATTGGAATGAACAAGTGCTTTAAGGGAAAAATATATATGTATATGTGTGTGTGTGTGTGTGTGTGTGTGTGTATACCTTTTAAAAATGTTTCTTTTGAAAGACTAGTAGAACATATATTAAAGGTAAATCATACAAAGTTGGAAGCATTAGTTGGAGGTATAGAGTTCAAAAGTATGAACTGTAAGTATACATTTGCATGTAGTTAGTAGCTGAAGTTGAGGGAGCAAATGATATTGATGAAGGAAGGAGTATAGGGGAAAAATAAATATAGCTAAAAAGAGACCCATATAGAAAATACTTGCATTAACAGGTTAGCAAGCATATAAAGGGGTATATAGCCAAGATGGTAGAGAAAAGGGAGCAACTCGCCAAAGCTTACCCCAAAACTCCTCTGAACATGTTTAAGTAATGCCATAAAACAATTCCTGGAGTAGCAGAGCCCGAAAAAGGATGGGGTAAAATAATTTTCTAGGCAATGGCAACTTAGAAAGCCAGCAGAAAAGGTCTGCTGCACCTGGGTGAGAGAGGAGTACATACTGAAGCAGGCCAGGCCAGCACAGACCCAGCCCCAGCAAACCAAGAGCAGGTCTTGGGATCCGTGGAATCAGCAGAGGCAGCAGCTGATTCTGGAGCTCTCAACCCAAAGAAGGTAAGGGGGTCAAACAACTGGTCAGAAGGAAATTACAGGGGTCTCTGCTAGCACTGAGGCAGGGAGCTTTTGCTTTGCCCATACTCGGATCCAGGATACAGTCCTGGGTAGCTGTCCCAGAGAGATAGCAGAGCTTGTGGCCACAATGAAGGGGAGATGCTGTTCACAGTTCCAGGGCAGGAAAGAGTACTTGTGATCACTTATAGACCAGAGTACAGGCCAGAAAATCAGCAAATACATCTCTCTTTAGATCATACCACCTTGGAAAAACTGAAAACTTACAGGTCTCTTAAAATAATAGCACAAAACCCCTGAGGCTTGGGAGAGCATACCCTCCACCCTGGAAGCAGAGCCGTACTTTAAAAGTAAAAAAAAATAGGCTGGAAAAATGAGCAAATAGCAGGAAAAATATCTGAAAGTTACTATGGTGACAAGGAAGATTAAAACACATACTCAGAAGACAACAGCCAAAAGTTCTACATTCAAAGCCTTCAAGAAAAATACAAATTGATCTCAAGCCATGGAAAAGCTCAAAATGGATTTTGAAAATTAAGTAAAAGTTGTAGAGGAAAAATTGGGAAAAGAAATGAGAGGGATGCAAGAAAATAATGACAAATAAGTCAACATCTTGGTAAAGGAGACAAGAAAAAAATACTCAAGAAAATATCACCTTAAAAAAAAGTAGGCCAAATTATAAAAGAAGTATAAAACATCAATGAGGAAAAGAATGCCTTGAAAATCAGATTTGGACAAATCAAAAAAGTAGCACAAAAATTCATTGAAGAAAAAAACTCCTTAAAAAGTACAATTGGCCAAATGTCAAAGAGGTACAAAACCTCAACGAAGAAAATAATTCCTTAAAAATTAGAATTGACCAAATGGAAACCAATGACTTTATGAGAAATCAGGAAACAATAAAACAAAAGCAAAAGAATGAAAAAATAGAACACAATCTGAAATACCTCATTGGAAAAACAACTGACCTGGAAAATAAATCAAGGAGAGATACTTTAAGAATTATTGCACTTCCTGAAAGCTACAATCAACAAAAGAGCTTAGACATCATCTTTTAAGAAACTATCAAGAAATACTGCCCAAATATTCTAGAACCAGATGGTAAAATAGAAATTGAAAGAATCCACTGATCACCTTCTGAAAGATATCCCAAAATGAAAACTCTCAGTAATATTAGAGACAAATCCAAGGTCAAGGAGAAAATATTGCAAGCAGCCAGAAAGAAAGAATTCAAGTATCACGGAACCAGCATCAGGAAAACACAAGATTTAGCAGCTTCTACATTAAAGGATCAGAGGGCCTGGAATATGATATTCTGGAAGGCAAAGGAGCTAGGATTACAAACAAGAATCACCTACCCAGCAAAACTGAGTATAATCCTTCAGGGGAATAAATAGTCGTTCAATGAAATAGAGGATTTCCAAGCATTCTTAATGAAAAGACTAGAGCTGAATTGAAAATTTGACTTTCAAATATAAGGCTCAAGAGAAGCATAAGGAACTTAATAAGGTTATACTATTTACATTCCTACATGTAAAGATGATACCTTTAACTCATAAGAACTTTTTTTTCATTATCAGGCCAGTTATGAGTATGTACAGACAGAACATGCAGATATGAGTTGAATATTAAGGGTAATATCTACAAAATAAAATTAAGGGATGAGAGAGGAATGTACTGGGAGAAAGGGAAAAGGCAAGGATAAATGGGGTAAATTATCTCACATAAAAGAAGCAAGAAAAAGCTTTTATAGTGGAGGGATAGAGGGGGGTAGATAGGGAAAGTGAATGAACCTTACTCTCATCAAAATTGGCTCAAAGAAAGAGGAGCATACACACTAAATTGGGTATAGAAATCTATCTTACCCTACAGAAAAGAAAGAGGGGAAGAGAATAAGAGAAGTAGGGTGTAACCAGAATGGTCTTTGTTTTCTTTGAGTAACTCAATTTATCTCAGTGAGCTTTACTAGGCGCTAAGCCCCGGGCCCAAACCCCATTAGGTGTTGACGTAATCCATGTGGATGTGAACCTCCCAGGGTCCTAAGGGGAGGGGCCAACTCAAGAACCAATCACCAGAACCTGAGCTCTGGTGATTCAGATGATGTTTGATATCTGAAGCCCTATAAGAAGGGAGGACAGAGCCATTTGTGCAGGGCTCTGGAGATGGTGTTGATGAGCAGACTCTGGGCAGCTGTAGCTAAAACCCTCCAGCTTGTAAACCTGGACGCTGAGACTTTGTTGAACTCTAGTAACTATGTTGGGATTTGAATCAGACAAAGTCTGTCTGTTGATGTTTGTAACTTGTTTGCACTTTGTTTGGAAGTTCAGGGTGCTGGATTTTTCCCCTGAACTAACTGAATGATATTTGAATGCTGAATTTAAAGTAAGCTTGTCAACCCCTTCACCTTGCTTTCCTTAATTAAGCAGATCAGAAGAACCTGTGCTGTTGGCAGCTTTCTGGGTGCTGGCTGTGGGTGAATCTTATACCCCCACAGAAGCTGCTAGCCAGATTGTTGAAACATAGGGGTAGGGGATAACAGAAGGAAGGGCAAATTAGGATAGGGGGTAGTCCAAATCAAAACACTTTTGAAGAGAGACAGGGTCAAAGGAGAGAGAGAAAATAGGATAAATGGGGGGGAATAGGATGGAGGGAAATACAGTTAGCAATAATAACTATGAAAAATATGGAAACAAGTTTCTCCAATAAAGGTCTCATTTCTCGAAGACAACTGAGTCAAATTTATAAAAATAAGAACCATTCCCCAATTAACAAATGATCAACAGATATGAACAACAGGTTGGCAGGTTTAGAGACTAGACAGCAGAAATGACTTCAGCCTTCTCTTTCCCCTCCAGTGGGTGATGCTGTGATGGACAACATGAACCAGATATTTAGATTTGAAAGGAACAAGAAGAATCTCATCAAACCCTTTGTAAAAGTCAGCTTTGCAGAAAGGATATTCTTCAGTAAGAGTTTGGAGAACACAGCCCATTCTCACTGAAACCAAAGTATCATACTGCCAGCTGTGTTTCCCTCAATGTGTGACAAAATGAGGATTCAGGTCATGGATTGTGATTGCCTCACTCATAATGATATTTTGGGCACCACTTACCTGTGTATGTCAAAAATATCTGCATCCAAATGAGAAATAGAAGGTAGTCTGTGGTGTACTTTCAGAACATTATCACTTATTTTTCCCCACAGTGGTTTTTATCCAAAAGTTCTTCAAAATTCTTCCCCACTCAGGTTCCTGGATTTCCTCACATGGCTACATATTCTTCTTTTAAAAAATATTCTGAATTTAATGAACATCAGAAAGGAGAGAATATATCTATATAAAAAAGAGGACAGAAAAAAAGATTTATGTGTAAACCTGTGCATCATATTACATATAGCTTGCTTCTTAAAAAGGAATATGACAAATTCAGGATGTTACTTTCAAAGCTGTCCAGATTATCTGTGTTTCTTTATCAAATTTCTTATGTTTTCTTCTCTGAATTAAAAAAATCCAAACCAAAAAAAAGCTATGACCAGTTTTCAGATTAAGTAATCAAAGCTATATATAGTCATATGAAAAAATGCTCTAACTCACTATTAGTTGGAGAAATGCAAATCAAAACAATTCTCAGTTACTACTGGCTAATAGGACAGAAAAGGTGAATGACAAATGTTGGAGCGGATGTGGGAAAACTGATACCTTAATGCACTGTTTGTGGAGTTGTGAACTGATTCAACCATTCTGTAGAGCAATTTAGAGCTATGCCCTAAGGGCTATAAAACCATGCATACCCTTTGACCTAGCAATACCGCTACCAGGTCTGTATCCCCAAAAAAAAATTAAAAAAAGGAAAGGGACCTATATGGACAAAAATATTTCTAGCAGCTCTTTTCTGGTGGCAAAGAATTGGAAACTGAGGGGATGCCCATCAATTGGGGAATGGTTGAACAAATTATGATATATGATTATGATGGAATACTATTGTGCTATAAGAAATGATGAGCAGGATGCTCTCAGGAAACCTGAACCTGAGCTGGTTCAAAGTGAAATGTAGTGTGTACAAAGTAAGAACAATATTGTAAGATGATCACCTGTGGATGTCTTAGCTATTCACAACAACACAATCATCCAAGACAAGCTCGAAAGGACTTATGATGAAAAATGCTATCCATTCCCAGAGAAAGAACTGATGGTGTCTGAATACAGATTGAAGCATACATTTTTTTACTTTATTTTTCTTGAGGTTTTTTGTGTTATGTTTTCTTTTATAACATGACTGATTCGGAAACGTTTTGCATGACAACACTCATATAACTCATATAGAATTGTTTGCTTTCTCAGTGAGGGATGGGAGGGAGCGAGGAAGGGAGAGAGTTTGGAACTTGAAGTTTTAAAAATGAATGTTAAAATTGCTTTTACATGTAACTGGGGGAAAATAAAGTACCAAATACATTTTTTTAAAAAAGAAAGCATTTGAAGAAGTATGTAGAAGGAATTATTACAGAGTGAGGTATATGAATGCCAAAGGAGAAAAGAATATTCAGTAGGAAGAAATAAGTATTTCTATCTAAAGTAGTAGAGTTGGGAGAATAAAGAGTTAAAGGATGACCACTGGATGTGATTATTAGGGGTTCATGTGGCTTTTGAGAAAGTTGTTTTTAGCAGAGAGAAGAGGAGGAGGAGTCAGATTACAAAGCAATGAACCAATTGTGAAGAGCTAAATAGTAGATGTGTCACATATTAATGAATCTTTTTGTTTTAATTTAGAGGTGAAGAAAGATGGACAAGTATTTCACTGGACTGGAAGAGTCACACAAGTGAATTCCATTCTTCTTTCTTTAATTTTATTTTTAGAACTGCAGAAAACCTTAGAAAGTTTGTAGGAAGAAACTTTTTTGTAGTTTGTAAGGAAGACAGAAAAGTGGGAGAATTTTAAGATGAAAGAATGCAGGAACAAGATCCTGACAAAATTGAGAAAGAATGAATTTGAAGGCACAGGTGGAGAGATTAGCTTGATTGAATGGAAGATGGTGAAGATTGAGTGATGATTTCTGAGGAATGGGGAGGACTGGGGTAAGTCACTTCGTATAATGTCACTCTCTTCAATGAATTGAGAGGTTAAATTGTTTGCTGTGTGTCTGGGGCCAGAGTGTTGGGTTGTAGAGAGAAGACAGAAGAAAAGTTTGGGAAGATAAACTGGGAAGTAAGACAGTGGACAGATAAAGCAGATGCAAAGCATTGTTCGGTAGCTCAGGGTTCCAGATGAGATTATATAGAATACATTTGTAGTAAAATAAGTTGATCTCATTTTCATGATTTTCTTCCTTAAAAAATGAAACAAAAGAAAAAGCTAGAGCATGAGTAAAGTAATTAATGATGGGAGTTCCTAAGTAATGAGCACTTGAAGACAGTTGTAGTTCAAAGGAACAAGTTATTTTAGGTTGATAAATCATTAAAGCTTCATATCATGTGGTTGAGGCTGTTTATAGAATCAAGTGAAGGAAAAAATGGGTGAAATAGATTGAGTTATCTAACCTGTCTTTATATTATTAAGCTTAACTCTACAATCTTCCCATACCTGTGCAAGATATACAAGGAACACATATTTTTCTTTGTAGCTTAGTTCTACTCTGAAGAACGTTGTCTGATTTTCACCATTGCCACCCCCAACTTGAAGCAATACAATTCAACCTCATCAGCATCTTTCCCTTTTAAGAGGTTGTTAAATGTATTATATAATCAACAAGATGGAAAAAAGTTACCCACACAACCAATCTGTACACTATTACAGCAAGCAAAAGTCTATGTGATTATTAAACACCACATAAACATGAAGTAATTATGTAAAACAATATCAGTGCAAGTCATGAACTCAGATCATGAAAACAATACTATATTTTATCATGCATCAACATGCAGCCTGCAGAGTGATTCAGAATTTCCCCATGCCCTCATAGCATATCAATAAAATTCAGCAACAGACTTTTATATAACAATATTTTCTTGTTAACATCAGATGAAGTATGGGAGACAGCTTTTCTTTTCTAGCTTATAGAAAACATCCACTAAAAATAAAATTAATTAACTTGAGGATGAACAGTTCTTTCCTGGAATAATCACTAGAAGAGTCATTACAGTTTATAACAAGGAAATGGAACAAAATCATATGTGCCTTCAAAGAATTAGAAAAAGTTGAAAAATGCACTTGATAATCACAAAAGAATAATCTATTTGCTATAGGAAAAGAAGAACAGGAATGCCATCACATCGTTCCATGAAATCAACAAGACCATTTCCAAAATTCCAGGTCATCTCAGAGAAAAGGCAATCTGATTGGAGGTTAAAATCAAATCAACCCAAATAAATCACTGAAATTCCATGAATGGTATAGCAAAAATCAACTAGAGAAAAGTGAAAAACTTGAATCCCAAGGAACAGACTGGAAGTATAGCAATGAGCATTAGAAGAAGTAAGAATAGAAGAACTTATCGTTGCCTGCCTAATGGTTCCCAGAGAAAGAATACTACTTTCTTGCTAAGGTCTGGGCTTAAACCTAAGAAAGAGCTACATCTCTAATCTAGGGATATGGAGTGGTATTGGTTATTCATTGATGTTGACCTCTTACTTCTCTTGCTTATCTATCACCTTGGAATGGCAAAGGAAACAATGACAGGCGGCACAAGCCACTTTAATTGTCTTCAAAAACATTGTTCAGCTTTTTTTTAACCCAGTACTTGCCTCTGCAATGGTGTCCCACATGACTTTGGAGCAAGTTGGCTACCAAGTTCTATAATCCCCAGAACAACACACAAAGGTAAATGACAATGTATTTTCCATAACACCAGAATAAATGATGACAAAGGAAAGGACAGAAACTATGGGGGAAAGGGATGAGTCGTTCTAGCTCCATTTCAGGTGCACTGGTAACCAAGGCAGCTATAGCTTCACTCTAAGGCTTTGAATCTGAGGGCAAGGAAGAACAAATCTGATGCTACATTTTACAGTGCATATTACACATGGATTCATGGTGGAGGCCTCTTGACCTTCAACTCTCAGTTACAGTTTCCTCTTTCTTCTTCCCACAACTTTCCTCTAACCAACCCAGAACTCTTCTCACAGTCCATAATCTCAGTAGCCAACCAAAACCTGGGAGTTTCTGAATGTCTTTGACTACCCCTAAACAGGGTCAGATTTTGAAACAGTTTCAAAGGGTGAAGAACAAAAGTAATGTGAGTAGACAGGCATGAAAAAAGGAGTAGATATAAAGCTCTGATTTCAGACAGAAAATTCAAAGCTTTGTATGCTAGAGGTAGTAAGTTTCATGAGATGGTGAGGTATAAGGTGTGAACATTTCAGTGCATCAATTAAAACAGAAATGGAAAATGTTATATTTAACAAATGAAAAGATCAATTTCTTATTAGGATTCCTAATATTACAATTGAAGTATATAGGGGTGATGGCCAGGGAAAGGAAAAGAAGAAAGAGTATTATCTAGCTACTGAAGTTGCTGAAAAAATTTGGAGCAGGCATGAAGAACCTGTGGCTTTGAGGCCACATGTGCCTCTCCAGGTTCTCAAGTGCAGCCCTTTGACTAAATCCGAACTTCACAGAACAAATCTCTTTAATAAAAGGATCTGTTATGTAAAACTTAGACTCAATCAAAAAGCTGCACCTGAGGACCTAGAAGGCCAAATGTGGCATAGAGAGTAAAGGTTCCCCACCCTTGCTTTGGAGGATGATCTGGAAATTGTTCATATAAGAGCTGGAAGCACTGGAAGAGGATGATATACGTTAATTGCATGAAGCTCTTAAGGTAAAAAAATAGTCATTGAGAGAAGTAATTCATACTTCTGAGGTACATGGGATCATACATATATAGCTAGGATGAATCTTGTAAGCCAGCTTGTCAAGCCCCTCATTTTACACATGAGGAAACTAAGGCACAGAGAAAGCAAGTGACCTGCCCAATGAATGATAGAGGCAAGATTTGATTCTAGTTCCTCAGACTCCATTTCCAGTGCTCTTTTCCCTGTACCCCATTTTCTGTAATCTTTCCATAAACTATCCAGGAAAGATTTCCTGAATTACATGGAGGCCTTCCACTTGTGATCTTAATATATGGGGAATAGCACTCATGCTGCCCATCTGTTATCTTTCCTTTTAATTACATCAATAACTACATCATCTCTCCCAGTCAAAAGTGATCTTGGTAATTTCTTATGCCACCTAATAATCATATTTCTATAGTATCTACTTTATGCCAGACTCTGTGCTACATGCTTTGCATATATTATTTCACTTGATCCTTACAACAACCCTGGGAGGTAAATGGTGTTTTTACCCTCATTTTACAAATGAGGAAACTGAAGAAAACAGTTTAAGTGACTTGTCCTGAATCACACCGCTAGTAAGTGTCTGAGGTCAGATTCGAATTGAGGTCTTCCTGGGGCAGACACAATATTCTATCCATTGCGTTACCTAGTTGACAACATGCTGCAGCCTACTTGCGCCCAATATATGACTTTTCATTTGTGATTTTAATGTGCCTGAGATTAGGTTGTTCCATAATTCATAGCCATATAGAATCTCTGTGAAATATTGCTGATTAAGATTTGGACTTTTGTAGCAATGAGTGATTCAGGATCATTGAAAACCTTGCATAAATTCCCCAAAGTAATTCAGTCTGATCCATTCAGTTATATGGCCTGCTTACTGGTCATTTGCAGTGCCTCTGAAAAATTAATGGATGACACTGAGCAAGGATTGGGGGATACAAAAACATATCAGACAGCACACTGCTTTTGAGATGCTTTAACAGGGGTAAGACACACACAAATAAATATTGTAATATCCTAATAGTATGATTGGACTCCTCCTATTTATTAAAAATTCTTCTAGACACCATAAAAAAGAACTCTCTCAGGGGAACTGATGAAATATCATGTACTAATGGTATGCTACTTGAATTTTTGTTTTTTGTAAATTCTAATGTATTCTTGCATTTATTAGAAATAGCTTTTTATTCATTCAAATAGCTTTTTCAAAACAATAGAAAACAGATTATTGAAATTTGGAAATTCTTTTTGATAATTCATGCTATCTAAATTACATACATGTTTTCTTATTAACTATCTATCTTCCTAGTGACAATATTGGGTTTCTGTATCTGAGATTTAAGTATTCTAACCATTTGTTTAAAATCAACAATAAAAGGAAATTTCTGATGGGACCTGTTACAATTTCAGTGTATAATTCTATTTAGTTTAAGTACATTGTTTGCATGTTCCAATGTTTCATTTCATTATATAGAAATAAATTTATCTAGTTATTTGAAACTATGCTAAGCAAAATGGAATAAACAGAGGTTTTTTTTGTATTTATCTTCAATTCTTCCAAGATTATGGTCCTGACTTCCAGTTAGCTGTTTAAGTTTTTGAGAGTATTGGATTCCTCTTAGTGACTATCTAGTATTCTAGTGATTTTGAATAGTACAATGACAAAGGAGAATTTTCATGAGGGATACGATATACTTTTCGGGTCTGACTTGCTTCGAATTGAGTATCTTGCTCATTGATTTAGGTAGAAATAGACTCAACTAGTTATTTAAAGGATAGAAGCCAAAATGATGTAAATATGTGTTTCTTTTGGCAAAGTAACCTTTCTAACTTGTGTACGTGGTTTATTAACTGTGTAACTTTAGAATAGCAGTATTTGGCATCTAGAATTGGTACTCAAGAATTATAGTGATTTTTTTCAATTTAGTATAATAAACACTTTTCAGATGATGCACTTTATGTGTTTAGTAGATGTTGGCCCACTTGAATTACTCAGTGATCCCTACTGGAAGAAAAGACATTTTTTTCCTATCATACCTAACAAAAAATTCAATAATATCAATATTCTAATTAGGTAGGAACTGATATTTTCCTACTGGTTTATTCGAGAAGATGGTTAGTTTATTAAAATGACAAAAATGAGTTCTAAGATAGGTAAAAATAAATATATACCGACTCTAGTTCTTGGAACTTAAACTTGATGGTAATATAAATCACCTGACATCAATTATAATTTCTTGGAGAAGGGAAGACATATTTTTTCTCTCTGTGTATTCATTTGTTTATATCTCCAACGCCAAGCACAGTGCCTACCATATAATTAATTGTCATAGATTGACTATGATAAAATTAAAAGAAAAAAATGTCCAGTCTTAATCTCATGATTTTCTTAATCTCATGATTCAGAATAAGTATATTCTGAATATTTGGACCAGGCCAATTACTATTTCCATCAGTTAACACTCATAAACAATAAAATTGTTAATATCATATTTGATTACCATGCTTTGTCAAATCATTCCATGAAAGATACAGGCACCTGATAAGTAGGCATCTGAAAAAAGCCAGCCTTTATTGAGTTTAGTAGATTAATGTTAGGCCTGGATCTAAAGAGAATCAATATAAATAATGACCTGTATTACATAATTTGGGAGTCATCAAAAGGTTAGACCTCTATCATCATCTTTCTGGCCTAGAATCATAGAACTACTGAATTTATAGAGTTGATTTTCCTGAAGTCACAGTGACAGTTGGGAAGAGAATTGTCCAGCTGCCCAGATCAGGGTTGACCTGATGTATTCCCTCCACTGGAATCACTCTTTTGGGTTAAAATGTTGCTTACAAAAGTTTCTTTTGAAAATGAAAAGATGTCACCTAGTGAGCCCACTTGGCTAATTGCTCATTGTGAGCTCACATTCATGGGTTATGCGCTCAGAATTTGGCCACTTTCTCAGTTCCTAGAGGCAAGTATGTGGGTGGCTATTCATGAGTGTGCCAGGAGTGTACTTGTCATGTATCTTAAAATTATTATTTATTTATTCTAAACATTTTTTTCATTTTGAATTTTAATTTCCAAATTCTCTTCTTCTACCCAATCCCCTCCTCCCTGAGAAGGCAAGCAATATGACATTAATTATACATGTGAAATCATGTGAAACATATTTCCATATTAGCCATATTTCAAAAAAGCAAGAAAGATGAAAAAGTCAGTAAATTATAGTTCAATTTACATCCAGAGTGCATCAGTTGTCTCTCTCTAGAGGTGAATGGCATTTTTTCATCAATAATCCTTCGGAATTTTCTTGAATCATTGCATTGGTTAGAGTAGCCAAGTCTTTCGCAGTTAATCATCATTAGAACATTTCTATTGTTGCGCATAACTATCTCCTGGTTCTTCTTGCTTCACTTTACATCAGTTCAAATAGGCCTTGCCATATTTTTTTGAAACCACCCCCCTTGTCATTTCATATAGCACAATATTACTCCATCACAATCATATGCCACATCTTGTTCAGCCATTCCCGAATTGATGTATATCCCCTCAACTTCCAATTCTTTGACACCACAAAAAGGACTGCTATAAATATATCTGTACATATATGTCTTTTTCCTTTGCCTTTGATCTCTTTGGAACACATGCTAATAGTGGTATTGCTGGGTGAAAGAATATATGCAGTTTTATAGCCCTTTGGACATAGTTGTAAATTCTTTTCCACAGTGGTTGGACCAGTTTACTGCTCCACCATCTCCTAACCTCTTAGGCATTTGCCATTTCTGATAGGTGTGAGGTGGTACCTAAGAGTTGCTTTAATGTTCATTTCTCTAATCAATATTTTTGTATGACTATATATAGCATTGATTTATTCTTCTGGAAACTGCCTGTCCATATGCTTTGACTATTTATCATTTAAGGAATGGCTCTTATTTTTATAAATTTGACTCAGTTCCATACTTTGTATACTTTTTGAGAAATGGGGTCTTTATCAGAGAAACTTTCTGCAAAAAAAATGGTATTACCTCATTGTCTATGGTACCATTTAGCAAAATGTAGTTTCCCTGATTGTCCCTTTTAATTAGGTCTATTTTTGCCTTTCCTTTTTCTGAGATCATGATTGCTATCCTCATCGTTTTTACTTCAGCTGAAGCATATTAGGTTCTGCTCCAGTCCTTTATTTTAACTCTCTTTGTGTCTTTCTGTTTCAAGTGTGTCTCTTGTAAACAACATATTGTTGGCTTCTGGTTTCTAATTCATTCTGGTGAGCTCATCCCATGTAAATTCATAGTTATGATTACTAACTTTGTAATTCCCATGTCCTTCTTTCTCATTGTCTTCCTTTTTATCCAATCCCTCCTCAAAAGACTATTTTGTTTCTAACTACTACCTTCCTTAATCCACCCTCCACATTGTCAAGAAAACCCTCTCCCCCCACCATTTCTTTTATCTTCTTTCCTCCTGTTTCCCTATTGGGTAAATTATATTTCTTTACACAACTGTGTGTTTATGTGCGTATATGTTTTTTTCCCTTTTTTAACCAATTCCAATGAGAATGAGGTTCTCGCATTCTTCACCATTTCCCCATCACTCTCTACATTGTAAAAGCTCTTCCTTGCATGTTTCTTTTATGGGACAAAATTTTACCATTCTATCTTTCCCTTCTCCCTTTCCCCAGTGCATCCCTTTTTCTCAAGACTTGATTTATTTTGAGATCATTCCAACATAATCAGCTCACACCCATGCCTTCTGTCTATTTAAACACCTTTTCTTCCCTCTAATAGTGATAAAGTGCTTAGGAATTACATGTATCATCTTCCCATATAGTAATGCAAATACTTTAACTTTATTGAGTCTCTTATTCACTCTTTCATGTTTATCTTTTTTATGCTTCTCTTGAGTCTTATGTTTGAATGTCAGATTTTCTATGCAGTTCTGGTGTTTTCGTTAGGACTGCTTGCAATTCCTCTGTTTCTCACATATCTATATATCTATATCTATATCCATATCTATCTATCTATATATTTATACATATAAACTCTGAAATTTGGCTATAATATTCCTGGGAGCTTTCCTTTTGAGATTGCTTTTAGGAAGTGATTGGTGGATTATTTTCCCCTCTGGATTTAAGATATTGAGGCAGTTTGTCTTGATATTTCTCAAAAAAAATGTTATATAGCCTCTTTCTTTGGCCATGGCTTTTACGTATTCCAATAATTCTTAAATTACCTCTCCTTCATCTCTTTTCCAGGTCAGTTGTTTTTACAATAAGATATTTCACATTTTCTTTTTTTTCATTCTTTTGACTGTGTTTTATTGGTTCTTTATGTCTGTTGAAACATTTTCTTCCTCTTGTTCAATTCTTATTTTTAAGGAATTATGTTCTTTAGTGAGTTTTTGTACATTATTAACATATAGCCAATTCTGCTTTTTAAGTTCTTTTCTGCAGTGATTTTTCTGGTCCCTCTTTTATCATTACATTAATTCTCTTTTTCTAAGGTGTTATTTTCTTCAGTATTTTTGTGCCTCTCTTATCAAGCTATTAAATCTCTTTTCATAGTTTTATTGCATTACTCTCATTTCTTTACTGTTTTTCCTCTACTACTTTTATCTCTTTTTTAAAGGTAATCTCTTCCAGTAATTCTTGTTGGGGTTGGGACCAATTAGCATTTTTTACTGTTGTAGTTCTTTTCACACTTTTGTCTTCTTCTGAGTTTATGTCTAGGTCTTCCCTGCCACCGTAGAAGCTTTTCTGTGTTCAGATTCTTTTTGTTATTTGCTCATTTTTTTCAGACAATTTCTTGACTTAGAATTTTATGTTAAACTTCTTGCTGCTGTTTTCAGGGCTAGTTCAGGGGGTCCACAAGTTTTTGGTAATTACGGGGTGGTATGTTCCTGGGAGAAGTATGGTCACTGCTTTCCTGGACTGTGCTTTTGTCTTTACCCAGGAAGGCCCCTGCTACCTTGCAGCTGCCATGCTAGCATTTTTCTCTATTTTGCTTCTAGGAGCATGGCCTCTGTTCTCTTGTGCCTAGTTATCAGCACTACTGGCCCTGAATCAGTAACATGGAACTATGTTTGGACAATAGAGTTGCCATTCAGTGCCAACTATACCCATTGCCAGCAAAGGGTCCCCATGTATTCTCTTTCTGACAAGTCTTTTGTCCCTTTTCCATCTTTTGGCTGAGAGCTTAGGAAGCTGCTGCTAATGTATCTGCTGTTGGCCCTGTGGCATGTGTAGGCTCCAGACAGACCTTTCCCAGACTTCCACCCAGTGTTATAGACTTTTCTGGCCTACTTCAAGTTTTCTTAGGTCAGAAAAATATCTCACCCTGACTTTTTGTTGGCTCTGCCGCTCCAAAATTTGATTTGAGGCATTATTTTAAAGTTGTTTTATAGAGGAATGTTGCAACAATTCAGATAGTTGGTTGCCCCTAATCTGCCAACCTAAATGTGCTTCCCATTCAGAGTCAGTCAGTTAACAAATATTTATTGTTTCTACTGTGTGCCATAAACTATGCTATGCATTGGCAATAAGTGGAAATAATTAGGTGTTAGAAAAATCATTTCCTTAAATGGCATAGTAAAAAAGGTAACAAGATATTTCCTCCATAAATCTGGGTGGAGTGTTACACAAATATATAAATAGAAAGTGGAAGGGTATGTTCAAACTTAGAGTACAATGACAGTGAGGCATTCATGCAGAGTACATATATAGCAAAGACAAGTCAGAACTCATGTTATTGTAAGGCCTCGACATTCTTCATAAAATCTTTCTATAGCTCCTTGTGGATATGAGTCTCTGTTGAGTCAGTTGTTCACCTAATTTCTTTGAGAATTCCATTTTTCTCCATAGTTAGCTCTCTTCTCTACCATGAGGCAGAATCTTCTGCCTTTAAGCTGCTTCCACTCTCAAGTGATTGCTTTTCTGTGTCTGTCTAGTGTGTGTATCTGGTTCCTGACAGATATGATTTCCTACTTATAGCTGAGTTTTTCCTCTTTAAAGTGACATGGCTGATGATATATAGTATGGAGGAGCGATAGAGAGGGGCACTGAAAGAGAAACTCTACCCTTCTACCCAAGAGAGATTCCCCCTTGATTCCCCCTTACAGGCCTGATTATTCTTCCATCTCTGGCTCCAGGCTTAGCTCTCTTCCCACAACCAGATTAGCTATGTAAAAGCTTTCAGGGGCACAGTTAAATTGTTTGCTCTCTCTTTTAATTCTGTCACATGAAGATATTCACTCACCCTAAAGGGATCAGAGTGGAAATTGAATGTTTTTAGTTAGTGTTACACCTTTTGGAACTTTTAACTATACTGAGTTTGGTATGGAAAGGGACGAAGCCCCAGCACCCATAGTGTTGCATTAAGAGTATAAGGCATACATAAATCTATGTTCCTTAGATGTCACCTAGCAGAGCATAAATCCTCTAGTGGATGGGATCATGTCAGGTAGAATTGCAGAGAGAGAAGTGTCTACAAAATTCTGTAGCCTATGGCCTTGCCTGAAAAAAGTAGGAATCTGGGATATAGCTTCGACATGATGGATATTAGAGGATGAATGAAAGAGAAAACATTAAACCCAAGTAAAGCATTCCTGATAACAATTTTACTTGGGACTAGCCCTGAATTCTATTCTTTCCATGTTATTATGATCAAGAAAACATGGATCCTTTCATTAAATACCACATCCATGGAGGCTTCTTTACTGAGTATCACTCTCTCTGCTACCCCCACTCCAAACTTATCTTAATTGTGTATTCTGATTAGATGAAAAAATATTTACTGTTCCTTGATTGACTCTGTATGGTTGTTCTTACAGCATTTACACCCAACTTTTTCATCTCTCTTCCATCCATTTGTGGTAAGCAATGGCTCTGCTTGCCACAGTACCTGGTTTGAGAAGGCCCTGTTGAAATAAGAGAATCTCAAAAAAGGAAGCACCTGTTCTGTGGTGTAGCTAGAAATTTAAGGCACACAGAAAACTGAGACTGCTTGAGAGTATCCTACTACACTGACAGTTAGATCAAAATGGTTTCTTTGATTTAATGGTAATGAAAGGATTTACACAGCTGTCAGCAACTGGCAGCCCCATAGTCATATGAAAGACCAACGTGGGAATTGGCATCTCAGTGCCTCCTTAGACCTGCTGGATTCATCATTCAGGGTGGGCTGAAATAGGAAATCATCTTTATGAAGAAAAAAAAAGAAACAAGGAAATTTAACACTCATCAGAACCAATAACAAGTTCTCTTGATCTTTGAACAACTATACTTGTCAATCTAAGTCAACCTACTTACACCAATTCTTACTTGTGTGAGATCAGTCATATATGTGACTCTGCTTCTTGGATTTGGCTTCCACAGTTTCCTCACCTACCATAGTAATGTATGGGGTGTTCAGGGAAGACTAGTACCTCTGGTGTCAGGCCTTGCTGAGCCATTTTTATGGTTATCCATCCATCTTTGGTATCTACCTTTGGCTCCAAAAAGCTGTAGCATATGTGGTGGCCATACCCCGGTAAAACCTTCTTGGCAGATACTCTAAACCAGGTTAAGATAATCCAACAGGCCTGAAACCCATCAATGAGCTAGGGGGATATCTACCCTAACTATATGAAGATTTCCCTTGGTGGAATGAGGGCATATGAACAATGTGTTCCAATGGCACTGTGGAGTGCTTAGAGCTTGATTAGACATCAAAGATGCCAAGATCATCCACTACATCCTGGGCCACCTCTAGTCGTCTTGACTTTTGTTTTCCAATCTCAATGAAACTGGAAGAGAGTATAATATCAATTAAGTTGGGACTTTCTTACCATTTTAAAATAATTAATTGTCTTTGATTGAGTCTTACTAGGTGCTGAGTCCCAGGCCCAAACCCCTATTAGGTGCTCAACCTATGTGGGTGTAAATTGGTAACTAAGGGGGGGCTAACTAAGGAAGGCCTGATTAGATCTTTGCTCCTAAGTTTGCCCCAAACCCCTAATTACTAGGTGCTAAGCCTATGTGGGTGTGAAGCTCCCAGGGTCCTAAGGGGAGGTGCTAACTCCAGAGCCAATCATAGGAGCCTAAGTCCTGGTCACTCAGATGATGTTTCATAATATCTGAAACTGTATTAAAAAGGGAAGACAGAGCCATTTGCTTAGGGCTGTCACTCTTGGTGGCATGCTGATGTGGAGACTCAAAGGAGCTGTAGCTAAGAGCCCTCCAGCTTGTAAACCGGATCTTGGGACTTTGTTAACTATGAATCGGGATTTGAATCAGACAAGGTCTGTCTGTCAATGTTTGTAATTTGTTTGTATTTGCTCTGAAGTTCAGAGTGCTGGCTTTTTCCCCTGAACTAAGTGAATGATGTCTGTATGCTCGATTAAAGTAAGCTTGTTAATCCCTTAACGTTGCTTTCCTTAGTAAAGCAGATCAAAAGAACCTATGCTGGCAGCTTTCTTGTTGTTGGGTCTGTGTTGGTCTTTCACCCCCACAACAGCTGCTAGTCAGATTGTTGAAACAGAGCGTGAGATTGATGACTTTATGCAAGTCTGCCTCACTGAAATCCACTTCACACCAGAGTCAATACATCACCCCAAGATATCATTGATCTTCTTTAAAAATGAAGGAGAGACAACAAACTACCATATCTGTTTGCTGACTTTGCAAAGGACCTGATCTTACACTTCACTTAAAAAAATTGAAACCATCATTTGGAATTTCTCTTCTCCACTCTTCTCCTCCTCAAATCACGTCAACATTATCTCTCACTGTCTTCCTCTTTGCGGTAGAGTTCTTTTTCCATACACTTGTGCCTCTTGTCTCCCTCAGCAATTTATCCCTTCAATCAATCTGTCTAGTTCTCTTAAATAGGGGTTCAGTTTATTGTTTCCACTGGAATCTTTGCTGATGATTATAAACTTGCCCAGATATACTGAATCCTTAGAAATAAAAGGAAACAGACAGCAAGAACAAAAATGAAAAGTGCTTTACCTGATACTGATGTGTAGTCAAATACAACCTAAATAGGCATGCTAGTTAGTTATAGAGGCAGCTAGTTAACATAGTGACTTGGAGTCATGAAGGCCTGAGATCAAATTCTGCCTCAAACTGTTATCGTGGGCAAATTATTTGACTTATGCTTGCCTCAGTTTATTCAACCATAAAAGGGGGATAAAAGTAGCACCCTATCACTCGAAGTTATTTTAAGGATAATCAATCAATCAATAAACATTTATTAAGAGCCCGCTATATTTCAATCACCATGTTAACTACTAGGGATACAAAAAGAGGCAAAAGAAAGTTCTGGCTCTCAAAGAAATTATAATCTAATAGGGGGACAACATGCAAACAAATGTATATAAACCAATATATACATAGCACAAATGTGAAATAATTAAAAGAGGGAAAGCACTGGAATTAAGAGGGGTTAAAGAAGGCTTCCTATAGAAGGTGGGATTTTAGTTCAGAAGCTGAAGAGGTCAGTAGTTGGAATAGAGGAGGGAGAGCATTTCAGGCATGGGGGAGATAGCCAGAGAAAATTCCCAGAGCCAACAGATGGAGTCTCTTGTTTATGAAACAATCAGAAGCCCAAGTGCCATTGGATGGAATAGTACTTGTCAGGGAGGAAGGTACAAGAAGACTGGAAATATAGGATGGGACTGGACAATGAAAGGATTCAAATGCCAAACAGAGAATTTTTTTTTATGTTGGAAGCAATAGGAGGCCACTGGAGTTTGTTAAGTGGGTGGGGGTGTGGTGACATGATTAGGGTTTGCACTTTAGGAAAATCATTTTATTGGCTGAATGTAAGATTTATTGGAGTGAGGAGAGATTTGAGGTGGACAGACTCACCAGAAGACTATTGCAGTAATGACAGTGTGCAGTGATGAGGGCCTGAACTAGAGTGATGGCAGTGTCAGAGGAAAGAAAGTGGTGTATTGGAAAGATGTTCTGAACTCGAAATCAAGAAGCTTGGGTAGCACCTTGGAAGGTGAGGATAGGAGATAGTGATGAATCCAGGATGATTCCTAGGTTGCCACCCAAAGGAGGAAGATGTTTTCCTTTGCAGTAACAGGGAAGGTAAGAGAGGGAGAGGGGAGAAAACATAATGACTTCTGTTTTGGAAATACTGAGTTTATCCTGTCTACTGGACACCTAGTTTGAAGATGTAAGACTGGAGGACAGAAGAGAGATGGGTGCAGAACTCGTAGAACTGAGAATCATCAGCATAAAGATGACAACTAAATCCATGTAAGCTGGTTAAATCCCCAAGTGAAATAGTATATAGAGGGAAGAGGGAAGGGTCCAGGTTAGAATCCTGAGGAACATGTCAGTTAGGTGGTGTGATCTAGAGGAGGGTACAACAAAGAAGACAAAGAAGGAGCAGGCAGAGAGATAAAAGAAAAACCAGGAGAAAGTGGTGTTCCAAAAACTTAGAGAGAAGAGGATGAAGGAGGAATGATCTAAAGTTGCAGAGAGGTCAAGGAGAATGAGTATTGAGAAAAGGCAAATGGATCTGGCAACTTAGATCATTACAGTTGTGGAGAGAGTGGTTTTAGTGGAATGATAAGATTGAAAGTCAGATTGTAGGGGATTGAGAAGAAAGTGAGAGGGGAGAAAGTAGAGGTACTTATTGTAGAGAGTCTTACCAAGGAGTTTAGCTACAAAGGTCAGAAGAGATATAGGACCATAGTTAGCAGAGATGGAAGAATCAAGTGAATTTGTTTTTTCAGATGAGAGGATACATGGGCATGCTTACAAGCATTAGAAAATGAACCAGTAGAGAGGGAGAGATTGAAAATAAGTGACAAGTGGGTCAGCTAGGTGGTGCAGTGAGTAGAGCACTTGCCCTGGAATTAGGAGGACCTGAGTTCATATCCGGCCTCAGACACTTGACACACTTACTAGCTGTGTGACCTTGGGCAAGTCACTTAACCTCAATTGCCCTGCCCTCCCCCTCCAAAAAATGGAAAATAAGTGACAGAATGAGGATGACAGATGGGGTGATTCATTGGAGGAGATGAGATGGAATGGGATCCTTTGGACAAGAAGAGGGGTTAGCCTGGGTAAGGGGTGAGACCACATCATCACATGAAATAGAATGAAGGAAGAGAAAGTGGCAGAATGCACCTAAGTTATAGGAAATGAGAATGGGGAGGGAGGAGAGAGAGACAATTGGTAACAGACTCAATTTTTTTTCTATAAAATTTGAGGCAAGATTCTCAGCTGAGAGAGTGATGGAAGGGCAGTTGTAGGTCTGAGGAGGGATGGAAAGTTTTGGAAAAGCTCCTATGGAGAGTGGAATAATGAGTTGACAAGGGAGGCATAGTAGGATTGCCTAGCAATGGTGAAGACCCAAGGGAGACTGTATAACATAAATTTGTAGTGGACTCATAACAGTTGCATGATATTCTCCATCTTCATTTAGCAGAACATGTGTAAGCACAAAGGCAATGAATCATAGGAGTGATATAAAGCTGAGTCTTGGCTGGGCATAATCAGGATTATAAGGGGGCTAGGGATTCAAGAGAGAAGGATCATCTAGAATTGAATATTAAAAAAGTATTCAAGAAGAGGAAAGAGTTGTTAGTGCAGGGGCGGTGATCTGGGAGAGAACTAAGAGTTTTAGGGGTTAGGGGTCACAACAAAGATGAAGAATAAGGTGATGTAAAAGAAGACAGAGGAAGAGGTAAAAAGCCAATAGATTATGATTGTGCAAGGAGATTTAAGAATTCTTGAACATAAAAGTGGAATGTTTGTGAGTGATCAGAAGATCTAGAGTGTGCTGATCTGTGTATGTGTTTCAGGTAGGGTGGAGGAATAGCTCATGGGAGATGAGTAGGTTGAAGTGTTGCATGATTAGAGTATTTCAGGGGGAATTGATATGTATGTGGAAGTGTCTGAGTATGAAGGCAAGAGGTGAGGAGGAGAGAAAAATTGTAAGGCAGCTATTAAACTCATTTAAGAGGTAAGGGGAATAACTTGGTGGTCTGTAGACAACAGCTACCAGGATTTTGATAGTATAATATATTTATAATGCATTTCACAAACCTTAAAGAGCTAAATAAATGCTAACTTGTCTTGATTCTAACATTTCACTATCAAGCACACACATGTAGATGTATACATCATACAAATATGCACATGCATATATGACAAAATTTACATTTATTGTTCATTTCCTCACACACTTCAACACCCCTTTTAATTCGGCCTCTGGTCCCACCACTAGACTGAAATTACTCTCCCTAATGTTACCAATCTTCTCTTAATTTCTAAATCCATTGAAATTGTAACAGTTTTCATTTATCGTGAGTGTTCTGCAACTCTTAACACCACCGATCACTTCTTTCTCCTAGATACTCTCTCCTCCCTATTCCCTTTTAGCACTATAAAAAATTCCTTGGTGATGTCATCATGTCCTATGGGTTCAATTATTATTTCTGTTACTGATGATTCTTGAATCTATATTTTCATCCCCAGTCTTTCTCCAGAGGTACAGTCCTACATTCCCAACTTCCTTTTAGATATCTTTAACTAAAGGTCTTATAACTATCTCCATTCAATATATATATATATATATATATGTATGTATGTATGTATGTATGTATGTATGTATGTATGTATGTATACACACACACACACACACACACACACACACACATATATATATATAAAACAGAATAAATTACTTTCAACTACCCACTACCTGTTTTTTGAACGTTCCATTAAATACTTCTTGCATGGACTTTTGTATGAACTTGTATATTAAATACCTCTTGTATGGACTATTGCAATAGTCTTTTAAAGGTCCTTCCTGCCTCATCTCTCCATTCCAATTCATCCTCCCCACATAGCTACTAATTGCTTTTCTTAAAGCATACATCTGATAAAGCCACTTTTCCACCTCAATAAAAGCCACGCATTGCCTTCAAGATCCAACATAAAACCTTCTGTTTTATATTTAAAGTTCATCATAATATATCCCCTTCCAACACTGTATTTTAATTATTTTTCAATTAGGCATTTATTTTCTCTCTTTCCCAAATCCCCATGATAAAAATAAGAAAAATCTTTGTAACAAATATATGTATTCAAGTAAAACACATCCCCACATTATCTAAGCCTTCTTCATTCATTTCCATTCTCCTTGCACTTTAGTCCCCTCCATGTTCCATATACACTGGTCTACTTTTTCCTTGCTCAAGGGACTCCATCTCTCATCTTTCTGTTTTTGTGTTGGCTGCTTCTTTCCTAGAATATTCTTCCTCTCTGCCTCCCCTTTTAAATTCTGTGGCTTAATTCAAAACAGCTCAAATCTTACTTTTTTCAGCAATCTTTTCCTGTTCTCTCAACTCAGCAGTTTTTGGTTTACCCTGTTAAGTTACCTCCCATCCTTTCTGTCTATGTTTTCTATTTATTTAGCTGTTTACATATTGTCTCCCTCCATTAATATGTAAGCTTCTTAAAGATAGGGACTCTTTTAAACTTTTTTTTCTGGTAGTTATCACGATGTCTACTATATATTAAAATTTTAATAAATACATTTGTACTGATTAACTGATCCGCCAGTGGTTTTTAGCACATTCATCTTTTTTGTTTCTCCTCTTCCCAGACTTGATTTGATCATCACCATATATTGCCCTCTTTATGGGAATGAATCTCCAGCATTTTGCTCTGGATCATCTCCTCTTCCCCGATTTCACTCTTTTTTTCCATTGTTCTCATTATCTCGTAAAAGTTCAATTCTCTCTTTCTCTATACACAATATACTTAATTTGACATATATAGTTCAATTATCTGGTGATTCTCTATTCATTTCACTCCAAAATTTATGTATCCTGTCACCAGCTTGCTTATGATTCCCTGCATCTTCAACTACCTACTAGCCATTTCCTCCAGTGTCTCTCATAAGAATCTAAAGCTAGAAATGTCCAAAATGTAACTCGTTATATACTTGCTGGAATCCATCCTTCCTATCTTCTTTGCTTCTACTGAGGGCACTGCATATTTCTAGTCACCCAAGTTTACAACCTCAGAATCATTCTTGACTCTTCACTATTCCCCTGTTTAACTAGTTAACAAATCTTGTTAATCTACCTCCATAACATTTCTCTTTCTGTTCTATCTCTCAACTCATACAACCACCACCATAATTCAAGATCTCATCTCCTCTTGCATGAAATATTACCATATTCTGATAATTGGTATCCCTGCCTCTAGCTTTTCCACTTTCCAATCCAATGCCTACCTACTTGCTATTTCTCAAAGTTCTGACCATGTCACTCCCCTGCTCAACAAGCTTTAGGACACCCCCATTCCTTCTAGGAAAATAGTAAAAGAAACAAACAAAAATGGACAAATAAAACTTCCTCTGTAATTTAATAATTGACAACATAATATTGAAATGATATTTCCAGTTTGACTTCACATTATCCTTCCTGATATACTCAATAATTGACTAAACTGACTTTTATTCATACATGGTATTTCATATCATCTCCTTCCATCACCCCATATGTTGAATTTGCTTTCTCTTCACCTTTGTCTTATAGAATCCTTCACTGAAATATGCCACCTCATATGGGAGACTTTGCTTGATTTCCTCTTGTCCTTACCTATTTTATAGTGTTTCCCTTTTTAAAAATATGCTACCGTGTGTTTTTTGTAAACAGTTTGTGTTTGTTTGTCAATTTAAATGTTATTTTCTGCATTAAAATGTAGGTTCCATGAAGGCAGGTAATATGCCATTTTTGTCTTTATATCTTCATCTCCTAACCCAACTCCTAAGCTTCTTCATTTTAGATATTTAATAAATGAATGGTGAACTCAATTGAATCTTCCATCTCCTAATTATTCATTATATAGTCACTTTTAATTATTCATTATAGTCACCCAAAAAAGGAGAAAGGAAAAAAGCCAAATCTCCAGGGTCATTTCAGAAATCAGAAACATTAACCTGAAAGAGAGAGTGAGGCTAGTGGGGAATGACGCTGATGGATATACTATTGAGCAAAGGGCTTGGGAGGCACAAAAAAATAATGAGCTATTCCTTAGAAATTCAGGTAGCTTATTCAGACACTGTCAGCAATTACTTTCCACAGCCTTGAGTATTTGTTTAACAATTGCTTTCCCTGTCTTTAAAATGAATATCACATTTCTCCCCAAGTACCTCATAAAGAGTACTTGAAAGCAAATGAGAAATGTGACATTGATTGGAGTTTTTAGAAAGGTATTTATAGGTATTCATATGTCGACATGAATGTGGGGGAAAGGAAAATTTTATTTCAGTGTTTTTCAGTCATGTCTGACTCTTCATGACCCCATTTGGGGTTTTCTTGGCAAATATACTGGAGTGGTTTGCCATTTCCTCCTCCAGCTCATTTTAGAAAAAGGAAACTGAGACAAACAGGATTGACTTGCCCAGTCACGTGGCTTGTTAGTGTCTGAGGCTGGATTTGAACTCAAGTCTTTCTGACTCCAGGCCCAGTGCAATATCCACTGCACCATGTTGCTGTCCTAATGAATATTTGATTACAACTAAAAATGTTACTTCCATTCTGTCAGAAACTGACCATGAAGATGATTTGGTAGTTTGGGAACTCCGATAATGTGAAATAATAACTTGGAATCTACTTTTATCTGACATTGATAAAATTTGCAACCTATTTTTTTAGAAAATAAAAGTGAACATTCATCTCCAATAAATGCAAATTTATTTATAAATTATATGAATTAGTTATAAAATATATTATGTATGTTATAAAATATAAAGATGTATGAGCTGTTAAGAATGTTATCTTCCTCTTTTATAGGAGCATACAAATTTAGCAGCAGACTTAATTCTTTATCCAAGTTGCCCACAGGGTGACTACAGTGGGGGATCCATTTTCTCATAAGCCTCTGAGGAATTTGGCTAGAGTCCATCTTCACCTGTGGTCACTGGATGGCTTACAGCGTCAACAACCACATTAGAGGATGGCTCCATGGACTGTCTCTTCTGACTACCCAGTCCATTTTTATCTCCATTGTTTTTGATTTCATTTCTGGGATCTCTAGAAGGGTTGTAGCTTTGACTTACTCAGTGACCACACATAGATACAAGGAAAAAAAAACAGTTCTTGAAGGGTTTGGATCAATGACTCACTATCCACCTGGAGGAATTATCTCTAGGAGATAAATCTTTAGTATGATAGCCTTTTTTCTTTGTAAAATGAATGGAGTTGCCTGCAGGGTTAAGCAGGCATTGAAATTTGGAACTCCATGTGATTCGTAACCTATTTCTCTGCCTTTTTCTCAATATTCTGAAAATGATCAAGTTAGAAACAATCTCTCTTTTGGAATAATTTCTTCAATCATCATTATCTTCTTCATTAAGTTTCTGAATCATTTTCACCCCCTACCTGGGCACCTTACTACTTACTGGTCCCAGCAACACTGCCTTTCTGCTACTTAAGGATACCTAACAGGCCCCTGGTACCTTAGTCTTGGATCTTTTAATCCCAGCTTACTCCGCTGGTGCTACAGCCTTTGTTGCCACCACTATGTTTTTCTTTTGGAACTGTGTCACCAACATCTGTTGCATATCTATCAATTAAACTACTTTCTGCCCAGGCACTGGGTTGGGAGTGGTGGTGGTAGAGGGAGTGGAATAGAAGAATCAATGAATATCAACAAGACCCATTGTTCCTGACGACCACATCATTGGCCCTAATCATCACGGCATAGGATTCAAGTTCCAGCATTGGCTTCTAACCCCATACTAGTCTAGCACTGCCATTTCTAGTTGTTTTCTGTCCCATAATTACTGCTCTCTAACTGAGGAAATCCGGAATTCTCCTCTCACACTGCAAAAGCATTGACAGGTTTTCTAATTAACAATCATGTTTAAAAATCGTTTCAAAAAGTGTTACATTGTTGCATTGGCTAGCAGTGCCCTTTATACCAAAGGACTATAAAGCTAACGAGGGTGGCTCTTTCTTTGTAGTGGAGACAAGCTCAGGTAATTCCTCACCCACCAGGATCTGGAATCATCCAATTAGATCTCAGAAATTCTTACTATTGTAAGTAATACAAAGAAATACTATTACTATTTTGTAACAATGGATGTGCAAAATATGGCTCTCTGTTGTCTTCTTTTCCCACTCAAACAAATTAGGGCAGCAGAAAGTGACAGGGACTGAGAGGCTTTACCTCTCTCAAACTGGAGATGGTGCTGAAAAGGAATAGCTAAAACTAACTCTTTCAATGATCTTGAGCCTTTATTCACCTCAGCGAGTCTTCTTGTCAACCGACTGCTTGTGCTGCTGATTTATTCACGCTGCTCCAGAAGAGTTGGTTCACTCCTTCCCCACCTGCCAAGACTATTTCCGTTCATTCCTGACATCTCCAGACAGATTTCTTTACTGTTTAACTGCTTTTAATGGCTCAAATCATTGCCTCTTGGTCTTCCTTGACTCATCTTTCCCTTAAAAGGTAAAAACTTCCTAAATATTTACTTCAGAAATATAAATCTCTTCTTTAATCATCCTGTAGACTCCAAATAGGATTTTACATTTTGTAAGGTCTGCTCTCTTCAAAACAGTTATATTCAAATGAGCAAAGGGATGCCATTGTCATCTAGTGACACTAGGAGTGTCTGAGGCATTTGCTCAAAACATGGTTGCTTAATTTAATTGGCAATTGCTTGGGAACTGTTTCTAGTCCTGTATTTGCCATTAACTCTCCAAACAAAGCCAAGTCTAATTTAGTCATTTCTGCACCCACAGTGCATTTTTCAATATAATATAAACTACCTGAAAAGAGCTTGTCAAAATTTCATTCTTTATAATTGTAAGAATAGTGGGATTTTTTTCCCTTTTATAAGGAAAAAATAAACATTCTTTTACAAAACTAGACATTCTTTTAAAGAAAAGTTCTTCTTTTAAAACTTTGAGTTCAAATTCTTTCCCCTCTTTCCTCCCCACCCTAAGAAAGCAAGCAATTCAACATAGGCCACATGTGTATCATTATGCAAAACCCACAATACTCATGTTGGGAAAGACTAACTATATTTTGATCCTTCCTATCCTATCCCCCTTTATCCAGTTTTCTCCCTTGACCCTTTCCCTTTTCAAAAGTATTTGCTTTTCATTACCTCCTCCCCCATCTACCCCCCTTCTATCATCCCCCCTTTTTCATCTCCTTCTTCCTGTGGGGTAAGATACCCAATTGAGTGTACATGTTATTCCCTCCTCAGGTCAAATCTGATGAGAGCAAGATTCACTCATGCCCCCTCACCTGACCCCTCTTCCCTCCCAACAGAACCGCTTTCTCTTGCCACTTTTATGCAAGATAATTTACCCCATTCTATCTCTCCCTTTCTCCCTCTCTCAATATATTCCTCTCTCATCCCTTAATTTGATTTTATTTTTTTAGATATCATCCCTTCATATTCAACTCACTCTGTGCCCTCTGTCTCTCTCTCTCTATATGTATGTATATTCTCTTCAGCTACCCTAATACTGAGGTCTCATGAATTATACACATCATCTTTCCATGTAGGAATGTGAACAAAACAGTTCAATTTTAGTAAGTCCCTTGTGATTTCTCTTTCTTGTTTACCTTTTCATGCTTCTCTTGATTCTTGTGTTTGAAAGTCAAATTTTCTATTCAGCTCTGGTGTTTTCACTTAGAAAGCTTGAAAGTCCTCTATTTTATTGAAAATCCATATTTTGCCTTGGAGCATGATGCTCAGTTTTGCTGGGTAGGTGATTCTTGGTTTTAATCCTAGCTCCACTGACCTCCAGAATATCATATTCCAAGTCCTTCAATCCCTTAGTGTAGAAGCTGCTAGATCTTGTGTTATGCAGATTGTGTTTCCACAATACATGACTTGTTTCTTTCTGGCTGCTTGCAGTATTTTCTCCTTGATCTGGGAGGTTTGGGGTTTGGTGACAATAGTCCTAGGAGTTTTCTTTTTGGGATCTTTTTCAAGAGGCGTTTGGTGGATTTTTTTCAATTTCTATTTTACCCTGTGGCTCTAGAATATCAGGGCAGTTCTCCTTGATAATTACTTGAAAGATGATATATAGACTCTTTTTTTGATCATGGCTTTCAGGTAGTCCAATTTTTAAATTATCTCTCTTGGATCTATTTTCCAGGTCAGTTGTTTTTCCAATGAGATATTTCACATTGTCTTCTATTCTTTCATTCCTTTGGTTCTGTTTTATAATATCTTGATTTCTCAAAAAGTCACTTGCTCCAATCTAATTTTTAAGGTAGTATTTTCTTCAGTGGTCTTTTGGACCTCCTTTTCCATTTGGCCAATTCCGCCTTTCAAGGCATTCTTCTCCTCATTGGTTTTTTGGAGCTTTTTTGCCATTTGAGTTAGTTTATTTTTTAAGATGTTGTTTTCTTCAGTATTTTTTTGAGTCTCCTTTAGCAAGTCATTGACTTGTTTTTCATAGTTTTCTTGCATCATTCTCATTTCTCTTCCCAATTTTTCCTCTACTTCTCTAACTTGCTTTTCCAAATCCTTTTTGAGCTCTTCCATGGCCTGAGACCAGTTCATGTTTTTTCTTGGAGGTTGACTTCTTCTGTCTGTATGTTTTGGTCTTCTTTGTCACCAAAAAAAGATTCCAAAGTGTGAGTCTGAATCTGAGTCAGTTTTTGCTGCCTGGCCATGTTCCCAGCCGACTACTTCACCCTTGAGTTTTTCATGGGGTTATGACTGCTTGTAGAGTAGAGGGTACTTTGTTCCAAGCTCGAGGGGATGCGCTGTTGTTTTCAGAGCTATTTCTACACAGCAAGCTCTGTCACACCAGTGCTCCTCCACCCCCAAGAACTGCTAACCTGCACCATGAATCAGATATCAAGCTGGCTCTGCATTCCTGCTCTGATTCGCCACCTAATTCCTCCCACCAGGTGGGCCTGGGGCCTGAAGCAACTGCAGCTGTACTTCTGTAGCTGCACCACCTCCGCTGCCCCTGGACCGGTGGCTGAAAGGGGAGCTCCTTTCACTCTGTCCCCCACAGCTTTTCCCACTAACCTTCTCTGTTGTCTTTGGTGTTTGTGGGTTTAGAAGTCTGGTAACTGCCACAGCTCAGTGATTCAAGGCCCTACCATCTGTTTTACCTGGCTCCCAGTCTGGTTGGTCTGGGCGCAGCCAACACTGGGCTCTGCCCTGCTCTGCTCCCAGCTCAGTGTGCGATAGACCTTACCCAGTGACCATCCAAGCTGTCCTGGGCTGGAGCCCTGCTTCCCTCTGCTATTTTGTGGGTTCTGCAGTTCTAGAATTTGTTCAGAGCCACTTTTTATTGGCATTTGGAGGGTCCTGGGGGAGAGCCCTAGGCAAGTCCCTGCTTTCCAGCCACCATCTTGGCTCCCTGCCCCCCCAAAATGACAATCATAAGAGGAAACAACTAGCATAAAAAGTGTTACACTGTCTTCATCATCATCATCATGGCCCTCACTTTTATGTTGTCCCTTAATAGTTCTGGGGTTTCACTGGGACTATGCTTGTTTTATTCATTTCCTATGCTCCTTTGTGGAAGCACAGTGTTTTCCAGTGTTGGACATAGATACATTAACTAATTACTTCAAAGGAAATGACTGGTTGAGAAGACAATGTATCATCTATAACAAGGGAATTGCTTGTTAGAAATTCAAGCTAAAAAGAAGGAATAATTTTATAGTAACCTAAGAATAATTCATTTTGATGATAGATAGCATAAGGGAGTCATAGAATAGTAGAACTGGAGGGAACTTAGACATCATCTAGTTCAATGCCCTTATTTTACATATAGGAAACTGAGGCATAGAAAGTTGAATTGATTTACCCAAGCTGTCAAATCTAGTATGTGTGGCAGAGTCAGATAAGGACATAGATCTGCTCATCTCTAATAAGTACTCATTTGAATGCACTGCTCTAAAATATATTCTATAATCTCTAAAATAAGCTTTAATATTTTCTAGGCTTTAATCAAAAATATAAAAAATGACCTGACTAGATAGTCTCCAAGGAACTTTATATATCTAAAATGATAAGATTCTAAATTGCTTCTTTGTAGGTGGCAATTAAAGTAGTCAATGATAATGATGCGATCTTTGCCCAGTGAAATTAATACTTTTAAAATGGTAATAAAGAATTTTTTAAGAGTAAAGTGTTTAGATTAGGAATAGCATACAATCCCTCATTCTCTAAAAACTCCATAGATTTAATTTTGGTACCAAGTATTCCTCATTTTTTTCCATATAAACAATACCTGGTCATCAAATTTGAAGATTATCCAAATTAATATTCCAATTTGTCTTAACAAAGCATTCTGCCCTAATCATAATTCATTCCATTTCAAATTCCATTGTATTTTATTCAACCTAAAAAAATTTTAAAATCATCTAAAATGCATTATGTACTCAGAAAAAAAAACAATATTTAGATGACTTAGCAGCTCTTGACTAAGGGAAATACAATCAAATAAGTTTAAATACATAAATAAATTAACATACCAAAAATTATATAAGCAGCAGAATGGTGCAAGGTGATAAATGAAGTCCTGAGGAATGAAGGTCATTACCAACTATGTGGATCCATATTCAAGAAAGTAAAATAAAGACTTGTACATAATATAGGGGCCTAGGTGGTGCAGGGAATAGAGGCCAGGTCTGGAGTCAGGAAGATTCGTCTTCCTGAGTTCAAATCCAGCCTCAAACACTTGCTAGCTGTGTGACAATGAACAAGTCACTTTCCTCATCTGTAAAAATGAGCTGGAGAAGGGGATAGCAAACCACTCCAGTATTTTTTATCATGAAAATCCTAAAGAGGGTAATGAAGTGTTGGACATGACTAAAATGATTGAACAACAAAAATATAAAACAGATAATCTATATTGTAAACAAACTGTTTTTTTTAAGATTATAATACACTCACAAGGAACTGAGTAAAATTTATAAGAATACAAGTCACTCCCCAATTAATAAATGGTCAAAGGTGTTGAAGAGGCAGTTTTCAGAGGAAGAAATTAAAGATATCTATAGTCATATGAAAAAATGCTCCAAATCACTATTGACGAGAGAAATGCAAATCAAAACAACTCTTAGGTAACACATCTCTCCTGTCAGATTGGTTAACGTGACAAAACAGGAAAATGATAAATGCTGGAGAAGTTGTGAGAATATAGGAACATTACTACATTGTTGGAGGAGTTGTGAACTGATTCAGCCATTCTGGAGAGCAATTTGGAACTATGCCCAAAGGGCTATAAAAATGTGCATACCCTTTGACCCAGCAATACCACTTCTAGTGCTGTATCCCAAAGAGGTCATACAAATAGGAAAAGAACCCAGATGTACAAATATACTTATAGCAGCTCTTTTTGTGGTGGCAAAGAATTGGAAATCAAGGGGGTGCCCATTAATTGGGGAAGGGCTAAACAAGTTTTGTTATATGAATGTAATGAAATACTATTGTGCTATAAGAAATGAAGAGCAGACCGATTTCATAATAACCTGGAATGACTTATTTTATCTGATAGTGAGGGGAGCACAACCAAGTGAACATTATACACAATTAGAGACACATGGTATCTGTGATGACTGACTTTGATAGACTTGGCTCTTCTCAGCAATACAAGGTTCAAAGACAGCTCCAAAAGACTCATGATGGACAAAGCTATCCACATCCAGAGTAAGAACTGTGGAATCTGAATGCAGATTGAGGCAAACTATTTGTTTCTCTCTCTGTCTCTCTCTCACTCTGTCTCTCTGTCTCTCTCTCTGTCTCTCTTCCCTCTTTTCTCCTCTCTCTCTGTGTCTCTTCTCTCTCTCTCTCTCTCTCACTCTCTCTTTCTCTGTGTGTGTCTCTCTCAGTTTTGTTTCTTCTTTCTCATGGCTCATTCCATTGGTTATAATTCTTCTTTACAACTTGACCATTGGGAAAATAAGTTTAATGTGAAGGCATATTGTTAAGGCAATCAGGCTTTTCCCTGTTCTTCCCTTTGGGGATGCTAAGACTATCAAGTCTTCTCTTTGTTTGAATTGATGGAAAACCTTTTGCTGTCTTTGTTTTGGAATATTTCTCAGCACTAAGGTAGTCAGAAGTCATTGACTTGCATATGATTTGATACTGGAGATGGGGAACTTTCACACACCCAGCCTGGGTGAGGTCAAAGCCCTCAGGGCTCCAAACAGGATATAATTGAGGGGAGCTTGGTGTTTGACTTTTGGGGCTCATTCATGGAAGGAATGTTGAGACTCTGGGCAAGCTGTTGTAACTGTCCCCCGGCTTTAATAACCCAGACCCATTGGTTCTTCTCAGGTAACTATGAATTGTGATTTGAATCAGACAAGGTCTGTCTGTTGATGTTTGTAATTTCTGTTTGTATTTGCCTTGAAGTTCAGGGAGTTGATCTTTTCTCCCTGAGCTAAGTGAATGATATATGCATGTTTAATTAAACTGAGATTTTTTAACCCCTTAAAGTTACTTTCTTTGGAAAAGCAGATCAAAGAACCTGTGTTGGTAGCCCTTCTGTATGCTGGTGTTGTTGGTCTTACACCCCTACAGCAGCTGCCAGCAAGATTGTTGCTACACATATGTAGAACCTATGTTGGATTACACGTCATCTTGGGGAGGGAGGTGGGGAGTAAATTTGGAACTCAAAAACTTGTGGAACTGAGTGTTGTAAACTAAAAAATAAAAAAAAAAATTAAAATGATTATAATACACTCAACATGCTATTTTCAAATTTTTTCTCTCTTTTCTGTTTCTCTCTCTGATCGTTCATTCTGTACTATCTAAGAGAAAATCAAAGACTCATTTTTCTTTTGTTTTTCCATCACAATTTTCGACACTTCTTTCCCCACCATATTAAAAAAGAAAACAACACCCCCTCCCTTGTGAAAAATAAAAATAGATGAGCAAAGTAAAGCCACACATTGACCATGTTCAAAAAAATTAATAGGTCTTCTACAACAGTAGTCCATCATCTATTTGTAAGGTGAACAGGAAATGTTTTCATTATCAATCATCTCATGTTGTGGTATTTTACTGCAAAGTTTTTCAAAGGTTTTTTTTTATTGTTATAGTCCTTGTATAAATATTATTCTTCCTGTTTTACTTTCCACCATCCAAAAAAGTCATCCAAGTTTGCTAAGAATCCATCTTTTTGTAATTTCTTCTGGCAAAATAATATTTCATTATATACGCATATCATATTATCTTCAGCAATTTTCCAATAAACCTTTGTTTCTAATTTTTTTGTACAATGCTTCCATATATACTTATACACACACACACACACATATATGTATATACATATGCATATATGTTTTTTTCTTGGCTCTCTGGTGCCTAGTAAGAATAAAACTAGGTCTGTATTCTGTATTAACATAATCTGTTTGGTGACTTTTTTTGGAAATCTCAAATTTTTTTTTCATGAAGGCTGGACACCTTTTGTGCCTGTTCTCTCAGAGCTAGCATAATTGTTTTCTAGTTTTGTCGTTTTGCCCTTTTGATGGGTGCAAGCTGGGAACTCACGGCTTACGTTGCATTGTTCCTATTGTTGATTTGTACAGCTTTCCCTGCACCCCCTTCCATGTGGCTGTAGGTAGCTTGGATTTCTTTCATTTAGAACTGATTATCTATGTCTAAAGGGAAATGGAATTTGTTCTTATATATTTGAATCAATTGACTTTATTTTATGTGGTATTATCAGAGAAGTTAGCTGTAAAAGTCTTTTTGGTTTTTTTTTTTTGGTTGTTGAACAGTTGTTTCCATTTAATCTTAACTACATTGATTTTGTTTGTGCAGAAATTTCTGCATTCTGTGAATTCAAAATGGCCAATGACTCTTCTACCATCTATAGTTGGAAATGCTACCTCCTCTACCAATCCTATAATTTTTGCACAATATGATTTTTTTAATGTAGGTCCTGCGTCCATGTGTAGTTTATTGTAGCATATAGTGAAAGATACTGCCTTATATGTAATTTCTTCCAGACTATTTTCTCTCTTTTTTATCATGTTTTGTTGAATAGTGAGTTGTTATACAAGTGGTATCGTTTGACTTTCTACATGTTTGATTCTTTCCTTTGGCCTTTTATTCCCCTTTGTATTTTTTCCCAAGATCTGTAAGGTAATTCTTAAATTATTTGATTAGTGTGCACTGAATGTTAATAAATGTAGATTGTATTATCATTTTATTTTATTGACAATCCAACAATGAACAATTAATCTCAAAATTTTTACCTTTTTTATTCTGGTAAAGAGAATACAAAAAGTTGTATTCATATGGCTCCTCTGTGCCCTGGTAGGAATATTTCTACATGTTTTTCATAGTTCTATGATTATTCTATAGTTATTTTAAACATATCTTGTCAACTCTTTGTATTGTAATATACAGAAAAGTGATGATGTCTGTTCATCCAATTTCTACGCTGTTGCTTTGCTGACATCAACACTTTCTCAATTCTTTTTTGGTATTCTGCAGGGATTTCTAAATACATAATTATATCACTTGCAAAAGCAATAATTTGATTTCTTTTTTTGCGAATGTTTCTTCAATAAATTACTATTTTTTAAAATTCCCTTAGCTCTAGCAAGATGTCAAACAGAGGTTATGAAATGGATATCCTTGCTTTTTTATTGTTCTTGCTGAAAACTTTTGATATGTTACTTAATTGTATGATTATTTTTTGTAACTAAAATTGATTATCATCTTTGAGAAAATTTTGTTATTTTTATTTTGTTCTTTGATTCTTTAATATTGTAAGTCTTTATCTGAGTTTAAATGTTCTCTACTTATTTTAAAATTATATGTCTATTAAAATTACAAATTTTTGTTTTATTAGCATCAAGAACCAATGCATATCATCATTTTCATTTTGATGTATTTTATAATGATTTTATGCCCTAGCACACAACCAGTTTTTGAAAGGTACCCATGCAAATGCTAAATTTGTATGTTATTTCACTCTATTCTCATCCAGTACTTACCAGAGATCTTTCATATTAAATCTACTAAAATTTTATTCACCTCTTTAAATCATTTTTGTTAATTGTTTTCTTAAATTCATTTATGTATGAAAAGGTTTTCTTTTTGTTGTGGTAGTTTCCAGCTATTATAGTTTTTCCTTGAATTTTTCTATTGTAATTCAACTTCACCCTCCCTTCTCTATTCCATTTCTTTTCTCCTTTTTTTCTTTCCATTCCCCCCCCTTCACATTCACCTCTCAAGTTGAAGTTTATTTTTCTTGTGACTAGCCCTCTACTGCTCTACCCTCTCTCAAACTTTTGTATCATTTCTATCTCACCACCTGTTGCTCTGTTTAGGTTAACATATTGGTACATGAAATTGTGTTTCTGTAAGTGTTTTTGTGTAAGTGTGTATGGTATGTATCCAATTGTCCTTTGACAGATTCATGTAAGAGTGATGCCCACTCTTCTTACACCTTCTTCTACTTTGCACACACTTCTAATATCCAAATTATCAGAAAAATAGTAAATGTAACCTTTTTCTGCCTTTCTTCCCAAGGGTATTCCTTGTCCCCTTCACTTTTATTACTTTTTTTCCTCACGACCACCAAGTGTGAGTGAAACAACCTTAGATCCTTTGGTTGTCTAATTTAAATACTGCTGCTACTTTTAAAGATGTTAGAGTTACAAAGAGGCATTTATTTCTCCTATTCCAATTAGAATATAAGCATTTCATCATCAATCATATAGCCCTTCCAAATGTTTATATGTATTTTTTCTAGATTGCTGGAAAATTCTCTATTCCATTAAAAGTTCATTTTCCTGCCATAGGATTGTCATCTGTTATCCAGGATGATTTGTTGTTGTTTTGAAGCTTTGATCATTGGCCTTTTGTAATATTATATGTGAAAATTTTCTCCCTTTATGGTTGAAGCTGCCAAGTGTTTTTTGATCCTGACTTTAGTTGTTTTATTGTTAGACTTTTTTTTTATTCTAATGACAGGATTTTTTTTCCCTTTGACCTGCCAGCTTCTTGCCCATCTTCATAATTCAAGAGGTGTGAGTACTGCAAGTTTTCAGCCACTTATGTGTCTCCTTTGCACAGAACCCTAGGCTTCCTGCTTTCAAGTATAGAGTACTGTAGCCTTCAGATGCACCTGATTTTCTCAGGTATGAACTGACAGCTGTCTGGCTTACATCGGATTTTCTCATACAGCAGCTTTCCTTTTGCCTGTAGTGTTCTCGTTGACATTTTGTTGGCTTGAATGAAGGCATATAATATAGTTGCTACTTGGATTCTCTGATAATTCTTCATGTGAGTCCCCTTTTTGCTCTCTGTTGGCATTCATGGATGAGAGCTGTGTTCTGCAACCATCAATGAAGCCATGTTCAAGTCAGATATGTGTATATGCAATATTTATATTTATATATATATATATATACATATATACACACACACTTATGTACATATATATATTTTACTTAAAATAGTGATATAGTAGAATTTAGAAATAAGATATTTAATTCTAACACAATTAGATGCTGACACTATACCAATTCCCTCAAGAGAGTTACTTTAGATATTATATTGACACAAACACCTAGAATAATGTATAGATGGTAGTAGAAACCCAATATTGGTATTATAAAATCAGATAGGTAACTAGAAATTATTGATATAGTCTAAGAAGAGGAATTATAAAGCTGTTTGTAAATAAATAGATAAGTGTATTTCTAGCTTATCAAATAATATATTAGAAACTAAAAAGATCATTAAATGCTAAAAATATTTTTCTTGATATTATTTTGAGACAAATAGATAGTTGATTCCCAGGTATAGAAAACCAGTAATAATACTTGGAACTTGGTAATTAATAATTAATCATTTATAAAATTTTTAATGAATACATTGTCAAAATAAATGCTAAATTGTACCAATTTCTTTTCTATTTTTCTGAAGAGATACCGAGATCTATTTTGACCTAAAGTATTTCTATTCACTGTATCCTACAAATGATGCACTCAATTCACGTAGTCAAACCATGATATTTCCCCAGTTCTCTCCAGAGATTTACCATTGATGCTTTATTGATGTAGGTAATTAGAATATTGATTACTCAAAAGGAAGAATTTGATATTACTATTAAGAAGTGTGGTAGCTCACCAAAAATCAAGGACATAATCTGCCAACAATACATTTTCATGGAACACTGTAATGCTTACATTTTGAGTCTCAAAATAGCTGAATGAATCTATTTCTAAAATAACTAATAGAGCAGAATATTACAACCTGAATATCAAGCATGTGTGCCTAATAGAATTATATATTGACATAGCATGAAATTCTATCACAAGGTTTCTTTTAAGGTTACAAGTGTTAAACACTTGAATTTTTGGATTTGCAGGCAAGTTTGTATATATTACACCTAGTAGAAAGACATTGATTTAGAAAAAAAATATATTTTTACAGGTCTTCTTTTTTTACAGTATAAAATCTGTAAACAAATATTTATAACAATCAGTTGTTGGTGTGAAATGTATCTTCCAAATAAATACCCTTACATTTTAAAATACTTATTGCTTTATTTTTGTGCATTCTATGTATATTTGATTTGTATAATTTTCATTCATACTATATGGATTATATATGCATATTTGTATATGTTGTATATGTGTATATACACAGATTCTTAAAACTATGCTAAGGTTTGTGGAACACATATAGACATATAAGTATGGATTTTCACACACACACTTTAGATAGATATGTGTACATGTATATAAATATATATGCACATATATGTCTCTCTGTGTGTAGATGATAGACAAATAGACAAAAAAATATTGCTATAGATATAGATAAGTAGATAGATGCTGTTATTTTTATTGAAAGCCAAGACAGAGGAATGAGAGCTAGTCAAGTCTAGAAGACCTGTGTGAAATTCTACCTCTGGCACATACTGGCTGTGTAAACAGAAGTTACTTGACTTCTATGGCTCTAATTTTTTTTCTTTTTTTGGAGGGGGGAAGGCAATTGGGTTTAAGAGACTTGCCCAAGGTCACACAGCTAGTAAGTGTCAATTGTCTGAGGCCAGATTTGAATTCAGGTCTTCCTGACTCCAGGGCTGGTGCTCTATTTGCTGCACCACCTAGCAGTCAACTTAGAGTCAGAACTCTAAGTTTGGAAACTGAAAAATATATAGTAATCTCTAGTTTGGGAGAGTTTCCTAACTGAAAACATAAACCTAAGGCCAAAAAAGTATATATTAAAAGTAGAAGACATAACAGAGGATGATTTATTACACTGAAAATACCTTCCTGAGAAGGGAAGTAGATTTATGTACCATGGCTGATTTTGGTAAACACACATATGCATGCATATATGTATGTATATATGTATACAAACACACATATGCATGTACATGTGCATATATATTTATATATGTATTCCATGTGTTTTCTATGTGTATATTGCTTATCTAGCCTTACAGAAGATAAATAGTGTTAGGCATGTCAATACATTTCAAAACTCTTAGGTCCACTTAAATTGCATGTAATTGCACCATATATTATTTATCCAAAGCTGAAATTATTATTTATTCTAGAAAGACTGTGAAATTGTCCTATCCAGTGCAATTTCTACCAAATCAGGTAAAGCTCCAACTCTCAGATGAGAATCGCCTGAGGATGGTGAAGGCTGACTAAGCCTAATCAGGATTAATAACATTAATTCCATGTAATAGTTCTGTGTAGAAAAAACTTCAACTAAAATGACATAGGAAGAGATATAGAAATATCTGTGTCATACAGATATTTTATAATTCTTTCATTAATGTCAACATATATTTAATTGTTAAAGAATGAGCAAAAATCTTCAAGGGCTACATTCCCCTTAAAATATATTTTTTTAATGATGAAGAATTCATGAGGAGAACTTAAAGCTGAATATCCATGATGAACGCTTTATTTGATTATACAGAGAGTTTAGATTGTTTTATTTTCAAAACAGATGTATTTGGCATGACTGCTAATAATAAGTTGGTACTCTGAAGATAGATTCTGGCAATTAACACCCTTATAGCTTTCTTTTTTCTCCTATTTTTAATTTTTTTTTTTGCAAAGGAAGTAGCTGAACTTGAAGCAAATCGATAGAAAATTAAACAATGAAAAATAAGTTATAAATATCAAAAGAAAAAAGAGTGGATAGACTTATAGGTAGAACAGTATAATTGATGAAATGATAATATAATGAATGAATTTGGGAAACTGCACATTTTTAAAAAATGTATCTTGAATGAAGTATCTAAAACATTTTTTTGAAGTTGCAATGCAAAAAATTAGCTTCCAGTCTTTCAAAAATATCTCTTCCTATTTTTTTAGAAATTGATGCATTTAATAAGAAGATAAAAACTACAGATAAGTATTTCTTTCTATTTATTTTATGTGAAATTGCTAATTAGGTAAATGCTGATGGAGTGAGGAAATTGCAATCTCTAAGTATCAGTAACTTTGAAACAAAAAGCTATAACCGCATCATGGAAAAACCCATATATATGCTGTTTCATTCCATTTCAGTTTTTTTAAAAAAAAGAATTTATTAAGGATCAACTAGTTATGTGACATTGCACTATGCTGTGGTGAATACAAAGAAGAGACACTACTTATTACCAAGGATTCTTGAATATATTTGGAGACAAGATATGGACACATAATATAATACACACAATGTTGTTGTTCAATTTTGTCTGTCTCTTATATATCCATGGGGTTTTCTTGGCAAAAATACTGAAATGGTTTGCCATTTCCTTCTCCAGTGATTTAAGGCAAATTATGGTTAAATGTCAAAAAAGTAGTATCTGAGGCTGAACTTGAACTAAGGTCTTCCTGACTCTAGGCCCAGAAGTTTATCCACTTAAGGCTCCTAGATGCCTCCTAAGATACAAATACATACATACATACATACGTACGTACGTACATACGTACGTACGTACATACATACGTACATGCACAAGTCTAATATGCACATATAACATACACATATACATATATATGTACAAATATAAAAATACATACATATATTTACAATGAACACACAAAAATATAAGCCAATAATATTAAAAATGTGAGAAAGACTATTATACTGTATATTTGAAAGATATGAGTTGTTACCTCTTCTTATCATGACCTTTCTATTGCACTCATCCCACAAATATTCCAAGTCACAGAGTAATATTGAGTGGCTACAAATACTTATCTTGGCATATGTCAGCACCAAATACCAATCAATCAAATAAACAACAATGGATAATTGAGGAATATATCTATGTCTGATGTGCTAGCAACTGAGAATTGGAAACAAAATGAAATTTCCTGTCCTAAGTACCAGTTCATTCTAACAGAACCTGATTTTACTCATTCACAGTTTCCACCAATTATCTGCATAAAGGATTATTGTTTAAAGACAAATATATTATCACTCTCTTCCCATGCTCTTTCAATCTCACAGTCCAGTTTATGATCAGTTTCTGTAGGTCCTAGAATAAATCTGAAATCATGAAGAGATAGACACTCCCTCCAATTGTATGCGGATACTTACTGGTTCTCTGGCCCTCTACCTCTCAGCCTCACTATTCTCATCTGTAAAATCAGGATGACAATAATACCCTCTACTTCTCAAGATTGTTGAAAGAAGGTCAAGTGAGATAACATAGTAAGAGCACTTTGGAAACCTTAAAGTACAAATGAAATACTATCTTCAACAACAGAGTTACTATTGTTCATATCCTTCCGTGAATCTTTTGTAAAGGAACCACCCAAACCAAATGCAGTTTTTCATCTAGGTCTTTTGACCTTAAATTTATTGTAGTATACAATACAGACCCTATCCATTGGTTATCTCACATTGATATAAAGCATGTGAATAATATTTATGTCATTTTTTTCTACAAGCACTATCTTTATTTATACACCGTAGACTATTTGTACCTAGCATAAATTAGTTTATTGCCCTTTACATGACTTAGAATTTTGATTGTTCAGAACTTATGATATTCCATAAGTCACAGTCATTTAGCATTGTAAGAAGAATACTGATGTTAAAGACATATTTTTTTTTTTCCAGGAAAAACCTTAGATCTGCTGATTAGCACTACATAATCTTCAAAATGATATCGGGCCTACTGAATTTCTCTTGTTGATTTTGGAGCTCAGCTCATTGTACACCTGCAATATCTGTTCAAAATCTGTGTGTATACTGATATAACATAATGTGCAAAGAGAGAAACACAAACAGTAACAGAGACAGAGACAGAGACAGAGACAAAGAGAGACAGAGGCAGAGAGAAAGAAAGTGAGACCGAAATGTATGCATAGAGAGACAGGGCAGCTAGGTAGCACAGTGGATAGACTACCAGACGTGGATTCAGGAAGATGATTCTTCCTGAGTTCAAATGCAGCCTCAAACACTTACTAGCTATGTGACCCTGGACAAGTAACTTAAGCCTGTTTGCCTCAGTTTCTTCATCTGTAAAATAACCTGGAGAAGGAAATGGCAAAATACTCCAGTATCTTTGCCAAGAAAACCTTAAATGGGGTTACAAGGAGTTGGACACAACTGAAAGCCAACTGAACATATACAATGTGGACAGATAGATATGGCCCTGCTCTGTAGACTGCTCAACTGATTATATAGTCTGGACAGTAAAATGTCTTCATCCACTTGGTTTTTCCAATGGGATTTTTTTTTGTTAATTCTTTTACGTGGTTTTATATATCTTTTAAGATGCTGTGTAATGTTTGTGAACTTTATGGAATTTGTGTAATGTCACCCACAAACTGAAGCATCTAGAATACCTCAGCACTTATAGGAAATCACTTTTTCATTTGGATTTAGCATTGAACAAGATCTGTGACGATTAGTATTAATACAGAGAGACATAACTAGATGATACAATGGATAGAGCACTGGACTGGGAATCAGAGAGTTCTGAGTTCTACTCTCTTCCATGATACTTATGAGCTGCCTGAGTCTGAGCAAGTCACTTACCTTTGTTTGCCAGAGAGAGGGTGGAGGGAAGAGAGAGAGAGAGAGAGAGAGAAGAGGAGAGAGAGAGGAGAGAGAGAGAGAGAGAGAAAGAGAGAGAGAGAGAGAGAGAGAAGAGAGAGACAAAGAGGAGAGAGAGAGAGAGAGAGAGAGAGAGAGAGAGAGAGAGAGAGAAAGAGAGAGAGAGAGAGGAGAGAGAGAGAGAGAGAAAGAGAGAGAAAGTATAAACACAAATGAATAATCTGTCATCGTTGTGAGAATCAAGAGATGTTTGAAATTGCTCTGCAAACCATAAAACATTTTATGACACACTGTATAAATGTGAGTTATTATTGTATTATTATTGCTATTGTTGCAATCTCTAACATTGTATCAACCAAGCTATCAAAAAGCATTTTTAAGTGCTTACTATGTGTTGGGCACTATACTTAGTGCTACTGCTACAGAAGCAAAAATGAAGCACGTCCTAACCCCAAATTTCTGTCAGGTAAGATGGCATACACATATAAAAATATGGAAGCAATAAATACAAGGGGAGACACTGTTAGCTAAAGAGATCAGGAAACATACCATATAGAAAGTGCAACTGAAATTAAACTTTAAAAATGTAGAGGATCTAAGAGGAGGATTTGAGAAAGGGGTATACTCCAGGCATGGGGAAGAACATATGTGAAGTTACACATATGAGACATGGAGTTAGGTGAGAAAAAAGGCAAGAGAATGCATTAAATGGAATAATGAATAATAAGGCTGGAAAAGTAGGTATGAGGCAAGTTGTGAAGTGCTCTTACCATCAAACTGAAGATTTTATATTTGATGCTACTGTTAATAGAGAGCCACAGGAGAGCGAAATAGACCTATACATAGGGGAAATCATTTGATCAGCTGTGTGGCTGATAGATTGGAGAGGAGGGATAAGAAAGAGGGACCGAAGAGGACGCTATTTCACAAGTTCAAATGAGAGAAAATGAACAAATCAAGGTATAGAGCCATGAAAGTGGGGAAAACAACAGATAATAATGATGTCGTAGCAGAATAATTGACAAGATTTGTATTGTACAGGCATATGGAGGTAGAAAGAGTGGTTAAGGAAAACACTAAAGTTGGAAACTGGGATAAATGGAAGGATGACTACTTGCTAATGGCATGGTGCTGATCCACCACCTACTTAAGAGCCTCACATTCCTCCTAAAACGTGACTACCTCTTTTTATGGGTCTTGAAATCTTTTCATGTATGTGTATGTCAGAATCAGAAAAATTATTCTTTTTGTTGGGCCCCTTCTCTTTGGATTCATAAGCAGCATCTGTTCATATTTTGAATTTTTCAATCTATTCTCAACAAATGTCCAAAATTAATTACCATGTCTACATGAGTAATTTAGAGTTTACATTTGTTTGCTTATCAGATCTGTCAATTGAAGATATTTTTTTCATCATGTGATCACCCTGTAGTATGTGTCCTACCAATGATGATTCTGTCGATAACAAGGTATGAAATCTGAGGCCCATTCCCTTTGTAAGTTCACGCTGTAGGCCAGACATGAATAAGACAAGTATATCAGGTTTGTTATTCAAAATAAATTAATTACTTGTAGAAGATCTAGCAATTAACAAAAGGACATTTACTAACCATGTTGATTTAGCCCAGTGAAGCTTCCTTTTCTGTACTGTCCATTATGGCTAATATTCAAGCATCAAGGGGCACCCCAAGGTCATGGTGGTGTTTTTGTTTGTTCGTGCTGTTACATTTTGCATGGCCATTTGACTCAGAAGTTACATGTACTTCCTAAGCCTTAGTATTCTTAGTCAATTACAGCTCAAGAATTATTGAAATATCTTTTGGGGGAAAAATATAGCCTAACCTTCCTGTGGTGGCCCCTTAGGACGTTGCTCTCACTTCAACCCAACCCTTGGTGGAAAGGACTTCTAGAAGGTTTTCAACAACTTACATGATTTTGGAGTATTACTAGAAAATGCTAAATTTATGGAAGAAACCCTCATAGGTATCGGTGGAAATTTTTTTTAATGAAATGATTAAGAGAGCAAAAATAAAAGACAACAGACAATGAAATGACTTCCTGAAGAGTGAATAAATATGACAAATTAGAACTAGAAATGCCAGACCACCTCCCTTATTTGGAAGAATCTACATTCCAAATAATGCAGGCTGTGTACTAAATGGTACTAAATCTTTTAAAGTCATCATGGGTCTCCCAACGTCAAGAAGTCACCATGAACAGGAATAGTACATGAACCTTTAGAGCTACATCAAACATGAGGACATTTCCTTCATAATTACCAATCCTCAACAACAGTCAGGGCAATCTATGGGAAGGTAGCTAAGAAGACATTATACTTTTGCTTGCTTCCTATCTCAGTGACAAGAATCACCACATTGTAACCAACTTAGTAACCTTGGCCCATAAGCCAGGACCTCCTCCTTCTCCCCACAGGCCATATAAAGAAAAAGGAAAATACCAAATCTTTGTCCCTTTGGAGTTCTCTTTTGAAGAAATACTCTCCTTCTTCCATGGGATGGAAGTGGGGGGATGACATCTAGGTATATCCTTTCTCTCCTCCCATCACCAGAAAGCAAGCTGCCTCCCCAAAAGCTAATTCTTGATCCTCTAAGTTCTCCCTGGAAAGGAATTGTCCAATGACCACTGGGTGCTGTCCTCGAAGCAAATTTCACTGGGGCACTTCAGTTCCATATTCAAGTAAGCAGAAAGCTACATTATGCTTGTCTTTTCCACTATCTATGCTAATGTCTAATTTGCTGAGACCCATGTCTCTATCCAAATCTGCTACTGGGACCCATGATAGTATATGTTGCCACTGCTATTTTGGCCTATGTTATTCCCCACTGTCATTAACTCTGGCTCTTGCTAATACTAGAGTCTGCACCCCTCCCCTCTCAGCTACCTGGTATAATTGAGGCTCATGGCATTGCCTACTGCCTCTGGGAATAACATTGTTGCTTGGTCCACTATATGCTGCTTACAGGGCCTATGTTGTAGTCCACTTCCTCTGCTGATATGGCCTGTGATGGGATATAATAACGATCCCCTAGGCCAGGGGCCTGGGACTTCATTCTATTTATCATGATATCAGTAAACGGCAATTGTGATCATATTAGTTCCCAAAAGCAATTAAATTTCAAGCAGAGTTTCAATACCTTTTAAGGAAAATCGAGCCTAACCTTTATGGAACAGGACTTTGGAATATTGTTTCCGCTATAGCTCCCCTTCTATCATAGATTAGAATAAGTTCTCTCTGAGTACATTTAAGCATTTTTTGGGCCTTCAGTGGTTTAGCAAGTATATGGATTTACTCCACATTGTAAAACAGCTTAGTTCCAATTTTCTCCTCACAACATATTATTTAAATCTCGCCTTCTTTGTACATGAAATGTACTTCTTTTTCCTTTTCTCCAAGTTCTAAAGCCTTTCTTGGACCTGCTGGTGCCACATTTTTCTCCTATCTGTTTTAAGAATGTTTTCAGTGATGGTCGGCTGACACTAGAAAAGCCTCACCCTCCTTTTTTTTGCTTTCAGCCACCTCTATTTCACATTAATCATTGCCTCATGGTTTCAAATTGCAATTTTCATGATTCCAAAATGTAACACTTTTGTTATTGTGAACTCAGTTGCCAAGTCTCCTTGACTCTATCTCCATAAAAATCTCCTGTCTGTCCTCTTCTTCCCACTAATGTATCAAAGCGATTATCCTATTTCAGGACTTTATGACATCTTTCTTAAACATTTGCAATAGTCTTCTATGTGGTTTCCCTGCTTCCAGGCTCTGCTCATTCTAATCTATATGCCATCAAGCTGCCAAAATGATATTCCTAAAACATTGTCACTCTCTGGTGAACAAACTACAAGGGTTCCCTCTGGATTCTAGGTTAAAATTTAAACTCTTCTGCTTGGCTTTTAAAACCCTTTATAATCTGAATTTTGACTACTTTTCCAGGATTACTACACATTTTTCCTCATACACTTTAAGTTTGAATCATACAGGACTCCTTGCAGTTCTCAATACATGATCTCCATTCACATTTCTCGGTGCCTTAATTTAAGCTCCCAATCATTCGTGGAATGTACTCTTCATATTATCTCATACAATCCATAGCTTCCTTCACAACTCCATTCAACATCCTCCTTTAAGAAATCTTTACTGATACCACCCAGTTAGTTCCCTGCCCTTATAAATGACATATTGTAATGGCAAGCAAAGTGGGACTTTTTGGTGGCTTTTGTTTTGGAGTGCTTCTTAGCACTCAAGCAATCAAGTTCCTTTGAGTCTTGCCTTTGTTTCAATCAAGAGTCTTTGATTGAATCAAAAGTCTTTGATGATCTACTTAAGTCACGGGAAGGCCTAGATCACATGTGTTCGAGTCCCATGGTTGTGATGCCCTCTGACCCTGAAGAAGTTTATATATACATTGAAGTTAGCATTTTGCTTTGGGGCTCCTCACCCATTGGAAGAGCATTCATGTGATTTGGCCAGACGAGACTGTGTAGCCATTAAGGAGCCCCCCCACTCTGGCTTTGAAAACCCAGATGTTGGTGCTTCTCTCTCTGGTAACTGTGTACATATTGCTGTGGTCAGACATTTAGAAGCTTATCTTTTGATTTGTGTTTATTTGATCTGCTTATATAATTTCTCCTTGTGATTTCTATTTGTGTATTCTGTGAAGTTCAGAGTGCTGGCTTTTCCCCCTCAACTAATTGAATGATATATGTATGTTTAATTAAAGTAAGATTGTTAACCCCTTAAAGTTGCTTTCCTTAGAAAAGTAGATCAAAGAACCTGTGCTAGCAGCCCTTCTGTGTGCTGTTGTTTGTGATTTTGTTATTGGCCTTACACAGCCACAGGAGCTGCAAGTAACATTGTTGTTACAAATATGTATGTATGTATACATATATATATATATATATATGTATATATATATGTATATATATATACATACATTTACTTTTTATGTAAATTCTATTTTTTCCAAGTAGAATATAAGACCTTTAGTGGCAGTGACTGTTTTATTTGTCTATACATACACAATGCCTAACATCATGCTTTAAATATAATGGGCTAATTTTTTAAATTAGTGAATCAAATTTATTTTCATTATTTTTTTCATTAACATTCATCAAACTAGTATCTGCTTACTCTCATCCTTAGACAGAAGTCAGCTTCATTCTTATGTTTTCATTTTCATGTCTTCACTCTCAGTGTTTCATTTTCAATCTCAGTTCTAGAGCCTGCTCCACTTACTTTTTTGATCTGGCAATGCATTTGTCAATGTCAATAACCACTTTCCAAAGTCCAACTGTATGGTAATTTCCTTGCTATTGTTGTCTTCAACCACAAGTGAAATGATCCTCAAGGACAACCTCATTGTTGTCATTCCAGACAAATACAATTTTGAGGTCATTTACTCTGAAACAGGAGTTACTTTTCCAAAAGTCATGACACGTGTTTATCTACTCCTTACATGACCACTCACAAACTTAGAAAGATGCTTGTTACACTCAGTTCTAATAGTTAGAAAATACTCTTAAAGTGAAATCTATCTCAATGATGGAAAAGTCAGTGATAAACCACTCTAGTAGTTTCACCATAAAAACCTCAAAGAGGGCCATGAAGATTCAGGCACAACTGAAACAAACTGAATAGCCAACTATCACTTCAAAATTCTTAAATTAGTCCTGAAAACTGAAGACTCTTCTATCAATGAATGCCATGGTGCCATGATGCTCTATTATTAAAAAAAGTTGCGTCCCAGACCTGACCCCTAGTAACTATTTCTAAATTACACCAGAATAACGTCATTTTGTACACTATGCGTTAGCAGAATCAAAAGAGTCAGTTTGGAAATAGTCATATGTGCTGCTTAATTCTTGATGCCACATTAAACATACTATCTGCAATGGATCTTGGGAAATATTATCAATGGCAGCAATCTACTGGAAAGTTTAAGTAGTCAGTCTAGTAATAAAAATAGAAATAAAGAAGACACTAAAAAATTCAACATAACACGTTTTGTAGAAAAACAGACTACAATTAAAGTATGAGGATCACATGATTGCAGAAGACAGAATAATTTCTTCTCATGTAACCTCTTTTACCTTCAGTTTCTTTATCTCTAAAATTGGGAGAATAACAGCATTTACCTTGAAGACTTATTTTAAGGATAAAATGAAATGATGGAAGGATAGATATAGATAGATAAAATATATAAATGATACATGTATATGAAGGGGTTTGTTGTATGTATGTTAACTATTATCATCATTATTGTTGTTATTATGTCTAAATGCATCTTCATCACTTAATTCTTCTATCTCATTGTTTTCCCTTTCATTTAAAAAAATTCAATTTACTATTTTTATTAATTTATTATGTTTTTTTAGTGTTCAACATTCATTTTCACAAGATTTTGAGTTCCAAATTTTCTCCTCATCTCTCCCCTCCCCTCACCCCAAGATGGCATGAATTCTGATTACCCCTTCCCCCAATCTGGCCTCCTTTCTATCACCCCCCCATTCCCTCCCCCCTTACTTTCTTGGAGGGCAAGATAGATTTCTATACTCCATTGTCTGTATATCTCATTTCCCAGCTGCATGTAAAAACAATTTTTAACATTTATATATAAAATTTTGAGTCCCAAATTCTATCCCTTCTTTTCTCCCCACCCACCCTCATTACTCTCACCCAGGTCCCTCCAAACGCCTGTGAAAAATGGCTCTGAACAAATTCTAAAGCTGCAGAACCCATGAAATAACAGAGGGAAGCAGGGCTCCAGCCCAGGAAAGCCTGGATGGTTGCTAGATAAGGTCTATCACTCATGGAGCTGGGAACGGAGTGGAGTAGAGCCCAGCATGGGCTGCACCAGGACCAATCAGACTGGGAGCAGGGCAGAAGAGGTGGTAGGGCCCCGAATCATTGAGCTTTGGCAGTTATCAGACTTCTCAACTCACAAATGCCAAAGACAACAGAGCAGATTAGTGGGATAAACTGCTGGATCTGGGTGAAAGGAGTGTGCAGTCGGCCCCAGTCCTGGGGCATGGAAGTAGTGCAGTTCTGGGGCTGCTTCCAGAACTGCAGCTACAGTTGCTTCTGGCCCCAGGCCAACCCCATGGGAGGAATTAAGCAGCAGATCAGAGCGGGAGTGCAGAGCCTGCTTGGAGCAGGGTCACGGTCCAGGTTGGCAGTTCTTGGAGGAGGAGGAGTGCTGGTGTGGCAGAGTTTGCTATGTAGAAGTACCTCTGAAAACAGCAGCACAGCTGCTAAAGCTTGGGACAAAGTACTCTCTACTCTATAAGCAGTCATGCCTTGACAAAAAGCTCAAGGGTAAAATAGTGGGCTAGAACATGAACAGCCAGTGAAAATGGACTCAGATTCAGACTCAGACTTTGGAATCTCTTTTTGGTGACAAAGAAGATCAAAACATATACCCAGAAGAAGTCAACACAGCCAAAGAGCCTACATCCAAAGCCTCCAACAAAAATATGAATTGGTCTCAGGCCATGGAAAAGCCCAAAAATGATTTGGAAAAGCAAGTAAGAGAAGTAGAGGAAAAATTGGGAAGAGAAATCACAGTTATGCAAGAAAATCATGAAAAACATGTCAATGACTTGCTAAAGGAGACCCCAAAAATACTGAAGAAAATAATACCTCAAAATATAGACTAAATCTAAAGGCAAAAGAGCTCCAAAAAGCCAATGAGGAGAAGAATGTCTTGAAAGGCAGAATTAGCCAAATGGAAAAGGAGGTCCAAAAGACCACTGAAGAAAATACTACCTTAAAAATGAGATTGGAGCAAGTGGAAGCTAGTGACTTTATGAGAAATCATGGTATTATCAAGCATAACCAAAGGAATGAAAAAATGAATGACAATGTGAAATATCTTACTGGAAACATCACTGACCTGGACAATAGATCCAGGACAGGTAATTTAAAAATTATTGGACTACCTGAAAGTCATGATAAAAAAAAAAGATCCTAGATATCATCTTTCAAGAAATTATCAGGGAATATTGCCCTGATATTCTAGAACCAGAGAGTAAAATAGAAATTGAAAGAATCCGCTGATTGCCTCTTGAAAAACATTCCAAAAAAAAACTCCTAAGAATATTGTCGCCCAATTTCAGATCTCCCTGATCAAGGAGAAAATACTTCAAGCAGCCAGAAAGAAACAATTTGAATATTGTGGAAACACAATCAGGATAACACAAGATCTAGCAGCTTCCATATTAAGGGATCAAAGGGTTTAGAATATGGTATTCTAGAGGACAAAGGAGTTAGAGTTAAAATCAAGAATCACCTGCCCAGCAAAACTGATTTTAATGCTCCAAGGCAAAATATGGATTTTCAATAAAATAGAGGACTTTCATGCTTTGTCAGTGAAAAGACCAGAGATAAATAGAAAATTTGACTTTCAAACACAAGAATCAAGGGAAGCATGAAAAGGTAAACAGGAAAGAGAAATCCTAAGGGACTTACTAAAGTGGAACTGATTTGCTTACATTCCTACATGGAAGGATGATGTATGTAATTCATGAGACATTTTTCAGTATTAGGGTAGTTGAAGAGAATATACATATACATAGACAGAGGGCACAGGGTGAGTTGAATATGAAGGGATGATATCTAAAAAAAATCAAATTAAGGGATGAAAGAGGAATATATTGAGAGGAGAGAGGGAGAGATAGAATGGGGTAAATTATCTCAAACATAAAAGTGGCAAGAAAAAGTGGTTCATTGGAAGGGAAGAGGGGGCAGGTGAGGGGGAATGGGTGAATCTTGCTCTCATTGCATTTGACTTGAGGAAGGAATAACATACACACTCAATTGGATATCTTACCCCACATGAAAGTAGGGGCAAGGGGATAAAAAGGGGGGATGATAGAAAGGAGGGCAGATAGGGAGAAGAAGTAATCAAAAGAAACACTTTTGGAAAGGGACAGGGTCAAGGAAGAAAATTGGATAAAGGGGGATAGGATGGGAAGGAGCAAAATATAGTTAGTCTTTCACAACATGAGTATTGTGGAAGGGTTTTGCATAACGATACACATGTGGCCTATGTTGAATTGCTTGCCTTCTTAGGGAGGGTGGGTGGGGTGGGAAGAGGGGAGAGAATTTGGAACTCAAAGTTTTAAAAGAAGATGTTAAAAAAAGTTTTTGCATGCAACTAGGAAATAAGATATACAGGCAATGGTGCATAAACATTTTTCTTGCCCTACAAGAAAGTAAGGGAAAAGGAGATGGGGGGAATGGGATGACAGAAGGAAGGGCTGACAGGGAAATGGGGCAATCAGAGTATATGCCATCTTGGAGTGGGGGAGAGGGCAGAAATGAGGAGAAAATTTGTAACTCAAAATCTTGTGGAAATCAATGCTGAAGGCTAAAAAATCTCAAATAATAAAGTATGGAATTCAAAAAAAAGTGTTTGCTTCTGACTACCTCCTGCCCGAATCTTCCCTCCCTTCTATCATCCCTTCCCTTTTTATCCCCTTCCCCCTACTTTCCTGTAGAGTAAAATACCTAATTGAGTGTGTATGTTATTGCTTCCCTTCCTGCCACCTCAGCTGCCCCAGTTCTGGGGCTAGACCACACTCCTCTCTCACCTAGGTCTGAAAGTTTTCTCACTGATCTTCTACATTGTCTGGCATTTGTGGGTTGAGAAGTCTAGAAACCACCACAGCTGCCAGTGATTCAGTCCCCTGGGGCCTGCTTCAGCCTGTCAGTGCTGGGCCTCAAGCTGTACTGTGCTTTGCTACCAGCCCGGTGTGATAGACATTTCCTGTTCACCTTCCAGTTTGTCTAGGGCTGGATATTTGTTTCACTCTGTCATTTTGTGGGTTCTGTAGCTCTAGAATTTGTTTAGATTCATTTTTACAGTTATTTGGAGGGGTTTGGGTGGGGAAGCTCAAGCAAGTCCCTGCTTTTACTCTGCCATCTTGGCTCTGCCTCTGTTTTCCCTTTTAAACCTGTTAGGGTTCAGTTTTACTCTAAACAAAAAAAAGAGGTTAAAACTTTAAAAACTAATGTGTTTTCTGGGTAACATAACCAGCAAGGGGGTAGATTAGTAACTTTATTCACTACCATATAATTATAACTCTACTATCCTTGCCAAAAAGTGGGAGGCGAGGGATGGGGGAGGCAAGACTCAACATGTCATACGTACAGCTGAAGTCAAAGGTTGCTTATTGTCCTTTGTTCTTGAAGAGGACCAAAATGACATCGCTATGCTAGAATCATGTTACGTTGTGTCTGACTATGACTCATTAGACTAATATGAACTTGGAATGTTCTACCACAGATCAGGCACAAACAATCCATGTGAACATTTGGGGTGGATTCTCTAAATTTACACATCTCAAAATTCTTTTCAGCTGAAGCCAAAGGAAAAGAAGAGAAAGAAGCTTAACAAGGTAAAACCTTTACAAATTAAACCCAGATAATGCTCTCCAATCCCTAAAGTGTTCATTCAGTAACCCTCTCCATCAGCCTCGGTTACGGTAGTGGTAGGAATATAAAGCACGTTCAGGCTTGTACCAGGGCCAAACTTTTCCAGTTAACTTTACCTAGGACTACACTCCCATACCACAATAAGTGAAAGACACTGACTCTTTCCAGCCAAGTAAAGAGAAAGAAGAATTCTTTAATTAGTCAGTCAGTCAATAAATATTATTAAGTTTCTTTATTGGGTTAGGGACAGTGCCAAGTGGTAGAAATACAAAAGGTGGGTATACAAAAGGTGGAAATACAAAAGCTCTTAAGGAGCTCACAATATAATGTATGAGACAAAATGCGAACAATACCTACTATATATATATATATATATATATATATATATATATATATATATATACATGATAAATTGAAGATAATCAACAGAAGGAAGACACTGGCATTAAAACAAGGAGGCTTCCTAGAATAGAAGATTGAAATTTGGATGGGACTTGAAAAAAGGCAAGGAAATCAAGAGGCATATTTAAGTAGGGAGAGGATACTAGGCATGGAGGAGAGACAGTAAAAATTCCAAGAGTCAAGAGATAGAAAACAGTTATCCCTTCTACATCATGACTTTCCTCATCATGGTTTTGATATATTGCATATGAGAATAAGAAATTAAATGAGAACTTTTGGGTTGTTTTTCAGAAGGCACAGATGACATGCAAAGCCCCAGTAGACAACACAGAACCAAATATTTAACCCAAATTTTACAATGAGATACCTCACCCATGCCATTGAAAAAAAAGAAAAAAAATTCAGAGTTCTTTTCTGGTACAAAGGGAGGGTCAAAAAATTTTACAAAGTTTTTCCAGATCATCGGGGCACATGATGTGAAAGGGATAATTGTATCTTGGGAGAGAGTAGTGGCAACAATGAAACCAGTGTCACTGGATCAGAAATTAAGAGGTAGGGGTGGGTAAGATATAAGAAGACTGAAAAGGTGGGAGGCAGGTTTATAAAGGGCATTGTACACTAAACAAAGGATTTTATATCTGATTTTGAAAGAACCACGAGAGTTTATTGAAAGTCGTGGGGTGGGGGGCGGGAGATGACATGGTTAAACTTTGCTTTATGAAGAATCCTTTGACAGGTGTGTTGAAAATGGAATGGAATGGGAAGAGACTTGTGCCAATCAGGAAGATCATCCAGCAACTATTGGCATAGTCTGGACATAAGGTGGTTAAGACCTTAGTTCATCCTTCATTATTGAAGAAGACAAATGACATCATGCAGGTGATTGGGTTTAAGTGAGGCAGCTATGTGCAAAGTCATAAGCCTCACTCTCTCCTCCAGAGTCATTGAAGTACAGTCCATCAGGGTAGTAGCAGTAACAGAAGAGAGAGAGAGAGAGAGAGAGAGAGAGAGAGAGAGAGAGAGAGAGAGAAAGTGATGGAATCCTATGGACTCCCATGAGAACATGGAAATGGAGCAAGAAAAATTACAGAATGGTTCTTGAGAGAAAAACGACAAATAAACTTTGAGCCTTTAGGACCAAAATGGTCATACATCTTCTTAACATGAAGATGTGTTTAATTATATATACATACATATATGTGTGTATTTGCATATATTTGCATGTTCATATATACACATTTATTTCTACATGCGTGCACACACATATGTAGCACATATTTCTGCATGTATGTAAACATACACATATGTAGTATGTATACATATATGCATATTCACAAGATTATCACTGAAACCTTTATAGAAGCTGAACATGTAATTTAGCACATGGAAATTGTAAATAGATTGTAAAAAATTATATATATATATATGTATATGCATAATAGTCTATAACACAATTAAAAATAGTAATCAATATTAAAAACAGACTGAAATGGAGACAACAATTAAATCTGGATTAGTGACTTAGTCAGAGATGGATCATAGAACAATTAAGAACTATGTGAAAGACTAGTGATTGAAAACAGCATACCATCATTTCTGGCATGACTGTGAAAGCAACATCAATTAAAGAGAAAAATAAAAAATAATATAAAATGTATTTTCACAAAAAGGAAATCAAACCGGTTGCATACGGAATGCAAAAAAAATGATGGTTTAGATAGACTTACAGGAGAATTCTATCAAATTTTGAATGAATCATTAATACATATACTGCATAAGTTATTCACGAACATTGAGATAAAGAGTACTTTACTAATCTCAATTTATGGGACAACACAGTAAGCTAAATCAGTGAAGGGAAGGAGACCCCTAGAGTGATATCACTAATGAATATTCCTCCAATTTTTTAAGTAAAGTACTTGCAAAAAGAACATTTATCCAAAAATAATTCACCATGACCATGTTAGATTTATATAAGAGATGCAAGGAAGGTTCAACATTAGGAAATTTGGCAGAATTAATCATATTTTAAAGTATCAGAAAGGCACAGAATCATCTCAATATTTCATCACTAATTTTTGATTGAAACACTAACAGCTATAGCCAAAGTATATTTTAATAATATGATAATTTTTTTCTAAAATGCACACAATACGTGATGAGAGGGAAAAAAATCCTAGAAGTTTTCTTAATAAATGCAAAAGTAAAATGGAAATTCCCTGCCTCACTCTGGTCTTATTTGTCATACTTCTAGACAAGCTAAGCAATAGCAATGATATCAGAGAAATATGTTAAAAAGGTGATAAAAAATAAAGCCATTCCTATTCATTGATAGCATGGCAGATTACTTTGGAAATCCTAAAGAATCGACAAAGGAATTATGAAACTTTACAGCTCCAAGAAATTACTAACATCAATACCATTTCTGTATAACACTAACAAAGCTCAAGAAAGAAGAATAGAAAGGGAATTACTATTCAAAATATGTAAAGCATAAATAAAATACCTTGGAATCAATCCACCAATCTTCAAGCAATGCATCTATTTTAAAAATTACATGTCTCTTTTTAAAAATTACAATTTCCTTAATTAAAGGTTTATTCAGTGATCATGTACCAATATAATATAAATGTCCATGAATTCTAAGAAATTTCCATATATAGTGTTACACTAATCAGACTGTCAAGTAGATACTATAAAGAGCAAGATAAATAGTTACAAAATGCTCTTGAAGCAAGGAAAATTGCCCCCAAAAGTCAATGGGAATGATAAATAGAAGTAAAAATCCATGGGGAATAGGACTTCAAAGCTTCAAATTATGTTATACATAAATTAGAGAACAAGCATTTATCAGGTGCCTATTATTTGCCACACTCTGCTGGGAAAACAAATATAAACAATGAAAAAAATTCTGTTTTCACAAATATCACAAAGTGTAGAAGCATGAAGTACCTGTATAAGCATATGCAGAACACTTTATAAAAATTAAAGCAGTACTCACCAAAATTATTTATCATAGTTAAAGTATGGAACAGTAGATCAATGGACAATAAAGAATCAAAAATAATAGCCCAGTATTTGATAAACATAAATTACCAAGGAAAGTAGATTTGATTATAATTTGTGGGTAAATTGAAAATGTCTCACAGAAGAAATTATGTGTGTACCTCAATCATAAAACATACACCATGATAAGATAAAAATGGATACTTAAATGAATATTAGATAATGTAACAAAATTAGAAGATAATCAGATCAGTTACCTCTCTCAGCTATGGCATAGGGTTAATTCTTAGCCAAACAAGAAATTGAGGCCTTGCAAAAGACAAAGTAGATATTTTTATGACATGAAATTGAAAAAAAAAACTTTTGTGTGGACAAAATTAATGCACTAGAAGAGCAGTAGTTGACTAGATAGGAAAAAATGTGTAACAGAAATCTCTAGGAAATTGATATCCAAGATTTATAAGCAACGAAAAGAAACTTGTAATGATGCACCAAGAGCCCTTCCTCGATAGATAAGTTGTAAAAGGATGTGAACTAACAGTTCTCAAAAAGATGAATTCCAAACTATTAACAACCACATAAAAGAATGCTCTAAATCATCAATAAAAAGACTAGAAAATAAAAAGAAAGCCAAAGTTTTATCCTATATTTGCTATATCTTTACCAAATTGAGAAGATAACAAAAGATGGAACTCATCAATGCTGGAGAAATTGCGGAAATATGGCTACATTACTGCAGTTTTAATAAAGCTGTGAATCTGTTGAACCACTCTGAAGAGTAATTTGCAATTCTGACAAGAAAGGAAAATACCATTATCTTTTGCTTGGGATTTTACTGATAGGCATACATACCAAGGAGCCAATGCAGTTCCTCCAGAATTTCTCTATATGCACCCCCCAAAATGATAGCAGCACTTACAAGCAAGAACTCAAAACCAAATAAATGGCCAAAAAGAAAAAAAATAATTTTTTGTGCATTCAGATAATGGGATATGACCAAGTTCTCTGGTGCTCTTCATATTTGATTTCAACTCATGTGATGGAGTGACATCCCCAGCATGAACCTTTAGGCTTTGAGTCCAGGAAGTTTCAAAAAAGATCTCAATACAGGGTGTTCCTAAAGTCTGGACACATAGGCAAAAATTCATATTTTCAAGAAATGAAATGAATGAAATTTTCAACAACATTTCATTTAATTGGAATATTAACAAATAACATTTTCAATTCATTTGTGATGCACAGGTTGATGCACTCTGCAAGATTCATGTGAACTTGCTGCAACAACTCCACATTGCTGTCAATTGCCTATTTGTACAGACTTTAGGAACCCCCTGTCCTTTTAAGGAAAAAACTAACCTAAATTGCATGGAGAGAAGGCTTAAAATGTTGCTCTTCCTACAAGTACAAGAAATAATGAATATGATGAATACTGAGAAGCATGAGAAAATATATGGATTAATGCAAAGTGACATAAGCAGAAGGAGGAAGACAATATTTAAAATAACTATAAAAATGTAAATAGAAAGAACAATACCCAGCAAACCATATCAACCTGAAACCCTTTCTATGGACCCTGGCCTTTTTGCTATGTTAGTTAGTTTTGCTACTTTTCTTTTCCCTCTGTTTTGTTCTTCATTTAAGGTATTGCTATCTGGGTCAGAGGAAAGTATATTGAAAAAATAAATATAAATATATATCATAAAATATAAAAGATATAAAATGTATCAATAAAATAATTTATAACATGGAATTACTGAATCATCTTCCTTCAGGTTAACGGTGGCTATCAGATAAATCAAGATTGGTGATTAGAAATATATCCAATATTAAGATAATAGGAACTTAGGTTTTGATATCAAGCTGACTACAGAGGTAATTTTATCCATGTGTCTTTTTTTTCCACTGGGAGGAAAACTGATATACAGAGAGATTAAATTATTTGCCTACTGCCACTCAAATGACTGATACAGATTTGAATTCTTTTCTTACTTATAAAACGTTCAGTTGTCTTTCCAACATTCTATGGGCTAGGACAGTGTTCATATGTAACATGAGCATGCCTATGTTTTCATTATTCACAACACTGTTTGTTTTTTGCCCTCCATAAATTGCTCAAGAAAACCAGATGCAACAACATTGGAATATTAGCTAAAATAAGGCTACACCACTTGTAATTTTTCATACCATGTAGAAGGCAAAAACACTTTGTTGTCAATAGGGCAACTCACTCTATCTTAAATGTGTCAGAAGATATAATTGAACTCTTTTTTTCTGGGAGCCTTCATTTTCTAAAGACTATGTTGGATGCCACTGTTGGGCCCTAAGAATCTTGAAATCCTACTGGAAGGGTGGAGAATCTCTAAACAAATTATTTGAGGTTAGCTTTATTGGACCATTCTGAAAAGCTAGTAGTCAGAAACATTACACTCAATGATTGCCATACCATTGGATAAATGCAAAAGTATGTGTGCTGATATTTACTGGCAGGATAAGCTGTGATCCTGAAAAGTATTACAAGATCCACAATAACATTGATGGATTTTTCATACTGATTGTAGGGAAGGCACAACTCCCTAAGCTCACTGCTGCTGCTAGTATGCATTATATTTGTAAATGTAACATTTAATAAGGAAAGTTTATTCTAGAAAAATAAAAAAGAAATCATGAGTCAAAATTCATGTATTGAAAGTTCAACTTTGTGCAAATGCATGAGGCAAACATTCTATAAATATGCACATAACTACTGTAGGAATCAGGTACCCATGAGTTCAAATCCAGCCACAGATACTATGGGACTCTGGGCAAGTCACCTAACCTCTTTTTGCCTTAATTTCTTCAAATGTTAGATGGTTATAATCATAGTGCCTACCTCATATGGATGTTGTGAGGATCGAAAGAAATATTTGTAAAACGCTTACAATGACTGGCACATAGTACACACTGTATAAATGCTTTTTTTTCCCTTTTCCTTCCTTTATTGTAATCCAGGTTATGCTAGCTTGTCTAAATAATCCATAGCATCAAGCCTACATCTTTCAAAAGTGTCAAGAATCAAAATATGTTTTATGGTACTCAGAATATGTTACAATGCTAATAAATAAAGCATGAAATGCTAAAATAGTAATATTTGGGATGAGAGACAATGTACCTTGCTGAATAGAGTGCTTGACTTAGAATTAAAAAGACCTGGGTTCAAATTCTAACTCTGATATGTATTAGCTATGTGACCATAGACAAATCATTGAACCTAAATCTCAGGAAAGTCTGTAAAACTTATCTTTGAAGTTATAAATAGGTTGTGATTTGTGTTGGCAAAGAAATTTCCCATTCCACTGAAATCATAGACACCCAAATTTTGATGATAATCATAATTTTTCTTTGTAATCCATTTTGTTGGAATAGCTAGGTGGCACAGATAGAGTTTTGTGCCTGGAATCAGGAAGACTCATCTTGTGACTTCAAAGCTGGCCTCAGACACTTACTTATTAGCTATGTGACCCTGGGAAAGTCACTTAACCCTATCTGGCTCAGTTTCTTCATATCTGAAATGAGCTGGAGAAGGAAATGGCAAATGACATCAGTATCTTTGTCAAGAAAACCCCAAATGAGGTCATGAAGAGTCAGACATGACTGAAAAATGACCCAACAACAACAAAAATAATCCACTTTATGTTATCTATTTAGTACATTTCAAATTCTGCAATATTGGAAGTTTGGAGACAAATATATCTATGAAGAATTATCACATTTTTGAGGTGGTCAAATATTTAGAAGTGCAGCCATCCATCTCATGCCTCAAGAAAAGAGATTTCCTTTCAAAAATTTGAAACAAGAATCTCTTTATTCTTTAGAGACATTGCACTTATTTTCTGAACAAATAAATGAAAAGAGTCAAATGATGATTATAAAATAACTATTTACTTCATCTGCAGACACTTCCTTTCCCAACTTTAAAATGATTCCTATTCTCCTGGGACAAGGAGACAATTAGATTCTCTGGACACATTGTAAATGTAATCTAGAGTTAGGATGGTATTGTATGGAGAAATATTAGAGAATCACACACACATACATGCATGCACACACACACACACACACACACACACACACACACACCTCTGTCTACATTAAGAGATGAACATTAACAAAAGATACAAGGGCTATATTCCTCTTTTTAAAGTGTTCTTTTCTGTTTATTGCAGCTGTATTCCTGCAAAAAATAATTCCAGATTGTTTAGGTGTCTTTAGAACTAATTTTGAGCTGTTCAAATCAAGCTCCTTACATAATTCTACATTATTCTCAAGTCCCTTGATGAACATTCAGGTTATAATTATAAGTTGAAAAGATAACCAGAGCTCATGTTTACATAGCATTTCAATGGTTGCAAAGTGCTTTGCCTGCATTTTCTCACCTGAGCCCTGAGAAGCTGTTAGTGTAGACATTATTAACCCCATTTTAGGAATAAGGAGACTGAGGTTTTGAAAAAATAAGTAACCTGCATGTGGACAAAAAGTTTTAGCAACTGTCAGAGGGAGTATTTAAGACATGCCTCTTCTGAATTTTCTCTTTTTTACTGTCCCAAATTATGTGCTTAATGATAAAGCCTTATACATTTGGCAATGAGAGATATTTGTTTCTAGGGAAGTTTTGGGCTGAGTTACTTGGTATATGTCACCCATCTATCCTTTACTTTTTTCCCCTACCTTATAAACTGAAGTTCTTGACACCAGTTAGTTTCTCTTTTTTTTGGAGCGGGGACGGCAGGGGAATTAGGGTTAAGTGACTTGCCCAAGGTCACACAGCTGGTAAGTGTGTCAAGTGTCTGAGGCCAATTTGTACTCAGGGAGGGCTGGTGCTCTACTCACTGTGTCATCTAGCTGCCCCTCACCAGTTAGTTTCGTAGATTGAGGAAGACTATACAAACTTCCAGATTTTGGGATGGAATACAGAAGCACAGTGAATTTGGAAAATAGAGTATTAATTAATGGGATTTTTCCAAATTAATTATTCTTTAATTCCTAGTGTTTCGATGAAAGCATAAATGTTTTAACTATATAAATTAAGATAATTTCAGACATAGAAGAGTAAAACCCAGAGATTAAGATTATCATCTTTAATATTACTATTTTACATAGCTATCAACTACAAATTTACAAAACACTTTGCATAAAATTGATATCTCCTTTGGTCTTTATTAATTCATTTAATAGTTAAATTCTAGCATTGAAATTGAAAGTATTAGTCATTCATATCTCAGTATAAATAACTTGTTACATAAGTTCCTAAATACTCAACTGAAGGAAGCACTGTATTCAGGATGTACCCATGTTATCTCCCTTTGAAAATGTATATGTGTGTTTATGAATGACTGGCATGTATACCAGCAAACTTGTCAAAACATCATAATTATCCTTGAGACTAAAACATTTGTGAATACTATATACATGCTCACCTTCCTTTCCCCTTATTGTAAAACATTCATTTCATTCCTTTCTCTACCACCCCTTCCTTTCCTTAAGTAATAGGCTCAAATTGATAGTACAAGTACAGCAACAGGACAATATGTTTTATATTTATAGTTTAATCTAGTTCTATGTTTTATCCTATCTTGTTTAGGTAACTAATATAACCCAAAGTCACGCAGCTAGTATTATACCTCTAGAATTAAGGTAATTTAAATAAATTATTTAAAACTTTAAATAGTTCTTTTTCCATTTTCCCCATTAGAGTAATTAGCAAAAATATTTTTCAGAAAAGTTGTTTGAGAAAACCCACAATAAGCAAAAGGGATTTTTGAGTGCTGGACATAAGAAATTGGAAGGTAGTTTTAGAGCATAGAACACTTTTTGGATGAGAGCTGAAGGTCTGCATAGGGTACAACAAAACTTTGGATGGCCAAAAGATGCGTGAAGGTAGTAACTGAATTGTATTAGTAAACTTAATTTTAATTTGCCATAACTAGAAAAATGGTGCTCTTTGATGGATAAGACAAAGAAGAGAGGAAATAGGAAGTGGTCATAGAAAAAGAGGTAGGAAAGCAGAAAAAAAGACTTGTTACCTGCTTTATAATTTTCTCTACAGTCCTAGTGGGAATATCAGCTTTTTTATATAAAGCAAAATATCATGTTTATTGCTTTTGGTGGGCTTAACACAGTTGGCCCATGTCGCACCTGGAAAATTCAAATTTAAAATTTATCTGGTAAATCCATCCATCCCAACTGGCTGTCTCTTCAAAGAGGAGATCTTTTATCAGGTTAAGGATGCCCTAAAACTGTATTGGACTGAACAAAAATTGAGGTTCTACTCCCATGTGAAGTCCAGAGGATAGTACTGGTTGTTGTGGTTGTAGTTGTTTTTAACTGAGATTTTGTGTTGGACAGCTGTGAAGTTCATCAAGGTCACCTCCTCAGGAAATGTACTAAAAAAATCTAGAGAAAAATTAAAAATTGAAATAAAATTGTCTGATCTGGTAGGTATTTTGGTAGTAATTGAATCTGTGACTGCACTGGTAAAGGGAACTTCCAGGTAGGGAAACTTCTATCAGTTAGATGAAGATCAAATACCTCTACAACTAGGAATTTGTTTCAAATTAAGGAATAGAATCATTAGTGTCCCTTTCATGTTAAGCAGTTTGCATAAGTGTCCCAGTGCTATATTTTAAAGTTCAAACCCATATGTAATTCCCCTTAAAAATAGCAATAATAAACAAAGAAAGCTAAGGCATTGTAACAGCAAGCACCCTGGTACAGCCAGAATGGCCTGGTAGTGCAGGTTCTTAGATTTGCTTTTAAAGTAAAGGCAACTTTTTAAAGAGGTCAACAATCTTGCTGAAATTACATTCACTAGTGCAGGAGAAAGATCAGCACCCTGAACGTGGAGAAAATACAGAGAATTTAGAACAAGGATCAACAGACAGGACTCCAACTGCCTGATTGAAGTAATACAACCACTTACACACACCACTGAATTGAGGCAGCACCACTACATCTGAGTTGTCAGGGGGCTCTGAACAAAGCAGCTACTCAGAATCCGGTCCAGGGAATCAAAAGGTCCTTCTCATGAGGGAGCCCCCAAAGCAAAATACCAACCTCGGAATATATATGTACTTTTCTCAGAGACAGAAGGCATCACAACCCTCCTGACTCAGTGCCTAATTAGGTTAGTACCAACAGGTGTGAAAGCCTTCCTACAAGCAAAACTCCCACTAAGCAAGCCTCCCACTGAGCAAACCTCCCCCTAAGAAAACTCCTCTTTAGGCAAGTTCCTCCCCTAATGTGCTCTTGTGACTCAGGAAGTATCACAGCTGTGATCGAACACATGAGCAGGGAGAATCTTCCTATTCCATAACATTACAGGTACCCACTGACTTACTGACCCAAAAGAGTCCAGGAAACTTTAAGGCAGATTGGGTCAAAGCCTGTGGAAGAAGCATTAACTATTCTATTCCTTAATATAAAATAGTTTTTAGGATGAAATTCCCTTCCTTTAAAAGGAAATCACAGCATTTGACTTCCTGCATTACTTTAGAAGTATCACTGTTAGTAATTGTGTGTGTGTGTGTGTGTGTATGTGTGTCTGTGTGTGTGTATGTGGTCAGAGCACACATAGGTAAAGAGGAATACAGACATATCAGGAACCAAGCTTTTGCACCCAGCCGTCTTGTTTATGGAAGAGAAGTCCAAATCACTGTATTGAATTTTATTACACCCCAAAGAAAAGTTTGGTCTTTCTAATAATTTGGAAAAAAATAAAATACACTTAGGATATCTAATGAAGTTTCAAGTAATTCCTAACATAATTCCCCTCCACTCCCATCCCGCCAGATATATCCTGCACTCTCTAAATGGAATCTCTGGAAGGTCCACTAAGGCTTATATTTATCTTATTTTGCAAAATTCCTTGGGGTCCCTCAATTGTCTTTGAATGATCAACAATGGGAAACTGTAACAGAGATGAATGGGCTATCACAGTCCAGAAAGGTATGTAGGTACTCACTTACTCCTTTATGACTTAATCAGGTTAAATCTGCAGACATCACCACATATGGAATCGTCTGTTCCCACTTAGATACTTACTGATAATATGAGCCAAATATTTAATTGACCAAATAATAGGGATATGACTTTGAGTTTCCATCCCACTCAATTTCCTTTTGTGCTATATTAAGAATTGTCTCTCATTTTTTAAGCTTAATTTTTTCTTGTAGAAATATGTCTGTGTTTTCATGTATATGAGCTGTTAATTTGGGCCTGATGTCTTCCAATTGTTCCCTTACAGCTAACCTCTAAGTTTTCCCCTTTCTGATGAAAATTGTAAAAGCTTATCTTTCTTATCTCTTCCTACTGGTTTAGAATGTACCTTTTTGATTCTAGTTCAGCCATTCATTCTGAAAAGGAAGATCTGTAGTGGACCTTAAAACTCCAATCACAATTTTTATTTTTCTGTTTTGTTTAAAAGTTCAAGGGAAAAATACAGACTATGGTTTATATACAGTAAACAAGATTATTTTCAGTGTGTGTGTGTGTGTGTGTGTGTGTGTACGTACGCATGTGTGTGTTTGTGTGTCTGTGTGTAATTTAATATGTATGATGAGACAAATCAGTGGATGGAGCATTATACTTATAGTTAAGAAGATCTGAGTTCAAAGTCCACCTCAGACATATGATAGTTGTGTGCTTTGGCAAGTTACTTAATTGCTATCTGCCTCAGTTTCCTTACCCATAAAATGGGGATAATATTAGCACCTATACCCCAGGATTTTTGCAAGGAAAAAAATGATCTAATATCTGTCAGGCACTATGCAAAACTTAAGGTGCTACATATAAACTAGATACTATACATATATATATATATAAGTATATATACATATATATAGAGAGAGAGTATGTAAACATATATACAAATAAATACACATGTGCATACAGTCAATTCACAATATTTGTGCTTTAGCTTTCATGACTTGAAGCATTCTCATGATTTTATTAATAACCTTATTTTGACATTTGTATGGGCAACCACACACACTCACAGCTGAGCACAGGAGATAAAGAAAATGAGAGATGAAATAAACATGTTTGTGGAGCCACTATTAGGCACTTCACTGGTCTTGTTCATTCTGACTTTGTAGAGTAAGGCCCTCCCCATGCATTTGTTGCATATTTTCATTCTTTGCCTTTAAAACTCAAGTTCTATGTGCAATTATACCCCTGCTTATCTGAGCAAGCTGCTGCGGCCTTCATGGACTTGAATGCCATCCACCAGGCCTAAAGAACAGTGTCAGAGGTGATGTGGAGACCTCACTTCCAATACCAGCAACTACAGTCACAGCAACTTCTCCTTGGTTTTCAGTAGACCGGTAGAGAGGTTAACAATGCAGCGCACTCCTACTGCCATCTGACACAGTGGACAGTAACATTCGAGTTAAAAATTCTTTCTAAATTAAGTATTTTATTTGCTATGTAGTATTTATGACACTAGATTTCATATGTTATGAAAAGTGAATATTGTATGAAGTCAATGTTTGTTTTAATTGAGATGGTAGCATAAAAGGTTACAGAATTCTAAGGAATTACTAGGAAGAAAATATATTGAATGGCACCTGCTTTATTTTGTGTACTGCATTTTATGGGTTATTTCATGGTTACTGTGTTACAAAAAATGAATATTATAAGAATTAGTGTTTTGTTATCAAGAATTATATGCAGAAAAGTGCATTTTCAGCTGTATCTAGTGAAAGATTATAGTTTTTGGTGGTCACAGAAACCTAACCCCCTATTTCTCTTAGGTTAAATGTGTCAACATTTTGGACTTCTGCATGTTCCCTAGGAGTGTTACCCCGCCCCCCAAAATAAATTGAGCGTTGACTGCATGTGTATATATGCATATGGACATTAACATTCCTGCATGATTCTACGGTATACAAGTTCCTCTAAACGCTTTCACAGAATTACTCATTATTAGTTATAGATTTAAATGGGAAAGGGCAAAATATATTCCATACACACATACATGTACACTCCTTTTAGAAGTACAATGAGAAATGTGTCGTAAACTTTAAAAGCCAAAAGGCTTCATAATTCAAAACTGTCACTAAAGTGTTTAATAACCAAAAAGCAAATGTCTGCCTGTTTGAAAGACCAAAATAATATCCAGAATACATACATGCCACCTACATATATGTATGTATATCTGTATATACATTTTTGTATATGTATAATATAACTTGAAAAACACATAATATTTTAAGAGAATAAATCAAAGTTTGTTTTACAGTATTTCTTCAGATATACCTAAAACTATGTAGAAAAGAAAAACAATAACATGGAAGCATCTAATTCAAAGAAAAAAGAAGCCAAGGGAATTTTTTAAAACTCCTCAGAGGATTTTGATTGCATGCTTTACATTATATATCTCATTATTAGTGACTATAAAATCATGATACTAATGTAAAGCAATACACTTAACAATCTTGGATTTTGTGCTGGATTAAGTATTTGGGTAGATGAATGGATAAAGCATTGTACTTGGAGTTACTAAGATTTGCATTCAAAATACTGTCCAATACACTTTTTAGTTGTGTGACCATAGGCAATTTGCTTGTGTTATTGGAACTGTGCTTGACATATTCACTTGGGACATTAAGATGCAGGCAATGGATATAGCTTCCTCAGTTCCTGAGTACAATAACCAGGATATGAGAGACCAAATACCATCCCTTCAGCTTCTGGTTGCAAATTACCAGAATGAACAATGGGAATCAAAGTGTTATCTTTTCTTAAGTCTTTCTCTATTCTGAATGTCCTTCCTCTGCTCTAGCTAGGTAAATCTCCATTTTTAGATGGGTTATCATTGTTTCATTGCACTCCAATACCAGACCTGAGCTACTGCTTAGGCCTTATTCAGGTCTGGCCTAGTATACCATAATTATCATGTATCTTCATCTGCAATGTCACTTCTCTCTCCAATCAAGCTCATTGAAACAAGGGAATTTATCTTTGCACCTTCAAGCCCTGTGGATTTTGCCAGTTCAAATCTTGGATGAATTAAAACTGTTGCCTTTGGGGGAAAAATATTTTTATTTGAAAAAAAGTAAAATGACAATTGTATTCTAGTAATAATAGATTAACTAAATGTCAATAAAATTTTGTTCAAAACAGTACAATTTTAGATCTGAAGAATTCCAGTAAAATTATATTTAGATATTTTTACTTTAAGCTATAATAAACATTCACAACAAACTAAAGATAAACTAAATGCACAAATATGCAATAACTTTCTTTATATAAATTTGAAAAAACAAATATTGAAGACACTACTGAACTAAAATTCCTAACAAAAATTATCCCTCTGGTAGAAATGACCCCAAAGGAGTGTGTGAATATGCTTCTGTAACATTTGTATTTAAAAAGTATTCCAATGGTAATTTATATAACACATACTTCCTTGGCTTAGATATACAATTTGACACCATCAGAACAATTTATAGAATACTGTTTGCTTGGTATAGAAATGATTTACATTATATACTGAATTTTTGCTAATTGGCAATGATTTAAAAATGTATTCAGCTAAAACCTCATATGGTTTTACTTTCATGGTATGAAATCCTTTGCATTCTCAAAGGTTTCATTTTTAGAATCTTTTATTCTATTTTCTCTTATTTATCTCAAATTGTAGTAGTTTAATATTGTGATTATTTCCATTTCTATCATCTCTGTAGAATTTATTCAGCTCTCTATTTTATCAAATTTAAATCATTTTGCAATTTACACCAAATTTTGTTATTTGATAAAGTTAAGACATCTCTTTTTTTGTTTTCACTGAATATTTGGATTTATGATAGACTTTTGGCAAATTATTACTATTTTAGAAAAAATAATATAAATAAAATTGAATTTTAGAGGAATATTTGAAAGAAATTAAATATTTGAAGAAAGATATCTTTAAAATTAATCTTTAGTTTAAATCTTAAAATTATTTGTTATTGTATATGCATTCCTGTTTTTCTTTTTAAAAATTACTGATTTATTCTCTTTCCTTTTGCAGTTGGTGTGGGAGCAACCGGGAGCAGGACTCTGGCCAGCCCTTGCTCTCAGGCCCAGCCCAAGTATTGTACTGGGAAGAAAAAAGGGCTGGGTATAGCTTTATCCATATCACTGCTACTGGCATAAAGGAGTCTTGCATGGACTGTATATCCACTGTTGGCAAAGAGACTCTCCATCTAGCAGAAACCAGAACAAGCCCATCACAGATGGAGAAGACTGTCTCTGAGATACTTACTGATGCAAAAGAGGTTGAAGCTAGGCTTACTGACAAAGTTTCAAGTGAGCCTATCAGCCAAGAGAGAATGAGCATACCACAAGTACCACAGGAGATATCGCCTTCATCTAAAGAGATCATACCTGACAAAGCTCAACCATCAAAAGAAAGTGATTCATTGATGAATGCCAGTAGTGGTTACTCGAGCAAGGACGATGCCATAAGCCTCAGTAATGTGAGCACAAGGTCTGTGTCTGATGAAGAGAAAATCTGGTCTGAAACCCAAGAGGAGAAAGAAATACTAGAAGAATGCAAAATGACTATGGACAAATACTTCCCACTCTTGCCAAATGAGGAGGAAGATAGAGGTTGTTTTGGAGACGTGTCTTCAAAAGGCACAGCCTACTTCACATCACTACGTTTTCTGCCAAGCCACCTCCAGCCCCAGGTGTATAAGCAGGCATTGGAAAATATCAGAGGTGCCAGGAACAACATCAGAAAACTCTTGTACCATCTCTATGAAGCAATTGAATGGGCTTATCAAAGAAAGCAAGGTTCTGTGGATGGGCAGAATAGCCATAAGGCCCTTTTTGAGCTGTGGATCAAGTGGAGCCAGTTTGAAAATGTCGATGGTGATACAAAGTTATCAGACTTAGAGTTCCTTGAAGCCCTGACTCTGCACATGTCCTGCAGAATTTCTCTGAGATTACAGTCGGCCTTCATGGACCTCATGCCTCAGGTCCTTGGTCTCCCAACCAGTATACAAGACGATCTCCAACAGGCTTGCTGTGACATGGAGGAGCTTCATACCACCTTTTCCACAAGTGGTAGTTTTCAAGATCTAAACAAGCATAATCTGATACTTAGCCAGTTAAAGCTGACCAAAGCCCAGGGAAGCTTAGAAAAATTGCTCTGTTTCTTAGAAGGTGATATTGCTTCTGGTTGGATTGCAGGATCATTTCCCCCCTTCTGAATATTCCTTCCCAGAGGTAGCACTTCCTAAAGAAAAAGCATCTTGAATTATCATATGGAATTGGGGTGATCTTTATTGTACTCTTAATACTTTTCAAATTAGGATAATAAAGTTGCATTAAAAATTAAAAAAAAATTACTGATTTAAAAAATAAGATTTTTATAAGATTGCTAAATTACAGGTTATATCAAATCCTAGCTCATCTCATCTTTTCAAAACAGCAAGTAATTAATCAAAGAAAGGTAGAAAATGGCCATGAAAGAAGGGACTGTAAAGAATCACAAAGAAACTTCACAGAAAAATCGATAGAGGGGATAAAAATGGATAAGTATCCATATTATCTCACATATCTGAGGAAAAAATTTAAAGCAATGCAAAAGCTCAGAAGAAAATCTCCATTATGAAATCAGAGAGACTTCTAGAAATGATTACTAAAATATCTTAGGAAACTACAAAGTGATTTTGGAGACCAAATAATCACTTAAAAAAAACAAACAGGAAAACTGTGAGACTTTGCCTAGGTCCCCCACCTCTTTGATTAAAGAAAGGAATGGGACTAGATGATTCTGAGTCACTTTATCACACTGGCAAACAATTCACTTATATGTAAATTAAGGGCGTATAATTAAATGGCTAAAGTCTCTGTTGGCTCTCAAATTTTTAAGTTTAATAATACCAAGAAAATACAAAAGTGTGGTAAGGTGAGAAAAATGACTTCATCTTGGATATATGAAGATAAGTTCATGTCCTTGCTCTGACACTAACTAGTTGAGTGACTTTAAGAAAGTTATTTAAAATATATTCACCTCACAAATGCTTGAATGAGACATTTACTGGAGTTGCTATGAGAAAAAAAAATATACATACATATATATATATACAAATATATATACATATATATACAAATATACACACACACACACATATATATATACATACAAATATATGTATGTATATTTGTGCTTTCAAAACAGAAAAAAGGAAAATGACAATGGAAATTAGCAAGAATTAAATATTTCATAGAAAAATCAATGAGAGAATGTATTGTTTAGATGGAATCATGGATTATATATTTTTGAGCTGGACCTTGAGGTGTGAAGTAATTTGTTCAAGGTCCCACAGTGACAAAGCATGTGTCTCTTCTGGTTTCAAATCTATTTATCTTTCCAGAGTGCTGCTCTGTTTCAATGACAGAGAATTTTTTTAAATCAGTGGTTTATTTGAAAATGCTATACACAGTTTTGAAATATAAGAACTCAGAGATAAAAGGATAATTAATGGAAGTAAATTTTAAACATTTAAAAAACCATAAATTGCTACAAGCCAAAACAACTAAATTTAAGGATAGAATGTCACAAGAAAATCTGAGATTTATTGGTCTCCCAGAAAAATACAATGAAATAAGAATTCTTAAAAAAGACCTTTCAAAAATTTATACAAGGAAATTGTTTAAAAGTATTTGAAACCTAGGTCAAAATGACCAGGTGATAAAATTAATAGGATGTTAACAGAAAGAAATTTTAATTTCAAGGCACCCAGAAATGGTGTGATCAAATTCTAGAATTAAGTAACAAAGACCATGGAAATAAGAAGTTCTACCACTATGAAGGAGTCTGATTTCCATACACATACTACTTGTCTATGATTTTTTTAAAAAATGGAAGAATGATATTTTTAAAAGCAAAGAAAATAATTTTTGTACCAGAAAATTATATACTCTGAAAAAAAAATTAAATTTAAAGATGAATTTTCAGCAGGAGGGAAGTACTTGAATAATTCCTATCATGATAAACAGGGCAAATGGTATAGAAATTCCTCAAACAACAGGAACTGAAAAATATAAAGAATTCACTATAGCATAAAATAAGATAAATTATTACTTTAGAAACTTAAATGATAAAAGAGTTTAGTCTTTTTCAGAAATTTAATTTTCTGACAGCTATTAAGAAAACAAAGGGAGAATTGTTGAGTTAAGCTTATGATGGCACACTGCATTAAAAAATATAACTCAGGAAGGAAGGGACATTAAATAATATTTCAGGGAAAGGAAGTGTTACAAGCAAAAAGTAAGGGTATATGAGTAAAAGGAAATAGAGGACCTGAAATGCCCTTATATCTGGATATCTCCTTTTTGCAAAGGAAACAGTGAGCCAACAGAAGTCTCTATGGGTAGGACCAAATTAGTAGGAACAGAAAACATCATAAAGAGAAGAAGGAACCATTTGGGGATAAATGTAATAGAATTACAGAGGTGGAAATGGAGGGAATCTTGGGGATTGCTATGCCAAAGTCTTCTCTTTGCCAGAGGAATTTAGACCTTAGGGATGATAAAGTCCTTAGATCCGGAACATGAAAGTGGTTAGTATTGAAGTATGAATTTGTTCTTGGTCTTCTGAATCCAGATTGAGTGATATGTTGACTATTTCACTTCACCTTCCTCATAAATTAATGTTGAAATTTTTGGTTAAGATGGCCTTGTGAAAAGTTAAAAGGAAGGACATTTCCCACCAATGTACTACAGGAAAGATATGAAAACAAGTACTAGGTTGAATAATGATTAAAAGCATTTCTATGGGGTAATATACTAAGTGTTATTGCCTAGCTCAAGATTCTACCTGGAAAACAAGAACAAAATCCTGAGGGCATTGGAAAAGTCCAACAAAAAAGCTAGTGGGAACACAGATAAATAAGTTGCAAGGCTGACTGCAGAACAGATACTCTCAAAGGTTATCTAAAACCTTCAGGTCCTATATGTGGAGGCAGGAAGATTTTGGTGCACAGAAAGGAAATTATCAGGTTAGTTAAGAACCTGAAGCACTTTTGAAAACTTGGATTTTGAAGTCAGAATATATTGAATGACAGTTAGGCTGGCATACCCTAAAGAGAAGAAATGTGTGTTGTAATGTGACCTGAGATGCTCCAGAGGGTACTGAAAATTGCAGCTCTATAGACTCTCAGAATTCAGGGTAGCCTAAGACCTCCAACTAGTGGAGATAGAACAAAGAAAGCCCAGGGAAAGGGGCTCAAGAAGAAAGTTGGAACAGGTTCAGTCTACCACATCTGAGAACAGAAGAGAGGTAAGTAGGAGGTAGGCCTTGCAAAAAATCAGAAAATCATTCAAGAGATATAAATAAACAAGATACAAGTTAATACTGCATAGAAATATTGTGATTCCAAAGATGCTTAAAAGACAAACCCTTAAGAATAGATATTTAAAAAGCAGAAACTTATGGGAACATGGGGAAAGGTTCATTCAAAAGGAATATGAATACCTAAAAAATGAAGTCAGTTTTGTTTTAAATAAATTCTTAGTGAAATAAGAGCTCTAGGGACAGCAATTGCAAGGGAAGCAGTTTAGAAAAGAAAATGGAAATATTTTCTAAGAAATAGATTCTCTGAAAGATAGACCAGACTAAATGGAAATCAAAGAAATAGAAAAAATAATTGAATTGGTAAAACTAGGAAGTGGATGATGATGATATAATAATAATAATAATAACCTGTTAGCTTGTCTGTTAACTAAAAAAGTTATCAATAGAAATACAGAAAATTGGGGCAGCTAGGTACTGACATTGGAGTCAGATGACCTGATTTCAAATCTGGCCTCAGACACTTGACACTTACTAGATATGTGATCTTGGGCAAGTCACTCAACCCCAATTGCATTGCAATAAATATAAAAAATTGATGAACATTAATAAACTATAAAGCACTCAGATTAATAGAAGAAAATAGAGAACTTAAATAACCTAATCTCAGAAAAAGAAATTAAATAATCTTTACACAAACTTTAAAGAGAAAAAATAGGGCCAAGTGGATTCAAAAGTGAATTGTTTTGAAGATTCAAAAAATTCTTAATTTTAATATTACAAAAATTGTTTGCAATAATGGAAAATAATGGATCCCATCAAATTCTCTCTGTTATATAAATTTATAGTTTCCTGTCTATCATGAGACAAAACAGAGAAAGATTGATATGAAACAATATTTTAATGAATATCAGATCAAAAATATTGAGCAAAATATTAGTAAAAATGTAAAAAGGAAAAAGAAAACATTTTAAAATATGTTTATTTTAAACTATGACTAGAGAGGATTTATACAAGGAGTACAGGGTTGGTTCAATATTAGGAAAACTATAACCATAATAGATTGTGTAAATTTTAAAAATCACATGCTTTATTAAAATTTAAAAAAATCTCTTTAAGTACAAAATTTAATTCTATCCAAGATTTTTGAATATATATCTATATCTATATAAATATATATGGAAAGTGTCAAAGTGTCTGTTTCCTTTATATGATAGATAATAACTATTTCAGATCAAGAACCTACTTTTCATATAATAATGTTAGAAGTCTAACTAATAAAAGTAGATGTTAAATATATCCTCTAACAACTTATGATATATATAATGCTAGAAACACTAGTTATAACAATATTATAAGAAAAATAAATGAAGGGAATATACATAAGAAAAGTGGAGACAAAGCTTAATTTTGGGAGAGATGATATTCTACTTGATAAATCCTAGAAATTCCAAGAAAATAATTTGAAATAAAGATTTTTAAAAAGTCACAAAAAAGAAAATAAAACAACACAAACATAATATATTCCATATATTAACAATACCAATAGGGCAAAGTGAGAAAGACATTTAATTGTGTGAAGTGTAATAAGCCTGGAATAAGTAGTAAGAGGATAAGATTTTGAAGGACTTTGAAAGACATAGAATTTCATATTTGTTCCTGGAGGTTATGGGTGTTCCTTGGGGTTTGTTGTAAGAATAAGATCAATATGGTTAGACCTGGCTACTAAAGAAGATCCTTTTGAATGCTGAGTGGAGAATGGACTAGACTGGAAACAGATGTGTCAAGTAGACCAAGTATTGTAATATTTAATGAATGAGGTGGTGAGCATCTGTACCAAGACTTGTCAACATCAGTGGAGAAAAAGTGTTATATATGAGAGATGTTATCATCAATCATAAAATTTCCACAAATCACTAAAGATAAGAGAAATTAATTATAAATCTGAGGTTCCATCTTACATTCATGATAAAAGAGTCATAAAAAGAGAAAATGTTACAGAACAGTTTTGAGAAACAAGAAAAATAATTAACTATTGTTGGATATGTGAATTTTTCTAGCCTTTCTGGAAATATTTGGAAGTATATCTGAAGTCTTTCAATCATTAATATACTTGGAGCCAATGGGAATTCAATTAGGAATATTATCCAAATAGATAAAACACAGGAAAAAAAGGATACATACATACATCCAATATTTATAAGAACTGCTTTTTTTGGGGGGAAGGATAAGAAATTAATGGAATATGTATCAATTTGGGATTAGTTGAAGAAATCATGATATTATCAAAACTGAAAGTAAAGAGTTCTGAGGAACTTGGGCAAACTTGTTCGAAATGGTGGGGAACCAGGAGAGCAAGTTTTAAGATATCTACATTGGTGGATTAAAAAAAAAAACCTTTTAAAGAGTTTAGAATTCTGTTCAGTTTGATGAACAATCATAACTCCAGAAGACTAGTAATGAAGTATGTTACCTGCTACTAACAGAGACATGATGGGCTGAAGGTGTATAATGTGGCATACATTTTTGTATGTGGATAATGTGGGGTTTTGTTTTGATTGATTATTCCTATTTTTAATGGGAAGGATATTTTATTAGAAGCGTGGCTTTTCAGAAAAGGGAGGCTTATAACAGTTATGCCAAAAAAAGAAATATATATGTATATATACATACACATATGCATATATACACATACATATATGTATATGTATATGTGTATGTGTGTGTGTATATATATATATATATATATATATATATATATATATATATATATGTATGTATGTATCCATCCTTGAAGCTTTTTAAAAATGCACAGAAAAGATCAGAAGGAAGTTGAGATGGAAATAGAGAAACAAAGGTAAGCACAGTAGCTTGGGTGCAGGCTTTTGACTGAGTCCAAGTTTACAGAACAGATCTTTTTTATTAAGAGTTTGTTCTGTGAAGACTGGGTTCAGTGAAAGGGCCACACTTGAGGACCTAGAGGGCCACATGTGTCCTCAAGGCTTCAGGTTCCCCACCCCTGGTCACTCTAACATGATAAATTTACTAGTTACTTTAATAGTAACTGGAATAGAAATTCATGCTTTCATGAATAATCCTCTTTTTTGTTCATGGAAATGTTTATGTTTATTGGTATTTGTCAGATTCAGAATAAATAAAAAAATTATCAATGTTGAAAATAAGCTAAATTCTTTCAAAATTAAATTGCAGAGAAAGTGATGTGTAATAGACTGAGGAGGGCATATGCAATCTCATCCATATCTAAATGTTGTTATATGGTGTAATTGAAAGAATCCTTGGCCTGAAGTCAAAAACTTCTGAGTTCATATATGGCCACAGATATTTACTAGCTTTGTTAACTAACAAGTTACTTAACTTCTGGCTGCCTCAGTTTCCTCATATGTAAAATTATGATATCACCTACTTCCTAGGGTTTTGTCAGGACAAAATGAGATAATATTTTCAGTGTACTTTACAAATTTTTAAGTGCTATATAAATGTCATCACCATCATCATCATCAATTTCCTAGACTAAGCAAATGAGAACACACAACATGACTCTTTCTTAAACTTCTTTTATGAAGCAAATAGAAGCCTAATATGCTAATATGAGAGGCAGATAAAGTAGAAAAATAAAAACACAGAAGAGCATTCCTAATTTTTAATAAACATTCCTGCAATAATTTTAAAGTTTTAGAAAGAGACTATAGAACTGTATGTTTAAATATGTGTGTGTATATATAAAATTGCTCATTATTTACAAATTGAATATATAACAGGAAGGTGTGAGAGGTTCAACAGTGCAATCTGCTCTGGTACAGTGTCCTAGAGCCAGGGTGGCTACACTTCCCTCTCAAGGATCTAAGTCTCCCTTCAGTGTTTGGACTATCTCTTATTTAGTGCCATTGACTTGAGCCCCCACTGGTGGCATTTTCCTATTGTTAATCATGACTAATGACTAACTACTAAGTTCTGTTTAATGACAATATCAATAAACTTTTACAAAGTATATGTATTTGGAGAATATAGCAAAAATAAACTATGAATATTTTCCTACAGCATGTGGGGGCATACTCTCACCTGTACTGAATGGACCCAGAGAGCATACTTTCTAAATGGCATTGAGCAACATAAATTCATACCCCAAAACCACATTGGTGGTCAGTGTTTCCTTGTCCCAGTTACCCTCATCTCAGTCTCAAAAATTACTTTTGAAAGTCACTCCTAGCTCCTCAGTCCTAAGCTACCTGCAAAACCCAGCATGTGATTGGAAACCCATACTACTGGAACTTTGCTCTCCTGACCATTGGAGACTAATAAGGTCAGAAGGTTGATACTAATTACTTTGCCTTAAATGAAAGAATAAGTAATATGCAGATGATTGAAACCTGGAAAAAATGCCTGGGCATAAAAATTAACCTCACACCCTACTTAAAGCAATATTTTTTTTCACCACACTTTATCATCAGCATCAACCCAAAAGCAGATATCCACTAAGACAAAGGAGACAAATATCATGGTCATGTAACTCTCCCACGTGGGGAGTAGCACCAGGGTTTCTTTGTGCATGTACCATTCCCTGTTATACTCCCCTCCTATTTGAAAAAATATGTCAACTTCAACATAGTCTATTTCTGTAGTCCAGAACAGGTATCTTAAGATTCAGAAGTATTTCCCTGTCATTTTTCCCCACTAGTGCCATGGTAGAATCTTAAAACAATGTGCTGAAACATAAGCTATCACAATATCTCTCACTGACAGTTAAAAATCATAAATGCCCCCAAATATAAGGCTGTGTAGTTTTAAACCCCTCCAAATAGAAAAAAAACAAATAAAATATTTTTAAAAAGAATATTTATTGTTTGGTACTCAACACGGTCTATCTTGGTGCTCAAAATGGGTTTAATAGGCAATAAAGAAAAAGCAAAGAAAATCTATATCATTAGTTTTCAAAAGTCTCTCCTTTCTTTTTAAAATTATAATTGCTGGAATTAAATTCCATTAATTTTTGCTATGTGTGATTTTTTGAGGATATCTAAAAGGCAATTTCCCCTGCCTACACCTACTTCATTTTTAAATTAGAAACTTAAGGAGTTACTCTAAGTACTTACAGGCTCCCATAAAAGCTAAACACATTACATATGTCATACTTCCACTTATTTGTGCCACCAAAAACATGCCAAGGTTCTAGTTTTGAATACAAATCAAAAGCTTTCTAAAACTGTTTCCTTCTGGTTTGTGGATTGATTTTTTTTCTTCTTGCTGCTCTTTTCTTTTCAAAAGTCACTATTTTTTTCTCAATTTTGCTTATGATTACTCTCTTCTTTTCCAATTTCCTTAGTTGTCCTTTGAGCTTTGTCCTCTAGTTTCTACCACTTACCAAAGTCCACTATTTTATATGAGAAAGTCTTTACTTACTCTTAAATGGATTACAATTCAATCAACAAAGATTTATTTGGCTACCAAAAACAAGATCATTTCCTTAGCAATAATGATCTAGACTATTTAATATTATCTCATTTCATTCTGCTTTCTTTCATTAATATTTTCTATTAAAATATGACAAAAACATTACTGAAATAACTTTCCAAAATTTTCAGAGGACCACAATATATACAAAAAAGCATTATTGTGACAAAAGTTTGCCTTTATAGTTTCTTCCATGCTGATGAGGATGATGGTGGTGGTGGTGGTGGTGATGTAGTATAATTTCCCTTCCTGTAGAAATGAAATCGACATGGGATTTTAAGAACTGGATGTCTTGAAATGCCTTAGCTATATGTGACTCACTCTATTTGTTTGATCTTCCCCTTTTTGCTGGCATTGAAATGAGAATATCTAGTAGTAAAATGCTAAAATACCTTCATGATTCTAGCAGAAGTGTAGTTAAGAATCTTTTAACCAAGGAAGATTTTGGTGGCAGGTAGGACACTTTAGCAAAAACATAAGCACATTATTTCTTATTCATTTAGTCATACTTTATTAAAAGATGGGAAGTACTTTGCAGAAAGAAAGATAAATTAAAATTCCTGGGGTTTATATAGAATAAATAACTATTTCCTGAACATCAAGAGGGGGAAAATAAAGGTACCTGCCATGAGGTTCTATCTGAAAAAAGTTGCCTTGAGAATCAAGAACTGAGAAAAGTAAGACGTAAGCGTGGCTGGCATGGATACTTGTTCAAATGGAGGTTCTGGGGGAGGAACTCAACAATTGGGAGTGGCCAGAGGGGTGGAGGTATCTCCAGCAAGAAAAAACTAATGAGGCAGAGGTGGCAAAGACTAAACATTGTTGAATAGCAGTGACCTCAGAGGTGATTAGGGCATTTCTTTGGAGGGTTACCTATAGAATGGACCCATTTTCTTGGGTAGAAATGTTCATGAATGTCCAAGCTATTCTCTTTCACTTCTAACTTGAAACTCCAATGGCCATTTCCTAGGGCAATTACCAATCTGCTAAGCACTGGCCTCAGGATTCTGTCAAGCACATTTCTACCTTGACAACTGTCTTGGTTTTCCACAATAATTGTTTCAATTAAACTTAGAAAAGTGTTGATGACATTTAAACATCACTTTCACATATGTATAACCAAAAATATTTAATGGTTTTTGAAATTAAATTTAAGATTAATTTTTTTTTGTTCTTTGATTTGATTGGATGCTTTGAGAAATAGCTAGAAAAATTCAGGAAGCAGGAAAAGGCAATAAAGAAGGTGTATGTTGGGGAAAGTCGAAAGAAGCATAAAAATGATTTTTTTGCCACTTGAAACAAAAGAAAAACAATTTCAAGATCTTAATCTTTCGTTCCAAATTTTCAATTATCAGCACTGTTGTTACCTTGAGCAATTAATATATTTGATGCTCAGAGATTGAAAGGTGATTTTGATAGAATCAAAACTAGCTGAAAACCAATTGTGTTTTGGATTTTTCTGAAGGTTTTTGGTACCACCAATGTGAGATTATTGTTCATTTTGTCTATTAATGTGTCAAACTGGCATTGGTGTTCTGTTTAGTAGTTTTAACTAAAAAAACATATAACACTATTTTCATCATACAGAGTGAAAAGCAACATCTGTCATAACAACTGTTTGTTTCAAAGTATATTTTTTTATGCTTTTCCCTAGGAGTTTGCATTCTGATACATATCAGAGTTTACTAAAATTGTACAAATGTATGAAATGAAAGGGTTGAGAGAAAAATTCAATTTAAATTGCACTGCAACATTTATAGTTCTATATTTTCAATCTGCTTTGTTTTCTTTTAGCAGAGTGTTAGATATTGTTATTTAGAAATAAGCACTTTGTAGCAGTCCTGTATATTACTTTTTTCTAGTTATAATCCGCCATTGACATTAGACATTAGATTTTTAAAAATAGGTTTAAAATTTTTTATTAAAAACTTTTTATTAGTTTTCACATATAGCTATCATAAAACAATAAAACAGAAAAATCCAAGGGACAAATAGCTGTGTGGGCTTCTCTGTTATAAACGAAGTTCTTAAAAGTTCTGTTCCTCATTTTTTGTATATAGTGCCTTAACCACAAAATCAGAAAAGCCTTAATTTTGAATAAATGAAATAATATTGAAAACAGGGGGTTTGCTCATCTCAGTTGTATTGTCCTGTTTACTGAATTTCCCTCTTTCTAGACAGATAAGGTGGTTATCCACACTTACTCTAACAATTCCTCTGTTTAATATTATATTTTATGAGGAATTAATATAATAAGTAGTACTTGGACCCAAAGTACAGGGGTTGTTGTATTATGAAAACTTCAGTAGTTTGAAATTTTATCATCATCACAAGTCCTCAGGATGAGTGGATGCAAAAGAATAACATGAACAAAATGGGGGAATTCTCTATAACACCCCCCTTCTTTTGTATCCCATCAACTTTCTTCCTTCCTTTCTCCCTCCCTTCCTTCCTCCCTTCCTTCCTTCTCTCCTTCCTTCCTTCCTCCCTTTCTTCCTTCCTTCTTTCTTCCTTCCTTCTTTCCTTCCATTCTCCTTCATACTTTCACTCTAATTCCTTCATTTGTTTGTTCATTCTTTCCTTTCTTCTTTCTTTCTTTCTTTCTTTCTTTCTTTCTTTCTTTCTTTCTTTCTTTCTTTCTTTCTTTCTTTCTTTCTGTCTTTCTTTCTTTCTCTCTCTTTGTTTTTTGTGTTTCTTTGTTGCATTCTTTCTTTCTTTCCTTCTATCTTTCTTTCTTCCTTCCTTCCTTCTCTCCTTCCTTCCTTCTTTCTTTTCTTCCTTCCTTCCTTCCTCCCTCCCACCCTTAATTCTTTCTTTCTTTCCTTCTTTCCTTCCTTCCATTCTCCTTCTTACTTTCACCCCAATTCCTTCATTTGTTCATTCTTTTCTTTCTTTCTTTCTTTCTTTCTTTCTTTCTTTCTTTCTTTCTCTCTCTCTTTCTTTGTTTCTTCCTTTCTTTGTTGCATTCTTTCTTCCTCCCTTCCTTTCTTTCTTTCCTTCTCTTTCTTTCTTTCCTTCTTTCTTTCTCCTTTTTGCCCTCTCTTTTTTCTTTATTCTTACTATCTTTTTGAGATGTCCTATCAATTTTTTATGGAAAAAATAAGAAAAGTATTCTATATATCTCAGGAGAAACAAATTTAATGAAAAAAATCAAATTATCTATGCAGAGGTATTTAATTACTAATTACTTTTAGAAGAACAATGAAAAGAAATGAATACCTAAATATACATGGCTATCTCAAGCTTTTGCATTGTTGAAAATCAATTTCTTTTACTATTTTCTTTTGTTCTGAATTTGTGTAGGAGTCTAGAGAATAAGGTATGGCATTCTTCATATTTACTGAGGAAGACTTGAATATATCCATCTTTTTGTCTTTCAAATGCTCATTAGGATAAAAAAGGAATAATTGTAAATTTACTTTAAAAAGATATAGAGGTGAAGTTCCATAATAAATAAGTATTTTTAAAATTCATTTCCACATCTAAATTTAATTTCGAGAATATAATTTAAAATTTGGTGAATATTATAATAATGCTAAAATATGGAAATGCAAAACTAATGTAACCTCCATAAAAGTTTAGTGTAGATATTTATATAAGCAATTCATTAATGTAGATGTTATCAGCTTGATATATGAATGCAGATTTGCACAACCTGATATACTTCCTTTGGGGGGAGAAGATATGATTTATAAGAGCATTAAAGAAAGAAAAAGACACTGACTCTTCCTCAATGCATCCTCTTTGATGATTTATAACACTCCCACAAATATTCATTTACCTCACTTCAGATTAACTTCAGTGATAAAATTTCTCCTTTTACCTCACCCCTTTATGTTTCTCTTATATATTGGATTACATTTGCAATGATAAGGTATATAATATTTGCAAATGCTACATTGCAAAGCAGAAGGGATTTTAAATGAGGAAAATAATATTACTAATCAGAGTTTTAAAAGTGTTCTTCTATGAGCAGGATGCATATGTGGGATGTAATAATGAAAAATATCATAAACCTTGTCCTCAATGAGCTTATGCTTTAATAAATGGGATATTAAAACCTATAACAATAAGTATGGTGCATGGAAGAATAATTTTAAAGGCAAAGGAGAAGTCCAATGTGCTAAAAACAGATTTGAGGAGGTAAAAATCATATTGATCTCTGAGTATCAGAGAAAGGACATTAATGAAGTGATTCCTGACTATGCCTTGTAGGAAGAAGAGTATGAAGTTTTGAAAGGACAATATTCATAAATGTAGGGAGGTGACATTTTTACATACACAAAAATATTACTACATAGTACATACATAATTTTTTGATTTAAGATATTTTGGATAATGCAGGTATATGTTTTATCTAGCTTTTTACACAGAAATGTCACTTGGAATTTTCAAATGATTCAGCCTCTACCTCAGATAATTTTCTTACAAAGGAGAAGAGGAATGATAATCATCAGTTTTTCAGATTATTTTTCTGCATAATTGAAAACTAATTACATTTTAATATGAAATGTGGAAAAGAAAAAGGAACAACACCAGATTTCCACCCTGCTTTTAAATAGAAGATGCCTATGATAGGAAAGGCCAAGTGAAACTACAATGTGAGGAAAACTAGCTACTTTCATCTTATAACCCACGAATGGAATAAGAGGAGATAAGTTCTTGAGACATTTCTTGACTCAACGAACAGATTTCATAAAAAAATGAGTCATAGATGACCCATTTAATGTTTGATAGATAGTGGTATCTTGTATCTATGGGGTAGAACAACAGACCAGTAGACAAAGAAAAAGTTCTGTGCATAGCAATATAAGCACATTATAACTAAGGTCATCATCTCTTGATAATCCATTAGGGACACCTCATCTCTAATCATTAGAAATTTTACTGGAGAAAATATAGACCATAAGCTTCCAAAAAAGTGTTGCCCTTTTATCCATTGCTTCAGTTCAATTCTAAGAGATATATATATATATATATATATATATATATATATATATATATATATATATAGAGAGAGAGAGAGAGAGAGAGAGAGAGAGAGGTGTTCACATTACCATACATTCTCAAAAATTATGCAAACTTAATGAACCCTATGGTAGGCTTCTACCAATGTGAAAAGACTTTTAGTACCAACTAAGTGACTAAGGATCAGCCTAGGCAAAACTAACTACTGGATGCTTGGCTACTAATGGATAACTGAAAACAATGATCCATGGAGTAGACTAAAATCCCAAATTGTTCTCAAACTAATTCAGCATTCTTCATGCAAGTCTTGCTTCTAACCTTTGTCTGTTGAGACACAAAATGTGGTTAATGAGCTGATATTGCAAAAGAAAATGAATAATCTCCATCTTATTTTTGTTGTTGTTGTTATAAGGAAGAAACATTGTATTGTGGCAAGAAAATTGGTTTTATATTTGGAAGATGTAGGATTAAGTCTCATTTCAGCATTTCAGTATATGTCTTACTTTTCTTCATTAATTCCTCACTAATAAAATACATATATGATCTTCAAGTTCTATAATAGCTAGGAAATGCTTGATCCTATGGTCTTATAAATGAAAGAATACTGATTTAGGATTCAGATTATATAGGTTTAAATTTGGCCTCTGATCTTGGCCAAACATTTAACATCTCTGGGTTCAGTTTTTACATCTTCAAAATAAAAAAATTTGAACTAAATTGCCTTGGAGATCCCTCTCAACTCTACATCTATTATCTTGGGATCCTTCCAGCTCAGATATAAAGAAGTACAGCAAACTTTAAAAGGTCATTCTTCATGTTTTCAGAAAAGTGAATAGTAGAGTTGGCAACTAGTTTCTTCAGGCACACAGAGACACTAAGAAATACAACTTAATAATAGACTGACCTATCTTTCTAGCAATTTTCATGATGAACTTCAGTAAATATATCACCTGGAAAATATAAGGAATATTATACATAGAGTCAAATTACTATGTGCTTAGGTTCTTTGTCAGTCTGTGATTTTGGTCCATATATGAGGAGGATATGTGACTCAGCCACATTTAGAAAAGTGTACAATCAAAAAAAAGTGTACAATCTTTTCCAGGCTTCCAAGAACCTTGCTGCTTTAAAATCTATCCACTTCTTTATTAATGTAAGCCCCAGGATGCTATAAGGCTTCAAATAATCACATATGCATATATCTTATTAATTACTCACTCTACATTATTTTCACATGGCAGGACAGGTGTTAGTAGGGTATCAATGGAGATTGATGTGATTTCAAAGTTGTTTATGGCTGTATCTACATGCCAACTAATGAAGAACCCTACATTTGGAGTCAGAGGATTGGAATTTAAATTCCAGGTGCAGCAAGGGCTATTTTGGGAAGGCTACCAAAGTTCTTAGACACTGTCAACAGGTCTGGCCATTTTTATCACCTGTGTTTCTGGCAGTCTTTCAGAGGCATTTTTAGAATACGCTCACTGCTGTTCTTGTTGTTCCTGGCCAGGATTCCAGCCTTTCTCATTTTATTTCCTTTTCTCTCTTTCAATACAAAAGAAGCACAGGAAAGGAAGAAAAAGGGGAAAAACATAAATTTAGAGTCAAATAATAGAATTTATGAGTTCGAATAAACTAGTCCAGGCACACCCTATCAAACTGGAAAATAATCACGTAGAGGCTCAGTAACAGACTGAATATCAGGTGTCTAATAAAGGCTCATTAAAATAAATTTATCTACCAGGTGATCAAATATTTCTTAGCAAAGACAAACCTGGAGATGGTTAAAAATATAAAACCCATAAATACTATTAATTTTATCAGTTGGGATTCTTAACATTATATTTCTGTTGAATGACCAGGAATTTCCTAAACTATTTTTAAGTATTTGAGAAGTTGAAGGTCAAAATTAAGAAGAGAAACACCTCCAGGCCGGTAGGTAGTTCCCCGAGAGAATAATTATGGGAAAATATGAAAAAAAGAATTATGCTGAGGAGTTTATAGTGTTCTGATTTGAATTGATGGAGGGTGTAGCTAAGTGAGGAAATCATAGATTCTTCAAAGTAAGTATTCTTTAATTAGGTAATGTTGGGGATTTCCATATCACATCAAATATTTTGTCATTTGAAAAATTAATTCTTAATCAGAGTAAGTTATTAACTTGTTTCTAAAATACAAGTCGCTAGAGAATATAAGCACTTACAGGATAAAAAGGACAGATTAACTATTAATGTAATGTGCAGGCAATATTTGACACCCTACTTAGCATGACCATTATGTACTACAGCCTACAAAATTATTCTTCATGCTTCCACTGCATAGCTACAGTGCCATATGGCCATGCTTGTTTTTTTTCAAATAATTTTTACATAAACAGCTGGTGAACTGTTTTTATTGTAGCTCAGCACATATTTTTTGAGACAGTTAGGAAGGATTGATGTAACTCTAGCCATTGCCTGTTTTTCATGTCAGTGTTGAAAAGAAACACATATTTATAATTCAAAGATGTGGAGCTCTTTGTATTCCTTCCTGTTTGGATCAGGTACAGGATATTTTATGTAGTTTGTTCATTATTGCAAAGTTAATAAACATTTTGAAGGAGTAGCTCATCATTAAGGATCTTTACCTAACATTATACTAAATAGCTCTCTTTTTGCTTCTTAAAAATTGATGCCTTTAAGAAGTAAGGCAGGTTAATCTTTGAATATTTTACTAGTAGATATATTTGATTGAAAACTGTACTCTCAGCTTAAAAATGGAAATATACAAAATAATAACCAGTACACAAATTTTTGTTTTAATCAGGACTCAGTCCTACAATATATCAGGGATTCTCTCTCTCTCTCTCTCTCTCTCTCCCCCTCTCTCTCACTCTCTCTCTCTCCCTCTGTGTGTGTGTGGGGGGGGTGTAAAAGACTTATTTGGCAGTGAAGCCTATGGCAGAAGAATGATTTACTTTTTTTAATGAATGAAATAAAATACATAGGATTACAAAGGAAAATAATTCTATTGAAATTATCAAAACATTTTCAAAAGTTTATAGACCCCATGTTAAAACCACTGATATAAAGGGAAGAAGAAGCTAGATTAGAATTTAATTAGGGCTTGTGAAAAAGTTTTATCACTCTATTCCTATCTGATGATAAATATTTTTTCCACTTTTAAAGTTAGAAGACAATGGGATTCTAAATGGACTGGGAAAAAAAGATAAAAGCACAAAAACCACACAATCTCTGCAAGGTCACCATTAAAATGTTGAAATTTGGGAAAATGTAGAGGACATGATTACATTGGCTAAATCGGAAAAAAAATACTTTCTGGGGATATTCTAACAGAAAAAACATTTAAACTGTGGAGGGGGAAGCAAATGAGGAGGAGGAGGAGGAGGAGAAGGAGAAGGAGAAGGAGAAGGAAGAGAAGTTGGAATTTTAGGGAAAAAGAGAAGTCAGGTAGAAAAAAAAATGAAGGAAGGGAGAAAGGGACAAATGGATGAAAGCATGGAAAGATGGATGGAAGGAGGGTGGGAAGGAAGAAGAAAGGAATGAAGGAAGGAAAAAATTCCAAATGATGTTATGTACTTTTGGGTAATAGAGTGCCAGATTCCAAATAATTGAAATTAAGGATCACCCAAAGGTCAATGAAAAAAGTTATAGTGAGCTATAACTCCAAAGAGATCAAAAGAAATAGGAAAAATTATTTGCCCAAAGGGGCTAATGTGGAACTTCTCCTAGCCACTTAGTTTCTTCTGATGATGAAACTCACAAAACATTCTCTTTTGCAAGGCCAATTAAATCACTTAGAGGACCAAGACAGAGATTTCTGATTTAGAATTGAGGCTTTGGTAAATATGGAGGTGAAGAGGACCACTATCTTTTTTAAAATTAATATTTATATTTTAACCTCTTATTGTAACTAAATTGATTTCTATTAAATTCTGTAATTTGAGACTGTTTGATTACATTCTTCCCAAAAGCCTAAATGACTACTGTGGGCTGAGCTACAACAAGTTGGTATGAGAACATTATGCTGCTCTGTTAGCAGTTTTTTTTTCTCTTTTTACTAATAGAAACTATAGGAATGTTCATCAATCCAGAAATAGCTTACTAAATTATTGTATAAGAATGTTATAGAATACCAAGGTGCTACAATACATGAACAAAATATGAATTCAGACAAATCTGCGAGAAAATGCTGTATAGGTTAATGTAGGGTTAATGCAAAGGGAAGTGAACAGAATGAAAACAATATAAAATAAAAAGTATTGAAAAGTCTAATAACCTTGTAGCACTTAAGTCCTCTAATCAATTATCAATCATGATTCCACAGAGAACTGATGAAGAGGCATTTCACCTACCTACTGACAGAGAAATGATGCACTCAAGATGAGGAATGAGATATACATCTTTGGAAATGACCAGAGTAGGAATTTGTTTTACTCCATTATGAAAATTTGTTTCAAAGTTTTCTTTTATCTTTTTCAAATGAAGGACAGGAATAGAAGAGATAGGAAGGTTCCCAGAACACTTGGGTGAGCTCCATGTGGCATAGAGATGCTAAGATATAGATAAAAGTAGCACAATACTATCTCACCAATTTGTTGTAGCTCAGCCCAAGGTAGTAATTTAGATTTTGGAAAAGAATGAAATTAATTTACAGTAAGATATTAAAATATGAATATTATTTTAAAAAGGAACTTGTCCAGTTCACCTCCATATTTACTATGGCATCAATTCTAAATCAGATATATCCATCTTGGTCCTCTAAATGATTTCATTGGCTTCACGAAAGTAAACCTTTTATGAACTCTCCAACTAGAAGGAACTATATGGCCAGGAGAAGTTCCCTGCTAGCTCTCTTGGGCAAGATTCACAAGCCATTAAAAATTTTAAAAGAAATTTAAAGATTCACAAGCCATTGTTGCAGTAATGCATCATATTATTTATTAAACTTCTGTAGCTTTCCAATTACCCTGTTGGTGAAAACATGCCCTCTATCAACAAATCCCCAGTGGAAAAAAATCATCGAATAGTGTCTAGAAATATGGTAAACGTAAGGATTCCATATCATAACCCCTGTCTCCAATTCATATCCTCCCTTGCTCTTATCCTCTTTGCATATATTTCTGGGATTCAATGGATTCTTCACTAACGTCTCTGGAGCCAAGCTTACGCTTTCACTTGTGTTTTGTCAGTTACCATCTCCGTTATTGACCTTTTCACTTGTATTGTTACTAAGGTCATATACATCCCCTCTGCCTTCAAGGAATGATCATTAAAAAATCAAAGCACTTTAATATCTCCTGTTTCTTGAATTGGTCAGCATCCTATCAAAGAAAGAGAAAAAAAAGAGTATCTATCCATGGAAACATCAATAAGGATGGGGAAGATATCAAGCATGTTCAGATACCAGGGGGCAATTTAATGACCAATCAGATAGTGTATTTCATAAGAGACTTCTAATGCATCATCCCATGAGGATCTTTCTGAAGGGAAAGGAGGATATATCAGTGTTAAACATAGGATTTGGTACAAAGTGCCAGATTATTTTTTATACCAAACCTTTTCAAATGGATTTAAACACCTTTGTCAATCTTAAGGGCTAAATTTGGTTAAACTTTTTTTTTTATTTTTTCCTCTTCACTTGCACTGGGAAGTAGAGTAATAATTTCTTCCACATGACTGCTTAGGGGTTTTCTGGTTTTAAAATTATTTGGGGAACCAGAGGCAAGTATAGAAAACTTAAATGCGAACTTAACCCTTAGATTTTTTGTGGTGGCTGTGACGAAGCCACAAGGCATTCCATATGACTAGTTAAGTGGAACATAGGTAGCCAGAATAGGAAGCAAAAGTAATCTTAAGGCATTGTCAGTTACTGCTGCAAAGCAATGTTTGTGGATAGATCAATGTGGTTCCTAACTATTGAACATTGTGTTTTAGTCATTTGGAACAGAATTCTTCCTTGAGGCAGTAAGATAAGTCAGGGACAGCCCCTCTGAAGACATGCTAGGAAGCAGGCGGGTTACATTTCTGTGTAATGTCTTTCTATAATTACTAATATGGCTGCTAAATTGCCCACGCAGATTATACCACACTTTCCTTGTCAGTACTTACGCTTCCTAATTATTGCTGCTCACATAAATATGTTTATTTCTAATAAGCTAATTCATGATGGTCTTTTGTCCAAAATGACTTGCTGAATGTGTTCTATATATCTTTATAGTCATTTTGCACTCATACTTCTCCATTATGGTGGTAATGAGTATGCAGTAGACCACTTTGTGTAACTAAACTACCTGTTTTATTACTCTGCAATAGTTCTAGCTTTAAGCAAATATTATTCTACAGTTTATTTAGTGCTGATTGCAAAGCATGTTACTTTGTATTTCTCTTACATATTGTGAGCTTTAAGGGATGTGGTAATTTATGATTGAAATTTAATGACAATTTTCATTACTAAAAATAACTATTGAGAGTCCACTGATGGCCATGTTAAAGTTTCTTGAAAATTCCTTGAAAATACAGTCAATTAACCATTATGCAGTGTATATCGTTACCAAATAGTTTAATAATATTTGACATACTTTTTTCAACCAAATAAGTGGTTATTTTCTGCTTTGTCACTGGAAAGTGGCATGCTGCATGACTTCTGTTTTGTTTCTTTTTGTTATGTCTGTAATATGTTGAACATGCAAGAGTTTTATTTTTTTGCTAGTTAATGACTGGATACCCTTAATACTTCATTAGGATTTTCTCAAAAGACACAATACTTTAAAAATATTATGATCTCATTGATGAATTTATGTCCTTTCAAGAATACAAATTGCTATTTATCCCTAATTCTGATTCTATACAACTCTTCTCCATTTCCTCCCTAACATTTATCTTTGGGGGTCAAAAATATACTGACAGCCTCTTCTAGATCTCTTGACATTATTTGTAAACCAATATAGTGTATCAGCTATTCTCTTTATGTATGTGACTCCTTCTATGTGACTGACCCTATTCTTTTCCATTCATATGTCTCATATTTTATGCCAATTTATAATATATGATATTTCTTATGAGAAAATTTTCATAGGCAATACGCTGAATACTATTTATACTCACCATTCTTTTCTATATTTCTCTTTGGGTTACATATTATTTTGATTCCTAAGAAACTGGCATCTATATAGAACTAACAGAGTGGATATGAATGTGGATATCCACAGATAATTGAACTATCATGGTGGATGGAGTGCTAAACTTGGATTGAGAAAAAAATTGAGTCCAAATCCTCTCACCAACACTTAGCTGTGTGACTCTACACAAGTCACTAACTTTCACTCAATTTCCTCATCTGCAAAGTAGGATTGATAATAGTACCCACTTCCTAAGGTTGTTGTAAGGATAAAATGAGGTAATATATTTAAATCATTTTTGCACACTTTAAATCACAATAAAATGCTAGAATCATTGTTATTATTTGGCTAAATGTCTGTGTCATATGGTGAAAATGATAAGGAGCCCCCCAAAATATCACAACACTTAATTCAGATAAAACCATGAATAAATGTAAATATTTGTCCAAATACTTGTGTGCAGATACAATTTTGCAAATTTCTCAGAACATCAAAAGAAACTGTATCACTTTCAAAGTGGCCTAATTTTGAAGTAAGGAATTTAGCATCTCCACATTGTCATTAATCTGAAATGGGACATCATAATATTTCATGATACTGACGATAGATCTTTTCCCGCCTTGTGTCTTTTTGGTTATTGTTGCCAATTAACAGTGAAACAATAAACATTACTAGGCTAAGACTTTTGTATACTTAGAAGAAAAAGGATGACAAACTGCTGTGAGAGCAACAGAGAAACTGTACAAACTCACTAACATTAGGGAAGCATGTATTTCCCTTTGAAATTTTACTCCAAATTGTTGTTTTATTCCTTGTTGATATTACATCCTTAAAAAGCAAATAAAAATCCTTATTCTAACTGGCAGGAGTAAAGGAGATAAAATTTTTGTAAAATGTATTACACAGGTATTTTGCTAAATTTTATCCAAAGGGATAATGGAAAGACAAAATGGTTTTATGATTTCACTTGGTATCACTCCCTACCTAATTCCAATATCAGAAACATCTTCCTAGTGAGTTGCAGAAGAGGATAAGGAATCTTAAGTTAGATCAAAGGCTAAGCTATACTTAATATGAAAGACACAACAGAGTGCACTCTCTCTCTCTCTCTCTCTCTCTGTTTCTCTCTCTCTCTCTCTCATATATATCTATATCTATATCTATCTATATCTATATCTATATCTATATCTATATCTATATATATATATATATATATATATATATATACATACACACATATAAATGTTGGAAACAGGTCACATGGACAAAATGGTCTTAAAGAAAGAACACCACTAAGAAACTGCTTTCCAGAAAAGAGAAGCATTCAAGGGTACAGGTCTTGAGTTAAAAAAAACAGACAAACAACTTTATGGTTCTGGTCTTCTCATCTCTGCCACGTAATTTACCTGATTCACATGAGTTTACTAGCAGAATCCCCCTTCAGAAATTTCAATATTTAAAGTGAGCTGAAATCATTAATTATAAAAAAGAAATAATGAAATTTAGGCAAGTTTATATTGCTGTTTTGTCATTCTTATGTATGTCAGCTATTTTTGGTAATGTGCTCTGAGCCGTTGTATACCAGGAAACAGTACTTTGGAATTTTAAAACATTATATGACTGATATTTCCATGTCTGCAATTCCTGTTAATTTCCTGTATGTTTTACAATCAGGGATGCATTCATTTGAAGAAACAATCAAAAATGAAGGCACAAGAATTTGTTCCCAATAAGGAATATTTGTAAAGCCAAGGAATCAATTAATGTATGTGTGTATTGGTAATAAAGGAGATATTATAATTCAAGATCATGCTCAGACGATTTCATGAGTTTCTACTGGACCTGTAACTGGCAGTTCTGCTGCCCAAAACAGGTAGCATACATTGTGCCTGGGGCAAAGAACACAATATGGAACCTAAACCTTTTTTTAATACAGTTTTGGTTAAGGCTGAAAGACCCCAGGACACGAGGCACATGAATAAAAATCTGGAGATGCTGGAAGGACACTGCTAGAGGAGCTAGCACTAAGGGAGAGGAGGATTCTGACAGGACCAGATCAGAAATGCACCTGAGATATAACTGACATCTGGAAGCTTTTTATTTTAGCTAATTATTCCTAACCATATGCTAAACTCCATGATTCTGAATGAGTACAGTTGATATCAAAACCAGCTTAATTTTAGTGCCCTGAGGAAAAGTCTCTCAGACACCAGATCTACCCTTGCCTGGATTTCAGATTAAATCATTTAGTAAAATGCGTGTTTATTTATGAGACCAACATGTAGATTAAAAGAACCTTAAAATTGGAATTGGAATTTCATATGATCTACTTTAAAGTCAAAGTGACAGAAAACCCATTACCCCACAAGGCTACTCATTACGTTTTTTAAGAAATGGAATGTTTATTAGAAAGCATTGATTTCTATGATTGTGAAAAAATGTTTACATCAGGCCAAAACTTTCTTCCCTTTATTTTTCTTATCAGTTGTTTCTCTCTCTGTTCTCCTGAGTCAAGAAGAATTAGTCTAATCTTTCTTCTATGTGATAACCTTTTAAATACTTGAAGTCATCAGGTCCCATCAGCCCTTTTGTTCTTTGCACAAATAATTGCCAACTCCTCCTCCATGTGTTCCCTTCCAACAAGCAGTTTGATCATCATTAAAACAGTTAGCCAGATAATCTAAGGTTTTCTCAGTTGGCTATGAGTCTTTGCCAAATAACTAAATAGCAATTCCTAGTTATTAATTCATTCAATTGGCATGGGGAATATAGCCATTCACATTTGAATTGTTTTATCAATTATGAAAACATCGAATGCAACATACTGCCCCTCAACCATCTTTTTCAGTAGGGGGAAGAGAAGAATTGGCAAAGTTATATGATTTTAAAAAGCACACACCAAGTTTCAGAAAAATAAAATCAGAAATATTTTTTTATAAGTTGCAAATGTGCATTGTGTTTATCAGTTTCATATGTCTAAAAATGTCCAAGTCAAAGTTGGTAAAATGATTTTGGTTTTCAATAAGACAGAATGTGGTAGTGTCAACAGTAGCAACTAGAATATATTTAAATCCTATTTGCTATGGACACACAGAATAAGAGGTCAAAAGTATTCTACAAATCATGGCTTCTACTGCCTCAGGCCAGAAGGTTGAAATTGTTAACACAAATATAAACCCTTGTTGGAAACTGGGACAGCCAGTAATCCTGGGTTAATTATCCCAAGTACCTGTATTAATACAAGTCAGGCATCTGATCTTACCCTAAGATTCTGGACTGACATGGATCAAGCCCAGCTATGGGCTTGGAGCTGGAGAGGTTAAGATTCCATATTCCCTAAATAGGGGGTTAATGACCCTTTCCCCACGGTTTTAATCTGATGAAATTTCCTGATTTCCCTGTGTCTCTGTACATGTGAGTAGAGGAATAGTAATTTCCATATAAATATTTAAAGTAAAATACATTTATCAGATATAGGACAGCTTTCACAGAAAATGAATAAAGTGAAAAGGGCCCATAAGAGGCCATGCAGAATTACAGAAATGTAAAGTACCTAAACAGCCCACTAGTGCACCTGTCAAAAATAAACTACAGCTTCATGAACAATCTATCCCCCATTCAAATCAACCTCACATGGTATGAGCACCTGAGAAAACATAATCTGGAAGTCCAGGAAAGATAGTCCATAATTAAAGAAAAAAAATTTTGAACCATTTTGAATCTTAAATAAATGCTAAAGGAAAGATATTTCTCATTTGCTAGTCATCTCAGAGGCAGGTAAAGTCAATGTGAACTAATCAAAGGAATTCCCTTCATTTTCATCAATATACATGGTCCTTCAGATGAAGTTCCATACCATTTGTTGTTGTTGGATCATTTAGTCATGTCTGACTCTTTAGGAACCTATGTACTGTAGCATCCACTGCCTTTTGAAATCTGTCAGAGCTCATGTTCATTGTTTCCAAGATACTATTTACCCATCTTATCCTCCACCATTCCCTTTTCTTTTGCCTTCAATCTTTCCAAATATCAAAGTATTTTCCAATTAGTCCTGTCTTCTCATTATATGGCCAAAGAATTTAAGCTTCAACTTCAGTATTTAACCATTCAGTGAATAACCTAAATTAATTTGTTCAAGTTTTGAGTGATCTGACCTCCTTGCTCTCCAAGGGAATCTGAAAAATCTTCTCAAACACCACAATTCAAAAGTGTCACTGCTGTGGCTCTCAGCTTTCCTTATAGTCTAATCCTTACAGTCATACAAAGCTATGGAAAAACCATAGCTTTGACCATAGAGATCTCTGTTGGCAAGGTGATATTCTACTTGTTAGTTTGCTGTCCAGATTTGCCTTAGCTTTCCTTCCAAGGAGCAAGTATGTTTTAATTGGAAAAATAAAGCTGTCATCTGCAGTGATCTTTGAGCTTAAGAATATAAAATTGGACACTGCTTCCATTTCTAATTGTGGCACCACCATATTTAAATTATTTTATTCTCGTTGCTTTTAATATTTTATCCTTGAGCTGGGGGTTTCAGGGTTTGACTATAATATTCCTGTTAGTTTTCCTCATAGCACCTCTGGTAAGTGGAGACTGGTGGATTTTTTTCTATTTCTACTTTCCCTCTTGTTCCAATACTTCAGGACAATTTTCTTTATTTCCTGTATTATTGTATCAAGGTTCTTTTTTTGATCATAGCTTTCCATTACTCTGATTATTTTCATACTTTCTATTCTTGATCTATTCTCTAAATCTGTTGTTTTTATCATGTTTCTCTTCTATTTTTTCACCATTCATTTTTTGTTTAATTATTTCTTGATCTCTTATAATGCCACTGGCTTCGCCTCGCCCGATTCTAATTTTCAAGGTGTCATTTTCTTACTTAAGATTCTGGATCTCCTTTTCTAATTAACTTTCCTTTCATAATCTTGATTTTGTTGGATTTTTTTTGTTTTTTTTTCTGCATCTCTGTCATTTGATTTTTAAAGTCTTTTTTTAAAGATCTTCTATGAATTCTTTTTGGGCAGGTAACCATTTGACATTACTCTTTGGAGTAGAAGGGGGTTTCATTACTTCAATATTCTTCCCTGAATATGAACCCCTGGTCTTCTCTATTCCAATAAAAGCTTTCTATGTTTGTGGTCTTTCTCTTTTGTCTGTCCTTTTTTTTTTATTTTTTGTAGTAATAGCTTAATTTTTGTAATCACCTCTAGCCCTGGGGTATGGGGGATGGTGCCTCTTGCCCCAGATCTTCATTCTCCTCTCTAACCTAGAACCATAGCCAAACCTCCACCCTCCTGCCCACAGGCAGGGGCTTTCTGCCCCACTCCTTCTGCACACACCAGGCATGTGCTGTTTCCTTTCCCCCCCTCCCCCAAAGCTCTTTCGCAGCACAGCTGGGTCTGGCTTTTCTTGTTAGCAGAGATTCCCTGGATTTTCTCAGGCTCAGATGCCCAACTCCCCTCACTATCACAGGGGTAAAAGTTCTTGTGCCTGGGGCTGAGGCAGCCTCTCAAACCAACTAACCCCAGGGCTTGCTACTTGTTGTTAAAGGGGACCCTAGCCTGCAGATGTCTACTCTTCATAGGGACCAAACCTAGTCCTGGGATTTTTCTTCTGGTCTTCTCAAATTGTCCCAGGAAAATCCTTCTACCTCTACTCTTCTTTATTTTTACCTGCATTTTGTTTATCCTAAGGTGCTATTTTATCTCTTTCGTGGGGGGAAATCTTGAGAGCTTGGAGTTTTCTGACCTACTCCACCATCTTCCCACAATCCTCTCCCCTTTTTTTCAAAGCTTTTTTTGAGGCAGGTTGGGGAATGCAGGAAGAGGAGTGGGTCAAGGATGGGCCAAGGATTGGGGTAGAGCTGAAATTGAGAGTGAAATAAATATACAAAGAAAAGCTTAGGAACCCTGACTGGGGACAGGGGAGAGCCGGACAGAAACTGTAACATAGTGATAACAGCCAAAGGAGCGTATCTGGGGATAAGGGGTAGGGGACATCTGGGCTTCCATTTAAATTTGTATTGATTTATATAGAATATAATATAGTGTGAAAAAGCGATTAGAGGAGGAAAGAAGGGCTTCAACACCCCACCCCGATGTTCCTCCCTAGAGCCAGTGAGCCATCCCTCTCCTCCCCATGGGCCCCTGGCCTCAGGAGGGGCTGGGAGGGAAGGCAAAAGTAGTCCCACCAGGCAGTTAATGCTTCTGGGGTAGGGGAGGAGTTAGTGTCTGCAGTGTGTGTGTGTGTGTGTGTGTGTGTGTGTGTGTGTGTGTGTGTGTGTATGTATGTTTCTACACCTTGGAAAGAGACAGGTCTGCCCCAGGGGCAAGGTGTGCTGACCCAAGAATACCACCCCCCCCCCATTCCTTCCTCAAAACTGTCCACAGACCAGAGGAGTTTTCACATGTGTCCTGCAGGAGCACCTCCCCTCCCCTGTTCCATCTAGGCTGTGCTAGAAGAGGGGACAGTGAGGCAGACAGAGGATCCTAAGATAGTGAGAGCTACACCTCCCAGCAACACCACCAACTCGAACCCCTAAGTCAAACCCTATTACTGTGGCTCAAAGACTAATGGAAAGTTCTGGACATGAGCTCCAGTGGGGAAGCCAGGGGAGAAAAGGAACAAATTCCTCAAGGGGTGGGGAAGCAGGGAAGAATGGCTCCCATTTCAAAATAGGGAAAGTGACAGTGGAGAGGGCCAACCCCACAGGCTGCTAGCACCATGAGGCTCAAGGAGCTGTAGCATCTTGCTCTCCCCTCCCCCAGACTAGACGTGGAGTGGAAAAAAATCACCTGCTCTTTAGGCCCCCCTGCCCCGCCCCAATCTATATCAAGGAAGAGGGGCGAGGTGGCAGGGCGTGACACTGGTCATCATACAAACACCTTGGCTAGGGCATTGGCCCTGGTGCTCTCAATGAGTGCCTTGCTGGTATGGCAGGCCATGGCATGAATGACTTCCTCGTGTTTCTTATGGTATGCCATGATCTCCTCAACGTGCCTTATTGTCCAGACTCCAGAGGTGAAGGGAGTACTCTTGGCTTTGGGACATCAGGAACACACCATTCGTGCCAACAGCCAAGCAGGTCGCTGCATCGAGGTGAGTGACCACAGAATGCACAGATTTACCTGTCCTATTGTCCAAAAATCAGATGCCCCTCTCGTCAAGGTCAGTGATGGTAAGGGGCTGGTTGGTATGGCTCACCACCTGGTTGATCTGTGTGGGACCACTGCTCTCTCGGGACTCCAGTGTGAGAAGGCCCCTGCCAGTCTCCAGGTTGTAGAGGACCATGTCCCCTGAGCGCAAGAAAGCAAGGGCCTGGGCTGGCTCTGTGATGGTGAAGGTCACCAAAGTGGGGGTCCCATGTTCGTCAGCTGTGTGGAAAGTGCACAGGCAAATGGGGCTGTTGCCATTGGGGTTCCAGACACGAATGGTGCCTTCCCCAGAACAGGAGACCATATGGTGCAGTGGCCTGAAGGCAAGGCCCCAGGGGGCATGCCTGAGGCCCTCTAGGATACTGCTCAGCAGGTCAAGGTCATAGCTGTAGAGAATGATGGGAAGAGTTTTGTTTGCACAGAGTAGAAAGTATCTTCCCTCCCCCCAACCCAGCTTTAGCAGAATGTAAGTCAGGTGACTGGTTCTAATCAGAGCTGTAATCTAGGGGCCTTCTTATCAGGTAAAAGGTTAGAGGCTTGTATGCATGCTTAAGGAGCTGTTTGAGGGAGGCATTACAGTGGGCAGTTCAGGGGGCTGCATCTGGACAATGAAGAGCCAATCAGGAGATTCGAATTAGGAGCCAATAAAAAGACTGGCCTATGTCTGAGTCCTTGCACTCTCCTGTACTCTGTTGAGAGGACCTATCCACTTATTCCAAAGAATAAATGTAAGATATAATTAAAATCTTCCTCGCTTTCCAACGAGTATTGTTTATTCGTAGACTTCGATTGTTCTATCATGGCCATCACAGGGTCCATGTTGAGGGCTGGGATCCTCCATCAATGAATGCGGGCATCTGCTCCTCCATTGTAGCAGTGTTTGCTGTGACTGCCAACACAGGACCCCTGTAGGCCCAGAAGGGGTGGATGGCCTCCATATCCAGAGCAGCATTCTTCTTAGCTGTCACTGTCTCCTGCAGGTTCCAATGCATCTTGGTGCCATCCTCCCAGGCTGTGAGCGGGGTCGACTCACTGTGATGGAGGGCCAGTGAGCAGATGTCACCACAGTGAGAGCAGAGGGTGAATTTGGGGTTCCAGGTCTTCTTGAAGGCATCTTTGCTCTCAGAGAGGTCACAGCTGAGGTGGTTGTCTTTGCTGACAATGAGGTCAGAGGAGTCCCCCGGGCTCACCTCTAGGCCCCCAATTGTGTCCATGATGAGGATGAGAGAGTAGTAGTGGAGGGAACCGTCAGGAGGCCACGGCTTCGGAATGCCGGGGGGTGGGGGGGGGAGCGGCGGGGATGCGGAGGGGGGACGTCAATTTTGGGTGAGCAGCCAGCCGACATCTCGAAGATCAACCAGCATGCCCTGCAATTTCTCCCGCCGGATCTCCACCTCAGTGCTGTCAGTCATCAGACCTCGCCGTCCTCCCCAAACCAAAACAATCAAACTCTTTGAGAGCATGCTCAGAGTCTTCCTCCTCCTCCTCCTCATCCATTTCTGGGAAGAGGGGCTTTGATGATAACTTGACCTGTTGCTTCCTGGGCTGCCAGCTGTCCCGCTCCTCCTCCTCGTCGCTGCCTTTATGCTCACAATTCTGCAGGAAGGGGATCTTCTCCAACACGGAGCCGCCCAGCAGCTCAGCACCTTCTTTTCCCGCAGCATTGCTCGTGATCCGCTCTTTGATCTGCTTCACCAACACCGAATCCCCTGCGGAAAGTCCTCCAAGGCTGCTATTGCCAGGCTCGGTTGTGTCTTTAAGCTCGACAGGGCCCTAGCAGGGAGGGCACGGGCTTCGATCTCGTGTCCAAGATGATTTCCTTGTAGCAAACCTCCTCGGAGTACTGTTGGAACAGCTACTGGCCTTCCTTCTACACCAGCTGGCTGCTCTCCAGGGACACCGGCTCCACAGGGCCATTGGGAACTTGCTCCAGCACGTCCGACTTCTCTCCTTGGTTTGAGTCAGTCCCAAGCTTCAGTTTGAGATACTTGGCCTGTTCTTGCTTCAGTGCAAACGCTAACATTTTGATACATTGCACCAGGTCCGTCTTAAGGCAATTGACATTTTTCCACATTTTTAGCTTTGGCTTTGTGTGAAAAATGTTTTGTAATTGTGCTAATACAGTTCCTGGGTCTGTCTTGGCAGGTAGGCTCCCAAGTTTTTTATTTTGTTTACAATTATGTTGAATGGAATTTCTTTCTAACTCTTGCAGCTGAGCTTTATTGGTATATACAGAAATGCTGATGATTTATCTGGGTTTAATTTTATATCCAGTGACTTTGCTAAAGTTGCTAATTGTTATAAGAAATTTTTAGTTGATGCCCTAGGGTTCTCTAAAGCATACCATCATGTCATCTGCAAAGAATGATAATGAATAATCGTGATAATGGCCATCCTTACTTCACCTCTGATATTATTAGGAAGGCTCCTAGCTTATTCCCATTACAGACAATGCTTGCTGGTGATTTAAGAGAAAAATTGTCATTTTAAGGAACACTCCATTTATTCCTATGTTCTCTAGTGTTTTTAATAGGAATGGGTGTCGTATTTTACAAAAAAAAAATTCTGCATCTATTGAAATAGTCATGATTTCTGTTTATTTATTGATGAGGTTAATTTTTCTGATAGTTTTCCTAATATTGAACCAACCCTAATTTCCAGGTATAAATCCCACCTGATCATAGTGTAGAATTGTTGTGATATATTACCATAATCACCTTGATAAAATTTTGTTCAAAAATTTTGCATTGATATTCTTTAGGGAAAATGTTCTATAAATTTCTTTCTCTTTTATGGCTCTTCCTGGTTTAGGTATCAGCACCATATTTGTATCATAATAGGAATTTGGTAAGACTCTTTCTTTGCCTATTTTTCCAAATGGTTTATATAGTATTGGAATTAATTGTTCTTTGGATGTTTGGTACATCTTTGGATGTTTGAGCACATCTGGCCCTGGGGATTTTTACTTAGGGAGATAATTAATGACTTGTTCCATTTTCTTTTCTAAGATGGTGTCATTTAGCCATTCTATTTCCTGACCAAATAATCTGGATAATTAATATTTAAATATAAATAAAATATAAATTAATATATATTAAAATTTATATTTTAATAAATAATAATTTATTAACATCTTGATATTTACAGGCATATAATTGAAGCAAAATATTTTCTAATGATTTCTTTTATGTCTTCTTCAGTGGAAGTGCTTTCACCTTTTTCATTTTTGATACAGGATATTTGGTTTTCTTCTTTTTTTATTTTTTAATTTAATTTATTTATTTTTGGTTTTCAACATAAATTTCCAAAAGATTTGGAATTCCAAATTTTCTCCCCACCCCATACCCCAAAATGACATGCATTCTAATTACCCCTTCCCCCAGTCCGCCCTTCCTTCTATCACCTACTCCCCCTTATTGCCCACCCCCTTATTTTCTTGTAGGGCAAGATAGAGTTCTATACCCCGTTGCCTATGTATCTTATTTCCCAGGTGCGTGTAAAAACAATTTTTAACTTTTGTTTTTAAAACTTTGAGTTCCACATCCTCTCCCTTCTTCCTTCCCCACCCACCCTCATTGAGAAGGCAAGCAATTCAATATAGGTTGTACATGTGTAGTTGTGCAAAACATTTCCATAATAGTCATATTATGAAAGACTAACTGTATTTCACTTCGTCCTATCCCACCCCCAATTTATTCTATTTTCTCTTTTTTCATTTTAAACTGTAATTCTTTTTTCAATTAATTTGTTTTTTAGTTTACAACACTCAGTTCCATAAGTTTTTGAGTTCCAGATTTTCTCCTCCCCGCTCCCTCCCAATACGGCATGTAATCTGATACAGGCTCTACACATACCTTCACATTAAACTTATTTTCCCAATAATCAAGTTGTATGGAAGAATTATAATCAATGAAATGAACCATGAGAAAGATGTAACCCAACCAAAAATAAAATAAATTTTAAAAAGAGAGAGCAAATAGTTTGCTTTAATCTGCATTCACATTCCACAGTTCTTTCACTGGATGTGGTTAGCCTTTTACTTCATGAGTATTTTGTAGCTGTCTTAGAACCTTGCGTTGTTGAGAAGAGCCAAGTCTATAAAAGTTAGTCATCATGGAAGCAATGTGTCTGTTGTTGTGTACAATGTTCCCCTGGTTCTGCTCCCCTCACTCAGCATCAGATCATCTAAGACTGTCCAGGTTCTTATGAAGTCCATCTGTTCCTCATTTATTATGATACAATAGAATTCCATTGCATTTATATACCACAATTTGTTTATCCACTTTCCAATTGATGGGCATCCCCTTGACTTCCAATTCTTTGCCACCACAATAAGAGCTGCTATAAATATTTTTGCACAAAGGGGTTGTTTTCCCCCTTGTATGATCTCCTTGGGATACAGCCCTAGAAGTGCTGGGTCAAAGGGCATACACGTTTTTATAGCCCTTTGGGCATAGTTTAAAATTGCTCTCCAGAATGATTAGATCAGTTTGCAACTCCACCGGTAACACAACAGTGTTCCATTTTTCCCACATCTTCTCCAGCATTTTTCATTTTCCTGTTTTGACATGTTAGCTGATCTGACAGAAGAGATATGGAAGCTGACAGTTGCTTTGATTTGCATATCAATAGTGATTTAGAGCTTTTTTTATATGACTAGAGATATCTTTAATTTCTTCCTCTAAAAATTGTCTGTTCATATCCTTTGACCATTTATCAATTGGGGAATGACTTGTATTCTTATAAATTTGACTCAATTCCTTGCATATTTTAGAGATGAAGCCTTTGTCAGAGACACTGGTTACAAAAATTCATTCCTGGTTTTCTGTTTCCCTCCTAATCTTGGTTGCATTGGCTTTGTTTGTACAAAAACTTTTCAGTTTAACATAATCCAAATTATCCATTTTGTGTGTTGTAATGCTCTCTTTCTCTTGTTTATTGATAAGTTCTTCCCTCCTCCATAAGTCTGACAGGGAAACTATTCCCTTCTCTCCCAAATTGCTGATAGTATCAGCCTTTATATCTAAGTCATGAACACATTTTGATTTTATTATGATATATGGAGTAAGATATTGGTCCATGCCCAATTGTTCCCTTACTGTTTTCCAGATTTCCCACCAGTTTTTGTGAAATAGTGAATTCTTAACCCAGAAGCTGGACTCTTTGGATTTATCAAAGAGTAGATTGCCATAGTGATTGACTACTGTGTCTTGGCTACCTCACCTAGTCCACTGATCCACTACTCTGTTTCTTAGCCAGTACAAAATAGTTTTGATGACTGCTGCTTGATAATATAGTTTAATATCTGGTATGTCTACGCCACCTTCCCTAGCATTTGTTTTCATTAATTCCCTTGATATTCTGGAACCCTAGTTCTTGGTAGTTTGATTGGTATGGCACTCAATAAGTAAATTAATTTAGGTAAAATTGTTGTTTTTATTATATTAGCTCTGCCTAACCATGAGCAACCGATGTTTTCCATTTATTTAGATCTGACTTTACTTGTGGGAAAAGTGTTTTGTAATTATGTTCATATAGGCCCTGGGTTTGTCTTGGAAGATAGACTCCCAAATATTTCATAGTGTCTACAATAACTTTAAATGAAATTTCTCTTTCTATCTCTTACTATTGGGCTTCATTAGTAATAGATAGTAATGCCAAGGATTTATGTGGGTTTATTTTATATGCTTCAAGTTTGCTAACGTTATTTATTATTTCAAGAAGTTTTTTTACTTCATTCTCTAGGATTCTCTAAGTACATCATTATATCATATGCAAAGAATGATAACAAGTTTCTTCTTTGCCTATTCCAATTCCTGCAATTTCTTTTTCTTCTCTTAATGCTAAAGCTAACATTTCTAGTACCAAATTGAATAATAGGGATGATAATGGACATCCTTGTTTCACCCCCAATCTTTTTTTTTTCCTTTGTATATGTTTATTTTAAAATGGAGTAAAACTTAGTATTCTGTTAAGATGTTAGATTTCCATTACAAAAGGGGACATTTAATTAACTGTTAATTAAACATAAAAGTTCTTAATTAATAAGTTATTTAGAAGGAAAATGGAATGTATCCATAAGATAAATAATGAATTTCAATTTTATTTCTACTAAGATAATTATGAAACTTACATGGAAGATGGTATAGCATGATATGGTTCATTGGGCTGGTAAATGTCTATATTGGAGAAAGTTTTTCACTGAATGTACTGGTCTGATGAGTATTTTTAGATGGTTCATATGGTAACTTTAGTCGAGACCTTTTAAAAAGTCATTGTTCACAATGCCTTTTTTGAATTTATTTATTTTTATTTATTTTTAGGTTTTTTTAATTTAAATTTATTTATTTAACATATTTGGTTTTCAGCATTGATTTTCACAACAGTTTGAATTACAAATTTTCTCCCCATTTCTACCCTCCCCCCCACTCCAAGATGGCATATATTCTGCTTGCCCTGTTCCCCAGTCAGCCCTCCCCTCTATCACCCCCCTCCCCTCTCATCCTCTTTTCCCTTCCTTTTTTGTAGGGCAAGATAAATTTCTATGCCCCATTGCCTGTGTATCTTATTTTTAAGTTGCATGCAAAAACTTTTTTTTGTTTTTGAACATCTGTTTTTAAAACTTTGAGTTCCAAATTCTCTCCCTTCTTCCCTTCCCACCCACCCTCCCTAAGAAGTCGAGCACTTCAACCTAGGCCACGCATGTATCATTATGTATAACCCTTCCACAATACTCATGTTGTGAAAGGCTAACTACATTTTGCTCCTTCCCAACCCATCCCGCTTTATTGAATTTTCTCCCTTGACCCTGTCCCCTTTCCAAAGTATTTGTTTTGATTACCTCCACCCCCATCTGCCTTCCCCTCCATCATCCCCCCCCTTTTATTTTTTTTTAATCTTCCTCCCTCTTCTTTCCTGTGGGGTAAGATACCCAACTGTGTATGTATGGTATTCCCTCCTCAGGCCAAATCTGATGAGAGCAAGGTTAACTCATTCCCCCCTCACCTGCCCTCTCCCCTCCTGCCACAGAACTGCTTCCTCTTGCCACCTTTATGTGAGATAATCCACTCCATTCTATCTCTCCCTATCTACCTCTCTCAGTATGTTGCTCTCTAGTCCCTTAATTTCATTTTATTTCTTTTAGATATCTTCCCTTCATCTTCAACTCACCCTGTGTCTGCTCTCTCTCTTTTACATATATATATGTATATATATACATAAACACACACACATATATATACATACATACACATTCACCTATATATACATATATATATATGTGTGTATATATATATATATGCATATTCCCTTCAACTACCCTAATACTGAGGTCTCATGAATCATACACATCATCTTTCCATGTAGGAATGTAAACAAAACAGTTCAACTTTAGTAAGTCCCTTGCAATTTCCGTTTCTTGATTACCTTTTCATGCTTCTCTTGATTCTTGTGTTTGAAAGTCAAATTTTCTATTCAGTTCTGGTCTTTTCACTGAGAAAGCTTGAAAGTCCTCTATTTTATTGAAAATCCATATTTTGCCTTGGAACATGGTACTCAGTTTTGCTGGGTAGGTGATTCTAGGTTTTAATCCTAGCTCCATTGACCTCCGGAATATCGCATTCCAAGCCCTTCGATCTCTTAATGTAGAAGCTGCCAGATCTTGGGTTATTCTGATTGGGTTTCCACAATACTCAAATTGTTTCTTTCTGGCTGCTTGCAGTATTTTCTCCTTGATCTGGGAGCTCTGGAATTTGGTGACAATATTCCTGGGAGATTTCTTTTTGGGATCTATTTGAGGAGGTGATCGATGGATTCTTTCAATTTCTATTTTGCCCTGTGGCTCTAGAATATCAGGGCAGTTCTCCTTGATAATTTCTTGAAAGATGGTATCTAGGCTCTTTTTTTGATCATGGCTTTCAGGTAGTCCAATAACTTTTAAATTCTCTCTCCTGGATCTATTTTCCAGTTCGGTGGTTTTTCCAAGGAGATATTTCACATTGTCTTCCATTTTTTCATTCCTTTGGTTCTGTTTTATAATATCCTGATTTCTCATAAAGTCACTAGCTTCCACTTGCTCCAATCTAATTTTTAAGGTAGTATTTTCTTCAGTGGTCTTTTGGACCTCCTTTTCCATTTGGCTAATTCTGCTTTTCAAGGTATTCTTCTCCTCATTGGCTTTTTGGAGCTCTTTTGCCATTTGAGTTAGTCTGTTTTTTAAGGTGTTGTTTTCTTCAGTGTATTTTTCAGTATTTTTTTGGGTCCCCTTTAGCAAGTCATTGACTTGTTTTTCATGGTTTTCTCGCATCCTTCTCATTTCTCTTCCTAATTTTTCCTCTACTTCTCTAACTTGCTTTTCCAACTCCTTTTTGAGCTCTTCCATGGCCTGGGACCAGTTCCTGTTTTTCTTGGAGGTTTCTGTTGTAGGCTCTTTGACTTTAGTAATTTCTTCTGTCTGTATGTTTTGGTCTTCTTTGTCAGCAAAGAAAGAATGCAAAGTCTGAGACTGAATATCGGTGCGTTTTTGCTGCCTGGCCATATTAACAGCCAAGTAACTTAACCCTTGAGTTTTTCAGTGGGGTATGACTGCTTGTAGATTACAGAGTTCTATGTTCCATGTTTGGGGGGGAAGTGCCAGCTCTGCCGCACCAGCGCTGCTCCTTCCCCAACCCCCAACCCGAACTGGGCTTAGATCTTCGGCAGGCTGTGCACCCCTGCTCTGATCCGCCACTTAATTCCTCCCACCAGGTGGGCCTGGAGCCGGAAGTAACAACAGCTGTAGCTGCCCCACCTCCGCTGCCCCCGGGGCTGGAAGCCGAACTGCGAACTCCTTCCACTCCCGCAGCTTTGCCCACTAACCTTCTCCACAGTCTTTGGTGTTTGTGGGTTGAGAAGTCTCGTAACTGCTGCAGCTCACTGAATCAGGGCGCTAGGGCCCCCTCCGCCTGGCTTCTGGTCTGGATGTTCCACGCCACTCAGGCTGGGCTTTGCTCCACTCCGTTCCCAGTTCCCAGCTCCGAGCCCCGAGCTCCGTGTGGGATAGACCTCACCCAGAGACCACCCAGGCTGTCCTGGGCTGGGGCCCTGCTTCCCTCTGCTGTTTTGTGGGTTCTGCCATTCTAGAATTGGTTCAGAGCCATTTTTTATAAGTTTTTGGAGGGTCTCCGTACGGAGCTCAGACTATTCCCCGCTTACCAGCCGCCATCTTGGCTCTGCCCCCGTCACCCCCAATCTTAATGGTAATGCATCTAGCCTCTCCCCATTACATATAATGCTTGATGATGATTTCAGGTAGATGCTACTTATGATTTTAAGGAAGACTCCATTTATTCCTATGCTTTCTAGTGTTTTTAATGGGAATGAGTGCTGTGTTTTGTCAAAAGCTTTTTCTGCATCGATTGAGATAATCATATGGTTTCTGCTAGTTTTGTTGTTGATATGGTCAATTATGCCGATAGTTTTTCTAATACTGAGCCAGCCTTGTATTCTTGGAATAAATTCTACCTCGTCATATTGTATTATTCTGGTGATAAGTTGCTGTAATCTTTCTGCTAATATTTAAAATTTTTACATCAATGTTCATTAGGGAAATTCATCTATAATTTCCATTCTCTGCTTTGACTCTTCCTTTTTTAGGTATTAGTACCATATTTGTGGCATAAAAAGAATTTGATAGGACTCCTTCACCTATTTTCCAAAATACTCTATAAAGTATGGGAATTAATTGTTCTTTAAGTGTTTGATAGAATTCACATGTAAATCCATCTGGCCCTGGAGATTTTTTCCTGTGGAGGTCATTGCTGGCTTCCTCATCTGAGATGGGGCTATTTATGTATTTTATTTCCTCTTCTGTTAACCTGGGCAATTTATATTTTTGTAAATATTCACCCTTTTCCCTAAGATTATCAAATTTATGGGAATACAACTGGGCAAAATAATTCCTGATTATTGTTTTAATTTCTTCTTAATTGGAGGTGAAATCACCCTTTTCATTTTTGATAGTGGCAATTTGGTTTTCTCCTTTCTTTTTTTAAACCAAATTGACCCAAGTTTTCTCAATTTTATTGTTTTTTCATAAAACCAGCTCTTAGATTTATTCATTATTTCAATAGTTTTCTTGATTTCAAATTTATTAATCTCTCCTTTGGTTTTCAGTATTTCTAATTTGGTATTTAATTAGGGATTTTCAATTTCTTCTTTTTCTAACTTTTTCAGTTGCATGTCCAATTCATTAACCTCCTTTTTTCTGTATTTTATTCATATAAGCATTTAGAGATATAAAACTTCCCATAAGAATTGCTTTTGCTACGTGCCAAAAATTTTGGTATATTGTCTCATTATCGTCATTCTCTTAAATGAAGTTACTGATTGTCTCTATGATTTGTTCTTTGATATAGTCATTCTTTAGGATTAGATTATTTAGTTTCCAATTAATTTTTAGTCTATTTTCCACAGTACTTTATTATAAATAATTTTATTGTATTATGATCTAAAAAGGATGTTTTGACTATTTCTGCTTTTCTGCACTGGATTCTGAGGATTTTATGCCCTGTTACATGGTCAACTTTTAAGTATGTGCCATGTACTGCTGAGAAAAATGTACATTCCTTTCCATCTTCATTCAGTTTTCTCCAGAGGTCTATCATATCTACCTTTTCTAAAATTCTAATCACCTCCTTAACTTCCTTCTTGTTTATTTATTTATTTATTTTTAGGATTTCTTTTCTTTCTTTTTTTTCTTTAATTTATTTAATATATTTAGTTTTCAGCACTGATTTTCACAAGAGTTTGAATTACAAATTTTCTCCCCATTTCTACCCTCCCGCCCACTCCAAGATGGCATATATCTAGTTGCCCCATTCCCCAGTCAGCCTTCCCATCTGTCACCCCCACTCCCCTCCCATCCCCCTTTCCCTTGTTCTCTTGTAGGGCAAGATAAATTTCTATGCCCCATTGCCTGTGTATCTTATTTCCTAGTTGCATGCAAAACCTTTTTTGGTTGTTGTTGTTTTTGAGCATCTGTTTTTAAAACTTTGAGTTCCAGATTCTCTCCCCTCTTCCCTCCCCACCCAGCCTCCCTAAGAAGGCAAGCAATTCAACATAGGCCACATGCGTATCATTACGTAAAACCCTTCCACAATACTCATGTTGTGAAAGATTAACTATGCCTTACTCCTTCCTAACCTATCCCCCTTTATTGAATTTTCTCCCTTGACCCTGTCCCTTTTCTAAAATGTTTGTTTTTGACTGCCTCCACCCCCTATCTGCCCTCCCTTCTATCATTCTCCCTTTTTTATCTTCTTCCTCTTTCTTTCCTGTGGGGTAAGATACCCAATCGAGTGTTTATGGTATTCCCTCCTCAGGTCAAATCCGATGAGAGCAAGATTTACTCATTTCTCCTCACCTGCCCCCTCTTCCCTTCCTAGAGAACTGCTTTTTCTTCCCACTTTTATGAGAGATAATTTACCCCATTCTATCTCTCCCTTTCTCCCTCTCCCTCTCTCGGTATATTCCTCTCTTATACCTTAATTTGATTTTTTTTAAGATATCATGCCTTCATATTCAACTCACCCTGTGCCCTCTGTATATATGTATATATCTATATCTATATCTATATATATGTGTATGTGTATATATGTATATATATACACCTACATATATACATACATAGACACACACATATGTATATATATATATGTATGTATACACATATTTATATTCATATTCCATTCAGTTACTATGATATTAAGGTCTCATGGATCATACACATCATCTTTCCATGTAGGAATGTCAACAAAACAGTTCAACTTTAGTAAGTCCCTTCTGATTTCTCTTTCTTGTTTACCTTTTCATGCTTCTCTTGATTCTTGTGTTTGAAAGTCAAATTTTCTATTCAGCTCTGGTCTTTTCACTGAGAAAGCTTGAAAGTCCTCTATTTTATTGAAAATCCATATTTTGCCTTGGAGCATGATACTCAATTTTGCTGGGTAGGTGATTCTTGGTTTTAATCCTAGCTCCATTGCCCTCCATATTCCATGCCCTTCAGTCCCTTAATGTGGAAGCTGCCAGATCCTGTGTTATCCTGATTGTTTTTCCACCATACTCAAATTGTTTCTTTCTGGCTGCTTGCAATATTTTCTCCTTGACCTGTGAGCTCTGGAATTTGGCAACAATGTTCCTAGGAGTTTTATTTTTGGCATCTATTTGAGAAAGCAATCTGTGGATTCTTTCAATTTCTATTTTGCCCTGTAGCTCTAGAATATCAGGGCAGTTCTTGATAATTTCTTGAAAGATGATATCTAGGCTCTTTTTTTTATCATGACTTTCAGGTAGTCCAATAATTTTTAAATTATCTCTCCTGGATCTATTTTCTAGATCAGTGTTTTTTTCCAATGAGATATTTCACATTGTCTTCTACTTTTTCATTCCTTTGGTTCTGTTTTGTAATATCTTGATTTCTCATAGAGTCACTAGCTTCCACTTGCTCCAATCTAATTTTTAAGGTAGTATTTTCTTCAGTGGTCTTTTGGATCTCCTTTTCCATTTGGCTAATTCTGCCTTTAAAGGCATTCTTCTCCTCATTGGCTTTCTGGAGCTCTTTTGCCATTTGAGTTAATCTATTTTCTAAAGTGTTGTTTCCTTCAATATTTTTTTCAGTATTGTTTTGGGTCTCCTTTAGCAAGTCATTGACTTGTTTTTCATGGTTTTCTTGCATCATTCTCATTTCTCTTCCCAATTTTTCCTCTACTTCTCTAACTTGCTTTTCCAAATCCTTTTTGAGCTCTTCCATGCCCTGAGACCAGTTCATGTTTTTCTTGGAGGCTTTTGGTGTAGGCTCTTGGACTTTGTTGACTTCTTCTGGCTGTATGTTTTGGTCTTTGTCACCAAAGAAAGATTCCAAAGTCTGAGACTGAATCTGGGTGTGTTTTCACTGCCTGGCCATGTTCCCAGTCAACTTACTTGACCCTTGTGTTTTTCGTCAGGGTATGACTGCTTGTAGAGCAAAGAGTACTTTGTTCCAAGCTTGAGGTGATGCACTGTTGATTTCAGAGGTATTTCTATACAGCCAGCTATGCCACACTAGCACTCCTCCTTCCTCAAGAACCACCAACCCGGACCTGATGCAAATCTTCAGCAGGCTTTGCACTCCTGCTCTGATCTGCCACTTAATTCTTCCCACCAGGTGGGCCTGGGGCCGGAAGTAACTGCAGTTGTAGTTCTGTAGCTGCACCTCCCCCGCTGCCCCTGGGTCGGTCGCCGAACCATGAATTTTGTTCCCTGAACCTTTTCCTACTAACCTTCTCTTTTGTCTTTGGTGTTGGTGGGTTGAGAATTCTGGTAACTGCCACAGTTCACTGATTCAGGGTGCTAGGGCCTGTTCTGCCCAGCTCCCTGTCTGGTGAATAACAAGGTTTTTTTTCTGCCTGTTTACATTTGCAAGTCTCTCTTGAGTTTCATATTTGAAGATCAAATTTTCTATTGAACTCTTGCCATTTCATCAGGAAGGTGTGGAATTCTCTTATTTCATTGAATGTCCATCTCCTTGCCTGCAAAATTATGCTCAGTTTTGCTCGGTAGTTGATCCTTGGTTGTAGTCCAAGCTCCTTTGCCTTTCATAATATCATATTCCAATCCCTCCTATCTTTTAATGTTGAAGTTGCAAGGTCCTATGTGATCCTGACTGTAGTTCTGCAATATTTGAATTGTATCTTTCTGGCTGCTTGCAATATTTCCTCCTTGACCTTGGCTACAATATTCCTTGGAGTTTTCAATTTGGGATCTCTTTTAGGGGGTAATTCGTGGATTCTTTTACCCTCGGGTTCTAGGACATCAGAGCACTTTCTATAATGATTTCTTGGAAGATACTGTCCAGGCTCTTTTTTTTTTCAAAATGGCTTTCAGGTGAATCAATAATTCTTAGATTATGTCTCCTGGATCTCTTTTCCAGGTCAGTTTTTCCAATGAGATGTTTCACATTTTCTTCTATTTCTTCATCCTTTAGATTTTGTTTGATTCTCAATGTCTCATAGAATCATTACCTTCTACTTGCCCAATTCTAATTTTTAACATGTTGTTTCCTTCATTTAGCTTCTGTACCTCCTTTTCCACTTGGTTAATTTTAATTTTCAATGAGTCATTCTCTCCATTTTTATTCTGAATCTCCCTGACCATTTTGCCAATTTTACTTTTTAAATATTTGTTCTCATAAATGAATTTTGTTTTCCATTTTTTCTTTTACCCCTCTAATTTGGTTTTTAAGTCATTCCTTCTAGGAATATTTTTGAGCTTGAGACCAGTTCACATTCCCTTTTGAGGTTTCAGATATGGGTATAGTGTCATTGCTGTCCTCTTCTGAATTGGTATTTTGATTTTCCTTGTCTCCATAATAAGAATCAATGGTCCTTGTTCCTTGTTTTTTTTTTCTTTTTCTGGATTGCTTCTTCATGGTAGTTCTCTTTTTCCTGTCTTTTTTTGTTTGTTTGCTTCTTTGTTTTCTGGAGGAGAGAAGGCAGGGCACTTGGGATTAAGTGACTTACCCAAGGTCACACAGCTAGTAAATGGGTCAGGTGTCTGAGGCCACATTAGAACCCAGGTCCTCCTGACTCCAGGAGCTCCAGTGCTCTACTCACTGTGCCACCTAGCTGCCCCTTTTACCTGCCTTTTAAAGGGGATATCTACTTATGGGGCCCAGGGGCTCTGTCCTAAGCTTCTTGTACTGTGAACTGGGGGCCTGGTTAATGACGTTGTGTACTGTGGCCTCTGGTTTTGTCAGCTAGAGACTGTATAATGCTGCTCACCTGTTGCTGAGCTGGAGCTGGCTGGTGTGTGCCAAGGTCAAGGCAAGGTAATGTCTTTCTGAGTTTCCCTGAGTTACCCTGAAGCTCCTCATGTAAGGTGTGGAAAAGGGGTGGTCTGGCTTTTGGAAGTCTTCCATTCACCTCAGGCTGCGCTATAGCATGGGTGTTCTCAGCCCTTGTTTTGCTCATGTCTGTCACTTCCCCTGGCTGTGCAAAGGCACGTCTGGTGTCCTAGTGCTGGTGCTTATGGGCTCCACTGCCTTGGGTCTCTGGAGCTCCTGCTGGTCTGCTGAGGTGGGGCACTGTTCTCCTCCCACCACCATAAGAGGGGCCCATCTCCCCAGCCATCCAAGCTAAGAGAGTGTTGAGCTCCCACTTCTGGATCCTCTATTCCAGGATTTTTTTCCCCAGGGCAGTAATCTCTGGGTCATTCAAGGTAAGAGAGGGATGAGAGCCATTTTACCTGGTCATCATAGCTCCTGGAAGTTCAAGAAGGTAAGTTTCAAAGCTTTACAGGAGTAGCTGCTGCTCTGACTGCAGGCTCAGCACTTCTTTCCCAGCTAGCTCCTATAGACTCCCATCCTGGGCTGCGGATTGCCATCAGTCTCAGGCCTGCTCCCACTCCCACTCTGGTATGGTTTAGGTCCACAAGCTCATTGCTCTCCCAGCCAGTCCATTTTCTGGGTTCCACTGTTGCTCCCACTCTGGTGTGGTCGGGTGCAGTTTCACATGCCCAGAACTCTCCCAGCCCACGAACATATTCCATCAAACCTGTTGACTCTGCTGGGCTAGAAATCTGCCACACAGTCTCATAGTCCCTTCTGCCTCTCTCAAATCTGCTCATAAAGTTTTTAGAGTTATCTGACAGAATTTGTAAGAGAGCTCTGGGAAGTTCTTGTTTTCACTTCACCATCTTGGCTATGCCCCAACTGTTTCCATTTTCTCCTTTGACTCTTTCTCTTTTCAAAAACATTTACTTCTGATTACCCAGTGCCCCAATCTGTGCTTTCTTCTATTATCCTCCCCTTATACTCTTCCCCCTACTTTCCTGTAGGCTAAGATACCCAGTTGAGTGTGTATGTTGTTCCCTCCTTAAGCCAAATCTGATTAGAGTAAGGTGGTCTCATTCCCTTTCACCTCCTCCTTCTTACCCTCCATTGTAACAGTTTTTTCTTGCCTCTGTTATGTGAGATAATTTACCCCATTCTATCTGTTCCTTCCTATTCAAAATAAATTCCTTTCTTACTCCTTAATTTTGTTTTTTGATATCATCCCTTCATATTCAACTCACCCCGTGCTCTCTGTCTATACATACATACACGCACACATATGTATGTATATATGTGTGTATGCACGTGTGTATGTATGTATGTGTGTATATGTGTGTATGTATGTAGGTATGTATGTATGCTATTCCCTTAAACTACCCTAATACTGAGAAAGGTCTCATGAGTTACAAATATCATCTTTCTGTGTAAGAATGAAAACATTTCACCTTTAATAAGTCCCTTATGATTTCTCTTTCCTGTTTACATTTTCATGCTTCTCTTGATTCTTGTATTTTCAAGTCAAATTTTCTTTTCAGTTCTCATCTTCTCATCAAGAATGCTTGATAGTCTATTTCATTGACTATCCATTTTTCTCCTAAAGTATATACTCAGTTTTGTTAGGTAGGTGATTCTTGGCTTTATTTCTAGCTCTTTTGATCTCTGGAATATCATATGCCAAGCTTTTCAATCCCTTAAGTAGAAGCTGCTAGATCTTGTGTTATCCTGATTGTGTTTCCACAATACTCAAATTGTTTCTTTCTGGCTGCTTGCAATATTTTCTACTTGACCTGGGAATTCTGGAAGTTAGCTACAGTATTCCTAGGAGTTTTCCTTTTGGGATCTCTTTCAGGAGGTTATCAGTGGATTCTTTCAATTTCTATTTTCTCCTCTGGTTCTAGAATATCAGGGCAATTTTCCTTGATAATTTCTTGAAAGGTGATGTCTAGGCTATTTTTTTGTTCATGACTTTCAGGTAGTCCAATAATTTTTAAATTATCTCTCCTGGATCTATCTTCCAATGAGATAATTGGCATTGTCTTCTATTTTTTTTTATTCTTTTGGTTCTGTTTTATAATTTCTTGATTTCTTCCATTAGCTTCCATTTGCTCCCCTCTAATTTTTAAGGTGATGTTTTCTTCAGTGAGTTTTTGGACCTCCTTTTCCATTTGGCCAATTCTGTCTTTTAAGGCATTCTTCTCGTTGACTTTTTGGACCTGTTTTGCTATTTCAGTTAGTCTATTTTTGAAGGCATTATTTTCTTCAGCATTTTTTGAGTCTCCTTTGGCAAGCTGTTGACACATTTTTCATGATTTTCTTGCATCACTCTCATTTCTCTTTCCAATTTTTCTTCTACTTCTCTTACTTAATTTTAAAAATCCTTTTTGAGTTCTTCCATGGCCTAAGACCAATTCATATTTTTCAGAGGCTTTGGATGTAGTATCTTTGACTTTGTTGTCTTATTCTAGTTGTATGTTTTTATCTACTTTGTCACCAAAGTAAAATTTATAGTCTGAGTTTTTTTACACTGTTTGCTCATTTTCCCAGCCAATTACTTAAATTTTTAGCTCTTTGTCAAGGCTAGACTGTGCTTCCAGAGGGAGAGTGCTCTGTCCCAAGTTTTGGGGATTTGTGCAGCTGTTGTTAGAGATACTTCTAGACACCTGTATATTTTCAGTTCTTCTAAGGTGGTATGATCAACAGAGAAGTGTTTACTCCTCTCCTGGCCTGTTCTGGTCTGTGAATGACCATGAGCACTCTTTTCTGCCTTGCAACTGTGAGGAGGATTCCCTTTCCACTGCTCCTGGAAGCTCTGCCATCCAAGTACTCCTCCTCACCCCAGGACTTCCACTTAGGACTGTGACCCAGATCCAAGCAGTGCAAAGGAAGAGAATCTTGCCTCAGCACCAGCAAAGAGATCCCTGTATTTCCCCTCTGATCAGCTGCTTGAACCCCCCACTATCTATGGGCCTTGAGCTCCTGAAGCAGACACTGCTGCCACCCCTGCCACCACTACCATGGGACTGGGGCCAGATCATGCTCTTCTCTCACCCAGGCCCGACAGAGTTTCCCTACTGACCTTCTCCTTTTTCTTTGATATTTATGAATTGAGAAGTGTGGAAACTACCACACCCATCAGTGATTCAATCCTCTGAGACCTGCTCCATTCTGTTTTGTACAAGTGTGTCCCGTGCTGGACTGCACTGTTGTAACTACAATGCTACTTGCTGCTGCTGAGGCTGTGTAAGACCAATAACACCAGCACACAGGAAGGCTGTTACCACAGGTTCTTTGATCTGCTTTTCTAAGGAAAGCATACATATATCAATCATTCATTTAGTTCAGGGGAGAAAATTTGCAATCTGAACTTCAGAGCAAATACAAACAGAAATTACAAACAGAGAAAATACAAACACAACAAATAATACAAATCAACAGACAGGCTTCTAGCTGTCTGACCAAAGCTATACATACATAGTTACTAGAGAGAGAAGCACCATCATCTGGGTTTTCAAAGTCAGGGGTCTCCTTAACAGCTACCCAGAGTCACCACATCAACACTCTTCCAATGAGTGAGCCCCCAAACAAAATGCTAACCTCAAAGTATATATACTCTTTTTCAGCATCAGACAACTTCAAAATTTTTGAGAGCTTCACATCTCTCACGGGTTTCACACCTCTTCAGGGTTTCATACTTCTCTAGGCCTTCACACCTCTTTTAACCTAATTAACAAAAGGATGTGGGCCTTCCTACAAACAAAGGCAAGGCTAAATCAAAGGCACTTGATTGCCTTAGTGCTGAGAAGAACTCCAAAACAACAGACAATGAAAAGTCCCATTTTGCTTGCCATTATAGCTGTGCTCCCAGCCCCATGTGATAGACCCTTCCTTTTGGCCATCTAGGATGTCTTGGGCTGGACATTTGCTTCGTTCTGTCATTTGGTGGATTCTTTAACTCTAGAATTTATTTAGAGTCATTTTTACAGATATTTGGAGGGGTTGTGAGGAAAGGTCAAGCAAGCCCCTGCTTTTACTATCCCTTTCTTCTTTTTCAAAATTAAATTAACCAGGGGCTTACCCATCTTACTGAGTTTTTGGTTTTTTTTTTAATTTTATTTTAGACTCAAGGCCCAGAACATAAATACAGAATAGAGAAAAGAAACAAAACATGTTATAAACTTAAATATTGAAACTTAAGCACAAAAATATTTTTAAAAAGAGCATGCTGTGTACATAGCAGAATGTAAGAGAGGATTCAAAATATGTAACAATAGATTTTCATTTCAAGAAAGCTGGTATGATAAATAATACATGTTTTGAGAATTGTCCATATTTTGTTTGCTTCCTTGTGTGTTTTCTTTTTTCTCTTCTGTGCACTTTTTTACTTTGTTCTTTTATTCCCTCTCCTGACCCCACCCCTGGAAGCTACAATAAAGTTTAGATATGTTTCTCTATAATGATAGCTAGCTAGCTAGATATAAATATACACACATATAAATATCCACATACATATATAAACATAGACTTTCCCAAATATACTCTCCTAATCTTTGTTTTTATATTTGTGTATTTGTGTTTCCTTTTCCTCATCTTTTCTCTTCTTTTTTGATTGACTACCTTGCTCTCCCCTCCAAGTATCCTTCACCTATCCTCCCATTCCCATAAATCTAAAAACCCTTCTATACCCCCCTTTTACCTATTCTGTCATTCTCCCTTCTAAAAATCCTTCCCTTGTCTTCTCCTCACTCACTATACCCCTAACGTTTTTTTCTTTTAAATTTAGAAGACCTTTATACTCTTCTAAATATATATGTACTATTCCCTCTTAAACTCATTACCAATGAAAGTAGGTTACCAGAATTACCAGCCTTCCTCCCCCATCTAAATCCTCTGTTTCCTTTCTTCCTCTTGTACCTCTTTTGTATAAAATAGTTACCCCTTTTAGCTGTTTCTAAATGGTTTTACTTTTTAAATTCATGTCATTTGCAGGTTTATCCCCCTCTTTCTTATATGCTTGACAATTATTAATAAGAATCTTAGATATACATTTTACATTTATGTTATATGAAAGGTAAACAGTCTGTCTTTATGAATCCTTTATAATCAGTCTTTGGTAAGTACCTTATGTTTCTATTGGTTCTTGTATGTTGAATCTTCTATTAAGTTGAGGATTTTTTAAACAAAGGCTTGAAAGTCTGAAGGTTTGTCAAATGTCCATTTTGTTCACTCAAGATAATACTTAAATTTGAAGGGTATTATATTTTTGGTAGAGCCTCACTTTTGCTCTTCTACATGTTGTGTTCCAAGACCTGCGGTCCTTTAGTGTCTCTGCTGCTAGCTCTTGTATACTTCTAATTGTGGCACCATCATATTTAAATTGTTTTAATTTGATGTTTTTATTATTTTATCCTTGAGCTGGGGGTTTGGAGATTTGACTATAATATTCCTATGAGTTTTTCTCATAGAATCTCTTTTAAGTGCTGTTTGATGAATTTTTCTATTTCTGCTTCCCTGCCTTGTTCTAATGCTTCAGGAGAATTTTCTTTAGTTATTTCTTGTGTTATTATATCAAGATTCTTTATTGATCATAACTTTCAGGTAGTCCAATTATTTTTGTATTTCCTCTTCTTGATCTATTCTCCAAATCTGTTGTTTTACTTATAAATGTTTCACTTTCTCTTCTATTTTTTCATTATTCTTGTTTTATTTAATTACTTTTTGATCTCTTATAATTTCATTGGTTTCACTTTGCCCAATTCTAATTTTCAAGCTGTCACTTTCCTCTTCGAGATGTTAGATCTCCTTTTCTAATTGCTTGACTTTCTTTTCATAACCTTCTTGTTTTTCTTGGATTTTTTTGGTTAGTTTTTCCTCAATATAGGTCATTTGATTTTTAATGTCCTTTTTAAAATCTTCTATAAATTCTTTTTGGAAAAGTGACCATTTGATGTTGCTCTTTGGGGGTTTCTTTCTTTCAATATCCTCCTCTGAAGATGAACGCTGGTCATCTCTATTCCCGTAATAGGTTTCTATGGTTGGATACTTTTTTCCTTTGCCTGTGCTTTTTTTGTGGTAATAACTTGATTTTTGTAATCACCTCTTGTCCTAGGGTATGGGAAATGGTGCCTCTTGCCCCAGATCTTCAGTTGTCCCCTTTAGCCTGGAACCAAAGCCAAACCTCCAACCTCCTGTAAGTGCCCACAGCCAGGGGCTTTCTGCCCCACTGCTTCTGCACTCACTGACCATGTGCTGGTTCCTTCTTGCCCCCATCACTCTTCCCAGCAGAGCTGGTTCTGGATTTCCTTGTCAATAGAGGATCCCTCAGTCTTCCTGGGCTCAAACGCAAGACTCCCTCTCTTTAGGGTGAAAAGTTCCAGTGGTTGGGGCTGAGGCAGCCTCTCAAACCAACTAACCACAGGGTTGTTTAAGTGGCTTGTCTGTGTGTTATTAAGAGGGAACCAATGCTGGAGGTGTTACTCTTTGCAAGGACCAAACCTGGTCCTGGGATTTTTCTTCAGATCTTCTTAAACTGTCTCCAGAAGATCCTGTTGTGCTCCTATTCTTCTTTGTCTCTACCCACACTTTGTTCGCCCTGGGGTGCGATTTTAACTCTTTTGTGGGGAAAATCTTGAGAGCTTGGAATTTTCTGACCTCCTCCACCATCTTCCCAGAATGCTCCCCTTACTGTTTTTTTTTTCATAAAACCAAGTCCTAGATCTATTTATTACATCAAGAGCATTTTTTAATTTCAATTTATTAATCTCATTTTTGATTTTCTGGATTTCCAATTTGGTGGTTGACTGGGGATTTTTAATTTGTTCTTCTTCTAGTTTTTGTTTTGTAGGTGCAGGCCAAAATTTATTGATCTGTTCTTTTTCTATTTTGTTGATATATGAATTTAAAGAAATAAATTTTCCCTAAGTACTGCTTTGGCTACATGCCATAAATTTTGGTATGTTGTCTCATTGTTGTCATTCTCTTTAGTGAGATTACTGATTGTTTCTATGATTTGTTCTTTGACCCATTTATTCTTTACAATTAGATGATTTAGTTTTCAATCAATTTTTTATCTATACATTGCTCTATTCCTTGATCTCTGATCTTTTAATGTTGCAGTTGCTAAGTCCTGTGTAATTCTGATTGTGTCTCCCTAATATTGAATTGTTTCTTTCTAGCCACTTGCAGCATTTTTTTCTGGGCCTGATAGTTCTGAAATTTGGCTAAAATGTTCCTTGGAGTTTTTGTTTTGGAATCTATTTTCTGAAGTGATTGGTGGATTCTTTCAATGATTTTAAGCTCCCTTTTGAGCTCTTCCATCAGTTCTTTCAGGGCTTTAGACTATTTCCTGTTTTTGTTTGAGGTTTTGCCCAGAAGTGTTTTGACATTGCTGTCCTCTTCTGAGTTTGTGTCTTCATCTTTCCTGTCACCATAATAACTTTCTATGGTCAGATTATTTTTTTAATGATTTTTGCCTTTTTCTCTTTTGGCCTTTTTCCTTTCTTTTCAATTTGATATCTGCTCCCAGGAAGGAAGGGGATATGTCTCAGGCTTTTGGTGTCAGTGGCTGCAGGCCCTGGCTTTTTACCTGATGCTGCACTGATGTTATCTTGAGGCCCACATGGAACCCCCATATCTGGTGATGTGCTGAGAGGTAGCTGGTGTTGCTGGAGGTGGTAGTGGTCTGGCAGCTTACCCAGTGCTCAGCTGGGGTCTTAAGGCTCTTGTCTGGCATATACTGAGGTCAGTGCAATGTTTCTATCTTTCCCAGCAGCTACACTGAAGCACATGGTGTTCTCAGAATTGGAGCCTGCCTACTCCCCTGGCTGTGCTGAGACACATAGGGGGTCCTGATGTAGTAATTTGCCTGCTCCAATACACTGGGGCTCGTGATCTACCACTGGTTTGCTGAGGTGGGGCTTGCTGCTCGCTTGCAGGGATACTTCCTGCCCTAGCCAAGTGAGACAAATTTTTCCTTGCCATTTCCCAAGTTTCTTAGGGTCAAAGATGGTTTCATCACATCTTTTTTATGAATCTGCTGTTACAGGATTTGTTTTGGGGTGCCATTTTTATTGCTTTGAGGTAAATATGAGAGAATTAAGGCAATTTATTACTTATTCCACCCTCTTGCCTTCCAGAAGTCTATCAATATTTTTTTATGTTAAGCTTCAAATGAGCTTTTACACTCTCCTCTTTCACTATCATCAAACAGCTTCTTAATTCCTCCTTACTTTCTTGGCATCAGAGTTGTATTATCTGTATATCTGAGATATTTCTCCTAGCAAACTTTGTTTCTTGTTTTTAATTCTTCCAGCCTGACATTTCACATGATGGAATCTGCATATATAAAGAAGGCGACAATATACAGCCTTGTCATCCTCTTTCTCAAATCTTAAACTGAAAAGTTTTTCATGTTTAGTTCTAACTGTTGCTTTTTGACCTGCTTATCACTTATCAATTAGGAGACAAGTAAGATGATCTGGTACTTCCTTCTCTTTGAGGACATGCCATATTTTGTGATGATTCATATAGTCTGAGCCTTTAGTGTGGTCAATGAAGCAGAAATAGATTGTTTGGAATTCCTTTGCTTTCTCCATAAACCAGGGAATGGTGGCAGTTTAGTCTCTAGTTCATCTGCCCATGTGTAAAGTCACCTTTGGGGTTGTTTGGAAAAGAGTATTTGTTATGACTAGAGAGTTATCTTGGCAAAACTCTATGAGTCTCTACTCTACTTCACTTTGTACTCCAAGGACAACCTTGCCTATTATTCCAGGTATTTTATTTTTATTTCCATGCCATAGTTTCATCAAAATTTGGGAAACACATCAAATTTATTAGTGATTTCCTTGGTCACACCAGCACTTTAGATAAATATTATTTTCCATCCTCTTTATAGTTTCACTTGTTAAGTCAATAAATCTCCATTGTCTAGATGATAAAATACAAACTCTCCAACTTCTATTTAAAGCCTTTCAAAAATCTCACTGTAGTATATCTTTGAAAACTCATTTAACAGAAGTTCCTTTCATACACTCCACATTATAGGAAAAGTAACCTACTTCTCAAATTCAAGACTCTCTTCCAACTATGTTTCTTCATCAGCCATGTGTAGAATGCACACCCTCCTTACTACTGCCATTTAGAATCACTTCCTACAAGGGTTATGTATTATTTCCTATTGAAAACAACTGAATTCCTTAAATTGTTAATGCTTACTCTTACCTCAAAATTTCACTCATATACCTAAACTATTTTTTTCTTTTTATTATGAACTTGACAATAGCACATGAACATTGTAATAACATACATAACTATACGCAAAGTAAGGATTTTTGTCCTCAAATTAGAATTTTATCCTTAAAATTAGAAGTTTAAAGTGTATATTAAATTTGGCACAATCATAACAAAAGAGTCAAGTGTAATTGTGTTCCCTTCACAGCTTCCTTCTTCGCTTTTATGAGTATCCAAAGTTTCATTGATGTTTTTTTTTATCTACCCTTTTTTACATACTTATCACTTTTTATCAGTTGGCCCATGTACGACTCCTGTCACCCATATAAAAGTCGTCCCATTTCACAAACATAGTTTTAAAAAAAAAAGATGAACTAATTGGTTATATCAGTAAATGCAAGGCTCTTTTCTGCACCTATAGTCCATCATCTCTTTCTGGAGATTGTATACATACTTAATCATCAAATTTTTGAACCTATGATTGATTATTACATTTACCAGAGTTCTAGGTATTTCAAAGCAATTTTCATTTCCATCATTATCATCATTTTGTGCATTATTTTCCAAGTACTGTTCAATACTCTATCAGTTCCTACAAATCATTCTAGGTTTGATGGAAACTATCATGCTCATTATTTTTATGGAGCAATAATATTCCAATACATTTATTTATACTAAATTGTTTACTCATAGCCAACTTAGTGAGTTTCTGTTTTTTTATTCAATTGTTTGCTAGAATTTTTGGAGGTGCAAGGGATCCTTCCTTTCATTCTTTATCCTGTTTGGGGTATACTCCTGATATTGGTATTTCTTAGTTAATTACTATGTACAGTGGCTTGGGGTGAAGTTTTAAATTGCTTCTTACAACACTTGGAGCAATTCAGAGTTCTACTCATAGCCCCTTATTATGCCAATCAGAGCCCATTCAATAATTGTCATTTTCATTTTGGGTCATCTTTGTCAATCTAATGGTTTAGAGGTACCATCATTTTCTTTCATTTTTCATGTTTTAATTTTTATTGAATGTCTATCTAGATAGTGTATGCATATATGCACATGCATAAGTACACATATGTACACATTATATATGCATATGTGCCTATTTTAATCATATCATTATCAGTCAAATCACTTTGAAGCTGCTCTCCAATTACCTGTTTTCTTTCTTATTTTAAAAGTATTTATTTATATAAGCAAAAACTATTAAATCATACATAATTAACATTTTCAATTTCAATTTTGTGTTATTTATATTCTTTGTTATTTAAGATTTATCCCCCTATCCATAATTGTAGCAGGTTATGTACTAGCTTTCTTCAAAAGTTTGTTGATGATATGTGCTTTTATTTTAAGCCATTTTTTTTCATTTAGAATGTATTGTGCTCCATGGTATGAGATCTTGATCTAAATATAATTTTGACTTGATTGCTATTCCATTTTTTACAGTAATCTTTATGGACTGCAGAGTTATTTCTCTTTGAACACTTTTTCTAATTCATTTTTCTTGTTAAATCCATTGTTTCTCAATCTCCAAATCAAGGTTTATTTTTCATTTGGACAGGTCGCATCTGCCAGTTTACAAATGGATTTGTTTATATATTTGGATTTTCATAGTGCTACACATTTTCTCAGTCATAGACTTCGAATAGTTTATTTGAACAAAATTTATAACCATTAACTCTTAAGTGGAAGGGACTGTTTTATATTCCTTTCCTGGCTTTCTGCAGTGCTTAGTCAATTACTAGTAGGGGGACCTAGAAAAAAAGCCTGTATATATTCCACAACTACTAAGGCAAATAAGGGCAACGTGAGAATAAAATATCAAATTGCTTCTATTTCTTTGCCATTGGCCAAGACAAATGTCTTGTGAAAGTGAAATTATAAAAAGTCTTTTATACAAATGGTGGAAAAGCATGGGCACCACATTTTTGTTACTCATTAGCTGTACAAAGAATATGAAGAGAAATAAAAATTTTCATCATGATTTCTGCTCAAACACTCAAAGCTGACTTGGAAGAAATATGCCCTGGTTTACTATACCAGTATAATGATCTGTTCTCAGTATATTCTTGGTAAACATTGCTTACTGAGTTATAAAACTAGTTGCCAAAGTGTTTTGATTAATGATTTTCCATCCAAAATTATTGTTTGTATTGTTTAACACAATACTTCAGAAAATAATACTTCAGAAAAAATAACATTTGAGATTTTCCAAAAATTCAAATAGACCTTCTAAAACTAAATATATGTTTACATATACACATACATACGTACATATGTACACATATATACACACACCTATACATATATATGTACATAGATTAATAAATTGTTGATTGAAATAGACATTGATACATCAGGGAGATGATGATATGTATGAGAATCTATGTCTCTTTCAATCAATTCATCAATCTTTTCATATCTATTCTATCTATCTATCTATCTACATTAACAGCAAAATGTTTTTGAGGTTTGCATTTTATTTTTATCACCTGTATTCATTTATGTAGATTATGGGGAGTTTCCTTATTACAATAATTCCATGATTCAAGTCTTTCAGTTTCAATAAATTATGACCCAAGTGCTAAACTCACTTTTGCTAATAAAAAGAAATATGTACAAAGTGCTATTGTGACTAAAAAGTCATGACATATTTTCTGGCTAGGGAATTTTTTTTCCATGATATTGCCAATGAAGTCCATAAAATTATACAAATTCAAACACATGCTCATAAGAAATAAATAAGAATTTTGGATCACATGGCTTCCAAAGGCCCTTTTAGGTATGAATCTATGATCCTATGATGCACAGAAATAGAATCTCTCCACATTTCTATATTTTAAGTTAGCATTTGCCAACAGAAAATTACATTGGCATTCCTTTTCTAAAAGTTAACATTTTAAAAGAAATCTTCAAATACTGATCAATAATTTTCTCAAAAATTAATGTTTCAGCTAAAAACTCACTAAAAGATGATTTTACAGTTTTTCTACTTGGTTTTCAGTGTGATGCTAGCATAATTTGTAAATATTAGCTAGATTTTAATGTTACTTTCAGCATTTACAACTATCATTATTACTGGATAATTCATAAAATGAGGAAAACTGAATGAAATGAACAAAGCAATATATCAATGAGGAATTCAAAAAAGCTTAATGTAAACAAAAGTATGAGACACATGATTTGCATGAGCACTGACTCCATTTGCACTATTATCACAGTGAAGTAAGTTCTTTTCTAATGTTCCTTTGAGTAAAACCATAACATATAGGTTATAAAATAGGAATTTGTTTGAAGAGCATAAGATAGGGTTTTTAAATACCATATTTTATTAAATTAGATTCAATTCATTTTAATTAATGCTTCAGTTTGTGAAAATATGAATATGTGTAGTTTTTTTTTTCTTTTCAAGATGAAACTTGCTGAAGGGAATTAATGAAAAGAAATGGAAAGGAAGGTGATTTAGCTGTACCAGATATAAAACTGTATTATAAAGCAACAATCACCAGAACTACTTGGTAGTGGCTAAGAAACAGAGTGGTGGATCAGTGGAATAGATCAGGTATGCAAGAGATAGTAATCAATGACTATAGTAATCTACTATTTGATAAACCCAAAGACTGAAGTTTTTGAGATCAGAACTCACTATTTAACAAAAACGAAGAGGAGCTAAGTCTGTCAAAATTGGTCATTGCATAAGGTAGCTGTTATTGTGTGCAATGAACTCCTGGTTCTGCTTACTTCACTCAGCACCAGTTCATGTAAGTCTTTCCAGGTTTTTCTGAAATCTTACTTGTCATCATTCTAATGACAATGCTGCTAGTAGCTGTTGTGGCTGTGTAAGACCAACAACACAAACACACAGAAGGACTGTCAGTACAGGTTCTCTGATCTGCTTTTCTAAGGAAAGGGGTTAACAGTCTCACTTTGATCAAACTTACATATATCATTCACTTAGTTCAAGGGGAAAATCCAGCACCCTGAACTTCAGAGAGAATACAAACAGAAATTACAAACATACATTATATAAACAGAGCAAATAACACAAACCAGTCTATCCATAGCAATACATAGTTACCAGACATCTGGGATTTTTTCAAAATTGGGAGGCTCCTTAACAATGGCTACCCAGAGTCTCATCTGGTCAAATCACTCAACACTCTTCCAGTGAGTGAGAGCCCCAGACAAAGCACTAACCTCTGAGTTTATATACCCTGTTCAGGGTGAAAGGGAATCACAACCATGTGACTCGAACTTATGTGAACTAGGCTTTTATGCTTCTTAAGCAGGTCATCAAAGACTCCAAGATTTAATCAAAGAACCAAAAGAATGAAAAAAGGGAAGACAATGTGAAATATCTCATTGGAAAAACCACTGATGTGGAGAATAGATCAAGGAGAGATAATTTAAAAAGTATTGGACTACCTGAAAGCCACAATAAAAAAAAGAGCCTAGACATTGTCTTTCAAGAAATTATCAAGGAAAACTGCCCTGATATTCTAGAACCAGAAGGTAAAATAGAAATTGAAAGAATGCACTAATTGCCTCTTGAAAAAATCCCCAAAAGAAAACTCTTAGGAATATTGTAGCCAAATTCTAGAGTTCCCAGGTCAAGGAGAAAATATTGCAAGCAGCCAGAAAGAAACAACTTGGGTATTGTGGAAACACAATCAGGATAATACAAGATCTAGCAGCTTCTACATTAAGGGATCGAAGGGCTTGGAATATGGTATTCTGGAGGTCAAAGGAACTAGTGTTAAAAACAAGAATTGCCTACCCAGCAAAACTGATTATAATACTCCAGCCCAAAATGTAGATTTTCAATAAAATAGAGGACTTTCAAGCATTCTCTGTGAAAAGACCAGCACTGAATAGAAAATCTCACTTTCAAATACAAGAATCAAGAAAAACATGAAAAGGTAAACAGGAAAGAGAAATCATAACAGACTTACTAAAGTTGAACTGTTTCCTTTGCGTTCCTACATGGAAAGATGATATTTGTAACTCATGAGACCTTTCTTGGTATTAGGGTCATTGAAGGGAATATATATATATATATATATATATATATATATATATATATATATATATATATATATATGCAGAGAGAGAGAGAGAGAGAGAGAGAGAGAGAGAGAGAGAGAGAGGGAGAGAGAGAGAGGTTTTTACATGCAACTGGAAAATAAGATACACAGGCAATGTGGTATAGAAATCTATCTTGCCCTACAAGAAAGTAAGAAAAAATGAGATGAGATAAGGTGGGGGTGGGGAATGGGGAAAGGGGTATATGCCATCTCGACATGGGGGGAGGGTAGAAATGGGGAGAAAATTCATAACTCAAAATCTTGTGGAAATCAATGTTGAAAACTAAAAATATTAAATAAGAAAAAATATATTTTTAGAAAAAAAAAGAAAAAAATGTTCTAAATCACTATTGATTAGAGAAATGCAAATCAAAACAACTCTTAGGTACCACATCAGACCTGTCAGATTGGCTAGTATGACAAAACAGGAAAATGATAAATATTGGAGAAGATGTAGGAAAATCAGAACAAATTGCATTGTTGGTGAAGTTGTGAACTAATCTAACCATTGTGGAAAGCAATTTGAAACTATGTACAACAGGCCATAAAACTGTGCATACCCTTTGAACCTGCAATACCACTACTATGTCTTTGTTCCAAAAAGATCATAAAAATTGGAAAAGGACTTCCACATGCAAAAATATTTATAGTAGCTCTTTATGTGATGGCAAAAAATTAGAAATTTAGAGGATGCCAATTAATTGGGGAATGGCTGGACAAGTTGTGGCATAGGAATGTAATGGAATATTATTGTTCCATAAGAAATGAGAAGTAGCAAGATTTCAGAAAAACCTGGAAAGACTTACATGAACTAATGCTGAGTCAAGTGAGTAGAACTTGGAGAACATAGTATACAGTTATAGCTATATTATGCAATGACCAACTTTGACAGACTTAGCTCTTCACAGCAATGTAATGATCTGAGATAATTCCAAAAGATTCATGATAGAAAATGCTATCCACATCTAGAAAAAAAAAACTATAGTCTGAATGCAGACAAAGCATACTAATTTCTCCTTTTTTGTTGTTTTTTTTCTTTCTTGTGGTTTTTTATTTTTATTTTGATTCTTCTTTTACAACATGACTAATGTGAAAATATATTTAATGTAACTGTATATGTATAGCCTATATCAGATTGCATGCCCTCTTGGAGAGGGGAGATTGGAAGGAAGAGGGATGGTAGGGAGGGGGGCAAATTTAGATCTCAAAATCTCATTAAAGTGAATGTTCAAAACTAAAAAATAAATTGATTTTTAAAATAGATGGTACCTACTGATATAAAAGCACAGGTCACAGTTTCAGACCTACAAAGAATCTTTAGGTCTATTCATCAGTCAGTTAGTTAATAAACAATTTATTAGGTGCCCACTATATGCCATAAATTTTCTTAAGCACTGGAAATATAAAGAAAGGACAAACACATTCCCTGCTCTCAAAGAGCTCACATTCTGATGAGGGAGAAAGCACATAAACCACTATGTACAAACAAGTTATATACAGATAATTCAAAAAACAACAAAAGAGAAAGGCATAAGAATTAAGGGGGATAAGGAAAGGCTTCCTGAAGAAGGTGCTCATTATTTCCCACCTGAATATACTAAGATAGAGTAAGGTTAAATGTCTTGTCCAAGGTCACCCAGATAGAAGTGGCAGTAAGTATTTGGGATTTTTTATTGTTTTCAATAGTGTTTTATTTTTCCAATTTCATGTAAAGACAATTTTTAACATTCATTTTTTTAAAAAATTAAGTTCCAAATTTTCTCTCTCCCTCCCTTATCTCCCACTTCCCTAAGATGTTAAAGATTTTGATATAGGTTATATATGTACAAGCATGTAAAATATATTTCCTAATTAGTCATGCTGTAAAAAAGAAACAGAATTTTAAAAATGGAGAAAAATAAAAATAGTGAAAATAGTATGCTTTGATCTGTATTCAGACAAATATTTTGTACATATAGGACCTTTTTGGGATACAGACCAAGTAATGGTATTGCTGTATCAAAGGGTATGCACAGTCTGATTGCCCTTTGGACATAGTTCCAAATTACTCTCCAGAAATGTTGGATCAGTTCAAAACTCTACCAATGGTGCATTAATGCCCCAAATCCCCCACATCCTCTCCAACATTTTGCCTTTTCCTTTTTTTCATATAAGTCAATCTGATAGGTGTGATGTGACGTGGTACCTCAGTGTGGTACTAATTTGCATTTCTCTAATGAATAGTGATTTAGAGCATTTTTCATATGACTATATATAGCCTTAGTTTCATCATCTGAAAACTGCCTTTTCATGTCCTTTGACTATCTATTGGGGAATGACTTATATTCTTATAAATTGGAGTCCTTTCTCTATATATTTGAAAAATGAGGCCTTTATCAGAAACACTTGTAAAAACTATTTCTCGGCTCTCTGCTTTCTTTCTATTCTTGGTTACATCAGTTTTATTTGTGCAAAACACTTTGTTTCATATAGTCAAAATTACATATTTAACATTTTGTAATGCTCTCTATCTCTTACTTGGTCATAAATTCTTCCCATTTTCATTGATCTGACAGGTAAACTATTCCTTGCTCTCTTAATTTGCTTTTGGTATCACTCTTTATGTCTACATCATGTACACATTTTGATCTTAGCTTGCTAAATGGTGTAAGATACTGATCAATACCAGATTTCTGCCATATTGTTTTCCAGTTTCCCAACAGTTTTTTTTTTATCAGAGAGTGAGTTCTTATTCCAGAAGTTGGGGTCTTTGAAACAGTAGGTTACTATGGTCATTTACTATTGTGTCTTGTGTACCTAATCTATTTACCTGAACTACCACTCTATTTCCTAGGTAGTACCAGTTAGTTTTGATGATTGTCACTTTATAACTTAGTATGTGATCTGGTATGAGTAGGCCACCTTCCTTTGCATTTTTTTTCCTTTGATTCAATTTATATTCTTGAACTTTTTTTTTCTTCCAGATGAATTTTGTTATTTTTTTGTAACTCTCTTTTTTTTTTGGTAGTCTGATGGGTATGGCACTAAATAAGTAAATTAATTTAGAAATAGTTGTCCTTTGCATTATGTTGGTTTGGCCAACCTATAAACAATTGATATTTTTCTAATTATTTGGATCAGACTATTTTTGTATGATTTTCGTATGTTGTCTCATTATTGTCATTCCCTTTGATGATTTATTGTTTCTCTGATTTATTTTTTGACCCACTCATTTTTAGAATTAGATTTAGTTTTTGATAAATTTTAATCTATCTCTCTATGCCTCATTATTGAATGTAATTTTATTGTATTATTATTTGAAAACCATGCATTTAATATTTTGCCTTTCTGCATTTAATGGCGAAGTTTTTATGCTCCAATACAAGATCAATTTTTTGTAGGTGCCATCTACTCCTGAATAAAGGTATGTTCCTTTCTATCCCAATTGAGTTTTCTTCAGAGGTCTATTATATCTAACTTTTCTAAAATTCTGTTCATCTCCTTAACTTCTTTCTTCATTATTTTGTGGTTAGATTTATCTAGCTCTAAGAGAAGGACTTTGAGGTCCCCCACTAGTATAGTTTTACTATTTTCTTCTGTAAATCATTTTTCTACTCCTTTAGAATTTTGGATGCTATAGCATTTGGTGCATATATGATTAGTACTGATATTACTTCATTGTCTATGGTACCTTTAATCAGATGTAGTTTCCTTCCTTATCTCTTTTAATTACATCTATTTTTAACTTTTGCTTTGTCTGAGATCATGATTTCTATCAGTGCTTTTTTTTTGCCTCACTGAAGCATAATATGTCCTGCTAGAGCCTTTTATCTTTACTCTGTGTGTCTCTCTGCTTCAAATGTGTTTCTTATAAACAAAACATTGTAGCTTTCTGTTTTTTATCTCATTTGCTTTCCACTTTCATTTTACAAGAGTTCATTCCATTCACATACATAGTTATGCTTACTATGTATTTCCTTCCATCCTATTTTTCCCCTGTTTATATTGTTCTCTCTCTCCTTTTTACCCTGTCTTTCCTCACCAATGTTTTGCTTCTGACCACCACCTCAGTCAATCTGTCCTCCCTTTTATTAGGTCCCCCTCTTGTTTTTTCTCTCTCCCCTCCTAAGCCCATATAGGGTAAGATAGCTTTCTGTACCCAACTGAGTGTGTCTGATGAGTCAAATCTGATGAGAACAATGTTCAAATAATGCTCACTGTCCTCTCTTCTTCCCTCCATGATAATATCTTCTTTCCCCTCTTCATATAATATGTTTTATCTCATTCTGCCTATCTCTTTCCTCTTCTCCAGGCGTAATTCTTTTTTATCATATCTTAATTAATTTTTTATATCATTCCATCAAAATCAACTTATATCTGCTCCCTCTATGTATACTCCTAACTAACCTAATTATATAGTTCTTAAAAGTTATATGTATCATCTTCCCATACAATATTGTAAACTATTTAATTTAATTGAATGTTTTTCCCTTTCCTGTTTACCTTGATATGCACCTCTTGAGTATTGATTTTTTTCAATTTAATATTTTATTTTCGCCAATTATGTGTAAAAAGAACTTCAATACTTTTCCCCAAATTTTGAAATCCAAATTCTCTCCCAGTCTCCCTTTCCTCTCTGCCTCACTGAGAAGACAAACAAATTGATATAGGTAATACAATTGCAGTTGTGAAAAACATATTACCATATAAGTCATGCTGTAGAAGAAAACACAGACAAAAAAAACAAACAGGAAAAATAATGAACGTAAAGAAAAATATGCTTCAATCTGCATTCAGACTCCATCTGTTCTTTCTCTGGAAATGGATCACATTTTTAATTGTAAGTCCTTCAGAATTTCTTGGATCATTATATTGCTGAGAATAACTGTTATTCACAGCTGATCATCATACAATATTGTTACTGTATACAGTATTTTTCAGCTTCTGCTCATTTCACTTTGCATCATTTCATGTAAGTCTTTCCAGGTTATTCTGAAAGTATCTGGCTTGTCATTTCTTGTAGCAAAACAGTATTCTGTAACAACGATTTACAACAACTTGTTCAGCCATTCCCCAACTGGCAAACATCCCCTCAATTTCCAATTCTTTTCCACCACTAAAAAAGTTGGTATTGGAGTGTGTGTATGTGTGTGTGTATGTGTGTGTGTGTGTGTGTGCATATGGTGATGGTGTATATTCATGTATATATTCATTTCCATTTTTTTGTCTTTTGGGTAAAGACCTAGTAGTGATATTGCTTGGTCCTTATGCACAATTTTATAAAATTTTGGCGTAATTTCTAATTGCTTTACAGAAGGATTGAATAATATACAACTTCACCAACAGTGCATTAATGGCATAATTTTCACAACATTTCTCCCAATATTAGTAATTTTTTTTTCTATCATATTAGCCAATCTGATAGTTGTAGGGGAGTATCTCAGAGTTGTTTTAAATTGCATTTCTCTAATCAATAGTGATTTAGAGCATTTTATATGACTATAGATAGTCTTGATTACTTCACTTGAAAACTGCCTGTTTATATGCTTTGACCATTTACCAATTGAGGAATATCTCTTATGACTCAGTTCTCTATATATTTGAAAAGAGGAGGTCTTATCAGAGAAACTTAGTATAATTTTTTTTCAGTTATCATCAACTATGTATTTACTTCCATCTTAATTTCCTCTCTCTCTCTCTCTCTCTCTCTCTCTCTCTCTCTCTCTCTCTCTCTCTCTCTCTCTCTCCCTCTCTCTCTCTCTTGCCCTCTGCCTCTCCCTCTCCCTCTCCCTCTCCTCTCTCTTTATGTCTTTCCCCCTCCTTTCACCCTGTCCATTCTCAAAAGTAACTTCTTACTTTTACCTCACTTAACCTTCTGTCCCTTCAATCAGACCCCCCTCCCAAATTCCTCTCATTCTATTCTCCTACTTTTCCAGTATGGTAAGATAAATTATTCCATCTTTAAGCCAATTCAGGTGAGAGTAAGGTTTACACACACATCAACACTTCCCCTTATCTTCCCTTCAATGGTAAAATCTCCATCCCACTCCCTTTATGCCAGAAAATTTATCCCATTCTATCTCTCCATTTCTCCTTCTTCCAGTGTATTCTTCTTTCTCACTTCTTAATTTTACTTTTTAGATAACAACCAATCATTTTGAACTCATGTACATATTTTCTATGAGTTATGGGAATAAGAGCCAAGATGACAGAGAAAAGCTAGAAATTTGCCTAAGCTATCCCCAGCTTGCCTTGGAAACAGTGTTAAATCAAGCCTCTGAATTGATTGTGGAGTGACAGAACCCACAAAAAGATGGAGTGAAACAATTTTCAAGCTTAAGATAACTTAGAAGGACTTCAGGAAAGATCAGTCTCACTTAACTAAAAAAGGAGCACAGCCCAGTGCAGAGAGTGTCCAGGCAAGCCAGCAGGAGGCTGTTAGCCACAGTATAGATAAGCAACTGAGGTTCTTGTGGCCCTGGCTCAGCAGACCAGTGGCACATAAGGCAAGCTGTGAGGCCTCCAGCCCTAGCACAGAAGGCAAACTACCAGCCCCAGAAGGCAGGGCACAACAGTTATGATGAGGCTGGGCTACCACAGCACAGTTGGCAAGGTGCCAGCACCTGAGATGATGGCACAGAAAGTCACTAAACAGGTCCCTGGCTCCCAGCATAAGAAACTTGAGACAATGCCCCCATACCCAAGGAGCAGAGGTCAACTTGAAAACTTACAAAAAGGATTAGAAACTGAGCAAAAGACAGAAAAGAGATGACAATAGAAATCTACTATGGCAAGAGGGAAGATCAAAACACAAACTCAGAAGAGTTCAACAATGTCAAAATGCCTATATGTGAAGCCTCAAAAGGGAAATATGGGTTGTTCTCAAGCCTAAAAATTCCTCTTGGAAGAGCTCAAAAAGAGATTTTAAAAAACAAATAAGAGAGGTAGAAGGACACTTGGGGGAGGAAATGAGAGTTATGGAAAAGAAAGTATACAGCTTGGAAAAACAAAAATTGAGTGAAGAAAACAATTCCTTAAAAAAATAGACTTGGCTAAACAGGGAATAAAAACCCACTGAAAAATAGCTTTTTAAGAAGTAGAATTGGCCAAATGGAAAAAAAGGTACAAAGCTCACTAAAGAAAATAATTCCTTCTTTAAACATTAGAATTGGGTAAGTGGAAGCTAATGAATCTATGATATATCAAGAATCAGTCAAACAAAATCAAAAGAATGAAAAAAATAGAAGAAAATGTAAAATATCTCATTGGAAAAACAACTGACCTGGAAAATAAAACCAGGAGAGATACTTTAAGAATTATTGGTCTACCTGAAGACCATGATCAAACAAAAACACCTGAACAGCATCTTTCAAGGAATTATCAAAGAAAACTCTCCTGATATCCTAGAACCAGAGGGTAAAATAGTCATTGAAATAATCCACTGATCACCTCCTTAAAAAGATCCCAAAATGAAAACCCCAAAGAATATTGTAGCCAAATTTGACAACTATCAGGTCAAAGGGAAAATACTACAAGCAGCCAGGAAGACACAATTCAGCAACAGTGGAGCAACAGTCAGGCTTACACAAGATTTAGCAGCTTCTACAGTAAAGGACCGAAGGGCTTGGAATTTGATATTCTGGAGGCTCCTTTCCTTGGACTACAACCAAGAATGAACTGCCCAGCAAAATTGAACATAATCTTTCAGGGGTAAAGAAAGAAATTCAATGAAATTGGGGGTTTTCAAACTTTCTTGATGAAAAGATCAGAGCTGAACAGAAAATCAGATCTTCAAATACAAGACTCAAGAGAACCATCAAAAGGTAAAAAGAAAAGAAAAAAAATATGTTATTCAATACGGTCAGACTGTTTACGTCCCTACACAAGGAGATACTTGTAAATTTTTTATTACTTAGATTTGAATTGATTTGATTTTTTAAAAAAAGTTAATATATTTTAAACTTAAATACTCAAACAAATATACAATAAGAAAAGAAAATAAATATATTATAAATTTAAATATTAAAACTTAAGTACAGAAGAAAAGAAAAGAAAAGAAAGCATTGTCATGTGCACAGCAGAATGTGAGTAGATTCAAAATATATAGCAAAAAAATTACATTTCAAGAAAGCCTATACAATAAATGCTAGGAATTGTGTTCAGAGCTATTCATCTTTTCTTTGCCTCTTTGTAAGTTTTCTTTTGTTCTCTGCTGTGTTCTTTTACTTTATTCTTTTTCCTCCTTCACCACCCCAGAAGGCTACAGTTAAGCATGGATACACACACACACACCCCAATATATACACACATGCTATAGACACATAAATAGATATGTACATTTATACGCATATGCATATATACATACACATATACATACACAAACATAGATACAAATGTACATATACATACATATATACATATATATGTTGATTGGTTGTTGTCCTTCATTCTCAAAGATGACCAAAGTGACATCACTATGATAGAGTCAAGTTACTGTGTGTCCACCTGTGGCTGATCAGACCAATATGAGATTGGAATATTCTATCACAGGTTGGAAAAAATAACCCATGTGAACATTTGGGGTGGATTTTCTAAATTTACACATCATATTTCTTTTGAGCTATGTCAATTCTGCTTTGCTCAAACAGCATAACACCTTCTCTGATGTGGGCATGCCATGCTGAGCAGTCCTATTCCAGTGTCTCCCATGTCACACAATCAGTTCCAAAGTTCTTAAGAGAGACCTTGAGAGTGTCCTTTTACCACTTTTTCTGACAACTATATACACATACATATATACATACATGTGCTTGGGTAAAAGATACAATAACCAAAAACAAAACAAGCAAACAAATAATAATAGCCATAATTTATACAGCTTTTTAAAGTTTGTGAAGTGGTTTACAGATGCAATATTATTTGGACCTCAAAATCACTGTGAAGTAGGTGCTAATAAACCAGTCTAATATTTTGTGGGGTTTTTCTTGTAACATTTTTTTTAAACTTAGTTACTCCAGTTAAATTAGGATGTGACTATCCTTTATAGTCTTGTTTCTTACCTGACTATAGGAAGCAACTTAGGACAAAATAAAAAAAAATATTATAGAATTTTTAAAATATTGCAATATTTTATTACTCACCATGGATTATTTTTATTTGAAATTACATGCATGTTTAATATATTAACAGCCATTTCCTTTCTTATTTTTTATTATGTAGTAGTTGCAAGATTTTGGTCAGCCCCAGAAATCTCATTCGTGCCTGTTTTCAATGCATTTTCCCTATCTGCATGCTAAATGTGACCCAGAATGATCACAATGATTTTTTTTATTTATGCTACAAGAATATTCCATGTTAACTAGCATGAAAATACTTAGAGATATGTGCTTTGTAAAATAAATTTCAAAAACACAAAGCAGACACTACTTCATTGACAAACACTTAAGCAAACAATTCTGATTTACCAGAATTGTGTAAAAATCTCAGATAAGTGAGAGAAAAGTATTAATGGAAAATTCATATGTACTATGGATTTTGGAAAAGCCTACATGGCAATCTAATTTTTGCAGACCATCATTTTTAAAATAACTATAACACATTGTATCACAAGCCATACTGGCAAGCTGTTAAGGGAGAACTGTTTGGTTCAATTTTTAACACACTCCTACAAACAAAAGATTCCATTTAATTCTAAATGCCAAGAATGCCTAGATAGTTGACTTAAAATGAAGAAAAAATGTCACTGGCATTAGGAAAGAATCCCTCCATCGTACTTAGGAGGTCATTTGGTTTATGACCATATGAATGTGCAAATGCATTAGTTGATTGAAACCACCACCTTTCTGTGTCCAAATAAGAATAAAACTTTCCTTAGGTTGTTTTAGAGATAGTGTACATGATCTTTAGATTTGATCAGAAAATTACTTTGGAGAGGACTGGAATTTCACTTTATATATTCCAACAATTTACCCTTGCAGAGATTTTTGTGACCAGGACTAAATAGGTTCATTGCCTGGTCTCACTCTATTAGACAGTGAGTCACTTACTGCATCTATTCTACAATTCTCCCACTACAAGTTGGCAGATACTTGATGAACTATTCCATTTATTTCTCAAACTTAGAGGATAAGAATCAAGAAATATGTATCATGCTACCATCTACTGGCAGAGATGTCATAGACTTATGGTATAGTATGAGGTATTTTTTGAACATGGCCATTTAATTTGATTGACTGTCCTTTTTGTTTCAAGGGTATCATTTATTTATTGTTTTCTCATCTGAGGGGGAAGGAAATAGATATTTGTTCATTGAAAAAGCAAAGTTAAAATTAGATTCGAATGTATTAATTTATAGAGTAAGAAAGATTATTTACATTCCTATAATAGCACAATTTCATCTGTGGTTAATAGGGCCATCTTTCTTATTTTCTCTCTCCCTCTTTCTCTCTCTGACTCTCTCTCTGTCTCTGCCACTCTCCGTCTCTCTCTCTCTGTCTCTCTCTGTCTCTCTCTGTCTCTCTCTCTCTCTCTCTCTCTCTCTCTCTCTCTCTCTCCTTCCCTTTACCTTTGTGAATCTCTCTCTCTCTCTGAGTGTCCCCTCTTTCATCTAGCTTTAAATTATTTTATTCCTTATAGTGTATGCTCAACATAATATTTACTGAATTGAACTGAACCTCTGTGATTGGAGAGAAAAGGAATTTAAGTTCCAAAAGCTGTAAATCAGTGATTTTCCCAGAGGTATTTATATCTATTTATCAAGCATGTTAAGAAGTAGATATGACTGTGACTCTGCTTGCATAATGACAATTTCAGTTCATCTTTCTAAAGGATAGGGCAGTGTATCTAGTGTTAGAGAAGACATATGTGGTCATCTAGTCTAATTACATAATTTTTGAAATGAGGAAACTGAGACCTTGGAGAATTAATTAATTTACTCAACCTCACACAGAGAGTAAGGATTGAAAGTTGGAGGGTCTCTGATTTCAGAGTCATTGTTTTTCCACTTGAGTTTGAAGCATAAGAGATAATTTTCACTTGGATTTTAGTTAAGATTAGATAGGCATGCAGAGGTAAATAGGAATGGTGATTGAAAATACCTTCAAATTGGTCTACAGTGGTTTGGGAATGTAAAAATAAATAAACAGTCTAATCCAATTGTACTTGTGCTTGTACATCTTGAAGCCTCTTCTTGATGGAGCGAATCAACTAACCCTTTTTTGGTGCTGATCTAGCTCACCAATAGCATTTGCCTCCCAAGTTAATATAGTTTTTAGAGAGCCATCTGATTCATTTTCATAGAACTATATGGGAAAATTATATATCCACATCATACAGTAGGCAGCCAGTGTCTTCTGGGAACTTAAAAGTTAATAAGCACCATCATAAAGATATTGCTGTATTTGGTTCCATACTTTATTGCAGATATTTTTAACTGGCTTGATCTCAACTCATATGTAAAAAGATTTGTCAATTAATTTTTTTAAAAAATAACACCATTTTAGCCTTCCCTATCTTGTACTTTTAAAGTTAAGACTTTTAAGCAAAATATTGGCATTGACATTTATTGCTATTAAGTTTCATCTTATATGCAACCAGTTGTTTCATTCTAGTGAGATATTTTTTTTGCATCCTGCATCTTTTATATGATGTGTAAGGGTACTTGCCCACATTGTGCCATATGAATATTTAAGCAATTGTCCATCTAATTTTTAATCCCAGTCATTTATAAAAAGTAAAAGAAATTATGTTGAGAAGAACTCCTTAGAGGATTCTAGTAGAAGACAGAGCCTGATATTAATCCAAGAGTTACTGATCTTTAGCATTAGTAATTCCATCCATTTGGAATCCACCTGTTTTTATTTAGCCAGGATGTTTTGATAATATATACAAGAGCAGCCTAAAAGAATTTTATCAAATAGTTGTAAAATTAATACAAACTCTATCTTCAGAATTTACCTGGTAGACCAATTTAATACTATGACAAAGAGAAGGATATGTAGCATGACTTGTTCTTTGTGAAATTGACAACTTTTAAGGTCTGGGAATTTCTGAGAGACAATGTGCTGCAGTAGAAAGAGCAATATACACAGAGAGAGATGAAATAGATTCAAATCTTCCCTCTGCTTCTTACTTTTTGTGCAGTCATGGAGAGTTATTTTATGTCTCTGATCCTCAGTCTCACAAAATGAAATAGTATGATTGTTAAATTTAAAGAGCTAAAATCCAGCTCATGACTGGGCCAGCAAAATTACCAAGTTTAGCTTGGAACAGATTAAAATATAACTGGAAAATATTAACAAAAAATTAATATATAATAAAACTAGATTGTAATTTTACATGTCAATGTGTAGTGTATGGGAATCTATTTCTATATTAACTTGATACCACTGGATGACTTCATAGGTCCCTTCCACTTCAAATTCTTTAATACTACTAAGCTCATAGTAATTCTGTGTTCAAAATAAAGTGAATGAAATGCTTCTACTATTGTATACCAAGATTCCACTATTAGACAAATAAAAGATCTTTGAATAACAGATGTTCTCCTGCTCAAAAGGGATTTTGAAAATCAAGTAAGAGAGGCTGAGGAAAAGTTGGGAAGAGAAATGAAAATGATGCAAGAAAATCATGAAAAAATAAAGAACAGTTTAGTAAATGAAACACAAAAAATACTGAAGAAAATAAAACTTTAAAAAACAGACTTGGCCAAATGGTAAAAGAAGCAAAACAAACAAACAAACAAGGAGGAAAATAATGCTTTAAAAATAATAAGCCAAATGTAAAAAGAGGCACAAAAATTCATTGGAAAAAATTCCTAAAATGTAGAATTAGCCAAATGGAACAGGAGCTACAAAACCTCACTGAAGAAAATAATTCCTTAGAGATTAGACCTGAGCAAATGGAAGCTAATAACTTTATGAGAAATCAAGAAAGAAACAACAAAATCAAAAAATTGAAAAAAGTAGAAGAAAATGTGAAGAATCTTATTGGAAAAACAACTAACCTGGGAAATAGATCAAGGAGAGATAATTTGAAAAGTATAGGACTACGAGAAATCCGTGATCAAAAAAGGAACCTAGACAGCATCTTTCAAGAAATTATCAATGAAAACTGCCTTGATATTCTAGAACCAGAAGGTAAAACAGAAATTGAAAGAATGCAGCAATCATCTCCTGAAAGACATACAAAAATGAAAACTCCCAGGAATGGTATAGTCAAACCCCACAGTTCCCAGGTCAAGAAAATGTTGCAAGCTGTCAGAAAGAAACAATTAAAGTATCATGGAGCCACAGTGAGGGTAACAAGACTTAGAAGTCTCTACTTTAAAGGATCAGAGGCCTCAGAATCTGATATTCCAGAGACAAAGGAACTAGGATTACAACCAGGAATCACCCATAAAAACTGAATATAAACCTTCATGGGGAAAATGGATATTCAGCAAAATATAAGACTTCCTTCTTGATGAAAAGACCAGAACTAAATAGAAAAGTTTATTTCCAAATACAGGACTCAAAAGAACCATAAAATGTTAAGAGAAATTATAAAGGACTCAGGAAAGTTAAACCATTTATATTCCTACATGGGAAGATGATACTCATAACTCGTAAGAACTTTCTCACTATTAGGGCAGTGAGAAGGAAAATACACACACATATATGTATGTATGTATGTGTATATATATATGTGTGTGTGTGTGTGTGTATACATATATATGTATATATATGTATATATATGTATATATATGTATATATATATACATATATATATGTATGTGTGTGTGTGTATATATATATGAAAACAGAGAGCAAAGGTGTAAGTTGAACATTAAGGAATAATACCTGTAATAAATTAAGGAATAAGAGAGAAATATATCAGGAGAAGAGGGAAGGGGGAGTTAGAATGGAGTAAATGATCTTGCATAAAGAGGAAAGAAAAAGCTTTTACAATGGAGGGGAAGATGAAGGAGGTAAGGGAAATGAGTGAATCTTATTCTTATCAGAATTGGCTCAAAGAAGGAATGACATATACACTCAATTGGGTATAGAAATCTGTCTTACACTACAGGAAAATAGGAGGGGAATGAGATAAGAGAATGTGGGGGTAATAGAAAAGAGGACAGATTCAGGAGCAGGTAGTAAAAAGTAAAACACTTTTGAGGAGGGACAGGCTGAAAGGATAGAGAGAATAGAATAAACAGGGAGGAAAATAGGATGGAGCAGAGTAAAATTAGCCATCACAACTGTGAAAAAAAATTTGAAGCAGGTTTCTTATAAAGGCCTAATTTCTCAAACATATGGAGTACTGAGTCAAATTTATAAGAATACAAGTCATTCCCCAATTGATAAGTGGTCAAAAGATGTGAACAGTTTGCAGATGAAGCGATCAAAGCTCCCTATAGCTATATGAAAATCCTCTGATTATTTATTGTAGAAATGTAAATTAAAATAATTCTGAGGTACTTCCTAATACATGTTAGATTCCCTAATAGGACAGTAAAAGAAAATGACAAATGGTGGAGGGGGTGTGGGGAAAATGAGACATTAAAGCATTGTTGGTGGAATTGTGAACTGATTCAACCACTCTGTAGAGCAATTTGGAACTATGCCCAAAGGGCTATAAAATCGTGCATACCCTTTGACTTAGCAATACCACCTCTAGGTCTATATCCCAGAAGAGATTAAAAAAAGGAAAAGGACTTATATGTTAAAAACATATTTATAGCAGCTCTTTTCTGGTAGCAAAGAATTGGCAATTAACGGTATGACCATCAATCGGGAAATGACTGAACAAATTGTGGTGTATGATTGTGATGGAATTCTACTGTACTATAAGAAATGATGAGGAGGATGCTCTCAGAAAAATCTGGGAAGACTTACATGGCCTAACACAAGGTGAAATGTGATGTGTACAAAATAACAACAATACTGTAAAATGATTACCTGTGAATGATTTAGCTCTTCTCAGAAATATAATGTTCCAAGATGAGTCTAAAGGACTTATGATGAAAAATGCTATCCATCGCCAGAGAAAGAAGTGATGGTGTCTGAATACAGATTGAAGCATACTTTTTTTAACTTGACTAATACTAGTCATTTTGTATAAGAAGACTCAAAAGAAACAAAAAACAAGGGAAAGAAAGTAAAACTAGCATATTTCAGTCTGTATTCCATCCATATCAGTTATTTCTCTGGGGGCAGATAGTATGCTTCATTCTTCATCCTTTAGAATCGTCTTGGATCATTGTATTTCTGAGACTAGCTAAGTCATTCACAATTCTTATTCAAACAATATTGCTGTTACTGTGTGCAATGTTCTCCTGGTTGTGTTCACTTCACCGTGCATCACTTCATGTGAGCCTTTCCAGGTTTTTCTGAAATCATTTCTTATAGGACAATAACATTCCAAAAATATGCCACAGTTTGTTTAACCATTCTCCAATTGATGGGCATTCCTTTGATTTCTAATTCTTAGCCATCACAAAAATATCTTCTTAATATTTTTTGAATAAATAGGTGCTTTCCTCTTTGTTTGTATGTCTTTGTGATATATACCTAGCAATGGTATTGCTGAATCAAAGGGTATGCACAGTTTCATAGTCTTTGGGCATAGTTCCAAATTGTTCTCCAAAATGGCTGGATCAGATCACAACTCCACCTGCAGTGCAGGTCCCAATTTTCCCATATCTTCTACAACATTTATCATTTTCCTTTTTCGACATATTAGCCACTCTTGAGGTATGATGCAGTACCTCAGAATTGTATTAATTTGTATTTTTCTCATCAATAGTGACTTAGAGGATTTTTTCATATAAGTATAGATAGTTTGAATACTTGGTCTGAAAATTGCCTGTTCATATTCTTTGACAATTTACCAATTGAAGGAACTCCCAAAAAGACAGATTGAAACAATTTTCCATCTTAAGATTGCTGAGAAGGACTTCAGGAAAGGTCTGTCTCACTTGGGTGAAAGAGGAGCACAGCCCAAAGCAGAAAGTGTCACAACTAGCCAGTAGGAGGATCTTAGCCACAGTATAAATCAGGAATTGTGGCCTCTCAATCCTGGCTCAGTAGGTAGGAAGAGAGGCCTCCAGTCCCAGGGAAGAAGGCAAATGATGAGTCCCACAACCCTAGCACAACAGGCCCAACCAGGCAGAGCCACTCCCAGCACAGTGGGTAATCTGTAAGCACCTAAGGACTCAGCATGGAAAGCCAGTGAACAGATCCCTGGGATTCAGCATAAGAAGCATGGGATAGTGCCCCTTGTGACCTAGAAGCAGAGCTCACCTTTAAAAGTCACAAAATAGGCTAAAAAATGAGTAAGAAACAGAAAAGAACCCTACCCTAGAAAGCTAATATAGCAACAGGGAAGATCAAGACAAAAACTCAAGACATCAAAATGCCTACATGTGAAGCCTCAAAGGGGAATATGAACTGATATCAAGCCCAAAAAGTTGTCTTGGAATAGCTCAAAAAAGGATCTTTAAAGTGAAATAAGAGACAGAAGAAAAACTGAGAAAAAGAATGAAGCTATTCAGTAGAATTATGAAAAAAGGTGTCAATAGCTTGGAAAAGGAAGGATGAAAATGGACTGAAGAAAAGAATTTCTTAAAAATAGAATTGGACAAATGGAGAAAAAAATCTACTGAAGAAAATAACTCGTTTAAAAGTTAAATTGGTCAAATGGAACAGGAGATGAAAAAGCTAACTGAAAAAAGTAATTCTTTAAAAATTATAGTTAGACAACAAGTGGAAGCTAATGAATCTATGAGACATCAAGAATCAGTCACATTAAAACAAAAGAATGAAAAACAGAAGAAAATGTAAAATACATCATTGGAAAAATAATGGATCTGGAAAATAGATCCAGGAGAGATAATTTTTAAAATATTGAACTAATAAAAGTCATGATAAAAAAGAGTCTAGACAGCATCTTCCAAGAAATTATCAAGGAAAACTGCTGTGATTTCCTAGAAGCAAAAAGTAACATAGTAATTAAAAGAATCCACTGATCACATCCTAAAAGATATCCACAAATGAAAACTCCAATGGATATTGTAGCCAAATTCCAAAATTATCAGGTCAAGGAGAAAATACTGCAAGTAGCCAGAAGGAAACAATTGAACTATCAAGGAGCCACAGTCAGAATTACACAGGACTTAGCAGCTTCTATAGTATAGGATTGGAGGGTTGGTAATATGGCATTTTAAAAGGTAAAGGAGCTTGAATTATAACCAAGAATCAACTACACAGAATAATTGAGCATGATCAATGAAATAAGGGACTTTCAAACATTTCCAATGAAAAGACCAGAGCTAAACAGAAAATTTGATCTTCAAATGCAAGACACAAGAAAAGCATAAAAAAGATAAATGTAAAGGGAAAAAAAACACCTTATTCAACAAGATTTAAGCTGCTTTCCTTACACAGGAAGATGATACTTGTAACTCTTGAAACCCTTCTCTTTGTTATGGCAGTTAGAAGGCACATACATAGATAGAAGCTGTAGGTATAAGTTGACTTTAATGTGATAATAAAAAGGTGAAAAATTGTATTAGGAGAAGAAGAAAGGGAGAGGCAGAATATGGTTGATTATATGTAACAACAATGTGGCTAGCAGCTTCTGTATGGGTGTGAGACCTAACAAGACCAGGAACATGAGCTACCAGCACAGGTTCTTTGATCTGTTTTTCTAAGGAAAGCAACTTTAATGGGTTAAAATCTCACTTTAATCATATATATATATATATATATATATATATATATAAGCGCCAACATCTGTGTTTTTCCTAGCTGGGGGGCTCTTAACAATGGCTGCCCAGAATCTTGTCTAGGCAAATCACACCACACTCTTCCAGTGACTTAGAGCCCCAAACAAAATGCTAACCTCTGAGTTTATATACCTTCTTAGGGCCTGAAGGCTTCACACCTAATCAGCAAAAGGGTGTGGGCCTGGGGCTTTGCACCTAGTAAGACTTCATCAAAGGCACTTGATTACTTTAGCATTCTAAAAGAGAAAACAGTAGAAAAAATTCCTACATTAATTACAATACATTATATCACCTGAAAAGGCACAAAGGATCTACTATAGGATAAGGAATGAAAGTAGGGAGTAAACATTGCTTGAACCATACTCTCATCAGATTTGGTTCAAAGATGGAATAGCATACACACTCAGTTGGGTATAGAAATTTATCTTACCTTATAGAGAAGTAGGAGGAGGAAGGGGAAAGAAAAGGGAAGAGGAAGTCTTCTAGAAGGGAGGGCAGATTGATGGAGGTGGTGGTTAGAAGCAAAAACTCTGGTGAGGAGGGATAAAGGGAAAAAAGAAAGAAAAGCATAAATACCATTGGGGTGGGATGGGAAATAGGATGGAGGGAAATATGCATTTAGTAATCATAACATTGAATGTGAATGGGATGCATTCTCCATTAAAACAGCAGATAGCAGAATGGATTAAAAACTATCGTCTTACAATATGTTTACAAGAAACACGTTTGAAGTGGAGTGACTTACACAGAGTAAGGGTAAAAAGCTGGAGCAGAATATATTATGCTTCAGTTAAGTTTAAAAAAAAGGAAGATTGGCAATCCTGATCTCAGAGAAAGCAAAGTAAAAATAGATCTAGTCAAAAAGATAAGGAAAGAAACTGCATCTTGCTAAAAGGTACCAGAGACAATGAAGTAATATCACTACTAAACATCTATCCATCAAATGATATAACATCAAAATACTTAGGGTAGAAGTTATGTGAGTTAAAAGAAGAAATAGACATCAAAACTGTATTGTTCGGGGACCTGAACTGTCACCTTTCTGAACTTGATAAATCCAAAATAAGGAACAAAGAAATTAAGGAGGAGAATAGAATTTTAGAAAAGTTAGATATGATAGGTAGACAGCTGGAGGAAACTGAAAGGGGATAGAAAGAAATATACCTTTTTCTTACTGGTACATGGCATCTATGCAAAAAATTGATGTGGTAATAAGAAACAATAACCTTCACAATCAATTGAAGAAAGGAAGAAATATTAAACTCATTCTCTTCGGATCATTATACAATAAAAATCACATGTAATAAATGGCCAAGGAATGATAGCCTGAAAACTATTTGGAAACTAAATAATCTAATTCATTCACAAATCATAGAAACAATTAGTAATTTAATCAAAGAGAATGACAATAATGAGACAACATGCTAAAACTTATGGGATGCAGCCAAAGCAGACCTCATGGGAAATTTTATATCTCTAAATGCTTACATAAATAAAATGGAGAAAGGGGAGATCAATTAATTGGGTATACAACTAAGAAAGCTAGAAAAAGAACAAATAAAAAATCCCCCAAATAAATACCAAATTAGAATTTCTGAAAACCAAAAGAGAGATTAATAAAATAGAAAGTAAGAAAATTATTGAAATGGGAAATAAAACTAAGAGCTGGTGTAATGAACAAAATGATAAAATAGATAAACCTTTGGTTAATTTGATTTAAAAAAAGAAAGAAGAAAATCAAATTACCAGTATCAAAAATGAAAAGACTGAATTAACCACCAATGGATGAGAAATTAAAGCAACAATTAGAAACTGTATTTCCAAAGTGTATGCCAATAAATTTGACTAAGTGAAATTGATGAACATTTACAAAAATACAAATTGATCAGATTAACAAAAGAGCAAATAAAATATTTAAATAACTGCATTTTAGAAAAAAAAGAAATTGAAAAAGCCATCAATGAACTCCCTAAGAAAATATATCCAGGGCCAGCCTGATATACAAGTGAATATTTTTTTTTATACTGGAAAAGTTTTTATTGTAGGTGGAGTGGGAGAGCTGGACATAGTTTAGACAATTCCAATTTTGTTGGCTACATCTAAAGCATCACAGTCTGGAGCAAGTTGGACATAGGCCTTCTTCTCTCCATCAGGCCGGATCAGCACATCGACCTTGGCCGTGTCAATATCATACAGCTTCTTTACCACCTGCTTGATCTGATGCTTGTTGGCCTTGATATCCACAATGAAGACTACGGTCTTGTTGTCCTCAGTCTTCTTCGTAGCAGACTCAGTGATCAAGGGGAACTTAATGATGGCATAGTGATCCAGCTTGTTTCTCTGAGGGGCACTTTTCTGAGGGTATTTGGGCTGCCTTTGAAGTCTTAGTGTCTTGGGTCTCCAAAAGGTGGGGGATGTTCAGATCTTCTTCTTTTTGTGCCTGTGGATACCCTTCAACACCACCTTTCTGGCCATAAAGGTCTTGGACTTGGCTTCTTTCTTGGGGGGAACAATGGCTTCCTTCTTCACCTTCAGTGCCATCTTGGGGGAGAGGCTACAACTGAATTCTACCAAATATTTAGGGAACAATTAATTCTGATAATGTAAGGCCAGTCAGTAAGTGAAAGCTCTTTCTAGCCCATTGGATAAGCCTTAGGTGGGGCCAACAAAGGGAGGCATGATTAGAGGCAGGTCCATACCCTTTCACTAACTAGGTCTGAGGCCCCAGGCCCACACCCTTTTGCTAGTTAAGCAGAAGTGGGCACAAAGTCCTAAGGGCCCTAAGGGAAGTTGTTAAGACCAGAGCCAATGGTATGTGCACTGAATTCTAGTCAATCAGGTGCAGGCTAGGACTGCATAAAAAGAGAGCCTAGAACTGAGAGCAGCAGAGCAGCAAAACTGAGAGTGGCAGGATTCAGAAGGAGACATCAGGAGAACATTTAGGCAGTGAAAGCTACGGATATCAGAGTTCAGTCCAAGGAGAAGGAGTAGGAACTCAGAGTCTACAGAGCTGCAGAAGAGAGTGCTGAGCAGAGAGTTAAGATTCTTGAGTGGTTGTTTACAGGAAGGCCCTAGCAGGGTAGAAGGTGGTGCCATAATATTGTATTATAATTTCCTTGTTGCTACATCAAGGTGGGCTTACTGCCTTCAGCATAGTATTGCTACTATATGGAATTGGAATTACTGGTCCTGGGATTGGATTCTCTTGTGTCTAAATAAACATTATACTTCCTCTGCCTTCTACCTAGAAAATGTCTTATACTTCACAATTCCAAAATATTCAGGTATGTTCATGGTTATCCTTGATTTCATGAATCTTTCATTACTGTTATAAATACTACATAAGCTATTTGGAAAAAAACGTGAAGAAGGAGTCCTACCAAATTCCTTTTCTTACACAAATATGCTGTTGACAACTAAAACAGAAAAACCAAAATAGCAAAAGAAAATTATAGATCATTTTCTCTAGTGAATATTGACTAAAAATTTTTTAAAGAAAATATTGGAAAATGGGCAATAGCAATCTATCATGAGGATCATGCACTATGACCAAGTGGTATTTATATTGGGAATTCAGGACTGGAAAACTATTGGCATAACTGGCCATACCAATAACAAAATTAACAGAAAACATATGATTATATCCATAGAAGTGAAAAAGGCTTTTGACAAAATGTAGACCCCCTTCCTATTATAAGCACTAGAGACCACAGGAATAAATAGAGTTTTCTTTAAAATAGCAAACTGTATCTGTCTAAAACCATCAGCAAGCATTATACATAATGGGGATAAGCTAGAAACATTCCAAATATATGATCGGGGTGAATGAGAGACACCCAGTATCATTACTATTATTCAATATTTTACTAGAAATGTTAAGTATAGGGGTGGAGCCAAGATGGTGGCTGGAAAGCAGGGACTTGTGTGAGCTCCCCACCATGTCCCTGCAAAAAACTATAAAAAATGGCTCTGAACAAATTCTAGAACTGCAGAACCCACAAAATAGCAGAGGAAAGTAGAGATCCAGCCCAGGACAGCCTGGATGGTCACTGGATGAGGTCTATTACGCATGGAGCAGAGCTCAGCATGGGCGGCGGCAGGACAAAGCAGACAGGGAGCCAGGCGGAACAGGCCCTAGCGCCCTGAATCAGTGAGCTGTGGCAGTTACCAGACTTCTCAACCCACAAACACCAAAGATAACAGAGATGGTTAGTGGGAAAAGCTGCGGGGGACAGAGTTCTCGGTTTGGCCACCGGTTCAGGGGCAGCAGGGGAGGTGCAGCTACAGAACTAAAGCTGCAGTTACTTCCCGCCCCAGGCTCATCTGGTGGGAGGAATTAAGTGGGGGATCAGAGCACGAGTGCAGAACCTGCTTAAGATTTGCATCAGGTCCAGGTTGGTGGTTCTTGGGGAAGGAGGAGTGCTGGTGTGGCAGAGCTGGCTGTATAGAAATAGCTCTGAAATCAACAGCTCATCCCTTCAAGCTTAGAACAAAGTACTCTTTGCTCTACAAGCAGTCATACCCTGCTGAAAAATGCAAGGGTCAAATAAGTTGGCTGGGAACATGGCCAGGCAGCGAAAACGCACTTGGATTCAGTCTCAGACTTTGGAATCATTCTTTGGTGACAAAGAAGACCAAGACATACAGCCAGAAGAAGTCAACAAAGTCCAAGAGCCTACAGCAAAAGCCTCCAAGAAAAACATGAACTGGTCTCAGGCCATGGAAGAGCTCAAAAAGGATTTGGAAAAGCAAGTTAGAGAAGTAGAGGAAAAATTGGGATGATAAATGAGAATGATGCAAGAAAACCATGAAAAACAAGTCAATGACTTGCTAAAGGAGACCCAAAGAAATGCTGAAAAAAATATTGAAGAAAACAACACTTTAAAAAATTGACTAACTCAAATGGCAAAAGAGCTCCAAAAAGGCAATGAGGAGAAGAATGCCTTGAAAGGCAGAATTAGCCAAATGGAAAAGGAGGTCCAAAAGACCACTGAAGAAAATACTACCTTAAAAATGAGATTGGAGCAAGTGGAAGCTAGTGACTTTATGAGAAATCAAGATACTATAAAACAGAACCAAAGAAATGAAAAAGTGGAAGACAATGTGAAATATCTCATTGGAAAAACCACTGACCCAGAAAATAGATCCAGGAGAGATAATTTAAAAATTATTGGCTACCTGAAAGCCATGATCAAAAAAAGAGCCTAGATATCATCTTTCAAGAAATTATCAAGGAGAACTGCCTTGATATTCTAGAGCCAGAGGGTAAAATAGAAATTGAAAGAATCCACAGATCACCTCCTCAAACAGATCCCAAAAAGAAAACTCCTAGGAACATTGTCGCCAAATTCCAGAGCTCCCAGGTCAAGGAGAAAACACTGCAAGCAGCCAGAAAGAAACAATTTGAGCACTGTGGAAAATCGATCAGGTTAATACGAGATCTGGCAGCTTCCACACTAAGGGACCAAAGGGCTTGGAATATGATATTCCAGAGGTCAATGGAGCTAGGATTAAAACCAAGAATCACCTACCCAGCAAAACTGAGTATCATGCTCCAAGGCAAAATATGGATTTTCAATAAAATAGAGGACTTTCAAGCTTTCTCAGTGAAAAGACCAGAGCTGAATAGAAAATTTGACTTTCAAACACTAAAATCAAGAGAAGCATGAAAAGGTAAACAAGAAAGAGAAATCAGAAGGGACTTACTAAAGTTGAATTGTTTTGTTTACATTCCTACATAGAAAGATGATGTGTATGATTCATGAGACCTCAATATCATAGTAGCTGAAAGGAATATGCATATATATATGTATGTATATATATGTGTGTTTGTGTGTGTGTGTCTGTGTCTGTGTGTGTAGGTGTATATATATATATATATATATATATATATATATATATATATATATATATATATATATATGTGTGTGTGTGTGTGTGTGTGTGGGTATATACATGTATATATATATATACATACAGACAGACACAGAGGGCACAGGGTGAATTGAATATGAAGGGATGATACCTAAAAAAATAAAATCAAATTAAGGGATAAGAGAGGAATATATTGAGAGAGGGAGAAAGGGAGAGATAGAATGGGGTAAATTATCTTGCATTAAAGTAGCAAGAAAAAGTGGTTCTCTAGGAAGGGAAGAGGGGGCAGGTGAGGAGGAGTAATTCTTGCTCTCATCAGATTTGACCTGAGGAGGGAATACCATACACACTCAATTGGGTATCTTACCCCACAGGAAAGAAGGAGGAAGAAGATAAAAAAGGGGGGACGATAGAAGGGAGGGCAGACAGGGGGAGGAGGTAATCAAAACCAAACACTTTCGAAAAGGGACAGGGTCAAGGGAGAAAATTCAATAAAGGGTGATAGGTTAGGAAGGAGCAAAACATAGTTAATCTTTCACAACATGAGTGTTGTGGAAGGGTTTTACATAATGATACACATGTGGCCTATGTTGAATTGCTTGCCTTCTTAGGGAGGGTGGATGGGGAGGGAAGAGTGGAGAGAATTTGGAACTCAAAGTTTTAAAAACAGATGTTCAAAAACAACAACAAAAAATAGTTTTTGCATGCAACGAGGAAATAAGATACACAGGCAATGGGGCATAGAAATTTATCTTGCCCTACAAGAGAAGAAGGGAAAGGGGGATGGGAGGGGAGTGGGGTGACAGATGGGAGAGCTGATTGGGGAACAGGGCAACCAGAACATACGCCATCTTGGAGTGGGGGGGAGGGTAGAAATGGGGAGAAAATTTGTAATTTAAACTCTTGTGGAAATCAATGCTGAAAACTAAATATATTAAACAAATTAAATTCCAAAAAAAATAAATGTTAAGTATAGCAATAAGAGAAGAAAAAGAAATTGAAGGAATTAGAATAGGCAGTGAGGAAACAAAACTCTTTGTAGAAGATATGATGGTATACTTAGAGAATCTTAGAGAATCAACTAAATAACTACTTGAAACAATTAATTTCAGCAAAGTTGCAGGATATAAAATAAACCTATGTAAACCATCAAAATTTCTATATATTGTCAAGAAAGGCCAGCAGCAAGAGATAGAATGAAAATTTCAATTTAAAATACATGCAGACCACAGAATATTTGAGAATCTACCTGCCAACACAAACTCAGGAACTATATGAACACAATTACAAAACACTTCTCACACAAAGTCAGATCTAGACAATTGGAAAAAAATACCACTTGTTCATGGGTTGCCTTAACTAATACAATACAAGTTACAACTCTACCTAAATTAATTTCAGTGCCATACTAATCAAACTACCAAAATTTTTTTATGGAACAAGAAAAAATATCAAATAATAATTTTCTGGAGTTTAAAAGTTTATCTGCAAGGACAAAAGGTCAAAAATATCAATGGAATTAATGGAAAAATCATCCAAAGGAAGCTGACCTGACCATACCAGATCTAGAACTATTTTATAAAATCGTAATCATCAAAATTATTTGGTACTGAATAAGAAATGGGGTGGTGGATCAGTGGAACAGGTTAGGTATACAAGACACAGTAGCAAATGAATACTGTCTGATAAAGCCAAAGACTCCAGCTTCTGCAATATGAACTCACTATTTGACAAAAGCTGTTGGGATAACTGGAAAATGGTATGGCAGAAACTAGGCACAGACCAAACTCTCACACCATATATGAAGATAAGATCTAAATGGGTACATGATTTAAATACAAGAGATGACAGTATAAGCAAATTAGATGAAGTAATAGTTTACTTATTAGATCTATGGATAAGGGAAGAATTTATGAACAAACTAGAAGAGAACATTATGAAATGCAAAATGGATACTTTAGATTGTAATAAATTAAAAATGGTTAATTTTGATTGCAATAAATAAAAAGCCAGTGTTTCTGATAAAGGCATAATTTTTCAAATATGTAGAGAGCTTAGTCAGATTTTTAATAATATAAGGCATTCCCCAATTGATAAATGGTCAAGTGATATGGATGTTTTCAGATGAAGAAATTAAAGCTATCTATAGTCCCATGAAAACAAATGCTCTAACTATTGATTAGAAAAATGCCAATTAAAACAACTCTGAAGTAGCATCTCACACATGTTAAGTTGGTTAATATGACACAAAAGGAAAATAATAAATTTTGGAGGTATGGGAAAATTTAGAACACTAACACATTGATGATGGAGCAGAGAACTGATCCAACCATTTTGGAGAACAATTTGGAACTGTGCCCAAAGTGTAACCAAATTATGCATTCCCTTTTATCCAGCAATACCACTACTAGTTCTTTATCCCAAAAACGATCATAAAAAGGGGAAAGGACCCACATGTACAAAATATTTATAGCAACTCTTTTTATGACGGCAAGGAAGTGTAAATTGAGGGGTGCACATCAATTGGGGAATGGCTGCACAAGTTCTGGTATATGAATGTAATGGAATACTATTGTGCTATAAGAAATGATGAGCAGGTGGATTTCAGAAAAACCTGGAAAGACTTACATGAACTGATGCTGAGTGAAGTGAACAGAACAAGGAGAAGACTGTGCACAGCAACAGCAACATTATGTGACAATTAACTTTGAAAGACTTAACTCTTTTCAGCAATACGATGATCCAAGAAGATCCTAAAAGATTCATGATGGAAAAATGATAATGACATCCTAAGTAAGAACTATGGAGTGTTAATGCAGATAAAAGCATAATATTTTCCTTTTTTGTTTCTTGTTTTTTTTTTTGTTTCTTGTGGTTTTTTTCATTTTGTTCTGATTCTTCTTTCACTACATGACTAATGTGGAAATATATTTGGCATGATGTACGTGTATAACCTATATCAGATTGCTTGCCATCTTGTGGAGTGGGAGGGTAAGGAAGGAAGGGAAAATTTTGGAACTGAAAATTTTACAAAAATGAATGTTGAAAGCCATCTTTACACATAATTTGAAAAAAATAACAATTAAGGGAGAAAACTTATTTTAGTTTCCTTGGTTTTGTTTTTGTAAAAACTTTTAATTTTATGTAATCAAAATTATCTATTTACATTTTGTAATTTTCTATCTTCTTTGGTTCTAAATTCTTCCCTTCTCCATAAATCTGATGGATAAATTATTCCATGTCCTCTTAATTTGCTTACAGTATCACTCTTTATGCATAAACCATGTACCCATTTAGACCTTAGCTTGGTTTCTAGGATGAAATGTTCATCTATAACTAGTTTCTGCCATACTGTTTTCCAGTTTTCCTAGCAGTTATCAAATAATGAGTTTTTGTGCCAAAGCTTGGATCTTAGGTCTCATATATAAGAGGACTGTGGTCATTTACTAGAATGTAATTTGTACCTAATCTATTCCACTGATCCACCACTGTATTCATTATCCAGTGCCAGATTGCTTTGATAATTACCACTTTATAGTATGGTTTCAGATCTGGTATGACTAGCCCACCTTCTTTTGCACTTTTTTTTCATTCATTCCCTTGATATCCTTGAGCTTTTATTCTTTTGGATCAATTTTGTAATTATTTTTTTCTAGTTCTAGCAAATAATTTTTGATAGTTTGATTGGCATGGCACTGATTAAATTGATTAATTTAGGTAGAATTGTCATTTTTCTTGTATTGGCTCACCCTACCCATGAGCAATTAATGTTTTTCCAATTGTTTAGATTTGACTTTATTTCTGTGCAAATTGTTTCGTAGTTGTGTAGATATAATTCTTAGGTTTGTCTTAGAAATACACTCATGAGTATTTTATATTGTCTATAGTTATTTTAATTGGAATTTCTTGTTCTATCTCTTGCTGTTGTGCTTTATTGGTTAAATATAGAAATGCTGATGAGTTATATGGTTTTGTTTTGTATCCTGCAACTTTGCAAAAGTTGATAATAATTTCAAGTAGATTTTAGTTGATTCACCAGGATTTTCTAACACCATATATTATCTACAAAGTGTGATAGTTTTACTTCTTTGTTTCCTATTCCAATCCCTTTATTTTCTTTTTCTTCTTTTACTGCTATAGTTAACATTTCTAGTACAATATGTACTAATAGAGGTGATAAGGGGCATCTTTGCTTCATCCCTGATTGTTTTGGGAAGGCTTCTGGGTTATCCCCACTATATATACTTGCTTAGTGATGGTTTTAGATAAATATCACTTATCATTTTGAGGTGAGCTTCATTTATTCTTATGCTCTCCAGTGTTTTTAATATGAATGAATGCTTGTATTTTGGCGATTTTTGTATTTTGTTAAAGGTTTTTGCTGCATCTATTGAGATAATCATATGACTTGTGTTATTGATGTGGTAAATTTATACTGCTTGAGGCAGACCTGCCTTCTTGCTATAAATTCTGCCTGGTGTATGATCCTTGTGTTATACTGCTGCATTCTCTTGGCTAGTATTTTTTGTTAATTGTATAAATATCCACTAAGGAAGTTGGTCTATAATTTTCTTTCTCTGTTTTGATTCTTACTGGTTTGGGTAATGGCATCATAATTGTGTCATAAACGGAATTTAGCAGGACTCCTTCATCTATTTTTCCAATTAGTTTATATAGTATTAGAATTAATTGTTCTTTAAATATCAGTTAGAATTTGCTTGTGAATCCATCTGATCCTGGGGATTTTTTCTTAGGAATTCGTTGTTGGCTTATGCAATTTCTCTTGTTTTTTTTTCACAAAATTGAGTTATTTAAGTATTTTCTTTCTTGTATTAATCTGAGTGATTTATGTTTTGTAAATATCCATCCATTTTATTTATTGTGAAATTAATAAGTATATAATTAAACAAAGCAACTACTAACAATTGTCTTAATTTTCTCTTCATTTTTGATATTAGTAATTTGATTTTCTTCTTTCTTTTTTTTAATCAAATGAGGAAATATTTTATCTATTTTGCTATTTATTTTTCATCAAATCAGCTTCTAGTTTTATTTATTAATTCGATGATTTTCTTACTTTTAATTTTATTAAACTCTCCTTTGACTTTCATGCTTTCCCAATTGGGGTTTAATTGGGGATTTTTAATTTGTTCTTTTTCTAGCTTTTTAGTTGCATGCTCAATTCATTGACCTGCTATTTCTCTATTTTACAGATGTAAGTTATTTATATGTATGTATGTGTGTATATACACATATATACACACACATACACATATATATTATATGTATATTATATATATATGTCTGTGTGTGTGTGTGTGTGTGTGTGTATAAATTTTCCCCTAAGTACCACTTTGGCTCCTTCTCATAAAATTTGTCTCATTGTTGTCATTTTCATTAATGAAATTGCTGATCATTTATCTTATTTATTCTTTGGCCCACTTTGTTAGGATTAGATTATTTAATTTCCAATTAATTTTTAATTTCTCTTTCCATTCTCCATTATTGAATGAAGTTTTATTGCATTATGATCTGAAAAAGTTGAATTTACTATTTCTGCTTCTCAGCATTTGTTTGTGAATTTTTAATGCTCTTATGCATGGCCAATTTTTGTATTGGCGCCATATACTGCTGAGAAATGTTTATTCCTTTCTATTCCCATTGAGAGTTATCCAGAGATCTACCATATCTAACTTATCCAGAATTTTATTCACCTCCTTAACTTCTCTCTTTTTCATATTTTGGTTAGATCCATCTATTTAACATATTATATAAAAGTCAGTTTTCATACACACACACACACATACAAACACACACACAGCCACACACATCTTTCCCACCATTATAATTGCTCTTTTGTGCCCCTTTTATGTGGGATAATTTACCTGATTTAATCTCACCAATCCTTGTTCTTCCAGTGCAATTTTATTTCTCAACTCTTTATTTTGTTTTTTTGGGGGGGTTATCATCCTATGAAAGTCACCTTATATCCACACCAGCTTATTCTCTATTCAGGTCACTAAAGTGATTTTCTTACAATTCAAGTCCTATTATGCCATCCCCCACACTCAACAAACTCCAGTTGCTTCCTTTTGCCTCCAAAATCAAATATAAAATGTTCTATTTTGCATTCAAAGTTCCATACAACCTAGCTACCTTTCCAGTCTTCTTATAGCTTACTATCTATCCAGTGATCTTTAATCCAATGATGCTGACCTCATGTCTCTTCCATGAACAAAACATTCATCTCTCAGCTCTTGGAATTTCTCTGGCTATACCTTGTACCTGGAATGTTCTCCCTCTGCCTTTAAGACTGATGACCTACCTGGCTCTCTTTAAATCCCAAGCAAATATAAGGAATAAATCACAAATCATTATGCAGTCAAATATGTTTACATATTTGTAAACTGCTTAAGATGCAGTTTGGTATAGATAAACAACATCATAATATACTGAGAGAGCGTAAGTTTGGGAGTCAGGAAACTGAAGTTCTAGTTCTATTTTTCCCCTCATCTCTGTGTTCTTGGAAATTTCATTTCATCTACCTAGACCTTAGTTTAAGATAAGAGGTTTGGAATAGGGAGAGACAACAATTTGAATTTCATCTTCATCAATTTCTATCTATGAGAGTCTAAAAGAATCACAGATTACCTGAATTTCAGTTTTCTTATCTTAACAATTGGGATCTGCCTACTACAGGAAATATACAAATATAAATAGTAAGTCCACTTTAAAATGAGGAATGTTTGAGATGAAAAATAGCCTGCCATTTCACGTATTATTTGGGTGAACTTAGGGAAGTGACTTAACTTCTCAATATCTCAGGAAAAATCTTTAAAACAATAAATTATGGATGATGAATTGCACCCATAAAGTAAATTCCCATAATGAATTCCTAGAAGCAAGGAAGGAATCAAAGGTCTGCACTAGCCCTCTGAATAAAACAGGCATTTAATATATTTTTGAGTAACAAATAAGATAATACACATAAGATATTTGAAACATTACTATAAAATTCAGTTGTCAGGAAACTAGCTCCTCAAAAATTTACTAGGCATTCTGAATTCTATCACAGCACCTGAAATGGCACACTCAGAATATATTTTTGTGTTAGAAAATACTTTGGTTCACTCTGCTCTTTAGCCATTGATCTCACTCTCTAGAGAATAGCTAAACCAGATTTTTCTTTCTAGTACCATGTTCTCTTCCATACAGCAAGTCGAGTGGCTTATGAATTTTCAGAAAATAAACAGCTGTGGTGAGAGGTAGATGTTTAAATTCCACTTCTAATTGGAGGGGGGAAGCAAAAATTATGAATGTACAAGGTATTGAGGTGCTTAGGGTAAAATGTTCAGCATGGGAAGTGAGAGGTGATTGATAATTATGAATATTTTATGTTTTTTTTTAATAAATGTATATTTGAAGGTCCATAATTTATGTGACATATTGGTATGTATTTTCTGCTAAGTTAAGTTGCATGTTTTATTATGAAGGCTGAAAACTTCTATGACACAAGGATGCAATTTCCAGATTTTACCAGGAGATACAAATCTTTTATATTGTTTCTTTTTCAAATACGGGTTTATATTTCTGGGATAGAATGTGTCCTCTTTCAATGACATCCAATGAAAGTATTTGAACCTTTCTGTTTTCCAGTGTCCCAAATATAAAAATTTTCAAGTTACTCAATTTAAAATTGTCTCTGGGTTAACTCACAGGAGGGCATCCACTTGGTATAACAGTTCCCAAAAGAGTATCTGAATTCAAACTGCTAAGTGCATAAAAGAGTGAGATGTGGTAAAGAAGTCAACACTAATCACCCTTATACACACATGGCTGAAATTTCAGAGAAAATAGTGATCACTGTAAATTATATTAATTGTACCCATTGTTCTGATTCCAGACAAAACTCTGTGCAAAAGAGATAATCTTAGGCGGGGCTTCTCCCTTTCTATTAGACATGATTAGAAAATACCAGATATAATGAAGTAAAGAAGGCCTGCATACAGCTACCATTGGTGGAGCTCAACATTTGCATTCTGAGTGCTTATATACAGGTGGAGGGCTATCCTGCTCATTTCTTTTCTCTGGTCTATTTACAAGAAGGAATTAATACTATACATGCCAGGTATATTTGCTTCCAAAATGCATCAAGCATATATTTACTACTTCACCTTGCAAATTGGGTACTTACTTTCAAAAGGAAAAAAGGGAAGATTTTTCTAGACCTCCAGAGCACTAAAGTCAGGCCTTCTTTTATTCACAAGGTAATGTTGTAGTCCTCTAAAGCCAAATAAGAACAAGGTTTAAAAATTAGGGTTTCTGATTCATTTTTTTGAGATACAACTCCTACACAATAAGCAGCCCCCCAGTTTATTTATTGCCAACTGGAGCTTTTATTATACATTTTCTTATACTCTAACATAAGTATAAATGTAAATAAAATATCAGATAAAAGAGAATGTAAAACAGTATGATAGAGATAATGTAATATTTTTAAAAGTGAGACAAAGAATTTTGCAAGTGTAGAAATAAGATACAAATGTCATTTCTGTATTTTGAATAATCAAATTATATATTCTTCTCCTATACTAAAGCTAATGTATTATAAAATTATGTCTCTGGCTTATTACCATAAAAGTATTAAAAATCAAAAATTAAGGTTAACACTATTATTGTATTAAGGACTTCTGCCATATCCAAGAATACTACAGGGGTAGCCAAAAATGACACACTCTTATGGAGCACTATAATATCTTGACTCAGGCCCACATTTCCTTGTATTCCAACATTTAGACACTTTTTCCTTAAGAAATGTAAGGTATTTAGCCTATTAATCAATTTAACATGAAAGGGCATATCCTCATTATTTCACCTGCAATGTGTTCTGTAGTTTCCTTTAAACTTCTCACTCCAGCATTGCTATATTATCAATTCTGGAGGAGGCTAGTAGAAGAAGTGGGAGGTATAAGTCAGTATTGCTGATTTAGTAGGGTCCCTTCCAACTCTCAAAATCGATAATACTGTAAAATCTGTATGACAGAAATTGGGAGCTGTCCATGCTTCTGAACTGAACAAGTACATACTCTATCAGCTTTCTCTCTGGCGAGAGAATAATATGTCTCAGATCATTCTGAAAGCATATATAATATCCTTCAAATCCTGAATAGACATTTGTCAGACCTAAAAAGATGAAGAAGTTGATAAGTTCTTATACTAATTTACAAAAATCCTCTTGACTCTAAATAATATCTCTTGAATTTTTCCTCCTCATTTTTTTCCTTTCCACTACTGCAAAGGTTTATATCACCAACAGCTAACCAATCTGTTATAATATTCTTTTAATTAGTCTTGCAGCCCCTATATTTCCACCATTCAATTAATTCTTCCTGATAATTCCAAATCAAACTTCCTTCTGCATGGATGGGATCTACTAAAAACATTTAATGTCTCCCTATTGCTTTCTTAATATAATCCTAGCATTCATCTTCAGTCTGGAGTCATCTAATATTTTAATTTTTATTTCATAGAAGTATATGCTCATAAATTTGGAGCTGGAAGAGATGTGAGATGAGTACTCCAATTCACTCACATTTTAAGGCTAAAGAAACTGAGAGAAAAAGAAGTTGTGACTTGCCTGTAACTATGTAAAGTAGGATTATAACATAGTTCTTATTAAATCAAAGTCTAAGTATATGTTAATTGTACCAGATAACCTTTCGTTTTATTCTATCTTCCCTTGATTGAAGTAGTTAAACCAACATTTTAGGGTAAGTAATACAGGTTAATATTTGGCTATTTGAAACTTCTCATAGAACTACAACATTAAGATAATAACATAACAAAAAGTAAAGCAGGAGAAAAATTGCATTTTTTTCCTAGTTTTGAATAATGGAGTAATTCTATTAATGAGTGTGGACTATAAAAATGCTTAGATATGCCTAATGGTTAATTAAAAACAATATTCTCAAATTACTCAAGGAAATTTAAATTTCAGGTGACTAGAAAGACTGAAAACGCAAATAAAATATTATTACTAAATAACTTTTAAATAGCTTCACATAATGTGTCAAGACCTGGAAATGAATACATGAAGAATCTTGACTTTTTTTCCAAACTAAAAATATCATCAAAATAAAAAAAAGTAAAAGTAAAATAAGAACTATTCAACTCTTTGTTATAATTATTTGCTTTTGGTTTTTGTAGGCCATAATTAATTCTAAAGGATAACTAGAATTGCCTTAAATAGCATTTACTGTTTTTTTTTTCTCTAGTGTCCCACTTATACTTCTCTTTGGTGGCAGAAGGCTCTTAGAGAAAGCAAATTCTCACCAGGGTGTGAGCATGCTGTTTCTGCCTTATTTCCAGCTTACATTTTGGCATCTGAGTTTCCTGTAAATAGGCCAACCCTTGGGATTTTGTTTTAATGTTATGTATATTTTCCCACAGAACTGTTTTTTTTAAAGTATTTCAACCTAATACTTAGTGACTACAATCAGCTAAGGTGATAACTCAAGCTCCAGCTCTGCTTGGGTAAGTCCTTTTTTTCTCACATTGTTTCTGTTTCTCTGATCACAGCAAGGATATAGGGAAGCAGGTTCTACTCTTGCTTACTGGAAATATTTATAACCTCTCAGTTCTTTTAATCATATCTTGCCATTTACAACACAGAAAGAGTAGCAACATTACTGTGGCATATATATAAGTGTGTGTGTGCATGCATGTATGCACAAGCATATTTATGTATATATACATATATAATGTTTATGTATATATAATATGAATTTGTGCTACTCATTCTTTACTAAGACGAAAAGCAGATAAATAAGGAAGGTTATGTTATGTTTTTAGAAACTTTTTTTTTCATTGAGGGAATGATCCATGTATATGTAACTACATTAACTAAAATTATAAACTAACTAGTGGTGAACATGAACATAAATAGATATGCATCTGTATGTTATTTTCATAGTGAGAGAAGTAAATGGTTTGTCCTCCAGCATTTTCTTAAAACTTAAAAAAAGACTTAGTACTTTGATAGTGTTTCATAGTGTTTTCTCCTTTTTTTGTCTAACAGAAAGTGTTTAGTATATCTCATTCTATATTAGTATTGCAAATAAGCTTGAATTAATTGGAAGGAGAACTTATAATACTGTTGGAAATATTTACTTTTTGTAGACATATACTAAGTTGATGGATTATGAAAAATAAATCATGAAGGTCAAATATATCAGTTCACATAACAGGGCATTATGACTCTGTACTTCACTGTTTGAAAGATAAAAGACTAGTTCTTTCTCCAGATCTATCCAGAACTGGCTGTTCTTCTGAAACTGTCAACAACAAAGGATAAATCCTTGGAACTATTTGCATGCATGGGGTTTTTAAGGGTCCTATTTATTCCTAGCCTTTTAAAGATGTCAGATAACATTGTGAAAATGGCCCACTTCTTTTATTTTAAATTGCAGCATTTGCTCCTTTATATTATCACTATGACCATTACTTGACAATTTAGCTTAGCTTTACAATTCATCCATGCAATCATCAGGTAACAGGTGAGCATTAGTGGCTCAACGTTGAAATATTTGGAAATGTTCAAGCAGTTTTAGGGAGGAATAGAAGCATTTATTTGCCAAACATGTTGCCACAAAGAAAAACCATTCCCTCTGTCCTGTCCTCTAAACTTAATCCCTTTTTAGCAATCAGTTAATAAGCATTTATTAAAGACTTACTATGCCATAGACTCAGTGTGAAATATTTGTGATTTAGAGAACAAAAAACCCATGGTTATTGCCCTCAATAAGCTTAAGGGAAATAAGTATGAATAAATGAAGAAAATATATATGGCTACATGAACATGAGTTCTGAGCTGTAATATTGCTAAGTTGTACAGATATCTACATAGTCTGACAACAATATAGGGAATGCTGGGAGTGGTGTGGACACTAGGTTTCCTAAACAGAGACAAACTGATCCATGTTGGAAACAGAATGATTCAAAATTTTGATGTCAGTCATTAGTGGGAATGGGTCTGTGAGTGGCCACTGCATCTCCATCCTGGTCAAGTTAGGAAGCTCTAATATTGAAAAAAAAACACAAAATTAAGATCAATGCAAATCTGAAATATACTAGCAATGATTCACTTTCATTCTCACTTCTTTAACTAACCCATTACCCTCATTATGTTATTTTCATGTTTAATTTGTTTTCCAATTTTAAAAAAGTACATTCAAACTTGTTCATAGCATTGGCTCAACACAGGATATATAAAAAATTAGCAGTCTCTTCTTCTGAAATACTGGTAATCTAATTTAAAAAATTGTAATTTTGAAGTGCATTGGTGATACTTCCATATTCCCATGAAACTGTAAATTATTATCAGCCAATAATGAAATTCTTGTTGAAGCATTTGCCTTTATCACATTACCTCTGAAAATGCATTGTGAACCTATAAGAGTTGTAAAAATTGGTCAGCATATACCAGTGGGAAAAACAAAACAATTTTGGACTTATATTTGGGGATAAAACATTTATGTGAATAAAAAAATAAAAGTTAATGTTTCATAAATGAGGAGGGAGTCTAGCAACTGAGGGCCCAGCCCACAAAGCATGCTCATATCTACCATTACTAGAGGATTATGAAGAGCATATGCAGTTATTTTCCAGCCTTTTTCCAATATAAAAAAGTTTACATATTTGATGAGGCTATTACTTGCCATAATTGACTAGGACTGATGCTTTGTAATGATGAGGAATCTTCTCCTTATCTGCATATCTGAAGGAGTTGATGGTTCAAGTGACACTGAGCCAGATAATAGTACATATACAAAAGGATAAGCCATTCCCTTGGGCCTCTCCCAATTTTTCTCCATGGCAACTATGGGTCCAAGAGGGCCAATTAAAGTTCATCTCCCATCTGTCCTCCATCTATCCAAGATCACGTAGTTCAGCTATTATTTTCTGATTTGTAAGGAAAGAAATATTCCAAGATTATAATGATCTAGTGTAGTACCAATGTGATACCCACAGTGGCTGCAGCTGCTATGAATATGCCAGTGTAGCTCTGAGTCACAAAATATAACACACTCTCTTCATGGAAGAAAGAACCAAAACATTTATTCCAACACCAGAAAGCCAAATCCATCATAGCAACAAAGAAATCCATCATAATAACCAAGACTTCAATATAATTTACCAATGCAGAGAGCACCAACATCCCCAAGCCTTCCCTCTGTGAGGGCCTTCCCACAAATGAACTCTCTTAAGCAAAATCTCTCCCTCCCTCACTCATGCTAGTTCTTCTGCCTGCTCTCTCTTTTCCCATCTCTAACTGCTCTGTCTGGCTTCCTGTTCCACCCCTTCCTGCTCCACCCATTCATCAAGCTCCTCCCAATACAGGCTCATGTGACTCAGACTTCCATGTGACTCAGACAGGTCACATGGGACTATTAATGAATGGGAAAGATCTTCCCATTTTCATTAACATAACACCCAGTGACCATTGAGATTGGGAGATCCATTGGAACCAAGATTTCCCAGAAGTATCAGGAACAGGTGAGGAACTGAAACAGTAGCCAATTCCAGCATAGCCATGCAGTCTACTTCATCTAGCCCACAAGTAGGTTGGCCAATCAGCAAGGTCACTATACCCTATGAGGGGACAGTCCAAATGAAGAGGGGGGGAAAAATCATCTATCACTTATGCCTCAAACTGACATAAAACTGGTGAAAATTCCATAAAGGAGAAAGGGACTCTTAGGACAAGAATTTTGGAAGGAATCCTTGGCAATGTATCCCTCTCAACTAACATATCAAAAAAGCCATGGTTTGTTCCAAAAGATGAAAAGAGAAAGAGAAATAATACAGTTTAGCAGAAACCAAATAATGTATCAAGCAACTCTGAAACCATATGCATATTTCACATTCAAGTCCTTCACATAAGAAGAGAGGAATGGATTTCTCAAGTGTTCTCCAGGAATAGAACTCTTGGATTTATAATGGTGCAGAATTAAGTATATTCCCATTGCTATTGGTAGTGTTGCTCTTTCCATTTGCTTTATTGTAGTAATTGTGTACATCATTTTTTCAATGTAAAAAAATAAGTTAGATCTTTTTCTTTGACTTTATATACCACATTCCTCCTTTGACTGTGGCTAACTCTGTACTTTGCTACCATGATGCAGCTGATTTCTCTCCCCCTCTGTCTTGTGGCCATGTCTTGTGTCATGAACAACTTTCTTCTGTGGGACTCAAGTATGATATTTGTCATACTTGGCCAAGAATTGTCTGGTGTCTTATCAGACTACCATGTCCCTCTGCCATGTGGGAAAGTCTTCTCTCATTGGAAAGTTCCTTCCAGGCACCCCAGAAAGATACTTATCTTACTTGCCAAGCACAGAGAAATAGAATGTAATCAATCAACAATTATTAAACACATTATACACAGTAATGTAACTAGTCACTGTATTAGGTGCTATGGATCTAAAGAAAGTCAAAACACATGAACATGCACATGCACCCCCACACAATAAAGAAAGCAAACAAAAATGATCATGCTTGTATTGAGCTCAAAAACTTTTGGAAACAATATGTGGCCAGCTATATACTCATAATGCAGAATAAACTGGAGATAATCAATAAATGTGAGTATAATTGAAGGGGATCAAAAAAGGATTTTCGTAGATCATGGAATTTTAGTTTAGAAATTTAGTTAAGAAGCAATAGAAGGCAAGAGATGGAGAAGAAAAGAGACAGAATTCTGGTTGTACAAAATAGTCCAAGAAAATGCATGGAATTGAGAGACAGATGATTTTCTATTGCATTATGGGGATGAAGGGGGATCATTGCAGTTCATTGAATAGGGGTTGAATAGTTGAGGTAAAGGGAGTTGACACAGGTAGATCTGCACTTTTTGACAGTTAAGTGGACCATGGCCTGGAGTCCACCAGGCAAGGATGTCCACCAGAGTTATGTTGCAAAAGCATAGGTGTAAGATGATTTATACCACGCACTATGTGGTGTCCATGTCAGATGAGACAAGGTGGTATATTTGAGAAACATCAGGTATATGAAATTGATGGCATTGGGAAATAGATTGGATTAGGTGGGAAATGAGAGAGAGTGAGAAATCAATGATGACACCTATGAGCTTGGGTTACTGGGAGGATGGTCTTGTTGATAAAATTTGTGGTACTGTGATAGATGCTTAGGATAATGATGATGAACAATAAGGATAAAAATGATAGAAAATAATTAGAAGCATCATTTCAAAAAATAGAGAAAAACAGTTGGAACCAAAAACAGTTTAAATAAAGCTAAGCAAGAAATCCAACTAAGCAAATTCATCCAAAAGCCATTTAAAGGAAGGAGCCAAGATGGCACTGTGAAAGGAAAGAACTACTGGAGCTCTCTCACAAATTCTGTCAGATACCTCTAAAAAAGTGAATCTGAGCAGATTTGAGAGAGATAGAAGCCACTAGTAGACGAAGTGGGACAGGAGTGCCAGGCGTGCAAAATGGCATGAGACCATGCCAAACAGGAGCAGTAGTAGAACCTAGCCAGCACCCTGGTCTGGGAGAGCACTGGGCACACAAAATGTGGGAGCAGGCCCAGGGCAGAAGTACTAGCTATGGCAGCTATCCCCAGGCCTCTCAGCCTAGGACAGGAGAGTGTTGGAGCTATGGGAGTCAGCAGCACAGAGCCTTTGGCTGCAGGAGCAGCTATCCCTGAGGCCTTCAGGCCACAGTGTAAAGATTTGAAACTCATTCACCTTCTTGAACTTCAGGGAGCCATGACAACCAGGTAAAATGGCTCTAACCCTTCCCTTCATCACCCAGATAACACTCCCTTGGGAGAAACCCTGAAATAGAGGAGACAGAAGCAGGGCTTCAGTATACTTTTAGCTTGAAAAGTTGGGAAGGGGGACCTTCTTGTGGTGGTAGAAGGAGCTAGTGCAGGAAGAGAAGTGTCCCAACATCCCTCAGCAGAACAGCAGGAGTTCCTGAGCCCCAGGTTGATGGAGCCAGCAAGGGTCAACACCAAGACCCCAGACATGCCTTCACACATCCAGGGGAAGTGGCAGACACCAGCACAGACAACTGCTGAGACCACCCATTCTGTAACATAGCCCTGGGGGAAAAGGAGACTTCCAGCAGCCACACCAACCCTCCCCCACACCTCACAAAACCAGAAGCCACCGCACACAAATCCAATGAGCAGGCCCACAGTTCCCAGCACAAAAAGCTTGGGACAGAGCTCCCTGAGCCCCAGAAGCAGAGATCAACTTTAGAAGCTGGGGGATGGGGAGGAGGAAACAAATACCATGCAAAAACAGACCAGAAAAACAAAGACTATTGATTCCTGTTATGGAGACAGGAAAGATCAAAATGCCAATTCAGAAGAGGACAGCACTGACTCTATACCCACATTTGAAACCTTAAAAAGGAATGTGAACTGCTCTCCAGCCCAAAAAAGCATTCCTAGAAGAACTAAAGGAGGACTTTAAAAATCAAATTAGAGAGGTAAAAGAGGAAATGGAAAAAATGGGAAAAGATCACTAATTAGAACAAATCTATAAGAAGTAAAATTGGTGAAATGGTTAAAGAGGTTCAGAATATAACTGGAGAGACTGTCTCATTTAAAAGTAAAATTAACTGAATGGAAAAAGGGGGTACAGAAGCTAAATGAATAAAACAATACATTAAAAATTAGAATTGGGCAAACAGAAGCTAATGACTCTATGAGGTATCAAGAATCAGTCAAAAAATCTGAAGAATGAAAAAAATTGAAGAAAATGTGAAATATCTGATTGGAAATACAACTGACCTGGAAAATAGATCCAGAAGAGATAATGTAAGAATTTTTGGTCTACCTGAAAGCCATGACTAAAAAAAGAGCCCACTAGAACCAGAGGGAAAATAGTAACCGAAAGAATCCCCCAATCACCCCCTGAAATAGATCCCAAATTGAAAATTCCAAAGAATATTGTAGCCAAATTCCAGAGTTATCAGGTCAAGGAGAAAATACTGCAAGCAGCCAGAAAGAAACAATTCAAATACAGCAGAACTACAGTCAGGATCACACAGGATCTTGCAGCTTCTACAATAAAAGAAAGGAGGAATTGGAATATGATATTCTGAAAGGCAAAGTTGCTTGGAGTGAAACCAAGGATCAACATCCCAGCAAAATTGAGCATATTTTTTCAGGCAAGGATATCGGCATTCAATGAAATAATGGAATTCCATACCTTCCTGATGAAAAGGCCAGAGCACAATGGAAAATTTGGTTTTCAAACACAAAACTCAAGAGAGACATAAAAAGGTAAGTGGGGGGAAAACCCCTAGTTAATCAATAAGGCAGTAGAAGGGGAGAGGGGAAAGAAAATGGAGGGTGTGGATAGGATGGAGGGAAGAAGTAGCAAGGAAGAAAGGGTAAGATAAGGGAGTGTTGTCATTAGGCAGGGAAAATTGAAGAAGATGGTGGTCAAAAGCACTTTTGAAGACTGGAAGGGAGAAGGTAGAAATAAAAGCATACATGGGTGTGGGGGGGGGAAGGATGGAGAAAAAGACACAGATAGTATTCAAAACTGTGAATGTGAATGGCATTAACTCTCCCATAAAACAGAGGCTGATAGCAGAATGGATTAAATACTATAATCCTACAATATGTTGTTTACAAGAAACACATTTGAAACAGGGGGATACACACAGGGTAAAGGTAAAAGGCTGGAGGAGAACATACTGTGCTGCAGCTAAAGTGAAAAAAAGCAGGGTTAGCAATCCTAATCTCAGACAAATCAAAAGCAAAAATAGATCTAATGAAAAGAAATAAAGAAGGAAATTATATCCTGCTAAAAGGCACCTTTGACAGTGAAGAAATATCATTGCATATATGCAACCAAGTAGTACAGTATACGAATTCTTAGAGGAGAAGTTAAGGGAGTTACAGGAAGTAGTAGACAGCAAAACTATATTTGTGGGGGACCTCAGTCTTCCCTTCTCTGAACTTGATAAATCTAACCTCAAAATAAACAAGAAAGTATTTAAGGAAGTGAATAGAATTTTAGAAAAGGTATATATGATAGACCTCTGGAGAAAAGTGAATGGGGATAAAAAGGAATATACTTTTTCCTCAGTGGTACATGGCACATATTCAAAAATTGACCATGTACTAGGGCATAAAAACCTCACAATCCAATGCAGAAAGCCAGAAGTCAATGCATACTTCTCAGATCATGACTCAACAAAAATTATTTGTAATAAAGGACCATGGAAAGATAAGCTAAAAATTAATTGGAAACTAAATGATCTAATCCTAAAGAAAATGGGTCAAAGAACAAATCATAGAAACAAATAATAATTTCATTAAGGAAAATGACAATAATGAGACAACCTACCAAAAGTTGCGGGATTCAGTGAAAGCAGTTCTTAGGGGAAGTTTTATATTTCTAAATGCTTACATGAATAAAATAGAGAAAAAGGAGATCAATATACTGGGCATGCAACTGAAAAAGGTCAAAAAAGAACAAATTGCAAAATCTAAATTAACTACCTAATTAGAAATACACAACACCAAAAGAGGGATTAACAAACCTGAAATCAAGAAAACTATTGAACTAATAAATGAAACTAAGAGCTGGTTTAATGAAAAAAAACCAATAAAACTGATAAACATTTTGGTCAATTTCCTTACAAAAAGGAAAGAAGAAACCCAAATTACTAGTATCAAAAATTAAAACACTGTATTTGCCTCCAATGAAGAGGAAATTAAAACAATAATTAGTAATTATTTTACCCCATTATAGGCCCATAAATTTGACAACCTTAGGGAAATGGATGAATAGTTATAAATATATAAATTGTCCAGGTAAACAGAAGGTGAAATAAAATGCCTAAATAACCCCACCCCAGAAAAAGAAATTGAGCAAGTCATCAGTGAACTGCCTAGGAAAAAATCTCCAGGGCCAGATCATTTTACATTTGAATTTTATCAAACATTTAAAGAACAATTAATTCCCATACTTTATAAACCATTTGGGAAAATGGGTGAAGAAGGAGTCCTGCTAGATTCTTTTTATGACACAAATATGGTACTAATACCTAAACCAGAAGGAGTGAAACAGAGAAAGAAAATTATAGACCAATTTCCCTAATGAATATTGATGCAAAAAAATTAAATAAAATATTAGCAAAAAGATTGCAGCAACTTATCATGAGAATAATACACTTTGACAAGGTAAGATTTATTCCAGGAATGCAAGGCTGGTTGAATATTAGGAAAACTTTCAGCATAATTGATCATATCAACAACTAAAGTAGCAGAAAACATATGATTATCTCAATAGATGCAGAAAAAGCTATTGGCAAAATACAACATCCATTCCTATCAAAAACACTGGAAAGCATATGAATAAATGTAGTCTTCCTTAAAATCATAAGTACCATCTACCGAAAGTCATCAACAAACATTATATGTAATGGGGATAAGCTAGATCCATTCCCAATAAGATTGGGGGTCAAACAAGGATGTCCATTATCACCCCTGTTATTCAATTTGGTACTAGATATGTTAGCTTTAGCAATAAGAGAAGAAAAAAGAAATTGAAGGAACTAGAATAGGCAAAGAAGAAATTAAGTTATCACTCTTTGCAGATTATATATTTACTTAGAGAATCAAGTAAAAACTTACATGAAAAAAATATAAAAATAACTTTAGCAAAGTTGCGGCATATAAAATAAACCCACATAAATCCTTGGCATTCCTATACATTACCAGCAAAGCCCAACAGCAATAGATAGAAAGAGAAAGTTAGTGTAGACACTATAAGATGTTTGGGAGTCTACCTACAAGACAAACTCAAGGTTTATATGAACATAATTATGAAACACTTTTCACATAAATAAAGTCTACTCTAAATAAATGGAAAAAAAAAACATCACTTGCTCATAGTTAGGCCAAGCTAATATATTAAAAAATGACAATTTTACCTAAATTAATTTACTTATTCAGTGCCATACCAATCAAAACACCAAAAAATTATTTTACAGAGCTGGATAAAACAATAACAAAATTCATCTGGAAGAACAAGAGGTCCAGAATATCAAAAGAATTAATGAAAAGAAATGCTAGGGAAGGTCATACCAGATATTAAGCTGTATTATAAAGCAGCAGTCACCAAAACTACTTGATAATGGCTAAGAAACAGAGTGGTGGATCAGTGGAATAGGTTAGGTATACAATGTGCAGTAGTCAACGACTATAGCAATCTACTCTTGGATAGCCCAAAGTATCCAGCTTTTGGGCTAAGAATTCACTATTTCACAAAAATTGCTAGGAAAATTAGGAAACGTTATGGCAGAAACTGGGCATAGACCAGTTTCTTATACCATATACCAAAATAAAGTCAAAATGGGTTCATGATTTAGGAATAAAGGCTGATACTATAAGCAATGTGGGAGAGCAAGGAATAGTGTATGTGTCTGATTTATGGGAAAGGGAAAAATTCATGACCCAACAAGAGATAGAGAGCATTACAAAGTGAAAAATGGATAATTTTGATTATATTAAATTGAAAAGTTTTTGTATAAAAAAAGCCAATGCAACAAAGATTAGGAGGGAAGCAGAAAATTGGGAGAAAATCTTTAAAACCACTGCCTCTGATAAAGGCCTCATATCTAAAATATACAGTGAACTGAGTCTAATTTATAGTAATACTAGTCATTCCCCAATTGAGAAATGGTCAAAGGATATGAACAGGCAGTTTTCAGAGGAAGAAATTAAAGATATCTATAGGCATATGAAAAAATGCTCTAAATCCCTATTGATTAGAGCAATGCAAATCAAAACAACTCTGAGGTACCACATATCTCCTGTCAGATTTGATAAAATCACAAAACAGGAAAATGATAAATGCTGAAGAGCATGTGGGAAAATTGGAGCACTGTTACTTTGTTTGTGGAGTTGTGAACTGATCCAGCCATGCTGGAGTTTGAAACTATGCCCAAAGGTTTATAAAGATGTGCGTACCCTTTGACTCAGCAATACCACTTCTAAGGCTGTATCCCAAAGAATCACATAAGTGCAAAAAGGACCAGTCTGTACAAAAATATTTATAGCAGCTCTTTTTGTGGTAGCAAAGAACTGGAAATCAAGGGGATGCCCATCCATTGGGAAATGGCTAAACAAGTTGTGGTATATGAATGTAACAGAATACTATTGTGCTACAAGAAATGTGAAAGATATGGACTTCATAATGAACTGGAAAGACATACATGATCTGATGCTGACTGAGGGGAACAGAACCAGAACATTGTATGCAACCATAGACATATTGCTTCTGTGATGACTAACTTTGATAAACTTGGCTCTTCTCAGCAAACTCCAAAGAAAACTCCAAAGCACTCAGGATGGAAAGAGCTATCTACGTACAAGGAAAGAATTAAGAGACTGAATGCAGATTGAGGCAAACTATTTGCTCTCTTTTTTTTCTTCTTGTTTTTTGGTTTTGTTTCTTCTTTCTCATTATATATTCCATTGCTCATGATTCTTCTTTACAACTTGACTATTGTGTAAATAAGTTTAATGAGAAAGTATATGTAGAACATATGTCAGATTCCATGCCATCTTGGGAGGGTAAAGGGAGAGGGAAAGGAGGAGGAGAAAATTTGGAAGTCAAAAACTTGTGGAATTGAGTGTTGAAAACTAAAAATAATCGAAATTATAATTTAAAAAGCCATTTTAGGGTTAAAAAAGGATGACGAATAGAATAAAAGCAGGATGAAACAATCTGTAAAAATTGCTACAACAAATTGTGTACATCAAGAATGGTGCCTCCACCATACTTGAATCCTAACATTACCATCCTAAATGTCCTTATCAAAGAAGTAGAAATGGTACTAAAGTGATTGAAGAGAAAATGATTAGCTCATTTGGTCTAAGTACATGTAAATGATATTCATGCTTGAAGAAAAAATACAATTTTGAGAACACCTGAAGATTATGCAAGGTAACTGAAAGCACACAAGATACCAAAAACTTAGAAAAAATATATATCATGACTTAGTAAGACTAAAAAAGTGAGAGAAAAATATTAACAACTGGTGAAGTATTTACCCTGTTACATTTATCTAAGAGTTTAACTTGCTTCACTTGAACACAACATAGGAATATGTTCAATCAGCATATGAGTATGAATCAAGCAGGCCTTTGCAAGTGGTTTTCAACAATGGACTATCTCCTCATATTTTTTGCTGGCTTAAAGACCCTTTTCCAACAATGTGTCTCCCATTCATACATATATCTCATTGATGATTAATTGAATGACACAATGACATAAATAATCCTGTTCAATAACACCATCTCTTATCATAAACTTTAGGAAAGGCATGCAGCAGGAAGATTTATGGTCCTCAAAGGTGTTAAACAGTGTAATGTAGGGGATTCAGAGACCAAGTTGAAGGGAATTTCTCTGTAGATATTGATGTCCTCAAGATTTTCCTGTTAATAGATAACATTGCTACAGTTGCATTGTCCAAGAACATTGTAAAGCCTTCAACAAAATGATCAAAAGATTTTGATTTGGAAGATAAAATAGATGAAGAATATTTATTGCCCAGAATATAACATAGAATTGGATGGATAGCCTAAATTTTGTCCTGCAGCATGGATAGGTAGGTAGGAAGAGAGATAGATAGATAGATAGATAGATAGATAGATAGATAGATAGATAATATGGGAAAGGAAATACAGATAGATGAGTTATTCCAACATTTAAAGAAGAACAATGCACTGTATTGAATTTGGGAAATTAAAAATCCGTTTTAATAATCTCAAAATTCTTATAAAAAAGTTTCTCTTGTTAGTACTGACATTTTGCAGTTTTGCTGTATGGAAATGTGACATAGAAGATAACAATCTCTAATGAATTAAAAAGAAATCTCACATTGAAAAAAATGGAGAATATCATGATGAAAGTAAGCTACAATGGATAAAGAATGAAGACTTTCACAGAAGAACAGGAATAAAAATGTAATTAAGAAATATATGGAACTTCCAAATGTGGAGGCAAGATAGTAATGTAGAGGAAACAATCAGCCAAACTCACCATTCCCCTCCAAACTACCTCAGATTAACACTTCAAAGCAAATTCTGGAGTGGCAGAAGCAACAAAAGTTCTAGATGGGACATTCTTTGACCTCAAAAAACTTAGGAGGTTGGAATGAGAGATTTGTGGCATGGGGTTGGAGGCTGGTCTATAATCCATGTGGATGCAACGCCAGACTAGGAGGAGATGACAGAGGGAACAGCAGTTTCAGCAGCAATCAACCGAGAGATGGCAAAGATACCTGACAATTGGTCAGCATGAAATTACAAGAGATCCTTGTGCTAGCAGTGCATGCAGGACTGGCAGCTGTATGGCAATTCCATTGGTTGTAGCCACTTCTAGGTCAATGTTGTAAGGTGGATAGGATCACTTTTAGGAAAAAAGAAGCAAGGTTCCTGAGGAACAATATTGCATTCAGTAATAAGGGATCAGGGATGCTGAAGGACAGTATTGATCACAATCCCACTAGATCAGGGGCCTTTCTGGGTAAAGACCAGAGGCCAGGCAAGGAAAGCAGTGAATACACATGTCCTCAGATCACACTACCTTTGAACAGTCAAAAATTTTAAAGCCCCAGAGTCAGCTCTGAAAACAACAGTGTGAAAAAGCCTGAAGCTTGGGATAGTGCTCCTTCCTTTTACCCCCGTGTCAAGAATAGAACATAACTTCAACATAAAGTCAGTAAAGAAATATACTGGAAAATGAGCAAACAATAAAAACCCTGAGTATAAAAAGCTACTATAGTGACAGGGAAGATCAAGACACAAACTCAGAAGACAACAATGCAGTCAAAACAGCTATAAACAAAGCCTCAAAGAAAAAAAATGACTTTACACAAGTCTAACAAGAATTTCTAGAAGAAATTTTAAAAATTAATTTTCAAAATTGAATAAGAAGATAGAGAAAACATTAGGCAAAGAAATGAGAGCAAGAAAAGAAAATTATGAATAAACATTTGAAAGCTTGGAAAAAGAGGCGCAAAAATTACTGAAGAAAACATCTTAAAAGCAGAATTGGTCAAATGGAAAAGGTGTAAAAGATCATAGAAAATAATAATTCCTTCAAAATTAGAATTTGGCAAGTAGAAGCTAATGATTCTATGGGCCATCAAGAAACAGTAAAAACAAAATCAAAAGAATGAAAAAATGGAATAAAATGTAAATTATCTTATCAGAAAAATAGCTGACCTGGAAAACAGATCGAAGAGAGATAATTTAAGAAATATTAGACTACCTGAAAGCTATGATCAAAGAAAGAGACTAGAGATCATATGTCGAAAATTATCAAGGAAAATTGCCCTTATGTAGTATATAACCAGAGGGTTAAACAGGCTTTGAAAAAATCCACCAATCACTACTTGAGATCTCAAAAGTCATACTTGAAGAAATATTATAGCCAAAATCAGAGTTCATAGTTCAAAGAGAAAATATATCAACCACTGAGAAAGAAAACATTCAAATATCATAGATCCATAGTCAAAATCACACAAGGTTTACCATATTAAAGGAGAAGGCTTATAATATGATATACTAGAAGGTGAAAGATCTAGGATTATAACCAGAAATAACCACCCCCCCCTAGCAGAACTGAGTATAATCATTCTGAGGGGAGATGGAAATTTAATAAAATAGAGGAATTCCAAGCACTCTTAATGAAGATACCAGAGCTGAATAGAATATTTGACTTTCAAATACAAGCCTCAAAAGAAGCACAAAAACATGAAAAAGAAATTGAAAGGGAATCATAAAAGGTTAAATTGTTTACATTTTGATATGGGAAGATGATACACATGATTTCTAAGAACTTTATCACTATTAAGGCAGTTAGAAGTATTCCAAATAGACAGAACTTGGGAGTGAGTCAATTACATTAGTTAGAATGATATAAAAAAGTGGATGGGCAAGGAAAAGGAACGCTTTGGGAGAAAGGTAGAGAAAAATGGGGGAGGGGGAATTATCACACATAAAAGATTTGCACAAGGAAGCAGTTTTTCTGTGAGGGGAAAATGGGGAAACAATACTTGAACCTCACTCTGATCTAAATTGGTTCAAAGGGAGAAAAAATCCACACACAAACACATACACTCCATTGAGTATAGAAATCTATCTTACCCAGTAGAGAAGTAGGAGGAAGGAAAGGGGATAAGACAAAGGGAGGGGTTGATAAAAGGGAGAGAAGATAAAGCAAGACAATGTTCAGAAACAAAACAGACATTAGAAAAGGGATAAGATAAAAAGCAAACTTATAATAAACAAGGAGATATAACGGAGGGAAATGCCCAGTTATTAATCATAACTGAATGTTAACTGGATGAAATCACAGAAAAAGTGGAATCAGATAGCAAAATGGATTCGAAACTAGAATCCAACAATGTGTTGTTTAGAAGAAATACCTTTAAATAGTGAACTAAAACAAGAGACTGGAGCAGAATCTATTATGCGTCAGCTGAAGTAAAAAAAAAAAAGCCAGAGTCAGCAAGCATGATCTGAGATAAAGCAAAAGCAAAAATAGACCTAAATAAAAGAGATAATCAAAGAAAATGTGTCCTGTTAAAAGGCACCATGGAAAATGAAATAATCTTTATATTAAATGTATATGGAACAAAAGGCATAGCATCCAAATTCTTAAAGGAAAAGTTAAATGAATTACAAGGGGAAATAGGGGGTGAAACTATACCAGTGGGTGATCTCAACATTCCCCTCTCAGAACTAGATGAATATAATCATAATATAAATAATAAAGATTTAAAAGAAATGAATAGCATATTAGAAAAAATACATATGTTAGACCTCTAGAGAAAATTGAATAGAAATAGAAAGAAGTACACTTTTTTCTCAGCTGAACATGGCACCTTTACAAAAATTGACCATCTATTAAAGCACAAAACATCACAAACAAATGCATAAAAGCAGAAATATTAAAGGCACCCTTTTCAGACCATAATGCAATGAAAATTTCACTTAATGAAGGGCTGAGAAAGCATAGATTAAAATTAATTTGCAACTAAATAATCTAATACTAAAGAATAAGTGGGTCAAAGAACAAATCAAAGAAAGTATCAATAATTTCCTTAAAGAGAATGACAACAATGAGATAACATACCAAAACTTGTGGAATTCAGACAAAGCAATAATTAGAGAATATTGTATATCTATAAACATGCGACACTAAGAGAGGAGTAGATCAATGAATTGGGCATATAGCTAAGAAAAAAAAAACGAGAAAAAAAGCAAATTTTACAATTCTTAAACACAAGATAGATATCCTTAAAATTAAAGGAGATTAATAAAATTGAAAGTTAAATATCCATTGAACTAAAAAATAAAACGGAGCTGGTTTTATGAAAAATCAAAAAAAAATAAACTATTGGTTAATTTGATTTTTTTCAAAAAAAAGGATGAAGAAATCAAAATATGAGTGTCAAAAATGAAAAGGGTGAATGCACCACCAAGTACTATGAAATTAAAGCAATTAGTAGGGGGTTATTTCACCCAATCATATTCCAGTAACAATGGCACTCTAACTAAAGTAGATGAAAATTTATGAAACATTAAGCTGCTCAGATTAATAGAAGAAAGAAAAGAACATTTAAATAACCTTATCTTAGAAACAATAAATTGAACATGTTTTAAATGAATTCCCTAAGAAGACATCCTCCAAAACAGATGGATTTACAAGTAAATTCTACCAAATTTTAAATGAAAAACATATAATCTCCATACTTTATAAACTATTTAAAAATAGGTAAAGAAAAAAATCCTGCAAAATTCCTTTTATGACACAAACATGATTTTGTTACTATACTGGGGAGAGCAAAAATGGAATAAGAAAGCTAATGCCCAATTTCCTGAAGAAATAATGGTGCAAAAAATTTAAATGAACTAGTAGCAACTAAATTACAGAAATATATCACAAAGATGATAGACTATTACCATTTGGAATTTATACCATAAATGCAGGGGTGGTTCTATATTAGGAAAATGTTAGGCACAATTGATCATATTAATAATAAAAACAAGGAAATCATATGATTATCTAAATAATTGATAATATATGTCAGTCTTATTAAAAACACTAGAAAGCATAGAAATCAATGGAACCTCTCTTAAAATGATAAGTACTATCTATCTAAAACCATCAGTAAATACTATCTATAATGGGGCTAAGATCAGCAGTGAATCAATGGTGCCCACTATTACTATTATTATTCAATATTGTATTAGAAATGAAAACAATAGCAATAAGACAAGAAAAAGAAATTGAAAAATAAAAATGGTCAACAAGGAAACAAAATTATCACCCTTTGAAGATTATATGCAATATCCTTAGAGAACCCTAAAGAATCATCGGAAAAACTAGAAACAATTAACAACTTCAGCAAAGTAACGAGATCTAAAATAAACCCACATAAATCACCAGAATTTCTCTACGCTACTAACAAAGCCCAGTAGGAAGAGATAGAAAGAGAAATTCCATTTCAAATAATCGTAGATATTATAAAATAATGAGGGGTTTATATACCAAGACAAACACGAAAATATATGAACACAATTACAAATCACTTTTTGCATAAAGACAAAGGCAAGCATTTGGAGAACTATCAAGTGCTCATGGGTACGCCAAGACAATATGACTAAAATGACAATTCTTACTAACTTGATTAACTTATTAAGTGGCATACCAATCAAACTTCCAAAGAATTGTTTTATGGAGCTAGAAAAATAACATAGTTCATCTGAAAGAACAAATGTTGAAGAGTATGAAAGGAATCAATGGAAAATATGTGAAGGAAGACAGCCCAGCAGTCCAAACCTCAAAATATATTACAACGTGGTAATCATTAAAGCAGTCTGGTATTGGTAAGAAATAGCAAGTGAGTCAGTGCAATAGATTAGTAATTGTGCTCATATAGTCCCTGTCTTTGTATCGGTATGTAGACTCCCAATTATTCCATATTGTCTTCATGGATCCTCCCAACAGAAGATAATATCTCCCTCTTCCATAAACTTCTCAAAGGGTTGGGAAGGGAGAACTAAAAGGGTGAAAATTCATTAATTTTCATCAAATGGTGATTTCTTACTCCAAAAGTTTACTGCTATTTACTGCTGTGTATTGTGTACCTAAACTGTATGTGTGTGTATACATATACGTATGTATATATTATATATATATATACATATATGTGTGTGTATATGTATTTATATATATGTGTGTGTGTATATATGTATATATGTGTATATATAGGTATATATATACACACATATATATATGTATGTATATATATATATATGACTTAGTACTGCAAAATCACAAATAAACAAAGATATTTAAAAACACATACACAATATATATATTGTATCATATAGTCAAAAATCATTGGTGTTTTTATTTAATTTAAATCTTAATGTGTTTTTAAACAGTGTGGGTGGCATACTGTGTCCTTATATTTCTATCAACCAATGGTAGTCAAAAGTAGCACCATAATAAAAATAATTGGGATACTTATGTGCTAAGTAGTGCCTCAGTTTCTATTGATTTAAATACCAATTTAGTGAATCAAGAGGTAGCCCTAAGTCAAGAAGCCCTATATGCACCTCCGGCCTCTGACTCTTACCATTTATTTAAACCAGGATTGCACTGTGATTTAAAACACTGCATGTTGGGTAGTTGGAGGAGCTTTTCCTTAGATACCCTATTCACCACCTCATTGATCATTCCAAAAGAAAATCATGTTTCTTCCATAAGCTTCTCAAAGCGTGTTGCAAAAAGCTTTCCTTTGTAATTGTTCTTTAAACTATGGTTTAATGTGACATTTCCCCCTAGAGAGTTTTAAGATCCTTAAGAAGAAAGTCTATAATATGTGTCACTTTGCTGTCCAGTGCCCAACATGGTGACTTATACATAGTAACCAAGTAATAAATGTCTTTCACTTGTTGAATTGAGTGTAAAAATAAATGGGAGATTTTTAAAACAAGTTTTATTGATACTTTCTGTTTCTTACATCACTATAGAATCCCATGTATCCCTCCATCCCTCTGTTTGAGAGCCTTCCCATATGACAGATATTTTTAGAAAGAAAAAAGTCAGAACAGCCAATCAATACATTGAAAAAGGACAAAAACATGTACAGCAGTACTGCCAATTATATGTAAAGATAGTTTTCAACATTCATTTTTAAGATTTTGAGCTTCAAATTTTTCTCCCTCACTCTCTTTCCACCCTCCTCCCCATGACAACAAACATTATGATATAGCTTATAAATGTACAATTATGCTAAACATTTCCATATTAGACATTTTGTGAAAGAAGAATCAGATCAAAAGGGAAAAATCACAAAAAAAGAAGAATGAAAACAGTACATTTCAATTTGCATTCAGACTCCATAATTCTTTCTCTGGATTCAGCCAGCATTTTCCATCATGAGTCTTTTAGATTTGCCTTGGATCATTTTATTATTATGAACAGTTTAATAACACTGGGGCATGGTTTCAAATTGCTTTCCAATATTTTTGGACCAGTTCGAACCTCCACCATCAGAGTATTAAACTCCCAGTTTTCCCACAGACCCATCAGCATTCTTTTCCATTTTTTGCCAATTTTGCTGTTCTGTTGGAGGTGACAACACATAATTTCTTGAGTATGTTAGTATTTCATTACATTCATATTTGTTTAGTCATTCCCTAATTGATAAACACAATTGGTTTACAATTCTTAGTTATAATAAAAAGTACTGCAATAAATATTTTGCAATGCATGGGAACTTTTTTTTCCCTTACCAGTGGTTTCTTTGATGCATAAAGCTAGTAATGGAGTCTCTAGTTGAAAGGATATGAACATTTTGGTTACTTTATTTGCATAATTCCAAATTGAATACCTTTAAGTTTCTGTCACCTCCCAATTATGCCAACTTTATATTTGTGTCTATCATTCCACAGTTGCTCCAAAATATTCTGTTGCAATTTTTGGTTATTTCTTGCCAATATTCAGGGTATGAGGTGAAACCTCAGAGTTATTTTGATTTGCATTTCTCTTAATCATAGTGATTTGCAGCATTTTTTTAAATTTGGCTGTGAATACTTTGCATTTCTTCTTTTGAGAACTGTTCATGTCCATTGAACATTTATCTATTGAAGAATGATTACTAGTTTTACACACACACACATACATAGACAAACATATATACACCATATATTTATATAAAATGTACTATATATAAATATATATGTCTTTGCTCATACATCTTAGATATTGTTTATTATCTTAGATAAACTCTTAGAGAAATTTGATATAAAGATTGGTGACTTGTAGAACTTGTTACTGAACTGAATCATTTCTGAATTGAAATTGAACCACTAATCCAATATAAACACTTTAAGATAGAATTTGAAGCTTTGGGAAGTTTTTTTTTGTCTGTGTGTGTGTGTGGTTGTGATCAGTGAATTATTTTAATTGGAACTTCATTTTCTATGTTCAGAAGTTGTGGACAATTCTCTTTTATTATTTTCTTTATCATGATATTAAGGATTTTTTATTTACTCATGCTCTTCTGAGAGATCTATCATCCCTAGATTTTCATCATTATCCACCTGTTTTGCTTGCCTATTGAGCATAGTTTCTGTTATTGTTATGGGAATTTTTGTTTGTTTGTTTGTTTGGGAGTCAGTTGCTTCTTCCAGCTTTTCCTTCATTTTTGTATATTTATGTTACCATTTACATTTATATGGTGCTTCTGAGTTAAAGCTATCTATAGGCTTTTGCTCCTGAAGGGGTTGTGGCCAAGCTGGCTGTCAAGGCCTGAGCAAGCTTCCACAACCTGGAGCCAGGTCACAACTCTATGAAGTTGTTAAAGATGGAAAGGTAATTGGAGGATAGGGCTTTGTTTATATCTAACCCTATGTCATTTTCTTGGGCCTACTAGTGCAGATTCACTGCCCGTAGCTTGGGAGCTGGAGGAGGGCTGCTCAGTGATCTGGAGCTATCATTAAGACATAATTTCTGTTTTTTATATGTTTGAGAGGTTGTGAAGATCACAGAAAATGTGGTGTGCCATCTAGTTGTTCACATGACCAGAGATTTTAGATAGGAGATTCTGAAGAGAACTTGAACAAAGCCTTAGGTCCCCTGAAGTATATAAGATTATTGATCTTGCTTTCAACCCATGCTCACATTAGCAGGGAGCTAGCTAGAGCTTATCAAAGTTTATCAAAAGCAAGTGTAGATTTTCTGATAAATTTTAAACTCTATGGGAAATGCCTTGAGATATTACCAGACTTCCTAATGTGCTAGGGAATGCAGTCCATCCCTTTTTCATTTTTTTTGTATGAGGGTTTTAGGGTATTCAGGATTTGTAATAATTTGTCCTATATCCACAGTCTTTTGAGGAGCAACCCTTATATTTTGGTCGGAGTAGCTCTATCTTCCTATCCTTGGTACTGCCTGATGGCAAAATTACAAGTAAACAATTAAATTAAAAAAAGAACAATATGTTGTATCATGAAGTCAAAAAACATTGGTGCTTTTATTATGTTAAATTTTAATGTTTGTAAATGGTGTGAGTGACATAATCTGCCCTTATGTTTCTATTAACCAGTGTTGTTCAAAAGTAATACCAAAACAAAAAAAAATGACACATAATTAAGAGTGAACACACTATACTTATAACTCAATCAGGACTAAATATCCTTTCCCTCTCCCTGACCCCTACACTGAGTAGATACATTAGGATACTTCTGGCTATTGGCAGTTTCCACAGCTTAGTATCCCAATTTAGTTTTCAGAATGAGGTCACCCACAGAACTGTTAAAAGATGTTATTTAGATAGTAGCCTATAAGTACTCAGAGAAGGATTTCCTCCTGCTACCAAATGTTAAGAGAAAATGAATTATTTTCTTGTTGTGCAAGCTCTGGACTTCAATATCTAACTGATTTGTGGATGAGTTAGAAATTCATTTATTTTTTTTCTTTTTGGCATATAATTAGTATTTTATATATGTGTGTGTATATATAATATATATATAAATTATATATATATATATGTGTGTGTGTGTGTATGTATATATATATATGTATGTGTATATATATATATATATATATATATATATATATATATATATATATAGTGTGTGTGTGTGTGTGTGAAATTCCAATGGTCAATTTTTTTAATTAATTGTCTGTTTTATTTTTAAAGTGTGCCAATTCAATTGTTACTGAAAAGACCATGAGTGACAGGCATTTAAATCAATGGAAGACATGCATACATAAAGGTATAGATATGTATGTATATATGGGGGAGTAGGGGTGAAAGTGGAGAGGAAGGGACAGGGAGAGAGGAAGAGAGAGAGAGTGCCAAGAGAATGGGGGGCAACATTTTGTTTAACAATAAAAACAGCAGCTTTTGAATAGGTAAAGGTAAATATTTTTTGTGATGTCACTAGTTTCTGCCCCCTCCCCCGAATTCCTGATATTTTCTTCCATATAAAGGCAAAAAGGAACCTTAGATAGATTGTAGAAGTCTAGGGAGAGGATAAGAGTATAAGGAAAAAGGTGTAAGGAATGATATTTGCAGCTATTTTTTCTGCATATTGGTTTAGTTTCATTAATATTCCTTCCTCAGTCAATGTTCAGCAATATGCATTTGCTGTACAAGCATTCAAAACACTGTTGTAGGTTCTATGGAAAAACATAAAGGACCAGTAATAACTATACTCACCATGGCAATCAATCTACTGAGACATTATTTTTGCTTGTACATCAAAGAATGATTCTTTTAAAATTTTATTTTTAAGTTCTTCTTCTATAATAATGAGCACATTAGGCTGTCTTGGCACTTTCTCTTCAGTTGCAGGAGAGAAGTTCTGACGAGTAAATGTCAAGGAAGATTAAGCATTATATCTAAAATTGTTGGCATACAATAAAAATATTGATGATTCGATTCCACATCACTTACTTCATCATGAGTGCAACGATCTTGAAGAATTTATATAAAGATCAATATTTGCCATCTAAACACTTCTTTCTTGGCTTAGTCTCTCCCAAGTATCACATTATCATATGCTGACAGGAAGCCAACAATGGCTCTATGTGAATAATATGACTGAGCTGTAGCACAGCAATTCTGGTCCATCTTAATCAATGCAATTTTTAGGTGAGAAAGCTGAAAAATAGAAAAATACCATCATTTCAACTGGAGAAAGAATGAAATGAAGCAATTAATTTATAAGCATCCACTTAACTCAGGAAATTATTTAAAGAAAAACATTTCGAGAATTACTGATTAAAAGCAACAACAACCACAATACACCTGGGATGTCATCCTTTCTCCATATCAAAAACTGAAATCAAATCAAAACACAGACCTGACTGACCAATGGGAAGTATGAAATCAATTGGACTTTGCTAACTAGTTTCTTGTTTGCAGGCACAGTCTCTTTATGAACTCATTTCACTGAAGTGTCCAATTGCAACTCCTCCTAAGGCAGGTACTCATCGTGAATTACTATTTTTTCTTGAGTATGTGACAGACGTGGACAGCCGGTGGAGGAAATGGAAAATTTGGATAATGCATAGAATTAGTTCAAAGGGAAAAGGGAATGGAAAGAAGGGCTACTCAATCAAAGGTCAGTCTCCACTCCCTGTAGTTTATTATGTGCAGGAATCTGAGTCAGGATGATCCTGATATACCTCCAATGCAAGGAGTGTGCCTTGGGAAAATATCCAGCCAGTGAAACCAGGGAGGAACAAAGAGTAAGAAGAGAAACCAGAGACAAGTGATTAGAAATACAATGGAAAAGCTGAATTACCAAAAATTCAAGAAAGAAAGCATGAATTTAAAAAAAAAATTTTTAAATGTTCACAAGCAGAAACACAAAATGAAAAAAATTGTAAAGACAGAAAAAGGAATGAATAAAACCTTTTTAAAAAGTTCAAAACATTTTAGATATTATGATAATAGATACTATATGGTGAAGGAAAATTAACAAAAATTACCCAATGGAAAAAAGATAATTCTGCATATCTACACAGCATTCATGTAATAACAGTTCAGAGAACTCTACATTTATTAAACAGAGAAAGAAAGGTAATCCCCCTCAATACTTTCTCCTCATCTGCCCAATCCAACACACACACATATGTATATGTACACATACACACACATGACCGCACACACATGTGCACACACAAACCCCACTCTTGCCTTGCACTTAGAAGGATATTTCCTTGCTGCTTGAATAATGTTTAACCTGACTCAGTCAATTCAGTCTTAAAGTGAAAAGTAAAAGAAATATGTATTACTATTTCAATTAGAGAAACAATGTCGTGTGGTAACTTATCCATAGGCGTACACTTAAGTAACAATGAAACTCTATTCATTCCATTTTGGTAAAACAAAATAAAATAAACAATAATAAGATACATAGACAGACAGACAGAGAGACGGACAAATAGATAGACAGACAGAGAGACAGATAGATAGATAGATAGATAGAGAGAGAGAGATATCTTTTCTCATCAGATACCGATGAAGGAGGTAGTACACTTTAATAAATCAAACACTTAACTACGATACATGACTTCTGGTGCCAACTCTGACCATAGTTACCTATATGACATTGGCTACTCATTTGCCTCCTGTGAGACACAGTTTCCTTATCTTTGAAACTGAGTTTTACAATAGGTGATCATTGAAAAGTAGAAGCAAAATAGAGAAAATAAGAACATTGTTTCGACTCCTGTCTGTCACACCTGAAAGTTGACCCTTATTCAGTTGTTCATATTATCTGTCTGCTTCCATTTCCTCACCTATTAAATGGCGGTGATAACAATACCTAACACCCAAAACTTGGGGTTACAGGAATCAAATGAAATAATATTGGTGCACTGGTCAATGATGGTTTAATCTTTACAGAATGCACAATAGGAACTCCTGGTTCCAATCTCCATAACTTTGATGAGCCTAATTTCAGGCATTTATAAAGGAAGGGCCTTTCTCCCTTCCCGCTGTACTTCAGAGAATAGGCAGGTGACTTGCTATCTCTTTCCTGTCAACTTGTTGCACTGGGATTAAAACAAAAACCAAACAAACCTAGAACTGGCTGCTTAGCCAGAATAATTGTAAATACTAAAAATTTCAAGTAGGTAATTACCTTCTCTTCACTAGTAGCTTTTGACTGAGGTGGAAAAACTGTTGTGGTCCAGTGACTGGATGTGAGTCCTTAGGCCCTACCTTGCAGTCAGTTGCTATTTTGGAGGGAATATGAGATGTTCTTGTTTCTTTGGGCTTCCATGTTTAGTTTTTTTTAATCATAAGTGAATGAGTTGATGAAGAAAGAACAGAACGGGTTATGACCTTGTAGGCTTCAAAATTTTGGAAGAAACATCAGAGGTCATAGAGTTCACAAGAGAATCTACTGATAGCCATTTTGGATAAATCTGTTGAGGAGGCAGCCTGGAAGAATAGCTTGCTTCACACAGCTCAATGTGAATCTAATGGGAAGTTGAGATATGATGTCCAGTAAGTTAGGGAGCAACTCGTCCATCAGGCATGCCATTCAGAGGACTGAAATTGTTAGCAACCCTGTGAAGGAAGAAAGGGACTTCAAAATCCAGGCAATATCCCTTAGACACGTTTGTCACCTACGTGTATATTTCAGTTTCAAGTTTGGGTCAACTCTTATTTGTAACCATGTACATGTAAAGAAGGGACAGTGTACCTCAGTCTGTGAGAGGAAATATCTTGTACCCACCACTTTCAGTTTGAGCCTACTCTCCAAAAGCACTAGATATGTGCAAGATGGGAGAATCAGCTTGGGCTGATATTCTGGTAACTTCTGTCCTTGCTACACCTTTTTCATTAAATAATCTTTTATAAAAACTAATTGACGCCTACAGATTGAGTGAGATTGGGGATCCTTTGGATTGTTAATTTTTATTGGGGAGCATACCAAATGAGGGTTCATGAGTAATAGTGTTAGAAAATCACTACCATCAGGTTTATCTAATGATTGAACTCAGAACAGAGAAGGGGTCAAATAGCATCTAAGAGGTGCATCCCATAAGTGCAAGTGGAATTGAGAAGAGTGAATCCAGAGGAGATCGTGGAAAGAGCTTGGAAAATCTTAAAGCATTATATAAATATTTGTTATTATTAATATTCTCACCATTATTACTAATAAAGGTGAGAATAATAATGATGTCCCTCCTACTCTAAATTTTTCGACTCTTGGTACCAGTATGAAAGTTAGAAGTAAAGATATCTGTGTGGGGCCAGGGGTATGGAAATTAGGAACAAGCATTAATTAACCAGCTGCTATGTGCCAGGCACTTTGTTAAAAGCTTTGCAAATATTATCCCATTTGATCTTCATAACAATCCTGGGAGTAAGTGCTATTATTATCTCAGTTTTACAATTGAGAAAACTGAGGCAGACAAAGATCAAAATGACTTGTCCAAAGTCACATAGGAAGTTTCTGAGGCTAGACTTGAACTCGGATTTCTTCCTACTGTGTGACCTAACTGCTTGTGCCAGGGCAGGGATGGGGTTGGGAGAGAGAATGTATGCATGTCTGTGTTTCTCCACTCTCAGCAGAGCTGATACTACCAGCAAAAGTATTGCCTGACTAAATATACATCTATCAATTTTCCTGAGACCTAGCAAGTATTCTGGAAGATGCTAGAAATGTTCATGCCATAAAGTCAATATAAATGTCCATCAGTATCTTCTATTAATTCTAACTTTCCCATTCTAGAAACAAGATGTTGTCTTCATGATACATCATCCCAGTAAATATTACAGCTAATAGAGCCCCATTATTTATACAGCACATTAATATTAATAATGTATAATTTATGTTAATATTAATAATGTATAAAATATGTCCTGAAGTAAAAAAAAAGCATCCCTACTATAATTTTTCAGTAAGATGCATCAATAAAGAAGAGATATTTAATGAGTTTCAAGGAGGAAATTCATTTTTCTTTTCATCACCATAATCAGTTAATTAGAACTATAATTAAGCATGAGCTGGAAAAGAAGCACCATCATTAAGAATTGCCCACCATTTTCCATTACATTGTCTTATTTTCTAAAGTTGACACAGTCATGGGGGCAGGAATTCTATTTAGAGAGTGAATATTTTTTTAAAAAAAGATTTTTAATGGATTCTGTTTTTTTTAGCTTGTTGCATGAGATCTTTTAAACTAAATACCAAGAGAGTAAACTCCATAAAAAGCAGTTATTGGAAGAGGGTTCAAGTCTTGGTTTTGGCAATACCAAATAAATAATGATGGTCAATTACTTAAGCTTTCAGTGGGAGAATTATGTGACAGAATTAATAGAACTCTGGACCTTGAATCAGGAAGATGTGAGTTCAAGTCAAGACTCTGATCCTTCCTGGCTCTGTGACTCTGAATGAATCACTTAATTTATCTTTGTTTCAGTTTCCTCAACTATAAAAGGAGGATAAGAACCTCACTTTGGGTCTGGTCATTTAACGGGTTCTATATGGACTATCTTCACAACCATCTGTCATATCTTTTTATTTCATTTCTAATAATATGCATGCCTGTCTCCCAGGGTTGTTGTGTAGCACTTAGCTCAGTTCCTGGCACATAGTAGTCAGTCAATGAATTATTCTTTCCTTCAGTGCCCCAAGCAACTCATAAAACTATATCACAGAAAAGGTAGCAACTGGAATTGGAAATCATACTTCTATAGGGGACAAGTTCTAATATGGAAACATTTATTTTTTTAAATTACTGTTACCTTTGGGAATAAAATAGAGATATGGCATGGATGAGAGTAAATTTAGATACTATAGAACTTGCTGAATGATAAAATCCAAAAAGTGGTAATTAAATCACTTGATTACAAGTACAATAAAAACCAATAGGATACAATGCATTTCAATACAATACAATCAACATTTGTTAAGGCCCACTATGTGCCTGGCATTGTGCTAAGTACTGAGAATACAAATAAGAAAAAAAAAAACCTCTGACTTCCAAGAGCTTACAATCTAACAGGGGAAGAAAACACACAAAAATAAGTTGAAAAATTATATGTGGGGGGGAGGGATGATGATAGTGGAGTTGAATCCAAGCAGTATAGCTAGTGGGAAATGACTGGACTGTGATTCCTTTTTAAATGTAGTTTTTGAGAAGAATTTTTGACTCTGCTCTCAAGCCCTCTGAGGTAGTGATGAGACATACATGCCACAGTTGAAGCAATCTTGAAAATGAAGAGTTTCCTGAGGAGTATGATGCAAGTGGAGTTGAATCCAAGGAGCACAGGAGGTGAGAAGTGAAAGATAAAGTAATGGCTCAAGAGAAGCATTCTTGACCCTGAGATGGTGAAGAATGTTGCCAATGACTTATATGAAGCTATAAATAGAGTTTTCTTGCCAAATTTAAAGATCATATGAAGCTGGGAAGTCTAGTGGATATATTAAATGATAGAATCAGCATGTTAAAAAAGTGACATCAACACATAAAAATGATGGTGACTCTAATAAGGATAATCGTAAAGTTCTACATGGATCCAAAAATCAACTTCACAACTACATTAGGCAAGAAGTTTGGCTAGATAATTATTCATTTAAATAACATCTGTGGATTTTGGTACTCTACAAGATAAATAGGATTTAATGTAGCATGACAGCAAAAAAGAGCTAAAGTTATTATAGATGGGGTTAGGCCATACATACATGCATGAATACATATCACATATACACACACATATAAATACATAATATATGTATTCTAGAACAAGGGAGGCATACTTATACTGTATCATACCTTACCCAAACCATAGCTAGGGTTCTATATTTAGCCCTTGCTGCTATTTTTCAAGTCACCAAATGATAAAAAAAATGGATGGTATGATTTCTAGAGACTATGCAGAAAGAGAATAATTTGAAGGTACTACAGATTTATAGCCTGGAAAATGGAGCACTTTGAGTGCACATGATAGGTTTCTAGTAACTGAAGAAATGCCACATAGTAATACTAAATTTTATTGATTGTCCCCAGAAGACAAAACAATGAGTGAGAGTTGTAGGTGGTATATATAAGGGGAAAAAACTTTCCTTTTATGGCCCATGTGGGAATGCAATAGACTCAAGAGTTAGTGGATTATTCCTTACCCAGGATCTTCAAGCATATGCAGGGTCTTAAGGCATATATTTATCAATGATGTTGTTGAGGGGATTCTTCATCAGGGAAATATGATACCACACAGTTACTGTTGTCTCTTCCAACTCTTAAGTTCTGCCATCATTTCATACCATGCGAATTGTTATAAGAATCCATTCTTAAGTATTCCTGGTGAGAGTCTGAGAGTCAAATGATACCTGAAAGGTCATCTGGTCCAATCCATATTTGAACAGGAATTTCTTATATAACATTCTGAAAAGGTAATCATCTCAGCTCTTCTTGAAGACCACCAGTGAGTAGGAAACCCTCATCCCTGGCAACTCCTTTTATAAAACAATCAAGCAATTAATCAGTAAGCATTTATTAAGCACCAATTACATGCAATATAATGTTGAACTTCGTATGCAGAAGAAATAAATTTTAAAAGTGAGGTGAAACCTAGCCTTCATCAGTTTAGATTTTACAAGAGGAATATGACACATTTTGGCAAATAGTAGCCAGGGAAGGGTACTTTCCTCTAAGATTAGTCTGTTATAGAGATTGTAAGTACAATCACAGGGCAAAAGATTTTCACATCTTTTACAGTAGCAGTGACCGTATTGATTTGGTAATTATTTTCTAAGAAAGAGACGGAAAGGTAAGCAAGAGTGGTTGTGCATACAACGATAAGTCATTGGCAAGATGCCATCACCAGCTAGATCCTGTTGTCATGTATGGATAAATGTAAGGGAGTAGATTATGGGGCCTGAAGTGGGGCCATCATGAGAAAGATGGTTCCTCTGACAAAACTATGGTCTCTTAAGAGTACTAGTCAATTTATTCATCTTGGAGTTGCCCCAGTCATTAAGACCTAATCAGTAGTTGTCTTCTGTACTCTTCTTAATGCAAATATGACTTTATTCTTTCCAATTGCAGGTAAAGATAGTTTTCAACATTCATTTTGTATAAGATTTTGAGTTCCAAATTTTTCTTCTTACCTCTCTCCTCCCCTTCCCAAGAAAGCAAGAAATCTGATAAAGGTTATACTTTGTACCATCATGTTAAGCCTATTTCTCCACTAATCATGTTGTAAAAGAAGAAATAGGACAAAAGTAAAAATAAACACAAAAAAATAACAAAGTGAAAAATTATGCTTTGATATGCAGACAGACTCCATCAGTTGTTCCTCTAGATGCGAGTAGCATTTTCCATCAAGAGTCTTTTACAAGTGTCTTGGATCATTGTATTGATGAAAAGAGCTAAATGTATCACAGCTGATCATAGCACAATGTTGCTGTTATTGTGTACAATGTTCTCCTGGTTCTGCTCACCTCACTCAGCATCAGTTCATATAAGTCTTCTCAGGTTTGTCTGAAACCCTCCTGCTCATCATTTCTTATAGCACAACAGTATTCCACTACATTGATATACCACAACTTGTTCAGCCATTCTCCAATTAATGGACATTCCCTCCATTCCAATTTTTTACTGCCACAAAAAGACCTGCTATGAATATTTTTTGTACATGTAGGCCCTTTTCCCTTTTTATGATGTTTTCTGTACTCTTCGGAACCTACTAGTGGACTTGTCCATTCTAAACAAAAATTTGCTGCCATGTAAGGTTTTAAAGTTGTTTGAGGAAGACTCTTGGTCAAAATACTAAAATCAATTTACTAAAATTGTATTCTGAATTGTATATTTTAGAGTAATTCAAAACCTCAGGTGGAACAATATATGCTAGATAAGAGGAACATGAAGCATTTTGATAGAAAAAACTCTTGCTCTACCTAAATTGGCGGGGGAATTTTCTTAGGTGATTTGATTTTCTTTATATTTTCATTAATAGTAAAAATCAAGACGTAGAGAGAGTAAAATTTTATAATACCTCTCGAAGTTCACAACTTTAATGACTTCATTCAAAACTTTCCCATAGAGAGGAAACTCAAAATAAATATGGAAAAAGAAGGAAACAATCGTTTAAATTAATAATCACTAAGATTAGTAGAAAGCACATTTGTGATGAACATATGGGAACTGAAATAAATTCACTTAAATCACACATGAAGTGCCTTGTGATTCTGTGCATAAACGTGTAGACAGATATATCTACCTGTGTTTACACCTACTCCATTTATGAGAGTTGAAATACAAGTGGTCTCACATATCTGGGATTCATTTTAAACCTGCATGTGAATCTATAATAATTTTGATTCACACCTGTACATGTAACAAACAGTGTGGCATAGTGTTTCGCATAGTGGATCTAGATAGTTCAGGAGTTATGAAGAGCAGGTTTAAAGTCCATTCTTTCATATATACTGCTAATGGACCTTGGGCAAGTCATAGCTTACCAAAGACACTTAGAAGTACTCTACAAATATAAATTTGGGGGTGGTAAAAGAAATTGGTAAAGGGATTTCTTCACAAGCATCATTTTATACCATGAAATCACATGCTTAGATCAAATATATCTGTACCTTTTATCCCTCCATTATTTGAATAGAAATTGACAAATGAGGCATTTTATTCCTCAGCACAGTTATAGGTAGTCCCACCATATTGTTTTCTAGTGCTACTTCTCCATAAGGTAGATGCATGTCCTTACTAACTTATATTGTAAAACAACAAAAGAAATGATTTCAATTTTAAAAAGTCAATCTTATTTTCTAGCATCAGATGAAGAGGAAATATAGTGTTATAGAAAGGACACTAAGAGAAAGAACACATGGTCAGAAATTGGGTCCTGTTCTCAAGTCTATTATTTACCAGCAGTGAGACCCTAGGTTAGTCATGTTACTGATTTACTTGGAATCCCACTGTGTCACACATAGTACACATTGGATACCTATTATTAAATTGAATTTAGCATTTCACAGAGTATAAGGTGCAAGGAGGAACCTAATAAGCTTTTGCTTAGGATCATCATGATGATACTCTAAAAGTGCTGTTTAAATTCTAAAACATTGAATAAACACTATATATTATAGTATTGTTATTTCTTTATAAAATAGTGTTCCATTTTTTTTATTATTTGAAATTGATCTTGATGACTTACAAAAGAGGCAGTATGGTAATAGTGTCTTTTATTAAGATTGAAGACCTGAAATTATTGGCCATTATTTAGGTTCTTCTTCTTTTTTGACCTTGGGGAAGTCATTTAACCTTTCTTTGTCTCTGTGTCCTCATCCATAGAAATGAGGGCAAAAAATTATCAGATCTTTAAGATTTGTTTTAGCTCTAAACATTCTATTGTTCATATGTCCAAATATATTTGTTTCCATAGCATTTTAGAATGTCTGATTCCTCATCTGTATAACAGGGACAAAGTTGCATGCCACCATAAGAATCCAATGAGATGACATATGTGACATGCTTTAAATGCAATAACATGTAAAAACACCATGCAATATAAAGGCTAGCAATTATTCTAAGCTATTCTTTTTCTACAGAAAAAATAAAGGAATCATCACAAAAAATTGATAGAATATGGTTTCATAGCATCAAAAAGCACTTGCTATCTTAAAGCTATCACAAAGAGAGAGACTGATATCGTATAAGTAAATGAAAAGAGAAAGTAGATGGCAGTTTGATCAAAGAATTAGAAGCCTAGAGGATTGTGCCTTCTAATTTACATGGAACTACTTCATGATGTGACCTTGGGGGAGTCACTGACGTCTTTATGCTTCACTCACTCCTGATGTGAAATCTGTCTAAAAGCAAAGTAGGGTATGACTGAAAAAACAGAAACTGTTTCACAAATGCCTATTCATGCTAAAACACATTTTGAAGTAAATAACAAGTTGTTTCTTAAGAAGCATAAGGCAGACAAGCAGTCCATTAAATTACATGAGTACCAAGCACCATAATGCTGAGAGTCTATCAGGGTGCTTCAATTAAATATTCCACAAACAGTGGACTACTTAAAAGGATGATGTCAAAATAAAAGTTGAGGAAGGCATTTCTAATTTGTCCTTCCTCTAGAGCTTCTAGTTAAAAAATATATATTGCAATAGGAAAACAAGCATTTTCATCTTTACTCTGGGGCATGCAATTAAGCAATTAAAAGATGAAAAAATCCTTAAACTCACAGGAACTGCATTTCAGAGGGCTGAAAAGTTATTAGTTATCTACAACTAGGAGAAGGAAAGTGAGCGTTTGGTCTCTATTTAGGAGAAAGACACAACGTTTTATTTAGGAAAATAAATAGGGGGCGGAGCCAGGATGGTGGCTGGAAAGCAGGGACTTGCTTAAGCTCTCCCCGAAATCCCTCCTAAAAATGGCTTTGAACAAATTTTAGAGCTGCAGAACCCATGAAATAAAAGAGGGAAACAGGGCTCCAGCCCGGGAGAGCCTGAATGGTCCCTGGGAAGGGTCTATCTCACAGTGCTGGGAGTGGAGCACAGTGGGCCTTGCCAGGACAGACCAGACCAGGAGTCAGCCAGCCAGAAAAGGCCTAAGGGCCATGAATCATTGAGCTGCGGCAGTTAGCAGACTTCTCAACCCACAAAAGCCAAAGAGCAGGTTAGTGGGAAACTGCAGGATCAATTTGAGAGTGGTCCAGGCACCAGTCCTGGGGGTGGAGGAGGTGGTGCAGCTATGCAGCTATGGTGGTGGCAGCAGCAGGATGCTTCTGAGGCTGCTTCTAGAGCTCCAGCATCGGCTGCTTCCCGAGTCCCTGGCTCACACGGTGGGAGAAATGTAGCAGCAGGTCAGAGCGAGAATGCAAGGAGCAGTTTCTGGGCACAGAGGCAGTTTCTATTGCTGTGCCCTGCTTGGATCTGCATTGTAGTCCTGGTTGGCGGTTCTTGGGGGAGGAGGAGCACTGCTGTGACAGAGCCTGTAGTGATGGTGGAATAGAAGTAGCTCTGAAAACAGCAGTGCTTGGACCCTAAAGCTTGGGACAAAGTACTCTCTACTCTACAAGCAGTCATACCCCGACGAAAAGCTCAAGGGTCAAGTAATTGGCTGGGAACATGAACAGGCAGTGAAAAAGGAACTCAGACTCAAACTCAAACTCTAGATTCCTTTTTTGGTGACAAAGAATATCAAAACATACAGCCAGAAGAAGTCAACAAAGTCAAAGAGCTTACATCAGAAGCCTCCAAGAAAAATGTGAATTGGTCTGAGGCCTTGGAAGAACTCAAAAAAAGATTTGGAAAATCAAGTAAGAGAAGTAGAGGAAAATAGGATGAGAAATGAGAGTGATGCAAGAAAACCATGAAAAACAAGTCAATGACTTGTTAAAGGAGACCTAAAGAAATACTGAAAAAATAACACCTTAAAGAATACACTAACCCAAATGTCAAAAGAGCTCCACAAAGCCAATGGGGAGAAGAATGCCTTGAAAGGCAGAATTAGCCAAATGGAAAAGGAGGTGCAAAAGACCACTGAAGGAAACTAACCTATAGTAAGCCTACGCTCCTTACAGATTTTGGCAAATTTGCTGATTGAAAAGGGACAAAACAACCACAAATATTAAGATTTGTATATTAAAAACATAGAGACAATGCATTTATCCAGTGCAAAAACTTGTTTCCCAGATGCTAACATGCAGGAGAATTTGGAATTCTTTACTTGGGAACCGTTTTGTGACTAGCAGAGAAAAGTAATTTTTCTGGTTATGACATAGCTGAAAAGTAGATAAGAAGAGGACAGCATATGCATCATTGCAGTACCATTAATTACCTGAAAATTGGAGAAGAGTCTTAATACCCAGCCAAAAAAAAGTAGAAATGTAGAGGCTTCTGAAAACTGTATCCTAAAATTTTCTGATCTTTGTGAGCATAACTGCCTAACCTAAGGGTTCTTGCTTAGCCTGAAATGGTAAGTAACAGCTGTGAAGTATGTCAGCCATCAAGTAGTATACCTAGGCTTACTCCTTGAAAAAGGAAACAATATAGCCTAGCAGGAAGAATCATAACAGCCAAGCTGAAGATGTCCCACGGATTGACCAGCTCAGACATTGTACCCTGTGAGGATGAAACCAAATTTAGTGACAGGGAAGACGAATTTCTCACTAGATCCAACTAATCGAAACAAATACAGTACTCTTAAAAGAACATCAAAGTCTGCAATTTCAGAGTTGTGAGTTTCAAATATATTTTTACACATATGATCAACTATCATGATATTTTACAATTTTTTAAACCAACGTAACCACCTCCAGTTGCTTTACTGGTCGCAGTGGGTCTGGGCAGGCCTGGAGCCAAAAGGTAACTGTGGCCCTCCTCCCCTCCCTCCTCCCTTCTCCCCCCAGATGTGCAGGGAAGAGAGGTTTCAGTCTACGCTTCTTCTTTTTCCTTTCTCCCCAAGGCCTCCTTGGTCCCATCAGAGGCCCCAGGGGCTTCTTCTTGGCTTTCTGAGACCTGCCTGAGGAACTGCTGTCTTAAGATGGCCTGAGGTAGGGGTAAAGTGTGGTAAGACTGTCCCCAATTGTGCCTAGGAGCCCTCAGTAGATGGAGCCTGGAACAGAGGCAAAGTTCTTGCTCCATTCTTGTGGATGTGTAGACCTGCCTCTTGGGGGTCCATTGCTGCCCATGCTAGAGGTGGTGAATCCTTCCCTAGTAGCTGCCCCTGCCAATCAGTGCACCCACCCTTTGCCTGTCCTTCATTCTTCTGCTCTTGCACTCCATGTGACTTTTCTTAATCTGGTGACCTCACATCCCATTAAAATCTTTTCCTGCTCTCAAAAAAAAAAATATCTGTCTCATAGTCATTGTGTACATTGTCATCCAAAATGTCACTCAGATAGGAAAAGAATGTTATATAATAATGATTCCCTTTCTTTTTGAGTATATGTATTTTTAAAATTAGAGGGGAAAATCACAAATTTTGTAAAAGATTTAAAAAAATTGGGACACATTAATTGTTGGTGAAATTGTGAACTGATCCAACCATTCTGAAGAGTATTCTGGAATTATGTTGAAAGAGTTATTAAATTGCCCATATACTCTTTGATCCAAGAATGCCCTACTTGGTCTACTTCCAAAGATGATTAGGGTTAAAAAGAAAAGAACCTATGTGCTCTAAAATATTTATAGCATCTCTCTTTGTGGTGGAAAAGAACTAGAAATTGCAGGGAAGCCCATTAATTTGGGAATGGCTGCATAAGTTATGGCATATGATTGTGATTGAATACTACTATGCTATGAGAAAAGATGAGCTCTATAATCCTAGAAAAACATGGATAGATTTGCCAAAATAATAAAGGTAAAATAAGTGCAGCAAAAAGACATATACAGTAACAGCAGCATTGTTTTAGTAACAATTTTGAGTGAACAAGTCATTTTGAATATTATAAATACCCAAATCAACTACAAAGGATATATGAAGGAAGATGCATCCGCAGAAAGAAGTGGTAATTAGAAGTATATATGTGTGTGCATGTATGTATGTATATATACATATATAGATACATATATAAATGGCTTTACACACACACATACATATTCAGAGAGAGATGATAGATAAATAGATAGAATGATAGATAGGTAGATAGATAGATGGTAGATAGATATTTTTGACTAATGGTAGGGTGGAGGGTGGAGGAGGGCAAAAAGGGGAAAATATCACATGCTGACTTTATTATGTATTTAAAAGGAATACCAAGTTATACATAATAAACTTGCAGTTTCATGTGCAATCATCTTGTTTGTACTATACTTTGTCATGGAAGTGTTCATTTAATCCATAAATAAAAAATAAAATCACAAAAATTAAACAAAAACACGAATAAAATTTAATTGAATTAGCAGGCTGATTTTAATGGGAAGCACATCAAAGAGAATCAGAACTTTAGTAGTAGGAGAGTGGCCACTCACTGAGGTCATTCACTGGTTATCTGATATTCTACCAAATAAAACACTTATGGGGAGTATATTTTTTAATAAGATTTTTTTTATTTTTAGTTTACAACACTCAGTTCCACATGTTTTTGAGTTCCAGATTTTCTTCCCATCCCTCACCTCTACCTTGCCCCACCCCAAGACTGCATGGAATCCAATAAATGTTCTACGTATACCTTCACATTAAACTTAGTTATACAATAGCCAAGTTTTAAAAAAGACTTGTGACCAATGGAATGAATCATGAGAAAGAAGAAACAAAACCAAAAAAAAAAACACCAAATCTTCATTAAGACTCCATAATTCTTTCTCTGGATATAGATACCTATTTCCATCATGAGTCCTTTGGAGTTGACTTTGAACCTTGTATTGCTGAGAAGACCCAAGTCTATGAAAGTTAGTCATAACAGAATGAATATATCTGTGGTTCTGTACAATGTTCTCCTGGTTCTGCTCTGCTCACTCAGCATCATATCATGTAGGTCTTTCCAGATTATTATGAAGTCCATATCTTCCCCATTTCTTACAACACAATAGTATTCCATTACATTCATATACCACAACTTGTTTACCCATTCCCCAATAGATGGGCACCCCTTGACTTCCAATTCTTTGCTACTGCAAAAAGGGCTGCAATAAATATTTTTATAAATATGGGTCCTTTTCCCACTTACATGATCTCTTTGGGATATAGCCCTGGAAGGAGTATTGCTGGGTCAAAGGGTATGCACATTTTTATAGCCCTTTGGGCATAGTTCCAAATTGCTTTCCAGAATGGCTGGGTCTGTTCACAACTCCACCAACAATGTAGCAGCGTACCAATTTTCCCTCATCCTCTCCAGCATTTATCATTTTCCTATTTTGTCACGTTAGCCAATCTGACAGGAGAGATGTGGTACCTAAGAGTTGTTTTGATTTGCATTTCTCTAATCAATAGTGATTTACAGCATTTTTTTCATATGCCTATAGATATCTTTAATTTCTTCCTCTGAAAACTGCCTGTTCATATCCTTTGACAATTTCTCAATTGGGGAATGCCTTGTATGCCTAAAAAATTGACTTAGTTCTCTGCATATTTTATATATGAGGCCTTTGTCAGAGACACTGCTTGTAAAGATTTTCTCGCAAATTTCTGCTTCCCTTCTAATCTTTGTTGCATTCACTTTCTTATACAAAAACTTTTCAATTTAACATAATCAAAATTATCCATTTTGCATTTTATAATGCTCTCTATCTCTTGTTGGGTCATGAATTCTTTTCTTTCCCATAAAACTGATAGGTAAACTATTTTTCTCTCCCAAATTGCTTATAGTATCAGCCTTTATTCCTAAGCATGAAGCCATTTTGACTATTTTGGTATATGGTATAAGATATTGGTCTATGCCCTGTTTCTGCCATACCATTTCCCAATTTTCCCAGCAGGTTTTGTGAAATAATGAATTCTTAGCCCAGAAGCTGGATTCTTTGGGCTTATCCAGGAGTAGATTGCTATAGTTGTTGACTATTGTGTCATGCCTGTAACCTATTCCACTGATCCACCACCCTGTTTCTTAGCCAGTACCAAGTAGTTTTGATGACTGCTGCTTTATATTACAGTTTCATATCTGGCGTGGCTAGGCCACCTTCCCTAGCATTACTTTTCATTAATTCCCTAGATATTCTGGAACTATTGTTCTTCCAGATGAATTATGTTATTATTTTATCCAGCTCTGTAAGATAATTTTTGGCAATTTGATTGTTAGGGCACTGAATAAGTAAATTAATTTAGGTAAAATTGTCATTTTTATTGTATTAATTTGGACTAAACATGAGGAACTGATTTTTCCCATTTATTTAGATCTGACTTTATTCGCGTGGAAAGTGTTTCATAATTATGTTCAAATAGGCCCTGGGTTTGTCTTGGCCAGTAGATTGACAAACATTTTATAGTGTCTACAGTAACTTTAAATGGAATTTCTCTTTCTATCTCTTGCTGTTGGGCTTTGTTAGTAATGTATAGGAATGCCAAGGATTTATATGGGTTTATTTTATATCCTGCAACTTTGCTAAAGTTGTTTATTCTTTCTAGTACCTTTTTACTTTATTCTCTAGGATTCTCTAAGTAAATCATTGTATCATCTGCAAAGAGTGATAACTTAGTTTATTCTTTGCTTATTCTAATTCCTTCAATTGTTTTTTCTCTTATTGCTACAGCTAACATTTCTAGTACTAAATTGAATAATAGGGGTGATAATAGACATCCTTGTTTCACCCCTGATCTTTTTTGAATGCATCTAGCTTATCCCCATTACATATAATGCTTGCTGATGGTTTTAGGTAGATGCTATTTATAATTTTAAAGAAGGCTCTGTTTATTCTTATGCTTTCTAGTGTTTTTAATAAGAATGGGAGTTGCATTTGGTCAAAGGCTTTTTCTGCATCTATTGAGATAATCATATGCTTTCTGCTAGTTTTGTTGTTGATATAATCAATTATGCTGATAGTTTTCCAAATTTTGAACCAGCCTTCCTTTCCAGGAATAAATCCTACCATGTCAAAGTGTATTATTCTTGTCATAAGTTGCTGCAATATTTTTGGTAATATTTTATTCAAACTTTTTGCATCAATATTCATTAGGAAAATTGGTCTGTGATTTTCTTTGTTTTGACTCATCCTGGTTTGGATATTACTACCTTATTTGTGTCCTAAAAATATTTTGGTAGTACTCCTTCACCTGTTTCCCCTAATAGTCTATAAAGCATAGGAATTAATTGTTCTTTAAGTGTTTGATAGAATTCACATATAAAATCATCTGGCCCTGGAGATTTTTTTCCTAGGGAATTCATTGATGGCTTGCTCAATTTCTTTTTCTGAGATGGGGTTATTTAGGTATTTTACTTCCTCTTCTGTTAACCTGGGCAATTTATATTTTTATAAATATTCATCCATTTCCCTAAGGTTATTAAATTTATGGGCATAAAATTGGGCAAAATAATTTCTAATTATTGTTTTAATTTCTTCTTCATTGGATGTGGATTTTCCCTTTTCATTTTCGATACTGGCAATTTAGTTTTCTTTCTTTTTTTTAATCAAATTGACCAAAGATTTATCAATTTTATTGGCTCTTTTTCATAAAATGAGCTCTTAGGTTAATTTATTGATAATAGTTTTCTTGATTTCAATTTTATTAATCTCTCTTTGGATTTTAAGTACTTCTAATTTTTTATTTAATTGTGGATTTTCAATTTGTTCTTTTTCAACCTTTTTCAGTTGCACGTCCAATTCATTGATCTCCTCAATTTTATTCATGTAAGCGTTTAGAGATATAAAACTTTCCATAAGAACTGCTTTTGCTGTGCTCCATGAGTTTTGGTATGTGTCTTGTTATTGTCATTCTCTTGAATGAAGTTATTAATTGTTTCTATGATTTTTTATTTGGCCTACTCATTCTTTAGGATTAGATTATTTAGCTTCCAATTAATTTTAAGTTTATTTTCCCATGGTCCTTTATTACAAATAATTTTTATTGCATCATGATTTGAAAAGGTAAACTACTTGTGCCTTTCTGCACTGTATTGTGAGGTTTGTATGCCCTAGTACATAGTCAATTTTTGAGTATGTGCCATGTACTTCTGAGGAAAAAAATAGTATATTATTTTTTATCCCCATTCAGTTTTCTCCAGAGGTCTATCATATCTGCTTTTTCTAAAATTCTATTCACTTCCTTAACTTCTTCCTTGTTTATTTTGAGGATGGATTATTTAGTATTGGATTAATGGTTCCTAAAATGTTTGGTAGAATTCACATGTTAATCCAACTGGTCCTGGGGATTTTTTCTTAGGAAGTTCATTGATGCCTTGTTAAATTTCATTATTTAAGATTAGGTTAAGTATTTTATTTCTTCTTCTGTTAATCTGGTTAATTTATATTTTTGTAGACATTCATCCATTTCATTTAGATTGTCAAATTTATTCACATATAATTGGGAAAATCGCTCCTAATAAGTGTCTTAATTTCCTCTTCATTGGCAGTGAATTTACCTCTTTCATTTTTGATACTGGTCATTCAGCTTTCTTCTTTCTGTTTTTAAAGTCAAATTAACCAATGGTTTATTTATTTCATTGAGTTTCTTTTTTATAATACCAGCTTCTAGTTTTATTTATTAGTTCAATGATTTTCTTGCTTTCAATTTTATTAATCTCTCCTTTGATTTTCAGGATTTCCATTTTGGTGTTAAATTGGAGATTTTCAATTTGTTCTTTTTCTATTTTTTTCTGTTGCATGACCAATTCAGTGATCTATTTTTTATATAAGTAATGATCTACCTCTCTATAAATACATATACAGGTATGTGTGTGGTGAATATATATTCATATATATATTATATGTTTATGAGTATATGTGTGTATACACATGCATACATATACATACTCTCTAGTACTTCTTTAGCTGCATCTCATAAATTTTGTGTTTCATTGTTGTCATTTTCTTTACCAAAATTATAATTTCTATGAATTGTTCTTTGTCCTACTTTTCTAGGATTAGATTATTTAATTTCCAATTAATTTTAATTTATCTTTCTATTGTAAATTACTGAATGTAATTTTACTTCATTATTATCTGAAAAGTTTACATTTACTATTTCTGTTATTCTGCATTTGGTTGTGAGGGTTTTATACCCTAATACATATAAGTTTTTGTATAAGTGTCATGTACTCATGAGAAAAAGGTATCATTGTTTTCTATTCCCATTCAATTTTCTCCAGAGATCTATCATATCTAACTTTTCCACAATTTCATTCATTTCCTTAACTTATTACTTATTTTTTTGGTTTGATTGATCTAGTTCTGAGAGGGAAAAGTTGAGGTCCCCCACAAGTATAGTTTAATTATCTATTTCCTCCTGTAACTCATTCAATTTCTTCTTCACAAATTTAGATACTATACAATTTGGTGCATATATATTTAGTATTGATATGACTTCATTGTCTATGGTACCTTTCAACAAAATATAGTTTCCTTCTTTATCTCTTTTAATTAGATCTATTTTTGCTTTTACTTTGTCTGAAATCATTATTGTTACCTCTGTTTTCATTTCTTCAGCTGAAGCATAATAGACTCTGTTCCAGCCTGTTTTCTTTCCCCTGTGTCTGTCTCTCTGTTTCAGATGTGTTTCTTCTAAACAACATATTGTAGGATTCTGTTTTTTAATCTATCCTGCTCTCTGCTTCTGTTTTATGGGTGTCTTAATCCCATTCACATTTGTAGTTGTAATAACTGTGTATTTCCCTCCATGCTATTTTCACTTGTTTGTGCCCCACTTATCTCTCAGCCTTTCCTTTCTCACAAGTGTTTTACTTCAATCTTCACCTTCCCCAATATACCCTCCTTATTTTGTTATTTATTATCTATTATCCCTGTTATTATCTGGCCCTTTTCTATTATCCCTGCTCCTTTTTACTCCCTTAAATGGTAAGATGGATTTCTGTATCCAGGTTAGTATGTATGTTATTCCCTCTCTGAGTCAGTTTTGATGAGAATGAGACTTAAGCTTTGCTTGCCACCCCACCCCCATATCTTCCTCTCCATTATAATAGTTTCTAATGCCTTATTTATGAGAGTTATTTACTCCCATTCAATCTCCCCTTTCTTTCCTCTTCCAGTGCAATTTTTCACACCCCCTTTTTTGGTTTTCTTTGGGGAGACACATTATCATCCCATCAAAGTCACCTAATAGCTACACCCTCTGTCTACATATACTCCTTCTAAATGCTCTTATACTAATGAAGTTCTTAAGAGTTACAAATATTTTCTCACCACATAGAAATATGAATAGTCAATTCTCATTGAATTTCTTTTGTTTTCACTTTTTTGTATTTTTTTTAACTTTTTATGTTTCCATTCAGTCTTATTTTTGAATGTCATTTTTTTTAAATTCAGCTCTGGTCATTTAATTAGGAATTCTCAAAATTCTTCTACTTCATTAAATATCCATGTTTTTCCCTGAAAGACTATATTCAATTTTGCTGGGTAGGTAATACTTGGTTGTAATCCTAACTCCTTTGCCTTCTGGTATATTCTAGTTCTTTAGTGTGGAAGCTACCAAATCCTATGTAATCCCAACCGTAGCTCCACAATATGAATTGTTTCTTTTTGGCTTCTTGTAATTCTTTGTCCTTGATCTGTGAGCTCTGGAATTTGGTTCTGATATTTCTGGGAGTTTTCATTTTGGGATCTCTTTCAGGTGTTGATCTGTGAATTCTTTCAATTTCTATTTTGTCCTTTGGTTTTCTGTGATAATTTCTTGAAGGATGTTTTCCAGGCTTTTTTTTTATCGTAGCTTTCAGGTAGTCCAATAATTCTTACATTATCTCTCCTGAACCTATTTGCTTGGTCAGTTGTTTTTCCAGTGAGAAATTTCACATTTACTTTTTTTTTACTTTTTAAAAAATTTTATTTTATCATGTCTTGTTGTCTCATAGAGTCATTAGTTTCCACTTTCTCAATTCTAATTTTTAAAGAATTATTTTTTTCAGTTAGATCTTATACTTCCTTTTCAATTTGTCCAATACTGTTTTTTAGGGAGTTATTTTCCTCAGTAAATTTTGTATATCTTTTCCCATGCCTCTTTTTTCATGATTCTCCTGCAGTGCTCTCATTTCTTTTCCCAGTTTTTCTTCTTCTTTAATTTGCTTTTTAAAATCCTTTTTAAAGCTCTTCCTGGAATTCTTTTTAGGCCTGAGACCAAATTATATTTTTATTTAAGGCCTCACATGTAACCATTTTGATACTATTGTCTCCTAAATTTATGCCTTGATCTTCCCTGTCACCATAGTAACTTTCTATAGCCAATTTTTTTTTGTCTTTTGTTTATTCTTTTCTGTCTTTTTTTGTGACTTTGTGTTTTTATGTGAGAGTTGAGTTCTGGTCCTGTACTGTCCCAGGCTTCTTGTGCTGGGGCTCAGGGTATTATTACTGTCTTTCACTGGGTTTCAGGCTTAGTTACTTGCTTTCACTGTAGGGTAGGCTTCCCTTCTGGCTTGTACTGAGGGTGGGGCTTCCCTATTGGACTCCCCTGGGTGTGGGGTTTAGCTGCTGGTCTGCCCCAGGGGTGGGGCCTTCCTATTGGATTGCTATGGTAACAGAATTTTTCTGGTGGCTAGTCCTAAAGGAGTAATGTTGTTGTTGATCTGTGCCAGGGGTAGGGCACTGCTGCTGCAGGGTTGCTATGAAAACAGAGTCTCCTTGCTGGTAAGTCCCAGGGGTGGGGCCTTGCCATTGGCCTGCCCCAGTACAGGGCTTCACTACTGGTCAGCAATGGGGTCAAGTTCTTGCTGGTGGCTTGTGATGGTGGTGTTATTGTTGGAGGTGGGGCCCTGCCATGCTGCACAGACTGCTCACTTGCCTAGGGGTCTGCTGGTTTGCAGAATGGTAGGACCTAGCTGGTGGATTGTCCCAGTCCTGGTACCTTGCTGCAGGCCCCCTGCTATGAAGCTGGCTGCTGTTGCTGATCTTGGACCTTGTTCTCCTCCCACCTCGGTGAAACAGACCTTTCCTGCCAAACTGGTAAGCTGTTTCCCTGCTCCTAGATGAATTCTGAGGTGGTTTTCTAGCTGTTTGGAGGGGTATTTGAAAGAACTTCTGGGTGTTCTTTTCTCATTCTGTCATCTTGGCATCTGTAGTTACACATATGCTTTAGAATCATCATTTTGACAAATTGGTGAGTAATAAGACTATACAATGAAAGATCAATTTGAAAATTGTTAATAAAAAGTCAATTAGTGAGAATAGATAAAAGCATCAATTTAGGAAGAGGCAATATGAATGAATTGGAGTGGACCTGTTTATTCCAGTAAGAAGTTTAGTGGGAACTGAACAAGGTTTGGAAAATTATTGGATTTGGAGGTGAGGAAAAGGAAAAAAAGTTAGAGTTGGCACTGAGGAATCCAGGACTGTTTGTTCTTTCATTCCCAATCCAACTTTCTTATACATATATCATTACATGCATACATACATACATATATATGTACACATATATTATGTATGGATGGATCAAACATTATCCATATACATATGTGTGTGTATATGTATGAATGTATATGTATCTTTAAAGCTATAAATACCTCAAAAAAGTACTTAAAAGAGCTCGCAAAAGATTCATGTTTGCTTTGGTTGACCATTAGGCTAATTATTCAGTTTTTATCTAACTAGTTTTTATCTTAATGTTCTGGAAGATTCTTTTAGGGACAGCATCTATCTAAAAAGTTTGACTGATAAGAGAAATTTTCCAGAAAGGAAAATATATTACTTTGTTAAACATTCATTAACCACTAGGTGTACTTTAGCCAGGAAAGTTGATAAAATATATAACTTCACATTTTAAAACTTCCTGTTAGAATTAGATGTCTAACCAAACATTTTCAAACTATGAAAGGAGAAAAGGGACAGAAATGTAATATTTATTTTGTAACTAGATTAGCTGATTTGTCCTATTAAAATGAAGGTAGGACTGTGTTTAAAATGTTAAGCTTAAGTTTAATCTCCATAAAATAGGGAGGACATGGCCAAGATCAAAAAGGTGGATCAGAGGGCAGCGAGAATTATTCAGGATTGTGAGTATGAATTATAAAGACAGATTAGACAAATTTGACTCAAATTAATTAAAAAATAGATTTAGAAGATTTCTGAGTGGTAAGTGAAATTGGGAATAGAAAATAATGGATTGATGCCAGTAAGGTGTCTGAGAGACACTGTAACTAATTAGAAAACAAGAGGTTTATCGACTGCAATTGAGAAGAGGATCACTCTGCAAGCAATTCAAGCAAAGTTTCTTTAACAGTACTTGGAATATAGAACAAACTGAAAACATATCCAAAAAAAAAGCTTGAAAACTTTAAGAAATGATCACAAGACAGTATAATCAAGTAACAGGCAATAGGAAAGTGAAAATTAGAATATAATTCAAATCTTTATGTAGAAACTGAAACTGAATAGTGAAATTCAGGATGTCTGACACAGGGCTCTTCTTGGAGACTTAAAATTTTTCAAGTTAATTTCATTTATGGAGACAGACAATCTAGATATATCAGACTTATAATTGGATTTGGTAGGATGAGAATGATCACTTTTAATTCAATTCAACAAGTATTTATTAAGAGGCTACATTATATGAAGCACAAGGTATACAGAAACAAAAATTAGGTATTCCTTGCTCTCAAGAAATTTTTCTTATGCTAGAGAAATGACTTGAAGGGGATATGGTCTTTTTACTTGAGAATTTCAGAGGCAGAATTGGGGGCATATCATAGAATAGAATCACAGTATTTCAGAATTTCAGAGTTAGAATGGGTTTCAGAAATCATCTAGTCCAACCTGATGATAAGGAGGTATAAATTGCTCAACCAATTAATAAATCAATAGATTATCAAGCATTTATTAAATGTCTTCTATGTTCAGAATATTGTTATGTGCTGGGGATATGAATATAAAGACTGAAATAATCCTTATTCTCAAGCTTACATTCTAATAAGAAAACCAACAATTGGATACATATAGATTCATAGATGATAAATAATATGAATAAACATAGAATAGACACGTACACATATATACACATTACATACACACACACAATACAGAATAGTTTACTAAAAGGTAGTTTGAGAGGGAAGACACAAATTTAAGGGATGCAGAAAAAATATACAAATAGAAGAAAATACTTCAGCTTTATCTTTAAGATAGAGAAGGATTCTTTGAGTCAGAAATAAGACAGGAGTACATTGCAGACATGAGGAATAGATGGCACAAGGAAGGACAAAGAGAAGAAATGGAGTGACACATGTAAGGCAGAAAGAGAAAGTCAGTGTGCTTGGATAGAACAGTTCAGGAGGGATTTTAAAGTACAAAAAGTTTAGAAAAAAGATTAATCCATAATTACATGAACTGATTCATATTTAAAAGTAAAATCAGGAAAACAATTTTAAAAAACAACAATTACATTGTAAAGATGAACATATTTGACAAACTCAGGAATGTTGACTAATGCAATGACCAGCCTTAATACTTACAATGAAATATACTATACATCTGTGTTTTTTCTGAATGTGATCAATATAAAATTTGGTTTTGTTTGACTATACATGTTCGTAACAGAGGTCTTTTTTTCTTTATTTCCCAATTGGGAGGGGGGAGGAGAAAGGAAACAATGTGCATTTGTATTGGTTTAAAAGTATAATTGGATAGAAGGTTACCCACTGCTCCTGGCTGTGCCCTCTGGAGTCAAGAACAAGCTTAATCCCTTTGAAATAATAATGCTTGAGAACAGAGGATAATCTAAGAGAGTATTTTATACTTTCTTTTGTATTGTGAATTTAGATATCCTCCATAAATATGAACATTTCAATAAACAAAGAACAAGAACAAATAATATTTTAGGGAACCAAACACTTTTGTTAATGTTTATTGGTTTTTAAAATTTGTGTTAAATTTAAAATAGTAGTAACAAAAATTGGCATCTTTGTATTCTCTTCTCAGCTATTTTTTTCCTTTTATGTATTTTAAATATTCTATTTATCACCTTTTCTTTCTTTTTTATATTTATTTTTATCCACTTAAAATTCTTCTCTGAAAACAAAAGCAATCACCATATAGGTTATACGTACAGTCAAGCAATGAAAAAAAATACACATGTTGACCGTATTTGAAAATATGCCCCATTTTTCAACTCTAAGCCACTGATTCTCTACTAAGTAGTGGAGAGCACATTTCACCATCACTCTTATAAAGTGATAACTGGTCAGTGGATTGACTACAATTTTATAGCCTTTCAAACTTGTTTTCCTTTACATTATTTTGATCAGCATGTTAAATGTTCTCTTGGTTCTGCTCAGTTTACCACATAGAAATTCACATAATTCTTCTCAGAAATTAAGATTTCTCTTAATCTGTATTAATTACTTTCTATAATGCAGTAATATTCCATTACATAAATATGCCACATTTTTTCAGACATTCTCCAAGCTATGAACACACATTTTGCTGAGTTTTGGTTTTTTCTACATGAAAAATCATTATTTCCTGTGAGGAGAATGCTTGGGAGAGATGATGTCAGTGGTTATTGTGGTAATGCAAACATTACTAACACTCATACAGCACTTCAAATTTTGCAAAATGATTTACATACACTATCTCATTAGATCCTCAGAACAATGCCATGAAATACTTAAAAAAAAATTTCAGGCTTTGCTATCCCTATTACCAGATACTGGTGATTCTATTTGGATTAGTAATTATCTCTTTATAAAAGCAAACTGATATCAAGTGATTGATTGAAATTGGGTACATATCAACCATTAGTCTATAGTTGTTAGCACACAGAATGAAATTGACAAACCTTGTCCAGGGAACACAAATATTTTGTCAAGATACTACTCCCATGAACTGATGGCCAGGTCATTGAAGAGCCCTTCTACTGTCAGGCTAAAGCCTTGGTATCAATGAGTTAGGAGCATAGAACAAAAAGGTGAGCCTGGATGTGCCGAGACAAGCTTGTATGGTGTGTAGTTCTTCTTAAAGTAGGCAATAGGTCTGGAATCCAGTGAGGTAGTAATTTACATTGGTGATCAAAACCTATACAAAGAAACTAGACAACATTGGGTCAGGAATCAAAATCTAGGAAATAATTATAGCCAATGGTATGATGAAGTACCAATGAGAATGGACTCTGAAACCTTGCCCAAGGTCATTTCAGACAGGGTCTCTTCACTTCTGAACATAATTTACAACAATAAGGCAAATAGTAGCAATGGTTGAATTTAAGGAATATGGAGATGGAAAGCAGAATAATTCATCTTATCTGGTTTAATTTCAAGTTTCAGTCATCCTTTATTCCAATAGATTAAGGATGATCTTTTTCAAGTGGTTTTTTCCCATTACTTTCCTACATATTCCTAAAAACTGCTTTTAATCTCAAATCCAGGCTTCAAAGTTCCTAGAATTCTACCCACACATTCCCACTTAATCTATTTTCTTCTCCCTTTCCCTATTATGTCTCTATCACTTGAAATAATCCAGTATCTTAACCAGATCCATAATAATAATAATAATAACTGGCATATATATGTATTATACTTTATGTTTTACAAAGCATTCTACAAATATTATCTCATTTGAGCCTCCCAATAACCCTATGCAGTAGGTACTATAGGAATTGTTATTCTAGCACAATAGATGAAGAAATTGAGTCTCAATTTGGTTAAGCAAATTGTTTAGTCATTAAGCCAGTAAACATCAGAGATGGGATTTGAATTCAGGTCTCTTTTGAAGTCAGGGTCAACATACCTCTCCTTCTATCCCTCAATGTACTGTACATCTCATAATGGAGGTGGCATCTTTGTGAAATTATGCTGTTAGGTGGAATGATTCTAACTGACCTCTTTCTCAAACTGTTTTATTGTATTTTAAGAGTCACCCAAGGTCCTGTCTAATTATTTATTGTCCCACATAGTTACTCCCTTTCTAATATACTTGAATATGTTTATACTTCATATAGAATCATTAAAATAGTCACCTTTTGGGGCAGAGCCAAGATGGAGGCTAGAAAGCGGGATGTGCCTATAGCTCTCCTGCAGGACCCTCCAAACACCTATAAAAAATGGCTCTGAACAAATTCTAGAACTGCAGAATGCACAAAATAGCAGAGGGATGCAGGGCTCCAGCCCAGGACAGCCTGGATGGTTGCTGGGTAAGGTCTATTGCATGGAGCTGGGAGTGCAGAGCAACAGAGCCCAGTGTGGGCTGCGCCCAGACCAACCAGACCAGGAGCTGGGCAGAGCAGGCCCTAGCACCCTGAATCAGTGAGCTGTGGCAGTTACCAGACTTCTCAACCCACAAACACCAAAAACAACAGAGAAGGTTTCTGGGAAAATACTGCAGAGGACAGAGTGAAAGTAGTTCCTAGTTTGGCCCCTGCCACAGGGACAGTAGAGGTGGTGCAGCTACAGCAGTACAGCTGCACTTTCTTCCACCCCCAGGCCTACCTGGTGGGAGGAATTAAGTGGCAGATCAGAGCAGGACTGCAGAGCCTGCTCAGATCTGAATCACCATCCGGGTTGGCGGTTCTTGAGGGAGGAAGAGCTCTGCTATGGCAGAGCTTGCTGTGTAGAAAAAGCTCTGAAAACAACAGTGCAGCCCCTCAAGCTTGGGACAAAGTACTCTATACTCTAAAAGCAGTCATACCCCAACAAAAAACTCAAGGGTCAAGTACTTGGCTGGGAACATGGCCAGGCAGCAAAAATGGACTCAGATTCAGTCTCAGACTTTGAAATCTTTCTTTGGTGACAAAGAAGACCAAAACATACAGACAGAAGAAGTCAACAAAGTCAAAAAGCCTACATCAAAAGCCTCCAAGAAAAACATGAACTGGTCTCAGGCCATGGAAGAGCTCAAAAAGAATTTGGAAAAGCAAATTAGAGAAGTAGAGGAAAAATTGGGAAGAGAAATGAGAGTGATGTGAGAAAACCATGAAAAATAAGTCAATGACTTGCTAAAGGAGACCCATAAAAATATTGAAGAAAATAAAACCGTAAAAAATAGACTAACTCAAATGGCAAAAGTGTTCCAAAAAGCCAATGAGGAGAAGAATGCCTTGAAAGGCAGAATTAGCCAAATGGAAAAGGAGGTCCAAAAGACCACTGAAGAAAATACTACCTTAAAAATTAGATTGGAGCAAGTGGAAGCTAGCAACTTTATGAGAAATCAAGGTATTCTAAAACAGAACCAAAGGAATGAAAAAATGGAAGACAACATGAAATATCTCATTGGAAAAACCACTGACCAGGAAAATAGATCCAGGAGAGATAATTTTAAAATTATTGGATTACCTGAAAGCCATGATCAAAAAATATCCTAGACATCAACTTTCAAGAAATTATCAAAGAGAACTACCCTGATATTCTAGAGCCAGAGGGTAAAATAGAAATTGTAAGAATCCACCCATTTCCTACTGAAAAAGATCCCAAAAAGAAGACTCCTAGGAACATTGTTGCCAAATTCCAGAGCTCCCAGATCAAGGAGAAAATACTGCAAGCAGCCGGAAAGAAACAATTTGAGTACTGTGGAAACACAATCAGGATAACACAAAGTCTAGCAGCATCTACATTAAGGGATCGAAGGGCTTGGAATATGATATTCTGGAGGTCAATGGAGCTAGGATTGAAACCAAGAATCATCTACCCAGCAAAACTGAGTATCATGCATCGAGGCAAAATATGGATCTTCAGCAAAATAGAAGACTTCCAGGCTTTCTCACTGAGAAGACCAAAGTTGAATAGAAAATTTGACTTTCAAACACAAGAATCAAGAGAAGCATGAAAAGGCAAAATAAAGAGAAATCATAAGGGACTTACTAAAGTTGAACTGTTTTGTTTACATTCCTACATAGAAAGATGATGTGTATAATTCATGAGACCTCAGTATTAGGGTAGCTGAAGGGGATATATGTATATATAGGGCACAGAGTGACTTGAATATGAAGGGATGATATCTAAAAAAAATAAAATCAAATTAAGGGATCAGAGAGAAATATATTGAGAGAGGGAGAAAGGGAGAGATAGAATGGGGTAAAGTATTTCACATAAAAGTGACAAGAAAAAACAATTCTGTAGGAAAGGAAGAGGGGACAGGTGAGGGGGAATCAGTGAATCTTGCTCTCATGAGATTTGACCTGAGGAGGGAATAACATACACACTGAATTGGGTATCTTAACCCACAGGAAAGAAGGAGGAAGAAGATAAAAAGGGGAGGTGGTGATAGAAGGGGGGGCAGATAGGGGGAGGAGGTAATCAAAAGCAAACACTTTTGAAAAGGGACTTGGTCAAGGGAGAAAATTGAACAAAGGAGGATAGGATAGGAAGAAGCAAAATATAGTTAGTCTTTCACAACATGAGTATTGCGGAAGGGTTTTACATAATGATACACATGTGGCCTATGTTGAATTGCTTGCCTTCTTAGGGAGGATGGGTGGGGAGAGAAGAGGGTAGAGAATTTGGAACTCAAAGTTTTAAAAGCAGATGTTCAAAAAAAAAGTTTTTGCATGCAACTAGGAAATAAGATATACAGGCAATGGAGTGTAGAAATCTATCTTGCCCTACCAGAAAGTAAGGGAAAAGGGGATGGAAGGAGTGGGGTGACAGAAAGGTGGGCTAACTTGGGAATGGGGCAACCAGAATATATGCCATCTTGGAGTGGGGTGGGGAGGGTAGAAATGGGGGGAAACCTTGTAATTCAAACTTTTGTGAAAATCAGTGCTGAAAACTAAAAATATTAGATAAATAAAAATAAATAAAAAATAAATAATGTTACTCCCAATTGTCCACCTTAAAAAAAGAGAAATGAAAAGATTGAGTTTCTGTTGTGGGGAAAGAATGAAGGTACCTGGCATGGAGGAATGGTTCTGAAGTCTAGAGGAAACCAAGAATAGAACAGGGAAAAGAATGACGGAAGGCCAGCCTTCATACGTCCACAAAAATGGATGTTCCAGGAAAGACTCACCAGTGGGACTTTGTGGAGGGATATTTCATGGTGAATGGTGGTAAACTGTTCCAAGGCGAGGAGGCTCATGCATTAACTGGAGGTCACACCTGAAAAGCATTCTTTGTTCTTCTGAACAATGATGTTGTGCTGTTTGAAAAATGTACCCTGAATTAAAACACCTAGATTTTTGTGGCTTTCTCTCCTATCCTTTGATATGCCCAAGAGAGGACATTTTGCTCCCTTCACTTCAAAGGCAGAAGGCTTGTAGGCAATAGACCACATTTCTCCCCTTCCCCTAGGAGGTTGGAGAACAGGCAGCACATGTAGAGAGATAGAAAGATGTTTCTACTCTTCCCCAGGAGGATACAGAGCAGGCAGAAGACCTGGGAAGATAGAAGGACATTTTCTCTCTTTACCTCAAAGGCAAGACAGTGGTGTGAAATGGAATGTTGCATTTTCTTATCCCTTCTTCATGGCCAAACTAGTTAATGTAATTATATACCATTCAATTCTAATTTTTTCTTTTCATTTACATCATTTCAGACACTGTGTAGTATTTTTATAGATTTTGCATCAGTTCATATAAACCTTCCTGTGCTCCTCTTTATTCATCATAATTAATTGTTTTCATGACTCAGTAATGTTGTTATGTTTATTTATCACAATTTAGCCATTTCCCAAATAATATTAATTTTAGTTCTTTTTTTGTTTTTATAAAAAGAGCTTTTAAAATATTTAAATATATTGGTGTATATTCAATTATTAAATCAATTAATAAAGATTTAAAAAATAAAATAGTCACCTTTTAAGATTTACTTTAATACAACTTCGCAAGTTCTTTAGTTTTTGGGATCAGATCCTGTGATTTCAGATACCCACTCCTGTCTACCACATTAAGTCTATTCAGCTCTGGCACTGAGGAGGTACTCTGTAAACACTTGCTGAACAAATCAGCAATGACTGTGCAGAAACTCTGCTTTTAGTACTGATCAACCCCCGCCTCCCAAAACAACAAGTATAATTCAGCAATAGATAGAGGGTGAAAGTCTCCAGCACCAGAGGGTTAATTATTTCTTTCCCTAAAGCCATTTTTCAAAATAATAACTTAATTTAATTCTACCAAGTATTGAATTGTGAAATATAGCAGTATTATCCCCACAAAAGCTATTCCCCTTCATCCTAAAGGGATTATGGATTGAGGACCAATCGCTCAAGCGCTCAAGTTTAAGTGATAAAATGTACTATACATATGGGTTCTTATGTACTATTTTAAATATTTTGATGTAAGACAAAGAAAAACTTTTTTACCCCAAAGAGCAATATTTTAACATGTTAACTGAAATTTAACATGCTCATTTTAGACCTCTCTTAATTACTGGTCTGATACAAATAACTTTGTGACCAGGCAACTATTTGAATCACTGTGAAAGCTCTAGGGTGATCTTTGAAAAGAAGACATCTCCAAATTAGGAGCTGTAAAAAGGAAGAGAAAGAGATAAGGGGGTTCCTGTGTATTTTAGTGGAGAGAAGGAAAAGAAAGAAGGGTTGCTAGTGAGAGAGGGAAGAGTGATCATTTTATATTTGACGTTTTATGAAGAAAGAAACAACTAGGGGTCCCAAAGATATACTTGACTGATGTCACAAATTTTCCTTGAAAGGATCACTTTGCGAAGATACTTGGACAGGTGCTGGAATACAAAGAAAATTATGTATAGTTTCCTTTTTTCTTGCATTCTTTTGGAATCAAATAACATCTATACAGGCAGGAATGATGTGATGGAAATAATATTGAACTTGAAATCAGAGGTCCTGAATTCAAATCTTGCCAATTACAACCTAGGTGACCCTGGGCAATTTACTTAACCTCCCCAGACAGGCCTCAGCTTCCTCATTTGTAAAATTAAATTGAGTTAGATCATCTCTAAAGCCTCTCCCAGCTCAAAATCTGTGATCCAATGGCCCTAAAAAACAAAATAACTTTGCAGAAGCATAGCACTAACAGTTTTCAGGATAAGCAAAGGGAGAAAAGAAAAAAAGGAACTATAGTTGACATTTGTAGTCTGAAATTCCCTCATAGCACTGTAAACTTGTAAATTAGGACTGCTTGTGTTTGCTAGATAACAGTAGGGAATGAAGAATAAGAGGCTACTCAGGGAGAAGGAGAAACAAGTAAAGGTCATGAGTCAGGATGTGGTCTTTGGCCAAGGCATCTCATCCTTTTACCTTTAGATCCTATTCTTAGATCAACTTCAGCAATGACTGGAAGCGTAGAATACAACAAATACCCTTGTACTCTGAAGGTAAGATCACTAACAATGATTATGGTCCAAATGAGTTGGTGTGGTTAAAGGGGCAAGGAAAGGCCAGCACTTTTCATCCTTTGTGTATGTGCAGATTAATTTTTGATTAGTATCTACAGTTAGCTAAGGTGTCTTTTATGTTGATTACACTTTTTAGACTCTCTATTGGTCCTAAGTCTTGGCTCAGAAAGAACACCTTCCTGCCTTAAAAGTGCTCACCAAGCCTTTTATTAAGCTTGACTGGCTTCTTAGCCATCTTGATCATTACTGTCACAATGCTTGAGGACAGGCTTCAGTGAATCTGAAAAGTGATTTGTCTGCCCTCCCTGCTTGATCATACCTCTCCAGATCACTGTCCAACATCTGCTTCAATATCCTGCCATCGCCCTCTCTTCTTGCTTACAAAGAATGAACTATGAATGCACACACACAAACATATACACAGATATAGATATATATTTGTTATACAAATAACGGTCAACCCAATTCTATTCCATCTAAGTTTATATTATTATTGTGATGCTAATTAGTGATTAAAGATCTTTCCTGACCATTCAATAGGCCTCAGGTGGGGCTACTTGGGGGAAGTTTGTTTAGAGGTTTGTTTGTGGGCAGGCCTACACTCTTTAATTACTAAGTACCAAGCCCCAGACCTACACTCTTTATTTATTAATTGCTAAACTCCAGGCCTATACCCTTTCCCTGACTGGGTGTGAAGCTCTCAGGCCCTAAGGATTGCATATATGCCCAGAAGATAGCCATAGAACTCAGAATCTGCAGAAAGCTCAGAGATTAGCAAGCTATAGAATTTAGAGACTATAGAACTCAGGAGCTACAGAACCTACAGACCTACAGAACTCAGAGAGCTGGGAAGGGATGAGAGCACTATGGAGAGAGTGCAGAGTAGAGAGTGTAGATCAGACAGCTGCAGAGCCCAGAGAACTGAGAGGGGAGAGGATGCAGGCAAGCAGACAGTTAGGCTTTGTGAGTGTTTACAGGAAGGCCCTAGAAGTGGGGAAGGTTAAAGGATGACTTGGCTCATTGCTATAATATTGTGTTATAATTTACTTGGTGTTACATTGAGGTGGACTTAGTGGCTTTGGAATACAACTTGATATGTCAAATTGGGGTTATTGGTTCTGGGCTTTGATCCTCTGGTGTCTGAATAAATGTTTTATTTCTTCTACCTTCTACATAGAGAATCCTTTATACTTTGTGATTCTGAACTACACAGGCATATTCATGGTCGCCATGGATATCATGAATCTTGCCTTACTGATACAATGATTCAGCAGGCGAGACACAAAAAGAGAATACACAGAGACAGAAACACAGAAATATAAAGAACTGAGCTAGAGAGACAAAGGCACAGAAATGTAGAGAACCAAATTAGAAAGACAGAGATAGACATAGACAGAATTAGAGAGACAGAGATAGCTACAGAGGAATTAGATGATGGGATTCATTGTTCTCTTTGGAACTCATGTCAAGCAAAAGGGCATTCCATTTACTCTGTAAAATGTTCCTTATAATCCCTAGGCCTAGATGATTCCTGGAAGAGAACAATGGAGAATATGAGGGAGCTGATTCTTTGCTGCTATGCTTTCTGAAGAATTCATGTCTAAAATGTGTGAGGGCATCAGAGAAAAGGGTAGGAGTATAACAATTACTGATGGTACTGAAAAGCAGAGCAAAGTACAGAGAGATGCATTCCTAGTGGTCATTTCTGTTCAAAAATATAATCCTTCATTTTATTTCAGTAATAACATTTGTTTAACCTACTGTACCAATTCCAGGTAATCATATATTATCTAGGTTCACTCTAGGACTGCTCAAAGCATGCATCACCATAGCAACTCATTCTGGGGAAAATTACCATGGAAGTGATTCTAGAAAAAAAGAATATAGTTTTCTGAACCCCAGCTATATTTTTCCACTGAGGTTATCTAGCAATCCTAAGCAGTTTTACAGGTGTGAGTTTTTGTGAATGTTTATGTTAAGGATTGAAGCTCTTACCCAAATGGCCTTGACTTACCTTTTTACTCTCAACTCCTGCTACATCTCAGGTTGTTCTCTCCACTCCATAAACACCCTTAGATACCTATCTTCACATACTCCTACTACGGAAGAGTCTTCATTGATTATTTCTTAGTTTTTAGATTATAAATGAATGAAGCCACCCAACTGGAACTTTCCATAGACTGGTTCCATGTGCCAATAAGGTCTTATATCTTTGTTGTACAAAACAGTATATGGTAAAATAGTTCTGCAGAGATTATGGGGGCATACATAGAAGAATATGCTTGCAAAGCTTTATTCTAAACAATTTTTTATTATTATAGTGATGCTAACATGCAGAGGCCCAAACAAAGACAATCACCCATAATCCTAAGATGAGGAAGTAGCTAGATCACTAACTGAAAACCAAGGAAAGCAACCAGTCTTTATTATCCCTTTTATATTTGTCAATTTAGATTGAGTAATGTTGTCGTGCATGCCTAACTGAAAAAATTAGATTAATGATGAAAGAGTGAGTTAGTCGGGGAAAACAATAAAGGGATAAGGAAGCACAGGCCTGAGCCTGTGAATAATTTGCTTGGTTAGTCCATTATTATCCTTCACACATTTGATGGACTATCCAAATTTCCTTACTGGTTCTTCAAATTACAATATTCCATTTCATATCTGTATATCTTTGCATGAATTGCTTTTTATTCCATACTTGATTGTGGCATATTTTGAGTTTTTAGCCCCTTGATGGGTAAAATAAATGGTCTGTTCCATAGCCATTAACCATGTTGTTTGTTGAGTGCTAGTATAGCATTTGGAGACATCTGGGTCCATCTATATGATCCATACCTAAGTTTGACCTTGGATATTTGATCTTTTCCTAGACTAACTCAGGTTGGAGCAATGAGACAAAAGAAAAGAGAGCACCCCGTTGGGGCAAAGTTATCAGGATAGGAAGTAGTGGAAGCCATGAGTCCTTAGGAGGTTCTAGGCAAAGGCTTCTTAAACTTTTCCCACTCACAACTTCTTTTCTCCTTTCAGCAGTGCTCATTGGTGTTTCATGGCCTGAGGGCAAGTACTATCAGAAATACTTTTGATTCACTAGACATTTGATTTTTAATTAATTTTTGGTCATTGTGCATTCAGAAACTTCTTACTGTTGCCAAATTTTTCACCACTCCATATGGGATCATGACCCAGTTTAAGAAGCACTGTTCTAGGTAATGGGATATAGGCCTGCAATGCCCTACCAAAAAGTTCAGCTCAAGTATGACTTCTTATGTGAGACTTTTCTTGATTCCTTTGCTATAATTTGTGTCACACACAAATTACTATGTGTATACCTCATATAATGGAAGATCCTTGAGAAAAGGGAATGTTTCTCTTTTGTCTTTATATACTAAGTACAGTAACAAATACAGTGTCTCTTAGTAGGCTCTTAATAAATACTTGTTGATTAATTTTTAGGATTATGAATTTAGAGCTGAACTTTGTGAAGTAGCAAAGTACATAAAACAAAATATTAATTGGGAATTGGCAATCAAATTGTAGCACATGAGCGTAATAGAATGTTATTATTTGAAAAGGAACAATAAATATGAAGAATACAGAGAAATGTGGAAAGACACATGAACTGATGCAAAGTAAAGTAAGAAGAATGAGATCCTTCACAAATACTGCAACAACATGCATCAAAAGAAGAAAGACAGCAATGTTTTCCACTACAGAAATGAAACTGAATGTTATACAATTTGAATGTTGAAACTTGGGCCAAGAGAAGAGATGTAAAAATGCATCATCCTCCCTTCTTTGCAAAGGTGAGGCATTGTAGATATAGAACATTGCATATTTCAGCTATACTTCCTCAATTATGCTACAATAAAGTCCTTTTCAACACTAGCAGATTGATGTGTTGTTATGAGTTTGTAAGGGGAAGTGGAGGGCAGGGAAATCCTTGATGTCTTCTTTCACAGGCTTTGGAGGATTTATAATATTTGGAAAGCTTAGGAAAATCGTGGCAACATTATACCTTAAGGGAGCATCTGTAAACTAAGATTCTAGCTAGATGAGGGAAATGAGGTCATGACATGTATCCAGTACTGCCATTTGAATCACATTAAATTTCTTCCATTTCTTTATACACCTTCTTCTTAATGACAAACTCTGTGTTTCTGTCCATGCTGTTCTTTTATTTAGAATTTATAAGCACATTTCTTTGCTTATTTTCTTTGTTCCTTGCTTCATAACTTATTTATGGTGATAGGAAAATTAGGAGCTAAGATTTCCCACATCTATTCTAAGAATGGTTTAAAAAAAAGAGGTACCAAATTGCAAAACGAGTAAGAAATCCAGTTAGCAATAGTAATCGTCTCCATCCAGGTCAGGACTGCTACAAAAGACAGATAAGAACCTGGAGTAACTTAGAGAGGGATCTTCCCCTGTGTTGGGATTTGGAGAAAGGCTAGAAGGTAAACAGGCCTGAAGCCTGGAGTACTCTGAATGAAAGTGATCCAGAAAACAGGAGGGAAAAGGCCCATGGTGCACTTGATCAAACACATGAAGGGAGTGGAAGTTAACATCAGGACCTCTGGCTTTTGGGGATAGTGCCAAAGCAGACCTGACTATCTCAGCAAAGAATGAGAGAAGGGGAGGAGTTTTCTCCTGGCACAAAGCTCAAAACCATAAACTGAAGCAAGAGATATGAATAAATAGAAGAAAACTCTGATTATATAATGAAGATATACTATGATTTATAGGGTACCCAAGAGGGAAACTCAGAAAAAGAGGATAATTTCATAAATGTGTACAAACTGGGCTTCAGAGGAGAAAAAAAATGCCTTTGCCAAAGGGACTACAAGATTATTAGGAATAAATGAAGCAAGAGATAAAAATGAAATTATAAATGAAATAAGAGCTCTGAAAAATAAATCAGTAGGAGAAATAATACCTTAGAACAAAATGTAGAAACCTTTACCTAATTTGTAGAACCTTTAAAGATGAAAATATAGTAAATGCAACTCAGTAACTCCATGATACAATAAAAAATATTAGAACAAAGCAGAAGTAGTGACAAACAGAAGAAAATATAAGGTGTTTACTGTCAAAAATAAATAATTTCTAAAACAGGAAAGAGAGGAAGCTTAATGGCTGAATGGATAGAGTACTGGGTCTGGAGTCAAGGAGACCTTAGTTCAAATCTAGCCTCAGATACTTACTAGCTGTGTGACCCTGGGCAAGTTACATAACCTCTGTTTGCCTTAATCCATGGGAGAAACAAATGGAATACCACTCTAGTATCTTGCCAAGAAAACCCCAGGGACAGTATGGTCCATGAGATCTTGAAAAATTGAAACCCAACTGAAAGACTGAAGAATAGCAAAAGAAGAGGGGATATGATTTAACAATCATCAGAGTACCTAGAAATTACAATTAATATTACAAGAAACAAAAAAAAAAAACAATTTACATATGATGGTACCACAATTAGAATTACACAAGACCGAGTGTTGGAGACACTAAAAGATTGCAAGTCTTAGAACACTATAGTTGGGCTTCTGACCAAAAATATCATACCCAGCAAAGCTAAGATTAATTTTGAATGGAAAAAAATATACATTTGATCAACTGTCAGACTTTGAGGACTCTGTTAAAAAAAATCACAAACTCAACAGACGATTTGACATACAAGAGCCAAGAGAAATATAAAGTACATACTAATGACCAACTACAAAGGACCCAATAAGGATAGAATGTTTACCTTTTACATATGGAAAATGTCAAACCTATGTCTAAGATTGTTGCTAGTAATTAGGTAGCATATAATAAAGATTGGGGTAGACCTGAGTATGATATGACTTCAAAAAGTAAAACCATTCAAGAACAGCTAAAAGAGTAATTATCCTATACCAGTGAGGTACAAGAGGAAAAACCAATACAAAGGAATTGGATAGGGAAGGGGCTTGTTAGTTCTGGAAACCTACTTTCATCAGGAATGGCTTTAAGAGAGGGAAATATATATACATCTAGAAGAGTATAAAAGTCTTCTAAATTAAAAGAAAAAGAAATAAAACTCTAAGGGGGTAGGGAGGGGAGGAAAGGAGAAAGGAGAAATCTTTAGAGGGGAGGGTAAGGGAACAGATGAAAAGACATGTATAGAAGGGTGTTTAGATTTAGGGGAATGGGAGAACAAGAGAGGGATGTTTAGAGGGGTGGGGGAGGGAATAGGTCAAAGGGGTGTACAAAAGGGTGTTTAGATTTAGGGCAATGGGAGGGTAAGGGAAAGATTGTGGGAGTGAGGGTAGGTTAAGTAATAGGAGGGCAAGGTAGCAGCTAGAAGTAAAACAGAGGAGTTAGGAGAAATAGGAAATAAGAGATATGCCCAAACATAAAAAGACTAGGAGTACAAGCTCTTAGGGAAAGTATATGCTTATATATGTATGTATATGTATATATGTATACATGTATGTGTATATCAATACTTATATATAAATATATACATGCTCAATTGTAGCCTTGGCATGGAAAAGAGAACAAAGTAAAATGTGTATAGCAGAGAATAAAAGAAAACCTACAAGGAAGCAAAGATGGACAGTTTTCAACTTAATCCACAGTATTTAGTATATAGGCTTTCTTGAAATGACAAGCTATTGCTATATATTTTGAATCCTCTCCTATGTTCTGCTGTGCACATTTTTTTCTTTGCTTATTTTATATTTAAGTTTACAATGTTTCTTTTTCTTTTCTTATTATGTATTTAAGTTTTAGTATGTGTCAAAAATAAAAAAAGAAATTTGAAAAAGAAATTATCATCAAATAAAATATCTGAATATCATGAAGCAAATTATTTATATACAATTTTACAGGATATATTGCAATATATTTCATAATTAAAATTATATATAATAATTAAAATTATATATAATAATTAAAATTATATATATATATATAAACACACATATACACTGATATTATATATATATATATATACGTTTTATATGTACATCTATAGTTCCTGTGCTTAATTAGAACCAAAGTACAAACTGCAGAGAGAAAGCATCCATCAGTGACCTCCCTAAAACAATTCCAAATTGAAAACACCTGTAATACCAGAGCTCAAATTCAGGGCTGAACTCACAAGTAAGAAGTATCCACATTCAAGATCACAGGCTCTGTTGAAATTAATACAAAAGAGAGAAAATTTCAAATACTACAATCGAAAAACAAACAACAAAAGTTTTACCTAAGAATAATTCACTGAAAGACTAAGTATAATCCTGAGGGTGGAAATGACCTTTAACAGAGAACTTTCAAGTATTCTTGATAGAAAGGCTAGAGCTCAGTATCAACTTTACACCGCAAACAGAAGTCAAAAGAAAAAAAAAAGAAAGCCTGTTGGATTTGCCAATTAAGAGATCATTGGGAACTTTGGAGAGAGTAGTTTCAGTGGAACAAGGAGTTTGGAAGCCAGACCATATAGAGTTAAGATGAGAATAAGGGGAAAAGAGGAAGCACATATTGTAGTCTGCCTTTTCAAGGAGTTTAGCCAGAAAAAGCAGAAGAAATATAAAATGAGAGTTAGCAGGAATGGAAGGATAAAGAGAGGTGTTTTTGAGGGTGAGAGAGACATGGGCATGTTTGTATGCAACAGGGAAGAAGCCAGTAGACAGGGACAGATTAAAAATAAATGAGAGTGAGGATGACAGAAGGGACAATCTGTTGAAGGAGATGGTATTAAATAAGATTGCTTGTACAGGTAGAAGAATTATCCTTTGGAAGGAGTAAATCCACCTCTTTACATGAGACAGGGGTGAGGTAGAAGATAGTGGCAGAAGGCATATGAATTATATAAAATGAGGAAGAGGAGAGAAAATAAAACATATGGGCCTCATTTTTTTCTGTAAAATATGAAGCAGATGAAGGAGTAGAGGGAGAGAGAACAATGGCAAGTTTGAGGAGGGATGATAAAATATGGAAGAAGTATGGATAAAGGTATAGAGAATCGATAAGGGAGGTATGGCAGCAGTGTGTAGCAGCAGTAATGGCCTATTTCAGGTTTTGTAACATAAATTTGCAGTGGACCCAATCACAATGATTACATGATTTTCTTTATGTTTGTTCAGCAATATATGTGTAGGAACAAAGGTAATAGATGTTGGGAGTGATCCAAAGCTTTGATAGGATATAAACAACAATATTAAAAGGGGGCTAGGGATTCCAGAGGACAGGAGAGTGTTGAGTTGAAGTGATTCAAGGCATCAAGGTGGGGACAAGAAGAGAGACTAGAGCAGGGGTGATGACTTGAGAGAGAACTGAGGGGTCTTCTTGTGGACAAAGAACAGTTTGGTAGGGGAAGGAAGAGGCAGTGGTAAAAAACAGCAACAAAAAAAATAGATTATAGTCAGATAAGAGGGTTTCAAAATTCTTCAACATGGAGGTGGTGCATTTGTGGATGGGCAAAATTAAGGGTATGACCATCTTCGTGTATAACAGAGGTGGACTGAAGGAGTAGCTCATGAAAGTGAGAAGGTTGAGGAACTAAACAGAGTGTTTGAGGGAAAATCAACATGCATGTGGCAGTCCTGAAGAATGGGAACATGAGTTTGGAAGGAGAAAAAAAAATATCGTGAACCAGGAGCCAAATTCATTGAGCAAAGAAGGTGAGTGACCTGGTCGTTCACTGGGTATATGGTGGGAGGGCTTGACAAGCCCCAGGGCAACTAATTCACGTTTGGTATCCACCTGTCACCCAACTCTCACTTGTGCCTCCAAAAATCTGTAGCATGCACAATGGCCACATTCTAGTGTTGTCTTGGCAGAAGGGCTAAACTAGGCTAAGTGATGGGCCTTATACCCATCAGTGAATTAGGGGATGTCTACCTCAGGCATGTGAAGACTTCCCCCAGCAAAATAGGTGAATGAGAACAATTTTTTCTAACAACCATGAGAGCAGTCAATCAGGTGTTGTGAAGAGATTAGAGTTTGGTCAGTCATCAAAGACACCAAGGTCATCCACTGCCTCCCAGGCCATTTCAAGTCTTACTACTGGACTTCAGTATCTCTGGGAAAGAGTATGAGGCTGATGACTTTGTACAACACTGCCTCAGTTAGGGGCAGCTAGGTGATGCAGTGGATAAAGCAGCACCAGGCCTGGAATCAGGAATAATCATCTTCATCAGTTCAAATCTGGCCTCAGAAACTTACTAGCTACGTGACCTTGGGCAAGTCACTTTACCCTTTTTGCTTCAGTTTGCTCATCTGTAAAATGAACTGGAGAAGGAAATGGCAACACACTCTAATATCTTTGTCAAGAAAGCCCCAAATAGGATGATGAAGAGTCTGACACAGTTTAAAGGGCTGAATGACAAAGCTTTATTTAAATCCAATTCACATGCAAGTGAAGACATCAGCCTGAGATATCAATGGGAGCCTTCAAAAACTAAGGATGAACAGACAACAGCTAGCTGGATTTTGATTAGATCATAGATATGAATAGCATGAACCTTAAAGGAGAAGTTATTGAGTCATGGAAGTAGGGGGAGAATCAGCCTAGAGGTGACAATGGCAGTGGTGGGGACATTGAGTGAAAATGCAGCCAATGGGGGACAGAGACAAGATGGCGGCTGGTAAGCAAGAACTAGTGTGAGCTCCATACTGAGTCCCTCCAAAAACCTATAAAAAATGGCTCTGAACCAATTCTAGAATGGCAGAACCCATAAAACAGCAGAGGGAAGCAGGGCTCCAGCCCAGTAAAGCCTGGATGGTCTCTGGGTGAGGTCTATCCCACACGGAGCTGGGAGCCGGGAGCTGGGAGCTGGGAATGGAGTGGAGCAGAGCCCAGCCTGAACGGCGTGGACCATCCAGACCAGAAGCCAGGCAGAGGGGGCCCTAGTGCCCTGAATCAGTGAGCTGCGGCAGTTACCACACTCCTTAACCCACAAACACCAAAGACTGCGGAGAAGGTTAGTGGGAAAAGATGCAGGAGTAGAAGGAGTTCGCAGTTCGGCTTCCAGCCCCGGGGGCAGCGGAGGTGGGGCAGCTACAGCTGTTGTTACTTCCGGCTCCAGGCCCACCTGGTGGGAGGAATTAAGTGGCGAATCAGAGCAGGAGTGCACGGCCTGCTGAAGATCTAAGCCCAGTCTGGGTTGGGGGCTGGGGAAGGAGCAGTGCTGGTGTGGCAGAGCTGGCACCTCCCCCCCAAACGTGGAACATAGAACTCTCTAGTCTACAAGCAGTCATACCCCACTGAAAAACTCAAAAGCCAAGTTAGTTGGCTGAGAATATGGCCAGGCAGCGAAAACGCACCGAGATTCAGTCTCAGACTTTGCATTCTTTCTTTGCTGACAAAGAAGACCAAAACATACAGCCTAAAGAAGTCAATAAAGTGCAAGAGCCTACACCAACAGCCTCCAAGAAAAACATGAACTGGTCCCAGGCCATGGAAGAGCTCAAAAAGGATTTGGAAAAGCAAGTTAGAGAAGTAGAGGAAAAATTGGGAAGAGAAATGAGAAGGATGCGAGAAAACCATGAAAAACAAGTCAATGACTTGCTAAAGGAGAGCCAAAAAAAATACCAAAAAATACACTGAAGAAAACAACACCTTAAAAAATAGACTAATTCAAATGGCAAAAGAGCTCCAAAAAGCCAATGAGGAGAAGAATGCCTTGAAAGGCAGAATTAGCCAAATGGAAAAGGAGGTCCAAAAGACCACTGAAGAAAATACTACTTTAAAAATTAGATTGGAGCAAGTGGAAGCTAGTGATTTTATGAGAAATCAAGATATTATAAAACAGAACAAAAGGAATGAAAAAATGGAAGACAATGTGAAATATCTCATTGGAAAAACCACTGACCTGGAAAATAGATCCGGGAGAGATAACTTAAAAATTATTGGATTACCTGAAAGCCATGATCAAAAAAGAGCCTAGATACCATCTTTCAAGAAATTATCAAGGAGAACTTCCCTGATATTCTAGAGCCACAGGGCAAAATAGAAATTGAAAGAATCCATCGATCGCCTCCTCAAATAGATCCCAAAAAGAAATCTCCCAGGAATATTGTCGCCTAATTCCAGAGCTCCCAGATCAAGGAGAAAATACTGCAAGCAGCCAGAAAGAAACAATTTGAGTATTGTGGAAACCCAATCAGAATAACCCAAGATCTGGCAGCCTCTACATTAAGAGATCAAAGGGCTTGGAATACGATATTCTGGAGGTCAATAGAGCTAGGATTAAAACCTAGAATCACCTACCCAGCAAAACTGAGTATCATGCTCCAAGGCAAAATATGGATTTTCAGTAAAATAGAGGACTGTCAAGCTTTCTCAGTGAAAAGACCAGAACTGAATAGAAAATTTGACTTTCAAACACAAGAATCAAGAGAAGCATGAAAAGGTAATCAAGAAAAAGAACAAGAAAAAGAAATTGCAAGGGACTTACTAAAGGTGAATTGTTTTGTTGCCATTCCTACATGGAAAGATGATGTGTATGATTGATGAGACCTCAGTATTAGGGTAGCTGAAGGGAATATGCATACATATATGTTTATGTATATATATGGGTGAATGTGTATGTATGTATATATCTGTATGTGTATGTTTATATATATATATATATATATATATATATATATATAGAGAGAGAGAGAGAGAGAGAGAGAGAGAGAGAGAGAGGGAGAGAGGGAGAGAGTGGACACAACGTGAGTTGAAGATGAAGGGAAGATATCTAAAAGAAATAAAATCAAATTAAGGGATGAGAGAGGAACATACTGAGAGAGGGAGATAAGGAGAGATAGAATGGGATGGATTATCTCCCATAAAGGTGGCAAGAGGAAGCAGTTCTGTGGGAGGAGGGGAGAGGGCGGATGAGGGGGGAATGAGTGAACATTGCTCTCATCAGATTTGGCCTAAGGAGGGAATACCATACATACCCAATTGGGAATCTTACCCCACAGGAAAGAAGAGGGAAGAAGATAAAAAAAAAATTGGAGGATGATGGAGGGGAGGGTAGATGGGGTTGGAGGTAGTCAAAAACAAACATTTTCGAAAGGGGACAGGGTCAAGGGAGAAAATTCAATAAAGGGGGATGGGTTGGGAAGGAGCAAAATATAGTTAGTCTTTCACAACATGAGTATTGTGGAAGGGTTATACATAATGATACACATGTGGCCTATGTTGAATTGCTTGACTTCTTAGGGAGGGTGGGTGGGAAGGGGAGAGAATTTGGAACTCAAAGTTCTAAAACCAGATGTTCAAAAACAAATAAAAATGTTTTTGCATGCAACAAGAAAATAAGATACACAGGCAATGGGGCGTAAAAATTTATCTAGCCCTACAAGAAAGGAAGGGAAAAGGGGATGGGAGGGGAGTGGGGTGACAGAGGGGAGCGCTGACTGGGGAACAGAGCAACCAGAATATATGCCATCTTGGAGTTGGGGGGAGGGTAGAAATGGGGAGAAAATTTGTAATCCAAACTCTTGTGAAAATCAATGCTGAAAACTAAATATGTTAAATAAATTTAAAAAAATCAAAAGAAAAAAAAAAAAGAAAATGTAGCCAATACCAGTAAGGGTCACCAGGGAGGCTGTATCATCAGGAGGGAGCCAAGTTTCAGTAATTGCTAGAAGATGGAAGGAATGAGAGAGTAAAAGATTTAGAGGAAAATTTATTTGAAGTAAAGTTTGTTGTCTTTGGAGCAGAAATTCCAGAAGATAAAGTAAAAGGGGTGGGGGAGTGGGGCAATTGAGGATGATAGTAATAAGTAATCAGGTGCTGAGGGCTTTAGACAGTAACCTATGAAGGTTCTGAATCACTGGAAAGGATCAGGTTGGAGAAACAATAAAAATCTTACACCATCTATATTTGTTAAATGATGTATATTACAGATAATATATAATCCATCTGTCTTATGATTAACATAAAATACTACATTAAGCATAATATAATATATAAATACAATATTGATATTATATAATCATAAGAATATACATTAACTGAAATATAATGTGTAGTTAATCTAGCATAATTTTAATATAAGTATAATATACTTTGTTATAATTAATATACCATATATTATTATATCTTATAAGACATTGATATTTTATAATAAAATATATAATACATCCACATATGTCCATATCTATAGATACACACATGTCTATGTCACAGTCTGCACTCTGACTCTTCTATCTCCCTAACTGGAAATGGATAACATGTTTCATCACTAGTCCTCTTGAATCACAGTTAGTCATTTCTTGTGACCTCATCAGAGGCACTAAGTATTTCAAAGTTGCTTTTGTGTGTGTGTGTGTGTGTGTGTGTGTGTGTGTGTGTGTGTGCGTGTGTATGTGTGTGTACTGTCTATCATATATTTTTTTCTCTTTTTTGCTTTTAGACATGGCCAATGTGTTGCTTTATTTTGCTTAATTAAATACACTTGTAATAGGGTTTTTGTTCTTTCATTTTAAATGGCTGAGGAATATTTTGTTGACTGAGAAAAATAAATAAAGAATTATTAAATACACATATTAAACCCTCCCTTGTAACCAACAAGTGTAATCAAGCAAAATGAAACAACATATTGGTTATGCATGTAAATATGTATCTCTTTCTGCGTGTGTAGTTCATTGTTTCTATGCCAAGAGGTAGGATGCATGCCTTATATCTGTCTTTCAAGTAATAATTGTTTATTACATTGATCAGATTGATACGATCTGATACAAGTTCCTTAAATTCTCACCTTCTAAACTTCACAACTTGCCAGTAATACTACATCCACTTTCTTCCTTCATTCTTGTCACAGAAGAAATATCCCTTTTCCTTTTTAAGGCTAATTCCTCTAGCTGTAACTTCCTACAATGGCTACTCTGAAGGTTCCCCTTTATTTTTTCTTTCTTTCTTTTTTTGGTTCTCCTTTCTTGAATGGATTGTTGATCTCTCCATTAACATTAGCCCATTCCTATCTGCTTGGGAACAAGCTTGTATCTCCTCTGTGATTTAAAAAGAAATAGCTTCTTTTCACCATTCTAAATGTCCAGCTATGCCTCCTTCTCTATTCTCCACTTCTTTGCCTTATCTCTTGAAGAAATTACCTATATCCAATTTCTCTACTCCTTTCAGTGGAACTTCAGTTCCCAGAAACATTCCTCCAAGAAGATAAATGATTTTATAGTGACACAGTCCAAGCATGCCCCACCCTGGGTGAGGGTAGATGTTCCATCACATTTATAAAGCTCTGAACATTGTTTTCCTTCCCTACCTAATGGACTTCAAGGGTCTCTGAGCACTTTGTAGAGGGTCAATTAATCCAAAACAATTTTTATAATAATACTAAGATGTTTTAATTTATATTACGGTAAATGTCACATAAACAAAGATCTTTTGGTGGTTCTCAATAATTTTAAGAGTATGAGACCAAAATTTTTGAGAACTGTTGCTTTAAAAGAAAAGCAAGATGCACATAACAGAGATTCAGAGCTTCATCAGCAATCCTCTTTTTCTATTTTATTTAGAATATTAATTGTATTTAGTATTTGTTCAGTTCAGAATATTTTAATCACTAACACAAACACACAATGCTATTTTAAAATTATGCAACCCATCGTTAATATTCTTTTTTTCCTGGAGAATGAAATCAAACTGTAGATATCAATAATCTATTAATATGATTAGGCCTAATTTTAAGGGAGTATAGATACAAAATGTAATTACATTGGCTTGGTTACATCTTATACTATAGTTAATACCCCTTTATTACATGCATGCTGCCTTTTCCTCTAAAGAGACATTTCTGAATCAGGGAAACATTTACCAGGGTAGAAATATGCAAGTCATGTGCAGTGCCAAGAACATTATTGCTTCAGACGGTGCCAAGAACCCTGTTTCCTATCATAGCATCTTAGAAATATCTTAGCTAATTATCCAGGCACTCATCCGGTAGCAAGAATGTTTTGCCATTACTTAATCTCCAGCAGTAATATACAATATGTAAGTATTGGAAACGAAAGCGATCTTTTCTTCATCACTGACAGTAACAGATAGGGCCTGATAAGTATGATCCATGTGTAGCGCCTTCTTTCATTACTGAAGAAGAGGATCCGCTGCCAGAAGAGCAACTACCAAAGCACTTCGGTGTCATCAATCTCACACCACTTGCCAATGCCTTGAAAGCACATATCGTCAGCAAGTAATGAATCTGTGTCACCTCATTGTCATGTATCCTGTATTGTTTAGGAAATCAAAATGGAAGGGAAAAAAATCAAATGTTATGACTACACCAACACCATAATACAGGAGGAAAAAGAAATAGGTATTTACAGACAGGAAGCTTTTTTCAAGGTATTATTCTACATTTGTTCACTTTGTGTGATGTATTATTAAATATAGTTCTTAATTTTAAGAGAAGAAAAAAAGACAAACATCTTTCTGAAAGGCTAACTGAGAGAACACAATGTTGGGTGTTTTTTTGTTTGTTTTGTTTTTCTCCTAGCCTTTGTAATAATTAATAGACACTTTCTGAAAGATGATGATATTATTTGATGAAACTAGCAAGGTATTACTTTTAACAAAGCAAAACTTACGTGATTCAATGAATACATCACATTATATCCAAGACTGTGTACTCTCATCATCCTTATCATCATCGTCAAGGGGGTAAGGGGACAGGGCAAAGAGCATTGGCTCTGTAATTAGAAAACTTGAGTTTAAATCTCAGCTCTCCAACTTAATAGCTAGGTGTCCTTAGGCAAGACACTGTGCTTCTCTGGATCTCAGTTTCCCAGCATGCACTATAAGGCAGTTGGACAATAGGATCTTTGAGCCCTTTTCCAAAGCTAAATCAATATTCCTTATAGCCATTCTCCCTGTTAAAATTTTCAGAAAATCAGTTTTGAGATGCAAATCAGCCTAGGGCTGGAGTGGGGAACCTGTTGCCTGTGGCCTTCTAGGTCCTTGGGTGTGGCCTTTTGACTGGGTCCAAGTTTTATAGAGCAAATCCTTTTATTAAAGGGATTTGTTCTACAAAGTTTGGATTCAATCAAGGAGCTGCACTTCATGACCTATAGGGCCACATGTGGCCTTGAGGCCGCAGACTCCCCATCCTTGGCTAGGCATTATCTTTATCTTCTACTCTGAAGTGTTATAGTGGGGGTAGGACCACTGTCATTCTATTATCTGGATGTTCTGAGTTGATAAACAAGACTTAAGACTTAGTATATGATCTAAAGAACTTCTGAAGATCCAAACCTACCACATTGCATTTTCCTTCCCTCCGTCAACAGCAATTTATAATGCTCTATTTTCCCAATCCATTTACAGCTAAAAGAATAGAAAAGGTAGAAGATTAGGACTTAGAAATGAATGCTACTCCTAGGCAAGAAGCAGATGGGTGCTATGGTGGATAGAACACTGGGCCTGAATATAAAGTCAGGAAGAAGTGAATATAAAGTCAGCCTCAGACACTAGGCCTCCATTAGTAATAGGAAGATTTGTAATCTGTCTCCATCACATCATTCTCTTTTCTTTACATCAGTGGCATCAAAGTGACACGTAAGTAGAGGCTACTAAGCTGTACACAGAGATCCCTTCAGGCTGCACATTGACTTAGGAGACAACACATATTTATATATTTTCTGTTTTTTAGTAATACATTAATGCATTAAAATCAGATAGGAAGTACATTTTAATCTGTTTCAGGCCACAATTGAGATTTTAAACATGCAACTATAGGCAAGAAGCAGATAGGTTGTGGAGCAAATAGAGCACTGGGACTGAAGTCAGGAAGATCTGAATTAAAATGCCTCCTGAGACATTTACCAGCTGTGTGACTTTGGGCAAGCCTGCCCAAACTTCTATCTGCCTTAGTTTCCTCTTTCGTAAAATGGGGAAAATAACACCTATTTCCCAGGATTGTTGCAAAAATTAAAACAAAATAATATTTGTAAAATGCTACAAAACTATATAAATGTTAGTTATAATTTTTATTATTATTATTTCTTTATCTCAAGCTACCATGGTTCTCAATTTCCTATTCAGTCAAATCCCTAATCTTCAGTTTAATTCTGAAGACCAAACTATTAGTCCAATATTTTCTTCTCAGATTTTCCACTTTCTACATGATCAGCCTCATTACTATCCTCTAAAAAGTTCAGATTTATTCCCATCTTCAGACTTTCATTCACTTTTACTTCATTTCATTCCTACGTTAACTTTGCTTATGACAGAAATACATATGTGCTAAGTAAATAACTGTGATTCGTCCCTTGACTTTCTGACTTTTTAGTCGTAAACTATATGTCCCAATAATTCCCGTAAAAAACCTCTGGAGCAGGCCTCCCTTTCCTCACATCTGAACTAATTCAATAGCCTGCAGGTTGGTCTGCCTGCCTTAAGTCTCTCCCCACTCTAATCCATCCTCCATTCAGCCACTAAAGTTATTTTCCTCAAGTGCAGGTGCAACCATGTCACCCCACTACTCAATAAACTCCAATGATTCCTAGGATATTTAAAATCCCCTAAGCAGAGGGGAGCTCCTCCTCTCTTTCCAGTCTTTTTATACCTTATAAGCCCCTACACAAATTCTTCTATCCAGTGACACTGGCCTCCTTGCTGTTCCTCGATCAAGATACTTGATCTCTCAGCTCTGGGCATTTTCACTGGTTATTCCTTGTGTGTTGAATGTTATTTCTTCTGCCCCCTGGATTCCTTCAAGTCACAGCTAAAGTTCTATACTCTATAGTAATTCTTTCACAATTCCTCTTAATTCTAGTCTTTTCCTTCTATTGATTATTTGTTATTTTCCTGTATATGACTTGTTGGGCCACAATTGTTCTTTGCCACATTAAATAATGAGCTCAATGGCAGAGGCTGTCTTTTGCCTTTCTTTGTATCCCAGGCCTCAGCACAGTCCCTGGCACATAGTTTTGCTTGCTGTTCAGTCATTCAGTTGCGTCTGAATCTTCATGACCCCATGAATCATAGTGCTCTAGGACCTTCTATCATCCACTACCTCTCAAAGTCTTTCCAAGTTCATGCTCATTACTTCTGATGATACTATCTATTTATCTCACCCTCTGTTATCTCCTTCTCGTTTTATCTTCAATCTTTCTCATAATCACGGTCTTTTCCAATGGATCACTTCTTCTCATTATGTGTCCAAAGTCTTTAAGCTTCAGCTTCAGTCTTCAATTTTCCAATGAATAGCCTGATTTAATTTCTTTAAGCACTGACTTATTCGATTTCCTTGCTGTACAAGAAACTCTCAAAAGTCTTCTCCAGCACCACAATTTGAAAGCATCAATTCTGCAATACTCAATTTTCCTTATAATCTAACTCTTACAGCCATGAATTGCTACTGGAAAAACCATAGCTTTGACTATCTAGACTTTTGTCACCGAGATGATTTCTCTGCTTTTTAGTATGCTGTCCAGATTTGCCATAGCTTTCCTTCCAATGAGCAAGAGTCTTTTAATTTCATGGCTTTAGTCACCATCTGCAGTCATCTTTGAGCCCAAGAACATAAAATCTGACACTCCTTCCATTTCTTCTTCCTCTATTTGCCAGGAAGTGATGGGACCTGTTGCCATGATTATTTTTTTTAAGCTTCAAGTCAGCTTTTACAATCTCTTACTTTCACCCCCATCACAAAGCTTCTCAATTCTTCTTCACTTTTTGCTGTCAGAGTGGTATCATCCTAATATCTGAGATTGTTGATATTTCTTCTGGGAACCTTAGTTCCAACTTTTGATTTATCCAGTCTTACTGCTTACTGATGTGTGGCAGTGGTCAGAATCAATCCCTAATATGCTTAAGACCTTAATACAATTTCTCTCTCTCTCTCTCTGTCTCCCCCCTCTCCCACCCTTTTCCATCTGTCTCTTATTTTCCCTCTTCTGCCTCATCTCTCTCTTTCTCTCTACTTCTTTGGGTACTATTCCTGCTGCTTCTAAGAACTTCTCTTCTGGAAGTAATCAAACTATCCCACAAAGGCACACCTGCTCCCTATAACCAGGCACTTCTATTGCAGGTGAAACTATTGCTACCCCCTTCCAGACAATAGATTTTGCTGCTTTTCCCACACAGCTACCAGATTCTTGAGTTCTCAGAAGGTACTGTACTCCTGGATATAAGACATCAAAAGTATGGTGTTCCCAACCCGGGTGCAAGCTAACCTAGGCAGGTCATGTGTTCATGGCTTATGTTTGCCAGAGGATTACACCCCCATATAGCCTGCCAGACAGCTAAGAGAGACTTCTACATTTTTCAAAATAGGGAGGAAGAGGATTTCCCAGAGGCCTCTTTAGTATGTCCATAGAGTTTGGGTTCAATAAACAATGAGGAAATCAATCCATGTACTTTATCCAAGAGGAAAGGAAGGCCTAGGGGAAGAACCCATTATACTCCTTGATAGATCAGCTTAGAATTGATGAGTGGTGAAAGTCTAATGGAGTTGCTATACTATGCTGTAGGTATAACTATTATTATTTCCTGAAAAAGGGCCTATTATAAGACTAAGGAGTAATTCACATTCAAGTTATCAATTTGAGGAAGATAGAATAATGGATAGTCTCATTTTCTTTCCTAATTTATTTACTTATCGTCTCATTCACTTGTTTGTTTTGTGAGGCTGGATCTCCCTGTCTTGGCCAAGCTAGAAGTGCAGAAATCAAGTTTTCTTTCATATGCAGTCTGGCTGCCCTGCCCAGGGCTCATTATATTGGGGCCAGGCTTAGGAAAGACAGAAAGACAAGAAGGAAGGAAGGAAAGAAGGAAAGAAGGAAAGAAGGAAGGAAAGAAGGAAAGAAGGAAGATATATACTTATATGATATATTACCATTTGAATGTGAAATATTTTTATTTTTATGAATATCAGCATTTTATGCATTTCCATATACAGGTACATTTTCACTACACACATCCTCCTATATACATATCTTTTTTTAAAAAAAAATTTTAACTTATTTATTTAACGTATTTAGTTTTCAGCATTGATTTTCACAAGAGTTTGAATTACAAATTTTCTCCCCATTTCTACCCTCTCCCCCACTCCAAGATGACGTATATTCTGGTTGCCCTGTTCCCCATTCAGCCCTCCCTTCTGTCACCCCACTCCCCTCCCATCCCCTTTTCCCTTCATTTCTTTTATCTTTTAAAGGTAGAATTTTAATCTCCAGTCACTTTTGGAGAAAGAAGGGGAACATTTGAGAAATTGGAGAGGAGTACTGGTATTCCAGTGCATCTCAAATCATAGCAGATTTTGATTTTATTTCCATAGTTGTCAATTTGCCTAACCCTAACCTAGACCAACAAGACAAACATAGGAAAGTCAGAGATCACTGGAGCTATAATTGTCCAGCAGTAATTAACTAGAAGTGACAAGTAAAAGAAATAAAGGTAATCACTGTGATATGATAATATTCAGCAGATATGCCCATATGTGAGACAAATAGGATACTGTCAAACTTTGGCTTGAAGGTCTGAAATTCTAACCTAATTTTTCCCCAAAACTTGGCAGTATCTTAAAGGCAAGGTACATCTGATTCTTTCATTAGTTTCCTGAAATATGCCATAAAAATTGAGTAAGTAATAAGAAGATACTGCTTAAGAATTCAAACAGTTCTAGATACAAAGTCTTCATTTACTTTATGTTTTAGTTCTAAATTAAGTGAATAAAAAGTGAAGTCATAGCTGTGTTAGTGGTCTTCCTTGGTGGATCTCTCAATTAACTAGTGAATTTGTTGAAATACTAATAGCCATCACATGGAGATGGACTCAGGCCAGGAATCTGTAAAATGTAGAACTCTGAAGCAGACTTAGTTGGAGCTGCTACCCGAGGGGTTTCTCTGGAAGCAAGGATACGTCTGTGGGAGGCAAACACTTAAGCAGATCCTCTAATGCCACTGAAAACTGGTTATGAGAAAATACCAATTATAGCTACAGGATATCAAAACAATCCATTAAAGAGTAAAAAGTACAGTCAATCAAATATTTGTTAGGTCCACAATCAATAGATCTGCTTGAGTGATCTTTTTTTCTTTCTTTTTCTTCATTCACATATTTATATACTTATTTATTTGCTAAACCAACAATTCAATTCAATTAAGCAAGCATTTATTAAGTAAATACTCTGTGCTAGGCACTGTGCTAGGTGTCAAGTATACAAAAAATGAATGAATGAACAGTTCGTTAAATGCTTTTAAAATACTAAGCACTCTTTATTAGTGTATAAAAAGTGCACAAAATGGAAGATGGTCCTTGCCCAGAAGGAACTTACATTCTAATAGAGGCTAGATAAGAAAGAGAGAGAGAGAGAGAGAGAGAAGGAGAGAGAGAGAGAGAGAGAGAGAGAGAGAGAGAGAGAGAGAGAGAGAGAGAGACAGAGAGAGAGAGAGAGAAAGAGAGAGAGAGAGAGAGAGAAAGAAAGAAGGAAGGAAAGAAAAAAAAGAAAGAAAGAAGTATGGGTGGGAGGTGAGGTAGAGAGAAGTGATGGATTAGGGTAGAGGTCTCTGCTTTGGAAATTTATGGTTATATAGAGTAGAATTATAGGTGAACAGATTCACATACATTTATTTCATTAAGTTTTCAGAACTATAAAGTATGAGAATGAGAAGAGGCCATCACAGAGAATATGCAAGGGGCTAGATGCCTGAGGAGGACCTGGGCAAGGAAGTCAAGGAGAAAAGTGTTATATGTCTGGAGTCAGAAGGACCTGAAATAATGGACTATTTAAGCATCTCATTGATCAAGACAGCATCACTCCAAGAAGACTGAAATGAGCTGACAGGGATATAACCCACAATCAACAGACATAACTGGAGTCATTCCAACCTGAAGAAGGAGGCCACATGGAAGACTCATTAATCAGGTCAGAGGTACACAAAGGTGGAAGTTCTGGTGATAAAATGGTATTTAGAAGACAAAAATAAGAAAAAAAAACCTAAGTCCCCTCAAAGAGTTTATATTTGTGACTTTACAATCAAAAGTTTTATGAATTCCCGTCAATAAGGCACTCCTATTCTAGGAACTAATAACCTGAAAGAAGATTATTAACATATGTGAGCAATGGGCCCTGTGTAAAAAAAAAAAAGCTAAAGGAGTATATTTCTTGCTTCATACCCACAAACTCACCTGACCCTTTAGTCAGTTACATAGATAGTTAATAGAAGCTGACACCACTGTGTGATATCACATATACAACCCAGTCTCTAATCCTGTATGCTCAATCAGCTTTAAGGAGTATCCTTAAATTAATCTCATTAGGTTATGTGAGTTTTGTACTTAGTCTCATTCCTTTCCTATTGTGGCCATTGATTTACCATAAGAATAACTCTTGTAGTGAATCCTGTGATACTAAAATGTAGTAAAATAAAGACAGGAGAGTGAGCTCACCTTTTTTCCAATTACACCCATGGGCTCCTCAAAATTTCATTGAGCAATTTTGTATTCGTTGAATGAACAAAAAATTCAGACACTGTCTCAGCATTATTTCAATAATATGCTATTGAATATAGAATAGATTTATTTTGTTTTCTTGGTCTGGTTGCTGAGGCCTTCTGTGATATGGCCTCTAATCAGGCTAGGCTGGCTAAATCCCTACATAAATTATTTACATAGCTAACAATGTAGCTAACATATTCCTAAGTCAATCATAGTGACTGAGGTTTTTTTTTTGTTGTTGTTAATCTTACATTGACAAAAAAGTTCAAATTCTTAATTTTACCTAAACACACACACACATACACACACACACACACACACACACACACACACACACTTCCCCTTTCCAGATTTCATTCAAATCAGTGATTCCTTTGTTTTATGTGTCGGGAACCAGTAAAACAAAAACAGACACCAGGAAACAGACACCAGGAAACATTCTGGGGACCCTGTCCAAAACATAGTGACAAGAAGGAGATTCTATTAAACTTAGAAAAAGAAAATGGACAGAATAGGTGCAACGTTCTTCAAGAATGAGAAAGGGAACCTTAGTAGCAGCAAAGAAGATGGTTGTCATTTGTGCTCAGAGAGAACCAAAATGATATGACTACGTCTGGGTCAAGGTCCAGTGTGTCCAACTGTGGCTGATCAGGTCAACAAGAGCTGGAAAGGCATTAGCACAGGTCAGGAACAAATACTCCATATGAACATTTGGGATGAAGATGTCTCCAAATTTGTGCATCTCACATTTTTTGAGCTGCTGTAATTCTACTTTGCTTAGAGAGCATTGTGCCTTCTGTGGTGTGGGCACACCATGCTGAAAGGTCCTGTGCCAGTGTTTTCCATGTCTCACAATCAATTCCAAAGTTCTTCAGAGAGACCTTGAGAGTTTTCTTGTATCGCTCCTTCTGACCTCCATGTAAGCTCTTGCCTTATGCAAGTTCTCCACAAAATGGACTTTGGGAAAACCTAAGTTTGGCATTCAAACAACATGACCAGTCCATCATAGTTGCACTCTCTGCAGTGGAGTTTAAATGTTTGGCAATTCAGCTCAAGAAAGGACCTCTGTGTCTATACCTTATCTTGCCAGGTGCTCTTCAGAATCTTCCTAAGACAATATAAATGGAAGAAATGCAGTTTCCTGGCACGTGGCCAGTATACTGCTCAGGTTTCTCAGGCATACCACAATGAGGTCAGCACAGGAGATCTGTAGGCCTTCAGTTTGGCAGGCAGCCTAAGACCTCTTCTCTCCCATACTTTCCTTTAGAGCCTCAAAAACACTCAACTAGTTCTGTCAATGTGTGAATTTTTGTTGTCATTGTCATTTTTTTTGCAAAGTGCTTTGCATAAATTACCTTATTTGAGTCTCGCAACAACCCCATGAGGTAAGTCATACAGGAATTATCATTTCCATTTTAGAGATGAGGAGACTGAGGTTTACAGATAGCATCACAAGTGACATTCCAACAAAGGTCATTGTGGCTCCAGCTCATTATCCAGGTTGTGCCACTATGCCCAGCTCTTACTCAAGTACACCCTCAGCAATTTGAGGGAGAGTGATTCCCAGCAGTTTAAACTTCAGACATTAGGCAAACACAGGAGAAGAGTTCAAAGAAAAGGTCTAGGTAGGCAGTAGTAAATTATGCATTAGATTTACTTTAGAAAGTTGTGATTAAAAACAACTAAGCCAAACCCTATGTCCTTGTTAATGCTCACTGGGAAACTGGCTTCTCTTTGCGGCTGTGGCATCTACATTGTCTATGTAACACTCCACTCTGTTGAGACAATGGGATAGCAAACAAGCCCTCCACATTGAGCAATTGGCAAAATGCGTACATCCTTGGAAAGTATACTGCCAGGGTAAGTGACCTTATCCACAGCCTTCCAAATTTCTCCATTTGCTTTAACCAGTGGTTTTACCTATGGATGGTGTGGTGCTGGCTGGTGGAGAACCTGTTTTTGTTATTAATTATCAGGCCAACATTAGCACAAGCAGCAGAGAATCAATACATATTTTGTTACATCTCAGAGTCAGATGCTACACTGGATACACAATCATCCGCTAACAAACACCAGCCTTTTCAAGTTAAATAATTTACCATCAATGTAGTAGCTGACCTCGATGCCATATTTTACCTCATCGAAGGCATCTGACAACATCACTGAAAACATCATACTAAAAAGCACGCAAGAAAGCACACAGTTCTGCTTCATTCCACTGGTGACTGGGAAAGCATGAGAATAGCATCCATTATCCAGAACCCATGCAAGCTTGCCATCATGATACTGAAATACAATGCTAATGAACTTCTCTGGGAAACCAAATTTTGCCAAGGTCTTCCACAAGTCCTCAAGATTAATAGGTAGTGATGGCCTTGGTCAGATCAGTGAGCATTATGTACAGACCTCCATTCTGCTCCTGACATTTCTTCTGGAATTCTTGAGCTGCAAACACCATAGTGACCATTTCTCAGCCTTTTCTGAAACCACACTGGCTCTTGGGTAGATGACCATCTTCTAGATGAAGGATCTGCCTGTTAAGAATCTTGCCAGCAATGAATAAGAGAGAGACCCACCCTGTGACTGTCACACCTTTACCTTTATAGAGATGGACAGTGGAGACATCCTTGAAATCCTGGGGAATACCTTCCTCTTGCCATATAACCTAGAAAATTTCAGTCAGCTGTTGTATGAGCATTGGACCTCCTGCCCCTACTCTCAGCTGGAATAGAATCAGTACCAAGTGCTTTGCCATGTCAGAGGAGTCTAATGGCACGCAAAACTTCTTCTTCAGTTAAAAGTTTGGTTGGAAAGGGATTTGCTTCAACCTGCAGTCAGTGACTTCAGCATTGGTTGATGACAATCTGTTGAGAATACTGTGGAATTGTTGAGCCCATCTATCCAGGATTATATCCTTATCACTAATCAGTGTGGCAATGTCACCACTGAGTAGTTGAGATGAACCATAGTTCTTCGGCTCATATGTGGCCTTCAGGGCAACATAAAAGGACTTTGGATTGTTACTATCAGTGTAAAAGTGAATTTTGTGTGCCTTCAAGAATTCTGCATCTCTCTAAGCTTTGCTTGTATTTCACTTTTGATAGAGCTAAATGATGCCTTCTAGAGACAGATGAACTGTCCTGATGATAAGCCCTAGAGTTCTTTTTTTATTTAGCACATTCTGAAGTCCTTCATTTTTTCCTCAAACCAATTTTTATATTTTTGAGTGTTCTGGTCTAGATGAGTGAGTGTAGTGCTGTACACCAAATCTCTGAAAGCTACCCACTCCTTTTCTGCTCCATTGTTGCCAACCTTGTGTTCATTCAGCTTTCCCTCCAAATTAGCAAGAAACTGTTGAGGCATGGAAAAATCTGTTACTTAAGTCTTCTGATTATTGTCTTGCCTTGGGGCCAGCTCCAACTTCGGTAAGCTGGCCTTCATTCGCCAGCCTTGTTTCCCTCAGGACTGCTATTTGGATGCAATACCTGCTGAGTTCTCTCACAAGAGCTGTCTTTCACGTCTACTGGATTTCATGTTGTTCATAAGTGTGCATATATTCCATGTAACAACTGTGAATGTAGTCATCTTCACAAAAGTTTTTGTACATTTTTTGTGTTTCTACAACAGGGTGAGACCCCCAAACGCTGAAGTAATCAGACTAGGGTTAAGTTAGTTGAGAAAAACTTTTTCAGGCACTTTTTATCACCATTTCCTCATGCCAGGAGGCACACACCCAGGGGACTGCTGAATCCCATTGCCGTTTCAGTCCAGTGAGAAGACAACCCTAGTGCCTGTGCTACCTGTGTGTATGGTTGTGACCACAGCTCTCAATGTGTCTGTACCTGCTACTTCATCACTTGCCTATCATCACAGGACTGCAAGGTAGGTAAAAATGGTAAAATAGTATGAGTAAAGTCTTTTGTCTCATACATAAATTGGATTTAAAGAAGAAAGAGTTACATGAAGTCATCTGCCTCATTCTCTCTTCCAGAGTTATCAGAGTTCAGTGGCAGGACAAAATTCAAGATGACTGGTGATGGCCCAGGATGCAGTAGGTGACCAAACTCTAAGCATTCCACCACATCTGCTTCAGCGGTCTTCATGGTCATTGCAACAAATTGTTTTCATCCACCAATTCTGTTGGGGAAAGTCCTCACATGCTTGTGTAGAGACCCCCTTAACTTACTGACAAGTTTGAGGCCCTTTGGTTTCCAACTGATCTGCTGAAATAGTTTACAAGACTGTGGCTATTGAAACAGGCTACACCTTCTTGAAATCACAAGTAAGAGTTGGGTGGCAGGTGGATATCAAAGGTGAATAAGCAGCCCTGAAAAGGACTTGGCAGCCCTCACACCTAGGTGCTAGTTCTTCTCAAATATCCCATAAACCCTTGAACTAGGGATATAGGACAAAGGAAAACCCATGCCTAGGAAACATCTCCTTCTTTCCTTAGAAACATAAGACAGCGATGCCCTTCCCATACGGAAGTGTAGAAAGCTGGTTGACTTACCTGCTAGGGAAGGGGTCCTATGTGGCTGTAGAATTGACCATCCAGGATACAGAGACCAGCTGTTGTTAAATATTCATTTGGATCACAGGCATGTAAGTAAACACAGAACTAGAACATATCTTGGTGACCATTAATTAGACTAACTCATTCAGTTATGGATAAGTCAAAGAAATTGTGTAGAGTGAATATGAATATAATGATGTTTAGGAGATTAGAACAGGCTCATGGTTCCTAGAAACTCCTGTGTCAACAGTGGCCTTGGATTTCCTTCATCTTCATTCCTGGTGTGAGTAGTTATGACTCCTTGAGATATCTTTATACAGAACTTAGAATCTAGAGGCTTTATCCTGTATTTGTGTTGGGTAAAATAGGAATGCCAAAACAGCAACCTTATAGTGGCACATGTGATCATGGTGTATATACATTTACACATGCTTAAGTCAGGCCAGCAATGGATTTTTTTTTCAAAAATGAAGCACAAGAGATTTTTAAAATTAATTTGTCATGGTTGAGTTACCAGTTTGGCAATTTGAAAATGTGTCTCCTTTAATTTGTCAAATTATTACAGTAATGCTTATTAATTGCTTCCCTATAAAAGATAAGCCAAGGATTGGCCCAGTCTTCTCACATCACAGAGGCAATTGCCCTACAATAGGAAAATACCATAGTAGACAGTGTGGTATACTGAATAGTACATTGTCATTAGACTAGAGTAAGGATGATCTACATTAAAATATGGCCTCCAAAATTTAATACTTGTGTTACAATGGTCAAGTATCTGACCTATGATACTTGTAGTCATAGGTATGCCTAGAATCTGGGCAGAGTCACTGCTCCCAGTCTCCACACATTGCTACATCTCTACTGCCTACATCATAAGATTGTCATAAAGATCAAAAGAGATAACATACGTAAACCACTTAGAAAATTTAAGGTTATATAAATATCAGTTCTTATTGTTGTTGTAGTATCATTGTTTTGTTGTTTGTTGTTGTCTGGCTGACCTACATTGTTAAATAAAAAGAAATAAACATATTGCTGAGACTTTTCCTGCTTTTACTGTATGAGGTTCTGTTGAACTAGGAAAGGAAGCTTTGATACCCTATCATCTGCGTGCTATATTTTTATTTCATTTTAACTTCTTATTTAGATTGGTACCCAATTCAGCGCTAAACACAATAAGTGGTCAATCATGGAATGAATACATTTAAACAATGTAGTACCATTTATGCTGCTATGAATTTGCAATTCAATTATAGAAAAAATAACCCTGTTCAAAAAGCTTTTAGATTCCTAAGTATAATCTTTTTTTTTTCTTTGCCAGTGTATGGATCTTATCTTAGTGTCTTCCTATTTGCTGATTAAATTAATGTTCTTTTTCTTACCTCTGTGTCTTTTCAGGAAGATTCCAATAACAGGTCTGAATACTGGCCTATGCTTTTTAGCTCTGCTGTTGATAACTCCTACTTGTGTGATGAAGTGTTGTTTATCATTTTCCCCTCTTTATAATACTGTTCCTTTTTTCAGTTCAATTTACACAATTCATATTCTAGCCAATATGAATACATGTTTCAAGTGAGATTTTGGATTCACAGGATGAACTCATTATGATTCAAACCTGATGCTGTATTCTTTAAAAAAAATAAACTTTTATCTGAAAATCTCAGATTTAAAATACTATTGTAAGAATTTCTTTTTTAATCACATATCATCGAGAAGCTGAATAAATGCTCCATGACTTCAGAACAGCAAAGTCAAGAGCAAAAACACCCTCTATCCAGGTTATCTGCTATCAGAAAAAGGTGGCGATAACAGCACTGTGTTCTTGGGCTTTGCTAGAGTTCATTACCAAAGGGCAAAATCCTCTTTATCCAGACAGGAAAATGGTAAGCCAATCCAGAAGTTCACATTCTTGTTACAAACATAGGCAAGGACAGGCAAGTAATTAACACTAGATTTTTGGTGGAAAGAATCAAAACAGTGGACTCTAGGGTTATTGAAATCTCTAGGTAATTTTCTGTATTGATTTTTGTATGTTATAATATAAAGAGAAAAAGAATGGCTTAGAAACCAGAACAGACTTTGGAGTGAGAAGACTGGGGTTTAAGCTGTTAGTCCACCACTTACTAATATGATCTTTGATCAGTTTCTTCATCTCTCTGCTACTCAGCCTCCTCGTATGCATACTCAGGGGTTTGAACTGGATGATCCTAAAGGTTCCTTCCAGCTCTAACCTCCTGAATGGGACACTCAAATATCCTTTCTACCAAAACAATACAAAAGTACTTATAGACTTATAGACTAAAAAGAATACCACTCATAAAGGCCTTAATGTATTAGAGAGAGAGAGAGAAAGAGAGAGAGAGAGAGAGAGAGAGAGAGAGAAACTGACAGACAGACATGTATGTATTGCATGTACTCTGTACATACAGCTTTTATTAAGTGTTTACTATGTGCCTGGGACTGCACTAAAAACCAGAAAGAAAACATGGCAATTTCTACTCTAAAGGTGTTTAGTTCCTAATAGGGGAAGACAAAATAGAAGAATTGGCTAATACTTGAAAGATACTCTGTTATTTTCTTAAATAAGATCTACAGTATTGGAAGCATTTGGCGTATACATGTGTAAGGGAGTAAATATACACCTCAATAGTCATGAGATGTTATTTTTTTCCTTTTGGCCTGAATCCATGATTTTATAAGACTAGGAAACTCACGATATAGAAATTTCAGCCACTAATGCAGCTCAACAAGAAGTCAGTAACTTATAGTAGAAGGGAAAGTTACTTGAAGTACTGAGGCCTAAAGTGACTTTATTAGACCCGGTCACATAGCTTTTAAATGTCACAAGCAGTATTTGAACTCTTATTGACTCTGGGTCCAAGCCTCTATCTACTTCACAATGCTCCCTCTCTTACATATCTTGAGTGAGACAGCATGCAATAGAGTGTTTGATGTTGACTGAAGGAAGATCCTGAATCAAAGCCTCCTCCAGGAATGATCAGTGGCATAACATTGGGTAAGGTATTTTAAATTCAATCAGGCATAATTTCCTCATTTGTAAAACAGAGGTGATAACCCATATCATATTTAAGAAATTAATAACCAATTATTACATACTTACTCTGTGATAGTATAGCAACAACGTGGCTGGCTAGCAGCTGCTGTAGGGGTGTAAGACCCAACAAGAGCAGCAACAAGAGATGCCAACACAGGTTCTTCGATCTGCTTTTCTAAGGAAAGCAACTTTAAGGGGTTAAGAATCTCAGTTTAATTAAACATACATGTATCATTCACTTAGTTCAGGGAGAAAAGATCGGCCCTCCGAACTTCAAGGATACAAACAGAAATTACAAACATCAACAGACAGACCTTGTCTGATCAAATTACAATGCATAATTACCAGAGAAGCACCACTGTCTGTCTGGGTTATCAAAGCTGGGGGGCAGTTACAACAGCTTGCCCAGAATCTCAACACTCTTTTCCCAAGTGAGCCCCAAAAGTCAGACACCAAGCTCCCCTCAATTATATCCTGTTCAGAGCCCTGAGGGCTCTGACCTTGCCCAGGCTGGGGGTGTAAAAGTTCCCCATCCCCAGCATCACATCATACATAAGTTAATGATTCCTGATTGCCTCAGTGCCGAGAAATACTCCAAAACAAAGACAGGAAAAGGTTTCCCACCCCTTCAAACAAAGGGGAAATTTGATAGTCTTAGCATCCCAAAAGGGAAGAACAGCAAAAAGTCTGATTGCCTTAACATATGTCAGGAGGTAGAAATGCATAGACAAAAAATCCAATAGTACTTCACCTCAAGGAACTTACATTCCATCAGGGTATATATTTACACATATATTGACATGCACAATGACTGTCTAGGGCTCATGGTAATATTGAAATGTCAAGAGCCACAACAGGGGAGAAAAATTAACTTCATTTTGTCACAGAAAATAATAAATAGGGGGGTCTTGTGATGCTAATGGCAGAGTATAGCCTAGTCAATTTCCTTTGGAGCAGCTTGACTCATTGAGGAACTACCTGCCTAACAGGTTCTACTGAGGTAGAGATTAATTCACCAAACCAAATGAAGGTGTTCTCTTTTTGAATTAATTTTAATCCTCTGTCTAAGAATGGGATAAAATCAGATCATACCACCCTTCAATATGGAATTTAGACAGTCATGAGAATTTTTGATGAGCAGTTGAATGATTTTATTTTTAGCACAGTGCCTGCCACACAGTAGCTAGTGCTTAATAAATGTTTCCTGTATTGAATTTTTCACAACATGAATTACCCAATGGGTTAGTGCTCAGATGCTACATAGCACATAAGGGAAAATAAGGAAATTCCACTCAGCACTTTGAGATAGCCTTAATTATATATCTGAAATCAAAAGATTTTCTTTAATCTGTCTTTCCACGTAAGCTTTTCTACAAATTCCCTGGCTCCTATTATCCACACCCTGTACAAAGTTTTCTAAGAGGTTTTCAGTTCCCTAAGAAGGAATGGCTGTGTGCTAAAATGAACATATAGGCATCTATAAATTCAAAAGGGCAAATACAAATATTAAGTTTGGGAAAAAACAGTGAATAAGAGTATTGAAGGGATTCAGTTAGGATACGAATCCATAGCCAACTCCACACTTTGCATACCTTTATTTGTTAAATAACTAGAGAAATTTCCATTAGTTTAACACTATAGGAATAGATAAACACACCTTTTACCTCTTTTGTATCTGCTATGATGATTTTTTTAGTGTCCCAAAGGCTTGATTTAATGTTCTCTTTCCCTAGAGAAGGATATTCACAAATATTTTACATTATTTCAAAATGCTAGCATGATAAGGGACATAAGAGGACACCTAGTACAAATATCTCATTTGATCCTTGCAAAAATTCTGCCAGGTAGGTGCTGTTATTATCATCATTTTATAGTGAAGGAAACTGAGGCAAACAGATGTTAAATGACTTGCCCAGGGCCACATAGCTAATTAGGTGTCTGAGGCTTGACTTGAACTCAGGTCTTTCAGACTCCAGGCCCTGTGTTCTGTACCATCCTACACCATCTTGATGCCCCATAGGTAAGTATATTACAGATGTGGTGGGAGGAGATATTGGGCAAAGGAGCTTGGGTGAGGACCGTTGGGGAAGAAATAAGATCTTGGGCTATGGTGAGGTTTTTGTGCTGCTGAAGGACTGGCCACAGCTGGGTTGGTAGAGGGTAAGTTAGTCAAGAGTATGCAGCCAGCCTTCCACAAGACTGGCTTGTCAAAGGAGTTATTGGTAGTGAGAAGCTCAGAACAGTGCATCTTGAGTCCCCTAAACTTCTCAGCTGCAAAGGTTGAAATAGTCAACATGTGATTTGGTAGCTATGCTCATGGTGGATTGGAGTGAGGAAGACACTTCAGAAGGCAGGTAAACAAATTGCAAAACTACTTCAAAAATCTAGATGAGAAGTGATAAGAGTCTGAATTACTATGGAGGCTGTGTACCTAGAAAGAAGGGGATACATACGAAAAAAATGGCAAAGTCTGCCAACCAACTGGATATATGGGGTGATGCAGAGGAACATCAAAGATGACACAGAGGTTGTGAACATAGACACCTAAAAAGATGGCCATGCTTTCAACAGTAATGAAGCACAGCATGTTCAGACAAGACTGGTACTCTGGTGGGAGGGCTGCTAAGCCTTTTTTCAGGGCTACTTTCTACCTTTAGTGTCCAGCTGCCACCCAACTCTCATCTGTGGCTCCAAGAAGATGTAGCATGTGTAGAGGCCACACCCTAGCAAAACTGTCTCAGCAGACCAGATAAACCAGGTTGAGGGTAACCAACAGGTCTCAAACCAGTCAGTGAATTAGAAAGGTGTCTACTCCAAGCACGTAAAGACTTCTCCCAGTGAATGGGCAGATGAGAACAATTTGTTCCAACAGCTATGAAAACAGCTGAAGTAGGTGCTGCTGCAGAGCACTTATGGCTTGGTTAGACATCAAAGACACCAAGGTCATCCAATGTATCCCGGGCCTTTGCCAGTCATCCTGCCTTTTGTCTTGCTATTGGCCTTCGATTACCCTGGGGCCTCTCCAGCTGCCCTGGCCTCTCTGCCATGCACGTGTGGTGACAAATAGGAAAGGAGTCCTTCCTTCCTTCTGCTATGATGATTCTTAGAAATCTTGGTACCATCTGGCTTCAGGCCAATCAAAAAAATAGTCATGTTTGAAGAAAGCTTTCATACAGCAAGCAATTTTTAGGGATGGCATCCATTTGGTATTCTGTGCTCCTAGATAGGATAGGAGGAGTGAGTGTTCAACAAACATGTGTAATTTATAAGAATCAATAAAGTGCATTACTCTAAGATAAGTGTTATATCATCTCATTTTCCGCAATCACCACAGCAACAGAAGATTCCCTTTTACAAATACCAGATGACATTATGGGAATGAATGTATACTACTGACCATTCTTCTACTATTTCTAGTGTATTCCTAGAACATAAACATAGCCATTTACTATGGTCCGAAGTGCAGGCAATAATGGGAAAAAGGAATCTAGGTGAGATTTTTAATATCCCACCAATCCCTTTTCTCTGCAATGCATTGTCATGATCCTTCAGTAAAAGATTTAGTCCCAAGCCCTACAAAAATTTATTCCAAGTGATATTTAACTCCAAATGGTTCATTTTATATACATGGTTTGGGAGGGTTGAAGAGAGTACGTGACAAGGGAACCATGTAAGTGGTGGAATACGCAAGCTGTTAAAGGTAGCCTTTGGTATAAGAATATTGAAATCAGGTCATCAAACTGCAAAAGCAGTTTTACAAATTGGTTATTACAAATAACGGGTTTAGTAATGTGTTCTGGATAGAGAGACACGATATTTCCCACATCATGTTTGGAGGCCATATTCTGAGAATCTCTAGTGTGTGATCTAAAAATGGGAGTAATGATGGCAGTAATGAATGGCGTTCCTGAACTTTAGGGTTGATTGGGTCCACCCCTGGGTGATCCTTTAGTATATGGGGACCTATCAAATGGTCTAATTGCAACAGTCTGGTTATACTGATGATTAAAAGGACTGTTACTACCACTCTAGTGGCTGTTACTACTACCACAGTGTCTACTAAAAGCCATTACCCATTTCCTCTGCCTGCCTTGCTCATATATAGTTAGGAGTACAAATGATGGATAGTTGGACTTGTGTTTGCCATATTTCCCTAAATCATAGAGGTCTATCATCCCTTCATTATATAGACTGGGAGGATTTCCATTCATCCAAGTCAGAGAATAAAGCAACCACCAAGATCAGCCTTTCCATTGAAGAGGGAAAAATTTCTATCCATCATCACCATATCCAGACATCAGATTTGTCCATATCTATTCCGTAAAGCCATGGAGCCTACATAAACATGCATATGTCACATTCCCTTAACTGGTCTTCTGATTCAGATCACATTCATCAGAATTCTGGCTGGGCTTTGGTCTTTTTAATTTTCTGAGAGTTTGAGAAATCTTGATTCTGTCATGTAATGTATTAAATCTAGCCTTCTGCCATCCACAATTGATCACTCAGAAATCAGCAAGAATTTATTATGCATCTGTTGTATACCTACCACCCTTAGAATAAAACAGTCTCTTCCTCCGAGCTTATGTTCTGTGGGGGAAACAACTTTTATACGTATAAGTAAATATAAAAATATATGCAAAATAAATACATGGGAACTTCAGATTGAGAACTAAAAAAAGTAGCGTGATCAAGAAAGGACTCATGGAAGATTTGGTACATAAGTTGATCTTTGAAGAAAATTAGAGATTCTAAAATGTGGAAGTATGGATGCACCATGTTCTAGGAATAGGTTACAGTTGTTGCAATGGCATTGTGATGGGAGGTAGAATGTTGTGTATATAGAATAGTGAGTAGGACAGTTTGCCTGCACAGTATAGTGAGTGGAGAATAATATGTAATAAATATGGAAAGATATGATAGAACTAGATTGTCAAGGAATTTAATAACAAATGGTAGAATTTCTGCTGTATCCTAAATGTAATAGGGAGCCATGTGGGCTCCTTAAGCAAGGAACTCAATGTTCAGTAATGTCCTTAGTGTAGGTACCAATGTGCAGGATGGATCAGAGTGTGGGGACATTAAAGTAAGAAGACCAATTAGGAAAAGAATGTAATAGTTCAGCTAGAAGCAGTTAGGGATTGAACTAGGGTAGAGATTGTGTAGTAGAAGTAAAGGGTAGGGGGTGCAGCCAAGATGGTAGCTGGAAAACAGGGACTCACTTAAGCTCTCCCCCAAATCCCACCAAACACCTCTAAAAATGGCTCTGAACAAATTCTAGAGCTACAGAACCCAAAAAATAACAGAGGGAAGCAAGTCTCCAGCCCAGGATGGCCTAGATGGTCACTGGAAGCGGTCTATCACACCATGCTGGGAGTAGATGGTAGCCTAACATGGGCTGTGCCAAAACAGAACAGACTGGGAGTCAGGCAGAGCAGGCATCAGGACCATGAACCACTGAGCTGTAGCAGTTACTAGACTTCTCAACCCACAAACCCCAAACACCACAGAGCAGGTCAGTGGGAAAACTTCTGGGTCAGGGTAAGAGAAGTGCATGGTCTGACTACAGCTCCAGGGGTGGCAGAAGTGTCACAGCAGCAGCTCTGGCAGCTGCTTCCATAGTCCCTGGCCCACCTGGTGGTTTGAATCAAGCAGTGGATCAGAGCGGGAGTTCAGGGAGCACTTTGATGGTGCAGAGGCAGGGTTCTCTGGCTTTGCCCTGCTTGAATCTTGGTTGGGGTCCTGGTTGGTGGTTCTTGGGGGAGGAGGAGCACTGGTGTGGCAGATCTTTTGGTGGCTTAGAAGTAGCTCTGAAAATACAGGGCCAAGATCCCTGAAGCTTGAGGCAAAGCAGTCTCCACTCTGAAGGCAGTCATAACCTGACCAAAACCTCAAGGGCCAAGTAGTTGGCTGGGAGCATGAGCAACAGGCAGCATAAAAGGACTCAGACTCAAACGCAGACTATATAATCTTTCTTTGGTGACAAAGAAGATCAAAACATACAGCCAGAAGAACTCAACAAAGTCAAAAAGCCTACATCAAAAGCCTCCAAGAAGAATATGAATTGGTCTCAGGCCATGAAACAGCTCAAAAAGGATTTGGAAAATCAAGTAAGAGAAGTAGAGGAAAAACTGGGAACAGAAATGAGAGTGATGCAAGAAAATCATGAAAAACCAGTCAACAGCTTGCTAAAGGAGATCCAAAAAATACTGAAGAAAATAATACCTCAAAAAACAGACTAACCCAAATGACAAAAGAGCTCCAAAAAGCCAATGAAGAGAAGAATGACTTAAAAGGCAGAATTATCCAAATGGAAAAAGAGGTCCAAAAGACCACTGAAGAGAATACCACCTTAAAAATTAGATTGGAGCAAGTGGAAGGTAGAGACTTTATGAGAAATCAAGATATTATAAAACAGAAACAAAAGAATGAAAAAATGGAAGACAATGTCAAATATCTCATTGGAAAAACCACTTACCTGGAGAATAGATCCAGGAGAGGTAATTTAAAAAATTATTGGAAAACCTGCAAGCCATGATCAAAAAAAGAGCCTAGACATCATCTTCAAGAAATTATCAAGGAAATTTGCCCTGATATTCTTGAACCAGAGGATAAAATAGAAATTGAAAGAATCCACTGATCACCTCTTGAAAAAGATCCCAAAAAGAAAGCTCTTAGGAATATTGTTGCCAAGTTTCAGAGTTTCCAGGTCAAGGAGAAAATATTACAAGCAGCCAGAAAGAAACAATTGGGGTATTGTGGAAACATAATCAGGATAATACAAGATCTAGCAGCTTCTACATTAAGGGATCAAAGGGCTTGGAATATGATATTCTGGAGGTCAAAGGAGCTAGGATTAAAACCAAGAATCACCTACCCTCACAACTGAGTATAATACTACAAGGCAAAATATGGATTTTCAATAAAATAGAGGACTTTCAAGCTTTCTCAATGAAAAGACCAGAGCTGAACAGAAAATTTGACTTTCTAATACAAGAATCAAGAGAATCATGAAAAGATAAACAAGAAAGAGAAATCATAAGGGACTTACTAAAGTTGAATGGTTTTGTTTACATTCCTACATGGAAAGATGATATTTGTAACTCATGAAACTTTTCTCAGTATTATAGTAGTTGAAGGGAATATACATCTATATAGACAGAGGATATAAGGTGAATTGAATATGAAGGGATGATATCTAAAAAATAAAATTAAGGGGTAAGAGAGGAATATATTGGGAGAAGGAGAAAGGGAGAGATAGAATATGGGGTAACTTATCTCACATCAAAATGGCAAGCAAAAGCAGTTCTATCGGAAGGGAGGAGGGGGCAGGTGAAAGGGAATGAGTGAATCTTGCTCTCATCAGATATGACTTAAGGAGGGAATAACTTACACACTCAATTGGGTATCTTACCCTACAGGAAAGTAGAGGGGGAAGGAGATAAGACAGCGAGGATGATAGAAGGGAGGGCAGATCAGGGGAGGAGGTAATCAAAAGCAAACACTTCTGAAAAGGGACAGGGTCAAGGGAGAAAACTGAAGAAAGGGCAACAGGAATGGGATGGAGTGAAATATAGTTAGGCTTTCACAACATGGCTGTTACAGAAGTGTTTTGCATAAGGATACAAGTGTGGCCTGTGTTGAATTGCTTGCCCTCTCAAGGATGGTTAGTGGGGAGGGAAGAAGGGAGAGAATTTGGAGCTCAAAGTTCTAAAAACATACACTCAAAAAAAGGTTGTTTTTACGTGCAAAGAAATTTATCTTTCCTTACAAGAAAGTAAGGGGAAAGGCGATGGGGGGGAGTGGGATGACAGAAGGGAGGGCAGACTGGGGAAAGGGGCAACCAGAATATATGCCATCGTGGTTGGAGGGGAGGCTAGAAATTGGGAGAAAATTTGTAACTCAAAATCTTGTGGAAATCAATGTTGAAAACTTAAAAATTAAATAATAAAAAAGTTAAACTCAGAAGTAAAGAGGTGTTATGAGGTGGAATCTATAAGAGCTGATAAGTTATTGAATACATGAGGTGAAGAAGAACAAGTTTTCGTGAATTATTGTGATGTTGTAAACTTGGGAAATTGGAAGGGCATACCTATAACAGAAATAAGGAAGTTAGGAAAAATGATTGTTTATGTTGCAGTGGTGGTGGGAGAGAAGGGAAAAGCATCCCACAATCCTTCCCCAACAGAGATACTGGCCTGAATTGGAGGGTCTTCAATTTAGGTGGAGGTCTTCAATCTGTGGAGGGATTATCTGGGACTTGCCAGTGTGGTAGGGTCTCTCAGGAAGGAAAAGCTGGAGCACCAGGGGGTAGGGGCCCCAGCCTAAGGCAGGCCCCTCCTGCCCCCAAGGTACCCTTTCTGTACCTTTTGCAAGAACAATGAGGAGTCTCGAAACATCTATTTGTCCCACACAATAAAGGAAAAGGAAGGCCACATGGTTTGCCCCATGCTGACAAAATATGTGTGCCCAAGGTACAGAGCCACCCAAGATAATGCTTACACCAAGCATTTCTGCCCACTGGCCAGCAAGGGCTACATGTCTGTATAAAGATACACAGCCTGCAATTTAGCTGACAAACAGGGCCACACTTCAGTAGCCATTGGAGGAGCTGAGCCTGGTCAAGACCAGTACCAAGAGGCTTCCAGCAATGTCTGAAGGAAAAACTCCCATCTGGCCTCTGGATGAAAGCAATGCAGGCAGTGATACAGGTTCAAAAGCTTCCAGGACTGCTTTTATTACTCTGCAACCACGAATTTCAGTTTTGGCCTAAGAGGACCTTGGGGACCCAGACACCTTAGGTTTTGCCTAAGCCAAGTAGACAATGATATTGTGATAAGAGTTAATAGCATTAGTGTGGGACAACAGAAAGAAGAGCGCCAAAGAGGAGGCCTTGGGGATTCTCTCTGGAGACTAGCCTGGCTTCATCTTCCTCGACTCCAACCCACTCCTCTCTGTACAGCTACTTCACACCAGATCTGGTTGCCATAAGCCCACCTGACCCAGGGTCTGGCCTGTGGTGGGCCTCTTTACTCTCCTGGTCCCCGGACCCATCCTGGTTAATAACTTACCTTAGGATTCTCATATCTTCATGGTACAGGGAGAAAGTTAAGCCTCAGGAATGGGAGGTGACACGCTTGTGGGATGAAAGTCCTCCCTGGAAAGTGACCTCAACTAACTGGACTAGGGATTCTACCACTCCTCTTTTCAAGTACCTAATGACTGGTATGCAGGTTTGGCTCCCTTGATTGTAACACAGACAAAACTTATCTAGGACAAGGGAATATGTTATCTTGTTATAAAGGCTTCCTGGGAATTCTGGTGATGAATGGCTCTTTTTACAAGATCCTTGGGTTTCCTTTCCACACCTTAGTTGGGGGCTCAAATCTTCCCACACTGTTATTAGTGAATTGATTTCTAAATAAAGAAAAAAGCTGTATTCTTTTAAAAAAAAAAAAGGAGCGAACACTAAGTGTCTACTAAGAGGCAGGCATTGTGATAAGCACCTTTAGATATATTATTAGCTCATTTCATCCCCATTTTACAGTTGGGGAAATAAGCAGACAGAGGTTATGTGATCTGCCTTGGGTCATAGAGCTGTTAGGTGGCTAAGGATGGATTTGACCTCAAGCCTTCCTGACTCCTGGCCCAGTGCTCTATTGGCTGAGATACCTCTAAAGAGGTGTAGACATGTTCAATTTGAGATACTTACAGAATAGCAAGTTAGAAACAACCATTAGACAGTTGGTCATGTAGGTAGTTGTAGCTGCCTCAAGAAAAGACTAGAGTTAGATTTATAAATATGAGAATTATGTTCATAGATATGATAGTTGAAGCTATGAAATATGATAAGACTAAGTTTAAAAGAAGAGGACCTAGAATAGAAGCTTGACAGTATCCTTACAAATTGAGGGCAAAGAATGCATGATGATCCAGTAAAGGAGACTGGGAAAGAATAACTAGGCAGATAGGTAGAAAGTAAGAAAATAAGATGATATTGGATACAGAAGAGGATGGTCGAGAAGAACAGGGACTGAGGATAAAGCCATTGGACCCGGCAATTGAGATATCAGTTGTTGATTGTAAATATGAAGTTCCATGCTATGTAATTATAATGTCCAAGCTTGACTCTAGAGAAAATTGGAGTAAATGAACCCTCCTTTTTTGTAGAAGTGAAGGGGAGATTATGGGTGGAGGCCTTCATAAATAATGTCAGACTCAAAACATGTGTGGTAAGTTTTACTGGACATCATTTTAAAATATTCTCTGTCATAAGTGATGTCTTACTGAGTAGGGGAGGCATAGAAATATATTTAAAAGTGAAGGCAATAAACAAAAAAAAGCTATCACTTTTAAAGAAATCATTGGTTGTTTTGGAGAGAGATTTCAGTTGAGTTATGAGGTCAAATACTAGATTGCAAGGTACTTGGAAGTAAGTAAGAGAATAGGAAGTGGAAATAGCTAAAGCAGATTTTTTTTTTCCCTAGGAATTTGACCAAAAGGAAAATAATTGGATGGTAGGGTCAAGGGAGAGGGATTTTTTGTTTGTTTGTTTTATTTGAGCACAGGGGAAAACTGGGTTACAGGCCAGGTGCCAGTAAGCCAGTAGAGAGCAACAGATTGAATATTACAGAGAGAGATTGAGTTGGTTGTGGTGGTGGAGAGAAGGGAACAAACACTGATTAAATGCCTACTATGTGGCACACACTATGCTAAGTGCTTTTATAGACATTATCTCATTTGACCCATTTACAGATATTTTCTCATTCGACAAACCTCTTCAAGCAAATTATTGTTAAAAAGTAAAAACATAGAAGTCTGATCTTATATGCCTTATATATCTACTCCCTTCTATACCCTTCTGTGGCTGTATTATATTCACTGTGATAAAAAATATCAACTTTTTTTCATTTCCACAAACTCCAGTCTGCTAAGCTTTTATTCTGCAATACACAGATCCTAAGTCAGCAGAAATCTAAAATTGGCAGTTTGTTTAGTTTCAAAGATGTCAAGCATTTAATACTGCACTCTCCTGCTATTACAATTACTGTTGTAATATGCTTAAAATGCATTTGCTATGTGAAAAGTGCTTATTTTCTTAATTATGAACTGAACTACACATATTTTCATACTTAATGCAGTTTTTTACTGTAATGATTCATTTGTTTTAAGTAAACATGATCTTGAGTGATGGTCTAATGCTAAATTTAAAAAAAATAAAAGGGTAGCTACTGCTTCCAGATAAACAGAGTAGGGTGAATAGTCATTATTAATATTTAATAAAGCTATTGTAAGGATTGTTTTCTTGTATTTACACTTAGCTAATCCAGAATTTACTATCATATTAAGGATAACCTGAGAGAAAAAGCTAAATTTTCATTTAACTAATTAGAGCATCATAGTATCACAGATTTAGAACTAGAAGGGAGGTTAGAGGTCATCTATCCCAAGTCCTCCATTTTACAGATAACCCAGGTCCAGGAAGGTCATATGATTCACCAAAGGTCAGAGAGAGAGTAAATAAAAGAACTAGAATTTCAGTCTAAGTACTTGGTAGGATTAGAGATACATTCATATAGGAGAGAGCATTGGAGTTAAGACTTAAAAAAAAAAGCTAAGAAGACAGAGAAAACTAGAAATATATTCCTTTTATGGTATATAGCCCTGCAAAATATGAAAATGAAAGATGTAAAGTCAAGTTTGGGAAACAGTTGGAAAGAAGCATGTATAACAGGGAACAATAAGAAATAAGCTGCAAAAGTAGGTTTAATTCAATTCAATTAACATTTATTAATCACCTACCATATTCCAGGCACTGTGCTGAGCATGGGGAGACAAAAAGAGGCAAAAGTCCCTGCCCTCAAGGATCTTATAATCCAATGGGGGAGACAATATGCAAACAAATATACAAAAAGCAACTTATATGCAGGGTAAATCAGAAATAATTAGAAGAAGGAAAGCATTGGAATTAAGAAGAGTCAGGGAAGCTTTTTGGGAAATTTCAGTTGGGACTTAAAGGAAGACAGGGAGATCAGTGGTTGGAGGGGAGGAGTGAGAGCATTCCAGGCATGGGGGACAGTCAGAGAAAATGTCCAAAGCTGAGAAATGGATTGCTTTGTTCGTGGAACAGCCAGGAGGCCAGTGTCACTGGATAGAAGAGTGTATATCAGGGAACAAGGGATTAGAGAATTGTCAAGGTAGGTGTAGGCTAATTTCTGAAGCACTTTGACTACCAAACAAAGCATATTTTATTTGTTCCTAGAGGCCATTTGAATTAATCGAGTAGGGAAGGGTGACATGATCAGACCTGCATTTTAGGAAAATAATTTCAGAGGAGAATGGATTGGAGTGGGGAGAGATTTGAGGCGGGCTGACTCACCAGAAGGCTATTGCAATAACCCAGGCATGAGGTTAGGGTGGTGGCAGTGTCAGAGGAGAAAAGGGGGTATAGTAAAGAGATGTTGGAGAGGGGAAACCAACAGTCCATCACAACAGCTTGGATATGGAGGGTGAGAGATAGTGAGACATCCAGGATGACTCTTGGATTGTGAACCTGAGAAACTGGGAGGTTGGTGTTGTCCTTTACAGAAAGAGAGAAAGTCAGAGGTAGGGAAAATTTAGGGGGACAGAAAATAAGTTCTCTTTTGGACATATGGAGTTTAAGAGGTCTGCTTGTTCAAGATGTCTAAAAGGCAATTGGAGTCACAAGACCGGAAGTTAAGGGAGAGATTGGGACAGAAAATGTAGACTTTAGAATCATCAGCCTAAAGATGGTGTGTTTGAGGTGTGACTAGATTATGGCTTCAAATGCCAGCCAGAGGAATTTTAATTTTAAACTAGAAGTAATAGAGACATACTGAAAATTTTTCAGTAAGGGAGTGAGACGGACAGACCTGTATTTTAGGAAAAAATATTTTGTGAGCTTGTGGAGGCTGAATCAAAAGGAAAACACTAGAAGCAGAGAGACCATACAGGAATCTATAATCTAGGTGACAGAAGGTGAGGGTCTGTATTTGAGGAGTGGCCATTGGAATTGAAGCTGTCTTTTGTCTAAGATAGATGAAGAGATGTTATCAAGATAGAATCAATAAAACTTGCAACTGATTAGATATGAGGAGGTGAGGAAAATAGAAGAGTCAAGGGTGATTCTAAGGTTGCAAACCTGTCAATTTGAGTATTCAACAGAAATGGTGATATTTGGAGAAGGAGTTGACCTAGGGAGGGAAAAATAATGAGTTATATTTTTGATATATTATGCGTGAAATTTCATTGAGTTGCTCAGATTAGTTAAATAAATGAATCAAAATGCAACTAATTGCTTAATATGTACTAAGCATTATGTTAGTCATAGATCATACAAATCAAAAGTTATGATGATCCCTGCTCTCAAGACGTATATATTCTAAAAGGAAGAGATAAAATAGATAGAAAAGGTGGTTAGGGATGAATATTTTGCTTGGAAAAGTTACAGCAATGGGAAACAGAGCCATAAGTAGATTGATACACTTCTATGTTTGACATTAAAATATCATGTGCAGAGAAACAGAGCGGATCCTAATTCTTACTGATAACAGCAAGATGACAATTTGGTCAATCAGTGGCTCCCTGAAAACCAATTCAAAAGCCTACATACATCTGTCTATATGTTTTACAATGTAATATGTTCTATGTTTATATATGTGATACAGGTACACATATAACCATATTCAATGTATCTAAACATATATACATATGTCTATGTGTCTCTGCGGGTGTTTATCTTTTTTAGTGGTAACTAAATAGGGAGCTATACAGATGCAAAGTACCTGACATGTTAATTTGGTTCACTGAACTTATTAATTCTGAAACTGGCCTCTGGTTTGGTAACCCAGAGTTGAGCCACTAAAAGCATTTGACTCCTAGATCAGTTTGCTAACAAGCGAAATACCCATCAGTAAGATTATGGAAATTGTGGCTGGATATACATAGGTTCGAGAGTTATCTGCAGAGAGAGAATTATTGAACCAATGGAAGCCTGTGAGTTCACCAAGGAAGAGAATATAGAAAGAAAAGAAGGCCCTCTACAAAGCCCTAGGGCAGACCAATTTAAAATGGGAGAAATGGATTATGAGCCAGGCAGTGTGACTCAGAAGGAGCCTTCAGAAATGTACAAGGAGAATTAGAAAAAAAAGGCTATGATAGTCAAGGGAAAAGTATGTATTCAGTGTGTTTGACAGTATCAAAAACAGCAGATAGTTCAATAGGATGGATTTTTACTAAGAAAAGGTTTTCAGTTTTTAAATCTGAATAGAGCACTTTCATTCAAGTGAAGTGACTATACACTAAACTTCAAAGTGTTGATAAATATATGGGATGTAAAGGAAAAGAAGAAATGAGTATAGGTGATTTTTTCTTGGATTTTGACTGTTAAAAGGGGGGAGATATTCATAACAATAACAGTAATATATCATAATTTCATAATAGTGATAATAATAACTAGCATTTAAAATAGCATAATAGTGCTGAAAAAAATTTTAAAACACTTTACAAAAATCTCATTTTATCCTCACACAACAACACTGATTTAGAGAGTGTTAAGAAAGGTGAATGTTTTTAAAGAAGGGGAAACATGGGCCTGTTTGTAAGCAGAAGAAGGTTGCAGTAGGTAGTGAAAGATTGAAGATGAGAGAGAGATAGGGAATAACAAAGGGACATGTTCTTGGACTAGTCAGAACAGGATGGGATTCAGGGAACAAACAGGAGAGTTGACTTGATAATGAAGAGTTCTTCTTCCTTAGAAAAAAGAAAAAAAAAGAACAGAAGACAGGAAGGTTTTGAGATGTGGAGTAGGAGAACAGAAGTTCACAATGTCCTCCAAACAAGGTAAGGTCCTCTGCTAAGAGAGAGGAGGAGGGGGAGGAAAAAGAGGATAGTATATGAGCCTTGAGGAAAAAAAATGTTTGTAACTATCATATGGATCTGACAAAGTGATAAAGCCAATTAGAAGAATAAAAGGAGAGCTAAGCAACAGTGAAAGCCCAGTTGAGAAAAAAATAATATCAACTTGTAGTAGACTTGGTAGACAAGGTTAGATGACTTTTTTTTTAATTTAAATTTATTTATTTAACATATTTGGTTTTCAGCATTGATTTTCACAACAGTTTGAATTACAAATTTTCTCCCCATTTCTAAATCAGATGTTCAAAAACAAAAAAAGTTTTTGTATGCAACTAACAAATAAGATACACAGGCAATGGGGCGTAGAAATTTATCTTGCCCTACAAGAAAAGAAGGGAGAAGGTGGATGAGAGGGGAGGGGGGTGATAGAGGGGAGGGCTGACTGGGGAACAGGGCAACCAGAATATCGATGACTTTTTTCTGCAGCATTAAACACTACTCAAATAAAATCACAGACAGCATATGGCAAAAATAATCCATAGTTGATTTATGGTAAACCATAAGCAATGGAGGTCAGAGAATCAAGGAAAGGGAAAAGTATCTAAGTTCACTGTTTAATAGAGGATCCATGCTTAGAAAGAATAACAGTGAGGCCAAGGAAGGGGTGATGGTGTGAGGGACGGGATCATCATGGAGCGACATTGATAGTCATGATGAAGATGTAGAATAAATTTGAGATAAATGAAACAGAGAAAAATATGGATGACATTTGGTCATTATTAAAATAATAATTACCCTAAGTATTGTTTCAAATTACAATAGGTATACACACACACACACACACACACACACATATATATACATATATATATACATATATATATGTATATATATATATACATATATATATGTATATATATATATATGTCCCTTACATTCTCAAGAAGATAAGACATAAACATTATGAATATATTATGGACTTTTGCAAGGTCAAGGCACAAAGTTGTTTAATAAAGAATATTTGATGAAGGTTATGATGAGTTAGAATATCATACAAAAAAAACTCTCCCATTTTGCTGCTTTAACTTTTTTCTGATTTCGCTGTTCTCTTTTCTGTAGAGGTAAAAAGGAAAAGAAAAGCCTAGCTAGAGAATAATGCCTAACAAAGCAGTGATGCTGAACAATGAAGGCAGCAGAATGGTCTTTCTGGTCATAATGTTTGCGGCTTTTTTCCCCAAAACAAACACATCATCATCAACACCACTTCTCAATTCCCCTTCCTTTCATGTTATCTAACTTCATCAGGGTCACCAAAGTAGCATAGTAGATATGAATGAGCCCCTTTGTTAGACCGGAGCATCTTATTTCTACCTGAAGATTCATGTCATAGATGGGTTCCAATAAGAGGACTAAAATAAACTCATCTTATAGGTGATAGCCATATCTATATTCATTCTTCCACTTCCTTCATGCTCCCAATTATAATCAAAATTCCAAATGAGCATTTTGAGCTTGGTCCTATTACTACGTTTACACTTACAACTAGAGTTGCTGCTGTTGCCACCACTGCCACCGCTACTATAATTGTGGCTGTTGTTATTGTTATTTTAATTATTATTTCAACTTTTTTATATTATGATTTCTGGCCAAGACTACCTCTATAAGATCTGTTCTCATACAAAGCAGGCTGACTTTGGTAGTGCTAATACTCATAAGCTGCCACCATTATGTCCCCTTATTCTCTATCAAAATTATTATTTGAGAATCAATTTAGTCAGACTTAAGTAATTTTTAGCAAAGTGCATTTCCTGAAGTAGTATATAGTAAGAATATTTGGTATGAAACTTTCCCTCAAAAGTCTGGCAAATACATACAGTGTCCAGAGGAAAACAGGCTCAGTCGTGAACAGATATGGCACACTGTTAACTCATATCTTCTGGTTGTTGTACTTTCTATTTTCCCCTTTGTAGAATGCTCAAGAAATTCCCCAGTACTTTATTTTCTGGGATCCTTCAGGAACCATGAAGCTATGTTCAGGCTGGTTGTGGTTGGTTTTGGCTCATACAGACAACATCATCAGATGATCCCCAGAGGCCACTAGACTGTCAGTGGGACAGAGTAAGTAAAAAATCCACAGGACCCTTCAAAGTTTGGAAAGTCCTCCTCTAACTAAAAGGAAAGAGAAAGAATTAGAACTAGGTTGAGACCAAAGCTGAGGCCTCCCCTCCCTCTCCTTCCAAGAAGTTCCACCTCATAGGTTTCACTTAAATACTGAATTCATGTCAAAGAAAACAAAATAGTTTCTCAATTAGCTTGGTATTTTATAAGCAACCCTTTTAGTATGAGAAGTTTCCTTCCCTAATCTTAACAGGACTATAGAGCAAAATCTCTGCAATTGTAAAGATTTTTTACATTTAGTCACAATGCTGAGATTCTTGGTCTTGGGACCATGTACATTTAAAAAAATTGGTACCTATATTTCAATATAATTTCCTTTGTTATTCTATGTAATTTTTAACATATTGAAATAGATTATTCCCAAGAAAGGGATTCATAGATTTCACCAGATTGCCAATGGGGTCCATGACACAAAAAAATTTTTAAGAATTCCTGATCTCTAAAGATACAATTGAGATTGGTTGTTTTCACCTGGTTATGGTACTTCATCCCTTACTTTAAGTGAGGTGGAGCAACTTGATTGATTTATTCAATCAACACCCATCCTCATTTTGTGTTACTTGTCACTGGCAACTGTATCAGAAAGGCAAGATTTATGACCTTGAAGACCACCATGAACATGCCTGTACAGTTCAGAATCACAAAGTATAAGAGATTCCCTAGGTAGAGGGCAGAGGAAGTATAGCATTTATTTAGACACCAGAGGATCAAACCCCAAGACCAACAACTCCAACACAATATAGCAGTAATTGTATTCCAAAACCAGTACGTCTACTGCAATGTAACAACAAGGAAATTATAACATGGTATTACAGCAAGGAACCAAGTCACCCTGTAACCTTCCCCCCTGTTGAGGCCTTCCTGTAAACACCCTTGAATTCCAACTGTCTGCTTGCCTGTGTTCTCTTTCTCCTTAGTTTGCTGGTCTCTACAGCTCCCTGTTTTCCACTCTATACTCTACAATCTCTCTGCAGCTCTGTTGACTCTGAGTTCTTACTCTTTCTCCTTAGGCTGAATTCTGACCTTACAATGACTACCTTCTGGGTGTAAATACAATCCTTAGGGCCTGAGGGCTTCATACCCAATCAGCTAAAGGATGTAGACCTGAGACTTAGTACTTAGTAAGTAAAGAGTATAGGCCTGCCTGCAAACCTCTAACCAAACTTCCCTTAACTAGGCCCACCTGAAGTCTATAGAATGTGTGGGGAAAGATCTTTAATCACTGATTGGCATCACAGAAACCTTGTAAAAACTAAAATCCTCATGTGAGACTTCCAGCCAAATTTGAAGAGCAAAGTGTTCAACTAATTTAGAAAAAGCATTTAAATTGCTGAATATTGAGTTATGTGCATCCTGACTTCATCTTAAGATGTCCTCCTATTCTTTTCTTTTTATTTCACCTGACCAGCTGTTGCTTGAAATGAATATGGATGACATTTGGTCATTATTAAAATAATAGTTACCTTAAGTATTGTTTCAAATTACAATAGGTGTATACATATGTGTGTGTGTCTGTGTGTGTGTGTGTGTGTCCCTTACATTCTCAAGAAGATAAGACATACACAATATGAATATATTATGGACTTTTGCAAGGTCAATAAAACTTACTTCAGTTTTAAGAACTTTCTGAAAAGGCAGCAGCCTGAAGAACTCTAGAAAGCTTCGTTAACAGGAAGTGATTAAGGGAAAACAAAAGACAAACTGAGAACATTAATTTACCTCAGAATAGTGGAAAGTAAAGGAGGCTTAAGGTTGATTTTTACTTTTGGATGGATTATAGTTAAAAATCAATGTTAAAAGCTTCCTACTTGACCACCAAAGACTTAAATTCTGAAACAGATTCTGAAGAATTTAATTTCATTTATAATAGGTGCTGTGGTAAAATAATAATAATATTAATAGTTAGCATTTATAGCATTTATATTATATTTATGATAGCACTTTAAAAATATTATCTAATTTGAGTCTCATAACAACCCCGGGAAATAGGTAGTATTGTTATCCCCACGTTGAAGATGAGGAAACTGAGGCAAATAGATATTAAGTGACTTGCCAACGGTCACACAGCTAATTAATATTGAACTCTGGTCTTTCTGTTTCCAGCTCTTGAGATGTGTCCAGTTAGCTACCTGGCTGCCCCTAGGCATCAAATTTCTAACAGGCTTATGTTGTTTTACCTTATTAAGATGGTTAGCCTAATGTCAATTTTAAATTTCTTGAGGCTAAGAAAAATTTCTAGTGAATTTTCTGTATCTCCACACAACACCTAACAGAATGATAAACATAAAGTAAGCATCCAATCAATATTTATTGAATTAAGTTTACTATGATTAATAATGTAAAACATAAAATCCAAGCAAGCCATATATATATTGTTTCTTTAATTTGAGTTAATGTATAACACAGGGAAACAACATATTTATCAGCTACTATCCTATATATATGTATATATATATAATATAATATAATATATATATAGTCCTTTTGTCAAGGTTAATGATTTATTTTCTCTTGATTAAAAGTTCTACCTTGATTAAGGTCATTTATAACCAATGAAAAATGTGTTTTAATTCTCACATCTTGAATTTATTTCACAGAAGAAACCAAGGTATGTTGAACACTTCTGCCTATTGATAATTATGATCCAAACATAAAATTCCACTTAAGTGTAGTAAATAATTATTCTTCCCAATAGAATTATCAATGGTAAAAAAGTTTTGCTCATTTTTCTTCTCTCCTGTATATAGATGAGGTTTCATTGTTTGGACTTAACAAACTTTGTTGACATGGATTCAAAATGTTGTCTTAAATGATTTTACTGTATCTAGCCTACTTTGATGATGGTTCAAAATAATTGGATACCTTAAAATTAATTACCAGGCTGTAGAATTATATGCTCAGAGAGAGGGTTATGAGTAAGAAATATAGAAGAAAATGGGAAAGGTGGGCCAGGTTGCTCCAAGAGTGGTTTAATTTGAGAAATAAAATGACCCTTTAAATTCAAGATGTAGTAGCACCTACTCACTACCTTTCCAATGAACTGTTTGTTCTAATCAAATACACATGGTCCATTTAGGCTCAAGCTTGAGCCTGGGTTTTATTAAGAAAATAGCTAAGTTCCCATTTCTCATACTCTTCAGGTCATTAAACCTCACTCCATCCCCAGCAAATCTAGGAACAAATTGTTTAAAGTTCAGATTTGGCTCCCCAAAGTGGGGAAGCATAAAAGGTCTACTCAAAGTGGGAGAAAGGAAAAGTACTTAATATACAATGAAGGAGAAGAAATAGTATAAAAATCACTATATGACCAAAATTAATTGGTTTGTACATAAATATCCAAATGGTGCCTCCACTATTCTTGTATGAAGAGATTGTGAACAGGAGCAATGTTTTTGCCTTTGTCTCTCAATTCTTGAAGCAGTGTTTGACACATAGTAAGTACTTAATAAATGCTTATTGAGTGATTAAATAGGGACTCTGCTCCTTCTCCCTACTCATTTCCCTAATTCCTATATTCCTTCTGAACTGTTGGTCCAGCTCATTTAAGTTAGACTATGGCTACCTTGAGAAAGCACTGCCCAAGCTGGACAGGTCTGGCAGTTTCTTCCGGTGAAGCTGTTCATGATTCACTGGAGAAAGAGGCTATTCTATTACAAATGCAAAAATTTACAGTGTGTGTGTGTGTGTGTGTGTGTGTGTGTGTGTGTGTGTGTGTGTGATAACAAAGATTAGGCCAGTGGCTGAAGTTCTTCAGAAAACTTGTCTATGCTTGTCTATGATGGTCAGAATTAAATAATCATCAATTGGCAATTAACAGATAATTGAGTGCTGGTTGTAAACTCTTACTCGTGTTTACAATAGACTGTAGGTTATACTTTCAAACTTTTTTTCTTGCTGCTACCTATGATTTCCATGTTTTATAAGATCAGCAAAGGTGTAATCAGTTTCCTTCAAGCTTGAAATTGTTAGAACAACAATTTATGATGAGAAGGTGCATTCATTCTATATCCATATTTTTTAGTTATTTGTGACTCTAAAATTACCTTTGGAGCCTGAAATTTCTCAGGCTTGATCTTATCCCAGAAGTGATTTTTAGAGGATTTACTAAAATCCCTGCAGGTTAAGAGCTAGATGCTTACCAGATATAGGAAATTAACACACAGCAATCTCACCACTATTTTATTTTATTCTACATAGGTTAGCAGAAATATTAGACAATTTTTTCAAAGTTTTCAGTGAGTTGCAATGGTAAGCTCATAAAATCTTTTAGAATTCTGTTACTAACTCTTGTTGATTATATGAGGAATAGATAATATTATTTCCTCTTGTGTTGGGGAACATTCGAGAAAAAGCTTAGAAAATCAGCATGTTGGAAATTGGTTTTCAGAAACTCTAACACCAGTTTTTATGAACAAGAAATAAGGAAAGCAATGGGCACTTCTAACCAGTAGCAAATGTTAACATTTCTCTGCATTTTAATAATGCTTACATAACAAATGATTTATTCAGAGCAAAACCCACTCCAGCAAAATTACTATATTGGACTTAAGCTGTTCAACAATAAAAGATAGATTTTATTTGATCATAGGTTTTGTATGAGTCCAACACTGCAACATAACTTCTATAATGTCTAATATAAACCTAGGCTACACTGACAGATGTGTAATGTCTAGAATATGAGGAGAGGCTATAGATTTATTTTCTTCTATTCTTGTCTTCTCCACCTGCAGACTTCCTGGCTTCCTTCTAGTTTCTGTTAAAATCTCACTTTCTGCAATTCCTTCTCAGTTCCCCATAACATAATGCTAATTCTTTCCTTCCCTTGTTACTTTCAAGTAATACTTCCAAGTTATGTTTCTCTCTTTCCATACACACACACATACACGTGTATTTATGTGTATATGTTTGTGTGTATATATGAGGTAAAGTTGTCTGGTTTACATATAGACATATGTATGTATAGATAGAGAGAGAGAGAGAGAGACACAGAGAGAGAGAGAGAGAGAGAGAGAGAGAGAGAGAGAGAGAGAGGGAGAGATGCCAGAGCTCACATTCTGATGGAGGAGACAACACACAAACAGTGACTGATGGGTTGTTGTCCTTTGTTCTTGAAGAGGGTCAAAATGACATCACTATGTCAGGGTCAAGGTACAACTGTGGCTGATGAGACGAATATAAGCTAGGAAGGTTCTACCACAGGTCATGCACAAATACTCCACAAGAACATTTTGAGTGCAAATGTTTCTATATTTATGCATCTCGTGTTTCTTTTGAGCTGCTTCAAATTTACTTTGTTCATAAAGTACAGCACCTTCTCTGATGTGGCCACACCATGCTGGGAGGTCCTGTGCCAGTGTCTCCTATGTCTCACAATGAACTCTAAAGTTCTTCAGAGAGACCTTGAGAGTGTCCTTGAGTCATTTCTGAGCTCCATGTGAGCAGTTGCCTTGCATGAGTTCTCCATAAAATAGACTTCTAGATAAATATGTGTTTGGCATTTGAACAGCATGGCCAGGGAATTGGAGTTGTGCTCTCTGTAGTAGAGTTTGAATGCTTAGCAGCTTAGCTCAAGAAAAGACCTCAGTAATAAAAAATAATCATAATTTTAATTTTTTAAATTAAAAATTAAAATTAAAAAAAAAGATAAGACTTCAGTGTCTGGTACCTTATCTTGCCAGATGATCTTCAGAATCTTCCTAAGAAATTTCTGGCATGGCTCTGGTCTACTGTCCAGGTTTCACAGTCATACAACAATGAAGCAAGCACAATGGCTCTACAGATCTTCAATTTGGTAGGCAGTCTTGTACTTCTCTCCCACCCTTTCCTTCAGAGCCTCCCAAACAATGAGCTCTCTCTGGTAATGTGTGTGTCAAACTCATCATCTATTTGTACATCCTCAGAATGTATACTGCCAAGGTAAGTGAACGTATCCACAACATTCAAAATTTCTCCATTTGCTGCAACTGATAGTTCCACATATGGAGGTCTGTGGTGTGGGCTGGTGGAAAACCTGTGTTTTCTTGATGTTAATTATTATGCCAAAATTAGCACAAGCAGCAGAGAACTGGTAAATACTCTGTAACATCTCAGCCTTGGAGGTTGTATAGAGTGCAACACAATTTCATATATATATATATATGTGTGTGTGTGTGTGTGTGTGTGTATAACAATTATATGTAATATATACATATATGTGTGTTTGCATATATGTGTGCATACATATATGCCCATATGTATATGTGTATAATACAAAATACGTATGATTTGCTTGCATTTTGTCTCCCACAATAGATTGTGAGCTTCTTGAGGGCAGGGACTATCTATATCTATCTCTCTATCTCAGGTAAAGTTATTTTATATATAAATATATGTATATGTATGTATGTATACACACACAATGTCTATATAGTTTCTTGCATTTCATCTGCAACATACAATTATGAGCTTCCTGAGAAGCTCATTTTCCACTGACAGGATTCCCAGTATTCAGCACATGACCTAGAACATGTAAGTGCTTGATAAATGCTTCCTAAATTGAATTGTTCCCCACTCATACTCAATATTTCTGCAAATAAGGCAATGGGAGCATTTCTCATTTCTTCTGGAGACTAAGCCAGTTCCGTTGTTGTTGTCATTCTCATTGTCCTTTCTATTTGCAATTTCTTTGCTATCATTTCTTTTTCTCTATATACATTCATTTATCAGTTTTGCTTTTAGATCATACATTTTCTACTGCATTCTGTCCCACTTCTGAGAAAGCCATTCCTTATGATAAGGAAAATTTTTTGTAAAGAGGGAGGAATTTTTTTTGTTTCCTTGCAACTAACACATACACATACAATATGTGAGAAACACTGAATATAACATCAAATATGATAAAACACCATATATATGATAAATATATCTACATATGAGAAACCCCACATATAACAAATCACCTACATATTTACACATGTGTGTTATATAAATATATTTATGATGTTACACACATATATATCTGTGCTTATATATAAATATTATAAGCAGTGTTTCTCACTCCTCTTTTCACGCCTATGAAAAAATAAAATAGAAAACCTCATCTCTCTCTGGAGCTATGCTATGTTGTTCAAGTTTTTCAGCATGCAGTTTTAATTGTTTTGTTTTCATTGTTCTAGCCATTTAAGTTGATGTAGCCCAGGCAGATAGATAGATAGATAGATAGATAGATAGATAGATAGATAGATAGATAGATAGACGTATATACACACATATATGCATATATAATTTTTTTATAATCAATGGCACTTAGTGGTGGGAAGAGTATAGCTAGTAGGGATTCCAGAAAATAGCAATACAGAGATCTTCGGACCTTCAGAGAAGCTGGAAACCTGAGCAGTATTCCCCTCATAGAGTGTGAACACATTTTGCTAACACTCTGCTTCACCTAGACAACTCATCCGTCTCTTCACCCAGATCATATGACTCTATGTCTGTGACGATCCATTGGCCTTTCCCCATGCTATGCCTTTTTTGCATATTTTGCTCTGAATAGTTACAAAATCAATAGTAGTATATCTTCTGCAAATGACACATCGTTTGACTATGTAATGCATCAACTCAGCCCTGTGGCAAACCTACTCAAAACTTCTTTCCGTGGCTACTCCCCCTCCATATGTGTTTTACTCCCTTATTAGAATGTAAACCTCTTGAAGATAATAACCATCTATTTTTATATTTGTATTTGCAAGGCTCAGCACCTGGTACATAGTACATCATGCGAAGCATCTTTATTAAACTCTCAAGAAAATACTGTGCTAAGCACTGGGGATACAAAGAAAGGCAAAAATGCTGTCCTCAGAGGAGACAAAATGAAAACAGCGATGCACATATAACACACACATATGTATACTATACATATATATATATATAGTATACATATACATATAGTACACATGTAGATACATATAGAATAGATGCAAGGGAAAAGGCATTGGCAGTTGGGTTTTAGGAAAGTGGGGGTAAGGCAGGAAAAAGCCTGTTGCAGAAACTGAAAATTGAGCTAAGATTTGAAAGAAACCAGGGAACACAGTAGTGGCAGGTGGGGAAAGGGCATGGGGCATCTGGGCAAGGGGGTGATTATCTGTGTAAAAGCACAGAACTGAGAGATGGTGAGTCATGTGAGGAACAGCAAAAAGGTTAGCATTGTCAGATTATAGAGTATTTGGAGGGAAGTAAAGTGTAAGGAAACCGGAAAGAAAGGGACTAGGATTTGAATAAATAATGCCAAACAGATTTTATATTTGAACTAGAGTTAACTAATTAATACATACTTGTTGATTGATCCTGATTTCTCACTCTTCCTCACCCCAACTTAATCAGTGGCCAAATCTTGTAGACTCTACCTCAACAGCCTTAATCTTTTCTCTCAATTTAGATAAGCTATTCATCTACCTTTTTCAGCTTCTATAACCCATTTTCTAGTGGCCAAAGTGATACCACTAAAACACAGGTCTAGCAATGTCACTCTCCTCTTCAATAAATTCCAGTGGCTCACAATTACTTCTGTGGTCAAATAGAAACTATTCTCTTTCGCATTTAATACCTTTACTGCATAATTGCAATCTACCATTCTAGTCATTTTGTATTACTCTGCTTCCCCCCTCTATGCTCCATCCAACTTGGGCTGGTAGCTTTACCTTACATATGAAAATCAGTCTCGTATATCAGTTTTTATACAGGTTGTCCACCTTGTACTTCCTTCTCAATTCTTCCTCTTGGAATCCCTAGTTTCCTTCAAAATTTAGCTTAACCCCCAACTTCTACATGGAAACTGTCTTTCTACCACAAAAAAAACATTGTATTTATTTTCTACGTCTTTTTTTAACATTGTTATATTGTTGTTATTCATCCTTCATTTCAAGGAGAACCAATGTCATCATGGGGTGATATTTTGACTTTTTTATGAATTGGATTTATATGAGGCAGAGTTGCACAGTCGTCAGCCTCATTCTCTCTTCCAGAGTCATCAAAGTCCAGTGGCAAGACAAAAGTAAAGACAGATAGAGATGGCCCAGAATGCAGTAGATGACCTTGGTATCTTTGCTATTTGGCCCAGCTCCAAGGGCTCCACAGCACCTGCTTCAGCCTCCTTTGTAGCCATCAGACCAAATTGTTCTTATCTGCCTATTCTGCCTGGGGAAGTATTAAGATGTTTTGGGGTAGACATCCCCCTAACTCACCAACGGGTTTGAGGACTGTTGTTTACCCTCAATCTGATTCAGCATGTCTGTCAAGACTGTTTTACCTGGGTGTAGCTCTATTCATGCTATAGCTTCTTGGAGTCACAGGTGAGAGTTGGGTGAAAGGTGAACACCAAAGGTAGATGTTTTTCACTCATTCAGTTGTGTCCAATTCTTTGTGACCCCGTAGGTCATAGTAGCACACTAGGCCTTTCAATCCTCCACTATCTCTCAAAATCTGTCCAAGTTCACATTCATGTTTTCTATGTTACTATCTATCTCTCTCATCCTTTGCTGTCCTCTTCTCCTTTTGCCTTTGATTTTGCCCAACATCAAGGTCTTTTCCAATGAGTCCCATCTTTTCATCATGTAGTCAAAGCATTTAAACTTCAGCTTCAGTATATGACCTCCCAGTGAAGAGCTTGTATTAATCCCTTTAAGTGTTTACTGATTTGACCTCCTTGCTGTCCAAAGGACTCTCAAAAGTCTTCTCCAGCACCATGATTCAAAAGCATCAATTCTGTGGCAATCGGCTTTCCTTATAGTCCAATTCTCAAAGCTATACACTGCTACTAGGAAAACCATAGTTTTGACTATATGGACCTTTTTTTGGAAAGGTGATGTCTCTGCTTTTTAGTATGCTGTCCAGATTTGCTGTAGCTTTCCTTCATTACTTCAGTTGCCATTTGGATTGATCTTTGAGCCTAAGAATATGATATCTGACACTCCTTTTATTTCTTCTCCCTCTATTTGCCAGGAAGTGATGAGACCACTTGCCACAGTCTTACATTTTATGATGTTCAGCTTCAAATCAGCTTTTATACTATCCTCTTTCACCCTCATCAAGAGGCTTCTTAATTCCTCTTCACTTTCTGTCATCAGAGTGGAACTGTTAGCATATCCGAAATTGTTGATATTTCTCCTGGCAACCTTAATTCAGGCTTTTGATTTACCCAGCCTGGCATTTTGCATGATGTATTCTGCACACATGTTAAGTAAATAGGGTCCCAATATGTAGCTGTGTCATACTCCTTTTTCCAACATTAACCCAATCAGTCATTCCATCAGTTGTAACTGATGCTTCTTATCCCACGTACAGTTTCTTTGGGAGACAAGTATGAAGATCTGGTACTCCCATCTCTTTGAGGACTTACCACATTTTGTTGTGATCCATAGAGTCAGAGGCTTTAGTGTAATAAATGAAACAAAAGTAGATGATTTTCTGGAGCTCCTGTGCTTTATCTATAATCCTTGTGAATGTTGACAGTTTGGTCTCCAGTTCCTCTGCCTCTTTGAAAACCAGCTGGCTCATCTGGTAATTCTTGGTTCACATATTGCTGAAGCCTAGTTTGAAGAATCTCAAGCCTATCCTTTCTGGTGTGTGAAATGAGTGTAATTGTTCAGAAATTTAAACATTCCTTGGCATTTCCACCTTTCTTTAGGATTGGGACATAAACTGATCTTTTCCAATCCAGTGACCACTATTGAGTTTTTCAAATTCGCTGGCATATTGAGTGCAACACTTTAACATCATCATCTTTTAGAGTTTTAAATAGCCCAGCTGGAATTCTATCACCTTAACTAGCCTTATTGATAGTAATGCTTCCTAAGATTCACTTGAATTCAAATTCTCCAAGATGTCTGATCAGTAAACACACAATCATGGTTACCAGTGATGTTGAGCTCTTTCTTGCATAGTCTTTTTGTGTCTTTTTGCTACTTCTTTTTAATTTTCTTCTGCTTCTGTTAAATCCCTACCATTTTGTCATTTATTGTGCCCATTTTTACTCGAAACTTTTTTACGAAATCTCAAATTTTCTTGAAGAGATCTCTTTTCTTTCCCTTTCTATTATTTTCTTCTACTTCTTTGCATTGCCTGTTTAAGAAAGCCTCATTTTTTTTTTCCTGCTGTACTCTGGAATTCTACACTTCAGCTGAGTATATCTTTCCCTTTCTCCTTTACTTTTTGATTTCCTTCTCTTCTAAGCTATTTGTAAAGCCACACCGTACAGACCCATTTTGCTTTCTTACTCTTCTTTTTCTTTGAAATATTTTTTGTTGCCCCCTTCTGTACATTTTTGCTAACCTCTGTCCATAGGTCTTCAGGGTCTCTATCTAGCAGATCTAATCTTTTCAATCTATTCATCATCTCTACTTCCTACTCATAAGGGTTTTGTTTTAGCTCATTCCTATATGCTCTGATGGTTTTCCCTACTTTTTTTCATTTTTATGCTTGAATTTTGCAATAAGAAGCTCATAATCTGAGTCACAATCAGCTCCAAGTCTTGTTTTAACCAGCTGCGTAGAGCTTCTCTACCTTTGGCAGCAAAGTATATAATTAATTTGATTTCTATATTGACCATCTGGTGATATCCATGTGTAAAGTCACCTTTTGGGCTATTGAAAAATATTGCAGCCAAAGGTAGAAGAGCAGCACTAAAAAGAATTCAGCAAGCCCTCACACCAGAGGTGCTAGTACTCACTGAATGCCCCATACACCCCATATTCTTATAAATGTAAATGTTGTCACCCCTTGCATTCCAGCAGTCATTCTAATCCCTACCATCACCAACTGGAGCTTTGAATTCTGCCTCTGAGATGTGAAAGTCCTGTTAGGTGAGCTTTTTAAACTCAATATTGTCTTAAAACAGGCCTCCAGATTATCCCCACACCATTTTACTATAATGTTGTATTACCCTCATATTGCTTTCCTTTTGTCCTTTACATGTCACTTCCCTCATCAACTCCTCAAGGGCAAAAAAACTATTATTCTTATTTATATTTGTAATCCCCAATATTTAGCACAGAATCTGGTGCATACTAAGTGCTTAATAAATGTTTTGTCTATCTAGAATGTAAGCTTCTTGAGATCAGAGTGACTTTTTTCTTTCTATAGTCATTTAGTATTTAGCACAGTACCAGGAAAAAGGTGGGTTCATTGATCAGTTGAAGAGATTTTGTATAAATTGGAGAGATAGAATCTTTGGCCTGAAGAAAAGAAGGAGTTGTGAAACCAGTCATCAACAAATGAGTTGAATTAAATAGGACTTAGGGAAAATGTGACAGATACTTTTAAATATTTTCATATCTTTGTTGAAGAAAGTTGATTAAAGACAAAAACTAGGATTAGCGGGTAGAAGTTTAGAAAGGCAGGTTTTAGCTTAATAAGAAAAATATTCTAACAATTAGAATTATCCAAATAGAGAATGGGTTGTTTAGGAAGGAAGTTTTCAAGTAAAAGCTATATAACTATCAGGGTTGCCAAGGTGATATCGACATGGGGTAATTTTTGTGGTTGTTCAGTTGCTTTTCAGTTATATCTGACTTTTATGATCCCATTTGGGATTTTCTTGGCAAAGATGCTGGAGTGGTTTGCCATTTCCTTCTCCAGCATATTTTACAGTTGAAGAAACTAAGGCAGACAAGGTTAAGTGACTTGACCAGGATCATGTAGGTAGTAAGTGTCTGAGGTCAGATTTGAACTCAGGAAGATGAGTCTTCCTGACTCCAGGCCTGACACTCTTATCTATCCTCTGCACCATCTAGCTGTCCACATCAGGTAATAGATTAGACCAGATGACCTCTCAGGTCCCTTCAACTCTCAGATTCTCAGTCTTTGTCAAGTACATTAATATGCTTATATAGCAAAAAAAAAATGACTGATTTGATTAATATGTCCGTCCAAACTGGATAATGCAATCTCTAAAATGGATTTTTTTCTAATACCTATATTGATCTAATTAATTCAATAATTGACTATAATTCACTTATGTTGTATACATATAATTTTAGTGATAGATGAAAAGTGGCATAATATTACCTGCCAAAATTCCTTATGGGCATTTTTATAATATTTCAGGAACATCTTTCACATTTCAAATAGTTCTTTTTCCCCTAGAATTTCTTTTAAATTGGATAACTCCCTTTTCTGCACTGTATCCAATATTACTTTAACTTTATAGCATAATAGAAGTTGACATGTATATAGTACTTTCAGATTTACAAAAAAACTTTAAACACATTGTCTCATTGAAGATTCATAAGATAGATATTATTGTCCTAATTTTATGTGATAAAACAAAGACAAGGAATGGTTAAATGACTTGCCCTGGGTCACACAGCTACTAAGTATAGGTAATAGGATTTGAACCCAGGTCTTACTCCAGGTACAATGTTAGTGGAAAATAGCACTTTTTGTACTCAGGGATTATAATAACATAGATTTTTAGTTTAAAGAGAACTTTCATATCATAAAACCAAAACCTTCCATTTTACCAAAAGAAGAGGACACTAAGGGCCAAAGGGATTGCTGTGATTGATAAGGAGCCACTTTAGGTGGGTGAAATCTGACCTGGACCCAGAGACCTGCTTAGGTATTATTTCTATCTTGTTAGATAAAGGAGCAGTATTGTTACTGTCTATTTGTGTTTGTTTGGGGGGCGGAAGTGTTTGTGGGGGGAAGTAACATGGGAAGCAGGGATCCCAGTACCTATGAGGTAACTATGGAAACCAAGGACCAACACACACACACACACACACACGCACACACACTCACACTGAGACTTATAACAACTACCCCTTCACTGACAAGCTGGGATTGATTGCTGCTGGGGGTAAAGATAAGAGAAGTACAATGCAAAGTTGGGAAGGGAATAGATTGGTGCTGGGAAGAAGAAGGTCTCACCTGCAGTTTTGGTCACATGGAGAGGAAATAAGCCATCTAGTAGTGGTACCAGTGTTTCTCCAAGTTTTGGTTCACTGTGCCAAGTCCTAGGAGCCCTGTCTTATTTATCACTTCTGATCCAGTGTTCCCAGAACTCCACACTATCTTCTAACCCTAACACAAATGCAGTAACTTCCAGTCTTCCATTTTTTTTAAGAAATCCCTTGAGCATATTGTTCTTCCATCTCCATATACTCAGGAGTCCTTCACAAAACAGAAAAAATGTTATTCAAATCTTCTCCTAAAAACCTGGGGAAATACTAAGCTAGAGAATGGTACTATTGTTGAGAGCATCTGATGTAATACTGTTGACTTTTAAACCAATTCTTTGCTAGTAATTACATGAATTTTTTTTACACATTAGATTTTAATTTTATTAATCTGTTATTAACTATCATTTATAGATTTGGGTTTGCAGGGCTAATATTGAGAAAGCTGTTATTTTATTATATTTTATTTATTTGGCATATATACAAGCTGGTGTCAGGTGATGTTTGGTATGTGGCCTTATGATCCAAACAGCTAAACTTTACATGGCTAAGTATCAATTGACTACACAAGTATTTATATAGTCATAAATATTGAGTTAGAGGCAGCCAGGTGGCACAGTGGATAGAGTGCTGGGCCTAGTGTCCAGACCTGAGTCCAAATCTGGCCTCAGACACTTACTAGCTTTGTGACCCTGGGCAAGCCACTTTACCCTGTTTGTTTCAGTTCCCTCATATATAAAATGAGCTGGAGAAGGAAATAGCAAAGCACTCCAGTATGTTTGACAAGAAAACCCCAAAGGTCACAAAGAGTTGGTCAAGACTGATACAACTGAACAACAACAAAGATATTGAGTTGGAAGGGACCTTAAAAACCATCTGGTTCAACTTTTTCTGATTCCAACCTATCTTTCTGGAATGATTACAAATTTATCCCCTTCTTATATTTTATATTTCAGGGGGAAAAATGGCCTATGTCGTGTTACCCAAGTTGTTGCCTTTGAATAGTCTTCTCCCACGTCCAGAATACCTGAAGGCACTTATTTTGCATTTAATTGACTTCTCCCATAGCACTCATTTTGAACATCTTTGCTACTTCTTCCTAACCCATTATTGTGTACCTTCCTCTCCCCTCCTTATCAGTTTAATTTTATATGTTGTCTTCCCCCATTAGATTTCAAGCTTCTTGAGGGCAGAGACTGTCCTTCTTTTCTGTATTTACATCCCCAGGCTTAATGCTGTGCCTGGCACATAGTAAGCACTTTAAAAATGTCGACTATAACTATTGACTGTGAATGTTCTCCCCCCACCTTCTTGAAATCTTCAAATTTCTACAAGACTCATCTGTTATAAATAGCCTTACCTAATCCCCCCACTGTTTATGCCTCATTTCTATTTTATATTTACTTAGAATCATACACTTAGAGATGGAAAAGGTATTGAAGGTTATTTAGTCAAAAACCTTTTTGTTAGGGGTAAGGATATGTTAATAGCTAAGAAATGTTAAGAGACCTGCTCAAAATCCCACAGGCATTACGGAGCTGTCAGAATTTGAACTCAGGTTCTCTCTTTCCAAAATGCTTTTTTTTTTAAATTCCCTACACTGCCTCTGCCATTTTTATGCATAGTGTACCACAAGCTCCTTTCACTGTCCCCCTTTATAATGTAAAAACCTTAAGGACACACACTTTTGTTTGTTTTTGTTTTTCCTGTCACCAACATTTAGCACAGTTCCTGGCACATATTGCTGCTGCAGCCATTTAATAAATGCTTATTAAATTGATTTGAACCTAAAGAATTTAGAATGTTTTTCTACTCTCTACTTTCTTAAAAATAGAAAACATAACTCTCTACTCAAATAGCCACGTAAACAATTTACTAGAATTACTAATCACTATATTTAAATAGATGACAAGCCTCCTTTAAAAAAAATCTATACACCTAGATTCAATTGTATGGCTTCCCCACTAACCTTTAGCTGCTTTTAATAACTACTTAGCCTACCCTGTCTTTCTCATGACTTGAATTTACCATATAGCTTTCTTTCCTTGGGCAGGGATTGTAGAGGCTTATATGATGGCACCAAAAATTCCAAGCTATCTTTTGCTTGAGTTGGAACTTCTATATAGACTCTTATTAAGTTACATGTGTCCATCTATCCTAATCTTTTAAAAGATTTAAAAACTTTATTATGAGAATGATCTAGTTTATTCTTCAAAGTGGGATAACTGGGACTGGTGCTGACTCCAGAAAGGTGGATCAATGCACCCACTCTAATTCCATGAGGGTTTCATCTACTTGGAACATATTTATATCATTTGGACTGGGTTCAGTCCTGGGAGGACCTGGCCACTAAGTAGAGGGCTCAGGCTTCTTTTGCTCACATTGCTTGCATCGTTCCACCCTCACTCTGGTCCCCCAAGGAAGAATGTTCTTAAGGATAAGATTTTGGCTCATGCCTTGGGTCTCCATAAAATGAGTGGTTGAAAGGTACACAATATTTCCTATACATAAAAGGAAAGCTAAACACAAAACCCTCACTGACAGAAAGTCTTAAAGTAGGATTCAATAACTTAACTATTATTATACTCTCCCAGGACTTTAAGGCTGACACTCATCAAAACATAAAGAAGTTTGTTAGACCACTAAATAGGCTCTGCTACATTTCATCTGAGGCAGTTAGATGGCTCAGTGGATAGAGAACTGGGCCTGGAGTCAGAAAGACTCGAATTTATAGTCATCCACAGAAGCTTACTATCCGTGTAACCCTTAGCAAGTCTCTTAACCTCTGTCTGTCTTGATCCACTGGAGAAGAAAATGGCAAACCAGTCCAGAATCTTTGCCAAGAAAACCCCATGGGCAATATTAACGTGTTATGGTCCATGGGGTCACAGAGAGATGGACTTGACTTAATGACTGAACAACAATATTTCACCTTATATCTGCATGGTCCCCCTCAAAGTTCAAACCACTGCTTGAAGTATTGTCAAACCAGTGGTTGGATTCCTTCCCTTGTCTATGGTCATATCAAAAGCAGAAATCCCTCTCCCTGTCAGTTGACCTCAACCAAGAATGACCTACTCTGGATGTCTTATGTTGACAGACAAGATGCATACTCAAGGAAGGAACAGAGTGGGACCCAGAGGACCAGGTTCAATCTTGCTTAGTTGAACCTCCCTGTCATAGCTGTGATGTGAGAGCAATTATTCTATTTCTGGGGTAGGGCTAACCCTCTCTACCCCTTTTGGGATGTCCTATATGGACATGTCATATGGATGATGTCATCTGGAAAGCTGAAGGAAAAAAGGGACAAAATTGGAGTCACTTCATTTTTGAAGATCCAGTAAATTCATCAGCCCTTCATACCCAAGAGCCTATAAAAGGATTACTTTGTCATTCCCAAAGCACCCAAATCCTTCAGCACTGAGTCACCACACATAGTTGGTCAGAAGTAGGCAGGATAGCTCTGAATATGCTCGGTGCAATGGCATCCTGGGCCCTCTACAGTCATCCTGATTAATATCTGGCCACCGGACCCAGATGGCTCTGGAGGAGAAAGTGAGGCTGGTGACCTTGCATAGCCCTCCACTCAAATCAAAGTCAATTACAAGTAATTTCATTATTTCCATTGATGTCGTGGGCCTTTTCAAAAATGAAGGACAAACATAACCTGGGCAACTGCCATCACATTTCTTTGTTCTATTCCACCCAGCTCCTGAGAAATCTGTATGCAGGCCAGAGAAGCAACAGCTAGAACCAAACATAGAACAGCTGATTGGTTTAAGATTGGAAAAGGAGTACAACAAGACTATATATTGTCACTCTATTTGTTTAACTTATATGCAGAGTGTATCACACCAAATGCCAGCCTGAATGAATCACAACCTAGAGTTAAAGTTTCCTGGAGAAATATCAACAATCTCAGATATGCAGATGATACCACTCTGATGGCAGAAAATGAATGAATTAAGAAGCCATTTCCTAAGGGTGAAATTGGGGGAATGTAAAAGCTGGCTTGAAGCTTTACATTAAAAAAAAACACACCTAAGATTTTGGCAACTTATCCTATCATTTCCTGGCAAGTAGAGGGAGAAGAAATGAAAGCAGTGTCAGAATTTATATTCTTGGACTCAAAGATCACCACGGACAGTGATTGCAGCCATGAAATTAAAAGAAGTTTGCTCTGTGGAAGGAAAGCTACAGCAAATCTGGACAGCATACTAAAAGGCAGAAACATCACCTTTTCAAAAAACGTCTGTGCAGTCAAAGCTATGGTTTTTCCAGCATCAATGTATGGCTGTGAAAGTTGGACTATAAGGAAAGCTGATTGCTGCAGAATGGATGCTTTTGAATCGTGGTGCTGGAGAAGACTTTTGAGAGTCCTTGGGACAGCAAGGAGGTCAAATCAGTAAATATTTAAATTAATTCAGGCTTTTCACTGGAAGGTCAATACTGAAGCTGAAGAAGATGGGACTCATTGGAAAAGACCTTGATGTTGGGCAAGACTGAAGGCAAAAGGAAAAGAGGACAGCAGAGGATCAGATGGATAGATAATGTCATAGAAACAATGAATATGAACTTAGAGAGATTTTGAGAGATGGTGGAGGATAGAAGGTTCTGGTGTCCTATGGGGCCATGGATACAACTGAACAACAATACAGTTCTACTCTCTTTTTCCATCTCTTTCTGTCTCTCTATGTGTCTCTGTCTCTTTGTGTGTCTCTGTCTCTGTTTCTCTGTGTGTTTCTATTTTTGTCTGTCTCTCTCTCCCTGTCTCTCTCTTTCTCTGTCACTTTTTCTCTGTCTCTCCCTCTCTTTGTCTCTGTCTCTCCCTGTCTGTCTCTCTGTCTCTCTCTCTGTCTCTCTGTCTCTGTCTCTCTCTCTCTCTGTCTCTCTCTCTGTCTCTCTCTCTGTCTCTCTCTCTCTCTCTCTCCGTCTCTCTCTCTCTCTCTCTCTCTCTCTCTCTGTCTCTCTCTCCCCTATTGTTTTAGCGCAAAGAGAAAGGGGATAAGGCCCCAGTAAAAGGAAAGACAGTTGCCATGTGATGCTACTGGTCTGCACAGATGATCCATGATTGACTCTTCCCAATAAAAACAGAATTTCATGGATTTTTTTCAACTTCCAAAAGCTTCTTCCATCTTATTGGGTATCAGTTTGAATAATTTGGTTCACTGATTGGTAACTGGTTTTGAGGATACACAGGACAAGCTTCCACTGAGTAGGGAATGCACCTCTCTCATTGAGTTTACTTTTTTCAATAAATTTATACAGACTATGATAAAATTTACAAACAGAAGCATAAAATCATTTCTTCACAATAGCAAATGGAGAATCATCCAGCAGTCAGCAAGTATTTGTTAAGTACCAATTATATGCCACAAACCTTGTTAAGCCCAATGAAGAACAAAGAATAAATATCAAATAAGGTCTATACCCTTCAGGACTTTGTAACCTATTTGGGAAAAAATAAACAAACAGATACATGACTATTAGTGAAGAAAGTTTTTAGGATACAAGTAAATGTTAAATTGTGTGCCATAAAATAAAAATTGTATTGGAGTTAGAAGGAAAAAATTCCTGATCAGGGAAGTAGTAGTTAGGAGATTTCATATAGTCAATGGAAAACTTGACTACAGTATTTCCAGTATTTTTCTGAATTTTTTTGAGGTACATGTGTGAATTAAACTCAGAAATGATCAAACAGTAATTGGCTCCTTGTCAATCTGACCAAGGGCCTTGATACTGTTAGTCATGAGGGCTTATGAAAAACTATCTCAAAGTTCAGTTGTCCAGAGTTCATCAGTATTATATGTCAATTTCATGACAGTATCTTGCCTGGGCTATGGATAATGGATGATGCTCTTGTGTTTTCCCAGTCATCAATGGAGTGAAGTAAGGCTGTGTGCCTGCTCCCATGCTTTTTGGCACATTTTCAGCAATGTTGTCACAGGCCTTCAGCGAGGATGAACGCAGCATGAAGCTTAGCTGCCACTCTGATGGCAACTTATTTGACTTGAAGAGGCTACAAGCCAAGACTAAAGTGGAGGGAGAGTTGGTGCATGATTTTTTGTTTGAAGATGATTGTGCATTCAATACAACTTGTGAAGCTGAGATACAACAAAGTATTGATCGATTCTCTGCTGCTTGTGGTAATTTTGGCCTAACAATTAACACCAAGAAAACACAGAAGCTACACAAGCCAGCATCACACCACCCATACTTGGAGCCATCAGTTACAGTAAATGGGGAAGTTGTGAATGCTACTGATGTGTTCACTTACCTTGGCAGTATACTCCCAGGGATGCGCACATTGATAATGAGGTTAACACATGCATTGTCAGAGCTAGCTCAGTTCTGGGGAGGCTCTGAAGGAAAGTGTGGGAATGAAGAGGTATTAGACTGACTAGCAAACTGAAGGTCTGCACAGCTGTTGTGCTGAACTCATTGTTGTATGCCCGTGAAACCTGCACAGTTTATCAGTGCCATGCCAGGAAATTGAATCACTTCCATTTTAATTGTCTTTGGAAATTCTGAAGGGCACCTGCCAGAATAAGAAACTGGACACTGATTTCCTTTCTCAACTAAACTCCTAAGCATTCAAACTCTACTGCAAAGAGTGCAACTCCAATGGCTGGCCACATTGTTTGAATGCCAAACATAAGGTTGCCCAAAAGACTATTTTATGAAAAACTCACCCAAGGCAAGTGCCCACATGGCAGTCAGAAGAAGAGATACAAGGACACTCACAAGGTATCGATTAAGAACTTTGGAATTGATTGCAGGATATGGGAGACACTGGCACAGGACCATTCCAGTGTGGAGTGCTCTCATTAGAGAAGATGCTGTGCTCTATGAGCAAAGCAGAATGGAAGCAGCTCAAAAGAAATGGAAGATGTACAATTTAAAGCATCCACCCAAATGTGCATATGGGCTATTTGTGCCCAACCTGTTGTGGAATATTCTAAGCTCATATTGGTCTGATCAGTTATAGTTGGAAACACTGAAACTTGACCCTAACATAGTGATATCATCTTGGTCTTCAAGAATGAAGGATAACAACTAATTGACTCCCTTAAGGGTGAGGGGGAACAGGAGATGTCATTTTAGTCAAGAAAAAGGATTCAATCTAGGGTTATGTTTGAAATACAAAGACCCTTATAAAAATTATACAATCCAGATGCTCTCTCTAATAGACAAAAGGACAAGGAAATTTTGGCACTAACAGAAAAGAAGCTGGTCACCATGACATTGAAAGATCATATCAAACCTGATTAGGTAGGAAAACAGTAAAATTATGATACAGTCAGATAGATGTCTTCTTTCTTCTTAAGATAAAAAAGATATAATGTACAATGAAAAAGAGAGAGACAGACACACAGACAGACCAACACAGAGACACAGAGAAAGACAAAGACAAAGACAAAGAGAAAGACAGAGGATTTGAACTTAGATTTTCCTGAATTTGAGCCCAATACACTACTACAAAATCCTGCCTTTCCTATTATTCCATTAAAATATTAAAAATTGAATGTATTGAAAGAACGCAGCTCTAGAGTACAATAAATTACAGTGTGAGAGATTCATTTGGAAGTCTATAGACCATTCTAAGAATAATATTTTTAAGTAAGTGAAGGAAATGCTAAATTTCAGTTAGAGGTTAGTGAAAATGATAATAAGATGAAAAATATTTCTCCCTATCCATCTTCATGTACCTTCTGATAATCTGCTCATGGACTCAAAGGTGTTCATCAATACTAGGTTAAGAATCCTCACTTTAAAATTTAAACAGTGACTTCATTTTTTCTCAAACATGCAAAATTTACTGATATTTAAATAGCAAAGGAGGGGAAGATCATTTTAAGCAAGTGTAGGGAAACTGGACCAAGTTCCAAATTGGCAGGTGGGGGGGGTGGCATTACATTAATAAATAAGAATAAATGTTATTTTCATGGAATAGTGAAGACAGTGCCCTGACATGTATCTGGAGTTGGAGGGAATCAGGTGAATTGGGGAGACATTAGTATGTTCTAAATCATCATCATCATCATCATCATCATCATCATCATCATCTTCCTTAGAGGGGAAAATGTGTTATGTAAAATTGAAATTCATTTGCATTTCTGTTTTCAAATGAAATTCCCATGAATTAATCATCTTGTTACAATTAACCTCATAAAACTTTTGGAACAGAATTTGAAATTCAAATGTGGTACTATTGGATTACCAGTAAAAAGCCCCAATAAGTATAGGCTAATTGCACATTTAATACAATGAAGTCTGCACTTTTTTATGAACAAAACTTTCTTATGAATATAAAGCATAATTCAATACATAAGAATGAAGACTTATGCAGTCACACACAAATTGAACTATTTTTCTAGAAGATGACCAAATCCTATGCCAACCTATTTATGGATAAATGTTAGTCACTGGCAACACCAAATGGGTTGAATAGGGAGAAGCTGATGATGATTCAGGAGCTCTCTTTCTCAGAGATAAAAATATGGAAAAATTACATGTATAAACAGTTCTATTTTCCCTAAACAAAACTTGATTTAATTGGAAAAGTTATAGCCGTCTCCATAGATCTGTTGTTTAGATAGATAGATCTAAGTAGAAAGATAAAGACTTTTCTCTCTACAGATAGATATAGATATATAGATGTATCTATATATCTACACGTGCATATACTCACATGCACATATGAAATATATACAAGTATATGTGGAATCGACGCAAAATAAATTCAAGATAGTTTAAGGATGGAAGGCACTGAAATTTGGAGGAATGAGGAAAGGCTTTAGGCTGGTGTTTTAGGTGAATCTTCAAGACAGTAAAGCATTTAAGAGGGGACATTGAGGAAGATGTTTATTTTGGGCATGGGAGAAGGCAGGAGTAAAAGCATGGAGATAAGTGGAATGTGGAAAAATAGGGGAAGGCCAGTTTGGCTAGACCACAGAGTGGAAGATGAGGAGTAATTTTTAGAATGGAAAGTTGGGTAGGGAAGTGCCTTAAAAGCCAAGCAGAGAACTTTCCATTTAATCTTTAAGGTTATAGAAATCCACTGGAGTTTATTGAATAGGAGAGTCACATGGTCAGATCTGAACTTAAGGAAATTCAAACAATCCTTCACAAAATCCTACTCTGATGCCTCATCATGGTGAGTGGTGACCTTGGGTTCTTCAAGTTTCTGCCGGGAGAGCACAAAGTGGGGCAGTTTCACCATGAGCTTCAACTACTGTCCCAACCATTTCTAAAATATGTTTCCTGAAGACTACACTAGCTGCAATAGAGAGGCTCATCACCAGTAAATAGGTCAATGGTTTGGTAATAAAACATTGCCCTTAACAACTAAAGAAACAAAGTAAACTAAAAATGGCCCCCAGTCATATATGAATAGATGTGCTGGAGCCAGCTGTAACCAGCAAGAGTCCATTGTTAAATGTTCAATGCTAGCATTCGCAACTCAGAAATTAGCAATCTCTACAAATCATCGCTTAATTTTACTTTTTTGTTGGTTGTCTAGATTTTTACAAAGTGTTAATAATTCTAATTGTAATTTGAAGTCTGTACATACATAATATTATTATTAGCATGTCTAATATTCCAGTTGTTAAACATTTACAAACATACCCTTGTATTGTTTTATAAACTTTGCTTGAGCTTAGCAGGAATGTAGTAGAAGGCTCAAAGATTGAATTCATCACCAGACTGGAGGCCTAGTGACTGGAGGTTAACAACAGCAACCACCACAACAAAACCAGCAATAACAAAAGCAAGAAGGGAGGAGAAGAAGAAGAAAAATTGCATTTATATGTCACGTCAGGGTTTGCAAACTGCTTTCTACCTATGATTTCATCTGATACTCCATGTAGAAGTAAAACTACACCACAACAATGTTTGTGACCTGCTTCTGCTTCTGCTAGTATAATGACAGAGTGATAGAAAAGGGACCAGTGAGTGTCAAGAATCACTGTTTTTAGGTCATCTACATGAACTCACTTGGTTGTTGGCATTATAAACACGAAACGCTTATCCACCGAAGAGCTAATGCATATGTTACTGGAAGGACTAAACCACATAAATCTTGATATCATCACTATAAATGAAGAAAGAAGAAACTGCAGCAAAATGAAAAGCTACTCCTTGGAGAAATGAAAAAAAGGAATTGATGCAGATGATTTTATTATACATGCGAAGGTAACAGAAATCTCCTTTCAGAGGGAATTTTTTCACTGTGTAGATGATATTTAACTGATTGCATCAACTCTGGAGCTCTTAAAGTTTTCATAGGCAGAATCCATATTCACTCCAAAGTCTTTTGACTTTGGTCTGATTATTCAGATAGAAAAAAAGCATCAAGTAGGTGGAGAATTTGTGTTGTTCTGATTATGACATGCATTTGAATGGACAACCTATTGTGTCTGTCTATATGTATCTCAAAGACATATAATTAGTCTATAATTAAATAGGAAGAGGGAAGCAGACTGGATTTCTATAAAGAGATTGAAAAATGGCTTTAATGACCCCAAAATTCTCCTAGGAGCTAAAGGCTGTATTTTTAAAAATACACATATTTTACTGTTATTGCTGTATGACCTTGTGATATGGAGCTCAATAGTCTCTGAAAAATTAGAAATTAATCACATGCAGAGGACAATGTAAAGTACATGGTGGGTATGAGCTAGCTATAACACACAATAAATTTAATGAACTATAATCTCTAGTAAAGTATGTTACCAGGAAATGGTATAGCTGAAAAACAAAATGGGATGGTCACATATCCAGGGTGAGTGATGACAGGTTGAAAGCCTAACTATTGCGCTGGTATCCTCGTGGTTTCAGAAGAAAGCTAACAAGGTTTACAGCATGTTGAGTGAATCTGCGGGCAACTTACTGGAGGACACAGACAAGAGTCATATATAATAGGGAGACATGGATGAGTTGCAATTTGTATTGTTAGAGAGAATGTTAGAGAAATATTAGAGAAAACCAAAATCAATGATGTCATTGATATGATTCAGAATTTAATATGTATGCATGTTTATTTATATATAGTGTTTTATATGTGTGTATATCTCAAATGCTAAAATGTATCTGTGATGTCATTGATTGCAATATATATGCATGTGCACAGCATTTGATAAACAGTGTTTTATATACATATATATACATATATACATACATACAAATACATGCACATATTTATGTAGATTTGCCCCACTGTAATGTAAAATATACATTACCCACCCGTGGAGGCACATGTGTGTAAGTGTGTGTGTGTGTATGTCTCCATGAGTGGGTGATATGCGTATTTATATACAAATGAGACACATGTACATACATATGCCTTCAGTAAAGTCAATTCCAAATCCTGAAATACAGTAGACCCATTATTGCCTATGATGGTGGAAGAAGCAAAAACAATGAATGCGCCATCCTTTCACAATGGAAATGCTTCAAGTACTCCTTGACAATGGAGGAAATTTATTGTCTGAAGCCCAGGCTAAGTTTGGAGAGGCTCATAAGCAACAAATCAATCAAGAAATGATTGATAAGCATTTACCATATGCCACTAAGCTCTAGGAAAGCAAAAAGATTTGAAAGATATTCCCTGATCTCAAGACACTTGCAGTTCAATGGTGCAGACAACATGCAAACAAATATATACAAAGTAAGCTTTATACAGAATAAATAGGAAATAACTACCAGACAGAAGGTACTAGAATTAAAAAGGGTTGAGGAAGGCTTCCAGTGAAAGAATGGTACTTTATTCAGTGCTTAAATGAAGTCAAGGAGGTCAGTAGGCAGAGCAGAAAAGGGTTAACATACCAGAAATGAGGGACAGTCAGATAAAATGCCAGGAGCCAAGATATGAAGTCAATTGTTCATGAAAAACCAGGAGGCCAGTGTCGTTGGATTGAAGAACACATAGTGAGGAGTAAGATATAAGAAGACTTCAAAGGAAGGAGGGGTCTAAGTTATGAAGGTTTTGAATGTCAAATGGAGCTTGTTGTATTTAATCCTGGAGTCAATAGGGAACCACCGGAGTTTATAGAATATGGGGGTGATATAATTGGATATGTATTTTGGGAAAATCACTTTAGTGGCTGAATGGAAGAAGGATTGGAGTAGAGAGAGACTTGAGTCAAGCAGACCCACCAATAGACTATTACAGTAGTCCAGGTGTGAGGTGAGGGGACCTGAACTAAATTAGTAACAGTGTCAAAGGAGAATGAGAGAGGTTGCAAAGGTGAAATTGACAGGTGTGGGCAACAAACTGGATATGGGGAATGGGAGAGTGAGTAACTCAGGATGACTACTAGATTGCAAGCTTAAGGGGCAGGGAGGATAGTGTTGCCCTCTGTGGGGAAGTGTTAAAGTGGAAAGATAACAAATTCAATTTTGGAAAAATTGAGTTTAAGATGTCTACTGGACATCTAGATCAAGATATTTGGGATCATCAACATAGAGATGTCAATTAAATTCATTCAATCACATGTTTGGCTACTAGTATATTCATTAAGTCACAGAATATCAGGACCACCATTTATTAAATGGAGCAAGTACCCTATGTGTATGTCTATATATTTGTATGTTTATCATATATATATAATATAAATATACACATACATAAAGAGATCCTGAAATATACATATCTATATACACATGTGTAAGTATATGTATATATGTGTATATTTACACATATACACATGTAATCATAAACAGATCCTGAAAATGCTTAAGAAAGACCTATAAATACCTCAGAGCAAAATACACACAAAAAACACACTGGCATCTCCACCCTAGGTTGATTACTGCAAGTGAAAACCACACAGGGTTAATTTCTAAAATGACACAATTGAAATAAAAGCAAAACTAAACTTTAATACAAAAAGGAAAAAATATTTCCAATGTTTTATTTTCTGTATCAAAGACAATTTTAAACAAATGTGCCAGTTTTACATTGTTATAGACAATTTTCTAGAATGATAATAAGATTCAAAAACCCAACCACCCAAAAGGAAAACTAATTATGTTGTTTTGATATTTGTCTTGCCTTTACAAAGCCTTGGGTTGAATGTAAGAAATGACCTGAAGTTGTTTACAGCATGTTACATTTACTTTACAGAAATGGTTCTCAAACTTTTCCACCACAGTATAACTCTTTAGTTGAAACAAAACTTTGGCAGTATCTTGTAGTAAAATCCTTTAAAAATTACTATGTTAATGCTTATAATTAAGGATTGTAAGTTTCAATTTAAAAAAAAAAACAAAAACCTTGGACTCTTTCAGATCTTTTGCAACACAATTTGAGAATACTGCTTTAGAGTACACAGATAACCACCATTTGTTTTAATTCTCAAAGTGCTACCCATCCAAGAATGAACATATCACTAGTGGACTTAAAAGCTTACCTTTTTTATTAGGATGACTTACTTTTCAATCTGGAAAGTTTGGACACACATACTGGTAGCAATGTGAAAAGTAGGACATTGGCCATTTTACAGACGGACAAAGAAGATTGACTTGTGGAGAAAGTAGGCCAAATCTACCACAAGTAGGACATCTGTTCACTAAAATCCTACTGCCTTCAAGGGCAAGATTTTAGCGATTTCTTCCAGTTCTTCTTTTATTACAAAGTTTCACTAAAACACAACTCTCCATCAAGAATTCTGCTTTCTTGTATTTCCTTACCTTTTTTTAATATATTGAGAAGATAATGCTTTGTAAACCATAAAACACTATAGAAATATGAGCAACTCTATTACCGTTACACATTTTTGCCTTTTCTATAAGTAAAAATTTCAAAGAAAAATGTAGGTTTATCAAAAATGCAGTTTTTATAACATATTTCCAAGGGAAATTAAAGCTATAATTAACTTGATGATTTAAGCAATCTTGCTAAGAACAACTTTATGGTCTAAGCTTATTCTTTTTTTCCCTTTTCCTTCCATCTTTGTCGGAGAAATCAAAAGTTACATTTGTCAGTAGGAAGCATACTTTGAACATCAAATGTTTAATACTTTGCAACCATAAAGTTCAAGTGGAGTCTATGTTTGCTGGCTGCTGAAAGCAAGTAATTTGATTTACAAAAGAAACCTCAGTGGCTAACTAAAAAGTTCACTGATGAAAAATGGTTATGACTCTTGGTAGGCTTTGAAGCTTGTTCATGTTTAAAAATGCTGTTTCTCTATTTGTGTTTATGTCTTGTTTTTTTCCCTTGTAATCAAAAGTTCTCCCCTAATTGACATGAAGATATTTAGTCACAACATAAGAGAAATAAAACAGGTAGTGTGATATAATAGACAATCAAACTTGGATCAAGGAAGCCCTACATTCAGGCCCAGTCTCTGACATATACTTGGTAAGTCACTTGTCCTTTTATTGTTCTTGGCACCTCTGTAAGACTAGTTTGAGACCAGTTGTCCATCTCTATTGGTAGAAGTATTAAGTATTAAGTATTACTTAAATCACAGAGAAAGACAAAGAAAGAAGAAAATATAATCAAGGGATTAAATATTTGAACAATAAGATTATCACCCCAGGGCTAAATAAGAGATGTGATCTATGGTAACATATTATATCACAAAACAACAACTTTGCATAAGATACTGTTTGAAGGGCTAGTCTTTTCCCCATTGTGGTTTAAAATTGCTTTTGCTTCCTTTGCTTAGAAAAAAAATATCAAAGTACTTAGTAGAATATTTTGCAAGTGACCAGGGCTCAGTCTGTTAATCTCATGTGATTTTAAATTACAGTGTATTAAGATCATGAAAGTGTGTTTACTCATTGATAGTCCTGATTATTATAGTTCATTTTAGAATGTCTATTAGCTCATGTATATGTTAAAATATTTTTGAAATTAACTATTAATTTGTCTCATTTAGTGTTTAGCATTAAGAATTTTATATGATTACTCATTGATAATTTTATTTGTCCATTGATAAAGATTTATGTATAGATGTGTTTGTTTATAATGGATCATTGATTTATATCTGGCAGGATTGGTACAGGTTTTCTAGCCCAATTTGATTATTTTATATTTGAGGATTATATAGCCCACAAGTTAAATGATTTGCCCAGTCTCACACATGTAGCTAAGTAGAGAGCCAGGTTTTGATGCCTATCCCTCTGTCTCTCCATCCAGTGCATTCATTTCCCAATACGTACTGCTTCCAAAGGAATCCATATGTGTAGAGCCAGGATGACAGGTGACCTTAAGCCTAGGCAAAAGTTCCATTCCATATATGAATCTATTTTGATTTAAATTCTCTTCTGGAACTTCTCTCCATCAGTGCCCTGTAACTTTATGAGAGGCAGACTGGCAGAAAGAAAAAAGAATCCGTGCTGGACACATCCTTTCTTTCCCCTATGAAGAATATGGACTTGCTGTGTGCAAACACAAACCATTTAATCACTCAACAAATGAACAATGATTCAACATATGTGAGCTACTAGGGTGAGCAATGTGGTGATTAAAACACATAAAAGATATACTTCCTGCCCTCAAGCGTTTATAATCTAGTTTAGAACATAAGATGAAAGGTTAGCAAAAACAAAAAAAAAAGTTTTACATGCCTGAGGTTCAGAGGAGAGAGAGATCATTTTGAAATTCTCTGGACAAGGAAGATATAAAAATAGTACTGAGCTTTAGAAAAAGGGTACAATTTAACATAGGGAATAATGTGTTGAACCCTGTGAGTGGAATCAGTGAAGATTCAAAAGCACAAATTCACAAGGCATATTTAGGAATATTTAGATGGCACATACTGAATGAAGTAGAATAAAGTGTGATTTTTTTTCCTCTCTCTTTTTTTCGCATTCTTTTTTTTAAAATTTAATTTATTTAATATATTTAGTTTTCAGCATTGATTTTCACAAGAGTCTGAATTACAAATTTTCTCCCCATCTCTACCTTCCTGCCCACTCCAAGATGGCATGTATTCTGGTTGCTCTGTTCCCCAGTCAGCCCTCCCTTCTGTCACCCCACTCCCCTCCCATCCCCCTTTCCCTTCTTCTCTTGAAGGGCAACATAAATTTCTATGCCACATTGCCTGTGTATCCTATTTCCTAGTTACATGCAAAAACTTTTTTGTTGTTGTTGTTTTTGAACATCTGTTTTTAAAACTTTGATTTCCAAATTCTCTCCACTCTTCCCTCCCTACCCATCCTCCCTAAGAAGGCAAGCATATTCCTTTCAGCTACTATGATATTGAGGTCTCATGAATCATACACATCATCTTTCCATGTAGGAATGTAAACAAAACAGTTCAACTTTAGTAAGTCCCTTGCGATTTCTCTTTCTTGTTTACCTTTTCATGCTTCTCTTGATTCTTATGTTTGAAAGTTGAATTTTCTATTCAGCTCTGGTCTTTTCACTGAGAAAGCTTGAAAGTCCTCTACTTTATTGAAAATATGTATTTTGCCTTGGAACATGATACTCAATTTTGCTGGGTAGGTGATTCTTGGTTTTAATCCTAGCTCCATTGACCTCCGGAATATTGTATTCCAAGTCCTTTGGTCCCTTAATGTGGAAGCTGCCAGATCCTGTGTTATCCTGATTGTTTTTCCACAATACTCAAATTGTTTCTTTCTGGCTGCTGACAGTATTTTCTCCTTGACCTGGGAGCTCTGGAATTTGGCAACAATGTTCCTAGGAGTTTTCTTTTGGGGATCTTTTTCAAGTGGAAATCAGTGGATTCTTTCAATTTCTATTTTGCCCTCTGGCTCTAGAATATCAGGGAAATTTTCTTTGATAATTTCTTGAAAGGTGACATCTAGGCTCTTTTGTGATCATGGCTTTCAGGTAGTACAATAATTTTTAAATTACTCTCCTGGATCTATTCTCCAGGTCAGTGGTTTTTCCAATGAGATATTTCACATTGTCTTCCATCTTTTCATTCCATTGGTTTTGTTTTAGAATATCTTGATTTGTCATAAAGTCACTAGCTTCCACTTGTTCCAATCTAATTTTTAAGGTAGTATTTTCTTCAGTGGTCTTTTGGACCTCCTTTTCTATTTGACTAATTCTGCCTTTCAAGGCATTCTTCTCCTCATTGGCTTTTTGGAGCTCTTTTGCCATTTGAGTTAGTCTATTTTTAAGGTGTTATTTTCTTGAGTATTTTGGGGGGGGTCTTCTTTAGCAAGTCATTGACTTGTTTTTCTTGGTTTTCTTGTGTCATTCTCATTTATCATCCCAATTTTTCCTCTACTTCTCTAACTTGCTTTTCCAAATCCTTTTTGAGCTCTTCCATGGCATGAGACCAGTTCATGTTTTTCTTGGAGGCTTTTGGTGTAGGCTCTTTGACGTTGTTGACTTCTTCTGGCTGTATGTCTTGGTCCTCTTTGTCACCAAAGAATGATTCCAAAGTCTGAGACTGAATCCGAGTGCATTTTCGCTGGCCATGTTCCCAGCCAACTTATTTGACCCTTGCGTTTTTCAGCAGGGTATGACTGCTCGTAGAGCAAAGAGTACTTTGTTCTAACCTTGAAGGGATGAGCTGTTGATTTCAGAGCTATTTCTATACAGCCAGCTCCACCACACCAGCACTCCTCTGTCCTCAAGAACCACCAACCTGGACTTGATGCAAATCTTAAGCAGGCTCTGCACTTCTGCTCTGATCCTCTACTTAATTCCTCCCACCAGGTGGGCCTGGGGCTGGAAGTAACTGCAGCTCTAGTTCTGTAGCTGCACCTCCCCCACTGCCCCTGGGGCAGTGGTCGAACCACGAACTCTGTCCCCCACAGCTTTTCACACTAACCTTGTCTGTTGTCTTTGGTGTTTGTGGGTTGAGAAGTCTGGTAACTGCCACAGCTCACTGATTCAGGGCACTAGGGCCTGTTCCGCCTGGCTCCTGGTCTGGTTGGTCCTGCCACTGCCCACACTGGGCTCCACTCCCCTCTGCTCTGTTGCCCATAGACCTCATCCAGCGACCATCCAGGCTGTCCTGGGCTGGAACCCAGCTTCCCTCTGCTATTTTGTAGGTTCTGCAGTTCTAGAATTTGTTCAGAGACATTTTTATAGGTCTTTGGAGGGACGTGGTGGGGAGCTCACACAAGTCCCTGCTTTCCAGCTGCCATCTTGGCTCTGCCCCAATAGTGTGATTAAAAAATAAGAGATTTGGGCTATGGTAAGACTGTAAAGAACTTCTGTGTTAGGATAAGGATTTTTAATTTTATTCTATGAATAACAGGAACCATGAAAGATATGAGTTCAAATTCCAAAATAGCTACCAGCTACCTTGGGGAAGTCATTCAAAGACTGTGAGTTTCAGTTTCCTTATTTGTACAAAGAAGGGGTTGGATTAGATGGCCTCACAGTTTCCTTCTAGCTCTAAATCTTTGACCCTACAAAATACAAAAGACACTGAGGTGGTACAGTAGATAGAGTGCTGGGCCCAATGTCAGGAAAACTCATCTTTGTAAGTTCAAATCTGGTTTAAGACATTTACTAGCTTTCTGACCCCAGGCAAGTCATTTTACCCCCACTTGCCTCAGTTTCCTCATCTGTAAAATGATCTGGAGAAGGAAAGAGCAAACCTCTTCAGTTTCTCTGTGAAGAAAACCCCACAAATTCAGACATAACTGAAAATCACAAAATATAAATGATGAAATTTTAAATTAAAATGAGACCTGAGAAATTATCTAGCTTAACACTTTCATGTTACAAATAACTCACAATTTGAACTAACAAATAATTTCAAGAGGAAAGATTACTAATAATTGTGGAATCAGGAGAAATTGTATGTAGGATATGAATCCTGACAAATCCTTTCAAGGAGGCTAGGGATGTTCAAATGTGAAAATGAAGAGAGAAATATAAGTACTACTTGTGAAAATGTTTGGAAGTAGTAGATGGAATAGCATGAACAGAGAACAGTTAAAAGATCATTTTAATTAGGAGAGATGAGAACAGGAATAATATGAAATGACATCAGAAAAGTACATGAGCACCAGATGTTAGAGGGCAGTATACTGGTCAACTGGGGCATACACAGACTACCAGTGATACAGTTCCCCACTTGGAAGAATCTGGGGAAAGAGTTGTGATGAAGTGTAAAGGAAGTACCTTGGAGAAATTTGGTGCATGTTGAGACATACCACTGGTTCTAATCTGCTAACCACATGATGAATGGGAGCCTCTTAGAGTGCTTGCATAGCCAGAAATGGAGTTGCCTTCAAAAGGTACTAACTGACAAGAGACTGGGCTATTTTCCACAGCTGCTCTCTCTTGGCTGATCACTGCTTTTGGTTCATTTTTGGCACTGTTATTCAGTGAGAGGCAATGATGTAAAGGGAGACAATGCCATGGGCCCTCTCTTTCAGGGGCCAATGTGTGGCCTGGTAATATTTATTTGCCTAACTTGATGTTTCTATTTTTATAAAAATTTAATTAAAGGAATATAATACCTGTGGAGATTTGAAAGGGCAAGAGAGCAAGCCACCCATATTCCAAGAGAGTCCAAGAGTCTTAGGTGTCTGGGAGATGAGTCCATGTCAAATTCTGTTATTAGCTGTGCCTCACTACCTTAGGATGAAAGAAGTAACCTTCAAGAACCAGCCCATTGTTAGCTGAGATAGTATTCATCTAGCAACCATACTATATCTGGATCTGAATTTAAGTGTGTCAATGCTATGTAGAAGCAAGGTCTGAGTCCACTCTCCCCATGGTAGCATAGGGAAAAGTATATTAAGGGGGAATGTTTGCACTTTGATTCTTGCTATATTTTTGAAGTAAACATGTTACATGATTAAATAAAATGTATTACGCACTTACTATGTTCTAGACATTGGGATACAAAGATAAAAATGAAACAATCTCTACCCTCAAAAAGCATATATTCTATCTGGGAATAAAAGAGAGATAATAGAGATAGAAATGACAGTAGACAGAAATGAGATAGACTGCTTCCTACAGTCAGTCTCTCTTCTAGACAAATATAGCTGTTGTTGATGTGGAAAGACTACTTGAGGGAGACAGAATGCGACAGATTTCTCCTCCTATTTCTCAGCTGAGGTTTTCCATTATGTCCTCTAATATACTAAGAGGAATATAAAAGTCGATTATGTCCATTTCAAAATATAAAGTGGATGTTCAATAAGTGCTTGTTGCTAAGGACAATACTGCCAAAAAAACAAATAATAATCTTGGCAATGAGAGCCTAGCATTATATCAGACAACTATGTTTTATAGTACAATTGAAGCATTATTATCTTTGTGTGTTTGCAGTATAAGCCAGATGTCTTTTGTACGCATATAAATATAAGGTATGTACCATGTCTGTATATTTTGAGAAAGATAATGCAACCATATCTAAAGTCCTCTCAAAAGGAATCAGCTGTGTTGATATAGTAGAAATAGATCTCTATTTCAATCAGGGCTATAAATACTTAACTAGCTGTGTGACCTTGAGTGAGTGTGATTTTACTGCTCCAGACCTCTCTTTCCTCTCTGCAAAGTGAACAAGTTGAAATAGATGGTCTCAGAAGTTTCTTTCTTTCGATGCCAAAATTCTATAAAGGTGCCTGGCATGACACATTATTGGTAATTGTCTTAAGATAATTATCTTAAGGTAATCTTAGTTATCTTAATAACACTTCTCTCTGCATCTCTGTGTTTCCCTCTCAGTCTGTCTCCATCTGTCTCTCTGACTTTTTGGCTCTACCTTTGTCTCCGTTTGTCATACAAACGGATGATGAAGATACATTAATTTTAAGGTACATAGGGTGTTTCTGTTTCTCTGTTTGTTGTTAACTTTCTCTCTTAAAAGGCCACATTGAAATTAAGTCATCTATCAAACAGAAGAGAAAACTACTCCCAACAATACCAATCAACTTTCATTCTTAATCAGACCAGAGTACTTGCCCTGAATTAGCCTTACCCATTCCCTCAGGCAATGTCTGAGTCTGGTGTGAATGCAGTAATCACTGCTAAAGTTGTTAAGCAGCCAGAAATTAAAATTAGATCATAACAAAGCACTATTATGGAGTCTTGCATTTAAACAAAATGCCTCTAAATCCACCATATTTCTCCTATTTCTGGGCTAAAATGAGAAAGATTTCAAAAGACCAGGGGGATGGAGTGTCTGGGATTTCAGGACATATTCTCTTAAAATGTTAGTAAAGTAAAAGTCAGAAGTCTGACTTGCATGAATTGGACTCAGAATCATACGAAAGGAGTGCTTAGCACTTTCCAACACTATCACAATAAAGGTAAATTTGGGCATTTTACCTAATATTCAGCACATTTTAACTACAATAGTGAGAAATCATACCACTTTGGATTTAGAAGTTATAGTGAGGTAAACTGAAACCTTTACTGACTGATTTCAGTGGAATCCTATTTTCAGTGAGGAATCATATTAAATATGAAGTGTGTAATTTTAACCTTTACACCTCATTACAAAATGATACTATTTCATGTTACAAATCACATATAAACTTTATATTATTTTTATCAAGGTTTTCAGAAAATGTTTGGTATAGATAAGGGAACCAAAAGGCAATGTCAATAGATTTTACATGGTTAACCTGGTTAACAGTTTAATAGACTTAGGAAAAATGAATAATACTAACTAATTAGAACAATCTACTCTCATATTTGGTGTAGATATCTTTTTAAATAATAACAAAACAAGAGGGTCATCTGAAACAGAAATCAGTCTGACTACAACAAAATAATTTTTTCCCACCACAAACCATTACGGATAGAGTTTTGAGTTGTTAGTCACATCTTCAAATGTTTAAAGGATTGTCATATAGAAGAAGGATTAAAATTTTGCTCTGGTTGGCCCGCTGAACACAGCAAAAGTTGGGAGAAGAAGAGCTATAACTTGACATAAAGAAAAAAAAGTTCCTAAATATTTAGAGCTGGTTAAGGGTGGAAAAGACTATCTCAAATGGAATTAAAATTCTGCTCGCAGGACACATTCATGGTCAGATGAAAACTTTGAGAGATGAACATTTTGCCTTTCTTTGAATTTACAGAGTTCAGCATAGTGGTTAGTATCTATTAAACATTTTTATAAATCCTGCATATATCAGAACTTGTAGGTTCCTATACAGATCCACATGATATTAAATAGTTTCTGACATTTCTTTTAAGTCTCAGAATTTCTTTTTGGTTATTTAATTCAGATTCACATAGACCCAGAAATGAGTATTTCCAAATATCCTACTACATAAAAAAACTTGCTATTCATCCTTCATTTTTGAGGAAACCAATGACATTATGGGGTAATGTCTTCACCTGGGCACGAATTAGCTTTAAGTGAGGTGAAGTTGCACAAAGTTGTCAGCCTCACAACTCTCTTCAGAGTCATTGAAGTCCAGTGCAAGACAAAAGTCAAGATGGCTGGCAATGGCCAAGAATACAGTGGATGACCTTAACATCTTTGATATGTGATGAAACTAAACACTCTACAATGCCTTCTTCAGTCTTCTTCATGCGTGTCACAACAAATTGTTCACATCTACCTATTTCACTGGAAGAAGGAGAGAAGTAACAGTACAATTCAACATGATACATTTATTCATTCATTTTTAAATTTTATTTTATTTTTCATTCACAGGAAAAAAAAGTGTTTCCATAACGTAATATAATAAAAAAAGATGATTGCATATGAAACTTCAAATCTACTATGTACAACTTGCTATTCCCTCCAAATATACAGCAAAATTATCATGTAAATGAGGTAGCTAGGTGACACACTGGGTAGAGCACCAGTCCTGGAGTCTGGAAGACCTGAGCTCAAATCCAACCTCAGGTACCTGGCAGACTTACTAGCTGTGTGACCTTGGGCAAGTCACTTAAACCCAATTGCCCTGCCTTCCTCCCTCCAAAAAAAAGAAAATTAGGTAGTTAAAAGAGACCTGGGGGGGCGGGGTGGAGCCAAGATGGTGGCTGGAAAGCAGGGACTTGCTTAAGCTCTCCACCACGACCCTCCGAACACCTGTAAAAAAATGTCTCTGAACAAATTCTAGAGCTGCAGAACCCATGAAATAGCAGAGGGAAGCAGGGCTCAAGTCCAGGAAATCCTGTAGGGTTCCTTGGAAGGGTCTCTCACACAGAGCTGGGAATGGAGTGTGGCCCGCATGGGCCACACCAGGACCAACCAGACTGGGAGGTGAGCAGAACAGGTGGTTGGGCCCTGAATCCTTGAGTTGTGGCAGTTACCAGACTTCTCAACACATAAACACCAAAGACAACAGAGAAGTTAGTGGAAAAATTGCAGGGACTGAGTAAAAGAAATGTGCAGTGGGCCCCAGCCCTAGGGGTACAGAAGTGGTGCAACTCTGGGGCTGCTTCCACAGCTCCAGCTATGGTTGCTTCTGACCCCAGGACCAACCAGTGGGAGGACTTAAGCAGCGGATCAGAGTGGGAGTGCAGAGCCTGCTTGGATCTGGGTCATGGTCCAGGTGGCAGTTCATGGGGGAGAAGGAGCACTAGTGTGGCAGAGCTTGCTGTATAGAAATAGTTCTGAAAATAGCACCTCATCCCTTACAGCTTGGGACAAAGTACTCTCTTCTCTACAAGCAGTCGTACCCTAACAAAAAACTCAAGGGTCAAGCAGTTGGCTGGGAACATGAACAGGCAGCAAAAAAGACACATATTCAGACTCAGACTTTGGAAACATTTTGGTGACAAAGAAGACCAAACATACAGCCTGAAGAAGTCAACAAAGTCAAAGAGCCTACATCAAAACCCTCCAAGAAAAATATGAATTGGTCTCAGGCCATGGAAGAGATAAATAAAAAGGATTTGGAAAAGCAAGTAAGAGAAGTAAAGGAAAAATTGGGAAGAGAAGTGAGAGTGATGCAAGAAAATCGTGAAAAACAAGTCAATGACTTGCTAAAGAATATACTACCTTAAAAATTAGATTGGAGCAAGTGAAAGCTAGTGACTTTAGGAGAAATCAAGATATTCTAAAACAAAACCAAAGGAATGAAAAATGGAAGACCATGTGAAATATCTCATTGGAAAAACCACTGACCTGGAGAATAGATCTAGGAGATGTAATTTAAAAAGTATTGGACTACCTGAAAGCCATGATAAAAAAAAAAAGAGCCTAGACATCAGCTTTCAAGAAATTATCAGGGAAAATGGCCTTGATATTCTAGAACCAGAGGAGAAAATAGAAATTGAAAGAATCTACCAATTGTCTTTTGAACAAGTTCCCAAAAGAAAAACTCCTAGGAATATTGTAGCCAAATAAAAGAGATCCCAAGTCAAGGAGAAAATATGCAAGCAGCCAGAGAGAAACAATTCTTGTGGAAACACAATGAGTTTAACACAAGATCTAGCAGCTTCTGCCTTAAGAGATTGGAGAGCTTGGAATATGATATTCCAGAGGTCAAAAGAGCTAGGATTAAAGCCAAGAATCACCTACCCAGCAAAACTGAGTATAATACTTCAGGGGGAAAATGTATTTTCAATGAAATAGAGGACTTTGAAGCATTCTTGATGAAAACACCAGAGCTGAATAGAAATTTTGACTTTCAAATACAAGACTCAAGAAAAGCATGAAGAAGTAAACAGGAAAGAGAAATCATAAGAGACTTATTAAAATGTAAATGTTTACATTCCTACATGGAAAGATGATATTTGTAACTCATGAGACACTTCTCAGTATTACAATAGTTGGAGGGAACATACACATACAAACATGCATATGTACATATACATATAGTATACATATGTGTATATGTACATATTTGTGTAATATATGCATGTATGTAAGTATATATGTATGTGTATATGTGTGTATATATGTATGTATATAGACAGAGGGCACAGAGTGAATTGAATGTGAAGGGATGATATGTAAAAAATACAATTAAGGGGTGAGAGGAATACGCTGGGAAAAGGAGAAAGGGAGGGGTAGAATAGGGTAAATTACCTCTCATAAAAGGCAAGAAAAAGCTTTTACAATGAAGTGAAAGGGGGGGAGGTGAAAGAGAATGAGTGAACCTTACTGTCATTGGATTTGGCTTAAGGAGGGAATAATATACACACTCAATTGGGTATGAAAATCTCTCCTATCCTACAGGAAAGTAGAGGGGAAGGGGATAAAACAGGGGAGGATGATAGAAGGGAGGGGAATAGAATATATGGGGGTGGGATAGGATGGAGGGAAATATAGTTAGTCTTTCACAACATGACTGTTATGGAAGTGTTTTGCATGATATGTATAACCTATATTGAACTTGCCTTCTCAAGGAGGGAGGGTGGGTGGGGAGGGAAGACGGGAGAGAATGTGGAACTCAGAGTTTTAAAAATGAATGCTAAAAGTTGTTTTTACATGCAACTTGGAAATAAGATATACAGGCAATGGGGTATAGAAATCTATCTTGCCCTACCAGAAAATAGAAGGGAAGGGAATAAGAGAACGGTGATACAAGGGAGGGCAGATTGGGAGGAGAAGTAATCAGAATACTCACCATCTTGGGGTGAGCGGAGAAGAGAAATAGGGAGAAAATTTGGTACTCAAAATCTTGTGGAAATGAATATTGAAAACTAAAAATTAATTAATAAAAAGAAAAAATGAGTAAATTTTTAAAAAAGATTTTGAATTTCATTTTCAAATTGGTTAACTTTCTTGTCACATTTTTTCTTGTTTTGCTTATATTTTTCCCTATTTTTTCCTCAATTCCTCTTGCTTGATTTGAGAATTTCTTTTTAAGTTCTTCCTAGAATTCTTTTTTGGGTTTGTGACCATTTGATGTTACTCTTTTGGGGAGAAGTGGCTTTTTTTAACCTCATTATCTTCCTCTGAATATGAACACAGATATTTTACACCAAAGTAGCTATCTATGGTTAGGTTCTTTTCTTTTGCTCACTCATTTTTCTTTTATTTTTTTTCTTTTTGTAAATAATATTTTATTTTTTCCAATTACATGTAAAGATAGTTTTCAACATTCTTTTTTTTATGAGATTTTGAGTTTCAAATTTTACTCCCTCCTTGCCTTCCCCCTCCCCTAGATAGCAAGCAATCCAATGTAAGTAATACATGTCCAATCATGTAAACATATTTCCACATTAGTCATGTTGTAAAAGAAGAAATAGAACAAAATGGAAAACACAAAAAAACCCTGAAAATAGTATGCTTCTATCTGCATTCAAACTCCATAGTTTTTTCTCTGGATGTAGATAGCATTTTCCATCAGGAGTCTCTTTGAATTGTTTTGGATCACTACATTGCTGAAAAAGAGTTAAGTCCATCATAGTTGATCATCACACAATGTTGCTGTTACTATGTACAATGTTGTCCTGGTTCTGCTCACTTCACTCAGCATCAGTTCATGTAAGTCTTTCCAAGTTTTTCTGAAATCCACCTGCTCATCATTTCTTATAGTATAATAGTATTCCATTATATTCACATACTGCAACTTGTTCTGCCATTCCCCAATTGATGGGCATCCCCACAATTTCCAATTCTTTGCCACCACAAAAAAGCACTGCTTTAAATATTTTTGTATATGTGGATCCAATTCCCCTTTTCATGGTACCTTTGGGATACAGACCTAGCAGTGGTATTGCTGGAGAATCAAAGAGTATGCACAGTTTGATCACCCTTTGGCATAGTTCCAAATTACTCTCCAGAATGGTTGGATCAGTTCACAACTCCACCAACAAGACATTAATGCTCCAATTTTCTCACATCTTCTTTAACATTTATCATTTTGCTTTTCTGTCATATTAGCCAATCTGATAGGTGTGAGGTAGTACCTGAAATTGAATTTCTCCAATCAATAAAGATTTAGAGAAATTTTTTCATAATTTCTTCAACTGAAAATTGCCTTTTTATATCCTTTGACCATTTATTAATTGGGGAATGACTTAGATTCTTATAAATTTGACTTAGTTCTCTATATATTTGACAAATGAGGCCTTTATTAGAAACATGGGCTGTAAAAATTGTTTCCCAGATTTCTACTTCCCTTCTAATCTCTATTCCATTTGTTTTGTTTCTACAAAAAAGAAACTTTTTAATTTAATGTAATCAAAATTATCCATTGTTTTATTTTATTTTTAGCAGCATATTATTACAGTCAAGTTTTAATGCAAAGTTGTAGGTAACGTTGCTTTAGGCCTCAGGTCTTCTTTTACTGTTATTTTCTGAATTCTGGCCAGGGGCTCAACCTCAGACACTTCTCTCCTCCTCTAAGCCACAGTTAGGTCCCTCAGCCACACTGTCCCAAAAATGTTCTTGCTTTCCGCGGTACCTCACTCACTGGTGTGATCACTCCTCATAGCCCACAGCCACAGCCTGAGATCACTCTGGTCAGCATTGCTAGGCCTGGCTTCCAGAAATATCTCGGGGATGGGGTAGAAGGTCCTTCAATTTTCCCCTACTCAGCTGTTCTTTAGATGAAAGTTTTTGTGAGGTAAAAGTTCTCAAGGTGAAATTCCTAAGGTTGTAAAGTAAAATTTCATGAGGCAGTGAGTGAGGTAAATTTTTTTTCAATATTATTTTATTTTATTTTATTTTATTTGCTTTTTGTCAGGGCAATTGGGGTTAAGTGACTTGCCCAAGGTCACACAGCTAAGTACAGGTGTCAAGTGTCTGAGGCCGAATTTGAACTCAGGTCCTCCTGACTCCATGGCTGGTTCTCTACTCACTGTGCCACCTAGCTGCCCCGAGTGAGGTAAATTTTGAAGTGAAATTTCTTGAGGCCTAGTCTTTTTCCTGACAGAGCCACCCTCAGAACCTGCCAGTTGTTGATTCAATAGAGTTGTACTGGAGGTGTCTATACTTCACTCAGGCCAAACCTTAGTCCCTGTAGGTCCTGTCTTTTCAGAGGTCCTCTCAATATATCCTAGGAGGACAACTGCTTAACCCATTTCTTTTTACTGCTCTACCTTCATTTAGTGGTGATTTTCTGTCTGTTTCTGGAAGAAATATAGAGAGGCTAAAAATGTCTGGCCTACTCTGCCATCCTCCCAGAATGTCCCCAATTTAATCTAACTCTGCAACAACTTATTAAGCAGTCACTATTTGTATCATCTCAGTGGTTTATCTGCATCAGTAGGAGTTTCCATTTCACAGTTTTCCTCCACTAGTGATGTCTCACTCTAGACCTTCCTTTTCCTTCTCCAGACAAATTGCTCCACCCTGTTGGTCTTTGCTTTATGCCCTGGATATGCAAAGATAAATAAGTCATTGTCCCTGAGCTCCAGGAGCTTACAATCTTGGTAAGATATAAAACATGTAAAAAATAAGTAGAATACAAATAAAATACAAAAAAAAAAAACCATACAGAAGAGGTACAGTGTGATCTGGGTAATCGAAAGAGCAAAAGAAATCCTTGAGCTATTGAGTTCCTGAAAAGAAAGCCTGGATTTTCTTGTCTCTTGCTATTACTAATTTCAGTGGATCATATTATAGGTACATGAAAACACAAGTGGTGGCGGAGGTAATAGAGGAATTAAAGAATCTAGAGGCAGCTATTTCATGGTGTGAAACTATAAAAAGTTTTCAACTTCTTTTTCATAACACACACAAGAGTCCCAAAGGAATCACTAAAGAAGCAATACACAAACCTAGAAAACTAATGACTCCCAGATCACTTTTTGAAGATGGAAATGTGTGTAACACACAACAAAATGAAGAAATGAAGTCAATAAAGGCAAAGTTGGGATGATTGCCACTTAATTGGAATGTTCTCAATAGACACACTCACTTCTTAAGGATGTAGAGAAACTGATTTCCCTTAGTACTCCAAATAAATGTTAAAACAGCCAGTGTTAGTGAATTAAAGAGTGTTTGTTCTAAACAAGATGATTTTTCAACCCATGGACAGTAAAAGTAAAATTAGGAAGCAATATCATTTTAAAGGTCTTAATATCAGATACTACGTATTGGAGTTTATGTCACCTTTAAATATGCTAAAGATATTCCACTCACTACAATTATACATTATTTTCCCCCCCAAAATATAGGCTATAAAGCAACAATTACAATGTAAGCTAAGTTCCAGTGCAATTAAAGTATATTGACGGAAACACTTAGCAATGTACACACAACTTCCATTTATACCTATTGAGGGATAGATTTTGTACACAAGTCCCCCAAATTATAAGGCTTCTTTAACTAACAAGGGAATGTCTTTATTTACCTGGTCTCTCTATTAGCATAAAGTGGGTGTAGTGAATTATAAACTTGTCAGTCTCTAGAGCAAAACATGCAGATGTGGTTTTTGTAATTACTAGAATTTGTAGTAGATGGGATCAAATTTCATCTTCTGTTACCTTAATATTGTGGTATGGCTCATGGGAGGAGAAAAAAAGTAAATTCTAGCTTTTATGATTGTCATGGCTGTGTTGTCTTAAGGTTTCCTTTTGTTTCTAATATAACTATGTAAAAGAGAATACATAAATCTAAACTTGAATCACGAAGTATTATTCTACTATAAACATCTAATAAGCATAATTAAAGATTGTCTCTTGTAAATAAGACACATTCAGTGTGTGAGTGTGTACCTGTATGTATGTATAGAGGAGAAGGCACTGAACCTGACATAAGGAGACTGAGTTCAAATTCTGCTTCTTTCATTAATGAGCTAGGAAAATCACTTAGTCTCTTTGATGCTCATTTCTTCTTCTATATGATGGGTAAAGTAACATGCCATCTACCATGTCATAAGAAAAAAAATTGTAAATTATAGGTGCTTTGTAAAAGTCAATTACTATTTTTGCTTTATAACAAAACTCCCTTTTAGAAGCACAAAAAGTCATTTATATTGTGAAGGTATTTCATTTAGGATCATAGATTTAGAGCTGATAGTAAACTTAGAAGTCATTAACTCCAACCTTTTTATTTTACAGAAGGGGAAAATGAAAGACAAAGAAGAGAGTAAGTGGCAAAGGTAGGATTTGAATCTATCCCTCCTCCACCCCATCAGCCCACCCTTAACTCTACATCCAGCACTCTGCACTTCACCAGAATTATTCAACTTTGGACTGAAGCATCAATTTCCAATGTCCCACCTTTGTCTTTGTTTACTCTCTTTATGATACCACTGGTACATATATATTTGTGTGTGTGAATACTTATGTATGTATGTACATGTATGTATCTCACCTGATTTAGTATTGCTATGACTATTAAGCTTTGTTCTTTTCCAGTACGTGTTTGGATACTTCTTTTTAAACAACGCATTGATACGTTTTACTTAGAAGTTACAACCACTTCTCAATAACGCCCTCAGCCCAATCCCCTGCATACATATGACATATGCTCTCTGCAAAATACATTCCACATAGTGTAGTAATTATTAAGAGAAAGGTGCTACCAGCTGCTTCTCTACTGCAAACAAGCCCTTATCTCCACTATCCTCATAAATCTCTCTCTTGGCCCATCTACCTCCACTGTCATCCAGTATCTCTCCTGCTTGTTTTGTGGCTAATCTCCTTAAGACCATCAGCAATAGGTTCCTCCACTTCCTTTCACTCTCTTTCCTTTCTCACTCTTTTCTTGACTTTGTAGATTCTAGATTCTGACCTTATCATTCCACCAAAACTGCTCTCTCCAAAGTTACCAATGATCTCTGAATTGCCAAATCCACCTTCCTTCTCCCAATCTTCATCCTTCTTCTCCTCTCCATAGCCTTTGACACCATCGATCACCCTCTTCTTGATACTCACTTCTTTCTAGTTTTAGGGACATTATTCTCTCCTGGCTCTCCTCTTACCTTTCTGATTGTTCCTTCTGATTTCTTTTGTTGAAACTTCATTGAGGTTCATCTGCTAACTGAAGGTGTGGCAGAGTGGTCAGTTCTGGGCCCTCTAGCTTTCCTATATACATTCTATTTCATTAAGTATTCTCATCAGTTCCCATGGATTCAATTATCCTGTCTATGCTGATGCTCTATATAGGGTAAACTATCTTCTAGTCTTTGTAAGCTATTTAAACTCACTTACCTTTCTTAAGGTGTTTTTTCCCCTTATATTTCATTTGCATTTCAAAGACTGTTGGAATCTTGTTATATAAAAAGAATGTTTTAAAGTCATCAGTTCTGTTTCCCCCTCCTCATTCCCACAGGATTATGCTTACTTTTGAAGTATAAATTGTTCTTAGGTGTGAGTCGTTTTCCTTTGCTTTTCTTGGTATCAAGGGTTCTTATCCTGAAATCCACATACATAATACATACATACACACATACACACATATGTATGTGCATTTTTATGCTTGGATATACACATGTATATATGAGTGTAATTATTTGTGTATATACATAATATGTATAACTATATTTTAATATGATTAGTGTTTTTGTAATCTTATTTTTTTATTTTATGTTTTTAAAGATATTATTTTTAGAAGGTAAGCAGCAGCTTTGCCAGATGGCCAAATAGGTCCACTGTACAGAAAAATAAAGAAACACTGGTATGTGTTATATCAAGATTTTTTTCTTTCTTTTCTCTTTACTACTTAGCAATCATAAAGATTATTTAACAAAGTTCTTTAGCATAGGATTTATTTTTTCTTCTCTGGCTACAATAATTTCTTTTTAACTAGCTCCTCTGCAACTGGCTAATCACATGTGACATGGAATTACTCTTTATGGCCTCCTGATAGCCTACTGATCTGCAATTTGCCCTTTTATTCCCATACTTACGGGAAATTTTGTATCATTTCCTGAAGGTACTCAGACTTTTTGTTCTCTGGTGCCTTCTTTTTCTAGGATGTCTAATTCTAAGCAGAGACAGACAGACAGGCAAAGAGACAGAGAGACAAGTAGACAAAGAGATAAAAAGTCAGAGACAGACAGACAGGAAGAAAAAATGAGACAGAGACGGAGAAAGCATCATAAAAAGAGACAGGCAAACAGAGAGAGAGAGAGAGAGAGAGAGAGGGAGAGAGAGAGAGAGAGAGATGTAAAATAGAGAGATAAAACAGTTAGACTTAAAATTACACATGCATCTATTCAAATTCCATTTCAGGCACTTACTAGTCATGTGATGCTAGACAGGGAACTTAACATTAGTGCATTTTTTTTTGTTCCTCTCTCTCTCTCTTCTATGTAATCCACAGCTAAAAGCTTATTTGCATTGGAATTTCCTTATTGGTAGATATTGATTACTCAATGATTCACACCTGCATGAGGGGTGATGTTGGTCTTATTTAAGGAAAAGAAAGATCCTGGTATTCTGGCTTCCAGCTTTAAAGAAGGCATGTGATTCCACAGTCTTCAGGTCCCTAAAAGAAGAAAAACAAACCAACTTATAGAGGAGTATGCCTTTCAATCACATCCCTATGTTTAGTTTACTATTGCAGAGACTTCTGAAAATTTCCCCTTGTGGTACATCTGGGACATTTTCCCTTGTTTGAGCTAAGATATATTACTCCCAGAAAGAGTGATCATTTATTCTGTGTACTTTCTTTCATATATTTTCATCTGCATACCTTCATTGATTTCTGTTTGCTATTGGCTTGGGTAGATGGTTTTATCTGGTATTTGTTACATGTGTTCATTGTGAAAATGACATTGGATAGGAAAGATTTCAAGACTCGGATGTATAGTTTCACGGTATTTGTCTCCATTAAAGGAGAACAATCATGAACTGAGCTTTCATGTAAAAATTACTTTTCCTAAACTAACATTATTTGGGGGACAGACCTTACCTCTCTGAAGAAACAAAATGGCCACCTTACTTCTTGATTTTGAACTTTATACTAAAGGTTGGCTCTGTTCCCCCTGTGAGGAGAGGAGTTTCAGGGGTTTTTGCTCTTTTTCAGAGCTAGTTCTAAGTGTCTGGAAGTTTTCAGTACTTCCAAGGTGGTGTGATCTGTGGGGAGGTTTGTTTAATGCTATCTCGATCTGCACTCTGATCTTTCCCCAGGAAGGGTTCCTGATTTCTTAGGATTTCACTTGATAATACTCCTCAGAGCCCTTATTCCCTCATGATTGAAAGTAACATTGCCCCTCACTGCTCACATTCCCACTTGACCAAAAGTGCTCCTCTCTCTCCTTGAGCTATGACCCAGAAGTGGGTATAAGCAATGACATTACCAAACAACATCTAGTCCTGGGTCTAGTGCTAGTACAGGGGTTCCCTGTAATTTTTTCTAATCAGTGTCTAGGTCCCCTTACAGTCTGTGGCTTGAGAGCTGCTGAAGCTGTTGCTGCTTCTGTCACCATCACCTAGTCCCACCACTGGTATTTCATCCACTTGAGGTTCAGGCCAGCCTTCACCCCCATGTCACAGTTCCCATTTTCTGACCTCCTAAGTTATCTTGGACTAGAAAAAAGTCTCATTCTGAGCTTTTGTTGGTGCTGCCACTCCAGAATTCTATTTAAAATATTACTTTAAAGTTGCTTGGAGGGGAATATTGAAAGAACTCAGCTGAATATTTTGTCTACTCTGCTATCTTGACTCTGCCTCCAAAATTCCCCATGAATTTTAATTTTCCTCCTCCTCCTCCTCCTCTTCATCTTCTTCCTCCTCTTCCTTCTCCTTCCTTCCTCCTCCTCCTGCATTTTACCATTCTCCATCGTCCAGTCTTTTTTTCAGGAACCTGCTGGTATGTTAAACATTATGATTTTCTGTTCAAAGCCATCAATAATCATTTATTAAGTTTCTACCATGTGCTAAATTCTAGGAATATGAAAAAAAAGTGATAGATAATCTCTGAACTCAAGGACCTCACAATCTGATGAGCGAAAAAAACTGGAAAATAAGTACATCCAAAGAGGCTAAATATATGATAAATATGAAAGAATCAACAGAGAGTACAGTAGAATAATGAGAGGTTGAAAAAGGCTTCCTGTAAAAGGTGAGATTTTTTCCCAGCAAATGTGTTAAGGGCATATGAATACAAAAATTAAACCATCTCTCAAAAAACTCACATTTTATTAAGGAAGAAGAATGCACATTTGTAAATGTACCTAAAATGTATAGAAAATAAACCTATTTTTAGAGTGAAACACTTAAAACCAAGCTTCAGGTAGAAAGTCACCCTTTAGCTAACCTTTAAAGGAAGCTAGAGATTCTAAGAGGCAGAAGTTAAGAACGCATTACAAACATGTCATACAGCCTGAAAAAAGAGCCAGGCTGAAGTCAATGGAGTATTGTGTGGGAGATATAATAAGAAGATCACTTTCTTTCTTTCTTTCTTTCCTTGTTTTCTGGACTATAGAGTATATGAGGAAGAATTCACCTGGGATTTCTTCCTCACTTTCATTCATTGATTGGCATCACCCAGAAGATGACCAATTCAGATTTTAAAAATCTTCATAAATAGACATTGGCATGTTTCCCATAAAATCAGCCTGACACAATTAACCAAAAGCAAGGTCATTTGCTAAAATGGCATAGCATGAACTGTATCCTCTCTGATAGGAGTCATATTCTTTAACACACATACCCAACATTAATGGAGTTGTCAGAAACATACAGGATAATAGGAAAGAGATACACACATAAGAAACATATCTAATCAAAAGCCACACTTCTTGAACTACAGGGTCCTGATGTCTTGTCTTTTATCCTGGAGTCATCATATTGCTTCCCTTCTGAGAACTAGATATCTGCTAGACAAATCAATCCTTATGAGTTCTCTGGGTTTGTTCCTCAAAGGAAATTCTGCTATGCTGACTAAGATTTTCCTACAGCTATGGTTGCAAGATTTGTTGCAAGATCCCATTGTCAATGAGTGAAACAGGAGAATAATCATTTTCCTTTGCTACACTCTGGACAAGACTCAAGGGAAAAGTCAAGGAGTCATTTTCTGACAGGTGGTAGATTCTTCCTCCATTGCTAGCTGTCTTGATTTACAGAAACAATTCTCCAACCAGTAGAGCTCCTCCAATTTTGGATCATTCCACAGTTAGCAGTCTTATTTCCAAAAGTCATCAGGGGTATGGTTGATCTCTCAGACAACCAATAGCTAGTCATCCAACAGATCCATCAGATTTATGGGGAAGATTTTTTATAATTCCTAAAGGAGCAGAAAAATGTAAATCATTTACATGAAGCATTTACATTCACATGAGGAGAGATGAGCAGGGAGATCAATTAGGCTGGCTCCTTAAATAATCCACATAAGATTTCATAGAATGCCTAACATGGGTAATGCCACATAAGTAAAGAAAGTAGTCATGAGGTCCTGTCCTACCTCCTATATATTTTTCTGATAAAATGCTTTCAAGAGTAGGCTCTAGATTCTTAAAGATAATGTTGATGATATCAGGGATTTTTACGTATTTTGATAAGTTTAACCCACTAGCTAAAATAGCAAATAATTCATGTGGTCTTCTGTCTTCCTCTATAATTTATTTGTCCAAATTAGAATATACTCCAAGCTGGTGTTGCCCTTGGCTTTTATGACTCTCTGCTTGGTAAAGGAATTTTGGTTTCTGTATCAGCTAATTCCAGGAATCTTTTGACTTCCTCATAGAAACTTATTTAAGTTAAATTCAGTGTCTTTACTATATATATTTTCATTTTTAGGCAGTGGACATGTTTTTAAAATTGGCCAGTTTGGAGGTGCTGCAACTATACATGGTGTCTTCTCATTCCCATTCATTATGCTAAGGTGATATTTGCTTTGATCTTTGTCTTAATTTATAATCTGGCAGTTTATAGGTTACTGATTCTGAAATGACTACTAAATCAGTAATTAGTCATTTCTTTTTTATTAAGACATGACAAATTTCACCTTTCTATGATGTGATATACTGCTTAAGTTTTCATGAGTATAGACAGAGTTGAGAATTTTGCATTTGGCCTCTTTAATTCATTGACATTCAAACTTATTTTCCATATAGAGATTCCCCATATCCACTTTTAATCTGAGCTGCACAAATATTATATATTGACTTAATTTGGAATATGTTTTAAATACACATAGAATTGTATTCCTTTGAAATTGATATTGGAACATCAGGTACAGTTATTTTGATGATGGTTCTGTCAAACAAGATGGTTTTATGTTATTAAATGATGCATCTTATTGATTTAGGTAAACAATGAAACTAATTCCTTCACTTCATGTATTTACTTCTCTTAGGAAAACCTGCAAACAATGTAACTGAAAGTTCAGCATATTTTTTACTCACAGAAAGAATGTTAATATAATTCATTTGAGGTCCTTTGTTGAGTGTCAATTCAACAGTCATTAAACAAAAATCAGGAATTGGGAACAATAACTCTTAAATTAATGGTCACAACCCAAAAGGTGATTCTACTCATGGATGCCACGAGATGGTCAATATAGAAACCAGATTGATTACATACTTTGAAACCAAAGGTGGAGAAATTTCACAGTCATTTAAAACAAGACCTGGACCTGACTATGGCTCAGATCATGAGCTTCTCATTGCAAAATTGAGCCTTACATTGGGGAAAGTAGGGAAGGCCATTAGAGTGTGTAGGCATGACTTTACCATCCCTCATGAATATGAAGTGGAGATGATGAATAGCTTTAAGGACTTAGATCTGGTAGGTCGAGTCCCTGAAGAAATATGGGCAGGAGTTTCCAATATTATATAGGAGGCAGCCACAGAAAATATCCCAAAGGAAAAAGGAAGAAAGCAAAATGGCTATTTGATGAAGCTTTACAAATACCTGAGGAAAAAAAAGAGGACGTCCAAAAGCAAAGGAGAAAGGGAAATATCCAACTGAATGCAGAATTACATAACATAGAAGGAGGAGATAAGGTTTGCTTAAATGAGCAATGTATATAAATAAAAGAAAGCAATAGAATGGGAAAAACAGAAGATCTTTTTAAGAAACAGATATCAAGGGAAAGTTTCATGCAAAAAAGGGCACAATAAAAGACAAAAATGATAGGTACTGATGGAAGTAGAATAGATTAAGAAGAGGTGGCAAGAATATGCAGAACTATACATGAAAGATTTTAACATCACTGATAATCAAGATAGTATGGTTACTGATCTAAAGCCATAAATCCTAAAGAGTGAAGTCCAGTGGGCCTTAGGAAGCATCATTAATAGTGACAGAAGTGACAGAATTCCAGCTGAGCTATTCAAAATCCTAAAAGATGATGCTGTTAAAGTGTTATATTCAATATGCCAGCAAATTTAGTAAACTCAAGAGTGGCTACTGGTTTAGAAAAGATCAGCTTATGTCCCAGTCTTAAAGTAGGGCAATGCCAAGGTATATTCAGATTATTGAATAATTGTACTTACTTCAAATACCAACAAGGTTATGCTTAAGATTCTACAAGCTAGGCTTTTTCCAATATGTGAACCAAGAATTACCAATATAGTGCAGGCTGATTTTCAAAGAGGCAGACCAAATTGCCAACATATGGTGGATTGTGGAGAAAGCAAGAGAGCTTGAGAAAAAACATCAACTTCTCTTTCATTGACTACACCGAAGCCATTGACGGTGGATCACAACAAAATGTGGCAAGTCCTCAGAGAGATGGGAGTACCAAATCATCTTGTCTCATGAATAACGTGCAGGCAGGTCAAGAAGCAACAGTTAGGCCAAAACATGAACAACTTACTGGTTTAAGTTTAGGAAAGGAGTATTACTAGGCTTTATGTTGTCATCTTATTTGTTTGACCTATATGCAAAGTACATCATGTGAAATGCCAGACTGGAAGAATCTAGGATTAAGGTAGGATCAAAACCTAGGATTAAGGTAGCCAGGAGTGATGTCAATAATCTCAGATATGCAGAGAATAATACTCTGTTGGCAAAAAGTGAAGAATGAAGAATTCCCTTGATGAGGAGAGTTTAATCTGACTTGAAGCTTAACATCAAAAAACCTAAGATCCTGGCATCTGGTACCATCATGTCCTGGCAAATAGAGGCAGAAAAAATTAAAGCAGTGTCAAGGCTCAAAGATCATTGCAGATGGCAACTGCAGGCACGAAATTAAGACACTAAATCTTTGCAAGTAAATCTATGGCAAATCCGGACAGCATGCTAAAAAGTAGGGATATCACCTTGACAACAAAGGTCCAAATAGTCAAAGTTATGGTTTCCCGAGAGCAATGTATGAGAGTTGAACTATAAAATTAGCTGAGTACCACAAAATTGACAGTTTTTAATTGTGGTAATGAAAAATGCTTTTGAGAGTCCCCTGGATAGCAGGAAAATTGAAACAGTCAATTCTTAAAGAAACTAATTCAGCCTACAATAGAACCTTGGTTTATGAGTAGCCTGGTTTACGTATGCTTCACTAGATGAGGAAAAATTTTTTGCAAAATTTGTCTTGCAGGATGAACAAAAATTCGCAGTACAAACATTATGTTTGGACTTGAAAAAAAATCATTAGTTAAAATATGAAAGTGATCCTAAAAAACAAAAAAGAAGTGAGGGCAGTAGTTAGTCTTATTTTTAGTGAAACTAGCATAAGAGAGAATACTCCCGACATTGAAGTCCCCAATGTTCTTATGGAAGAAGATTCTCCTTCCAAGCAATAACCCTGGCCTGGACCAGGGGGAATGGTGCTGAGAGCTCGAGGCAGGGCGGGGAGGGCTGTACTCACCCACTCTGAATGTAGTTACTACCACATACCAAATTCAACATACCAACATACCAAATTAGCTTAGATCCACAGGCATGAAGGAGACTAGCTTAAACACCTTGCTGCTACTGCTTTGAAAAAGGTGACTACCCTCCCTTGGCCCCCTTCCCTGTTTATGGGCCCCTCCCCTTTGCTCACAGGCCATTGCCTGGGCCCTCCTGGCCACTGCCCCCTCCTTCCTGCCATCGGAGTTGAGGTAGGAGCCCCCACCTCCACCCCCCCCACTCCCACCCCCCTCTACAACTCCCCACCCATGCTGCTGCCCCGCTCATCGACATGACCTGGTCTTCCACTCCAGGCCCTGCCCATTGGGGCCTTCTCCATGCTGGGCTCCCAGCCGGGCTTGGCGCTCTGAGGTGACATGCCAAGTAGAGAACAGAGGTGGTGTGCTGGAGGGGTGGGGTAGGTTGGGTTTTTTTCTTCCTTTTGTCATTTTAAAGACCAAAAATGTGTGCTTGGTGCCACATGACTCTCACTGGTTTAAATGCACAAAAATCCCAAATAAATCTGCATGTCAGTCATAGCCAAGGGAAAAAAGTTTTATTTTTGGTTTATATTGTGTACTAATCATTGCTATTGTATTTCAGGTGCATTGGGGACAAAAAAAATACTTAAAATTATAAATAATTATTTTATATGAATTTTTGGGGGGATGTGGTACTGATCATCTGACTTTACATTATTTCCTATGGGAAAATTCACTTTGCAATACAAACAGAATCACAGAATGAGTTAAATTCATAAATCGAGGTTCTATTGTATACATTGGAAGGAACAATACTGAAGATGAAACATAAATACTTTGGCCACATAATGAGAAGATAGGATTCATCGAAAGAGACACTGATGTTGGGAAAGTTTGAAGGCAAAAGGAAAAAGGGACAGAAGAGAAGAAGATGGATAGATAGTGTTTGAATGTGAGCTTTGATAGACTTCAGGAGATAATGAAGGATAAAAGGGCCTGACCAAACAACAGCAACACTCTGTTCCTTCCTATACAGTCATGGCATTGTCCCTTAAGAGTCATGAAAAGGTTTGGACAGACAAGCAGGCCATTAAAAATTTCTATTTCTTCTGTTGCCCTGACCAAAAAGTCCATCTTGTGGTGTTTATTTATCTGGTAAGGAACCACTCTCTATTTATACCTAACCTGGTTCATGGAAAGAATATATAGACTGTTTCCAGGTCAATTCCTGAATCCTTTCTAGTTTCTTAGAGCTATCCAGGACCCAAATGTAAATTGCCTAATATTTGGGAATCTAGGGTAATCCCCAATCATGATGATACATTAGATCAGGGATTTTGTGGAGTATGGCCAAGAAAAAATAAAAAAAAATAATAAGTGTATAGGAGAGCACAAAACAAGAGAGATCTTTTCTTATTAGTTGATTAGAGGAAGCTTTCTGGCATAAGTCTAGTTCTAGAAGAACACGATTAAGAACTGGAAAGTTCGTATGGTCTCTTTCCAAGATTTATATGCTTAGGCCAAGGTAAGGAAATGTAATCGTATTCTACCTGCATAATTATTTGCTTGCCCTGTATCCTTAGGACTACTCCTAAAAGTTACAGTTGCAGCTTATAGAAGTCATTTTGATATATTTGTATGGTTTTCCTAAGCTAGAATTTTCCCCCAAATTCCATGTTCTTTCTATTCTTTATGAAATTCATCTTTCTCTTTAAAAAAAGTATTCAGGAGCACTCAGCCCTAAGCATCTTATTGTTAACTGCCACCCCAAAAAATGTGCACTTTAAGATTTAAAATGGATAAATGTAGGTAGTAATCTAAACATAATGCATGGGGAAAGTAACTGGAAAAATTGGCAGAAATAGTCACAAAGTTCCATATGTGTTACACTCTGCAAAGAAAAATAAATATGACAACAAACTCTAGAGGACTTCCAGACAAAAAAAAAAAAAGAAAACAGCAAGAATCTCTGTAAATGTTCAAAAGAGTAATAAAAAAGTGAAGAGGAAATAAGTATGATTCAGGATGGAAATTGGGGTTGAAATCAGAGGTCTTACAGAATAAATCAATGAAACCAAAAAGGAAAAAAGAGTAAGCATTTTAGAACACATTACACAGTTTCTGAAGTAATAAATGTTTTGAAAAATGATTGGAAGATATGAAGCCCTAAATATAGATTTGGAAGGAAATTGGTCTAAATAGAATGTTCCTCTCTTAGCGATAAATAAAAACAAATAAAAAACCCCGAAAGTCTTCAAATATTCATCCTTTGAGAACTGGTATAGCTGTCATTTGAAGAACAACTTAGTTTAACATGTCAGTCATTACCAGAAGTTTGGTTGCAGAGTGATTTTTTTAAGCTGTATTAATAGATACACACACAAACACTATCTACTACAAAGAAGTGTTGTAATACTTGTTGGTGGAAGAAATGCCTAACCCCAATAAAATTACATATCCCTGAGATTTTTTACATTGAATATATACTTCAAATACTTCATGGATCCATAATTTTCTTGATGTGAGGACTCCCTTCAGTGATGACACCTACAAGGCAATTGTACTTTCTCTTCTTGTAGCTTTTCTTTTTTATTTAAACCCCCATAAAATGCCAAACTCACATTCTGGAGGCTTTGTTCTTGGTCTCATACTATTATGTGCGCGCGTGTGTGTGTACATACACACACAAACACGCACACACACACACATATATATATATATATGTATGTGCATGTGTGTATCACATATATATGTGTTTTTGTGTATATATATATGAATATATCACTTAATACACATGCATAAGTTTTGAAAATATAATTCAGGTTATGCTTACTACATATGTCTACATTGTCTTTTGGATCATCCAACATTTTTTTTTCCTCAGAGACTGTTGTTTCAAGATTCTTATTTATAGTGCTATGGAATCACTGGTGTTTAAAACATGGGGTTTTATTTGAGTGTGCAGCTTTGGATAGTTAAAAGCATTGTGCTATTTCTCAAATGCCATCCAACTTAATAATTTTGTTTCTTTCAGTTTTGCTCACAGCAGAATTGACTGTCCATAAGACCTGTTCAATATATATGTAGTAATAGATGGGGCAAAGCTAAGGTGATGGAGAAAAGGCAGGGACTCACCTGAGCTCTCCCAATTTCCCCTCTAAACAGTTTTAAATAATGCCTCATAACAGATTCTGGAGCAGCAGAACTCACAAAAGGATAAAGTGAAACACTTTTACAGCCCAAGACCAATTAGAAGCTTGGGAAGAAAAGTCTGTCACACCTAGGTGAGAGTGGAGTGAATTCCAGTCCAGGCTATGCTAGCATAGGCCTCAACCCAGCAAACCAGCAGTAGGTCTTAGGGGTAACTGAATCACATGCAGCAGCAGCTTCCGGACCTCTCAGCCCATACATGGTAAGGAGATCAGATAACTGAACAGAAAGAGATTTCGGGGGTCCCTTTGTTGGTGCTAGGTGCAGGACTATATTACATTGGTCATATTTGGATCTGGGTTGTAGTCCCAGGGCAAGGGGGAGCACTAGCCCATGAGAACTGGTATCCTCAGAGGAGTCAGGGCCCTAGATACAGTTCCAGAGCAGAAAAGAATGTTTATGGTCATTCACAGATTAGAGCGTAGGCAAGGAAAACAGTAAACAAACCTTTCCTTACAACACATCACCTTGGAAGGACTGAAATCTTACAATGCCCCAGAACTACATATGAAAACAGCTACACAAAAAACCTCAACCTTGGGACAGTATCCCCTCCATTGGGGAGCAGAATCCAATTTTAATATTAAGGTAAAAGTCAATAGAAAGACCAGAACAACAAAAAGAAAAAGATCCTGACCATAGAAGGTTACTATGGTGACAGGGAAGAGCAAAACACAAACTGAGCTGAAGACAACAAAGTAAAAACAGCTCTGCATGCAAAGTAAAGAAAAATGTAAATTGGTCTCAGGTGCTCTCTCCCCAAAAAAATAATATCTAGAAGGGCCAAAAAGGATTTTAAAAATCAAAGAGAAGTAGAGTAAAACTTGAGAAAACAAATAAGTGATTCAATAAAATCATGAAAAAAGAATCAACAGCTTGGTAAAAGAGGAACAAAAAAAATACTGAAGAAAATAATGCCTTATAAAATGGAATAGGCCAAATGGTAAAAGAGGCAGAAAAATACAATGAAGAAAAGAATGCCTTGAAAAGCACAATTGGCCAAATGGAAAAAGAGGTGCAAAAAATTGAAGAAAAGAGCTCCTCATAATGTAGAAATAGACAAGTGGAAAATTAGGCATAAAAGCCCAAAGAAGAAAATAATCCTTTAAAAATTAGAGGAAACTAATGATGCCATGAGACATCAAGAAACAATAAAACAAAATCAAAAGAATGAAAGAAAATGTGAAATATCACATTGGGAAAACAACTGCCCTGGAAAATAGATCTATGAGAGATAATTTAAAAATTATTAGACTTTCCAAAAGTCAGGATCAAGAAAAGAGCCTAGATTCTTTCAAGGAAACATCAAGGAAAACTGAATTTATATTCTAGAAACAGAGGGTAAAGTCAACATTAAAAGAATCCACTGATCATCTCCTGAAAGAGATCCTAAAATGAAAACTTTCAGGAATATTATAGCCAAAATTCATAGCTTCCAGTACAAGGAGAAAATATTGCAAACATCTAAAAAGAAACCATTCAAATATCATGGAGCCACAGCTTTTAGTAGCTTTTACATCAAAGAATCAGAAGTCTTGGAATATGATATTTCAGAGAGCAAAGGAGCTAGGATTACAACCAGGAATCACTTACTCAGCAAAACTAAGCATAATCCTTCAAGGGAAAATGGACAATCAATGAAACAGACAACTTTCAAGCATTCTTGATGAAAAGAACAGAGATCAATAGAAAATTTGACTTTCAAATACAAGACGCAAGAGAAGAATCAAAAAGTAAAGAAGAAGGAAAAATCATAATTATTTTAAGAAGCTTACATTGTTTATATTCCTTTATGGGAACATGATGCTTGTAACTCCTAAGGACTTTCTCATTATTAGGACTCTTAGAAAGGTTATTCATAGACAGAGGTCATGGGTGTGAGTTGAATATGATGGGATGATCTCTAAAAATATGAAATTAACAGTGAGAAAGAGACATGCACTGGGACAAAAGGCAGGGGAGAGGTAGAATGGAGTAAATTTTCTCACATAAAAGAGCCACAAAAGAAGTTTTATAGTGGAGGGAAAGATGAGGACATGGCAAGAGTGCTTGAAGCTTATTCTTATTCTAATAGGCTCAAAGAGGAAATAACGTATACTCAGTTGAGTGTAAAACTTTACCTTTTCCTACAGGAATGTAGATGGTGAAGAGGATATGGGAAGAAAGGGGAAGAAAGAGAGAGAGAGAGAGAGAGAGAGAGAGAGAGAGAGAGAGAGAACTTAACCAAATTTATAAAAAATGAGAAATGGTCAAAGGAGATTAACAGGTAGTTTTCAGATGAAGTAATCAAAGCTATAGTCATATAAAAATTGTTCTAAATCACTATTGGTTAGAGAAATGAACATGAAAACAACTGAGGTACCACCATTCACCTATTAAATTGACTAATATAACCAAAAAGGAAAATTACAAATGTTTGAGGAGAATTGGAAACATTGAGACACTAATGCACTTTTGGAATTGTGAATTGATTCATTCATGCTGTAGAACAATTTGGAACTATACCCAAAGGAATATAAAATCGTGCATACCCTTTGACACAGCAATATCACAACTAGGTCTGTATCCCAGAGATAAAATATAAAATGGAAAAGGACCTCTATGTACAAAAATATTTAAAGGAGCTCTTTTAGGGGTGGCAAAGAATTGGAAACTGAGGAGATATCCATTAGTTGGGAAACAGTTGATCAAGTTATGGTATATGATTGTGATGGAATACTGTTATGCTATTATAAAAAATGATAAGAAGGATGTTTCATAAAAACCTGGAAAGACTTATGAATGGATGCAAAGTGAAGTGAGCAGAACCAAGACAACCAAGGACACATTAATAGCAATCTTTTACAATGATCAGCTGTGAATGACTTAGCTTTTCTTGACAATGATCCAAAACAGTCACAATGGACTTATGATAAAAATTGTTATCCATCTTCAAGAAAGAAGTGATGAAGTCTGCATGTAAACAGAAGGATACTTTTTCACCTTTTTTTCTCATCTTTTTTCTGTTTTCTTTCAGACCATGACTAATATGGAAATACGCTTTGCACAACTGCACATGTATAACCTATGTCAAACTGCTTAGAAACTCAAAATTTAAAAAAAAATATTAAACATTGTTTTTACATGTAATCAGGGAAAATAAAATATTGAATAAATTTTTAAAAGATATATGTACTTCCTCTCTGCCACTTCTACCCACTGCTCCTAATTCTGCTACATAAAGCCAAGAACAACTATCACCACTCTTCTATGACAATTTTCTGAATGATGAAGACTTTAATAATATTTTCTCCAAGTCCTCTCTGTAGATTAAATATACCCCATTTCTTTAATCAATATTGATGTGAAATAGTATCCAGGTCTTTCAACATATTAGTCACCTTTTTCTGGATGATGCCTAAAATAAAGCCAAATACAAAATCTATATATGTTCTTACCAGGATAGAGAAGGACAGACCCATCACTTTCTTCATCCTAGACAACAGTAAATCTGTGGTCTCATAAATGTGAGTACTTCCTCCAAAGATGCAGCTTACATCACATTTCATCTTTCTGACATCTATATCTTTCCCTACAACCTTCACAGGTATCTGTCCAATATTTGGGGAGTCATCTTTTATATTAGAGTCCCTTTTTATAGTATGGGAGTCACCTTTTAAGGTCACAATAAAATTTAGTGGATAATAACTTCGGTTGTTCCCCCAAATCACTGAACTGGGTCCTCTTTTCTTTCCTCTATTTACTCCATCCTTTGGTGATCGCACTAATTCACATAGGGTGAATATCTCTATTCAGACAAGCACCATATCTACATAGACAGATCTAATATCTCTCCTATGTTCCAGTCCCACATCAAGAAGTACCTATTAAACATTTTGTACTAGATATACTGTGGGCACTTCAAATTCAACATATTTAAGACAGACCCCTAAATCTATTCCCCTTCTGAATGTCCTTATTACTGTAAAACATACCATGATGTTTCTAGTAACCCAGGACTGCAGCCTTAATGTAATTCTTAGGTCCTAACTTTTCTCCATCCTATATCTCTAGCCTGTTGCTAAATCTTTATTTTTTCCTTTATACGTCACACCTCATATCGCTTTCTCCTTCCTTCTACAAACATAGCCACTACTCTATTTCAAGCTATCATCATCATCACTTCTCACCTGGATTATTGCAATAGTTTCCTAATTTGTCATCCATCTTCAAGTTTCTGCTCTCCTTCTCTACCTTCAAGCTTCTTCAAGTATGCTCTCCCTATTCCACTCAGCTGTCAAAATGATTTTCCTAAAAATACATATGTATAGAAAGATACATCTCCATTACTTTGGCCACAGGATATTGAACTATTTGACCACAAAACCACAAGAAATGAAGGAAAAAAGAAAATGAAACAAAACCAAATGGTATTTAGGTCTTTGTGGTCCCCTTCTACTTCTATAAAACCATTTAACTATATGTTTATGTATCAATACAGTTCTCAATCTCAAGGAATAGAAACAATCTCATAAAACCTCTACCTAATCACATGGTTTAATAATAGCACATAAACCCTGCTAGGACAAACCTACACAAAATGTTAGAAAAGGCATGTGCTACCACCTCAGCATCCCCATTTAGTACTTTTCTTGTTCTTGTTTTGAGAAATGAAACTATACTACCATGGAAATTAGCTCTATCCAGAACTACAAATTGATTCAAAATTACCTAAACAACACAGGATTTGTGTCTTTTTATACTGTAGTAAATAAATGAAGCTAGCTTTTATGAATGTACCAATATAGGATAAGATCATTAGGTCTTCTGAAAGAAAACTGAGGAGTTAAATAAAACCAAAAGAAAATAACTATTAAAAAAAAACATTTGAAAACCCTATGATTTAGCTAAGATTGGGCAAAGTAATTTCCAGCTAGGTGTAAATTGTTGTGCCAGGTGTTGTCTATTAAAATGTTTTTTTTTTCCTCAGCAGGACATTCCATAAATATGTTAATTTGTAATAAAGAATATGTTGCTATTTTCAAATAATATATGTTTCTCCAATGTACATTTTACTATTCCTTAATTTATCCAGAAAATAAAATTAGCTTTTCCTTAGTATGTTTGCATGTTTTTTTTAAGATTTTTCTTACTGATGAAAAGAATACCAACTGCATTTTGATTGACAGATTTTAGACTAAATCAAATGTGTATGATTTAAGAAGGGAATCATAACACTTTCACACTTATTAGTCAGTATCCAAAGTAGGATATTAGGGTTGTGTAACTGCACTGGATAGTCAGAAATAAGAGTTTGAGATCAAGTTCTACAACATTTTATATATTTAACTTTATTTGGTAGAGCAACAAGGCAAATTAATATTATTAGTTAATATTATTGTGCTTATTTCTTTCTTATTAAGAAATGGACTTAAATACCTGTATGGGTCATAAGTGAAAATTATTTAGGCCATCCCACTGAGGTTTCATAAATGAATTACTAAAAAGTTATCATAAAGGCTGTAGACTAAAAATTTTGAGGAACATTTATAAGAAGGGGAACACTATTGTTTATAAAAAAGAATGAGAAAAGTCGTACAAGTAGAGAGCAATGAGGTATATAAAGAAAACATCAGAAACAAGTTTTGGAAAATTTAGATTTATTTATTCAACTACAGTAAGAAGAAATATCAGAGTTCATAAAAATAATAACAATAATGGTGAAAATATAACATTACTACTTTAAATTTGCATAGCCCTTGTAACTTTTCAAAATGGTCCCTAATCTACTATCTCATATAATTCTTGTAAACATGTGAGGTCAGAATGAAGGGTAATAGGACAAAAAAGGAAAATGACAAATGTTGGATGGGATGCTGGATAATTAAAACACTAATTCACTGTTGGTAGAGTTGTAAACTGATTTAACCATTCTGGAGAGCAATTTAGACTATGCCCAAAAGGCTATCAAAACATTCATTCCCTTTGACCCAGCAATGCACACCTAGGTCTGTATCCCAAAGATTTAAAAAAAAAAAAAGGAAATGTACCTCTATGTACAAAAATATTTATAGCAAACTTTTCTGTGGTGGCAAAGAATTCAAAATTGAGGGGATGACCATCAATTGGAGAATGGCTGAATAAGTTGTGATATGATTGTGATAAAATAATTTTGTGGTATGAGATATGACAGGAAGATGCTCTCAGAAGAACCTGGAAAGATGTTCATTAAATAACTTATGCAAAGTGAAATGAACAGAAACAGGAGAACATTATACACTGTAGCAGCAATATCATACAATGACCAACTGTGAATGACTTAGCTATTCTCAGCAATACATTGATATAAGACCACTCCAAAGGACTTATGACGAAAAATGTTATCCACCTCCAAAGAAAGTTCTATTGGAGTCTTAAGGCAGACTAAAGTATACCTTTCTTTTTTGCCTTATTTTTCTCTTGTGTTTGTTTTCTTTCATAATATTACTAATATAGAAATATGTTTTGTATGACTATGTATGTATGTATAACTTATATCAAATTTCTTACTGTTTCAAGAAGGGTAGAGGTGGGGGATGGAATGAATTTGGAACTCAAGTTTTTTTAAAAAGAATGTTAAAAATTGTTTTTACATGTAATTAGCAAAATATTACATTAATGTATAAAAATAACCTTTGTAAGTGTTCACTATTTAAACCCAATTTACATATTCTGGAAAGTCCACATGATGCTAAGATTGAAAATAAATGTCAGAGTCTCCAGTTCTCTATCCAACTTCTCTTCTTCTAACATCTTGCTCCCAGAAATCAGTACAAAGAGTCCTAGAAGCCTCAGTCATACAATGCCAGTGGAACATTTTTATTTCCATGGAGATAGCAATTTTACATTCAGCATGTGGGAGAAGGGATTCATGTTTTGGGTAAGATTTGTATTAAAAGCTTCATTTCACAGATATTACGACTGGTTACTGACCCTTCTTTTCTATCATGTTATTGTGTTACTGATTTTCATGAGCTCTTTGGGGCATAAGCACAGCAAGAAGAAATGCTGCCTTCCTTTCCTCCTTCCCATCTCAGAGACTTCATATATATACATACACACAAACACACACACAGATGTGCACATGTGCATGCACATACACACACACACACACACCACACACACCCTGATGATCTCAATAATTTGGATAAGTTAAAAATCATACCTCCTCAGAAAAAGTTAGGAATCTCCTCTATGAACACTGAGATTTTGTAAAAAAAATCTAGAAATATAAATCGTGGGCAACATATACACTAGAGGTTTGTGTTTTTTCTATACATTGAAAATTTTTCATGCTCTGGTTAGTGTAGAGCTCAACCGTACCCTCAGCATAAGTTTAAAGTGTACTGAAGCTACCAGACATTATTAAGATAAATCTAAAACCAAATTACAGGACAGGGCAAGAAGAGAAGTGCTCTATGGCCCTATTTCAATTTTTTTCACCTGTACTTATACTATTTATAGAATTGTAAAACTATATATTTTTAGCTAGAAGGGACCTCAGAAACCATCTATTTCAAACCCCTCATTTTATAGATGAAGTACCTGAATCACGGGGAGCTTAAAAGATGGTCTATTGGATATTCAAAACTCAACAAATCCAAAACAACTCATTTTTCCACAAACACTTTATTCTTCGAAACTTCTCTGTATTTGTTGAAGGCACTATCATCCTTCCAGTCTCATAGTTTTTAAATTCGGTGTTAACTTGTTACTCTTCCTTACTGACATGCTGCTAACTCCCTTCCTGGCTCACTATCTAGTCTGCTCCATTTACACACTGGCTATAGTAGACACTCTCCCCTTCTCTCTGCCTCCCTTCATTTTCCACTTTTTTTTTTTTAATGTGTACTCTGTCCCTATTAGCATAAAGCTCTTTTCTTCCTTTAGTATCTGCAATGCTTAGCCCTTAGCCCTTAGCTTAGCCTCAGGGCATACAGTAAATGCTTAATAAATGCCCCATTTATCTATCTATCTATGTGTGTATGTATGTATGCATGTATGTATGTATATCTACATCTATCCCTCACATTAAATGTCCAATAAATTATCAAATTTTGCAGTTTCAGTATATCTAACATTTAACTCCTCCAAACTCTTCTCTCCACTTGCCAAGCTGCCATGTTAGTTCAGGCCCTAATCACCTCTTAGATTATTGTATCAACCTCATGATTAGTGTTTCTACCTCAGGTCTCTCAGTATTCCAACCTACACGTCACCATCAGACCGTTTTTCCCCTAATTGGAGATCTGACTATGTCACTCTCTAATGAATCACTCTTGTGGTCTCTGGGATAAAATATAAACTATGCTTAATTAAAAAAAAAAGCCCTTCACAACCTAGCCCCACACTGTGTCATCTAGCCAAACTGGCTTTCTTTCTGTTGCTCTGACAAAAAACTACTCTCCATGGCTTACATTTATTGACCCACACACCTGGAGTGCACTTCCTCTTTACCTCCACCCCATTAAGTACCTCTTTTGCATTAAAAAGCTACTCAAGCAACATATGCAGCATGAAGCATTTCCTGACCACAATCCCACAAATGCTAGTGCCTTCCCTTTCAAACATTGTATCTAATTTAAATTCAGTATGCTATTTAAATGTAATTTAAATATATTTTTATTTATTCACTATATATTTGTGCTATATGTTGTTATATTATATCTATATATATTTGTTACCTCCACCATTAGAAGGTGCGGATTGCTTCATTCTTTGTACTTTGTATTTGTACTCAGTAGCTAAAACAGTGCCTAGTTCAAAGAAGTCGCTTAATAAATGTTAGTGGATTACCAGAGGTAGTGAATACACAGGTGGGATTTGAATCTTGGGCCTCTGACTGGAGCCCGTGCTCTTTCTATCGTTTTTGAGTATGTGCCACGTACTTTTGAGAAGAAAGTATATTCCTTTTTATCCCCATTCATTTTTCTCCAGAGGTCTATCATATGTGCCTTTTCTAAAATTCTGTTTACCTCCTTAACTTTTTTCTTATTTATTTTGAGGTTAAATTTATCAAGTTCAGAAAGGGGGAGGTTGAGGTCTCCCAATATTATAGTTTTGCTGTCTATTTCTTACTGTAACTCCCTTAACCTCTCCTCTAAGAATTTGTATGCCTTACCACTTGGTGCATATATGTTAAGCAATGATATTGCTTCATTGTTTATGGTGCCTTTTAGCAGGATGTAATGTCCTTCCTTATCTCTTTTAATTAAATCTATCTTTACTTTTGCTTTGTCTGAGATTAGGATTGCTACACCTGCTAAACCCCACAAACCTTATTAACCAATGAGGGCAGGTTGTTTACATCTTTATGTGGGATTATATCATCTTATGTATGTTTTATACATATATACATACATATATAAGTCAGTCTTGAGAATGGTACAGCTATTATGACAATTGAAAGGGATATACATAGGTTGTGAATGCCTGTATAAATTAACTGATGTAAAGATATAAAATATAAGTAAGAGATATAAAGGGAGGGCTATGAGGGAAGTGGTAAGGAGGTAGTAGAAAAGGGTAAATTACACCAAATGAAGTGGCACAAAAACATATTATAGTAGAGGGAAAGAAGGGAGGGAGAAGAGCAGTATTTGAGCTTTACTGTCATCTGATCTAGTTCAAGAAGGGAATAACATACCCTGATATGTTTAGAAATGTAACTTGTCCTACGGAAAGTAGGAGGGGGAAGGGGGGAAAAAGGGAGGGGGGTGGTCAGAAGGGAGAGGAGAAGTAGCAACTGGGAAACGGTAAGATAAGGGAGGGGAATAAAGAGGGAGGGTAAACTGAGGAAGGCGGTGGTCAAAAGCAAAACTTTGTTGAGGAGGAGAAGGGGAAAGGGAGAAATAGAAGCATAAACAGGGGGAATTAGGATGGAGAAAAAGACACAGATCGAAATCATAACTCTGAACATGCAGGGGATGAACATTCTCATAAAACAGAAGCAGATAGAAGAATGGATTAAAAATCATAATCCTACAATATGCTGTTTACAAGAAACGCATTTGAAACAGGGGAATACACATAGGGTAAAGGCAAAAGGCTGGAGTAAAATATATTGTGCCTCAGCTAAAGTGCTCTTTCTATCATAAGATATTGCCTTCCATTCCTTTGCTTATGGGCTATCTCTTCACTATCTCTTTTCTCTAAGTATCATTTAAGAATCATTTACATTCTTCAGCAGATCAAGCTATTACTCAAGTTACTATTTACCAAAATTCTACATGCCTCTTGCTATCTTAGGGATATAACGTTGTCCTAGTATTGGCCTCAATAATAAATTTCAGGTCACTATGGCATTCCCAAGGGCTCAGTTTCACCTACGCATCCTAAGGCATCAGTCAGCACCCCTACAAATGTGCTCTGTAAACCTCTTCTATGTAGTAACATGATTGTATTTATTCACTCATGGGACTAGACAATACAACTTTAGAAGCAACTAAGAATATTTTTCTTATGTTAAGTAATGAAGTTTATTAACATTGTAATGGAAAGGCTTTCTTTGCTAAATTAGTTTGACCTTGACAGGGTCTTTTAAAATTCACCTCCTCCACTTCCTTTGTTTACCTATTGATATTGGAATTTGTTAGAGTGCATTTTTTGTTTTGTATTTAGGTGTTTTTCATTGGTTTATAAACACTTTAACATGTTACACATTTTGAATGCTTTATAGGAAATAACTAATGAATTTTAAGTCCCTTTGGCAAAGAAGAAAAAAAAGTTGCAGCTCAATTATCAAATTTTAGGTGTAGTCAAGAAAATATAGAAATACAGAAGCATATTATAATAGACTCTAAAAAAAATCAACAGCCACATGACAACAGAGGAAAATGTTAAAAATAGGAATTATTAGGATGGCATATTTAGAAATACACAATTCAATGATGAACAGATAATGATATAAAAATGCTGACTTCAGAGGAATAAGGTAAAATTGAATTATTTGTTAACTATTTAAATGAGTTTGTGCCATAGGGTTAAAAATATTGAACACTACTATCTATGATTGAATTTAATTATGAAACAGAAATATAGCTGTGTTTCTGAATTTGGTTCTGAACATACTGAAAGATAATCAGTTTTGAAACATCTGGCTAGGATTAAATCAGGTAATCAGCGAATGGTGATGCGGGATTTGATTATGAAGACTTGTTCCTGTTTCTGTAACTCAAGGTTAGAAATCTGCCTCAAAGAGAGCAAGATAGTAACCAAAGTGCCTGTTAACATCTTTCTGAATCTGCCCTTTTATAGTTATAAACAAAGCAGCACACAAAAGGATATTTTGGAAGCTTATAAAAATATATAAATGCAAACATGTTTTATTCTCCCTCCCTTAGGGCCCATTTTGACCTACCTACCGTTTAGCTAATCCATTTCTCTTCAGTTCTTTGACACTGACTAGAAATAAGACACTTTTCCCAGTTTCCTCAGCTTCCAGAGCCTTCCCTTCTGAAGATATTTTTTTATCTGATCTGATTATATTTTGCATATATCTACTTATTTACATGATATCTCTGCCATTCAAATGTAAGCTCCTTGAGGCCAAGAGTTGTCTTTTCCTTTTTCATATCCCCAGTGCCTAGCATAGTGTAGCATATAGCAAGTTGTTTTTTTTTAATAAATGTTTGTTCATTGATATCCAAGGAGGAGGAGTTGGTCTTCTAGATGCAGCTCTCCTTTGAACCCTTTCTTGATCCTCAGCTATGTGTTTTCTCCTTCCCATAGACATTTTATAGTAATATCTGTATAAGTTGAGTATATGTCTATATATATATACATATACATATATATATTTATATGTATATATACAAACACATATATAGACATATACATGTATTTATATACACACATATATATACACGTATATATAGACATATACATGTATATATATATATATATGTATGTGTATGTGTATGTGTGTGTGTGTGTGTGTGTGTGTGTGGTATTTTGGCCATTCAAGTGTAAGTTTCTTGAAAACAGGAACTATTTATTTATAAATGCTTACTGAATGATGACAATTAAGGCATCTGTTGTCATAAGAAAAATTATTGCAGCCAGGAACAAACAGAAAATCTTTCCCTGTTCCTTTTGAAGTGCTGTAATATTCCACGTATATGTAGGAAAAATAGTAGAAGATTTATATATGTTAGAAGAGCAAGGACAGGAAGAGGAGACAAGTTGTTCTTCCCACAAACTCACCTATTCAAGTAAGGATGATTTACATTTTCTTGTTTTCTTAAAAGTTTGCCTGTAAATCCAAAGAGTGCATTATAGGAGCAAATTTTTTATATGGGAACAAAATCTTCAAAGGATTCAGTAACTCTGTAAGTATTTGTGTCAAGCTTTTTCATATCATAAGTTTTTGTATATTTAATTAATATTTTCTGTGTATATTTTACATCCTGAGATTCTATCATATTATAGTAGTCTACACACTTAAAATTTTTATTAAGCTGAAATAAAATATCATAGATAACTCCACCTTCCATACCAAAGGGAGAACTGGGATCAGCATTTTCTGTCAGTATCCACTGTTGCAAACACATTTGGTTGCAGGTACAAGGAAACATTTTGAAGTCTATAAAGTGATTCTAACTTCTTAAAAATCGGTCATCATATGCTCACTTTTAGATCAGAGTACTTCTTACAGTGCTTAAATGAGCTTTCTTCCCCATAAACAAACTTGAGTGGTAGAAAGATTAATAGAAAGATAAGAACCTATTTAGCTAAAATCTAGAAAGAAATAATAACCATAAAGTTCAGATAATATTGCAAAGGTTAAATAAATTTTACTACTGTAATGACAATCATATTTTAGTTGGTACTTATGGCATGGAATTGGAAAAATGAATTGAAATGGATATAATTCTTTCATCTATTATTCAGCAAGCCATCAAATGAAATGTTATGACTTAGAGGAAGCGACTTCAACCTATCATTTTTGCCAATTGAAAATTCTGATTAAATGTCAAGCAAGTACACTATGAATATGCTTTTTTCTGAAATGTTTTAAATAACTAGGGAAGGCAGGATCATTAAGTATAGTGATATTGATAAAGTGGATAAGATTCATTGAAAAGGAAGTAGAGGACTTTGGAAACCATAAGAGCACTACAAAGGTCAGTAATATTTTTCTTTTCTTCTGAACCCATTTCCAGTCCATTTTTCATTATTATTTTGAGAATTTTAATTTTTTATTGCTCCAGATGATTTTTATTATTTTTATAGATCTATAAGAAAAATCTTTGGTAGTTTGATTGGAATAATTTTAAATAACTAAATTAATTTATCTAGTAATCTAATGCAATTTTGTTATATTGACACAGCCCCATCATAAGCATTAATATCTTGCCAAGTATTTAGTTTGTTTTCATTAGTGTAAATTGAATTTTAGCTGAAATCATTTAGTTCCTATATGTGTGTATGTATTGGTAGCTAGCCTAAAAAATTCAATACATTCTATGAGTATTTTGAATGAATTTTATCTTTCTATCTCTTTCTGTTGGGTTTTGTGCATAATTTATGAAAAAGTTAATAATTTATTTGGGTTTTTTACTTTGATATTTTGCTATAGTTATTCATCATTTCAATTAATTTCTAGCTGAGTGACCAAGCTTTTTTAGGTAAGCTATCTCCTTCCTTTCACCCTTTCCCTCCTCACCAGTGTTTTTTTCTGTCTACCACTTCCCCCATCTGCCCTCCCTTCAGTCAGTCCCCCCCCCCATTTTAATCATAATCTCTCCTCCTACTTTTCTATTGGATAAAATAGATTTATATATTCAACTGATTGTATATACTCTTTCCTCTTTAAGCCAGTACTGATGAGAAGCAGATTAGGCCTATCCCCCACACTCCCATCTTCCTTTCCACTGTAATAGGTCTTTTGCACTTCTTCATGTGAAATAATTTATCCCATTCTACCTCTCTTCCTTCTGAACTCAGTGTGCTCCTCTTTCTCATCCCTTAATTATCTTTTTGATGTTATTCACTCAAATTAACCTTATGCTTCTACCCTCTGTCTATGTATAATCCTTCTAGCTGTACTGTTAGTGATACAAATTTAAGAATTTCAAGTACATCTTCCCATGTATGGATGTAAATGGTTTAGCTCTAATGAATCCCTTATGTTTTCTTTTCCATTTTCACCTGTTTATGCTTCCCTTGGGTCTTGATATTGAAGATCAAATTTTTGGTCTAATTCTGGTCTTCTTACAAATGCTTGATATCCTTCTATTTCATTGAATAACCATTTTTTTTCCATTGATATAATACATTTAATTTCACTGGATAAGTGATTCTTGGTTGTAGTACTAGCTCCTTTGTTTTCCATAATATCTTTTCCATACCTTCAATCTTTTATTATTGTAGCTGTTAAGTCCTGTGTAAGAGTGAGTGTGGCCCCCCAATATTTGAATTGTTTCTTTCTGGCTACTTGTAACATTTTTTTTCCTTGACCTGATATTTCTGAAATTTGGTTATAATATTCCTTGGACTTTTTGTTTTGGGATCTATATCCTGAGGAGATCAGTGGATTTTTTCAAGGCCCATTTTGCCCCCTGGTTCCAGGATATGAGAGCAATTTGCCTTGATAATTTCTTGAAAAACCATGTCCAGGGAGACAGAACCTGTCAAGAAGATGTCTGAACTCCAGTTTCCCTCAGAAATGACATTAAATCAAGCCAATAATAGAATTCTGGAGGGACAGAATACACAAAAATACAGAATGAAACAATTTTTCAGCTGAAGAGAACTTAGTAGAACTTCAGGAAAAAAGGGCACTACAGCTCAGTATAGGCAGTATCCAGGCAAGACATCAGAAGTCTCTTAGACACAGCACAAATCAGCAATACAGGTCCTAGGGTCCTGGCTCAGCAGGCCAAAGGCACAGCAGGTCAGCTGTGAAGCCTCCCAGCCCCAGCACAGCAGGAAAATTGCCAGTCCCAGAAACCAGGAAACAAGATTCATCACTAGGCCAGGCCACCCCAGCAGAGTAGGCAAGCTGTCAGCACCTCAGGTACTGGATCAGAAAGCAAGTAACTAGGTCCCTGACCCTAGCACAAGAAGCTTGGGACAGTACCCTCTGTGCCCCAGGAGTAGAGCTCTTTTAAAAAAAATGAGCAAAAGACAGAAAAGAACCCTTACCACAGAAAACTACTATGGTGACAGGGAAGATCCAAATACAAATGCAGGAGAACAAACAATGTCAAAATGCCAACATGCAAAACCTCAAAGGGGAACATGATTTGGTCTCAAGCCCAAAAAGCCTTCTTGGAAGAGCTTAAAAAGCATTTAAAAGTCAAATAATAGGGGGTAAAAAAATTGGGAGAAGAAATGAGGCATATGCAAGAGAGATTTAACAGCTTGGAAAATGAAGCACAAAAACTAACCGAAGAAAACAACTCCTTACAAAATAAAATTGGCCAAATTGGAAAAACATCCATTGAAGAAAGCAACTCCTTTAAAAGTCAAATCAGTCAAATGGGAAAAAAGTACAAAAGCTAACTAAAGAAAATTCCTTGAAAATTAGAATTGAGTAAGAAGAAGCTAATGTTTCTAGGAGACATCAAGAATCAGGCAAACAAAATCAAGACAATGAAAAAAAGGAAGAAGAAAGTGTAAAATATCTCATTTGAAAAACAACTGAACTGGAAAATAGATCCAGGAGATATAATTTAAAAAACACTGGACTACTTGAAACCATGATCAAAAAAAGAGCCTGGACATCATCAGTTTCAAGGAATTATCAAGGAAAACTGCCCTCATGTCCTAAAACAGTCATTGAAAGAATCCAATGATCACCTCCTGAAAGAAATCTCAAAATGAAAACTCCAAGGAATATTATGGACAAATTCCAGAACACATAGGTGAAGGAGAAAACACTGCAAGCACCCAGAAACAATTCAAATATCAAGGAGTCACATTCAGAATTACACAGGATATAGGAGCATCTACATCAAAGGATCAGAGGGTTTGGAATATGATATGCCAGGAGGCAAAAGTGCTTGGATTACAACCAAGAATCCACTACCTAGCAAAATTGAGCATAATATTCCAAGGAAATAGGTAGATAGTCAGTGAAATAGGGGACTTTCAAGCTTTCCTGATGAAAAGACTAAGCTGAACAGGAAGTTTGATTTTCAAATACAAGACTAAAGAGAAGCATAAAAAGGTAAACAAGAAAGGAAAAAAAAGCATGTTATTCAATAAAGTTAAACAGTTTACACTCCTACACAGGAAGATGAAACTTGTGACTCTTGACAATGGCATCTCTACTACAGCAGTTAGAAGTTGTACACATAGACAGAGGTGTGGGTATAAGCTGACTTTGCTGTGATGATATTAAAAAAATTAAGAGGCCAAAAAGGATTGTACTGGGAAAAGAAGAAAAGAGGAAGGCAGAATGGAGTAAACTACATGAGATGAAAAGGTGCAAAAGACCTCTTTTTTCACAAAAAAGGGAAAGAAGGGAGGGGGTGAGCACTCTTTGAACCTTATTCCTTTAATAGGGAATAATATACACACTCTGTTGGCCATAGAAATTTATTCTACATTATAAGGAAGTGGGGGTGGGGGGGAGAAGGGCAAGGAAAAGGAAGGGGGAGGCTGATTGACTGGAGGACAGATTGAGGGAAATGGTGGTAAGAAGCAAAACACTGCTGAGGAGGGACAGGGTGAAAAGAGAGAGAAGAGTATAAACAGAGGGGGGAAATAGGACAGAGGGAAATACACAGTTAGTAATCATAACAGTGAATCTGAATGGGATGAACTTTCCCATAAAATGGCCAGAAAGCAAAGTAAATTAAAAACCAGAATTCTACAATATGTTGTTTACAAGAAACACATCTAAAGCAGAGAGATACATACAGAGTAAACGTAAGAGACTGGAGCAGAATCTGTTAAGAGTCACCTGAAGGGGAAAAAAACAGGGGTAGCAATCCTGATCTCAGACAAAGCAAAACCAAAAATACATCTAATTAAAAGAGATAAGGAAGGAGACTACATCTTGCCAAAAGGTACTATGGACAATGAATTATTATCCACAGTAAAAGAATATACACCAAGTGGCTGTAAATCCATCTGGTCCTGGAGATTTTTTCTTAGGGAAAATTCTTCACATCCAAATTCTTAGAGGAGAAGTTAAGTGAGTTACAGGAAGAAATAGATAGCAAAACTATATTAGTGGGGAACCTCAACTTCATCCTCTCATAACTAGATAAATCTAAATACAAAATAAGCTAAGGAAGTAAATAGAATTTTATAAAAGCTAGATATGACCTCTGGAGAAAACTGAATGGGGATAGAAAGGAATATACCTTTTTCTCAGTAGTACATGACACTTAAACAAAAATTGACCCTGTAATAAGGCATAAAAACCTAACAACCAAAAGAAAAAATGCAGAAATATTAAATCCTTTTCAGATCATGATGCCTTAAAAATTACGTGTAATAAAGGGCCATGGAAATATAGACTAAAATTTAATTGGAAACTCAATAATCTAATCCTAAAGAATGAGTGCATCAAACAACAAATCATAGAAATAATAAATACTTTGATTAAAGAGAATGAAAATAATGAGACAACACACCAAAATTTATGGGTTGCAGCCAAAACAGTACTTAGGGAAAATTTTATACCTCTAAATGCTTACATGAATAAAATAAAGAACAGAACAATGAATTGGGCATGCAACTAAAAAAGCTAGAAAAGGAACAAACTAAAAATCTTCAATTAGCACCAAATTAGAAAATCTGAAAATCAAAGATTAAAAGTTTTTTAATAAATAAAATTAAGAACTGATTTTATGAAAAAACAATAAAATAGATAAATCTTCAGTTAATTTGATTTAAAAAAAGAAAGAAGAAAAGCAAATCACCAGTATCAAAAATAAAAACGGTGAATTCATCACAAATGAAGAAAAAATTAAAGCAATAATTAGAGCTATATTTCCCAACTGTATGTCAAAAAGTCTGACAAACTAAGTGAAATTGATGAGCATTTACAAAAAATATAAATTGCCTAGATTAATAGAAGAGGAACTAAAATACTTAAATAACCTTATTTTAGAAAAAAAAGTAATTGAACAAGCCAACAAGCTAAGAAAAAATCTCCAAGGCAAGGTGGATTTACAAATGAATTCTACCAAACAAGGGTGGGGGGGGGGGGGAGCGGAGCCAAGATGGTGGCTGGAAAGCAGGGACTAGCGTGACCTCCCTGCCGAGTCCCTCCAAAAACCTAAAAAAAAATGGCTCAGGAACCAATTCTAGAACTGCAGAACCCACAAAAGAGTAGAGGGAAGCAGGGCTCCAGCCCAGGATGGCCTGGATGGTCTCTGGGTGAGGTCTATCCCACAGGGAGCTGGGAGCTGGGAACGGAGTGGAGCAGAGCCCAGCCTGAGTGGCATGGACCAACAGACCAGGAACCGGGCGAAGCGGGCCCTAGCACCCTGAATCAGTGAGCTGTGGCACTTACCAGACTTCTCAACCCACAAACACCAAAGACAGCAGAGAAGGTTAGTGGGAAAAGCTGCAGGAGTGGAAGGAGTTCGCGGTTCAGCTTCTGGCCCCAGGGGCAGTGGAGGTGGGGCAGCTACAGCTGTTGTTGCTTCCGGTCCCAGGCTCACCTGGTGGGAGGAATTAAATGGCGGATCAGAGCAGGAGTGCACAGCCTGCTGAAGATCTAAGCCCAGTCCGGGTTGGGGGTTCTTGGGGAAGGAGCAGTGCTGCAGTGGCAGTGCTGACACATCCCCCCCAAACGTGGAATATAGAACTCTTTAGTTTACAAGCAGTCATACCCCACTGAAAAACTCAAGGGTCAAGTTAGTTGGTTGGGAATATGTCCAGGCAGCAAAAACGCACTCAGATTCAGTCTCAGACTTTGCATTTTCTTTGGTGACAAAGAAGACCAAAACATACAGACAGAAGTTAACAAAGTCAAAGAGCCTACAACAGAAACCTCCAAGAAAAACATGAACTGGCCCCAGGCCATGGAAGAGCTCAAAAAGGATTTGGAAAAGCAAGTTAGAGAAATAGAGGAAAAATTGGGAAGAGAAATGAGAAGGATGCGAGAAAACCATGAAAAACAAGTCAAGGACTTGCTAAAGGAGACCCAAAAAAATACTGAAAATACACTGAAGAAAACAACACTTTAAAAAACAGACTAACTCAAATGGCAAAAGAGCTCCAAAAAGCCAATGAGGAGAAGAATGCCTTGAAAGGTAGAATTAGCCAAATGGAAAAGGAGGTCCAAAAGACCACTGAAGAAAATTCTACCAAACATTTAAAGAACTATTAATTCCAATACTAAATAAACTATTTGGAAAAATAGGTGGAGTACTACCAAATTCCTTTTATTATACAAACATGCTGTTGATACCTAAACCAGAAAAAAACAAAAGAGAGAAAGAAAATTATAGACCAATTTCCCTAATGAATATTTATGCAAAAAAATTTTAGATAAAATATGATCAAAGAAGAAACAGCAAGTTATCATAGGGAGAGTACACTATGACCAGGTCAGATTTATGTAAGTAATAGAGGGCTGGTACAATATTAGGAAAACTATCAGCATAGTTGACCATATTGTGGTAGACATGTTAGCTTTAGTAACAAAAGGAGAGAAAGAAATTTAAGGAATTAATATAGGCAATGAGGAAACAAAACTATCACTTTGCAGCTAACATGATGATATACTTAGGGAATCCTAGAGAACCAGCTAAAAAAGCTACTCGAAATAATTAACAACTTTAGCAAAGTTGCAATATATAAAAAACCCACATAAATCATCAGCATTTCTATATATTACCAAGAAGGGCCAGCAGTAAGAGATAGAAAGAGAAATTCCATTTAGAATAAATGTAGACAACATAAAATATTTTGGAGTCTACCAGCCAATCAAACCCAGGAACTATATGAACACAATTACAAAACACTTTTTCACACAAATAAAGTCAGATTCAAACAAGTGGAAAAATATCAATTACTCATGGCTGGGCCCAGTTAATATAAGAAAAATGACAATTCCACCTAAATTAATTTACTTATTAGGTGCCATCCCAATCAAATAACCAAAGATTATTTTATAGAGCTAGAAAAAATAACAACAAAATTTATGTGGAACAAAAGGCCAAAAGAATAAAGCAAATCAGTGGGAAAAAATGCAAAGGAAGATAGCCTAGTCATACCAGATCTAAAACTATGTTGTAAAGTAGTGGTCATCAAAACTATTTGGTACTGGCTAAGAAATAGAGTAGTGGATCAATGGAATTGATTAGGTGGGCAAAACACAGTAGTAAATGACTATAGTAATCTACAAATCTATAAACCGAAAGACTCCAGCTTCTGGGTTAAGAACTCACAATTTGACAACAAATGATGGGAAAACTGGAAAATAGTTTGACAGAAACATAGTCCAGCATCTCACACCATATACCAATACAGGGTCAAATTAGGTACACGATTCAGACATAAAGGGTGATACCATAAGCAAATTAGGAGTGCAAGGAATGGTACACTTGTCAACTCTAAGGAGAAAGGAACAATTTATGACCAAACAAGAGATAGAGGAAATTCTGAAATGCAAAATGGATAATTTAGATAATATTAAATTAAAAAGGTTTTGCACAAACAAGACCAATGCAACCAAGATTAGAAGGAAAGTAGAAATATGGGAAACATAAACAGCCAGTGTGTCTGATAAAGGATTCATTTCTCAAGTACATATCTAACTGAGTCAAATTTATAAGAACACAAATCATTCCCTAATTAATATATAGTCAAAGGATATGAACAGGCAGTTTTCAGAGGAAGGAATTAAGGTATCTACAATCATATGAAATAATGCTCTAAACAACTATTGATCAGAGAAATGCCAATCAAAACAACTCTGAGTTATCACCTCACACCTATCAGATTGGCTAATATTTCAGAAAAGGTAAATGATAAATGTTGGGGAAGATGTAGGAAAACTGGGGCACTAATAGATTGTTGGTGGAGCTATGAACTGATCCAGTCATTTGGAAGAGTAAATTGGAACTATGCCCAAAGAACAATCAAGTTGTGCATACCCCTTGATCCAGCAATACAACTACTAGGTCTGTATCCCAAAGAGATTATAAAAAAAGGTAAATGGACCCATATGTACAAAAATATTTATAGCAGCTCTTTTTGTGGTGGCAAAGAATTGGAAATTGATGAAATGCTCATCAACTAGGAAATAGGAAACTGGGAAATGAGCAAGTTGTGGTATATGAATGTAAGGAATACTATTGTGCTACAAGAAATGATGAGCAAGCAGATTCCAGAAAAACCTGGAAAGACTTACATGAACTGATGCTGAGTGAAGTGAGCAGAACCAGGAGAACATTGTGCACAGTAACAGCAACATTGTGAGATGAGAACTTTGATAGACTTAGCGCTTCTGAGCAATGCAATGATCTAAGACAATTCCAAAAGACTCATGATGGAAAATACTATCCAAATCCAAAGAAAGAAATATGGAGTCTGAATGCAGATTGAAGCATACTATTTTCTCTCTTTCGTGTATATATATGTGTTTTTTGTTCCTTATGGTTTTTCCCTTTTGTTCGGATTCTTCTTTCACAACATTTTTGATGTGGAAATATGGTTAATATGATTGTACATGTATAGCCTATATAATATTGCTTGCTGTCTTGGGGATGGGGTAGTAGAGGGAGGGAGGGAAAAATTTTTGTAACTTAAAGTCTTATAAAAGAGAATGTTGGAAACTATCTTTACATATAATTAGAAAAAATAAATTACTATTAAGTGATGGAAAAAAAGATGCTGTCCAGGTCCTCCTTTTGATTATGGCTTTCAAGTAGTCCAGTGACTGATATTATCTCTCATGGATCTATTTTCCAGGTCATTTTTCCCCCATGAAGTATCTTACATTTTCTTCTATTTTTTTCATTCTTTTGAATTTGTTTGATTGATTCTTGATGTCTCAGAGTCATCAGCTTCCACTTGACTAATTCTAAGTTTTAAGGAGTTGTTTTCCTCAATTAGCCTTTGTGTTTTCTTTTCTATTTGTCCAATTGTACTTTTTAAGCAGTTGTTTTCTTCAGTGGATTTTTGTATATCCTTTTCCATTTGGCCAATTCTACTTTTTAAGTAATTGTTTTCTGTTTCCAAGCAGTTGACTCTTTTTTCATAATTCTCTTGTACCAATCACATTTTTTCCCAATTTTTATTCTGCCTTTCTTATATGATTTTTAAGCTCCTTTTTTGAGCTCTATCATGAATTCTTTCTGGACTTGAGACCATTTCCTGTTTTTCTTTGGGGTTTTGCCCATAGATGTTTTGACATTCTTTTTCTCTTCTGAGTTTGTGACTTGATCTTCCCTGTTACCCTTTCTATGGTTAGATTCTTTTTTTGTTGTTTTTTTGCTCATCTCTTTTGACCTTTTTCCTTTCTTTTAAATTTGAGCTCTGCTCCTGAGGTGGAAGGGGAACAGTCTCAGGCTTGTTGTTCCAGGAGCTGCAAGGCTCTGGCTGTTTACCTGGTGCTGCATTGATGTTGCCCTGAGGCCCACAGGGGACCCTCACATCTGATGACATGCCGAAGGGTTAAAAAAAGACAGGCTGAAGGGTTCAGGTCAGAGGGTACCTGGTGCTGCTGGAGACCATATGTTTTTGGCAGCTTACCTGGTGCTGAGCCCACTTCCTAGTGCTGGGATCTGGTATGTGTCGAGACCAGTGGAGTGTTTTTCTGCTTTCCCCAGGGATAGACCAATGCACGTGGCCACTGGAGGTTGCTTCCTTGCCCATAGTAATGCTGAAGCATGTGGCAGTTCTCAGAGCTGGAGGCCAACCATTTCCTTGCCTGTGCTGAGGGATGTGGGGGATGCAGATGTTGTCATCTGCCTGATTCAACACACTGAGCCTCAGGATCTACCACTGATTTGCTGAGGTGGAGTGTGCTGCTGGCTTGCTGGGATTCTTCCTGTCCTGGACTGTGTTCCCCTTTCACCTGAATGAGACAGACTTCTCCTGCCATTCCAAGTTTCTTGGGCTCAAAGATTGTTTTACCCCATCTCTCTGCTGGTTCTGCTTTTCCAGTATTTGTTTGGGGGGCTCTTTTATGGTTGTTTGGAAGTTAAAATGGGAGAGTTACAATGATTTACTGCTCACTCCACCATCTGAGCAGAGTGAGGGAAGTCCCTTCTAGTATGTATTCTTAATGCAAACCTTTTATTCTGAGAAACTTTAAAACTATTATTTATGAACTGGCATAGATATTTGAGACTGGAGCATGGCAGGCTAACTTAATTTGTTGTTTATAGGATTAGTATATTGGCAAATCAAGGGGATCTAAATGAATTCCATAATGCATTTGCAAAATTTCTTATGATGTACTTGTGAACAAGGCGGGTGGTATATGGAGTAAAAAAGAAATAGTTGGGTTGGTAATTAGGTTGAATAAACCAAATAAAAGTACTGTCAATCAAGAAGAGATTTCAAATGTGGTAAATAAAAGTTTGGTAAAGCACTGAACAACTTCACACACATACACAGACACACGATTATGTAGTTATACTCCTAGTTAATGATATGGTAGTTATTTCAGAATTAGGTATTCTGAGTAAAGTTAAATCCTCATCTTCTTAAAGCAAAGGTCATAATTAACATAAATTAGGAGAAAAGATAAGTATGAGAAGACATTTTATGCTATTATGGAGCTGTAATACAACCTTTCAAAACATACTGTCAATTCCAAAAATTTGGACATGGACAAAAGTAAAGACATTTATTTACTTTTTTACCATTTCTTAGAAAAATTAAACAAATACCAAACTGTTGTCAAAAGAAGTATATTCTAGACACCTTCTTATCCAGTAAACATTTGATCACCTTACTAAGCAGAGGCAAGGACAATATAACAGTTTAGAATGTAAGATATTTGCGAAATATCACATATAATGAAACCAGACTGTGAACTACATCTACACAACATAGACACATGCAAAAATACACACAGAAACATACATATACACATCGCATGAACAATGAAAATTAGTAGAAGGAAAATGAGCCTAAAGGAAGCTCATCATGAGACCTAAGCAAAACAGATTACTACAACGTTTATAGCTGAAACAGGACAGATAATAACAAATAAATACAAAATAGCAAAGATCTATCAACATTTGTGTTGGCATTTAGGGTATGTACTGATGTAACTAAAGTAGCACTGCAGAAGTTGCAAATGTCTTGATACCTACCCAAAATGTACATATATACATGTGTGTATATATATATATATATATAAAATCTACATATATATATACATATATACACACACATATATACATATATACGTATATGTGTATTACGTGTTTATAAATCTATAGACGCACGTGTGTGTATAGATAGGTATCTATGTAGGTAAGTAAGAAGGTATGTAACAAATCCAAATAGAAATTTGGTGCCTTGAGGACAAGGCATTGATGTCAAATAAAAGCAATATGACAACAACTACCCTGGCACACTTTTCTGGTTGTCCACGCTTCCCTTCACTTTTGTGGTGAATGTTCTTCAGTTAAAACTCTCCTCTGTCATCCTATTTTCTTGTTCCTTTCCTTTTCCTTCCCCTTTCCCTTTCCTTTTTCCCCTTTCCTTTCTTTCCCTTCCTCTCCCTTTTTTGTATTTAGACCCTTTCATTCAGAATTCATTCCCAAATTTGGTTCTCCAATTGATGTCCAGCACACTCTGGATAATGAAAAGGAATGCTTGTCTTTAAGGAAGAATTCTAAAACTGTAGCTTTTTATAGATGAGCGATTTGGATTTCGGAGAAGCAAATGACTTGCCATTTTAAAAATTTACAGTTTCAACCTATTGCTTCTGGTTCTACTCTCTAAGATAACATAGAATGAGTCTAATGATCTCCCCTTCACCTGATAGCCTTCCAAGTACTTGAATACAGCTATAATGTCTCCTCTGATTCTCCTCTTCTTTAGGATAAGCACATCCAATCATTTCAACGAATCCTCATATGATATGGATGAGGGTCCCTTTGCCATCCACCATGCATTCTTCTGAATATTCACTAGCTTATCAATGAACTCAATGCTTTAGGTGAGATCTGACATGAGAAAGAATAGGAAGAATTTCAAGATGGATGCAGTGCAACTATGTCTGCCAGCAACGTCTATGCCAGCAACATATCTTTTAATTGGTGAAAAGGCAAAGAATGTTCATTGAAATTATCAGCCAGTTAGCTGTCAATAAGCATTTGTTCAAAACTTAATATATATCAGGCATTGTGCTAAGCACTGGGAATAAAACAAATGGCAAAAACACAGTGTCTACCCTCAAGGAACTGACATTTCAATGGAGGAGACAATGTAAAAATGATTACATATGTACAAAGTATATACAGAACAGACAAAAGGTAACTTTAGAGGGAAGCTACTAGCACAGACTAGTGCGGAATTGTAAAAGGCCTCCTTTAGAAGTTGACATTTGAGCTGAGTTTTGGAGGGAGCTGGATTATCAAGAGTGAAATGAATGTTGGTAGTCTAAAACTTATTCTCAGCAACGCTTTTTCATTACTCTATCTTCATCTGGGATGTACATGTGGGCTGTTCAGGTCTCCAGCTCATTTTATAATTCCATCAGAATTATAGATCTCATGACCAAAGTGGTCAAACTTCTTCTGATAACCATTTTCACACTTAAGTAGCCTGGTCATTGGACAACAGAGTTCAGTTGTTTCCAGTACACACTGAAAGCCTTTCTACTGAAGAAGAATTGCCCATTTTGTTGACCTAGATTTCACCAACCCAGGGTCACCTTAGTCAGTCCATATGCATTTATTCAGCATTTGCTCCACATCATAAAAATCACGTGAAAAGGAATTTTTGATGGAAGATTACATTTATAAGGGTTAAGATTGATTTTAAAATGACTGTAGAAGCACAGGATAGTAAAGCAGTCACTAGGCAACAGTTTGTGAGGAAAAAAAGTATGGCAAACTTTTGGACAACAAAGCATGACATACTCAGGACTCATGCAGGGATTCAATAGTATCAACAGTGTGATAAGTCTGTGTGTGTGTGTGTGTGTATACATATACACATATATACCTATGTGTATGTGTATATAACATATGTATATATGTATATGTGTATATAACATACGTATATATATACTAACATATTATCAAACTATATTACTATAATTTAATCATTTAATAGGCCCAGTGTGAAGAAAGAGGGAAAATGAATTCTCTTCTCTTCTCTACTATGTGTGCTAGGTTCTGGAAATACAAAGACAAAAATAAATAATCCACAGTCTTAAAAGTTTACATTCTACTGCAGGGTTACCACAGGGACTCAAGTAAGTAACTACAAAATGTATAGTGATAATAAAAAAGTACTTCCAAAGGTGGGATGAGTCCAAATTATCTGAGGGATCTGGAAAGGTCTCAAATAATAGTTAATTCCTGATTTGTGCTCAGATGGAAGCTAGGAATTTTATGAGGTGAATAGAAGGGAGTACATTCCAGATGTAGTGACCACCTGTGTAAAGGCTTAAAAGGTGAGACAAGAATGCTCCATGTGAGGAATGGATTAGCAGATCAGTTTGACTGAGAGAGACAGAGAGAGAGATGGCAGGAGAAAGACAAATTATGGAGGACTTCAAATTCTAGGTGAAAGATTTTATAGCCACTATATAGAGACATTTAAGATGTTTGAGTAGATAAATGACATAACCAGATACATAATTATTTCTAAAATGTCAATGACAGCTCTGTGGATGATGGACTGGAGAGAGGAGAGATCAAAGGCAGAGCAACCATTTGGGAAGCTATTGCAATATTTTAAGTAAGAAGTGATGAGGGCCTTAACTGTGGTAGAAAGAATGATCAATTGGTTGAAAGACAGATACAGATAGATAGATAGATAGATTAATTGGTATCTAATGTATTTAAATAGTAGCTAGCATTTATGTAGCTCTTTAATGTTTGCAAAACTTCATGTATGTCATCTCAATTTATCCTCACAATAATCTGATGAGTTAGGTGCTACTCAACCCATTTTATAGAGGAAGAAATTGAGGCACAGAGAAGTGATTTGCCCTGTGCCACCTAGTTAGCAAGGGTCTAAGGAAGGAAGTACTTCCTTTTTGCCCAGAGATTATGCTCAGTACTGAAAATGTAAATGCAAGAAAACAAGCTATCCCACAGATGGCAAGGGGGTCGAATAACTGGTCAGAAGGAGATTACAGGGGTTTCTTTGCTGGGGGGTAGACTCTGTTGCTTCGCCATACTCAGATAATCACAGTCCTGAATGGCAGTCCCATGAAAAGGAGGACCACTAGCCCACCAGAGCTTGGAGCCAGAGTGAGGCAGGGACCCTCTTTACAATTCCAGAGCAGAAAAGAATGCTTGTGGTCACTCACTGACCAGAGCACAGGCCTAGGGAGTAGGGAAGACCTTTCCTTAGATCGTGCTACATTGGAAGAACTGAAAACTTAAATAGCTGAACAAAACCTCTGAAGCATGGGATTCTGCACCCTCTACCTTGTAAGCAGAGCCCTCCTTTAACAGTTAAAAGTCTAGTAATATGTTGGGGAAATGAGCAAACAACAGAAAAAAAATCTGACTATAAAGTTTCTGTGGTGACAAGGAAGAGCAAAACATGCATTCAGAATAAGATAACAATGTCAAAGCTCCCACATCCAAAGCCTCCGAGAAAAAATATGAGTTGGTCTCAGTTCATGGAAGAGCTCAAAAAGGATTTTGAAAATCAAGTAAGAGAGGTAGAGGAAAAATTGAGAAGAGAAGTGAGAGCGATGCAAGAAAGCCATGAAAAAGAACACATTGGTAAAGGAGACACAAAAAAACACTGAAGAAAATAACACCATGCAAAATAGACTAGGCCAAATGATAAAAAGCCAATGAGGAAAAGAGTACTTTGAAAAGCAGAATAGGCCAAATGGAAAAAGAGGCACAAAAATTCACTGAATAAAAACACTCCTTAAAAAGTAGAATTGGACAAATGGAAAACGAGATACAAAGTTCGATGAAGAACGTAATTCCTTAAAAATTAGAACTGAGCAAATTGAAGCTAATGACTTTATGAGAAACCAAGAAACAATAAAATAAAACCAAAATAATGAAAAAATTGAAGACAACATGAAATATCTCATTGTAAAAGCAAATGACCGGGAACATAGATCCAGGAGACATAATTTAAAAATTACTGGACTACCTGAAAGCCATGATCAAAAAAAAGAGCCTAGACATCATCTTTCAAGAAATTATCAAAGAAAACTTCCCTGATACTCTAGAACCAAAAACTAAAATATAAATTGAATGAAACCACTGATAACCTCCTGAAAGGAGTCTCACAATGAAAACTGCATGGAATATTTTAGCCAAATTCCAGAGCTCCCAAGTCAAGGAGAAAGTACTGCAAGCAGCCAGAAAGCAACAATTCAAGTACTGTGGAACCACCATCACATAACAGTAGATTTGGCATCTTCTATATTAAAGGAGCTGAGGACTTGGAATATGATATTCTAGAAGGCAAAGCAACTAGGATTACAAACAAGATCACCTACCCAGCAAAACTGAGTATGATTCTTCAGGGGAAAAATGTATATTCAATGAAATAGAAGACTTTTGAGTTTTCTTGATGAAAAGAACAAAACTAAATAGAAAACATGACTTTCAAATACAAAACTCAAGAAGCATGTAAAGATAAACTGGAAAGTGAAATCATAAGGGACTTAATAAGGTTAAACTGTTTACATTCTGACATGGGGAGATTATGCTTGTAACTCATAAAAATGTTCTCATTATTAGAGTAGTTAGGAGTATATATATATAGATAGAGGGCACAGTTGTGAGTTGAATATGAAGGTATCATCTCTAAAAAATTAAAATTAAGGGCTAAGAAAGAGGAATGCACTGAGAGAAAGGGAAAGGGAGAGGTAGAATGGGGTATATTATCTCACATAAAAGAGGCAAGAAAAAGCTTTTGCAGTAGAGGGAGTAAGATGGCAGGTAAGGGTGAGTAAGTAAACCTTACTTTCATCAGAATTGGCTCAAAGAGGGAATAATATATCCAACTGGGTATAGAAATCTATCTTACCCTATAGGAAAGTAGGAGGGGAAGGGGATAAGAGAAGAGGGGGGATGATAGAAGTGAGGGCAGATGGGGGGTGGTAGTCAGAAACAAAATACTTTTGAGAAGGGAGAGGGTGAAGAGAGAGAGAGAGAGAGAGAGAGAGAGAGAGAGAGTAGAATAAATAGCGAGGGAATAGGATGGAGGGAAATAAATTTAGCAATCTAAACTGTGAAAAAAAACTTGAAGTAGGTTTCTCTGCTAAAAGCCTCATTTCTCAGATATAGAGAGAACTGAATCAAATTTATAAAAAGTAGGTGTCTTTCCCCCAATCTAGAGATATGAACAGTTTTCAGATGAAGTTATCAAATGTATCTGCAGCCATATGAGAAGGTGCTTGAAATCGCTATTGATTTGGAGTAATGCAAATTGAAATGTTTCTGAGGTACTTCCTCATACCTATTAGATTGGCTAACAGTACAGAAAAGATAAATGACAAATATTGGCAGGGATGTGGGAAAAATGAGACATTAATGCACTGTTGGTGGAGTTGTAAACTGATTCAACCATTCTTTAGAGCAATTTAGAACTATGCCCAAAGGGCATAAAACTGTATATACCCTTTGATCTAGGAGTGCTACTACTATGTCTCTATCCAAAAAAGAGATTTAAAAAAGAGAGAAAGAGAGAGAAAAAAGGATCTACATGTATGGAAATATTTATAGCATCTCTTTGTTTGGAGGCAGAGAGTCGGAAATTGGGAAGATGCCCATTAATTGGGTAATGGCTGAACAAGTTACGTATGTGATTATGATGGAATACTATTGTGCTATAAGAAATGATGAGCAGGCCGCTCTCAAAAAATCCTGGAAAGACTTACATAAGCTTAAGTAATGTGAAATGCACAAAGTACAAAGTAACAGTAATATTGTAAGATAATAAGCTATGAATGACTTTGCTATTCTCAGCAATACAATGATATAAGACAACTCTGAAGGACTTGTGATGAAAAAAATGCTATCCCTCCACAGACAAAGAACTGACGGTGTCTGAATACAGATTTAAGTGTATTATTTAACTTCATTTTTCTTGACTAAATCGGGGGAGGTCTATGTTTTCTTTCACAATATGACCAATACAGAATATGTTTTGCATGACTACACATGCATAACCTATATAAAATTGCTTGCCTTCTCAGTGAGGGGGTGAGGAAGGAGGAAGAGAGAGTATTTGGAACTCAAAATTTTTAAAACAAATGTTAAAAATTGTTTCTACATGTAATTGGGGGAAAATAAAATACTAAATAAATTTTAAAAGGAGAAGAAAATGATACATAAAAGAGAAATGGAAAGAGGAGCAAGGAGAACATTGCTGGGGGAGAGGTAAAGTCTAGTGAGTGAGTTGAGCAGGGAGTAAAGTGAGTATAGGTAGGGCCTCTCATGAAAATGGTGTGTTCAGTTAGAGAGCCACAAATCAGAAAAACAGGCAGACCATGTGACTAAGATAAGGGAATGGATGCAAGAGTTAATGTGGAGGGATGTTTTCAGGAAAATAAAATCAGTTCTATTTTGGACATGCTAAGTTTAAATGACTAAGACATTCAAGTGAGGATGTCAGGGAAGTAACTGAGCATATGAGACTGTAATTGAGGCCAGAGATTGGGGCTGGAAATAAAACTTTGGAAATCACGTGTTTAGAGAAGATTCTTGGCCCATATAAGTTGATCAGATAACCAATGAAGTTAGTACAAAGAGGAAAGACAAGTGTGTGTCCGGGGTGGGGGAGGCAGAACAGATTCTTGGGAGATGTTTATACTTATTGGGGAGAAAAAGAGAGAGGATTTAGCAGACAGGATTGAAAAGATGTCAGACAAGAAGGAAGAGAACAAAAAGAGAGCAGTGACACAGTCAAGAAGACTTAGGGGAAAATAATTGATGTCTTCAGATGTAGAAGGACTATTGTGGTTGAGTGAGACAAGATTTGTTCTTTGTATTCACAGATGACAGAATTAGAAGTAATGAAAAGAAGTTGCAGAAGGGCAGAATTTTTCCTTGCAACAGGAGAAAACTTCCTGACATTTTTAACTAACCCTCAAAAAGAAATAGTCTATCTTAGGATTGAATAGGTTTCCTCCTACTTGACATCTTTAAGTGGAAGTTACAGAATAGATTTCAATGCAGACAAGTATTCAACAATCTATGACCTTTGAGATACTTTCCATCTCAGAGATTCTTTTAAATATTTTTCATTTTTAAAAAATAATTTCTAAAGTTTTATCATAGCTTTATCATTTTTCCTTTCAGTGTGTTTAAAAGGCCAATTAAATTTAAATATTTTTTGTTTTAATTTCTCCTAAGGATCATAACTTTTCCAACTTAACATATCTCCAATTTCACAATGGAACACAACAGATAAACACTTTTGATTCACTTAATTTAAATTTCTTTTATAACAAACTCTGACAGAAGTTAGATATTCTATTAAGCCATGAATTATAGTAGCTGCCAAATGTCCCTGTATTTAAGCTTCTTTCCAATAATGGCTACCTAAAAATACTTAGGTTTAAAGTATCAAATTTTGTGACTTGGGCAAATAAAATTTATCAACTCTGATTGCTTAATAGAAATCATACTAAACTCTGGAGGCCACTATACTTCTCAAAGTTTTTTTTAATACAATTAGTGAAAAATAATAATGCATAGGTGTCATTCACATATCATAAATTATGTGTAATCTCCTCTTACAATCTTTAAACTATGCTATTTGCCATTAACCTTCATGATGAAAATAATTTAACTTTAGAGAGGTGATTTAAATAAATGTCGACTGAATTGGTCATATTCTTTCTTGTTAATTGCAAACACTTTAATCATTAAGACAACTAATTTGTTAAGTGATAAAATCTGTAGAAGCACATCTTAGTCATTAAAGATATCTTATATTCTAGTGAATAAATGGAAGAGATATTAACTATGCCTCTAAATATCCCTGAACTTAATTAACTATTAAAGCTCGACAACAGAGAACATTATTTTTAAATTAGGGGAAAAACATCCAAAGAGTAAAGTCTTCATATTAACAAGGACACTTTTAAATGTCAGATGTATCCATATGATTCTTAATATTGCTCAGATAACATTTTTGTTTTAGGTTGTTGCTGGTTTTTTTTGCTCCATCCTTCATTTTCAAAGAGGATCAATGACATCACAAGGGTGATGTCTTGACTTGAGTGTGGATTGGATTTAAGTGAGGCAGAGTTGTGTAAAGTCATCACTCTTACCTTCTTCTTCAGAGTCATCAAAGTCCAGTGGCAAGACAAAGGTCAAGATGACTGATGACCAGGATGCCTATTAGATTGTATGAATAGAATGTATTAAATAAAGAAAAATTTCATTATTATTACCCAGAAATACTTGATAGGAAGGCAAATTGAATTGGTCATCACTGAAGGGGTTTGAGGAGTAACGGGATGCTACTGAGGCCAGACCATAAATATTATAATGTGATCAACACTATGGTTGGTCATAATTGATGGTGGCTGTAAGGTAGAGTAGGAGCAGAGATGGTGCCCTTATTAGTCTGTCAAGCAATCTGTACCAATGATGAAGACACATTAGGTCACAGAAGTATTCCTTAACCAGTTCCTCAAAGAGCCCAAATATAAATTTAAATCCATGGGACAAATAGGACAGTCAAAACTGTGGACAAATAAGAGGCAAAAAAGAACACAAGTCAATTCAGATCCCTGAGTGGAAATGGCATTAAAAGACACTAAGCTTGGGAGGAGGGAAAATAAAATTATACTGCTCAAAGCGTGGCCTTGGGACATACGTTAATAATACTTCAGATTTCAGAAACTCTCTTTTAAGCCAAATCTTAGTTTTATTATTCAAATGGTTTTTACTTCTTTTTATTGCTTTTCAACATGCAAGAAAATGGCATTTGCAAAATGTTGACATATTTTCATGTAAATCGTATCAATGAACCAAGACTTCCAGAATTCGTGTGATGCTTTCTCTTTAAAAGTCAAAGGACTTCCAAAATTTTGACGCACAGAAGCTGAAATCTCAAGGCTAGCCACACAAAAAGTTGCAAAATAAACTGCACCTTATATGCAGACATCCACTCTTCTGAGCCCCTCTTTCTCCTTTTGCTTTGTCCCTCTTCCTCAAACATCAAGCTTCTCATCTACTCTGGTGCTCTAGAGACATTTCCCTTGCTTTCCTTGCCCCTTCCTCCATAGTCTATCAGTGATTGATCTGTTTTTATGAGTACTGTTCTATTAAAATGACCCACAGTAATGTGCCATTTTGAAAGACAATAGAGCAGAGGATAGAGAGCTGGCCTTAGCAAGCTTAGCTGGCTTTAGCAATGCTAGGCTCAGGTTCCATCTCTGAGGCATACTGACTGTGAGAATCTGGGCAAGTCACTTAACATTTCAGTGCTTCAAGCATTTTTAAGACTATTACTGAAGCTAGATGGCCCTGTGGATAGAGGGACTGTCTTGAAGGCAAGAAGATGGTGTCATGAGGGCACTCCTTTTGCCTCCCTTGTCCTCAGATTATATGTGACCCTGAGCAAATCATTAAAACCTCTCTTGCCTTGAGTTTCCTCATCCATAAAAAAGGGAATAATGATAGCACACAGTTTGTGAAATGGAGTGAAATGATATATGTAAGAGATTTTGCACACCTTAAGTCATTGTACAAATGTTTGTCATTGTTATTATTGTTATTGGTTGGAGATATGGCAGAAATTCCCTTGTGCAAAGCTCTCTATACAAATGAAGCCAAAGCTCTGTTGTTACTGTATTTTTTAAGTTTCAATTCAAATGTTAGAAAATAGGTCTTTTACCACTCTAAAGAGTCCTTACATTTCAAGAGAGGCCTATTAGAGAATTTCGAATAATTGAAGATATGTCAGTGCAAAAGGATTATGGGTAGTAATAATTTCATAGTTGAGACAGTTTGTTTACTGCCCTTCCCCCCAAAAAATCACATTATACAGAATGCTGACCCTGTAAACACCTATTCCCTTCCCATCTACTCTTTTTGAGAGAGGACCTGATGGGTCCAGATCTCTGAAATTCTTGGTAGAAGAACTGTGAGGAATAACTCATTTTACCAATACCAATCAATAACTTTTGCAACTTATATAGTCTTAGAGTTGAATATAGACATTGAGAGTTTAACTCACTGGCCAATGTCACAAAACTAGTATGTTTAAGAGGTGAGATTTGAACCAAAGTCTTTCTAACTCTGAGGCTGGTTTTATCATGTGAGTATGCCTCACTGCTTTTCTCTATCTCCTACATAATTTCTTTCCCCCTAGGATCTGCTTTCTCTTCCCAAGATCCTAAAATGAGATGTTCTCTCTTACTCTCTAGAACTTGCTTCCTAGTTACAAAAGGCTGGCACCTCTGCTTAAGCCACTTTATTTCCTCGCAAACCCTGAGTAAAAAATTCAGTGACAAATCAGTCCATAGAGGTTTGGTTTGGCTCAAACATGTTGTTTTCTATGGTAAATATTATAAGATTTAATAGTCAACACCTAATGTAATGAATTTGATCTCCCATCTGTTGGTCTTCCTTTGGCAGTACTAACAGACAGACAGAGAATGATAGGTGAGAAGAGAAACAGGGACAGGAACCCCAAACAATCCATCAAATATATTTCATGTACAAAATATGTGATATGGGGAACAAAAATCAGGATCTGAGTTATCAGCTCTTATAATTCAGATATGAAGATACATTCTTACCATGTTTACCATACTATTTAATCATGAGAGTTAGTTATTTAAAATTATTTATGCTACAAAATAGTAAAAATACATAAAGCAATATTCTAAATTTAAAATTTTGTTTTAAAAAGTCTTTCTTTTAAAAGCAGCTCATAAAATGTTGCCATCCTACCATCTAAATATAGACTCATGGTTAGAAGATTCATAAAATCATATAGTCATACGATTTAGGATTGGAAGAGATCTTAAAGATAACTTGGTCCAATAGTCATTTGTTTGTTTGTTTGCTTGCTTGGTCAGTGAAAAGGACAAAAGAACTAAGGTTTCCAGACCTCTGATTTCTTTGGTGTAGAAAACTGGGTGAAGAAACCCCCTCTACCAATTCAGATCTGTAACTGTTCTGCAGCATACAATATTAAAGAGTTGAATGGGGGCACTGAGAGTTTAACTGAGTGCCAGTCACACCCAGTATGTACCAGAAGGGAGATTTGATCCTAGGTTTTCCTGACTCTGAGGCCAGCTCTCTACCTATCATGCCAACTGAGACCCAAAGAGATTGACTACTCACCTAACATTCTACACTTCATTTATAGCAGAGTTCAGTATGGCAACTATTTCCAGTGTTTGAGTTTTTTGTTTGTTTGTTTGTTCTTAGCATCATGATGTTATCATTAATTGCCTTCATTTTTCTTTTCAGGTCAAAAGTGTATTCATGAAAGTTAACTGCAAATGAAAAACAAAGTTAAAAACTCAATATACAACCTTTAATATACTAAAATAATAATGAATACATGAAAAAAATCAGATAAATAAGTTATCCAGTTGAGAACAGTGCTTTTGAAAATGTTAAAATCTGTTCAAAGCAGTTGTTCTTTCATAATAATCCTTCTTAGGCTCAGGTCTGATCATGTCATACTATCATTAAAAACATGTGCTGTCTTCCTTGTGTCTCTACAATAAAATATAATCTCTTTATTTTACCATTTAAGGTCCTTCACAATCTGGTGCCAATTCACCTTTGCTAGCCGTAGTTCACATTACTATCCTCTTCATGCTCTTTTTGTTTTGTGCTAGACAAACTTAATAACTACCGATTTCTCAAACTCGATATACACTTTCTACGCACTCTCTCCTCACTGCTGTTTTTCAGAAACTTTCTCTTCCTTTATGATTCAGATCAAGCATCACCTTCTCTATAATGCTTCTCCTTTACCTTCCTATCTGTTAGGGCTCTTACCATCTTCAAATTATATTGGATATACTTACTTGTGTACGCTATCTCCTCCCTCCCAGTAAAATGTGTAAGCTCCTCAAAGGCGGGAACTCTTCCGTCCTTATTGATTTGCACACAATAGACATAAGTTTATTTAACTGAATTTGTAAATTATCTTGTTAGGTAGTCCACAACACTGACTAAATGTTCATTAGCCCCAAAAGCATTATGAAGACATACAAAGGAATTAGATACATCATTAAGAAAGAGTTTCAAATATTAAAGATGAATAGCCAAAAACATTTATTAAGCCCTTACTGGATGGCAGACACTGTGATAGGTGCTAGAGATAAACAAAAGCAAAAATAAAGAATGAAACAATCCCTATCCTGCAGGAACTTCCTTTCTGATGGGAAGATTTTGCCAATGACAATTGGTTAGTAATAAACAGACATGTATCTAAATATAGTTGTATCTGCCCCCTTCCTTACCCTTCTGAGGTAGGATTTTCAAAATGTAGCACTTGAAATTTTTTGTTTTGTTTCATTTTATTTTGTTCTTGTTTGGTTTTTTTGAGAGTCTAAGAGGAGACAGAGCTGTGATTTTGTTGATATGGATAATTCTTAGTGAGGAAATTCCCTCTACCCTCGAATGTTTTATAAATAAAATTTTCTTTAATCTCTAGTCTTACAGATCTACCTTTGACATTGGGAGGTTACGTCACTTGCCCTGTGTCACATAGCCAGGATATTTAAGAGGTAGAACTTTTAGACAAAGGTTTTCCTGACTTTGAGGCTGGTTCTCTCATTACTATGCTATGATGCCTCCCTGCTCTGATTTTAAGATTCTAATAGATTAATGTTTCTATGCTTACCAAGCTATTGCAGGGCCCTTTCCTTTGGTACATTAACATCTGAACCCTATATCTTTAGCTTCCTTTGCTTTGGGGGTGTGGGTGTTTCATATACGTTAATATCTTGAATATTGATTAAAATCTATCCTGATGATTTTTTTTGGTTAATGTTTCTGTTCATACTACAAATTGGGCATGTCCTCTATTTCAACCAAAGCCGATTATTCAATTGCCTTTTAGAGAAGTACTTATTCCCCTTCAACAATTTCAAAACAGAATACCTTCATAATTCTGTTCACATAATAGGGTCCTCATTGGGTGAGTCAGAGTTAAGGAGGCTCATTTCTCAGTGAATCATTATTTCCTTTGTAAACCAAAGGTATGACAACCTTGTCATTTATTGATAGATTTCAGTTTCATCTTGTTGGTTATTGATTGAGAATGAATCATCTCATTCTTTTCTCAAGGAAAATAGACTACGAATGGAAATAACTGGATGATAATATGAACACTGACAATGAAAGGAAAAATGTGGAGTTAGTCTCAGATAAACAGTTCTTTTCTTTTAGAATTGTTTTGTTCATTGTGACTATGGAGCTGTGAACCTTGTCACTGATGATGAGTCAGCAAGAGTTGGCGTAAATGGAAAAGGCAAATCAGAAAATTAAGTCTATAAGAGTTCCCTTTGAAATAAAAAACCCCTTTCTAATTAAAAATAATAAGTAGTAGATAAATTCTTTTGTTTTTGTGTTTTGTTATTGTGTCCTATATACTTAAAACCATTACACAAATTTTGTATTTCCTCTACGACTACAAGGCTCCAGATGGAGACAGAACTATATTGATTTATTTTTCTTTTTTTATTCCTGAATATGTAGAAGATGGTCTCTAGTGAAGAGTTCAAATACTTATACCACTTATTTTTCTTTCATGATGATAAACATTTTTATCCTGCTTTGTGTTGTATGGAGCTTTCACATGCAATATATCATTAAATCTTCACCAGTTTAGGTAAAAAAGAAGGCAATTCAGTAACTGTTGTGCCCATTTTACCAACTAAGAAACTATAGCTCAAAGAGAATAAATGACTTGCTAAACAGGGCATAGAATGAGTAAGTGATGGAGCTGGAAGCCATGTCCATTGATTTGGACAGAATTAATAATTGAAATATGATCTTTAGATGAAGTACATACATGCTTATTGAATGATTTCACAAATTAATAAATTTATTTCAACAAGAATTTAATAAGCAAATCACCGAGGTAAGCAATGAAGCAAAAGAAAACACAGTTCTTACCCTCAAGGAATTTATATTCTCCTCTGGGGGGGGGAGGATAAAACATTTATACAGACAAGAAAATGGAAACATATACAGAGTTATATGAGATAGTTTCAAGAGGAACAGTGATATCATTTGGCAGAATTAGGGAAGGGAGAGAAGGGGGAAGAGAGGAAAGAAAGAAGGAAGGAATGACGGAAGGAAGGAAGGAAGGATGGAAGGAAGGAAGGAAGGAAGGAAGATGACAATTGTAGTGAGGAAACTAGAAAGTAAATTATAAGAAGTTTAAAACACCTGAGAATGTTTAGCCTATAAGCAAGACTTATATAGACATGATAGTTTTTCTAAAGTATATAAAAGTTTCTCTTATGGAAAAATAGATTTGTTCTGCTAACTAAAGCAAGTGAGTCAGAAATAGATGAAGAAAGAATTTGGCTCAAAATAATTGTTTTGCTTGTTTTGTGTAAAAATAAAAAGGAAGGATATCTGAAATAGAATCAGATACCTCAGGGAAGTAGGTAGTTCTTCTCATTGCAGTTCTTCAAGGTAAATTTTTGGGGATGATATAAATGAGATTAATGATTTGAAAAAGGATTTAACTATGTGGAATATGGTCTTCTTGCTAGTGCTAAATCTAAGATTTGTGAATGCATATTATTCTTTCTTGTCTATCATCTTTTGTCTCACATTCTTGAAACTGCTGTTTGTCATGTCATGTGTTTATATTTGAAATTAATAGGGATTCAGCTTAACTGTGCTTTGAGAATTTTATGATGGCTCTTGAAGTAAACCCTGGTGAACTAGAAAGCCGTAGTTGAAAGTTTCAGGGTACTAGTGCCAGGATTTAGAAATAAAGGTCATACCCTTCAGTCAATTAGCCTTTCTCCAGATAATTTCACCTTAGCCCATTTCTAAAGAAAATACTTCAGTCCTAGATAACTATCTCACCAAAGGATATTATCAATTGTATTGGGGGTTGATCAATAGAACATGAAAGAATCAGTGGAAATTCATCAGCATTTCAATTAAAAAAATCAACAAAATTGTTTCAGTCAGCCACAACAGCAGATTCTGGAGCTCTCAGCTAATAGATGGTAAGGGAGTCAGACAACTGATCAGAAGGAGATTACAGAGGACCATTTGCTGGCACTAAGTGCAGGACTCTGTTGTATTTCTCACACACAGTATTTGGTTGCTCTCCTAAGATGAGGAGGAGCATGAGCAGGAGTTAGCACCCTGGTCACAGTTTCAGGGTAGAAAAGAGTGCTTGTGGGCAGTCAGATACAAGAGCACAGGCCAAAATACCAGGGAGCACATCTCCCTTTAGTTCATACCACCTTGGAAGAACTAAAAAAAAAAAACCTTACAGATCCCCAGAATTTGCTCTGAAAACAGCAGCATGAAAAGCCTGAAGCTTGACAAAGTGCTTCATCGACCCCAGAGAACAGAGACCAACATGAATTTTAAAGTTGATAAATAGGCTGGGAAAATGAACAAACAAAAACAAGCAAAGAAAATCTCCCTGTAGAAAGATACTATGGTGAAAGGGAAACACAAATTCAGAAGAAGACAACAATGTAAAAATAGCTACATGCAAAACCTCAAAGAAAATGCAAATTTATCTGAAGTCCAAAAACAATTCTTTGAAGAGTACAAAAAGACTTAAAAATTAAATGAGAGGTAGAGGAAATGTTGGGAAAAGAAATGAGAGTGTTGTAAGAAAATCATGGGAAAAGCGTCAATAAAAATATTGAAGAAACTAACACCTTAAAAAACAAAGTATGCGAAATGGTAAAAAGAGACACAAAAATCCAATGAAGAGAAGAATACCTTGAAAGTAGAATTGACCAAATGGAAAGGGAGGTTCAAAAATTAACTTAAGAAAATAATTCCTTAAAAATTAGTATAGGAAAAAAAAGTTAGTATAGGGCAAGTGAAAGCTAATGACTCCATGAGACATCAAAAAATAAAAGAAATAGTAGAAAATGTGAAATATATAATTAGAAAAATAACCCACCTGAAAAATAGATTGAGCAGAGGTAAGTTAATAATTATTGGACTACCTGAAAGCTATGATCAAAAAAGAATTGAGAGGTCATCTCTTGAGAAATTATCAAGGAAACCAGAAGGAAAAATGATAATTGTAGTTCCTAAGAACTTTCTCATTATTAGGGGTGTTAGAAGGAGTATAGACAGACTATGAGTTGAATATAATGGAATAATATCTAAAAAAAAATTAAAGGGTTAGGAATAGGTATGCACTAAAAGAAAGAGAAAAGGAGAGGCAGAATAGGGAAAATTATCTCACATAAAAGAGCTTTTATAGTAAAGGTGAAGATGGGGAAAAGGTTGTGGAAAATGTTTGAACCTTACCCTTATGGAGGAAATAACATATGCATTCTGTTGGGTATAAAAATCTATATTACCCTAAAGGGAAGGAGGAGAGGAAGGAAATTTTTTAAATGGGGTGTGGGGTAATAGAAGTGAGGGCAGATTGGGGGAAGCAGTGGTTAGAGGCAAAAACAGTTTTGAGGAGGGGCAGGGTGCAAGGAAAGGGAGAAGAATAAACAGGAGGAAAATACGATGGAGGAAAATACTAATTATGACTGTGAGAAACTTTTTATAGAAAGTTTCTCTGATAAAAGTCTCATTTTTCAAATATATAGATAACTAAGTTAAATTATAAAAATAAGATGTATTTTCCAATTGATAAATTACCAAAGGATATGAATAGGCATATTTCAAATAACGAAATCAAAGTTGTATATGATCATATGGGAAAAAAATGCTCTAAATCACATTGATTAAAGAAATGTGAATTAGAAAAACTCTGAGGTATCACTTCACACCTGTCAGATTGGCTAATATGACAAAAAAGGAAAATCATAAATATCGGAAGGGATGTGGGAAAACGGTGAAACTAATGCACTGTTGGTGGAGTTTTGAACTCGTTCAACCATCCTGGAGAGTAATTTGGATCTAGGCCCAAAGAGCTATAAAACCACATACCCTTTAACACACTAATAATGCTACTGGGTCTGCGTACCAAAGTGATAAAGAAAACCAAAATGGTAAAAGACCTCTATGCACAAAAATATTTATAGTAACTCTCTTTGTGGTGGTAAAAAACTGGAAATTGAGGGGATATCCATCAGTTGGAGAATAGATGAACATATTGTGGTATATGATTGAGATGGAATACTATTGGGCTATAAGAAATGATGAGAAGGATGTTTTCAGACAAACCTGGAAAGACTTACATGAACTGATGCCAAGTAAAGTAAGCAGAACCAGGAGAACAATATATGAAGTATTAGCAATATTTTATAAGGAACAAATGTGAATGACTAAGCTATTCTCAGCAATACAATGATCTAAGACAATTCAAAAGGACTTATCATGGGAAATGCTATCTACCTTCAAAGATTTTTAAAAAACTTTTTAATTCTTTTTTTTTTACTTTTTGTCTGTGTTTTCTTTCAGAATGTGACTAATGTGGAAATATGTTGTACTTTACTGCGTGTGTATAGTCTATATCAAAATGCTTGTCTTCTTAATAAGAAGGGGTGGATGAAGGGAAGGAGAGAACTTAGAATTCAAATTATTTTTTTAAATTATGTTAAAATAGCTTTTATATGTAATTGATATGTGTATGTATATATATACATATATATGTAAGAAAGATACAATATCATCACACTAAAGGAAGAGAGAAGGAAAATTGAATGCCTGTAGCCAAGCAACAAATTTAGTGATCTTTCTGAAAAGGAGGCCCATGCTGTGAGGTCAAAATAGCTGCTTATTCTCATAGAAATTATAATGTACAGTCATAGGTGCTATCAGATGACAAAAAATATCATCCTGTAGTTGCCAGAGGATAAATAAATATGTAGTGATATTTGGGAATATTTGCTGAGGTGAACTAAAGCAGCTATTTGTCCATGTTAAAATAAAAACAGGGAGATGTTGCCTTCCAAGAACATCTATCCAAAATATTATAGAGAATTTCACAAGGCTCATCAGAGCATATGACTACTGCCAACCTCTAGTGATGCAGGCAAATACAAATTTTTTTCTGGTAGAAATAACCTAGAAAGCATTGCCAAAGATTATGAAATATTAGGCAACAAAATTTTTGTTAGCAGCCCAGGTGTTTTTTGTATTATTGTCACCCCTAAAAGTCAAGGGATTCATAAAAGTAAAAGTGGATTTGGAAATTGAAGAGTTCATTAAGGACAGTATTTTTGACAGCACAATTTAGATTCATGCACCACAGCTTATGGATAAAACATACTTAACAAAGTTTGACAACAATATATTTGTCTGGTGTCTTGAAATCTACAGTAATCAAAATGACTTTAAACTGTGAGTTCACAGGAGAGAAAGACTAAGAAAAGAATTAATAATAAAATGCATGACTTTGCACAAAAGTACAAGCAAAAATAAGAAACAAGACAAACAAGAGAAACTAATGGCCTCATAGGTATCACTGAGACTTAGTCAGTCTTACAATTTAAATATGGTTATAGTTTACGTGATTCAAAAAAAACAGGATATGTAAACATTGGGTGAAAAGGTTGCATACCAATGAGATAGGTTCTTGTATATGATTCCAGAAACTGGAAGGAGGAAGCATAATTGACCACATTTAGGTAAAGGAAGAGAAAAATGCAATGAGCATTTCTATAGCGACTACTGGGCAGTTAGTTGGCACAGTGGATGGACTACCAGGCTTGAAGTCAGGAAGATTCATTTTCTCAAGTTCAAAAGTGACTTCAGACACTTACTATCTGTGTGACCCTGGGCAAGTCACTTAACCCTGTCTGTCTCAGTTTCCCATATGTAAAATGACCTGGAGACAGAAATGGAAAACCACTCTAGTATCTTTGATAAGGAAACCCAAATGGGGTCATGCAAAGTTGGATATAACTGAAAAAGACTGGGCAGCAATACTACTAACTACCATACTTCAGGCACTATAGTAAGTACTTTACAAATATTATCTCATTTGATCTTCACAACAACTTTGGGAGGTAGGTGTTATTATTATCCCCATTTTACACTTGAGGAAACTGAGGTAAACAGACATTAAGTGGCTTATCCAAGGTCATACAACTAGTAAGCTTCTAAAGCCAGATTTGAACTTAGGTCTTCCTAATTGCATGCCCAGTACTCTATCCACTGCAACACACAACTTCCAGAAGGTTAATGAATTAAAAAATAAAAGAAGTCACAATATATTATATATCATCTGAAAATGATGTATAATCATGAAATATCATGAATTAAGCATGAAAGATCAAAAAGAGGAGTTTAAGAAACAAACTGAAAGCCTGGTCACAGAGCATATTGTAAAGTTAAGGGGGAATTTTAAATAACTAAACATACGGAGTTTTTTCCATGTCAAAAGAAAAGTAGCCAATAATTATTTGACTTGTCATAATTATAATTTCATCTTTTAAAGAGGAAAGGAACTGATAAAGGGAAATTCCATTCTAGACTGCTTCTCACCAACAGAGAGAAATTGCTTGTTTTGGCATAACGTATGGGTACCATAGGAAGAAAAAACCAGCTTATAGTCTCAGAGTTTGGGATAGAAAAAGAGAATGAGTTAAAAAAGACAGTTGTAGTTGTTCAAGACCCATAATTTTTTGGGGGGAGAGTAGATTAATACTCATTTGATTACTATTAATTTTTAATATCCTAGGAGAATAAATTTAAAGGATTTAAAAGAATCTATCCATAGGTGGATTGCATAAATTAAATTCTTTAATGGAAGTCAGTCCAGGAAGTATGCAAAGACTTCCAGAATGAAATTCTGAAGGCACAAAGGGAAACAACTTTAATAGAGAGAGAAAAAAAGATTCATCTCAAGAGAAAGATGTACTTAAACACAAAATTTACCAAAAACTTAGATTTTTAAAAGACATACATCAGATTGAAGTAAGGACACTAAATGAACAACAAAAACAAAAAATAATACAAAAATAGGATAAAATCCAATACAAATAGTCAAAAGAGGACTAACAAAGAGAAGGAGGTGAGGTTCAGAAGGCAAAATGAGCACCACAAATAGAATTGCTAGTCTCGTATCAGTGATCTCTGAAAAATAATTGAAAGTGGAAGAGGCACCATAGGATTAAAGACAATCAAATGTTCCAACTTTATAAAAATAGAGGAGAATGTATTTTTCAGTCTGTAAGTCAATAAACCTGTGAAACAATATCAATATTAAATGTACGTGTATCCAATAGCAGAACTTGGAATTGCATAAAAGAAATATTAAATAAACTTCAAAAATATATGGATAGAAATAATAACTGTAGAAGACTTTTAATGTTCTTCTGTCAGAATTCAATAAACCAAATAGAAGGACAAACTAAAAGGAAAGTATATATCTGAATGAACTAAAGCAGATGTCAGATCTGAATGACATTGTTTGGTTTTAATAGGAATATTATAAAATATACATATAATTCAATATCACATGATAGCTTTAAAAAGAATTTTCTATTCTAGGCAAGAGAAGAAATAGCGACAAACATAAAAAAGCAGTAATACTAAAGAATCATTAACAAAAAAAATGTTTACAGTTTTGAATTGAACCTGTTATTTCATCAGCACAGGTCTTCACCAGGGAGGAACACAAATTCACATCTATTATACAACATATAATCTTGGAGGATGGCCATGGTCACTGAGTGACAGCCAGCATTGTGTGGTGAATACTGTGTCGGAAATACCTGGATTCAAATCTTGTAATTAACACAAAATGATTGTTCACCTTGGTAGTACTACTTATGAAAATAAAGAAGATATAATTAAAATAGTAAAAATATACAAGCAAAAGATAAAGATCTGAAATATAGACATGTTAAAGTATAGCAACAAATAACAGCTATAAAAAAGAGAATGATAAGGATGTTCCATATACAATCACAGAACTAGTAAAATAAAATAGCCAAAATAAAAAGAAAATGTACAAAATGAAATTACAGTAGAGAAGTTATAAGGAATAATTTTCAGGACCCAGTATAACCAATTTTATTCTAAAAAATACCCAACAATTTAAAAGAAAGGCATGGTTACCTACAAGAAATATAAACTATCTATAAACAAGATGTGGGCAGCATAAATTGTAGATAATCTCAAAAGGAAGGAACTAGTACTAAGGGGGATAAAGAAAGGGTTCTTGAAGAAAGTGGGTTTTAGCTGAGACTTTACTGAAGCCAGGAAATCCAGGTGTTGGAGATAAAGAGGCTGAGTTCTAGGCATGGAGGAAGGCCAGTGAAAATGAACAAAATTGGGACATGAAGTATCCCGTTTGAGGAAACGACAATGGCCTGGATATAAAATGCTTTGAAAATGAAGAGTTCTTATGCCCAAAGAACTATAAAACTGTGCATATCCTTTGATCCAGCAATATCACTACTAGGTCTGTATCTCAAGGAGGTCATAAAAAAGGGAAAAGGACCCACACATACAAAAATATTTACAGCAGTTGGTTTTTTATAGTGGGAAAAATTGGAAATTTAGGAGATGCCCATCAGTTGGGGAATGTCTGAACAAGTGGTGGTATATGACTGTGATGGAATACTATTGTTCTACAAGAAATGATGAGCAGGTAGATTTCAGAAAAACCTGGAAAAACTTACATGAACTGATGCTGAGTGAAGTGAGCAGAACCAGCAGAAAATTATACATAGTCAAAGCAACATTGTGTGGTGATCAACTATGATAAACTTAGCTCTTCTCAACAATGCAATGATCCAAGACAATTCCAAAAGACCCATGATGGAAAATGCTATCCACATCCAGAGAAAGAACTATGAAGTCTGAATGCAGATCAAAGCATACTATTTTAATTTTAAATTTTTTCTTTCTCATGGTTTTTCCCTTTTGCTCTCACTCATCTTTTACAACATGACTAATGTGGAATTATGTTTAACATGATTATACATGTATAACCTATAACAGATTGCTTGTTGTCTTAGGGATGGGTAAGGAAAGAGGAGGGAGAAAAATTTGGAACTCAAAATCTTATGAAAATGAATGCTGAAAACTATCTTTACATGTAATTGGAAAAAACTCAATAGCATTAAGTACCCAAAAAAGAAAATTAAGAGCTCTTATGCATTGATTAGTTGTTCTAAAAAGTTTTATAACATTCATCTAGAATAAAGTTGAGTCTTGTCAATCATAAAAAAGAAATATAAACTATCCAAATTAACAGGTAATAACCCGCCAAAGTGCTAGTGACGTTATGAGAAATCAAGATATTATAAAACAGAACTGAAGGAATTTAAAAATGGAAGACAATGTGAAATATCTCATTGGAAAAACCACTGACCTGGAAAATAGATCCAGGAGAGATAATTTAAAAATTATTGGACTACCTGAAAGCCATGATCAAAAAAAGAGCCTAGATATCATCTTTCAAGAAATTATCAAGGAGAACTGCCTTGATATTCTAGAGCCAGAGGGTAAAATAGAAATTGAAAGAATCCACAGATCACCTCCTCAAACAGATCCCAAAAAGAAAACTCCTAGGAACATTGTCGCCAAATTCCAGAGCTCCCAGGTCAAGGAGAAAACACTGCAAGCACCCAGAAAGAAACAATTTGAGCACTGTGGAAAATCAATCAGGTTAATACGAGATCTGGCAGCTTCCACACTAAGGGACCAAAGGGCTTGGAATATGATATTCCAGAGGTCAATGGAGCTAGGATTAAAACCAAGAATCACCTACCCAGCAAAACTGAGTATCATGCTCCAAGGCAAAATATGGATTTTCAATAAAATAGAGGACTTTCAAGCCTTCTCAGTGAGAAGACCAGAGCTGAATAGAAAATTTGACTTTCAAACACAAGAATCAAGAGAAGCATGAAAAGGTAAACAAGAAAGAGAAATCATAAGGGACTTACTAAAGTTGAACTGTTTTGTTTACCTTCCTACATGGAAAGATGATCTGTATAATTAATGCGACCTTAGTATTAGGGTAGCTGAAGGGAATACACATACACATGTACACACACACACATATACATACATACATACATACATACATATAGATATATAATACATATATATATATATATATATATATAGACAGAGGGCACAGGGTGAGTTGAATATGAAGGGATAATATCTAAAAAAATAAAATCGAATTAAGGGATGAGAGAGGAATATATTGAGAGAGGGAGAAAGGGAGAGATAATATGGGGTAAATTATCTCACATAAAAGTGGCAAGTAAAAGCAGTTCATTGGAAGGGAATAGGGGGCAGGTGAGGGGGAATGAGTGAATCTTGCTGTCATTGGATTTGACCTGAGGAGGGAGTAACATACACATTCCATTGGGTATCTTTCCCCACAGGAAAGAAGGAGGAAGGGGATAAAAAAGGGGGGATGATAGAAGGGAGGGCAGATGTGGGAGGAGGTAATCAAAAGCAAACACTTTCGAAAAGGGACAGGGTCAAGGGAGAAAACTGAATAAAGGGGGACAGGATAGGAGGGAACAAAATATAGTTAGTCTTTCACAACATGAGTGGTTTTGCATAATAATACATGTGTAACCTATGTTGAATTGCTTGCCTTCTTAGGGAGGGTGGGTGGGGAGGGAAGAAGGGAGAGAATTTGGAACTCAAAGTTTTAAAAACAGATGTTCAAAAAAAAGTTGATTTCACATGCAACTGGGAAATAAGATATACAGGTAATGGGGCATAGAAATCTATCTTGCCCTACAAGAAAGTAAGGGAAAAGGGTATGGGGGGCAGTGGGGTTACAGAAGGGAGGGCTGACTGGGGAATGGGGCAATCAGAATATATGCCATCTTGGAGTGGGGGGGACTGTAGAAATGGGGAGAAAATTTGTAATTCAAAATCTTGTGGAAATCAGTGCTGAAAACTAAAAATATTAAATAAATTTTAAAAAAATAATCTAAACTGCCAAAGTGTGTGTGTGTGTGTGTGTGTGTGTGTGTGTGTGTGTGTGTGCATGCTTGTGTGAGCACAGGAGTACACATGCGCACGAGCGCACACACACGTATCTGCATTCCTTTGTTACAAGGAACAGCTTGCTAGGAACGTAGGAAAGGTACATATTTGGAATTAAATTTGCTGTTAAATAAAAGGCATCAAGAAAATTTTAAAAATGAAATGTTGATGAAAAAGGATAATAGTGGGTTCCTCAAAGACTAGATGACCAGTTATTAGATATGGGGTGGACTAGATGGTCCCTGAATTCCCTTGTAACTCTAAAACTCCATGATTCTCTTATCACGTGTCTTGCCCTTTCAGCTTGCTCCTGATACCCGATTGCTTATTGTGTTAAGAGTGTAAATCTTTTGCCCTCAGACCACCCACCACTTGCTTCTGACCTTTTACTGCTGCAAGTTGTTCTCAGAACTTGTCCTCTTGTACCATAACCACCCGACCAAGGAGGAATTTTGTCCTAATCCCACCTGGACACGTTTCCCTTAAAGCCCATCTCCTGGACATAGCAGGACATAGCATTTGCTGCTGAAAAAGTAATCAATACAACTCATTATCATATATAAAATCTGTTTATGACATTATATTGTATAAAACTACAGCTGAATTTAAGATTTTTGTGGAGCAAATCAAATGAGTGTTTGCTGAATCCACTACTCCAATACTCTAAGGACTAGTTATTGTGTCTGCATGCACACTCCCTGCACACATACAGATCAGAATGTCTGTAACATATAAATGGTTTATGTGAGTTGTGGTGGCCAAAAAATGCATCCCCTGCAGCCAGCCCGATGACGAAGCTTTGCTAACTAAGCTAGACTGGTACTTGGACCAGAGATGTAAGGTTCATCTTCTGGGCAGTACTCAAAGCCTTTCCAGCTCATGGATCCTGCCAAAGCTTGTATTGCTTTGGCATAGCCCTGGAGAATTCAGGGTCACCCCAACACCCTGAAGAATCATTAGACTACTAGAGTAACTCCTCTCTCTTCCTGTAAATTCCTTTCCATTCAGCAACAGCTATTGAAGAACAGCCATAGCCTATTACAGTTCCTTTGCTAATGTCCTTTTCTTGTAGGGCACCATGAAGCAATAGTACACTTGGCAGCAGCAGCTCCACTCTCAACTCCAGTACCTCAAGCCAGAATCAATGAAAGAGTCAAACCCATAGAGAAGGAACACTAGCCTCATTAGCAATCCTCACCCCATTGTAATGCACCAGTCATCTTCAGATTTAACTACTGCAATACAGTATCCCTGAAAATGTCAGAAAGATTTAAAGAAAGCTGAAACTTGTGTCTGCTGCTGCAGTCTTCCCCCAGTGAAATGTAGCTGCTAAGCCACGTTGCCCAAAAGTGTACTCTTAATGCTACCGATCCAGTGCAGGGTCCTATTCAAAATTCCTCATAAATTCACAGCTGTAACTCTTCAAGTATCATATATTTTACATTTGGTTTTTACCTGCACAACTGTCCAGATGAATGGCCTCAAATGTAACATTTCAGGAAACTGAAGGAAGTGGTAGTTGTTTCCACATGAGTCTTTGCATCACTGCCAAAATTAATGATTTGGCATCCAATTATATCTACATAGCACACCTCTTTGAAGAATTTTATGGTTTTTATGTAATCTTAAGTGGTCTAATATTTCTAAAATAATACAATGTCTAAATTGTAACTGACTTAGGGCAATACACATGCTCATATACATACATATACACATATCATGCGTGTCCATGCATACACATATACACATACCTGTAAAATATATACATATATACATAATGTGTGTCTATGTATGCATAATATATGTGCTTATATAGAATGGATGTTTACATGTATATAATGTCTGTGCACATATTTATATACTTTTTTGTTGTTGGATCCTTTCAGACTCTCCAGGACCCCATTTGGGGTTTTCTTGGCAAAGATACTGTAGTGGTTCACCATTTCCTTCTCCAGCTCATTTTACAGATAAGGAACTGATGCAAACAGGGTTAGCTGACTTGCTCAGGGTCACACTGCTACTAAGTGTGTGAGGCTGCATTTGAACCCAGGTCCTCTTGACTCCAGGGCCAGTACTCTATCCAGTGCACCACCCACCTAGCTGCCCTGTATATACATTTACATTTGGGCTATTTTATAATTCTGTTTTATGCATTAAAAAACACTATTCCGAGAAAAAGTCACCTGAGTCACGAATGCTGACTGATGCCAATACAATCCACAACAAAATACTAACAACTCCTACAGATATTATCTAGTCTTCCTTGTCTTCATCTGCTCCTCATTCTCTTCCTCCTTCTGCTCTTTCTCCTCCTCCTCACTATCAATAATTGTAAAACATTTAGCACATAGTAAACATAATAGTAGTACCAGTAGTAGTAGTTTAATATTATTTTATTTCTGATGAGGCAGCTTCACCAGGCAAGCCAGAGTCTAGACAAGAACCTACTCTCCTTGTCATGTGTTTCTTCTTTTTTTCTTTTTTTTTTTACTTAATATATTTAGTTTTCAGCATTGATTTTCACAAGAGTTTGAATTACAAATTTTCTCCCCATTTCTACCCTCCACCCCCCACTCCAAGATGGTGCATACTCTAGTTGCCCTGTTCCCCAGTCAGCCCTCCCTTCTGTCACCCCACTCCTCTCTCATCCCCTTTTCACTTCCTTTCTTGTAGGGCAAGATAAATTTCTATGCCCCATTGCCTGTATATCTTATTTTCTAGTTGCATGCAAAAACTTTTTTTTTGTTTTTGAACATCTGTTTTTAAAACTTTGAGTTCCAAATTCTCTCCCCTCTTTCCTTCCCACCCACCCTCCCTAAGAAGTTGAGCAATTCAACATAGGCCACGTGTGTATCATTATGTATAACCCTTCCACAATACTCATGTTGTGAAAGATTAACTATATTTTGCTCCTTCCTGACCTATCCCCCTTTGTTGAAATTTCTTCCTTGACCCTGTCCCCTTTCGAAAGTGTTTGTTTTTCATTACCTCCACCACCATCTGCCCTCCCTTCTATCAGCCCACCCTTTTTTTAAATCTTCTTCCTTCTTCTTTCCTGTGGGGTAAGATACCCAATTGAGTATGTATGGTATTCCCTCCTCAGGTCAAATCTGATGAGAGCAAGATTCACTCATTCCCCCCTCACCTGCCTTCTCTTCTCTTCCTACAGAACTGCTTTTTCTTGCCAATTTTATGCAAGATAATTTACCCCATTCTATCTCTCCCTATCTCCCTCTCTCAATATATTCCTCTCTCATCCCTTAATTTGATTTTATTTCTTTTAGATATCTTCCCTTCATCTTCAACTCACCCTGTGCCCTCTCTCTCTCTCTCTCTCTCTCTCTCTCTATATATATATATATATATATATATATATATATATATATATATATATATATATACACACACACACACATATACATACATACACATTCACTTATACATATATATATACATAAACATATATATATATGCATATTCCCTTCAGCTACCCTAATACTGAGGTCTCATGAATCATACACATCATCTTTCCATGTAGGAATGTAAACAAAACAGTCCAACTTTAGTAAGTCCCTTATGGTTTCTCTTTCTTGTTTACCTTTTCATGTTTCTCTTGATTCTTGTGTTTGAAAGTCAAATTTTCTCTTCAGCTCTGGTCTTTTCACTGAGAAGGCTTGAAAGTCCTCTATTTTATTGAAAATCCATATTTTGCCTTGGAGCATGATACTCAGTTTTGCTGGGTAGGTGATTCTTGGTTTTAATCCTAGCTCCATTGACCTCAGGAATATCATTTTCCAAGCCCTTCGATCTCTTAATGCAGAAGCTGCCAGATCTTGGATTATTCTGATTATGTTTCCACAATACTCAAATTGTTTCTTCCTGGCTGCTTGCAGTATTTTCTCCTTGATCTGGGAGCTCTGGAATTTGGTGACAATATTCCTAGGAGATTTCTTTTTGGGATCTATTTGAGGAGGCGATCGATGGATTCTTTCAATTTCTATTTTGCCCTGTGGCTCTAGAATATCAGGACAGTTCTCCTTGATAATTTCTTGAAAGATGGTATCTAGGCTCTTTTTTGATCATGGCTTTCAGGTAGTCCAATCATTTTTAAATTATTTCTCCTGGATCTATTTTCCAGGTCAGTGGTTTTTCCAATGAGATATTTGACATTGTCTTCCATTTTTTCATTCCTTTGATTCTGTTTTATAATATCTTGATTTCTCATAAAGTCACTAGCTTCCACTTGCTCCAATCTAATTATTAAGGTAGTATTTTCTTCAGTGGTCTTTTGGACCTCCTTTTCCATTTGGCTAATTCTGCCTTTCAAGGCATTCTTCTCCTCATTGGCTTTTTGGAGCTCTTTTGCCATTTGAGTTAGTCTATTTTTTAAGGTGTTGTTTTCTTCAGTATATTTTTCAGTATTTTTTTGGGTCTCCTTTAGCAAGTCATTGACTTCTTTTTCATGGTTTTCTCGCATCCTTCTCATTTCTCTTCCCAATTTTTCCTCTACTTCTCTAACTTGCTTTTCCAAATCCTTTTTGAGCTCTTCCATGGCCTGGGACCAGTTCATGTTTTTCTTGGAGGCTTTTGTTGTAGGCTCTTTGACTTTGTTAACTTCTTCTGTCCGTATGTTTTGGTCTTCTTTGTCAGCAAAGAAAGAATCCAAAGTCTGAGACTGAATCTGGGTGCATTTTCGCTGCCTGGCCATAATCCCAGCCAACTAACTTGACCCTTGAGTTTTTCAGTGGGGTATGACTGCTTGTAGACCAAAGAGATCTATGTTCCATGCTTGGGGGGATGTGCCAGCTCTCCCACACCAGCACTCCTCCTTCCCCAAGAACCCCCAACCCGGACTGGACTTAGATCTTCAGGAGGCTCTTCACTCCTGCTCTGATCCGCCACTTAATTCCTCCCACCAGGTGGGCCTGGGGCGGGAAGCAACTGCAGCTGTTGTTCTGTAGCTGCCCCACCTCCGCTGACCCCGGGGCAGTAGCCGAACCATGAACTCCTTCCACTCTCACAGCTTTTCCCACTAACTTTCTCTGTTGTCTTTGGTGTTTGTGGGTTGAGAAGTCTGGTAACTGCTGCAGCTCACCAATTCAGGGTGCTAGGGTCCGCTCCGCCCGGCTCCTGGTATGGTTGGTCTGCACTGCCCATGCTGGGCTCTGCTCCACTCCACTCTGCTCCGCTCCCAGCTCCGTGTGGGATAGCAACCATCCAGGCTGTCCTGGGTTGGAGCCCTGCTTCCCTCTGCTGTTTTGTGGGTTCTGCAGTTCTAGAATTGGTTCAGAGCCATTTTTCATAGGTTTTTGGAGGGGCTCGGTGGGGAGCTCACACTAGTCCCTGCTTTCCAGCCGCCATCTTGGCTCCGCCCCAATTTAATATCTCATGTGTTCTTTCTCCATGTCAATATTTTAGCAATATTAAGTACTTAGAAGAGTTCCTCTATAATTCGAGGTCTTTTAGGCATAGTTTTTCTTTTTAAAAGGACATAAAGAAATGTCCATGTTTACATAATCTAAGGCCCTAAATTCACAACGTGCAGAGTTCTGTCTTTTCCAAAAGAAGAGAAAATTATCAATGTTCTTCATGCTGTATACTATTCTTCCTGAATAAGCATGTAGCCTTCCGACTCAAAAGTAAATAAATAACCATGAAATGGTGATTTCCTCCATAGACCACATGTTTATTTAAGAGTAAGAAAGTCACAGGCAAGCAAGTTATTTTCTGTAGTTTGCTGAATGAGTTTTCCTTAAGATAATAAAAGAGCCAGGCTTCCCACCCATTGGCAGGCCGCCACAAATTCGGGTAGCAGAGCTGACTATATTGGAAGAGACTTAAAGTGCTGCATGAAATTTGTTTACCTTCTGAACACCAGTAACAGTGCTCTCCTTCTTTGTCTACCATAGTGCTGAAGTTGGTTTCAACAAAAAGAGAAAAAGTCCACCCTAAGGAAATGTATGGACAAAGTGTACGTGCAGTTCTCCCTTTCTAACAAAAGATTTCAAATTATTGCATGTTCCACAACAATATGTTAAAATTTCGGTCCATTTTGGTTTTCCCTCAATAAGCTAAAAAATACCCCTCTAACATTTTAAAAACTCTCTGGTTTCATTGATCGAGGCATTCTCTCTCCATTAATGTATACTAGACAACTCACAAACATTGTCCTTTTAAACTGTCTTTACTGGCCAAAATAATGAATTACCTAGTGGTCAAGTTTCTGGTGATGAGGTTCTCTCACCATAGTCAAGCAGGTATTTGACCCAACTGATACATAGTCTGTTGCGAGGCTGTATCCAAATACAGCTTGGTAGAAAGAACCAGTTTTGCACCATAGTGCCAAAGCTTTGAGGACTTGGGTATTCCATTCTATGATGAGGCACATGAGTAGGATTGTAGTGGTAGGAGGGAATGTTAAGTTCAAGATGATAATTCTAAGTTATTATATTATTGCATTAAGTTGCATAATCCATTAAAAGGGATACTAAAATTGAAGAAAATTGTCTTTGCTACCTCACAGGCTGTTTCTGTGATCTTTACAAAACCTCTCAAAATCTAATGGTATTTATAAAACAGAGATGCCACCTACCACTACTCCCTCTCTGGCTATCTTAAAAAAAAACTTACTGTAAAAATTAATCATGGAGTAGAAAGTGTGTGTCTTTTTTTTTTTAATGAAACAACTCATATGCAAGAGTATTTGCATGGTGTGATGTTCAAATGGTTTTATGGCCAATTCAACCAGCTGAGATAGCTATATAATTAGAAAACAGGGTCTATATCCAAATATATTTCAGAATGGTGGAATGATGGACTTAGACCAGTGGTGGGAAACCTGTCTCCTTGAGGCCACATGTGGCCCTCTAGGTCTTCAAATGTGGCCTTTTGACTGAATCCAAACTTCACAGAACAAATCCCCTTAATAAAAGTATTTGTTCCATAAAACTTGGACACAGTCCAAAGACCCCACCCTAGGACCTAGAAGGCCACATGTGGCCTTGAGGCCACAAGTTCCCCACCCTTGATTCCAAGCCCAATAAAAATAAATGTATTAGAGATAAATCCTATATTTTTAAATCAACTTCCCAAAAGTAAGAGAGGGGAGAAATGGTTAGACATCAGTTAAAACTTCCATAGACTTGAACCAGAAGCCCAATATAAAAATAATCTGCAGAATGTGAACTAGAAGCCCAATGAAAGTGAACAGTACAACATGATAGCCATAAAATAAACACTATCTTAGGAAACATTTCAGAGAACTATAATGTTCATAGATTTAATAGGCCTCTGTTCCTCTGCCCATGTCAGACCATATTAGGAGTACTGGGTTCAGTTCTGAGAGAAGGCCATATTATAGGACAGGCAATGACAAATGGCAAAATGTGCAGAGAAGGGTGACAAGGACAGTAAGGGCCCTCTAAAATCATGCCATATAACAATCATTTCAAGGAACCCAGGATAGTTAGCCTGAGGAACACACTGCAGGGGATCATGATTGTTGCTTTCTAGTAGCTGAAGAACAGTTGTGTAGAAGAGGCATTAAGTTGATACTGGTTGGCCCTAGAAGGAAGAATGAAGAGAAAGGCAATCAGGGAAAGGCAAATTTATACTCTAGATATGGAAATGCAGTGTTACAATTAGGGCTGATCAAAAATAGAATGAGCTGTTTCTGAAGCTAATGGTTTCCCTGTCACCAAAAATTTTCAAGCAGATGCTGGCTAATCATTTCTAGGCTGTGAGATCTAGATGATTACTATTTTAGATAAAGGTTGAACAAGATGACCATGGAGATATCTGTTCCTACTTTGAAAATCTCTGATTTTTATTCATATCAATTCATTCATTCAATACGCTATCTAGAAAAGTCAACAGAACTCCTCCAAGTAAAGCTAATTCACAATTAAGGAAATTGAAAATTCACTGTATCTTACTTCTCTTTTCTCATATTCAAGTTCACCATGCTTATTCTTCATTGTTGCTGATTTGAGATTAGTGTATAGAGAAAATAAATTTGATGAAATGCATTCCAAACAAGGTGAGAATTCTCAGGTGTCTTTTCATTTAAAAAAAAGATTCTATGAATTAAAGTTAATTGCTAATTGATGCTTCCACATTTCAGGGAGCAAGGCAATTGATCTATGGGTGGAAGGACTGCACTTCCAAATAGACTTCTTCAAAGCACACATTTCTCTCCCACTTTGAAGCTTCCTATTGGCAGTATATAGAAAGAATAAGAACCAGAATTTCTATGGTGACTCATTACACTTGTCCATTACTAGTTGTAGTTCTATACATGTCAAGAGAAGAAGAATTGAGAAAAATGTATGACCTTTTTTATAATAAGTGCATTGGTTCTATGGTTTTCTGTTAATGTTTTTGTTCCCCTATGTTGTATGTGTTGTTGGGACAGTCTGATGTGCTGCTATATCGTACATGCTGCCTAACTGGCAGGAGGGGAGGGTACACACAAAAATCAGTGAATAGTTGTGTAGCAAAGATTATCTTATAAGGCCAGTGACAACTGGATTCTTGACATCCAGAGAAAGCAACTTGAAGTTTCCATCATACACTGCATGGTTGACTTTTGTACATATTTATATATTCTTTCAGCTTTGGGTATAACACTTTGAGAATAAGTCCAGAAGAAAACAACCAAGGTAGTTAGAGAATGAAACCTGCCTAGAAGAAACAAGATGAAGGAACCAGGCATATTTTAGTTTTTGTTGAAGTATAGACTGGATGGCAGTACAGGGTAGAAAGCTCTCTGTGAAAAGCAGTAGATACGTTCTGCTTGGTTCCAGAGGGAAGAATGGGTAGAAGTCTCATCTTAAGTTCAAAATAAAGGAAAACATTCTGATCATTAGAGCTGCCTCAAAGAAGAATGGGATGCCTTGAGAGGTCTTGGATTCCCTTTCACTAGGAAACTTCAAACAGAAATTGGAAAACCTGTAAATTTCGATATAGAAGGCCTTTTTATGTAATAATGCCATGGACTAGATGGCTTCTGAGGTCCTATACTGTTCAACTCTGAAATTATGTGATTCTTTAATTAACGGATTTTTCTCTATTTATAATTCATATAAAGGATTTGTTTCATGAAGGCTGGGAGTTTTTCAATTTTCTTGATATTTTCAAAGCCTTAAATAGAATAGATCCTTGATAAATACTTGTACATTAGAACTGAATTGGTATGAAAAAATATAAATGGCATATCAATTGAAATATTTAGATGATACATCTAATAATTAATTTTCTGTAAACACTTTTTATTCTTTGAGATCCCTAGTGAATTAAAGACCCCATAAATAGTTTGTCTGCTAATAGTTAGCAAAAGTAGGAATCACTTGTTTGAATAATTAGTGAATATGTTGTTCATAACATGTAAAAGCACTATTATGAATGAACTAGCATTTGCTTAGCAAAATAATTTAACCTTTTGACCATTGTGTTCCTATGTTTACCATGTGGTGCATAACTATAAAGAAATCAGTCTGCTATTAAAACAAAGAAATTATGTGATGTAACTCATGCATTTGCTTCCCCTGCCCCTTTTCAGATTAAAACAATAGGAAATAAAGAAGTCTGATCATTACTTACAATGACACTGACTAAACATGGCCTACCAGTGATCCATAAGGTAAAAATGAAATAGTTCCTATGTTTTAAGAAAGAAAAGGAAAGAAAACACCATTGTTGACTTAGACTTATATCTCCATAATCTTTCTATATCTTTATATCATTCCTCGTTTTCAACTTGTTAACACAAGCCTTTGACATCCTCCGAACAATTTCCTTCTTACAGTTCCTGAGACCATAAGACAAATAATAAGGGGGAAATAGCCCACTCCCACTAAAGAGGTATGTGAATTACTTTTGATCATCTGGGTTACATTTCTTACGGCACAGCTTTTAGTGCTTTTGATAAATGATATTATTATACACTTTTACCCACTTTTAATTATCCCTAATAACCCCAAAAGGCTTAGATGTGTTTTCAACCCTATTCAAAGTGGCTCACTGGCTATTAAAGGCTAAGAGCCTCTGACTGAGAGGCATCTTGGCAGCGAACATGGGTAATTATAGACATTCCTATTGTAATTCGTAAAGCTATTAAAACATCTAATCTTTCTTAGCTTTGATTTTAAGACATCTAAAATTGGCCAGTTGGGATGGGAGTTTCTTGAATTAAGCGTTAGGTCATAAGATCTCTAGCCTAAATTTTAACTATGTTCTATGATGTAAAAATACAATTGAGCTACTCCTGAAACATAAGCTAATAAGTCTTTGTTGAAGACTTAATTATTCCTTTCTACTCTACATTCTCTTAGCCTAGTTCCTACAGACAGTGAAAAATTTATACTTTTCCACGTATTATGATTGTTTGAAACTCTATCACATGCAAAAATCATATGTTTCTCTATTCTGTTTGCATGTGACCTCCATTTTAAAGGTGTCTGTCTTTCTTTTTTACCAGAAATCTTTTTTAAAACCTTTTCCCCACTATATATAATACAGAAGTGATACTGACCTTCACTATTTATCAAACTCTCTGGGCTTCTGCCAGACTGATCAACTTTTGCTCACCTATTCTGGCAGGTCAGGCTATTTGTCCATAGGTATGCCAACATTATGACACTTAAGGTTTATAGGGATTGCCCTGGGGGAGGAGGATAGCTAATATTCGTTACTCACTACTATTGCTCATGAGACCCCACCAGCTTGCTTTTCATTTAAACAATCAGCCAAATGACACCATTAATTCTTAGTACTGAAATATTTACCAAAAAGACAAACACACACACATACACACCAAAGCAAGAATAATCAGAACACGATACCCATTAATCTGGGTCTCAATCTTCCACCAATGTAAACAGAATTCATCTAGGGAGGATGGATACATACTTGAAGACACCCAGCAGAGAAACCCATATGCCTAGGCAACTCATAGCTCTAGAACATGGGTCCTAATATCCAAAAAACTTGTATGATGCATCACCTCTGGGCAGGACCACTCTTCTGGTCCCTTCTGCTCTTTGGCTAGGCAGAGACACTAGACTTGCAAGTTTCTACAACTGGGCCACTGAATTAGCATTGTATTTTTATTGGAGAAAAAAAAAGCCCCTAAGCCAGGGATGTACAGAACTCTCTAGGTTTACTCCCTTGGGGGGCTCACTATTAGCATTAGTTCTTTCTGCAAAAGTTTCCTTAAGCCAAAAATCCAAAGAAATAGTCTTGCCTGCACAACAGGCTCTAAGGAGTTTCCCACTCTCAAGGCATAGGCTATAGAAAAGAGCAAGGCAGACAAACCCATGAGGAGTTTCCATCTTTTAAGTTGTATAATGCAGCAAAGGGATACACATTCTAACCATTTTTTCCCTAGGTCAGATCTTAAAACATCTGAGGATTTTGGTCCCTTTAAATTAGATTATTAAAACAATACATTTTTCTGATCAGATCCCTTCATAGGAGTAAACAAAAATCTCTCTTCCATCACGTAGGTGGAAGAAATCACTCTTCTCTCCTTACTTCTGTACTTCAAGCTACTGGCTTCAACCTTCTTCCTCAGCTTCTGTCTCTTCAGTTAGTGACTAAATCCTTCCTCAAAACAGGGTCCATGTATAAAATGACATACCTATGCCCGAAGGCAATAAATCAGCATTTATATTTGTATAATACACATTACAGATAGATAATTATAATTATTCCTTAATTACCAAAATGTATATTCTTCAGTGTTTCCTAGCTGTCACTCTCAAAGTCCACATAATAGTCACAGGTAACTAAACCAATGAAAAACATGTTATATATCTTTGCCTTTAGTAAATAATTTTTCTTTATGCATCTGCTTTCTCTTAGGTCCACTTAGAACCATTTTGCTTCTCTTAAAGTATTTTTTCTAGCAGCTTGCTATTCTCAGTGTTTCTCTCACAAATGTCTTTCCAGTCCATTTTAAATAAATACATATAAATAAATGAGAAGTATAGGCATCACTTTATAGGTTTTAATTAATATTTAATACATAACACTATATAATTTACAGCAAACATGATATATAACATTATATACAACATCTATTAAAATGTATGGCATATATAAAACATGTAATATAATATAGTATAACATATCACAATGTTATATAATAAAATTAAACATAATTTCTGTTGTTGTTCAGAGGTTTCAGTCATGTACAACTTTTTGTGATCCATCTGAAGTTTTCTTGACAAAGATACTAGAGTGGTTTGCTGTTTCTCTATTACAGAAGAAGAAACAGATGCAAACCTGATTAAGTGACTTGCCCAGGGTCATACAGCTAGTAAGTGTCTGAGGCCAGATTTGAATTCAGGAAGACTCATCTTCCTGACTCCAGGTATGGCATTCTATCCACAGCACCACCTAGCTGCCCCATAAACATTAAAAAAATTATAAATAACATATTATGTCATATGTAAGATTGTAAATTATGCATTATATATAAATATGTATACATATGTATATACACATGCACATATATGTTTATATTCTATTAAAAGACAGAAAGGCATTTGTGTGAGAAACATTAAGAATAGTACCCTGTGAGTAACGGCAACTATGTTAGACTTAGCTCTTCTTGGCAATACAATGATCTAAGACAATTCCAAAAGACTCATGATGGAAAATGCTATCCACATCTGGAGAAAGAAGTATGGAGTCTGAATGCAGATTGAAGTCTATTATTTTCACTTTTTTTGTTTTTTCTTTCTTGCGGTTTTTCCTTTCATTCCAATTCTCCTTTCACAACATGACTAATGTGGAAATATGTTTAATATGATTGTACATGTATAACCTATATCAGATTGCTTGTCGTCTTGGAGAGGAGGGGAAGGGGGGGAGAAAAAAATGTGGAACTCAAAATCTTATAAAAGTGAATATTAAAAACTATCCATGTAATTGGAAAAAAATAAAATACTACTAAGTGGGGAAAAAAAGAAAAGTATTGTGTGGGAAAAAAGTGTGAACGTGTTGTGTTTGCACTTTGTTTTTTGGTTTAGTCTTATAATTTAGCTCTGTAGAAAGCTAGCAGGGAGGCATTTCCCCTAGCAATGGAGATCAGCACCTACTTTTCAACTTACAGTCTTAGAGAGAGCTATCTGGGGCACTGTTTAAGTGACTTGACCAGAATCACAGTCAATGTATGTAAAAGGCTGGACCTGACATTGAGTCCAATTCTTTATCCACTGCCCACCACTTAAAATATACATAAATATGACCATTCTTCCAGAAATTTCAGAAAGGAAAGGGCTCCTGAGCATCAACTTGTCAAAGCCCTAACTTCAAAATATGATGAAACTAAGATGAAAGAAGTTAGTGTCAAACATCCAGTGAGTTGTAAAGACAGTTTCAGGAGCCATCACCTAACTCTCAGCCCAGTATTTTTTCAGTACATAAACTTTACTTTGTATAAACTCATAATGTTGCATATAATTTCCTTCATAAAAAGGAACTTCTGTAATTTATTCACTTATTTTCTGGGAAGTAAAAATGTCACTGTAACTGTCATTATTTATTTATTTATGAACACACATGGGTAAGCCAAGTTTTTTCAGGTAATATACAAATAACTAGCAATTAACTTGGTTTTGACATTGTCATGATTTATATATGTAAAGGGATTTTAAAACAGATTCACTTTTAAAAATAAACATACCTTAAATACAATATTTGAGAGATAATATTATTTTTATAAACAAGGATTTCCTAATTATTTAATTGGATATTATTGTTATCATATGATGATGCTGACACCATTTTTATCACCTTAGTTCCATGGACTCTATATAGAAATAATTCTTGGACATGTCACTATTTTGCTATTATATTATTCTGTTATATTCAATGTTCTATGACCTCTTTTTTTAGGATAAAATGGCTTCATTTTGGAATTGAATAAAAATATTTGGATATAACATATCTTCTGTAGCCTTACTGACAGTGTTTTCAGGAATTTCAACAGTAAATAAGAAGATGAGGATGAAATATACTTAAACCTTATCAAATGAGACAATATTTACAAAGCATTTAAGCATAATATCTGGCATTTGCATGCTTCCTTACTTGTTCCTTTTACTTCCTGTTATCACATGGTTTTGGTTTCTCCTCTCTATGTGATGAAAATATTTCATTCTACACAACTTCAAGATTATATAAAACAAATAAGAGTATTAAGTATGGCAACAAATACTTAAAATGGTTCTTAAATTTTTGTGGATCATATCGTATCTGAGAAATAGTGGGCAATAGTTTTATCTGTAATAATGACCTATTTCCATTATGGTTTATTTGTAGAATTACATATTTCATTCTCAAGGACATTTTGAGAATTTGTTCATTTATCAAAGATAGTGAACTTACAATATATAATTCTACATTCCAGAACACATCCTGCTAGATAGTTGGGAGGTGCTAATTTTTCAAAAACTTGCCCAATCTGTATAATTCGATAAATTCAGGCTCCTTTCTATAATTTCTGGTGGTAATAATCTGGTCTGAAATTGTCATCATGAATTTTTTTAATAATAATGATGATGATAATAATAGTTAATATTTATATGGTACTTATTAAGTTCCAGGCTTTATGACAAGCCCTTTAGAATTATCTCAGTTAAGCTTCAAAACAACCCTTGGAAGATAGGTGCTATTATTATCAACTCCATTTTTACAAAGGAGGAAAATGAGGCACACAGAGGTTAAATGACATGCACAAGGTCACATGGCTAGTGTCTGAGGCTGGATATGAATCCAGATATTCCAGATTCCTGGCCTCACTCTCTATGCACTAAAGCTTCTGTGAACATAGACATCTTACTCAGCCATTTGTTCAAGCTTTCTTTGATAGCATGTTGTTGGTTTGGATTCATGTAAAGGGCTTAGCACAGTGTAGTAAGCTCTAAAAATGTTAGCTACGATGATGATGATGGCGATAATGACACCATTCATGGAGGCCTTTTTGATTCCATCCTGGTGTCACAGCCATTTCATAGGTTCTAGAGGTAAATAAATTTTAGTTACACCTCAAATCTAGTGGCATGTATTGTCCGCCTCCACTTCTTCTTGGTGAGATGCTTGCTGTTAGTTCAGGAAACATTTCTTTAAGTTTTCAACCTGTTTATAATTTGCTCTGAGAACATTTATCAATCCGCTCCCTCTTTCTTTCTTTTTTTTGAAGCAGAAGTATTAATTTTACTCCACCTGACTCGATGGTGAAGGTCCTGTTGTCTTGTTTTATATTATGATTCTTCAGATGCATTGTACACTAACTAGTGGCTTTTTGACATGTTTGTTTATGCAATACGCTTTGCTAGGTCATGAAAGAAAAAAGTGAAATAATCCTTACAATCAAGTTGCTTTGATTCTTTTGGAGGACAAAAAAAGAACATATATAAAGTGTATATTTTTATTGTTCAATTGCATCCAATTCTTTCTGACCCCATTTGGGGTTTTCTTGGTAAGATACTGGAGTGGTTTGCCACTTCTTTCTGCAGCTCATTGTACAGAAGAGGAAACTGAGGCAAACAGGGTTAAGTTACTTGCCTAGAGTCACACAGCTATTAAGAGTCTGAAGCCAGATTTGAACTCAGGACTTCCTGACACCACACCTGGTGCTCTATATCCACTCTGCCACCTAGTTGCCCAAGGTATATTAGATACACACAAAAGAGATACAAGATTATTTAGCAGGTAGAGATCCCTAAAAATTGAAGGGAATAGGAAAGGTTTCATGACGAAAGGGTCATTGAATTGGGTCTTAAAGAAAACTGGGAAGTAGGGTTAAGGAGGGAATTCATTCCAGGCATGGGGAGGTCAATCAGTGCCAAAGGAATAGGCACAGGAAATGGTATGTTGCACATAAGGAATAGAAAGAAGACCAATCTGACTGCATAAGAATAATGCATAATAAAGTTGTAAAGACAGATTGAGGACAAGTTGAGAAGGAGTTTAAATATTCAACAGTGGAGTTTATATTTGTGACTGGAAGTAATGGGGAGTCCACGGTTTTTAACCCTAAATTGGACTAGAGGCTATGTAGGTACCTCCTCACCCTCTCCCCTTACAACAAGGTAGTCTTTGGTTTGGTTTGGTTTTCCTTAACAAGTATTGGAATATTTCTTGAAACTTTGTTATTTCCCTCATTAGATCTTGACCTCTTTTGAGGGCTGGGCTGTCTTTTTAGCCTTTCTTTGTATCTCAACCACCTAGTACAATGCCTGGCCCAAGGCGGGAACTTAATTAAAGCTTGTTGACTGACAAAGACTAAAAGGCCCTCATTCAAATCGAGTCAGTCAATCAACAAACATTACAAGCCAGGCACTGTGCCAAGAGGTGAGGCTAAACACACACACACACACACACACATACACACACACACACACACACACACACACACACACACACACACACACACGTTCCTGGCTTCAAGGAGTTTACAGTCTAATGGAGGAAGACAACCCACAGAAGAAAGCTGAATGTAGAGCCAGTGCTCTTTTCCTCTTTTCATTACACCACATGGCCTCTGGCTATTCATGGAAGATCAAATAAAATTCTTAAATGAGAGAATGGAGCCTAATTCAACAGGCTATACCCCAGCCTGCATATCTTTACCATCACTTAGCTTTTCAATGATGACCATTAACCTGAAGCCCAGGGATAGGGGATTATCTTCTCTATTTATAACTAGTGCAATCTAAGGAATCCTTTCTATCTAAAATATTCAGCCCTTTCTTCTGGGAATAACTTTACAGGGACTGACTAGCTAATTTAACTTTGTTAGTGTTGTAGCTTGCTCCTTCTAAATATTAAAAATTTCCTGCCTCAGCACTGACCCCAATTCTATTAGGGACCATCTATAATAGGGGGCATACACAAGTCACTCCCAACCTATTTCCAGGTCATTCCAATTAAATTAATTAGCCAGTGCTTAATTCTTGCTTTTGACCTTTGGAGGGCAGCTGGTTCAAAAGGACTCTTCCAATTCTGTCCCAGCAGAGATTTCTAGCTACTATAATTCCTCAGGTGGCTAATCAAGTATTTCCCAATCAGCCCCAGTTAGAAGTTGCTTTTTCTACCTCCAAACCTTCTAGGTCTTCACCCTTTGAGTTTGTTTTGGCATTATTCTTTGAAAGAATTATGTATGCCTGGGCTTAGTTAGAAAAAAAAATATTTTAACCTGCAGAATTAGTGAATTTCTATCCCAGTCAGAGCTGCCTAAAACCTACTGAAGCAACAGAATTTGCTGAGTGCGGTGGTAGATATTATTTTAAAATCTACAAACCGTGCAATGTTTAGATCACTCGAGACATTTTTTTGTCTAAACTCTATATCTTATATTACTTAAAAGGAATCACACAAACTTCTACTCCCTACTTACATAGTTTAAACTCTATTGATTCTATTCCTATTGATTCTGTCATTATCCACATATGATAGGAGTATATTTACCTTTATTTGATTTAGTCCTCCCTTATCTGCACAAACCACAGGGAGAATGCCCAGATGCTTGATCTGTCCAGTCTTTTTCTTCATCCTTTTTTATTGCTTGTCCTATTTTCAGGTATAGGGGGTCCCCAATTGATGAATGCCTAACTCAGGAGAATTCACCCAGATGACCACCAGTACCCTCACTTTTCCCCTATCATCAGGTGAAGACTAGTAACTGGAATTTAGTCGCGCTGACCGTATAATACTCTACTTTGATCTACGTTTTGAGTATACTCCATATTACCTATCCCTAGGTCCCTGTCACTAAGGTGGCCAGTGGTGTACTAGCCAGTAGTAGTAGTAGTATTGGTGGTGGTGGTAGTAGTAGGAGGAAAAGGAGGAGGAGGAAGAGGAGGAGGAGCAGGAGGAGAAGGAGGAGGAGGAGGAGAAAGAGTTATAAAATGGTTTAAGGTTTGCAAAATTCTTAACAACTATCTCACTTTATCCTCACAAAGACCTTGGGAGGTAGGTGCGTACATCATCCCCTGTAACAACAATGTGGCTCACCACTACTGTGGCTGTGTAAGACCAACAACACCAGCACACAGAAGGCTGCCAGCACAGGTCCTTTGATCTGCTTTTCTAAGGAAAGCAACTTTAAGTGATTTACAATCTCACTTTAATCAAACATACATATATCATTCACTTAGTTCAGGGGGAAAAGCCAGAACCCTGAACTTCAGAGCAAATACAAACAGGAATTACAGAGACAATATAAACAGAGAAAACACACACAGTTATCAACAGACAGGCCTCTAGCTGCCTTAACAAAGAATTACATTGTTACCAGAGAGAGAGGCACCACCTGTGAGGCTCCAGCAGCTACCCAGAGTCTTGTCTGGTCAAATCACACAACACTCTTCTAGTGAGTGAGAGCCCCCAAACAAAACACCAACCTCAGAGCTCTTATACTCTGTTCAGGGCCCTGAGGACTCAGATCTTACTTAACAAAAAGGTGTGGGGCCTGAGGCCTAGGGTTTTCTTGTTTCTTAAGCAGGTCAAAGACTCTTGATTCCTCAAAAAACCAAAAGACAACAAAAAGTCCACTTTACTTGCCATTACATTTGAAAGGGGAGACTCAGCAAAGGTACTTGATTACCTTAGCATTCTAAAAGAGAAAACAAAAATGTCCCACCCTAATTATCATAACATCCTCATTTTACAGGTGAGGAAACTTAAGCAGACTGATGTTGTAACTTTTCCAGGTCACACCGCTAGGTAGCATTTGAAGCAGGATTTGAACTTGTCTTCCAGACGCTGGGTCTAATGTTATACCCACTGAACCATCTAGCTGCTCCTATCTCTGTCGACTCCCACTACCAGCATCCTTATCCCCTGCCACTAGAGCCACAAAATTGATAGCCGAAGATATTTGCATCCCAAGCTGGAACCCAGAAAATAACATTCCATGGAAACATTATATGACAGATGGCAGTTATTTCTGTAGTACTATTAGAGGTCAATTGTATTGTTATTTAGGTTCTTGTTGACTGACTATTTGTGTGGCAAATTATAACCATTATATCTAGCTATTAAGTTCGGCATGAGAACTTATCATACAACTGTAATATGTCCCTTAAGTGTATAAACCCACATTGCAGGAAAGACAATTTGAGCCTAGCCTCTACCTCAAATAATCTCAATGCAAGTAAGTCTAATCCTTGTTAAAGCATATTAAAAACCTCCTTTTAATCTCTCTAGAAATATTAATAAATATCTCTAGTCTAGAAGCCCTTCCTTGATTTGTCTCCCACCACTTAGAAAGGTAAATAATAGTAGGAAGAGAACAGATAAGGTTTAAACTGCATAAGTAAGGTAGAGGACAAGAGGTCTTTCTTAAGGAAATGGTACAAGCTTGGAAAATAAACTTTGTCTGGTTTAGGTCCTTGCCCTTCCTATCACCTGAAGTGACTGAACTGTGAGCCACCTTCAATTTAGAAAGCATTGAGATACTGTTTGCTGCGAGGGGAACCTTGTAGTCCTTGAAGGGAGCTGGCAGGGATAGGAAATGAGTAGGAACTATTGTTCTGGAACATTAACTCCAAACTGTATTTTAACATAATGTGACTTTTATCTTGTCTGTGTTTCCTATAAACCTTATCTCAAATTGTCTTGGGAGAAAGAGATATCCTTGGCTGCAATAGCTTGGATTAGAGTCAGGAAGATCTGAATTCAAAGTTTGCCTCGGACACTTGTGTAACCCCAGAGCACTATACTTCTCCTCGGTGTGCCTTGATTTCCTCAAGTGTAAAGTAGATATAATAACCGGGGGCATCTGGCTTCCATGTTGTTGTGGGAATCAAATCAGATAATGTAAGCACAATGCCTGGCATAGAGTAGGGCTTAATAAATCTTTACTTCCTTTCTTCTTTCCCAGGGAATGGAGAACTAGTCCACTTTGGACACCTCTCTGTAGGCCAAAAACTGTTTTAAATTTAGAATAATGTTAATTTATAGAATTATTTCCTGAAGATTTGTGCCTAAAACACAGAGTACAACATCAATATTGTTTTCCTTAAAATTCTCAAGATTTAAATCTTGAAAGAAAAGGCAAAATGACAAAACCTCCCTAGCATGTCAGATATATATGTCTGTAGGCATGTATTCTTGCATGTCTATGCATGCATAGGAATAATCATAAGATACTATTTATAATAACACTATCCATACATATGTCCATACACAATTGTCAGTAATGGGATAATATGCAGTCCTGAAAAAAAAATCTCTCTCCCTAGAAGTACTTGAGAGAGCCATGGTCTTATCTCTTCCTCTTCATCTGAGGTTTAGTTGCCTAATCATATGTTCTTCCACAATTTTTCCCTATAATACCTAAGTAGTTCATTGGAGCATCTTTTCACTTACCTGGTTTGGCTGAAGACCTATTTTGTAATCATAGATTATGCAATTAAATGGTGGGAATCACACTGGTGATACTGATTATTTCATCAAACTCTGAAAATTAGCCCTTTGGACTCAGAAAACCTGGGATTTTAACAAGGAAATTCAATTTCTAGTTTTCACTCTATTTGATTTCTGATTCTACTTGATGTAAAGCTTTGGAGAAAATCCAACCATCATTTCTAAGGTTGTTTCTATGGGAAATAAGTCTATTTCTGTAGAGTTCTAATCAACCGACGTTAAATGATTGAATTTTGGAATGTAACCTGTTTATAGTTCCCTGCTATCTACCTTAGAAACATATTTATTTAAAACTAAGTTCTAAGGGATTTACTTAATTAGCAGCCCAATAATTGGCACCTCTAACTCCTATTTTAATTTACTTTTCAAAATCTACCACAATTCTTATATTTAATGCCTTCCTCTATTTCTCTCTTCTCATGATGACTCAACAAATCCTATTGATTTTTGTGATGTTTCTTTAATTCATTACTGCTTTTACATTCTTTTTTCCGTATCTCTAGTCCAATTCTTTCTTACTTCATGCCTGTATTATTACACTATTTTTTCTCACTGACTCGAAGTAGGAATATTTACAGGCTCTCCACACCACTGCCAGGTGAATGTCTTCAAAAACCATTTTCATCAAGTTACTTAGTTAAATTCTTAAAGTCACACTTTTTATAAGCACACCACTTTACTTTTGAATGGAATACTATGAATTTTCCTTCATTTTCTGCTAGACAAATAACAAGTTGCCTAAGAATTATAACCACATGCATTAGTTGAGGGAATATCCCCCCTGATTTCATTTGAAAAATACTGAATTTTGATGTAGGATGCAGAATTTAGGCAAAATAACCTAATTTTCACTTTTACCAAGACACTATGGTTATACTTTCATAATTCTCTCTCCCCATTAAGGACACTTCCTTGAGTTTTCCTTTCAGTTAGAAATCAAAAATTATCCACAAATCCCAGCAATTCCACAGAATCATAGATTTAGAGCTGGGAAAAAAATTCAGGGGCCATCAGTTCTCACCCCTTCATTTTATAATTAAAGGAAACTTAGGTCTAGAGTAGACAAGGTCACTCAGATAGTTTCAGAAGTGGGCTTCAAACCAAGGTTTCCATTATAACTAATGCTCTTTCACACTGTACCACTTTCAGTAAGTCCATAACTTCAATATCTCATTCACTCACTTAAAAAATAATTAAATATGTACAGGTATCTGAGGTCATAATCCTGCATTGAAGCTAAAGGTAAGATAAGACCCTTGATCCTTCTGGGGATGACTGGCTCTTTCCCCCACACCTTCCACATCCTCCATGCAACCATAGAAGTAAAAGAATCTTTTCCCAACATCGAGATACTTGTGGACAGGTGCAATGGACACAGAAAGGGGGAGGGGGGAAGAGGGAAATTGGGAAAATGATGACTCCACCTGAGGGTCTTAGAGGTGTTGCAGGATTCTGAGGTAGAACAAAAAATATTTTTTCACTTTCATACTTTGATTGACCTCAGATCTCACTGATACGTGCACTCCCACCTTTGATGTAGCTCAGAACTCATCCATGGCTACCCATCCTGAGCAACTCTTATCCGTATCATCCCATAAGTCTTCCCCAGGAAAACAAGCTTAGGGTCATCCTCTACATCTCTTGATATTCACTGTGTGAATGTTAGCTCTATTATTATTATTGTGTGCTGATCTCTCATGTAATTAATAATAATAATAACAATTAATATTTACAAAGCACTTTAAAGTTTACAAAGTACTCTAGGTCGTAAAATTCATAGAAATCTACCTGGCAATTTTTTTTCTGGTATGATACTGATCGTTAGGAAATACCCTGTTGTCACTGAGGACAGGACTAGGAAAACTTCAGGTGTTTCACTGAATTCAGTCTTTACCTTGATTTAATAATAGAAATAACTAAAATGTATATAGCACCTACTGTGTTCTAGGCACTTTGCATTCGTTGCCTCATTTGATCCTCACAGCAACCCTAGGAGGCAGGTGCTCTTGTTATGCCCACTTTATACATGTGCAAACTAAAGCAACTAGAGGTTAAGTGGATTGCCCAGGGTCACATGGCCAGGAAGTGAGTGTAGGAGGTGATATGTGATCCTCATGGCTCCAGGCCCAGTGCTCTGTGTACTATGGTGCTACCTGGCTGCCCTGTCAGATTTCATCTGAACTGCAAGGTAACTTTGTCCTGACCATGCCCAGTCTTCCTCAAATAGTATTTTTCACTGATGGAGCATGACGTCTGCACGTTTTTTCCTCTTTTCCTGAAATGCCCTCTTGCCTCCTATAGTCTATCAATCTGGCTCAAAGGACACCCCTTCAAAAAATATTCTTCTCTGATGCCCCCAGCCAAGAGTCACCTCTCCCTCCTCTAATCATACTTAATTATGTTATTGTCTTTTTTTCCCAAACTATATTGTAAAGAACATGAGGGCAAGGACTTTATTGTGTTCATTATTTTTTTACTCCTTGCAGTCTAATTTAAATGTTTCAGAACAGGTAGACCTGAGAAAAAGCTTAAACCTTCTTTTTTTTAATGTTTAATCACAGTTCCCAATTTTCAAACAACAACAACAGCTCTATAGGGGACTTAGTACACATGCTGTTACTTTTCTATCAAAGAGAATTACTGAAAGTTAAAGAGTGACCACTTGCATTGAGGGAAAATAGGACATGAACAGATTCTTCAAAGAAACTACCGCATAAAGATTCTATTTTAAATAATCCAACTAATTCTTTCAAAATCACATAAAAATCTCAGTGACTCTTCAAACTTTCCTGTTCATGGGGAATGGAATATCTTTAGGTTACCTTGTTTTGCAGATCAAGAGCAGAAAGCTGGGTGTTGTCCTCCAGCCGTACTGGAGGCAGAGTGTTTCTTGGTGGTCAAAGAGATCCTGCAACTGTTATTTTCTTGTAGCTTGCCAAATTTTAAATCCTCTATCATGTTCTTGCTATTTCTCTTCGTGTTCAGGGGTTAGGGATTAGTCAAGGCATAATTTTACCTTTACAATCTGGAGAGTACAGCTACAGTACTTGCCCAGTGTTTTCCTAAGAGTACAAAGAAATATCTAGTTCCCTAATTTTATTCTATCAATCAATGAATGGCCCCTGAATGCTACTATGGGCAAGGGCCTTTATTAATGTAATTCAATTTCTAGCTTTGATTCTATTGGATTCCTGATTCCATTTTGATGCTAAGTTTTGGAAGACTATTTCTTTGTATAACAGCAGTTAAGTAAGATGATGCTTCTAAGCATTCCCAGCAGCTACAAGAAAGAGATGCGTATCTTGACTGTCCTCCAGGAGTCAGGGCGATTTATTAGTCAGGATAGAAAAGCTAGCACTCTTAGATGCAAACAGTTTCCTGTTGCCAGCCAAGGCAGTTTTCTACATATAAGAGTACTCATAATTTAGGTATTTATAAATCAGAGAATGACTATTAAGTTGGTGGCTTCCTTTTGGCAGCTAAAGAGCCATTTTCCAAGTCATATGATAGCATGAGACCATAATGACAGTAATCTGCCACGGAGACATACCTGTTATAATACCCAAAATAATGAGAGGAAGAAAATAGGAAGACCAAAGAAGAATTAATTAAACAAAAGCAATAGAAAGAAAACATTTTAATTAACAATTATAGAAGACGTCACCTACTGCTGCTGAAATAACATATTAAAGTATTGGGCTGTCATAGAAGCAATTTAGTTTCTTGGGAAAAAAGTAATATATTTTGAGAACATAAAGCCTATACTGAGCATTTACTGTGTGAGGACATGTGAGTACTACAACAATGCATAAAAGCATATTATTATCTTGAACTTCCCTCTGACTTCATATAGTGGATAGATTTTCATCTACTTCAAGAAAATAATCACTTTTTTTTCTCCTAGGCTAAAGCATCATTCAAGTAATTAATATTTGTTCCTAGTTGTTTTTCCCTGTCTATACTTAATAAGTTTACAGCATTTTAAATTTTTTTTCATGTATGATTTCAGTATTTGAAAAGATTTATTTTATCCTAGAACTTCTCGAATGATCATAAGATGGTATTTTTTTTAATAACAGTGATGTTTCCAGAGATTATGACTCTATTTTTTTCAGTTAGTCATCTAGTGTCTATTTGTGTTTGCATTGATCAACACTGCCATATGAATTGGCCTGCAATAATTGAGAGTTTTTTCTCTGTTCTGTAGCTTTCTGACTCCTTTTTTCTTATGACAAAAAAGCTTGGTAGGAGATGTTTCTTAATTTACATCATCTTCTTTTCAAACATAACACCCACTGAAAATGAAGATGTATACTGTATCTCAAAGCCAAAATGTCAGATATTTCTCCAGGATGACTTGACAAACCCTATTCCTAAACACTATGCATTCATTTCAGAGAACTGCAAAACTGCCACAAATAATGACTGTAATTATTACAGTACACTTGTTCACTAACATGACTTTAGGGGGAAAATGTGTTGTTATTTTTAGAGATGATTTAAACTAGCAAGCTGAATTCAGGGGAATGGCTTCCAGCCTGACCTGTGAAAACCCAGTTTCTTCTGCTACCATGAAAGGATTTTTTAAATATCTGGCTATTCTTGAAGAAATGTAGTTTGTCATTTTGGGGACCACAAGTATACCACTTGCCACTTTAACAGTATAATGGATTCAATTAGATCACAAATTTAGAGCTGAAGCACCTATATCAGGCACTTGCTAAGTGTTTTATAAAAGTTACTTCATTTGATCTTTATCACAACCTTGGGAGATAGGTGGTATCATTATCCAATTTTCACATTTGAGGAAGCTGAAGCAGCCTGCCTAGGCTCAGAAAGCTGGAATATGTCCAAGTCCAAATTTGAATGCGGATCTTCCTGATTCAAGGCTCAATGCTCCATTCACTGTACCAACTAGCTGCCATGGCCTATTTGAGGTCATCTAGTCTTATCCTTTTATTTTATAGATGAAGAAAGTGAAGTCTGGAGAGATGCATACAACATGTAAGAAATAAAGAAGGAATAAATAATTTAAGCCATAATATCACCAAGTGTTATATTCTAATATACAGTAGACTAAATATGCTATCAGAGATTTGAGAAAGAAGGGTCAATGTGGGTTGGGGTATTCAGAGAAAAGCTTATGAAGTTGGTAGAATTTGAGCTAAAAGAAGTATACCATGTGAAGGGTCAGAGAAGAGAAAGGAGGGACTTCTGAGCAAAGGAAATAAAATTAGTAAATGCATGGAGGTAGGAACATGCACCGTGTATAGAGGTGGTCAGTAAGGAAATCAGCCTAATAAGAGTGGAGAGTTCCTCATTGAAAACAGTAAGCTCAGTGCCGAATTATGAAACGTATTAGATAACAAGCTAAATTCAGACTCAATTCAATGACAACCAGTAGTCATTCTTGCAAAACAAAAGCAACATTTTAGAAATCTGTTTATTGGAAAAGTGTGACAGGATGCATTTACGGTTACAAAGCGCTTTATAAGTTATCGGCAACACCCCTATGATGGAGTTAGTATGAGTATGATGATATGTTTTATGGATAAGGAAAACAAAACTCAGACAAAATTAAGTGATGTGGTTAAACTGGCATAGCTTGTAGATAGTGGAGTTGAGACCTGAATCAGCCTCTCTGCCCCAGGTCCAGTACTCCCTACATTCCACCATGTTGCCTCCTAATATCTGAGGAGGACATACAGACTGAGGATAGGGAGATCACTTAAAGTGCTGCAGCTACAAAATGGTTAGGAGAAGATGATGGACAGAATTTGAGTTCTGGCATGAGTAAGAGAGAAGGCATATCACTTTGAAAGATGCTGCACAGCTTGGTGGCTAATTGGATATAGAAGATGGCAGATAGAAGAGAACTTTAAGGTGATTTCACTAAGAGCATCATGTAAGCGAACTTACAAAATTTCATGAAATGAAATGGAAAAGCTGGAAAAAGTATAAGATTAGAGATGATCTCTGTGCATGTATTTATACTTTTTTAATAAAAGCAAAATAGCAGCTGTAATTGAAGCCATAAAAGTGAACAGTATAGAGAACAAAGAAAAAAATTATTAAAGAAAGAATCTAGGAGACACAAACAGAAAAAGGTGCCATTGGGTAAGACAGCTGGGTAAGAGGGAAGCATTGAATGTTACAGCTGGTGGGAATAAGAGATCATTCAATCCAACTCCTTCATAGAAGTTCCATAATTTGACTGGAAATATGTAGCCACTTAAGTACTCAGCCCAAGCTAGATCCCTGAATTCCCAACACACATTCTTTTGTTCTTTCTGCTAGACCCACAATTTCCTCAGGATAGTGTACTCTCGCAGAAGCTAGAGCAGAGGATCATTTTATGAAAAAAGGGTCAAACATGCAGAAATCAAGTAAAACAATTAGACGATAGGCATCTCTCTTGGGCTGATAAATTCCAGTGGCCAGAGAATATTTGTAATGAGGCCAGAATTATGAGAATGAACCTCATATCTTTGGATGGCCATGCACTGCCTTCCCTGTCTTACCCATGCATATTGAAAATATATAAGGGGAGCAGCTAGGTGGCACATGGGGCAGCTAGGTGGCACAGTGAGTAGAGCACCGGGCCTGGAGTCAGGAGAACCTGAGTTCAAATCCAGCCTCAGACCCTTGACACACTTACTAGCTGTGTGACCTTGGGCAAGTCACTTAACCCTAATTGCCTTCCCTTCTCCCCTCCAAAAATAAAAATAAATAAGGTATTCAAAGAAAGGATCTCATTTCCAATTATTAAAAAAAAAAGAAAATGTATAAGGAAGTCGTAAAAGATGGCCAGGTGAGAGAGTTTGGATCAATAATAAATTTAAGCTGCTCTTATAAAAACTAAAACATATGTGTGTGTATAAAACTGTGTGTAAAATTTGTGTGTAAAAAAATCATATCATATTTTATATTGCATTTAGCAACCATATAATTTAATATAAATATATTAAAATTGTATGTGTACATTAGAAATAATAAATATTTGCCTTGTCACAGTTTTATATGAAAAGGTAATAAAATAAACAAGCAGAACCCTATTAGAAAACCTCCCCTTCAGTCCTCAAGTCCAACATGTGTGTAATTACTGATCTGAGCTAGAAAGATTAAAGGGAAAAAAAAATTAAGTGCAGACTGAAAATGATCACTGATTTCTTCGCAACCCTTCTAGGGCTTTGATAAAGTCATAGGACATTTTTTTCTTCTTTGGAAAAAAATCACAAAAAGAAATTATTTTTAAAGATATCTGAGCAGAAATGACAAGTTATAAGATGAGCCTTTTTATTATTATAAATTAACTGAATGATTAAAAATGCCAGAGGAACAGAAGACTGTCTCATATGGCTCTCTGTTAGATGTGGATTGCTAATGTGGGAGAAAATCCTTGTAAATCTTAGCATTGCTCCCACACACCCACCTACACATGTGATCGCTTGACTTTCAAGCTAACAATAGGAGTGTTAGTAGAGTTCTCACCATCTGCAAAACGAAGTGCACAGTTTTTTTTGTATGTGTTTTTTTTAAACCGGCAGCTACAGCAGACAGTAGTAAGGGCTCATAATTTGTCATCAGGCCCTTGTATTCATGCTTTTCAAAAGGTATGGAATAGGACTGGAATTGTCCCTAGTTTCTAAAGAATTGAGGTTGCGATCATAGAGCCTCGATGAACCTCTCATAAAGTTCACCATATGGCAGCTAATTTTGTGTTGGATCAATTTTCTTCACTGGAATAGAATCCAAGGGTACATGCACAAAATATAAATGTTATAAGAATATTGGTGTACTCATAACTCCACCAGGCACACACATGTATATGATCATGTATGTATGTGTGCCTGAAATCTGTTTGAACATAAAAATTGGGAGGTGTGTCCTGCTGCCATTTATAGAATGCACTCCCCAGAGGCATACATTTAGGTTTTTCTTGTAATTCACCTCATCAATCCTAAGAAAGGATAGATATCATTGAAAATAGGTTTTCTTCATTTGAAAATTCCATCTTTGGACAATTTTGCCTTGTTAATTTCCTGTCAGCTAAGAAGTTTCCACCTTTCAATTTAAGAATGGATTCTTAGCGGGAGAATTTGGAGATGTCTTCTCCAATGTCTTCTGTATTCTGGGCTAGTATGAAGGCAGATATGGAGATCCTGACCATTCTTATGTGATTTGGGGAGTGTGATAGAGTAGATAAAAAATTGACATGAGAAGAAAAAAACAATCTACCCCCTTCTATCATCCTCTACCTCTACCTTTGCCCACCCCCAGCACAACATATATAGGTAACGTGCTGCATTGCAGCGTCCATGTGTAAATCAACGCAACAGATAATTTAGGCTAGCAAAAAGGAATTGGTTTGAAGAAAGCTGGCACTAGATATAAATGAAAGAGGGGCAGCAAGGTGGTGCAGTGGATAAAGCAACAACCTTGGAGTCAGAGTGACCTGAGTTCAAATCCAGCCTCAGACTTACTAGTTATGTAATCCAGGGCAAATCACTTAACCCCAATTGCTTCAAAAAAAGTGTAATGAAACAGGCAGCCATGTGCATTCTCTGATTTGTAGAAACCTAGGAAGGTCATCTGCCACAAAAATGTCTCCCCTACCAGGTAGCAACTGAAATTTGACATCAGTAGTTTCTTCCCTTGAAGCTTTGTCTTGCGTAAGCTTCTTTTTTGAAAATGTAAATACCTTTTGGACGAATAACATGTTGTGTTTCTTCATAAGAAAAAATGGAATAGCGTAGTCTTCCTGGTCATTTGAAGGGATTACAGAGATATGATAGAGAAATGAGGTGGAGGGCAGCAAAGACAAATTTCCTACTTCATGCTAAAAATCCTGGGTCTTCCCTGGGCTTCTGATATTTCAAGCAGAAATTGGGAAGAGATGAATAAGATGTGATATATTTACCATGTACTCTTGTGTATTATTAGGGGCAGCATATTATAGTGGACAGAGAGCTAACTTCAAAGTTAAGACATGGATTCAAGTCCTGACTCAAAGCCATAGTGTCTGGTAACCCTGGACAAGTCATTCAACCTCTTAATGCTTTAGGCAACTCTCAGAGACTATTACTGGCAGACCTGTACAGGCAGATGGGAGTTTCTTTACCTGGGAGTTAACAGTAGTGATGAAACAACATATCTAGTCCCCTCTCAGTCACATATTAGGAGAGGCATAGTGCATGAAGAATGGGTCCCAGAGTCAAGGAAAATGAGATGCAGGCTCTACTTCTGGCACATACTAGCTTATGTAACTTTGGGTAAATCACATAACCTCAGTGCTCTAGGCAACTCTCTAGAACCTAGGTTAGAGGCAGGTAGGTTGCACTGTGCTTGGAGTCCCTAAGACCTGAATTCAAATTCAGCCTCAGATACTTACTGGATACGTGACCTCAGGCAGCCTTATTTGCCTCAGTCTGCTCAGCTGTAAAGTAGGTTTAATCATAGCACCTCCTTCCTAGCATTGTTGTGAGATCAAATGAGATAACATTTGTATAGTGTTTAACACAGCACGAGATGCACTATGAAGATGTTAATGACGATGGTGACAATGATGCAGACCAAGCGCCATCCTACATCATCACAGAGTGTCCTCATTGGGAGTTCATTCCCTATAAGCAATGAATTCACAGATCACAGGGCTGGCACAAAAAGAAAAAAAGAAAATGTGTGTCTTCACTACGTGGTAGGATCATAAAGCCATAGATCTGGATGGGAAAGGGACCTTAGAAATCATCTAGCCCAACCTTCCTAAACTGCAAGCTCCTGCGTGATGAGGGATTTGTCATTTAAACTTTGTTAGCTATTTTTGGTACCCACCACATTGCTCTGCACATAGAAGGTGCTTTAGCATTTTTTTACTTATTTGGGGATGTGAGGGGGGAGGGCTGGGCTTGCCAGCCTCATGAGCCATGTAGCTTGCTGTGTCTTTGTTCTAGGTTTCAACAGGGAAGGAGCTCAAAGAGCCAGAACAAAAATAACTTACATTGGGCTCATACCTTTTTTGGTAGCCATGGTACCTAAAAGGCTGTCTGTGGCAACTGGATTTCTTTCTCTTCCAACTGGGCTGTGAGTAGAAAGGAGAATGTTGAGCGTAGGTGAGTGTTATAGGAGAAAGCTTATCATTCTTTGTGTCCAAGAGTATTCTAAAATTTGCCTTGCAGTACTGGATTTAGAAGAGGGAAATTGGTTCAATTCACTTCAATTTAACAAGAATCATTTCAGTACATAAAATGTATAAGGTTGTGCACTAAGTACTGGGAATAGATAGACAGACAGACAGATAGACACACACATATACACAGAGATATAGATATTTAGATACATAGATGTAGATTTTTAAAATGTAATCTGTCCCTATCCCACAAGTTTTCATTCCCCGAGGTCAACTATCAGTGTGGATGCCTCAAAGAAGGTCATCCCAAATTCAATTAATCAAAAGAATCAATCAACAAGCACATATTAAGAACCTAATATATGCTAGGACTGGGGTAGGTACTGGGGAAGCAAAGACAAAAATGAATAATTCCCCGTACTTGAGATGCTTATATTATGCTCTACAGAAATAAGCATATCTAAAATGCAAACAATGTGCATTCAAGAAAGTTACTTTTGGGGGCAGGCACGAGCACCAAAGAAGATCAGGAAGATTCTTATGTGGAAAGTGAAGCCTGAGCTGCTGTTTGAGGAAATTGGGAGCCCAAGAGGAAGAAGGAGTGCATCTCAGACATGAGGCTTTTTGCAAAGGCTTGGAAATGGGCAACAGAGTAGCCTGTGTGAAGAAAACTAATAAGCCTCATTTTCCTGAGCGGTGAATTTCATGGAGAAATTTAATGTATAATAAGATTAGAAAGGTAGGTTAGAGCCAGGTTACAACAGGCTTTAAATGCCAAATAGAAGAATTTATATTTTATCTTAGAGGTAATAAGAAGCCTTTGGTATTTACTGAGTAGGGGAGTAATGTAGTTAGATCTGTGCTTATGGCATATCATTCTGTGTGGAAGATGGATTGAGAAAGGAAGAAACTTGAGAAAAGGAAAGGAATTAGAAAATATTATTTTGGGCATGGACAATGGGAGAATTTTTTTTTGCTTAACTATGCATTGTAAAAGGTATTTTGTTTCAATTTAGGGAAGGGAAGAAGGAAACAGAATAGGGATAGGGTAGCCAAAAATGACAGAAAGGAAAAAAGGAAGGAAAGAAGGGGGAAGGAAGGAAGGAAGGAAGGAAAGAAGGAAGGAAGGAAGGAACGAAGGAAAGCTAGTTTGGCTTGTTTTACTTTGCTAGAAGAGACCTCTCATGGGATGGGGGTAATCTGTAAATGTTTATAATTTAAAAATAAGATACAGAAATGAAATATTAAAATAAATATCAACTATAAAACTATTCCTATATATATATATATATATATATATATATATATATATATATATATATATATATGGTATTTTTCAAAATACAAGAGATTTCCTGAAAATTACCCATCCAATATAATTACCTCTTTAAAAATTAATTTATTTGACAGACCTCAATATATATGAACATTCCCATGCACAAAGATCTGTAGAACAAGATAGCTGATGGAGCCCTGGGTCCATACAATGTATTTTTCGCCTGGAATGTACATTAAATTGAACATGGAAGTATATATATATTTTCATTTTAAAATTAAAAAAAACTATTTTAATAGTCCAAAGGAGAGGGGATATTGGCCTCAACTATGTGAGTGGAGAGAGTAAATGAACATGGGAGATGTGGTAGATATCAAATGGATAAAATCTGTCTGCTGAATAGATATATACTGTAAGGTAGAAAGGGGAGTAAAATTAAGGTAATGCTTGGCATTAATCTTAGTGAGGGCACTTTCTGTGAGCTCTAGGGATTTTACAATGAGAAGGAGGCTTTCAGGTTCTCCTACCCATTTTAATTCAAGCACTTGGCAACAAAACTCTTCTCAAATGAGTGACCATGTGTTAAATTGGTATCCCATCCTATGAAGGGGAAAAAGAGAAAATTCTTGCATAAAGCTTATGTGTCCAAATGAGATTTATTAAAGGATAATCTACATAGCTGAACGAGGCAGAATGGAGATTAAAGGGGGATGCAATAGCCCCCCCAAAAGTTGGGTCCAGTTTGGGGTAGGAGTGTGTCAGCTCCAAAGATGCCTCTCCAGATTTCTCCTTTTTTTACTGAAAAAAAGTCTCATTTCTTACATGTGTTAGGGATGCTCTATCATTTTTGGAAGGGTTCTAGGATGATGACTTTTACTGAAGCAAAGTATTATATGTTACCTAAGCTTCCTTCCATTTGAACAAGTTAGGAATTTTGAGCACCTGAGGGAGCAAAGAAGAGAGAAAGGGGCGGGGCAGAAAATCTGATATCACACAGATGACTGTGGGTCTTTTCTCGTAAAGATAAGACTTGTTTCTTCATGGTCTTCACTATACTTCTCAGAAAAAAACTGTCCTCTACACATACAAAGAACAAAGATGCCAAAGTTTATTCATGGCCTGAATTTCTGATTTAAATTTTATTTCTCTTGTATCAGTCTCTGGATTCTAAAACATACTATAGGTATGAAAAATATATTCATATTCATTCAGGGTGTTTTATTTAGCATATCACATATTAAAGAATATTGCATCTATGAGATGGATTAGCACGACATTCCTCAAAGCTAAAAATAAGCCCTCATATAGAAGTCAAGAATGATTCCATGACTGCAAACCTGGCTGACTAGAAAGATGATGGTGCTTTGAATAAGTTGAGAATACATATATGTTTCAAGGAAAACTTACCAAGTTCTATTTCAGGAATATTGAACATGAGATGCCTACAAGAAATCCAGTTCAAAATTTGCAATAGGGAGTTGGTGATAAAGGATTGGATTTCAAGAGAGAGGGAAGTGCTACATATATCACTGTAGATTTGGGAATCTTAATTAGTGAAGCAATGGGAGCCAATCAGGTTACTAAGAGAGAATGTAGAGAGAGAAGATAGGCAGAGCAAAGGAGACCGAGAAGGAGGTAAGAGGAAAAGAGGTAAGAGGAAAAGAAAGAGCAGCGTAATGAAAATGCAGAAAGGCAACAATATCCAGTTAGAGTGGTTGGTCAAGTGTGGTAAATGCGACAAAAGTATTAAGTAGAATAAGTACTGAGAAAAGGCCATCAGAGTTGGAATTTAAGAGATCAGTTACTCTGGAATGATGACATTCAAAGAGTAGAAAGGATGGAGGAGTGACAAAAGTTGAGTCAAAAAGAATACATAGCTTTTTCTGTAGTCTGTGAAAGGAAGGAGATAGAGCAAGGCTGTCCAAAATACAGCCTGTGTGGCCGCATACCACCCGCCTATGGGATTTAATTTTCAGGAGTGAAAAAATAAAATAATAATTTGCATGGAGTGCCTATTAGATATTTTAATTCCATCACTAATAAATAATCCCATTGACGTTAATTTTCCTTGGTGTTTTTAAGCAGTATTATGGACAGAATATGTTGCATGGAATTTTCACCTACCTTTATACTGTAGAGTTGTCACTTTGTTGTTTTCTGTTTGCTTTCGCGCTTTGAGCCTTCCCCTGTTGTGTTGATAATGTGCGTTCCCCCACTTTCTATTAGTGTACCATATTTTTTATTCTGCGTGCAGCCCTCGAATAATTATTTTATTTTAATGCGGCTCTAAGATAACCTAAAGTTGGATAGCCCTGAGATAGAGGAAGAGGGCTTGAGGGTTTGAGAAAAGGGGTTGGCTTGTTTGTCTGTTTTGTTTTCTTTTTAGGAACCCTCTTAGCTTTTTTCTTTACTGGATGAGGCCTATTTTCTTCCTTTCAGTCTTGGTGGTAAGACCTTTCATCTCCATTTGGACATGTTTTTGGTTTTTTTTGCTCCAAGTACCAAGGTTTTTAAAACAAAAAGTAGAAATATTCCTAGCAAAGTAATTAGTACCCTAAGGCTCAAGTCTGCCTTATTTAACTGAACTTACTATTTTCCTGACCTTGAGTTCCTGGGATAACCTCATTCTCCTTTGCAGTAAGAACTCTCTGTACATACTGAGTAATTTATTATAAGCTTATGGGAGAGAGAATGGGATATACATACATATATATATATATATATGTAGATATATGTATACATATATGTATATACAGACACATACACACCATTCTACACATACTTCTATTTACCAGTTCTTTCTCTGGTTGCAGATAGCATCTTAGCAAACATTTTACAATTGAGAAAACTGAGGTATGGCGAGAAGTGACTTGTTCAAGGTCACACAGTAGATAAATAAGAGAATCTGGTTTTGAACATAGGCCAAATGACGCTTTACAAGGGACATTGTAAGGAGAATCATTCATTGGGAAGGAAATTGTACAAAATGTTTCTGATGCCTCTTCCAATTATAGATCATATGATTCTATGCTGTTATTTTGTATATTTGTCGAGCTCAACCAAAGTCAAGGATGACAACTGTTCACTGCAACAATGTAACTGCCACATGTGCCAGCCTTATGGAGCTACAGAAGCTGCATATCTTTCCGTTTTGTGTTGCCTTGGTAGCCATGACACTCTCACGGTAAGTTCAATATCTTTTTCAAAGGATGAAAAATAGAAGGGCTTCCTAACCTATAAGCAGCTACTCTCCCCCCCCAACAGTTTCACAAGGGATATCTTGTCTGTCTGCAAGGAAATACAGTAAAATCTTACTAGTTGGCATTGAATTGGCAAATCCAGACAAAGTCTGACATAATACATTTTAAAATAAGAATGACAATTTTATCCCTTGTAAATTTAAACCGTAATCCAGAATAGACTAACACAGTGTGGTCTATAAGAGGTCCTTGGGGAACTGGTGTTAATGCAAGGTTAGTAATTATCATGTCTATTGTTTGCATATAAATGAGTCCTAAAGTGCTTGAGGCCTATTTCTTTTTCAGTTTTTTAAACATTTTCCACTTCCATACCCTATCCCCAGCCTTGTTTATACAGTAATGTTCTATAGATCACCTTTTCAGACTAATGAGAATGGGCTTTGCTTCAGTCATACTTGGACCTGGTAAAACCCTTAGCTTAAAAAAAGCCAAGGACTCCTACTGCATCCAGGGCCAAATGCCCTGGTCTATATCTGGCCACTGAACCCAGAAGGCTCTGGAGGAGAGAGTGGGGCTGGTGACTTTAGCCAGCCCTCCCTCACTTAAATCCAATTCACTTGCATATCAGGGCATCACTTCCTTGATGTCTTCCTTGAGAAGGAAGAACAAACAATGACAGAAATATGAAAGAAATATGAAATGAGAATGGAGGCAAACTTGCAAAGTTAAGGCCAGCAATAATAACGGGAGTATACAATTGGTATCAATTGTAAATGACTTCTCAAAGAATTTGCTCAGAGAAAATAGAAGAGATGTTGTATGACAACTAACTGGGATGGATTAAAAAACTGTGATGGTTAAGGCACATGCTTTTTACTTAGAGGGATAAGGTAGAGTACAATGTTTTCTCAGATAAGTAAATACAAGATATACAAAATGTATACAGAGGTGTGGGTGGGGGGAGGTGGTCATCAACAGAGTCTTCTTCTTCTCTAATTTCCCTTAGTTGGACTAGTTATGAGAAGAGTCAGGAATAACAAACAGGAAGCCCTGCTACTGCATTATAATCCAAGAAACTCCTAGAGCTGTGGAGGAAGTTCTTTAGAATGTTGTATGGATTTCTATGGTGAATATGCAGGAGGCCATGCACAAGAAGAACATAGAGTATTGATTAGGTGATTAATAAAGTCTTGTCAGTTAATTGGTTACAACCAATTAATATACCAGCTATGCAAAATAAGACCTTCTAAAGGATTAGTCATTGCCCATTCATATAGCAAGCAAACTTGAGAGAAGGCCTCCACTGAGGACTCTGTACTCTCACATAGAAATCTTTAGTATACTGCAATTATGAGTCATTAAAGCACTCTCCATCTGAATCATACAGTGTATGGATGTAAAGTTAGTTGATTGACGCTTTTATCCCTCCTGGGATAAGATTCTATTGCCTAAAGACACGATAGTATTAAAGGAGTGAATGTATATTGATGCCCATCCTTCCATGATGGCTGGTACCTTGCTGGGAGTTTGAAAGAGCCATCATCAAGCAAGAAAGCAAGCGGTAACTATGTGCGAGTCACTGGGGATACCAAGTACAAAGAATGACAAGGAGGTTACACTCTAATAGGAGGGAGAAGCACTTGTATAGATACATACAGCAGATAGGATAGACAGATAAAGTTTATAAATACAAATAAGTTACAAATCAATTAAACAAAGGGTAGTTTGGGAAAGAGGACCCTAGCAATTGGGAAGGGGTGAGAGGGCAGGAATCAAGAAAGGCTTCATTTAAAAAGAAAGTGCAGCTTAGAGGAAGAGAGGGTATAAGGTAGTGTCAGTGCATTGCAAAGGGGTATAGCCAGGGTGGAAGCACAGGAGATGGAGGATATGGATAAAGAGATCTGGATCTTCTCAAATCTGTTCCACAGGAACATAGATTCACATAACTACAAGATCCTCGATCGACTGAAGTGAAATAAAACCCAATCTGGGTTGCATGAATTGTGGATCTGAACCACTATGGTAAATGTCACATTCTCCATTTGGTACTTCCTCCTAAGTTTGTGGAAAAAAAGTAAACTTTGGACAATTAGGTGGCACAGTGAGTAGAGCACCCGCCCTGGAGTCAGGAGGACCTGAGTTCGAATCCGGCCTCAGACACTTGACATATGTACTAGCTGTGTGACCTTGGGCAATTGCCCAGCCCATAAAAAAAAAGGTAAACTTTAAGCTCCATCATGAGAGCACCACTTTCTAAATGAAGCCTTTTATGACCCCACCCTATCCCCAATACTAGAGCCTTCCTTCCCAAACTACCTTTTATTTAATTGCTTTGTATGTCATGAAAAGCTTTACTTAATCCTAAGTGAACTAGAATACTACCATCAAAACGTATTATGAGGAAACAGTATTTTTTTCGTCTTTATGGCTAAACTTTTCTTTAATAATTCTGTCCAGCACTAATCACAATGTGTTGTATTTGCAGTTTCTCTAAAATGAAAGAATGGACCACAAATTTATTAATAGGGCTAGTGTAAGGAAAAAAAAAGACCTTTCATTTATCCATTCATATCATTCAAACTCAGCAAATGAACTATAAACCATTAGGAAGAAAAGGGCTGAAATTATCTTAATTGATTTCAGGCCTCTGAAAACTGAAAACATTCTGTAGTAATATGTTGCAAAGAATCTAAGCTGTAGGCAGATGAGATAATTAGACCATTTCCCTTCTGCTCTGGGACTTGTCTTCTTATTCATTTGAGTAGCTGCTACAGTGCAAGTGATTGTCATTTCTCTGGAAACAGATGTATCTTTATCAATCCCCTTTGAAAAGAAAAGTGAATAGGAAGTAGCATGTGACTAGAATACCTTGGAAGTTCTGGAATATGTACAGGTGTCTTACAGGAAAGAGGAAAGTCACTTGCTGAAGAGGTCATAAGCAATTTATCTATTCTGACTCTGTAAAGTAATACAATATTATTATTTTAATAATAATATTAAAAAGGCATTTTGGAGTAGAAATGGACTGTGAGTCAGGAAGACTTAGTCTAAGTCTTTTCTCTGCCCCATATTGCCATTATGACCACAGGCCAGTCCATTAGGCTCTCACTTCCACAGACAACTCTTCATAATTATAAATTACAGAGCAGCTACCCATCTGCATTGGTAGAGGGAGTTCTCTCACTTAGTATTCCCTACAACAGGGATGGGGAACCTCTAGGTCCTCAAGTGTGGTCCTTTGACTGAATTCAAACTTCACAGAACAAATCCTCTTAATAAAAGGACCCATATTGGTTCACAGAAAAATTGACAACAGTAAAAGGTTTCTGAACATGCAACAACCAAAAATTAATTCAAAATAAAATGCATAATGAATCTGAAGTTTTTTTCTGTCAGTGCTTGACTGTGTTGCATTGTGCAACTTCACTACAGCCTTCGTTCTGAACGCAAAGCATGCACACTTTGCACTGCATGCTGCCAAGCCACACAAAGTCACTGAACACAGCCAAAATGCCAAAAGGATTTCCTAGTGGAAAAAGTTCAAGAAGACCTCTATGTACCACGTCAACATCTTTCCAGACCCCAAACAGCAGAGATGTGTCCAACATAATTTGGACCAATGCTGTATACATAATTAGTGCTTCATAAAGGTTTGCTAAAATAAAATTAAGTGAAATATGGTAAAATGGTGAAGGAGTTAAACTGACTAAGAACAGTAATAAACGAAGGTAGTCCAGGCAAGAAATGGCTCAAGGTCAAGGACAGAAATTCTAATAATGCAGCTGGTGCTATACAGAAGAACGAGTAAATATTTGGAATTAGAGGACCTGTGTTCAGACTCTGGCCCTGAAAGCTTATTTAACTTGTGTGGTGGTAGACAAGGCACTTCAACTCTGAGTCTCCTTTTCTTCATCTATAAAATGCAGTCCAAAATTGAAAGCAAAAATCCATCCTAGCACGCGTAGGTTATATACACTATATACATAAACATGCACACGCACACACACACACACACACACACACACATTTCTCAGAAAAATGATGGAATTGATTGCATGACAATGGGAGACACAAGCACAGGACAACCCAGCCTTCATCGAAAAATGTGATACGCTGCATGAGCCAAGCAGAATTGAAGTAGCTCAGAAGAAACATGAGATGCACAAATTTAGAGAACACCCCAAATGTTCACATGGACTATTTGGGCTTGACCTGTGCTAGAGCATCCTGAGTTTGTACTGCTCAGATCAGCCACAGTCAGACCAAAAGAACTTTGGTTTCCTCCTAGACACAACCCTGAGCTTAATCTCTCTTAACAGATGGCACCACATATTTATTACCAAAAGATGAGAATACCAATGACCTCTCCAAATACAGTGTAGCCAAGTGTGTATGTACTTCATAAAAAGAATTAATAGCTGGTATTCCAAAAAAACTCCCAAAACACAAAACTACTGCTAATACTAACTTTTATTTAACATTGATGCATGAAATCTTAAAATAACATTTTAATGGATGATGTCAAAACAAAAATTCATAACCTCCAAAATACAAGGAATCAAAGCTTCTCAGAAATAGAGGCTTAGCACAAGAAACCAAATTCATAGTCTAACTTGACTCTAACATAGGGATGTCATGTTGGTCCTCTTTGAGAATGAAAAACGACTAACCAACCATATATGCATATATACACATATATACACATTTACATGTATATATACATTACATATGTACATATATATGTGTATGTGCATGTATGTAGTTGTACATGTATGTGCATAACTTGTGTGTGTGTTCAATGAGAATGTTTGGTAAGGAGTTAAAAATTGCCCCTACATTGTATATGTTACATAACATAATAACACAATACAATATAATGTGGCATGATTTGATACAACATAATGCAATGTGGCATAACATGATATAATGTAGCATAATTTTACCTTTTACACACTCAGAGCTCCTATTGAATGCCAAGGTTCACCTGGGTCTTATTTTCACCTTGGGATCAATTCTAACTGCCTAAAGTCACAAGGACAGGTCAGCAAATTTCGACATCTATTGAATACCAAGGATCACACAACTACTCCCGGATTGTGTGTGTATCTGTAGACACAGAGACATAGATCTATGTATACAGATCTATGTCTATCTCTATCTGTATATAGATATCTAAGTTCATGGATAGCTATTTCTCTATTCCTCTATTTATCTCTACATCTGTATATATATATATATATATATATAGCAAGGAGTAGAATATTTTTTTCCATATTGTGGTCATTGTGATAGTGCTTTGAAATCATGACTTTTGGAGACAGGATGAAAAATGATACAGGGACAGACGAGAAAGCATAATGCCTATATGAATCATAGGGAAGGGAAATATAAGGAATCCTTTGGGGTCTCTAGGATGTAAATATGAGCATATGACAGTCCTGTGACTATGCTGAACCATATAGGACAATAAAGCAACTTAAGCACATCTTTGAAAGTTTCAACATCTATGTGTGTTGGTAGGCAAAATGGCCTTTGTTTTCTTTGAGTGACTCAGTTTACCTCATTGAGCCTTGCTGGGTGCTGGACCTGCTGCTTCTCTTCCAGGGCAGAAAGCCCAGAGACCCATGCCTGGGAGCAGAGAACTTCCTGTGTGATGATTCATGGGGCTGGCTGAGGGGAGGTGTTAACCTAGTCTATGTGGACGTGAACCTCCCAGGGTCCTAGGGGGAGGGGCCAACTCAAGAACCAATCGGCCCTGGTCATTCAGGCAGTGCTCGATGATGTCAAAAACTCTATAAGAGGAGAGAAGACAGCTTGAAGAGCCTTTTTTTTTTCTTTCCATTGGAGCCAGAGATGCCTACAGCTGAAGCTGAAGCAGGAGCTGCTGGTAGCAGAGCTGACTCACGTGTGGACCGAGGAGTGCTGAGCAAAGACTTGAGGCCAGTGGGTAATCTTCTTACCGTAGAGGAGAAGCATGTATATGATTTTGCTTTATAACATCATGGTTACTCTTGTGAGGTGGACTTATTGGGCCTGGAAGCTTTTGATCAAAATATCAAAATGGGGACGCTGGTTCGTGGGTCTGTTACTGTGGAGTTTAAATACACGCTTTAATTCTTCTGCCTTCTACCTAGAGATTTCCTTATATCCTGCGGTTCTGAACCTTTCAGGCATATATATGATTCTCTTTGAAATCATAAATTCTGCCTTCCTAATACACTATATCACCCCATGATTTTGGCCTTGAGTAGGATAGTACTGACTTGAACACAGGTCCCAAAGGGAAAATTAATTAATTGATTCTTTGATTAATTAAATGGGAAGATCACTACAACTTATAATGTCAACAATGTTGTTTATCAGTCTGAAAAGCAGGATGCCACAGCTGGTCCCTCAGAGCATGTCCGTATGGAGTCTCAGAACATGTGTCATATCCAAAATGCCATCACAAACATCTCCAAAAAGGAATTTTCATGATAAATTTATCTCTTTCCAAATAATGATATCTTGTCAAATGGCTTTACCTGAAAGCACCGTGACTTCCGTTGACATGAAAGACAGACCAAGTGTCATTCCTTTGTATTCTTATTATCAGACGGGGAGCATTTAGTAAGTACTTACTCTGGGACAGACACTATGCTAAGCACTGTGGATATGAGGAAAGGTAACAAAAATGATAACAACAAATGGCCCTTGCTCTCAGGAGTATTCCAATAAAAGATACAACATGTGAACAACCAGAGTTGTTTTTACATAGATAGATAAATATAGATACAGAGAGATATATAGACATGTGTATGAGAATATGTGTATATATAGTTGTCTGTGTGTTTTCTCATATACATATGTGTATATGTAGAGGATGCATATATTTATATTAGCATGCATATACATAACATACATGCATGCCCATGTATACACACAGAGCAGGTTGCAGATAATTTAAAGTAGGAGGCATTACTAACTGGGGGTATAGGAGAGGTCATCTACAGAAGGCTATCTTTGAGATGAGTCTTGAGGGAAGCCAGAGAAACTAAGGAGAGAGGGAAAGAAGCAAAGTACTCTCGGTATGAAGAAGAGAGATAAACTGCTATTTTTGAGAAACTCATAGTAGACGAATGTAGCTGGATCACAGAATAAATGGAAGGTCAAAGTGAGATAACTGGAAAATTAAGAAGGAGCTTGCTTATAAAATGGTTTAAACTGTCAAAGAAAAATATTTATGTTGAAAATAATGGGGAGCCAATGGAGCTCATTGTGTAATGGAATAAACAGTAAAATCTACATTTCAGGAAAATTTCTCTTTTATTAATCTTTTCTTTAATTTTAGACAAATACTAAAATTTAAATACAGAATAAGAAAATAAAAAGAAACATATCATAAACTTAAATATAAAAGAAAAAAAGTCATGTGCACAGAAGAATATAGGAGAGGATTCAGAATATATAGCAATAACTTTCCAATTCAACAAAGTCAATATATCAAGTATTACACTGAATTATTATTGAATACTATACATCTCTTTGCTTCCTTCCAGATTTTCTTTTGATCTCTGCTGTACACTTCTTACTCTGCTCTTTTTTCTCTCTTTTCTGCTCCCCAGCCCCAGACTACAATTAAGCCTGGATATATTTATATATAGATATTGATATATACATATATATAGATACATACATACACATACACATATATACATACATACACACATGCATACATATATAAACATATATTTTCCCTAAAAGTTTCTACTCCTTTTCTTTGGTTTTTTTTTGTGTGTAGCTCTTTTTTCCTCTCTCCTAACTCCTTTACTTTACTTCTATCCACTGCCCTCCTATTACTTGTCCTACACACCCTACAACAATCCCTCTCCCTTATCCACCCTTTCCCATAATTCGAAACAGCCTTTTAAACACCCCTTTGACCTTTTCCCTCACCCTCCCCTCTAGATATCCCTCCTTTATCCTCTCCCCCTCCCCTTCCCCTTAGAGTTTTATTTCTTTCTAAATTTAGAAGACTTTTATACTCTTTTAGATGTATATGTATTTTTCCCTCTTGAACCCATTCCCAATGAAAGTAGATTTCCAGAACTAATGGCACCCCTCCCCCATGTAATTATTCTGCATTGTTCTTCCTCTTGAACCTCATTTATGTAATTTACATAAGATATTTACTCATAAGATATGTTTTATTAAGATATTTACATTAATATAAGATAATTACTAATTTAGCTGTTCTTGAATGGTTTTACTTTTTGAAGTCATATCATATTCAGGTGTACCCTCAATCTTTCTTAAAAGCTACCTAATTACCAATAACAATCTTAGACATAGGCTTTACATTTTCCATTCACAAAAGGTAAACAGTCTGTCCTTGTTGAGTTTGTTGTAATTGGTCGTTGGTATGTACTTTATATTTCTCTTGGCCCTTGTATATCAAATCTTCTATTAAGTTCAGTTTGTTTGTGTTTTTGACAGAATCCTGAAAGTCTGACAATTTATTAAATGTCCATGTTTTTTATTCAGAATTATGCTTAGTTTTGCTGGGTATTATATTTTCAGCCAAAAGACCAGTTCTTTTGCTCTTTGATATGTAATGTTCCAAGACCTGCAGTCTTTCAGTGTCACTACTGCTAGGTCTTGTGTGATTCTAATTGTGGTGCTTCCATATGTAATGTTTTTTCTTCTTGCTCATAATATTTTATCCTTAAGCTGGGGGTTTTAGAATTTAACTATAATATTCCTATGAGTTTTCCTCATAGGCTCTCTTTCAGGTGGTGATAGGTGGATTATTTCTATTTCGACTTTCCCCTCTCGCTCTAATGCTTCAGGACAATTTTCTTTAATTATTCATCATATTATGGCATCAAGATTCTTTTTTTTTTGATCATAGCTTTCAGGTAGTCCAATTATTCTAATGTTTTCTCTTCTTTATCTGTTCTCCAAATCAGTTGTTTTTCTTATGAGATGTTTCACATTCTCTTCTATTTTTTCATTCTTTATATTTTGCTTTTTTATTTCTTGATCTCATAACTTTGCTGGCTTCCCCTTGCCCAATTCTGATTTTCAAGGAGTCATTTTCTTCCTTAAGATTCTGGATCTCCTTTTCTAATTGGTTGACTTTCTTTTCATAATCTTCTCGTATTTTCTTAGATTATGCTCATTTTTCTTTTTAGCTTTGCCTTAATGTCTCCCATTTCATTTTTAAAGTCTTTTCTAAGTTCTTCAATGAATTATTTTTAGGCAGGTAACCATTTGACATTACACTTTGGGGTAGAAGAGGGTTACTTTGCTTCAGTATCCTCCTCTGAAGATGAACCCTGATCTTCTTCATTCCCATAGTAGTGCTCTGTTGTTGGATTCTGTCTTCTTTGCCTGTGCATTTTGTTTTGTTTTGTAATAGTTTAGTTTTTATAATCACCTCTAGTCCTGTGGTGTGGGGGGTGATTTCTCTGGACTCAGATCCTCTTTAGTTCTCCCATCCGACCTTGAACTCAAACCAAGACCTCCAGCCTCCTGTAAGTACCACTCCACTGCTTCAACATTCACTGGGCTATGATGGTTCTTTCTTGCCCCCACTATTCTCCACAGCACAACTGGGTCAGATCCAGCATTCCTTGTCAGCACAGGTTCCCTAGATCTTCCCCAGCTCAGATGCCCAACTTCCTTCACTATCCCAGGAAGCAAAGTTCCTGTGGCTAGAGCCAAGGCATCCTTGTAACCCAGCTAATCCCAGGGCTTGCCCCTTGTTGTTTAAGCAGTGCTGGAGGTGTCTACTCTTCATAGGGAAGAAACCTCATGCTGAGATTTTTCTTCAGTTCTTTTCCAATTGTCTCAGGAGGACCCCTGTTCTGCCCCTAGTTTCATTTATTTTCAATGATCTATGTTCACCATGAGGCACTATTTTATCTCTCTGGTGGAGGAAAATCTTGAGAGCTTGAAATTTTCTGACCTCTCTGCCATCTTCCCAGAATCTTCTCTGAAAAATTACTTTCATAGTTGAGTAAAGCATGGATTTGAGAGAGGAAAGGTTTTGTTGTGTTTGTTTTTAAAACGAGGAGACCGGTTAGAAAGTTCTTGTAGTAGTCCAGGCCAGGCATAAAGTAAGGATGACCTGTACTAGGGTTACAGTTATATATAACTAGAGAGAAAGGAACATACATGAGAGATACAATGGATGCAAAAATAACAAGATTTAACAACAGATTAGATTAATATAAGGAGGGAACTCTATATAAATGAGGAAAATTTCTAGTTTTCTAGCATATAATCTAAATAAATATGGAAAACGTAGATTCAAGTAGGACCAAATGAGAAAGAAAAAGCTTATGCAAGGATGACATAATGAACAACAGAATGGTTACATCAAGGGAGCTGACTAAAATCCTAGGTTGTTAGCTTTGTTTTTTTGGTTTTTGCTTTTTGTTGGGGGCGGGGGGAATTGGAAAGAAGAGAAGCAAGATAAGATCCCTAATTATTGGCTCAAAAATTTTACTCTGGCATGTCAATTACTTCAAAAGAAATTTTCCAGCTTCCTCCTAGGCACAACCTTGAGCTTAATCATTCTTAACAGATGACATCACATGTTTATTACCAAAAGATGACCATACCAATGACCTCTCCAAATTTAGGGTAGTCAAGTGGTTATGTACTTCATATAAAGAATTAATAGCTTGTATTTTTAAAAAATCCAAAACTATTGTTAATACTAACTCTTATTTCACATTGACACATGAAATCTTAGAACAACATTTTAATAGATGATGTTATAACAAAAATTCATATTCATATTCAAAAACTCAAAATACAAGGAAATAAACCTTCTCAGAAACAGAGGCTTAGTACAAGAAATCAAATTCATGTGGAAACAGGATGAGGCATATCTAATCCCTGATTTCTATCTGTTACTTGTTCTGAAGATTTTTTTTAGTGAACATACAAAAAAAAAAGTTTACATGTCAAAAATTTTATGCAATTAAGAATGCAATCGTTTTATTCAACTGTACAAGAGTCTACTATACATTTAATCAATCAATCAATTAATTAGCACATGTAAAATGCTTACTGTGCGACAGATAGTGCTAGTTCTATGGGTATAGATGTGAAGAGTAAAATAATACCTACTAACAAAATAGCAAGTATATACATAAATATATACACAATAAATACAAAGCATTACAATGTGAGAAGTAGCATGACATAGTGGACACTGTTGTCCTGCAAGCCAAAAAGAGCTAGGTTTAAATCCTGTCTCTGAAATAACGGACTTTGGGTAAATCCCTTAACCTAATACTGCCCCAGGCAACTATTGAGGATTTGGTGTTACAAAGATGGTAACAAATGGTACCAGTATAGAATGTTCTTAATCAGGTATTTCTAATATTAATAAAGTCACAGGTAAATACAAGATAGGTTGGAAAGGAAGGTGCTAGTAATCAGGTCTAGGAAAAGCTCTGTGGTAGTGATTGAGCTGAATTTTGATGGTAAATTGTATGAGGCACTGGTGAAGAAGAAATATATCTCTGGCATGTGGGATGAGTTATGAAAAGGAATGGTGATGGGAGATGAAGTTCCTCATGTAAAGGAGTGAAAAGCCTGTTTGACTGAATTAAAAAGTAGGGGAGGTGCGCAATGTAAAATGAGGTTGAACAAACTGGTTCGAGCCAGTGTGTGAGATATGCTATAGAAGTGGAAATGTCAAGATATGGCAAATGACTGGTCACATAGGGTGAGGGAGCGTATGTAATCAAGGGTGCATGAGAGATTGGAACAATGGTGGTGCCATTCACAAAAATAGGAAAGTTCAGGAGATAAGTTTGCAAGTAAAGAGAATAAATACATTTGGGACATACTGTGCTTAAGCATCAGGAACATCAAAATGGAAAGGAAAGAGGAAGAAATTAAGCATTTAAAGAGCACCTACTATGTGCCAGGCACTGTGTCAAGTGTTTTACAAATATCTTGATCCTCACAAAAACCCTTGGAAGTAAGTATTTTTATTAAGGTAAATGGTAAAGGATAAATGACTTGCCCAGGGTCACAAACCTAGTAAGCATTTGAGGCCAGATTTGAACTCAGGTTTCCTGACTTCAGGCCCAGTAATCTACTGTGCCACCTAGCTCCCTCCTATGTTGGCAAATCCAAAAGAGAGTTGGTGATATGGGACAGAAGTTCAGGAGAGACACTAGGCCTGAGTATAGATCTGAGTCATCTTCATAGAGATGATAACTAAGTCAACTGGAGATAATAAAGTAACTAAGAAAGAGAACTGCAGAGCAAGAGAGGGCCATGTCAGAGCCTTGGGGAACACTCACAGTTAAGGGACATGAAATGGAGGATGACCAAGAAGTGGAGCCTAAGAAGTGGTCAGAGAGTTTTAAGGGAACCAGGTGAATCACAAAATGAATCACAAAATGTATCCCAACATCCCCAAGACAACAGGGGATCCAGGAGGAAAGCATGGTGCACTTTATCAAATATAGTAGAAAGGTCAGGAAGGATAAGGAATAAAAAAATAAAACATTATATGTGGCAGTTACTGACAACTAGTAACTTTGGATTGAGAAGTTTTCTTTGAGTGGTAACGTCAAAAGCTAGCTTACAATGGGCTGAAGAGGAGAAGATGTGGAGGAAATGAATAGAATAATGATTTATCCCAAGCATGCTTTTATGCTCACTCCACTGAATATGAGAATGACAAAAACAGTAAGAACAATGATTCACATCTATATAGGGCTGCAAATTGGACAAAATCTTCACTTCATCTCTTTATTTTAATATTAGGTTAGAGCATAATTGTGGGGAGGAGGGGCTTTTTGTTTTTCATGGAGGTGCTGGATTTTGGGATTTGACTGTTGAGGACAGGGATCATGACTCTCAAATTTCCATCTCCCCTGTGAGGAGACCTGATAACATAACAGATTGTTATTTCTGAAGGAAATGCCTACTACTGCTAGATGCCTAGCTCCCTCTAGATGAAACCTTTCAGTAAATTATAATCTGAAATGCTGCAATTATCTCCCCATAAGGATAGAAATTTATTAGAATTTCCTTTCTTGCTAATAAGTATGAGATTACCTCGAGGGACCATGCCTCCCTTGGCAAGTCATAGACTGGACATTAGAAGCTATTTTTCCTGAGAAGGCTCCCTCAGAAGGGTTTATTTCAAGGGATGCCAGACACCTCATGCTAGTATGTGGTATTACAATAGACAAGGAGTTAAATTGATATGAGTGTTTATGTTGACAGAGATAGATGTATATAAATAACACTTCCTTGGAAAGGCAACAGACTCATCAAAAACCTTGAGATACAACTATTTTGATATAAATGACTAAAGAGAATACAATACTACTGGATAGAAGTCAGAGCCTTTTTCCTTAAAGAATTAGAAAAATCCTTTGGATCTATACTACCCCTGGATCTTACAATGCTTACCTCCAAAAGAAGGCTAAGACAGCAGCAGAGATTTGAACTATATCCCTCTTATCTCCTGTCTATTCAGTCTACATATCATCTACAAGGAACAGTTCCAAGGCACTTGATAAAGACATAGCAATAGATTGTAATAGGCATTAACAAATCCTTCCAAGGACCAGGCTGCAGAAGGGATCAGGGGTTTTATTAGAGTATGACTATGGATAAGAGTCCTGCTTCAGAAAGTCTGGAGAATTTTCCCCATGTAAACAGTTTTCATAAGACATGATTTTGATATCTTCAAGACCTAATAAAGTTATGACACCTTGGCAGTGGTCAGGACATGTGTCTGTATAGAATGTACCTCTTCATCTACACACATGCTGCTATTTGTTCCTATACATGGGTTCTCCAAAGAGTGTAGCATAAAGACCCTGATTGTTTTATTAGATATTCACTCTTGAATCTCCTAGTAAAATTAGAGCAAGCTCCAAATACTATCAGTACCTAAGTCTTAAAATCTAGAAACAAAGTGAAACAGCCACTCTATTTACTCCCACACTAACATGCGAACTTGCTGGTTAAATCTCTGGAAGGAGGGTATCTTTGTTTCTGCATAACTTTGTGGAGCTGTCCTTCTAACATTGCAGCTCATAAATCCCTACTGGTGTGCTTCTCCTTAATAATCAATCAACAGGGGGTGGTGGGGAAGATAAATAGATATACACACATACATGTATGTGTATATATAAATGTGTGTGTGTATGCATGTATTATAAAGTGAAATTGTAACTATTTAATGTTAATGGAAACTCTGGTCTCCAATTGAATATTATGGGTTTTTTGGGGGGAGAGATATCAAATTATAAAGGGTTTCATTTTTTTTATTTTTTTAAATTAAGAATATCTTATTTTTTCTCAATTGTATATCATAACAATCTCTAGCATTCATTTTTATAAGATTTTGAGTTCCAGATTTTTCTCCCTTCTTCCCTCCCCATCTCTCTTCCTAAAATGGTAGACAACTTGATATACAGAGACCCAGATCCAAGCAGGGTGAAGCAATAGAACCCTGCCTCAGTGCCAGCAAAGAGATCCCTGCACTCCCTCTCTGATCAGCTGCTTTATTCCCCCCACTGTCTGTGGGCCTGGAGCTCTGGAAGCAGCTGCTGCAGGTACTCCTGCTGCTACCGCAGCCACCTCCATCTTCCTGGGACTGGAGCCTGAATGTATCCTTCTCTCGCTGAGGTCCAACTGTTTCCTCACTGACTCACTATGTTGTTCTTGGTGTTTGTGGTTTGAGAAGTCTGGAAACTGCCACAGTTACCAGTAATTCAGTGCCCTGAGGCCTCCTCCACTGGTCTGATCCTGCCTGGTTTGCACTCAGCTCCCAGCTGGTATGATAGACCTTTCCCAGTGACCATCCAGGCCATATTGGACTGGAGACTTGTTTCACTCTGTCATTTCATGGTTTCTTTAGCTCTATAATTAGTTTAGGGTCATATTTTACAGGTATTTGGAGGGATTTGGAGGAGCGCTCAAGCGAGTCCTTGTTTTCACACTGCCATCTTGGCTCCGCCCACTCTGAATATGATGTTAAGGTATATGTGTGGATACATGTATGGTAAAAAAAATTCACAACTATGGCCTAGGAGCAGGTGTGTCCTGGAGCCAACTCAAACTAGCACAATAGATCCAATCAAATTGTTAAATTTGGTGAATATTACATTTCAGGACTTGCTTATTGTTTTGTTGATTTTCTAGATAAAAGGTACAAAGAAAATATTAATAATGCTGATTAAACTTAAAAGTGTTTTATGTATGTATTTTTTCCCAGAGAGTCAGCTGATAGATATTTACCAACATTCAACTGTCTAGGAATCTTTTCTTGAGTCTAAAGCTAGAATTATTCTCTGGTGAAAGTAGTTATATTCCTTAAAACTGCTTCTTTCATTAAGATGATTCTTTTATTAATGTGTATCTGTGTTCCCAGCTAGACACATTGTTTCCTGCTTATCCAGTTTTTTCTGAAGACATAGTCAATGGGTAGGGCTGAAAGTGAAAGAAAATCTGAAAGTCTCTTTTTCCTCCAAAAGCAATTCCTTCTCAGCAATCCAGTTTATATGTGATTTCTGTCTACAACTATCAAACTAACAAACTCTAAATTGGATCTCTTCTACCACTGGATTCACAATTCTTACAATAGCTTGAATGTAAAAATATGCAGGGGGTTCCTAAAGTCTGGACACATAGGCAAAAATGCATATTTTCAAGAAACGAAATGAATAAAATTTTCAACAACACTTTATTTAATTGGAATATTAATACATAACATCTTCAATATGATTTCCATCATTTGTGATGCAAAGGTTGATGTGCTTTGCAAGATTCACATGAAATCTATGTAATAACTCCACATTGCCCTCAATTTTAGCACATTCACTCTTTATGTCTTTATGCATTCAATCAAGCATGTTGCATCTGTGATTTTCGTTGAGTACAACTTCTCCTTTAGAAAACCCCAGAAAAAGAAGTTGCTGAACAACACAGTCTTCAGTGAAATGGTTAAGGAGATGTTAATGAGATTTCCTACGTGTCCAGACTTTAGGGACACCCTGTATTTTTATACATATGTCCAAAATGAATGGCTGATTCTTTCAGCAAATCTCACTTTCTCCCTTCTTTATCCAATTAGAAAAAGTTCACATATGATAAAGATATTAGAGAATATCAAAACTTTACACAATAGAATCCAACCCCATCAAATGCCCCATATCTTTCTTTCCTTTTCTGGCTAAAGCTCTCGGGAAGACAATCCACAATAAGTGCCTGTGGTGGCAAATACAATGCAACTTTTTGCTGTTTTTTTCTCTTGGAAAGCTTTTCAACACTAAGGCAATCAAGTGCCTTTGAGTCTTGCCTTTGTTTCAATCAAGAGTCTTTAGGACACCCACTTTGGGACACCTGCTTAAGTTACAAGAAAGCCTAAGTCATATGAGTTTGAGTCACATAGTTGTGATGCCCTCTGACCCTGAAGAAGTGTGTGTATACTCAGAGGTTAGCATTTTGTTTTGGGATCTCACTCTTTGGAAGAGTGTTCCTGTGACTTGGACAGACATGACTCTGGGTAGCCATTAAGGAGCACCCCCACCCCCATTCTGAAAACTCAGATGTTGATGCTTCTCTCTCTGGTAGTTATGTATGTATCTTTATGCACAGACAGTTAGAAACCATGTCTGATGATGTGTCTTATTTTCTCTGTTTATATAATTTTTGCTTGTAATTTCTGTTTGTGTTTTCTCTGAAGTTCAGAGTGCTGACTTTTCCCCCTGAACTAAGTGAAGGATATATGTATGCTTAATTAAAGTGAGATTGTAAACCCTTTAAAGTTGCTTTTCTTAGAAAAGCAGATCAAAGAACCTATTCTAGCAGCCCTCTTCTGTGCTGGTGTTATTGGCCTTACACCTCCACAGAAACTACTAGCAGCATCGTTGTTACAAAATGGTGTAGTTGGGCAAGATCTGCAAACTAGAAGGAAAGTATGGGAGCTGGCATAATTCTTTGTTTCCTAGTTGTGGTAGCTATGATTCTGTGGAGCCATGGATCAGGAGGGGGAAGAGCCCTCCAAGAGCACAGAGGAGCCTCTGAGAGAGCAGAGCAGAACTCCAAGAGCTCAGAGGAGCAGAGAACTGCCTGCCTGCCAACTTTGGTGAGGTGAGAACAGGAATGGAGAACTGTCTGCATTAGGACTCAGCCAGAAGCCAGGAGCACCTAGCTCCTGCAGGGGGAGGAGGAGGAACCCAGCAGTTCAGAATTCAGCACTGGGGCAAGACAAAAACTTTCCAGCAAGGCAATGAATGTGGTTTTCTGCTGAGTTCCTCTGGGATGATTTGGGACCCGGGGGAGGGCAGAGTTGTCTGTAGTTGGTTGGGGAAAGTGTTATGGACCCCCAATGACCCCACCCTGTTAGCTTCGTTGCCCAGCTGCCCTTCAGGACTTGGAAGCTGGGGCTGGAGCAGTGTGGGGAGAAGGACACACCCCCAAGAAGGATTTTACTTGGACACTCTGTATTGACTGAAGAGATTGTAACTTGCTGTGACTAAGGGGTGGTATTTGTATTTTTGGCTACCTCTTAAGGATGATGGATTGTGTTAGGGAAGACCCTGGCCTGTGATCCCCTGCTTGTGTAAGCAAGTATTTTGGGGAATGCTATTGAAAGATGTTTTGCTTAAGGATGTTGCTATGAATGTTATGGTTTTGTTTACTGAACAAAGATATATGCTGTGTGGGTATTCTGAGAAGTGCTGTAAGATATACTGAATGATATGTTTTATTTGAGACTATATGGCCACCTTACTAATAAATTGTTGTGTGATGGAATCACAAAGTATTTGTGATCTATTTTTTCCAAGATCCATGGCCATTTAGATTGTAGGTCCAGGGATCCTGGAGAGGTAGAATGTGGTGGTAAGCAGGGTGGTACTTCTTGCTGTTTTTTTTACTTTTGTGATGCTTTTAAGCACTGAGGCAATCAAGTGCCTTTGAGTCTTGGCTTTATTTCAATCAAGAGTCTTTGATTGAATCAAGAGTCTTTGATGACCTGTTTAAGTCACAAGAAAGCCTAAGTCACATGAGTTTGAGTCACATGTTGTGATGCCCTCTGATCTGAGAAAGTTTACAAACACACACACATACACACACACACACACATATGTATATATATATATATATATATAGTTAGTATTTTGTTTTGGGGGCTTACTCATTGGAAGAGTGTTCCTGTGACTTGGCCAGATGAAACTCTAGATAGCTATTAAAGAGCACCCCCTTACTTTGAAAACTCAGATGTTGGTTCTTCTCTCTTTGGTAATTATGTATGCATTGCTATGGAAAGATGGTTAGAAGCCCTGTCTGCTGATTTGTGTTATTTGCTCTGTTTATGTAATTTCTGCTTGTAATTTCTTTTTGTGTTTTCTCTGAAGTTCAGGGTGCTGACCTTTCCCCCTGAACTAACTGAATGATATATGTATGTCTAATTAAAGTGAGAGTGTAAACCCTTTAATGCTGCTTTCCTTAGAAAAGCAGATCAAAGAATCTGGGCTAGCAGCCCTCCTGTGTGCTGGTTATTGGCCTTACACCTCCACAGCAGCTTCTAGCAGCATTGTTGTTACAGTGCCTTCATATCCTTTCCATAGACTATCTTCTTAAATGTCTACGGTCTGGTTTCTGACCTCATCATTCAACTGACACTGCTCTTGCTAATGTTATCAATAATCTCGCAGTTGCCACATTCAATGAGATTTTTCTCAATTCTCAACCTTCTTGACCTCTCTATCAACTTTGACACTATTGATAACTCTCTTCCTCTTGACATTCCCTTCTCTTTAGTTTTTTTTTTCTTTTTCTTTTCCTGACACTACTCTCTTCTGGTTCTCCTCCTACCTATCCATCTATTCCTTCTCAGTCTTCTTTTTTAGATTTTCATCCAGTTGAGTGAGTGGGTGTCCCATAAATTTCTGTCCTGAGCCCTTTTCTTTTTTTCCCTCCATTCTATCTCGACGTGTAGGGGGAAAATGTCATGAAGAATTACACACAGGTATTCAGTGAGTGGATAATATGCAAAAATGCAAGTTAGATTTTATCTACTTACTATAAACCATAGGTGATAACAATGATAATAAGAATCAGCAAAATTCAATCTGAGTTTGAAAAAGCCAAAAGGAGGAGATCCCATAACTTGGCTGATGCTGCAGCCATTTGAAGGAGTTTGGAGACACATCCCATGAAAATCTCAAAAGTTCCTTATCTAAATCCACAAACTTTTGTTCAGTACCAACTGCTAACAAAAGCATCACAGGTACAAAAAAGGCAAAAAGAGGCTCTGCTATCAAGCAACTATATGTAGCATTTCTGTCAATAATCTATAATTGACCTGTGTAGGTTGTATAGTGGATTGAGCACTCTCCTGGCCTGGAGTCAGGAAAACCTGAGCTCAAATCTGGCCTCTGAAACATACTAGCTTTGAGACCCTGAGCAAGTTAATTAACCTCCATTTGCATCAGTTTCCCCAATTGTAAAATAGGGAAATAATAACATCCGCCTCCCAGGTGTTATGAGGATAAAATGAGATAATTTTTATAAAGTGCTTGGTGGCACAGAGTAGGCACTATATAAATGTTACCTATGATGATGACAATGATGATGATGAAGATGAAGATGATGATGACAGTGAGCTCACAGAACCAAGATTGAGGAGGATTACTCAAAAAAGGCATATGTACTTCCCAATTAACAAGTCTGGCCTTGCAAGCATTATGTTTATCCATTGCAGAAATCTGGGTCTCTCAACTGAATGGTCCAGTCAAATTCCCTGGGCCACAGTTCAAACCTCTGCCATAATTCACCAGCAGTTTGGTTTATCTCAGTTTTCCTAAAAATCAGACTTTCCATATATACTACAGTAATTCAAGTGAGGTTAGGATATCATAGAACTATCATCTTATTCTCGGAAAAGTTCAAATTTATCCATGCATGTTTCTCTTAGCTTTCTTGTTGATCAAGCTTGAGTAGACTTTGGTGAATGAGTGGCAGATCTACAACCCCCAATATAGTCTAATGTCATTGGAAATGGGCTCATATAAAAGCAGGGGTCAGTCCCTTCTCAATAACTTTGCTCATCTGTTTGTTGAATACCCTTTATCTATCTAGAATAATAGTTGTACAGTTCCAGTTAAGGTGCAATAGATAATTTAGGTGGCAGAAAAAAAGTAGGACATAATCCCAGCTGTTCCTAATTACCTAGAAATGAACTATATAGTAAAGCTAGAAATTTGGGGCACATATTTTATTTAAGTTAATGTCAAAAATAAGTATAATCGTTTAGAGCATCTTCAATAACACGATGCAGGTAAGGTGAAAGTTTCTGTTGCCAAGAAAGGGAAGGAAAAGAGAAATTCCTTTATTCAAGTGCAGTTTTTGTTAAGGTGCCATAAAAATGAGCTCAATGCTGATGATCCCTTCTAGAAAGAAATACATACAGTCCTATCCACAAAACATCTCTTATTAGAGTACATGCTGTATGAAACATGGATAATAATTGTTTCTCTTGTTAGGCAATCCAGGTGATGTGGAATTTATTTCGAGATAAAAACTAAGGTATCAAATTGGTAGCAAGTACAGACTCAACACCTCATTTATAAATGCTGAGTTAAAGTAAATGATATCATATGACCTTTAATTCCTTCAACAAAAAAAAAACATTATTGAAAGAAGAACAATATCCAGTAAAGTACTATGAATTAATTGATAATTTAATTTACTAGCTTTTATTTTTTTATCTGCAATGATGAAGATTACGTAAATTCCTGCCATTGTAACCTGAACCAGACAAATCATTCTGACATGCTGTGAGAGACTATTTAAAAGGAAAAAAAAGAAAATCCACAATGATATAAGTTTGGAAAAATGAGTAGAGAAAATTATGACATAAAGAATTACATTGGCTAAAATAACAAATCAGGAGAATGATAAATGCTGGAAAGGATGTGGGGAAATAGGAACATTGTTGCATTGCTGGTGGAGTTGTGAACTGATCCAGCCATTTTGGAGGGCGGTGTGGAACTATGCCCAAAGGGCTATAGAAATGTTCATACCCTTGACCCAGCAATACCACTTCTAGGGTTGTATCCCAAAGAAATCACGCAAGCGGGAAAAGGACCCATATGTACAAGAATATTTATAGCAGCTCTCTTTGTGGTAGCCAAGAATTGGAAAGCAAAGGGATGCCCATCAATTGGGGAATGGCTGAACAAGCTGTGGTATATGAAGGTGATGGAATACTATTGTGCCATAAGAAATGGGGATGATGCAGACTTCATAACAACCTGGAAAAACCTACACGACATAATGCTGAGTGAGCGGAGCAGAGCCAGGAGAACGTTGTGCACAGCCACAGATACGTGGATTCCATGAGGACCAACCCTGACATACTGCGCTTTTCTCAGCAACCTAAGGGGCAAGGACAACTCCAGGGGACTCACGATGGAGAATGCTATCTTCATCCAGACAAAGAACTGCGAAGTTTGAATACAGACTGAGGCACACTACATGCTCGCCTTTTCTGCTTCTCTTTTGTTTTTGTTTTTGGGGTTTTTTTTTTTTTGGTTCTGTTTCTTCTTTCTCATGATTCATTCCATTGGTCAAAATTCTTCTCCATGACTTGACTAGTGCATAAATTAATTCAATGCAAAGTCATTCATGACAGTTATATGAGACTCCATGCCATCTTGGGGAGGGAGGGGGGAGGGAGGGGAGAAAATCTGGAACTCAAAACTATGGAGAACTGTGTGTGGTAAACCAAAAATAAATAAAGAAATTTATAAAAAAAAAAAAGAATTACATACAGATATTCAATGAGAGCATAAAATCTGCAAAGATATGATTTTAAAAGGCATCTATGATATGGGCAATAATTAAAGTAATAAAAATAAACAAAATTACATGGGCTGCCAAAAAAAAAAACCATGAAATTTTAAATGTGTATGTATTAAAACATTTCACAGAACAGACAGACTGGCTTACATTACTAAATGACTTTGTTAAGACCAAATATAAAATATTTTTATCATTTCTGAATATTTTCCTCAAAATATGTTGGGAAAAACTGACTTGACAAAGCAATAGGACTTGTTCTTTGCCCTTAATGTCAGTAAACTCAGCTCTGATTGTACTTTCTTGATTCTGAGATAAGTTTATCCACCTCTATTTTCCCAGTCATCCTTAGATCTTAACCTCCGGTCTCCTGTTCATCGCTGCTCCTCACTGATGTGAGAAGAGTTATGCTCATCACACTTCTGCACAAATATCTTCATTTTGACTCCTTTTCATTTCCTTTAGCAAAGGTATTTTTATTATGGTTAACAGTCTAAAGAAGCTTCCTGTTATACCTTTGGAAAACCTGCACTTCATTGGATGGCATCCCAGTGTTTCCTCTCAGTTTAATTCAAGTCTACAAACATTTTATTAAGGTCTTACTGTGTAAAGAACACTGTTCTTCACTAGGTACTGAGGAAGGGATACATATAATATCTGAGCCAATTTTATAAAGGGACACAAGAAATGAATGCCTATTCATCATCCTTGCCCTCATGGAGCTTTCAGCCAAGAAAGGTTAGTCTCCTAATTTTAGATTATTTACAAATTCCATACACTTATCACAAACATTGTCCATAATATTAATACCAAAGCAACCATTCTATATTAGTTATTCTTAAATATATATTTTTTTCTTTCTCAGGGGTTTGTTACATTTTTTTTTCCTTGCTAAAAGCCCTTTTGGCAGTACGGCACAGCTGATAGAGTCCTCCTTAGACTATATCTGTCTCTTTCTCTATTTCTATACATGTATGTGTGTGTACATATATATGTGTATTCCTTTGTATGTATATATAATCCATAATTATACATGTGTATGTGTGTATGCATACATACATACATACATACATAATTAGGGTGTTCAGGTATTTAGAGAAGACTAGCACCAACAGTGTGAGGGCTGCTGAGCCCTTTTCAGAGCTGCTCATCCACCTGTGGTATCCACTTGATTCACCCTACTCTCACCTCATGGCTCCAAGAAGCTGTAGCATTCTCAGTGACCACACTCCAGTAAACCCTCTTGGTGGACAGGCTAATTCAGGTAGAGAATAACAGAGAGACTTGAAAACCATTGGTGAGTTAGAGAGGTGTCTACTTCAAACATGTGAAGACTTTCCTTGGCAGAATGGGCAGATAAGAACATTTGTTCCAATGGCCATGAAGTTGACTAAAGCAGGTGCTATGGAGGGCTTAGAGCCTGGCTAGACATCAAAGATGCCAAGGTCATCCACTGCATCCCAAGCCTTCACCAGTCATCTTGATTTTGGTCTTGCCACTGAACTCTGATGATTCTCAAAGGGAGAGTGAGGCTGATGACTTTGTGCAGCTCTATCTCACTTACATCCAAATTTACAGGCAAATCAAAATACATCACCTATACCATTTTACCATTTTTACCTACAAAGTCCTATGGGCACAAAGAAGTGATGAGGCAACCAGTACTATTATACTGGGAGCTATAGTCACAACCTTGCAACAGACTGCGTAGGCCATAGGGCTGTCATCTCACTGTACTGAAGTAAGAGTCAGATACAATAGCCCCCTGGGTGTCTGAAGAGCCTACTTGTAAGGACCACATTACTAACCTCCTAACATGAGGAAACAGCTGGAAGAAGTAGCCTAAAAATAGTCTACTTTATCCAACATAACCCTGGAGTGCTTCCTGAAGGAAGTGGGGATCTCACCCTGCAGTAGAAACACACCAAAAAATGTATAAAAACTTTCGCATAGATGATTTCACTCACAATTGGTACATAGAATGTGTGCATACTTATGAACAACAAGAAATCCAGGAGACCTGAGTGACAGATTGCAAGAGAACTCAGCAGGTATCCAAACCATAGCCCTGAGTGAAGCAAGGTTGGCAAATGAAGGTCAGCTTACAAAAGTCAGAGCTGCATACGCCTTTTCCTAAAATGGCTTCAGTGATGAAGAGGACCATGAAGGTGGCATAGGTTTCACAATCAAAACTAATCTGGTCAACAAGCCTGTATGCCTACCAAAAGCACTGAATGACAGGCTCATGACAAGGTGATTGCCACCTTGAGGAAAGCACCGTACCACCATCATCAGTGCATATGCTCCCACCATGATGGACCTTGATTAGGTCAAATAAAAATTTTATGAAGATCTCATCATCAATGTGCTGAAATATAACACACTTATAATTCTGGGCAACATTGATGTCAGAGAAGGCACAGACTCTCAGACATGGCAGGGAGTCTTTGGGAGGAATGGAGTTGGAAACAGAAACAGCAATGGTCACTTACTATGAAAGACTTGTGTGTCTCATGACCTTCTCATTAACAACACTGTTTTCCATTTACCTAAACTCAATGAAACATCATGGATGAACGCTTGCATCAAAGATTGCCATTTAAAAGACTATATCACTGTAAGAAAAAGGGACAGGATGTGAGAGGAATGAAAATGATATGTGGTACAGAGTGCTGGACCAATCATAAATGTATTCTCTCCATGCCAAACATTCACAATCAACAAAAGTGGCAGTTCCAAGGCAAGAAAACTACCAAAAGACATAATTTCAGCATATTAGAGGACTCTTTCAAGCATGAACAGTTTGTTGCTAACTTAGAGGGAAAACTGAGCCACCACATGGTTAGCAACAATAGAACAGAAAAGGAGTGGGTAGCTTTTAGATATTTGGTGTCCAACACCACATTTACTCATCTGGGCCAGAACACTCACAAACATTAAGACTGGTTTGATAAAAGTGATGGAGAAATTCAGAAGCTACTAAATGAAAACAATACCAACAACAAGAATTCTAAGGATTTACCAGCAAGCTAGTTCATTCATATCTAAGAAGGCAACATTTTGCTTCATCAAGAGTAAAATGCAAGTGAAGCTTAGGGAGATGTAGGATTCTTGGATCAGTGAGAAGGCAAATGAAAGTCAGTTTTACACTGGGAGTAACAATCCAAAGGTTCTTCTTCCAGGAGCCAAGGCCACAGAGTAAGAAGTAAGTTCCTCTCACCTTCCCTTATTGACCTCTGAAAACCCCAAAAATAGCATCCCAGGAAAAATCCTGGAACAGCTGAGCTAGCAGAAAGATAGAGTGCAGCAGTCTTGTAGCCCCAGAAGCTTGGAGAATTAACAGGAAATGTCCCTCTCCCTCGGAAGGAGGGGGAGCAATACAGGACAGGAGGCGTCCCAGCAAGCCAGAGGCAAGCCCCACCTCTGCAAACCAGGGGGAAATCCCGAGGCCCAATGTGGTGGAGCAGGGAAACACCAACACCAGCCTCCCTCACCTTCCACCCCAACCTACCACTGCCTCTGCACAGGCAGGGGAACCAGTAGATACCAGCTCTGGAAACTACCACATGGGCTGGCATTCTCCAGCAGCCAAATCTCCTGGTGCTTCAGCACAACTCTGGTAAGCACAACTGCAGGCTGCAGACATACTCCAGGAGCCAAACATTTGAGTACAGAACCCCAGTGAGCAGGCGTGCCCCTGGGGGGCAGACTGCCCACTCCCACCCAGAGAGCTCAAGTGTTGCTGACCCCAGCTCAGCACCAGGTAAGCTGCCAGACTTCTACAGCCTCTAGCTACCAATACCTTAGGCCCCAGCACACAAAGACAGTGACCAGGTACCAGCTCCCAGAACAAAAAGCTTGGGTCAGTGCCCCCTGCACTCTAGGAGGAGAGCTCAACTTTAAAAGCCAGGAAATAGGCAAACACCATGAGCAAAAAGCAGCAGAAATTATGTGGACAGGGAAGATTAAGGCACAAATTCAGAGGAGGACAACATTGTCAATATACCCACATCTAAAACTTCAAGGGTAATATAAATGGGTCTCAAGCCCAAAAAGCCCCCTTGGAAGAACTCAAGAAGGCTTTTAAAAGTCAAATAAGAGAGGTAGAAAAAAAATTGGGAAAAAGAATGAGATATGCAAGAGAGAGTCAGTAACTTGGAAAAGGAAGGACAAAAATTAACTGTAGAAAACAAGTCCTTAAAAAATACAGTTGGCCAAATGGAAAAAAAAGTGCACTGAAGAAAACAAGTCCATAAAAAGTAGAACTGGCCAAATGGAAAAGTAAGCACAAAATCTAATAGAGGAAAACAATTCACTAAAAAATAGAATTGGGCAGGTGGAAGCTAATGATGTTATGAGATATCAAATCAGTCAAACAGAAACAAAAGAATGAAAAAAAAGAAACATGAAATACCTCTTTGGAAAAATAACTGACCTGGAAAATAGATCCGGGAGGGACAATTTAAAAATTATCAGTCTACCTAGAAACCATGATGGAAAGGGCAGCATCTTTTAGGAACTTATACAGGAAAACTGCTCTGAGGTTCTAGAACCAGAAGGTAAAATAGTCATTGAAAGAATCCACTGAACACCTCTTAGAGGAGATCCTGAATTAAAAAATGCCAAGAAATAATGCAGCCAAATTCCAAAATACTAGGTGAAAGAGAAAATATTTCAAGCAGCCAGAAAGAAACAATTTAAATATCATGGAAGCACATTCAGGATTATTAACTTGCAGCTTCTACATTAAAAGGTCAGAAGGCTTGGACTATGATATTCCATAAGGCAAAAGAGCTTGAATTACAACCAAGGATCAAATACCTAGTGAATGTGATCATAATTTTTCAGGGTAGGAGATGAACATTCAACAAAACAGCAGACTTCCAAATCTTCCTGATGAAAAGACCAGAGCTCAATATAAAATTTGATCTTCAAATACAAAACTGAAGAGAGGCATGAAAAGGTAAACAGGAAAGAAAAAAACAACACATTCTTAATTAGGGCAAACTGTTTACATCCCTATAAGGGAGGACAACCTTATAACTTTTGAGAACTGTATTGTTATTACAACATTTAAAAGACATAGACAGAAGGCATGGGTATAAGTTAACTTTGATGTAATGATAAAAATCGAATTAAGTGGTGAAAAAGGATTGTACTGAGAGAAAAGGAAAGGAGGAGGCAGGCAAGGGTAAATTACATCACATGAAAAGGCACAAAAAACTATTACAATACAGGAAAAGAAGGGAGGGAGAAAGATGAGCATTGTCTGAATCTTACTATCATCAGGTTTGGCTCAAAGAGAGAATAACATTATCAATTAGGTGTAGAAATCTAACTTACCCTATAGGAAGTAAAAGGAGAAAAGGGAAAGAATAGGGAGGGGGTAGAAAAAGGGAGAGAAGAAGTAGTAAGGGTAAAGGGGAAGTAAAGGGATGAGGCTGACAAACGGAAGGTCAGATTGAGGGAGTCAGTGGTCAAAAGGAAAACTCTAGTGAGGTGGGAAAGGGAGAAAGTAGAGAGAAAAGCATAAACGGGTGTGGAAAATAGAATGGAGAGAAAGACACAGATAGAAGTCATTACTGTGAATGTGAATGGGATGAACTCTCCTATAAAATAGAGGCAGATAGCAGAATGGATTAAGAACCGTAATCCTACAATATGTTGTTTACAGGAAACACATTTGAAACAGAGGGATACACACAGGATAAAGGTGAAAGGCTGGAGTAGAATATATTATATTTCAGCTGAAGTTAAAAAAAGAAGAGGTAGCAATCCTAATCTCAGACAAAGCAAGAGCAAAAATAGATCTAATTAACAGAGATAAAGAAGGAAGCTATATCCTACTAAAGGGCACCATAGACAATAAAATAATATCATTGTTAACATATATGCACCAAATGTTACAGGATCCAAAATCTTAGAGGAGAAGTTAAGGGAATTACAGGAAGAAATAGCAAAATTATACTAGTGGGGGACCTCAACCTCCCCCTCTCTTAACTCGATAAATCTAACCTCAAAATAAACAAGACAGAACTTAAGGAGGAGAATAGAATTTTAGAAAAGCTAGATATGATAGACCTCTGGAGAAAACTGAATTGGGATAGAAAGAAATATACCTTTTTCTCAGTGGTACATAGCACATACACAAAAACTGTCCATGTACTAGGGCATAAAAACCTCACAATCCAGTGCAGAAAGGCAGATATAGTCAATGCATCCTTTTCAGATCATGATGCAATACAAATTATTTGTAATAAAGGGCCATTGAAATACAGACAAAAAACTTATTGGAAACTAAATAATCTAACTCTACAGAATGAGTAGATCAGACAACAAATCATAGAAACAAAGTAACTTCATTCAAGAGAATGACAATAATGAGACAACATAACAAAATTTATGGGATTCAGCAAAAGCAGTTCTTAAGGGAAGTTTTATATCTCTGAATGCTTACATGAATAAAATAAAGATGAAGGAGATCAATGAATTAGGCAGGCAATTGAAAAAGCTAAAAAAGAACAAATTGAAAATTGCTAATTAAATACCAAATTGGAAATACTGAAAACCAAAGGAGAGATTAATAAAACTGGAATCAAGAAAACTATTGAACTAATAAATAAAACTAAGGGCTGGTTTTAAGAAAAAAACAATAAAATTGATAGACCTTTCATCAATTTGTTTTAAAAAAAGAAAGAAGAAAACCAAATTACCAGTATCAAAAATGAAAAGGGGGAATTCATCTCCAATGAAGAAGAAATCAAAACAATAATTAGGAATTATTTTGCCCAATTGTATGCCCATAAATTTGATAATCTTAGGGAAATGGATGAATATTTACAAAAATATAAATTGCCCAGATTAGCAGAAAAGGAAGTAAAATATTTAAATAACCCCATCCAGAAAAAGAAATTGGACAAGTCATCAATGAACTCCCTGGGAAAAAAATCTCCAGGGCCAGATGGATTTACAAGTGAATTCTATCAAACATTTAAAGAACAATTAATTCCCATACTTAATAGACTATTTGAGAAAATAGGTGAAGGAATCCTTCCAAATTCTTTTTTATGACATAAATGTGGTACTAATTGCTAAACCAGGAAGAGCCAAAACAGAGAAAGAAAACTAGAGACCAATTTCCTTAATGAATATTTATGCAAAAATGTTAAATAAAATTAGCAAAAAGATTACAGCAACTTATCACGAGAATAATACATGATGACGAGGTAGGATTTATTCCAGGAATGCAAAGCTGGTTCAATATTAGCATAATTGATTATATCAACAACAAAACTAACGAAAACCATATTATTATCTCGATAGATGCAGAAAAAGCTTTTGATAAAATACAACCACCATTGCTATTAAAAACACCAGAGAGCATAGGAATAAATGGAGTCTTCCTTGAAATTATAAGTAACATCTACCTAAAATCATCAGCAAGCCTTATATGTAATGGGAGTGAGCTAGATCCATTCCCAAAAAGATTGGGGGTGAAACAAGGATGTCCATTATCAACCGTATTATTCAATTTGGTAATCGAATGTTAGCTTTAGCAATAAGAGGAGAAAAAGAAATTGAAAGAATTAGAAAAGGCAGAGAAGAAACTAAGTTATCACTCTTTGCAGATGATACAATGATATATTTAGAGAATCAAGTAAAAAACTACTTGAAATAATAAAAAACTTAAGAAAAGTTGCAGGACATAAATAAACCCATATAAATCTGTGACATTCCTATGTAATACTAACAAACCACAACAGCAAGAGATAAAAAGAACAATTACATTTAAAGTTACTGTAGAAACTATAAAATGTTTGGGAGTCTACCTGCCAAGACAAATCCAGGAATCATATGAACACAACTATAAAACACTTCTTACTTCTCACACAAATAAAGTCAGATCTAAAGAAATGGAAAAACATTAGTTGCTTGTGATTAGGCAGAAGTAATATAATAAAAATGACAATTTTAATTAAATTAATTAAATTATTAGCACCATACCAATCAAACTACCAAGAAATGTTTTATGGAGCTAGATAAAATAATAAAAAAATTCATCTAGAAGAACAAAAGATCCAGAATACAAAGGGAATTAATGAAAATAAATGCTAGGGAAGGTGGCCTAGCCATAAAAGATATTACACTTTATTATAGAGCAGCAATCATCAAGACCACTTGGTAACTGCTAAGAAATAGAGTGGTGAAGCAGTGGAATAGGTTAGGTACACAAAATGCAGTACTCAATGACTACTCTTTGATAAACCCAAAGAATCCAGCTTCTGGAATAAGAACTCACTAATTCACAAAAACTGCTGGAAAAACTGGAAATTAGTATGGCAGAAATTGGGCATAAACCAATATCTTACTCTATATACTAAAATAAAGTCAAAATGGGTTCATGATAGATATAAAGGCTAATGCTATAAGCAACTTGGGAGAGAAGGGAAGAGTTTACCTGTCAGACTTATGGAGAAGGGAAGAATTTATAACTAAACAAGATATAGAGAGCATTACAAAATGCAAATGGATAATTTTGATTATGTTAAATTGAAAAGTTTTTGTACAAACAAAGCCCATGCAATCAAGATTAGGAGGGAAGTAGAAAATTGGGAAAGAACTTTTATAAGCAGTGACTCTGACAAAGGTTTCATCTCTAAAATATACAGGGAACTGAGCCAAATTTATAAGGAGATAAGTCATTTCCCAGTTGAGAAATGGTCAAAGGATATGAACAGGCAGTTTTCAGAGGAAGAAATTAAAGATATCTATAGTTATATGAAAAAAATGTTCTAAATCATTATTGATTAGATAAATACAAATCAAAACAACTCTTAGGTAACACATCTCCCCTGTCAGATTGGCTAATATGTCAAAAGAGGAAAATGATAAATGCTGGAGTAGAAGTGGGAAAATGGGAACACTATTGCATTGTTGGTGGAGTTGCAAACTGATCCAACCATTCTGGAGAGCAATTTGGAAATATGCCCAAAGGGCTATAAAAATGTTCATACCCTTTGACCCAACAATACCACTTCTAGGTCTCTATCCCAAAGAGATCATACAAGTGGGAAACGGACAAGTATGTGCAATAATATTTATAGCAGCTCTTTTGGTGGTGGCAAAGAATTGGAAATCAAAGAGAGGCCATTCAATTGGGGAATGGCTAAACAAATTGTGGTGTATGAATGTAATGGAATACTATTTTGCTATAAGAAATGAGGAGCAGATGAACTTCATAAGAACCTGGAGAGTCTTACATGATCTGATGATGAGTGAAGGGAGCAGAACTAGGAGAACATTGTACACAACCACAGACACATTGCTTCTGTTATGACTAACTTTGATAGACTTGGTTCTTTTCAACAATGCAAGGTTCTAAGACAACTCCAAAAGACTCATGATGGAAAAAGGCTATCCACATCCAGAGAAAGAATTATGGAATCTGAATGCAGATTGAAGCAAACTATTTGCTCTCTTTTATAAAAAAAAAAAATGTTTTTGTTACATCTTTCTCATGGTTCATTTCACTGGTTATAGTTCTTTACAATTTGATTATTGGAAAAGAAGTTTAATGTGAAGGTATATATAGAAACTATATCAGATTACATGCCATCTTGGGAAAGGAGGGGAGAGAAGAGGGGGAGAAAATTTGGAACTCAGAAACTTGTGGAACTGAGTGTTGTAAACTAAAAATAATTAATTATTTTTTTTCAAGAAATAGACTAACCCAAATGGCAAAAGAGGTGCAAAAAGCCAATGAAGAGAAGAATGCCTTTTTTTGAGATTTTTTATTTTTAGTTTACAACACTCTGTTCTACATAATTTTGAGTTCCAGATTTTCTTTCCCCCTACCTCCCCTTCCTCCCCAAGATAGCATGGAATCCAACATATCTTCTAGATATTACTTCGCACTGAACTTATTTACACAATAGTCAATCTGTAAAGAAGAATTATGACCAATGGAATGAATCATGAGAAACAAGAAACAGAACAAAAAAAAAGAGAAAAGAAAACAAAGGGGAAAAAGGCGAGCATAAATTGTACCTCAATCTGCATTCAGACTCCATATTTCTTTCTCTGGATGTAGATAGAATTCTCCATCTTAAGTCCTTTGGAGTTGTCTTTGCACCTTGTATTACTAAGAAGAGCAAAGTCTATCAGGGTTAGTCATCACAGAATCCATGTACTCCTGGTTTTCCCACATCTTCTCCAGCATTTATCATTTTCCTGTTTTGTCATTTTAGCCAATCTGACAGGAGAGAAGTGGTACCTAAGAGTTGTTTTGATTTGCATTTCTCTAATTAGTGGTGATTTAGAGCATTTTTTCATATGCCTACAGATATCTTTAATTTCTTCCTCTGAAAACTGCCTGTTCATATCTTGTGACTATTTCCCAATTGGGGAATGAGTTGTATTCCTATAAATTCATCTCAGTTCCCTGTATATTTGAGAGATGAGGCCTTTAATAATTTTTATTGCTTTAAGTACTTCTGCCTTTCTGCACTGGATTGTGGGGTTTTTATGCCCAAGTACATGGTCAATTTTTGAGTATGTGCCATGTACTGCTAAGAAAAAAACATATTCCTTTTTATCACCATTCAGTTTTCTCCAGACGTCTATCATATCTGCCTTTTCTAAAATTCTGCTCCCTCATTAACTTCTTTCTTATTTATTTTGAGGTTAGATTTATCAAGTTCAGAACGGGGGAGGTTGAGGTCTCCCATTATTATAGTTTTGCTGTTTATTTCTTCCTGTAACTCCCTTAACCTCTCCTCTAAGAATCTACATGCCATGCCACTTGGCGCATATATGTTAAACAATGATATTGCTTCATTGTTTATGGTGCCTTTTAGCAGGATGTAGTGTCCTTCCTTATCTCTTTTAATTAAATCTATCTTTATTTTTGCTTTGTCTGAGATTAGGATTGCTTCACCTGCTTTTATACATATATTTTAATCCAGCCTTTTACCTTTATCCTGTGTGTATCCCCCTGTTTCAAATGTGTTTCTTGCAAACACCATATTGTAGGATTATGGTTTATAATCCATTCTGCTATCTGCTTCTGTTTTATGGGAGAATTCATCCCATTCACATTCACAGTTATGATTACTATCTGTGTCTTTTTCTCCATCCTATTTCCCCCCTTTTTATGCTTTTATTTCTCCCTTTCCCCTTCCCTCCTCAACAAAGTTTTGCTTTTGACCTCTGCCTTCCTCAGTTTACCCTCCCTCTTGATTCTCCTCCCTTTTCTTACCATTTTCCACTTGCTAGTTCTTCCCTCTCTTCTGATCTCTCCCCTCCCCTTTTTTCCCCCTTTCCCCTCCTACTGCCTGTAGGACAAGTTAGATTTCTATACTTATCAGGGTATGCTATTCCCTTCTTGAACCAGATCTGATGAGAGTAAAGCTCAAATACTGCTCTTCTCCTTACATTCTTTCCCTCTACTATAATATGTTTTTGTGCCTCTTCATTTGGTGTAATTTATTTACCCTTTTCTACTGCCTCCTTACCTCTTCTCCCAGAACCCACCCTTTACATCTCTTAATAATGTTTTTTTTTATCCTTATATGAGTTATTTTATACAGACATCCACAGTCTATGTGTAACCCTTTCAATTGTTATAATAACTGTACTATTCTCAAGATTTACATATCCATATGTGTATATATATATGTATATGTGTATATCTATATATATATATATATATATATATATATATATATATATATATATATATATATATATATAAAAAATACATAAGATGATATTATCCTATATAAAGATGTAAATAATTTGCCCTTATTGATAAATAGTATTTGTGGCATTTTTCCCCCTGTTTGCCTCTTCATATCTCTCTTGAGTTTTGTATTTGGAGATCAAATTTTCCATTGAGTTCTGGACTTTTCATCAGGAAGGTCTGGAATTCCCTTACTTTGTTGAATGTCCATCTCCTTGCCTGAAAAATTATGCTCAGTTTTGCTGGGTAGTTGATCCTTGGTTGCAGTCCCAGCTCCTTTGCCCTTTGGAATATCATATTCCAATTTCTCCTGTCTTTTAATGTACAAGTTGAAAGATCCTGCCTGATTTCAACTATAGTTCCATGATATTTGAATTTTTTGTTTTTGGCTATTTGCACTATTTTCTCCTTGACTTTGTAATTCTGAAATTTGGCTATAATATTTCTTGGTGCTTTCAATTTGGGATCTCTTTAAGGGGGTGATTGGTGGATTCTTTGAATGACTACTTTACCCTCTGCTTCTAGGACCTCTGGGCAGTTATCTTTGATAATTTCTTCGAAGATACTGTCAAGGCTCTTTTTTTCATTGTGGATTTCTGGTAGACCAATAATTCTCAAATTGTCTCTCCTGGATTTATTTTCCAGGTCAGTTGTTTTTCTCATCATGTATTTCACATTTTCTTCTAGTTTTTCATTCTTTACATTTTGTTTTACTGCTTCTTGATGCCTCCTAGAGTCATTAACTTCCACTTGCTCAATTCTAATTTTTAATGAATTGCTGTCTTCATTTTGCTTTTGAGTCTCCTTTTTCGATTGGTTGATTTTACCCCTCAGGGTGTCATTTTCTCTACTTAGATTCTGAATCTCCGTAGCCATTACACTAATCTTATTTTTTAAGGACTTGATTGTGTCAGGTTTTTTTTTTCCATTTTCCATTTTTTTCTTTTACCTCCCCCATTTGGTTTTTAAAATCCTCCTTTAGCTCTTCCAGTAATGCTTTTTGGGCTTGAGACCAGTTCACATTCCCTTTTGAGGCATCAGATGTGGGTGTAGTGTCAATGCTATCCTTTTCCAAATTAGTATTTTGATCATGTCTGTCCCCATAAAAAGAATCAATGGTCCTTGGTTTTTTCATGTTCTTCTTCATGTTGGTTAGCTTTTTCCTGGCTTTACAGTGAATTTCTACTTTGGGGACTTAGGGCTCTCTGTCCCATGTTGCTTGTTCTGGGAATTGTGAGTCTAGATTCTGATTTTTTGTATTATAGCCTTCAGTTTCCTGAGGTGTGGGGGATGGGTCTGGCTGCCTGAAGTCTCCTCTTCCCCTGGGGCTGCTCTGTAGCACTGTTGCTCTTCAGCAATGGTCTCAGCTGTTTGTTGTCTGTGCTGGTGTCTGCCACTTTCCCTAACTGTGCAAAGGTATTTCTGGGCTCCTGGTGTTGACCCCTGCTGGCTCTGCCCCTCTGGGACTCAGGCCCTCTCACTACTTGGCCACTGAAGCCCCACTTCTGTCTCCTCTATTCCAGGGCTTTTTCCCTCGAGGAATTCTCTGGGTCGGGGTGTGGGGGGAGGGATTAGAGCTGTTTACCTGGCCATTATGTCTTCAAGAGGTCCAAGAGGACACGTTTCAAACCTTTGGGCTGCAAGTCTCAGGAGTTGATGGCTCAAGGTAGGTGTCATTGCGCTACTGCCTCTCGTCACTTCTACTGACTCCCATCCTGTGTTGGGAGGCCTGGGGATCTCTGCAGGTTTCGAGTACCTAGCTTTCTCCCAGCCTGGGTAGCTGGCTGGTTTCTGCAGCTGCTTCCACTTTGGTGCTGTCTGGTGCAGCCACGCAAGCCAAGCGCTCTCCCAGTCTACAGATCTGACCTGTCGACCTTTCAGACTCTCCTGGCTTGGAAATTTGCCCCACTCAGACTGCTAGTGGCTTCTAACCCTCTCAAATCTGCTCAGATTCACTTTTTTATAGGTATCTGACAGCGCTTATGAGAGAGCTCTGGTAAGTTGCTGTTTTCACGTGGCCATCTTGGCTCCCCCTAGAAGAATGCCTTAAAAAGCAGAATTGGCCACATGGTAAAGGAGGTCCAAAAACTCACTGAAGAAAATAATTCCTTAAAATATAGAGTGGATGATTTGGGGGAGCTAGGTGGCACGGTGAGTGGAGCACCAGCCCTGGAGTCAAGAAGACCTGAGTTCAAATCCAATCTCAGACACTTGACACACTTACTATCTGTGTAACCTTGTGCAAGTTACTTAACCCTAATTGCTCTGCCTTCTCCCCTCCAAAAAAATAATTAGAATGGAGCAAATGGAAGCTAATGACTTTATAAGATATCAAGAAATTATAAAACAAAACCAGAAGAATGAAAAAAAATAGAAGACAATGTAAAATATCACCCTGGAAAAACAACTGAACTGAAAAATAGATCCAGGAGAGATAATTTACCAATTATCAGACTACCTGAAAGCCATACTAAAAACAACAAAAAAAAAGGAGCCTAAACATCATATTTCAAGAAATTATCAAGACAAACTGCCCTGATATTCTAGAACCAGAGGGTAAAGTAGAAATGGAAAGAATTCACTGATCACCTCCTGAAAGAGATCCCAAAAGCACAATTCCTAGGAATATTGTAGCCAAATTCCAGAGTTCCCAGGTCAAGGAGAAAATACTGCAAGCAGCCAGAATGAAAGAATTCCAGTATTGTGGAAACATAATAAGAATAACACAAGATTTAGCAGCTTCTACATTAAGGAATTGAAGGGCTTGGAATACAATATTCTGGAGGTCAAAGGAGCTAGGATTAAAACTAAGAATCCCCTACTCAGCAAAACTGAGTAGAATAGTTCACGGAAAAAAAATGGATATTCAATGAAATAGAGGACTTTCAAGCATTCTCAATGAAAACACCAGAGCTGAATAGAAAATATCATTTTCAAATACAAGAATCAAGAGAAGTATAAAAAGGTAAACCAGAAAGAGAAATCATAAGGGACTTATTAAAGATGAACTGTTGCATTCCTACATGGAAAGATGATATTTGTAACTCATGAGACCTTCACCAGTATTAGGGTAGTTGGAGAGAATATATACATACACATATACACATATGTCTATATACATACATATATTCATACATACATACACACACATATATATGCATATATATGTGTGTATATATACATATATATATATATATATATATATATATATATATAAAGAGATAAATATACATATATAGATATATAGAGAAAGATAGACAGAGGGCACAGGGTGAGCTGAATATGAGGGGACAATACCTAAAAAGTAAAATTAAGGAGTGAGAGAAGAATGTACTGGGAGGACAAAGGGAGAAGTAGAATGGGATAAATTATCTCACATAAAAGAGGCAAGAAAAAGCTTTAACAATGGAGGAGAAGAGGTGGGAGGCAAGAAGGAGTGAGTGAACCTTACTCTCATCAGTTTTGGCTTAAGGAGGTAATAACATACACACTCAATTTGGTATGAACAATCTATCTTATGCTACAGGAAAGTAGGGGAAAGGGGATAAGAGAGTAGGGGATGATAGAAGGGAAGGTAAATGGGAGGAGAGGGTAATCAGAAGCAAACACTTTTGAGGAGGGACAAGGTCAAAGGAGAGAATAGAATAAATGAGGGGAGGGATCAGATGGAGGGAAATATAGTCCTTTACAATGTGAGTGTTATGGAAGTATTTTGCATGAATACACATGTATAACCTATATTGAACTATTTGCCTGCTCAATGAGCATAGGTGGGGAGGGAGAAAGGAAGAGAATGTGGAACTCAAAGTTTTAAAAATGAATGTTAAAAAATGTTTTTACACGCAACTGGGAAATAAGATATACATGTAATGGGGTATAGAAATCTATCTTGCCATACAGGAAAATAGAAGGGAAGAGGATAAGAGAAGGGGTGATGGTGATAGAAGGGAGGGCAGATTGGGGGAAGGGATAATCAGAATGCATGGTTTCTTTTGGTTGGGGGAGGGGAGAAATGCGGAGAAAATGAGGAACTCAAAATCTTGTGGAAGTGAATGTTGAAAACTACGAATAAAATAATAAAAAGAAAAAAGAGAACAAGTCTATTAAATGAAATTTTATTGAGATTAGGTAAATGCAACATTTTGTTGATGAGAAGGACACACAAGTTGTCAGTAGTAAGTGATCATTACTGGTGCTGTTTGCAACTCTATTTTTTCCCAAGGACTCATTGCTGCATCTGGTAGCCTGTCCCAACTTCTTGCATCAAAGTTACCCAGAATTATAAGTGTATCCTCTTTCAAAACATTAATCATTAGGGTCTCCAGGTCTTCATAAAATTTTTATTGACCTCATCAGGGCTCATCAAGATGGGAGCATATGCTCTGATGATGGTGGCATTTTTCTACAAGTGGCAAGGACATTGTCATAGGCCTGTCATTCACTCATTTTGATAGGCATATGAGTTTGCTGGGTAGCCTGGTTTTGAATGTAAAACCTATACTTGTTTCACAGTACTCCCCTTCACTGTGGCTACTCCAGAAAAACCTGAATCCAGCTCCAACTTTCAGTAAGGAGCCTACATTTGCCAACCTTGTTTCATTCAAGAGTAGTATTTGGATGTGATTCCTGCTAAGTTATCTTGCAACAAAAGGTGTTTGTCTTTCAAGTCTACTGGATTTTGTGTTATCTATAAGTGTGAACACATTCCGTTCCTTAAAAAAATATAAAAGCTTCTCAGACACCCAGGGAGCTGCTGAATCCAACTGTTGCTTCCAATGAGAAGACAACCTTGTGGCCTAGGCCACCTCTTTGTAGAGTTATGACTAGAGCAAATAGTGTTATAGCACCTGCTGCTTCATCACTCGTTTATTGCTACAGAGCTTTGAAATAGGTAAAAATGGTAAAATGGTATAAGTGATGTCTTTTGATTAGCACATAAATAGGATTTAAGTGAAGCAGAGTTGCAGGAAATCATAGGCTTTGTTCTCCCTTCCCCCGCCATCAGAGTCTAGTGGCAAGAACTCAAGATGACTGCTTATGGTTTGGGATGCAGTGGATGACCTTGGCATCTTTGATATCTTACCAAGCTCTCAGTGCTCCACAGCACCTGCTTCAGCTATCTTCATGGCCTTTGAATACATTGTTCTCATCTACTCACTTCACAAGGGTAAGTCTTCACATGTTTTGGGTAGACCCCCTAACTCACCAAAGGGTTTGAGACCCCTCAGTTATGCTCAACGTGATTTGGTCTCTCTGCTGAAACAGTTTATAAGGGTATGGCCTGTGCAATGCTATAACTTCTTGGAGCCACACATAAGAGTTGGGTAGGTCACGTAGACACCAAAGGTGGAAAGCAGTGCTGAAAAGGGCTCAGCAATCCTCACACCAGAGGTATCAGCTTTCCCTGAACACACTCTACACCCCAAATAATAGTTATTGTTAAAGAAAAACCAATATTATGTAAACCCCTAGTTAGTCTGACTGCAAAAAGAGAGAGAGGAAAACTGAATTGCCATTGTGAAAACTGAAAAAATAAAAAGGAGACAACACAACTCTAGAAAAAATGATAAAGGAAATTATTAAAAACTAACAATCAATAGCCATGTGAAAAATTGTTACATATCATTAATACTTATAGAAATTCTAATTTAAATTTGAATTATATTTTAATTTTGATTTTCTACTCCATGCCTATCAAATTTTCAAAGTTGGCAGAAATGAAAAAAGGAATTTGTTAAATGGGCTAAAATAAGGCAGGCAAACTTTTGTACTATTGGTTGCGCTATGGTATAGTTATTCAGAAGAATAATTTTTAACTGTCTCCAAATGTTACTAAACTTTGCATACTCATTAACACAGCAATACCACTGATAGATCTGTACACAAAGATTTTAACTCAAGAAGAAAATGATCCATGTATACAGAAATATTTAGAGCCACTTCTTCTGTAGAACAAAGAACTGGAAAAGAGGACATGCCCATTAATTGGGGAATCACCAAATATATTATGAAATATGAATATAATATCGTATTATTGTGCTATAAGAAATGACAAAATGAATGGATTCAAAGACACCAGGAGTGACTTGTATGAACTGCGACATAGTGAAGTGTGAAGTGATCAAAACAGGGATAACAATTTATTCAGTAACAACATTGTAAATAAAAGTAACTGAAAGACACAACTACTCTGAGGAGTGTGATGACAACCTTGATTTCAGAGGAATGATAATGAAGCATTACTATCCACTTACTGATGAAGGTATGACTGACTCAATGAAATAAAACTTACATTTTTGTATATGAAAAAACACCTGGATTTGTTTGGCTTCACTATCCTTATTTATTTAATGTGAAAAAAAAGAATATGCTTTGGAGAAATACCAATTGCTCATGGGTAGGCTGAGCCAATACAACAAAAATGACAATGTTTCCTAAATTAATTTATGTATTTAATTCTGTATCAATAAAAATACCAAAGAATTGTTTTATAATAATAGAGCTAGAGCAAATAGTAACACAATTCATCTGGAGAAACAAAAGATCAAGAATATCAAGGAAATCAATGAAAAAACAGTTGAGGAAAATAGCCTAAAAGTACAAGATCTCCAGCAATACTACAAAGCAGAAGTCATCAAAATAATCTGATGCTGAATAAGAAAGAGGGTAATCATTTAGGTATACAATATACAAAAGTAAATGATGACAATAACCTAATGTTTGATAAACCCAAAGATCCCAGCCATTGGGGCAAGAATTCACTAATTGACAAAAAACTCTGTGAAAACTGAAAAAAAAGCATTATAGACCAGCATTTGTACCATTTACCAAGAAAAGGTCAAAATGGGTGCATGATTTAGACATAAATGGTGATATCATAAGTAAAATAGTAGCTCATGGGGGAAAAATATGGGACAGATCTATGAATAAGACAAGAAGTGTACATAATCAAACAAGAAATATGATCATAAGAGGTAAATGGATCATTTTGATTATATTACATTTTTTAAAAAAGATGCTCTAAAAATAAAACAATTATAGCCAAAATTAGAAGGGAAGCATGAAACTGGGTTGGGGGAGAGGAATTTAAAGCAAATTTCTCTGATAAAGATCCCATTTATCAAATACTTAAGGAACTATGCAAAATTTATAAAAATAAGAGCCATTCCCCAATTGATAAATGGTCCAAGAATTTGAACAGAAGTTTTTCAGAGCAAGAAATCAAAGCTAGCAATAATCATATGAAAAATATTCTGAATTACTAATCATTAGAGAAATGTAAATTAAAACAACTCTGGGATATCACCTCATATCTATCAGATTGATTAACTATGATAGAAAAGGAAAATACTAATGCTTTAGAGCATTGGGAAAATTGGGACACTAATGCACTTTTAATGGAGTTTAAACTGGTCCAGTCATTCTGGAGGACAATTTGGAACAATTCCCAATAGGCTATAAAACTCATTATTCCCTTTGGCCCCGAAATATCACTAGTGTGTACTCCAAAGAGATCAAAGAAAAATGAAAAAGGATCCATGTGTAGACAAATATTTATAACAGCTCTTTTTTGTGGAAGCAAAGAATTGGAAACTGAAGCATGGCTAAACAAGTTGTGGCATGTGATTGTGCTGTGAATAAGGAAATGTAAAAGTAGTTTTTTATATACTATTAGAGACAAGAGAACTTAATAGCACAAAGGGTCCTTATAGAGCACACAGGACAATTCCTTTAAGGTCTAGAAGCCCAGAGACATAAAGTAAGTTACCAGATGTTACCCCGAAATATTATGCAGAGACTAGAATGCACTCAGCTCGTGCTTTTTCTGGTACTGTGGGAAGTCAGCAGGAGCACTGATCTAGAGCTGGAATATTTAAATGATGATACCTGATGTAGAGAATACCTTCTTAGATAAAAAGACTGCATTTTAAAGTTAAAAGACAATTTACAACAAAACAAAATAAAGTCTATTCTTTTTATGCTCCTGTACAGGTTCTGAGGATCTATCAAGCAGATCATATCCCACAGTAGTACCTGAAGTCAGTAAACAGGGCTGGTGGTTTAAAGGTAGCAAATTCCCCAAAAGGAAATCTTCACACAATTTGATTGTAAAAGTTAAAGAACCTTGACCTCATCTCAGTAGACTCCAGCTGTTACTGGTCCAGTATTAGAGGGTTCTTATTTTGCTTATCCATTTCTTGTGCTCATGCTAATGAGCGTGGACATTTTCTGACTTTGATTCCTGATTTTTTTGTTAATGATCCAAGTGTGCCTGAAAGATTTTTTATTTATGTCTGACCTTGATGGCAGCCAGCCTTGAAAACTTTTTGTTGTTGTTGTTAATTTGTGATGAAATAGTCATGATTCTTCACACTATAAGAGAATCATCCAGAGTATAAAAGAATTCAGAGTTCCTTACATTTACTTAGAAGAACAGCAGCTCCCCGACAAGGTATAACACTTTACTGGCAATTACAATTTCATTAATGATTTGTTAGACTACTGGAATTGAATAAAATTACTTTATCCAGGGATTAACTTACAGATAAGCAATAATCACTTTGGATCACTTTGCTCAGGAATGGAGATACAGATATGTGTGTGTATACACATACATAGACATGTGTATGTGTATATGTGTGTATATGTATACGTGTGTGCATGCATGTGTGTGTATAAACATACCTTCACAGTAGCAAATCTGAAAAAAAAAAATATATATATATATATGTATATGTAATACATTCCAAGGTTTTATTTCAGCATTAGATCTACAAGAAATAAAAAAAAAAGTCTACTTCTAAAATATCTAAAGTTTAAAAAAAATCTCATAAACTCCTTATGGTGCTTTATTATTTTAGTGTGGTAGCAAAGTTCATGCAATTTTAGAATATGAGAAAATAACAGAGATCATTTTCGAAATACAGATCTGTGTACTTATGTTAAAATGTGTGCTAACCTCATCAGCAGGATTATATATTGGGGCCAAATGTTTCCTGGGGAAACACGTGTCTGAAATTAGAATGTACATCAGTGGAAAATGTGACTTTGTTTACAGACATTTAATTAGTACATCTTTCCAAAAATATATCTACTGTCAATTTGAGTCTTTAAGAATGCATTTAATTCATTTTTCTTAAACAATAGCTAACTATTGGGTCATTCTGCAATTTCTTAACAGGAAGTGATCAGTCATATTTTATTTTAAGTTAGAGTATAATTTGGAAAGCATACATAGTCCAATTTCTTTTTTTGTTTTTGCTTTCTTTTAAATTCTGAACAAATGACCTTAAAGCTCCAAAAAAAAATTCTTCCCTGGAGCTGTCTTATTAATATGTACTCAAATGACTTAAAGATTTTACCACCTAGAGATTTGATCATTTATGCCAAAATAGATCTTGATTTATTGCTACTCTAAAAAAAGCATCTAGACTGAGTGCTTTCTCCCTTAGTCTGTTCTGAAATAAAACACATTTATTTTCTGAAATAAAAACTGTATTACTATATATGATGTATAATGTTTAAATGTTTATGAAGATTTCAAATTGCCCCAGTCATAAAACTAATTGTGTTGATATGTGTTCTTTGTATGAGTCTGTAAAGTAAAGGCTTCATATCTTCCTTTAAAATGAAATGTCATATTTCATATGATTTTAGACTATTTTTAAATAACCATATTTAACTGTTGTTTGAGGTGGTATTAAATATTATAATAAACAACATTTTTGATAAATAAAATGAAAATGCCTCCAGTCTTTATAGAAAGTAGGTGAGAGAGTTTGGTTTACAAAGAAGGTGCTTTCACTCAAGGACTTGATGAATCAGTACTGATGAATATTCCATGAAATTTACACCCAACAATTTACAGGTTAGAACAACATTCTTTCAGAAATCATAGTAGAACTACAAGTCAATCAATATTTATGAAGTGCCTACTATGTGCCAGGCACAGTACTAAGTGCTAAGGATACAAAAAGAGGCAAAAGACAGTCCCTGCTCTCAAGCAGCTTACAATCTAATGGAAGAGACAACATACAAACATATATATGCAAAGCAGGCTATATACAGGATAAATAGGAAATAATTAACAGACAGAAGGCATTAGAGTCAAGGGGGATTGAAGAAGGCTTCTCGTAGAAGGAAGGCCCTAGCAAGCATTGAGTCCAATCCTTCCATTTTGTGTGGAATGTGGATGTGGAAATCAAAGCCCCCCCAAATTTAAATGATTTGTTAGTAGTTATCTGAGGCAGGATTTTAATGCACCTTTCTAATTCCAAGTCTTTCATTCTAACTACTGGACTAATTTCCTTATAGATGAGATTTATATTTCTGCCCTATGTGGACTTTTTTTTCTGGATGTGGTAACAGCTAGGATAAAGTGGAGTAAGGGGGCAGATTAGACAGTAAGTGTGGGAAATAATCAATGTGAAAATCTTTGGAGGCCCTGAGTTTGAGAGATTTGCCAATTGTTATACACTACTGTATATTAGAATGAGGACCTAACTTCAGGTCTTCCTAATTTCAAGGTTATATGTTTACCTATTATTCCAGGCTGCTTCACATGTGAATATTAATTTTCTGAATATCTCACAATTTTAATTATCCTTAATTGCTTTAATTTACAAATAACCATTTAAAAATTTCTTGTCTATGGCTCTTCTATTTCCCATTAGTCATCCAATATGTATTGTGTTTTTTTTTTCCATAAGACAACTTCCAAATGGCTTTCACTCAGCCAGTTTGTCCTGTTGAGGTGATTTGCAGATAAGTATCTCTGATGCTAAATCATTCTTTATCAGTAATATGAAAGCAGAATCAATCTACCATGCTGACTCACTGTTGAATTATCATTAGTTAAAAATGTTCACAATTTCAAATAAGTCCTTCTCTTCTGTCACTAAAATAGAAAACTAAATTATCCACATATTTATTATATTTGTATCATTCCATGAGAAAATATTATTTTTTTTCAAATAATGGGATTTTATCGGCATGAGACCCAACAAAAATGAATTTCTAATGAATTTAAATGAATACTTGAGAGAGAGAGGTGGGTTTGAAAAGTAAAGTTAGCTGGGAATGTTAAAAGCACAACTGTAAGCTCCTCTCCTGGGTCAGACTCAGGTTCATAGATCTCTTCAGTTTGGGAGTACTGAGCTGCAATTTGGCTAAAGTCCTTAAAGTGTCCTCACTAAATCCAACATTAATATGGTGAGTTCTCAAGAGAGAAGGGTGCCAGACTTCCTGAGGGGCGAAGTGGATGAGGACAGAAAAATGGAGCAGATCAAAACTTCTATATGTGAATCAATATTAAGATTAGCCTGTGAGTGGCTTCTGTGCTTCTACTCTGGGGTAAATAGACATTCCTAGACTCCCCAAAATAAAGGAATAAAAGCATAGATAGCTAGTAAGCAAGGGAAAGTGATTATTCAGAAGTATTTTGCAATAATCAAACCATATCTGGGTACTATGATGTTCACAAAGTAAGACTGCATGCAAGTAATTTTGGAAGAAAACACGTTCTTTACCTCACATCCTCTCTCATAAGTTCCCTTCTTGGGAAGCGGAGTCAAGATGACTGCATGAAAACAGCGTCTTACTGGAGCTCTCTCACAAGGTTGGTCTGATTCCTATAAAAAAGTGAATTTGAGCAGATTTGAGAGAGATAGAAACCACGAGCAGTCAGAGTGGGGCAAATTTCCAAGCCAGGAGAGTATGAAAGGCCAAAGGCACAAATCTGTAGGCTTGGAGAGTGCTCAGCGTGCGGAGCTTCTCCAGACCAAAGCGGAAGTGGCCAGCTGGGAAACCCATGTGGGAGACAGGCTGGGAGAAACCTGGATGCCTGAAACCAGTGGAGATCCCCAGGCCTTCCAACACAGGACGGCAGTCTGTGGAAGCAATGAGAGGCAGCACAACACCACCCCCAGTGAAACACCTACTCCTGAGGCTTGCAGCCTGAAGGAATGAAACTCGGCTTCTTGAACTCCCAGGAGACATAATTGCCAGGTAAATGACTCTAATCCCTCCCCTCCCCACCCAGAGAATTCCTCAGGAAAAAAAAGAACACTGGAACAAAGGAGAAAGAAGTGGGGCTTCAGTGGTCAAATAGTAGAAGTTCATTAGTCCCAGAGGGGGAGAGGTGGCAGGGGTCAACACCAGGAGCCCAGAAGTAATCTTGCTCCCCTAGGGAAAGTGCCAGACATCAGCTCAAATGACAAACAGCTGCGACCATTGCTGAAGAGCAACAGTGCTGGAGAGCACCCCTAGGGAGTGAGACGCCAGGGAGCCAGACCCCTCCCCCACACCTCAGGAAACTGAAGGTTATAATTCTAGATTCACAATGCCCAGAATAAGAAAGCTGGGAGAGAGAGCCCTGAGCCCCAAGGGCAGAAATTTGTTGTAAAGCCAGGAAAAGACAAACCAACATGAAGAAGAACACAAAAAAACCAAGGACCATTGATTCTTTTTATGGAGACAGGCAGGATCAAAATACCAATATGGAAGAGAACAGCAATGACACCATAGATACATCTGATATCTGAAAGGTATTGTGAACTGGTCTTCAGCCCAAAAAACATTGCTGGAAGAACTAAAGGAGGATTTTAAAAACCAAATTAGGGAGCTAAAAGAAGATGAAATCAAGTCCCTAAAGAACAAGATTGGCAAAATGCCTATGGAGATTCATAATCTAAAGAGAGAAAATGACACCCTGAGAGGCAAAATCAACCAATTGGAAAAGGAGACGCAAAAGTAAAATGAAAACACTAACTCATTAAAAATTAGGGTTGAGCAAGTGGAAGCTAATGAATCTATGAGGCACCAAGAAGTAGTAAAACAAAATGTAAAGAATGAAAAAATAGAAAAAAATGTGAAATATCTGATTGGCAAAACAACTGACCTGGAAAATAGATCCAGGAGAGACAATTTGAGAGTTATTGGTCTACCGGAAATTCACAATGGAAAAAAAGAGCCTTGACAGTATCTTCGAAGAAATTATCAAAGACAACTGCCCAGAGGTCCTAGAACCAGAGGGCAAAATAGTCATTGAAAGAATTCACCGATCACCACCTGAAAGAGATCCCAAACTGAAAACACCAAGAAATATTATAGCCAAATTTCAGAGCTATAAACTCAAGGAGAAAATACTGCAAGCAGCCAAAAAGAAACAATTCAAATATCGTGGAACTACAGTCAGGATCACACAGGAAATCTCTGCTTCCACATTAAAAGATAGGAGAAACTGGAATATGATATTCCAAAGGGCAAAGGAGCTGGGACTGCAACCAAGGATCAACTACCCAGCAAAACTAAGCATAATTTTTCAGGCAAGGAGATGGACGTTCAACAAAACAAGGGAATTCCAGACCTTCCTGATGAAAAGGCCAGAACTCAATGGAAAATTTGATCTCTGAAGACAAAACTCAAGAGAGACATAAAAAGGTAAACAGGGGGAAAAGCCCCCACAAATCTTATTAATCAATAAGGGCAAATTATTTGCATCTTTGTATAGGATTATATCATCTTATGTATGTTTTATATATAGACATATATATGTCAGTCTTGAGAATGGTACAGCCATTATGACGATTGAAAGGGATACACATAGATTGTGAATGCCTGTATAAAATAACTGATATAAGGATAAAAAACATAAGTAAGAGATTTAAAGGGAGAGCTATGAGAGAAGAGGTAAGGAGGTAGTAGAAAAGGGTAAATTACACCAAATGAAGTGGCACAAAAACATATTATAGTAGAGGGAAAGAAGGGAGGGAGAAGAGCAGTATTTAAGCTTCACTGTCATCTGATCTGGTTCAAGAAAGGAATAACATACCCTGATAAGTACATAAATCTAACTTGTCCTACAGGACGTAGAAGGGAAAGGGGGGTGGGGAAAGAAGAAGGGGGGTGGTCAGAAGGGAGGGGAGAAGTAGCAAGTGGGAAAAGGTAAGATAAGGGAGGGGAATAAAGAGGGAGGGTAAACTGAGGAAGGCGGAGGTCAAAAGTAAAACTTTGTTGAGGAGGGGAAGGGGAAAGGTAGAAATAAAAGCATAAACAGGGGGAAATAGGATGGAGAAAAAGACACAGACAGACATCATAATTGTGAACATGAATGGGACGAGCTCTCCCATAAAACGGAAGCAGACAGCAGAATGGATTAAAAACCATAATCCTACAACATGCTGTTTACAAGAAACACATTTGAAACAGGAGGATACACACAGGGTAAAGGTAAAAGGCTGGAGTAAAATATATTGCTCCTCAGCTAAAATAAAAAAGCAGGTGTAGCAATCCTAATCTCAGACAAAGCAAAAGTAAAGATAGATGTAATTAAAAGAGATAAGGAAGGACATTACATCCTGCTAAAAGGCACCATAAACAATGAAGCAATATCATTGTTTAACATATATGCACCAAGTGGTATGGCACACAAATTCTTAGAGGAGAGGTTAAGGGAATTACAGGAAGAAATAGACAACAAAACTATAATATTGGGAGACCTCAGCCTCCCCCTTTCTGAACTTGATAAATCTAACCTCAAAATAAATAAGAAAGAAGTTAAGGAGGTAAACAGAATTTTAGAAAAGGCAGATATGATAGACCTCTGGAGATAACTAAATGGGAATAAAAAGGAATATTTTTTCTTCTCAGCAGTACATGGCACATACTCAAAAATTTTATGCCCTAGCATAAAAATGTCACAATCCAGTGCAGAAAGGCAGAAGTAGTCAAAGCATACTTTTCAGATCATGATGCAATAAGAATTATTTGTAACAAAGAACCATGGAAAAATAAGCTAAAAATTAATTGGAAACTAAATAATCTAATTCTAAAGAATGAGTGGGCCAAAGAACAAATCAGAGAAACAATTAATAACTTCATTCAAGAGAATGACAATAATGAAACAACATACCAAAACTTATGGGATACAGCAAAAGCAGTTCTTAGGGGAAGTTTTATATCCCTAAATGCTTACATGAATAAAATAGGGAAAAAGGAGATCAATGATCTGGGCATACAGCTGAAAAAGCTAGAAAAAGAGCAAATTGAAAATCCCCAATTAAACACCAAATTTAGAAATACTGAAAATCAAAGGAGAGATTAATAAAATTGAAACCAAGAAAACTATTGAATTAATAAATAAAACAAAGAGCTAGTTTTATGAAAAAACCAATAAAATTGATAAATCTTTGGTCAATTTGATTTAAAAAAAAAAAGAAAGAAGAAAATCAAATTACCAGTATCAAAAATGAAAAGGGTGAGTTCACCTCTAATGAAGTGCAAATCAAAACAATAATTAGGAATTATTTTGCCCAATTGTATGGCCATAAATTTGACAACCTTAGAGATATGGATGAATATCTACAAAAATATAAATTGCCCAGGTTAACAGAAAAGGAAGTAAAATTTCTAAATAACCCTATGTCAGAAAAAGAATTGAGCATGCCATCAATGAACTCCCTAGGAAAAAATCTCCAGGGCCAGAAGGTTTTACATGTGAATTTTATCAAACATTTAAAGAACAACTAATTCCTATACCTTGTAGACTATTTGGGAAAATAGATGAAGAAGGAATCCTAACAAATTCATTATACAACACAAATATGGTACTAATACCCAAACCAGGTAGAGTGAAAACAGAGAAAGGAAATTATAGACCAATTTCCCTAATACATATTGATGCAAAAATTTTAAATAAAATATCAGCAAAAAGATTGCAGCAACTTATCATGAGAATAATACACTATGACCAGGTAGGATTTATTCCAGGAATGCAAGGCTGGTTCAATATTAGGAAAACTATTAGCATAATTGACCACATCAACAATAAAACTAGCAGAAACCATATGATCCTCTCAATAGGTGCAGAAAAAGCCTTTGACAAAATACAATACCCATTCCTATTAAAAACACAAGAAAGCATAGGAATAAATGGAACCTTCCTTAAAATTATAAATAACATCTACCTAAAACCATCAACAAGCATTATTTGTAATGGGGATAAGCTAGATGCATTCCCAATAAGATCAGGAGTGAAACAAGGATGTCCATTATCACCCCTACTATTCAATTTGGTACTAGAAGCATTAGCTGTAGCAATAAGAGAAGAAAAAGAAATTGAAGGAATTAGAATAGGCAAAGAAGACGCTAAATTATCCCTTTATGCAGGTGATATGATGATTTATTTAGAGAACCCTAGAGAATCAAGTAAAAAACTCCTTGAAATAATAAACAACTTTAGCAAAGTTGCTGGATATAAAATAAACCCACATAAATCTTCAGCATTCCTATACATTACTAACAAAGCCCAACAGCAAGAGACAGAAAGAGAAATTCCCTTCAAAGTTACTGTAGACACTATAAAATATTTGGGAGTCTATCTGCCAAAACAAACCCAGGGCCTATATGAACATAATTATGAAACACTTTTCATGCGAATAAAGTCAGATCTAAATAAATGGAAAAATATCAGTTGCTCATTGTTAGGCCAAGCTAATATAATAAAAATGACAATTTTACCTAAATTAATCTATCTATTCAGTGCCATACCAATTGAACTACCAAAAAATTATTTTACTGAGCTGGACAAAATAATAACAAAATTCATCTGGAAGATCAAGAGGTCTAGAATATCTAGGGTATTAAGGAAAAGAAATGCTAGAGAAGGTGGTCTAGCCATACCAGATATTAAACTGTACTATAGAGCAGCAGTCATCAAAACTACCTGGTACTGGCTAAGAAACAGACTTGTGGATCAGTGGAATAGGATAGGAACACAAGATGGAGAAGTCAACAACTATAGCAATCTACTCTTTGCTAAACCCAAAGAAGCAAGCTTCTGGGCTAATAATTCACTATTTCACAAAAACTGCTGGGAAAATTGGACAATGGTAGGGCAGAAACTGGGCATAGACCAATATCTTACACCATACACCAAAATAAAGTCAAAATGGGTTCATGATTTAGGAGTAAAGGCTGATACTATAAGTAATTTGGGAGAGCAAGGAATAGTTTACTTATCAGATTTATGGAAAAGTAAAGAATTCATGACCCAACAAGAGACAGAGAGCATTACAAAATTCAAAATGGATAATTTCGATTATGTTAAATTGAAATGTTTTTGTACAAAAAAAGCCAATGCAACAAAAATTAGGAGGGAAGTAGAAAATTGGGAGAAAATCTTTACAACTAGTGTCTCTGATAAAGACCTCATTTCTAAAATATACAGGGAACTGAGCCAAATATATAGGAATACAAGCCATTCCCCAATTGAGAAATGGTCAAAGGATATGAACAGGCAGTTTTCAGAGGAAGAAATTAAAACTATCTATAGGCATATGAAAAAATGCTCTAAATCTCTACTGATTAGAGAAATGCAGATTAAAACAACTCTCAGATACCACATCTCTCCTGTCAGATTGACTAAAATAACAAAACAGTAAAATGATAAATGCTGGAGAGGATGTGGGAAAATTGGAACATTGTCACATTGCTGGTGGAGTTGTGAGATGATCCAGCCATTTTGGAGAGTAATTTGGAACTATGCCCAAAGGGCTATAAAAATGTTCATACCCTTTGGCTCAGCAATACCACTTCTAGGGTTGTATCCCAAAGAAATCACACAATTTGGAAAAGGACCCATATGTACAAAAATATTTATAGCGGCTCTTTTTGTGGTAGCTAAGAATTGGAAATCAAAGGAATGCCCATCAATTGGGGAATGGCTGAACAAGCTCTGGTATATGAAGGTAATGGAATACTATTGTGCTATAAGAAATGGGGATGATACAGACTTCATAACAACCTGGAAAAACCTACACAACATAATGCTGAGTGAGTGGAGCAGAGCCAGGAGAACATTATACACAACCACAAATATATGGATTCTGTGAGGACCAACCCTGACAGACTTCACTCTTCTCAGCAACACAAGGTACAAAGACAACTCCAAAGGACTCACGATGGAGAATGCTATCTACATCCAGAGAAAGAACTATGAAGTATGAATGCAGATTGAGGCACACTTCATGCTAGCTTTTCCCCTCCCCCCCCCTTTTTTTTTCCTTTTCTCTCTTTTGTTTTTGTTTTTGGGTTGGTTTTTTTTTTGGTCCTGTTTCTTCTCTTGCATGATTCATTTCATTGATCACAGTTCTTCTCCATAACTTGACTAGTGTGTAAATTAATTCAATGAGAAGTTATACATGGAAACTATATGGGACTGCATGCCATCTTGGGGAGGGAGGGAAGAAAATCTGGAACTCAAAATTATGTAGAACCGAATGTTGTAAACCAAAAATAAAAATAAAAAAAAATAAAAAAAAATAAGTTCCCTTCTCTCTACTCACAAAGATGCCACCCTTTTTCAGGGCATTATCACTTCTAATTTGGAGTATTACTATCACCTCCTAATTGGTCTCTACCATCCTTTATAAAGCAGCCCAAGTCTTTTTTTGTTTTAAAGTCCTGGTCTAATCTTGTTACTTTCCTACTCAGTAATGCACAGTGATATTCAAACACCTTCAAGGTCACATGCAAATGCCTCTTTAACTTTTAAAGCTCTTCACAACCTGCCCCCATACAATCATATCACTTATTATTTCTCTCCACACATTCTAGATTCCACTCAGTTATCATTCCTGCTGTTTCCCACACCTGGTGTTCCATCTCCTGTCTCCATGTCTTTGGACTACCTGGTTCCCATGTCTGGAATTCCCTCCCTCCTCACTTGTTTCCATCAAGACTTAACTCAAGTGCCACCTTCTGTATGAGGTTTTCCTCTGTCCTGACATATACTAACACCTGTCCCCTAAAAAGTTTATTTAGTATCATGTGTGTACACATACATACACACATGTATGAATATATATATATACACATACGTATGTCTATATGTGTACACACAAACATTTGTGGATACACACACATGCACATACACACACTGTATAGACTCGTAAGCCTGAAATCATATGAAACTAAACCACAGATTTGAAGAAGATGATTAATTTGTTCAATTGTCCTCTCATCTTAAATTTCCAATAAAGTATAAAATAAGGAAACATATTTATGTAAGTTTTTTATTAGCACACCTTACCAGATTACTTACTCATAGTTCAAGAGGAAAGATTCTGTATCAGTGGAAATATTTATTTCTTCCCTTTCCCAAATATCCATATTGGCAATTATCAATGGGCATGCAAATCTTCCAGTCACTAACAGATATCTAGATAGATAGATAGACAGATAGATAGATAGATAGACAGATGGATGGACAGATAGATGTATATATGCATATATAGAAATAACATCTCTCTGTATAAGTATTTCTCTATATACGGATATCTATCTCTTTCTATAACACTACATCTGCACATTTAAACTCCTTACACTTTTGTCCTTGTCTTTCCTAGTACAGTGTCTTATACATAGTAGGTGCTTAATAAATTCTAGTTGATTGGTTAAATAATGTTAGGCTGGAAAACAATTTAATAAAGGAAGAAAAGATGGCTACCATCATAACACTTGGAGAGATCTAAGTTAAAATAGACCTATTTTTCTCTAGGTAGAAAAAAATAATTTCAGTAGATATAAACTTTAAGAAGACAACAAGCTATCTAACATTAAGAGTGGTCTTCACATTGAAAAGGTTGTTTGTTGAGGTGAAAGTTCCTTTTCACTCAAAGGACTCAGTATATACTATATGAATATTAGCTGGGGAATCTAAAAAGTATTTCCTGCACTGCGTGACAGGTTGAACTAGATGATTTCCAAAGTTGCTTCCAATTTGTCAAGTAATTGTTACATTTTTCATGCCTCTTCCTTTAAGTCCTATCAAATTACTTTGTTATTTCAGGATAATCTCACTGATGGGGGTCCTCCTCAGTACAGGCTGTAATGCCTTCTGGTTATTCTCATTCAAGCAATGCAGGTCTTTTGCCAAAACACAGAGGTTATATCTAATGTGCTAGACTAGAGAAATTCCTCTAGTTCTTTTAAACATTTGGAGTAACCAGTGCAAAACCTGGCCTCTGTTCTCCTTTACTTAAGCTTCACAATTGGCCTACCTCCTTTTCTACTATTTTTTGCCTACTTGCTGACACCATGCCTTATGCCATTGTTTTTTGGGTTAGCTAAAATTTTGATGCTTCTGAGGTTGCAAAATTCCATTATGTATAGGCATATAGAATCACTGGAAGGATGCTGACATTTAAAAAGGTTGTTTTTTTGCAGAAGGGAGCCTCTTGAAATGCTGCCAAATTTCTCCAAAGTGATCATGTACAGTATCCTCCTATTAAATTCAGGGTCTAGGCTATTATTCCTGTGCCACGGTGCCCAAGATCTACAAGCTGTACACTGACAGACTAAGTCAGTTGGCCTACCAATACAATTGCATACCATAACCTGGGCAACAGATTTTCATCATCTACTTTGATTTTCATATTTGGCTGACTAAGTACATTTCTTTCCAATGACTACGGTTTGTATTTTTTAATTAATAAATTTTATTTTTAGAAAATAGCTACTTCCCACCAAACACTATGCGACATTCCTCCCCCAAGGATCATTCTCCCAAGAGAATTAGGAGGAGACTTGCTACTCACTCTTAGAGTGACTGGCACATGTGCTTACCTGCTGATATTTGCCAATACAGATATTTGGGAAAGAAAAAAGATTTTTTCCGACTGATAGAGAATCTTTCTTTTTGAAGTATAAGTAGCAAATTTTGCGTGTTGTGTTAACAAGAACTTTACGTGAGCACATGTTTCGTTATTTTATGCCTAACTTGAAATTTAAGATTAAGGATCATTTGCCAAATTAATCTCCTTGTTTGCATCTGTGGTTGAGTTTCATATGATTTCAGGTTTGCTAATCTATATATAGAGGAGTGAGAGGGTATAAGGCAGGGGCGATTAACCAGCAGCCCTGAGGCCTCATGTGGCCCTCTACATTATTCTGTGAAGTTTGGATTCAGTCAAGGGGCTCCACTAGAGGACCTAGAAAGCCACAGGTGACCTCAAGGCTGCTGCAGGAGCCCCACCCCTGGATAAGGGAATCAGATTGCCAACATACTTTTCAAAAAGGAAATCAAAAAAATAAATAAAAGCAGAGAAACAAAACAAAGGAGAAAAACAACTACTGACATAAACAAGAAAAGTTTCCTTTAAAAATATTCATGCAATTAAAAATATATACAACACAGCCAATGAAATAGTGAAAGTATTAGAAGCAAGGTATATGAAAAAAGTTGTTGTTGCTGCTGTTTTTTAAAGCATAACCTATATCTCCAGAAAATTCTTTAAATGGACAAATGATATAATGCTGACATCCAATTTCAAGTATCTGAATATTTAGCCTGATTCATTTCATGGGAGAAAGGTTAAAATGATTCTCCTTGACTCTGAGACCTAAAGCAGAGGTCCTTAACTCTGTGTGTGGGTGTGCGTGCATGCGTGTGTGTGTGTGTGTGTGTGTGTGTGTGTGTGTGTGTGTGTGTGTTGGATATCTTAGTACTCTGGTGAAGCTTATGGACATGTTCTCAGAATAATAATTTTTAAATGCATAAAATAAAATACATTAAAAGAGAAACCATTTATGTTGAAATAGTCATCAAAATATTAAAAAGTGCAAGTTGACAGAATATAAAAGCAATAGAGCTTCAATCTCCACACCACCTCCTTGACAAAGATCTAGAAATTGCACCAGACTAAAATCTAATCAGGAAACTCAAAAAAGTGACGGTCACTTTTTTCCAGAGTAACTGGTTCAGGAAATCATAGAGTTCTGCAAAAACAAGGGACAAGGAGTGGCCAGGTATTCCAGCTTTCAAGGACTGAAAGAAAACCAACATTAGTCACCAGGGCAGAAGCACCAGAACAAAAAGATCTCATGGGTTCCTGAACTACAGCAAGATTGATTACAGAAATTCATCTTGCCAAATACGGAAATAGGAGAGAAGGGGGTTGAGTGAAAAGGGAGAAAAAAGAGAGAGGTTGGATTATGGGAGGGATTTGTCTGAGGAAAAATGAATTTTTAATGAGAGGGCAAGGGAAATAAAACCAAAGGAAAAGTAGCAGAAAATAGGAAAGTGGGAAATACACAATCAATAATCATAATGTTGAATGTGAATGATTTGAATTCATTCATTTCCAAGAAGAGGATACCAGAATGAATTAGAAAACAGAAAAAAAAATAGTCAGGGGGAATTCAATTTACCTCTTTCACATCTAGATTCATTTAACTAAAACTAAGACCCCAAAATATGAAGGACATGAATAAAATTTTAGAAAAAAAATAGTTATGATAGATTTCTGCAGAACATTGAATGTGAATAAAAAAGAGTGTACATATTTATTGTAAGCTATATATGGCATCTTCACAAAGTTGACCACTTGTTAAGGCATAAAATTGTCTCATAAGCAAAAGCAAAATTACTAGATGCATTTTTGAACAACCATGATGCAATAAAAGCTACATTCAATGAATGAACTTTGAAGCAGAAATTAAAAATTCATTGAAAACTAAATAATTTAATCCTAAAGAATGAGGGGGTCAAAAACCAAATCCTGGAAATAGCATGAAATATAATGATAATGATGAGATAACATACCAAAATTTGTGGGATGCAGCTGCAGCAGTATTTGGGGGAAAATTCATATATCTAAATATTTTCCTCAATAAAGGAGAGAAAAAGCATATCAATGATTTGGGCATACAAATATAAAACAAAACAAAATAAAATAAAACTAGAAAGACAACAAGTTCAAAAAACCCAAATAAACATCAAAATAGAAATCCAGAAAATCAAAGGAAATATTAAGGAAGTTTAAAGTGAAAAAAAAATCACCTAATAAATCAAAAAAGAGCTCTTTAAACAAATTGATAAGCCATTAGCTAATTGAATTTTAACAAAAGACAGGAGGAAACTAAATTATCAGTATTAAAAATAGAAAAAGTGAACTCACAACCAATCAAGAAAGAATAATATTAGGAGTTATTTTGCTCAAAAATATGCCAATGAAACTGACAATCTAGAACATATACAAAAATATAAATTACAAGATTAACAGAACAGAGCACAGACTATTAAATATATATCTTAGCAAAAGAAATTGATCAAGTCATAAATAAACTCACAAACAAAAAAAAAAGTCCAGGGCCAGGTAGATTTACAAGCAAAGTCTGCCTGACATTTAAATAGCAATCAATTCCAACTCTACATACGCCATTTGAAAAAATAGGTAAAAGAAGGCATCCTATCAAATTTTTTTCTACAGCACAAAGTATTGATATTTAAACCACAGAAAATCAAGAAAGAGAAAGAAAATAATAGGCCAATATCCCCAATTATCTTAAATTAGATAAAACATTACCAAGGAAAATACACAAACATATAACAGGGATCATAGACTGCAATCAGGCTAGATTTATACCAGAAGTAAGTGGCTGGTTCAATATTAGGAAAAATAAAATAATAGCCCATATTAGTAACAAAAAAACCCCCAAATATATGATTGTTTTAATAGATACAAAATGCTTCTGACAAAATATAACACCTATTCAAATAGCACATTCTCTAAAATGATAAGTAGTGCTTTATAAAAGCAAGCGTCGTATTATTTCTAATGGGGTTAAGCTAGAAGACTCTTGAATAAGGTCAGGGGTAAAGCAAGAATGCCCATTATCACCAATAGTAATCCAATATTGAACTAGAAATCCTATCTATAGCAACGCAATAAGAAAAAGAAGTAAAAGAAATAAGCATAGCTATCACTTTTTGCGGACAACATAATGTTTTACTTAGAAAATTCTACGAGACAACAAAAAACTAATTAAAACAATCAACAACCAGCAATATTGCAGGATATAAAATAAACACACAAAAACTTCACCATCTCTGTATATTACCACCAAAATCCAGCAGGACAAGATAGAAAGAGAAATTCAATTTAAAATAACTGCAGAGAGCATAAAATATGTGGGAGTTTACTTGCTAAGACATAGTAATAGCAATTTAGATTTGAAGATCTTTCCCACCCATTAATAGGCCATGTGACCTGCTTACATCCTAGGAAGCCTAAGTCACGTGTGGTGGTAGAAGCTTCCTGACAGGAAAAGGAACCTGTGTCACAGGAAATGCTGAGAAAGCTGTTATGGCTGTAACGACAGTTAGAACTGAGGTAAATAGAGTAAACCTGTGATAGCTGAGCAGACTGTGGTGGCTGTCAGTGCATGAGTTTTTGGGAAGGCCCCAGCAGGGGTCAGAGAGGTTTTGGGATGACCAGGTTCCATACTGTGATATTGTGCTTTAAGTTCCTTGCTGTCATGATAAAGTGGGCTCACTGGTTGTGGGAGCAAACTGTTTGGTTATGGGATGTGATTATCCAGTGTCTGAATACATGTTTTACTTCTACCTTCTATATGGAGAGTCTTTTATACTTTGTGATACAGAACTACATAGACACATTCATGACTATCATTGTGTTTAATGCCTTACTGATACAGATGTACACAAGAACTATGTGAACACAATTATGAAACACTCTTTACACAAATATAGATCTAAATAATTGTAAAAATATTATTTGCTCATGGGTAAGCCACATTAACATAGTAAAAATGACAATATTACCCAGATTAATTTATTTTTGCAATACTATATCAATCAAAACTGGAAAAATAGTGACAAAATTCATCTGTAGGAACAAAAGGTCAAGAATAACAAGTGAATTAATGGAGAGAAAATGGTGGAAAGGAAGGAGGATGTGCATGACCAGCTCTCAAACTATATCATAAAGCAGTCACCATCAAAATAATTTGGTAGTTAGTAAGAAAAAGGGAGGTTGTTCAGTGGAACATGTTAGGTACATAATATGCAGAAGGAAAATAAGCAAGTAAAGTAGTTAGTCTTTGATAAACTCAAATATACGAACTCAGTAACTGACAAAACTTTGGGGTAAACTATAAAGCAGCCTGTCAGAAACTAGGTATAGACAGACCAACATATAACACCATATACCAAAATCAACTCCAAATGGATACATTACAGGGTGTTCCTAAAGTCTGGACACATAGGCAAAAAAGCATATTTCCAAGAAATGAAAGGAATGAAATTTTCAACATTTTATTAAATTGGAATATTAACAAATAACATCTTCAATATGATTTCCATCATTTGTGATGTGAAGGTTGATGTGCTTTGCAAGATTCATGTGAACTTGATGCAATAACTCCACATTGCCATCAATTTTAGCACACTTACTCTTCATGCATTTATATGTTCAATGAAGCGTGTTGCCTCTGTGATTTTCAATGAGTACACCTTTTCCTTTAGCATACCCCAGAAAAAGAAGTCGCTGAACAGAGTCTTCAGGGGAAACAGTTAATGATATGTTAATAAGATTTTCTATGTGTCCAGACTTTAATTTTAATTAAGGGAAATTTTATAAGTAAATCAGGGAAGCATGGAAGAAATGATCCACCAGATCTATGGGTAAGGAAAGAGTTTATGACAAAACAAGAGATATAGAGGTTTACAGTAAGTAAACTGGACAATATTGATTATATATTTTTTTTCAAATTTATATAAGCAAAACTAACATAGCTAAAGCTAGAAGACAAGAAATAAATCAAAGGATAAATCTTTCCAGTAAATTTCTCTGATAAATGTCTCATTTCTAAAAAAAAAAAATATTAGAAACTGGGTCAAATTTAAAAGAATAAAAGCCAGTCTGCAATATATCATCAAAGGATATGATTAGGAGGTTTTCTGAGGAAGGAATCAATCTATCAAAAGCCAGAAATGTAAAGTAAAACAACTCTGAGGTATCCTTTCAAACCCATCGGATTGGCAAAGTTGACCAAAAAAAATGGAAAATAACAAATGCTGGTATGAATAGGATAAAACAGGTATTTAATGCACTATTCGTGGTGCTATGAATTGATCCAGCAATTCTGGAAAGTGATTTTGAACTATGTCCAAACAGCTATTAAACTATGCATATTCTTTGATCCAATGATACCACTAGTAGGTCTATACAAAAATAGATCAAAAAAGAAAAAGTCATAAGTATACATAAATATTTTAGGAGCTTTTCTTGTGTGCTGGCAAAGAATTTGAAACAGAGAGTTTGGGAAATGGCTGAATAATTTATGGTATATGAATCTGATGGAATACTATTTAGCTATTAGTAATGAACAGGATAGTTCCAGAAAAAAACCTAGAAAATATGTATAAATTGATATAATGTGAAGCCAGTTGAGTCTGGAGAACAATTAGTACTATAACAAAATATATATATATATATATATATGTATATATATATATATATATATATATATATATATATATATATATATATATATATATTGTAAAGCTAATCAACTTCGAAAACCTTAGGAAGTGTGATCAAGACAATGACAAACCATCATTCCAAAGCGTACATGATGAAACATGTTATCCACCTCTAGATAGAGAATTGATGGACTTAGAGTGCAGATGGAAGTATGTGTATGTGTATAATTGCATACACACAAATACACATATAAACTTCAAACTACACTTTAAGTCCATCAGGGTATGTATGTGTACACATATGTCACACACACATGCACACACACTCACAGAGAGAGAGAGAGAGAGAGAGATTTATCAACATAACTGTAAGTGTAGATATACATATATTTATACATATACACATATATTTAAATGAGGCTAGTACAGGAATTTGTTTTGCCTGACTATCTATCTATCTATCTATCTATCTATCTATCTATCTATCTATCTATCTATATACATATATACATATATATATATATATATATATATATATATATATATATATATATATATATATATGTACTGGCTTCTTTTCCCTTGCCTTCTCAATGGGAGATGAATGGACAGGGGGAGTGAGAGAATTCTAAACTGAAAAGTAAAATTGAATTAAAAGTAACAAAAAAAATAGAAAAGTTCACAGACCCATAGATAGGAGTACTGGCCTAGAGTAAAAACTTGGATTCAGTGTGTGGAAATATCAGCAAAGTAAATTTTCAGCTGGTTGTAAGGAAAAACTTCCTGAAAATATAGGGGATTCTTCCCAGGAACCCATTTTTCCACTCACTCAATCACATTCTTTCTATTCATTGATGTTCTGTAGACCCCAGTAGGGGACCAATCAGTTCATCCATCTGAAAGTCTTTATCTTATCATTTTTTCGCAGTGTCTGCCCCATCAGCACTCGTATGTATCATTTAGCTATAAGAACTCAGCTGAATCCTGTCAGCTCCTGTCAGTACTCGCATCCCAATGACACCAAATCCATTCCATATCAGGAAATGAGCATGCTTGGTCACCACCTATGAAATGTTTTATTAGAACTTAAATTCATCATAGTAAATAATCATATTTGAAAATTACTACTGATCAAATGCTGTAGAAATTTTAGGAAAGCCATGTAAATGATGGGCCATTTTGTGTCATGATTGCTAAAACATGTATCTGAGAAAACAAGTTTACATATGGTTTCAAGGTAAGCTGCCCAAATTTCTGAAGGCTATTTTATCTTACTTGATTTGTAACATTTTGACTTGAAATTACAACTTCTGAGTCATTCTTTATCTTGTTGTACTTTGTTTACCTTCATTATCAAACTTTCAGCATGCCAAGTGACAGGGCGGTTTAATCCAATCAAAAATTCTTTATCAAGCACCTTGCTACACTTCAACCTGCCCAATCACTCTCAAAACTATGCCTTTGCAGGATCTTTATTTGGACATTCTCTAATCAAAATCCATGCTTCTTGCCATTTTCGACATGTCATATAATTCACTATTCTTACAATCACCAGATATTCATTCGGATCCTGCTTTAATCTATGAGGATCTTAAACATGGACCCATGGGCCTAATGTTAATGTTTTGATAACTGTATTTCAAAATAATTGGTATCCTTTGAAATGCTATGTATTTTATGCATTTAAAAATATTGTAATAAAGGGTTCATAGGTTTGACTGCCAAAGGGGTCCATGATTTTAAAATATTTAGGAACCTCTCATCTAGTCACTGTGGAGGAGTCAAAGAAGGGGGAGATTTGATTCTTGTCTTCAAACATCTTATAGTCTATTTATGTAGTTAATATACAATGATATACAAAGGTGATATACAGATGAAGAAACACCATTATTTAAGGCAGCCAGTGATTAAATGTGAATGACTGCCACACATGGCAAATGGTTGAGGATCTCCAAAGAAAAAGTTTATTTTTGGCTAAGGAAGGAAAGAAGGAAGAGAGGAAGGAAAGAAGGAAGAAAGGAAGAAAGGAAGGATACTATATGCTAGGCACAGTGGGAAGCACTGGGGATACAAATATAAGTGAATACAAAGAAAGATATTTCCTGCCTTCTGAGAGCTTCTAACTGGGGATGAGAACACACAAAAGAAAACTGAAAAGCACTGCATGGGTGCGGGGGTGGGGGGGCGGGAGGGGGGGGAGAGGAGTTGCGGTGTTACAGTTAGGTGAGTAAAGAGAAAGACATAGTTTTGAAGTCTAGAAGCCTGACCCAGGGTCAGATTGCTTGCTAGGACTCACATGAGGAGAATGAAGGACAATCGAAGTTGCTGCACAAAATGGAGAAAAGACAAGTTGGTTCCAGATCTAGAGGGTCTTTAATACTGATGGGGTGCTTGGGTGCTTGGGCTTAGACCCTAATTCTAACATTTCTCCTTAGCCTCTGCTTGGGTGCCTGTGCCTGGATGCCAATTCCAAAACCGCATCCAGTTCTTAAATCACATCTCTCTCTAGCCTCAAAATACTGTCTCAGGCAGTTCCTCTCCAGTTCAAGGGTACCATGGCTTAGCAAAACACTTATTTCTCCTCCTGATACTGTGGCCAGCTGCACCTATAGAATTTATTAGTTTGGGCTCCTTGTGTACGTGCTAATTGGCTGTGCACTGGGCCATAAAGATATTTACTACTTACTGACCTTACTGATATGTATCCTAGACATAGTCAAATGTATACTCCCTTACATTCATCTTATGTAACAAGACTTTTGATGGAAGCATCCTGGATATTTCCAGTCAGCCCTGACAATTAGCTGACTTAGTGACATTTCATGATCAAAACCACACATCCAAGCCCCAACCCCTCCCCCCCACCCCGACTTGGGCTATTTTCCACTGAACTCTGGATAAGATACCTGTGCAGTAGATAAAAAAGTGCATGTTCCTTTAAGAACTCACCATCCCCAATCACTCCCTAATACCACCCCAAAACACCTAACTGACATGTTTCACCCCAAAATCCCCTATAAAAACTTTTTCTGCATCCCTGTAAGGTTGCAGGTTGCCTAAGAACTCTTACCCACTGTAAAGCATAATAAATCTTCATCACCATGACTTAAAGAATGATTGAGATCATGAATTCATTCCAGATGGCTCCGACCCTATCCAGTACTTGGGTCCTTGAGGGGCACTCCCCCTAAAGACCTCATCTGGGAACTCCAGTCTTGGGGTTTCTGGACCTCATCTCCCTCAACCCTCAACAATACCAGGCAGGTTAATGAATGTAGACCACTGAAAGCCAAGAAAGGTATTTAAATTATGGAGTGACACAATGGATGTCAAGCTCTAGAATAATTAATATGACAACAATATGCAGAATATGAAAGAGGAAAAAAACTAGAGGGGTGCAGACTTGTTTGGAGATTAATTTAGTAGTCCAGATGTAAGAGGGAGATGGGTGGGGGGGGAGGAGAAGGAAGAGGAAGGGGTGGGGAGAAGTAGAAGTGAGAAGAGAGAGAAATAGACAGAGGAAGAGAAAGGGGGGGGGCAGAAGTAGAAGAGAGAAAAATAGAGGAAGAGAGAGAGAGGAAGAAGTAGGAGAAGAGAAACAGAGAGAAGAGACAGAGAGAAATTGAGATTTAAAACATGGATTATGAAATATTGATGCTAGCTTTGCATTTCCCCATTCCTCAATCACTCTGGCTTTGGTTTTATGAATTTGATGCCTGGTCTCTTCTCTTTGAGGTGAAACTGACTGCAGAAATATCTTTAGTGGAATAAATCCAGTTGTGATGTAATACTGGGAAAATTAGGAACCCCTGACAAGCACCCCCAGAAACAATGGACTCAGATCTCTTCGGCATTTAGCAGATATCCCTGGGGCTCCGTGACTCCACCAAGAAATGTCAATGAGATTATCCCACTTTATGATAACCTGACTGAATCTTTTGATCAGCCAGGACGTTTGTTCCTGTTCCCCCCACCCTGTGACCTGGCCTGTAGGTTCCAGGAGATAATTAACCACTGTACCCCCACATGTCCTATGTAAGTCACAGCATCACCCCAACACAGGGCCATTGATTTGTGGTTGCAGTACCCCGATGGCCGCCGGCTACGCCGGCTAATTAATTCTCCATTTAAAACTTATACTCTGTGGCATGTCTCACTCGCTTCTGGTACAATGACTTCACATTTTTTTTCCCTCTTCTTGCCCTCAAACTATCCCATTTGACCACATGGATAGCACTAACTCTTAACTGTTATTTTAGGGGCTAATTTGCATTCCACTGTGTAAATTACCCTAGGGGCCTTTAAGCAAGCAATCTTTTGAGTACTTAGCAACTTTGTAGCTCCCCATGGTCAAGGGAAGAGAGAGAAGATGAAATTCACTTCAGCCTTGTGAAATTTATTCCCTATTCTCCTAATAGACTGTTTGATAGGGGTGAAAGTAAGATTTTTAGATTATTTGAGGATTTTGATTATCTGAGCTTTCACTATAAAAGATACTTGCTTCTAATTATCAATTAATAGATATTTTATAATATGATTTTATGTGTATGTATACCTTTGGGGCACTCTCTAAATAGACTGATGGAAGATTTAGGAAACAATTAGAATATACCAGGCATTGTGCTAATTACTAGGCATACAAATACAAAAAAAAATAAGGCAGCACTTTACCTGAGGTAGCTTAAATTCTGATGAGGGAAGAAATTACAACAAAGAGAGTTGCAAAGTGTGGGGGTGGGGAGTGGGGAGGGAAGGAATATTATCTGAAAGGGACCAAGTAGATGATGAGTTTTTGGAAAAGTTCCTAGAGTAGAGGAAAGCTTGGATCCATAAGGAAATGGTGATGGGTCCAGGAAGTTAACCATAGGGAGAGTGAGCCTCAGGGAATTTAAGAGGACTGAATACTAAAGATATGAAAGAACAAAAAATGGTAGGGCTTTGAGTAAATTAGGGAACAAAGAAGATTGACTATACTAGCAGTATCATTCACTTGGGAAAATGAGGGGGAACAAGGAAGGAGATGAGATTTTGGTGATGAATTTAGATTTAAAAGAGATTGAATTTGAGCCACTATGCAAAAAGATAACATGATTATGTCTAGTCGGCAGCTGAAAATTTGGGATCAGAGCTTGGTAAAAGAATTCATTGCTAGATTGATTCTAGATTGAGCCTAAAATCAGGAAAGCCTGAATTTAAATAGGGCCTCAGAGGCTTACTAGCTATGCGACCCTGGGCAAGTCATTTAAAACATTAGCCTCAGTTTCTTGATCTATAAATTGGGAATCATGGGGTTTAGACTGTGGGAACCCCCATGGGCCCCAAAAGAATTTGGGTCCCATTTGTTTGAGGAGGGAATGATGAGGGTATAGTTTCTGGGAACCCCCTTGAATCTGGAGTACAGTCTGTGGGAACCCACTTGAGTCCCACCCTGAATCTTCCCACTTGATCTGGCTTTTCATACCCAAATAGCCTAGCCTAGCCTTCCATAGTCTGGCTACCTCTGGATTGCCTTCTGGCTGTTTTCCACCCTTAATCCTGATCAAAATATCTATACCCTAGCTCTGTTACCCTAGCTCTCTATTGTCTGTCATCTCCAGGTAGCCCTCAGCTATTTCCCACCCTGGAGTCTGACCTCACCCCAGTCACCCGTCTGCTCTAAACCCCTCCTCTGGTCATCCCAGACTACTGAAAACTACCCCTCAATCCCTCCCACAATCTTTCTGTATATAAATCTCATCCTGCCTGCATGAAGGTGCTCAGATTCAATCTAGTTCAGATTGAATCGGGCCGCTTGTGAAAACAAGGGTCACAAAGGGTGGGATTTCTTAAGACAACCCAATATGGCAAACCCTTAATAAACTTTGTTTTTTTCCTTGGCTGAGAGGGCTTGGGTCGAATTCTTTTGGCAGGACCTGGCAGGTTGGTATTTTAGGGTCTCGAGCACCTCTGAAGCCCAAATCTCTTCAGTACCTATCTCATAAGGTTGTAAAGATCAAATGAGATAATAATTGTAAAGAGCCTTAGGACAGTGCCTGGCACATAACAAGCATTATATCAATGTTAGCTATTAATTTTAAAACAAAATTTTTGAAGTCATTCATGTAGAGGTAATATTTGAAGTCATGGTGAAGAGGTTTGGGGTTGAGGGGTGCTCGACACCCCAAAGTACCGACACACTGGGTCCTGCTGAAAGAATTTGACCCAAGCCTTCTCGGTCAAGGGAAAAGACAAAGTTTATTAAGGGTTAGCCATATTGGTCTACCCCAAGAGACCCCACCCTTGGTGACACTTGTAACAAGCAGGCCAGATCAATCTGAGCTAGATTGGATCTGAGCACCTTCATGGAGGCAAGATGGAGATTATATACACAAAGATTGTGGGAGGGATTGAGGGGTGGTCTGGGGTGACCAGAGGAGGGGTTTAGGGAGGGACTTGAGGAGGAGTCTAAGGAAGAGCTTGATGGGACTGAGATGAGGTCAGACTCCTGGGTGGGAAATAGCTGAAGGCTACATGGAGACATACAGACAATAGAGGGCTGGGGTAACAGAGCTACATTTTGATCAGGATTAAGGGTGGGGAAATAGCTGGACAGTAGAGGGCTAGGCTAGGCTAGGCAGAGACTTGGGCCCAATGATAATGCAAGGCCCAGGGCCTTAGGAAAAGGCCAGATCTAGTTGGAAGACTGAAGGAGAGTTCAAGGCGGCTCCTAGAGACTGTATTCCAGGTTCAAGGGGGTTCCCAGAGATTGTGCCCTAATCAATAGGAGTAAGTAGATTTTTTTTTTTTAAGGAATGAAAATAAAAGAGAACAGAAATGCCAGGACTGACCTTTGGGCAGCCCTCACATGTTGGAGCAGAAAGAGGAGTAATAAAAGGAAACATAGGTTGAAAAAATAGACATGGAAACAGAATCATATCATGGAAACCAAAGGAAGAGAGATGCAAGGGGATGGTAATCAGTAGGATTAAATGATTCAGAATACTGGTGAATGACAACTGAGGGAAGGACTACTGATCTGCTAATTTAGAAGCTGCCCCTGACTTTTAAAAGTAAAGTTTTATTGATTCATTCTTTAAATAAACATTTTTGAGCACCTAGTATATGAAAGCTTCTGCAAAGGCAATGTGAAGAACAGAAGGAAAGTTGTGTGTGTGTGTGTGCGTGTGTGCGTGTGTGTGTGTGTGTGTGTGTGTGTGTGTGTGTGTAATCTCTAACTTTTAAGAATTAAAAGATATACACTGAAAATTACATAAATCATTATAATTCAAGATAGCACACAAAAGCCAGGTTGTAGGTAATTTCAGAGATGGTAGATAGTAATAGCTTCAAAATTTTCATTTTTCCTCATTTTTTTTCTTTTGCTTCCTCAACCTGCTCCATTTTCTTTCATTAAATAGTTTCATTAAAACTTTCCATGTTTCTCTACAAAATATCTCACCTCAACAAGTTTATCTAATAAGCATCCTGGGGTCCCAGATAGAATTAATTTTAGGTTACACTTCAACCTTGCCATAAATTGGAACAAAAAGGGTGAAATTTCCCAAGATGAAAATTCCCTTCTCATTTTCAACAGATCCTAAAATGACAGAACTCCCTGGGACAAGGGCTGACTCCTCTGCAGAGCATATCTGGCTTTTAGAATGGCTCCTGCCAAATCAAACAGTATCTACTGACGACCATACCTTACTTCTTACATGCCAAGTCCCAATCATATTACATGCACTCATCCTCCTGATAGTTAGTTGTAGAGAAATGAGAGGGAGGGAGAGGAATCTGAAAAGTGTTCGTAATTCAGCTGGTATACAAAAGACCTTCTAAAAGGGCTGTGCCTCCCTCCAGTCCCAGGGTTCTCACATTGCCAGGGCTGATTGCTCTTAAAAGCAGCAAAGCCTCCGGATGCAGCCAAGTGCTGGTGCTCTCAGGAATAGCACCACCCACACAGCCAGCAGGTACTAGCAGGAATTAAAAGGACAAAGTGATTTTCACTGAGCCTCATAAAAATAATAAGGAGCAAACCCCAGTTAGAGTAACCAGGAAAGCACCCAGTAAAGGAGCACAATGGTTTAATTTGCTCAAAGGGCGCTGCAGAGCCTCCCACAGAGCTGTCGCCATACTCCTACTCCCTTCTCCTACTCTCATGCTGCTGGCTCTGATCTCTCCGCTCAAATTTTCTATGAATCAACAAAAATGTCCTGAGAACCAGTTGGGTTGTGGAAGAGAGAAAGAATTAGAATACGGGGTCCCTGCTCTCCAAGAGCTTACATTCTAGTAGGGAGATTTTTTTCTAAAAAAAAAAGAGAGAGAGAGAGAGAGAAAAGAAAAACATTTTTTTTAGAAAGATAGTGAAGCAAAATGTATATTCTTTCCATTAGGAGATCTGGTTGATTTCCTCCCTAAGGATTATCATGCCCCACTCAGGGTAAGCTGATTTTCTGAAATCTCATCATCATGCTGATTGACTCAGTTCTTGACATACCTTCTCCATTTCCACAGCCTCCTCTCCCCTCTGATTACAGAGAAATGCAGGAACACTAAACTTCCAAAGCCTTTTTTCCCCAGAAGATTGAGATCTGAATTTTCTAGGTAACTCTCCACTTACCATCAACAACTCTGCTTGGTTTCAGCTTCAGGAAATATCATACACCTTTCCCCCATTAGAGGGACTATGTTTTTTTCTTATTTGTATGTCCAGTGTTGAGCACAGTGCCTGGCACATAGTAGAAACTCAATGTTTATTGAATTGAATTATACTGACATGTATGTATATACACATGTATGCATATGCATATATACACAAACATGCACATGTCTATATGCATATATTTGTGTGCATATATATTATATCCTTATATGTTTACATGTGTATCTTTTTACACTGTCATCCCTCTCAAGGGAACAAGCTTCATTTTTGTTCCTCTTGAGTCATCATTGTCAACATATTGATCAGAGTACCTACATTTTTCAAAGTTCTTTTTTCTCTCCTGTTATTATATAAATCACTCTGTCATTTTACTCAGCATCATTTCATGCAGATCTTTCCTGGTGTCTCTGAATCCATTCTTTTCATTTTTTTTTTTCACATCACAAAAAGTTTATATTACATTCTTGTACTGTATGTTCTGCCATTTCTCAATTAAGTTGCGTTCCATTTGTTTTCAGTTCTTTACTATATAATAAAAAAGCCATTATGAATAATTCTTTACATGTGTATCTTCTTCTTCTCCTCTTCTTCTTCTTCTTCTTCTTCTTCTTCTTCTTCTTCTTCTTCTTCTTCTTCTTCTTCTTCTTCTTCTTCTTCTTCTCCTTCTTCTTTTTCTCCTCCTCCTCCTTCGCCTCCTCCTCCTTCTTCTTCTTTGTTTATTTGGGGTACAAGCCTAGTAGTGTTGTTGTTCCTTTGTTCTTGTTGTTATTGTTTTCTGTGTCATAGCCTATGAACAGTCTAGTGACCCTGAGGATATAATTCCAATTGGCTTCTAGAAGGGGTGGAATAATTCATAGCCCAATCAACAATGCATCACTGTCCTTGTCTTCTCCTAATCTATTCAACGACTATCATTTTGCCTTTCTGATGATCTTTGATAATTTAATAGGTAAAAGTTGGAACCTCAGAGTTATTTTAATTTGGAATTGCATCTAGGTGGCACAATGGATAGTGCGCTGGGCCTGGAGTTAGGAAGACTCATTTTCCAGAATTCAAATCCTGCCTCAGAAATGTAGTAGCTGTGGGACACTAAGAAACTTAATTAACCCTTTTTGCCTCAGTTCCTCATCTGTAAAATGAGCTGGAAAAGGAAATGGCAAACCAGTCTAGTATCTTTGCCAAGAGAACACAAAATGGAGCCATCTCTGACTGAAAATGACTCAGTAACAGCAGCAATAAAAACAATAGTGATTTGGAGCACTTTTTAATATAGTTTTATCTAATTTCTACTTTTTCATAAGTATCTTTTCAAATCTTTGACCACATGTTAATGGGTAAAGGTTGTTGCTCACATATTTAAAGTCATTCATTATATATATATCGAATGCAAAAATTTTATTAGGAAAATATATTGCAATGATTTTTCCTTAGACATTTGTTTCCTTTTTTAATTTTGACTGTATTTTTTTTGTCAAACCTTTTTCAGTTTTCTGTAACAAAAATTGTCTATTTTTCCTCCTATAATTTGCTTTCTCTTTTCTTGATATGTATTCTTGCCCTTTGCATAATTATAAAAGGTATTTCATTCGTTATTCTTCTAATCTGTTTATGTTGTGACCTTAAGTCACATGTCCATTTGTAGCTTATTATTATACATGGTAATTTCTGTCTAATTCCTTTCAAATTGCTTTCCACTTCTCCAAACAATTTTTGTCTAATGGTGAATCCTTATAACCTAGTATTTGTGATCTTTGGGTTTATCAAACATTATATTACTATATTTATTTTTGTATATTGTGTACCTAATCTATTTAACTGTTTACCTTTTCTATTTTAACAAATATTAATTGGTTTTGATGATTACCACACTCTAATATTATTTGAGAACTCATATTGCTTGGACCCCTTCCTTCCCACTTTTTTTTTTTCACTGTTTCCCTTCAAAATATTGACCTTTTGTTCTACCAGATACATTTCATTACTATTTTTACTAGTTCCTTAAAGTAATTGTGTGGTTGTTTTATTGGTATAGCACTAAATAAATAAATTCACTAGGGTAGAATTGTCTTTTTATTATATTGCCATGGTCTAATCATAAACATTAACACCTCTCTACTTATGTATCTGTCTTTATTTCTACACAGAGTAGTTTAGAGTTATATTCATGTAGTTTCTTTGTGCATTTTGGTAGGTGAAGTTTTAAATATTTATATCTTTTTTAAGTTATTTTGTTTAGAATTTCCTTTTCTATCTCTTCCTGCTGGGTGTCACTGGCAATGCATAGAAAGGATGATTTATGTTCTTCTAACCTACTACTTTGCTGATGTTATTGGTTCAATTAATTTTAGTTGAACCTCTCAAGTTTCTCTGTTGAAACTATCACATCAACTAAAAAGGGACATTTTTTTTCTTTTCCTATGCTTATAGGACTTTGGTTTCTCTACAGCATCACAACCAAGGTAAGAGCATTTGTTTTATATGACCATAGATAGCTTTAATTTCTTCCTCTGAAAATTGACTTCATATCCTTTGACCATTTATCAATTGGGGAATGACTAGTACTCATCAATTTGGCTCAGTTCTTTATATATTTGAGAAAACTAGACTTTGTCAGACACACTGGCTGTAATTTTTTTCCCCATCTTTCTGCTTTCCTTCTAATTTTAGTTGCATTGGTTTTGTTTGGGCAAAGACTTTTTAAATTCAATGTAATCAACATTTCCATTTTGCATTTCATAATGTTCTCTATTTCTTGTTTGGCCATAAATTCCCTTCTTGATATATCTGACAGGTAAAATTCCTTGCTCTACTAATTTGCTTATGGTATCATCCTTTATGTCTAAATCCTAGACCCATTTTGACCTTATCTTTGTATACAATGTGAGACGTTGGTCTATGCCTAGTTTCTGCCATTTTTTCCAGGTTTCCCTGCAGGTTTTGTCAAATAGTGAGTTCTTATCACAGAAGATGCAGTCTTTGGGTTTATTAAACAGTAGATTATAGTCATTTAATACTATGTCTTAGATACCTAATCTGTTCCACTGATCTACCACTTTATTTCTTGATTATTGCTGCTTTATTAATAAAATTTTAGATTTGGTATGGCCAGGCCACCTTCCTTTGCATTTTTTTCCATTAATTCCTTTTATATTCTTGACCTTTTGTTCTTCCAGAAGAATTTTGTTATTATTTTTTCTAGCTTTACAAAATAATTTTTTGTAGTTTTATATAGCACCAAATAAGTAAATTAATTTAGGTACAATTGTCATTTTTATTATTTTAGCTTGGCCTACCCATGAGCAATTGATTTTTTTAATTGTTTAGATCTGACTTTAATTGTGTGAAAAAAGTTTTGTAATTGTGTTCATAGAGTTCTTGGATTTGTTTCGGCAAGGAGACTTCCAGATATTTTTTGTTGTCTTCAGTTATTTTAAATGGAATTTCTCTTTCTATCTCTGGCTGCTGGTCTTTCACAGTAATATATAGAAATGTTTATGATTTATGTGGGTTTGTTTCATATCTGTAACTTTGCTAAAGCTGTTAATTATTTCAAGTAGCTTATTAGTTGATTCTCTAAGTATACCATCATATTATCTGCAAAGAGTGATAGTTTTGTTTCCTCATTGCCTATTCTAATTCCTTCTATCATTTTTTTTCTTCTTTTGTTGCTAAAGCTAAAATTTCTAGTGCAAAATTGAATACTGGGCATCCTTGTTTCATCTCTGATCTTATTGGAAATGCTTCTAGCTTATCCCCATTATAGATATGCTTGCTGTTAGTTTTAGGTAGATGCTACTTATCATTTTAAGGAAAGCTCTATTTATTCCTATGTTCTATAGCATTTTTATGGGAATGGGGGCTGATTTTGTCAAAAGCTTTTTCTTCATCTATTGAGATAATCACATGATTTCTATTGGTTTTGTTACTGATATGGTCAATTAGGCTAATAGTTTTCCAAATACTGAACAAACCCTGCATTCCTGGTATAAATCCCACTTGTCTGTAGTGTATTATCCAGGTGATAAATTGCTGTAATCTTTTGCTAATATTTTGTTTAAATTTTTTTACATTGACATTCACTAGGGAAATTGGTCAATAACTTTCTTTCTCTGTTACAGCTCTTCCTGGTTTAGGTATCAACACCATATTTGCGTCATAAAAGGAATTTGTAGGACTCTTTCTTTGCCTATTTTTCCAAATGGTTTATGCATTATTGGAATTAATTTTTCTTTAAATGTTTGATAGAATTCAGTTAAAAATCCATCTGACCCTCAAGATATTTTTAGGGAGTTTATTGATGACTTTTCCAATTTCTTTTTTTCTGAAATTGAGTTATTTAAGTATTTTATTCCTTCTTCTGTTAATCTGGGCAACTTATATTTCTGTAAATATTCATCTATTTCACTTAGATTCTCAGATTTATTGGCATATAGTTGGGCAAAACAGCTCCTTATTGCTTTAATTTCCTCTTCATTGGTGGTGAAATCACCCTTTTCACTTTTAATACTGGAAATTTGATTTCATTCTTTTAAAAAAAAACATCCTAGGGAATCAAGTAAAAAACTACTTGAAATAAGAAATAATTTTAGTAAAGTTGCAGGATATACAATTAACCCAAATAAATCCTCAGCATTCCTATACATTACTAACAAATCACAAAAGCAAGAGATAGAAAAAGAAATTCCATTTAAAGTTACTGTAGACACTATAAAATATTTAGGAGTCTACCTGCCAAGACAAACCCATGGCCTATACGAACATAATTATGAACTACTTTTCACACAAATAAAGTCAGATCTAGATAAATGGTTAGGCCAAGGTAATATAATAAAAATGACAATTTTAGCTAAATTAATTTACTTATTCAGGGCCATACCAATTGAAATACCAAAAAAATTATTTTACAGAGGTGAATAAAATAATAACCAAATTCATCTGGAAGAACAAGAGGTCTAGAATATCTATGGAATTAATTAAAAGAAATGCTAGGGAAGGTGGCCTAGCCATACAAGATATTAAACTATACTATAAAGCAGCAGTCATCAAAACTACCTGGTACTGACTAAGAAACAAAGCAGTGGATCAGTGGAATAGGTTGAGTACACAAGACATAGTAGTCAATGACTATAGCAATCTACTCTTTGCTTAACCCAAAGAATCCAGCTTCTGGGCTAAGAATTCACTATTTCACAAAAACTGCTGGGAAAATGGGAAAATGGTAGGGCAGAAACTGGGCATGGACTAATATCTTACACTCTTTACCAAAATAAAGCCAAAATGGGGTCATGATTTAGGAATAAAGGCTGATACTATAAGCAATTTGGGAGAGCAAGGACTAGTTTACCTATCATATTTATGGGAAAGGAAAGAATTCATGACACGAGAGAGCATTACAAAATGCAAAATGGATAATTTTGATTATGTTAAATTGAAAAGTTTTTGTATAAAAAAATACAATGCAACAAAGATTATGAGTGAAGCAGAAAATTGGGAGAAAATCTTTACAACCAGTGAATCTGATAAAGACCTCATCTCCAAAATATAAAGGGAAATGAGTCAAATTTATAGGAATGCAAGTCATTCCCCAATTGAGAAATGATCAAAGGATATGAACAGGCAGTTTTCAGAGGAAGAAATTAAAGCTATCTATAGGCACATGAAAAAATGCTCAAAATCACTACTGATTAGACAAATGCAAATCAAAACAACTCTTAGGTAACATATCTCTCCTGTCAGATTGGCTAAAATAACAAAACAGGAAAATGATAAATGCTGGAAAAGATGTGGGAAAATTGGAACACTTACATTGCTGGTGGAGTTGTGAACTGATCCAGCCATTCTAGAGATCAATTTGGAGCTATGCCCAAAAGGCTATAAAAATGCTCATACCCTTTGACCCAGCAATACCATTTCTAGAGCTGTATCCCAAAGAAATCACACAAGTGGGAAAAGGATATTTATAGTGGCTCCTTTTGTAGTAGCAAAGAATTGGAGATAAGGGGATGCCCATCAATTGGGGAACAACTGAACAAGTTGTGGCATATGAATGTAATGGATACTATTGTGCTATAAGAAATGGGGAAGATATGGACTTCATAATAACCTGGAAAAGCCTACATGATATAATGCTGAGTGAACAGAGCAGAACTAGGAGAACATTATACACAACCCCACAGATATATTGATTCTGTGATGACTAACCTTGACAGACTTGGTTCTTCTCAGCAATACAAGGTTCAAAGACAGCTCCAAAGGACTCATGATGGAGAGAGCTATCTACATCCAGAGAGAGAGATCTATGGAGTCTGAATGCAGATTGTGGCAAACTATTTGCTCTCCTTTTTTTTTCTTTTCTTTTTCCTCTTTTGTTTTTGCTTTTTTTTTGGTTTTGTTTCTACTTTCTCATGATTCATTCCATTGGTTATAATTCTTCTTTACAACTTGGGTATTGTATAAATAAGTTTAACGTGAAATTATATGTAGAAGATCTATCGGGTTCCAAGCTATCTGGGGGACGAGGGGGGAAGGGGAGGAAGAAAATCTGGAACTCAAAATCATGCAGAACTGAGTGTTGTAAACTAAAGATAAAAAATATCTTAATTTTATTAAAAAATCAAATTAATCAAAGGTTTATCTATTTTATTGTTCTTTTAATAAAACTAATTCTTAGTTTTACTTATTAGTTCAATAATTTTCTTACTTTCAATTTCATTAATCTCTCCATTGATTTTCAGAATTTTTAATTTGGTGTTTAATTGGGGAATTTAACTTTGTTCTTTCTCTGGCCTTTTTAATCGCATGCCAAATTTATTGATTTGTTTTTTTTTTCCCTCTGTTTTGTTCATGTAAGCATTTAGAGATATAAAATTTCCCCTAAGCACTGCTTTGGCTGCATCCCAAAATTTTGGTATGTTATCTCATTATTGTCATTTTCTTGAATGAAGTTATTAATTGTTTCTAAGATTTGTTCTTGGACCCATTCATTCTTTCAGATTAGATTATTTAGTTTCCAATTAATTTTTAGTTTATCTTTCCATGGTCCTTTATTACAAATAATTTTTATTGAATTATTATCTGAAAGGGATGCATTGACTTTTTCTGCCTTTATGCACTGGATTGTGATTTTTATGCCCTAGTACCTGGTCAATTTTCGAGTATGTGCCAAGTACAACTGACAAAGAGGTGTATTCCTTTTTATCCCCATTCAGTTTTCTCCAGAGGTCTATCATATCTTCTTTTTCTAAAATTCTATTCACCTTCTTAACTTCTTTCTTGTTTATTTTGAGGTTAGATTTATTAAGTTCAGAGAGGAGGAGGTTGAGGTCCCCCTCTAGTATAGTTTTGCTGTCTATTTCTTCCTGCAACTCCCTTAACTTCTCCTCTAAGAATTTGTATGATATACTACTTGGTGTGTATATGTTAAGTAATCATATTGCTTTTTTGTCTATGCTGCCTTTTAGGATATTGTGTCCTTCCTTATTTCTTTTAATTAGATCTATCTCTGCTTTTGCTTTGTCTGAGATTATGATGCTACCCCTGCTTTTTTTTTTTCTTACTTTAGCTGAAGCACAACATATTCTACTCCAGCCTTTTACCTTTATGTTGCATGTATCCCTGTATTTCAAATGTGTTTCTTGTAAACAATATATTGGAGGATTGCGGTTTTTAATCCATCTGCTAGCGGCCTCAATTTCACACTTACCTCCCATTCACATTCGCAGTTATGATTACTATCTGTGTCTTTCTCCATCCTATTTCCCCCTATCCTGTCTTAGTTTTTATTTCTCCCTTCTCCCTTCTACTCCTCAAAAGAGTTTTGCTTTTGATTGCCACCTTCCCCAGTTTACTCTCCCTATTAGTTCCCCTCCATTATCTTACCCTTTTCCCCTTGCTACTTCTTCCCTCCCTTCTGACCACCTTCCCCCTCTTTGCTTTCCCCTTTCTCTTGCTTCTGCCTGTAGTACAAGTTTTATTTCTATACTTATCAGAGTATATTACTCTTTGAACCAAATCTGATGAAAGTAAAGTTCAAATACTGTTCTCCTCCCTCCCTTCTTTCTCTCTACTATAATATGTTTTTGTGTCCTTCGTGTGACATTTACCCTTTTCTACCACCTTCTTACCCTTTTCTCCCAGAACCATCCCTTTACACCCCTTAATTATGTTTTTATCATTGTATCAGTTACCTTTTATTGACACCCCCAGTCTATGTATATCCCTTTCAATTGTCATAACTGTATTATTCTCAAGATTGACATATATATATATATATATATATATATGTAACATATATAAAACAATATAATCCTACATGAGGATATAAATGATTTGCCCTTAATGATTAACAAGATTTTTTTTCCCCTAGTTTACCTTTTTATGTCTCTCTTGAGTTTTTGTATTTGAGGATGAAGTTTTCCATTGTGCTCTAGCTTTTTCATCAGGAAGTTCTAGAATTCTCTTATTTCATTGAACATCCATCTCCTTGCCTGAAAAATTATACTTAATTTTGCTGGGTAGTTGATCCTTGGTTGTAGTCCAAGCTCCTTTGCCTTTTGGGATATCATATTCCAATTTTTCCTGTCTTTTAATGTAGTTGCTGCAAGATCCTGTGTGATCCTGACTGTAGTTCAGCAATATTTTAATTCTTTCTTTCTGGCTACTTGCAGTATTTTCTCCTTGATCTGATAATTCTGAAATTGGGCTACAATATTCCTTGGAGTTTTCAATTTGTGATCTCTTTCAGGGGGTGATCTGTGGATTCTTTTGATCACTATTTTACCCTCTGATTCAATGACCTTGCCGCAGGGCCGTTATCTTTGATGATTTCTTGGAAAATACTGTCCAGACCCTTTTCCTCATCATGACTTTCCAGTAGACCAATAATTCTTAGATTGTCCCTCCTGGATCTAATTTCCAGGTCAGTTGTTTTTCCATTTAGATATTTCACGTTTTCTTCTATTTTTTCATTCTTAGATTTTATTTGACTGATTCTTGATGCCTCACAGAATCATTAGCTTCTACTTGCTCAATTCTAATTTTTTTATTGTAAACTTAAATATTGAAACTTAAATATAAAGTTAGAAAGGAAAATAAAAGCATGTAATGTGCATAGCAGAACATGAGAGGATTCAAAATATATAATAATAAATTTTCATTTCAAGAAAACCTGTATGATAAATAATACACCTTGTGCTGAGAACTGTCCAACTTTTCTTTGCTTCCTTGTATTTTCTTTTATTCTCTCTTGTGCACTTTTTAACTTTGTTCTTTTTTCCTTCCCCCCAGCCCCGCAGAAGGCTAGAATATAGTATAGATATGTTTCTTGATATATACATATACATACACTTATACATATATACATGCATATATAGACATATACTTTCCCACAAAGACTCTACTCTTGATATTTGTTTTTATGTTTGTACGCATCTCTTGTTTCCTATCCATGCTGCCTCCTCTACTTTACTTCTACCCACTACACTGCCCTCCTATTACTTGCCTATCCCTCTCCTCCACCAACCACCCTGCCCTCCTATTACATGCCTTCCCCCCTCCAAGGATCCTTCCCCTATCCTCCCATTCCCATTGATCTAAACACCCTTTCCTTATTCCCTCATTCTCCTGTCTAAAAATCCCTCCCTTGTCCTAATCCCTCCCTTGTCCTCTCCCCCTCACTAAACCCCTGCCATTTTATTTCTTCTAAATTTAGAAGACTTTTATACTCTTCTAAATATATATGTATTGTTCCCTCTTAAACCCATTCTCAATGAAAGTAAGTTACCAGAACTACCAACCCTCCCCCATCTAAATCCTCTGTATACTTTCATCTTCTTGCACCTCTCTTGTATAAAATAGTTACTCTTTTTAGCTGTTTCTAAATGGTTTTACTTTTCAAATTCATATCATAGTCAGGTTTATCACCCTCTTTGTTATAAGCTTGATAATTATTAATAAGAATGTTAGACATATATTTTACATTTTATGTTATATAAAAGGTAAACAGTCTGTCCTTATGAATCCTTTATAGCCAGTCTTTGGTATGTATCTTATGTTTCTCTTACTTCTCGTATGACAAATCTTCTATTAAATTGAGGATTGTTTTAAGTCTTGAAAGTCTGAGGGTTTGTCAAATGTCCATTTTTTTTCACTCAAGATAATACTGAAATTTGAAGGGTATGATATTTTCAGCCAGAGCCCCAGGTCTTTTGCTCTTTGATATATTGTTTTCCAAGACTTGTGGGCCTTTAATGTCTCTGCTGCAAAGTCTTATGTAATTCCAACTGTGGCACCATCATATATAAATTGTTTTAATCTTGATGCTTTTAATATTTTATCTTTGGTCTGGGGATTTTGGAATTTGACTATGATATTCCTATGAGTTTTTCTCATAGGATCTCTTTTTTTTTTTTTAATGCAATTTATTTATTTAACATATTTGGTTTTCAGCATTGATTTTCACAACATTTTGAATTACAAATTTTCTCCCCATTTCTACCCTCCCCCCCACTCCAAGATGGCTTATATTCTGGTTGCCCTGTTCCCCAGTCAGCCCTCCCCTCTATCACCCCCCTCCTCTCTCATCCCCTTTTCCCTTCCTTTCTTGTAGGGCAAGATAAATTTCTACGCCCCATTGCCTGTGTATCTTATTTTTTAGTTGCATACAAAAACTTTTTTTGTTTTTGAACATCTGATTTTAAAACTTTGAGTTCCAAATTCTCTTCCCTCTTCCCTTCCCACCCACCCTCCCTAAGCAGTTGAGCAATTCAACCTAGGCCACACATGTATTATTATGTATAACCCTTCCACAATACTCATGTTGTGAAAGGCTAACTACATTTTGCTCCTTCCCAACCCATCCCGCTTTATTGAATTTTCTCCCTTGACCCTGTCCCCTTTCCAAAGTGTTTGTTATGATTTCCTCCACCCCCATCTGCCCTCCCCTCCATCATCCCCCCGCCTTTTATTTTTTTTTTATCTTCCTCTCTCTTCTTTCCTGTGGGGTAAGATACCCAACTGAGTATGTATGGTATTCCCCCTCAGGCCAAATCTGATGAGAGCAAGGTTCACTCATTCTCCCCTCACCTGCCCTCTCCCCTCCTCCCATAGAACTGCTTCATCTTGCCACCTTTATGAGAGATAATCCACCCCATTCTATCTCTCCCTATCTCCCTCTCTCAGTATGTTACTCTCTCATCCCTTAATTTCATTTTATTTCTTTTAGATATCTTCCCTTCATCTTCAACTCACCCTGTGTCTGCTCTCTCTCTTTTACATATATATATATATATATATATATATATATATATATATATATATATAAACACATATATATATACACATACATACATATACATCCATATACACATAGATACATACATACATACACATTCACCTATATATATACATAAACATATATATACATACATATATATATGCATATTCCCTTCAACTACCCTAATACTGAGGTCTCATGAATCATACACACCATCTTTCCATGTAGGAATGTAAACAAAACAGTTCAACTTTAGTAAGTCCCTTGCAATTTCCGTTTCTTGATTACCTTTTCATGCTTCTCTTGATTCTTGTGTTTGAAAGTCAAATTTTCTATTCAGTTCTGGTCTTTTCACTGAGAAGGCTTGAAAGTCCTCTATTTTATTGAAAATCCATATTTTGCCTTGGAACATGATACTCAGTTTTGCTGGGTAGGTGATTCTAGGTTTTAATCCTAGCTCCATTGACCTCCGGAATATCGCATTCCAAGCCCTTCGATCTCTTAATGTAGAAGCTGCCAGATCTTAGGTTATTCTGATTGGGTTTCCACAATACTCAAATTGTTTCTTTCTGGCTGCTTGCAGTATTTTCTCCTTGATCTGGGAGCTCTGGAATTTGGCAACAATATTCCTAGGAGATTTCTTTTTGGGATCTATTTGAGGAGGTGATCGATGGATTCTTTCAATTTCTATTTTGCCCTGTGGCTCTAGAATATCAGGGCAGTTCTCCTTGATAATTTCCTGAAAGATGGCATCTAGGCTCTTTTTTTGATCATGGCTTTCAGGTAGTCCTATAATTTTTAAATTATCTCTCCTGGATCTATTTTCCAGGTCAGTGGTTTTTCCAAGAAGATATTTCACATTGTCTTCCATTTTTTCATTCCTCTGGTTCTGTTTTATAATATCCTGATTTCTCATAAAGTCACTAGCTTCCACTTGCTCCAATCTAATTTTTAAAGTACTATTTTCTTCAGTGGTCTTTTGGACCTCCTTTTCCATTTGGCTAATTCTGCCTTTCAAGGCATTCTTCTCCTCATTGGCTTTTTGGAGCTCTTTTGCCATTTGAGTTAGTCTGTTTTTTAAGGTGTTGTTTTCTTCAGTGTATTTTTCAGTATTTTTTTGGGTCTCCTTTAGCAAGTCATTGACTTGTTTTTCATGGTTTTCTCGCCTCCTTCTCATTTCTCTTCCCAATTTTTCCTCTACTTCTCTAACTTGCTTTTTGAAATCCTTTTTGAGTTCTCCTATGGCCTGGGGCCAGTTCATGTTTTTCTTGGAGGCTTTGGTTGTAGGCTCTATGACTTTGTCGTCTTCTTTAGGCTGTATGTTTTGGTCTTCTTTGTCACCAAAGAAAGAATCCAAAGTCTGAGACTGAATCTGGGCGCGTTTTCGCTGCCTGGCCATATTCCCAACCAACTAACTTGACCCTTGAGTTTTTCAGTGGGGTATGACTGCTTGTAGACTAACGAGTTCTATGTTCTACGTTTGGGGGGGAGGTGCCAGCTCTGTCAGAGCCGCACTCCTCCTTCCCCAAGGACCCCCAGTCCAGACTGGACTTAGATCTTCAGCAGGCTGTTGCACTCCTGCTCTGATCTGCCACTTAATTCCTCCCACCAGGTGGGCCTGGAGCCGGAAGTAACAACAGCTGTAGCTGCCCCACCTCCGCTGCCCCCGGGGCTGGAAGCCGAACCGCGAACTCCTTCCACTCCTGCAGCTTTTCCCACTAACCTTCTCCGCAGTCTTTGGTGTTGGTGGGTCGAGGGGTCTGGTAACTGCCGCAGCTCACATATTCAGGGCGCTAGGGCCCCCTCTGCCCAGCTTCTGGTCTGGATCGTCCTCGCCGCTCAGGCTGGGCTCTGCTCCACTCTGTTCCCAGCTCCCAGCTCCGTGTGGAATAGACCTCACCCAGAGACCATCCAGGCTGTCCTGGGCTGGAGCCCTGCTTCCCTCTGCTGTTCTGTGGGTTCTGCCGTTCTAGAATTGGTTCAGAGCCATTTTTATAGGTTTTTGGAGGGACTCGGGTACGGAGCTCACTCTAGTCCGTGCTTACCAGCCGCCATCTTGGCTCGGCCCCCCATAGGATTTCTTTTAAGTGGTGTTCAATGGATTTTTTTTTATTTCTACTTCTCTGTCTTGTTCTAATGCTTTAGGACAATTTTATTCTTTTTTATCATAACTTTCAGTTACTCTGATTATTTTTATATTTTCTCTTCTTGATCTATTCTCCAAATCTGTTGTGTTTCTTATAAGATGTTTCACTTTCTCTTCTATTTTTTCATTATTCATGTTTTGTTTAACCATTTCTTGATGTCTTATAATTTCAGTGGCTTCACTTTGCGCAATTCTAATTTTCAAGGTGTCATTTTCCTCCTTGAGATTCTGGATCTCCTTTTCTAATTGGTTGACTTTCCTTTCATTACCTTCTTGTTTGTCTTGGATTATTTATATATATGTATATATTTAGTTTTTCCTCCATCTCTGTCATCTGATTTTTAAAGTCATTCTTAAGATCTTCTATAAATTCTTTTTGAGCAAGTGACCATTTAACATTGCTCCTTGGGGATTTCTTTACTTCAATGTCCTCCTCTGAAGATGAACCCTGGTCATCTCTATTCCCCTAATAGGTTTCTTTGGTTGGATTCTTTCTCATTTGCCTGTGCATTTTTTTTTGTGGCAATAACTTGATTTTTATAATCACCTCTAGCCTCGGGGTATGGGAAATGGTGCCTTTTGCCCCAGATCTTCAGTTCCCTCTAGCCTGGAACCAAAGCCAAACCTCCAAACTCCTGTAAGTTCCCACAGCCAGGGGCTTTCTACCCCACTTCTTCTGCCCTCATCAGGCATGTCCTGGTTCCTTCTTGCCCCCACCACTCTTCAGACCACAGCTGGGTCTGGCATTCCTTGTCAGGAGAGGTTCCTGCAATCTTCCTGGGCTCAAACACAGTACTCCCCTCACTGTCCTGGGGTAAAAAGTTCCAGTGGCTGGGGTTGAGACAGCCTCTCAAACCCACTAATCCCAGGACTTGCCACTTGTTGTTAAAATGGGACCTAGCCTGGAGGTGTTTACTCCTCACTGGGACCAAACCCAGTCCTGGGTTTTTTCTTCAGATCTTCTCAGACCGTCCATGGAAGATCCTGGTTGTGACCCTATTCTTCTTTGTCTCCACCCTACTTTGTTTACCCTAAAGTGCTATTTTAATACTTTTGTGGGGAAAAATTTTGAGGCCTTGGAATTTTCTAACCTATTCCACCATCTTCCCAGAATCCTCTCCCCAAATTCTAATTTTTTAATGAATTGTTATCTTATTTAGCTTCTGAACCTCCTTTTCCATTTGGTTAATTTTACTTTTCCATGAGACATTCTCTCCAGCTGCATTCTAAACCTTCCTGTTGGCTCATTGGCTGATTTCTGCAGCTGCTCTTGCTTTGGTGTGGTCAAGTGCAGTTTCCTCCACCCAGCACTCTCCCAGTCCACAGATCCATCCTGGCGATCCTGCAGACTCTCCTGGCTTGGAAATCTGCTACACTCAGTCTCCTAGTATCTTCTATCTCTCTCAAATCTGCTCAGATTCATTTTTTTAGAGGTATCTGACAGAATTTGTAAGACAGCTCCAGTAAGTCACTGGTTTCACTCCACCATCTTGGCTCCACCCCTCAAGATAGATTTCTTTACCCATTGCTGAGTGTGTATGTTATTCCCTCTTTGAACCAAATCTGGCAAGCTGACCTTTATTTCCTTCCTTCCTTCCTTCCTTCCTTTCTTTCTTCTTTCCTTCTTTCCCCCTACGGTAACAGATCTTTCACATCTCTTCATGTGATGTAATTTACCCCCATTCTGCCTCCCCCTTTCCTCTTTTCCCACTATAATCCTTTTTCACTCATTAATAATTTTTTTGATCATCCCATCAAAGTCAACTTGTACCCACACTTTCTGTCCATGTATACTCCTTCTAACTGCCTCAATACATATACACTTCTTAAGAGCTATAGGTATCATCTTGCTGTGTAGAGATATAAACAGTTTAATCTTATTGAATAATTTTTTTTTCTTTCTTGTTTACCTTTTTATGCTTCTCTTGGGTCTAGTATTTGAAGCTCAAATTTTCTGTTCAACTCTGGTCTTTTCATCAGGAAAGTTTGAAAATGCCCTGTTTCATCGAATGCCCATCTTTTCTCCAGAAAGATTACACCCAATTTTTCTAGGTAGTTGACTCTTGGTTGTAATTCAAGCTCTGTTGCCTTCTGGAATATCATATTCCAAGCCCTGTAATTCTTTAATGTAGAAGCTGCTAACTCCTGTATAATCTTGGCTTTGGCTTCTTGATATTTGAACTGTTTCTTTCTGGCAGCTTGCTGGATTTGACCTGATAGTTCCTGAATTTGGCTACAATATTCCTTGGAGTTTTCATTTTGGGATCTCTTTTAGGAGGTGATCGGTGGTTGCTTTCATTGATTATTTTACCCTCTGGTTTTAGAATATCAGGGAGGTTTTCATTGATAATTCCTTGAAAGATGCTGTCTAGGCTCTTTTTCTGATCATTGCCTTCAGGTAGTCTGATAACTCTAAAATTACCTCTCTTGGATCTATTTTATACGCCAGCTGTTTTTCCAATGATATATTTTATATTGTCTTCTATTTTTCATTCTTTTGATTTTGTTTGACTCATTCTTGATGTCTCATAGAATCATTAGCTTCTACTTGCTCAATTCTAATTTTTGAGGAATCATTCTTCAGTTAACTTTTGAATGTCTTTTTCCATTTAACCAATTCTACTTTTAAAGGAGTTGTTTTCTTAAGTGGATTTTTTTCCCTCTTTGGCCAATTTTATTTTTTAAGGAGTCATTTTCTTCAGTCAGTTTTTGTGCTTCCTTTTCCAAGCTGTTGAATCTTTTTTTTTTCATAATCCCCTTACATAACACTCATTTCTTTTCCCAATTTTTCTTCTGTCTCTCTTACTTGATTTTTAAAATCCTCTTTTAGCTCTTCTAAGAGGACTTTTTGGGCTTGACACTGCGTGGTATGGATTTATGAATCCAAGAATTAAAAACAGAAGCATCTCAAGGTGAAAGTAGAAAGGAAAATTTATTATGATCCTGCCAGAAAGGGCAACTCCAGGCACCTCTCAGTGTCAGAGTGCACCGGACCCAGAGAATTGGGGCATTTATATAGGTCCCTAACCGCAGTTCCCCCTCCTAACCTCCTTCCTCTCGGCTTGAAGACGTAAGCTTTGAGGGTACAATCTGGATGCGATAAATCTACCCAGTGACAATGGCAAAGAACAAAGTTGTAATTATTTTTGACAATCAGGTGATGGACATAACCTTCCCACCATTCTTATCCCATTCTCCAATCAATCTGAAGTGATAAATCTATCTTAATGACAATGACAATGAACAAATGGTCTGGTTATCTGTGACAGGCAGAAGCCAGTTGTTGGTTACCTCATCTTCACATCTGTGGCAAACTAGCCTTTCCCACTACCCTTGCTTCTGCAACGGATGTCTCCCATCACCCTTACATCTGTGACAGATATCCCCAGCACCCTTACACGTTGTCTCCCATCATTTTTACATCTAACTGGTCTTGCACGTCTACATTGCACGTGACTTTCTGGCTTTTCATCCATTCTTCTCCCAAGCCGGGGGTCCCTTATCCTGGGGTCAATGCACAGGACGTGAGCATCCTGTGTCTTATCCTTATTTTCAGAGGATTTTATGGTTGCTGACTTATTCACCTCAACCTTCTTTCTTTCAGGCCTCTTGCCATTAGGTAAAATACACAGGATGTGAGCATCCTGTGTCTTATTCTTAACCTCAGGGTCACTAGCTTGGCTTATGTAGGGGAAAACATCTAAGCAGAGAAATGGCTTTACAGAAAGGAAAATATCTAAGTAGAGAAATGGGATTCACTATCCTACTTGTTTCCATTTATCTAATTCGTTCCCTTTTATGAGAGGTCTTCACTTGTTCCGCACAACACCAATTCATATTTCCTTTTGAGGCTTTGAGTGTAGGCATTTTGACACTATTGTCCTCTTCTGATTTTGTGTTTGGATATTCCCTGTTGCAGCTTTCTATGGTCCGGTCTCTTTTTTTGTTTTTTGCTGATTTTTAAAAGTTGAGCGCTGCTCCTGGGGCACAGGGGGCACTCTCCCAAGCTTCTTGCACTGGGGGAGGGGTGGAGGGCAGGTAGCTGGTCACTGGTTTTCTGTGCTGAGGCCTGTGGAGCTTGTGGCTTGCCCATTGCGCTAGTGTGGCCTAGACTAGTTGTACCTGTTGTGTTTTGGGTTCCAGGGCCAGCAGTTTGCCTTCTGCATGATGGCTGAAGGCTTCATATCTAGCCTACTCTACCACGTGCCTGCTGAGCCAGAACCATGGAGTTTAGAGTACTGATCTGTGCTGTGGCTAACAGCCTCCCACTGGCTTGCCTGGACACCACCTGCCCTGGACTTGGCTCCCCTTTTACCCAAGGACACAGATATTTCCTGAAGTCCTTCTAAGTTATCTAGAGCTGGAAAATTGTTCCACTCCTTCTTTTTATGTATTCTGTCACTAAAGAATTCTTTTTTGATTTAACATTTTTTTTGAGGGAAACCAGGGAGAACACAGGCAACTTTCTGGCTTCTCTGTACCATCTTGGCTCTACTTCCTCCAGCCACTTTTAAAGAAAACTTTTCATAGTAAGAGGGAGAAAATTGAGATAGGTAAATGTGTTAAAAAAGGATGGGCCATTATGTCTCAGCTCTTCCCTAAATATTATGATTGGCCCACATTTCAAATTAGGAGATGGGTTTGTGAGCATGCATGGTAGCAGTTGTCACATATGCCAGGTACTCAATATGAAGATATTGGATTAGTTTTAAGGGGCAGACACAATTAGAGAACATACCCCTCCTGCAGGGTTGCCCTCCCCTTGGTCCTTTCTAACAGGCTGGCTACATGTAGCCAAGGTCAAGCAAGGTTAAAACATGGGGTCACTTCGAATGATTCTGCATTAATGATTGATTTTACACACCAGAAATGTATTTTGTGATGGGTGTCATTTGTGTCTTTTCTGCCGTGTCAAAACAAAACATGTCACCTGATCAATGCTTGATTGTACAGAACAAGCAAGCATCATAACATGAATTAAAAGCACAACAACACTATTTTGGGTAATGAAAATATTTTCTAGAACTTTTATTTTAGATGGTACTTTCTGTGAACATATTAATGCTTTTGATGGGGAAACTCCTTGAATTTCTACAGAAAGAGCAACGTACTTGGAAGTCAGGAGACTTGGCTCCGAGTCTCAGATTTGATATTTTCTACCTGTGTGATCCCATATTTACCTCGCTGAAGTTTAGTAGCCTCTAAGAGAAATGATTATTTGTTTTTGAATTAGGACCAGGATTTTTTTCAGAAACCTGTAAGTTGTTCAGTCTCTGAAGGACATTGCTGATGGATGAGATTACCCATATCCCAAGGGCGCATTTTTTAATCCCATTCTAAATGGAGAATCTAACAAAGAATTTAATCTAAAGTGAATTCCCACCCATTGTGTTCCATTTAGGTAGGCTCGGGTGGAAGGTAGATCCTTTGTCAAGACTGCCTGAGGCTGGGAGTGGTCTGAGAGCAAGAGCCTATCATTAGAATGAGTCCACCTCTCATTATAATATTAATTCTTCTCATTAATTGTTAACTAGTCAGAGTTGATAGCCACCTTCACAACAACCACTCTTCCAAGGGCATGTAAGTGTTAAGTAGGTTCCATGAGGAGTCTTTGGCATTTAAGAGTGTCTTTTATTTACTATCCACTAGCACAATTAATAAAATGATTTAATTACTCAGAAAATATATATCTTGAACTTTTAATATGTCACTCCTTGTAAGGATATTTGTACTACCTATTTTTCTTGAGTTTATTGTATAGGAAAATCTAAAATGATTTTCTCTCAAGCTCCCTTCCTTCCCTCCACCTCCAATCGAAAAAAAAATTCATAATAATAAGATGATAGACCAAGTTAAAGATTTCATCCAAAAGGCAGTATAGCTATTCAGGTTCCGAAGGAAAGATAATTTCCATGCAGGAGATGTAGTATGACAGCAAAATTTCTCTCTAAATATATGAGTGATTAGGATAACCAAACTATCACCTGGAAAGTGAAAAGATGCTATAAGTTAAGGTAAAGTGGATAGCAGTAAAGTCTCAAACACTGGTAAATTTCTTAAGACCCAGATAATGGCAAGTAGGATTATTCCCTTTCCTCATCTGGATTAACAAATTGGGCCAATGAATAACCTTCTATTATGTCCAGAATAAAGGGAGATTTTAAGTAAAGAAATGAGATCAGATTGCATACTCACAAGTTAGGCCACTTTGTAGGTTATGTAGGCTGATTTGATTTGACGTTATACTTTTTTTTTGGTGAAGCTTGAAATCAATCTTATTTTCTTAGTAAGGCATGAATGTATAGTAGGTTAATATTAAATTAAATCAATATATAAATGGAAAGTAGGGGGCGGAGCCAAGATGGCTGCATGAAGGCAGCATCTTACTGGAGCTCTCTCACAAGGTCTGTCAGATTCCTATAAAAAAGTGAATTTGAGCAGATTTGAGAGAGTCAGAAACCGCGAGCAGTCGGCGTGGGGCAAATTTCCGAGCCGGGAGAGTCTGAAAGGCCGGAGGAACGAACCTGCAGGCTCGGACAGTGCTCGGTGCGGAGCGGCTGGCCGAGAAATCCACATGGGAGACGGGCTGGGAGAAAGCTGGGCGCCCGAAACCGGCAGAGATCCCCAGGACTCCCAACACAGGACGGCAGTCTGTGGGAGCGACGAGAGGCAGCGCAATGCCACCAGCCCTGAAAACACCCACTCCTGACGCTTGCAAAACCCAGGAACTTGGCTTCTGGAACTTCTGTAAGACTCAATGGCCAGGTAAAAGGCTCTAATCCCTCCCCCCCTCACCCAGAGAATTCCTCAGAAAAAAAAAAAAAGAGAACTGAAACAGAGGAGAGAGTAGTGGGGCCTCACAGGACAAATACTAGAAGCAGGGGTCAACGCCAGGAGCCCAGACGTAACCTTGCTCCCCCAGGGGAAGTGCCAGACATCAGCTCAAACAACAAACAGCTGAGACCATTGCTGAAAAGCAAGTGCTGGAGAGCACCCACAGGGAGTGAGATGCCAGGGAGCCAGACCCCTCCCCCACACCTCAGGAAACTGAAGGTTTTAATTCTAGACTCACAACCCCCAGAATAAGAAAGCTGGGACAGAGAGCCCAAAGATAGAAATTCGTTGTAACACCAGGAAAAGGGAAAACAACAAACATGAAGAAGAATACAAAAAAACCGAGGACAAAAGATTCTTTTTATGGAGACAGGCAGGATCAAAATATCGATATGGAGGAGAATGGCATTGACACAGTAGATACATCAGATACCTCAAAAGCTAATATGAACTGGTCTCCAGCCCAAAAAGCACTGCTGGAAGAGCTAAAGGAGGATTTTAAAAACCAAATTAGGGAGGTAAAAGAAAACATGGAAAAAATGGAAAAGTCCCTAAAGAATAAGGTTGGCGAAATGGCTACGGAGATACAGAATCTAAAGAGAGAAAATGACACCCTGAGAGGTGAAATCAACCAATTGAAAATGGAGGCTCAAAAGCAAAATGTAAACACTAACTCATTTCAAATTAGTCTTGAGCAAGTGGAAGCTAATGAATCTATGAGGCATCAAGAAGTAATAAAACAAAACGTAAAGAATGAAAAAATAGAAAAAAATGTGAAATATCTGATTGGCAAAACAACTGACCTGGAAAATAGATCCAGGAGAGAAAATTTGAGAGTTATTGGTCTACCGGAAATCCACGATGAAAAAAGGAGCCTTGACAGTATCTTCGAAGAAATTATCAAAGACAACTGCCCAGAGGTCCTAGAACCAGAGGGCAAAATAGTCATTGAAAGAATTCACCGATCACCCCCTGAAAGAGATCCCAAACTGAAAACACCAAGAAATATTATAGCCAAATTTCAGAGCTATAAACTCAAGGAGAAAATACTGCAAGCAGCCAAAAAGAAGCAATTCAAATATCGTGGAACTACAGTCAGGATCACGCAGGATCTCTCAGCTTCCACATTAAAAGACAGGAGAAATTGGAATATGATGTTCCGAAGGGCAAAGGAGCTGGGACTACAACCAAGGATCAACTACCCAGCAAAACTAAGCATAATTTTCCAGGCAAGGCGATGGACATTCAATGAAATAAGGGAATTCCAGACCTTCCTGATGAAAAGGCCAGAAATCAATGGAAAATTTGATCTCCAAATACAAAATTCAAGAGAGACATAAAAAGGTAACCTGGGGGAAAAACCCCACAAACCTCATTAACCAATAAGCTTAGGTTCTTTACATCTTTAAGTAGGATTATATCATCTTATGTATGTTTTTTATGTATATATATATATATATATATATATATATATATATATACACACATATATAAGTCATTCTTGTGAATGGTACAACTATTATGACAAATGAAAGGGATATACATAGGTTGTGAATGCCTGTATAAATTAACCGATGTAAAGATATAAAATATAAATAAGAGACATAAAGGGAGGGCTATGAGGGAAGTGGTAAGGAGGTAGTAGAAAAGGGTAAATTACACCAAAGGAAGTGGCAAAAAAACATATTATAGTAGAGGGAAAGAAGGGAGGGAGAAGAGCAGTATTTGAGCTTTACTGTCATCTCATCTAGTTCAAGAAGGGAATAACATACTCTGATAAGTTTAGAAGTCTAACTTGTCCTACAGGAAGTGGGAGGGAAAGGGGGGAAAAAGGGAGGGGGGAGGGCAGAAGGAAGAGGAGAAGTAGCAAGTGGGTAACGGTTAGATAAGGGAGGGGAATAAAGAGGAAGGGTTAACTGAGGAAAGCGGCGGTCAAAAGAAAAACTTTGTTGAGGAGGAGAAGGGGAAAGGGAGAAATAAAAGCATAAACAGGGGGAATTAGGATGGAGAAAAAGACACAGATAGAAATCATAACCCTGAATGTGCAGGGGATGAACATTCTCACAAAACAGAAGCAGATAGCAGAATGGATTAAAAACCATAATCCTACAATATGCTGTTTACAAGAAACGCATCTGAAACAGGGGGATACACATAGGGTTAAGGTAAAAGGCTGGAGTAAAATATATTGTGCCTCAGCTAAAGTAAAAAAAGCAGGTGTAGCAATCCTAATCTCAGACAAAGCAAAAGTAAAGATAGATCTAATTAAAAGAGATAAGGAAGGACATTATATCCTGCTAAAAGGCACCATAAACAATGAAGCAATATCATTGCTTAACATATATGCACCAAGTGGTAAGGCATACAATTTCTTAGAGGAGAGGTTAAGGGAGTTACAGGAAGAAATAGACAGCAAAACTATAATATTGGGAGACCTCAACCTCCCCCTTTCTGAACTTGATAAATCTAACCTCAAAATAAATAAGAAAAAAGTTAAGGAGGTAAACAGAATTTTAGAAAAGGCACATATGATAGAACTCTGGAGAAAAATGAATGGGGATAAAAAGGAATATACTTTCTTCTCAAAAGTACATGGCACATACTCAAAAATTGACCATGTACTAGGGCATAAAAACCTCACAATCCAGTGCAGAAAAGCAGAAGTAGTCAATCCATCCTTTTCAGATCATGATGCAATAAGAATAATTTTTAATAAAGTACCATGGAAAAATAAGCTAAAAACTAATTGGAAACTAAATAATTTAATTCTAAGGAGTGAGTGGGCCAAAGAACAAATCAGAGAAACAATTAATTTCATTCAAGAGAATGACAATAATGAAACAACATACCAAAACTTATGGGATGCAGCAAAAGGAGTTCTTAGGGGGAGGTTTATATCTCTAAATGCCTACATGAATAAAATAGGGAAAGAGGAGATCAATGATCTGGGCATACAGCTGAAAAAGCTAGAAAAAGAGCAAATTGAAAACCCCCAATTAAATACCAAATTAGAAATACTGAAAATCAAAGGAGAGATTAATAAAATTGAAACCAAGAAAACTATTGAATTAATAAATAAAACAAAGACCTGGTTTTATGAAAAAACCAATAAAATTGACAAACCTTTGGCCAATTTTATTAAAAAAAAGAAAGAAGAAAATCAAATTACCAGTATCAAAAATGAAAAGGGTGAGGTCACCTCTAATGAAGAGGAAATCAAAACAATAATTAGGAATTATTTTGCCCAACTGTATGCCCATAAATTTGACAACCTTAGAGATATGGATGAATATCTACAAAAACATAAACTGCCCAGACTAACAGAGAAGGAAGTGAAATTTCTTAATGACCCCATATCAGAAAAAGAAATTGAGCAGGCCATCAACGAACTCCCTAGGAAAAAATCTCCAGGGCCAGATGGTTTTACATGTGAATTCTATCAAACATTTAAAGAACAACTAATTCCAATACTTTGTAGACTATTTGGGAAAATAGGTGAAGAAGGAGTCCTACCAAATTCTTTTTATGACACAAATATGGTACTAATACCCAAACCAGGTAGAGTTAAAACAGAGAAAGAAAATTATAGACCAATTTCTCTAATGAATATTGATGCAAAAATTTTAAATAAAATATTAGCAAAAAGATTGCAGCAACTCATTACGAGAATAATACACTATGACCAGGTAGGATTTATTCCAGGAATGCAAGGCTTGTTCAATATTAGGAAAACTATTAGCATAATTGACCATATCAACAACAAAACTAGCAGAAACCATATGATCATCTCAATAGATGCAGAAAAAGCCTTTGACAAAGTACAACACCCATTCCTATTAAAAACACTAGAAAGCATAGGAATAAGTGGAACCTTCCTCAAAATTATAAATAGCATCTACCTAAAACCATCAACAAGCATTATTTGTAATGGGGATAAACTAGATGCATTCCCAATAAGATCGTGGTGAAACAAGGATGTCCATTATCACCCCTATTATTCAATTTGGTACTGGAAGCATTAGCTGTAGCAATAAGAGAAGAAAAAGAAATTGACGGAATTAGAATAGGAAAAGAAGAAACTAAACTATCACTTTTTGCACATGATATGATGATTTATCTAGAGAATCCTAGAGAATTAAGTAAAAAACTACTTGAAATAATAAACAACTTTAGCAAAGTTGCAGGATATAAAATAAACCCATATAAATCCTCAGCATTCCTATACATTACTGACAAAGCCCAACAGCAAGAGATAGAAAGAGAAATTCCATTCAAAGTTACTGAAGGCACTATAAAATATCTGGGAGTCTATTTGCCAAGACAAACCCAGGGCCTATATGAACATAACTATGAAACACTTTTCACGCGAATAAAATCAGATCTAAATAAATGGAGAAATATCAGTTGCTCATGGTTAGGCCGAGCTAATATAATAAAAATGACAATTCTACCTAAATTAATCTATGTATTCAGTGCCATACCAATTGAACTACCAAAAAATTTTTTTACTGAGCTGGACAAAATAATAACAAAATTCATTTGGAAAAACAAGAGGTCTAGAGTATCTAGGATATCAATGAAAAGACATGCTAGAGATGGTGGCTTAGCCACACCAGATATTAAACTGTACTATACAGCAGCACTCATCAAAACTGCCTGGTACTGGTTAAGAAACAGGGGTGTGGATCAGTAGAATAGGATAGGTACACAAATAGGTGAAATCAACAAGTTTAGCAATCTACTCTTTGATAAACCCAAAGAGGCCAGTTTCTGGGCTAATAATTCACTATTTCACAAAAACTGTTGGGAAAATTGGAAAATGGTAGGGCAAAAACTGGGCATAGACCAATATCTTACACCATATACCAAAATAAAGTCAAAATGTGTTCATGATTTAGGAGTAAAAGTTGATACTCTAAGTAATTTGGGAAAGCAAGGAATAGTTTACTTATCAGATTTGTGGAAAAGTAAAGAATTCATGACCCAACAAGAGATAGAGAGCATTACAAAATGCAAAATGGATAATTTTGATTATGTCAAATTGAAATGTTTTTGTACAAAAAAGCCAATGCAACAAGAATTAGGAGGGAAGCAGAAAATTGGGAGAAAATCTTTGCAACTAGTATCTCTGATAAAGGCCTCATCTCTAAAATATACAGGGAGCTGAGCCAAATATATAGGAATACAAGCCATTCCCCAATTGAGAAATGGTCAAAGGATATGAACAGGCAGTTTTCAGAGGAAGAAATTAAAGCTATCTACAGGCATATGGAAAAATGCTCTGGATCGCTGCTGATTAGAGAAATGCAAATCAAAACAACTCTTAGATACCACATCTCTCCTGTCAGATTGGCTAAAATAACAAATAGTGCATAAATTAATTCAACGCGAAGTTATACATGACAGTTATATGAGACTTCATGCCGTCTTGGGGAGGGAGGGGGGAGGGAGGGGAGAAAAACTGGAACTCAAAACTATGTAGAACCGTGCGTTGTAAACTAAAAATGAATAAAGAAATTTATAAAAAAAAAATAAATGGAAAGTAGTCATTTAATATCATGCTCTGAGCATAACCAAAAGCAAAAGTCTCTCTTCAAGGGTATCCAAAGGGAAGTTTTAAGGTCATACAAACATAAACTCTCTTACCATTTGTTATTAATATCAATAACTCATGCTGATATTAATAAAGAACTTTCCTAAAATAACCTTCTATTACAGGGTGTAGCCAGAATGGACATTGTTTTCTTTGAATGACTCAGCTCGCCTCGTTGAGCTTCCCCGGACGCTGGGGCTTGCTCTTCCAGGGCAGGACCAGAGCTTCCTGTGTGATGAGTCATGGCGCTGGCTGAGGGGAGGTGTGTTAATGTGGTCTATGCTGGGGGAGGGGCCAAGTCAAGAACCAATCGGCTCTGGTCATTCAGGCGGCACTTGATGATGTCAAAAACTCTATAAGAGGGGAGAGGACAGCTTGAAGATCCTCCTTTCCTTTTCCAGTTGGAGCCAGAGACACCTACAGCCGAAGCTGAGCTGCCAGTAGCAGAGCTGACTAGAGGCTAGTGGGTAATCTTCTTACCGTAGAGGGGAAGCATGTATACAATTTTGTCTTATACCGTCTCACTTCTCTGTTGCCTTTTGATTACCCTTGTAAGGTGGACTTATTGGGCCTGGAAGCTTTTGATGAAAATATCAAAATGGGGACGCTGGTTTGTGGGCTTGTTATTGTGGAGTGTAAATACATGCTTTAGTTCTCCTGCCTTCTGCCTAGAGAATTCCTTATATCCTGCAGTTCCGGACCTTTTAGGCACATATGAGATTCTCTTTGAAATCATAAATTCTGCCTTCCTAATATACAGGGTTGGGTAGTTCTCAAATATATCTCTAATATCAGTCTTAAATAATGATTTTTCAAAAAGGCTAGAAAGTTTAGGTACAATATAAAACTTTAAATGTAAGCTGATTCTGAAAAAAAAAGTTTGAAAATAAAGATCCAGATTAACTAAGAACTCTCTGCATTGACTTAGATTACGCCAAATTACTGACAGTTGACAGAATTCACTGATTACTTACGCATGTAAGGTATTTACACAATGTAATGATGTACTGTTTCTGGTTTGGGAAGATACAAGTACAAATACTTGCCTCAGACTGTTTTGTTAAGTTATTACTACCTGCAGTTATTGTTGGGGAAGGGGTGGGGCAGGTTAATATAGTAATTACTTGTTTTTTTGCATAAGAAACTGCCCCAATTTCTAGCTTCTTATTAGTAGCTCAATAATTCATGGCATTTTCCCAAAATCTCAACCTAGAATGGCGACAAGCAACCAGTTAGCATTTGGGTAAATGTTAATTGATAACGAATAGCTCAGTATGAACCAATGCCATAACTGAAGCAAGTTTAAAATGTATTTTTTTGGGTGACAAAGTGATCACAAGTTATATGCCATAATTATATTACATATTTAAGTTTTATTGATTTGTCTCTAGGATGTGATTTAGTAGTCTTTCGCCTCTTCAAATAGAAAACATGACTCTGCTTCTTTTAATTGGACCCATTTTAGTGACAATAGAACAGAATTGTATAGAAAAGAATTTCCCTTTCAGCACTGGATGAAAACTAAAAGAGCAAGACAAGAGAGACAGGGCACATGGAGCTGGAGCCAGGCAAGTCAACCCCCCACCACTACCACCTTGACCACCATCTTCCCTCAGACCTTCATGGAGACTTCCCAGGGCACCAAATCCAACAACCTTGGGAACCAAGGTACTCCCAAACCATCAGACGACATCCCAAAGCCATCATTGTGGGGACAAATTATTGTGGAAAAGCAACCAACTTTCCTCATCACCACCAGGAACATTGCTAAGCAACCACCACCAACAGGCAAAAAAGTTTAAAAACCTCAGGCATGCCAGCCCCTCTCAGACTATTGATCCTGCTTCCAGGCCAGCTCTCACAGAAAAATGATCAAGGGAAGCCACTCCTGTGGAGAGGAAGCCAGCCATCCCTACCAATGTAAACCAACTGCCACACATGGGGTAAGCAAGCTAGCCTAACTGAAGGAGCAAGGCCCCCTTGATAGAGAGATAGGAGGTGATATGTGCCTGACAAGTTAAATCCCTGCCACTACCACTTTAACTACCACCACACCTAGACCTTCATGGAGAAAGTTCCTGACCTTGACCCAAAAAGTCTTTGAAATAGTAATGTGTCAAGCCTACTGTCTTTAGCCACCATCTTGGGAAGTGATCCATATGGAGATGCAACCTGGCAACCAGTCCTGCAAATGCTGCAACTGTATCTATTGAAGACTTAAGTAAACAAAAAGAGTTCTTGCCACTACAGTCCTTGGCATTGTCACAATATCAAATGGTCTAACATCAAAAAGGGATATAATTTTATCCATAGAAATGACATTAAAGAATAGACATTAGCATCTGCTTTGCCTTAAGGGTCATGGAATCTTTTCATATGATTTGAAGTTGAAACCTTCCATATATGTTATTTCCCTCTACTAGAATATGAACTGATTGACTACAGGAACTGTATATTACTTTTTTAATTATATTCCCATCACTTAACACACTGCTTTGCGCATAGCAAAAACTTAATAAAAGCATTCATTCATTCATCAACAAAATGATGATCTTTCTCAAAATAAGTTGAAATATTCACTTACTTCAACTGGTAATCAGATTAATTTCTCTTTTAATTTCAAGTTTAGAGGATATAATGTTGCCCCTATATCTGTGAATGTTGTCCTAAAAGATAACAGCATCAAATCCAAGATCTAATACACGTGCCTGTATAAATCCCAACATTTTATAGGACAGTAAAACTAAGGAGACAGCTAAATGTCTCAGTACATAGACCTCTGGGCTTGGAGTGCAGGAAGACCTGAGCTCAAATCAGGCTTCAAATATTCGCTAGCTGTGTGACCCTGGGCAAGGCACTTAACCTTTGTTTGCCTTAATCCATTGGAGAAGGAGATAGCAAATCACTCTAGTATCTTTGCCCAGAAAACCCTGTACGGGGTTGTGAAGAGTCAGAAACCACTGAACAATTAAACAACAGAAGCTAAGGCTCAACAGGTTACTGATTTGTCAGTATTCACATATCTAGTCAGTGTTTCTGAGCAAGAATTTTATTTTTTTTTGCTTTGTCTTGAACAAAATTTTTTCTACTAAATATCATTTATCAATAATACATATCTACTAAATATCATATATTACATACCCTTGGCAGGGCCCACCCAGTCTTAGAAAGCAAGCTCAATTTGGTATGTTTTCATGCTGTCTTCTCTATTTACCCTTAAGTCTGTCTATCCCTCATGACCTACCATAGGTCTATAAAGACTTTCCTTCATCATGATAGGTCATGATCCTTCCCCTTAATTCATATCCGGCTAATTCATAACCACTGAAGTGAAAAGAACATGGAAAGAAGGACCAAGATTACTTTCCCAAAAGAGAGAAACCAAACTTCTAACATTACAGCTGGCATTGTCTTTGTTAAAGAGAGATGAGTCTGATGTGTTTTATGAAGCAACTATGACTCTTTGTGAGGTCCTGTGTTGCTGTACAGTGAATAGCTTAATGCTGGATGATAGGATTCATACTACATACCCATAGTATATAGTTCAGGGATGTTATCAAGCACAGAATGAAGCAGAAGATTCTTGGAAATGGCCTTTCTCACCCCAATCACCTGAGGAAGATGGGGATTTCATTATTGAATTTGAAGCTAATTTCCCTGACAGAATTCCCCAGACTTTAAGAACTGTCCTGGAAGATATCCTGCCTATATTAGCAACCTCTGTTCCCTGAGGACTGAACCAAGGACATTTCCAAAATTCAGGGTTTTCTGGACCATCTCCAATAATTATTGTCTCCAGGATGGAGGGACCACAGAGGGTTTTCTTATTGCTGAATGTTTCTGGAAAATATAATTAAAAAAAAAACAACACCCTCATTTTATCACTAAGACAACTGAAGCTCAGGGAAGCTAAGATGCTCTCCTAGCATCACAAAGATATCAGGTCAAAGGGACAAGATTTGAACCTATACTTAAATTCATGTCAATTTACAAATGGTACAGTATTTAGAGGATGAGATGCTGAATGATAAGAGTCAAGATTCAACAGTTTTCAATAGGCTAAGAAAATGGGCCAAATAAAATAAAATTAAATAAGGATAAGTATATCGTTTTACACTTCGATTTAAAAAAAATATTACAAATTCAAACTAGGGAAAATGTGGTTAGTTAACAATGCCCATGATTAAAATCTGGGGCCTTAACTGGATTTTAAGTTCATATGACAGGCAACACAGCAAAAACAAAACAAAATACTAATGGAATCCTTTGCATCTGTCTAAAATGAGTGAAGATTATTCACTGTTCACTCATAGGCTCTTAGATTTAAGATGGCAAAGGACCTTAGTGGTCACCTAATCCAGTCTACTAATTTCACGTATGGGGAAACTAATAGCAGAAGAAGTTTGACAACCCCGAGATCACACCATTTTATGTAAGTGACAGTCCTCTGATTCCAAACCCAGTAATCTTCATTGTACTGTGTCTGCCTGAGATAAGTGATATCCGAGTACTGTGTTTAGTTGCAGATACTACACTGTAAGAAAGATTAAGGCAAGATAGAGTGTGTCCAGCAGAGGGCAACAAGGATGGGGGAATGACTAGTGCACACAAAAGAAATGGGAATGTTTATCTTGGGGAATAGAATACTTATGGGGAACTTAATGGCAGTTTGCAAGTATTTGAAAGGCTATCATCTGAAAAGTGAATTCAGTATGTGTTCTACTTGGGACTAGAGGCTAGAACTAGGAAAAACAGCTCAAAGCTAAAGAGTGGCAAATTTTAGCTTGACTTAAAGGAGAAACTTTTGGAAAATTAAATCTGTCCAAAATTGAAATGGATTGATTTAGAAGGCAGAGGGGTCTCCATCACTGGAGGAGGACAAAGAGAATATGATGAGGAGGAGGAAAAGGAGATAGAAGGAGGAGGAGAGGAAGAAGAGAAAGAGGAGGAGGAGGAGAGGAGGAAGGAGAAGAGAAGAAGATAGTTTTACATACTCTTATTCTTCATGCTTTCCCTCATTGACCTTTCTCTGCTTAGAACTCAATATGGGTGCTTGACTATGCAAAAGATTTAAATCAGATCAAAGTCATAAATTTTATTTATTTTGGTGATATAGATGACCACGAGACATTATTTTTTCTTTTTTAATGTATTTTAATTTTTTTTATTTTTTAAAATCATTTATTTATTTAATATTTTTATTTTTCAGCATTAATTTTCACAAGAATTTGAATTAAAAAATTTCTCCCCATTTCTACCCTCCCCCTGCTCCAAGATGGCATATATTCTGATTGCCCCATTACCCAGTCAGCCCTCCCTTCTGTCACCCCACTCCCCACCATTCCCTTTTCCCTTACTTTCTTGTAGGGCAACATAGATTTCTATGCCTCATTGCCTGTATATCTTATTTCCTACTAGCATTCAGAAACTTTTTTTTTTGAACATCTTCTTTTAAAACTTTAAGTTCCAAATTCTCTTCCCTTTCCCCTCCCCACCCACTGTCCCTAAGAAGGCTAGCAATTCAACATAGGCCACATGCATATCATTGTGCAAAACCCTTCCACAATACTCATGTTTTGAAAGACTAACTATATTTTGATCCTTCTTATCCTATCCCGCTTTGTCCAATTTTCTCCCTCAACCCTGTCCCTTTTCAAAAGTGTTTGCGTTTGATTACCTCCTCCCCCTATCTGCCCTCCCTTCTAATCATCTACCTTTTTATCTCCTTCCTCCTTCTTTCCTGTGGGGTAAGATGCCCAATTGAGTTGTACGTTATTCCCTCTTCAGGTCAAATCTGATGGGAGCAAGTTTCACTCATTCCCCCTCACCTGCCCCCTCTTCCCTCCCAAAAGAACTGCTATTTCTTGCCACTTTTATGCAAAATAATTTACCTCATTCTATCTGTCCCTTTCTGCCTCTCTCAATATATTCTTCTCTCATCCCTTAATTTGATTTTATTTTTTTAGATATCATCCCTTCATATTGAACTCACCTTGTGCCCTCTGTCTATATATACATATGTATATTCCCTTCGGCTACCCTAATATTGAGGTCTCATGAATCATACACATCATCTTTCCATGTAGGAATGTGAACAAAACAGTTCAACTTTAGTAAGTCCCTTATGATTTCTCTTTCTTGTTTACCTTTTCATGCTTCTCTTGAATCTTGTGTTTGAAAGTCAAATTTTATATTCAACTCTGGTCTTTTCACTGAGAAAGCTTGAAAGTCCTCTATTTTATTGAAAATCCATGCCTTGGAGCATGATACTCAGTTTTGCTGGGTAGATGATGCTTGGTTTTAATCCTAGCTCCATTGACCTCAGGAATGTTATATTACAAGCCCTTTGATCCCTTAACATAGAAGCTGCTAGGTCTTGTTTATTCTGATTGTGTTTCCACAATAACCAAATTATTTCTTTCTGGCTGCTTGCAATATTTTCTCTTTGATCTGGGAGGTCTGGAATTTGGTGACAATATTCGTAGGAGTTTTCTTTTTGGGATCTTTTTCGGGAGGTGATTGGTGGATTCTTTCAATTTCTATTTTACCCTCTGACTCTAGAACATCAGGGCAGTTCTCCTTGATAATTTCTTGAAAGATGATATCTAGGGTTTTTTTGATCATGGCTTTCAGGTAGTCCAATAATTTTTAAATTATCTCTCCTGGATCTATTCTCAGGGTCAGTGGTTTTTCCAATGAGATATTTGACATTGTCTTCCATTTTTTCATTCCTTTGGTTCTGTTTTATAATATCTTGATTCCTCATAAAGTCACTAGCTTCTACTTGTTCCAATGTAATTTTTTTTTTATTTTTTAGTTTTCAGCATTGATTTTCACAAGAGTTTGAATTACAAATTTTCTCCCCATTTCTACCCTCCCACCCACTCCAAGATGGCGTATATTCTGATTACCCTGTTCCCCAGTCAGTCCTCCCTTCTGTCACCCCACTCCCTTCCCATCCTCTTTTGCCTTCCTTTCTTGTAGGGCAAGATAAATTTCTACACCCCATTGCCTGAGTATCTTATTTTCTAGTTGCATGCAAAAACTTTCTTTTGAACATCTGCTTTTAAAACTTTGAGTTCCAAATTCTCTCCCCCCTCCCCTCCCACCCATCCTCCCTAAGAAGTCAAGCAATTCAACATAGGCCACATGCATATCATTATGTATAACCCTTCCACAATACTCATGTTACACACTCACATATACATATATACATATATACATAAAGATATATATATATATATATATATATATATATATATATATATATATGCATATTCCCTTCAGCTACCCTAATACTCAGGTCTCATGAATCATACCCATCATCTTTCCATGCAGGAATGTAAAGAAAACAGTTCAACTTTAGTAAGTCTCTTGCAATTTCTTTTTATTGTTCTTTTACTTGATTACCTTGAATGCTTCTCTTGATTCTTGTGTTTGAAAGTCAAATTTTATATTCAACTCTGGTCTTTTCACTGAGAAATCTTGAAAGTCCTCTATTTTATTAAAAATCCATGCCTTGGAGCACGATACTCAGTTTTGCTGGGTAGGTGATTCTTGGTTTTAATCCTAGCTCCATTGACCTCCGGAATATCATATTCCAAGCCCTTCGATTTCTTAATGTGGAAGCTGCCAGATCTTGGATTATTCTGATTATGTTTCCACAATACTCAAATTGTTTCTTTCTGGCTGCTTGCAATATTTTCTCCTTGATCTGGGAGGTGTGGAATTTGGCGACAATATTCCTAGGAGATTTCTTTTTGGGATCTATTTGAGGAGGTGATTGGTGGATTCTTTCAATTTCTATTTTGCTCTGTGGCTCTAGAATATCAGGGCAGTTCTCCTTGATAATTTCTTGAAAGATGATATCTAGGGTCTTTTTTTGATCATGGCTTTCAGGTAGTCCAATAATTTTTAAATTCTCTCTCCTGGATCTATTTTCCAGGTCAATGGTTTTTCCAATGAGATATTTGACATTGTCTTCCATTTTTTCATTCCTTTGGTTCTGTTTTATAATATCTTGATTTCTCATAAAGTCACTAGCCTCCACTTGCTCCAATCTAATTTTTAAGGTAGTATTTTCTTCAGTGGTCTTTTGGACCTCCTTTTCCATTTGGATAATTTTGCCTTTCAAGGCATTCTTCTCCTCATTGGCTTTTTGGAGCTCTTTTGCCATTTGAGTTAGTCTATTTTTTAAGGTGTTGTTTTCTTCAGTATATTTTTCAGTATTTTTTTGGGTCTCCTTTAGCAAGTCATTGACTTATTTTTCATGGTTTTCTCCCATCCTTCTCATTTCTCTTCCCAATTTTTCCTCTACTTCTCTAACTTGCTTTTCCAAATCCTTTTTGAGCTCTTCCATGGCCTGAGACCAGTTCATGTTTTTCTTGGAGGCTTTTGTTGTAGGCTCTTTGACTTTGTTGACTTCTTCTGGCTGTATGTTTTGGTCTTCTTTGTCACCAAAGAAAGATTCCAGAGTCTGAGACTGAATCTGGGTGTGTTTTCACTGCCTGGCCATATTCCCAGTCAACTAACTTGACCCTTGAGTTTTTCGTTGTGGTATGACTGCTTGTAGAGAGTCCTTTTGTCCCAAGGTTGAGGGGCCGCACTGTTGTTTTCAGAGCTATTTCTACACAGCAGGCTCTGCCACACCAGGGCTTGTCCTCCCTCAAGAACTGCCAATGCGGACTGGATTCAGATCTTAAGCGGGCTTTGCACTCCTGCTCAGATCCGCCACTTAATTCCTCCCACTAGGTGGGCCTGGGGCCAGAAGCAACTGCAACTGTAGTTCTGTAGCTGCACCACCTCTGCTGCCCCCGGGGTGGTGGCCAAATGGGGAACTCCTTTACTCTGTTACCCACAGCTTTTCCCACTGACCTTCTCTGTTGCCTTTCGTGTTTGTGGTTTGAGAGTTCTGGTAACTGCCACAGCTCACTGATTCAGGGCTCTAGGACCTGTTCTGCCTGGCTCCCTGTCTAGTTGGTCTGGACACAGCCCATGCTGGGCTCTGCTCCACTCTGCTTCCACCTCCATGCATGATAGACCTTACCCAACGAACATCCAGGCTGTCCCGGGCTGGAGCCCTGCTTCCTTCTGCTATTTCGTGGGTTCTTCAGTTCTAGAATTTGTTCAGAGCCATTTTTTATAGGTATTTGGAGGGACCTGGGTAGGGAGCTCACACAAGTCCCTGCTTTCCAGCTACCACCTACCACCGGAACTTAAGTGTCCTTCCTTTATACCCTGAAGAGCCGTGATGTAGTCTAAGGACCCCTGAGACTTGCCATCTGCTTTAATGCTATATCATTAGGATTTTTAGGATGTGCCATCCTCCCTGTAGCTGAATTTTACTTTATGCATTATCTCCCCTCAATTAGAACACGAGCTCCTTGAGAGTGGAGACAGTTTTGATTTTTCTGCTTTTGTTGCCAGGGCTATAAGGTTAAGCAGGGTGGAACTTTTTTTTACTGTTTTCCCTTTTGAAGCACTTAGGTAATCAAGTGCCTTTGATGAGTATGGCCTTTATTTCTTTGATTAAATCTGGAGTCTTTGATGACCTGCTTACCTCAAGGGAAAGCCTAGTTTATATGGGTTTGCATCCCATGTTTGTGGTGCCCTTTGTCCCTGAAGAAGTAAGTGAATCATATATGTATGTTTGATTTAAGTGAGATTGTTAACCCCTTAAAGTTGCTTTCTTTAGAAAAGCAGATCGAAGAACCTGTTCTGGCAGCACTTCTTGCTGGTCTTATTCGGTCTTAACACCTCCACAGCAGCTACTAGCCACACTGTTGCTACAAGGGCTTAGAACAGTACTTGGAATATGATAAGTGTTAAATAAATGTGTTTTTGTTCAGTTATTCATGAAAAGACTTCATGTCCATTTATTGAAGGTGTTATGAAAGGATTCTTGGTCAGGTGTGGGTTCAATAGATGTCCTGTGTCCCTTCCAACTATTAGATTGTGTGATTCAATCATTCTTATATGTCTTTTTATTCCCTGCATCACTTGTATAGCTGTATGTACCTAAGTATTTATTGTGAGAATTTGGAAAGAAGAGCTCTTTTTCATTTTATTTTTTGGGGCTTCTCTTGTCTCCCAACCCCATCTCTCTCTGCATTTAGATATTTTACTGTTGTTCCCCTATAGAGAACTATCCCACATGAGCATTTTAGAAGTGTTTAGAAACACTATCAGCCTTCTGAGGTCTCTGTCAGTAACAAGGATGAACATTAACAGAGCAGCATCTTGGAGGAAGAATATAACTTCATTTTCTTCATATCTTTAAGCCAAACACACACAGGGCTTAACATCCTTCCCACAGCTACAGCCCTTGTAAAACAGTTGCAATAATGAGCTTTTGGTGTGTTTGAAGTCAATGCTACATGCAGAAGGTTGCCTAAGCTCTTAATTGCATGGTTAAATCAGAATGGTTAAGCTCTCTTTTTATTAAGACATTTACACAATATGGCTAGACCGACTAAAACCAAAAATATCCTTAAAATTAGAAATGAAAAGACAAGTTATTGCTACAGTGCACATATGAACTGGATACTTCTGGAAAGATAGATGGATAGATAGATAGATAGATAGATAGATAGATAGATAGATAGATAGATGGATTGTCATGTTTGTTTAGGGACCCACTGATTTAAAAGGCTTGTTTATAAGTATAAACTATTTCTAAGTGTGCTTCCAAAAATATCTCCATTGTGTGACAACATTTGTGTGCCATCAGTAGCAGACAGAAGGAAGGCAGAACACAGCGCAGAGAAAACTCATATGTGTGCCTCTTGCATGTTGACAAAAAAGAAAAAGGAAAAAAAAGAAAGAAAGTAAAAAGCCTAGTTCCTTTCCTTGCAATATAGATTAGTGTTACACTGAGCAGTTGGAAATTGGAATCCTATCTCTTGCCAAAATCATTAGAAAATAGAAGTCCAGATTGTTCTCAATGAGGAAAAAGAGATATTATACTTCCTTTCCATATGCTGAGCCAGTCCTTGTAACAGTCAACAGAAGAAGGTTGGGGCATGCTAATTTAATATAAAGTGGCTATTCATCTGAGCCTTGATTTTTGTCCATTTTTTCTATCAAATTCAACTGAATTTTAAGATTGAAAAATTAAAATAAAAACCTCAAAAGAAAAGTGTATTTTTCAGGCAGTTTTTGCACCCCATGGGACAGTTTTGTTTATTTTCTGTTCCTATGGACTATGCTATGGTCACTAACCAACTCCAAAAACATGTTTGAACTTTGTGGAGAGGACAGTGTTACTATCATTAAGGAGCTCATATACAGCTGGGAGTCAGGAGAGAACACAGCACTACCAAAGGAAAACTTTAAAATTTTAAGACAAATATCTTATACCCTCAAACCCAACCAAAGTAACTAATAAGATACTCTAGTTCTGATAACTTTATCAGGTGAGAACAACTCTTTTGTTTGAGTTATAGCATCAATTAATCAAATAAAAAATAAGAAACAAACAACTAAGTAGTCAAGCTGGGAAGATGAAAAGTTCTTCTAGTAACTGGATGAAGTCAGATGTGATGGAATGTATCTGGATTGGTTGAAAGAATTAAACACACATCTGGGCCTTTATATCAGAGAAAGAAATTTGTGTAAGAGCGTTCCAGAAACTGCTTTGCATGAAGTTTGGGAATTCTTTATGAAGCCACACTTTTGTACTCATAACCAGAGGAGGCAAGGGGAGGGAAGGAACCCAGAGGGAATGTGTAATTCTTTTAACCAATTTCTGCATCTGATTTCAAACAATGGCTCAAAATACTACACTCTTTCCCAACTTTATTAGCTGTTTATGACTTTGAGTGACTAATTGGTAGAGTCTGTAATTCTTTCGAGAGGCCTTCTCACCTGATAAAAATATCAGAACATAGAGCATCTTGTTAGGTACATTAATTATGTTTGATGTGTGAGATGCCCTTCTTATACAATCATAAAATCTTAAAGTTAGAAATTACCTTAGAGTCATGTTCAACCTTCCTTCCAATGGTAGAAAAGCATTTTTGCAGCACTACTTCCATATGGTTAACCCATTTCTTCTTATACACTTCCAGCAAAAGGAAGCCCATTACCCTGCAAGGTAGTTCATTCCATTGCTGGATAGCTGCAACTAGTAGCAAGTTCTTCCTTACACTGAGAAAAAAGGCTTCCTATAGCTCCTACTAATTGACATTAGAACTGCTTTCTGTGGTTATAGAAGATCGTATATAACTCTAGGTAAGGTACACTTGCACGCACATACGTATAAACCCATATATGTGTTTATGTATGTCTCTGTGTGTGCACACACACAGGTTATTGTTGTGTTTGTCCGTTTTTGAAGAGGACCGTGACATCAGGGAAATGATGACACGCAGTTGACTTTGATTTCAGTGAGAGAAGGCTGTACCAGATCACCAGCCTCACTTTCTCCTCCAGAGCCATCTGGGTCCAGTGAGCTGATATTCACCAGGAAGACTGGAGATGACCCAGGATCCATTAGGACACCCTGGCCCTTTCAGGCTAAGGTCTTTTCAGGTTCTCACTTCCAGTGATATAATGCCCACTCAGTGAATAGGCGTCTTAAAGAAGTTAATCAAGGGATGGCCCCTTTAATCAAAACTCAAAAAAAAAAAAGTCAGACTGGGAGGGAAAGATCCTCAGGGTGCCTGGCTAAAAGAGAAACAGTTATATATGGCAACAAATATCTCATCTGAAATCATCTCAGATTGAATGTTTATACAAAAATGAATTTTCCAGTTAAATGGAACTTAGATGGTTAAGCATCGAAGGTTTATTTTTTTTTATTTTATGTTTACCATGTTTGATGGAAATCATTCTAAAATATATTGGACCCTTCTTACACATAGGACAGTTTCCTACACATAATAAATATTAAATAAATGTTTGCTGCTGGTATAGCTGCTGTTGCTGGAGGCAACTCTGATAACAGTCAACAACCAGGATGACGTTACTGAATATCATTATGAACACTAATCATTGTACAATGCACATACATAATTATGTTCTCCGGTACTGTGATTAGAGTTTAGTAGGCTGCTTGACTCTAGGAAAACTGTTCCCAGATTATTAGCTTTTGTTTTTGTTTTTCAATGTTTTATAGCATTTTATAGCATAAAAATATTTCTTCCCCCAAAATCATACTGTCAGCTGTCATTTTTTTACTGCTCTTAGGCAGGTGAATGCATCCAGCAAAACTTTCCCCTTAACTCTACCATTTCTCCCCTACTTCTAATCTCACAGAATTTGGAAAATAAGCTAAACTTTTGTTAGAATTATGTCTGAAATTGGAGTAAGTGCAGCATTCACGGAATGAAGCTTCAGTAAAGAGCAGGGATTTTGTGGTATCTATTCTGCGATGCACACTTTACAACCAAACTTCTTGAAAGGGTTGTTTACACCCAATGCTACTTCCATGGCATCATAGAATTTGGAGTTGGAAGGGATTTCATAAATCATCTCATTGAACATTTTCATTTTACCAGTGCAGAAACTGACAGAGAGAGGAAGTAACCTGCCTAAAGTTACAAAGAATGTATATAACAAAGCTGGGATTTATAGATAGGCATCCTGAATTTTAATTTATTTTTTATTAATAATATATATAAATTTTTATTAGAAATTTATATATATAGAAATTTATATAAATGCTTTAGCAAACAAAGCAGAGCTACAGCAGAGCTCTCACTAAAATGGCAAATCAAAATATATTGTCTATTGTTTCAATAAAAACCTACTGTTGGATAGCCCTGATTTAGGGGTTTCTTATACAGGGTAAATTCTCTAATGATTACATATGGCTAAAGGTTAAACTACAGCTAAACTTTCCCCCATATTTATAGCTTTTAGAGTTTCTTTCCTGTAGTGATTCTCCAATATTGAAAATGTGATGTCAATAAATGTGTACATAAAATTTTTCTTGGGCAAAACATTTTATAATGTTTGGCTAGCTATTGTTTTCAGCTTTCAAAATTAATCCATTTTGTTAGATTTCTCCCCAGTATGAATTCTTTTTTTTTCAATAAGGCATGCATTCCAGATGAAATTTTCCCTTCCTTCAATACATGTGAAGGGTTTCTTTTCTGAATGGGTTCTTTGATGTCTAATTTTAAGAGCTTGCCTACTTAGATCTCCTTGACATGATAGATAACAATATTTCCTAAAGCCCTGACATAGATCTTCCTGGTAAGCTAAGTAGAAAAGCCAGCAAGCAAGGAGTCAGTGGCTCCTTTTTGATGCTTCAGACAGGAAGACTTGTTGCATGACCAACACAGAGAATATGTGATCAATGAAATAAACAATGTATTCCTGATTAATATATTTTCCCAAATATGAATGGTCTTCCCTTGTTATGGCTAAGTGAACTGACTTGTTTACTGTTAGATGGGCTATGTGCCTCATTTTCTTCTACTCTCAAAATGAAATTTGAGTCCAACCTGAAAGAGGCCTGTTTTCTAGTAGTTGTTTGGAATGGGTAAGTGGAGTAACCCATACCTCTTCTAATTGGAAAGTGGGCCCCAAAGATGTATTGACTAGATTGAGGTGACTTTTTGTCATCAATATGCCAAGACTTCTTTGATTCAAAAAGATTTGTCCCACAGATAAGAGGAGTAGGGAGGCAACCGTATGGACTTTCAGATTTTATAGAACTTGGAGAAGCCACTTGTGATAGTGGCTTTGGAGCCAGAGAGCCCTTTTTAGGTCTCATTTCTTATGCTTATTACCTGTGTCCTCTGAGAAATGAGATATTACCTCTAATCTCAAAGGTGGTGGTAGGGAACTAAGGGGTAGACAAGAAGGAACAGGAATAGAAGCATATGAGCTGATTGGAACAAAAGTAATTGCCTAGGCTTTGAGATGTGGATCTTCTATTATTTTTCCCTTGAACTTCCTCTCTTTTTCATGGGACAAAATAGTTCTCTCAGTCAGTTGACAGGCAGATATTATGATTTTCCTGTATGCTAGTCATTAGGCAAAGCTCTGAGGATACAAATAAAGGCACAAACAGCATCTGCTCTCAAGGAGCTTACAACATGTATGTAACTAAGTATATAGACAATATGTGCAGCATAGATATAAAGTTGTCTGAGAGGGAAGGCACTAGTAGCCGGGGGAGACAAGGAAAGCTCTCTTGTACAAGGTAGTACTTGAGGTGAGTCTTGAAGAAAGACAGGAGAACTAAGAGATGGAAGTGAGAAGCTAGAGCACTCGGGTATGGGGTACAGCCAGTGCAAAGGTATAGCAATGAAAGATGGAGTTCCATGTCTGAGAAAGAGCAAGTAGGACAATTTAACTAGATTGTAGGGTATATGGAGGGAAATAAAGTGTACGAAAGGTAGAAAGATAGGAAAAGTCCCAGTAAAGAAGAATTTTAAAAGTCTGAAGAATTTATACTGGGAGATTGGGGCAGCTGGATGGATCAATGGATAGAATGCCAGGCCTGGAGTTAGGAAGATCTGAGTTCAAATCTGGCCTCAGACACTTAACTAGCTGTGTGACCCTGGGCAAGTCACTTAACTTCTTATTGCCTCAGTTTCCTCATTTCCAAAATGGGTGTGATAATAGCATCTAACTCCCAGGGTTAGGATCAAATGAGACCATAACAATTGTAAAGTGTTTAGCACAGTGCCTGGCACATAGTAAGCACTACACAAATGTTAACTTATTAGCTATAATAGGATCCAAGGGAATAACTGAGCAGGTGGTTGATATGGTCAAAACTATACTATAAAAAAGTGACCTAGACATCCGAATGGAGAATGAATTGAGGCAAGGGTCCGGTTAGAAGGCTACTTTTATTATCTAGGCAAGAAGTGATGAAGGCCTGAGCCAGCGACTGTGGCGACTGTGTGATTAGACAGAAGGCGATTTATACCACAGATAAGATGATTTTCAGGTAGATACAACAAGATTTGGCAAAGGATTGGGTACATGGAGGGACGGAACCAACTGTGACACCATGACTTTAGGCCTGGGGGACTGAGAGGCTGATGGTGTTGATGAGGTTGTGGGACATGGACCCCAAAAGACAAAGACCATGTCTCTGGAAGTAAAACCCAGCCCCTCTTCTGAATAAGCATTAACATCACTCCTATCAAGTTGCAAGTTCCCTAAGCAACTTCACCTGTTTATATTGGTGTCACAATAAACTTTGCCACTTGACTGGATGATAGTTTGAGTGTGTGAATTCATTCCAGGGGACAACACTCTGTACCCTGATGTTTTGGGGGTCTTAGCACCCTTAACCATATAAACTACCCTCTCGCTTCAAAAGTGGTCATTTGATTTGGGAATTTCCCCGAATGACCACGGCTAATAAACTTCTCCATTCAAAACTTATACTCTGTGGCGTGTCTCACTCGCTTCTGGTATAACATATTAGCACCCCTAAACTGAATCAGAGTCCTCAATAGTAATAGAGAAATTAAAAAGAAGGGAGGGTTTGGGGAAAAAAAATGGAAAATTAATTCTATTTTTAGAAACATTCAGTTGAAACAAATTGCTATAAAGTTGTAAAGACCAAGCCTATCCCCCTGAAAGAAAACAGGGGCTTTGTGAAAAACTTTACACATAAGGACAGACTGAATAAGTTAAACTAAATAGGAGACCAATATGAATCACCCGCTAAATCAGGCAGTGTATTCTTTACATTATATACTTTATTGTGGTCTAAAAAAATTGTATTGCTCTAGTTGGCTCATCAAAATCTCCATTTGGGTTGAGCAAGTTCAGACAAATTTCCCTCCCAGACATGGCCACTTCACATGGATTCTAATAGGACAGGGGTGGGGAACCTACGGCCTCAAGGCCACATATGGCCCCCTAAGTCCTCAAGTGCAGCCCTTTGACTGAATCCAAACTTCCCAGAACAAATCCCCTTAATAAAAGGATTTGTTCGATAAAACTGAGACTCAGTCAAAAAGCTCCACCCAAGGACCTAGAAGGCCACACAGGCTCCCCACTCCAATACTAGGACTACCTTCTCCTTAATCTTTGAAACATGAGTTCCCTCATTTAAATTCTATTACCTCAAATAAAATTTCATTTTCCTACCATGTCATGATTTGAATCCAGTCCCAAAGAAAAGTTACAAGGAGTTATCTCACTCTCTTCTTTGCAGAAGTTTGGAGCTATGGGTCTAGAACACTAGACAATGCCAGTTTTTTTTTAAGATGTTCTTTCTGTAATAGGGGACTGGCTAATGAGAAGTTATTCCTCAGGGGAAAGTGTAGTATGCTCTGCCCAATGTATTTCCCAATGTCTATGTTTGATGAATTTGCTTTGGACCTGTTTAATGGAAGACCATGCGGTCTGCTTCAGAGAATGCCCAAGTATTCTTTGGCTGTTTCCTGTGGGTGTATTATGTGGCAAAGCAGGGCCTTTTGATTTGCTGATAAGCTAAAGCTGAGAATCAATACAAAAGGCTGCAAAACAAACAACAATAAAATGGGTTCTTTTTGCTTCTCCAGGGGTAAACAAGTAGGAGGAATCGCTATGGTCATCTGGGTAGAAAAGGAGTCTCCAGACTTCTCTGTCCTAAAACCACCATAGAGCCATGAGCATATTTCTGCACAGCTGCTTTCTGTCTCTATTTCGTCCATTTGTTCCTGCTGTTAGATAAAGAAGTATTGGAGCAGCTAAGGTATCATAGCGGATAAAGCACTAGGCCTAGTCAGCAATGCCTAAATTCAAATCTGGCCTCAGATACTTAGCAAGTCATTTAACCCCTATTTGCCTCAGTTTCCTCATCTGTATAATGTGGATCATAATAGCATCTATCTCCCAGAATTGTTGAGATCAAAATTTAATAATAATTGTGAAGTGCTTAACACAGCCCCTACCTCACAGTAAGCACTACGTAAATATCATTATTATCACGCTTATTATTGTTATAGATGGCTACCAACATGAGTTTTTAAAGTTTGGAAAAACAAGTCACCAGAGCTTCAGGAATCTGGGCCCATAACGGAGGGCATTGGCAGCCAAGTCTCATGAGGAGTTTAGCCCTAGAGGCTACATGTTGGACCTAGAGTCACCGGATTGATGCTAAGACACCACGTGTTATAGAAAGGCAACAACTTGTCCTCATTGTGATGCCACTATAGCAAGTGAACTGGGTGGGGTAAATACTGTGTAGCAACTGTTCTGAGTTTGAGCACATTTTTCTCAGGGCCTGAGATGGAAAGGGAAGAGTGTGCCCAGTGTCAGAAGGAAATGCTTTTTAACTTCTTACTCTGTCTTCTATTGTTGTTGTTAATATTCAGTTGTTTTAAAGTCCTGTCCGACTCTCTGTGACACCATTTGGAGTTTTCTTGGCCCAAGATGCTGAAGTGGTTGGCCATTTCCTTCTCTAACCCATTTTACAGAAGAGGAACTGAGGCAAACAGGATTACAAGACCTGCACAGGGCCAGACAGCTAGTAAGTATCTGATGCTGGACTTGAACTCAGGAAGATGAGTCTTGAGGATTCTAAGACCAGATCTCTACCCACTGCACCACCCAGCTGCCCTTTACTATAACTATGTTCAAATTAAACATTTGATATTTATGTTATGGAGGAGATATTAAGTGGTATACTGGAATGAGGGTTTGAGTCCATAGAAAAATCTAAAAAAAACCAAAACATCTTTTTAACTCTTTATGGTTATGCCTAGAATCTTTTAAGGGAGATGATGGAGCCCACTTCTGAAGATAAAGACTTCTACTTACCAGAATGTAAAAAAGGATAGAGTTCGTTCTTCTGAGGTTTTTGTTTCTATAATTTATTCATTATAGCTTTCTGGGAGTTATGGCAGAGAGGGAGACATTGAGAAATGTAGGAGATATAAAAATAAGAGATAGCCCAAGTTTTGGGGGGGAAGGAACAAATCTTTCTATCATACACAGTTATATAGGAGGTAATCTGTGATTATATATGTTCTCACAATAACAATATTTTGGGGGATTTCTTGCTGGTCAAGTTGAAAGCCTTCTGATATTCCATATTAGTATTAATACAAGTTTCTCTTCATTGTTAGTCCTCTGGCATTTAATTAGTTGTGTTACCTAAGTAAAGACTTTTCTAAATACCTTATAATTGTGATAAACATGATTGTGGGGATGATAGGACTCCCTAGGCAGGGTCAGGAAATAAGCCTGAGATGTGCTTCCAGTTCTTTGCTTTCCTGGTTACATACCCTGAGGGAGATCCACATGATAAACCCATTCTCACAGAAAGAACTCAGAAACAGAATGGGCAGAGGAAGGCATTTATTATACTTCTTGTGAGGAAGCTGGTGTGGTGCTCACTAGAAACATCCACACTGATACCGTAGCAGGAATAAGGTTAACCAGTTCTACCCTCCCAGTCAGAGTCAGGGTTAGTTCAGACTCCTCAGGGTTGTACTCTGCATTTCCCTTCTTATGCATATTACATAGGTTTGATAGTGAGGATACCTGACCTGGGTATGACCCCTCAGGCTTGAACCAGTTGTCCCAGCCTAGCCTATCTAGTCCCCCTGACACCAGGATGGCCATTGTCTTAGTAAGTGGGCTTCCCCACCACTACTGATTATCTTCCAATAACTTCTGTGGGAGCAAAACAAGATACCATAATATAATTAAGGGTTTTTCTTTAGTGTGAATTCCTTTCCATGGGTACTATCTCATCAGTAATGACTACCCGCTCCCTTAGATCTCATATAAATGTTACACCTCCATCATATTAATTTGCTTTATAATTAATTGTTAATTTGCCGTGTTCCCCTACTAGAGTATAAACCCCATGTTTATATAAACATTATCTCCTCCAAAGCTTAGCAAAGTGCTCTACAAACAGTAGGTGTTTAATTATATAGGGTACAGAAGAATACACACTTAAAATCTAAGGATGAGGATGAAACTACACCATATATATATATATATATATATATATATATATATATATATATACAGAGAGAGAGAGAGAGAGAGAGAGAGAGAGAGAGAGAGAGAGAGATGTGAAACGTGCCCCAATGCCAGCTATTATTATTAATATGTTTTGAATGGAATTTTAACTTCTTAGAATTTTTTTCCTTTCTTTTTTTGGATGTCCTGTATATTTGAATGAGTAGGATTAGTCCACCTCCAGATAAGCGAGATATAACTGTAAATACAACAAACACAAAGCTATATGTAAATTTTAATTATATATATAGTCACAATATTCCAAGAAGAACAGCAGCACTGATGGGGGGCTATTAACATGATTACTACAACTCTTTGAAGAGAGTTTTTATTTGCATTTTCGTGGAAAAAAGAAATAAAGCTTAGCCTGTTGGAACTGGGAAAACATTTTGCAGGGAAGAGTGGCGTTCACACAAATAAGACGGTAGGAAATATATAGGAAAAGAAATGGCAAAAGGAAGCAGCAAGAGGTGAGGTTCACAAGGTAGGGCATTCTAGGTGGAAGAGAGGCTGGATGACAGAATGTCAAGAATTTTGACATGGTTTTATGAATTGCCAAAAGTATAAAAGTGCGTTGAGCGTAGGTTGGGGGGATATAGTTTGGGTGAAAGTAATGGCAGGGTTGGAAGAGAATGAGGTAGAATATTGTTGAAGTGGCTCTTAAAGAAAATGGCTTTAGAGATTGCATTTAGGAGAGGAAGACTGAAGGCTCACAATTGACTGATTACCTGCATAATTGCCTCAATTCTCTAGTGACCTGTGTACCACGAGACTAAAGAAAATCTGAACAAGCCTAATGACGATCGGCCAACGATTCTAATGAGACATTTAATATCCTTTGTTTCTTCTTTTCATTCTCATTTTGTTTGGTTTTCATTGGACTATGTGAAAAATCCGAATGTTGGACAGAGAGAAAGAGAGAAAAGTGGATGGTGGGGGAGGGGAGAGAGAAATAAAGGGAGAGAGGGAGGGGGGAGAGAGGCGGGAGGGGGAGGGGGAGAGGGAGAGAGAGAGAGAGAGAGACAGAGAGAGAGACAGAGAGACAGAGAGAGAGAGAGACGGAAAGAGAGAGACACTTTTCTCGGTCTTTGATAGGGAAGCACAAGATGAAGTGAACATGGCTAGCTACATGGCTAGCAGGAAAAAAGGAAGACTCACAGGTCAAAGAGTGTAGCCGGGTAAATTTCCTCTTGTTTTCTCCCCACTCAGCTCGATCATGATTGGTCAGATCTCTCTAATACAGTCTTCTCATCCCAGTCATTACCCTTCTCATATGGAGGGAGGTTGGAGTACCAAACCTTATCATCTCTGAAAAGAGGGAAGGGAGGGAGAGGAGGAACGATTTTGAGTTTACCTTCTCTCAGATTAGGGAAGTGATATTAGGTGTTTAAATTTCCAACTATCAATGTGTTATACATAAAATATTTTAACTTTACAAATAAACAGGGAGCATGTGAATTTTGAAGGAATACAGCAGATGAAATATCACCCTCAACCCTTCTTTTATTTCTTACTTAAAAACTGCTCCACACCTTTCTCCAATTTTAGGGGTGCCTACAACAGACTTTCTATATTAAATATAATTTTGAAAAACTGACTTTTTTGGGTGGTGGTGGTGGTGGTAGGGAGACTAGTGGTAAGATTGTTTACTGTGTTTTTTCAACTTCTACTTTGACGGAACGATTTGTTGAAAATTACTTCAGCCCTCTGTTTTTAAATCCCTTTAAAGTCTTCTGTATAGTTGTTTCAAAGTAGTTCATCCTGGTGGAAATGGAAACCTTTTAAGAAAATGATTTTAATGTAAGTTAAAAGTTTTATAAAATAACTATGTTTAAAGTACGTTTGTGTTGATTGCTTAGCTAATAATTATACTTAAATGAATCAGCATATACCATAGTTTAGTAATTGGTAAACCTTGTTGGGAGAAGCACAAGGTCTCTATGGCTCAGCCTCTTTCTTTCTTTCTCAGTGTGTTTTTGTGCCTCTCTGTGTATTTCTATCTGACTCACTTGAGTTCCATGTTCTTTACTTCTACATCTTTGTCTCTATGCTACCAAGCCTGTTTTTTTTTTTTAATTTCTGTTGATCTTTTTGCGTGTGTATGTGTGTGCACCTGTTCTCTCTGCCTCTTTCTCTTCTGTCTCTCTGTTTCACTCAGTTTCTTTCTCAGCCTATTTTTTTCGTCTTTGCCTTGCTGTCCCTCCCTACCTTTCCTTAAAGGGATTGTAAAATTATTTCCTTCTCGACCCTAAAAAGGACCATTATAATGGCTACATGCAGACCGTGTAACTTTTGTGTCTTCCTGCTTCTGATATATGGAGAGATTTTAAAAAAAGCTCTGTTAGTGAAGAAACTTAAAAATATGGAGGAATACTTCAAAAGCTGGCTTGGAAATAAAAGAAACAATTCTCTTAAGTGAACTATGAGGATTTTCTTTTCGTTCAAATTAATCCCAAAGTCCTACAATTATATATACCTTCAGAAAGGGCATCTGATTTTGGACAAAGTTCAGAACATTTCTGGGTCTCAGTTCCCTCATGTAAAAATGAGGCATTTGGACTACCTTCCCTGTAAAGTGTCTTTCAGGTTAAATATCTCATAAGATATTTCCAAGATTTTGAATCTACTGACAACTTTCCTAAAACAAGGCAGAAAAATTCTATAGAATCAATAAAATCCCCATGATGCCATGCTAGAAATTAAATAACTTTTATGGGGAGGGGGGAATATCTAACCATCACTATCAATTAAATTCAAACTTTCTCCCTTGTTGTTCACTTGTTGCAGTAATGTCTGACCCTGTGACCCCATTTGCGGTTTTCTTGGTAAAGATACTGGTGTGGTTTACCATTTCTTCTCCAGCTCATTTTACAGATGAGGAAACTGAGGCAAAGTGATTTGCCCAGGATCACACAGCTAGTAAGTGTATGGGGCCAGATTTGAACTTGGAATGTGAGTCTTCCTGACTTCAGGCCTGGCACTCCATCCACTGTACCATCTAGTTGTCCCTGACTTATACCTTCCAATAGGCCACTATTGAATACTGTTACTCATTTCAATAGATAGTCCAAATATATCAAATCACATTCCCCACATATTTTTGTTTGTTTGTTTTGAGACTGGATCTCCCTATCTCCTCCAGGCTAGAAATGAAGTGACCCGGGCTGGAAGTGAAGTAGCTATTCATGAGCCTATCCCTCTCCTGATCAGCACAGAGTTTGTGATCTGATTTAGTTCCGACTTAGACCTGTTTGCCCCTCCTTATTCTATTCCCATGGATCCACTATATTGGTGTGGAATTTAGTGGGCTTAACTGATCAGAACTGGTCCTACTGTAGTTCAGAACTCTCAACCTCAAGAAATGCACCAGCCTTAGTCCCTCCCCTCCCTGATTTATCAAGGATTACAGATTATCACCACTACATCCTACCACATATGATTGTTACCAGTACATTTTGTAAACTTTTTTTTTGATCCAAGGGAGGTTAAAATGGGAATAATCTTAAAGAGTAGATTATGAACCTTCATTCTTTATATTTCACTTTGGATTCGAGGATTTCTAAAATTACTATATCTCTCTAAACTCTCCAAGGAGTCTATGTGGTGATTTCAATTTTGTAAGTTGGAAAACTGAGGCTCAGGGTCATGAAGTAAAATTATGAACCCTCTAAAGAACACAATACTAGGGGTTTTAACAAAAGCTTGGAGAGGTGACCTAGTCCAACAGAAACTGTTCCAGAACATCACAGTTTTTTATAAGTTGTAGTGACCTAGTAGATGTATTTTTTATCCATATCTAACTCCCACCTTGGTTCTAATTTCTCTTCCTCCCTGCTTCTTCTCCCTGCCTTCTTTTCCCTTGTTTCTTATTCTGCTCCATCTGGTTGTTTACTGTCTGTTTTCTTCTTTAAGTATGTTAACATTAAGAAATTTGATATATGAAAATCTGAATTTCTTAAGCATTCTATTCAGTTCATATATTACAGGCATTTCTTTAAATAGAGTTTCCCCAATGCATTTTCAATATGAGTTGGTCTGGGGCCAAATCATACTGGGTTGCTTAATCAGTGATGAATGAGCCCCAAGTGACTTACCCAGGTACACAAAGCTATTAAGTGTCAAAATTAGGATAAAAACCACAATGACATCTTTTCCGTGAACCTTCATTATCTGTACCACTCAAATGGCAATTTAGACTAACATAGAAAGAACTGCAGAAGTAATGTAATCTGATCCTTTCATTTTTACAAATGACTAAACTGAGTCCCAAGGAGAAGACAGGACTTGCCCAAGATCAGCCTGCTAATATGTATATAGTGGTGCCAGGAATTGATTTCAGGTTCTCTGACTCCTTTCTTTGCATCAGGATATAGCAGGTATCTCTTCTCTGGTCTTCCCTAGAAGTGAAAGAAATTGGCATAATTTAGAGACAGAGACTCTGGAGGCTGAGGCAGCTCGAACAGCAATTCTGAGCTGTGTACATGTTAGAAGCACTGCACAGTCCATGCCAGTTAAAGGGGGAAAATGTTACCACCTGCTCTTTGCATTATTATTGAATGTATGTTTTTATTTATCTTTCTATATGTTTGAAAACAGGTCTTTCTAGGCCCCAAATATGTAGGATATACTGTGTGTCCAATAATAGTTGTCAATTCAGTTTGGTTAACTCGATTTTTTTATGTGATGAATTATTTAGCAAAGGGCAGATAGCAAGCCAAGAACATTATTGATATCAAAACTCATAACGACTCACGCTGCCTTGTCAGTTTTTTTAGCTATATTTCCAACAGACTAAATTATATTTGTTTCATTCTTTACCTTGGTTTCTTACGTGGAAAAAAAGTTTATACCTTTGGTTGGTTCTGTTTTTAGAATAAGTCCACCACCTGGACATCTGGTTGCATGTATGAGAATTTATAACAACAAACTTTGAAATATAAAGTCTCTAGTATTTCTCAGCATTCTGATCCATCACACTCCCACATTACTGATTGAACAGATGGATTTCGGAGTTTGAAGTATTAAAATAGATTTGGGTTTCTTCAACTTGATGGGGAAAAAAGTGATTTGCACAGATGGAGAGACTTTATGGGAAATGCCCCACGGTAGAAGGTCAGCTCTAGTACTACCAACTGAAATACCACTGTTTTCTCAACTGCTGAGTCAGTGCTAAGGAGGTAGACTAGTTGGAATATGACCAAGACTGACAGCTTCTGAGTCTATATATGAGTCCATCCCAGTGTTCATCACAATCCAGATGTAATCACATAGTTACTACCAATAAACGCCATTAGATCCAATTCAATTCAGCAATCATTTATTAAATATCTAGCAAAGGCAGCCAGCTGGCACAGTAGATAGAGCACTGGACCTGGAGTCAGGAAAACATGAGTTCAAATCTGACCCCCATTAGCATTGGGATGCTGGGCAAGTCATTTAATTGCAGTTACCTCAGCTTCCTTATTCATGGCAAAAATGGGAATTACCACATCCACATCACCTATTTCCCAACTTTTATGTTGGAGATATTTTTTAAGGAGCTTTATAAACCATAAAGTGCTATATAAATGCCAGCTATTATTATTTTATTTTGTGCAAGTAATTTTCCTAGGTTCTTGGGAATTAAAGACCAAAATAAAATACTTTCTGCCCTCAAGATGCTTACATTCTATTTGGGGAAAACAATGTATACAGAGGAATTAAATGCAAAGTAAAGTGATCATTCCTTTCATGAGTATAGTTTGCAACCCATTTATGCTTTCTTATTGTGTTTGACTCTTGTCCATAATAAAACCATCAAGGATGATCCACCTAAGTTGGAAGAATATTTTCCTTTCTACTTTTTTTAATTTTATGAGTATAAGTGCAGTTCCGAAACTATACATTTGTCATCACTCAAATCACATGATTATCTTATTTTTTTCTAATTGCACATTTTCTAAATAATGTTCTTTATGCAATTGATTGAACATAAATCATGGAAATATTTTCTGCCTCACTTTAAGAAAAAAATTGCAAAAAGCATCGATTGCAGTTATGTAATATATTAAAACATGTATGTATATAGATATACATGTATATTTGTGATATTTTAAAACATGACTTTATTTTAACATACTATGATATTTTAAAGGATTCTTCAGATACAATTTAGGTTTCCTTTAAACAATATGTTTCACTAGTATTTCAGGTCACATCCACTGGCTCTACTCACAACTTTTAAGGAACATATTCACTCCTTCGATAATCATTTATTAAACACTTATTCTATACAAAGCATCTTACTAGACACTGGAGATATGAGGATGAAACCCATCCTTGCCTTTAAGGTATTTACATTCTACTAGAAGATAAATGTAGAATATAGAGACCTCATAGAACTGTATCTTGCAAAGAATTCATTTATATCTCATTGTAGAAAATAATATGATACTAAATGTTTCCATTCTTGAAAAAAAATTAAAGGGGTCTATGTGTGCTTAAATTACACATCAATTATGTTCCTAAATGGCTGAATGCAAAAAAGTGTGTTAATATAAGTGCCTTAGAGGAGTTTACTACTTAAAGGAATCATGTATTCAATGTTACTTTAGGCTAAAGAATTAATTTATAACATAATCCATATTTTTACTTAAAATGAATTTATATTTTCATTCCCATGCCAACCATCTAGGGTTCTATTTCTGTTGTAACTGCTGATGATTTTTAAATTTATAGGCACTCTATTTAATCATTATTTTGGATGGATTATAAACTATTCAAGGAGTGAGACTGCCATTCAAAAAACTGACTTAGGTGTACTCTGTCAGACTCTGAGACACTATTTGCCTCATTCACAGTTTTTCCTCCCTTTGCACCTGCATTTCAGGATAGGAGTATTCTAATGGTGAGGCTAAGTGTGGTTGTACAGGGAAGGCATGATTCTAGCTGAAAGACCAAGGTTTGTGCCTCTGACCCACATGAATTTTGTCCTATAACTTTTCTTCATTTCTGACTGTGAAAGAAATGAACTTTTAAACCAAATCCACTAGATTTGGCAAATACAATGCAAATCTTCAAAAAACAAACAAAATAAAATTGGAAGCATTCATTCATTTGCTTACTTGCTGTTTCATTAATTCTTCTGTTTATTTGTTTTTTTGTCACCAGCAATAAAACTTCAACTAACTTGAATGTTCCAAAATGAGCTGCTATTAAAATTTTGGGGGAAGATTACAAATATAATAATAATAATAATTGACATTTATGTTTCCTCCAAACTTGTTTCTCTTATGTCTGTGACATTCCTTTAACATGATGGAGAGATGTATTGGAACAACAACCATATCAGAAATGCAGTATATAAGTGACATATCTGAAAGTCTTGAATTTCAAAGACTTAATTCTTGCCAGAAAACAAAATCTTTGCAGGTAGCTGATGTAGCCAAAGGCTATCAATGAGAGGAAATAGACAATATTTTACTATAACCACAGCTACCTTTCTATAAATCAGGACATAGAGAAAGGCATATAGAGACAAGCCTATGTCCAGGAAACTTCTTATATCTTTAGATAATGGAACCAACCCAAAGTTTCCTAAGCCCTGGGGTTTACCTGGATTGAATTGTATAGCAACTATGTATACAGCCCAATCTCTAATGTGAGAGACAGAGAGTGGGGAGAGGGAGAGAGAGAGAGACAGAGACAGAGAGAGAGACAGAGAGAGACAGAAAGAGAGAGAAAGAATGATGGGAGAGAGAGGGTGGGGAGAATAGGACACAGAAATACATAGCTGTTAAGGGATCTCAGAGATTATTCGTTCCAACTCTATAATGGACTAAAATTGACTCAGGCTATTCCCTCTGGTAGTTTAGGTCTGAAATTAAGATAAAATGTGATGCAGACAGGTAGCACAGTGGGTAGAATGATAGACCTGGAGTCAGGAAGACCAAAGTTCAAGTTCACATTCAGACACTTCTGAGCTGTGTGACCTAGATCAAATCACTTCTATATCTGTTTCAGTATCCCCCCTGTAAAAAGTGAATAAATAGTATCTATGTCTTAGGATTGTCATGAGAATGAAATGAGATACTAAGTGTAAAGTGCTTTGCAAAACTTAAAGCAAGATGTATGTATATGTACACATACGTGTGTGTACATATATATATATGTATATATACATGTTGTTCCTAAAGTTCCTATATATATGTATATATGTATATATGTATATGTGTATACATATATTCTAGCTATCACGTTTAAGCCATGTAATTGTTAACAAAAGGGAATATACTTAGCCATAGAAGGGGATACATATTCAGAGTGTGTTGTGATGTTCATATTTGATATAGAAATGACACAGTACAACATAGTGTCATAGTGCTGCTCCAGTAGCTTCAGGGATGGCATGAGTATCCTCATGGCTCTTTTCCCAACTGGCTGTAATTTTTAAATGTTTTATTCATTTTGAACTTAAATACCAAAAGACAAAAAGGAACATTTCTATAAACACAAAACAACATAAAGAGAAGATTGAATATAAAACTATGACTTCCTACTTCAGCCTTAATTTTTTTAAAACTCTATAATAAATACTACACATTGTTTTCAAAGCTACCCTGCTTTTCTGTGCTTCCAAGTTTTCTTTTGTTCTCTGCTCTTCACTGTTGTTGTTTTTTTTTTCTCCTTCCCTCCTCACCCTGCCTTGGAGAAGGCTACAATTAAATATGTACATATATATCTACCAATATATTTATCCATATACATACTTCTACTTTTCAGTTCTTTCTCTGGAGGTAGATATGATCTTCCTTCATAGGTCCTTTGTAGTTGGTTTGAGTATTTATGATGCTCAAGATGAAATAGTAGAAGTTGTTCTTGGGACAGTATTTCTTTTACTGTGTACAATATGCTCACTTCACTTTCAATTATTTCATGTGAGTCTTTCCATGTTTTTATTTTTTTTTAAATCAGCCAGCTCATCACCTCTTCTAACACAGCAGTATTCTATCTAATGTAATATTCTTGAATCATACTGAGCTTGCAGTCCAAGAAATCCTCAGATTCAAAGAAACAAATAAAAACAAAACAAGGAAACGACTTACTGTTTAGTCATATCTTTCCCAATCTTTGCTTATGAAGCTGATTTTTGAGCCAATGTATAAAATTTTCTATGTATCCCTATTACGTTTTATCTCATCAGATTTAGACCATTTTTTCAGCCTGTTGAGGTCCCTTTACATGCTGATTCAGTGTATTACTTCCAGCTTCCTGTCATCTGTAATTTGATAAGTAAGACATATATGCCTTCATCCAAGTCACTGATGAAAATGTTGCACAACCTTGTGTAGGGGATTGCTCCTTGTGCCTCTACAAAAGACTATCTTCTGAGGGGCAGAGCCAAGATGGGGGCTGGAAAACAGGGATTAGCTTAAGGTCTCCCCCAAATCCCTCCGAACACCCGTAAAAATGACTCTGAAGAAATTCTAGAGCTACAGAACCCATGAAATAACAGAGGAAAACAACTCTCCAGCCCAAGAGGGCCTGGATGGTCACTGAGAAGGGTCTATTGCACAGTTCTGGAAGTGGAGTGCAGCCCAGTGTGGGCTGTGCCAGGGCCAACCAGACTGGGAGTCAGGCAGAGCAGGCCTTAGGGCCCTGAATTACTGAACTGTGGCAGTTACCAGACTTCTCAACCCACAAATACCAAAGACAACAGAGCAGGTTAGTGGGAAAACTGCTGGATCTGGGTGAAAGAAGTGTGCAGTCCAGCCTCAGTCCCGGGGCAGTGGAGGTGGCATGACTTGAGCAGCAGGAAGCTCTTGCGCTGCTTTCAGAGCTCCAGCATCAGCTGCTTCCAGAGTCCCTGGCCCATGTAGTGGGAGAAATGAAGTGGCGAATTAGAGGGGGAGTGCAGGGATTGCTTTGCTGGTGCAGAGGCAGGGTTCTCTTGCTTTGCCCTGCTTGGTTCTGGGTCATGGTCTCATTTGCAGTTCTTGGGGGAGGAGGAGTGCTGGTGTGGCAGAGCTTGTGGTGACCGTGGAGTAGAAGCAGGGCTGAAAATAGCAGTGCAAGGCCCTTAAATCTTAGTACAAAGTACTCTCTAATCTAAAAGTAGTCATACCCTGACAAAAAGCTCAAGGATCAAGTAGATGGCTGGGAACATGAAAAAGGTATGGTAAAAGGACTCAAACTATAGAATCTTTCTTTGGTGACAAAGAAGCCCAAAACATAGATCCAGAAAAAGTCAACAAAGTCAAAAACCCTACATCAAAAGCCTTTAAAAATAGGAAGTGGTCTCAGGCCATGGAAGAACTCAAAAAGGATTTGGAAAATCAAGTAAGAGAAGTAGAGGAAAAATTGGGAAGAGAAATGACAGTGATGCAAGAAAATCATGAAAAACAATTCAACAGCTTGCTAGAGGAGACCCTAAAAACATTGAAGAAAATAATACTTTAAAAAATAGACTCACTCAAATGGGAAAAGAGCTCCAAAAAGCCAATGAGGAGAAGAATGCCTTGAAAGGCAGAATTAGCCAAATGGAAAAGGAGGTCCAAAAGACCACTGAAGAAAATACCACTTTAAAAATTAGATTGGAGCAAGTGGAAGCTAGTGACTTGATGAGAAATCAAGAAATTATAAAACAGAACCAAAAGATTGAAAAGATGGAAGAAAATGTGAAATATCTCATTGGAAAAACCACTGACCTAGAGAATAGATCTAGGAGAGATAATGTAAAAATTACTGGACTACCTGAAAGCCATGATCAACAAAAGAGCCTTGACATCATCTTTCAAGAAATCATCAAGGAAAATTGCCCTGAAATTCTAGAATCAGAGGGAAAAACAGAAATTGAAAGAATATACCAATCACCTCTTGAAAAGGGTCACAAAAAGAAAACTCCTAGGAATATAGTCACCAAATTCCAGAGTTCCCAGGTCAAGGAGAAAATATTGCAAGCAGTCAGAAAGAAACAATTTGAGTATTGTGCAAACATAATCAGGATAACACAAGATCTAGCAGCTTCTACATTAAGGGATCAAAGGGCTTGGAATGTAATATTCCAGAGGTCAAAGAAGCTAGGATTAAAACCAAGAATCACCTACCCAGCAAAACTGAGTATCATGTTCCAAGGCAAAATATGGATTTTCAATAAAATGGAGGACTTTCAAGCTTTCTCAGTAAAAAGACCAGAACTGAATAGAAAATTTGATTTTCAAATACAAGAATCAAGGTAAACAAGAAAGAGAAGTCATAAGAGATTTACTCAAGTTGAACCATTTTGTTTCCATTCCTACATGGAAAGATGATATTTGTCATTCCTGAAACATTTCTCAGTATTAGGGTAGTTGAAGGGAATATACATATATGTACGAACAGAGGGCACAGGGTGAGTTAAATATGGAGGGATGATAGCTAAAAAAATTAAATGAAACTAACTGCTGAAAGAGGAATATATTGGGAGAAAGAGAAAGGGAGAAATAGAATGGGGTACATTATCTCACATAAAAGTGGCAAGAAAAATCAGTTCTATTGGAAGGGAAGAGGGGGCAGGTGAAAGTGAATGAGTGAATCTTGCTCTCAACTGATTTACTTAAGGAGGGAATAGCATACACACTCAATTGGGTAGCTTACCCCACAGGAAAGTTGGGGGAAGGGGATAAGAGAGTGGAGAATGATAGAAGGGAGAGCAGATTGGGGGAGGAGGTAATCAAAAGCAAACACTTTTGAAAAGGGACAGAGTCAAGGGAGAAAATTGAATAAAGGGGGACGGGATAGGCTGAAGGGAAATATATTTAGTCTTTCACAACATGACTATTATGGAAGTGTATGATACATGTGTGGCCTATGTGGAATTGCTTGCCTTCTCAAGGAGGGTGAGTGGGGAGGGAAGAAGGGAAAGAATTTGGAACTCAAAGCTTTAAAAACAAATGCGCAAAAAAAGTTGTTTTTACATGCAACTGGAAAATATGATATACAGGCAATGAGGTATAGGAATCTATCTTGCCCTACAAGAAAGTAAGGAGAAAAGGATGGAGGGGAGTGGGGTGACAGAAGGGAGAGCAGATTGGGGAATGGGGCAATCAGAATATATGCCATCTTAGAATGTGGGAGGGTAGAAATGGGGAGAAAATTTGTAACTCAAAATCTTGTGGAAATCAATGTTGGAAACTAAAAATATTAAATAATAAATAACAAAAATATGAAAAAAAATTAAAAAAGAGAAAAGCAGCTAAAAGAACCTGTGCTGGCAGCTCTTCTGTGTGCTGATATTATTGGTCTTAGACAGCCACAGTAACTGCAGGCAACATTATTGTTACAATTGGTAACCCCATTCCTGCCCATGTGCAGTAGTGGGAAAAAAGGAGAGGTTTAACAGGGCCAAGTTTGTGGATTGGCTGTTATCCTGCTAGGTATTTCACTGGCTTTGTTGTTGTGAAGAGTTCCCTGTGTATTCATTGCATATTTTCATTGTTTGCCTTTAAAACTCAAGTTTTATGTTGTTGTTATGCCCTCAAAGCATAAGTGTAAGTCTTTTAGGCTCTAAATAAAAGTTTTAAAGTCAGTAGTAATGTGCCTTAGTGAGAAAATAAAAAGGTTAGATAAAAAATAAAATAAAAGATCATCTTCTAACTTGTCATCGATCTATTAAATGCTTCTTTTGGGGCCCAGTCATTCAGCCAGTTCTAAATATACCTTGCTATATTTTGTCTCACACAAAATCTTTGTTTTTTGTCTAATGGATTACATGGGAGTTTTTTTTAATGCTTTGCTGAAATCTGAGTTTACTTTGTGACAGGCCTCCAATCTATCAGTCCAACAAATGAAATTATGTTGCTCTCACATGACCTGTTCTTGATGTTGATTGTTAGTGACTGTTGAATTTCTTCATTACAAGACATACCTTTCATGTTCTGGGAATTTTTTTGCAAAGGATTGAAGCCTGGACCAGCCTGCACTTTGAAGACTTTATCCCTCTTCTTTTAAAAAGTGAATGACAAAACCTATTCATTGTAGCATTACTCCACTCTTCCATGATTTTCCAAAGATCATTCATTAGTGGCCACTTAGCAGTCACATTGGTGAGTTCTTTCAGTAATCTTAAATGCTGTTCATCTGGGCTTGATGACTTATTAAACTCAAAAGGATCAGATTAAGTACTTTCTTAATGTCTCCTCAAATATCTTGGATTTCAAATCTCTGCTAAAAGTTGAAAACATCTACCTTCTCTCTGTTATTCACTATCATCATCATCTCCATCTTAAATAGCAGTCTTATACCTTCTTCAATCTTCTTGATTTAAGCATAGCTTAAAAGCCTCTTTTTGTTGTTTCTAATGTTTCTCATCCACTTCAATTCATTCTGAGATTTAATGTAAAATGCTGAAATCATTCCTATGGAACTGTACATTCTTTTGTATTTGATAGCTACATCCTTTTTTAAAAACATTTTATTAGAAATCTAAGTTGCTGAGTAAGCCCTCTATGTATGCACATTGTTTTCTTTGTACATTGCCTCATTTTTTGCCTTTATGGTAATATTTTGTGCTTGTGTTTTTCTGCTTTAATCCTACTGTACAAGATTTCATATTCCCTTTAACTTGATTGCCTCCATAGAATATTAAGTTTACTCATCCTTTTTTTCCAACCCCTTGAAATCACTCTTTAAAATTTTAGGTGCATGCCAGACTATTCCTAGGATTCTTCTCTTCTATCATGAATTCTCAGATGGACTAACCCCCTCTTCCCAAGGTCCCTAGCAGTTGTTCTCCAACACCATCTTGACAGAATCAGGTACAAAACAGTTCCTATTATCATTTCTTTTACCTTTGTAAAAGAAAATTCTTAGGAAAGCAAATCAAGAATGTACATATTTTGCTTTTGATAAAGATGGGAGTTCCAGAAGATGCATACATATTTGAAGTCCTCTATCCCCACCTTGGCAAATCTGCTAGTGCCATATTTATGATCTGTTTCCTGAACTGCTCATCTATTTCCTCTTTCTGGCTGGATAGTCTAGTATTCTCCCACTAGTCACACCATAGTCACATTTCATTCTACTAAATCTTAGTCATTACAAGTAAGAGAAATGTATCTCCTTACAAGATCTCTAACTAATATTGTTTAGCATACATTTTTTATATTTGTGAAGGGACAGCTAAGGTTATGACTTTTATTGAAGATTTTCACTCTAAATATTGTCTTCTGTGAATTACTTTTCCTCTCTAATGATTTTTTTTTGTCTTTTGCTATTCTCTGTCTTTTCTTGTTTACAGAAGCTTTGGGGCAGCTTCCCTCTACTGCATCCATATTCATTTTTTAAGACCTCTTGTTCAGATTCATAATGACCTGAGAAAATATACATATATACCAATTCTCATTACACATCATTTCTGCCCACATATCCTTCATTACTATAAGTTCCAAAGCCCATTCTTACAACCCAAAATTTTAATAAGCTGCTGACTTCCCAAACCTAATATTTTACCACCTCCATCAGAAAGTCCTTCTATGTCTTACAATACCTCCACCCTTATAGCCTCCTCTTCTAATTGGTTAGTTTCTACTTGTGAGGAGTCCTCCACATCAGCCTTGCTCAGACCCGTCTGAGAATATGACTCCCTAGACTCCCCATCCACCTTACTCTGATACAGGTCCTTCCCTCCTCCCTTTTATACTCCCTGTTATATGTCTCTGCATTAGAATGTAAGATTCTTAAGGGCAAGAACTATCTTACTTTTTGCTTACACTTCTATTCTCAGTGCTTAGTACAGTGCCTGGCAGGATGTATGAGGTGTTCAAGGAGGACTACCATGCCCCCATGAGGGCTTGCCAAGCTCTTTTTTCAGAGGAGCTCATCTACCTTTGGTGTCTACCTGGCACTCAACTCTTACCTGTGGCTACAAAAAGCTATAGCATGAAGAGCAGCAACACCCTGTTAAACCATCTTGGCAGATGAGTTAAACCAGGTTGGCAGTAACTGATGGCCCTCAAAACCATCAGTGTGTTAGTGGTGTATCTACCCTAAGCATGCAAAGAGTTTCCCTGGTGGAATGGGTAGATGACAACAATTTGTTTCAAAAGTCATGAAGGAGGATGAAACAGGTACTGTGGAGAACTTAGAGCTTGGTCAGGCATCAATGATGTCAAAGTCATCCACTGCATCCCAAGTCATTGCCAATCATTCTGTCTATTGTCAAGATAGACTTCAATCACCCTAGGAGAGAGTGATGCTGACAGCTTTGGGCAATTCTGTCTCCTTAGATCCAATTCACATATGGGTCAAGACATCACTCGTGATGTCATTGGTCCTCTTCAATAATGAAAGACAAACAAAATCCACAACGCCTAGCATTCAAAAGCATTTAAATGCTTTATCTATTGATCATCTATCTATCTATCTATCTATCTATCTATCTATCTATCTATCTATCTATCTATCTTCATTGTCATCCTTATGTCTCTATCTTCATTTGGCAACAAAGATAACATTTCTTTTCTCTCCAAGATCTTTACTTTCTTCCTCAGAATTTCATCCCTAGTTATCTCCTCCAGGATTTAATGTACCCTCTCTAATTTCACTCAAAGACACTAGGTCAGAAAAAAAGTATATATTTCTTCTTCCTCACTGCTGCTTGCAGGCTCACCTCCTCAAGCATTTTCACCCAGTAACCTCTCCTTTGAGGTTCCCTCTATCCAGATATATTGCTTTATCCAGATGGATCATTTTCCTCACAACTCTTTCTTAAGGAATTCAGCATCTGGTTCACCAGTCTTCCTTTCTACCAGAATCCCTTCCCTTCTATTGGAATTTTCAACTTGTCTGATGATGTGGTCAAATATCTTTGTTTTTTCCAGTTAATAAACTTACTCGCCTTCAATGATTCGCACCTTTATTCCACCTTAGTCATATTTGGGGAGAGCCCCACCCCTGATCTCATCATTACCCACAAGTTTTCCCCCTATAATTGATAAATCTGAAATTCCATAATCTCCTGTCCTTTCACCTCTTCCAAATCTTCTCTCTCTCTCCTACATCCATTCTGTTATGACCTTCTTTTCCTCCTTTCAATATCTTTACCATTTTGTTAACCAGTTCAACTTGACATTGTGCCTATCCTCCAGTTTCTTGGACAGTTATCCTATCCTTTCAGATCCCTTTCTAAAACCTGACTTTGAATTACTCCTGCCATATGCTTTCTTCTGTTCAAGTGCTAGAGGAAGACAAATAACCATATTAGATTTCCGTAAGATAGATCCACTACAAATTCATGTTATCTAGCCTCAGTTGGATCCTCAGGATTATATATCAAGCATTTTTTTTCAAATTAAACCTCTATCATACTCTCAATAACAGCTGTCCCAACTTTTCTCTTCTCAAGCCACCTACACAACCATTTTCTATCCCCCTCTAACTAGAGGACCCTACCTCATACTTCATTAAAAAAAAATGAGGCTATGCTACAACAGCTGCATCTCTTACCCATCTCCAGGTATCAAATCACCTCAGCATCATTCTGCATGCTCTCCCTCTTTGCTCCACTCTCAAGAATTAAATGGTCTACGTTCTTGCCAAAGGAGGTTTCATCCCCTCTTGTATTCTCTTTGAGCTTGTCTTTCAATCATCCCTCTTCTCTGTAATTTTAAAGCTCTATTTATGTGTTTTCTTCTTTCTGGATATTTTCAAAGAGAGTCAGTTCTCTCATCCTTAAATAAAACAATGCACTGAAAGATTAACATTTCTTTCTCCTTTTTTCTACTTATACCACAACCGATTAGGTCCAAGCTGACATCAACTCTTCCCTAGAGTATTGCAACAGCTATTAAATGTGTTGGATCCTGAATCTAGCCTCTCTACTCTCCAATTTAAACAAATATAGAAAAAATTAAGTGAATAATACGTATACTTTAGTAAACTGGGGATCTATCTGGTTTAATTTTTACTAAGAGATGTATCAATTTGTTATTTTTAATGAATGAAAATTTAAAAAAAATGATAAAATTAATAAGATATCCCTCACTGAGGTCATATGAAATGTACAGACATTTCAAAATAAGAAAATTTTGAAAATAACTAAAAAATAATATAATACATAACTGTTAGCTTATTACCAAAATCCCTCCCTCCTTTCACATTCAAATTGCTAGAAAAAGCTGTCTACATTTTTGTCCTCTATTTTTTCATCTTCCATTCATTTCCCAACCTCTTGCATTCTGGCTTCCATTTCCACCAGTCCACTGACACTTCTCCTTCAAAAGATAACAAAGATTTCTTTACTATTAGGTCTCTGTCGGTGGTATCAGTTTTCCCCATAAGAATTATCAGAAGCACAGAGTAGTCAATAGGTTTGACAAGCCTCAGGAGTTTCCATTATACCATGGTTATATGCCCCGGGAAGACACATATCACTAATATAAATATCAACTCCTTTATGACATCTTTTTTTCAGCTACTTCTTCAGTACCTCTAGATTCACATCAAAATTCCTTGGATTATCAGAAGCAACTTATTTCTCAAAGTAGCCAGCTGTATGATCCATAAGAAACAAATCACATTGATTTAAATAACCTTAAATTTCTGTGATCCTTTTGTCCCCCTCCCTGTCCTTTCCTTCAACCTACTAATAGAGGTTTGGATTCTTCCTTTCCTGTCTAGACAACATTTCTTTTCTTCCTTCATCCAGTCTTTTAAGGAATTCAATATTTTCTCATAACATCATACCATTTAGAGGAAAATCTCTTTTACTTGCTACTACCCATACAGAGATCAACTTTTAGAAACTGTTATTTGCTGTTCATGGAAACATAAATGTACACATAAATGTAAATTACTGTGCAATCCCCTTGATCCTCATACTTCTTGAAAGTGAGTTACTCAGTCCACTTCAATTGTGTTGACTAATTGATGGCTCTTTCTACTTTTTTGTCATTCCCACTCATTTTTCCAAGGGCACAATCCACTTCCTCAGATTACTGAAATGGTGGTCCAATTGCGCTCATTCTATGTAGTATGTTTCTAATTTGGGCAATAACAGCTCTCTTCCTGTTTTTTTTTTCTGTTTCTGCTAAAGAAACCACTATTCTCCTAAACACCTAACCTTGAAATCTATGATTAATCTTGATTTCCTCCCCCGTCTCTTGCTCCCTACTAAATACTCAGTCACCAAATCCTATTGAAATGTTTCTGATATCTAGTCCTTCCTGTCCATTTCTCTTAATATCACTCTAGTGATAATCTCTCTCATAAATTATTATAAAAACTTCATACATGGTCTATCCCACTTCTAATTTCCCTTGAAAAACACTGCCAGGTTAATCTTCCTAATACACAGTTATGTTGCTATCTCTCCACAACTCAAAAATATTCATAAACCAACTCTTTATTCTAGCATTCAAGGCCCTTTATAATCTGACTTCAAACTACTTTTTATACTAATTACATGTATGTACTTTAGACTAAAGTCAAATTCACTATACCTTGAATAAGTATTACATTTACACAATGTACATTGAAAATTACAAAATATTACACAATATACTTTGGATATTATACAATATGCATCGAATAGGCAACACATTTTTTTATACCACCACATTGGCTTTCCATATTCCTAAGCAAAAGTGCCTTTCCCACTCATGCATATCTTTAGCTTGACATTTTGCCTATCTTTCACAGTCTATCTCAAATACCAAAATGAGACCTTTATCAATTACCCCTCCAAAGAGAAATGATCTTCCATATCATGAATATTCATGACACCTCTTTCTTAACTCTTGTCTCATTGATCTTAATAGATCCTTGAGCATAGGGACCTTGCTTTATTTATCTATCCTACCTGCTATCAACCAGAAGGTATTGTTTATAGTAGATAAAATATTTGTTGAATAAATAAATATAAAAGATGAAGGGAAAAAATCCATAGTTTTGAAGGAAATGAATGAAGTGAAATGAAGGGAGAAGCATATAGTATATACAGAAAGAAGTATTCACACACATCTGACTTTTTTTTACCTGTCATTTAACAAAATCATAGAATGGATGAATTATTTATAGCTATTCAAAGTCCATGAGTTGTAGGTTTTTCAGTGTATACTCCCTTGGTTTGCTGCCTAAAGAAAAGTTGATACCAAAGAGCAAGATCACCAGCTCCATAGCAGGACAATAGTTTGTTCAGATAACCTGTGTACTATCTGTGGATAATATGGTTGTCAATATAAGTCTCAAAAGCCTATCCCTTATGGCAACATTTTGACTTTCATCCATCTACTTCAGGATTTAATCTGGCAACAAAATGTTATCTGTACAAGAGAATTGGGAAAGTCTCCATATAAAACATTCCTTTCTTTCTTTTTTAAATGAAGTGGAAGATTGCTTTGAGAGCAAAAGGAAAATGGCTTGAATAGCAATGTTTCCAGGCATTTAAAAATATTGGTTGAAGGGGCATTTGACAATTTTTACAAATCCAGCCTAAATATCGAATGTCATGCCCTACAAAAGAGACGATGCTGAAAAGGGAAAGAGCTAAATCAGGTTCTCTCTTCTTCATGAGCATAGGCAGAAAACTTAAAATTGAACCAGTTCTAACTCATTGTTCATTCAACGATTAAAATGAGTAAACATTTATTTAGCACTTATTATTTAAAAAGTACTAGGCTAGCCAAGATAACACAAAGACAAAAAAGAGATTCCAAACTTCAAAGAGATTATATTCTAATGTGAGCATGCAACATATTCATAAGAAGTAAATCACTATTTTTACAAATTAATATTCTCTCTCACTTGAAATTATTTTATGTCAACAACTGAGGAAATCCAAAAAGCCTCATTCGAGAAATGAAATTCAACCTTTAGAAAAAGGTGAAAAAGGAATGTGTCACTGACCTAGTGAACCAATTGTGCAAATGTAAAAATGTGGGAGACTAAATGCTGTGTACAGGGAATAGTTAGAAGAACTGTATAATTAGAATAGAAAGCATGTCCAAAGGAATAATATGATAAAAGAGATGTATAAAGTAGTTGGGAGCCATATTTCATGGGTTTTCAAATGCCAGGTTTAGGAGTTTCAGTTTATCCTAGAGGCAATAGGGATCCATTGAAGATTCCTGGGTGGGAGATAAGTCAAATGGTCAGATCTGTGCCTTATCACAATCAATTTGGTATTCTTGTGAAAAACGCACTTTGAGGCAGGAATAAAAATTAGAAAGTTGTGGAAATAATCCAAGTAAGAAGTAAAGAGGCCTTGACTTAGGCTAGGAGTTGTGTATGGGCACAAGAAAGGGGATGTTGTAGGGGATGTTGTGAAGACAGGATTAGGGACTTGGCTACTGATTAGTTATAAATTTGGGGGTAAGGGAGATGAAGGAAAGCATTAACGATTACTCTAAGTTTTTTGAAACTGGGTGAATAAAAGTTTAATGTTCCCCTTTGTGGAAATAACAAATTTGGAATCACCATCTAGAAGAGCATAAGCACTTATATGACACTTACTATGTGCCCAGGACAGTGTTAAGTGCTTTTTAACAAATATTATCTCATTTGATCCTCAGAAAAACCCCGTGAAACAGGTGCTATTATTTAATTTACAATTAAAGAAACTGAGTCAAACAAAGGTTAAGAACTGACTTGACCAGGGTTAGAAAGCTAGTCAATATCTGAGGCTGGATTTAAATTCCTGACTTCCTCCAAGCTCAGTGCTCTATCCAGTGTATGTTTGCATGCCTCTAGAGGTCATTAATGAACTCATCTGGGATGATCAGTTCACAAAAAATGTAAACAGAAGAGTACCTAGGACAGAGCCTTGAGGGATGGCACACTTTGTGGCTGTAATCAAGAAAAATGAAGTAGCATAGGACACTAAAGGCATTTATTAAGTACCCATTTTGGTCATAGAAAAATAGTAGGCATTCAAGGTGATATCAAATAAAGTTGAGAGTTAATTATTAACCTCAAAGGACTGACAATCTAGTTGGATTTTACAATCCTATCTTTCCTAAGGACAATTACCTACTCTAAAATATTTCCCCCTCTGTTTTGCTATGATAGCATCCTTCCCTGATTTTCCCATTGCTAGTTATATGCTGCAGATGGTTAAGACACTGTCATCTATAGCATCATGGACTAGTGGATAGATAAAGAGTCGGGAAAACCTAGCATCAAATCCTTTTAAACACTTGTGATCCTGGACATGTGACTTGATGGCTTCTACAGTCCCTTCTAACTATAAATTATTGATACTAAATTTAAAAAGCACATTTGTAATTTAGTAGGAAAGCGCACTGAGAATAGGAATAAAGCCTCCTCCACTAACACACACACACAAAAACACATGTATTAACACACCATCATTAATTACATTATCATATTGGAACCAGGCCTCCGTATCAGACCATATCCATCATACTGCCCTGTATCTATTTACGTACTTTTCTGTGTGGTCTACCCTCATTAAAATATGAGTTCCTTGAGGGCAGAAACTGTTTTGCTCCCTTGTGTTTGTATTTCTTGCATTTAGAACAATGTCTGGTACATTACAAGATCTTAATAAATGTTTTATGAATGTACTGAGAGTATACCCTAAAAGAATGAGATAAATGAAAAGAAAAAAAGTTTTAATGGGAAAAAAGAAGGAAAGCATGTTGGGATAATTAGATACCTGGGCGGGGGGAGGCAATTACAAAATTAGGAGCAGATAACACTAGTATCTCCAGTGAAATATATCAATCACATCTAACACACTTTTGCTTTGTTCTGACCCTACTTACAGATATCATCATTCAAAGGGAGGATGGCTAGGACAATATCATGACCATAAACTACCTACAGAAATCCCAATCAACTCATTTTAACTACTGGTTTCAATGCTGCATCTTAATCATTCAATAAGCACTTATTAAATACATACTACATGCCAAGCATTTGCTAGACTCTGGAGATGCAAAGACAAAAAATGAATCCATACCTATCCCTAGCCCATTGTATCATGGAAGAAAATGTGCGCAAGTAAGTATATAAAAATATATATACAAGGTAATTTTTAGTGGGTGCAGTAGCTAAGGAGATCAGAAAACATTTCATGTAGGACTGATGTTAATCTTACTAGAAGGAAGGCCCTGCTGTTATACTTTGGTTCATGGAGATCTTCTGGTTAGATGAATGGGGCTCTTGGTTAAACTCATTTCTTGTTAACTGAGCTGAAACTTATTAATTCAAGCCTGAAGGTGTATGTACCTCAGGAATTTTGTGTTGTTTGATATGTTGGACTAATTTTTTTAAATTCAGTATATTAATAACAAATTTTCAACCTTGTAACCAGACCAAAAATATAGTAAATACTGAATAAGATACCAGAATTAAACCAGTTTATTATGACTTTTGCTAGCTAACTGAATAGTCCTTGGAGAAAAAAAAATCTTTTTAGGCTGGTAGATAGATACATAGACATGTAGACATATAGAGCTATGTATATAGATATACATATATAGATATTATCTATATATCTTTATATATTTGTATTGGTTTAAAGTGTAAAGGAACTGGTATACATACATATGCATATATATGGCATATGGTGGATGTAAATAAACACAATAGCATGTAATACATAACAATTTAATAAATCTATAATAGTCCCTTTAAATTTCATACAAGTATGTTCATAGTCATGTACTTGTGTGTTTTCCTATAATCATACATGCAGTCTTTTGTGTAGATGGTAGGACTTTCCCAACTTACTGTTCTCTGGAAATATACTATTCAAGGTCTCTTCAAATCAACGATTTGTTCAACCTAATCCTAAAATTCTCCACATTCATTGTCTTCCAGGGAGGTATTGATAAGCTGGAGAGGATCCAGAGAAGGGTTCCCAAGAGTATTGAAGAATTTGAAGGGCTATTGTGAAAAGAATCTTTTCATGTTTGCAGAGTGGAAGAAAAGAGAGCAGAGAGATGTTGGGAATCTGGTACCATCTTTGTCAAGTGAACAAAGAAAGGACATGCTTCTGGGGGAGCTAAAACATATTAATTTTGACATTCTTGGTAAAAATGATAACAGAAATGAGGAGAAAGTTGCCACTAAAAAGAATGATGAGTAGTCATAGTTACTCTTTATAGAGAAAAGAAAGAAGGTAGAGGTTTTTTTAACATCCAAAGGTAACAAAAATAATTATTTTATTGAATTCGAAGTAATCTCATATAGCAAGACTGATGTTTCACAAAAGGAAAATAATTACCTCTTATGCACCAACCTTGGGAATGAATAGGTAGAGAAATTATATGAAGAACTTAATCCAACTGTCTCATTAAACTAAAATGAACTTTGATCCTTGTGGTATCAGAGAAAATGTAAGAAAAGATGAAAATGGCAAGAAATATAGAAGGAAACATAGTTCAGGAACAAAGAAATCTGAGAGGTCAAAGACATGATTATAGATTGCACAGAGGTCTATATCATGAAGGCAGAATTCATGATTTCAAAGAAAATCATATATATGCCTGAATGGTTCAGAACCACAGGATATAAGGAATTCTCTAAGTAGAAGACAGAAGAGTTAAAGCATTCATTCAAGCTCCAAAGTAGCAGACCCATGAACCAGTGTCCCCAATTCAATATCCTGGCCAAAAGCTTCCAGGCCCAATAAATCTGCCTCACGAGAGTAACCAGGAAGTTACAGAAAAAACATGATGACATTAAACCAAATCATATCCATGCTTCCCCACTCCAGAAAGAAGATTACCTACTGGCCTCAAGTCCTTGCTCAGCACTCTCTGGTCTGCACACAGGTCAGCCCCGGTGCCAGCAGTGCCTGCTGCTTCAGCTCCTTCTGCTTTGGCTGTTGCTGCCACTGTTGATGCCACTGCTGCTTTTCCTGCCTTTGACACATCTCAATCTCCAAGCTGTGTTCTCTCTTTTTATACAGTTTCAGATGTCATCAAACATCATCTGAGCAACAAGAACTTAAGCCCTTATGATTGGCTCTGGTTTTGCACCTCCCCTTAGGACCTTGGGAGCTTCAAGCCTACATCAGCTTAGCACTTAGTCATTAGAGGTTTGGGGAAAACTTAGGAGCAAAGATCTAATCAGACCTCCCTTACTTGACCCTACCTGGGGCCCCACCTTAAGCCCATTCAAATGAGCGGGGTGGGAGGGGGAGGGGGGGGGAAAGATTTTCTTATTTACTGATTGCCTTAACAAAGTCTCAAGCTCTTTATGGTTTAATAGTGAGAATTTGTACTCTCATCTCAATTAATACAAATAAAACTTCCAGGCTCAAATTTCTAAGTGACATCAACCAATCAAAAGGGCAAGCTAGGTAAGTACTAGTCTTAGATCAGTTTGGCAGGAGTAAAGTATTTATATCATTGTATGAAAGTAGACAATATCACACAGGAAATATTTTGTAATGGTCTGAATCAGACACAACAATGAATAGGTGTATGTAGTAATGCAGAAAGCCAATTAAGAAGTGTATGATTGAGGCTTGAAAGTGCCTTTGGGAAGCAGACCCATAACCCACTCAAAACAGAGAGCAGCATGATAGAGAGAAAGGTTAACAATCCCAAAGCAAGTGTTGTATTTCCTCCTTCAACCACTATGTTATAAGAGAAGCCATGTTATTAGGAGATAATGCATTGAACCAGGAGCTGAAAGATACACACAGTACAAACTAGACACAAAGAGGTAGGAAGCTTCAGGATTATAGTAGGGCTCTTAAAAGAAACACAGGGAAACAAAAACAAAACAAAACATGTCTTTGACCCCATAAGGCCAATCTGTAAATGAAAGATCTTTCTGACCCATTGAAAAGGTCTCAGGTGGGGCCAACAAAGGGAGGCCTGATTAGAGGCAAGCCCACACCCTTTCACTAACTAGGTGTGAGGCCCCAAGCCCCACACCTTTTTGCCAAGTAGGCTCTGAGACCACGGGGCCCTGAACAGGGTATAAGAGCTCTGAGGTTGGCATTTTACCTTTGGGGTCACACTCATTGAAAGAGTGTTGGTGACAAGACTCTGGGTAACCCCTGTTAAGGAGCTCCACCCCACCCCCAGCTTTAAAAAACATGGATATTGGTGCTTTTCTGGTAATTATGCATTGTGATTGGGTCAGACAGATTGTCTGTTGATCTGTTTATATCGTGTCTATTTGTAATTTCTGTTTGTGTTCTCTCTGAAGTTCAAGGTGCTGACATTTTCCCCCTGAACTAAGTGAATGATATATGTAGGTTTAATTAAAGTAAGATTGCTAACCCCTTAAAGTTGCTTTCCTTAGAAAAGCAGATCAGAGCACCTGTGCTAGCAGCCCTCCTATGTGCTTGTGTTGTTGGTCTTTCACCCCCACAACAGCTGCTAGCAACATAGTTGTTACAAAATGGCATAGTCTGCAGGATATATGGATTAAAAGAAAAGCATAGGGCCTGGGATAATTGTTCATTGTTTCTAAGTTGTGGTGGCTATGGCTCTGTGAAGCCCCAGGAGCACAGTGGCCTGAAAGAAAACAGGCAAATAGCAGTGACAGGAGGAACCCAGAGCAGGGGCTTTGGGAGATAACCTCTTCTTTCGCCTCCCTACCCCACTAGCACTCTGGAGGAGACAGACCAGAGCAGTGGCTCTGGTGTAGTAGCAATTTAGATTTGAAGATCTTTCCTACCCATTAATAGGCCATGTGACCTGCTTAGGCCACAAGTTATATGTGGTGGGAGGAGCTTCCTGACAGGAAAAGGAAGTTATGTCACAGGAAACGCTGAGAGAGAGAGAGAGAGAGAGAGAGAGAGAGAGAGAGAGAGAGAGCTGAACAGGCTGACTTAGCTGTACTGTGAGTTTGGGAAGACCCCAGCAGGGGGTCAGAGAGATTTTGGGATGGTGAGGCTCCAGCCAGTTATATGGTATTTTAAGCTCCTTGCTGTTATGATAAAGTGGGCTGACTGGCTGTGGGAACTGAACATTTGTTTATGGGATATGATTTTCTGGTGTCTGAATAAATGTTACACTTCTTTTGCCTTCTTTATGGAGAGTCTCTCATACCTTGTGATACAGAACTACACAGGCATATTCAGGATTATTGTTAATGTTGTGTTTATTGCCTTACTGATACATGTGGGAGGAAAACAAGTAGAGGCTTGTAGGAGGCAGGGTTTGAGTGGATTAGCTGTCTCCTGACTGTGCTGAATGGGTGAATGTCCTGAGATTATGTTGTATGTGGAGCCTTGAAACAGGAGTGGAGAACTGCCTTGGCAGGAGCAATTGGTGAAGCAAGAGAAAAAGCAGAGAATGGCCTTTGTACAGACTTGGCAGGAGGTGAGACAAAAAGCAGCGATTTGCCCACGTTCCAACCCAGCAAAAGAGGAGCACTGCCTTCGTGCAGACCTTGGTGAGGTGAGAGCAAAGGTGGAGAGCCACTTACATCAGGTTTAGGGCAGAAGTCAGGAATGCCTGGCTCTTGCTGGAGGACCAGGAACCCAGGAGCTTGAAGTTCAGCCTTGGGGCGAGATGGAAACTTTGCAGCAAGGCACTGCTGCCTTTTCCTGGGCTGGTTTGGGACCCAGGGGGAGGGTGCCATTGACTACAGTGGGTGGTGGGAAGTGCCATGGAACCCTAAGGACCCCTCCCTGTGGGCTTTGTTGCCAAGTTGACCTTCAAGAACTTGGAAGCAGGGAGCTGGAGCAGTGTGGGGAGGACACATCCCCAAGAGAACTTTATTTGGGCTTTTTGTTTGTGTTGGGACTTTGCTCATTAAAGCATGCCTGGTACCTGAGGGTGCCAGGAGGAGGCCTACAACTGCAGTGTGGGGAGAAGGGCACACTCTCAAGAAGGACTTTACTTGGACACTCTGTATTGACTAAAGAGATTGTAACTTGCTGTGACCTAGGGGTGGATGGTGTTTGTATTGTAAACAATTATTTTGGGGGATGACACTGAATGATATGTGTTGTGAATGTTATACTTTAATTCCCTGATGGGATCACAAAATATAATGCTTCCATTTGATCTAGGATCCATGGCCATTTAGATTGTAAGGCCAAGGACCTGGAAGGGGTGGTATGTGTAATGGTAATCAGGATAGGACTTTTTTGTTTTCTCTTTTAGAAAGCTAAGGTAATCAAGTACCTTTGATGAGTTTTGCCTTTCAAATGTAATGGAAAGCAAAGTGGGCTTTTTGTTGTCTTTTGTTTCTTTGATTGAATCAAGAGTCTTTGACCTGCTTAAGAAACAAGAAAGCCTAGTTCACATAGTTGTATGAGTTGCATGGTCATGACACCTGAAGAAATGTCACATGATTTTGAGTAGCATGGTTGTGACTCCCTCTGACTGTGAGAAGGGTATATAAGATCTCAGGTTGGCATTTTGTTTTGGGGCTCTCACCCACTGGAAGAGTGTCATGTGATTTGGCCAGACGAGATTCTGGGTAGCCGTTGTTAAGAGCCCCTCCCTCCCGCCCCCCACTCTGCTTTGAAAACCCAGATGTTGGTGCTTCTCTGTTTAGTAACTATGCATGAGATGTCTTGATCAGACAAAGCTTGTTTGCTGATTCATATTTATTTGTTGTTTAGATAATGTATGCTTGTAATTTCTGTTTATATTCTCTCTGAAGTTCCAGGTGCTGGCTTTTCCCCCTGAACTAAGTGAATGGTATATGTATGTTTAATTAAAGTGAGATTGTTAAACCCTTAAAGTTGCTTTCCTTAGAAAAGCAGATCAAAGAACCTGTGCTAGTAGCCTTCCTGGGTGCTGTTGTTGTTGGTCCTTCACCCCTACAACAGCTGCTAACAACATAAAGACCCTCAAAGCCCAGAAGTCTATATCTAAGAAAAAATTCTTGAAGACTCTATACGAAGTTAGTTATTCCTTTGCCACAGTTGCATATGCCATAATACATAAGCATACCAACAAGTGAATGTTTGTTGGAGAATGTACCCCAGACTTCTGGAGGGCTTATTTTTATATATCAACTATTCTTAGTATAAAATTTCAGCAAATATCCTTTTCTAAAAGCTAATCAAATGGACTTGATAACCAATGGGGAGCATATGGGATGAAGTTTGTGAGTAATAGCAGAAAATCCCAACCTCTTGGGGCTAGAACTCTGATGAAAGTAGCAATTATCTGAGAACCTCACCTACCATTCTCTTCTGATTTGAGAGACTGAGGATAGAGAAAGAGTTACAATATCAGAAACTTCATTTTTTTTTCTAGAAAAGAATTTGTCTGGTGCTTTTCATGACAAGCACCAAATAATGTCACACGTGCACATACAAAATGAAATAGATTGCATTCTATCAGTCAGCAAAAGGCATTTAATTTGTTGTGTATGTTATCTCTGAATCAAATATTTGTGTACAGGTGAACAGTGGACCTGTCAAAACAAAGATCAAATTAAATAATAATCAAGGAAAAACAACATTAATGAGAAAATGACATGGCACAAAATAGAAACAATTCAATCCTGAGCAAACAAAAGATAAATGTGAAATGGAGATTAGAAATACAATGAACATCAATTATTAATATTTTATTTTTTCATTACAATAATGAAAAACAGAAATTTAACTAACGTAAAATTACTGCCACAAAGAGACAAAAAGAGCCAGAATGTTCTTCAGTCAGTAAGCATTTGACTTGTGTTATAATCAGAGAGAGATTGTCATGCCAAACATTAACATCAATTTAAAATCTCAACGCATTTGTAAAATATAAAGAAAGATCTTGGAGCATCATAAACCATATTGTTTTGTAAAGGACAAAGATGCCTTGCAGGATGAAGATCAACCCAGAAAGCTTGACAGGACATTCAACCAGTCATTCTGAGGGTATTTAAAATGAAAACTTAAAGAAGATATCAAGAAAAAGTTGAAAAGACTTAAAAAGATTACTGTAACACAGTTCTCCATGAAGTATCATAGAACTACAAGACTTGGGCCTAAACATCAGAGTCTTTATGGAAAGCAAAAATTATACTCGAGAGATTTAAAAAATGGGAAAAGTATAAGTATTGGACCAAACATATATGGAGGACACTCATTCTGGAGGAAAAAGAATTGTGAGGATATTGAGGTATTGATATGCGAGGAATTTGTAGAAGGGGAAGATCACAAAGTTTTGAGAAAATCTTGGTGGCATAGAAAATATTAACCACTAGAAATGTGTGTACCAATTTTCCTACCTATAAGATTTTTTTAAATCTAATCATCTAAATCAAAAGTTATTAGGTTTTTGTAAGCAAGAATTATCTGTAATAGGGATGAGCTAGAAATCTTCCCAATAAAATGAGAAGTGGAGCAAGGTTGTCCATTTTCACCCCTTTTTATTCAATATTATACTACAAATGCTAGCTTTAAGAATAATAGAAGAAAGAGAAATGGAAGGAATTAGAACAGGTATTAGGGAAACAAAACTATCGCTCTTTGCAGGTGATATGACGGTATACTTAGGGAATCCTCGAGAATCAACTAAAAAAGCTATTTGAAATAATTAACAACTTTAGCAAAGTTGCATAATCCAAAATCAACCCACATAATCATCAACATTTTGATATATTACCAACAAAATCCAGCAGGAAGAAATAGAGAAATTTCATTTAAAATAGTTGTAGACCACATCAAATATTTGGGAGTCTACCTGCCAAAACAAACCCAAGGCCTATAAGAACATAAAATATGTTTCAAAAAATTAAAGTCAGATCTAAATAACTGGAAAAATATTATTTGCCTATGGTTAGGCCAAAACGACAATTCTACCTAAATTAATCTACTTAGTGCACTACCAATCAAACTACCAAAAAATTATTTTATAGAGCTAAAAAAAATAGCAATTCGTCTGGAAGAACAAAAGGCCAAGAATATCAAGGAAATCAATAAAAAAAATGTATGCAGGAAAGTGACCTAGTCACCCCAGATACTGAACTGTATTATAAAACAATAATTATCAAAACGATCTAGTACCAACTAAGAAATAGAGTAGTAGATTAGTGGAAAATATTAGGTACACAATATGCAGTACTTAATTACCATAGTATTTTAGTGATTGATAAGCCCAAAGATTCAAGCTTTGGGGGCAAAAACTCATTATTTGACAAAAACTGCTAGGAAAACCAGAAAACAATTTGGCAGAAACTAGGGATACACCAATTTCTCACAATGTATACCAAGATAAGGTCAAAATGGGTACACAATTTACCCATAAAGGGTTTTACTACATCCAAATTAGGAGAATATGGAACAGTTCACCTGTCAGGTCTACGGATAAGGGAAGAATTTAGGACTAAAAAAGATATAGAGAGTATTATGAAATGCGAAATAATAATTTTGATTGCATAAAATTAGAAAGTTTTTGCACAAAAAAACCAATTCAACCAAAATGTGAAGAGAAGTAGAAAACGAGAACAATTTTTTTAAAGCAAGTATCTCTGATAAAGGCCTCATTTCTCAAGTCTATAGTGAAGTGAGTTAAATTTAAAAGAATACAAGTCATTCCCCAATTGATAAATGGTCGAAGGATATGAACAGATGGTTTTAAGATAAAGAAACCAAAGCTATTTATAGTTATATGAAAAAATGTTCAATCACTATTGATTAGAGAAATGCAAATTAAAACAACTCTGAGGAGCTACCTCATACCTATCAAATTGGCTAATATGACAAAAAAGGAAAATGATAAAAGTTGGAGGCAATGTAGGAAAATTGGGAAACTAATGCTCTATTGGTGGAGTCATGAACTGATCTAACCATTCTGGAATGGAATTTGGAACTATGTCCAAAGGGCTATGAAATCCTTTGATGAGGCAATACCGCTTGCTAGGTCTATGTCCCAAAGAGATAAAAAAAAAAATTGGGCTGGAGGAAAGGACCTATATGTACAAAAATATTTATAGCAACTCTTTTTGTGGTAGTTAAGAATAAGAAATTAAAGGAATACCCATCAATTGAGGAATGACTGAACAAGTTGTGGTATATAACTGTAATGAAATATTATTGTACTATAAGAAATGACAAGCAGGATGATTTCAGAAAAACCTGGAAAAACTTACATGAATTGATACAAAGTGAAGTGAGCAGAAACAGTAGAACACTGTAAACTTTAATGCAACGTTCTACAATGAAGAATTGTAAATGACTAGCCTATTCTCAGCAATATTTCGATCCAAGACACTGTCATTGTATTCATGATGAAAATGCTATCTGCCTCAGAGAAAGTACTGATGTTATCTGAATACACACTGAAGCGTATTATTTTTCAATTTCTTTTTTTGTTTGTTTATCTTGCACAAAATGCCTAATATGGAAATTGTTCACATGATTGCACATGTATAACCTGTGCCAGATCACTTACTGTCTCAGAGAGGGGTGAGGGGAGGAAGGGAGGGATAGAATTCATAACTCAACATTTAAAAAAAAGCAACCAATGTTAAAAATTGTTTTATATGTAACTGAGAGAAAAGTAAAATATTATTTAACAAATAACTTCTATCAAAAAAGTTATCAGTTTTCACAATCAGTATTTAACAATGGACCAAACCTTTATGATTTTACCTTTGAGGGAAAGTAGTATAAGACATAGGACTCCACTGGACTCATTCTTAATTACCAAAAAGTTTTCAATTTATTAGAGACCAAAGTACCACCTTAAAGTTGTTTTCAAAGAAGGTAACTCCTTTCCTTAAGTCTAAACTCTTTTTATAATCATCTGATCATGATTATTAGACAAGGCACAAGACAAGGAAATGTACACACTAAAGGTGTTTATCACTATGTTGAAGTAAATCTTCACATAGTGCAAGTTGGAGAAAGTTATTATGTGAATGGTGAAATCCCCTGAAATTGCAGATGACACTGTGCTGATGGCATCAAATCCTGAAACATTGTAGAGGTTCCTGGAAGTGATCGGTAACTACTCAAAAGTTTGGCCTGAGCATCCAAACAGAAAAGACTAAGTAGATGATGCATGTGTATCACCCAGATTATGATACATATGTGTTGATAACCAAAAATGGGCTCCTTAGCATTTAGTCAACAAGTGCCCTTGACTAGTGTGGCTTTTTCCCCTGAACTGAATGCTGTTTGTATGTTGGACTGGAGTAAGCTTGTCGGCCCCTTCACCTTGCTTCCCTTGCTTAAGCTGATTGAAAGAACCTGTACTTTCCCGGTCAACCCCTTCACCTTGCTTAAGCAGATCAAAAGAACCTGTGCTTTCCCGCTCAACCCCTTCACCTTGCTTAAGCAGATTGAAAGAACCTGTGCTTTCCCCGGCGTACCTTACACCCCCGCAGAAGCCGGATGGTTAAAAACAGCTTCCGTTGGAGCCAGAGGCTGCTATAGCTACAGCCACAGCCACAGCTGAAGCAGGAGCTGCCAGTAGCAGAGCTGACCTATGAGAGGAAGCTGAACAAGGACTTGAGGCCAGTGGGTAATCTTTTTACCATAGAGGGGAAGCATGTATATGATTTTGCTGTACACCATCATGCTTCTCTGTGGCCTCCTGGTTACTCTTGTGAGGCAGACTTATTGGGCCTGGAAGCTTTTGATCAATATGTCAAAATGGGGATGCTGGTTCATGGGTTGATTACTGCGGAGCCTAAATATATGCTTTGATTCTTCTGCCTCCTACTTTGAGAGTTTCTTATATCCAGCGGTTCCGAACCTTTCAGACATATATATGATCCTCTTTGAAATCATAAACTCTGCCCTCCTAATACAATATATTTGGAAGGAAAAGCTACAGAACATAAAATAACATGTATATTTGGGACAGACAATACCAGCATAGACCAAACACAAATTTGAGCCCAGAGTTGAATAGCAGTATAAGAGAAGGCTAGATCACCTTTGGGAAATAACCCAAGAGTCTCATAAAGAAAAGTCTCATCTTTTCAATACCAGTATTCTATGGGTATTATTGTGTGGTAGTTAGAAAGAATGTAACACTATCCTAAGAGACAAAAATTAAGGTCCCACAAAGAAGAATAGAGATGTGGTTAAGTTGCAAAAAAAGTAATGATTGAGGAATTCTGAAAAAGAAATGGAGTAAAGGAAAGCACTAGGGAAATAAATTATGGAAGAAAATCTACACTGATTATTTGACAAGGGCAAGGAATTGCAGGTAGACAGCCAGATAACATCCCTGGTACCTAGGGGAAATCAAAGAATTCCTTCATCACAGTGAATAGACCAACTGTGTTGAACTTCTGGGAAGACAGAGACAAGAAATACATAGGATGGGTAGGCACATATGAGTTGAGATCTATGTTGTGGGAAGGAATTCACAAATTGATGGGATTAATGATCCATTTGAGTATTGAATATCAAAGTCAAGTAGAAAGGACGTCTTATTTATTCTTCCTGTCCCCAGAGGGCAGAAGTAGGAACAATGGGTGGAAATTGCCAAATGGCAAATTCAAGCTCAATATAAGGACATCTGTCTTACCAATTAGAATTATCTAAAAGTAGAATGGCTACCTTCAGAGACAGGGAAGATGCATCTCACCAGTAATCATAAAGCAGACTATATTACCACTTGGAATTATTATGTGGAGCATACTAGAAGGGATAAAGGGCATTCAGGAACAAGTGGAATTAATTGGTCTCTAAGGTCCTTTCCAACTTTGAGACACTGGATCATTCTAGTTGTGTGTATGTGAGTGTGATCATTGTAGATTCATTAGAAAGGGTGCATTTTAAAATAGAACATGATACAGGAGAGTTTAAATCTTACCGTTGTTCACACCACTGCTGCAAGTATCCAGAGAGAACTATGCATCTGAGTGCATATGCTTCAAATGGCCAATGAAGAGTGTAAAGAGGTCTTAACTCTAAACAACACATTTTCTTGGCCTTAACAGTTTTCATCATATTTTTGCTAAGAATATATTGCTTTGGAGGCAGGGTCAAGATAGCAGAGTGGAGGCAGCAATCTAGCAGAACTGGGTTCTCCTCCAAATAATTGTAAAATGACTCCTCAAATCAAATTTTGGAGGGGCAGAGTCACAAAAAGATCAAAGTGAGACATTTGTCTGGCCTAAGACAGGAGGATGGTCTGTGACACCAGGGTGGGAGTGGGTCCAGAGCATGGTGTTAGGAGTACCAGTGGTGGGCATTGGAGGTGATTGTGACAGCAGCAAGAGTAGCACCAACTTTGGCAGTTCTCAGCCCAAAGATGGAAACAGGATCAGACAACTGGTTAGAAAGTGATTATAGGGAACCCTCTACTAGCACTGGGAGCATCTAGAATTGGATGTCAACTCTGTTGCCCATAAGCAGTCCCGGGTTGCAGTTCCAGGGAGGAAAGGAATACTTCTAGTTAGTTAAATGTGATTTGGATAGCTGGTCTCAGCTCTGAGAGAGAGGAGCACTAGTGCTTATGACTGTAAGAGAGATGGAGCCTTGATCACAATTTCAGGGCCAAGAGAAGTACTAGCACCTACAGGTTCAGGGGAGCAGAGGCCTTCCTGGGTAAAGACAAGAGTGAAAACTAGGAGAGCACTTATCACAGCTCTCCCCAGATCACACCACCTTGGAAGCACCAAAAACCTGTAGACCTCCCAGAACTAGCTCTGCAAAAAGGAACACAAAAAAGCCTGAAGCTTAGAACCATCCCTCCACACCCCCAGGGGAGCAGAGATAAACTTTAAGAAATGAAAGTGATGCAAGAAAATTATGAAAAGATAATTAATAGCTAGGTAAAAGAAGCACAAAAAATTGAAGAAAATAAGAAAATAAAAAACAGATTTGGCCTACAGGTAAAATAGGCACAAAAAATCACTGAAGAGAAGAAGTTAGAAATAGAAATGGGCAAATGGGAAAATAGGTACAAAAGGTGACTGAAGAAAATAATTCTTTAAAAATTGGAATTGGGCAAGTGGAAGCTATTGATTCCATGACACTTCAAGAAACAATAAAACAAAGTTGAAAGAATGAAAAATAGAAGACAATGTGAAATATTTCATTGGAAAAACAATAGATCCAAGAGAGATAATCATGATCAAAAAGGGAGCCTAGACATCTTTAAAGAAATTATCAAGAAAAACTGCCCTGATGTTCTAGATCCAGAGAGCAAAATAGAAATTGAAAGAATCCACCAATCATCTTCTGAAAAAAATATCAAAATGAGGATTCCCAGGAATATTATAGCCAAATTCCAGAGTTCTTAGGTCAAGTAGAAAATACTGAAGCAGCCAGAAAGAAAACAGGCAAGATCATATAAAATTTAGGAGGCTCCACTTTAAAAGACCAGAAGTCAGGGGCAGAGCCAAGATGGCAGAGTAAAAGAGGTTCAGCAGAGCTCCCTCCAAATCCCTCCAAATATGTGTAAAAATGACTCTAAAAATTCTAGAGCAGCAGAACCCACAAAAAGACAGAGTGAAATAAATCTCCAGCCCAAGACAACCTGGAAGGTTGACAGGAAAGGTCTGCTGGACTAGGTTGAGGGAAGAGCACAGTCCAGTACAGGCAACGTTATGGTAGATAGACTTCAGCAAACCAGAAGCAGGCCTTGGGACAACTGAACCAGTGGCAGCAATGGTGGTTTCCAGACTTCTCAACCCACAAACACCAAAGACAACTTAGAAGGTCAATAGTAAAGGGCTGTTGGACCTGGGTGAGAGAGGAGAGCAGTCCAGCCCTGCCTCCAATAAAGCCCCAGCCCCAGCAAACCAGGAGCAAGTCTTGGACGTGACTGAATTAACAGTGGTGGCAGCAGCAGCTATTTCTGGAACTCTCAGCCCACAGATGATAAGGGCATCAAACTACTGGTCAGAAAAAGATTACAGAGGTCTCTTGGCTAGCAGTGAGGCAGGATTCTCTTGCTTTGCTTATACGTGGATCTGGGTCTCAGTCCTAGATGACAGTCCTGGAGTGAGGAGGAGCACTGGCATAGCAGTGGAGAAGGAACCCATCTCACAGTTCCAGGGCAGAAAAGAGTACTTGTGGTCACTCACAGAACAGAACATTCCAAGAGAGGAGTAAACACCTCTCCTTAGATCACACCACCTTAGAAGAACTGAAAACTTACAGGTCTCTAGAAATATCTCTGAAAACAGCTGCACAAAACCCCTGAAGCTTGGGATGGTACACCCCCCACACTGGAGGCAGAGCCCTACCTTAACAAAGAGTTAAAAGTCAAGAAATAGGCTGGGAAAATGAACAAACAACAGAAAAATACTCAGACTCTTACTTTGGTGACAAGGACGATGAAAACATACAACCAGAAGAAGACAACAAAGTCGAAGTTCCAACATCTAAAGCCTCCAAAAAATATTTATTGGTTGCAGGCCATGGAAAAGCTTGAAAAATATTTTTGATAATCAAGTGAGAGAAGATTGGGAAGAGAAATCAGAGTGATGTAAGAAAACCATGAAAAACAAGTCAACAACTTGCTAAAGGAGATCACTAAAAATACTGAAGAAAATAACACCTTAAAAATGGACTAGACCAAAGGGCAAAAGAGGTCCAAAAAGCCAATGAGTTGAAGAATGCTTTAAAAACCAGGAGGTCCAAAGTCTCACTGAAGAAAATGATTCCTTAAAAGTCAGAATGGAACAAATGGAAGCTCTTGACTCTATGAAAAAGCAAGAAATTATAAAACAGAACCAAAGGAATGAAAAAATAGAAGACAACCTGAAATATCTCATTGGAAAAACAACTGATTTGGAAAATACATCAGGAGAGATAATTTAAAATATATTTGGCTACCTGAAAGCCATGATCAAAAAAAGAGCCTAGACATCACCTTTCAAGAAATATTAAGGAAAATTGCCCTAATATTCTATAATCATAGGTTAAAATAAAAATTAAAAGAATCCACCAATCACCTCCTAAATGAGATCCCAAAATGAAAAGTCTCAGGAATCTTATAGTCAAATTCCAGAGCTCCAGGTCAAGGAGAAAATATTGCAAGCAGCTAGAGAAAAACAATTCAAGTATTGTGGAATGACAGTCAGGATAACACAAGATTTAGCAGCTTCTACATTAAGGAATTGGAGGGCTTGGAATATGATATTCCAGAGGTCAAAGGAGTTAAATGGATTAAAATCAAGAATCACCTACCCAGAAAAATTGAGTGTAATCCATGAGGAGAAAATTTTACATTCAATGACATAGAGCATTTAATGTATTCATGATAAAAAACAGAGCTAAATAGAAAATTTGACTTTCAAATACAATACTCAAGAGAAGCATGAAAAGGTAATTATTGAAGTTGATCTGTTTATATTCCTACATGGAAAGATGATATTGGTAATTTATGAGACCTTTGCCAGTATTAGGGTAGTTGGAGGGAATATATATATACACAGAGGGCACAGGGTGAGTTGAATGTGAAGGGATGATATCTAAAAAGTAAAATTAAGGGGTCAGAGGAATGTACTGCAAGAAAGAGAAAGAGAGAGGTAGAATGTGGTAAATTATCTCATGTCAAAGAGGCAAGAAAAAGCTTTTACAGTGGAAGGGAAGAGAGGGTGGATGCAAAGGAATGAGTGAACCTTACTCTGATCAGATTTGGCTTAAGGTGGGAATAACATACACACACAATTGGGCATGGTAATCCCTTACCCTACAGGAAAGTAGAAGGTGGGGTGGAGCCAAGATGGCGGCTGGAAAGCAGGGACTTCCGTGAGCTCCCTGCCAGGTCCCTCCAAAAACCTATAAAAATGGCTCTGAATAAACTCTAGAATTGCAGGACCCACAAAATAGCAGAGGGAAGCAGGAATCCAGCCTAGGACAGCCCGGATGGTCACCGGATGAAGTCTATCACATGTGGAGCGGAGGGGAGCAGAGCCCGCAGGGGAGTGGAACTCAGCATGGGCCACAAGGACCAACTAGACCAGGAGCCAGGAGGAGCAGTCCCTAGCGCCCTGAATCAGTGAGCTGTGGCAGTTGCCAGCCTTCTCAACCCACAAACACCAAAGACAACAGAGAAGAACTGCAGAACCCATGAAATAGTGGAGGGAAGCAGGGCTCCAGCCCAGGACAGCCTGGATAGTTGCTGGGTGAGGTCTATCATGCACGGAGTTGGGAGTGGACCCCAGAGGGGAGCAGAGCCCAGCCTGGGTGGCGGCAGAACCAATCAGACCAGAAGCCGGGCAAAACAGGCCCTAGCGCCCTGAATCAGTGAGCTGTGGCAGTTACCAGACTTCTCAACCCACAAACACCAAAGACAACAGAGAAGGTTAGTGGGAAAAGCTGCTGGGAACAGGGTGATAAAGTTCGTGGTTCAGCCACCGCCCTGGGGGCAGCAGAGGTGGGGCAGCTACAGAACTACAGCTGTAGTTGCTTCCAGGAAGGAAGGAATTAAGTGGTGGATCAGAGCAGGAGTGCAGAGCCTGCTGAAGATTTGAGTCCAGTCTGGGTTGGGGCTTCTTGGGGAAGGAGGAGTGCTGGTGTGACAGAGCTGGCTATATAGAAATAGCTCTGAAATCAACAGCGCATGCCCTCAAGCTTGGGACAAAGTACTCTTTACTCTAAAAGCAGTCATACCCTGTTGAAAAACTCAAGGGTCAAGTAAGTTGGCTGGGAACATGGCCAGGCAGCGAAAATGCACTCAGATTCAGTCTCAGACTTTGAAATCTTTCTTTGGTGACAAAGAAGACCAAAACATACAGACATAAGAAGTCAACAAAGTCAAAGAGCCTACATCAAAAACCTCCAAGAAAACCATGAACTGGTCTCAGGCCATGGAAGAGCTCGAAAAGCATTTGGAAAAGCAAGTTAGAGAAGTAGAGGAAAAATTGGAATGAGAAATGAGAATGATGCAAGAAAACTATGAAAAACAAGTGTGCTGGTAACCAAAAATGGGCTCCTTAGCACTTAGTCAACAAGTGCCCTTGACTAGTTTGGCTTTTTCCCCTGAACTGAATGCTGTTTGTATGTTGAATTGGAGTAAGCTTGTCGGCCCCTTCACCTTCCTTCCCTTGCTTAAGCTGATCAAAAGAACCTGTGCTTTCCCGATCAACCCCTTCACCTTGCTTAAGCAGATCGAAAGAACCTGTGCTTTCCCCGGCGTACCTTACACCCCCGCAGAAGCCGGATGGTTAAAAACAGCTTCCGTTGGAGCCAGAGGCTGCTACAGCTACAGCCACAGCCACAGCTGAAGCAGGAGCTGCTGGTAGCAGAGCTGACCTATGAGAGGAAGCTGAACAAGGACTTGAGGCCAGTGGGTAATCTTTTTACCATAGAGGGGAAGCATGTATATGATTTTGCTGTACACCATCATGCTTCTCTGTGGCCTCCTGGTTACTCTTGTGCAGCATACTTGTTGGGCCCGGAAGATTTTGATCAATATGTCAAAATGGGGATGCTGGTTCATGGGTTGGTTACTGTGGAGCCTAAATATATGCTTTGATTCTTCTGCCTCCTACTTTGAGAGTTTCTTATATCCAGCGGTTCCGAACCTTTCAGACATATATATGATCCTCTTTGAAATTATAAACTCTGCCCTCCTAATATATTTGGAGATGAGGATGGGATCACTAGGTATAAGATCTCTATTTAGAAGCAGAAGAACTTTAGAGGAAGAGATGAATATCCCAGGGTGGGAGGATCCATTTTATTCCTCCCTAGCAAAAGAATTGGCTAAAAAAGCTGGACCCTGTGAAAACTGGGAACAAAGGCTACAGAGAGGAGATCCTAGGGATTTGGAAAGGTGTTTACAAGAAGTTGGGATTCAGTCAGAGGCATCACTATATAAGCAAAGCTGGATAGTGTTATGAGCCTACCGGCTAGTATACGAAAGATTGAGGTTAAGTGAAAGAGATGGGGGCACTCCTACCCCACAGCAAGAAGGGGAATCTCAGATAGCAGGAGAACAAACTGACTCAAATGAGAACTTTTCTATTAATGTGGCTAGGAGCAACAGGAGACCAAATAAGCCCAGAGTGCATTCCAACCCAGCCCAGACTGAGCCTGACTGCCTGCTTTGTCCTTGTCATGGTGGCAGGGGAAGCAAGTGGGGGGAAAATGAGACAACGTTAGGGGCTGAGGCACAAAACACTACTAGGGTTCAGGATGTCCCTTACACAGAGAATGGGAGATGGTTAAATGATCAGACAAGGGCTCGACCCATACAAAGGAGGAAGACAGAAATTCAGGAAGATTTCTCACCGCAAGAGGTCACAGATATTTTGAATAGATTCAGCCAAAGAATAGGAGAACCATTAATATCTTGGATGGTAAGACTCAGTGATCAAGGGGCCAGTGGAATATCAGTAGATAGGACAGACTGTATGAGATTCATAGGTATCAGCCATGATCCTCTAGTTCAACAAGTTTTTAGGGAACATCATCAGCAAGGAGATGGTGATAGCAGGACTACTCTGTTGGCGTTAGCCGCTGTGGGATGCAATAAGAGATATGCTGCTGATTCCATGTGGTCCGCTGAGCACAGACCCTGGTATTCACTTAGAGATTGTATCATGAGACTAAAGGAGGAGGTAATGAAGACTGCTATCATGATAGGCATTGTAGACAAATATTACAATGATCCAATGGGACTGCCTCATAGGAATTTAATAATTAGGACAGCTGCCCCTGCTTATAAACAACTAATTTTGAATTTATTACTTGGGGAAGTAGGGAGCCATCTTACAACGGTGATAAATAAGATTTTACAGTTACATGACTTAGGAGACTGGGGAAGAGATAGATCTCCTCGAAGGAGAAGGGTGAATAACCATCAAACTTGGCGCCAAAATAGAGTAACAAGAAAAGAAATGTTTACTGCTCTATTAAGAGCAGGGGTAGGTTTTGAAATGATAGATGGCATTCCAACCAATGAATTGTACAGAATGTACCAAGATAAAGGACTTGACAACAGGAGAGATAGGGAGATAAGAACTGCTCCTGCAAATGCTACAGACATTGAACCTTCATACCCAAGTGAATCACATGAAAGGGAATACTAGGGAACAGGCCGAGCCCCAGTCCAAATTAAGGAAATACACAGGCTGGATTGCAGACCTCACATTAACTTGACCATATATTGGAAAGATGGGTCAAGTACGGTAACTGAGGCATTAATAGATGCTGGGGCTGAGGCCACCCTTATTTATGGAAATCCAAACAAGTTCAGCCATGGAGCTCCTATTATGATTACAGGACTAGGAGGGACTGAAATATCAGCCAGACAAGTTAAATTAATGATGAAAATTGGACAGTTGCCCAAGAAAGAATATAGTGTGGTTATTGTGCCTATTCCCGAATACATCATTGGAATAGACATATTGAAGGGTATGACCTTAAATTTACCCGAAGGGAAATACCAATTTGCTGTGAGGAAAATGGGCATTAATGCAGTCTTAGTGGGGAAAATCAAGATGGATCCAATCACTTTGCCTGAACCTTCTAAAATAATTACTTTGAGGCAATATCGTGTGCCAGGTGGGCAAGATGAAATTGCCAACACTATAAGAGAATGTGTTGAGGCAGGAGTGTTAGTCCCTACAACTACTCAATGGAACAAACCTGTATGGCCAGTCCAAAAGTCAGATGGGACATGGAGGATGACAGTAGATTATAGACAGCTGAACAAAGTGACTCCTCCCTTGTATGCTGCTGTTCCAGACACGGTTACTTAATTTATTTATTTATTTATTTATTTATTTTGCTTTTTGGCAGGGCAATTGGGGTTAAGTGACTTGCCCAAGGTCACACAGCTAGTAAATGTGTCAAGTGTCTGAGGCCGGATTTGAACTCAGGTCCTCCTGACTCCAGGGCCGGTGCTCTACTCACTGCGCCACCTAGCTGCCCCATAGACACGGTTACTTTAATAGAGAGAATACAAAAACATGAAGGGACTTGGTATGCAGTTATTGATTTGGCCAATGCCTTCTTTACAATCCCAATAGACCCCAAGCAATGGACCCAGTTTGCTTTTACTTGGCAAGGCCGACAGTATACATTTACACACCTGCCACAAGGATATATTCATAGCCCAACTATTTGCCACAGGATTGCAGCCGAACATTTGGATAAATTAAAGTTACCTGGTGTACAGCTTACACATTACATAGGTGACATCATGATACAGGGAAAGAATATGAAGGAAGTGGAGGAGAGTTTAGGATTATTAATTGACTATATGAAAAGCAAAGGATGGGAAATCAACCCTGCAAAGGTTCAAGGGCTAGCTCAAACTGTAAAATTCTTGGGAATACAGTGGAATAGAGGACTGCGAGAAATTCTCCCACAAGCTCGACAAAAAATCCAGGATTTTCCCACCCCTACCAATAAGAAAGAGGCCCAAAAGTTCATAGGGCTATTTGGTTATTGGAGACACCACATCCCACATTTGGGACAGATTTTAAAACCCTTGTATAAAGTCACCAGAAAGAAATATGAATTTGATTGAGGACTTGAACAAAGTAGAGCTTTTGAGGAAGCAAAGGCTGCTATCCAATTAGCTCTGGACTTATGGCCTATGCAAAATGGGCCAGTGGAGTTACAAGTGACTGTACAAGATGACTATGCAAATTGGAGTCTGTGGCAAAACAAACAAAGCTGAAGTGTACCTTTAGGCTTTTGGTCAAGGAAACTGCCCTCATCTGGAGTGCAGTATATACCTTTTGAGAAGCAGCTGTTAGCTGCATATTGGGCTTTAGTAGAAACTGAGCAACTAACTCTGGATCATGAAGTGATATTAAGGCCTGGAATTCCAATTATGACTTGGGTAATGAGTACCCCAGCTTCTCACAGAATTGGACATGCACAAGAGGCAAGCATAATCAAATGGAAGTGGTATATTCAGAATAGGTCCAGAGCAGGCAAAAATGGAGTTTCTGCTTTACATGAATCAGTGGCGAACATTGGCACTGAGAGAAATGAAAAACCCCTTGAATCTAAGCAACAGATGGTGCCATCCTTAGTGAAATGGAATAATGGGTATGATGGACTAAGTGTAGAACAGAAGAAACATGCTTGGTTTACTGACGGGACAGCAAAATATTTAGGACAGAAGAGACATTGGAAAGCAGTAGCCTATAACCCCTGTACAAAGCGAACTCTGGAAAGTTCTGGGATAGGTGGAAGTAGCCAATATGCTGAACTGATGGCAGTGCATCAGGCCATCAGAGCAGAGAAAGGAGGACAGTGTCATATATTTACTGACTCGTGGGCGGTAGCTAATGGATTAGCTACGTGGATGCCTATATGGAGGAATCAGAATTGGGAGATTCATGGCAAACAAGTTTGGGGTAAAGAGTTATGGGAAAATATATGGGACATGTCTTTGGTTACAGATTTGTCAGTTTTTCATGTTGATGCTCACGCGACCCTGACCACACCAGAACATGAGTACAATGCACATGCGGATCGACTAGCAACGATTGCTACTGAATGTATTGGCCCTACACTGACTCCAACTGATGACCCAGCCTTAGCAACATGGGTCCATCAGACCGCCAGCCTGGGGTCCAGGCCACCCATCGATGGGCACAGGATCGAGGTATCAGTATCTCTCATGCGTTGTTAAAACAAATAACAGAGGAGTGTTGTATATGCCAATTAGAAAAAGAATGAACTCTTCCTAGGATAGTAACTGGAGAAATAGCGAGGGGAAAAGTTCCAGCCCAAATTTGGCAGATAGATTATATTGGCCCACAACCCCAGGATAAAGGATGTAAATATGTATGTACGTGTGTTGACACCTATTCAGGTGTACTATTGGCTTGTCTTTATAAGGACACAACTCAGAGAAACACCTGTAAAACTCTAGATATTGTAAGTTTATATTATGGAACCACAATGCAGATTCAAAGTGACAATGGGTCACATTTCAAGGGCAAAGAAGTGAAAAGATATTGTGTGTTGAATAATATGGAATGGATATATCATATTCCATATTACCCACAAGCATCTGGGATAATTGAATGAATGAATGGATTGTTGAAAGAACAGCTGAGAAAATTAAGCTCTAATAATTCATATCGACTTTGGAAGGATAATTTGTCTATGGCCTTACGTAATTTGAATAATAGGCCCTTAGAGGGGAGTACACCTCTAGCCAGAATGATGACCCCAAGTCTTCAGATTAGAGAACAGCAAACATGTGAGATCCAAAATATGTCCCACTACCATGTCCAGGAACACCTGATTCAGCAGGATATGATTTACATTGTATAGAGAATTTTAGGTTGAATAGGAAAGAGATAAGAAAAACCCCTACTGGAGTATGTATGAGAATCCCCAAGAATTATTTTGGACGGATATTACCTAAACCAGGATTAGCGGCTCAAGGAATACATGTATTGGCTGGAGTGATAGATTCTAATTATCAAAAAGAAATTGTTGTGACACTCCAGAATATGGGTAAAAAACCTGTACAATTTTGTAGAAATGATAGGATAGTTCAAGTGATTATCATCCCCTGTGAAAAAATACCTTTTGTGAAAACTGACCCTCCTCCCAAAATAACTACTAGAGGGGCAAAAGGGTCTTGCTCCATCGATAGAATAAAGTCGGGAGCTAAGGTATGGGTAAAACAGAAGCCAGATGATATTCCAAAGGCTGCAGAAGTTATAGCCCATGGGAAGGACAACACTGTAACAGTTGTCTATTCAGGGGAAAATAATTACCAAATCGTACCCCTGAACCATATATTTTACCATGAATAGGGTTATAATAATAGATTCACGAACTCCACAGGTATGGCTGATGCTGGTAAATGCCAGAAGCCACTCAGAGGGAAGGTGACCTTGTGTGATTAATGGATGAAAACTTGTACATCTGGGGAAAGGCTGGGAGGACAATCCTAGTCTCTACGTAGGATGGGATTCTCTTAGATTAGTTTTCCCATTGTGTTTCCTTGTACATCTGGGGAAAGCCTGAGAGGACGATCTTAGTCTCTATCTAGGGTGGGATCCTCTTGGCTTCCTCATTATGTTCCTTTTGAAAAGAAACATTTCCCACCTGAGTTTGGCTCTGATATTGGATCTTTGCATAACTGAAATCTCCACCAAACTGGAGATGATTTTATTTGAAGGATAATAGCCCATACTTGCCTACTCTTTTTGTCCTTTGTTTTGGCTAACCTTGTTGCTAGTTCTGTTTCCTTTAGGCTTAAGCACCCTGCACTTTCAGGTGACTGCCTAAGCACGTAGCATTCTTGGAATTCCTGCCAGCTTGTTAAAGAACTGACCTCTGGAATGGGACTTTTTGGGGCAGGGACACCTCTATATCCAATTTCAGCATGAAGAAGCTATGGAAAATGAGACCTTCACCCCTTAGCCCAAGATTTTGAGCCCCAATCGTTCGAGGGGGGTGGGAATGATAATAGTGTTCTATGTACTTATTTTGTGTTATCCTTGCTATGTTGTTTTATTGTTATGATATTATTGATCCTATGTAATGGATACAAGGATCTAGGGGTGGACATTTAAATGATTAATAATTATTTTGGGGATGATTGATTGAAAAGATTATCTTGCTGGGACTAGGGGTGGATCACATTTGAATCGTAAACCAATATTTAGGAATGTCACCAAATGATATGTTTTGCTTTATTATGAATGATATCTTTTAGTTTCCTTTGTAATTGGATCACAATGTATGTTCTAGGATACATGGCTGATTAGATTTTGTATCCTAGAACAAGGGGTGGAGTGTGTTGGTAACCAAAAGTGGGCTCCTTAGCACTTAGTCAACAAGTGCCCTTGACTAGTTTGGCTTTTTCCCCTGAACTGAATGCTGTTTGTATGTTGAATTGGAGTAAGCTTGTCGGCCCCTTCACCTTGCTTCCCTTGCTTAAGCTGATCAAAAGAACCTGTGCTTTCCCGGTCAACCCCTTCACCTTGCTTAAGCAGATCGAAAGAACCTGTGCTTTCCCCGGCGTACCTTACACCCCCGCAGAAGCCGGATGGTTAAAAACAGCTTCCGTTGGAGCCAGAGGCTGCTACAGCTACAGCTACAGCCACAGCTGAAGCAGGAGCTGCCAGTAGCAGAGCTGACCTACGGGAGGAAGCTGAGCAAGGACTTGAGGCCAGTGGGTAATCTTTTTACCATAGAGGGGAAGCATGTATATATGATTTTGTTGTACACCATCATGCTTCTCTGTGGCCTCCTGGTTACTCTTGTGCAGCGTACTTATTGGGCCTGGAAGCTTTTGATCAATATGTCAAAATGGGGATGCTGGTTCATGGGTTAGTTACTGTGGAGCCTAAATATATGCTTTGATTCTTCTGCCTCCTACTTTGATAGTTTCTAATATCCAGCAGTTCCGAACCTTTCAGACATATATATGATCCTCTTTGAAATTATAAACTCTGCCCTACTAATACAAGTCAATGACTTGCTAAAGGAGACCCAAAAAAATACTGAAAAAAATACTGAAGAAAACAACATCTTAAAAAATAGACTAACTCAAATGGCAAAAGAGCTCCAAAAAGCCAATGAGGAGAAGAATACCTTGAAAGGGAGAATTAGCCAAATGGAAAAGGAGGTCCAAAAGACCACTGAAGAAAATACTACCTCAAAAATTAGATGGGAACAAGTGGAAGCTAGTGACTTTATGAGAAATCAAGATATTATAAAACAGAACCAAGGGAATGAAAAAGTGGAAGATAATGTCAAATATCTCATTAGAAAAACCACTGACCTGGAAAATAGATCCAAGAGAGATAATTTAAAAATTATTGGACTACCTGAAAACCATGATCAACAAAAGATCCTAGATATCATCTTTCAAGAAATTATCAAGGAGAACTGCCCTGATATTCTAGAGCCAGAGGGTAAAATAGAACTTGAAAGAATCCATCGATTGCCTCCTCAAAAAGAACCCAAAAAGAAAACTCCCAGGAATATTGTCGCCAAATTCCAGAGCTCCCAGGTCAAGGAGAAAATACTGGAAGCAACCAGAAAGAAACAATTTGAGTATTGTGGAAAAACAATCAAGATAACTAGGATCTAGCAGCTTCCTCATTAAGGGACCCAAGGGCTTGGAATATGATATTCCAGAGGTCTATGGAGCTAGGATTAAAACTAAGAATCACCTACCCAGCAAAACTGAGTATCATGCTTCAACGAAAAATATGGATTTTCAACAAAATAGAGGACTTTCAAGCTTTCTCAGTGAAAAGACCAGAGCTGAATAGAAAATTTGACTTTCAAACACAAGCATCAAGAGAAGCATGAAAAGGTAAACAAGAAAGAGAAATCATAAGGGACTTACTAAAGTTGAACTGTTTTGTTCACATTCCTACATGGAAAGATGATGTGTATGATTCATGAGACCTCAGTATCATAGGAGCTGAAAGGAATATGCATATACGTGTGTGTGTGTGTGTATATATATATAAATATATATATATATGTGTGTGTGTGTGTGTGTGTGTGTGTGTGTGTCTAGGTATGTATATATGTAGGTATATGTATATGTGTGTGTGTGTGTGTGTGTGTGTGTATATATATATACACACACATATGGACAGAGGGCACAGGGTGAGTTGAATATCAAGGGATGATATCTAAAAAAATAAAATCCAATTAATGGATAAGAGAGGAATATATTGAGAGAGGCAGAAAGGGAGAGATAGAATGGGGTAATTATCTCACATAAAAGTGGCAAGAAAAAGCAGTTCTGTAGGGAGGGAAGAGGGGGCAGGTGAGGAAGAAATGAGTAAATCTTGCTCTCATCGGATTTGACCTGAGAAGGGAATACCATACAGTCAATTGGGTATCTTACCCACAGGAAAGCAGGAGGAAGAAAATAAAAAAGGGGGGATGATAGAAGGGAGGGCAGATGGGGGAGGAGGTAATCAAAAGCAAACACTTTCGAAAAGGGACAGGTTCAAGGGAGAAAATTCAATAAAGGGGGATAGATTAGGAAGGAGGAAAACATAGTTAATCTTTACATACATAATGATACGCATGTGGCCTATGTTGAATTGCTTGCCTTCTTAGGGAGGGTGGGAGGGGAGGGAAGAAGAGGGGAGGGAATTTGGAACTCAAAGTTTTAAAAACACGTTGAAAAACAAAAAAAAAGTTTTTTCATGCAACTAGGAAATAAGATACACAGTACACAGGCAATGGGGCATAGAAATTTATCTTGCCCTACAAGAGAAGAATGGAAAGGGGATGGGGGGTGACCGAAGGGAGGGCTGAGTGGGGAACACGGCAACCAGAATTTATGCCATCTTGGAGTGGGCAGAGGGTAGAAATGGGGAGAAAATTTGTAATTCAAACTTTTGTGAATATCAATACTGAAAACTAAATATATTAAATTAATTAATTAAAAAATAGGTATGCTAAAAAAAAGGAAAGTAGAAGGGAAGGAGATGACAGGAGGGTGACAGAAGGGAGGGCAGACTAGGGAAGGGGGTAATCAGAAGCAAACACTTTTGAGGAGGGACAGAGTGAAAAAAATGACTATTATGGAAGTGTTTTGCATGACTACACATGTATAACCTGTATCAAATTGCTTGACTTCTAAATGAGGTAAGGAGGGAGGAAGGGTGACAATTTTTACATGTAACTGGTAAATACGATAAATAGGCAATGGGGTATAGAAATCTCTCTTACCCCACAGGAAAATTGAAACGGTAGGGGATAAGAGAGGTGGGGTGAAAAAAGGGAGGACAGAATGGGGGAAGGGGTAATTAGAAGCAAAACATTTTTTTAAACTATAAGATTTTTTTTATTTTCAGTTTACAACACTCAGTTCTACATAATTTTGAGTTCCAGATTTTCTTCCCCACCCTTCTCCCCTCCCTTCCCAAGATGGCGTGGAATCCAATATATCTTCTACATATAACTTCACATTAAACTTATTTATACAATAGTCAAGTTGTAAAGAAGAATTATGACCAATGGAATGAATCATGAGAAAGAAGAAGCAGAATCCCCCAGAAAACCCAAAAACAAAAACAAAAGAGAAAAAAAACAAAGGGAATAAAAAAAGGCAAGCATAAAGTGTGCCTCAATCTACATTCAGACTCCATAGTTCTTTCTCTGGATGTAGATAGCACTCTCTCTTGTGAGTCCTTTGGAGTTGTCTTTGCACCTTGTATTGCTGAGAAGAGCAAAATCTATCAGGGTTAATCATCACAGAATCCACATACCTGTGGTTGTGTATAATGTTCTCCTGGTTCTGCTCTGCTCGCTCAGCATTATATCATGTAGGTTTTTCCAGGTTATTTTGAAGTCCATATCATCCCCATTTCTTATATATTTCTTCAATAGTATTCCCTTACCTTCATATACCACAATTTGTTCAGCCATTCCCCAATTGATGGACATCCCCTTGATTTCCAATTCTTTCCAATTCCAATTTGCTACTACAAAAAGAGCCACTATAAATATTTTTGTACATATGTGTCCTTTTCCCCACTTGTACGATCTCTTTGGGATACAGCCCTAGAAGTGGTATTGCTGGGTCAAAGGGTATGAACATTTTTATAGCCCTTTTGGGCATAGTTCCAAATTGCTCTCCAGAATGACTGGATCAGTTCACAACTCCACCAGCAATGTAACAATGTTCCAATTTTCCCACATTCTCTCCAGCATTTATCATTTTCCTGTTTTGTCATTTTAGCCAATCTGACAGGAGAGATGTGGTACCTAAGAATTGTTTCAACTTGCATTTCTCTAATCAGTAGTGATTTCGAGCATTTTTTCATATGCCTACAGATATCTTTAATTTCTTCCTCTGAAAACTGCCTGTTCATGTCCTTTGACCATTACTCAATTGAGGAATGACTTGTATTCCTATAAATTTGTCTCAGTTCCCTGTTTTTTTTTAGAGATGAGGCTTTTATCAGACACTGGTTATAAAGATTTTCTCCCAATTATCTGCTTCCCTCCTAATCTTTGTTGCATTGGCTTTTTTATAAAAAAAAAATTTCAATTTAACATAATCAAAATTATCCATTTTGCATTTTGTAATGCTCTCTATCTCTTGTTGTGTCACGAATTCTTTTCTTTTCCATAAATCTGAGATGTAAACTATTCCTTGCTCTCCCAAATTGCTTATAGCATCAGCCTTTATTCCTAAATCATGAACCCATTTTGAATTTATTTTGGTATATGGTGTAAGATATTGGTCTATGCCCAGTTTCTGCCTTACTGTTTTCCAATTTTTGCAGCAGTTTTTGTGAAATAGTCAATTCTTAACCCAGAAGCTGCATTCTTTGGGTTTATCAAAGAGTAGATTGCTGTATTCATTGACTTCTGTGTCTTGTGTACCTATCCTATTCCACTGATCCACTATTCTGTTTCTTAGCCAGTGTCAGGTACTTTTGAGGACTGCTGCTTTATAATACAGTTTAATATCTGGTATGGCTGGACCATGTTCCCTAGCATTTCTTCTCATTAATACCCTAGATATTCTAGACCTCTTGTTCTTCCAGATGAATTTTGTTATTATTTTATCCAGCTTTGTAAAATAGCAAATCATTTTTGAGGAGTGACAGGGTAAAAGAGAGAGAGAACAGAATAAATAGGGGTAAGGGGAATAAGATAGAGGGAACTACAGTTAGCAGTAGTTACTGTAGAAAAAATTGAATCAAGTTTCTCTGATAAAGGCCTCATTTCTCTAACATAAAGAGAACTGTGTCAAATATATAAACATAAGAGCTGTTCCCCAATTGATAAATGATCAAAAGACATAATCAGTTTTCAGATGAAATAATTAAAGCTGTCTATAGCCATATAAAAATATTCTAACTAATTATTGATTGGAGAAATGCAAGTTAAAACAATTCTGAGGTACTACCTCAAACCTATTAGATTAATAGGACAGAAAAGGTAAATGGCAAATGGTGGAGGGGATGTGAGGATAAAGGAGACTTTATTGTACTCTTCTCAGAGTTGCGAATGACTAAATCATTCCATAGAACAATTTGGAACTATGCCCAAAGGGCTATAAAGCCATGCATATCCTTTGACATAATAATATTACTACTATCCCGAAAGACATAAAAAAAGAACAAAGAAAAAGACTATATGTACAAAATATTATAGCGGCTCTTTTTCTGGGGATCAGGAATTGGAAATTGAGGGGATGCACATCAGTTGGGGAATGGCTAAATAAGTTGTGGTATATAATTGTGATGGAATACTATTGTGCCAAAAGAAATGACGAGTGGGATGCTCTCAGAAAAACCTAGAAAGACCTACATGGGTTGATGCAAAGTGAAATGTAATGGGTACAAATTAATAGCAATAATTTAGGATGAACAGCTGTGAATGACTTAGCTATTCTCAGGAATGCAACGGTCCATAACAACTCTGAAGGACTTAGGATGAAAGATGCTGTCCATCCCAAGCTGGGGGCTAGTCCTGTCTGAGTATAGAATAAAGAAACTTTTGTTGTTGTTGTTTTTCACTTTCTGTATTTTTTTTGAGTTTTTTAATCTGTCTTCTTTCATGATTATGGATATGTTCTGCTTGACTACACATGTATAGCATAAGGAATTGCTTGCCTTCTCAATGAGGGGGTTTGATGAGGGAAGATGGGAGTGAATTTGGAACTCAAAGTTTCAAAAACAAATGTTAAAAATTGTTGTTTACATGTAACTGGGGGAAAATGAAATACTAAATAAATGCAGAAAACAGCAGAGGGCTTGAAATATGACATTCCAGAAGGCAAAGGAGCTAGGGTTACAATCAAACATAATCTCCCCATAAAACTTGAGTATAATCCTGCAGGGAAAATGGACATTTTATGTAATAGATGATTTCTAAGCATTCCTGATGAAAAGTCCATAACTGAACAGAATATTTGAGATTGAGACACAAGACTCAAGAGAAGCATATAATGGTAAACATGAAACAGTAATCATAGGGGACTAAACAAAGTTAAACTTTTACATCCCCATATGGGAAGACAAAATATGTAATTCCTAAGAATTTTATCATTATTAGAGGAGCTCTAAGGATTCTACATAGACAAAGAGAATGGGTATGAGTTGATTATGTTGGGATGATCTCTAAAAAAAAAAAGGGAAAAAAGTAGTAAGAAAGAGGGATGCATGGTAGGGGGGGATGGAAGAAGGGAGGGGTACATTCGGAGGAAAATTCTCACAAAAAGAAGCATGCAAGGAAGAATTTTCATAGAGGAGGAGAAAATGGGGGGTGGGTGGTGGGTAATGCTTGAACCTTACTTTTCTTGGAATTGTATATGTGTGTATATATGTATATATGTGTATAGAGGATATGTGTGTATATACACACACACATATACATATACACATACACAAACTCAGTTGGGTGTAAAAATGTGTCTTAATCAATAGGAAAATGGAAGGGGAAGAGAAAAAAGAGATATGCAGGGCAAAGATGACACAAAGGAGAGTAGATTAAGGGAGGTAGTGGTAAGAAGCAAAATAGACTTTTGAGGAGAGACTGGATAAAAAGAGAGAGAGAAGAATAAACAGAAGAAAATTAGATGGTGGGAAATACATAGTAATCATAATTGTGAATATGAATGAGATGAACTCACACATAAAACAGAAGCAGATTGCAGAATGGATAAGAAAATAGAATCCTACAATATAGTTTTACAAGAGACACACTTGAAATAGAAAGACACACAGAGATTTAAAGCAAAGAGTTTGAGTAGACTCTATTAGGCTTCAGCTGAGGTCAAAAAGGCAAAGTAGCAATCATGATCTCAGATAAAGCAAGAGCAAAAATAGACCTAATTAAAAGAGACAATCAGGGAAACTACATTTTGCTAAAAGGTGCCATAGGTAATGAAGTAATATTAAAAAAACATAAGGGCAAATTTCTCTGATAAAGGCTTCATTTCTCAAATGTATGTAGGGAACTATGTAGACAAATTTATAAAAGTAAATGCCATTTCCCAATTGATAAAAAGTCAAAGGATGTGAACAGGCAGTTTTCAGAGGAAGAAATAAAAGCTATCTATGGTAACATGGGGAAAATGCTCTAAATCACTATTGATTAGAGAAATACAAATTAAAACAACTCTGATGTATCACCTCTCACCTATCAGAAATGACAGGTGATAGAGGGAAAATAGGTCCATTAATGTACAGTTATTAGAGTTGTGAACTGGTCCTATCATTCTGGAGAACAATTTGGAACTATGCCCAAAAGGCTTTGACTCAGTAATACTACTACCAGGTTTGTACCCCAGAGAGATCAAAGAAAAAGGAAAAAGGATCTATATCTACAAAAATATTTATAACAGCTCTTTTTGTGGTGGCAAAGAATTTGAAATTAAGGGGATGCCCATCAATTGGGGAATGGCTGAACAAGTTATGGTATGTGATCATAATGGAATATGATTGTGCTATAAGACAGGATGAGCAGGATGGTTTCAGAAAAACTTGAAAAGACTTACATGAACTGATGTAAAGCAAAAGAGCAGAAGTAGCAGAACATTGTATAAAGTAACAGCAATATTGTATGATGAAGAAATTCTCAGCAATACAATGATCCAAGACAATTCTGACAGATGTGATGAAAAATGCTGTTCATTCCCAGAAAAAATTCCATTCCCACTAACACTTGCTGTTTTAATCCCCTCCATTCCCTTAGATGGAATACTATTATGCTATAAAAATAATTAGGGGGTGGTTTCAGAAAAAAGTTAAGGTCTATATTAATTGATGTGAAGTGAAATGAGAACTGGGAGACAATTGTGCATAGTAACAGAAATGTTGTAATGATGATCGACTGTGAAAGACTTGACTACTCTGATCAACACGATGATACAAGACAATTCCAAGGGATGTGTAATGAAAAAATGCCATTCACTTCCAGAGAAAGAACTGATGGATTCTGAGTACAAATTGAAGTATGATTTTCTTGCTTTATTAATTTTTCTTGCTTTTTTGTGATATGGCTTATGTGGAAATATGTTTTGCGTGATTCCACATTTATAATTAATATTATTTTGTTTGTCTTCTAAGTGAGTGGCTGAGGGGTTAGAGGGAGGGAGAGAATTTGGAACTTAATATTTAATAAGAAAAGAATGTTAAAAAATAAATATTTCTTAATAATATTTTCTTTGAGTTGCCATTATATAAATAATGATACATTTCAACTCATAACATAGTTTTAGAATTTTATTTCTCATTAAAATTCCTGTCTCTGACACATATTAGCTGTATGATCTTGGAAACTTAATTGCTCTCAGACTCAGCTTCCTCACACTTAAAAGGAGGATCATAGTAATCACTTCACAGAGCTGTTGTGAAGAGTAAATAAAGGAAAGGGAATAAGCTTTTATTTCAATTCAGTTCAATAGATATTTATTAAGTACCTACTATTTGCCAGGCTCTGTTCTAAGTGCTGGGGATACAAAAAGATGCAAGCTCCTCAAGGAGCTTATAGTCTAATAGAGGAGACGATATTGAAACAAATATGTACAAAGCAAACTATATATGAGATAAATAGGAAATAGTTCCTAAAAATGGGAAGCATTGGAATTGAGGGGTTAAAGAAGGTTTCTTATAGAAGGTGAGATTTTAGTTGGCTTTAAAGAAAGCCAAGGAAGTCTGTAGTTGAAACAGAGGAGAGAGAGCATTGCAGGCATGGGAGAAAGCCAGAGAAAATACCGAGAGCTCAGAGATGGAGTGTCTTGTTGGTGGAACAGCCAGGAAGCTTGTGTCACTAGATTAAAGAGTATATGTCAGAGAGTGAGAGACAAGAATACCAGAAAGCTAGGAATGAACTAGGTTGTGAAGGGCTCTGAATGTCAAACAAGCATGTTGTATTTGCTACAGGAGGTATTAGGAAGAGTTGGAGTTTATTGAGTAGAGGAAGTGGCATGATCAGACCTGTGTTTTAGGAAAATCACTTAGGGCTGAATGAACATGCATTGGATTGGAGCAGAGAGAGAATTGAGGCAAGCAGCTCCATCTACCAGTAGGCTATTGTAATAATCATGAAGTTATGAGGGCCCACACTAGAGTGGTGGCAATGTCAGTGGGGAGAAAGGGGACGTATTTGAGAGATGTTGCAAAGGTGGAATTGACAGGCCTTGGCAACAGCTTTTATATGGCGGGGGGTGAGAGATAATGAGTACTCCATGATGACTCCTAGGTTGCAAGACTGAGAGATTGGGAAGATGTTGCCCCCTATAGTGTCAGAGAAGGTAGGAAGAGGGGAAAGTTTATGGAGGAAGAGAATGAATTCTGTTTGGGACATATTTAGTTTAAGAGGTGTAGACATTCAGTTCAAGATGTCTTAAAGGCTGTTGGAGAAGTGAGATTGGGTGAGGAGAGAGATTGGAGCAGGAAAGGGAGACTTGAGAATCATCAGCATGAAGACAGTAATTAAGTCCATGGGAGTTGATGATGTCACCAAGTGGAGTAGTATAGAGGAAGAAAAAAAAGACACAGGACAGAACCCTAAGGGACACCTATGGTTAGAGATGATTTATTAATCACCTACTATGTTTGAGTCACCATGCTACACAGTTTACAAATATTGTCTTGATTGATCTTCACAACAGCCACGGGAAGATTGAAAAAATATATGTGAGAATATAAGGTCTGCAAAATACTTTGCAAAGAAATGTTAATTATTCTTATTATTACTGCCTGCATCTCTGTTGCTAAAATAGAGTGGGAAAGTGGCTAAGGGTTGACAGAAGAGAATCAGCATTTTGATAGAGAAACTACTTATTCTCTCCATTGTGATCTCTCAGAAAAGATAGCTGTTGGAGCCTAAGGTACAAATGAAGAGAGAACACATAATAAACCCCCCCTTTCTTTAAGCACACACCATGTATATTGCTGAATTATACAGCAATCTTTTCAAAGTGAAATATAGTAAATCTCTATCATCTTCTTTCCAGAAAAAAAAACACAGGATTGATTTGAGCTCTTATAAGTTTCTCTTTCTAGAATCATTTCATACATACATGTCTACATGTTTATATATATATATATGTATATATGAACATGTATATGTATATGTATGTAGGCAGGCATAGAGAATTGAGTCATCATTTTCTCTACCAATACAAATATCCAGGCTTGAATGATTGGCTATATTGACAAATGTATAAAAGTATGAATACATACATACATACATATATATATATATACACACATGTATACACATGCATATATGTGTGTATATATATATATATATATATATACATATATATCTATATAGTGTGTGTGTGTGATTAATGCTGCAGATTAGCTTCCTTTTGAAGTTTCATAGTACAATATCATGGTACTCAAATAGTCCAAATGTATTTATTTTTCGAGTCACCTTAGTAATTTCAGCAATAGAAATCCAAAGAAACTTCATAGTGAGTTGTATAAGAGATTTGAACCACTGAACACATTTGTAGAATGGGTTGCACATCACGACATTATAGAAAGTCAAAATTTACCAAGGTCTGAAACATAGGGGCTTACTAAATACTTTGTGACTGATTCTGTAGTTCAATCATCAAATGGTGAATAATTCATGTCAGCCCACATATGTGAATTACCTACTATGCTCAAGGCACTTTACTAGGGACAGGAACAAAATGACAAAAAAAACACTAAAACTATATATATATACATATACATATATATGTATAGATAGATATATCTATGTATATACTATATATATATTTAAATTTGAATTCTTTTAATAACTTTGTGATTTGATATCATTAAATAAAACAATGTGGATGGGGCTGAAGTTAAAAATAATTTGTGATCCATTATTTTCTGCTTAGAGGATTCTATACACAGTTGTGACAGGAGTGTGCTAGAGCCAGTGTAACTAGCTTGAGACGTGACTATTAAATTTTCAGTGTGTGTTAGTATTTCAAAAATCAGCAAACACTACAAATCAAGACCTAATTTATGACTTTGCTGATTGTCTAGACTTAAGAATGTGATTGAGAAAACATTAATAATGCAGATTAAACTTAAAATGTGTCATATGTAAATTTTTTTTTCTTCAGAGGAAATTGTTAAACATTTACCAGCACTGCACTAGTTCTGAGGGGATAAAAACAAAACTCTAACAGTTAAATGAGCTTTAGAGACTTTTCTATGTAGTACACATGTCCACTACAAATTTATGATACATAAACATATGGTACATATGGATTAACTGATCTCTTATTATGGCAAAATAATTCATCTACACCTCCCAAATTGTTTTGCTTTCTTCTCAATACATTATATCACCAATGCAATATCCATAGTGGCTGCCATGAATGTGCTAGTGTATTTCCAGGTTTGAATCACAAAATATAACAGACTTTTTTCCTCAAAGATGAAACCAAGGTATTTATTCAAACACCAGGAAGCCAAATCCATCATAGTAACAAAGAAATTTATACACATTACCAATGAAGGGAGCATTGCCATCCCCAAGCCTTCCCTCCCATAAACAAACTCCCTTGGGCAAAATCACTCCCTCTCTCACTCATGTGAGCTTCTCTGTCTCTCTCTGCCTGCTCTCTCCCCCAGCTCTTCCTCACACACACTTCCTGCTCCACCTGTTCAGCAAGCTCCTCCCACCACAGGTTCCATGTGATTCAGGCTCAAAGCAGGTCAAAGCAGCCTGTTAATGGATGGAAAAGATCTTCCCATTCCATTACCATTATTTTTGGCCCCAAAATCTTTTGTGTCCATTATATAGGTCAATGGGAGTTTAGGGGTAATTGGTATCAACATAACTTCACAAAAATATAACAGGGATGACACAAAATAAACACACAAAACAATATCTTAGGATGGGGACATGAGCACAAATACCCAATCATCCCCCTCTCAAATGAATAGGAACTAAAATCCCTTGGGGTAAGGGGTGAAGGTTTCTTCTTCTATAACTACTTCCTACTGAAATTGGATGTAGAGCTGTCGCTGCCCCAAGAGGTCCCATTCGAGGGGTCAGTTCTTTAGCTGGCATGCAGAGCTTGGTCAATGCCAGGTCCAGGGGTGATACATCACAGCCTTGGACAGAGAGTGTCATCCAGCTTAAGCAGTCAGTCTTCTACAAGTGGAGGGCACTAAGCCTGCAGGAGACAAATCTAGCAAACAATTTGAACAGACAACGCCAAAAAGAATAAGGAGACAATAACCAGAAGTTAAGAATAAGGAGACAATAACCAGAAGCAGGGCGAAAACACTATCATAGCCTCATTCATGGTAAAATATATGAGTTAAGGGCACAATTTGGATTTGGTAATCATCTGTAACAACAAACTTGCTAGCAGCTGCTGTAGCTGTGTAAGACTAATAACACCAGCAGCACACAGAAGGGCTGCCAACACCGGTTCTTTGATCTGCTTTTCTAAGGAAAGCAACCTGAAGAGGTTAACAATATTATTTTAATTAAATATATATGTACCATTCACTTAGTTCAGGGGAAATGCCAGCACCCTGAACTTCAAAATAAATATAAATAGAAATTACAGAGACAATATAAACAGATCAACAGACAGATTTCTGTCTGACAAAATCACAATATACATAGTTACCAGAGAAGCACCAACATCGGTTTTTTTCAAAGCCGTGGAGGGCTTCAGTTGCCTACCCAGAGTCTCCTAACTCTTTCAATGAGTGTACTCCCAAAAGTCAAACACTAACCTTCTAGTACATATACACTGTTCAGGACCCTGAAGACTCAGGGCTCACCATCCAGGATGTGGGAAAGTTCTTCATTCTCTTGTACTACATCATATACAAATCAATGACTCCCTAATTGCCTTAGTGCTGAGAAACACTCCAAAACAAAAAGAGATACACTTTATGTGCCCCATTCAAAGGCAAGACTCATTAAAGGCACTTGATAGCCTTAGCATCCCAAAAGAGAAGAACAGTAAGAAAGTCCATCTTCTCCTGAATAAACAACAGTTACTGTATTATCTTTCCCATGTGCTATAATCTCTGCAGCCTTTAGAACATTATCTGGCTTCCATTTTACCCATTCTTTAGCTCCCAATTTTATTCTATCAGTAGAACCAAACCGTTCAGTTCCTCTGATAGTTACTTCAGAAGGAGGGTCAGTTTTCACAAGGGCTATTATTTCACAAGAAATAATGATCAGTTGAACTATTCTATCATTTTCACAAAACTATATGGGTTGTACTGGCCAGACAGGATTATTCCATCGAGTGGTTGTTAGGGACTAACCCTCCTGCCTCAACATATTCGTTTATAGTATTGGTAATTCATCTTGCCATCCTGGCACATGATACTGCTTTAAAGTAATTTCTTCTGAAGGTTCAGGTAAAGTGATTGGCTCCATTTTTATTTTACCCACCAAAAGTGTATTAATTCCTGTCTTCCTTACTACAAATTGGTATCTCCCCTCAGGTAAATTTAAAGTCATGCCTCTCAATACATCTCTTCCAATGGTGTTTTCCGGAATGGGTACTATTACCACAGTATATTCTTTCTTAGGTAATTGTCCAATTTTCATAGTTAGTTTAACCATTTCAGCCCCTCCCAGTCCTGGGATGGTAATAGGAGTTCCATATTTAAATTTATCAGGGTTTCTATATATAACAGGGGCCTCTGCCCCAGTATTTATTAATGCTCTGGTTACATAGTTGGTCCATTTTTCCAGTATATGATTAAACTGATATGGGTCTGTAACCCCATCTGTGTATTTCTTTAATCTGAGCTGGGGCTTGGCCAATTTCCTATTCTCCCTGAAGGTGTGACAAACCTGTATACAATTATTCAGGAGGATCTGTGGGGGCAGTTCTTACTTCCCTATTCAGTCTAATATTAAGTCCCTTTTCTTGGTACATCTTATATACTTTGTTAGTTGGAATGTCATCTATTCTTTCAAAATTTATCCTTGCTCTTTATAAAGCAGGAAACAATTCTTTCCTTGTTAATCTATTCTGACTTTAAATCTGCTGACTATTTACTCTTCTCTTTTGAGGAAATTTATCTTTTCCCCATTCCCCTGAGGCACCTAATTGTGAAATCTTATCCAGCACCTCTGTAAGAGGGTGACCTATTTCCCCAATTGGTAGAACCAGAATTACATGCTTATAGGCAGAAGGAGCAGTCTTTGAAATTATATTTGTACGAGAAACTGTTAAGGGAGTGCCGTGATATGAGTCTGCATCTTCAATCATAATTGCAGTTTTCATTACCTCTTCCTTTAACTTTCTCATACAGCCTCTAAGTGAATGCCAGGGTCTATCTCTACTAGGGCACACAGAGTCAGTGGGATATAGTCTATTACATCCTTCGGCAGTTATAGCTAACAATTTAATTCCATTGTTACCTCCTTGAATATGGTAATCCCTAAAAGCTTGTTTTACAAGAGGTTTCTGACTAATACCTATAATTTTCAAACAATCTATGTTATCTATTGATACTCCTTAAGGCTCCTTCATCACTGATTCTCACCAAGATACTAATGATTCTCCCATTTTTTGGGTGAATCAACTTAATATATTACCTCCTGTTGAGCAAAATCCTCAATTACTTCCTTAAACACTGTGTGCCCCCCCTGGTTCTCCTGTTTCCTTCATAGTATTGGGAGAACGCCTGCATTCCTAGAAGCCTCCTCATCTCACTTTGTTTCATTTTTCTCCCACCTGTCTTCCTCCCAGGTCTCTGGGTCCCAATCAGATCTCGCACGTGCAAGGTTGCATGTACCTTCCTCTTGTCAACTTTTCTTTCTTTGAGCTAAACCTACAGCTGTCTTTTCTTCTAAGGGAAAATTTGAACACTGTAGCATAGAAAGCTTCTCATGCAAATCAGCTAACTTCTTTTTTGTCTGAACCTTTTCCTCTGAACCTTTTCCTCCAGCAATTTGTCTCTGCTTTTACATATAATACAATAACTTGTTAACAAGGCCCATCCTATCCTACATACCCCCGCCATTTCTTTCCCCAATTCTTTTGGTATTCCTTGCAAACATCTTTCTAAATCTCTGGGTTCTTCCGTCTATAGCCTTGGTTTCCAGTTTTCACAAAGTTCTGTGCTTTTAGACCATTCTCTCACCAGGGAGGAATAAGGTGAATCCTCCCATCCTGGGATACCCATTTCCTTCCCTAGAGCCTTCTTGGAGAGCAGACCAAGTAAAACAAGTGGAGGTTTTATATTTTGTGATCCCATAATGCCCATGTGATACCTATAGCAGCTGCTAGGAATATGCCGATGTATTTCCAGGTTTGAATCACCAAATATAACAGACCCTCTTGCTCAAAGATGAAACCAAGACATTTATTCAAACACCAGCAAGCCAAATCCATCACAGTAACAAAGAAATTATCATATCATATCATATCATATCATATCATATCATATACATTATCAATGTAGGGAGCATTGTCATCCCCAAGCTTTCCCTCTGTTAGGGCCTCCCTACAAACAAGCTCCCTTAGACTCTGTCTCTCTGCCTGCTCTCTCTCCCTGCTCTGCCTCACACACACTTCCTGCTCCACTCATTCAGCATGCTCCTCCCACCACAGGCTCCACATGAATCAGGCTCATGTGACTCAGGATTCCGTGTGATTCAGGCTCAAACAGGTCACATAGGCCTAATAGTGGATGGGAAAGATCTTCCCATTCCATTACCATTACACACATCAACCTATTGAAATGGTTTCATCTGTCTTCAAGCTTCCCATGATTCCCCTTTCCATACTGTCCAACCGAGAACTGTGTCTCATATTTTACTAAAAAAAAAATAGGCAATTCACTGAAAGTTCTCTCTTTTCCCCTGCTCCTATACCAGTAAGACAAGATTCATGACCTCAAGGATGACCATGAACATGCCTATATGGTTTGGAATCACAAAGTATAAGAATTTCTCTAAGTAGAAAGCAGAGGAAGTATAACACTTATTTAGACATGAGAGAATCCAATCCTAGGACCAGTAATTCCTATTCCATACTGTAGCAATTATATTCCAAAGACAGTAAGCCCACCTCAATGTAGCAACAAGGAAATTATAGCAAAGGAGCCAAGCCATCCTTCAACCTCCCCCCACTGCTAGGGCCTTCCTATAAACAATCACTCATGAATCATAACTCTCCTCTTTGCACTCTCTCTTACAGCTGTGCCGACTCAGAGCTCCTTGATCTCTGCAACTCTCTCTTGTTCTGCACTCTCTGCTCTGCAGTCTCTCTCAAATGCTGACTCTCCCTTAATGTCTGCTGCCTCAATATCTGCTCCATGTCTGCTTCTGAATCCTGCCACTCTCAGTTCCACTGCACCCAGTTCTGCTGCTTTCAGTTCTGGGCTTTCTTTTTATACATTATGAGGTGGTAATCAGGGCAGGGCTTGTTGCTGTTCTTCTCCTAAGTGCCTTTAATGATTCTGGCCTTTGTTTGAATGGGGCAGGTGAAGTGGGATCTTTTTGTGTCTTGGAATGTTTCTCAGCACTAAGGCAATTGGGAGTCATTGATTGGAAACTATGTATAAGGTTGTACTAGGGATTAACTAACTTTCCCACTCCCTAAATGGGACTTTTTCACTGTTCTTTGTTTCAGTGCTTCTCAGAACTGAGGTAATCAAGTGCCCCAGGGTCCTGAGATGGGTATATAAGATCCGAGGTTGGCGTTTGACTTTGGGGAGCACACTCATTAAAAGAATGTGGGTGATGAGATTCTAGGCAAGTCATTGAAACCCTGCGCCCCCCCATCCAGATTTGCAACTGACAGATAGATCTTTGTACTTCTCTAGTAACTATGAATTGTGATTTGAATCAGATAAGGTCTGTCTGTTGATGTTTATAATTTCTGTTCATATTTGCCCTGAAGTTCAGGTGGCTGACCTTTTCCCCATGAACTAAGTGAATGACATATGCATGTTTAATTAAACTGAGATTGTTAGCCCCTTAAAGTTACTTTCCTCAGAAAAGCATATCAAAGAACTTGGGCTGGCAGCCTTCTGTGTGCTGGTGGTTGTTGATCTTACACAGCTACAGTAGCTGCTAGCAACACTGTTGTTACAAAATAGCATAGTCATGGCAGGATCTGCAGATTAAAAGGAAAGTATGGAGTTTTGGCGTACTGAGATAGTGGTTGGATGTGTCCCAGTTATTGGGCTGCTCTTTGTACTTGTGGTGGCTATGGTTCTGTGGAGCCCTAGAGGCCTGAAAGAAAACAGTCAAGCAGCAGGGACAGACGTGTTTACCAGGAGTCCAGAGCAGGGGCCCTGGGAGATAACCTCTCCTTCCCCCTCCCTACCACTCCAGAGGAGACAGGCTGTAGCAGAGGCTGTGGGAGGAGAAGAAGCAGAGGCTTGGGAGAGGTGGGGATGGCCAGAGCCAGGGCTTGAGTGGATTAGCCCAGCTTCAGATTGTGCTGGAAGGGTGAATGTCCTGAGATTGTATTGTATGTGGAGTTTTGAAACAGGAATGGAGAATGGCCTTTGTGCACACTCAATGAGATTGGTTGGTAAGGTAAGACTACAAGGAGATGGCGGCTGCCAACATTCTGACCCAGACAGAGCAGAAGACTGCCTGTGTGAGAACTTTGGAAAGGTGAGAACGGGGAGCTGCCTGCATCGGGATTCTGACAGAAGCCAGAATTGGCCAGTAGGAACTGGATAACCAGGAATCCAGGAGCTTTGAGTCCAGCCCTGGGGCAAGATGGAAACTTTGCAGCAAAGCTCTGAGTGTGCTTTTTTGCTGCCTTCTCCTGGGACAGTTTGGAACCCAGGGGGAGAGTACAGTTGACTACGGTGGGTGGGGGGAAATGCCATAGACCCCCAGAACCCCACCCTGTTGGCTTTGTTACCCAGCTGCCCCTCAAGACTTGGAAATGGAGTGTTGGAGCAGTGTGGGTGGAAGGACACATCCCCAAGAGAACTTTATTTGGACTTTTTTGTTTGGGACTTTGCTAATTAAAGCATGAAGGTACCTGAGGGTGCCAGGAGGAAGCCTGTAATGGCAGTGTGGGGAGTACACACCGTCAAGAAGGACTTTGCTTGGACACTCTGGATTGACTGAGGACATTGTTACTTGTAATAGTGACCTAGGGGTGGATGGTGTTTTGTAAACAAGTATCTTGAGGTATGATACTGAATTACATGTTTGCTATGATTTAGTTCCCTGAATGTGATTGCAAAGTATAATGCTTCTATTTGTTCCAGGGTCCATGGCCATTTAGATTTTGTTAGGCCAAGGATCCTACCCTGGAAGGGCAAGCAAAATGGGACTTTTCACTGTTCTTTGTTTGAATGGGTAGGTAAAGTGGGATCTTTTTGTCTTGGAGTGTTTCTCAGAACTAAGAGAATGGAGAGTCATTGAATTGTATATGATGTGGTGCTGGTGATTCGAGCTTTCCCACATTCTTGGTGTTAGTGATTTCTTACACCCTAAATGGTGAGCCTCAAGCCCTCAGGGCCCTGAGACAGTTATATAAAATCTGATATTGGCATTTTGTTTTGGCGGTACACTCATCGAAAGAATGTGGGTGACAAGACTCTGGGCAAGCCGTTGAAACTACACCACCACCCCTGCCGTGCTACCCAGGCTTTGTAACCCAGACAGAAAGGTGTTGGTACTTCTATAGTAACTGTGAATTGTGATTTGAATCAGCAAGGTCTGTCTGTTGATGTTTGTAATTTCTGTTTGTATTTGCCCTGAAGTTCAGGAGGCTGGTCTTTTCCCCCTGAACTATGATATATGTATGTTTGATTAAACTGAGATTGTTAACCCCTTAAAGTTGCTTTCCTTCAAAAAGCAGATCAAAGAACCTGTTTTAGCAGCCCTTCCTGTGTGCTGTTGTTGGTCTTACACAGCCACAGTAGCTGCTGGCCACATTGTTGTTACACGGTCTTAGTCAGTATCTAATTGACTAGAACTCAGTGCACATACCAATGGCTCTGATCTTAGTAATTCCCCTTAGGGCCCTGAGGGCTTCATGCCCACGTGGGCTTAACTAGCAAAAAGGTGTGGGGTCTGAGGCCTCATAGCTAGTTAGTGAAAGGGTATGGGTCTGCCTTTAATCAGGCCTCCCTTTGTTGGCCCCACCTGAGGCCTATTCAATGGGTGCGAAAGATCCTTCATTTACTGATGGGCCTTACAGCTCCTTATCTCATATCACATAAATGCCTTCTGTGGCTATTTCCTCCTTCACCCTTGTTCCACAAGAAGAGGTGGCCCTTCTCCTTGTCAAGGTATACCTCTTCTACCTGCACTAGTTATCCCATCCCAACTTATCATCCCCAGGAGATGGTCCCCCCATCATACTCACTCTCTCATTGATCTTCAATCTCTCCCTGTCTGCTGGTTATTTTCCTGTTGCCTACAAATGTGCTCATGTCTCTATCATCTCAGAAACGCTCTCATTTGATCAATCTATCAATCTACCTATCTTATTGCACTTCTCCTCCCTTTTGTAGCTAAACTTTAGAATACTATCTCTGATAGATGCCTCCTCTTCTTTCCTCTCATTCCCTAGGTACTTGACTTCCTCATTCCATCCAAACCATTGTGTCCAAAGTTATTAACAATCTTTTAATTGTCTAATCTAATGGCCTTTCCTCAGTCTCATCCTTCTTGACTTCTCTATAGCCTTTGAGAATACCAATAACCCTCTTCTTCTTGATACTCTCTTGTCTCTGGCTTTTCATGACATTGTGTTCTTTTAATTCTGTTCCTACTTGCCTGGCCACACCTTCTTGGTCTAATTTGCTAAATCTTCATCCAGGTACTTACTCTTAAATGGCAAGGACCCCCTCTCCTCCCATCCCGAAGGCTCTATCCTGGGTCCTTTTCTCTACACTGTTTCACACAGTGATCTCATCTGCTCCCATGATTTAATTATTATCTCTTTATTAGAGGTGATTTTCAGATCTACATGCCCAGCCTTAACCTCTCTCCCAATCTCCAGGCTCATATGTCCATCAATCCATTAAATATAGCAAACTGGATATCCTGTACACATCTTAAATTCAGGTCTAAAACTGAACTCTTATCTTCTTTCTTCTCCCCTTGCCTCCTTCTTTTTAAATTCCCTATTATTTTTGGGGTTATCACTCTAATTGCCATCACATAGGCTCACAACCAGTGTTTCAGTCTTTACTTGCCACTCTATCAGTTGTCAAGTCTTGTCACTTTTACCTTCATAACATATCTTGTATATGTCCCCCTTCTTTCCTCTGACAACGCAACTACCCAGGTGCAGGTTGTTAGCACGTTATGCCTGGAATATTGCATTTCTCTACTTCATCTCTTCTAATTCCAATCCAGCCTCCATTCAACTGTCAAGTAATCCTTACCTATGATAGTTAATTTACCAATTCTGAGGATTTTGACTGTCCCCCATACCTGGAATGGTCTCCTACATTTCTGCTTCTTAACTTCCTTGGTTTCCTTCAAATCTCAGAAAAAATCCCTAAAAGAATCCTTTCATAGCCCTCCTTAATCCTATTGCCTTTATGTGAGAACATCCTCAATTTATCCAGTACATATCTAATTTTTGTACATAGTTGTAGGCATATAGTCTCTTCTATTAGACTGTGAGCTCTTTAGGAGCAGGGATTTGTTTGTTTTTATTTTAAGTTTTTCATCTTTCTTTGTCTCCCCTGCACTTAACACAGTGCCTGGCACATAGGAGTCATTTATAAATGCTAGCTGACTGTGACTATGACTATTTGTCCTTGTCTATATAACAGAGATTGTGAGCTCCATGGAGTCAGGTACCATGCCACATAAAAACTTTGGGACGTCCAAAGCATATAGTATGGTACTCTGAACAGCATATACAATAAATGCTTGTGGAAACTAAAGTTGAACATGGGCTATAGGTCATGGTAAAATATAAGGTTCTCTATAAATATAGTTAATGAAGTTTCTATTCATTCTAAGTACATATTTTCTTTTGCAAAAAAAAACCCAAAAAACAATAAACCAAGAGTGGACTAAATAAGAGGAAAATCTTTAGCATGAAATAGCTTTTTCCTTTTATTTAACCTGCTATATTCCCTAGCACTGTGATAGGTGCTGGGATGGAAAGAAAAAGGAAGCAAAGGACAGAGCTATGGGGTGAACCTGAGAACTTTTAGACTACAAATCTGGTATTTTTTATTCTGTTGCAACAAGGGCCTCTGTTATCAGCAAAGGGAATTATTTGGGAAAACTAAATGGATTCCTATGATTCACGGAAGTTTTAAAAGAAATACCCCTATTGAGAATATACTTAATATAGTATTCATTGGAAGTAATTCTCTTTTTTAATGGGCCAAGATTTTTTTTTTGTTTTCACTAAGGTTTCCTGGCAATTATTCTCCTTTAATTCCTTAAGAACAGGGACCATCTGCCTTTTCTATTCCATGGCCTATCACCATGCCTGAAACACAGTTAGTATTTAATAAACACTTATTGGTTTATTGATTGAATCATTACTCCTACTATGAAGTTGAAGTCGGCTTTTTAAAGATTAGTGCCAACAGAGTGCAAGATCAGGCAATTCCTGCCAGTTTGGAAAATCTGACTGCTGATGTTGGATTTGGGATCAGAGAGCATGGATTCAGATCCTAGTTCTAACACTTATTACTTGTGGACAAATGAGCCTCAGTATCCTCAGCCTAAAAATGAGGATGTTGGACTAGATGGTTGCAAATATCTCTTCCATGTGGACAAATGAGCCTCAGTATCCTCAGCCTAAAAATGAGGATGTTGGACTAGATGGTTGCAAATATCTCTTCCATTTTTAAATTTATGATCTATAATCCCATGGATTCTGGACCATGAGTTGAGGGCTGCCTTACTTTAGGTGAAAGAGTCTCATGATCATAAGAATTAACATAAAATGGTGAAATTTTTGGTCACAAGAATTCATGAAGGTCATCAATTAAATCATGGGTGGGAAAAGATGGTTAGGAGGTCACAGTAGAGAGAGTACATGCATTGTTCAAATCACAGATCTTTTGAAGTCATTATTTTTTTATTAATACAAGCCCTTGAAAGCAGATTTACCATGAAGCGAGAGCAGATGGCCAATAATACATTGTCATTTCTCTTTTCCTGTAGTTTATTAGGGTTACCCAGATAATATAATAAGGAGGGTGGCTGGCTTGAGAGAGAGAGAGGGAGAGAGAGAGAGAGAGAGAGAGAGAGAGAGAAGAAATTATCATTTTAAAAAGCAACATTAGGACTTATGAAGAGCAGCCTCTCCTTTTGCATTCACTCAGTTGATGTGAGTGTGTGGGAAGGGAAGCTGTTTTTCTACAAAGCTTCTAAATGATAATTTTTTTATATAGCAACAGTTTTTCAAAAGCCATTTAAAAACAGTTTCACAGTGTACTCTCCTGGATGGCATCTTTTCTTTCATGCAGAGGAGTGACTTTCTCCAAAGTATTTTAAAAATAGTTGCTCTCTCATCAAGGAGAAGTTGCTTCCTTCTGATTCCTTCCTCAGCATCTTCCCTCTCCTCATCTCCCTCCTCCCATAGAGTTCAGTTCTTCCCTTTCTCTTCATACATTTTTTAAACGAGGGTTGGACCAAATGCTGCATTTTATGTGAATATTCAATTAGAAGCTCAAATCATAAGAGAAAGATATTCTAGGTCACAGGATTAGATCTTTGTCTTGTTTTAGTTCTCAGTATACGTGCTAATTTTCTCAACAATTACTGCCTGTTTTTTAAATAGAAGGAACACAAAAGGCTTGAACCTACATGGATGGAGATGAAGAGATAAGGGGGGAGATGTGTTTGCTTTAAGTGCTTACTGCTTTTTTTTAAAGTTGCATTCTAGAGGATTACTGAAACACCCACAATAATACGAGAGGAATGACAGATTTACCAATGTATTTCACTTCCATCAATTGAGGAATGCCAGGCATTATTAATAACATGAAAACCTCACCTCATATTTTTATACCACCTTTCTTACAAGGAGTTCAAAGTATAAAAATAATTTTAAAACCCATCTCATTCTTCATGCTAACATCTTAGCCTGAATCTTCTACAGATGAGGAAAAGGGGGTCCATTCATTTGTTTTATAAATAACCAAGAGACCAAATGATGTTCCTGATTTCCAAATCCCACTATTCAAATGATTTCATCTGTGGCTTTTTTCTCTCTTAGCCAACCAAAGCTCTTTGGATAATGCTATATCACATTTTCTTTTTATTTCTGTTATTGTTCAGTCTTTTAAGCTGTGTCCTACTCTTTGTGACCCCATTTGGGGTTTTCTTGGCAAAGATACTGGAGTGGTTTGCCATTTCCTTCTCCAGCTCATTTTACAGATGAGAGAATTAAGACAAACAGGGTTAAGTGACTTGCCCAGGGTCACACAGTTAGTAAGTATTTGAACCCACAAATACAAGTAATATCGAACATAAAGGAAAAGAACATTGAAAAAGAGCAGGCACTCGATTACATGAAAAGTAGTATCTCTAAACAGAGAAAGCATGGATTAGAGGTGCAGAGTGAAATATACATGGGTCAGAGCATCACAGAATCGCTGATTTGGAGATCAAAGGAACTTTAAAAGTCAGCTGGTCCAACCTACTCAATTTATAAGAAATCATAGGCCCAGAGATGTTAAATGACTTGCTTGAGGTCACAGGGAAAGCATGTAAAAGAATAGGATCTGAACCCAACTCCCTTAGGCTCCAAATCTACAAGTTTGTTTTGTTTTGTTTTTTGTTGTCCAAAGGGATTCATTGTAAAGTGACAGAAATTAAAGTCATCATCATCGTCATCATCAATCATTATCCTACAGGTTATTAGTGAATAAAAAAGAAAATGTTCTTTTAAAAAAGACTAATGTTGTAACTTTGGACAAGTTATATTATCTTTCTGATCTCAGTTTCTTCATTTGTAAATTGAGGAGGTTGGACAACATACATCTACCCACCCTGTCTAACTTGTATCTCTCTCTTCACATGGCCACCACTTTAGTTCAGACTCTCATTACCTCTCACCTGGACAACTGAAACAGCCTCCAATCTGGTGCCTTGCCAATGTATGTAAACTCATTAGACCCAGGGGTTCAAAATCTTCCATCTGAAATTTAAAGCTCTTAAAATCCTTATTCCCACCTATCTTTCTAAGCTTATTAGATATTACTCATCTTTGCAGACTCTAAAATCCAATCAAACTGCCTTCCTGCTGTTGTCACATATGACATTTCATCTACCTTGTCAGTAACTTTGTAGTCTATGCATGGTGCAGGCTGTCCCCCTGCCTAGAATGCACTCCCTCCTTGCTTATAAATCCTGGGATTCTCTAGTTTCCTTATAAGCTCAGTTCAATTGCTATCTCCTACAAGAAGGCCTTCCTCATCCCCCTACCTCATTTTCTAGTGAGACCCTCAAAACCACCTTGTGTTTACTTTGTACATATTTTCATCTACTTATGTAAGCATGGGGTTCCACTATCACCCCAATAAGTGTAATCACAAATGACCTAGAGACTGGTGGAATCAAATTATATAAAACATAGACTAGTTGTGACTAAGTTCTTAATCAATTTAGGAAGTTTAATAAAATTTTGGCCAATGATGTAACAGGAAATATCTTGTAATCGCATGATATAATGAGACACACTTCTTGGCCCATGTATAAAAATAGAAGTCAGTTCAGCTGTGAGCTTAGTCAAGTGTTGGAGGAACCCAAGTTTAGGAACCGATTTTCCAATTTACATAGTTGGGGCCATGTCCCTTCTAGGGAACAGATCTTGGGAGGAGAAGAGAATTTCTCTCTTACCCTACCACCCAATGGTCATGTTACCAGATAGACTGGAAAGAACAAACATAACTAGATGGGAGTCATCCAAGGAAAAGTAGGTTCAGGGAGAGTGATCTTTCATGGAAGTGAAGTGTCAGCTATAGGCTCAGAAAAAGTTATCAAATCTTGAAGCCCAGTAAAGTGCTCTACCTATGAAAAAATCCCTTTGGCACATGTGTACTTTGTTTTTTTGTTTGTTTTTTGGCAGGGCAATTGGGATTAAGTGACTTGCCCAAGGTCACACAGCTAGTACATGTGTCAAGTGTGAGGCCAGATTTGGACTCAGGTGCTCCTGACTCCAGGGCCAGTGCTCTACTCACTGTGCCACCTAGCTGCCCCTCATGTGCCCTCTTTCTCCACTGACCCTGTGTGTACTTGGAGGGAGTATGCCCCAGGTCCCAGACTTATGGATGGGGAGGAACTCCTTCTAATGAACTGGTCTGCTAATTACAGGGGGAGTTAGAGAAACAGCTTCAGCAGTTATAATATTTAGATTGTTAATGTAGTTTCCCCCAATAAAATGTGGTAGAGTCTGACTTGGAGTCAGAAAAGCTGGGTTCAAGTCCTGCCTCTGTATATACTGCTTGTGTGACCCAGTGCAAGTCATTTAGCATCTCAGTATCCTGGGAAAATGTCTTAGAATATAAGTTACAAAGCTGATATCAATCTGCATTGGCATTGGTCAGGGGAGTTTCTTCATTCATGCTATACATCGCCAAAATCAGAGGTCAAGATAAAAAAAAATAAAAAAGAACAGAGAGGAAGGTGTGTGAATAAGCAAAAAGACATATATATTTTATCTCTTGAACATCAAAGTTGACATAGAAACTGCTTTTTTATTTATAATTTTTTTGGGTTTCCTAAGATAGGGAGAAGAAGAAAATCTGCTCCAGAGTTGGGAACAGATGGCAATTAAAAGATGTTATCATGTACCTTTATCCACTATAAGACAAATTGATGAAATATATTAGAGCACTGAGGCAAACAGTGCTCAGTACTAAAGTAGAGAGAGAGAAACAAAAACAGAATCTCATAATAGCCATACTGGGTGTGCCGATACATACATGTATATATACATATATGTACATGTACACATATATACATACATATATGAATGTATGCGTGTGTACACATACCTACTTAAAGCTTCCTCTGATCTTGAGGACCTGTCTTTATGGTCAATTGACTACATTTAAACCATTGAGATGTCATTTCACAAGGTTTCCTTGGCATACTTTTTATATTTCTAAAAACCTACTAATCATTTCTACAACAAAAACTCCCAGGAAGAAGCAACATCCAAGGTGACCTACACTAAGTCAGTGTCCTTGTTAGCAGATCAAAAACCCAAAGCCTAACATACAACAAAATGAGGAGTTTAGGATCAATTCAGACTAAATTGAATTGAAAACTGATTTCCTATTTTGAAAATTTTGAAAATGCCTTGAGAAGGAGTATCATGTAGTGGACATTCAGGAAACTCATACTTCGATCTTGACTGCCGCAGGCAGCTCTGTCAGCTTGGGCATGTTGCTGCGCATTTTTGTTTGATATACCGACATCTAGATGACATCTCAGGTCTCTCTCATCAACTCCAGGCCCGTGGCAATAACTTTGTCTTTGGGGTATTTTTAAATGACAGTCCTAGTAGGTTTCTAAAACTTAACATCTTAAAAAGAGAACTTGCTATTTTCCAAACAAAATACCTCTGCCTTAAATTTCCATATTTAAATTGAGGATATGAGGAATCTTCCAGTGACTCTGCTTCATAACCTTGGCCATCCTCAATCCGCACTTGCTATCTCTCACTTCCCAAATTCAATTATTTGCCAACTCTCCTCAGTTCTACCTCCACATCTCTTTATCTGCCTCCTTTCCACTCACATCAAAACCACACAAGTTCTGGACCTTATCACTTTTCCCACGGACTTTGTCACTACTTCCTAATTGGTCTCCCTGCTTCATCTCCACTCCTCTAATCCATCTTCTACAAAGCTGCCAGCTCTGACCATGTCATTCAAAAGTAAACTGAGTAGACCCCTGCTGTCTCTAGGATCAAATAAAAATTCTTATTGGAAATTTATAGCTTTCACAACCTCACTACTCCTTACCTTTCCTGCCTGGCTCGTACATTCTTTCTTCCTCAGGCACTATACTGCCTAGCTAAAGTAGTTTTCTTATTGTTCCCTACATATAACAATCCTCTCAGTGCCTTTCTGCCATCTGTTCATCATGCTTGCAATGCATTTTCTCCTCACCTCTCTCTCTGTCTCCGTCTCTCTGTCTCTCTCTGTCTCTGCCTGTCTGTCTCTGTCTGTTTCTTTCTCTGTCTCTGTCTCTGTCTCTCTCTGTCTCTCTCTCTCTGTCTCTCTTTCCGTAGAGGTATTTGTGTTGCCTCCCCCGATACAAGGTAAGCTCTTTTTAGATGAGGGATTGTTTAATATATTTTTTAAATTTTATTTTATATTGCCAGAACTTAGCACAGTGTCTAGCAAATAAAAGGTACCTAATAAATGCATATTGAATAATTGACATGGAAGTACGTATGAAGGAGCACTAGATGAGGTGTAACAGGGATAAAGATATCTGTTTAACGTGTCACGTCTCAAAATTCTGTTATTTGTGCTCCAGAGTCCTCTCCCCACCCCCATAACACGGCATGTCATTAACATAATTCTAAGTCAGTTTTTTCCATCCCCTCAGAAGAGTCCAACTCAAGTTCCACTTCCCCTCCAATCACTAGTGACCTATTCCCTTGGACCACTAGACCAAACCACCGATATTTCTCTTAGCATGATTAGTTTATATTATCAGGTCAGGGGTAGTGTCTGATCTAAAATTTATATATTCTCTGCCTCTTTGCATAGCATTCTGCACACAGCAGGCATTTTATAAATATTTGTTCAGTTTTATCAACACTAACAAGCAATAAAAAAGAAATGATAAACCAGGGATCCAGAGGACTGAAGATGAAATATTCCAGAAAGAAAGACAAATCTTCTAACATGGAAGTTTAGCCAAGAAAAATTAATCCATATAGTGGCTATGTCCAGAAATTATGTCTGTCTTCCTCTGCATGCATCAGCTAGCTCTCTGTCAGGAACTGGGTAACATAATTTAATAGAGGTCCTCTGGAAACACATTTGGTTAGTGCACTGATCAGAGTTCTGAAGTCTTTCAGAGTTGTTTTTATTTATTATGCTATTGTCATTATCTAAATTATCCTGATACTTTTGCTCACCTCTGTATCAGCTCATCGTGTTTTGTATTGTTTTAAATCATTCCTCCTGCCCCTGAAACTGATCTACGGCAAAAGAGGTAGAGCAGAGAAAGGCAAGCCCCTCCCCTCCTGCCCTCTTCCCAGTTCATTGGATGCAGTAGATGAGAGCCACTCAAGAGAACACAGGCAAAAAAGATGGCAAGAACAGAGAGCTACTGTGCTGCCTCACCATTTTTTGAGGAAGCAGAAAATCAATCAAAGGAAGTTACAATACCCATGCCATGGAGGGTGCAGAGAGCTCCACTAAGCAAACGGCAAACTTTAGCCCAAGTTACATATGTATCTATATTGTTGCTACTGTATATTGGGCTGTGAGAAGTACTGTATAAATCTTAGCTCATTTGATCTTCAAAATAAATCTGAGAGTTAGAAGCTCTTATCATTTCCAGTATGTGTGTATACACAATACATATATAAAAATACATATCATGTAACACAATACATATGTGTGTATATGTATGCTATGAATATATATGCATATATATTACATACAGGCATATATATATATATATAGATAGATAGATAGATAGATATACATATAGATATAGATATATAGGGGGCGGAGCCAAGATGGCAGCTGGAAAGCAGGGACTAGCATGACCTCCCTGCCGGGTCCCTCCAAAAACCTATAAAAAATGTCTCTGAACCAATTCTAGAACTGCAGAACCCACAAAACAGCAGAGGGAAGCAGGGCTCCAGCCCGGGACAGCCTGGATGATCTCTGGGTGAGGTCTATCCCACATGGAGCTGGGAGCTGGGAGCGGAGCCCAGCCCAGCCTGAGCAGTGTGGACCAACCAGACCAGGAGCCGGGTGGAGGGGGCCCTAGCACCCTGAATCAGTGAGCTGCGGTAGTTACCAGACTTCTCAACCCACAAACACCAAAGACAGCAGAGAAGGTTAGTGGGAAAAGCTGCAGAAGTGGAAGGAGTTCACAGTTCGGCTTCCAGCCCTGGGGGCAGCGGAGGTGGGGCAGCTACAGCTGTTGTTGCTTCTGGCCCCAGGCCCACCTAGTGGGAGGAATTAAGTGGCAGATCAGAGCAGGAGTGCACAGCCTGCTAAAGATCTAAGCCCAGTCCGGGTTGGGGATTCTTGGGGAAGGAGCAGTGCTGGTGTGGCAGAGCTGGCACATCCCCCCCAAATGTGGAAGATAGAACTCTTTAGTCTACAAGCAGTCATACCCCACTGAAAAACTCAAGGGTCAAGTTAGTTGGTTGGGAATATGGCCAGGCAGCGAAAACACACCCAGATTCAGTCTCAGACTTTGGATTCTTTCTTTGATGACAAAGAAGACCAAAACATACAGCCTAAAGAAGTCAACAAAGTGCAAGAGCCTACACCAAAAGCCTCCAAGAACAACATGAACTGGTCCCAGGTCATGGAAGAGCTCAAAAAGGATTTGGAAAAGCAAGTTAGAGAAGTAGAGGAAAAATTGGGAAGAGAAATGAGAAGGATGTGAGAAAACCATGAAAAACAAGTCAATGACTTGCTAAAGGAGACCCAAAAATATTGAAAAATACACTGAAGAAAACAACACCTTAAAAAATAGACTAACGCAAATGGAAAAAGAGCTCCAAAAAGCCAATGAGGAGAAGAATGCCTTGAAAGGCAGAATTAGCCAAATGGAAAAGGAGGTCCAAAAGACCACTGAAGAAAATACTACTTTAAAAATTAGATTGGAGCAAGTGGAAGCTAGTGACTTTATGAGAAATCAAGATATTATAAAACAGAACCAAAGGAATGAAAAAATGGAAGACAATGTGAAATATCTCATTGGAAAAAACCACTGACCTGGAAAATAGATCCAGGAGAGAGAATTTAAAAATGATTGGACTACCTGAAAGCCATGATCAAAAAAAGAGCCTAGATATCATCTTTCAAGAAATTATCAAGGAGAACTTCCCTGATATTCTAGAGCCACAGGGCAAAATAGAACTTGAAAAAATCCATCGATTGCCTCCTCAAATAGATCCCAAAAAGAAATCTCCTAGGAATATTGTCGCCAAATTCCAGAGCTCACAGATCAAGGAGAAAATACTGCAAGCAGCCAGAAAGAAACAATTTGAGTATTGTGGAAACCCAATCAGAATAACCCAAGATCTGGCAGCTTCTACATTAAGAGATTGAAGGGCTTGGAATATGATATTCCTGAGGTCAATGGAACTAGGATTAAAACCAAGAATCACCTACCCAGCAAAACTGAGTATCATGCTCCAAGGCAAAATATGGATTTTTAATAAAATAGAGGACTTTCAAGCTTTCTCAGTGAAAAGACCAGAACTGAATAGAAAATTTGACTTTCAAACACAAGAATCAAGAGAAGCATGAAAAGGTAATCAAGAAAAAGAACAAGAAAAAGAAATTGCAAGGGACTTACTAAAGTTGAACTGTTTTGTTTACATTCCTCCATGGAAAGATGATACGTATGATTCATTAGACCTCAGTATTAGGGTAGCTGAAGGGAATATGCGTATATGTATATATGTTTATGTATATATATATATATATATATGTGAATGTGTATGTATGTATATATCTATGTGTATATATATATATATATATATATATATATAGAGAGAGAGAGAGAGAGAGAGAGAGAGAGAGAGAGAGAGAGAGAGAAGGGGGGGACACAGGGTGAGTTGAAGATGAAGGGAAGATATCTAAAAGAAATAAAATCAAATTAAGGGATGAGAGAGGAACATATTGAGAGAGGGAGATAGGGAGAGACAGAATGGGGTGGATTATCTCGCATAAAGGTGGCAAGAGGAAGCAGTTCTGTGGGAGGAGGGGAGAGGGCAGGTGAGGAGGCAATGAGTGAATCTTGCTCTCATCAGATTGGGCCTGAGGAGAGAATACCATACACACCCAATTGGGTATCTTATCCCACAGGAAAGAAGAGGGCAGAAGATAAAAAAAGGGGGGGATGATGGAGGGGAGGGCAGATGGGGGTGAAGGTAATCAAAAACAAACACTTTCAAAAGGGGACAGGGTCAAGGGAGAAAATTCAATAAAGGGGGATGGGTTGGGAAGGAGCAAAATATAGTTAGTCTTTCACAACATGAGTATTGTGGAAGGGTTATACATAATGATACACATGTGGCCTATGTTGAATTGCTTGACTTCTTGGGGTTGGTGGGTGGGAAGGGAGGAGGGGGGAGAATTTGGAACTCAAAGTTTTTAAAAACAGACGTTCAAAAACAAAAAAAAAAGTTTTTTTGCATGCAGCTAGAAAATAAGATACACAGGCAATGGGGAGTAGAAATTTAGCTTGCTCTACAAGAGGGGAAGGGAAAAGGGGATGGGAGGGGAGTGGGGCGACAGAAGGGAGGGCTGACTGGGGAACAGGGCAATCAGAATATACGCCATCTTGGAGTGGGGGGGGGAGAGTAGAAATTGGGAGAAAATTTGTAATTCAAACTCTTGTGAAAACCAATGCTGAAAACTAAATATGTTAAATAAATAAATTAAATTAAAAAAAAGAACTAAATAATTTTAGAACTTAAAAGGAGTTTAGACATAACATCCCCATTGGATGATTTGCTCAAGGAATTAAATTATTCTCTTTTTAAAATGCTTTTATTCCACTTTAGCAATAGCCTCAAATACAAACAAGCAGACTATAGAATTAGTCCCCAAACAACACCCTCTCTTCCAAGCTAACTAACCATTTACAAAATTCTGGGATGGTAAAATAACAATAAAAATTTAAACAATAAATAAATAAATAATATATATATATAAAACAAAAAATATTTATTATACTATTCAAGGGGAAATTATTATACTGTTTAAATCCAACCTTATGTGATTAAAGGTTGTCCATACCCAGAATGTTGTTTGACCCCATACCTCTTGGAATGCCAGAGATGGTTACAAGGTATTTCTGGGAACCTCAAGCCCCAGATCCACCCAAAGCATTCTTGTTTTGGATTACCATACCCAAGAAGTCCTGAGGGATGTACCCCAAATTTTTGTTTTGGGTTATGATTACTCTTATCTATCTCAATCTACCTTGCTTTCAGACTGTCCTCTCAGCAAAATTGCTTAACTGTGTACATGGGTTATATGGGGTTCTTACGTGGAAAACTTTTGTCAAAATCCTGTATAACATAAATCTTCCAGGATCCAGGAAGAGAGAGCCACTCCTTTTCTAGCTTGCTGTCCTCTACCAAAGGATCTAATAAATTTCTTTCTAAAACTACTTCAGATTTTGGAGTCTGTTCTCTCTCTCTCTCTCTCTCTCTCTCTCTCTCTCGCTCTCTCTCTCTCTCTCTCTTTCTCTCTCTCTCTCTCTCTTTCTCTCTCCACATACATTCCCATATGCACACATACTAGTTCATTTTTGCTTAATTTTACCCATCTCTAGCTTTACTTCCTGATGTGCCATGGTTAAGATCTATTTGCTAGAAGAATTCTTAATGGTATTCACAATAATCTTGTTAGCCTTCTTTTAAGTATATACTGTCTCGAACTTTAATCACGAAGACACAGAAGACTAATCAGAAGGAAATAAAAAATGTCCTTAGTTCTTGTGACTAGGACACAAGGTTACCAGATACTAACAGGAGAAGGTCTGCATTAGACCACAGAAGCACAGAATCAGTAGAGAACAAATCACAGGAGCCAGATGAAGCATCAGTATGCACACACTACACAAATGTTACCAGAACAATAAAGGGATCCCTTTGCCCCCACCCAGGCTGGAGGAGATCTAGTTCTTCACTCACAAGATTATATTTATCCATGTCAAAGATATTATGATGAAAGTGGGGAAAAAATCCTGTATGTGACCTGTTTTTGGCATGATTTTTGAAGAGGAGAAAAGTAACACCTACAAGTATCATGTGTTCCTAGGAATGGGATAAGGTTTATTAAATGTGGTGAGCTGTATCCCAAAGGGACATGGGACTTCAGCTCTATATGCTCAGGAAGTCCACAGCTTTTAGCTGAAGCCAAGGAGACTCAAGCAAATTTTGTAATAAATCTTAGTTTCCTCTGCGTTATTCCCAACATTCAGTGGGTCTAAGCTGCATAGTTGCTTGAATTTAACAATGTTACCTCAATATGTTTTAATGAAGTGGTTCTTTTAATTACATTAGACCACTGCATCCAGCCCAATTATACCAAGGAGTTATAGAGGTGTGAAAAGGGAATTTCACTTTTTATTAGTGACCGTGTTAGAAGAGAAAATCCCATCAGTGACTTCTCTTTAGTCACACACACAATCTTCTGACTTGTGTGTTTTCCTTGAGAATCTTTTTCTCAACCCTTTCACCAGGTACCTAAGGAAGAGCATAAAGATGTGCTTCCAGATGATGGGCCTAGATTTTCACTGACCCAAAAGCAAGGAGTACATTTCAAAACCGCTTTTATTTTTCTCTTTGCATCAAGTGACCTACCTAAGAACCGCATGGGGCAAGTTAGGAATTGCAAAGCAGAAAAAGAAAAGAAAAAGTATCATGTAGAGTTATACAGACCTGTGTTCTGTGGATGTGTGAGTACAGTGTAACCTTGAAGGACGGGAGGCTTCATGCTGTTAAATGTAGTTCCACAGTGGGAAGTCATTCTTAAAAAAAAAAGAAAAACTGCGCAGGAAACTTAAGGGCAAAGTTAGCTGCTGAAATGTGCTATCACTATTATTTGCTATCCTAATTTCTTTTTTCTACAAACAAACATAATGCCCTAAGGGGGGGGGGGCAGGCATCCAGCAGTACCGTATGAAACCAGAACAGCACCTACCTGGTAATTACTTCAACTAAAACATGTGGAGAATTTGTGAACTCAAAACTGTGTATGTCACCGGTCCAGCTCAATTTGGCTGGTTTTGTAAAGGATACATTGCTGGGATTTTGGATAAAAAATAACCTTCCGTGTTTCCAGTTACTACTAACATTCTTTATCAGGTGCTTAGAAATATAAAGGTTACCATTGTCTCTGACCATCTGTGGCTTATGGCATTTCATACCTGACATTTGTAACGAGGAAAACCAACACAGGAGGAAACTAATATTGGGTGAAGTGAGGTGGCATGAGAGGTGCTTTTGGAGAGGTTTGCTTTTATTTATGGTTGTGGCAGACTACCAAAAGAAGTTGTAGGAGTTATGTAACTATGAAGTCAGAATGTACAAAGGAGACAAGTGTTAACATAAAGGAAATTTAGATAAGCTACTGAATTTATGCAAGAATAGACATAAGTGTACAGAGGTGTTTCAACAATCCAGCTAGCAGCTTCTGTGGGGGTATAAGATCCACCAACAGCCAGCACCCAGAAAGCTGCCGACATACTGCGAAAGCACAGGTTCTTTTGATCTGCTTTAGTAAGGAAAGCAATGTAAGGGGTTGACAAACTTACTTTAATTCAGCATACAAATATCATTCACTTAGTTCAGGGGAAAAAACCAGCACGCTAAACTTCAGAGCAAAATACAAACAAAGTACAAACATGGACAGACAGACCTTCTCTGATTCAAATCCCAACACATAGTTGCCAGAGTTTAACAAAGTCTCAGCATCCAGGTTACAAGCTGGAGGGCTCCTAGCTACAGCTGCCCAGAGTCTCCACCTCAGCACCACCACAAGTGAGAGCCCTGTGCAAATGGCTCTGTCTTCTCTTCTTATAGGACGTCAGATGTCATAAAACGTCATCTGAATGACCAGAACTTAGGCTGCTATGATTGGTTCTTGAGTTAGCCCCTCCACTTAGGACTCTGGGAGGTTCACATCCACGTAGGTTAGGTTAACACCTAATAGGGGTTAGAGCCTGGGGCTTAGCACTTAGTAAGACTCAATGAAATACACTGAATTACTCAAAGGAAACAAAAGCCAAACTCTTCAAGGGCACTTGTTGAACTAAGTGCTAAGAGCCCATTTTGCTTACCAACACAATAGGTGATAGCAACAAGAAATTGGACAGAATGAAGTAAACTTTAGAGGACAGGGGTCCTTAATCAGGAACCCATATGCAGAAAAAACATTTTGATAGCTGTATTTCAACATAGATTCCTTTGTAATTCTATATGTTTCATTCTATGCATTTTAAAAACAAGACATTCTGAGAAGAGGTTTATAGGCTGAGAAGAAGGCTATAGGCTTCACTAGGCTGCTTAGAGATTTCATGACACAGGAAAAAGTTCAGAACCTGTTCTCCAAACGAAGAGGTAGTTGCTTTGTGGTGGTGGGGAAGGGGGTGGGTCTGATAGTGGCAGTGGGAAGCAAGGAATATCTGAACTCCTCCTCCTGGCATTCTGTTTCAGTAGATGTGAGGGAAATCACAGAAAGCCTCGATGTGTGCCCAAGCCCTGCCTTTTGTCTTCTGGAGGGAGGGAGGTTTTCAATAGCCACTAAAGATGGAAGGAATAACAGAGGACAGATTTCAAATTGCAAGGGGCCTTAGAGGATATCTACCTTCATCTTAATTCAGGGTAAGGGGTTGTACACCAGCCTAGGTTGTAGGGCCATTCTCATTATTACTTTAATCGTTGGCTTTAGTGTGAGTCTTTTCTATTGTCGTTGCTGTGTAGGTGTTACCAATGTGCCTTGGATTGACATCTGTTTCCCTCTCCTCGTCTTCGAGTGAATAGTTGAAAGCAGTGTTTGCCCAAGTGGGGCCACAGAATGACCCCATAGAATATGATTCACCAGAGGGTTGCATTGCATCCTTCCTAAAGTAGCCAGTCAGGGAGCTTGTCTCCAATACAACTATACCTTACTTACCTCCCCCAATACTCCCGACTCTGTCACCTTCTTCAGGTAGGCAGGCTCTCAATCATTCTCTTCTGAGCAAGGCCCCACAGAACATTTACAACCTCAGCACTACCTGAGCATACATAGCATCAGCTATCCACATACCATTCAGCAAATACCCCACCATGGCCTCTCTTCCCAGTCTATCCAACCCATGTCTTCATATATTGTCTCATAGTACCCTTCACAAGACAGACACGGGGCCAAGTAGCCAGTAAGTAAGAACCCTGTTCTTCCACCATCCTTTTATGTTTTGTGTGGGTATAGATAGTCACACAGATGGACTGCACACTGCATCAAAGATCTCTACAATACTTTACTCTGAAACCCACCCCCCTTTTGTACTGAGGGCAAGCAGGTTCACAATCTTAATATGATTTCCCACTTCTCTTCCCCTTCATTTCAGATATTTCATCACTTATTAAATCTTATAATTTCTCCCTCTGCATATGCTACCTTCTCACTCAGTTACAATTCTAGTTCTGCATCTTTTCACTTCTCACTTGGATTTGGAAATGGTTTTCTAATTGGGCCCCCTGCCTCAAATATCTCCCCCCTTCACATCAACCCTCTACATAACTAACAAAGGGATTTTCCTAAAGTTCAGGTCAGAAGGTGTTTCCTCTATTCAGCATGTTTAGGCAGTATGCTAAAGGGCAAAAAACAGTCCCAGCTCTCAATGAGCTCTAGTCTATTGGAGGAGATAACATAAAAACAATTATGAAATCCTCCATTTAGCATTAAGAAGCCCTACATAATTTGTCCCCCTTCTACTTTTCTAATATTTTTTACATCTGACTCTCAACCTATACCCATCTCTATGTATTGTGTGATGCAGTGACAGTGGCATCCTTGCTCCATCTACCAAGTGTGGGTATTTTCATTGCCTGTCCTTATGTTTGGAGTTTTCTCTCTCCTTATCTCAGTCTCCTGGTCTCCCTGGCTTTCTTAAATTCAAGATGAAATTCCATCTTCTACAAGATTCCTTTCCTGATCCCCTTCCCCTAATACTAGTGTCATTCCTTTGTTCATTTTATCCAATTTATCTTTCACATATCATTTGTACATAGTTGTTTTTATGTTGTCTCCTCCAATAGACTAAGAGATCCTTGAGAGCTTGGACTATTTTTTTGCCTTTCTTTGTATGCTCATTACTTAGCATAGTGCCTGTAAACTAGCAAATAGTAGGTGCTTAATAAACAGTTGTTGACTCTTGTTGCCTGAGTGATAACTGTCCCCATCCCTGGATGTTTTCAAATAGAAGATAGATGGCCACTTATTGGTGTTTCAGACTTCAGATTACCTGACATCTGCCCTCACTTCCAATGGAAGTTAAAGTAGAATAAGGATTTATCCAATTCTTTAATTAGATCCCTAATGTTCAAGGATTTTCATAGCATTCAGCTCACCTTGTCTTTTGGGAGATACTTCTCCTTTTACTAGGAGATATTAAATAAGCCAAAACTAGCCTTTAATGTTCTTTGCCTGGAGAAATTACAAGAGCTGACCACAATGTCTTGCACATTGTAAACCCTCAATAAAAGTTTGTTACTGCTTTTAGATTTGACCACAGCTGCCAAATGGCAAAAAAATAAAAATTTTAAAATGTGGTCAAAGTTCTCAAGACAACCACACAAGTGGTAATCAATTGAAACTATCTAAGAACTTATAGGCCCATTAAAAAGATGGTGTGGAGTGGGAAGGATTTCATCCATGTGTCACAATAGAGATGTTGGCCTTAGCATTCAGGGACAAACATAAAATGTAAATTGAAAAATAGAATTTTTAAATGGAAGATATAAAACAAGTCAATTCATTTTAAAGATGAAAAACCTAAAAGTCAGAAGAGTTATGACCTGGTCACTTAACTACTCAGTAGCAAAGCTAAAAGTAGAACCTATGTGCCTTTACACAGAGCCATCTAGTCCAGCCCATATTTGGTCAAGAGACTCCTTCCTATCTTTGGCATGTGGTCACTCAGACTTTGTTTAAGTATCTCTTATGAGGAGGAACTTACTAACTCTCAAGACAGCACATGCCAGTCAATCAGTAGACATTTATTAAGCACCTGTTCTAGTCAGGATGCATTGCTGTCCTGGTTGGCCATAGTAGCATAATATTTTCTACTGCTCCAAGCTTCCAGCCCAGCTGAAATTCTTCGCCTGGACACTGTTAAGCTGACAGGATGAATTGTAATGCTTTCACTACAACCAAGACGAAGCTTTCCTGTTCTCCTTCTTAGAAATGACCACTGGTTTGCTAGAAGACATTGTCTTGGAGAAAATTGTTTATAGACAGTGCAGAATAGAGGTGAAGTTGAATGGTTTTAGTATCAACCTCCCAGGAAAACATACTAGGATTTTTATGCAATTACTCAAATTTCTATTTAAGTTCATTTTTTAATCAATTGTTTCTTTTGAATCTTTTGTTCTGAGGAAATAAATAGCTTTCCTACCTCCAATTTACATTGTATACTGAATACCTTTGTTTCTCTTCTCAACTTCTGTGGAAACCTTAGATGTGAATCAAACCCCATATTTAAGTAACTTTAACAAGACCTACAGTGTGGAAGAGCAAGGAGCCAAACAGTAGAAAACAAATTGCTTGACCCTCTCTTTTTAGGTAAGTAAGAACCTATATGGATAAAAATATTTATATTAACACTTTTTGTTGTAACCAACAACTAAAAACAAAGTGGGTGCTTAGTAATTGGGCAATGGCTGAAGAAACTATGGACCAAATGGGTCCCGATCTGAGGCTGTCTTCTAAGTAGAAAAAGTGAGAGGTATAGCATAATCCCCATGAGCTCAATATCAGCTTGTGTTCATTATTAAATTAATCAAAGGATTATAGAAATAGATCTAGATAGATCTTGGAAATCATTTAGTCCAAACTATTCATTTTATATATATATATGTATATATATATATATATGTATTATATATGTACATACACATACGTATATATATGTATATATATATATATAGAGAGAGAGAGAGAGAGAGAGAGATCTGTCTCTAGAGACATACAGATACATCTGTCTATATAGAAACATAGATATAGAAATATAGATAGATATGGATACTAAAGTTCAAAGAGGTACAGTGACCTGCCCAAACTCATACAATCAACAAAAAGTAAAACTGGGATTGGAACCAATGTTCTCTGCCTCTAAATACAGTGCTCTTTCCATTATTCCATTCTTTCTCCTGAACGACAGGTCCCAATGCTTGCCAACTTATTTTTTTAATGAAATATACCAGTATAGTTCCTTCATACACAAGAAGTAATTTTCATCATTTTTCCAAAGAGAATAAAATTATTATTTCAGATAGTCATTGCTACTTAATTCTGTGCCAAAAATATAAAAACAATTAAAAAGTCAAAGGCTGGAATTTCTAAGCTAATACCTTTCATGTGTGCCAACAAATTTTAGGCACTATTATCCCAATCATCCTTGTTATATCCAATTTCTTCTCATCAAGAAAATGGTTAAGAAAAACTTACAGTTATTGGCAACATTCATCAGTCTTTCATCAGAAGACAAGTACTGCCTATTGACCAAATTGGAGAATCTTGTGCTTGCCAGAACATGTAGCAAAATACTGCTGCTAAAATCAGAGTTGGCAGGAATAGTCTCAAGACAGATCCAGTTCTATGTCTAAATGTTGTCAGACAGGCCCGAATCTTAGCCTTCATTCTTTTTAATTTAATAGGGACTTCCAGGAGTTCCAAGACACACCATAAATCAGATACAGCAGCTTGGACTCATATCAAGTTCATAAGATCATAGATTAAGAGATGGAAGAGACCTTGGGGATCATATAGCCTAACTCCCACCTCATTTTATATATGAGGAAATCAAGAACCAGAGGAATGAAATGGACTTACACAAGGTCAGTAAAAGCAGTCCTTGTTTTTTGTTGTTGTTTTATTTTGTTTCTGTTGTTGTAATGATGCATTCGTGCAAAATATATATAAAATGAAAATGGTGCAAAATGGAGTGTCTTCCATTATGACCTTTCTTCTCCCTTGACATGAAATCAAGACAAATTGCATTTAAACACTACCTTAGATATTTACTAGCTATTTGACATTGGGCAAATCATTTAAGATTGCTGAGCCCCAATATCCTCACCTTTAGTACTTGTTTCATAGGGTTTCTATGAAGATGAAATCAGATAATTTGTGGAGAGCATCATGCAAAAGTTAAAGCATGATGCAAATTCTCATTGTCCCATTGATTTTGATCCCACAATGGCTTCCTTATTTTTCCTTTCCATTTTCATCTAGAAAGATTATTTAATATCACTTCTATCCTTTCATCCTTCCTTCTAGTTTATCTTTCACCAAAAATTCCACTGCAGATTAGGATAGGAAATCCAGACCAATATAGAATTGGTATAGACGATGCCTAGGTAAGGAAATCCCCTTCTGGTATAGGTCAATGCTTTTTCTGCAATTTATAATCTTAAAGATTTGCCTAGAGCACTGACAGATTAAGTGACTTGTTCAGGGTCTCACAGCCAGAGGCTCTCAGAGGAGAGTCCTAAAATCAGGTATTTTGGGTGGTTTCTGACACAGGCCTCTGGTGATCAATGCTAATTGTTGGAATGAAAGTAAATACTCCTAAGTCAATTGACAATCTACAAAAGGAAAATTACATAGCTATAGCACAAGTAGGACATTCAAGGAGGATAGGCACGGAAGACATTTGAAGACGATTTATTTCCCCACCTGAGTTGTTCATCAGCCAGACATCAGAGAGTGCCTAATCGTTTTGTACTAAGGTGATCAGGAAGTAATGTTACTAGACTAAGCCTTCATTCCCCTGTACCAATGAAGTCTTGAAGGTGGTTCCAGTACCTTTTAAGAAATAGTTAGTCTATGGTGGTAGGCAGTTAAGATATTGCTGCTCCCTCACCATGTCCTCATGGCCATCCCTTTCAATTATATTGCACTAACTCTTCATTTCCAGAACAATCTTGCAAAATTTCAAATCTGTTCATATCATCTAGCTTGTATATGATTTGGTTTTGTATGCCCAATGTATGATGTCTCCATTTGAACAGATTTTTGGTAGTTCAAGATAATTTTCCTTATATCTATTGCTCCTTTTACAATGACCCATGTGACAAATCCTTCATATTTTAGTTCTATTTTTTTCCTCTAAGAAAATCTGTATGCTTGTTAGGAATCAAATTATTATTCAAATAATCAAAATAATTAATCAGATGATATATAACACAAGGTGTTTCCCTTTTTGCCTTACTCCTATTTCCAACACACAGTGTTAGAACACAAGAGCAAGACACAAAAAGAAAATAGTCCCTTACTACAAGGAGCTTATACTGCACTGAGGGACTGCAACTTTTACATAGGTGTGTGGGGTATTCAGAAATGACAAGCGTCTCTGGTATGAAGGCTTGTTAAACCCTTTCCAGGGCTGCTCATCCACTTTTGGAGTCCTCTTGCCACCTAACTCTAACCTGTGGTTCCAAGAAGCTATAGCATGTGCCATGGCCAAACCTCAGTAAAACCATCTGGGTGGATGCGTAACCAACAGGCCTCAAACCCTTCGATGAGTTAGGGGGATGACTACCCCAAGCATGTGAGACTTCCTTAGAGGAATGGACAGATGAAAAAAATGTTCCAATGTCCATGAAGGCAGCAGGTAACGTGGAGCACTTACAGCTTGGTCAGACAATAAAGCCACCAAGGTCATCTACTCCATGCTGGGCCATCACCAACAGTCTTGATTTTTGTCTTGCCACTGAACTTCGATGACTGAAAGAGAGAGTGGGGTTGATGACTTTGGACAACTTTTGTCTCACTTAAATCCAATTCATGTGCAAGTCAATGCATCACACTCATAATGTCATTGGTTTTCTTTGAAAACGAAGGACTGACAACAATATGTATACACATATAGCATCAGGAGAGACTTCGTCTCACATGAGATGCCCCTAGAAAAGTGAACACAGTAGTCCAATTGTCAAGGTACTCAGACTACATCCACTCAAAACCATTACCTATGACCTCTGACAAAGATGTTTGCTTTTCCTAGGCAGACAGAGGAAATGGTCCAAAGCAAAGACATTTAATGAAAGAACATAGTAAAAAAAATGGCAATGGACCATTCCCTTCCACAAACTGGGGACACAAGGATGGGAATTTAAGGGGTCACTGGTACTGCTTATACTTCTCAAAGAAGTAATAACTTATGGTGGCTCCTTTTCCCCCCTCTAATATAAAATACAAAACCTGCAACTTTACATTTTAAACCTTTCCCAGTCTCCTTCCAGCCTGCCGCCAAGATTTGTTTCATATTTCATTTGTATTATTTCTTCCTAGATACAATGTCAACCAAGCTGGCCTCCTTGCTATTTCCCATACTCACAATCCACCCATTTCTGTGCTTTTATACTTGCCCTGAATGCACTCTCCTCATCTTTGTTTCTCACAACTCAAAGTTTCTTTAAAGATTGAGGGGAAGCCTTGATGGAACACCTCACTTCTGAATACTCTCTCCCTTTTCAAATGAAAATGTGCTAATTTATCTGTTCAGATAGTATAATGCCCAGTAAAGTGTACTGTAAACTCCTTTAGTATGTGAGGACTTTTTTCTTTTGATCATGTATTTCTGTAGCCTAGTTCAGGTCTTCAAACATAATCAACATTTAATAAATGGTTTTAAATGCTTATTGCATTGGATTGGAAGCTACTAAATGACTGGCATAGATGAACTTTTCTCCCTAAGTGCCTCACATAAGTCTTTCTGGGTCTCCGTCTTTGTATCTGCCTTGCCAAATGAGATCATCATCTTGCCTCTTGTCCCAAGTGCAAAAATTCCTATATATAAATGGTGGTGGGAAATCTCCTTCCAGTATAGTAAATGCTGGAAGATAACAGTATAAATTATTATTATCATTAAAATCTTCTCTACCACTTTGTCTAAGGGAAATAAACTTCATGTGAGGATTAAATCTGAAACCATATCTAGAAAGGTTATTTGTGTATTATTCTAGGAAAAGCAAAAGATTAACATATTTTACTTAAGTAGAATATACTCCATTTTTGAAGCAATTTAACATACTTCCTTCTAAGCCATTCACAAATGAGGTAAAAATTGTACATTGAGTACTTTTTTACTCTCCTACCTTAAGGAGACCCAGAATAAGCCGAAGCATAATCTTTAAATAATTAGTTCCCTAGATGCCAAAGCAAGGGTGTAATGAGCTGTGGAGTATGAGAAAAGGTAGCCCAAACACTATTATTAGATGCCTGAGTCCCCTAAGGCTGAACCCAGTCTGTAACTGGAATTGTATCCAGAACAGAGGGGCTTCTTAGGGAACAAGGAATGGGTACAGTGCCCAGATCCTTGGGTCCAGCAGCAGTCATCATTGCTACATGGTTTTTAAAAAAATGGTAATTGAGAAAAAAATGTCAGTAACCAAAAAATTATATGCCAACTTTCTAATAACCATAAAAGCTTCTGTATATGCCTCACACGTGCTTAATAAAAAAATTACGAAAAAAATAGCCTTCCAAAGGTCAGTATCTATTCCAGACTACATTTTCGTAAATACTTGACTGACTGATAGATACAGAAAATATAAATTTGATGTTTTTATGAGTTCTTGGTTACTAAACTTTTTTTCAATAAAGCAAAATGCTGCCTAAAAACTTTCCTCTAATAAATTTTCTCCCATGTATGTATTAAGTTTACTCAAGACTACTTGGTAGACAAAATCACAAAGACAACCTTGCTCAATGATTTCCTATCCAAATTAACTAAGGGATAAAAGAAGGAGACATGATTGTCAAGTGTGTTTATGGGCAAAGTCCAAATGAAAAAGGGATTCTTATAGAGTGAGATGCCTCAAATACTCCTATTTGAGAATGACATAGGGCCTATAGACTAAAACCCTGCAACATTGTGGAACTCCTCAGTGAAATCCATAGCCAATCAAAGAGAGAGTAATCTATTAATCCACACAGGGGAAAAACAAACAAACAAACAAAACAGATATCTGAAGAATCAAAATCACCCAGATTGTTCTGTGAAGTTAAAAGGATGATTAACTGAGTTAATCCATTAATGCATATATCTTGACCACTTCTCATGCAGAGAACAGGACCCAGACCTGAGTAAGATATGGTCAGATCATATTTAGGAGAGGTTGTCAAGCATTTGCAATGGTTCTAATCTTTTCCCTGCTGCCAAAGCCCATATACATAAATGTAGATAGGGAGGGAGAGACAGAGACAGAGACAGAGAGAGAGAGACAGAGAGATAGAGTGAAAGACAGAAAGAGAGAGGAGAAAGAGAGAGGAGAGAGAGAGAGGGGAGAGAGAGAGGGGAGAGAGAGAGAGAGTGAGAGAGAGAGAGAGAGAGAGAGTGAGAGAGAGAGAGAGAGAGAGAGAGAGAGAGAGAGAGAGAGAATAACAGCAGATAGATAGATATAAATACTCAGATTTTCCCACCAACTTTATATGACCTCAGATCACAGTGCACTGTGAATTCCAAAGAATAAAAATAACAGGGGACTCCAAAGAACAATTGAAAAACATGTTATATGGGCAAGCAGGCTGAAGCATATTATCAACAATTATTTAATCAAGAAATGGCATAAAAAGACACCATCTGTCACATGTATAATGAGAAAAGAGGTGTTAGTCCTGTAGAAGGAGCAAGGGATAACAGCTTGAATGTATACTCAAAATATTAAAAGAACCAGAGGAAGGACTCAGGCATATTGAGAAGATCATCTTCAAAGGCTTTACAGAAAAATATGACCAAGAATAGTACAGTGGTGGAGAAAATGTCTATTTCAGATGCTATACTTAGTAAAGGATGAAAGCCAACTCTCCAAGCAAAAGGTATGGGAACTTACTGAATGAATAACCACATTTATTAAGTGCTTTCAATATGCCAAATGCAATGCTAAAATTTGAGAATATAAAAAGAAAAAGTCCCTACTCTCAAGGAGATCATACTCAAATTGGGGAAGACAACATACACAACAGCCTTCTGCTACAAGGCAGATGGAAAGGGCCAGAGGTGATAAAAGCAAAGCACAAGTTACTAATACGCTATTTCAAATTAGGATAAAACTGAAATTTGGCCGTTTTTTTTCAGTAACAATATATATATATATATATATATATACAGATATGTATATACATATGATATTTATGGCTACTGGCTTCTAGTGATCCACTTACTTATGGATATGACAGGTCAATTCACTTACCTTTTTTGGTCTGAATTTCTTTATAGGTAAAATAATGTTTGGTGTATATCATCACTTAAGGACTTCTGAACACGAATTTCTGTGGTTCAATGGTTCAATCAACCAATAAGTATTAATTAATATATCAAACACTGTGCTATCACCTGGGATATTAAGATGGGAAGGGAAGAGAATGGGATAAACGTTTACTAAGTGCCTACTATGTGCCAGATACTGTGCTAAATGCTTTACAAATATCTCATTTGATCCTCCCAATAGCCTTGGGAGAGAGGTGTCATTATTATCCCCATTTTTTACACTTGAGGACACTTAAGCAGAAGAAAGTTAGATGATTTGCCCAGGTCACATAGCTAGGAAGTATCTTGGGCTAGATTTGAACTGAGTTCTTCCTGACTCCCAGGCCTCTGCTCTACCAAAATATTGTCAAAAGCCCTAAAAATGAGATGAAACAGTCCCTACTCTCAAGCAGTTTACATGCGATAAGAGAATCAACCATAAATAAAAATAACCATATCCAAAATAAATATAACGTTTTCATTTCATTTTATTTTATAGAGAGAGCAGGAGACCTGTGGGAGATTAGGAAAGACCTCATGTAGATGCACAATTTAGAAGAAAGCAGGAGATGGCAGTGTGGCCTGAGTTCAAATTAATATGTTCATTTGTACTGTTCTATAAAATCCCCAAAGTAGATTTAACAAATTCTTTCAAATGTTATCTTTACTTTAAAATCTAGCTTTCAAATACAGCATATTCAAATCTTTCAGAATCATTAGATCTCTGAGTTGGATGGGGCCATCAGGTCAACATCTAAAAAATAACCAAGATTTCTCTCTGTAACAGTGACATTTGATCAGTCTCTCTTTGATGGTTTTCAGGTCAGGATGACCCTCCACTTACTGAGGCAGTTCATTCTACTTTTTATTAGTTCTAACCATTTTTTCTTATATTGAAATGAAATCTGCCTATTTGCGACTTAAAACCTTTGCTCCTTTATCTACCTTCTTGGGCCAAGTAAATAAGTCTAGTTTCACTCCCAAATAACAGACTTTTGCAAAGCAAATTTGACAGTCTGCACGAATAAGAAGTACTGTTATGAGGACTACTTTGAACAAGTAGTTTATAGCCTTACTAAGCATGCTGAGTTTGATAAGTTCAGGTTCATCTTCCTAGTTAAGGAGTCTCACAAAACACTACAGAAAATCCAGCTCAGTGGCAAACAGAGAAGGGCAATGAATTCGGAGAGCAGGACTGGCAGACACTGAAGCCACCTGGAGCATGAGCTGGTTTGAATAGCAGCCAGCAATGTGGCTAATCTCTGAGGAGGCCACAGGGAAAGGAAGGTAGAACTAAGGGGGATGAGTGAAGATATATAAACTGCTCTGATCCGTGGTGCCCTGTGGAAAATTAAATTATTTCTACCCCTACAACTTCCACAGGGTGGGCATGGTGCCTGTTTCTAGGCATGTTTCTTTAGTAGTTACTTTTAAAAGAGAGAAATACATAAAAAGTTCAAAAATGGTAAGACTGACCTATCAATATGAGTATTTTTAGTCCAGTTTTAGTTTGTGATAGCTTCAGAAACAAGCCATTAAAATATTTTAAAAATCAGCAGCTCTCCACTTCATGTCAAAAATATCTCACTGAGATTGGAGGTAGACATCTCCCTAAAATAATTGGCAATATCAGCTCTGCAGAGGAAAGCAGGAAGGCCAAGAGATTTAATAACACCTTCATTGATCTTTGCACAGAAGAGCAATCCTCCTTGGAAATGAGATTGTTAATGCAAAAATGAGTCTGCCTTTACCGGGTATGCATAGATTAATGAATAAATGCTTCTTCATAAAAATGTTTCCTTAAAATGATAATATTAAATTACTCTGGAGGACTCTGAGCAAATGGCAAGAAGCATAAAGGCTATGTTCAAAAGAGTAGCACTGCAAGTAGAAATCCAATTCAGAAACATTTGGTACCATTTGCCATTTTGACACTCATCCCTCCTTAAGTAAAAAGCTGTTGGTTAATAATATTCTACAGATGCAAGTGGTGAGTTAAACAAAGTTTAAGCAAAGAAAAATTTCTTATCACTACTCTGAACCAAATTTTATGATATTGGAAACACCCGTTCACCAGAAATCTTTCAAGCTCAATAGCTTTTATGGTCTGTATTTGCACTATATTTATAAAAAGCAATAGCAATGATAGTGAGACAGACAAATCAAAATAGGGCTTTATGATATGAGGTGGGGCAGTGGTAGTTGGAGGGGGAATGTTTAGCCTCCATTTCTTTTCTTGAGACAATATAGCATAATGCCTCAAGTTTTTGTTTTTTTTTGTTTTTTCCTTCTTCAATTTCATTCTCCGTGCAGCTGCCAATGATATATTCCTAATGGATAATCTTGATCATGTCATCCCCCTTCTCTCTGAGAAACAGTAGCTCCCTGTTACCTCTGAGATCAAATAAAAACTCTGATGCTTTGCATTTAAAGCCCATCCCTATCTGACTCCACCTCCAAATATTCAACACCACATTCCATATCTACAGTCTGTGGTCTAGCTAAACCAGATTTCTTGCTATTCCCCATGCTTGTCATTCCATCTTTTTCTAGTCATACGATTGGCATAGACTGTCCTCAATGCCTGGAATGCCCTCCTCAGTCATCTCTGCCTTTTGGCGTATATAGTTTTCTTCTAAGCCCAGTTAAAAGGCCTCTTGTATGATGTCTTTCCTGATCCTGCCAGATTGTAAGACCTTCCTTCTAACCACCTATCCCTCCAAATGACCATACATTTATTTTGTATGGTCTTGCATACAGTTATACTATTTTGCACCTATTTTGCATATAATTATTTTGTATTTACTTACATGTGTACATGTTGAATCTTAAATGGAATGCAAGCTCCCTTAGGTCGATGACTGTTTTACTTTTCTCTTTGAATCTCCAGCACCTCTTACATTAACCATTCCATTTTGCTGTTCTTGTTCAGTTATTCAGTAGTGTCTCATCCTATGGACCATAGCACATCCATATTGTCCGTGGATTTTCCTTGGCAAAGGTGCTGGAGTGGTTTGCCATTTCCTTCTCCAGAGGCAAATAGAAGTTAAGTGATTTGCCAAGGGTCAAACGGCCAGTAAGTATCTGCAGCTGGATTTAAATTCAGGTCCTCTTGACTCTAGGTCAAGCACTTTACTCACTGAGTCATCTAGCTGCCTACTATTCCATAGCAGGTGTTTAATAATGTCTGTCTATCATTTAGTTCATTGTCCTGGTTCTGTCTCTAACTCATTGTGTAACTTCAAAAGGATCACACAATTTTAGAGTTATAAGGGATCTCAAGAAACATCTATGTTTAATCCTGAGTGGAATCCTCAGTATACCAAACCCTACAAGTGGTCATGTCGACTTTGCTTAAGTACCTCTCAAGACAGTCCATATGCCCTTTGGACAGCTGTGGTTGTAATAGTTTTTTTTTTCTCGTTTTCCTGACATTAAGCCTAAACTGGCAACTTTGCAACTTCTACCCATTGTTCCTAATTTTGCTCTTCTATGACAAATACAACAAATCCAATACCTCTTCCACACAAGAGCCCATCTAATATTAGATGACATAAATTACATTATTCTGGGTTCCCTTTCTCGAACATAGTTTATCCAAATCCCTTTGAAACTATAGTACCCCAAACAAAGTATAATACTCCATGTATGGCATTACTAGGGCAAAAGATAGAAGGATAGCAAGCCCTTCCCCTAAATGCCTTGAATTCAGCCCAAGATTGCATTAGCTTTTCAGACTGCCAATTCACATCAGTGCCTCGTCCTAGATCTACTAATCCACAGAAACATCAGGATCTTGTTCAGATAAATCATTGCCTATCCATTCTTCTCTCATCATAAATTTGTGAAGCTTATCAGTGATATTTTGAAACCACACATAAATCTTTACATTTATCCCTCTTCAATTTCATCTAATTAGATCCATCCTATTACTCTCCTGCCCAGAACTTTTTGGGTCTTTATCTTTCCTCACTTGTCTTAACTTCAGATTTGATGAACATGCTATTTATGACTTTGTCCAAATCACTGACAAAAACCTTAAACGGGACAAGATCAAGAACGGATTTCTTCACTGGAGGCACTCTACTACAGACTTCCTGCTGAGCTAATATTGAACTTTGTGTCATGCCACTGAAGCATATCTTACTTCATCTAATTGCCCTATCATCTAGTCCATATCTATCCAAATTTTCAACAAAAATAGCAAATGCTTTGCTAAAATATAGGCAAATTAGATCTGCAGCCTTCCTCTGATTAGTAGTTTAGTACCAATTTAGTAATCCTGTCAAAAAAGGAAATAGCTGTTGTTCAATCATGTCTGACTCTTTGGACCCCATCTGAGGTTTTCTTGGCAAAGACATTGGAGTGGTTACGTCTTTGCCTTTTCCAGCTCATCTTACAAATGAGAAAACTAAAGCAGAGTTACACAGCTAATAAGAGTCTGAGGCTGGATTTGAACTCGGGTCTAGGAAGACTCTGGGCCTGGACACTGTGCAACCTTAATAACTGTGTCCAAAAAAATAGTATTTGTTATTAATTAGTTTAACTAAATGATGAAGCCATGCTGACTCAGCCTTTAGTGTTTCCTTAGGTGGCTATTCACTAATCCATCTCCTTAATGATCCGTTACATAATTTCCTCACAATAAATAACAAACTCAATGGTCTATAGCTTTCACATTTTTTTCTTGTCTCTTTTGAAAATCTCCACATGACCTGTTCTAGTTTTCTAGACCTTTCTCATCCTCCATGATCCTTCAGATATCACTTACATAGTTCAGCAATCACATCCTCCAGTTTTTTCATTACAAAGTTAAAATTCATCCAATGACTTGAATTAAATGAGAGTAACTAGGTGCTCTTTTACTACCCCTTGTCAACTCCCTACAAGGTAGTTTTCTAGTTTTGATCTTTCATTCGAAGGAAGGACTAAGGTCATTGTCCTGGGGAGGAAAAAAATAATAAAAATGAGTAGTTTCTCTCTCTCTCTCTCTCTCTCTCTCTCTTCCTCTCTCTCTCTCTCTCTTTCTCTCTCTGTCTCTTTCTCTGTCTCTGTCTCTTTTTATCTCTCATCTTTGTATCCCTAAGACAACTAGATGGTACAGTCGATAAAATGCTGGGCCTGGAGTTGCAAAGGTATGAGTTTAAATCTGGCCTCAAACACTTGCAGCTGTATGACTCTGGACAAGTCACTTACTCTGGACAAGTCACTTAATCTCTGTTTCAGTTTCCTCAAATGTAAAAAATGGAGATAATACCACCTACCTCATTAAATGAGATAATACTTTTAAGGCACTTAGTACAGTGGCTAACACATAGTAGGCAGCTTAATAAATGCTTATTCCCTTCCTGATTATATTTCCTTTCCTGAAATAGAAAGGTAACTTTTCCCCCACCCCCAACCAACATCAAGGCCCCTATTATTTCCACTCCAACAATAAATTTATCCTAATTAATGAGAATTATGTCCAGTAAAGCATTTTCTTATTAATTTCTCCACCTTTTGAAGGATGGGTCAAGACATTATTAGGTATTTTGTTTTTGGAAGAGATGGAGCAACAGATGATGTCTAGATATTTGAAGCTTCCCGTCACTAGTCTCTGACAAATGTGATGTTTCCTAAATCCTTATCTACATTTTCTTTTTGTCCAGATTATCTATATTTTACTTTGATTCCAATGTCACTTTTATCTCTCCTGACACTGACCTTCTTCCAAATGTTCTCCACCATGCTCCCCCACTTTTACTCCTGTATTTCTTTCCATGAGTATACCTTCTTAACCTTAAATGTGAGCCATTTCATTTCTACCTGTTCTGCTTCTTTTGAACAAGGCATACAAAACCAGAATTAATTTTTAGTCATGAAATTCATCCCTCAATACCTCTGAGGTGAAATTTACTTCCTGATGTTAGGACCTCTGGTCTTCCTGTTTGTTGCCTAAATTTTGGACATTTACATAAAGACATCTGAAACCATGTGTTTTACTACTGGCTCCTTTCTGAGATTTTATCTCTTTTGAATTATTGGATGTATCAACTGCTATTTGTCCTTCTTTATATCTACTTTGTATGATATCTATATAGCTTGGCAGGTATGTGAAAAACATTCGGTTTTTATTTTAAAACTTCCCCAACGTTTTTATTGTTATAAGTTTTAAGCCTTTTCTCTGTGGGATTTCTTTGTCTTTCAATACTTAAAAATTTTATTGGATTCATCATCTCAAAAGTATGGGTAATCTTTCCAACAACACAGATTGCAAGCTTTCCACCATTTTTCATCCTTTGTAGACCTTGTCCACATCTTCTCCTAATCCTTCCCAAGAGGATTGAGTCTTCCTTTCGTTCTTGCCTGCTTAATAGGTTACCATGGCCAAAAATGTCATCATCTATTGGCCAACTTTCTGCTAATGGGCCTCTTCATACTAAATTAAGCTGGTCCTCAGACAACAGATGCCATCTGTCACTGGAGCTATCCTCAAATAGGAAAACAAATACAGTATTGACCTCATAGAATTTTTATGAGCACAGAGTGAGATGGTGGATGTGAACAGATGAAAGCATTGCACAATGTAAGGTGATAATAAATAATGATAATAATATCCATATAGTATTGGTAATGGAACTTAACAAATGAAGCAAATTGGATAAAAGTGGTATACTAAATTAAGACTACAGAGAGAAAGATTTGATAGAGAAAAAGAAAACTTCCAATTGCCATTTTATCCTTGATTTCATATGGAAGTTGATAAGCTTTTACTCCAGCTATATTTTTAGATGAGGTTATATAAGGTTTTTGATTGGGCTTATGGTACTATACATTGTAAGTCTTATAGAACTGGTTTGTAACCTTTGGAGATCTACTCAACCCAGCTTTAATTTCTCCCCTAGACTCCAAAGCCACTTATCTCTGACAAGTGGTAATATTTTTGTAATTTCCCAAGACTGCCAAAAGCCTTTTCAGTTCTTACCTGACATTGAGCCAGGGCAGATTTCCTCTAATATCCATTACAAGTGAAAAGTGACAAAATTCTTTAAAGGGCCTGAAAAATGACAAAGCTCATATCTAAGGACTATCTAAACAGGAAGTTTTATTGATAGGTGTATCAGGAGGGCAGAGTTTATAATCTCAAAGAGGATCATAAACATGTCTGAAAGGTTCGGAACCGCCGGATATAAGAAACTCTCAAAGTAGAAGGCAGAAGAATCAAAACATTTATTTAGGCTCCACAGTAACCAACCCATGAACCAGAAGCCCCATTTTGATATGTTGATCAAAATCTTCCAGGCCCAATAAGTACGCCTTGCAAGAGTAACCAGGAGGCTACAGAGAAGCATGATTGCGTAAAGCAAAATCATGCTTCCCCCTCGATGGTAATAAGATTACCCACTGGCCTGAAGTCTTTGTTCAGCTTCCTCCCGTAGATCAGCTCTGCTACTGGCAGCTCCTGCCTCAGCTGTGTCTGTGTCTGAAACTGACGTAACTGTCGTAACTGCCTCTGTAACTGTCGTTGTAACTGTCGCTGGCTCCAACCGGAAAAGGAAGAGAATCTCTTCGAGCTGTCCTCTCCCCTCTTATAGGGTCTCTGACATCATCAAGCTCCGCCCGAATGACCAGGGCCGATTGGTTCCTGAGTTGGCTCCTCCCCCTAGCATAGACATTAACACCTCCCCTCAGCCAGCCCCATGACTCCTCACACAGGAAGTTGTCTGCTTCCCGGCATGCTCCCCGGGCCTCCTGCCCCGGAAGAGCAAGCCACAGTGTCCAGAGGCTCAATGAGGTAAGCTGAGTCATTCAAAGAAAACAAAGGCCATTCTGGTTACACTCCACCCCTTGTTATAGGATACATAATCTAATCAGCCATGTATCCTAGAACATACATTGTGATCCAATTACAAAGGAAACTAAAACATATCATTCATTATAAAGCAAAACATATCATTCAGTGACATTCCCAAACATTGGTTAACGATTCAAATGCGATCCACCCCTAGATCCCAGCAAAATAATCTCTTCAATCAATCATCCCCAAAATAATTATTAATAATTCAAATGTCCACCCCTAAATCCTTGTATCCATTACATAGGATCAATAATATCATAACAATAAAACAACACAGCAAGGATAACACAAAATAAGTAAACAGAACACTATCATCATTTCCACCCCCCTTGAACGATTGGGGCTCAAAATCTTGGGGTGAGGGGTGAAGGTCTCATTTTCCATAGCTTCTTCATGCTGAAATTGGATGTAGAGATGGCCCTGCCCCCAAAAAGTCCCATTCCAGAGGTCATTTCTTTAACAAGCTGGCAGGAATTCCAAGAATGCTACATGCTTAGGCAGTCACCGGAAAGTGCAGGGTGCTTAAGCCTGAAGGAAACAAAACTAGCAACAAGGTTAGCCAAAACAAAGGACAAAAAGAATAGACAAGTATGGACTATAATTCTTCAAATAAAATCATCTCAAGTTTGGTTGAGATTTCAGTTATGCAAAGATCCAACATCAGAGCCAAACTCAGGTGGGAAATGTTTCTTTTCAAAAGGAACATAATGAGGAAGCCAAGAGGATCCCACCCTAGATAGAGACTAAGATTGTCCTCCCAGCCTTTCCCCAAATGTACAAGTTTTCATCCGTTAATCACACAAGGTCACCTTCACTCTGAGTGGCTTGTGGGCTTGCAGGAGCAGTTCTGATTTCCCTATCTCTCCTGTTATCAAGGCCTTTATCTCTGTACATTCTATATAATTCATTGGTTGGAATTCCATCTATCATTTCAAAACCTACTCCTGCTCTCAATAAAGCAGTAAACATTTCTTTCCTTGTTACTCTCCTTTGGCGCCAAGTTTGCTGGTTATTCACCCTTCTCTCTTGAGGAGATCTATCCCTTCCCCAGTCACCTAAGTCATATAACTGTAAAATCTTATTTATCACTGTTGTAAGACGGCTCCCTACTTCTCCAAGTAATAAATTCAAAATTAGTTGTTTATAAGCAGGGGGAGCTGTCCTAATTATTAAATTCCTATGAGGCAGTTCCATTGAATCATTGTAATATTTGTCTGCAGTTCCTGTCATAATGGCAGTCTTCATTACCTCCTCCTTTAGTCTCATGATACAATCTCTAAGTGAATACCAGGGTCTGTGCTCAGTGGGCCACATAGAATCAGTAGCATATCTCTTATTGCATCCCACAGCGGCTAATGCCAACAGAGTAGTCCCGCTATCACCATCTCCTTGCTGATGATGTTCCCTAAAAGCTTGTTGAACTAGAGGATCATGGCTGATACCTATGAATCTCATGCAGTCTGTCCCATCTACTGATATTCCACCGGCCCCTTGATCACTGAGTCTTACCATCCAAGATATCAATGGTTCTCCTATTCTTTGGCTGAATCTACTCAAAATATCTGTGACCTCTTGCGGTGAGAAATCTTCCTGAATTTCCCTTGTAACTGAATCTTCACCTCGGGTTTCTGTCTTCCTCCTTTGTATGGGTCGAGCCCTTGTCTGATCATTTAACCATCTCCTATTCTCTGTGTGAGGCACATCCTGAACCCCAGTAGTGTTTTGTGCCTCAGCCCCTAACATTGTCTCATTCTCTCCCCACTCACTTCCTCTGCCACCATGGCTAGGACGAAGCAGGCAGTCAGGCTCTTTCTGGGCTGGGTTGAAATGCACTCTGGGCTTTTTTGGTCTCCTGTTGCTCTTAGCCACATTAATAGAAAAGTTCTCATTTGAGTCAGTTTGGTCTCCTGCTATCTGAGATTCCTCTTCTTCCTGTGGGATAGGAGTGCCCCCATGTCTTTCACTTAATCTCAATCTTTCGTATACTAGCCGGTAGGCTGATAACACTATCCAGCTTTGCCTAGATAGTGATGCCCCTGACTGAATCCCAACTTCTCGTAAACACTTTTCCAAATCCCTAGGATCTCCTCTCCGTAGCCTTGGTTCCCAGTTTTCACAGGGTCCAGCTTTTTTAGCCAATTCTTTTGCTAGGGAGGAATAAAATGGATCCTCCCATCCTGGGATATTCATCTCTTCCTCTGAAATTGTTCTGCTTCTAAATAGAGATCTTATACCTAGCGATCCTGTTCGTGACGCCAAATGTATCAGGAGGGCAGAGTTTATAATCTCAAAGAGGATCATAAACATGTCTGAAAGGTTCGGAACCGCCGGATATAAGAAACTCTCAAAGTAGAAGGCAGAAGAATCAAAACATTTATTTAGGCTCCACAGTAACCAACCCATGAACCAGAAGCCCCATTTTGATATGTTGATCAAAATCTTCCAGGCCCAATAAGTACGCCTTGCAAGAGTAACCAGGAGGCTACAGAGAAGCATGATTGCGTAAAGCAAAATCATGCTTCCCCCTCGATGGTAATAAGATTACCCACTGGCCTGAAGTCTTTGTTCAGCTTCCTCCCGTAGATCAGCTCTGCTACTGGCAGCTCCTGCCTCAGCTGTGTCTGTGTCTGAAACTGACGTAACTGTCGTAACTGCCTCTGTAACTGCCTCTGGCTCCAACTGTCGCTGTAACTGTCGCTGTAATGGCCTGAAGTCTTTGTTCAGCTTTCTCCCGTAGGTTAGCTCTGCTACTGGCAGCTCCTGCTTCAGCTGTGTCTGTCGCTGTGGCTGTAACTGACGTAACTGTCGTAACTGCCTCTGTAACTGTCGTTGTAACTGTCGCTGGCTCCAACCGGAAAAGGAAGAGAATCTCTTCGAGCTGTCCTCTCCCCTCTTATAGGGTCTCTGACATCATCAAGCTCCGCCCGAATGACCAGGGCCGATTGGTTCCTGAGTTGGCTCCTCCCCCTAGCATAGACATTAACACCTCCCCTCAGCCAGCCCCATGACTCCTCACACAGGAAGTTGTCTGCTTCCCGGCATGCTCCCCGGGCCTCCTGCCCCGGAAGAGCAAGCCACAGTGTCCAGAGGCTCAATGAGGTAAGCTGAGTCATTCAAAGAAAACAAAGGCCATTCTGGTTACAATAGGTCTGGTTCCTTGTTCATCTATTTTTTTAAGAGACAAAGTTTGATATATTTGAGAGTGGTAGTCTTTCTTTTTAGCTGAACTATCTTAATTGGTTAATAAATGATTATTAATAGCAATAGAAATAATAAGAAATTTTTGCTGAATGACTCATTTAATTTCTGAAAGAGAATAAAAGTAAATATAAGAAAAAGAATAATTTCTGTTTTGTTTTTGAAGATCACAGATATTTTAAAACTCATATCTTGTAAGTTATTCAAATTAAGAGAAGAACAATAAAATTTCATCATTAAAACAATCTAAGGTTACTATTTTCATCATTATACTAGCTAATAGAAAATTGAGTATTCAGGAGGTGGGGAAAGGAGCAGTGTAGAGATTTTCCTTAACCCCTCCTCTAGAGGCATTATTAAAGCTTGGAGTCTCAAAGTTTTTCAAGGGACTCAACCAATGAGAATTTCTTCAGTCTAATGAATATATCCATAATTGCCCTATTAACATATGTAAATTTCAAGAGGGGTGGCAAGCATGAGGACCAGACCAACAGAATTGATGGCTGAAGGAAATAATAGGTAACTTTTTTTATATAATGCATAGAATTTAGGAGTTTAAAAGCATTTCTGGAGGACGATGAAACAACCTATGCCATCTCAAAGTGCTGGAACACCATAAATTCCAATTCACCGTATACTGAGGAATGCGATAAATAGCATCCATTACTTTAAAAGTTCATGTCAAAAATCAGTCTTCATCTGAGTGAGGGGAGCAGAACCAGGAGATAATCATATATGATTACAGACACACAGTATCTGTAAGGACTAACTTTGATAGACTTAGCTCTTCTCAGCAATGCAAGGTTCAAAGAAGCTCCAAGAGATTCACGATGGAAAAAGCTATGCACATCCAGAAAAGAAAATTATGGAGTCTGAATGCAGATTGAGGCAAACTATTTGCTCTCTTTTTTCTCCTTCTTTTTTGGTTGCATTTCTTCTTTCTCATGATTCATTCCATCGGTTATAATTCTTCTTTACAACTGGACTATTATGTAAATAAGTTCAATGTGAAGGTATATATAGAAACTATATTGGATTACATGCTGTCTTGGGGAGGAAGGGGGAGGAGAGGGAGAGAGAGAAAATTTGGAACACAAAAACTTGTGGAACTGAGTGTTGTAAACTAAAAATAAAAATAAATTTGTAATTTAAAAAAAATAGTCTTTATGCTTTTGTACTGATGGTCTCCCTTCTCCCATCTCACCTCTGACTCTTGGAATTCCTTGTGTCCTTTAAAATTCTGCACAAGAGATAGCTTCAAAATGAGGCCTTTTACGTTTCCTGCAGTTACCAGTTCCCTTATTCATTTTGTATATTTATTTATGTACTTGCTTCCCCTCCCTCCACAAAAAAATAAAGTGAAGGCTATTTCCTAAATGGCAGGAATTGTTTCATGTTTGTCTTTGTACCTGGATCTGTCTCATCTAGCAGAGTTTCTGCAACAGAGTAAGTACAAGGGGAATCTTGACCTGTGGTTTCATTGGCATAAGGAACTCCTAGATAGAAAGTAATTTTTCTACCAATACAGGTAGGCGACCTTTGTGTGATCATCTTACAGAGCTGCCATGAGCACTGAGAAGAAAAGTGGCTTGTCAAAGATCAGTCAGTTTATGACAGAGGTAATCCTTGAACCAAAGCCTTTTTGGCCCCAAAACACCACTCCATCCCCTATACCACATAAAAGGTAATTGGTAAATGCTTGTTGATTGACTGTTGCCCGATCATTATGCACAAATTAGTATTATAATCTCTATGTTCTATTTTTGTGTGGTGACAGAGAGAGGGGAGACCTAAATTTTCATTTTTTTACATAGTGTCATTTTAGAATAAGTTTCCATTTCAATTTAAACAGGACATCTCATCTAACCTCTAAATTTTTGTTGTACTCCATTACAGTCATTCCATAAGTGCTACCAAAATCATAGTCGGCCCTGTCTTAGACCCCTGGGATCAATGTAATCCATAAGCATATTGTGAGGTCTCTCTTCCATCCCTCAGAAATACTGACCCATGGTCAGTGGGAAATTAATTACGTACCAGGCATGACTATGGGTTCTCTGTGCATTCTGACTTGAGGAAGTGACTCATACTCAGAGGCCTGCTTACCCCATAGACACTTACCTTTTCTATGTGCTAAGTGATGCTTCTCCCTGCCTGGACGTATAACCGTGGATGACTGGTTTTTACCTAATATTATAAACAATGGATTTCCTTTTAAAAACTATAAAAATACCTTATGATTACTCTCAATGATTATAGTGGCCTTTTTTCCTGAAGTGCTGAAGCACTTCTTGCCCAAACTATTCCTATATATCTTCTTCTGAACCTCATGTTGGGCTCTAAGTTGCCATTTATTTTGGGGTGTGCTTATTTTTTCTCCCTCCTCACAGGGTAGTGAAATAAGCACAGAATTTAGAATCTGAAGGACCACTGTACAAATACCAGCCCTGCTACTTACCTCTGTGATCTTCACCTCTCTGTGACTCAACTTTTTCCCTGTTAAAATAAAGGGACTTAGATCATCTCTAAAGTCCCATCTAGCTCTAAATATATAATCCTTAATATGATCCAATATTATAAACTCTCTAAAAACAAAAACTGTATATTATAATTCTTTGTATTCTACAGAGTATCTAGCACCACACATATACTATGTTCAAAAAATATTAGTGGAAATGAGGAAAATATGGAAGAGAGAAAAGGAAAGAGAAAAAAAAGGAAAAGAAGGAGGATTAGGATAGTTTTACTGGGCATTCTCTTAAGATCACTGTTTGATTTAATTACTTTAATTGTTGAAGACTGGCTCAATAAACACTACATTTTATAATAGAGAAAGAGAAATTTTATCCAAAAATATAGCTATTGCCTATTTCATGGAAGGGAAAAATATTTTTAAAATGTCAAATAAAATTTTACACATGTTATCTGTAATGAAATGTTAAACTAGGATTCAGCAGGTTGTTTTTAGCCTTTCCTGGTTTACTGAGAAAAGACCGCCTTCAATGTAAGAAATTTTAAATTCTTTGAAGCTCACATTAGAACTCTGCTCTGGACACTATATTTCCCTCAACCCATCTTTCATTTTCAGATAACTAGGTCTTCCATATTGAATCTCTTTATATGTATAGTGTAGAGAAAGTATATGTAGTATACACAACAATATTCAAGGTTTCAAGTGTTATATCTGAAAATTCATTTTAATTGTTACAATAAGAACTTGAGTATTCAATAGTTTTTAAAAAATGTCCAGCTTTAAAAGATGAGTTAAACACTATCATTAAACTCTATTTATTAATTTTCCTACTTCTCAGTTCTTAAAGCTAACATTCAATGAAATTAATTTATGATAAAATTACATTATGAGTTCTTGCTGTTGTCTTTTCTTCTTGTTATGTTTATTTATTACTGTTACTTTTTTTCTTTTCCATCTGTGAACAATCATCAGAAATTCTTACTCCTAGGTCTCATTATCTGATTGTCTTTCTGGCTTCTAACAGCAGAATTGCTTCCCTGGCTAGGTCAATCATATGGAAAATCCATAATCCCAGAAAGAAACTTTGCTTCCTAAGGAACAGCCTAGCTAATAAGGAGAGGCTCAGCACTAAGAGGCTGATAGTCAATCATTTGACCGTGGGCACATAGAATTAAGATGGCAGGGTGGTAGGAAGCAGTGCAACCAAGTGGCCTTTCAAAAAAAATTCTCCAAAAAGACCTAGAAAATGCATCAGACTTCATTCTGATGGAGAAAAAAAAGTCACAAAGAGTAATTCTTCCTGCCCAGGTCACCATAGGGAGACAGGCAGAAATGTCTGTTGATAATGGAGATTAGGTCAGGCCAGGAGCCTGAGGTGAACAAAACACTTTAGCACACAGAGTAAGGCTGTGAATGAAGGCAAATGGAGATCCATTTCGAGGCAATCCCAGACCCATCCCAGGGCACTGCAATGGGAACAGTTGCCACTGGGCAGCTTTGTCACCCACTACCTAGGTCTGGATCACAAATCCAAGGCATACTGAGGAGTGATGTGAGAATCACTCTTAAGTCCAATTTCTGTGCAAAATCAGACTACTGACATTAAAACAAGGGGATACACACACACATACAGAAATATATACATATATAATTATATTCTAACATTATAAACATGCATACATATGTATGTTAATAATGCTAAGAAAACTACAAATGGAAAAATTATACTGTGCAGTTGAAACAACTCTGATGTGACCTATTTAAACAAGTTATTGATGCTGAGAAAGGAAGATGAATGGAGGGAAGAATGACATTAAATATGACAATTTTATATAGAAATTTAATCAAAGTAAATTTATTACTATAATGAGACACCCAAAGAAACTAAAAATCATCACAGAAAATAATTATTTTATATACCAAGTGTTAGGCCAAGGATAAAACCACTTTAGAATATAAACTTGTTTGTGAGATATTATGGAGAAAAATAATAGAAAATCTTGAACACTATCTCCTTATAACACAGCATAAAGCTATAAAAGGGAAAAACATAAGGAGTTTTTGAGATCAAACTAAATAAATTCTCCCTGCGGCCATTCAAATATGAATCTATGTGAGGGACAAGCAAAAATGGGAAAGATCTGCAAAGACTCCTATGACTCCTTCCCCTACCAATAATAATAGCTTCATCACAGTTGTACTCTAACATCATAGTCTCGAATGTGCTAATAGGACAAATGGAAATGGCATTGAAGAGCACAAAGACAGGAAAAGTTTCTGGACTGGACCTAGTATATGTGGTGGAAACCCATGCTGGGAGCACAAAAAAAACACCTTAATTTCTTTCACTCCCTCAAATCTCTCCCCATAAGAATCCATTTTCTACATCAGCAGTTTGGAAACACTTTGGTGTCAGGACTGACAAAATACTCTTTACACCCTTAAAAATTATTAAGGACCACCCCTAAGTGCTTTTGTTTCTGTGGGTTATATCTATTAATGTGTACTGTATTAGACTTTAAAACATTTTAGCATTTTCATGAAAATAGCCTTGACCTCATACAACCCCTCAAGGAATCTCAGGGACTTCTTACACTACCTCCTCACATAGAAGACTGTTTTCTGTTTCTGTTCCCATGCATCATCTTTCTTCTATCTCTAGAATGCTTACCACTTCTTAGAATCCCTTATTTCCTTCAAAAATCTGCTCAGGAATTATATTCTGTATGAAGTTTTTCCTGTTTCCCCAAATGCTAGTGTATGCCTCCCCCTCTACAAACAAATTAATTTGCATTTACTTCATTTGCATTTTGCATATGCTTTTTTATACACATGTTGTATTCCTTGAGAGAATGCGAGGTCTTTGAAGACAGGGAATATTTTATAATTTTCTTCATATCCCTAAAACTTAACACAATTCCTGTAATATAGTAGTTGCATAATACATGCTTATTGGGTTATTGATTGGTTGAGTAACACAAGTTTGGCAGTGTTGAAGAACAATTTCTTAGGGTATTGAAAGGGAGAAAATATTCAAAAAGTATGGGAAAATCTCTAAGAGGGTAGTACTACTAACTCAGTTGCCTACTTTCCCATACTTATACAATTTTTATGAAAAGAATCTGCAGACATTGAGGGCAATCTTGATGAGAGCATTAGAAGGGATAGCAGATTTATTCTTGCAACACTTCATAGTAGGTCTCATCTTGTATTTTTTTGTTTTGTTTGTCTTTTGGCAGGACAATTGGGGTTAAGTGACTTGCCCAAAGTCACACAGCTGGTACATGTGTCAAGTGTCTGAGGCCAGATTTGAACTCAGGTTCTCCTGACTCCAGGGCCGGTGCTCTACTCACTGTGCCACCTAGCTGCCCCTCATTTTGTATTTTAATGAAATGCATTGACAGAAGTAGAAATTTTGAGATACTTATTGTCAATAGATTTTAGAAAAGCATTTTTGGGGGGGTGGAGGGAAGCAAAATTCTTTTCCATGAACATGTTAAAAATATACACAATTCCATGAAATGCATAGCAGAGTGAATTTTGGAGAGATTTGCTAGCCAAAAATGTTTACCACTAATGTGGTCAAACTCAATTTTAAACAGTACACCCAGGCCAGCCATATCTTCATTCTTCTCTAGGTTTCACTTTTGTCTCCTATAGACATTTTCTACAATGTTCCTTTTGCAAATGGCAATCACTCAAAAATATTAGTTTAATTTTGTGTATGAATCTGAGGGAAAAATTAAACCTGTTCTCCATTATTTTTACTCACATACAAGGCCAGATTTTAAAAAAGCTATTTAATAATAAAATGAATTTGTATTTTTTTCATCTAATTTTCTACAGTATACCTTGGAGAATTATGACATTTTATTGTGCAGAACTCTGAGTTTCCCACATAAATGGAAGCATAATAAACTGCTAAGACACTACCGTGCTCTATTTTGGAAGCACAGTTACATGGAAGATTCCAGTCAGTGTGACCAAAAAAAAAAAACCACAGGTGAGTTAATATGGAAATTCAATTAATGAAGAATTGAATATTCTATAGTAACTTGAAGGGTAGAACATCCCCAAATATGAAAATAATCAAATCCAAGAGTTTTTTAAAAAGCTTCTTTAAACCAAGGCAAGGGTGAGTTAATAATTCCACAATAAATGTAAATCCCTTCTTCTTAAGTACCTTGGTTTATAATTAAAAGAGATAATGATATTTAAAAAAAGGCATTACCAAGTTTTATTGGAAATAACAGGAAAAAAGTCATAAAGACAGGAGGAGATCCCAAAAACTGAGTATAACTGAAGCATTTGTTTCCATTGGTATAAATATTATTTCACCATATTGTAAAATGAGATTAGCACAATACATTTTATGATTTCATTGGTTGATATTCAATAAATATGTGGTTGAATGAATGAAAAATTAGATTTGTTTTAATACTGACACCTTTTTTAAAAATAAGTACTATGTCCATGGTATATGCCCCCTTTCCTACCTTATATAACTTTTCTTCCTTCACTTTGTGGGGTAAGGGAGGAGGAAAAAAATCTATTTCTATAATTATATCTTTATGGAATTAGAATAATTATACATCATATGTGTGCTTTAGTACTATACTTTGCAATAATAAAGAGATATTTAAGGAATCATTTCAGAGACATGAAACTTAATTATTTTGAATGAGCACAGATATTAAATGTCTACCTCATTAAAAAAAAAACTCTTCACATTTTCACCTCTTCAAAACTTAAACGTTTGGTAATTCTGAAGAGATTTACTAAATGAAGATGCTTCCTGATGTGAGTTATCTCCTAAGGCTGGAAGAGCCCACAGGGAATTCCAAAATCCCTTGCTCAAAAATTAATTTAAATTTATTTTAACATTTATAACTCAAAATAGACTACTTTCTTGCACAGGAAAGTTGTCAAACATTTTTTTTTCTGCAAAGGAAACCTTACTTAGGTCCTGAAAAAAGATCTCATATTCAGATTTACATTAATAATCAAGCAAAGTTAGAGGCTGTGTGGTCTAGCAGCATTCATCCCTCACCCTGGAACTCTGGGTTAAATGGTGTGGACATTTTATTAACTTTTTCAGCATAATTCTAAAATTACTCAGCAAAAGTTAAGGCCATATCTTGACAATGCTACTGTATTGAGGGGTATTTAACCTAGACCAAGTAAAATGGTAGGACACCAATAAATACATAGTCTTGTTTTCATCTTTAAAAAGAACTAGATGAGGTGGTCCAAGGGAATATGGAATAATATATCACTAGCTTCAGTGATCAGAAGTACTTGAATTTCTGGACAAACATTCAGGTGATGACCAGCAATGTTTTCCCCTTCTAATTGTGTAATGTAAAGAAAGGATGGATGGATTTACCTTAATTTTAACATTTCTTCTTTTTCTTCTACATAGGGATCATTATTCCTCTATGCTGCCTAGTTTTCATGGAGTGATAGATGGAACTTTTCAAAAATACCAGTTCAACGAATGTCAGTTTTTCTTTCATTTTTTTTTTGTTTTACACTGTGCAGGGCTCTGAAGATACAAAGACAAAAATGGAATAATCCCTGACTTCAAAGGGCTTATAAGAAAAATCTCTCTCTGTGTGTGCATGTGTGTGTGCATGTGCGTGTGCATGTGTGCATGTAGGTGTGTGTGACATAAAGTGACTTTGGGTAGTGGAGGTTTGGCAGTTGGGAGTGGCCATAAAAAGGGCATGAAGGTTAAGACAACAAATGAGATGGACTTTGAAGGAAATATTTAATTGGAAAGGTGTAGATGAAGAGAGTGGACATTCTAGGCAAGGGGAACAAACAAAGCATGAGAACTGGAAATTGATTGTCTCTGAAGAAAAATAAGTCTGGTTTAATTGTATAATAGTGGAGAAAAGGGAGTGAAGTATACCAAAGTTGAATAAATAGGCTAGAATCAGACATGGAAAGCTACTGTCAAGCAGTAGGGAGCCAATGAAATTACTGAGTCAGAGGACGACATAGTCAAACTCCCACATTAGAAAAATCACCTTAATATGGAAGGTAGGTTGGCACAGGGAGAGAAGAGGCAGGGAGGTCCATTAGGAGCCTCTTGCAATCTTCCATGTAAAAGTGATGAGTTCCTGAATTGATGTAGTGGCACAAGAAGCCAGATATAAGAGATGCTGTGGAGTTATAAAAGATAAGGTTTGGTTGCATACCTAGGTGAATGGAGGGACAGTGGTGCCTTTGACAGAAATAAAGAAGTTTGAAAGAAGGGTAAGTTTTAGAGGAAAGAGCATTCTGTTCTGAATATATTGACTTTGATTACATCCTTCTAAATGATTTAAAGACTTTTTCCAGTCTTAATCCTTCTTCCTACGTGATGTAAGTTCTCAATTGCTACGATATTTATAAAACATCACCACCCAATTGCTGCAACTTGAAGTTATGGAAAAAGCGGTGTCTGAGGTCATGTCCAACTTAGAAATCCTGAGACTTTTCTCTCTGGCCTCAGAATCAAGGGCTTTATATAATCAAAAAAGAAAAGATTTAGAATTTTACATAAGGGGAATTTTCAGTGAGAAGAGCGATCTTCCTTAGTGCCTTTTACTTTCCTTCTCATGCTGCCTCCTGCCTCATCTCCAGCCTTCTCTGGGAAGAGTCAGTCAAGTAAGTCGATAAACATTTAAGTACCTTCTATGTGCCTAAGTGTTGAGGGCTAAGTGTTGAGGATACAAATACAAATAAAAACAAAGACAGTTCTTGCCCTCAAAGACCTTACAAGAGTGGAAGATAATACACAAAGGAAAATGAACAAGCTAAGGTGGGGGTGGTTTGGAATTGAGTAGGGAATAGGTATCAGGTACAGTCTAAAGTAGTCCCAAAGCAGTGTAGCTGATGGTAAAAGGCAAGAAGGCAATGTGAACTTTCTCCTTTTTCTTTTCTTTTTCTTTATTTTATTCTGAACTTAAGAAATAAAACAAGCATTTCCATAGCATAGTAGAATAGAAAAAAAATGCTTGTATATAAAGGTGTAAATCTATTCTATACAACTTGCTATTTCTTTTAAATACATAATAAAATTATCATGTAACTTTCTTTTTCCCCCTTTTATCTTCCCTCCCCTTCTCCCCTTCCTCCCCGCAATGGCTCCCATTAAAGACAGCTATGTACATGTATGTAAAACCATTCTATACACATTTCTATTTACCATTTCTTTCTCTGGATGCAGATAGCATCTTCCTCCACCTGTCCTTTGTAGTTAAGTTGAATATTTATAATAGTCAAAATTACTTAGTCACTCAAAGTTGTTCTTAAGATAATATTGCTGTTACTGCATACAATGTTCCCTTGGTTCTGGTCATTTCACTCTTCATCACTTCATGCAAGTCTTTCCATGTTTTTTTTAAGATCATCGAGTTCATTATTTCTTATATCATGGTAGTATTCCCTCACAGTCACATACAACAACTTGTTTAGCCCTTCCCCAGTTGATGGGCATCCCCACAATTTCCAGTTCTTTGCCACCACAAAGAGAGCTGATGTAACTATTTTAGAACATACAGGTCCTTTTCCTTTTCCCCTAATCATCTTGGGAAACAGACCTAGTGGTGGTATTGCTGGGTCAAAGGGTATAGGCAGTTTAATGATTCTTTGGCCATAATTCCAGATTGCTTTCCAAAGTGGTTGGATCAGTTCACACTTCCACCAACAGGGATTCGGTGTCCCAATTTTTCTGCATCCCCTCCAATATTTGTCATTTTCCCTTACCACTGTTTTAGACTATATGATAGTAGTAAAATGATATCTCAGGGTTGTTTTAATTTGAATTTCTCTAGTCAATAATGATTTAGAGCATTTTTCATATGACTATAAATTGTTTTGAAAACTTTAGAAAACTGTTTTTTCATATCTTTTGACGATTCATATCAATTATGGAATGACTTGCATTCTTATAAATTTGACAAAGTTATTTATATGTTTTAGATAGGAGAACTTTATCCAACAAACTATCTATAAATTTTCTCCCAATTTTCTTCTCTCCTTCTGGTCTTGGCTACATTTCTTTTATTTCTGCAAAAACTTAATTTTATGTAATCAAAGTTATTCACTTTGTACCTTATTCTAGTCTCTATCTCTTTAAACTAGATGTTCAGTACACATATTAAACTCAATATGTCCAAAATGTGACCTATTATCTTGCCCCCAAACCATCTTTATCTCCTAACTTCCATACGACTGTAGAAGACAGCACTATTTTTCCAGTCTATCAAGCTTTCTACCTAGGAATCATCCTGGATTCCTCACTATCTTTCACCTCCTTCTCCCCCTTCCATTTCCAAGCTATTGCCAACACCTGTCGATTTCATCTTTGCAACATCTCTTGAATATGTCCCTTACTCTCCTCTGACACTCTAAGGTCAGAAATTCCCCTGTCTGGGGAACCCTGTACCTCCCCCATAACCATAAAATGAATTTGATACCAAAAGAAGAGGCCAAGATGCTCAAAACTGATTATAAGAGTTTAATCAATCATTATGATCCTTTACAACAGAGGCAATCTGGAGCAGCAGCCAGATGATTCAGTGGATCCCCACAAAGCCACCCAAAAATCCCTACGATAATTACAGAAATCAGACAAAGGGAGGGGGAGCAATGGAATACATGACTACTGATTGGTGGATATTTTGGATTTTCTGCTTATTAATGAGCTCATTTCCAAGCTTGGGGATTAAGCCAATGTTGTTAAATACCCAAATAAAATGGTGACCATGAAATGGTTACCAAGTTCATGTTATGATTTTGCCAGACACATTATCTGAGTCATGACTCAGTGTCTGAATTATGATTTTTAACATGTCACCACATCCAGGCTTCAACCTTTTGTAGAGTTTAAGTCTATGGCTTTCACTTCTTAGTGTGTATTATGGCTTTGCCAGTTGGGACCCCATGGACACAGACACACTCTGGTATAGGTTCTCATCACGTCACACCTGGATTACTGCAATGGCCCATTGCTGGATCTGCCTGTCTTAAGTCTCTACGCACTCCAATCCATCTTCCATTAAGGCTCTAAAGTGATTTTCTTAAACAGCAGATCTGAAGATGTCACCTCCATACTCAAAAAACTCCAGTGACTTCCTATTGCCTCCAGGAGAAAATATAAAATGTTCTGTTTGTATTGAAAGCCCTTCATAACCTAGTCTTCTCCTATTTCCCGGTCTTCTTATATCTTATTCCCTGACAAATACTCTTCAAGTTAATGGCATTGCCTTCCTGTCTATTTCATAAGCTAGATACTCCATTTCTCAGCTCCAAAATCTCTCTGGCTATTCCACATAACTGAACCACGCTCTCTCCTATGCTCGAACTTCTGACCTCCATGGCTTCCTTTAAGTCCCAACTAAAATCCACTTTCTACAAGAAGTTTTCCTTAATTCTTCTTAATTTCAATACCTTGCCTCTGTTAATTATTTCCTATTTATCCTGCATAGAGCTTGCCTTATGTATATTTGTTTAAAAGTTTTTCCCCATTAGATTGTAATCTACTTGAGGGCAGATGTTGTCTTTTGCCTCTTTTTGTATCCCCACTGCTTAGCACAATATGTCTCACATAATAGGTATTTAATAAATGTTTACTGATTGATGTGAAGAATATAATATGGTGATGCCTTTTTTCTTTACAGTGTCTTTCATATGTGTTTTGTTCATTGTATTTCAACTGTAATGACATTGAGTGGATTACTACAACCATCTTTATTTAGGATTTTACAAATTTTCTTTAGATCTCTGAGGTCACTCCAAAATTTCATGCCAAAATGATCTTTTTCAGCTTTCAAGGAAAGATTTTTTAACTGAAGGCATCATACTCAATCATACCTTGCCAAAGCCAATCTGTATCCTCTTCCTTCCCCTTCCATGTATGTAGAAACTGATAAACTTAAATAAGTCTTCAGCAAGGCTCCATTTCAACTGAAAGGTGCTACCTCATGATTCAGAATTTGCTGTTGTTGCTTCCTATATCAGGTCCCCCTCGAGACTATACACACACACACACACACACACAAACACACACACACACAAACACACACACACACATACACACACCACACATATACACACACATATACTACTGCCCTCCCATACTTTAGGGTTCAAATTCTGCCTAATAGCACTATACATGCTTTGTACATAGTCTTTTCAAGCACATATAAGTGGGAAAAACTAAGTGCTCATATGTAGTTTGGGCAAATATAGTTCTAGAAAAATTAAGCTTCATGATTTAAAAAAATACTTATTACCATGGATTTGTCAAACACTTTCTTAGTTGATTTTCCTATCTTCTGATTCCTCTTCCCATCAATTATGTTCGCAAAATATTCTTTCTGATGTATTTCATTCATTCATTCAATGAATATTCATTTGAGCATATACTAGAGAGACAAAGTGTTGTGCTAAGGAATAGTATGTATTGTCTTCAAATGAAGTATAAATTATGCAAAATAGTTTTTAAGCTCTGCTAGCCATTTTTTCCTCTTTGCTTCCACATCTTAGTGAATGAGCCTTTTAAAAGTAGAGACCCCTTGCTTTTCTGTTTGTCTCCCCAGTGTTTAGCAGTATTTTTGTTATATATTAAGCATTTGATAAAGGCTTTTTCATTCACCTGCATACATCCATCCTTCTATCATTCATCTAATATAGACTTTCTGTTCTGTCACTGGCTTGATGGTGGATGGTGGATGGACTTGAATGGACTGGATGGACTGGGTAACAGTTTGCCAGGTCCAAGGATGCTAATTCTGGTGGCTCATCTAGTGAAATGAAGGGAGCTTTTGAGCACTGATTTTTCAATCATCCACTACCTGACCCTCCAACTCTTCCTTAGGAGAGAAAGTTGCAATCCTCCAGAGACTGACTTTTTCCCTAAGAATGAGGGTTGAATGGTCTGGTCATAACAAATAGAAATTGAGAACTAGAGAAGATAAACTGAGAGAGAGGAAGACTAAGAAAAGAGTGGAAGAGAGCAATTTCAGCTGAATGATGAGATCAGAAGCCACATGGCAAAGTGTTTTATTTCTTTTCACAGCATATAATAGGCATTCAAAAATGAATGTTCAATTGAATTAAACAGTTGGTTTGACAGAGAATTGATATAACAAAAGTGGAATGATTATAAGAAGAGCAGAGAGGGTTTGATTGATGCTCTGCACCATAAATTTGTAGATGTGACATCAGTTTTATTCTGTAACTATATGCAGCAGTTCTCAGCATCTTGGAAGCAGAAACAGGTAAATCAGATGTTGGAAGTAAACCATGGATGAATATTAACAAGTCAGGAATGTCAAAAGATCACAGACAAAGGTATTCTGGATCAAAGGTTAACTAGATGTTAAAACACCAGAGTCAGGAGTCAAGTTTCGTTATGAAGACCAGTGAAGTCAAAGCAAAAAAGATAAAATGGAAGAGTAAAAATGAGTTAATGGATAGGAACAAAAAATCAGAGTTAGGGCTCTAGTCTAGTCCAAACCCTTCATTTTGTAGATAGGAAACTGGGGACCAGAGACATTAAGTGATGTTCATGATTGCTCAGAAAGTAAAAGGTAAAACCAGGATTTGACCCTAAGCCCTCAGACAAAACTTCAAGAAGTTTTTCCTTTGTTTTCCCACAAAAATATCTCATGATAAAGAAGAAAAACTGGTTTACTGTGGGTGACAGAATGAGATAGGTTTAAGGAGAAGAAGTTGGATGTATAATGCAAATTCAAAGTCATAATCTTAGAAATCATATAATTTCAAGAGATGTGGTCTATGGTGAAACTTTGTTGGTGTGTGACTGAAGTGATGAAGTCTAAGAATAGTTTGGTCATGTTGTTAGGGGATCAGTAGCTATGAATAGTAAAGGCTCTAAGGATGATGATAGGGATTGTAGCCAGGAGGAAGACTGATCAAAGTGCTAATATTGCAAAAATTGCAAGGCTGATCAAGAGGCTAGGAGATAACTAGAGCAAGAACAGAGGATGGTTTCAAGAGAATATATGGTTTTTTAAAAAGAGAAAGAGACTACTGACTGGTAGGGAGAAAGGAATTGTCTGCAAACAGCAGGGAAAATCAAGAAGTAGGTCAATGTTTTCTCTCAGCGTGGTGAATAAGAGGGAGTGGGGAAAAGGGTTGCCTCCAGGGGAAACGTCTGCAAGGAATTTGTTGTATTCATTCAAAAATCTTATCTCAGCTAAAGTGAGTTTCTTGAAAAGGTCAAGGATTACACAAATTTGCTAAAAATACTGACTGAGATCCAAAGAACACAATCAGAATCTATAAGATAGAAAGCCCATTTGGAGTAGATCTGAGGAGGAACAGAGTCCATCAGAATAAGGATAAGTATCTAGGTTTTTAAAAATAATTTTATTTTGTTAAATATTTTCCAACCACATGTAAAAAACTTTCAACAGTCTTGTTTTTTATTTTAAATTAAAAATTAAAATTTTAAATTAAAAAATTAAACAAAAATTGTTTTTTTAATTTAAATTTAAAAAATTAAATTTTAAACTAATTTAAATTTAAATTAAATTTCTTAAATTTAAATCCAAATTTTCTTTCTCCCTTTCCTAACCCCTTCTTGAGAAGACAAACAATTTGTTATCAGTTATGTAAGTGAAGTTATACAAAATAAATTTCCATATTAGCCATGGTGCAAAACAAAAAAAACAATAAAAATAGAGTAAGAGTTCATCAGTTCTCCCTCTGAAGGGCGATAGCAATGTTCACCATGGGAATTGTCTTAAATCATTGTCTTGATCATAGTAGTTGTCTTTCACAGTTGATCATCCTTAAAATATTGATGTTACTATGTATAGTATTCTCCTGGTTCTGATCACTACACCTTGTATGAGTTCATTTGTCTTCCCAGGTACTTCTGAAATCATCCTACTCATCCTTCCTGAAAACATAATGGTATTCCATCATAAAAATGCTCCACAACTTGGTCAGCTTTTCCCCAATTGTTCTTCAACATTGCTAGTCTAGTTCACAGCTCAACCTACAGTGCATTAGCATCCCGATTCTTCCACATACCCTCCAGCATTTGTCATTTTCTTTTTCTGTAATGTTAGCCAATCTAATGGGTGTGAGATGATATCTCAGAGCTGTTTTAATTTTAATTTCTCTAAACAGTAGTGATTTATAGCATATTTTCATGTGACTACTGATTAACATTGATTTCTTCTTCTGAAAACTTTTTAAATTATTTGACTATTTGTCAACTGGGGAATGGCTCTTATTTTTATAAATTTGGCTCAGTTACTTATATTTTTTTGAGAAATAAGGCCTTTATCAGAGAAATTCACTATAATTTCTTTTGGCTTCTTGTTTTCCTTCTAATTTTGGCTGCATTAGTTTTGTTTGTGCAAAAGCATTTTTCTTTCAAGTAATCAAAGTTATCTATTTTATTTCCCCTAATGCTCTCTACCTCTCATTTTGTCATAAGCCCTGCCTATTCATAAGTTTGACAGGTACATTTTTCCTTGCTCACCTAATTTACTTACATCACCCTTCATGTCTCAATCATTTATCCATTTTAACCTTATCTTGCTATATAGGGTGAGATATTGGTCCACGCCTAGTTTCTGCCAAACTGCTTTCCAGCTACCCCAGCAAAAAAAAAAAACAAAAACAAACAACAACAACAAAAAAAACAAGCAAAAAACCCCTGAAATATTGAGTTTCTAACCCCCAAAGTTTGGATCTTTAAGTTTATCAAACATTAGATTACTATGGTCATTTACCACTGTGGATTGTGTACCTAATCTACTCCACTGACCCAGCACTCTTTCTTAGATAGTAACATATTTCTTTGATAATTACCACTTTGTAATATAGTTTGAAATTTAGGACAGAATAAATAAATTAAGTTAAACAGAATAGTCATTTTCATTATATCATCTTGGCCTACCTATAAGCAATTAACATTTCTCTAATTGTTTAGATCTGTCTTTACTTGTGTGAAAAGTTTTGTAATTGTGTTCATATGGTTGCTGGCTTTGCCCTGGCAGATAGAATCACAAGCATTTTAGATTGTCTGTAGTTATTTTAAATGGAATTTCTCTTTCTATCTCTTGCTGCTAGGTAATACATAGAAATGCTGATGTTTTATGTGGAGTTATTTTATATCCTACAATTTCGTTAAAATTGTGAATTATTTCAACTAGTTTTTTTTAGTTGATTCTCTAAGGTTCTCCAAGTAAACCATCATATCATCTGCAAAGAATGGTAGCTTTTTTCCTCACTGTTCCATTACTTCCATTTTTTTCTCCACTTATTGCTACAGCTAGCATTTCTAGTGCAACAATGAATAATAATGATGATAATAGACATTCTCGCTTCACTCCTGATCTTATTAGGGAGGCTTCAGGTTTATCTTCAATACAGACAATGCTTGATCTTCTTTTTAGACAGATACTACTTATCATTTCAGAAAGACTTCATTGATTCCTATGCCTTTTAATGTTTTTAATAGGAATGGGTGTTGGATTTTGTCAAAGGCTTTTCCTGCATCTATTAAGATTATTATGTGATTTTTGTTGTTTTTGTTAGTGATATGGTCAATTATGATGATACTTTAAAAACTGAAACATCCCTGCATTCCAAGTATAAATCACACTTAGTCATAGTGTATTATCTTTGTGACATATTCCTGTAATCTCCTGGGTAGTATTTTACTTAAAATTTTTCCATCAATAGATATAGATATATTTACATATATTTACATATTTATTATATGTAATATATTATTATAAATATTATTATATCATAAATGTTTGCATATTTATTGTTTTCTTTCTCTGTTTTTGTTCTCCCAAGTTTAGGTTTCAAAATCCTACTTATATCGTAAAAGGAATTTGGTAAGATTCCTTCTTTGCCTATTATCCCAAATAGCTCATAAATTATTGTGAATATAGCTGGTCCTGAGGATTTTTTTCTTAGGGAGCTCATTGATGGTTTGCTCATTTTCCCCCCTAAGATGGGGTTATTTATGTTGTTTCCTCTTTTGTTAATCTGAGCAATTTATATTGTTTATCAATATTGATCCATTTCACTTATATTTCTAGTTTTACTGGCATATAATTGGACAAAATAATCCTTTATGATTGTATTATATTCATCTTCATTGGTGGTACACTCACTCTTCATTTTTGGTATGAGTAATTTGGTTTTCTTCTTTTTCTTAATCAAGTTAACTGATGGTTCATCTATTTTACTGTACATGGCACCTTCACAAAAACTGACCATATATTAGGGCATAATAACCTCATGACCAAATATAGAAAAGCAGAAATGCTAAATGTACCCTTAAACCAGCTCTTAGTTTTATTTATTATTTCAATGGTTTTCTTGCTTTCAATTTTCTTAATCCATTTTGATTTTTAGGATTTCCATTTTGGTGTTTAATTGGGGCTTTTTAATTTGTTCTTTTTCTAATTCTTATTATACTTGCATGTCTAAGTCATTGCTCTGTACTTTTTCTCTTTTACTGATGTGTGCACTTAGAGAAATACATTTTCTCCTAAGTACTGCTTTGGCTACATCTTACAAATTTTGAAATGTTTCTCATTGTTGTCATTCTTTTGAATGAAATTATTGATTGTTACTATAATTTGTTCTTTAGCTCAGTCATTCTTTAGGATTATATGATTTATTTTCCAATTAACTTTTAATCTATGCTTCCATGGCCCTTCATTAAATGTAATTTTATTGAATTATGATTTGCAAAGGGTGAATTTAATACTTCTGCTTTTCTATATTTGGTCATGAGGTTATTATGCCTTAATATGTGGTCAGTTTTGGTGAAGGTGCCAAGCACATCTTGGGAAAAAGGGTACTCCTTTCTATTCCCATTCAGTTTTCTCTGGCAGTTTATCATATCTATGCTTTTAAAGATTCTATTCATCTTTTTTATTTCTATCTTACCCATTTTATGTTTAGATTTATCCAGTTCTTTCCTTCTGCAATTCATTTAACTTTTCCTTTAAGAATTTGAATACTATGCCATTGGTCCATATATGTTCAGTATCAAGATTACTTCATTGTCTATGATGCTTTTTAGCAAGAAGTCATTTCTCTGCTTATCTCTTTTAATTAGGTGTATTTTTGTTTTTGTTTTACCTGAGATCAGGATTGCTACTCCTGACTTTTCTACTTCACCTGAATTATAATAGATTCTTCTTCAATGCCTTATTTTAACTCTGTGTGCATTTCTCTGTTTAAATGTGTTTCTTGTAAGCAACATACTGTTGAATTTTAGTTTCTAATACATTGTGCTATCCACTTCTATTTTATGGGTGAGTACATCCTATTTACATTCACTATTATATATACTAAGATTGCATTTTCCTCAATTGTATTTTCTTTGTTCATCCCTCTCTCTTTTTTATCTTCTCTCCTCTAAAGTTTGTCTTGCTTTGTTTTATTGTTTCTTGGTGTCTCATGGAGTCATTAGCTTCCACTTTCCCAATTCTAATTTTGAAGGAATTATTTTCTTCAGGGCACTTTTGTTATTTCTTTTTTTCCATTTGGCCAGTTCTTTTTGGTCAGATTTTATAGTCCTTAGAATTTTAATATCTTTTTTTTATCAACCTCTTAATTGTCTTTTCATAATTTTCTTCTTTTGCTTTCATTGCTTTAACATTTTCTCCCTCTACCACTCTTATTTGAGCTTGAAAATAATTTTTAGCTCTTCCAGGAATTCCTGTTAGGTTTGTGTCTAATTTATATTTTTCTTTGAGACATTTTTTACTGTTTTTCTGACTGCATTGTCTTCTTCTAAATTTGTGTCCTGATCTTCCCTGGCACCATAATAGCTTTTTAGTGGTCAGGTTCTTTTTGTTGTTGTTATATGCTCATTTTCCCACCATAATTCTTGGTCTGAAACATTATGTTGAAGTTGGGCTCTGTTCCCAGCATGGTGAAGGAGGGGTACTGTCTTGAACATAAAGCTTTTTTCACTACTATTTTCACAGTTAGTTCTGATGGTTTGGAAACTTTAGGTGCTTCCAAGGTGGTGTGACTTGGGGAGAAGTGTGGTCAGTCTTCTCTTGACCTGTATTTTGGTCCTTACCAGGGAAGGGCCCTTGAATCCTTGGGATTTTAATAGATACTATTACTCAGGGTCCCTGATTCCTTGGAGCCAGAAGTGATATTGCCCCTCAGGGCTTCCACTCCCTCTTGACCAAAAATGCTCCTCTCTGCTCTTAAGCTACAACTTAGATGTAAAAATAAGCAATGAAATCACTAAACAGTGACTTGTCCTGCATCCATTGCTAGCACAGGCCTCCTCTTTATGACCAGTTGCCAGGTACTCTTACCTTCTCTGGCTTGAGAGCCCCTGAAGCTACTACTGCTTCTGTCACCACCACTAGTGCTCTGCCCACATGGGCTCCTGAACAGTCTTCTCTCCTAATGTCATAGATCTCTCTTTTTAACATCTTATGTTGCCTTGGCCTGGGAGACAATCTCCCTCTGATGTTTTTGGCTCTGTCACTCAAAAATTCAATTTGAGGTATTATTTTAAAGTAGTTTGGAGGGGAATGTTGGGACAGCTGAGCTGAGGGCTTTCTCTCTGCTCCTCAATCTTCAAGGATGAGTACTTAGAATGAAGTAGTTTAGGAAGGTATTATTCCCCTGAAGTACTGAAGGTTGGATTAATGGGATTAGAGAACTAGTAAAATAAGAAGATTTAACTGGCATGTTTCTTCCATAAAACTGAAATATATTTGAGCTTGCTGTGAACTTCTTCATCCATCACTCTGATTAGGTGTTACCTCCTCCACATATTCTGCCCTGATCCTTATTCCACCCTTCCCACTATAACTATATGTGTTATCTCTTCTTCTCCACACTTCCTATGACACTTTCATTTCTCCTTATCATAGTTTGCCTTATATTGCAGGAGTTTTGTTTGCATGTGAGTACATCCATTAGAAACTAAGTTCTATGAGGGTAAAGACTATGGATTTTTCATATCTGTACTAGCAACAATTTGAAAAGTGCCTTGGAAATGTTTCATAACTGTTTTTGGACTGAATTTGATTGAATTAATTAAAATTAATATGTCTACCTTTTACTATGTCTTTCTAGCACAATATCAATGTACCTTTTCTTCTTAATATAAAATCATAAAGCATAGTATTGTAAATCTGAAGCTGGAAGGGAACCCAAATGTCATGTAGCCCAATCTTTTCATTTTATATGAGGGGAAATTGGATCTTAGGGCATTTAAATGTATGTATGCCCACTGTATTGTCACTTTATTGGTATGACCCAAAAGGGGCAGTTATGTGCTGCAGTGGATAGAGTGCCACACCTGGAGGCAGGAAGGCTCATCTTACTGAATTCAAATCTGGTCTCAGACACCTACCAGCTGTGTGATCCTGGACAAGTCATTTAACTGTGTTTACCTCAGGTTCTTCATATGAAAAATGAGCTTAAGAAGAAAATTGAAAACTACTCTAGTATTTTTGCCAAGAAAACCCCAAATGGCATCATGAAGAGTTGGATGTGACTGAAAACATCTGAACAACAACAACTGCATGCTTGTTTTTATATTATGAATATCCTCCCCCACCTTAGAGTAGGTAGCCACCATTCCAACTGACCACAAGAGAACTCTGAGGCAAACTTAAAATGCTGGTTTTATATAAAGATTTAGATATATACTTTATGAGAGGAGGGAGAGGACAGAAATAGGATCTTATAAAATTTAATTTTGTTTATAGCTTATATTTACTTATCTGTGAATATTTTGCATCTCCTACCATCTTTCCATACTATAGAGTGTAAGTTCCCTGAGGGCAAGAATTGTTATCTTTTGTATTTCTATCACTAGTTCAAGCATACTACCTGGAAAATAATGTGTTAAATGCTTGTGGATTTATGGATAAGCTCCAGAAGTAAAAATCTGCTATATATATATATATATATATATATATATATATATATATGCTTTCCAACATACTATATGGAACAAAATGGAACTAATGGAACTAAATGGAATGAAAGGACACAGTGTCACTGCCATATTGATTCACTAAATAGACCATTTACCAATTTGCTTGACCATCAAAAGAAACTGTTAGAGGCATGTCTCATCATTGAACTTCCTGGATTTAAGAGGCAGGAAGGCAATAACAGTAACATATCTATATTATTTGCCTACAAAATTAGGATATTTGGTTAATTCTTAGCTAAAAAGGAGAATCAAGGACTAGTTGCCAAATACTTGTTTGGGGCTAATTCCTAAAGGTATATTAAATTTAATATCTTCAAAGGATTCAAACTTCCAAGGCATCATTTTCTTTTAAGATGTCATTATTACAGATTTAAAATTCTTCAGTGTAAAAAAGGGGGGGGGGCAGCTAGGTGGCACAGTGAGTAGAGTACTGGCCCTGGATTCAGGAGGACCTGAATTCCAATATGGCCTCAGACACTTGATACACTTACTAGTTGTATGACCCTGGGCAAGTCACTTAACCCCAATTACCCTGACCTCCCCCTTCAAAAACATTTAAAAATATAAAATTCTTCCATGTACCCTATAGCCTACAGAGTAAAGTGGCTGCTGCTGTTGTTTTTTTCTGCTGTTATTAAAGTACAATACAATCTTCAAGATGAAATGAAATCCACAGCACTTCAACTTCAACCTAAGCCGTGAATCCTACCTAATCGATCCTGAAAAAGTGTCATAGGACATGATTTTAGAAACCTATATCACATGGGTCTTAGCACCTTCCTGCAACCCTCTGGAGACAGTTAATTCCATTTTTAGCAGCTCTAATTACTAGGATTTATTGTTGTTGTTGCTACATTTCTCAGAAGTCAGCTTCCCTATTACTTCTATCCATTGATCTTGTATCTGTGCTCTTAAATCATGCAGATGTCTAAGTTTCTTTGAATGGCATTGAATCCCCTCTCACATCCTCCTCATCTGATACTTCTCTGCTTCTATTTCTCTCTACATCTCCCTCTGTTTCTGCATCTACTTCTATTTCTGTCTTTATTGGTATCTCTCTCTAGCTCTGGCTCTATCTCTCTGTCTTTTTCCTCTCTCCCTCTTTCTCTTTTTTCTCCTTCTCTTCCTTTTCTCCCATCTTTAGTTGAACAGATGCACACTCTTAATATGCTGATTGCGCTTGGCAAAAACCATTATGATATTGCTCTTAGATATTTCATCACAAAGATTGGTCCTTTTGGTTAATGGAGAAAAGGAAAGAAAAACTTGAGTAGATAATAATAAATGTAACAAAAACAACAGGAATAACAACTATGATAATAGCTAGCATATTATATATAAATTATATATATTAATACATAAAATATTACCTTGAGGTTTGTAAAGTGCTTTATATATATGTATATATCACTTTATGAGAAGCTTGATGGTGAACTATTTTAATAAATAAAACTTTTAATAAAATAGAATTCTGTATTCCTCCCTCATACAAAGGAAAAAACAGTTACAGAATTTAAATCTTCTTCAGATTTCAATGCATCTCATCAGATCCCTTCACTAGCTCAAACATCAGCCTCTCCACGACAACTCATCTTCTGTGATCCTTTTTCTATTTTTATGCATGTGTGTTTTTATCATCATTGTCATCATCATCATTGTCATCATCATCATTAACTTTATCAACAAGCACAGACATTTCAATATACAAACAACAAAAAGAAGACTGCTGTCTTTCTGACATTTTCCCACACTCCTCCATGTCAGAGACTCTAGGATCTAAACAAATTAGATGGTGCAGAGCCAAGATGGAGGAGCAGAGGGAGCAACCCAGCCAAATTCTCCCAATATTCCCTCCCAAACAACTTTGAAATGACACATCAAATTGATTTCTGGAGTGGCATAACCATCACAGGTCAGAGTGAGACACTGTCAAGTGCAAGACAAGATAAAATGCTGTGACATGAGGGTAGGAGCAGGCCTAAAGGACAAGATGCAGCAGCACTAGAGGCCAGCCATAGAGGCAGCTGTGACAGCAAAGCTCTCAGTCCAGAGAGAGTAAAGGGATGGAACAAATGATAAAAAGAGATTACAGGAGACCCAGAGCTGACACTGGATGCAAAACCAGACATTGTTTGAGAACTCCATTGCCCATGTATAGTTCTCACTCATAGTTCCAGGATGAAAAGGACTCAGTTACAAGGGAGCCCAGTTCCCGGGAAGAGAGGAGCAATTACCTTTGTACTTACAGAAGAGCCAGAGACCTTGTGATAGCTCCATGGCTTAAAGGATCATTAGTGCTTACATATGCAGGGCAGGAGAGGTCCTTCCTGGGAAAAGACCAGGGCACAGACAAGGAGAGCAGTGACCATACTTCTTCTAGGACAACACCACATTGGTAGCACTGAAATTTTCATAGCTTTGAAAACAACTGTGTAAAAAAGCCTGAAGTTTGGAACAATGCATCTCCACTTTGAAGTGGGCAGAACCCAACTCTGACATAAAGTTCAAAGTCAAGAAAGAGGTTGAAAAAAATAAAAACAACAATTAAAAATCTACTATGATGGCAGGGAATATACAGAAACACACATAGAAGACAACATGAAAAGAGTTGCAAGCAAAACTTAAAAGAAAAAAAATGCTAATTGAATATAAACCCAATAAGCATTATGGAAGAGTTAAAGAAAGAATTAAGAATGGTAGAGAAAAAAATAATTTGTAAAAGAAGCAAGAGTGATGCAAGAAAATTAACAGGCTGGTTAAAAAAAGACTCAAAAATACTGAAGAAAATACACCATAAAAACAAAATTAGTCTAGTGCTAAAAGAGGAACAAATATTCACAGAAGAAAAGTACTCCTTAAAGAAAAATTGGCCAAAAAAAGAGCTAGAAAAGCTCACTGAAGAAAATAATTCCTTAAGAATTAGAATTGGGGAAGTGGAGGCTAATGAGTCCATGAGACATAAAAAACAATAAAACAAAGTAAAAAGAATAAGAAATGACAGAAAATGTGAAATATCTAATTGGACAAACAACTGACCTGTAAATAGATCCAGGAGAGATAAATTAATAATTATTGGGCTACCTGAAATCCATGATTAAAAAGGTACCTACATAATATATTTCAAGAAATCATAAAGGAAGTCTACACTGATATTTTAAATATAAAGGATAAAATAGAAATTAACAGACTCTTCCAATCACCTCCTGAAAGATCCCAGAATGAAAACTTCCAGAAATATTATAGCCAAATTCAAAAGCTCTCATCTCAAGGAGAAAATATTGCAAGAAGTCAGAAAGAAATCATTCAGACATGATGGAGCTAGGATAAAAACAATAACAACAGAAAACCAGTCCAGTAAAATTGAGGGGGAAATGGGTATTTTTAGCTGAGAAATGGATGTTTAATGAAATAGAAGACTTTTAAGCATTTATGACGAAAAGATCAGAGACAAATAGAAAATCTGATATTCAAACACAACCTCCCAGAGAAGCATAAAGAATAAACATAAAAGAAAATCTTAAGGGACTTAATAAGGTTAAATAATTTATATTCCTATATGTAACTCCTAAGAACTTTATCAATATTAGGACAGATCATATTGGCCAACATGACAGAAAAGGAGAATGAAAAGTGATAAAAGGGATGTGGAAAAGTAGAGACACCGTTGTACCATTGATGGAGTTGTCAACTGGTCCATCCATTCTGGAGAACAATGTGAAATTATGCATATCTTTTGACCCAAGAGTACTAAGTCTGTATTCCAAAGAGATCAATGGAAAAGAAAATGGATCTATATGTACAAAAATATGTATAACAGCTCTTTTGTGGTGTCAAAGAATTGGAAATTAAGGCGATGCCCATCAGTTGGGGAATGGCTTAACGAGGTATGGTATATGATTGTTATGGAATACCATTGTGCTGTATGAAATGACAAGAAGAATGGTTTCACTGAAAACTCCTAACACCTATGTGAATTGATGCAGAGTGAAGTGAGCAAAACTAGATCACTATTCAAAGTAACAGCAATACTGTTCAATGGTCGACTATGAAAGACTTAGCTACTTTGATCAATACAATGATTCAAGACAATTTTGAAGGATTTATGATGGAAAAAGTGATCCATCGACAGAGGAAGAAGTGATGAACTCTGAGTTGAAGTATAATTTTTTCCCTTTACATTTCTTCCCTTTTTGCAACATAGGAAACACAGAAATATATTTTGCACGAAAAAATAAACAAATTGGCTTACTCTCTGTTGCCTTTAAATATCCTTACCTTTTCTGATTCCATGGCTTTTCCCCTGCTGTTTCCTATCACTAAAACCCACAAATCCACCTCCTCCATGAATCCTCCTCATGACTCCTGCCATCTAAGTTCTCTCTTCTGGGTTCATATAGCACATAGTTTATACCTATCCCTTTCACTTAAAATGTATTATTTTGTATTAATAATCTGTGCAATTCTTGCATTGCCCAATTAGGCTGTAAGTACCTTGAGGCAAGAAAGAAGGAATTAAACCAAGCATTTATTAATGTGACAGGCTTGGTTTTTGTCTGAGACTGAATTTGAACTCAGGTCTACCCAATACTTCACAGAGATCTCTTATCCACTGCATCACCTAGCTGCTTCTAAGACATGACCTCATGAGCTCAAGGACCTTGTCTTATTTAAACTTAACACTGACCTTTCCCTACTTCCTGTATCTATCACCCCCCCCCCCCGACTTTAAATCAGCATTCATTTTGGAGGCAGCCTAAGTATCCATGGACCAATCAGTGGAGTTTCTTGTGGTCTCTCATGAAGGGAATAGTTTAGACATGTATTTCTATGAAAAGTGCTCTTCTAACAAAGTTGCATAGTCTATAATCTCACCAAGTTGATTAGCAAATTCACAAAATTAATCAGGACCTCCTCTTTTACCTCCCACACCCAAATACAGTATAAACAAAATAATTTGAAAAGCAGAAAATATGAACCCCATGGGAATCAGGAAAGGCCTCCAATAAGAAGGAGTACTTGAGCTTTGCTTTGAAGGAATTTGGGGATTCTAAGAGGAAGAGGGGAGGAAGGTGTATGTGAGAGATGCAAAACTTGAGAACACATGTGGAGTGAAGATGCACAAAAGTGAGAGAGAAGAACCAAGTATAAATTAAAGGCCAAATGAACATGTCTTGAATTTGAATACTGGCTCTCCTACATACACAGTGTTTTTGAAAAACTTCCAGATTAAGACTCAGCAGCCCTGGATTCTATTCTTCAGTTTACTAACTTGTACTTGGTCATGTTAATATGCTTGGGCATCATATGACTTATTTGTAAAAGGAGAATGGTGGATTATTTTAACTCTAAAATTCCTTCTAGTTCTAGATTAATGATCCTATGATCTCTCTAAGTTCCTTTGCAGACCTAAATTGTATGGTCCCATGAATTGATAACCTTTAGTAATTACATAGGAATCATACAAAGAGACTCATGTCGATTTTTTGTTCTGAAAGGTCAATGATTGATGATGGTAACTTATAGGCAATGGTGAACAAAAGGGCCAAACCCTCAAGCTTGTCACAGGTATGGCTCATGGCTGACCTCATTTCAGGCTTGATACCCAACTTGGTTTTGGGGGATTTTTGTGCTTAGAAAAACTGACAGAGTTAAATTCTTTACCCTAAATTCATAAAGGTTTTTTAATCACTCTGACATTATTAGCTTTCAAAAATGCTAAACTGAACATGATCAGAACTAAGAGCTTCTCCATTGCTATGCTCACTTTTCTCAGACTGAAGTAGCTATGCTTTAGTTTGTGCAAAACATAATTTTAATTCATAAATAACTTTTTAAAAGTAAATTTAATTTGATAGATCAAGATTGATAATATAATTCACTTTCCAGTGTTATTACCATAATTCTTTGTGTAAGGTCCTATATTTGATGGCAAAGGCCTTTTCCAGTTAAGAATTATATAGTAACTTACAAAACTTAAATGTTATGTAGAAATTTATTAAATAATATATCTTCTATGCCTGACTAGAAATGGGAACATGATGCTACAGTCCTATAAATCTAAGAAGCATCTTTTTTATAGGTTATCACCCCCTGTGATAGTAAGAGCTCCCTGAGACTAATGACTTTCTAACTTTTTCTCTTCATGTCACCGGAACTCAACATAGTGTTCGGCACATGATAAGTGCTTAATAAATATTTTCTCCTGGATTTACTTTGACTTTAGCTAGTTTCAGGGGTGGAAGTAAGAAATAATTAAAACTATTTTGATATTCAATATAGTAACTAATTAATATGGGTCAGTGAATCCCCAGGGAGGACTGACTTTCAATTGCTTGGCCAGTGGTAGAAGGATGGCCTTGAATTATTATTCTTTCAGTAAACATCAAAGGCCTTTGATGAAGGCACTTATAGCTTTCTCCCTTGAGATTCTATCCATGTACGGCAACTTAGACTCTGTTTAGGAAGGGGAGAAAATAAAACTTCCAATATATCAAGTTCCCGACATGGGAGAAAAGCATCAATTATAAATACAGCTATTCATAAATGTATGACTATGTGTATGTTTTCCAATAAGCAATTTGATTCCCTGACAAAGAATGGAACTTAGAAGTTCTAAGCAAAAACATATCCTTATGAACATCATAAAAAAGACATAGTAACTCAAATATAAACACAATCAAATGAATTATGGCAGTCATTGTTTTATGGGCCATACACCACTGGGCAAGATAGTCATCCAGTCTTGTCAGTGAACCATAAGGAGTTAGGGCATAGAATGGATTGTCTGCATAGATACCACAGCAGATTTAGGAACTAAAAGGAAAAGATAAATAAATTATCCAGTTGTGTAAAAAATTAAAGGACCAGGTAAGCACAGTAAAGTGAGAATAGTGCATCGAATGGCAGTTTTGTTGCACTTGACATATTTTTGGTGTGAGTTGTCCGTACTTCTATTTAATAAAGTTTTGTTTTTTCCCCCTATTATTCCTCCCTTATCCAGATGCATGGAACTACTTTTCAATGAGTAATGAGTGATCATCATTTTTAAATCCTTTCAATATTTTATTTTTTCCAAATACATGTAAAAATGATTTTTAACATTCATTTTAAATTTTGAGTTCCAAATTCTCTACCCCATACTTTTCCACACCTCTCCTTGAGAGGGCAAGCAATTTTAAACAGGTTATACATGTCAAGTCACACAAATTATATTTCCATATTTGTCAAGTTGTGAAAAAAGTACATACAAAAAATCCAAGAAAAATAAAGGAAGTTTTTAAAATGCTTGGCTCTGCATTCCCACTCCATCACTTCTTTCTCTGGAGGTGGATATGGAGGTAGATGGCATTTTTCCTTGTAAGATCTTGGGGATTTTCTTAGATCATTGTTCCAAATTCCTCTCCAGAATGGTTGGATCAGTTCACACTCTACCAAGAGCGCTTTAATGTCCCAATTTTCCCACATCCCTTCCAACATTTATCATTTTCCTTTTCTGTCTTATTAGTCTTATCTCAGGCTTGCTTTAATTTATATTTCCCTAATATTAGTGATTTAGAGAATTTTTCAAGTCTCTACATAGCTTTGATTATTTCATCTGAAAGTTGCCTGTTTATATACTTTGACCATTTATCAATTCAGGATTGACTTGTATTCTTACAAATTTGACTCAATTCTTTATATATTTTTAGAAGTGAAGCTTTTATCAGAGAAACTTGCTGCAAATTTTTTTTCATGGTTTTAAATGTCATTTATTCCCCCCCATCCTATTTGCCCCCTGTTTATTCCCCCCCCTCTGTCTCTCTGTCTCTCTCTCTTTCTCTGTCTCTCTCTGTCTCTCTCTCTCTCTCTGTCTCTCTGTCTCTCTCTCTGTCTCTGTCTCTCTCTCTCTCTCTGTCTCTCTCTCTCTCTGTCTCTCTCTCTCTCTCTCTCTCTCTCTCTCTCTCTCTCTCTCTCTCCCCCTCCCTCTCTCTCTCTCCTCTCTTCACCCTGTTTCTCCTCAAAAGTATTTTACTTCTAGTCATTGCCCCCTGCAATCCACCATCTTTTCTATTAGTGTCCCTCTTCTCTCATTCCTTTCCCTCCTACTTCCCTGTAGGGCAAGATAGATTTCTATATGCTCTTTTATGTGAAATAATTTACCCCATTTTTCTTTGAGGAGTAGCTATTTTGATTTTGTTGTCTTCTTCTCAGTTTGTGTTTTGATCTTCCCTGTCTTTGCTCATTTTCCCAGCCTATTTCTTGACTTTTAACTTTACAATAAAGTTGGGCTCTGCTCCTCAGATTGAGAGGGTATGGTCCCAAACTTCAGGTTTTTCATACTGTTGTTTTCAGAGCTAGCTCTGGAGGTTTGAAGTTGTCACTCCTTCCAAAATGGTATGATCTAAGAAGTGTGGTCATTTCTTTCTTGGCTTGTGGGGTAAGCTCTTTTCCACCCTGGATCTGTGACCAGGTTCCCTGCTCTCCTGTGGCTCACAGGCTCTAAGTGTACTAGTGTTCCTCCTCACCCTAGACCTTCAACCCAGAACTGATATAGCTAAAGTGTATCACCTATCATCTAACCATTTATCTATCTATCTATCTATCTATTTATCTATCTATCATCTATCTATCTTCTATAGCTATTTATCTAAATATATATAGTTGTGATTGAGATGAGTCCTACCTACTTCTAGAGTCTATATAAAAACAAAAACTGAAAGTTTTTAATTATGCTACACCTGAGAACACTACTTTATTATTTTCCTTCTCATTAACTGAAAAACCTGCACCTCTCCCCGCGTATGTATATATTATACCATACAATACATGTTTATTAAGTGTCTTTTATATGCCAGGCACCATAATAAGTACTGGGGATACAAATAAGAAAAATAAAGACAATCTGTGCCCTCAAGAAGCTTACAATCCAATGGGGGGGAAGATAGCAGAGAAAAGGAAACTGGACAGGGAGGGGCATCATATTCCAAGATGCTGAAACCAATTAGAACTGCAGATGAAAACAGAGAGTTCTCTGGAAATTGCAGGTCCCATCTCTCTATGAAGGAAAGCCTTGGGAGAATTTTAGTGCTCCACCTTCCAGCCCTCACCATATTTTTATGAGCATAATGAATAATAAATCATGTACTATAAGGCACCTTCTTGAATTAGCAGTAATCTGAGGTAGTTACAATTGTAAATGGAACACACAAAGAAATTTCTAACAATATTTTCCATTATTTTAATTGTTTAGAATATTTTCAAAGAACATGTTTATTCTTTTTGCAAAAATTCAAAGTTTAGTTGTTGAACTAACTTCTATATAACAAGTATAATTGTCAATACATTGTTTTTTACATTTCAAAAAGGTCAGAGATGCTTATTCATAGGAATGTAATATAGTGCCACTTCTAACACATTATTAATCAATGTCAGTTGCTTAAAGAATCCGTCAATGTGCAGCATGAATCATGCTCCTAGTTTTTTTTAAAAACTGCCTTTGGTTAATAAACAAGGGAATTTAAAATAAAAAATAAAGGTACTGAATATAAACTGGATCAAAGATAACTGGTTTGTATAGACACAAATTATATCTGCATACCTCAGGTCATCAGAGATGTCTCTTCATAACTGTTGCTTTAGAAGAATTAGGACTCTACAGATATCAAAATTGCATGGCTTGAAATTTTGTTGAAATTAAATTCCTATTTCTGATTGTTTATCAGATAGCCCTCTGACATTCTTCTAAGGTCAGAACTTGGTGAATTTAGATATTTCCACTCAGTTTTCCTAAACATTTCTCAAAGATCTCTGCAGTAAGAGTTCTAATGTTGTATGTTGCTTTGCACTTGTCACATGAAACTACTTAAAGATTATTTCAATCTCTGAATAAAATAGCCTAGCTTGCTTCCAGTTTAGTCTTGGAGCATTCCTGAGTACACAAAGGAGAATTAAATTGATAATAAAAGAGTCCTATCAACTTGGTTTTCCCTTTTGACTTTAGAAGAACACAATAAGATTTTTTTAGGATGCAGGTGGAAAAGGAGCCTCTCTATTCTCATACATAAGAGCAGCTGCCATAGCCAAATTCATTCCAGAAAACCACTTGGATCTGGTTACCTTGTTGTATGATTCTGAGCTAAGGACCAACAAAACTTAAACCCAAATTGTGTACATGCATGGTCTGCAAAAAGAGAGGTATAATATCCAGGAAAAAAGTGTTAGTTCCACTATACTGTACTCAGACTGTCTTTGAACTATTATGTTCATTTCAATGGCTCTCTTTTTCAGGAAGGACACTGACAGGCTGAAAAGTTCCCAGAGAACAGTAACCAGAGAGCTCAGCAATCTGGAGAACATGGGGCATCGTAACTGTCTCCAATAATTTGAAGATACGTAGAATAAATGTTAGACTTTTTGTTCTTGGTCCCACAGCAGGGAACTAGAAGCAAGGGGAAAGAAGCTGCAGGCAGCCAGATTGAGGCTCACTGCAAGGGAAATTTTCCTAACAATTCCAGCTGTACAAAATTGCAATGGGGTGCCTCAGTAAGCAGTAGGATCCTTCTCACTAAAGTTCTTGAAGTGATTTTTAGATAATCATTTGTTGAGAAGGCATAAGTCATACCTTATTCATGTACAAGTTGGAATAGATAGTCTTTGGAGTCACTTCCAGGACTGAGAGTAAGTGAAGTACAGATGCCCACATCTACACTGACACAAGAATATACTGGAGCATCTACTGAGCAAATTCGTCTCTCAAACAAGCCCATTCCTCTTCAGGACAACACCTCCAGAATGGACTAGAACTCTGGGCAGTTAGGTGGGGCAATGGATGGAGTACTGGACCAAGAGTCAGAGATCTGTGTTCATCTGCAATCTCAGATACTTTTAAATTATGCAACTTCAGTCAAGTTATATAACCTCTCTTTGCTTCCTTTTTCTCAACTGAAAAGTGGGGGATAATAAGAGCACCTCCCAGGTTGTTGTGAGGGTATTAATTGTAAAGCACTTTACATAAAACTGGACTAACTTTAAAGGACAGATATCTCTAACAAGAAGTCAGAATTTGAATAAAAAGCCAAAAGTTTCAAGCAAATTTTTTAAAACGGACAATTTTAATAAAAAAAAATAGATCTTTGATGATCCTTTGCTTATGGTTTATCTACCTAGACAGCATTTTCTCTGTAATGGTTAAGTCCACCTTTTGCTCACTAAATATATCCAAAACTATAAAATGATGATTATAATAGCACTTACTTCCCAGGGCTACTGTAAGGATCAAAAGAAATAATATTCATGAAGTATTTAACACAGTGCTTGGTACATAGTAAACACTTAATACATCTTATATTCTTCCTTCTATCTTTTATATAATCTATGTCTAGATATTATTGCCATCTGGGCTCCCCAATTCAGCAGGAGCAACTGGCATTTAAGCATTTTAACTCATAGTAATATTCTCTAGAATTCAAAATTTAAAGTATTTCATACTAAAAGTTACTGTAGATTATTAAATCCCAAGTATTTTTCAAACTATTTTGTCCCACCAGATATTTTAATACTTCTTTGGTAATTGACATCTATGCTACAAAAATATGGCAGTATGTATGGGATTAATGATTTGAATATTTGACGTAATGTGTTTATTTTATAAATTTGCTTTTATAGAAGACACTAAATCAGAATGGGAGCATGAAGCTTAATGCTAGCCGCATCACTATCAAATCCAATTTGGATTTATCATTAGCATAACGGGAAGTTTATGTCTGTTAACAGCTAGTTGATGTCTATTTAAATTGTTGAGATGCTTTCAGGTCAACTGTCAATAAGCAGTGATTTGATTCTTTTCCTCTGTGAATATTCATATTTAATCAAAGTAAAACATGTACAGTAGAGAAGATAAATGGTAGAACGCAGGATTAATAATTTATAGTCTCCTATTCATATAAGTTGAAAAAAATCCCCAAACACCACAAGCATCATTGATTAAATAGAAAATAATGCATATGCACAAGTGTGAGATGAAAACCTGTAAATACTTCTTAGCAAAAAAATATTCCTTTCAACCAACATGCACATTCAAAGATTTAGCTATGTTGGTAAGTGAAACATATTCAAAAAGATATGAGAAAATAATTCACTTTTTAAAAAATATTCATATGTAAAGATAAATTGTTCTAATGGCTTGGTAAATAATGTGATTCATTATGCTAGTTTATAGTTGTGCAATATCCTTCCCAAACAGACAGGCAAATAGAAATCTATGTCATGCGATTTAAATCTATGTTCTAGAGAAGTGAAATATATAATCTGGAAGCAAAATGCATAATGTGCATATTATCTGGTCCTTAACTAATATCATCTTTTCCTACATACACACATACTGACAATTCAACATTATTAAATCGGATCATTATGTACTTAATTGATAACAAAGATATTGAAAAATATGGTAGCACTGACAACCTGAGTGATTCTGGATGTTCTTACATACGCTCATGTGAAGCACGTATTTTAGTACAATAGAGCAAAATAGCATGACAAAATACACATTGATTTATGCCACAAAGTTCATAAATTTTATGCATAGAAGAGTCATTTTGCTAAGTTAAATAGTACCTATCAAACAGTATCTATAAGAAAGAAACTTTAGAAACTTTCCTAATAAATATAAAAATAAAGTAAGGAATCACCCTTTTCTCACTATTAGTTAACATAATTCTAGAAATGATAGCAATGGCGATAAGAAAAAAAAAACTGATGTAATGAACATAAGTAAAAAGGAGGAAAACTATCCCTATTTGCTTATGACATGATGATCAACTTAGAAAACCCTAGAAATTCAACAAAGAAATGAATAGAAAAAGAACTATAACTTTAGTAAATAGCAGGATAGAAAATATACCTATACAATGACAGAATTTTATGTAGCTATGACAATATCCAAGAGGAAATACTTGAAAATTCATCGTTGAAAAATTTCATTTCATTCAATATTCAAACTAAAAAGGCACAACCAAGATATAAATCCAATAATTAAATATACTTTTTTTAAAAGACTAGATTGGCTAGGCAAGAGAGTGGAATAGCATGAAATATCTCACTAACTACTCTTATACAAAGATCTAGAAAACATACCAGATTGAGTCCTGCCTGAGAAATGCAATTTTTTTAAAAAATCACACTACTCCTCAGTTCCATGTCACAGATCCAAGGAAATACCAAGGAGGGGACGTGAGCCCAAGGTTGGAGGTACAGGACAAGGAGCAGGCAGAGGCCATGACAGAAAAATGAAGGAGGGGCAATTTCAGCAACAAGCAGTATGGCTTTGACCCCAGGAGTGGAACAGGGTGCCACTTACAGCCCCCACCCCTCTGAAGCCTGCAGTGAAATGACCACAATGAGAATCTTAAACCAAAAGGGATCTGGCAGCTTGGCTAGCTATTAGAGCTTTGCAGCTGGTTGACCACAGCTGAGTATAGTACAGGCCCCCAGAACTCCAACTAGAAGTAGTTGCTCAGATGAAAAACTTGAGTCAAAAACTTACTGAGCTCAGACTTACAGATGAATAATTAAATTTTTCTTTTGACTTGATTTTAAAGTTTACAGGTCTCCATTCAGAACTGTCCTTTAGAACCCGGAATGACAATACTCAACATCACCAAAAAAGCTTCAGAAATATCCAGGAGGTCCAGATATCTCCTCCAGAAATGTGCAGAACCCAAACCTAACAAAAAGTTTAAAATCAAAAAGTAGGTTAAAAAGCAGCAAACAGAAATGAAAGCTGTCATAATCATTATAACAGGGATGTTTAAGACACAAAATTAGAAGATCATTACTCCAAAACATGTAGAAGCAAAGCCTGAAGGCAAACATAGTTTGGACATAAGTTCAATTAAAATTCTGAGCAAAAATTAAAATGATTTTATAAATGAAATAAGCACCATAGGAAAAATAATTGGAAAAGAAACAAGAGTTGTAGAAGAAATAATTGGAAAGAAAATTAATAGCTTGGGCCAAGAGGTCCAATCTTAATTAAGGAACACACATCTACAAATTAAGATGGATGAAATAAAAGTTAATTATACCAATAAGAAGACATATTAAAATCAAGTGAAAAGATTTAAAAAAATAGAAAAAAAGGTATTTTATAGCAAAAATAACTGACCTGAAAAACAGACTGAGGAGACATAATTTAAGAATAATTATGTTACCTGAAAGTCATAACAAAAAAAACTCTAGACATTGTATTTTAAGAAATTGATCTCATTGAACCAGAGCGCAAAGTGAAAATACAATGAAAGAAATTACAAAATAAAAATTGCTAGGAGCATTATAGCCAAAATCCAAAGCTTCTAGGTCAAAGAAAAAACATTGCAAGCAACAAAAAAGAAAGAGTTCTGGCACTACACTAAGGAACAATAATCATTTAACTGACTAGCATTTTTAAGTAATTGCTATGTGCCAGGCATTGTACTAAGTGCAAGGAATACAATGAAAAGCAAAGCAAAACAAAACAAAAGGAAACATTCTCAATGATCTCACAATAAAATGGGGGATACATCATGCAAATAACCATGTACAAATAAAATGGATAGATGGATACAAATATAAAGATATAAAGATATAGAATAAACTATCACTAAGATTAAGGAAGACTGGAAAAGGCTTTGTGTAGAAGGTCTCGCTTTACTTGAACATGAAGGAAACCCAGGAAGCTAGAAGGCAGAAACGAGGAGGGAGCAAATTCTACATCTAGGGAGACAATCAGTGAAATACTTAGAGTCAGGACATAGAGCTCCATATGCGAGGAACAAAAGAGGAGACCACCACCAGTGTCACTGGAGCAGAGTTCGTGTACAGTAATACATTGTGAGAAGTCTGGAAAGGTAGGAAAGGTCAAGTTTATGAAGGATTGTAAAAGACAAACAGAATTTTATATTTGATCCAAGAGATCACAGGGAACCATCAGAATTCATTGATTAGGAGGGGATATGATCAGAATGGCACTTTAAGAAGATTGCTTTGACAGCTAAGCAGAAGATACATTAGAGAGAGGAGAGACCTAAGTCAGAGGGACCAATCGCTTTAAATAGCAGTATATTGAGATTATTCAGGCTTGAGGTAAAGTGGTCCTGCAGCAGGGTAGTGGCATGTCACAAGAGAGAAGGATATATAAAAGATGTTAGAAATACTGGAGATATAAGAGTGAGGAGTCAAGGGGACAGCTGGGTTGTGAGCCTGGGTGACTGGGAAAAGGGTAGTAGTCACTTCAGTAATAGACAGGTTGGAAGGGGGTGAAGAGAAAGATCATTAACTTTGAACATGGTGAGTTTAAGATGTCTATAGGACATCCAATTCAAGATTTCAATAGGTAGTGGAAACATGAGACAGAAAGTCTGGACAGAGAATAAATCTGAGAATCATAGAGATCAGATTGCTCTCAATACTTGAAACTGTGGTATCTAACGAGGTTGCCAAGCGAAATAATATAAAGGAAGAAAAGAAGGTTCAAGGCCAAACTACAGGTTGAATTAATTATGTGCTTAAAAAAGTAAGCTATACATAATAGAGATCTGCAGCATCATGTACAATTGTCTTTTTCTTTTCTACTATGTATAAAGTAATGAGAATTTTATATGGTCTTTGTTAAATTTTGAATAAAAATTAAAAACAAATGTATAATAACAAAAAGGAAAGAAATGTTTCCAGGAGATTGGACTCACTGTAAGAGGGAATGACTGTCTAGTAATTTCAAGTACTTTCCCCTTGTGGGGTGAGGCATTCTTATCCTCAGGGTATTATTAGAAATCAGGCAATCTATTGTAACAACAATGTTCCTAGCAGCTGCCATGGAGGTGAAAGACCAATAACAAGACCAACCACAAGAGCACACAGGAGGGCTGCTAGGTTCTTTGACCTGCGTTTCTAAGGAAAGCAACTTTAAGGGGTTTACAACATCACTTTAATCAAACATACATATGTCATTCACTTAGTTCAGGGGGAAAAGCCAGCACCCTGAATTTCAGAATACAAACAGAAACTACAAACAGATTGACAGACAGGCTTTGTCTGATCAAGTTATCAAATACACAGTTACCAAAAAGAGAAGCATCAACATCTGAGTTTTCAAAGCCAGGGTGGGGGTGTGGGGGGGGACTGTCAACAATAGCTACACAGAGTCTCATCTGGTCAAATCACACAACACTCTTCCAGTGAGTGAGAGCCCCCAAAGACAAACACTAATCTCTGAGTTTATATACACTTCTTCAGGATCAAAGGGCATCACAGCCATGTGACTCAAACCCATGTGACTTAGGCCTTCTTGTGACTTAAACACTTGCTCAGGGTCAGAGGGCACAACTAGTCCTTCCCTTGACGTAAGCAGGTCATTGAAGACTCCTGATTCAATCAAAGATTCTTTAGTGTTAAGAAGCACTCCAAAACAAAGACAACAAAAAGTTCACTTTGCTTGTCATGGCAAAACTCATCAAAGGTACTTGATTACCTCAGCATTCCAAAGGAGAAAACAGTGAAAAAATAGTCCCACCCTAATTACCATAACATCTATGTAGGACCCTAGAAAGTGAAGGTCTATTAGAGAGTAAAGGAGAATTACGTTGACTATTTGTGGGATACAGAATGAGTATTTTGGATTTGGACATGTTAAATAAAGACTGCCCTGTATTTGATATGCTTTTACCCCTAGCTTACATGAGACCTGAGAAACTTTCTTATTAATGTGGTTGCGAAGATATAACCCGTGTGTTGGTGTTTCCTGGGAAAATTCTTGGTGAAAGTCTAAGATAAGACAAAAAGTAAGTGTGGCTATTGAGAAGCCCCCAAGATTAATCCCTGATTATATAAATCCAAAACTTTAGTTCTAGAATGCACATAGTCTAATAAAAATATTCACCTCCATGAAATCATAACAAGAGGATCTTTTGTTTTTCTCTCTACCAGAGTTAGTCCTCACCTGTATTGATAGATGGCACAAGCCTCACCTTGAACATGACAGTGAAGGAACTGGGAAACAGGCTTTTGACATAGGAGTCTTGTCCTACAGTTCTTTCAGTGACTCATAGATCTAAGGGACGCTATGGTGAATCCCATTTCACTTTTACTGGGCCATGGTGTTTAGGCCCTCAGTCCTCGCTATATTTCGCGAAGGCAGGAAATTCTGCTCATGAAGGTGTGGCTGCCAAGGATCGTGGTCTGAACCCTGGTTAGTGACTTATAGTCAGTGAGAAGATCACTGGGACACAAGGCTTGAACTCTCATTACCTGTTCTCTTTGGCCAATAAAGCAAGTTCTTCCCACAGATGTTATGTCAGGAGGCCTAATTTCAACCCAGGTCCATGACTTGTATACTTAAAAGCAAAGCACTTCCTTATCACTGAAGTACAGGCTTTAGTTACCCTGTCCTTTCTTTCTTCAGAAAAGACAGAGGTTGGCCTATCCATTATTGTGCAGCTGCCAATAGTCGTAATCTTAGCATTGGTCTGTGAGTCATGAACTAAAACAGTGGAAGGGGAAGGGAATAAACATTTATATAATGTATACTCTTTGCCAGGCAGTGTGCTAAGCACTATTAGCTTATGCAATGTGGATGCTGTTATTACATTTTACATTTTCAATTTAATTACATTTTACCAGTGAGGAAACTGAGGCAAACAGAGGTTAAGTGACTTACCCAGGGTCACATAGCTAGTAAATTCATTTGAGGCTGGATGTAAATTCATGTGATTCAGTCATTGCACCACCTAGTTGCTTCCAAAGGAAAATACTAGTGGTCCGAGTTCAGCCAGTCATCTTTCTAAGAGATTTGGCTGGACTCTGACAGGGATGCCTTAAGGCAGGTTTTATTAGTGGCATATTGACACTTAAAATTCCAATTTCCAGTGGTGGATGTAAGCAAGGTTTAGAAGCCAATGGTAAGAAGGCAAATAATTGGAGGGTGGGGAAGGTGCCTCCCACTCGGGGAGTCAGATAAAAACAAAGGGACAAAAGAGCTGACCTCCAGACATCAGCTAAGGGTGGAAGACAACCATGCAGTCAATGGGCAGACAGTTTTGCTGAATGAAAATTTAAAAGGGAATTTTATAGGCATCTTGAAAGATCTTCCCCCCGCCTATCTGCACAGTGGCACAGTCCTAGTTCCCAGTTCAGAGGTAAGCAAGCAAAAGACCACCCAGTGTTCTGATCTTAGCCCTATCAAACAGTGATAGTCTGATTCCAAGAAACAGGGTTGGGTTGTTCTTCTAGTGGACAGAGACAGTCAGAGAAAGCTAAGGCACAGGAAGGCGAGGCAGAGTGCGTCCAGCAAGCCATCTAGTAAGTAAACTTCCTCAGAAATTAAAACTGCATCACAAGTCAGAGTTACCAGAGGAACCCAGGTTACAAAACGCAGTTTAAGGAAGTCAAAGGATCGCACTGCAGGGCATATTTCCGTTACAATCCTAAAAGGGCAAGGTCAATCACTTATATAAACTTTGCATCTTCCCTCATTACTAGTTCAGAATTCTGGAAAGAGTAGGCACTTAATAAATATGTTTTGAATTTGCTTTCAGATTTCTGACTACCGCAATAGCAAAACAGCAAATGATTCCTGCCCCCGCTCCACTGCCAAAAAAAAAATCCTGAACGATCCTCTGTTAAAGAAAGCCAGTGGAAAAACAACTTCCCCTCCAAAAAAACACCGTTTTAAACATTTATAGATTTTAAATTATAAATTATATATATTTTAGGAATTTCAAAGATTTTTTTTTTCACTTTCTGTATATAGCCTGTCACATTCAATTGCACAATAAATATTGAAGCAGAGAGAGCAAGAAGAAAGGTATTTAATAGTCCAGGGATGAGGTGATGAGGTCCTGTATCAGAGAGGTGGGGATATAAGTAGAGAGAAGGAGACTTTTACAAGAGGCTGGTTCATTTATTCCTTCATTTCTGATGAAATTTTTCTTTTCTATAGGTCTTTTGTATGTCTGCATAAATTAATTCACAACCATTTGATGCAATTTGTATCAAAGGATATTTTTCTTTTCATCAGTTTTTCTTGATTCTTCATGGTGTTAAATAGCAATGCAGATGATATTTTTGTTTATTTTGTTTGTAGGCCACATATTTTACTAACTTCTTTTATCAACCTCTTATTTTTTATTATCATTGGTTGTTTCAGATTTTCATGTTTTCGATAACAAGAAATATTTTAACTTCTTCATTGTGATTTATTATCATTCCTTTCATTTGTTTATTAATCCTTAGAGCTATTGCTAAAGTTTCTAAAATGGTTAAACAGAAGTGACAAAGTGTCTATCTTTAATGAAATTACTTCTAATGTTTCTCCACTGCATATGTAACAGCTCATATTTTCAAATAAATTCTTTTTATCATAGTACAGTAAATGTCAGCTTTCTGTATTAGGTAGAGGGCCAACCTTGGTATCAAGAAGACTAGGGTTCAGGCCCCGATTCTGCCTCTGTTATTCATCTGTGAAATGAGCTGCAGAAGGAATTGAGAAAACATTCCAGTATCTTTGCCAAGAAAACCCCAAATGGGGTTACCAAGAGTCAGGAATGACTAAAATGACTCAAAAGCAAAAATAAAAACTTTTTTATAAATTTTGATGTAATAGATGGCACTCATCTATATCTCGATATCTAAATGTATATCCACACACATGTATGTACATATATGTGCGTATGTTTATGTATATCACTCTGAGGTTTGCAAAACACTTTACAAATATCTCTTTTGTCCTCACAACAGCCCTGGGGGGTAGGTTTGTTTTTTAGAGGAAGAAATTGATTTATATAGAAGTTGACCGAAACATGCCCAGAGTCACACATCTATTAAGTGTTAGAAGCTGGATTTGAACTTTGATCTTGTAGATGCTGTCTACATAATTTGAGAATATATTGGAATCACAAAACCACAACACTTTAAGTTTAGAAAAAACCTTTGTGGCCCTCCAAGGTAAACTATATTTGAAAATTTGAGCCTACTAAAATATGTCTGATAAGTGGTCTGGATGACTCAGCTTTTACTTGGAGTTCTCAAATAATGGGGATGTCGGTACATCCAGAAGCATCCCATTAAACTTTTGGATAGCTCCAGTTATTGGAAATATTTCCTGAAATCAAACTGAATTTGTCTCTTTGCAACTTTCATTCATTCTTCCTGCTACTACTCTTTTGGGTCAAACAAACAAACAAAAAAAATCTAATCTCTCTTCTGTTTGACAGCCCATCAATACTTGACCTTAGCTATTATATTTCCCTTGCATCTTTACTTGTCTGGGATAAAGCTCTCCACTTCTTTCAGATAATTCGCATTTGGCATCAAGATAAGGCCTTTTGCCAGTCTAGTTGCTTTACTACTCCCGATGTCCTTCTTTAGTCATAACACCCATAACCGATTGTTATACTATAAGCATGATCTGACCATCCCTGCTCCTTTTTTGTATCCTCAGAACTTATTTTTTGACTGATTTATTAGAGAATTATTTTTTACTTCTTTCATTTTAAAATTTTGGATTTTTTGGTCTATGTATGTTGGGCAAGGGCATGATATTTTAGCTATGACTCTTCTCTGTGTTATTTCTCTTGGTATTTTTTTAAATTGGATGTGAGGAAGCTGGTTCACTTTGGTCATCTTGTTCTGACTTGCCATTAGGTGGTGCAGTGGCCAACATGTTGGACTCAGAATCAGGAAAAACCTGAGTTCAAGTCCAGGATCAAATGATGTAATATTTATAAAGCACTTTAAAAACCTTAAAATACTATATAAATATAAGCAGCTATTAGCTATCATTGTTCTTCCTCTGCTATGATAAATATTATTGCTATAGTCAGAACAGCAGGGAACTTCATGGATGACCTTGATATGTTCACGATGAAGAAACAGAACACAATAAATATAATCGCAGCTTAGAAATTACAAACCATTACCTATAATGAGAAAGTTGTACAATTTAATGAAGACTTTGAGACCTATCAAGCTGTCAATATATAATTCGAGTCTCAGTAGCTTCAATATGAAAAAGGGTGAAGAGTAGGCTGATAAAATTATGTTGGCAAATATGGTTTGAGATCAAGAAGTGAAAGGGAAAATACAGACTACTAAAAAGCCTTATGTCTATCATAGATAATTGAACTCTTTTTTTCAGTGCTTTCCTCTGAATCTACCATAAAGAGTTCTGAAACTCTCTTAGAGCTGTTAGCACACATTCATTCCCCCTTTTTTGAAGTTACCGGAGAGTCAGAGGATGATGGATGTCTTGAATGCCAAATGCATTTTTATGGAATTGACCTGTTAACAAGCTATTAACAAGCAGAAAATAACTGACCATAGAAATTGCTATTGTTTCAGAATTGCCTCTATATGTAATGCATTCAGATCATAAGTTAATTAGATCAAAAGTTCAAGAAAATACAAAATTAAAAGAAGATAAAGATAAGATGTTTCTTGTAATTATTGCCTTGTTTAAACAAGCTGTTAACTTTGGAAAAGCAGGAAGTGGATAAAAGTAATTTTCAGATTAGCTCTGACTTTCATCATTTCCTAAGGATGTCTAAGTATGGCAAAATAATCAGAAACATGAGGAAATAATATGAGAGGAAAATAGTGTCGGTCAGTATACACTTTATGAAGTATTGAGTCATGAAGGGCAAGAAGAAAACTAACTTGGGTTTCATGGACTTATTAAACATTATAGAGATGATGGAATACTAAAATGTAGTCTGTCATTTGATCAGTAATAGTTTATTATGTGCCTGATATGTGCCAGGCACTGTGCTAAGCACTAGGGATACAAAGAAAGGCTTCTGTATGAAAATGGGGTTTTAGCTGGTACTTGAAGCCAGGATGTGAGGATGAGGAGGAGGAGTGGTCCAGGTTCTGGGAACAGTCAAAGGAAGTACCTAGATTCTAAAGATGGGGTGTCTCCTGCAAAGAACAGCACTGGATCACAGAGTCCGTAGAGGTTAGTAATGTATTAAAAAAAAGTAGTAGAGGAGCAAGTTGTGGAAGGACTGTTTTATTGGTAATATATAAAAAGTTAATGGTTTATGCACATTAATTTTATTTCATGAAACTGCTGAAACTATTTGTTTTATGTAATTTTTAGTACACTTTCTAGGGTTCTCTAAGTAAACTATTATATCATCTATAAAAAAGTGATAATTGTGTTTCCTATATTTTAATGCATATTGCTTCGATTTCTTTTTTTCTTTTTCTTTTTTTTCCTGTAAGGATTTGTAGCACATTTTCAAATAGAAATGGTGACAATGGGCATTCTTGCTTTACTCCTGCTATTATTAGAAAGGCCTTTAAGGTAAATGTGAGTTCTATTTAAAAAAAAAAAAAGTATTTTCTTCATCTGCTGATATAAAGTTATTTTTTTTATTCTTGTTATTAATATGGTAAATAATGTTTACCATATTTTTATATGATTACAGTTTTTCTAGTACTGAACCAAGTCTTCATCCCTGCTATAAACTCAACCATTCATCATAGATGCCCTTTTTGTTTCTGTAATTTGGGATATTTATGTATAAGTTTCTTCTTCAGCTTTTGCTTTCCTCAATCAAGATATCAAAACAACTTATAGAAGGAATTTTGTAGCACCCCTTCTTTTCTTAATTTTTCAATTTGTAATATTGTAATTTAACTTTATTGGATATAATTTGCTTGAAAATCCATTTTGGTAACTGCTGTGCCACAAATGTTCATTTTTTGTGTGTTCAGTATATTTTATAAAATTGAATTATTTAAATGTTTTTCTTCTTTTGATATTCTGAGAACTTTCTGTTTTGGGGGGTAAATACATATCCATCTCATTTAAGTTGTCGTCTTTCAGCATATAGTTGGTCAAAATAGCCTTTAATAGTTTTCTTTGTTTCTCTGCTATAAATTCTCTCTTTTTTTATAATGTTAATTTGGATTTCTCCTTGCTTTTATTTTGTCATTTCTAAAATTTTCACCTTTATCAATCTCTTCTTGCATTTTTAGAATTTCTATTTTGGTGTTTAATTATATTAAGATTATAGTTGTCTGTTTATTTGTTTATCTAGTTGCATGACCAATTTGTAGATCTCTTCTTTCTCTCTTTTGTTGATAAAAATATTTAAAGGTACAGTTTTTCCCCATATGACTCGTTGCATTCCAAAAATTTGGTATGTTGTTTCATTGTAATCATTTTCAATAAAATTATCTGTTTTTACATCTAATTGGTTAAAAAGTAAAATATTAAATAACTATTTTTAAAAATAGATTTCTGAGAGGAAATAGATAAGCTTGGGGGTTTCAGATGTGAGGAGAGAGAACTTCTTGGGCATGACTAATAATCTCTGTTAAGACATGATGGTAGATGGGACACCATGTACAGTGAACCTCAAGAAGTTTAAAATCTGGCTGAAGTAGAGAATATATCAGGGGAATAATAGCATCACAATATGAGATGTAGAGCTGGAAAAGAATTCAGTGGACATCTATTCTGACACATTCATTTTATAGATGAGAAATATAAGGCCCAAGGAGGTTAAATAATTGGCCCAAGTCGCATTGGTGTTGGGGGAGGGTAAGGGAATAATGATTTATATATCATCTATGTGATGGTCACTGCTAGTATTTAACAAATATTAACTCATTTGATCCTCATAAAACCCTACAAGTTAGGTGATATTATTATCCACATTTTACAGTTGAGGAAACTGAGGCAAACATAAGTCAAGTGATTTGCTCAGAGTCATATAGCTATCTGAGACTGCATTTGAACAGGTTTTTTTCTGACTAAAAGCCTAGAGCTCTATCCACTGCACCACCTAGCTGCCTCTAATTAAATTTTCTAATATTTTATATTAGAGGCAATTATTCATCAATGTTTTAATCTTAAATAAATACTAGATGACAGAACCAGGAATTGTAATCAGTACTTCTGACTTCAGAGTCAGTACTCTTTCCAATGTTCCATAATGTATAATGAGATGGGCTGCTTCCCAACAGAGGGCAAGAACACACATACTGGGGAAGACACCCTTGGGGACCCTGAAATGACATAACCATGCTGTTTATTTCTTATGAAGATTACACCTAACTCCTTATATTTCTCCTCTTTGTTCTCTGTTGTTTACTGTCTAAGCTATATTAAAGGCCGCTGTAAAAATCAGCATCAACCTTGGTAGAAATTCCCTTGCACTCTTTAAACACAATGGTGACACCTGCTTCTATCATGCCACGAGGGTCCATAGTTTATGTCTTTGTCTGAATAATTTGTCTGTTTCATTGAGAACTGAATAGGATTCTGTTCTTCCCAATAAACACCAAGGACACTGCACCATTTAGGAATAAAGTGGATTTTGATTTTCTTTGGCATAAAAGAGTTTTGAAAAATCATTCTGATTACTCAGTAAGAGAACAAGAGTACCTACTCACTTAGAACAAGAAACACAATCTTCCATTTCTTGGAAAGATTGAATTTTCTACGGATTTCATTGTAACTGAATTAACAAAGTTGGCACATTAGACTACTTGCTCAAACAGAGAAGGCTAGGGAAAAATTACATTTCACTCATATTTGATTTTCTTAAAATAGTCTCCCAGAATAGCCTATAATATTGACATAATCTTTGAAAATATATCTTTTAGTTTCCCTCAGACTATACAGAAGACTTAAAAAACTTTTTGCAAACAAACGTCAAAACTTCTTTATTCTTCTCTAATGATGATAAAGATTTTCAGATTAAAATATGCATGTATTACTAATCATTATTTATTTCAGTGCTTTGAGGATACATGATTTTATTTATGTGGATATTCCCTCTACCTATATTTATCACCATCACTCATGCAAACAGTTATACAAGTTGCTGTTTCACAGACACACACGAAAACACACAAAATTATCACCTTTTTAATGGACTTTTATGACTAGAAATAGTCTAGTCAAATTACCATTTCTGCTTCTCCTGACACATGATTCCTCACTTCTGGTATCCATGATTTTATACTCTCTGCACCCCTCACCCCATGCTTAGAAGGAACTTCATTCATGTCTCTACCTCTGGGATCCCTTGGTTTCTTTTCAGACTCAAGTGTCTCTTTCTACATAATCTTTTTCTGATCCCTTGATGATGCAAAAGCCTCCCCCCAAATGGCTCTGGTTTTCTTGTAACTCTTTTGTATGTGTTTTGGATATTTCTATATATGTTTTCAACTTGCGTAGCTCTCTATAGAAAAAAATGGTGGTATGTTAGTAGAGGCACAGTAGATACAGTACCAGGTCTGGAGTCAGGAAGACCCATGCTCCAGAGTTCAAATCTGCCCTCAGAAACTTACTATCTGTGTGACCCTGGGCAAGACACTTATCCCTGTTTGCCTCAGTTTCCTCATCTGCAAAATGAGCTGGAAAAGGAAATGGCAAACCACACCAGCATCTTTGCCAAAACAAAACCTGAGATGGAGTCATGAAGAGTCAGACACAATTGAAATGACTGAACAAAAGTCAGCTTTTCAACCTTGGGGTCATCCTTTGCTCTTTTACCCTTCCCCTACTTCCATCCTGTAAGTGTCCAAATCTTGTTGATTCTACTTCCACGTCCCTCCACTTCATGACACTGAAACTCCTGGCACTTTAGTTCAGGCTCTCAGCATCAAAAGATGCTAGACTGTTAGAAGAGACTCACATTTGGTCATTCTGCTTCTTTGTCACACCCTTTTTCAAGCTACCTTTGACAGAACTGTCAAAATGACCTTCCTGAGGCTTCGTCAATTTGACCAAGTAACTTTATGTTCAGAAATCCTTAATAACCCGTGATTGCTCTCTATGATGAAATACAAACTCAGCCAGCATTTGAAGCCCTCCCCAGAATTCCATGCAGTATTCTACCTCCTGTCTTTGTGTTTTTGTGCACGCCAACTCCCACTTCTGGAATACACGTGCTCTTTATACCTCTAATAGTCCTATCTTCCTCCGAGGCCCGACCAAGGTGATATTTCCTCGGTGAAATCTTCCCCGATCCTTCCGGTTATTAATGCTCTCTCCCTTTCCAAATTAATTTTCTTGATCTGTGTGTGCGTGTTATCATGCCCAGGATGATGTAATATCCTTGAAGGAGAGGGGCTGTTTCATTTTTATCTCTGCATTTCCAAAGCCTAATATGGTTCCATGGATATGCATGCATAATAAATGTACACATGCGTAATAAATTCTTGTCATATGATATTATTCTATAAAGCTCGATGTGGAGAAATTTACAAAAAAAAGTGAGGTTTCGTTATAATTCCTCTCCCATATCAGAGTAATTTATCTTTCCATAATAAAGATGATATGAACACTTAAAGAGGGTTATCTCATTAATCTCAATAATGTAGAATTGATGTCCATTTGTAAATATGCTTGGATTAAAATGTCAAACTAAAACAGTACAAGGAACCAATTCAATCATTTGCCTCCATCACCCAGAAAATTAAAGTTTATTGTAATTCTTTACAAAACTGTCCTAAGTTACAAAGTGAAGGAAAGAGACTATATGTTTGAAATAAGAAAGGGGGAGGGAAAGAAAAAGAATGCACATTTATTAAGTGCCTTCTATGTGGCAGATACCCTGCTAAGCATTTTTCAAAGGAGGAGGGCAGGAAGAATATTCCATTCAAGCAATGGGCAAAACCATAGATCCTTATGAATTAACTTGTCTCACTAAAACGAATAAGCTAGTTCAGATCTTCATTGCCACTATAAATCCATTTTAGTTCTTGTAGATTTTATGAATAAAAAACACATCCAGAAAATAACTGTGATCATTTAATATACCAGCAGAAGATTCATTTGGACGTACTAGTCACCCAGCCAAATAAATTACCGCAGTGGCTAGTCTCTGGATCTGAAGGTTCTCTTTTTTTTTATTCCTGCTTCACTCAGTGTACTACTACTCCATCTTCCCACGTTCAATATATCCTTTTAACCAAGGAATAATAATAAAATCTTAAAGTCCCTCTAAGGGACTCAGTACCCCACGAAGGTCTAGTATAGAACATCCCTGGGAGGTTTCATGCATTCAAAATAAACCCCAAAGACCAAAATCATTCTAAGGCATCTTTGAAGGTTTGAATCGCTATTCAAGGGAGTCTGTATACCTGGAATAGTTCCAGAACTGTCTCTCAATTTATACTGGACTGGTCCAATTTATACTGGACTAGCATCCAAGAGAAGAAGCTCTCAAAGGAGAAAAAGACTAGACTCTAGGGTCATTCTTATTCAGCATCATAACCTAAAGGCCGTGTTCTGAAATAGCCAAGAGAAAACCCGTTTGCCAGCTGACCCACAGACCATGGGCTACCTAGATTATGCAACAATGACAAATGTCGGGCTGTCCTTGTACAACTTGGAAGACAGATATATGATTCAACAATAATAATAAATTGTGTGGTTTGTTTACTCTCTTCACTTTCTCATATGACATTGCTTCCCATATATATTTAAATGAGTATCTCCCAAACTGAAGAGCATTCCTGTATAAATGAAAAGAGGGGAAAAAGTCATGAGAAATGATGAGTCCAAGATGCTCGAGGGGGACAGGTTCCTGTAGTTCTCAATTTTAAACAATATAATCAGTTTGAAATTACTTAGGTTCTTCATTCCATGTCCATATTACAAACCAAGCTTGTGATCCTGAATGATAGGAAAAATCAAACACTCTCCAAACAAAGAAAAACTGTAATTTCAGAAGTCTCATTTCAAAGAAGTAAAAGGAAGCTAATAGAAATTTTATGAAGTATAGATAAAGCAAAACTGGCAAACAGAAAAATATAAAAGTATGATATTATTCAAAATTGAGCACACTGAAACTGCAAGTATTTCTTAGTGGAAAAGCAATTGTATGAATGTAACCTTCAATCTAGTCCCGTCTTAACCATGTGACAAATATTTCATGATAGAGAGAATAAAAGTACATTTTAAAGGAAATAATGTGCTTAGGAATAAATTAATATTCTCTACATACTAAAGACTGAAATCATGCTCCTGAAATGTGTCATGTCTAGAAATTGATAAAGATTATGCAATTATTTTGTTGATGAATAAATAATTTGAACATTCACCATAAATAGATATATTGTGCTACATAAAAAATATTTAATACGAACGAGACATTGCAAATTCACATTGGAACTCATTCTCTCAAAGAGGTTACTTTGAGGACAAAAGTTTCAGCTCTCCTGACTAATGAAACTCTAGAGTCACTGAATCTTCTTCTGGTTCAACCTTGAAGTTCCATTCTTTTTTCAATGCCGGTAAAGATATTATAACAGCTTAAAAATTGTCAGTCTCTCAAAGGGATCATCACTTGATTTTCCATTGACTCATATGCTTAAACCTTTCTTCTCTTCATCCCCATTTCATCCAGTCTCTTAATTTCAAGTACATGAATTTCAAATGTCATACTCATCTAAAGCTGCCTTCTTTCCTTCTTAGTTCTTGGATTGATCAGAATCACAGTACTCAGCCTAGCTGGCAAGCAAAGATTCTCCTCCTCATACTGACCTATTACACTTTACCTATAAAACTGATACCTAAAACTGTAGTAACCACGAGGTACAAGAGGCTACCCCAAGTCATCATTGACTGCATGGTGTGGGAGTGGGGTGTGCTCACCTGAATAGACAGAATCACAGGATCACTGTTTATTTTGTATAAGAACTGTATCATGATAGGTTCCTTTTTTTGTTGTTCCTTATTGCTATTTTTGTTATATTTGGAGTACTTTTCTCGCATATGTGGTTTCCTAGATAGAGAAGAGGAAGGGTCATTATAACCTAAGTTTCCTCTAATTTACCACATCCCCAGGATTTCTTCTTGATACTGTTTTTAGAGAGGCACACACCGTGGTAGTATAGTTAGTCAAATTATGAATTTGTTGAATGTACAGACTCAAGGAGTAGACATTGATTATTTGTTATCAGCTTGGACCAAGATTCCTAGAGGAGTTCCCAGGTATATGTGCTTGACCCTGTGTTAGTATTTTAAACCATCACTTGGATAGAGGCACAGATAATATACTCATCTGATCAGTAGATGAGACATAATTGGGAGGGAAACTGAACATGATGAATGACAGACAGGATGCAAAAAGATCTTGACAAGCTAAGTAACTGAACTTATTCTAAAATAAATTTAGTAGAAATAACTGTAGGGTCTCGCACTAGGCTTAAAAATATCAAGTTCATAGGTAAATCAGATTGGATCGATATGGCTGTACAAATGTTTTTTCTAATAAACATCTGGAGGTGTTAGTGGACTGCAAGATCAAAATACATAAAAAGTGCAATATACCAGCCAGGAAAAAAAAATATCATAATTGTTTATTGCAAGAAGAGATTCATAGTGTCAAAGACTAAAAGGGTGATAGTATCACTGTACTCTGCTCAGATTAGATCATTTCTAGAGAACAGTATTATGGGACCAGAAGTTTAGGAAGGATATTGAAAAGTTGAAAAGCAGGAGAGGATTCTGGGAAAATGGTGGAATAGGTCAGAAAACTTTTGCCTCTTCAAATTTCTTCACAAAAAAAAATACAGCGCATCACCTCAGAGGGATTGTAGAGCAGTAGAAATAAACAAAAGTGGAGGTAAAGCAGTTGCCTTCCTAAGACAACCTGAGAAGACCCCAGGAAAGATCTGACTTCCAGGGATGGAGGAAAATGTGCAATGAATAATTATAGCTTAGAATGTGAATGGGATGAATTTACCTATAACATCGGAACAGAGAACAGATTAAAAATTTGAATTCAACAATATGTTGCTTTCATAAAAATGAGAGATGCACAGTATGATAAAATAAAGGTCAGGAGTAGAGTTTATTGTGTGAAAAAAACAGGGGCAGTAATCATGATCTCAGACAAAGTTAAAGCTAAAATAGATTTAATCAAAAGAGAAAAATAGGGAAACTACATTATGTGTCAACGGTATTATTCAGCATTGTTTCAGACCATTTTAAAATACCTATACAGTATAAAATACCTGAGAGTATACTTGCCAAAATAGACACAGGAACTATATGAAGATAAATACAAAACACTTTATACAAATAAAGTCGTATCTAAATAATTGGAGTAATAGTTACTGTTCATGGGTGGGTAAAACCAATATAATTTTTAAAGTGACAATTTTACATGACTAGTCATCTATTTATTCAATGCAATCTCAATTAAATTCCTAAAACATTACCTTACTGAGCTAGAAAAATTAACAACAAAGTCCATTTGGAAGAACAAAAGGTCAAGAAATTCAGAGAAAGCAGGGGAAAAGATGAAAAGGAAGGAGATTAAGCAGTATCAGACCTTGAACTGTATTATAAGGTAAAAGCATTGTTGAAGTGTAAAATGGATAATTTCAGCTATTTTAAATTACAATTTTCCAGCATAAATAAAACCAATGTAGCCAAGAATAGAAGAGATGAATAAAATTGGGGGAAAAAGACTTTCATAGATAATCTCTCAGATAGGATGTGATTGTGCTGAAATATTATTACTGTGGCATAAGAAACAACAGGTTGGTTGATTCAAAACAACATGGAAAGACTTGGACCTCTGAAGAAAGATGCTATCCACCTTCAGAGAAAGTTATGACAAGGGGAAATGTACAAAGAATGGTCTTACGTAAATGTGTATTAAAGTATATGTGGATATGTGTGTATGTTTATAGATATCTCTGTGTGTTCATGTGTGTGATTGTACCCTTTTTAGGGCAGAGCAAGGAGAGGGAGGGGGAAAAATAAAGTAAAAAGTGCACAATTGAGAACAAAATAAAACCTACAAGGAAGGAAAGTTGAGTAGCTTTGAAAATAATGTGTACTACTTAGTATATAAATTGTCTTGAAATGGAAATTTATTGTTTCATATTGAATCCTCTCTTTCGTTCTGCTTGTACGTGGAAATGTTCTTTTTTTCTTTTCTCATCTCATATTTAAGTTTAAATGAATAAGAATTTTAAAAAATTAAAAATAACTTCCAAAATAAAGTTGAAAAGCATTCAAAAATGGTAAATAACATGGTAAAACACCACAACTTCATACCATATAAAGATAGCATGATGGAATGGAGGAACTGGGAATATTGAGCCAATAGAAGACTTCAGGGGACATAAGATCTAGGGTCTCCCTTTTTATGTGAGCCTTTTTGTGTGTTGTAAGGGTTAAGGGAAAAAAAAACTATTTGAGTGAGAAACATTGAGAAAGAATCTAATTTCTTGGACTTAAATACAGAATACATATCTATGTATATATGTGTGTGTATAAATACATAAATATATGGATAAATATATATATATATATACATATATATAAGCAAAAACAAAGAAAAACAATGAAAAAGATGATGGAAGCATCTTCTTTCATGGCAGTGCATTTATTTATGAAGGATTATTGTGCAGACATTGAAGATGGTAGTTCAGAAATCCTTATATCTGGAATTTCTGGGTAAATGTGGATTGTAAATTGCTAATCAGTAGTAAAATGACCTAAAAAAATGTGAGTTTTGGTTTCACACCATAAGGTATAATAGAGTCACATCACAAAAAGAGATCCTGATCTGAGGCAAGAGTCAGTCATTTCCAGAAGGAGAGAAGAAACAGTGACCAATGCCGAGACCAAAGACAAAATTGCAAAGATACATGTTGAATACAGGAGAGACACAGAAAAAAATAGAGCATAATATTACAAAATTAAAAGAAGATTGTTGTCCCCAAACAACCTCAGAAGTCAGAGCTAGGACAATGGGTAGAAGTTGTAAATTTAGGTTTGATGTAAGTGAGCGTATAAAAACTCTAGTGGATGAACAGACCTAAGGAAATAGTAGGTTTCTCATCAATGAGAAAGGCCTTCAAGAAAAAGAAAACTGATGACTGACCACTTGTCAGGTATGTTATACAGAAACTGTTCAGATCCTGAAAGAATTAATTAGATTATATCTGAAGTCTTAAATTTGAGATTTTATGATTCCATGAAGATCTAAATAATAGCAGGGTAAAAGAAAGGCAAAAAAAATAAATGTTAGAACTTTGTATTTCTTTTAAGACATCATACAGATAACAAAGAAGTTAAGTCTTATTGCTTCTTTCCTTCATCTTGTATCCCTTTTTATGTTATTCTTCCTTTAATTATTAAAGATTTCTGTTCTTCTTCCATCCAAGATGCCAGCTCATTCATCATTCCTTATTCCAAATTGGCCACATGGAAGCTTAGGGGTTTGGGGTAGAGAGGTCACAGGTGTCTGCTTACAGCCAGATACAACTTATGACTAAAGGGTTGTCCTTTGAGATGATTAATAGATACCTGATTGAATGTTGATCCAATAATTCAATTGACGTTTAAAAAAAACTATTATCCATTCTACCCCTTTATATCTTTCTGCATTCTCTCTGGGCTTCAACTTTCCAAATTTCATGATATGATTCCACTTAGAGATGTGGAAGGATGATGAGTCCTTTTCTATGACTCTGTCAACATTCCTCATGTGGAGTGTGTCATGGTAATTAGGGTGAGACTTTTTTGTTTTCTGTTTTAGAATGCTAAGGTAATCAAGAACCTTTGATGAGTCTTGCCTTTCAAATGTAATGGCAAGCAAAGTGGACTTTTTGTTGTCTTTTGTTTCTTTTATTGAATCACGTATCTTTGACCTGTTTAAGAAACAAAAAAGCCAGAGGCCCCAGGTCCCAGACCTTTTTACTAAGTAGGCTCTGAGCCCTCAGGGCCCTGAACAGGGTATAAGAGCTCTGAGGTTGGCATTTTGTTTTGGGAGCTCTCACTCACTGGAAGAGTGTTGTGTGATTTGACCAGACAAGACTGGGTAGCCAATGGAGCCGCCTGGCTTTGAACACCCACATGTTTGTGCCTCTCTCTCTGGTAACATGGTAATTCTTTGGTCAGGTAGCTAGAGGCCTGTCTGTTGATAACTGTGTGTGTTTGCTCTGTTGATATTGTCACTGTTTCTAATTTCTGTTTGTATTTGCTGTGAAATTCAGGGTTCTGGCTTTTCCCCCTGAACTAAGTGAATGATACATGTATTTTTGATTAAAGTGAGATTGTTAACTCCTTTAGGTTGCTTTCCATAGAAAAGTAGATCAAAGAACCTGTGCTGGCAGCTCTTCTGTGTGCTGGTGTTGTTGGTCTTACACAGCCACAGTAGCAGCAAGCCATATTGTTGTTACAGAGTACCAACTCAACAGGGGCAGCTAGGTGGTGCAGTGAGTAGAGCACTGGCCCTGGAGTCAGGAGGTCCTGAGTTCAAATCCAGATTCAGATACTTGACGCACTTACTAGCTGTGTGACCTGGGGCAAGTCACTTAACCCCAATTGCTGTAGCCTCCCCCTGCAAACAAACAAACAAAAAAACAACAACAGAGTGCCAATTCAAATTGCCAAAGGGTCCTGGCCACCTTCTCTTCTTTCGGGTCAGTTCTTTCCTGTTCTTAGGCAAGGGTAACTGTTTAGCTATCCTGAGATGGAACTGCAAAGGGACAAGTAAAATAAACAATTAGCAGTCATGACAAACTGCTTAAATTCTGATGAAGCTTAAATGTTACCCAATATGACTGTAGTTATAAATTAAGTTATAGAATTCTGTTAAATCTGTTAATATATGCTATGATTCTTTGTTTTTAATATTTCTTTTTGTGTGTAGTAACAAGTTATCTGACCCATACTTAATTTATATTGTACTTTGGGTATTTCTTTTACTTACCTTTTTGAAAACCCCTGGAATTGTGAAGCATACTAAAATTAACCATAATTAAAAATTTCAAGAATCCAGAATGAAAACTTATCCTAGTCCAAAATACATGTCTGGGTACAGAAGAGGGATGGGATAAAAGGTCTCATTCATTTGGGCTCAGTTCAGCTGTGCTTAAAGCCTAGAAAATGAAGTACCCACAAATCTCATCAATGGTTGGAGGTCTTTGCTAGTATAATTATTATTATGGAATTTCTTCCCTGAATTCTTCTCTCTTAGGAATGATCCTTTAGTAGCTACAGATAAATAACATCTGTTATTTGCACAGTTTGTATATGGAATGAACAGTACATCGAAGTTAATATGTCTCCTTTATTCTTTGGTGCGTAATTGATGGGTCATTCATGGTTGTCATTCTTAGCATTATGTCAATGATTCTCTGGGAAGACTGTTATTTTACTATTAATACTCTAAGTCACTTGATCATGCCAAAAATACAAATATTACACACTCTTTTCAGGTCATCACAAAATTCATCCTACTCTCCCTCCTTTCTACAATTGAGATCTTCAGCACTTTTATCTCAATAGAATGTCAGTTTTCTGAGGGAAGGGATTGCTTTTCAGTAGTGTTTGTATCACTAGCTTCTAATATAATACTATGAACATAGTAACCAATTAATTAAAAAGTGTTGAATTGAATAACATCTGATTTAATTTGCTTTTCCTGTCAGTTTTTTTTTCGGTTTTATTTTTTTTTGTTTGTTTTTCATTTGCTTTGCTTCCATTTCCTGGTCTCTTAAGGGAACATCTCTGTTAAAGAAAGTATATTTGATAAAGTCAAAAAATCCAGGTAAACTACCATCTTAACATCCCATTGTTAAACTGTTTCCTGCTAGCATATAACAATGTGCTGAGACTTCTCTCCATTTATATTGGACTTCATCCAATTTCTCAAGGCAAAAATTCTTTTGCTCTCCCATTTAAAATGAGGGGGGAAGTAAAAAAAAAAGTAAAAACCTAGGCTAAAAAGTCAATGTCTTAACCTGCCTGGCTGCTTTCCTGTCTTTTAAAATGTATATGTAGCTGACAATAAACCTGTCATACTTTGATATTAAACTAGAAATCATTAAACCTAGCATATGTCTACCTTCTCCTTCTTCTGCCCATCCCTGCAAAGTTTCTACTCTTGTCTTCCTTTTTTCTTTCTAAATTGTTGGATCTATAGCCTTTTGGATTCACTCTCTTCAAACTATTGTGATGGAAAACTAAGCATTTTTAAGTGTTTTATTATCCTTATATATGTACTTTCAACTACATAGAATTTTGGAATGTTAGGAATGGAAAGAAGCTAAAAAGCCCTCTTGTATTAATCTCATGATGGAATATCCTCAAACTGATGGAATAATCCTATACATTTTATTGGTGGATAGAATTTAACTGTGGTCACTAGTGGTCTAAGAAAAGCTCCTTTGATCTGTTTTGTTCAATTATTCTGTGATTGCATTAGATGAAGGATATAAGTTTTGCTTATTAAATATATCAGTCAAATGAAACTGGGATCTGTAATCCATAAAAGATAAATACAATATACTGCACTGAAGCTTAAAAAGTCAACAGCATAAGTGTATAATAGCAATAAGTACATAATAGCAAAGGAAAATTATTGACCTCTAGCAAATACTCATAAATTGTGAAGTTATAGCTATCAGAAGCTAATGTGTTCATATGTCATATGTCATCTAAGTATGATAGTTTCCAAAGTGGTGATGGTCTCACTATATTCTCAGCTAATCAAACCACATCTAGGTTGCTATGTTCAGTTTTTTTTTTGTTTTGTTTTTTTAGGAAGTCTGGGTTAAGTGTAGTAAGTATCTGAGGCCAGATTTAAACTCAGGTTCTCTCGACTCCAAGGCCAGTGCTCTATCCCCTGCACCACTTACTTGTCCACAGAAACCACATTTTAATAGAAGTATTGAAAAGCTAAATTGCATATCAAGGATGACAGGAAGCATGGTAATGGGAAGGGAGCCATGTTCAAAGAACTGTGGGTATTTTCCATGGAGAAATTTTAAAGGCAGCATGATCACTATCTAAAAATACTTGTATGACTACTATATGGTAAAGGAATTAAAGGTATTTTTCATGATTCCAAAGGACAAAATTATAGTTAAAGAACAAAGGTTGTTGAGAGACAAATTTGGTATCAGTGTAAATTAGAACTTCGTTACAGTTAGAACTGCACCAAAATGAAATGGGCTACTTCATAAGGTAGCACTAACACCAACATGGAAACACAACAGCTTACATTTATATAATGTTTTGTTTTGCAAAACATTTGTATGCATTTTTTCACTTGACCCTCACAAATACCCTATAATTTATATACTCTAGGTGGTATTATGCCATTTTACAGATGAAGAAACAGAATCAGGGTAGATAACTTCCGCTTGGTAGTGGATTCCCTGATATTTCCAATGTTATATAGTATTCTATATTTCTCCTCCTTTTCAGTCTAACTCCTAGAAAGAATTCCCTATATTCCTTCTTTACAATTTTCATTTTTTTTGTTTAGTCATTTTGTGTGGTGTCTGACTCTTTGTGACCCCATATGGGGTTTTCTTGACAAAGATAATGAAGTTGTTTGCCATTTTTATTCCAGCTCATTTTGCAGATGACACTAAGGCAAACAGGTTAAGTGACTTGCCCAGGGCTACACAACTAGTAAGTGTCTGAGGCTAGATTTGACCTTAGGAAGATGAGGCTTTCTAACTCCAGGCCCAGAACTCTTTTACTATAGTCTGTTTGCCACCTAGCTACTCCTCAGTCATTGGTTTTATTTTTTTCAAATTCTCTTCAGTTTGACTTGCAAAATCAACACAGCTGAAATTGATCTATCCACAATTACCAGTACCACATCAGTTGCAATTTTAATAGCTTCTTCTTCAATCCTTTACTCCTTTGCTTTTCAGCAGTACTTGCCACTGTTGGCCAATGTTCCCTCCTGCTTACTCTTTTCTCTGGGTTTTCATGACACTAATTTCTCTTGTTTCTCTTTCTGTGCATTGGACACGTAAGTCTTGATGGCTATTTTATTGTAGTATCATGGCCCTAACTGTGATTGTAACCCAAGGCTCTACTACAAGAATCCTCTCTTTATACTTTTCCACTTGGTGACATGGGCTTAAACATCATCTCCATATACATTGTTCAAAGATCTGTATACCCAGCTGTAAGGCCTCTCTGAGCCCTAATCCAACATATCCAACTGCCAAATGATCATTTCATATTGGATGTCCCATAGTCATCTCAAATTCAACACATTCAGAACAGAATCTGCTTCCTTTCTTAACTTTCCTGTTTCCACCAAAGTTACCATCATCTGCCCATTCAACAAGATTTGGAACCTCAGCATCATTCTTGTCTACACTCTCCTTTATCTCACACATCCAATCACTTACCAAATCTTATCATCTCTAATTCTTCATCTACCTCATATCCATCCCCTCTTCTCCTTTTCTCACGCAGATATTACTATTTCACTTCCCTATTCAGTGAACTCCAGTGGCTAACTAGTACCTCTTGGATTACACATTAACTCCTATTTTCAGCTTTTAAAACTCTTCACAACCTGACCTCAAACTACTTATGAAATCTTGTTTTGTATTACTTTCCCTCTCTTACTTTTTCATTTAGCCAATTTTCACATCTTGCTGTTTCTCCCAGATCCTCTATATGCCATTTCTGTGAATTTATACTATGAATATCATGTGGATAGAATGTACTTTATCTTCATATACACCTGTTAGAATCCTTACTTTTAGCATAGCCAGGATGGTAGAGTAAAGGCAGTGACTTGCCTGAGCTCTCCTCCAAACCCCAACAAATACCTTTAAATAATAACTGTAAACAAATTCTAGAGTGGCAGAACCCACAAAAAGATGGAGTGAAACAATTTCCCAACCCAAGTCAACTTAGAAGGTCAACAGGAAAGATCTGTTGCACCAGGGTGAGAGAGGAGTGTAGTCCACCACAGGCTGCAGCAGCATAGATCCAGCCCCAGAAAACCAGAAACAGGGCAACTGAATCAGTAGCACCAATTACAGTTTCCAGACTTCCAAGTCTACAGATGGTAAGGGGATCATACAGTGGGTTAGAAGGAGATTTATGGGGGTCTCTTTGCTGGCACCAGGGACTGGACTCCTTTGCATTGCCCATACTTATATCTGGGTCACAGACCTGGGTCTTAGTCCCATTGCAAGGAGGAGTACTAGCAAAGAAGAGCTTTCAGCTGCAGGGGAATAGAGACCCTAGTCACAATTCCAGGGTGAATAGAGTGCTTTGTGGTCACTCACAAACCAATGCACAGCACAGGAGATTGGTCTTTCTAGATTACATCACCTTGGAAGAGCCAAAAACTTACAGGTCTCCAGAATTACCTCTGAAAACAGCTGCACAAAAAACCTGAAGCTTGGGAGGGAGCACCATTTTAGCATAGAGTTAAAAGTCAAGAAATAGGCTGGTAAATGGGCAAAGAACAGAAAAATTCTAATCATAGAAAGTTACAAATTCTAATACATAGAAAGTTGGTGACAAGGAAGATCAAAATGCACACACAGAAAAAGAAAACACAATAAAAGTTCTGGCATCCATAACATCAAAGAAAAATGTGAATTGGTCTTAGGCCATGGAAGTGCTTATAAAAGATTTCAAAAATCAAGTAAGAGAGGTACAGTAAAAATTGGGAAGACAAATGAGAGTGATGCAAGAAAATGAGTCAACATCTTGGTAAAGGAGGCACAAAAAATACTGAAGAAAAGAACACCTTACAAACAGAATAGACCAAATGGTAAAAGAGACACAAAAGTCCAATGAAGAGAAGACCAATTAGCCAATTGGAAAAGAAGATACAAAACTTACTGAAGAAAATAATTCCTTAAAAATTAGAATAGAACAAATAGAAGCTACTGACTTTATGAGAAATCAAGAAACAATCAAATGAAACCAAAGGAATGACAAAATAGAAGACAATATGAAATATCTCATTGGAAAAACAACTGACCTGGAAAATAGATACAGAAGAGATAATTTTGAGAATTATTGGAGTACCTGAAAGCCATGATTAAAAAACAGAGCTTAGTCATCATCTTTCAAGACATTATTGAGGATAACTGTCCTAATATTCTACAACCATAAGGGAAAATAGAACTGGAAAGAATCCACTGATCACCTCCTGAAATAGATCCCAAAATGAAAACTCCCAGGATTATTATAGCCAAATTCTAGACCTTCCAGATCAAGGAGAAAATACTACAAGCAGCCAGAAGAAAATTCAAATATAACACAAGATTTAGCAGTTTCTTCTTTAAAGGATTGGAGGGCTTGGAATATGATATTCCAGAGAGCAAAAGAACTAGGGTTACAACCAAGAATCACCTACCCAGCAAAACTGATTATAATCTTTCAAGGAAAAGATAAATATTCAATGAAATAGAGGACTTTTAAGCATTCCTGTTGAAAAGACCACAGTTGAATAGAATATTTGACTTTCAAATGCAAGATGCAAAAAAAGCATAAAAAGGTAAACAAGCAAGATATTGTTATTAGGGCAGTTAAGACTATTCGTAGACAGAAAGCCGAGGTGTGAGTTGAATGTTATAATATGATTATCTAAAAATATAAAATTAGGAGATGAGAAAGAGGAATGCACTGGGAGAAGGGGAAAGGGAGAGGTACAATGGGGTAAACTATCTGACATAAAAGAAGCCTGAAAGAGATTTTACAGTAGAGGAGAAAATGAGGAAAGTGGGGAGAGGAGCATTTGCATCTTTCTGTTATTGGAATTGATTCAAAGAAGGAACAATATACACATTCAATTTGTTATAGAAATATCCATTTGAAGCTAATATTGTTTTCTTCTTAAATCAGGTATTTTTTCTCGCTAAACACAAAACTATTTTTCTTTAGTCATTTTAACTTGCTTAGTCAATTTTAAGGTAGCCTTATTCCCATTGGCTCTCTTCCCCTCCCTGTCAGTACTCTTTTTTTTTATTATTACCCCTTTCCCTAGTTTTTGAATTTTGCCGAATATTTTTTTCCTTGCTTGTTTTTAATCTAGTAATTCAGTTCTTCTTAGGGTGAAATGAAGGAAAATATAAATCTAACTCTCAAAACTTTAGATGCCAATGGAATAAACAATCAAACAAAATGAAAAAAAGAGTATATACAAAAACAAAACCCAACAATCTGTTGCTTACAAGAAGCACACCTAAAATAATTTTATATATATATGCATATACATATGTGTATATATATATATATATGTGTATGTACACATATACATATGAACACATGCACACATAAAAATGAGGGAAGAAAATTTAGTATGCGTAAGGTGAATCTGAAAAGGCAAGAGTTACAATCGTGTTATCAGACAAAGCCAAAACAAAAATTCACAACATGAAGAGATAAACAAAGAAGTTACATTATACTGACTGTAAACACAGTAAACAAAACAACATCAATATTATGTTTTAAATCAACTGCCATATAAATTCATAAAGGAACAATTAACTGAATTACATATGTACATATGCAGTTATAACTAAAAGCCATTACCGAAGACAAGTAGTCAAAGGATGTGAAAAGCAGTACTCAAAAAAGACACATAAACTATTTACAACTATATATACAGTATTATATACAGTAATAGAAATATTGCTTTAAGAACAACTTTGAGCAAATAAGTTATTTTGGCTATCATTGTCTCTGAAGGATATACGAAGGAAGATGCAATATGCATCCAGGGAAAGAACTATAAATAGAAGTATTTCTAAAACAATTTTACATATTTACCAATTTGTGTGTAATGGCAACCCTTTCCAGGGTGGGGCGAGGAAAGAAAAAAATAAATTTATGTGATAATTTTGTTGCATATTTGAAAGGAATAGCAAGTTGTGCATTCTAGACTTGTAGTGTCATGTGCAATCATCCTTTTATTGTACTGTTATGGAAATGCTTGTTTTATTCCATAAATTAAAAAAAATAACTATATGAAAGCCTGCTCCAAATCACCGATATAATAGGGGAAATGGAAATAACAACATATCTCAGTGTTGCCTTCCATCATGGAAATTTGCAAAGATGAGAAAAGGTTGCTGGTGAAACTGATTGGTAGAACCGTTTGGGAAAAGAGTTTTCAAATGTGTGAGGTAACTAAAATATGCATAAACTTAAGACCCAGAAATTCCATTATTGAACCAAGGATGCCCGGGATATGTAGAAAATCCCTGTATAAACAAAATATTCATGGCAGCATTTTTTATGGCAACAAAGAATTAGAAACAAGCATATGCCCATTAATTGGAAAATGGCTAAGCAAATTATGATACATGAATGTAATGGAAGATTATTATGTTTTTAAAAATGATGTGTGTGATAAATATAGAGGAGGATCTACGTGAACTCATACAAAATGAAGCAGAGCCACAAAAACATGCACAATAACTACAATGTTGTTCATATATACAGGCATACATATGTATGTATATAAGAGCATAGACATGCACGCATGGACGTTTACATGTATACTCATGTAGGGGTGTCTAGGAGACACAGTTAGATAGAGTGCTCGGTATGGAGTAAAGAAGACCTGAGTTCAAATGCAGCTCCTGACACTCACTAACTGTGTGACCCTGGGCAAGTCGCTTAACCTCTGTTTACTTCAGTTTCTTCACCTATAAAATGAAGATTATAATACACCTTCCTCCCCAAGGTTGTTGTGAGGGCCAAATGAGAAAATAATTGTAAAGTGCTTAGCAGAGCTTCTGGTACAGTCTGTTCTGTGTTCTAAGTTCTATGTTCTATGTATGGCTATTACTGTAAATAGAACAATTACAAAAAAATCAAAAGTGAATGTTGAAAAATTATGACGAACAATCATGGCCCAAAAGAAGTGTAGATGACATGCCTGTCCAACCCCTTTGCAAAGGTGGGAGGTGCGAGACTGTGATGCACTATACATAATTTTGGAGTTTTTCAATGTGTTTATCAGTTATGCTGAGTTTTTTCCCTCTTCATTTTTAAAATTTGTATAATAGCATGCCTCTCTGGGAGCCATACTAGGAGAAATTATGGTTATGTAAAAAAATAAAATGATTTTAAAAGAAAAAGAACAATTTTGACATTTGACATCATCATTATTTTTTTATTTGTTGTTGTTTATTCCTGTCCAACTCTTTATGACCCCCGCAGCTAGATGGCCCCTTAAAAATCACTTTGTATTTATTTTGAACATGTTGTGGTTCTGTCATGTCTGACTCTCCATGACCCCATTTGAATTTTTCTTGACAAATATACTGGAGTACTTTGCCATTTCCTTCTCAAATTCATTTTACAGGTGAAGAAACTGAGGCAAACAGGACTTGCCCATGGTCACACAGATAGTAAATGTCGAGGACAGGTTTGAATTCTGGAAGGTGAGTTTTTCTGACCGCAGGCCTTCTCTCTTTCCTTGGCACCAGCTAGTTGCCCTAAACAATTTTTATAGCAAGTGAGCAACCCATTGACTACCATTTATTAAGTAAATCCTAGGTGTTAAGTACTGAGATAGGTGCTAGAGATACAGAGACAAAAATGAAACCATCTCAACTCTATAAGAGTTCAAATGGTAGTATCTGCGCTTAAGGTTCCCAAAGCAATCTCCCAAACACAATGCTGTGAAGTAAGTAGTGAAAGTAATATCTTCCCTATTTTATAAATGAAAACTGGGTTTGAAAAGATAGAGACTTCTGGGTTAAATACTTTGGAGTTCTTGCCTGATTTGTCTCAAAGTGCTCAGTCTGTATGTGCACATGTGTGCGCTGTACATGGCTCTACATTTATGTGTGTGCATATCTGTGTATATGTGTATACAAAAGTGCTCATGTTTTCTCCTCCTTTCAGACTTTAGCTCAGTTTTCATACCTCTCATCCAAAACATTAATGTACTAGAAAAATGTTAAAGATTATCATCATTGGAAGCTTTACAAAAATGTGTCTTAAAGAGTCTTTTATTGAAGTATATTCTCCAAAATACTCTCTGAGCTAACAAGTGCCCCAAACATTACTAGTTAAATTTGTCCAACTCAATTTATTGGGCTGGTGCTACGTAGATTTTCCTGATGTCTAAAATAGGTGGTTTTCTGTGCATTTCATATCCAAACCAATCTCGCAAGCAATCATTAGGCAAGGTATGAACAAGCAGTGTAGGTAATGCACTAGATAGAGCATCAGGCCTGGAGTCAGAAAGACTCATCTTCCTGAGTTCAAATCTGGCCTGGGATACTAGTTGTGTGATCTGAATCAAGTCACTTCACTCTATTTGCCTCAGTTCCTCATTTGTAAAATGAACTGGAAAAGGAAATGGCAAACTACTCATTATGTCTGCCAAGAAACCCCTAAATGGAGTCACAGAGAGTCAGACATGGCTGAACAGCACAACAACAACACATACATGACACTGGTAAAGCCTGGTTTTATGCATAAATTTTATTTATAGATTTTTATTAAATCTATATTTTGAATGAGAGGAAAGAAAAAGTTGTTCCAGGTATACAGAAGGTAAGTTTGATCAACTCCATATTCTGGGTCAGGGAAAGAAAACAGTTATTTGGTCGATTAAAAAGTCTGAATTCCAGCCTTGCTCCAGGAGGCTACTTGTGAACAAAGGTGTAAATGGATGTCAGTATACTGGTGGGTGATAACTTCTAGCAGAACCTAGGAGCATGATTTGTATAGAACATAAGCCCCAACATGAGCATTCTGTTCTCCTGCAGATGCTTCCAGTGATTGTGAAGAGCTTAGGGGATTGGGCCTATAAGGCATATAAGAGCGAAAAGGGAAAATGGAGAAACAATATACCAAAAAAAACTCCAAACGGGGTCACAAAAAGTAAGACACAACTGAACAAGACTGAAATGACTGAACAAGAAGAAGCTGCAACATAAGTAAAACTCACTTTGTGCAATTTATGAGTCTTGAGACTGAAAGGTTTTGATAACAGGAATTACTTAGCTAAAGTAATCAGTTGAGAAAGGATTCATGATTGCAGCATTTTAAATTAATTGGTTGAAAGGACTGAAAATGGGTGGGTCAACAAGAAAAAGGGTCAAGAGAGATCAAATCCTTTTCTGTGGAAATAAAGAGGAAGGAACATACCTAATGTGTCAAAAAAGGAAGCAGCATTGTTTGAATATAGACTCAGAAAATACAGAAGTTAGAACACAAGTTTGCTTTCAGAATAGGCAGTGTGATTACCCAATATCAGTGAAGTTCGGTGGACAGGAATTTCTCTTGGAAATAGTAGTTCTGTCTGACATTCTCAGAAAGGTATCTTTTTTCATTTTCATAATTATAAAGTCATTCTCGATCATTTCTATTTCCAGCACTTCCAGATTTGTATGTTCCTTAACTAATGAATCCTATTGCTTATCTCTTCAGACACATACTTTCTGGCCCTGGACCCTTACAATGCTTCATAAATTGCAGAACAGGTGTGGATTATTCACAAATGATCAATGATAGAATTAGAATTTTGAATAAGGAAATATCCTTTTTTTTCTATTGAGTATTTTTACTGGTATGCTACAGGGGTATAATAATACTGAACTCAATTAAACAAATATTCATTGAGCTTAAACTTTTTATTATGCTGTGTGGTAGATATAAAGGGAGAAACGAAGATGAATAAAACATGAATTTCCCCTTTGAGGAGCTTACACTCCAGAGAAGTAAAAATTAAGAATGTATATTCTAAAAACAGTTATTAAGAGTTAGGCTTGGTATAAATAAGGTGAACATGAACATGCACAGATCCCATAATAGTAAAAGAAGAAAATCCTTGGAATGTGAAGGAAGTGTTTTTATTTTTTTATCTGTTTTTATAAACACAGTTTTATGCAGTGGGTAGTAAACACGCTGTAAGTAAGGAGGATTTTGTTATCTTTTTTAGAGTTCAGTTTCTCAGTATCCGTGGTCATGACAATGCCTAGTTTCCAGTTGTTAGAAAATAACTCCCAGAATAGCCCCAAAAATCCTCAATAGTAATTCCTAGAATCAGTGATAGGCAGTCCTGCTGAGGCTGCGCCCTGAGATATGGGAGTGACATAATTGATATTTACTATGCTTGTGCAGAATGAGGATATTGCTAAAGTTAACCTGTGAGCTTAATGTTGGCAAGATGCCTTCTTTGTCTGTCGCCCTATAAAGCAAGCGGGCACTGATCAGTGAGTGGGGAATCCACAGGGAAACCATGGGGAACCCGTTGGGAATCCTGTGTGTGCCTTGACCGGCACCCATCAAGGCTTGAGGGTATTTAGCGTGCACAAGCTTTATCTTGATTGACTCCACTGAGATGTAGGGGTAGTTTCCCCCTTCCCGCACAGGAAGAGTTGTTAAGAGAATGCTGTAGGAGCTAGTTCTGCCATTATCAGCAACCCATTGAGAAGATTAGAATACAATGAAATAAGATTATTAACTCCTTTGAAGCTGTCTTCCTGTCCTTCTTGCCTAACCAGATCAAGAGTGAACCTGTTAGAGGCTGGAGTCTGAAAACTCCAGTGCCTCCCGTGTGTTATTTGTGAAACACACGCATAGTTATTTAACCCTGGTAGTCTGTCTAGGGTAGAACACTGTGTAAAATTGTTTAAGATACATTCATGAGTAATAAAACCACAAGAGTCAATTAATGGGAAATTCAAGGACCATGTAGTACACACATTGTCTCTGTAGGACAGTGTCAGAAATGGAAAAAAAAAATGAATTGAGTGCACCATTGGCAGCATAGTAGAAGAGGTTGGAGGTTTAGCGTTTAAAGGACTGTGGCTCAGCTATTGGAAACCTGTGGAAATGTGACTTTAGTCAAAGTAATTAATGTTTTTTGAGTTTGTTTCCTCATCTATAAGATAAGAGGGTGGGCTGCAAGGTCTTTTCTAGCTCAAATTGCTATGATTCTTTATTAAAGTGATACTTCATAGATATTTAACAACTTCTTTGTGCCATAAAAAATATTCTAAATGCTTAACCTTAAGCTGTCTGAAAAAAGTATATATGACACATGTTTTAGTCTAATCTACATTATTAAAATTTCCTCCAACATAACCCATCAGGAAGAGACTGAGGAATATTTAAAGTAACTACGGAGTCTAAAATACTTGGAGCCTACCTGCCAAGGTACACTCAGGAACAAAATGAACACAATTACAAAGATCTCTTTACACAAATAGAGACTTGAATGATTGAATAAATATTAATTGCTCATGGGTAGGCCAAGTCAACGAAATAAAAAGGAAAATGCTACCTAAATTAATTTATATATTTAGGTCCATACCAATCAACCTACCAAAGGATTACACTATAGAGTTGGAAAAAATAAAGACAAACCTCATATTGTGTATTAAAAGATCAAGAAAACCAAGAGAATGAATGAAAAAAAAAAGAATGGGAAGGAAAGGATCTTAGCTGTTCATGATCTTAAACTATATCGCAAAGTTGTAGTCTCCACACTCTCTGGTTTCTCCTACCAGGTCTCCAATTTCTCCTTCCTCTCCTTATTTACATACACTCTGTACCAGTACCCTGCCATCTTGCTGATATCTTAAAGTAATGATTCCCCTATTTTTACTCAGCATTCTCCCTTGACAGTCTTATTATCTCATTCACTTTATACTGTCGTTATCACCTCTATGAAGAGGACAAGCAAGCCTGGATCTCCATCACTGAATTGTTTTCTAAATTGTTTTCTAAACCCTAGACCTACATTTCCTCTTGTCAACATAACATCTGAAGGAAAGGCAATGTTTTTTAAAGGGAAAGCACTGGGTAGGACTCTCCCTTAAGACAGCAAAGGGAAAGAGCTTGACCTCATCCAACTTCCAAACATCCCAGGCAAGATTTAAAATGTCATCAGTTGAAATAATGATGATCCACAAAACCAATAACTAACCTATGTAGCATTGTAAAGTTTGGAAAATTATATGAACATTTCTCTATATAGAGACATCTATATATTTGACATATATGTCTATATACATACTATCCATATGTCTGTGTGCATGCACAGACATACACTCGTACATACACTTCTATATATCTATCAATCAACAGCTAGATGCTGTTTGTATACCATTTTCTAGAAGAGAGAACAATGCTAAAAGCAAACACAAGTAAGCTCCTCCGTACACCTTAGGATTGTGTAAGAAAATAGCTAGAAACATATAGGGCTCTAAACTGGATTATGAGGGGCGCGTGTGTGTGTGCATGTGTGTATGTGTGTTTGTGTGTGTACACATACATGCGCATGCAGTGGGGCAGGAGGGTGGAGTTTGCAATAGAAACTACTTTGCCAGTTCTGGCAAAAGGACTTGAAACCTGAAAGATCTTGACAGTGTTGTATCAGTTCTGAAGCACGATGCTCAAGCTAGCTCCTATCAAGTCACTGTGCAGAGAGCCTGGGAGCATGTAAGGATTTGTTTTCTTTGGCTATATTTCTTCATTTACAAGGGAGGGCTTTTTTGAGATAAAAGAGTTGGAGAAGGCAGTTTTATGAATAGTTAGTAAAAGTCCCCCCAAAAAAGAAGGAAAGAAAACAATTAATAAAACATTTTAAAAAATACATAAAATGGATCAAAAGGAAATTCAGAAGAGGATGGAGCCAAAAAAGTCAAGTTTGGTTGGTGCTACTCTTAATATAATACGTAATTAAAAGCTGTTCTTAGTAGAAATTCACTGTTTCATATACAACCTACTTTTTATAGTCTTTACATATTGAAATATTAATGATTTTTAAGTTTATAATAGGGACAGCTAGGTCCCAGCAGATAGAGTGCAGGCCTGGAAAAAGGAAGACATCTTCCTGAGTTCAGACACTTGTTAGCTGTGTGACCCTAGGCAAGTCACTTAACTCTGCCTCAGTTCCTCCTATGCAAAATGAGCTGGAGAAGGAAATGGCCTAGTATCTTTACCAAGAAAACCCCAGATGAGGTCAATAAAAGTCAGACACAACTGAAAAGTGACTGAATAGTTCATAATAAAATAAGAAAAAAAAACAAAATCACTAGTTCTGTATTCAAGTCTCATGTTCAAATCCCATATTTGACACAACCTGTATTACCTTTGGCAAGTTAGCTTCTCTGGGCCTTATTTCCACATCTGTAAAATGTGGGGTTTAGACTTGATCATGTTCTATATCTAGAACTATGACCTCATTGTGCTATCATCTCCTAGATATTTCATCAACTTTCCACATAACAACATATGGTAAACTAAGGTTGGCAACTTTCCCCAAAAGTCTCTTATCTCTTTTGACTGTGTTTGGTGGTCATCCACTCATATCTCTGATCCCAAAGTTCATTAAATCTTTGGAAACCTTGGTTAAATTTTATTATTGTCTCACTTCTCAAAGTCTGAAATCATCAAATTCTGTGAATTATTCTCAACAGTATTTCCCATACTTGCCCATTTGTCTCTCATTACCATTAGCCTAGATTATTGCAGTAGTATGTCAATGTATATCCAACCTCGAAAACCCCTCTTCAAACTATCCATTGTTCTGGTGGTAGTCACTGTTGGCTAGGAATGAACATGTATGGTTGGCTCATCGCCTCTGTGCCCATACCACTCACTGATCTCACAGTCTTATTCAGCTTTCTCTCCACCTGTCTCACTACTCTGTTTCCTTTTGTTGTTGCTGTTGTTCAGTGGTTTCAGTCATGTCTGGCTCTTTGTGACCCCCATTTAAAATTTTCTTGGCAAAAATACTGGAGTGGTTTGTCATTTCCTTCTCCAGCTCCTCTTTACAGATGAGGAAACTGAGGCAAACAGGGTTAAGTGACTTGCCCAGGGTCACACAGCTACTAAGTATCAGAGGCCAGATTTGAACTCAGGAAGGTGAGTCTTCCTGACTCCAGGTGTGGCACTCTATACACTATACCACCTACATGCCCTACTCTGCTTCCTACTTCCCTTCTGTTATGCACAGTTCCCTCCAGCTATTCCTTCTACCTGTTGTATAAGCTTTCAAAGATCATTGACAGTGGCTTGACTATCAGGATTGCAAAGTCTTTGATTATCTTGTTACTTGAATTCATCAAGGTCAAATAAATAGCTTCTTCCTCTATTTATTTGTGGGTTCAACACCTTATTTGTGATTTCTGTTCTGTCCATCCCAGTTCAAAGGTCTTTCTCCACGTTGAAGAAAGGAGAACTAAAATGAAAGCTGCCTTGGTCTTTCTGCCTTCTTTGTTTCATCTCTCATTATCATCACATTCGACTGAAGCAGAAATCCAGGCTTTTCTTTGACCCTCCTCTTTCTTCCACTATAGTTAAACAACAATAATAAAAATAAAATTATCTCATGGTCCTTAACATTCTTCTCTACTGAGCTTTAGTCCTCAACACAATTTTCATAGCTCTTTTTCAGCTGCTAGCCAGTTAACTTGCTTTTTCCTCAGATTTTTCATCTGTAAAATGGAAATTATAAAACTTATAGTACCTATTTCACAAGACTATTGTAAGGAAAGCATTTTGTAAATTATAAATTACTATATAAATATAAGATATGATTATACTTCATAGCATATCTTCAACAGTTCTCCAATATTATCACAATTCATTTCCATTAGAATTGGTCAACTTACATTACTGGATCCACTGTTTGAATAGTCTTCTGGCATATAAACAGCAGAACCTGAAAAATGAGAATCTTCACTAAGTTATGTTTTAGAGTATTTTAGACTTTTTTTGACTGACATTTTCCAATTGGCTTTAAGATGATTTTGGTTTCACTCAATGAAGACAATGTTTTTTTTATAAGTTTTTGGAAGCTTCCCCATCAAAAAAGCTATAGTTACCAGCACATATCCATCAAAGTTTCAATTAGGAAGATAACAAAATTCTTTAATATTTCATTTATCTTGCAATATAAACCTAACATTAAATGTTTTCCTCTTTGCATGTTTTCTCATAATAGCTTTTCAAATCCCCACTTGTAGATTTTGGAAACGAGAGTTGTTGGCGATTTTTTTTCAGTCCGAGCATGTAGTAAACAAACAATTTTTCTCCCTTGGCAACAACTGGAAACTGAAAAGTAAATATATGGTTTATTAAGCAATTATTAGTGCCATGCTAAGATGATTGCAAGGTACTTCAAAACACAATTACCTTACCTACCTACAGATGTAGATATAGATATAGATATAGATGTAGATATAGATATAGTACGTATGTTCACATATATGTGTATATGTATGTACATATATACACGTGTGTATATATGTATACAAAATCAATAGAATGTTAAGGACATCATCTATAAGGATAATGAAGGAGTGGGAGATTTCAACCCTGAGTAGTTACTAGTCTGAAATTATCGGATAAAAAAGTTTTTTTTAAAAAAATGTGCTCATTTGAAAAAATAAAAATTTCATAATTCTTTCTGTCCTGAAGAGACTTAGGAAAAAAGCACTAATCAAATGTTTGAAATTCTCTGTTTGTGTCCAGAATATTATTTTTAAAAATTATTTTATACCTTCACTAAGCTAAAGTACTTTTACATTTTCTAATTCTCAAATGGCCATTACTTTCCTGACGTTTTTCCTTTTGCCTCCTTCCCCTCCCCCCACCTTTAGGAAATAGCTGTATGCCAGTTGCTTGATTTGTAAGAAAATCTTTCTTCAGAAAAAGCAAAATGTTGAGTGAGGGAGCCAAAGTTCTGCCCAGAATTGCCCATAACTTACTCTGAGATCTAAGCAACTAATTAGTCTTTTCTTGCCTCGCCTTACAAATCTGTTTAGCTTTGGAGATTTACTTGTTGTTAGTGTAGCTTGAGATTCTACTGATTGGTGGGTTCTTAGAGGGTAGTTCTATGAAAGGTCTGAGAAGTGAGCAAGCAGGGTTTGTCTATCTGATTTTTATATCCGTCCGCAAGAGTTGACATCAACTTTCAGTGACCAAGATTACAAACTTTAGTATAGATTTATGTAGACCATAGGTATGAAGAAGAACTGCTTTTGGGCTCCCTCCCCACCCCCCCAGTCCTCTGATTGTCTTTTTCCTGAACACAAACTCACCCTCTGTTTTTATATTTGAAGTAGCACAGAGCCGGAATGGGTCACAGTCATTGCTTTTCTCTTCCTTCTGGCCATAACCTTAATGGACCAACAGCAGGAGTAAGGGATGTACTCCATCACGTGGTAGAAACCTGGGGAGTAGTCCTCTCTAACTCTGTGCTGGAATTTCCTTTTATTTGGTGTATGCTTCTTGATTTCAATCTACTGTGTGCTCTATTTTGAGAGCCCCAAATATTTTCATTGAATTAATGGCCTGAAAATTATACCATCATTGATTTTACTTTTCCCAGAATGATTTTAGCTGAGTAACAATTTATGAGTATGAAATTGTAGACAAATGACCTCTTAATGTAGCAAATTAATAGAGTCATACCTATTAAATCTAGGCATGTTTGCATTTTTATGACAGATTGACATCAAATAAATATAGTACCTTTCATCCAATTAAAGCCTCTCATTTCAGAACACCATAACAAAATAGCAATAAAAAGCACTGTATTGTTTAAATCTAGATTGAACATGGTCTCAGTATGCTTTTTTTTTCTCTTGAGCCAAGATTGCATGGCAGTGATCAGCAGTGTATGAGAGAAAGGGGAAGCAAAGAAGCTCAGCTCAGCTGACCATTTTCAAGCCCTTTTGTTAGACAAGAATTACTATTTACTCAAAATTCATATACTATTGTGGAAATAATTTTTTAAACCCAGCAAAAGGAAGCTAAACAAAATAAATAACATAAAGGTGATGTAAAATATCCCCCCTACCCAACAAGCTTATTTCAAATGTATTGGTCACATGTATTAACTATTATTCATGAAAAATTGGATTTCTGATAAAAAGACTTAATTAACTAGCATATAAATGTAAAATTGGATAAGATAGTCAAAAGGGAAGGATGGTTAGGACAAGAATTTAGGTTGTAGAGGTATTTTGAATTATTGCCTCATTAAAAAATTGTGTACCAGGAAGCAGATTTTTTTTAGTTATCTGTGTTACTTTAGTGTATTTCTTAATCAAATAATGGGAGGGAATATCGTCAGATGAGCCTGTTAACAGTCATTCAGTTAATCTACAACTAAGTCAATTATGCTTGCATTATGACTGAGTAATTCAATGATTTCTGCTTTGTGTAGGAATGAAAGTATGCAGGACTTCATCTTAGAAACATAACGCAGTCAATATTTTCAGGAAAGGCTACATAAGAAATAAATTTTACTTAACATTTACATATCTGTTTTTGCAAAGTGGGATGTCCCCTTGTGTAAGACATACTCAAAATCTAATGACCCAATATTTCGGCATACAAATTCATTACTCTTCAATTTTACCTCTTACATTCTGCAAATTCCCCAAACATCCAATCACTCCTGAATGCATAGCTTTCATTCTTCCTTTACTAGTTCACACAATATTAATTCTTCCTTTTGAATGTTCTAGAGAGAAGGGAACAACTCGCTGAAGCTTACACACACACACACGAACATATATATGTATATATTTATATTACATATATGCATATACATATATGTACACACATATACATACACACATACACACATATGTAAACTTGTGGTCACCTTTAACTGACATCTCCTTAATGGCAAAAAAATGACATTTCAGGATGGACAAAACCAGTACAAATGAACATGAGTAATAATTTATTAAGGGTGAAATTACATTAGACCTACAAAATATTTGATGTAATTGTTCTAAAAGAGGAAATAAAATTTCCCAGGGGAAATGATAAACTACAACATGGCAGTGTAGGCTTTACAACTTCTATGTGTCTGTACATATAAGCAGGTAAGTCCAGTATTCTTCAGTTGCCAATAGGTCATAAATTACCGAGATAGGAGATTTAATCATTGTTTCACAAAGGCTGTTTTAAGGTTGAGATGTGTTGTATGTTTATGTGTGTGTGTGCATGCATGTATATATATGTATACATATATGTAGATGTAGATAGATACACACACATGTAGGTTTCATTAACTATTTCCAAATTACATTTTTAAAAATTTCAACATTCATTATTTTTTTAATTCCAAATTCTCTCTTTCCCTTCTACCCCATCCTCACCCCTAGAAAAGTCAAGTATCATGCAAAACATGTTTCCATATTAGCTATGTTGTAAAAGTGTGCAGTGTCCTGATTCTGCTCATTTCACTTTGAATGAGTTTTATAAGACTTCCCAAGTTTTTCTGAAACCATACTGCTTGCCATGTCATTTCTTATAGGAAAATATTATTCCCACACAATAATATACTACAGCTTGTTCAGCCATCCATCAAGTGATGGGAACCCCTGCAATTTCCAATTCTTTGCTACCACAAAAAGAGTTGCTATAAATATTTTTGAATAAAGAAGTCCTTTTTCCCTTTTCCTTTTTCTTTTATTTTTTTGGGGGATACATACAGGCCTTTAGGATACAGAATCCATTCATAGATAACTTGTTATCCTGTAATCATTTTTTTTATGATTAATGTTCTATGGGCTTTTGAATAGATAGATAAAATAACTGGTTTTTAGTTCAATAAAAATATTAGTTGTAAGCTTATCCTCTAGAGGCTCATTAAAGCCATCCTTGGTAAAATTCTAATAGCAGAAAGGACAACAGGAATACTTTTCCCACATGGCACTGATCTGTTTGATCAGGTCTCTATATTTTGAAATTTTTTTGGTTCATGTTGGAGATTATGATGCCATGGCAACAACTATGAAAAGTTTTGTTGACAAGTTTTTATAAATCAATGAATATCTAAACAATTATTTGCAATAACTTGATCTGTGATGGTGGCATACTTTCTAGCTTGAATTTTCTAGGATACTTTGAGCTCTTTATTTGTATTATGGGAATGTGCTATTGGTTAGTCCAAGAAAAATAGCAATCTTTACATATATCATTCTAGACATGACATCATATTTTGCTAAATATTTGGTAGTTGCTAAAATTTTTCAGCTTTAAGTTATGTGGTGCACAATTTTTACCATTTTCTATTGTAAACATAATACTAATTGTTCCCATAAGGCTAACGCAGAGCTTTGGGGTATTCATTCTCCACTAAAGTGTTGCTCTTGGCTGTAGACACCCTTGTATGGGCAAAGGGGTTTGAGTCTTAAGGGCTCCTGATTTTTAACACTGTCAGGCTCTTTCTCATACTCTTGGATTCTTTATATTCCCACTCAGAGTTTCCCCAAAGGAGAAAAAAATATTAAATGTACAATAAAAATCAGCTACATATTTCTGCCTCACACATGAAATACTAAACACAAAAATTCAAAAGAAGACATAATAAATTAAAACTCTTGACTATTGCTATGCTCTTCCAGGAGATTCAGACTTAAAACCATCAAAATGTAAAACAATTTGTGGGACTGCTAAAATAGGCATTATTACATCTTGCTTCAGCTCTATAGCGTGTCCCTCAAAGCCTATTTCTTCTGCCAAGTCAGGTCAGAAAGGGGAGTTTGTCCTCCAACCATGGTCATTTCCAAGAAGGTTATAGTTGCAGAATGTTACTTCTATTGTAAGTTAACACAGACTAATGGATTTAATCTTTGGCAGAACAACAGTGAGCTTAAAACACCTCCCTCCCAATGTCATGTTTAATATCAATTTTTCTTCAAATTATAGTGTTGCTGAAATATTTTAAAGAAGCATTTTCCATATAGATGTTAAATACCTAGAATTCTCGCTACACTTAATTCTATTTTTTTTTATATTTAAAGTACATGAAGTGTTCATGAATATGGAACTCAGACTGCAAAAATCAACGAAGACAATTTAAACGTTAGGGAGTTCTCAGGCGTCTTCAATAATTACTGAATTGTTAATTTGTTGTTCTTTATGCTTCTCTGATTTTTGACACACTCTTTTTGGTTCTCAGCCAATATATTGGGATCAAATGAGATAATATTTGTAAAGCACTTAACATAGTAAGCACATAATGAATGTATGTCACACACACAAAGATAATACTAAGTAAATTGCTGGCACATATAGGCACACAATAAATGCTTGTTTTCTTTACTCCTTACTTCTTGCATATAAATGACTCTTATGATGATCAAAACTACGCATGTATTGTATAAAGCATCACTTTTTGTCATTCTTATTATCACTATCACTACTATTATTTCAGGATGGTGAGTCTAGGTTAAGGTGGGAAATTTAGCGCATTGTTAAGTTTAAAACTTTTCTTTCAAATTTCTAATAATGTTTCAATGTAGCAACGCGCTTGTAGTATACTCTATTCTGTCTGAAACATTCTGTCTAAATATCTCTTAATAAAGAGTTGTCACAGTCCTATCATATGTTAGACTAAATAGGTGTTCTGAATTTACTCATTCTAAGTTATTATGAATGTATAGAATTAGTGAGTGAAAGGCATATGCAAACATTGCTACTAGTTCATGCTTTTTGTTTAAATTTCAGAGGATGACAAAAGCATTTAGGGATTACTGATATAGTAAAACCAAAAACTAGTGTCACTATCACCTTAATTTTTCCTATCATGTTCTTGATTCTAAAATGTCATTGTATTTCCTATTAAAAAAGCATTTTAAGCCTTTAAATGTTCAGTGATCTTTATGACCATTTAAAGTTGTTATATTCCCTCTGTTCATCTAATGGTTTGGTTTTAAATTTTAAAAGTCTAATTAGATACCAATGTGCTACAAAATGAAATTTCTTTCTTCTTGTGTTATTCCTTTTTTTACCTGTAAAGCTACTAAGCTGAACCCTGTAAGTGCAGTGCTTATGATGTTTCATTATAGACACAATTGGACAATTAGAATGCATGCATGGTGAAACTCAGGGCTCCATTCTCAGTGTAGAGCAAGCGGATACAGCAGCAGAGCAGCAAGAGACAGCCATGGCTGCCAAAGCTAATTTGCCAGTAAGCAGGAAGCCTCAGAATCTGTGTTCTACCTGGGTTCACTTCTGTTGCCTCAAACTGCAGTTAGAAAAGAAAGGAAAGATGGAAGGGAACAAAAAGAATGAAATAGGTATGGGGAGAAAGTCAGAGAGAAGATTTAAAAAGTATTTGAGGGAATGGGAGAGGGAAAAGAGTGAAAGAAAATGGAGGATGACAGCTAGCTCTCAATAACTGCCTCCCACGCCCCACCCAATAGGATGACATAGATTGCATATGAGAGATTTGAAATATCACTTTTGGTCCCAAGTTCTATTGTTTCCTCATAGTCTGTTAGTATCTAGTCCAATTTGTTCTTTTTTTGTATTTTTCCTTTGCTTTCTTTTCTTTTCCTGAAATAAAGAACAAGTTCCAAGTAGTGGGGGAGACACAGTTACTGAAGCAACAGAACACAAAATTAGGCAGAGAAGTTCATAATCAATTTCAGGATTCTTCTTTTTCTCTTTCATCTTTAAAGTACTTAACACATTTCCTTTTTATGATGCTAGACATTTAATTTTATTACAAATGAAATCAAAGTGTGAAAAATGAAATTTAAGATCTTTTCATCTTTTCTGTCCCCAGGTTCTTAAACATAGAAAAGGTGCTAAGTTTTCTTTCTGTAAGATATCAGCCATTCTTGTGCAAAGAACTGTTGCTTATTCTTCCAGAATCTTTCTAGAGATATAGCTCATCATCTAATGAGAAAACTCAGGGGAAAAATTCCATTATTGATCCTGCCAGTAGTACCCAAATGATAATTGGGCTGGAGGAAACTGAAAAAGAAAACTTTGGTGAACAGGTCCCTTTGGAAACATTGCAGATGCAAACAGGTAAAATAAATAGCTCTGACTCAAGCTAGTCCTTTGTTACTTTAAATTCTGTGATGGAATGAAATAGAACATTTTTAGATCATTCAAAAGTTAATAAAAGCAGGTTTACATAGCCAAAACATGAAAAAGATGTTCTACAAGGACACTGTAGCACTTAGTTCAGGTAGATGCATTTTGCTTTCCTTCCAGCTGTGTGATCTTGGACAAGTAACTTAACCCTATTTTCCTCAGTTTCCTCCTCTGTAAAATGGACAGGAGAATAAAATGGGAAACCACTCCAGTGTCTTTGTCAAGAAAACAAAAAACGGGGTCAAGAAGAGATGGACTCTACTGAAATCACTAAACAACAGCCCAGCCAATAAATTCCTGGGAAAAGCTTTGTCACCTAAAATTGGCCTAACTCATGTGATGAGGAGAATACTGGTTGATAGTGAACCTATCACAATATGATACCAGCTCCATTCATTAAAGTTAGTAGAGTGGCATGCAATCCAGCTGAATCAACTATACCTACTATTCCATTTTTCTTGCCAATGTAGTTCCAGTTAAAGCACCACTTAAAATGGAGGTCCATAGAATTTCTTTTCCCCATGACTTTCTCCATTCCCAAATCAGTCTTCAAAAATAGGTTCCCCTAAACAGCAAAGCTAATTCCCAAGTATGGTGCTCTGGTGCTAAGGGTTGTTAAGGTGCCTCACAGTTAGTGGTTTGCCTCAAATGTATAATTGCAAAAATCTTCAATTTCTTGGAAGATGCCACCTCATATAGTACTTATTGTATAAGTCCCACTGGAGTCATCCACAACTTCAGAGGAGAAGGCTCCCAGGATACTCTTCCATCTTGGGGATATCAGTGGCTACCATAACAAACAAATGATATTGCCTTCATTTTTCTGGATGAATAAATGATTAAAATGAAATTCAGAAAGGAAAAGTTTGGCTTGCCTATTATCATCTAGTTTGTGAAAGATAGAAACTGGCCTCAAAAGTAAGTCTTCTGACCTTGTCTGTACTTTTTCTAATATGTCATAAGCTTACATGAAATCTTTGTCAAACTTCACAGACTCAAGTGATATTCATATAGTCTCAAAGCAAACAATCATACAAGACTACAGTCTCAAATTATTGAGTGATTATTTAAATATATTGTGTTTAGAGACAGCTAGCGGGTTCAGTGTATAGAGCTCTGGGTCTGGAGTCAGTAGGATCTAAGTTCAAAACTAGCCTCAGATGCTTAATAGCTGTGCAACACAGGGAAATTTACCTAACCTCTGTCTGCTTCAGCTTTCTCAATTATAAAAGAATAATAAAAGCACCTAACTCATAGGGTTGCTTGGAAGATCAAATGGGATATTTGTAAAACTTAATATAGTGTCTGGCATGTAGAAGGTACTTAATAAATCCCACCTTGTTTCTTATTTTTCCTTCCTTCCTTCCTTCCTTCCTTCCTTCCTTCCTCTTTCTGTTTTTCCTTCTCTCTGATTTAAAGTGTAAGCTCCTTGATAGAAGATTGAATTAATTATTCTTTAAATGTTTGGTAGGGAAGCATGGGGCTGCAGTGGATAGAGTTCTGGGTCTAGAGTCAGGAAACTCATCTTCCTGATTTCTAAGCTGGTTTCAGACATGCGTATATTCACTATTGAGTTTACTTCATTGTCTATGATACATTTAATCAAAATGAAGTTTCCTTGGTTATCATTTTTAATTAGATCTGTTTTTGCTTTTGCTTTATCTGAAGCATAATAAATATCTGAACCATAATAAATAAAATACTGCCCCTTATTTTAATTCTGTGTTTATCTTTCTATTTCAAGTGGGTTTCTTATAAACAACGTATTGTTGAATTCTGGTTTCTAATCCATTCTGTTATCCACTTCCATTTCATAAGCGAGTTCATCCCATTTACATTAATAGTTTTGTTTTCCAGTGTTTGCTCATTTCTCCAGTCAATTACTTGACTTTTGAGCTCTTTGTTAAGGTAGGAATCTGCTTCCAGGGTGGAGGGTGTATTGTCTCAAGGTTCAGGGGTTTTGTGCAGCTGTTTTCAGAGATGTTTCTAGGGAACTGTAAATTGTCAGTTCTTCCAAGGTTGTATGATTAAAGGAGAGGTGTTTACTCCTCTCTTGGTTTGTGATCTGGTCTGTGAGTGACCACAAGCACTCTTTTCTGACTTGGAACTGTGAGGAGGATTCCCTCTCCATTACAGCCACAAGCTCTACCACAGCAGCTCTCCTCCTTGCCTCAGGACTGCCACCTAGGACTGCAACCCAGATCCAAACAGGGCAAAGCAAGAGAATCCTGCCTCAGAGCCAGCAAAGAGAGCCCTGCTGTCCTGCTATGATCAGGCACTCGATACCCCCATAGTCTGTGTCCTGAGAGCTCTGGAAACAGCCACTGCCACTGCCCCTGCTGCTGCCACCTTCCTCAGGCTGGGGCTGGATCTCTCCACTCTCACCCAGTTCCGACAGACCTTTCCTGCCGACCCTCTAGATTGCCTTTGGCATTTGTCGGTTGAGAAGTCTGGAAACCATCACAGTAGCCAGTGATCCAGCCTCCTGAGGCCTGCTCTGAATGTGTCTGTGCCAGCATAGCCCATGCTGGACTGAACTTTTCTCTCAGACTGGTACAAGAGACCTTTCCTGTTAACCTTCTGGGTTGTCTTGGGCTGGAAATTTGTTTCACTCTGTCATTTTGTGGGTTCTGTTGCTCTAGAATTTGTTTAGAGTCATTATTACAGGTATTTGGAGGGGTTTGACAGAGAGCTCAAGCATGTCCCTGCTTTTACTCCACCATCTTGGTTCCACCAATATTCATAGTTATGTTTGTTAATTGTGTTTCCCTCCATCCTATTTCCTTTTGTTTATCCTTATCTCTACTTTTACTCTGTTTCTCCTCAAAAAAAAACCCTTTTTTCTGACTGCTGCCTCTCTTAATATGCCCTCTCTCTTATTGTACTCCTCTTACTTTCTCTTACTACCTTTCCCTCCTACTTCCCTCTTGGATAAGAGAGATTTCTAAACTTAAGTGCGTATATATATAACCTTCCTTCTTTAAACTAGTTCAGATGAGTATGAAGTTCAAGAATTGCCCACTCCCTCTTTCTTGCATGGCTCTATTAGAAAGCTGAGATAATTTTCCCTGTTCTTCTTCCCCCTTTACCTTTCTCCCAATGCATCCCTCTTTCTCAGCCCTCTGATGTTGTTGTTGTGGTGGTTGTTGTGGTTGTTTTCCTGAAAGATTTTTCTTAGTTTTACCAGGTAGCATATTCTTGGTTGTAATCCCAGATCTTGTGCCTTCCAGAATATCATATTCCAAGCCCTTCTCTCCTTTTTAATGGTACTTGTCAAATATTGTGTGATTCTGACTGTGGCTGCACAATATTTGAATGGTTTCTTTCTAGCTGTTTGAAGTATTTTCTCTTTAACCTAGCATCTCTAGAATTTGGCCATAATATTTCTGAGACTTGGCATTTTGGGATCTCTTTCAGGAAGTGATTGGTGGATTCTTTGAACTTCTATTTTTCCCTCTGGTTCTAGGATATCAGGGCAGTTGAAATATGATGTCCAGGCTCTTTTACTGATCATGGATTTCAGGTCATTCAGTAATTCACAAATTATCTCTCCTTGATCTATTTTCCAGGTCAATTGTTGTTGTTATTGTTTTAATGAGATATTTCACATTTTCTTCTATTATTTTATTCTTTTAACTTTGTTTCATTGTTTCTTGATGTCTCATTGTAAGAAAGGTGGGACTTTTTTTACTTTTTACTCTTTTGGAGTACTGAGGTAATCAAGTGCCTTTGATGAATCTGGCCTTTGTTTCTTTGATCGAATCAGGAGTATTTGATGACCTACTTACTTCAAGGGAAGGCCTAGTTCACATAAGTTTGAGTCACATGGTTGTGATGCCCTTTGACCCTGAGATGTATACATAAGATCTGAGATTGGTGTTTTGCCTTTGGGGCTCACTCACTTGAAAAGCATTGTGTGATTTGACCAGACAAGACTCTGTGTAGCCGTTAAGGAGCCCCTGACTATGAATGTAATGTTTTGGTCAGACTGACTTCCATTATTTGCTCTGTTTGCATAATCTCTGCTTGTAATTTCTGTTTGTATTTGCTCTGAAATTCCAGGTGCTGACTTTTCCCCTGAACTAAGTGAATGATATATGTATGTTTAATTAAAGTGATATTGTTAACCCCTTAAAGTTGCTTTCCTTAGAAAAGCAGATAAAAGAACCTGTCCTAGCAGCCCTTCTGTGTGCTGATATTATTGACCTTACACAGCCACAGTAGCTGCAAGTAACACTGTGGTTGCACTCATGGAGTCATTAGCTCCCACTTGCCCAATTTTAAATTTTAAAGAATTATTTTATTCTGTGAGCTCTTTCATTTTGTTGTATTCAGTTTTTTAAGGAGTTCTTTTCTTCAATCACTTTTCTGTGCCTCTTTTAGTATTTGTCCAATTATATTTTAAAGGTCTTATCCTCAGGACCCCTAAAGGACACCTCTTTACCTGGAACAGCAACTAGAAATGGAGTATAGGCAAAACAGCAGCTGATCCAATGCCCAGTGCTGATAAAGGGGTCCTCTGTAATCTCTTTTTGACCACTTGCCCTCTCCCTTTACTGTCTGGGCTGAAAGCTCCCAGAGCTGCTGCTACAACTGTCGCCACCAAGGCCCACAACAGGTGTTACTGTCATATGGGCTCTAGCTCAGCCCCTATTGCAGTGTCACAGACCTCTCCTTAGACTCCTGCATTGTCTTTGCCTGGAAAAATGTCTCATCCAAACTTTTGTTGACTATGCCATTGCAGAATTTGATCTGAGACATTATTTTAAATTTGGAAAGTCATCTTGGTAGGGTTCAGCTATGATGTTTCTTTTAATCTGATATCTTAGCTCTACTCCTAAAGAAATTTTATTTTTTAAGTTATAAGGTGAAAGCTAGCTTAGGTAAAAATTACTTCTTAGACATTTACTGACCCCTGCCAGCTAGATGGCCCCTTAAAAATTACTTGGTATTTATTCTGAACATATTGTTGTTGTTCAGTTGTGTCTGACTCTTTGGGACCCCATCTGAGTTTTTCTGGACAATGATACTGGAGTGGTTTGCCATTTCCCTCTCCAACTCATTTCACAGATGAGGAAATAGAGGCAAACAGTATTAAGTGACTTGCCCAGGGTCACACAGCTAGTAAGTGTCTGAGAGACTATTGAACTCAAGTCTCCCTGACTCCAAGGCTGGCATTGTATCTACTGAGCCACTAGCTGCTCCATTCTGAACATTTTGTGTCTTTAAAATTGTACATCTTATTTGCCTGAATAAAATATAATCTCCCCCATGAGAAAAACTATTTCATTTTTATATTTATCTCTAACACCCTGCACAGTTTCTAGCATATAGAATGCAATTAATGAATATTAGATTCATAAATCAAGTTGAGTAATTGATTAAAAACTCATTGTGGCTTATTAGCCACAGAGAACCATGTTAAAGGACTAAATTTTCCAACACTCTGTCCCATTCTTCTTTGTCTGATATTTTTGTTATTGTTGAACTCAAAGACTTTTGTGGAGAAGCACTACAATAATCTTCTTCCTCACAACCTTCCACCACCAAAAGTGACTGGTGATATTAGAGGGGACATAATCAAGATAGTAGAATGTCATCCTAATTCTTCCCCTCAAAGCCTCTAAATAGATCTTCAAAATGATTAGATGAGAATGATTGTTGATTGAGAAATCTAAGAAAAACAAATCATGGTAAGTCATTTAAACAGTGGTCACTAGAAAAATCTAGCCAGGAAGAGAAATGTTAAGCATTCCATTACAGGAACCTGAGGAAGAATATGTCTATATAATGGGATCAGAAGAGTGCCAAGCCACACATAAGGGGTCCTGACTTTGTTTAAAGTACAGGAATAGGGGCCAATTAGCAGCATTGTTGCTAACTTCCCAGTTAAAGGGTCACACATCCAAGGTGAACTGAGGAGAGGACCTATATGTTGATTTTAGGGTGAAGAGACTTAGGCTGAGCTGCTAGTAAATATCAGATTCAGAAGCTAGCAGCAATGTGGTTCTGACTCCAAGAATAGATAAGGGTTTTGGTATCAGCTTCCATCTTTGTCTGAAACAAAGTGAAAAAACAGTGCAGGAGTCCCACACCAAAGGGGCTCTGGTAGTTCTACTATTGAACCAGAAGAGCCTTCCAGATGACTGCTATTGGCTGAGGCTATTCAAAGTCTATTGGAATTCCAACAAAGGCAAGTCCAACAGAGTTTTGGACCAGACCCAAGAGAGAAACTTGCTGAGTTCAGTTCAGGAGGACATCATCAAACATTTTCCAGGATAAGACCAATTTGGAATTATTTAAAGCTTTTGGTCCCCATAATGAGCTACACCTGAGAGTTTGGATCAAATCTACAGTTTGTATCCCAAAAAAGAAGCAAGAGGACCAGGTCAAACACTCCCCCTCAAAAGAACACAGAGCCTGGCCACAACATAAAGTCTAAAATTTGAAAGAAGTCTCTAAGAACATGCTAGAAAACAAACAAAAAAAAATCCCAGAACTAAAAAAACAATGAGTGTATCAACAGGGATTCTCAAGATTCAAACACACAAGATAGTAAACCTAAGATGTCTACATTCAAAGTCTCAAATCAAACACAACACAATCACTAGTTCAACTAGAATTCCTAGAAGATATAAATTTAGATTACGTGTATTTATATGTAACACATAAATGATAATGCTAGAAAAAGAAAAATAAATGAGAACTATGGAAGAATGAACCGGAAAGGGAATTAATAGCTTGATTATAAAAGTTACAAAACCTTACCTAAGCATCAAACTCCTTGAAAATTAGAACCAAATAGAAGATAATGAATCCATATGACAACAAATCATATTAAAACAAAGCTAAAGCTCTGAAAAACTGAAAAAAAAACTGTTAATTTTCTCCTAGAAAAATAATTGACCTGAATAACAGATCAAGGAGAGATAATTTAAGAATTATTGGTCTACTTAAAAGTCATGACCAAAAGAAAGCACTTAGACATCATATCTCAAGAAATCATAAAAGAAAATTGCCCATGTTTCTTGGAACCAGAGGTCAAAGTTGAAAAAAAAAAGAAACTTGCAGTTGTCCACTGAAAGAAACCACAGAATGAAAACTCCCAAGAACATTATAGCCAAAATCTAGAGCTTTAGGTAAAAGAAAAAAAATCACAAAAGGAGCCAGAAAGAACTCAAGTATTTGCCTGCATTAAGTACTTTCAAGATCACACAGGATCTAGCAGCCACTAGTTTAAAGGAGCTAAAAATTTTGAATATGGTATTCCAGAAGGCTAACGATTAGTCTTACAACTTACTGGGTAAAACTGGGCTCTTTAATGAAATAAAGGACTTCCTAACATTCATGATGAAAAGATAAAAGCTTCATAGAAACTTTGAAGTATAGATGCACTAATTGGGAGAAATATTAAAAAAAATGTGTCTGGAAGTGAACAATCATATGAGATGTAATGGAGAAATTGTCTATATCTTACTATGGCAAAATTATATGTGTCATCTCAGAATTCTATTATCCTTGGGCATCTCATAGTTAAATTAGATAGAGGGCCTGAGAGTGCTTCTGTTATGTTTTGATGAGCTTAAAAGTAGAATGGAAAGGGGAAAGAAGAAGAATACACTAGGAGGGGAAAAAGGAGAGAAAGGATGGTGAAAATTCTCTCATATGGTTAGAATGCATAAGTAGAAGTTTATAGAAACCTTGGAGGAAGGTAAGGGGAATGGTTGGACATCATTTTCATCTGAACTGGACAAAGGAGGTAAGAATACACACATGAAAAAGGGTTGTTGCTGCCATTGAGTCCTTGTGGTCACATCCTACTTTTCATGACCCCATTTGGGGTTTTCTTGGCAAAGATATTGGAATCATTCACTATTCCCTTCTCCAGCATAATTTATATATGAGGAACTGAAGCAAAGAGGGTTAAGTGACTTGCCCAAGGTCACATAGCTAGTAAGTGTCTGAGAATGCATTTGAACTCATGAAGATAAGTCTTCTTGAATTCAGGCCCAGAATAATATTCACTGTGCCACCTAGCTACACCTTATTTCCCACAAATGCATCCAAAGAAAGGCTAACATGTACTTTAATGTAGGACAAGTGTTCCATAGAGGGCAGTGGGGGTAGGGATTGTATTTACATACTACACCAATGGATTTCAGTTACATTTATTCATTATGGCAGTCAATCTCTTCCTTAATCATTAATGTTTCATTGTTAATGGCAAGGCCCCTGTGGCTTTTTTCTCAGTAGTCTTTTCCATTTTCAGCCCTTCCTGGTAATACCTTTCAAAGTAAGCCATATAATTCTCACCGGGTCTCATTAAGGAAGACACTTGATTATTTGTACGTTGAACAGAACTAGATGACTCTCAAAATACTGTTAGAAATGGGTGGTCTGCCGCAGTCACAAGAGTCTAAAAGTTCAAATGGAGACCCACCTATTCTGCTGTCATCTAATCTCATGTAGCTAGTGAACTACAGCCAGTTAATACTCCTACTGCAGCATATGGAATATAATGTCCCGTGGGATTTCCCTGGACAAGCCTCTCTTCTTGAGCTTCCACTACTTTCTAATGTGTGTATACAGGGTGACTGCAACTACGAGCAAAGCAATTATGAAATCCTGGGCATTTAGTACATGTCCTGCAAACCTCTCCTGGATCTGCACTGTGTTGGCCAGCAAGATGCTTATGCTTGTACTGAATGGACTGACTTCCACTTAAAGACATGTAGTAAAAGGCATTGCAAGAGCATCGGTTGACTTTTGGAAGAAGGGGAAATCAGGCATTTTGTTGGGATAACTTCAGAGTTAGTTTTAGGTTCTTTATTCCTAGGAGCACAAAGACTTCGGTACTGAAATAGATTAACTCATCAAGGAAACAGAACAAAAAGGGGAAAGTAAGAGGGAGGATAAATTGAGAGCAGAAAAGCAAAACAAATGCTGAGGTTGTACAAAAATACATAGCATAGCCTCTCTTTTTGTAGTGGCAAAAAATTGGAAGCTAAGTGGGTGCTCACCTACTGAGGAGTAACTAAACAAGTTGTGATACATAAAGGTGATGGAATACCATTACGCTGTATGAAATGATGAAGGGAATGGTTTTAGAAAAACCTGGGAAAACTTCGGAGAACTAATGCAGAGTGAAGTGAGCAGAATCAAGAGAACAATTTATATAAGAATATTATAAAGGCAAAAACCTTGAATAATAGGAACTTGGATCAATGCAATGAACAACCACGATTCCACAGGACTTAGGATGAATCATGCTACTCACCTTCTGATAGAGAGGTGACAGATTCTGAATGCAGATTTGGACACATTTGTACAGACATGGTTAATGCAGAAATTGGTTTTGCTTGACTATACATTTGGGTAATTTTTTTTTTCTTTCTTTCTAAGTGTGGTTTGGGGAAGAGATTGGGTGGAGACAAAGCAGGTTTTTGCTGTTGGAAAAAAAGAATTAAAGAAAAAATTTATAGTAGAAGGAGGAATTATATCACTCTATATTTCTATGTCTGGGTAAAAAGCCAGGTCAAAGTCTTTTGCTTTTGATTTTCATAGCAACCAGTCCAATCTACCTGCTTGAGACTAAGATCAGATATGTCAGCCAGTTGCTCCAATGCAGGTGATAAACATCTTTGTTTTGGTCTCTTCACAAAGCGTCATAGCTGTCCCCCTGGAGTCAAATACAGGTAGTGTTAATGTCCAAAAGGCAGTCACTACTTGATGTTTCTTTCGCTTGTCCTCTGGGATCTCTCTCATAGAGCATTTGAATGTCTTCTGAGCTGTCTTCCTTATAAACAAAAATTAAAATAGGCTCAGACAACTATATGCATATTATAAATGCAGAGGCCATCCCGATCCTATGTTCCCTGTTCTTTCAGGCATCTAAAATTTCCAGGAAATTGCGGGGCAAAAGCAGTAACTGCAAGCTAAAACAGAAGGTGCTTCAGACAGTGGTTTATTTGGGTTTATATATGTTTAGGATTTAGCTTCTTTGTTCTTTTATTAGACATAAATTTTCTATCTCTAATAAATATGTGTCACTAAGCATCCTGGCTTAATTCAGGTTTTGAAATAGAGAAATATGTCCTTAGTCTACAAATAAAAACATTTGTGTTGTGCTTTTGACTCCTTAGTTGAATCACTTATCTTATTGGAAGGAAGACTGAACTAAAATATGTACACACACACACACACACACACACACACACACACACACATATATGTGTATACATATATATATATACACATAATTTATAGTAAAATCAATGGTGATTAAATGTACATATATTAAATAAAGATAATTTTTTTAATTTAGTGTTTTCTGTGTAACTGATTGTTTTCAGTCTTATACAGCTTTCCACATTGACATGAAATCTGTTTATATGAGCCAAAATACATGTGGAATGTCAGTGTTCAAGAGTCATCCAACTTCCCACTGTTTCTTTTATTTGTTGTTCCTAAACTATTGACATTTTTGTAGGAAAAGTTTATTGATTTGGAAAAAATGATAACAGTAATATAGAGAATGATATTAATATATAGAGGGAATGATAATAGTAATATAGAGTGTGTGTATATGTATGTATATATATATATAGAGAGAGAGACAGAGACACAGAGAGAGAGACAGAGAGAGACAGAGACAGAGACAGAGAGAGGGCGACATTCCCTCCCCCTTCCCTATTCATATAGATGTGTAAAACAAATTCAGTTTAATCTATTTCTCATAAATTTGTGTGTGTTTCCACCCACACCCAGAGTAATTTATAGTAGCAGAGAGTACCAACAGTATATATAGATAGACAACCTCAGAGTCAATAGAACTTACATAAAAAGGTCCTGACATATATTATGTGGGTGTCCCTGGGCACGTTGTTTGGCCTATCAATGCCCCAGAAAACCAACAGTTGGAGATCCATATTAAAAAGGGAATTTTCTCACCAGGGTCTCACCATTATAATGAAGTCAAAGGTCTAGGGAAAAAAAAAAAACACAAATAAGTCCTTATTAATGATTCTTTTATTTCTTGTGAACAATAAAATTACATATATGTTGTTTTTCATTTTTCCAAAGAGAGAAATAACAGTAAACATTTTGTGGGCCTTCTTTAGTGTTTCCTTGGAATCAGTGTAGCCTGAGAATAGCTTTTTATAATGACTAATCCTGAAATAAAATTTGAAGAAACCCTAAGACCAAGAGAAAAAATTGGGACTCTACATCTATTTCAAGGGACATTCTTTTATTTTTCTCTGAACAGGCTTGTAATAAGGATTAATGAGAACATTTGTAATGTGATTTGTTCTTTCACAGAAAAGGTATTATCTCTTAAAAGGGGAAGAAAAGATGTTCCTGCATTCATTAGTAACAATTCACAAAAAAGTTTCCGAATAGAACTCTCCAGACAAGAGCCCAACATGGATATGTGTTGGTACATTCCAGAATGAAATGTGATACAATACCAGTTATGATTTTCATATTTTAATAGAAACTTCTAATTCAAGAATGTCAGTACCTAAAAAAATTAACTCATACATTTGTGCTACCTTTATAAGATAAGAAAAGTATGTTGTCCTCATCCATGAAGTGGAAGCAATAATCAAGTGGTTCCTCATTATTTGAGGTTAAATTATGACAGGAAAAGGCCATTTTAAGTGAATCCACTTTAAATAAAGACTGACATTTCACAGTAAACAATGAAAAGGGTTTATTGGAACTTTATCTTTTTTCACTTTGTAGTATTTTATTTTTTTTCAATTCCATGTAAACATAGGTTTCAACATTCATTTTTTGTAAGAGTTTGAGTTCCAAATTTTTATCCCTCCTTTCCTTCCCTCCCCAAGATAGCAAGCAATCTACTATAGGTTATAGGTGTACAATCATGTTACATGTATTTCTGCATAAGTTATGCTGTGAAAAGCAAATCAGAACAAAAGGGAAAAACCATGATAAAGAAAAAAAAGAAAAAGTGAAAATAGTATGCTTCAATTTGCATTCAGACTATTCCACATTTCTTTCTCTGGATGTAGACAGTGTTTTCCATCAAGTATCTTTTGGAGTTGTCTTAGATCATTGTATTTCTGAGAAGAGCTAAGTCTATCATAATTTCTCATTGCACAATGTTGCTTTTACTGTGTACAATGTTCCCCTAGTTCTGCTTATTTCACTCAGCATCAGTTCATATAAGTCTTTCCAGGTTTTTCTGAGAACATCCTGCTCATCTTTTCTTTTTAAAAAAAATAATTAATTGATTTTTCGTTTTCACATTCACTTTTATAAAATTTTGAGTTCTAATTTTTTCTGCCTCCCTTCCTTCTCCCCTCCCCAAGACAGCATACAATCCTATGTAGGCTATACATGTACAAACATATTAAACATATTTCTGCATTAGTCATGTTATAAAGGAGACTCAGAACCAAAGGGAAAAACCACAAGAAAGAAGAAATACACAAAAAAGAGAGAAAATAATATGCTTTGATCTGTATTCTGACTCCATAGATCTTTTTCTGGATGTGTATAGCATGTTCCGTCTTGAGCCTTTTGGAATTGTCTTAGATCATTGAATTGTTCAGAAGAGCTAAGTCTATCAAAGTTGTTCATTGCACAGTGTTGCTGTTACAGTGTACAATGTTCTGCTCTATTCACTCAGCATCACTTCATGTAAGTCTTTCCAAGTTTTCCTGGAATCTCCCTGCTCGTCATTTCTTACAGCACAATAGTATTCCATTACATTCATATACCATAGCTTGTTTGGCCATTCTCTAATTGCTGGGTATCCCCTCAATTTCCAATTCTTTGCCACCATTAAAACTACTATAAATATCTTTGTGCATGTGGGTCCTTTTCACTTTTTTATGATCTCTTTGGGATATAGACCTAGTAGTAGTATTGCTGGATCAAAGGGTATGCACAGTTTGATTGCCCTTTGGGCATAGTTCCAAATTGCTCTCCAGAATGGTTGGATCAGTTCACAACTTTACCAACAATGCATTAGTGTACCAATTTTCCCACATCTCCAATATTTATCATTTTCCATTTCTGTCATATTAGCCAATCTCTAATCAATGGTTGTTTAGAGCATTTTTTCATATGACTATAGATAGCTTTAATTCATCTGAAAACTGCCTGTTTATGTCCTGACCACTTATTAATTGGAGAATGAATTGTATTATTGTAAATTTGGCTCGGATGTCTATATATTTGAGAAACACTGGTTGTAAAAAAAACTTTTCCCCAGCTTTCTGATTTCTTTCTAATCTTCGTTGCATTGATTTTGTTTGTGCAAAACCTTTTTTAATTTAACATAATCAAAATTATCCATTGTGCATTTCATAATGTTCTCTATCACTCATTCAGTGATAAATTCTTCCCTTCTCTATTGATCTGGCATATAAACTATTTCTTGCTCTCCTAATTTGCTTATGGTATCAACCTTTATGTCTAAATTATGTACCCATTTTGACCTTATCTTAGTATGGCGTGTGAAATGTTGGTCTATGCCTGGTTCCCGCCAAGCTATTTTCCAGTTTTCCCAGAAGTTTTTGTCAAGTGGTGAGTTCTTTTCCCAGATGCTGAAGTCTTTGGGTTTATCAAACAGCAGATTACTAGTCATTTAGTACTGTGTCTTCTATACTTAACATTCCACAGATCCACATCTCTATTTCCTAGCCAGTACCTAATAGTTTGGTGATTGCTGCTTTATAATACAGTTTTACATCTGGTATGACTAGGCCACCTTTCTTTACATTGTTTTTCATTATTTCCCTTGTTATTTTTTTACCTTACCTTTTGGAACTTTATCTTGAAAACTAAAATAAATACATTGAAATAATTTTATCTTATGTTTAACAAAATCCCCAGGTTTTAATTGCTGTTATGTGCTTATTATTAGATTGAAGAGAGAAAATCATGTTGATTTGGGAGGGGGCAAAATTTTTCTGAATATATAGTAGTATGAATAAAACATCCTTTACCTCACATTTTGTAGCAATATCATGATCAAGAATTAGTTGTAAATATACATGTTATAAATGCATATATATTTACAACCTCACTGTGTGTGTGATGTATTAGGATCAAATGAGCTAATATTTATGAAGTGCTTAATACAGTACCTGGCACATAATAGGTGCTTAATAAATGCTTATTCCCTTCTGCTTAATTCTCTCTCTCTCTCTCTCTCTCTCTCTCTCTCTCTCTCTCTCTCTCTCTCTCTCTTTCTCTCTCTTTCTCTGTGTGTGTGTGTGTGTGTGTGTCTCTGTCTTTCTCTGTCTCTGTCTCTCTCTGTCTCTGTCTTTCTCTGTCTCTCTGTCTCTCTCTCTCTGTCTGTCTGTCTGTCTCTCTCTCTCTCTGCCTCTCTGTCTCTCCCTTTCCTCCTCCTTCCCTCCCTAATATGTATGGATATATACTCACATATACATACACACAGATATGCATATATATGTGTGTGTGTGTGTGTGTGTGTGTGTGTGTGCATCAATTCCCTTCTCACCACCACCCCAGGCTTCTCTTAAACCTTTAATAGTCAAATCATTCCCTTCAAAAATGCTTAATGAATATCAACAAGAGACTGAAGGTTGTTGAGCCAGTGATTGGAATTGAATGAGGACAGAGGCTAATAGAAAGTGAGGCTTGAGTGATTGGATCTAATTTTATGTCTTCCATTGATTAGTGAATATTTTCATGACACAATGACTTTAGTTTCCCTATACAAATTGTACTGAGGAAGCATAATGTCTAAAAGATCTGGGTCCAAATCATGTCTTTGACACATATTGGAAAGTCAATTAACTGCTTATTGCCCTCCTGGGGAACTCTTTAAGGTTGTAAGCTGTAAAACAGTTTCTGATCTCCAATGTTGGAGGGCCTTTCCTAAGGAACCATCACAGCAATGAAATCATGAGTTTGAATTAAAATGAAACACAACCTTATAAATATAGTTGTGGACACCACTTGCCATGTATTTCAAAGGATTATTGTTAAGTGCTTTGTAAACCTTAAAGCTCTAGATAAATTGAAATTGTTATTACTAGCTAAAACTTCTGTCACTGAACTCTCCACCAAGTAGGATAGGGCAAGAAAAGCCCTGTACTGTATGCTGCCTACAGAATATGATTTAGGTTTTCAGCGTAGAATTCTGACATGACCCAGTGGAGCTTTGTGACTGGTGGAATACATTCTTTGGAGAAAGAATATACTCTTTATTTCTTCTTTGAGAGAGGCACTCATAGTTCCAGACTCTTCTGGACTGATTGCAGGGAGAAGAAATGTAGACATGTAAGGGAATTTACACCTTGCCTCCCTAGAGACATTGAAGATTTACCCATTGGTGATATTTGGACCTCTTGCTCTTGATCAAGGGAAGGTTTGTGGCTCAAGATATAGAGTGCCAGGCCTGGAGTCAGAAAGACTCATCTTCCCTAGTTCAAATCTGGCTTCTGACACTTACTACCCCTATGACCAGGAGCAAGTCCCTTAATCCTGTTTGCTTCAGTTTCCTCATCTGTAAGTGAGCTGAAAAAGTAAATGCAAAATACTTTAGTATCATTGTCAAGAAAACCTCAAATGGAGTCACAAAGAGTAGGACATAACTGAAAAATGACTGATCTGAGCAAGATTATGGTTTTTGCAAGGGATGTAAAGTCGGTACGTGGAGGATTATACTTGTAACAACAGGACTGATGGCAAAAAGATGACTGAAGTGGATGGCTAAATGGTGAACCATAGTCTAGGTTGTCTGGCCTGGAACCAACTAAATATGGTGCTTACACTTACTATTCACCAATCAGAGCAGCTCTGACTCAGACTGAAACGTCCAAAGCTAACCGTCAGGTTATCTTATCCCATTCAGTCATCACCTGTGATGAGTGAAAGATGAAATGACTGAGGAAACAAAGTTTTGTGCTTCTGAGCACAAAATATTGATTTGTTAATTTTGATTTACTAAGCAATGTATGACAATTACATCATAAATCATGACCAGCACCTCTCAGCTTTCACACTGGACTACAAATATGGGGGAGACAGACTTTTATGCATTAGAAATTAACCAATTAAGACCAATTAGTTAAAATGAAATAATCGATCAGGATACAAAATTAGGTAATTTGATTTCTAATTAGAGGAAAGATTGTGGACTTCCCAAGTTGGGAGAGGGAGAGTGAAGTGGCACCATTCCCTGAAATCAGAAAAAGAGGTGTCCCACTCCTCCCAATTGTCTGTGAACATGGAAATAATAACATTGATCAGTATGGGGTCAGTTTTCAGACAAGCTATATGTGTTGCTTGTATAACTGTGAAAAACTCCTTGTGTCAGTCTTCAGATCTGACTGGGTTTCTGGTCAGCTTAACCTAGGTCCTTGGTGTAGAGTCTCTAAGCAACAGGTAGAATTGGTCCAGTTTCCCAGCCACACATGGCTAGGTTCAAATTATGCAATAAGTTTTTCTGACAATTCCCACAATGGAACAAAGTTTTCTCACAAGACAGAATTTGGACTAGATCCACAACTGAATAGAAAGGGAACTGAGCTAGATCCAGAATTGAATCACAAGATGGAATTAGTATGGTTCACTCAATTCCCACTACCCCTTGCTGTTTTAATCCCCTGTTCATCTTCATGATTTATAATGCTTTATAATATAGTTTTAGATCTGATATAAGTAGGCCACCTTCTTTTGAATTTTCTTTCATTTCTTCCCTTGAAATTCTTTACCTTACCTTTAGGAACTTTATCTTAAAAATTAAAATAAATACATATAAATAAGTTTATCTTATGTTTAATAAAACCCTAGGTTAATAATTATAGCTAGGTGCTTATTCTTAGAATGAAAAGAGAAGAAATCATGTTAATTTGGAAGGGGGCATAGTTTTCTGAAGAAAATACATGATAGCATCCTTCACTTCATATTTCATTGTAACATCATAATCAAGAATTAGTTGTAGATATACATGTTATAAATACAAATAAATTTTCAACCTATTTCAACAATCTGGCTAGCAGCTGTTGTGGGGGTGAAAGCCCAACTACAAGAATGCTACCTGCACGCTGCAAAAGCACAGGTTCTTTTGATCTGCTTAACTAAGGAAAGCAAGGTTAAGGGGTTGGCAAGCTTACTTTAATTCAGCACACAAATATCATTCACTTAGTTCAGGGGAAGAAGCCAGCACACTGAACTTCAGAGCAAAATACAAACAACTTACAAACATCAACAGACAGACCCAATACAATTCATGGTTACCAACATCTAGGTTCAGCCCAGGAGCTCAGAACAAGGGCTGGCCCAGTCACCGGCGCCACCACTGCTGTGGGTAAGAGCTCCAAAAAAGAGAAGGGCAACCCCTGGTTTTATATCTTTTTCAGCGTCAGGGGTGAGTCACACATGCGACTCACCCATGTGACCTAAAATCACCACAAAGGGGAGACTTAAACCCATGTGGTCTAAGAGCCTCTGATGTCCCAAACCTATCACTCAAACTCATTTGTAAATTAGGCCCTCCCGGAGTTAGCCCCACCTTGGGCCTCACCTTAGTTACCAATCAACACCCAGTAGGTTTTACACCTAATTGGGCCTGGGGCTTAACACCTGGTAAGGCTCAATGAAATACACTGAATTACTCAAAGGAAACAAACCAAACTCTTCAAGGGCACTTGTTGAACTAAGTGCTAAGGAGCCCATTTTGCTTACCAACACACAACCTCATTGTGTGTGTGTGTGCGTGTGTGTGTGTGTGTGTGTGTGTGTGTGTGTGTGTGTGTGATGTTGTATTAGGATCAAATGAGCTAATACTTATAAAGTGCTTAATACAGGTAAGACTAACCTTGTCTTGCTGGAAACCAGGCCTCTAGCCTACTTCCTAGGCACTGCAACCTTAGGGCCCACCTGCTTCCTAGTTGTCCTTTATTACTTTCTTTCTTTCATTAGAATGTCAAATTCTTGAGCGTAGGGACTGTTTTACTAGCTTGGATCTGTGGCTGCGATACTTAGCTCAGTGCCTGTCACATGGTGTTTAGCAAAGGATCTATCTGTCTATCTATCTATCTATCTATCTGTCTGTCTGTCTGTCTGTCTAACCATTTATAATCCTAGGCATCTAGAAACTACAATCTAGTGCTAATGATGCATTCATAGAATGTTAGCACACAATTTGCTGTAGTATTTTAAATTTAATCTCACTTCATTTATGACCACGCCCACATAATATATGGTGTAAAACGGTGATTCCTAGTTTCTTTGAAATAGCTTTCTCTTCATTATCCATTTGGTTTAATTAGTCAGCCATTCAATGAGGATTTATCCATTATCCCAAGCCAGTGATACTAATACAAAATAAGACAAATGAGATAATATCTGTAAAGCACTTAGTATAGTGCCTGGCACATAGTAGGCACTATATAAATACTTGTTTCCTTCCCTTTATCCTTTCCCTGCTGGAGATATTAGTATAAAAATAGAGATTACTCTACCCTCAAGAAACTTGTGGTTTAGTGTGGGGATACAATATTTTCAAAGTAAGCAAATACAAGATAGATACAGAATAAATGCACAGTATATTTGGTGAGTAGGAGAACATGCCTCTTCCATTTCTCATTGTATAAATAAATACATGAAAGATTTCTGATATCCTCAACATAGAATCATTCAGTTTTGTAACTCCCTGTATCATTGCAAATCATGAGCAACCTGTGGCTTAGTAGGTAAGTCCAAGAAAGTTGCTTGATCCACAGATATGTTAGGTAACTTGCCTGGAACCACATAGCTAATAAGTATCTGAAGTAAAAGTTAAACCCAGTTATTCCTGAATCTAAGCCCAGCATCCTAACAACTATTACATGATAACTCTGTGGTATGGAACATATTTATTTTAAAGTGAAAGTGAATTTAAGTTTGGATTGTTCTGAGAGTTCATGACAGCCCTGGAGAAACATGCTATTTGAAGATATGAGAGTTAGCACAAAAAGAGAGATGGGTGTCCCTTGCCACCTCCTCTATTTGCCATCCTTTGCCAAAATATTTTCCCACATGACCAGAGTGAAACCAGGGCCATGAGACTTAAGAAAACTATGACATGAGGGGCAGAGCCAAGAGGGCCACTGGAAAACAGGGACTTGCTTAGGCTCTCCCCCAAATCTGTCCAAATACCTGTAAAAAATGGCTCTGAACAAATTGTAGAGCTACAGAACCCATGAAATAACAGAGGGAGGCAGGGCTCTGACTGAGGACTGCCAGGATGGTCACTGGGAAGGGTCTATAGCACCATACTAGGAGCAGAGCACAGCCCAGCATGGACCATGCTAGGAACAGCCAGGCTAGGAATAGACCAGGGGGAACAGGCCTTAGGGCCATGAACCACTGAGCTGTAGCAGTTACCTGACTTCTCAACCCATAAACGCCAAAGAAAACTTAGCAGGTCAGTGGGAAAACAGCTGGATCTGGGTGAGAGAAGTGCATGGTCCAGCCCTAGCACCAGGGTGGCAGAGGTGGTTCTGTGGAGGCAGCAGCAAGAAGGTCCTGTGACTGCTTCCAGAGCTCCAGCTGCTGCTGCTTCCAGTCACAGGCCCACCCAGTGGGAGGAATCAAGCGGCAGAGCAGAGCAGGAGTGCAGGGAGCCCTTTGCTGGTGCAGAGGCAGGGTTCTTTTGCTTTTCCCTGCTCAGATCTGGGTCACAGTCCTGGTTGGCAGTTCTTCAGGGAGGAGGAGTACTGGTGTGGCAGAGCTTGCTGTGTAGAAGTAACTCTGAAAACAGCAGTACAAGACCCCTGAAGCTTAGGACAAAGCACTCACCTCTCTGAAGGCAGTCTTACCCTGACAAAAAACTCAAAGGTGAAGCAGTTGGCCAAGAACATGAAGGAGCACTGTAAAAGGACTCAGACTGTAGAATCTTTTTGTGCATGACAAAGAAGATCAAAACATACAGCCAGAAGAAGTCAGAAAAGGCAAAGAGCCCACATCAAAAGCCTCCAAGAAAAATATAAATTAATCTCAGGCCATGGAAGAGGTCAAAAAAGATTTGGAAGAGCAAGTAAGAAAAGTATAGGAAAAAATGGGAAGAGGAATAAGATTGATGCAAAAAAAATCAAGAAAAACAAGTCAATGACTTGCTAAAGGAGACCCCAAAACATACTGAAAATAACACCTTAAAAATAAACTAACCCAAAAGGCAAAAGAGCTCCAATGAGGAGAAGAATGCCTTGAAAGGCAGAATTAGCTAAATGCAAAAGGAAGTCCAAAAGACCACTGAAGAAAATACTACCTTAAAAGTTAGATTGGAGCAAGTGGAAGCTAGTGACTTAATTATAAAATGGAACCAAAATAATGAAAAAATAGAAGACAATGTGAAATATCTCATTGGAAAAGCCACTGACCTGGAGAATAGATCCCGGAGAGAGAATTTAAAAATTATTGGGCTACCTGAAAGTCATGATCCAAAAAAGAGCCTAGACATCATGTTTCAAGAAATTATCAAGGAAAATTGCCCTGATATTCTAGAAGCAGAGGGTAAAATATAAATTGAGAGAGTCCACCCGTCGCCTCTTGAAAAAGATCCCAAAAAGAAAACTCTTAGGAATATTGTAGTCAAATTCCAGAGTTCCCAGGTTAAAGAGAAAATATTGTAAGCAGCCAGAAAGAAACAATTCGAGTATTGTGGAAACACAATCAGGATAACACAAGATCTAGCAGCTTCTACAATAAGGGATCGAAGGGCTTGGAATATGATATTCTGGAGGTCTATGGAGCTAGGATTAAAACCAAGAATCACCTACCCAGAGAAACTGAGTATAATACTCCAAGGCAAATATAGATTTTCAATAAAATAGATGACTTGCAAGCTTTCTTGATGAAAAGACCAGAGTTGAATAGAAAATTTGACTTTCAAATACAAGAAAAGCATGAAAAGGTAAACAGGAAAGAGAAATCATAAGAGACTTACTAAAGTTGAACTGTTTTGTTTACATTCCTACATGGAAAGATTATATTTGTAACTCATGAAATCATCATTATTAGGGTAGTTGAAGGGAATATACATAGATAGATAGATAGATAGATAGATAGATAGATAGAGGCAAGGGTGAGTCGAATATGAAAGGATGAGATCTAAAAATAAATAAGTGCAATTAAAGGTGAGAGGAACATATTGGGAGAAGGAGAAAGGGAGAGATAGAATGGGGTAAATTATCCCACATAAAAGTGGCAAGAAAAAGCAGTTCTATTGAAAGGGAAGAGGAGACAGGTAAAAGGGAATGAGTGAATCTTGCTCTCATCAGATTTGACTTAAGGAGGGAATAACATACACACTCAGTTGGGTATCTCACCCTACAGGAAAGTAGCAGTGAAGGGGATAAGAGAGTGGGGATGATAGAAGGGAGGGCAGATCAGGGGAAGAGATAATCAAAAGCAAACACTTTTGAAAAGGGACAGGGTCAAGGGAAAAAATTGAATAAAGGGGGACAATATAGGTTGGAGGGAAATATAGTTAGTCTTTTACAACATGACTGTTATGGAAGTGGTTTGCATAGTGATACATGTGTGGCCTATGTTGAATTGCTTGCCTTCTCAAGGAGGGTGAGTGGGGAGGGAAGAAGGGAAAGAATTTGGAACTCAAAGTTCTAAAAACGAACGCTCAAAAAAGTTGTTTTCCATGCAACTGAGAAATAACATATACAAGCAATGGGGTATAGAAATCTATCTTGCCCTACAAGAAAGTGAGGAGAAAGGGATGGGTGGGGGAGTGGGGTGACAGAAGTGAGGGAATACTGGGGAAAGGAGCAATCAGAATATATGCCATCTTGGAATGCGAGAGAGGGTAGAAATGGAGAGAAAATTTGTAACTCAAAATCTTGCAGAAATCAATGATGAAAGCTAAAAAAAATTAAATAATGAAATAATTTAAAAAAAAAAATGACGGCATGACAAAAATAATGTAAATGAAAAGATCACTGAAAGAAGTATGAATTCTGAGTCACCCAAAAAGTAGAGATGATCCTAGAGAATAAACCACCAAATGTGTCTCTCTCCTTCCGTCACAAAGGCAAAGACTACAAGGATAAACTGTTGCACGGAGAGTATTGTTTTTCCTCAAATGTTTTTCTTTGTTACAAGGGAAAATTTAATTCTGAGGTTAGGGTGGGAGAAGAGAGTATAGAAGCAAAAGTTATTGGGATGTAAAGCCAGGATGCATCAATAAACCATATCATCTTAAAGAAATGAATTACACATGGCTTCAGAAGGGGATTGATGAGCCCTGTATTTTCTTAGTTAATCTTAAAAAATGTAAGGTGGGTTGCATAGCAAAGAAATGTACATGTGTCAATGTTTATAGTTTTAGCACATAGTAAGGAATTTAGCATTGGTTCATTGGTCAAGGATGCTAAAGTAGTATATTAATCATGTCTTTCCTACATTTTAACCAGTCTGATGAAGATGCTGTGTACAATTATTTGACTCGCTGTACCTAAGCTTTTGACTGGGGCAGTTAGGTGGCACAGTGCATAGGGCCTGGATTTAGGAAGACTCATCTTCCTGAGTTCAAATCTGGCCTCAGACATTACCTGTGTAAGTCACTTAAAGTCTGATTGCCTCAGTTTCCTTATCTGCAAAACCAGCTGGAGAAGGAAATGGTAAACTACTCCAGTATCTTTCCCAAGAAAACCCCTAATGGGGTCACAAAGACAAGACTGAAGTGACTGACAACAACAATGACAAAAACAAGCTTTTGATTACCCGATTCTTTGATCTATTGGACTGAAACATATCTAAGAACACTCCAATTTGTAGGAAAAAAAGATATGTCTTGATTCTGTATCTTAAGCAAGACAATTCTCCATTGCCCACTCAGGTTTTAAAAGACAAATTCTCTCATTTCTCAGAATTTTCCAAAAGAAAGGTGATAATAGTTATGGGAGCAGCTCTGGAATTTTGAATAAGAAAGCTCATTTTTTCCTCTTCCCTTTCTTGTTAGATCTTGGTAGGATGACAGCATGATGTACTGGATAGAATGCCCTCGAATTAGAGCCTTTAATCTTGCATCGGAGTTCCACCTTCGCTACTATCATCTAGAATGGTATGTGTGATCTTCAGCAAATCACTTAATTTCTCTGAGAATCAGTTTCCTCATTTATGAAATATGGATAATAATACTGAATCATCTTCAGGATTGTTTATTGATCAAATTAAATCATGTCATCATCTCTTTGAAGATGTAAAAATATGGACTAAATATAAGTTGTTATTCATATACATAATTATTTTTATATTTTAAGTTTTTGATCGATCTTCAATCTTGTCAATGTAGGTACTAATAGCTAAGGTTGCAGTTACAACTCATCAGTGTGTAGATATTTTATGAAACTCTTGTTTGTCCTTCTAGAAATTCACCACAAGGGTTCCTTTCAGTATGCTGGTGTAATCCCTGTGGTTCCATTGATATTTCATTGGTAACAGTGAAACAAATAGATCTATCCATTGATTTTCCCATTTTCTCCCCATATGACCATGCCAACTTTGTGATTATAGAGATTCTTTGGTTTTTAAACATCTCACTCCTATAATTTGTGGATTCTCCTTTGGCATGCTATCCATAGTGCTTCCTAGTGGTTACTCGAGATATTGTTTGAGAACTTGCAACATGTTCGGTACCATGCCCAGTATCAGTCAAAGTCAGTGATTGAGAAGTATTTGCTGAAGTATTTGTCTCTACAAGCTTACATTCTAGTTGTAGAAGCCCAAAATAAACATAGACTCACAGATTTAATAAGTGGAAGGGACCTTAGAAATCATCTAGTCTAATAGATGAAGAAAATGACTCTGAGAAACATGTCTAAGAATTGTGGGAGCAATATCTTAACCCCTTCATCCATTCAAGTTGGACTAATTTTTCCACGAAAGGCAACAAGATGTCTCCTGGATTTGATTGCTCCAGAGGTCCAAAGCTCAAGCTTTTCTTCATTTGTTGGAGCTTCATGGTAGCTTCTAGCCACATTGATAAGACTTCTGAGTGGCCTGAGGGCATAAAAAAGCACACCCAGATGGAATAATGAGTATTCAGATTTGATGGATGTTTTAAGACTTGGTTCCTTTGTCTTGATAATCCAACTTTATCCCCATTGGAAATGAGGGAAGCAGCATCCCCCAAAGTGTGTGGTAGAATATCCTTACGGAATATCCTTTCTATGCTATTACTAAGTAAATCTCCTTTTGTTAACTGTTGAATGACCTAGAACTGTCTCTTTCTTACCAACACTGAACCTGAGTTTAGAGGGTGCCAGTCTGAGTCAAGTGTAACCCTAACACTAAACATTATGTCACTCATTCTGTCCTTGGGTCCATGGTCCTCATTTACCTTTGCATCCCCCACAAAGTATCTAGAATACAACTTGTAATTTTGCCATATTTTAGACATTAGTGCTAGAGTTCTTAACCTGTAGTGAGTTGTTTGTTCATTTGTTTTATTATTTCAAATAATGTTTTTCAATAAAATTGGTTTCTTTTGTTATACAATGTATTTTATTTTAGGCATTTAGGGATATAATTTTGAGAAGGGGTCTACATGTGTCACTGTACTCTAGAGCAGTCCACGATGCAAAAAGGAAAGCAACCATTAATTTAGTCTTGTCTGATACATTATTTTGAAAGATCTCATATTTTAATATCTACATAATGTTATTTAGGGGTCATTATTGCATATGGGCATATTATCCCCCTCCTAATCCATTTTTTCCTTTTTTTAAAGCTAGTTTAGGGATTTTTAGTTTGGGATCCATAGACCACCCATAAGTCTGTGCATAGATTCCAGAGTTTCCATGAATTTGGATGGGGGGAAAAGTCTTTATTTTTGCTACCCTTTGGTTATTTTTTCTGAATCTGTGTATTTTATTTTATGCATTTAAAAATATTATTCTGAGAAAGGAATCCATAGGCTTTGCCAAACAGCCAAAAAGTTTCATGACCCACACAGGAAAAAAATATGTTAGGTACACACAGTCTTATGGAAAGTGTAGTATGTCTGAAGAAATCTACAGGTGATTGCCTTTCATGTGACATTTGACAAACAAATTATTACCTTTTCCTTTACATTTGATGATACACTGTAAGAGATGAAAATGAGGGAGCAAAAAATGTAGCTGCATAGGTCATACCCATAATTAACATAGAACGTTTATAAATAGCTGATCTAAATCTAGCCCGAAAGAAGAGTCATTTACTTTCATACCTACAGAAGAAATAGAAGCAACATCAACCAAATTAGAACAGTCAAGAAAAACAGAGTCAAAGGTTTGGTTCTATAAAAGGTCATGTGTGTCATGATTCCTTGTCTACCATCAACATAGTCTAGTTCTGTTTGACTTCTAATTTACAATTCATCGGACAAAAACCTAATTTTTAAAAATGATTACTTAAGTTGAAGGATATCTGTTCACAGTGATATAATCCGTGTCATTCACATAGAGTCTATCCACATGTATGCAGATCTGTGGGCTTTGAGATGTTGATTTTTCCTTTCTGGAGCCAATAGTGAGACATGCAATCTGTGATTGACTACTCTGAGTTCAAGGGATTGGGGAAATGTTTTTGTGCATTGAACTTTTGCTACAATTCATTCTTTTCATTTTATATTGTGCCATTGGTTCAGTAAATGGTGGTTTACAAAAATAAAAGAATCTAGAGCTTCTGTGTTTGGTCAAAAGTGTCAGGGGTTCTATATTTTAAACCAATAGTTTCATTAAACTGCATTGGAATTCAGTTCAATTGTATTTGAGCTATTTGGAATTGGTTAATCAATCCTACATGAAATATATCAAGTGGATTAAAAATATTATAATAGTCATCTTTCTTTAGTGATTTTTTTGTTTTTTATATGTACATTCTATCTGAACCTCACAACTCTGTAAATAGATAATATGGGTATTATTGTATCCATTTAACAGATGATGAAACTAAGACTGAGGCAGATTAGAAGAATGAAAACTAAGATCAGAGATTATTATTTTTTAAAATTTTGTCTTTGTATCCCCACTGCTTGGCATAGTGACATCCTTTCATGTGGAAAGCTGTATTTACACCTATGACTTCATAAGGATAGCATAGGAGTTATACAAAGGAAATCAGCTACTATTCTGTAATTTACATGCTTAGGGTTTCCTGGGACATTGAGGAGTTAAGTAATTTGCTCCAGATCAGTCAGTATGTAACAAAGCCAGGACTTGAAGCTGTCTTGCTAACTTTGAAGTCTGCTTAATACTCGCAGCCCTTCACTGCTCCCATCTTGCATATATTATGTACTTACGAAACACTTGCTTGTATTGGATTTGTGAGGAACCCCACTCACAGTCCCAGAATAAGTAGGGGAGTGGGAATTTGAACCCAAATCTGTTGACTTCAGATTCAGCACTCTTTCTATCCACTACTCTCCTTTCCCCAAGAAAATGTAAAAATTGGAGCCTTTGAGTGGGGATAGGAACAGGGACTGGACCTGTGATTTCATTGGTATGGAGAACTTCCAGGTGAGAAAATTTCCTCTGCTAATGCAGGTTGCTCATCCTTTAGCCAATATGTATGAGAAAAGACTTAAACACAGGTGTTTCTGGTTTCAAGGCCAGGAACTCTATCCACTATCCCACACTGCTTCTCTATATGACCATTGTCAAAAAAATTTGTTTTGTTTTATTTTTTTATTTGCTCACAGATATCAGGGGTTTCCAAAATCTGTGTGGATGGATGGATATGTGTATTGTGACTGAATGAAGCATTCATTCAGATGAGATTCTTGGCTATTTATTCCTCCTTTTTCCCATCTATCTTTGTTAAAGACATTTGAAGGTGAATAATTTGCATCGTGAACAAACTACAATTGATCAAGGGACAGCACTTTAATTATAAACCTTTAAATGTTGAACAGGATTGCATTTTCCTTGAGTACCTTTTGTACAATGTCAAATTCTGAAGATATGGCTTTTGTATTCTATAATTAGGAAACAATATTTCTAAATCAGGTCAAATGGCAAATCTCTTTTGAAGTATGCATAATGATATGTATTTACATGCTCTCTTTTCAGTCACATTTATATTATTTAGTGAAGCTGGTGCAGAATACACACCCCAAAATGCATTCATTCTGCAGCATGCAATACCTTAACATAGCTATCCTAGGCGTGATTCAAGCCAGTCACTTTAATGACATTCTCCAATTTCTACCAGGCCTTCAGAACAAAAATCCTACTATCTTTAGGATGCAGATATTCTCACTAAATCATGCTGACTTTTATTAAAACTCTTTGTTAAGTTCTAACAAGGACTCCTTGAAGTCCCCCATGCTTTTTAGATATTTGATATGAAACCTAATGCCTATACACTATCTATTTCACTTAAATATAATCCTGTCTGCTGGGAAATAAATGACCATCATGTTGAAGGGCCATTTCTATACTGACAAAATGAAAAATATTTATTTCCTAAAATGGTGGTGGTGGTGGGAGGGAGGTGGAGAGAGGAGAAAGAAGGAAAAGATTAAGGGTGAAGTACTAAAATAGTTGAAGCCAAACTTGACAAAATAAAAAATGGTTAGTAAATGGATTTGGGTTAGAAGAAATTCAGTAAAAACCTTCAGATTTTATTGAATGAGGATTAAAGAGAGAACAGATTGGGGTAATATTGTGAACAGGGCTAGTGGGAAGGTTAGGGTTGACCAAGAGTAGCTTCCTCTATTGATTCTATCAGTTATCAGATAGTATCAAACTGATAGTCAGTTTGATGATATCCACTATGACTCTGGAGATTAAGAATCTCCATCTAGTCCCTGTCTCTCCCTCTTTGTTAATGCAATGTCATGCCATTGACATTCACATATAGAAACTCTCTTGGAAGACTTCTGTACTGAAAATCTCCTCATAAAAGATTGTGTTCCTAAATCCATGGCTCTGTGCCCCCATCCACTCCAGTACAATGCCCTCATTCCCCTGCACAAACTCTTATATTGCAATGTAAAGAGAGAGACTCATTATCAGGAAGGTGGCCCCTGACTGAACGAATTATTTGGCCATGGCAACCCATGGAGCAAGGAGATGAGATATATAACAAAACTTAAAGAAACATAATAATATAATATCTTTTGATCATAGATCAAGAGCTGAAAGAAGTCTTAGAGACCCTCTAGTTTGACTCCCCCATTTAACAAATGAGGAAACTGAGGGCCAGAAGGTTAAGTAACTAGTCCAGAGTTATATAGGTAGTAAGTGGTAGACCTGAGATTTAAACTCAAGGCCTGTTACTCTAAGTTCCTTGCTCCTTTTCCTGGGCCTGGCTTTTGATCACAAAAAGGTCATTACCAAAAAAAGACATAACATTAGAAAATTGTTGTAGCTCATGTAGATAAACGCACTTTAGAGAAAATGTTTTTGCTGTCACATTGTCTCTTGAGGAATATTAATTCATGAACTCAGTTAGAGTTGAGTATCTTTAGGAACAGGATTTGGCAACCAGAAACATATATACCAAAGGTGATGTTCTTGGTAACTCTTAATGATATGGTGGCCAGGACTATGAGGAGATTTGTATGTAAGTACTAAAGATATCCATAGTAAAAGAAAGTGACAAAATCAGTCTTTGATTCCTTACTAATTCTCTATTAATGTTCTTTCTCTGCTTCCTATCTCCCAATCATGTTAGTTCTTGATAAGATATTATAATGTAATTTTGTTTGCAAACTGCTTATATTACTGTTGCATATCTGTGCTTAGTAGAGTTCCTGGAATGTGATGTTTAATAGATGTTTGTTGACCAATGGATATATTTTAAAAAAACTATCCTTCTTCCTCAGTTACAGATGAAATAAAGACAATCTGGGATGGAGGTAGGTGAATATTAAATCAACATAGACTGACAAAGGTTTTGAAGATGAAGAGATGGAGAGAAAAGTGATTGGGATATAGTCAGTCATTGTCCTTCCTAACACTGAGTGAGTGTTAGAATGGAGGTGATTCTAGCTATAAAACATTTCCAGAAAAGCAAGGAGAAATAGGTTTTTTGAACTGCAAAAGTTGGTGATTCAAGTCAATCATAGCCATGAAGAAAAGAGAACTATTGTTTCCAGGAAGGAAAGAAGTAGAAAATGAATCTCAAAATGAAAAAAGGGATTTCTGGCCTACAGTCACCTGTTTAGTTTCTTTAAGTAATGTGCTGCTAGAAGCTGGAGCACTGATGACCAGGTATTGACCTCTTATGATATTTTATCTCCTACCCCTGTGATAAGAAGTTGAATTCATAATGTATAGAGCTTCTTCAGGGCCCTGAGGGTCCAGTAGTGGATCTTCAGTGTTAAACAGATTTTTTTAGACTATAATATTGATTAATTTTTATTTACACATCCTTTGTTTACATTCCCTTGCAATCATCTTTTACGTATCTTGGTAGAGGGTTGGACATGGTGGGAGTGAGGAGGTGGGGATCTGCTGTTCCTCCTCTGGTACATTAAACTCTTAAGGAACTGAAAACAATGTCCAAGATACATAGTTCTTAGTTTATCCCAAAATGATCAACAATGTGTGATGGCTTAGGCCAGAGGCATCAAACTTGGGCCATAATTGTGAAAGGAACTAGATTGAGATGTAATTGTGAAATGTCTAGTAAACTAAAGACACAATGCAAACTAATGTTAATTTGTGATTTTCTAAGTCAACACATGACTTACAGGGATCTCTCCATTTGATATCACTGGCCTAGACTTCCTGTGATGGGTGAGCCAGGTTCTTAGGCTTACCTTTAACCCAAATGTGCAAAGCTTTGTAAAAAAGGATCATGATTGCCTTGATAATTGTAAGGCTCTGTCCTAAAATGAAACACACACACACACACACACACAGAGAGAGAGAGAGAGAGAGAGAGAGAGAGAGAGAGAGAGAGAGAGAGAGAGAAATGGAAAAATAAGAATAATAACTAAGAGAGGAAAGAGAAGGGGAAGGGAAAGATGGAGAAAAGAGAAGAGATGAACATACACCATCATAAACAGAAATCGCTCAGAATTGTATGCTTATGTGTGTATATGCATGTCCGTCCTTTCTGTAATATACTCCAAGGCAGCTGAGAGCACATTATTCCTGTTTTTAAAGTCATACTAGAGAAATCCAAATCTCATTTTCAGGCAGCATTTTTTTTCTTAGCCAGACATTCTCTTTTCAAGTCAGCCCTTCCCTTTGAATTTCTCTTTTCTATAATAAATACTACGGAGGAAAACTCTACTCCTGGGGCTCTTAGGGTGTTGCCAACCATTTTATAATCCTTAGGAATATTTTATAGGTTTCTTTTGGTGGAATAATTTGTACCTACTTTAAGCATCAGGAATGGGGAATGGTTACCATGTGAGACAAGTCTCAAAAGGTCCTCTGTTATGTCTTCAATATATTACCTGGAAAATAGGAGGCTTGTCTGTTGTGACAAATATTCAAAGATATGGGATTACCAGATCATCTCACTAGTCTCTGAGGAACCTGTATGTGGGCCAAGAGGCTACAGTTAGATCTGAACATGGAACAACTGATTGGTTTAAGATTGGAAAAGGAGTATGACAAGGCTTTATATTGTCTCTTTATTTAATCTATATGCAGAGTACACCATGAGGAATGCCAGGCAGGACAAATCAAAGCTAGAATTAAGGTTACTGGGAGAAATACCAACAATCTCAGATATGCATGTGATACTGCTCTGATGCCAAAAAATGAAGAATTAAGAAGTCTCATGATGAGGGTGATAGAGCAAAGTGTAAAAGGTGGCTTGGAGCCTAACATCAAAAAATGGCATCCAAAAATTTGCATCATGGCAACTGGTCTATCACTTCCTAGCAAATATAAGGAAAAGAAATTGAAACAGTGTCAGATTTCATATTTCTGGGCTCAAAGATCACTGCAGATGGCAACTGCAGCCATGAAATTAGAAGATGTTTGCTCCTTGGAAGGAAAGCTATGGAAAATCTGGATGGTATGCTAAAAAGTAGAGATAATACCCTGCTGACAAAGGTTTGTGTAGTCAAAGCTATGGTTTTCCTGGCAGCAATGTATAACTGTGAGAGTGAGACTCTAAGAAAAGCTGAGCACTGCAGATTCAGCGCTTTCAAATCGTGATGCTGAAGAGGACTTTTGAGAGTCCCTCGGACAGCAAGAAGAACAAATCAGTCAATACTTAAAGAAATCAATTCAGACTATTCACTGGAAGATCAAATAGTTAAGCCAAAGCTTAAATACATTGGCCACATAATGCGAAGACAGGGCTCATTGGAAAAGACTGTGATGTTGAGAAAGATTGAAGGCAAAAGGAGAAGGGGAGAGCAGAGGAAGAGATGGATAGATAGTGTCATGGTAGCAACGAATATTAAGTTTGGACAGGCTTCAAGAGATAGAGGGGGCTTAGGGCTTGGCGTGCTATGGTCCATGGGATCATGATGAGTTGGACATGTCCGAAAGACTGAACAACAACTGTTGTTTATATGGCACATCTGCATATAGCCACCTTAAAACCTAGCAGTCACAATGCACCACTACTGATTTCTTCTTCCTCTATTATTATAGGGTGACTGTGGGTCCAAATTGCAATTCTTTGTTCTACAAGAGACTTCTTCCTCCTGAGAATGTTTACCTCTCCCCATTTGAGGAAGAAGTTCATACCTACTACATATTTTCAAATATTTAGTATTCTTCCTTCTTCCTCTCCTTCTCTGTGTCACAGTTGGTTGCTTTCCAATCTTTTGACCCCTGATCCTTTTCCCTTCTGTTTCTTTAATTTTCTTTCCTTCATTGCTTCCTCATTGACATGCTTGATCCATTCTCTTAAGGAATACTTAATTCCATCTAGTAACCTGCTGTACTTGTGTGTTGGTAAGCAAAATGGGCTCCTTAGCACTTAGTTCAACCAAGTGCCCTTGAAGAGTTTGGCTTTTGTTTGCTTTGAGTAATTCAGTGTATTTCATTGAGTCTTACTAAGTGCTAAGCCCCAGGCCCAAACCCCTATTAGGTGTAAAACCTTAGTGGGTGTGGATTGGCAACTAAGGTGGGGCCCAAGGCGGGGCTAACTCAAGGGAGGGCCTAGTTTACATGTGGGGGACAGCAGAGGCTTTTAGACCACGTAGGTTTAAGTCGCCTCTTTGAGATGATTTTAGGTCACGTGGGTGAGTCGAATGTGTGACTCACCCCTGATGCTGAAAAAGATATAAAACCAGGGGTTGGCTTTCTCTTCTTTGGAGCTCTTCCCCACAGCAGTGGTGGCATGTGTGACTCTGGGCCAGCCCTTGTTCTGAGCTCCCAGGCTGAACCTAGATGTTGGTAACTGTGAATTGTATTGGGCCTGTCTGTTTGTAATTTGTTGAGGGCTCTCACTCGTGGTGGTGCTGATGCAAAGACTCTGGGCAGCTGTAGCTAAGGAACCCTCTGAGACTTTGTTGATCTCTGGTAACTATGTATTGGGATTTGAATCAGACAAGGTCTGTCTGTTGATGTTTGTACTTTGTATTTTGTTCTGAAGTTCGGGGTCCTGGCTTTTTCCCCTGAACTACATGAATGATATTTGTATGCTGAATTAAAAGTAAGCTTGTCAATCCCTTCACATAGCTTTCCTTAGTTAAGCAGATCAAAAGAACCTGTGCTTTTGCAGCATGCTGGCAGCTTTCTGGGTGCTGGCTGTTGCTGGATCTTACGCCCCCATGGAAGCTGCTAGCCGGATTGTTGAAACAACTTGTACTACTGTACAAAGATGCCTTTTTCTTTAACTATCTTTAGGACCAAATAAAATTTTGTCCAGTCACACAATAGATATTCCTTGGTATTGGAAGAAACACCATCATTACTCTCTTAAGGTCAATGTAGACTTCTGATCCCCCACTCTTCTCTGAACTGATACCCTTAGTCTTTTTTGTGGGGTGGGGGGGAGGGTAAATCTTTTTAGATAATTTTCTTTAGTAAATGTGTCTATTTCCTGCATATGTTCTTTTATCTAGGGTGCTCAGTCTGGGAAATGCTGAGTAATACTTACTTTATACCTAGTGGGCTTCCTGCATCTTCTCATGATATGTGTTCTACTTGAACAAATTCTTTATTTGTTAATTAGCAATGCTCTAAGCAAACGAGTCTCTCAGCTGTTTGAGGGATAAGCATAAAATCAATAACCAGCAAAAGATTATATAATTAAATATAATTGCCCACTTTGTTTCACCTATCCCAGGGAGCTCCAGATAATTCTTTATATTATCCTGGTCAATTTGCCCTTTATTCTTAATCAGAATAACACAAATTTTCCATGCATTTTCTGCTATATTTCTTAAATTATCCTCAAAACAATCCTATGAAATAATGTAGTAGAAGGTATGTATATACTATTATCCATTCCACACCAGGACATTCCCCATTTTGGTTTTGATATATGGCAGGTTAACATAAGAAATTAAATGAAAATTTTGGTGGTTTGTGGAAGTCAGTGGAAGGAGATGGAAGACCAGCTAAAGACACAGAACCTATGACCAAATACTTAACCCAGATTTTATAATAAGGTACTATAAATACCCCATAAAAGAAAAAGAAAAATTCAGACTTCTTCCCTAGTCCAAAGGGAGGGCAAAAAAAAATGTACATGGATTTTCCAGATCATGGAGGGGGGGCTGCACCCTTAACCTTCATGATGTGGAAGGGATAATTCTGTGTACATAAGTTTACGCAAACACAAATGTGTATGTATTTGTGTGAATATATATGTACATATATAATTACCTTCATATGATTATTAATGACACTGAGGCACAGAAACATTGAGTTATTTTGGCTAAATTCCCCAAACTAAATGTCAAAAAAGACTCTAGAATCCAGGTCTAGTGATTTTTAGTTATTTCCCCCCATGATTTGATTTAAACATGACTCTAAAACTTGAGATTACCCTCTTTTACCTCTCATTCACACATGAATTTTTACATTTTATATTGTTTTAAATAATTTTTTCTTATTCAAAAATATTTTTACTTTTTCAGTCATAAGACCCCTAAATAACAGATTTATGTATTAAGTTTTTTAAAAAAATGTTTTCCTCACAACAATTTTGTATATTAAGCATTAATGTCCCCAATTTTCACACAAGAAAACTATGGCTGAGACAATAAATGAATTGACTAAGGTCATGTAGGTAGGAGGTTGCATTACGGGAATTGAAGCCCAAGTCCCCTATTACCAAGTTAAATCCTATTTCCTATATACTTTGCTACTCTCTAATATGCTTGAATACATTTATTAATTCAGTTCTCTTATTAGTATATCACTATCCAACAGTTGAGCCATTCTGTAATTCCATCCATGCATTACAAAACAGTAGAAATCCCAAGAGAATTGCAGCCAGCCTTCTTAAATGCTTTTGACTAAGTCATAATTGAGTCTTCTAAGGAATCTGAAGTGCTCACTTGCACTTATCCATGTAACAAGCTACAGACTGAAAAATGTCAATTAAAAATATTGAATTGCCATTCAAAATAAAGTGTTATTTGCACTTAATAAAGCAACATGTATTTTAGTCAATTAGAAATTATAATTAATGTTTCACATACTTGCCTTTCTTTGCATTCCTGGGGCTCAGCACAGTGCCTGGCACATAGTCAGTATGCAATAAATATTTGTTGATAGATGGATTGATTCTTGATTGATCCTTGCAAATGTGTAAATATATTTCTTGATTATATCCTGCCTTTTGGGATTATAACCTAGTTATTTACTGTAGTATAAAACTTCTGGGAAAAAAAGTACATTATGTGAAATATTGATATGTTCTTAAAAATGGTGACATAAACAGCATAAAGCAGTCAAAACAGACCCATCCCATGAATTAATCATGAGGTAATGTAACTATATAATTCTAAGAAGTGTGTCTGGAAGATAGGAGTGCAGTCACAGCCAAATCTGTCTCCACGTTCAGTAACACATGCTTAAATGCTTGGCTATGTTTTAAATAGTCCTTTGTCTCTTTGGCATTTGTGTTCTCATAAGTCCTCACTAAATCAAAAGAAATCTTAAGTGAAAATTATTAGGTTGATTATGTGACTGGAGAAATTCAAAGGATCTGGGTAACATTTTGAACTCTAATAGATCATAAAAATAATACCTTATATGAAAACTGTGATCAACAACTTTTATTTTCTTGGTTTTCATAGTATTATAGTATTTTGTAGTAGAAAGGAGATTGTTGTTCAGCCATTTTTCAGTCATGTCTGACTCTTTATGATCTCATAGGGGGTTTTCTTGGCAGATGCTGGAATGGTTTGCTATTTCCCTCTCCATCTCATTTTACAAATGAGGAAACTGAGGCAAACAGGGTTAAATGATTTCCCAGGGTCACTTAATTACTAAGTGTCTGAAGCTGGATTTGAACTAATGAAGATGAGTCTTCCTGATTCCAAGGCCAGTGCTCTATCCATTGCACCACCTAGCTACCCTGAAAGGATATTAGAGGTCATTTAGTACAGCCCACTCAGTTTAGAAACGAGAAACCTAAGAACTGTAGTTACTTTACTAAGGTCATATAAGTAGCATGTAGCAGAAATAGGATTAGAACCTAAGTCATGCCCTCATCTTTACTGTTTCTGCTGATAGATTCCATAGATTGGCACTTAATATTTTTCTTCTATTTCCTTTATTTAGTATGTTGTATAAATTCTGTTCTATAGGATATCTATCAAAATTGGGTTGTCCTCCCCCTTTGTTGCTTTGGAATCCACCAATTCATTTATTTGTTATTCATATTTATTACCTTCACTACAGATACCACTGCCTTACTCATTCATATCTCAGCATAATAAGGCAACCATTTCTATAAATTCTGTGCAGACAATTCTCTGAGAGATATTTTGAAGTCCCTTTATTAAAAAGCCAATGTTTATGCAAAATGTTTTAACTATGGTTAAAGAACTAACAAAACACATTTTCCCAGTAGAAAAACAGTGTATGTGGATTGTTGCATCTGCTATTGGACATAGTGTCTATGTTGGTTTGTTTTGCTTTGTCTTAAAAAGAGATTTCTATAAGAGTAAGAATTATTGAAAAATAATATTGGTGTATAATACAAAAACAAGCTTCAGTAAAATATTCTTTAAAATCATTACTACTAATCTGGTTGGGTTTTTTTGGTGGATTTTCCAATAAAGTATGAAATGCTGTTATCAAAAAGCATCTTCCTTTCCTACAGTAGTGAAATCTGAGAGTGATTTCAAAAATTCATGTATATTTAGATGTATAGATATAGGCATATATGAACATACATACATACACATACATATTAGCCTTAACTCTTTCAGTGGATTCATGATCTCAATATAAATATTCCTAGGATCCTTTATTTCCCAAGCATTATCATAAATGTCATTATTTCTGACTTTAATAATAATCACTAAAATATTTGTTAACATTTTTCTTACACTTTAAGGTTTGCAAAGTACAATATATAGACACAAATCTACGTGTGTGTTTGTGTGTGTGTATATAATTTCATTTGGTGTTCTAAGCAACTCTGTGATTTACGTGTTATTAGTACTCTCACTCTAGACATAAGGAAATTGAGGGTGAAAGATGTTTGTGTAGGCTTACACATTGAGTGTCTGGGGTAGGATTTGAACTAGACATCCTGATTCCAACTCCAATTCTCTATCTCTTATATCAAATAGGAAAGAGACACTTTGTTAACCTTTATATCAAACCTACTAAGACAGGTGACTAAAGCTTTATCCCACAGCAAAAAAAAAAAAAAAAAAAAAAAAAAAAAAACAACTTAGAATTGATGGTATTTGAAATCTTTCAGCAAAGTAGAGATAAGTAATCTTAGAATTTGACAAGAATAAAGAATTAAATTAGGAGGCTACCAGACAAGATACTTCCTTTCTCCCACTTCTCCCGACTCAGCTTCCATACTACAGGTGATGCCCCCCACCATATATTCCCGTACTCTGTTTTATACTATGAGAAATGCGTAGTGACAGTAATACAAAAATAAATGTTGCCAAATATGTTTTGTTTTTTCTAAGACATTTCTAATATCTTCTTTTGGAAATGTTTTATAAAATCCAAAATAGTATTTGAAAAAAATTAGTTTTCACCATCACCAAATTAGTTTCACCATTAGTCGCCTCACATCAGCAGTCCTTCACTATCCCAGGGTCTCTGTTTCCCATCAAGGATTGGTATCTTCGGATTTCTACCACTAGGGGGCCTTGTGTCCCAGGGTTTACTGCTCCCTCCCCCTGCCCCACTCCAGTGGAATTTAATCTTAAAAAAATTAATTTAAGGAAACTTTTTGTGTGATTTTTGTGGGAGGCCAAACTCGCTAGTTATGACTAATCATATTATGTCATATTTCATTGGGTCTTTTGATCCTAGAGTATATCCTCTTTAGACAATTTGGCCAGTGGCATGGGCAAGAATTGTACAGGAAGGGAAGGCATGGATAATTGCCCTTAGAGGCCATTTAGGAAAACTATTTCATTTTACAAATGAGAAACTGAGGCCCAGATGTGAAATGAACAACTCCAGGTTGTACAGACATCACATACAGATATATTCAAGGAAATACCAGAATGGCCAAATTTAAGATTGGATATTTAGAGATGGATAATACCTTGGAAGATAATAAGGCCAATTCCCTTACCTTGCAGTTATGGAACCTGTATTGCTGAGAAGTTGAATAACTTGCTCAAAGTCACTTGATTATTAAGATGTAGAGCAAGGATGACAACCCAGATCTTCTGAGTCCAAAGCAAGCAGTAAATGCCTAGAGTTTTGCACCAATTTTTTGACGATGACATATATCTGTAATTAAAAGATAAAAAATATAAAACCTAGGTAGGGTGTCAAAGATGATAGGAATAATAAACTAATTGTTTCCAAATATTATTTTGGATTTTATAAGACATTTCAAAAAGAAGATAGTAGAAATGTCTTAGAAAAAATAAAATATATATTTAGAAACATTTATTTTATATTACTACCACTATGCATTTCTCATAGTATAAAAACAATTTACAATAATCTGTCAGTTAATCTTGACAATATATTGTTATACAAGAAATATCAAATGGAAAACCAAAGCAAAGAAAGGCATTCTTGACTTTTGACCAAGCAAAATTAATGCAATTGAAATTAATTGGGAAATAACTAACTATGGGAAAATATCTTTGTAGCAAATTTCTCTGACAAGTCTCTCTCTCTCTCTCTCTCTCTCTCTCTCTCTCTCTCTCTCTCAATATAGTTGTGATTTCACCTGAAAACTTCCTGTTTGTATCCTTTGACAATCAATTAATTGGCGAATGACTTCTATTCTTATAAATTTGACTAACTTCTCTATATATTTGAGAAAGAAAGCTGTTATCAGAGACAGTACCTGTAAAAATTATTCTGCTTTCCTTGATTTTGGCTACATTTGTTTTGTTTATTAAAAAAAACTTTCAAATTTAATATAATTAAAATTATCCATTTTACATCTTGTAATACTCTCTGTCTCTTGTTTGTTCATGAATTCTTCCATCATCCATAGATGTGACAGCTAAACTTCTATGCTCCCGTAATTTATCCATTTATTACCCTTTATGACTAAATTGTGTACCCATTTCGACTTTATCTTGGTATACAGTTTGAGATGTTGGTCTATGCCTAATTTCTGCCAAATCATTTCCCTATAAGTTTTTGTCAACTAGTAAGTTCTTGTCAAAAGGTTGGGTTTGGGGGCTTATCAAACACTAGTTTACTGTGGTCATTCACTACTCTGTATTCTGTACCTAAACTATCCCACTAATCCATCACTCTACTTCTGTTGATTTTATTATTGATGTGGTCAATTATGCCGATAATTTTCCTAATTTTAAACCAGCCCTACATTTCTGGTATAAATCTCACATGGTCATAGTGTATGATCCTCGTGATGTATTGCTGTAATCTTCTTGCAAGTATTTTATTTAAAAATTTTCCATCAATATTCATTAGGGAAATTGATCTAAAGTGTTCTTTCTCTGTTCTGCTCTATGGTACCTTTTAGTAAGATGTAGTTTCCTGTATATATTAATTAAATGCATTTTTGCTTTTTCTTTGTCAGAGATCATGGTTGCTATTCCTGCTATTTTTTCCTCCTCCAGGAGAAATATAATAGATTCTGTGCTATCCATTTACTTTTATCTTGTGTGTTTCTCTGCTTCAAGTATAGTTTAACAATGTATTGTAGGATTCTGATTTTTAATCTGCTCTGCTATCTGCTTCTGTTTTATGTGATGACTTCATCACATCCAAGTTCATAGTTATGATTACTAACTCTGTATTTCCCTCCATCTTGTCACATTTCTTCTTCTCTATGTGGAAGGATAGAATTCTGTATCCAACTGAGTGTGTGCAAATTTAAACCAACTTCAAAGAAAATAAGAGTCAAGTATTGCCTGCCCCCCCCCATCTTGCCCTCCACTGCAATATCTCTGTCACACCTTTTTTTATGTGAGATATTTTACCCAATTCTACCTCTCCCTTCTCTTTCTTACCGCTTAGTTTTGTTTTTTTAAATATCATCCCATTATAGTCAACTTATATCTATGCGCTTTGTCTATGTATACTCCTTCTAACTGCCCTAATAATGTTAAAGTTCTGTATAGTTACAAGTATCATCTTCCTGTGCAGGAATATAAAATGTTTAACCTTGTTGAATCCCTTATGCTTTCTCCTTCTTGTCTACCTTTTTCCCCCTTCTCTTGAATCTTGTATTGAAAGTCAAATTTTCTGATTGAAATCTCCATTGATTAAAGAAATGGAAGTCAAAACAACTCAAGTATCACATGAGACCTATAAGATTGGCTAACATAGCAAAACAGGAAAATGATAAATGCTGGAGAAGATGTGGGAAAATTGGAACACTGATGCATTCTTGGTGGTGGTGTGAACTGATCCAACCATTCTGGAGAGCAATTTGGAACTATGCCCAAAGGGCTATAAAAATGTGCATACCCTTTGACCCAGCAATACCACTTCTAGGGCTGTATCCTAAAGAGATCATAAAAATGGGAAAAGGACCCACATGTAGAAAAAAATTTATAGCAGCTCTTTTGTGGTGGCCAAGAATTGGAAATTAAGGGGATGTCCATCAATTGGGCAATGACGGAAAAAGTTGTGGCATATGAATGTAATGGAATACTATTGTGCTATAAATGATGAGCGAGTAGACCGGAAAAATCTGGAAAGAGTTATGTGAACTAATGCTGAGTGAAATGAGTAGAAACAAGAGAACACTGTACATTGTGTGATGACTAACTTTGATAGACTTAGCTCTTCTCAACAATGTGAGGATCTAAGACAGCTCCAAAAGACAAATGATAGAAAATGGTATCCACATCCAGAGAAAGAACTATGGAATCTGAATGCAGATCAAAGCATACTATTTCCTTTCTCTTTTTTTTTTTATTTTTTCTTTGTCATGATTTCTCCCATTCATTCTAATTCTTCTTTACAACATGACTAATGTGAAAATATATTTAATAAGAATGTATCTATAGAGGCTTTATCAGATTGCATTCCAACTTGAGGAGGGGGGAGGGGAAGGAGGCAGAGAAAATTTAAAACTCAAAAGCTTATGTAAGTAATGTTGAAAAATAAATTAAATAAATTAATTTAAAGGAAAAAAAAAGAAAGTCAGCTTTTCTATTCAGCTCTGGTCTTTTCATCAGGAATGTTTAAAAGGCCTCTGTTTCATTGAATATCCATTATTTTTCCCTGAAGGATTATATTCAGTTTCTCTGGGTGAGTGATTCTTGGTTGTAATCTTAGCTCCTTTACTTTCTGGAATATCATGTTCTAAGCCCTCAGATCTTTAATGAAAAAGTTTTGTGTAATCCTGACTGTGGCTCTATAATATTCAAATTGTTTCTTTTCTGGGTGCTTGCAGTATGTTCTTCTTGATCTGGAAGTTCTGGAATTTGGCTATAAAATTCCTTGACATTTTCATTTTGGGATCTCTTTCAGGGTGTGGTTGGTAGATTCTTTCAGTGTCTATTTTATCTTCTTGTTCTAGAATACCAGGGGAATATTTTCCAGGATAATTTCCTGAACTGTGATATCCAAGCTCTTTTTCCCCCCATGGCTTTCAGGTAGTCCAGTAATTCTTAAAATTTTTCTCCTGGATCTATTTTCCAGTTGTTTTTGTTTCATTGTTTCTTGATGTTTCATGGAATCATTAGCTTTCATTTGTCCAATTATAATTTTTTAGGAATTATTTTCTTCAGTGAACTTTTGTACCTCCCCTTTCCATTTGGCTAATTCTACTTTTCAAGGAGTTCTTTTTTTCAGTGAATTTCGGTACATATTTTTCCATTTTTTGAGTGCGTGTGTGTGATTCCTTTACCAAGCTATTAAGGGTTTTTTTTTCAGGATTCTCTTGCATTGCTCTCATTCCTTTTCTTTCTTTTTGATGTTTCTTCCTTTTTAGTTTTTAAAATTCCTTTTAAACTTAAATACAAAAAGAGAAAGAAAAAAAAGCATTTCCATAAATCTAGAGCAACACGAAAAGAGGATTCAATATGAAACCATGAATCTCCATTTCATTCTGTTTACTTCAAAAAAAAAAACTAATATGTAATAAATACATTGTTTTCAAAGCTACCCGACTTTTCTGTTCTTCCAAGGTTTGTTTTTTGTTTTTTTTTCCTGGAGGAAGGAAGGCAAGGCAATTGAGGTAAAGTGACTTGCCCAAGGTCACATAGTTGGTAATTGTCAAGAGTCTGAGGCCAGATTTGAACTCAGGTCCTCTTGATTCCAGAGCCATGCTCTACTCACTGTGCCACCCAGCTGCCCCTGAGTTTTCATTTATTATTTGCTGTGCACTTTTTTTCCTCTCCCTTTCTCCCCATTTCACATTAGAAATTAGAGAAGGCCACCATTAGACAAGGATACACACACACACACATATATATATATATGTAAAACCATACTATACATAATTCTATTTATCAGTTCTTTATCTGGAGGTGGATAGCATTTTCCTTCATCAGTCTTTTGTTGTTGGTTTGAATATAAGACTGAAAATAATTTAGTTGTTCACAGCTGTTCTTTGAATATTATTGCTTTCACTGTATACAATGTTCCCTTGGTTCTGCTCATTTCACTCTTCATTATTTCATGCAAGTTTTTCCACGTTCATCTTTTCTTATAGCACAGTAGTGTTCCATCACTATCATATACAACTTTAGTCATTCCTCAGTTGATTGGCACCTCTCAATTTTTCAGTTCTTTGCCACCATAAAGAGAGCTACTATAACTATTTTAAAGTATATAAGTTCTTTTCCTTCTTCTCTGATCACCTTGAGAAACATACCTAATAATGGTATTGGTGGGTCAAAGGGTATACAATTTCTTTTTAATCTTTTGCCATAATTCCTGATTACTTTGCAAAATAGTTGGATCACTTCAGCGGTGGGATTCAGCCAGTTGGCACCAGTTCGGCAGAACCGATACCTAACTATGTTGGGTTCAGTGAACCGGTTGTTAAAATGGTACTTGTAATCAGGGCCAGAACCGTGAGAAAGGCAGGACATATGGAGTTAGAGATGTGAGAGTTGGAAGGGCTGAAGTGGATCCAAACGGAGTGGGATTAATTAGAGAAGCCTTTCTGTAGGGGAGCAGAAGCAGAGCTGAGAAAGTCAAGGAGAGGGACACAGAGCAGGGGTGAGATAGGAGAGAGAGGTGGTCTCTGCCCAGCTTGGATGGTGAGAGAAGGCAACGTGAGGAGAGGCAAGCTGGTGGACCCTTAGGGCAGAGTCTGCAAAGGTAGCAGGAGAGAGGGCCAGGAAAGGGAGACTGACAGCTTCTTGGAAAGTGGCCCCAAGGTGAGCAGGGGCTCCCCAGGGATAATTAAGGAACAAAGAAGCCCAGAGCAGGGAGTCTCTGCAGCTCAGATCTGGCAGGCAGATTAATAGGAGCCCCAAGGAGAAGGTAATAACAAGCAGAGGGAACTGTGCAGACAGCCTAGTGTCATTACACCCACAGGTCACCCCACTCACAGGCCCTGCCTGAGGTAGAACAATAACTGTAACTCCCAGCTGGGTGTAGAAACATATGAATAATAAATAGGAAAGCATTTAGAAAAAAAAATCAATCTTTTTTGTTTTTGTTTTGGGCTGGGTGGTACGTGGGGATGAGACTGCCAGGGGGATCTAAGTTTCAGGGAGCATTAAGCTTAGGGGTTAGAATGAAGATGGGGATAGAGATAGGGGGTGAGGATGAGGATGAAGATGGGGGTGAGGAAGTTGGGGTTTTTTTTTGTTTTCACACTATGTCTCCCCATCTCATCTGGGCTGGACGTGTAGCAGCCAGTCTCAGACCATTCAATGTTAATCATCAGGAAAGCTATAACTGCTTCAGTTTTTGGACCGAGGAGGGTCTGCCCCTTCTTAAGCTGCCTGATGTCTTCCTCCAACCCAATCATATCTGCACCTGACTCCTGAGCTTGATGGATCCACCAGAAGGAGGTTAGTCTTAGTAAGAGAGTTTATGCTCTATCCCTGGAGTGGTCACTAGGTATGGGGTTGGGGAGGACACTTTCCAGGCACCCAGGGATGTACAGGAGAGCTAAGAGATGAGGTTTCCTAGGACAGCTGACTGAAGGTCCTGGGGGGCAATATCCAATTTTGCACACAGGTTCACCTAATCACACACGCACATACACATGTACATACATGCATATATCCATACTTACAGTTCCTCCTGCACAGTAGAACCCCAGCCCTCATCAGTGCCACACACAGGTGTATGCACACACACCAGATTTCAAGGGTTATCTTATCGACCATTTCAGAAGCCATGGAAGTAGAAGGAAAAAGAGTTAGAATAGGTAGAATGAGTTTTGGTTCTGCATATTTTCCAACATTGGCTTGCTGTGGTCATGTGGATGCTTTAGCACTGTAAGGATATGTTTTTGTCAGGTATTATTTAATATTTTTCATTAATTTTTAAAACTCTTAGAACATAATATAGTTTTGTGTACCTCTTTTATTGTTCTTATTTGAGTGTTAAATGCATGAAATATTAAACTATCTTTCAGTATATCTTTCTGTATACTTAAAACAGTCATTGGGACCGAGAACTGGCTGTTAATTTATTTGAACCCCACCGCTGGCTCAGGTCATAGTTGCAGCAATAATGTATTAATATCTGAATTTTTCACATCCCCTCAAACAATTAGTATTTTCCTCTTCTATCATTTTGGCCAATCTGATAGGCGTGAGATGATATCTCAAAGCTGTTTTAATTTATATGATTATTTAGAGCATGTTTTCATATGACTAAAGATAGCTTTGATTTCTTCTTCTGAAAAATACCTGTTCATATCCTTTGACCATTTATCAATTGGGGAATGACTCATATGTTTATAAATTTTACAAAGTTTTCTATATATTTGAGGTATGACCTTTAGCTGAGAAACTGTCTAGAAAAAAATTTCCCCATTTTTATGCTTTCCTTCTAATCTTGGCTACATTGGTTTGACTTTTACAAAATTTTTTAATTAAATGTAATCAAAATGACCTATTTTGCATTTCACAATGCTCTCCATCTCCTGTTTATTCATAAATTCTTCTCTTATCCATAAGCCTGAAACATAATATGTTTCATGTTCTTCTAATTTTTTTTAATTGTGTTTTCCTTTATACCTAGGTCATGTATCCATTTTGACCTTTTCTTGGTAAGTGGTGTGAGATTCTGGTCTGTGCCCAGTTTCTGCCAAAAGGTTTTCCAGTTTTTACAACAGTTTTTTACTAAATAATGCATTTTTGTCCCAAAAGCTTAAATCTTTACATTCTCTTACTTCTTTTTCACAATGTTTCTTCCACCTCTCTTATTTGATTTTTAAAATCCTTTTTTTGAGATCTTTCTAAAATTCTTGTTGTGCCTGACACCAATTCACATTTTTTTGAGGCTTCACTTGTAGCTGTTGTTGTCCTCTTCTCAGTTGGTGTTTTGATCTTCCTTGTCACCATTGTAAATTTCTTTGGTGAGGTTTTTTTTATTCCCCCCTCAGTATTCCACTTTATTTCTTGACCTTTAATTGTATGCTTAAGTTGGGCTCTGGTCTTTGGATGGAGGGAGCACTGTTTCTGCTTCAGTTTTGCGTGTGTGTGTGTGTGTGTGTGTGTGTGTGTGTGTGCGCTTTATATTTTTTTTTTCTCCAGGGCTAATTTTGAGCATCTACAAGTTTTTGGTTTGTCCAAGGCCTAATGATCTAGGGAGAGATTCAGTCACCACTCTCTGGCACTCTTTTCTACCCTGTATCCGTGACCAGGATCTCTGTTCCCCTGAAACTACACCATCTAGTATGCTGATGATTCTCTTCTTCTGGTACCATGACCCAGTTTAGTGATTAGGATCCTTGTTTGGTCGATGGAACAGAGTCCAGCACCCTGTGCCAGCAAATGTCTCTTGTAATCCTCTGGCTACTTTTCTAGCCCTCTTACCATCTGTGGACTGAGAGTTCTTGGAGTTGCTGTTGCTGCTTTAGGTGTCCCCAAGGCCTGCGCTGACTTGCTGGGGCAGGATCTGTTACTGGCTTTCACTGGAGCACTGAACCTTGCTGCTGGCTTGTTCTGGGGCTGGGAGTAGAGGGCTTGAGGCCCTACTGCTGGCTTGCACCAAGACTGGGAAGGGGAGGCTCTCGGCCTCCCTGCTGTCTTGTTTCTGCTACAGGGCCTTGCTGCTAGTTTCAGCCAGGGCAGGGAGCTTGCTGCTTGCTTGCTGGGGCATGGCCTATTGCTGGCTTGCCTAGATTTCTTGTGCTGGACTGTACTTTACTCTCACCTCAGTGAGACAGACCTTTCTTGTTGGCTTTCTAAGTTGTCTTGGACTGGAAAATTGTTTTACGAAATCCTTTTGTTGGTTCTGCTGTTCTAGAATTCATTTTGAGGCATTATTTTGAAGTCTTTTGGAGGGGAATTTGGGAGGATACAAGGAAGTTCCTGCCTTATTCCATCATCTTGACTCTGCCTATGAAAAAAGAACAATTTAATTAATGATCATGATAATTTTAGGAAAATAATTGTAAAAGGTTTCAAAGCTCTAGTCACTTTAGTGACTTCATAAAACTTATCATAAAGCTCATGAGATGCAGGATGAGAGGCGCAGAAACAAAAATACATTGACACACATACTGAACGTGACTTTTTTCTTGGCCTGGCTATGCTTATTGGTTTCAGTGGGCTGATTTTTGAGTGGAAAGGGAAAGGGAAGACAGTGATAGTGACACCAAAAAAGAGGAAAAGGAATTAAAAAAAATTAATAAAAATACACTTAAGAGTATAAGAAAGTTCAGAAAGAGCAACAGTTAAGCAAGGAACCATCATTAAGATTCTGTTAAATTTAACATACACTTGAAAAAATGAAGTGTATGGAAGAGTAGTTCCTAGTTTCCCATGTAGTCCTTTTTTTCTGTTCATTGTTTATTAAAGTGTCCACAATTGTTTATGTTTGCTTAAGATATTTTTAAAGTGTTCAATACCCTGGTTTTGAATCAGTTCTTTTTACTCAGTTAGAATTAGAACTTCCATTTGTTCCAAGTACTATTAAATCGGATCAAAATTATACCATCAACTTTGTGTGCTTGAAAGACTCCCAAATATAAATCTGAGGAGATATATTATCTGCCCTCAGTCTGAAACATAACAGAAAAACACACCCCATGCGGTAAACAACATGCTATGTCAGTAGTCTGGCAATTTGAAGGACTGTCAGGTTTCTCAGAGGTATGTGACAATTGTTAGCACATACGTGCAAACTGGGCATTCAGTATGCTGTTAAGTGCCTTTTTTTTTCATTGCCTTTAATTAGGACTTTCATTGAGAGTGAAATTATTCGTCCTGGAATCATGCTTGGCAATACCTAAAAAGTGCATTTCCTGTTATATAGTACCATAAAACTACCTGGCAAGATGAGGACAGTTATTAAGCTGCACATGGTGACTGGACTTGTATTTGGTTAGCAATCTCAAGTAGTTTAACATGGGAGATAATAAAATGTCTTTGGAGACCTAGTGTTCTGACAATTTATTTTTAACCATATTTTTCAAATAAATGAATACATCTAATACATGCAGTTCTATATGCAAAATATAAATAAATAAATAAAAAGGATTGACATCCTACATTATACATCACCATTTTATTATCTTATTGTAACAATTTTGGTTAGGATTATTTGGCTTAGAAATTGCATGAACAATTATTGTTATGTGTTTAAAGCTTCATGTAGTCTAACTTATGTGCCTCTCCATTTCCTTTTGGGTGATCAACAGTTTCAATTTTTCAGAGACCATAGTGTTCCATGATTCATAGGTATACAATAACTCTGGAAACATATTAGAATTTTTAACACTATCCTTAGTTTTAGGCAGAAGCTTGGAGTCATTAAAAGAACTCTATATTTTCCCAAAAGCAAATCCAGAGTTTTCCTATTTTTGTTCAATTCTGGGCCTAGCTCATTGTCTGTTGGCAGAGTCTAATCTATGTATCTGAGATGGATCAACCCCAAGGGTGGCCCATTTGTTCTCATATCATAAACGTCTCAAAGGACACTAGGAAGTCAATACCTGGTAACAAATATTCTTCTTTCTAGCTACAATTCTCTTCTCAGACCCTTTCTTGACTTCCACTATACCTCAGAACTATGGTCCTTCTACTGCTGGCTACTTCTGGAAGTCTCCTCAGTACCTAGAGCCACCCCACCCTAGAACAGCCCACTAACCCTATAAACCATTCACCATGGAATATCCCTTTTCAAGGCCTGCCACTTCTTCCATTGGTGAATTCTTCCTGGAGCCTCCATTTTGTGGAAAAAAAAAAAAAACAAGAATACCATGCTTCATTTTTCTCCTGGCCCTGTTCTTGACTTCCTCTGGATTCTAGAGTCATATCTCCAAGCCAGGCACCTTCACTCCCCCTAATACTTTTCAGTTTCATTTTTGTGTTTATAGTATATTTATTATCACTAGATTATAAGCTATTTGAGGGGAAGGATTATCTTTTTTTTGCCTTGCATTTGTAGACCCAGTGCTTAGTACAAGACTTAGAACTAGTACTAGGTTAGTAAATCGTTTTCATCTTCCTTCCTTCCTTCCTTCCTTCCTTCCTTCCTTCCTTCCTTCCTTCTTTCTTTCCTTACTTCCTTTGGAAATACAGTCTAAACTCATAATTGTTGAAACCCAAGGTCATTAAAAGAACATTGCAGTTGCCCAATTCTGATTCAAACTCATAGGCTCATGTTGGGCATAAACAACTAGAAGAGATTACAGAGTTGTTCCAATTTCTTGCCTTGTTTTCTGTACCCTCTTGCTGGCAGATATCACTAATTCTTCTCACATGCTCAGTTTTCTCATGGATGGTCCTTCCTGTTTTCTTGCCACTTCAGCTCTTGATGGGGGTGGGGAATGAGAGATTCATTCACACTGAGAGTAAACTGAGGAAATAACTGATTCTATATTATTATTCCTCCCAGAGTATTTCATTTTCATAAGCATCAAATCTTTAAGCCAAATTTACCTAATGGTAAAATTTGAGGGAACAATTAATGGAGGAAGGAAGATATTTGGGAAAAAGACTGTGGCCCTTACTGGTACTTCTGAATCATACTATTCAAGCAGTATGATAACCAGGTATAAATAATGTCATACTCTCACAGTAGAACCAAATCTGACTACATGGACCAAAGATACTGTAGGCAAGTGGTGGAAAAACTTGTCAGCCCAAAATTGATAATTTCTTTAATCATAGTAACCCATTGGGGAGGGAATAGGAATGGTCCTCCTTCCTATGTAATCTCTTCTCTTTTTGCCCTGGAATGGATGAATGATAATAAAGAGAGCAAAGAATCCTAAGGCATAGTTTTTAATAGCTTCTATAAATATGAATTCAGCTATTGCCAGACTAAATGTATCTCCACTAAAGTTCTACTCTGATGATTTTTCCATGCTATGGTTATAATCCTTGGTTTACCATGACTATACCAGAAAACCATAAGCTATGGCAGATCCTATCAAACTTGATAAGTCTTTGATTATCAGCCTAATGATGAACTATGTGCCTGAAATCAGAGGCCTAACCTAGTTTAGTTCTAAATAACTCATAGCCAAGTTGGCCAAAGAGCGATAAATTTTTCAGCCATATCAGCTCATAAAAACTGTTACCTGTGAAATAGAAAAGTTATTAGGCACATAAGTGGAAATCTGATAAACACCATAAAAATCACAGATCTTGAAGTATTATAATATTCTAAATGTGAACTATTTGGTCTATAATCAATATATTGTTATTCTATTAGAAGTAAGTCACTTCAATATTGGAGGCAATGTAGTTCACTGGGAAGCATTCCATTTGGAATTGAGAGTCCTACTTATGAGTCCTGGATCTGCTAATGATAAATATCCTTGACAAAGGTCATTTAACCTTTCTGGGCCTCAGTTTCCACATCTGTAAAAATGAAATATTGGAATGGATTATTTGCAAAGTCAAATATAGTGAGAAAATTCTATGACCTTACAAAAATAAATGAGACAAAGACAAAGTTGCAGCTAAACGGAATGGGTCACTCATGTGGAGATAAATATAGGACTTGGGAAATTCTCATGCTTCTAAAAGAAATGTAATACATCATTTTTTGGAATAGTTGATTATCTTCCCTTTTAGTGCTTGTGATGAACACAAATAGTGAGAGAGACAGCCTGAGAAATCTGAGCACAGACCAGAGACTTTAAAGCAGTTCTGGGTTCCTTTGCAAAGCTGGTATAAAGCCTATACTCCCAAGACACTCATCCCAAAAGATGAGTGTTGGCAGCTGTGAAAAGAGGAGGTGGGTGGTTAGATTATGGGAAGTGATGAACCCCAGTTTCTCTAATAATCTAAAGCTTCTTTCTTTTTCTGCAAAGAGTTTTCTTTGGAGGTTGTTTGAATTGTTTTTATCTGTTTACATTTTACCCCACCTCCAAATAGAATGTCAATTCCATGAGGGAAAGAACTATTCTGTTTTGTTTCCATTTTATCCCCAGAATCTAGCACAATGCCTTGCACATAGCTCAGGAAAAAAAAATAAGATTAGTTAAATTTAACTGAATTGAAATAAGTAGACTACTGTGAATTCCCACTAGACAAAATAGAGACACATGGTAAATGTCTTTTACTAAGATGCCTTGTAATAATAAGTGAGGCATAGGAGCATCAAGGAAATGTATAATCAGAAAAGAAGACGGGTCAGTCATGTAACAATAGCTATGGACAATGAATGAACAGACCTAATGTTGCACTGGTACCCATAAAAATACATGAACTAGAAGAAGGAATCTTGGAACTTAGATAAGATTGGTTTTTTTGGAATATTCATGGGTGGATATTAACTAGACTTACACAGAATGAGAAGATATTAGGGAATTTTATACAATCTCGACAGCTGAGATGGACAAAACAGTCCATTTTCTCCAATTAAGGATCACCAATGCACCATTCTCAAGAAGTGATCATCCAGCATTTGATGGGAGACTTAGAGTGAGGAGGAATCCATTATGAAGTAGTTCATTTTTGGATGGCTGTAATTGTAAGGCAATTCTTCAAATTGTAATTCTCTAAATTGTGCCTGAATCTGCCTTTTTATGAATTTTGTTTGTTATTTCCAATTGTTCCCTCTATGGCCAAGTCAAACAAGTGTAGATCTTCTTCCATATGAACATCATCTCAATATTTGAAGACAACTATCATGCCTACCATCCATATCTATTCTTCAAACATTCTAATGGGAGAGGGGACTTCAAAATATATAGGCTAGTAAAAAAATTACAAAAGAATACAAAAATTATTTCAAGATGAAGATATTACTTATAATTGAGAGATCATCAAAGGCCTCTGGTAGTAGGTGGCACATGAATTTTACTTTGAAGGCAGGGGAGAGAGTGCATTCCAGACATAGGAAGGGGATTTCTTATGCAAAGAAAAGAAAATAGGAGATTGAATGTAATGTACTAGAAAGAGCTAGCAAACAAGTTTGATTGTAATGAAGAATGTAGTTTATTGTGAAATAAAAGGAGAAATGTAGGCAGGAATTCTACTATAGGAGGGGCTTTAAATTCCAGGCTGAGTTTTTTGCATTTTATCCTGGGGGCAGTAGAAACCCATTGAAAAATATTTAGCACATTTGTGCTGTGTATGGAACTGTGGAGGTTACATGGTCAGATAAGTATTTTAGGTATATAAATTTGGCAGCTGTATAGGGAATATATTGGAAAGAAGACAAACTGGGTTCAATAAGACAAGTTGAGAGGCCATTGCCAAACAAGCAAACAAGAACACTGCTAGATGATGAGTGTGTACAGTGCCTAAATGAGTGAAAAGGAGGTGGCTGTGGAACATGTTGCTGGAGGTAGAATCAGCATTACTTGGCAGCTAATTGATTATGAGAATTGGGGGGGAGGAAAACATCAAGGATAAGTTCAAGATTCTAAACCTGAAAAATGCCATCCACATCCAAAGAAATAAATACGGAGTCACAATGTAGATTGAAGCAAACTATGTGCTCTCTTTTTTTATTTTGTTTTGTTTTGTTTTTTCTTTCTCATAGTTTCTCCCATTCATTCTAATTCTTTTATACAACATGACTAATGTGAAAATATGTTTAATAAGAATGTATATGTAGAGCCTATATTGGATTGCATGCCATCTTGGGGAGGCGAGAGGGGATGGAGGTAGAGAAAATTTAAAACTTATGGAAGTGAATGTTGAACACTAAAAATAAATAAATTCTAAATCTGAGTGATTAAAAAATGTCATTAATAGAAAAGGGTAATTTTAAAAGTGGGATCTCAGAATTGAAAGCAACTATTTATTGGTGAGAGGTCAGGGAGGGCAGGAGGAGTGGGAGTATAGTAAGCAAAGGTACAAATCGTAAGTATTTTAAACCTAGTTTCTTTTCATTTTCTCTCTTGTTTAGTTTCAGTCATCATTTTGTGGAATAAATTAGAATGTATCTGCTCCATAAAAATGCTAATAATCTGCAGATCAATATTAGGAAGACAAAATGGGTAAGAGAAGATGAGGGACATTGGTAAATGGAGGCAGGGAGCTATCTAAGGTGAAAATGTAAATGTTGATGGCCAAATAGTCTCTTTTCAAGAAGAATAAATTTAGCAAATCATTATAAAGCTGCCATAAGTCACAACATTGAATTTCTTTGTATATGTAATATTCTAAAAACTTCACCATCTTACTATGACATTCATCAGTAATGATTAAGTGTGGACCTTTTCTTTTGTTAGCTGTTCATTAAGACTACACAGAGTATATCAGTCCTGAACTGTTCCCTGTTTCCACATAGGATCTAATTAAAGGGAAAGAAATATTATTTTTTTCCAATGCAGTTGATTCTATTCTGACTCACCATCATATTCTATTTAAAACATCCTTCTTTTAAGGATGAATCTTCAACTGAGGCCGATGTACAGTGTACTGAACGTAATCATTGATCAGTTTTATCTCAGCCTCATATTGCACATTTTATCGTGCTAAATGCTTCTTACAGTAACTATCATATTAAATCAGAGCTTTAACATTATGATTCATAACTACTGTGGAACCTGGCATTAATAAATCAAGGCTCTAAATTGGAAGTTTAAAGTTAAGATTTATAAACTAACATACTAAATCACAACTTTAAGATTCAGGATTCATTAATAAGAACTTTTCTATACAGGGCTTGTAAATCAAAGAAATCTACCTGATGGCTCAAAGTTACTGTGTATAAATCAGAATTCTGAGCATTCATATTAATAAATCAAGAAAAAGGCATCATACTTTGTAAATTTCCTTTATAAAAAAGAACATTCTTATATTATGCAAAAGACATTAAATTCTAAGAGATATGTCTCAGGACCTACCTTGAAAGCCATTTCTGAAGTTCTGCCTTATGTTTAACTGAAATCTTGGCTTCCTTCACTTACGTCCATTTTACCTAGTGTGTTTTCCAAGGGGTACAGAAAAATAAAAGTCGACATTTGCTTCCTTGAAAACATTCATTAACTTAGAAGCAATTATCATTGCCCTTTAGCCTTCTCTTAACATATTATCATATAGTCTTATAATGGATCAGAATTTTTAGAAATTATAATAAGTAGACTGAGGCCCAGAGAGTTTAAATAACTTGTCCAAGCTCACAAGTGAAAGAGGAATATAATTCAGGTCTTACTAATAATAATACTCCCACTAATAATAAAAATATATCAGTGATGATGATGGCATTTATAAAGTGTTTTCAAAATTTGTTACATATATTAACTTAATTTAGCCTTAAAACATGCCTAGCAAGTCAGATAGTATATACAAAGTGGATTTCAACCTGAAAATATTATTATTATTTTTAATATTATTATTCCAGTTTTTTAAATTAAAATAAGACTCAGAGATTCAGGGAAGCTATATTATTTTCCCATGGCCACACAGCTGTTACCGGTGTGACCACTCAACTCTTTGTGCTATTATCAACCTGATTTTCTAATTCTAAAAGAAAAAAGAAAAATTTATAGTTCCGAACATTTCTGTCCTTCACATCTGTTTGGTATATTTCACGAACCAAGGAAGAATACTCCAATAAAGTTGTGACTAGTGAAGAGATCTCTCCCAGTTGCTCACATATCATGTATGCTTCATACATATTATCCTTTAGCATAACAAAAATGATCTGTGCAATTATCATTCCTTCCTTTAAGTCCTAGAGAACATAGCAAGTTCTTCTGACAGGTACACTTAGAAGAACACCTTCATTCTGTCCTCTTTTGATTTTTTAGTGATGACTAGGTGGTATCGGAGAATTAACTGCCTGCTAAAAAATCCATGCTCTCACTTTTGTGATGTCTGAGAAATAGCTCTCTCCAGGCACAGATTTTGTATGTAGATGCAAGAGCCCCCTTTTCATCTATCTTATAACACACATGTCTGATCATTGGTGACCACTACTCTGCTCTGTGTTCCCTATGTCTTGGGAAACTCTTAAACCTGTGGTGAAGATGCTGACCCAGAGAGAGCTGTACACAGCACAAAAAAAGACAAGTTAGGCAAGGTATCAGACACTTCAGGGACATAATGCCCTTAGTTACCAATTCCAATATAAGTCTTTTTCATTCAGTATCAGCATGAGTTCTTCATTCTGCCCCCACTTATTACCATACTGGAAAAAGTCCACCAATAACCTTTCTGAGGGCCCTACTTTGACAGAGAGCTAATCTGACTGCATCATTGAGCCCTGAGATATTTTTGTCATGGAGTTGTCTCTGTTTTCAGCTAAGTCAGATGTTGTTCTTTTTCACATGAATTGGTGCTTAGTCACATCTGTCCTATTGTTTACTTGTACAGCTGATATTTTGAATGTGAGTGTAGGACTTTACCATTTCACCTCAGCCAATATGGTCCATTGTTTCTGCTCATCATGCTCATTTTGCTTCCTATGTGACTTATTATAAAAAATTGAGTGAAAGAGTTAAATGGCATACTATTTAAGGAGGACACTATTCCTTCATTCATCAACACTATTTGGATATTTCCACTCAATAATCTTCACCTATATACAAAAAATATATAAAGTTAAACACATTTCATCTAGCCCATACCAATATCATGAAAGAATTTTCAAAAAAAATGTTGCTAAAATACAAATGTACTACACCTATAGCATTTGTCCAATCTCTTTGTCCAATAACTGTTTTAAAAAAGAAAATTAGGGTAGTTTGGCAGAATCTATTCTTAGTTATCCATGCGAATACATATTGATTTTTACTTAACCTGCTAAGGACTCAGAAGTGATTTTTTTTGTCATTACCAGATTTTTTTTAAATTAAATTTAGTTTTCAACATTCACTTTTATAAGATTTTGTATCCTAAATTTTCCCCCTCCCTCCAATCTCCCCCAACAAGATGGTATACAATCTCATATAGGCTATACATTTATGAACATAATAAACATATTTCCACATTAATCATGTTGTGAAAGAAGAATCAGAACAAAAAGGAAAAGCCATGCAACAACAACAAAAACAACTAAAGACAGAGAAAGTAGTATGCTTCCATCTTCATTCAGACCCCATAGTTCTTTCTCTGGATGTGGATGGCATCTTCCATCAGAGTTTTTTGGAATTGCCTTAGATCATTGCATTACTCAGAAGAGCTAAGTCTAACAAAGTTGGCCATTGGCTCTGATCATTTCACTCAGAATCAGTTCATGCAGGTCTTTCCAGGTTTTTCTAAAGTCAGCCAGCTCAACCTTTCTTATTTAACAATAGTATTCCATTATATTCATTTGTTCAGCCATTCCCCCAATTGATGGACATCCCTTCAATTTCCAATTCTTTGCCACCACAAAAAGAGCTGTTGTAAATATTTTTGTACGTGTGGGTTCTTTTTCCTTTTTTATGATCTCTTTGGAACATAATCTAGAAGTAGTATTGCTGGACCAAAGAATATGCAGTTTTATAGCCTTTTGAGCATAGTTCCAAGTTCCTCTCCAGAATGGTTGGATCAGTTCACAACTCTACATACAATGCATTAGTGTTCCAAATTTTCCCATATCTTCTCCAACATTTATCATTTTCTCTGTTTTGTTATGTTAGCCAATCTGATAGGTGTGATGTGGCATCTCAGAGTTGTTTTGATTTACATTTCTCTAATCAATTGTGATTTAGTATATTTTTCTATATGACTGTAGTTAACTTTAATTTCCTCATCTGAAAACTGTCTGTTCATAACCTTTGATCATTTATCAATTGTGGAATGACATGTATTCTTGTAGATTTGACTCATTTTTCAATATATTTTAGAAATGAGGCCTTTATCAAAAACGCTGACTATAAAAATTGTTGCCCAGCTTTCTGCTTCCCTTCTAATCTTGGTTGCATTGGTTTTGTTTGTACAAAATTTTTTAATTTAGTAAAATCAAAATGATCCATTGTGCATTTCATAATGTTCTTTATCTCTTGTTTGATCATAAATTGTTCCTTTCTCCATGGATCTGACAGGTAAATTATTTCTTGTTCCCCTAGTTTGCTTATAGTTTTACCTTTTATGTCAAAACCATATATCCATTTTGACCTTATCTTGGTATATGGTGTAAGATGTTGGTCCTTGCCTACCGCTGTTTCTGCCATACTGTTTTCCAGTTTTCCCCGAAGTTTTTGTCAAATAGTGAATTCTTATTACAGAAGCTAGAATCTTTGGATTTATCCAACTGTAGTTTAATATAGTCATTGACTACTGTATCTTATGTACCTAACCTATTTCACTAATCCACCACTCTATTTCTTAGCCAGTACCAAGTAGTTTTGGTGATTGTTGCTTTATAATATGGTTTTAGAACTGGTACAGGTAGGCTACCTTTTCTTGCATTTCTTTTCATTAATTTCCTTGATATTCTGGAACTTTGGTTCTTCCAGATAAATTTTGTTATTATTTTTCTTAGGTCTATAATTTTTTTTGTAATTATATTGGTATGGCACTAAATAAGTAAATTAATTTAGGAATAATTGTCATTTTTCTTATATTAGCTCAGCCTACCCATGAGCAACTGATATTTTTCAAATTATTTAGATCTAACTTGTTTGTGTAAAAAGTATTTTGTAATTGTGTTCATATAGTTCCTGGGTTTGTCTTGGTAGTAGACTTCCAAGTATTTTTTATATTGTCTGCAGTTTCTTTAAATGGAATTTCTCTTTCTATCTCGTGCTGCTGAGCTTTGTTAGTAATATATAGAAAGGTTGATTATTTATGTGGATTTATTTTATATCCTGCCACCCTGCTAAAGTTGTTAATTATTTCAAGTAGTTTTTTAGTTGATTCTCTAGGATTTTCTAAGTATATCACCATATCATCTTCAAAGAGTGATAACTTTATTTCCTCATTGCCTCTTCTAATTCCTTTAATTTCTTTTTCTTCTCTTATAACTAGAGCTAACATTTCTAGTACAATATTGAATAACTATAGTGATAATAGACATCCTTGTTTCACTCCTGAACTTATTGGAAATGTTTCTAGCTTATCCTCATTACATATAATGCTTGATGATGGTTTTAGATAGATGCTACTTATCATTTTAAAGAAAACTCCATTGATTCCTATGCTCTCCAGTGTTTTTAACAGGAATAGGTGTTGTATTTTGTCAAAAGTTTTTTGTATATATATCATCATATGATTTCTGTTAATTTTGTTATTCATATGGTCAGTCATGCAGATAGTATTCCTAACATTGTACCAGTCTTACATTTGTAGTAAAAATCCCATCTGGTCATGGTGTTTTATCCTCATGATAAGATGCTGTAATCTCTTTGAAAATAAATTATTTAAAATTTTTTGCATCTATATTCATTTGGAAAATTGGTATATAATTTTCTTTCGCTGTTTTGGCTCTTCCAGGTTTAGGTACCAGCACCATTTTTATCATAAAAAGAATTTGATAGGATTCCTTCTTGTTCTGTTTTCCCAAGCTTCTTGGGCTTCAGACCAGTTCATATTCCCCCTTGAGGTCTCCCATTTGGGTATATTGACAATGTTTTCCTCTTTTGAGTTTGCATTTTTGTCTTCCCTGTCACCATAGTAATTCTCTATGTTTAGTGTTCTTTTTTGCTTTTTGCTCATTTTGTTAGCCTATTTCATGGCTTTTAAAGTTGAACTCTCTTGCTAAAGCATGGGGGGGCAGTGTCCCAAGCTTTTCTTGCTGGGGTATGGAGGCCTGGTCATTAGCTTTGTGCCTTGGGGCCTCGGGTGCCAGTTTCTAGAAGCTGTAAGTTCCTGGCAGCTTACCTGGTGCTGAGCTAGGGTCCTAGTTGTGGTGTCTTGTGCTGAGGCCAGACAGGGATTTTTCACATTTCCCCAGGGCTGCATTAAGGCATGGGGGAGTTTTGGCTACTGAAAGACACCTGCCCTCCTTGTGCTGCAGCGAAGTACTTGGAGGTCCACTGCTGGAGGTCACCTGACCCTCTGGGGCTGTGCTGAAACACGGGGAAGTTCAACTGCTGGAGGATGCCTGCCCACCCAGGGATGTGCTGAGCACCTGGCTGTCCCCCCAGTCTGGAGTCTGCTGGTTCCCCTGGCTATGCTAAGGCACATGAGGTGGGGTAGGGAGGGGGGCCTGGTGTTGGCATTTGCAAGCCACTCTGGGTCTTGGGATCTCTCGCTGGTTTGTTCAGATGGAGTTGGCTGCTGGCTTGCTGGAATGTTTCCTGTCTTGGACTGAGTTTCTCTTTTACCCAAGTGATATGGACCTTATTTGCTAATCCTCTAAGTCTCCTGAATCAAAAGACTGGTCTACCTTGTCTTTCTGCTGGCTCTGCTATTCCAAGATCTGTTCTGGGGCACAGTTTTATGGGAGAGGAACAGTAATCTACTGCTTACCCCACCTTCTTGGCTCTCAGAAGTCTCAGCTGATTTGTTTTAAAATGTTTTTTAGAGTTTCACAGAAATTTAATGTAACATCAGTCTGTTGTTAACAAACCCTCATTCTTCTCTTTTCTGGAAATTGGAACAACATTTGTCTGTAACTAATCCTACGATATCTCTATCATTCTTCACAGCTTTCAGTGATCAAAAACATCAGTTTGCCCCACACATCTGGATATTTTTTTAATAATCCAAGATATTTTCCATTCAGATCAGATGACCTGAACTCATTCTGGTTGCCTAGATGCTAGCTTACTATTTGTCTCCTCCCTTACATTGAGCTTAATTATCTTTTTAAAAACATTGTTCTGTGCTTTCAAGTCCAAATATTCTCTTTCATGGAAAAAAAATAGAAACCAAATATCAGGTGAGTATTTTTTGCTTTCTTTGTCATCCTTTAATACTCCATCTATCCCAAGCCCCAAATAGTAGTTCACATTCATACTTATTTTTCTTATTATTCCCAATATTACTTGAAAACACCTTTCTACTATCCTTGGAACTTTTTGAAAGTCTCACCTCAAACTGAGCTTTAGCCTTTCTAACTCTTCTCATAATCATTTGCATTTGACCTTATTTCAGAACCATACCTAGGAAATTTTGCTCCTGGGACTGGTACCACAGAGGCCACTTGAGGTGATTAGGGCCCATCTACAAAGGCAAGAGACAAAGACCCTGTGACATCATTTGGGCAAGGAGAAGGGATTGAGTGAAACAGTCTAAGGTGTGGGGGAGAGGAGCTCAGCCTAGCCTATAATCTCACAGCTTTCCATTTTAACTAATTGTTCTTGTTAAATAAGCTGCAAGCTCTGTCAATGCCCTCTAAATTCAAGACCTTCTAAATGTGACACCTTGGGACAAAGTTCTAATCATCCAGCCCTAGTCATAATTTTCCCTTAATTTTCTGCCCTTGTCATCCAATAGGACTTATTGTATTTATTTTACTATTTTCCTAATAAATAGGATAAGTCCTGTTTCTATTAAATAGGAGAAGTTCTATTTCTTCTAGTACACATTTACTTTATTAGCACATTTTGAAGTATTGGGAATGTAGCACAGGAATTGCTCTATGTAAAATATAGCCCCATGGAATTTATATTTTTGCAGAGTTACCTCTAAATTGATCATCAATAAGATAGATTTTAATGAAGTCATATGCAGAATATTCTGAAGGAATCTCCAAATATACCATCACAATTGCTTCCATTGCCAATGCCATCCATTTGGGAAATGTCCTAGGCTCTCTTTATAAAGGTATCGTGAACTCAACAGCATCAAGCAGTCAGTCACTCTGTGGTAGTGTTTTTACATCAATTAAGGTATTCTGAGTTGATGTAGTCAGTAGAAGAGTCTAATTAAGAATAATTTTTGTCTGTTCTATAGTAAAGATTTTTATTACATGAAATCTATGGAACTTTGATGAAGAAACTTTGTATAAAAACACAGGTTGAATTTTCCTTGACAGTCTAGCTCCATACATTTTATTTATTAACGTTTGTACTTCTTACAACTTATTTCCTCTGAGTATCTTGAAACCAGAACTTCCATTTTTTCTATAGAAAAATAATAGAAATTACAGAGAAAAAAATACAGATGTTAGCCATTGCACATAACACAATATGTGCATGTAAGGTTTACAATGTATAAGCGATCAAGGAGGGAGTGCCTAGTTTTATTAAATTATTTGAAAAAATAGAGTTTACTGAAAAGTGATTAAATCCCCGGTATGATAACTAGTCGTTTTTATCATTATTTAGCATGGCATAAAGTTAAAAAAAACATGATTATGAATAATTCTAACATCCTTAAAAGATACACATTTCTTGTTTTCATCTTAAAAGTTTATAACCTTTCTATTTTTAAAATATCATGACTCTTATTCTACAACATAGAAACAAAATATCCTTTTCTCCTTCAGACCAATTCAAGGAATCTAACATCTAGAAGGAGCCCCAAGAGTTCACTTGGTTGAGGAGCTTTTCTAAGGCAATAGTACTCAGTCTCTAGTTACTAGGGCTTTGTCCTTCACAACCTCTAAATGCTGCTTTCACATAGGAGCTTATATAAGACCATGCAAGAGAGGAGAAGAAGTTGAAGTTGAGGCTCGATAGTAATTGCAAATGTGGCCCTAGCACCCATATGTACAAAAATATTTATAGCAGCTCTTTTTGTGGTAGCCAAGAATTGGAAATCAAAGGGATGCCCATCAATTGGGGAATGGCTGAACAAGCTGTGGTATATGAAGGTGATGGAATACTATTGTGCCATAAGAAATGGGGATGAGGCAGACTTCATAACAACCTGGAAAAACCTACATGACATAATGCTGAGTGAGCGGAGCAGAGCCAGGAGAACGTTGTGCACAGCCACAGATATATGGATTCCGTGAGGACCAACCCTGACATACTGCGCTCTTCTCAGCAACCTAAGGGGCAAGGAGAACTCCAGGGGACTCACGATGGAGAATGCTATCTTCATCCAGAGAAAGAACTGTGAAGTTTGAATACAGATCGAGGTGCACTACATGATTGCCTTTTTTTTTTGCTTCTCTTTTGTTTTTTTGGGTTGGTTTTTTTTTTTGGTTCTGTTTCTTCTTTCTCATGATTCATTCCATTGGTCAAAATTCTTCTCCACCACTTGACTAGTGCATAAATTAATTCAATGAGAAGTTATACATGACAGTTATATGAGATTCCATGCTGTCTTGGGGAGGGGAGAAAATCTGGAACTCAAAACTATGTAGAACCGTGTGTGGTAAACTAAAAATAAATAAAGAAATTAATTAAAAAAAAAAGGATAGGTGAAGGCACACAGGAAAAGAGAGAATTTATAATTCATTGTTTTAAAAAATGAATGGTAAAATTTTTAAAAATATTTAACAAAATAAAAACATATTTAAAAAAAAAATGTGGCCCTAGCACCTCTAGCTGTGCTACCTGTATCAGTAAGGCAATCATAACAATATAGATGATAATTGCCAAAATGCCTGTGTAGTTCTGTATCACAAAGTATATGAGGCTCTCCATATAGAAGGTAGAGGAAGCAAACCATTTATTCAGATGCCAGAGAACCAGGTCCCACAAGCCATTTATCCAGTCTACCACAGCAGTAAAACATTCAATACACAATATAACAACATGGAGCCTCGCCATCCCGAAACCTCTCCAACCCCCTGCTGGGGTCTTCCCAAAGACAAACTCACAGTACAGCTAAGTCACAGTCTGTTCAGCTCTAACTATTATGACAGCGGCCCTTAGCAGCCATTAGCAGCCATAACTGTTCTCTCTCTCTCTCTCTCTCTCTCTCTCTCTCTCTCTCTCTCTCTCTCCCTCTCTCTCTCTACCTCTCTCTCTCTCTCTTTCTCTCTCTCTCTCTCTCTCTCTATTTCCTATGACATAACTTCCTTTTCCTGTCATGAAAGTCCTCCCACCACATGTGACTTAGGTTTCCTGTGATATAAGCAGGTCACATGGCCTATTAATGAGTGGGAAAGATTTTCAAATCTAAATTGCTACTACACTACCAGATACAGTAAAGCTGACTGGTCTCTTTTGAAAGATAACTAAGGATAAACCTACATAATCTAAATAGATTTTGTAATCCATACAATACATCTTGATGTATATTAAAGTTTTATAAACTAATTTGCATGCACGCTATAATCTTCATTAAGCCCTATTTATGGTTATAATTGTATTATCCTCATTTTATAGATGTGCAATCTGAAGTTGAAATAGGTTAATTGACTAGACACAACTATTAAATGCCAAAGCCAGAATTTGAATGCAGATTTTCTGACTGCAAGCTCAATGTCCTTTTACTTACCTGGACATATGATGCATCCCCCAGTAGAATATAATGTCCCTGAAGGCAGGGAGTGCTCTCTCTTTTTTTTCTTTTCAACACTTGTTAAATGCTAAGGCAGCTAAGTGGCTCAGTAGATAAAGCACTGGACCTGGAGTCAGAAAGACTAAGTTCAAATCCAGCCTCAGACACTTATTAACTTTGAGATGCTAGACAAGTCGCTAAACCTCTGTTTGCCTTGGAGGCATCTAGGTAGTTCAATGGATAGAGAGCTGTGCCTAGAATTAGGAAAAACTGAGTTAAAATCCAGCCTCAGACACTTACTAGCTCTGTGACCCTGGGCAAGTCACTTAACCTTTGTCTTAATCCACTGGAGATAGAAATGACAAAGTGTTCCAGTATCTTTGCCAAGAAAACCCCATGGACAGCATTGTCTTGCTATGGTCCATACGATCATGAAGAATTGGACATAACTGAACAACTAAACCAAAGAACAAGTAAATTTGAAATAAACCCACAAAAATCTATATATTTCCCTATAGCAATAACAGTATAGGAAACAACAGAAAAGGAAGCCCAATTCAGAACAACTACAAAATGGATAAAATATCTTTAAATCAATCCACTTAAGTACTTAATAAATGCTTGCTGAATGGTGACTTAATTTATGAATTTAGTACTATCAGTTAGAAAAGAGCTAGACGATTAAATGAAATAGTGAAAAGGGGTAGGAAAGAAAAATGGAAATCAATGCTTGATAAACTTGAGGACATAAATAATTTGCAGAACAAACCCTTTCATGATATAAATTGTTGGAATATCTGAAAAATAATTTGGTTGAAATTACTTTTAGGCCATCATATTATACCCAATGCAATGATAAGCTCAAAATGAATTTGTGGCCTGAATATTGAAATTTAAACCAGAAAAAGGAGAACCAGAAAATGTACCTTTTTGAAACTATGCCTAGGGAATGAAGTATTAATCAAGCAAGGTACTGAAGTGATTACAAAAGATAAAATGGATAATTTTGATTACATGAAAATATACAGCTTTTGCATAAACAGAATAAATGAAACTGGGATGAGAAGTAAAGTGGTTAATTGGTAAAACACCTTATTATCAAATATATTAGATAATCTCCTGGTGGCTAAGATATTTAGAAACCTAACACAAATATGTGAGGACAGAAGTCATTCTCCAATGGATGATATAAAAAAATATGAACAAATATTTCTTAAAAGAAGAAATGCAAACTATTAACAACCATATGAAAGATTTGTACAAATCATTATTAGTATAAGAAAAGTGAATGTAAGCTCTGAGATTTCAACTCACTCAGCAAAATGGAAAAAAAAAAGTGACAGATGCAAATAGTCAGTAATGGGGTGGATACAGTAAGGCAGGAAAAGTAATACACAGAGCCTATGAAATCATCAAACCATTCTGGAAAATCATTTGGAATTATGCAGATCAAGTGACTAAAATGGCTATACCCTCGATGCAAATAAGAATCTCTAGGCATATAGTCCGAGGAAAGCAACAATTAGGTACTATACACATCAAAATATTTATATCAACACTTTTTGTAATAATGAAGAAATAGAGACAAAATAAATGTCTATTAATTGCTTAATAACTAAACTAATTGCTGCATATGAATATAACAGAACATTACTGAGCTGTAAGACATGATAAATGTGAAAAATACGGAGATGTATGAGGAACTTACATGCATGTGTAGAAAGTGAAGTCAACAAGACCAATACAAATGAATAATATATTATAAATTAAAACAATGACAACAATTTATACTGAATGCAATGAACTTGTAATGACCAAGCTTCCCACCACCACTACCACTACCATCACTACCACCACCCTAAGTAAGGAGGGTTATGAGAAGGCATCTGCCTCCTGTCTTTGCAAAGATGGATGACTCTGGGTGTGGAATACAACCTATATTGTGGGAATTGGTTAACATATTGTTTAGTTTTGCTGAATTTTTTTTTTTAATTCTCCGTTTTAACGTATGACTCTGTGACAAGGAGAGGGGAGCAATATGTTTACAAATTGAGGTGATTTAAAAGAGAAGTATCAATAAAATTAACATTAAAGTATATGATGGTCACAAGTGACAGGTACTACAAATTTAAAAATGAAACATCTAAGATAATTACATATTGAGAAGTACTATGGTAAAATGGATAGACAGTTAGACCTTAGAGTCAGGAAGACCTGTGTTCAAGGGCCAACCCTGTGACATAGTTTCCCATTTCTATGACAGCTGTTCTGGCCTCAACTTTCATTTGCAAGCTTGATGGCATAGTTAAGTTTTAAGTCACCCAAATCCCTTAGTTCCTTATTCAATCACTTTTCCTTTATTTCTTTTTCAAACTTCAACCCACAGTCTCTACTACCATCTATATTCTGCTGAATGCTCAGAGAAAGTCATGCTGCCCTGCTGACAAATGTATCTTAGCTAATAGCTACAGCACTGTCAATCTTTTTACTCTATCACAGAGTCTGGTCTAAATTGTCTTTTCTTCTCAAACCACCTAGACCCTCCTCCCTTGTCAGCAGAGGAAATCTCCTCATACTTTACCAAGAAAATTTAGCTCTACATCAGTGAACTCCCTTTTCCCCTCAATTCTGTTCCCTAAATATCCTTAACAGTATCCCCTATTATCCTTTCCTTTGCCCCAGAGAACCAACTATTTTTGATTTTGCTTTGTCTGAGATCATGATTGCTGCCCTTGCTTTTTTTGTTTTTTAACCTCAGCTGATACATAATACATTCTGCTCCAGCCCTTATTTTACTCTGTGTGTATCTCTCTGTTTCAAGTGTGTTTCTAGTAAACAACATATTGTTGGATTCTGGTTTTTAATCCATTCTGTTGTCTACTTCTGTTTCATGGATGAGTTCATCCCATTCACATTCACAATTATGATTATTAACTCTGACTTTTCATCAATCTATTTTTCTGGTTTATCCTTCACTCTCTCTCTCTAATTTTACCTTGTTCCTTCTCAAAAGATTGTTTTGCTTCTCATCACTGCCTCTCTTAATCTGCCTTCTCTTCTCTTCTCCCCTTCCTCTCCTACTTCCCTATAGAGTAAGATAGGTTTCTCTTCCCAGCGGAGTGTGTGTTATTCACTCTTTGAGTCAATTCCAAGAGAAAGATTCAAGCATTGCCCACCACTCCTCATCCCCATCTTCTCCTTTGTAAAAGCTTTTTTATGTGAGATAAGTTCCCTTGTATTTCTTCTCCTTTCCCCCTTCCCTCATTGTGTCCCTCTTTTTCACACCTTAATTTCATTTTTTTGAAATCATCCTATCATAGTCATCTCACACGCATGCCCTCTAGGTATACTCCTTAACTGCCATAATAATTATAAAATTCTTGTTGTTGTTCAGTCATGTCTGAACCTTTGTGACCCAATTAGGGTTTTCTTGACAAAGATACAAGAGTAGTTCACCATTTTCTTCTCCAGCTCATTCTATATCTCCAGTGTATGAGGCAAACAGAATTAAGTGACTTGCCCAGGGTCACACACCTAGTATCTGAGTCTAGATTTTAAATCATGAAGACAAGTCTTCTTGACTGTAGACTCAGCACTCTACCCACTGTTCCATTTAGCTGCCCATGTTAGGAGACTAGAGGAAATATACATATACATATATATATATATATGTACATATATACATATCTACATATGTATATATGTATACACACACACATATTTGGCAAAACAATTACCAAATTGTTATGTGACTTGGCCAGGATCACACAGCTAGTAAGTGTTGGGTCTGAGGATGAATTTCAACTGTGGGACCAGAGCTTTATCCACTGCACCAGCTTGATGTCCTATAAAATTCTTAGGCATTACAACCATCATCTTTCCATATAGATATATAAAAGTTTAAACCTTATTGATTCCGTTATGACTCCTCTTTCATATTTTCCTTTTTATGGTTGTATTGAGACTTTTGTTTGAATGTCAAATTTTCTATTCAGCTTTGCCCTTTTTATCAGGAATTGTTGAAAGTCCTCTATTTCATTAAATATCCAATTTCCTCTCAAGGATTATACTTGGTTTTGCTGGATAGGTTATTCTTGCTTGTAACCCTAATCCATTTTCCTTCTGGAATATCATATTCCAAGCCCTCTGATCCTTTAATGTGGAGCTGCTAAATCTTATGTTATCCTGATTATGGTTCCACTATATTTGAATTTTTTTTCTGGCTGTTTTTGATATTTTCTCCTTGACCTGGTATATTGGCAATTAAGTTGGGACTTTTTTTTACTGTTTTAGAATGCTAAATTAATCATGTGTCTTTGATTGAGCCTTACTAGGTGCTAAACCCCAGGCCCAAAGCCCTAACTACTAGGTGCTAAGCTCAAGTGGGCCTGAAGCCCCCAGGGTCCTAAGGGGAGTTGCTAAGACCAGAGCCAATAGTATGCACCTAAGTTCTGGTCACTCAGATGGCATTTCATGACATCTAAATACTATATAAAAAGAGAGAACAGAGATATTTGCTTGAGGCCCTCACTCCTGGAGGAGCATTGGAGCAGGACTCTGGGCAGCCACTCTAAGAGCCTCCCAGATGACCCAGTTGTTGATAACTATGAATTGTATTTGGTCTGTTTATAATGTATGTTTGTAATTTGTTTGTATTTGCTCTGAAGTTCAGGGTACTGGCTTTTTCCCCTGAACTAAGTGAATGATATTTCTATGTTGGATTGAAATAAGATTGTTAACCCCTCAATGTTGCTTTCCTTACTAAATCAGATCAAAAGAACCTGCGCTGGCAGCATTCTTGTTGTTGGGCTTGTGCTGGTCTTTCAGCCCCACAGCAGCTGCTAGCTGATTTGTTGAAATACCTGGGAACACTGGAATTTGGCTATAATATTCCTGGGAGTTTTTATTTTGACATCACTTTCAGGAGATGATCAGTGGATTCCTTCTATTTCTATTTTAATATGTGGTTCTGGGATATAAGGGTAGTTTTCCTTGATAATTTTTTTTGAAAGCTGGCTTTCAAGTAGTCCAGCAATTCTTAAATTATCTTTCCTCAATCAATCTATTGTCCAGGTCTTTTTTTTTTTTCAGTGAGATAGTTTGCATTTTCTTCTATTTTTTTTTATTCTCCTGATTTTGCTTTTTTTTTTTTTTCTGGTTGGAGTTATTAGCTTCTACTTAACCAATTCTAATTTTTAAGGAATTATTTTCAATAGTGAATTTTTGTACCTCTTCCATTTGTCCAGTTCTGAGTTTTAAGGTATTCATCTTTTTAGTGAATTTTTATACCTCTTTTGCCATTTGGCCAATTCTCTTTTTTAAAGTGTTTTATTCAGTATTTTTTCAACCTTTTTTACCAGGTTGTTGACTATTTTTTGTGGTTTTCTTGTATCACTCTCATTTCATTCCCCAAGTTTTTTTTCTACCTCTCTTATTTGATGTTTAAAATCCTTTTTGAGCTTCAACAGGAATTCTTTTTGGGACTATGAACAATTCACATTTTTCTTTGAGGCTTTGTGTATACCTTCTTTGACATCATTTTCTTCTTTTGGTTTGGAGTTTGATCTTCCCTGTCACCATAGTAACTTGTTACGATCAGATTCTTTTTTGGTTGCTTGTTTTTGTAGCATGTTTCTAGACTCTTAACTTTATATTAAAGTTAGACTCAGGTCCTCAGGTGGAAGAGGCACTGTCCCAAGCTTCAGGCTGCTCTTTTCAAAGCTAGCTCTTGGGGTCTATAGGTGTTTGTTGCTTCCAAGGTAGCATGATCTAAGGAGAGGTATCGTCACTGCCCCCCTGGCCTGTGCTCTGCTGTAGAATGCTTAGAGCTTCTTCAGATGTAGAAGACACCAATGTTACCCACTGCAACCTGGGCCATTGCCAGTCATCTCGACTTTTGTCTTGCTACTGGACTTTGATGACTCTGAAAGAGAGAGTGAGGCTGAAAATACTCTGCAATACTGTCTCACTTAAATCCAATTCAAGCACAAGTCAAGCTGTCACCTTATATTGTCATTGGTCCTCTTTGAAAACAAAGGAAAAGCAACAATAACAACAACCTGTTCCCCTGTAGCCACTAGTACTAGCACTCCTCCTTGCCCTGAGACTGTGAACAGGTCCACCAGTCTTCTACAGCCACTCTTTCTGTGTTGGAATGGAGCCCAGGGTCCTTACTCCTCTATGAGTGACTATAAGCACTCCTATACACCCTGGAATTACAACCTGGGTTCCTGCTTCCCTGTGCTATAAGTGCTATTGCTCCTTTTGGTCCTGGGACTGTGACTCAGGACGGTATGTGGGCAATGCAACAAGGTTCCCGAATTCCTTACCAGCAAAGGGTCCTGTGCAATCTCCTTCAGACAAGCTGTCTGAGCCTCTCACCTTCCATGGGCTGAGAGCTCCTAAAGCTGATGATGTTGCCAATGCAGCCACCCCTAAGGTAAGGTCTATGCTGCCAGCACTGCCTTCCAAGGGGCCACCACCATCCAGTGAGACATTCCTTTCCTTTTGACCACTTAAATTGTTTTGGGATGGAAAGTTTTTTCACCCAAACTTTTGTTCATTATGCAGCTTTAAAATTTAAGTTGAGGCATTATTTTAGAGGACAGTTTGGGAGAGCTCAGATGAGTTTTCTATATTCTGTCATCTTGATTCTGCCCCTCCAGAAAACTGTTTATTACCTAGTTTTCTGGAACATATGTCTCTAAATGACTCAGTTGATAAAGTGCTGGATCTGGAGTCAGAAAACCTGAGTTCAATTCTGGCCTCACTCATTAGCTGTGTGGCCCAATATAACAGTAAGGCAAGTATCACAATATTGATGGCGACTATGAATATGCCTGTATAGTTCTGTATTGCAGAACATGAGAGACTCTCCATGTAGAAGGAAGAAGAAGCAAAACATTTATTTAGACACCAGAGAATCAAAATCCAAAACCAATAATTCCAATTCAACATAGCAGCAGTTATATTCCAAAACCAGTAAGCCCACTTTGTCATAACAGCAAGGAAATTAAAACACAATGTCACAGTAGGGAGCTAAGTCATCCTATAACCTTTTCTTCTGCTGGGGCCTTCCATAAACACTCACTCACAAATCCAAGCTGTTTTCTTGACTGTGTCCTCTCCTCCCGCAGTTCTAAGAGAGAGCTTAACAGCTACCCTCAGAGTACATATATCCATTCTAGAGACTTGAGGGCTTCACAACTCTTGTGACCTAATTAGCAAAAGGGTGTGGGCCTTCCTACAAACAAGCCTCTCCTAATCAAGCTTTGCTTAACTAGCTCCACCTGAGACCTGTTAATGGGATTAATGGGCTGGGAAGATCTTTAATCACATTAACACCACACCCTAGACAAGTCATTTAAACTCTTTTGGCTTTAATTCACTAGGGAAGGAAATGACAAACCATTCCAGTATCTTTGCCAAGAAAACCCCATATCTGGCCATGAGGAGTTGGACTTGGCTGAACAACAACAACAAGACCTAATCATTTGAAATATCTGGCTATGTAACCAAATTCTGGGTAATGTTCAGGTCTATAGGACTCCATAAAAATGATTCCCTTTTTTCAAATATCATCACTTAGGAATACCAGGAATCATCACTGAAATGTGCAATGAATGAAACTAGGCAGATGATAAACAGTTCATTTTACTAGATAATAATATTTCCTTTTTTTCCATCAAAATTCCCCAATAAGTAGCACTAGGCCCTGTAAAAAGGTTTTTTTTTTTTAATTTCTTTTCATGGTATTGCTAAAAAAAACAAAAACAAAAACAAAAACAAAACAAGCAAGCTAGTTTTTGAAAAGCTAGGATACTTTTTCTTTTATTGCTATCAGTAATAAAAAAAAAGTCTTTTGACCTGAGCATGTATATTGTGGATCGTGTGACATATTATTGCAACTAACCCTGGGTGACATGCTTTTGGGGTGAATCTTGCACAAAGTGTGCTTTTTGATTTTCCTCTATCTTTTATCATTTATGGATCAGTTTTTTATACTTCAGGAAATCTTCCTCGAACCTAATATATCTGTTCTTTAGCTCTATTCATCGTTCTTTTTCTCCAACCCTTGCCTGGTTTCTTCAGTGAGATCTATCTCCCTTCTGAACTACATATTCTATTCCCAAGCCAAAAATAACCCTAATCAAGACTTACAATCGTAAGAGTGATATGGTTGTTTCAAAGAAAAGGAAAACTGTGAAGTGTGAAGTGAAACTAGAAATAAAAGCCAAATGCCGTCAATCTTTAAACCTTTTGAAAATTTTCTGACATTGCCAGAATTTCCATAAGCCTCTATCTACCTCTTCACCTTTCTCATTGTTAATAATCATTAACGTTTGCTTCAAGCATGAATTAAAAAATCATTATTTTTAAAAATCACTTGTTATTCCTTATTTTATTTAACTATTACTGTTGCTGTTGCATGGGATTTCAGTTGTATTATCCATTATGTAAGTTTCTATGGCATAATCTGTGAAGCAAATCATTGTTTATAACATAATTCCAATAAGAAAATTCAGTCTGAATGGCAAACAGGAAACCGACTTCTGTACAACTGAAAATAGGATGCGTAGAGATCATTGAAGAAAGTATAGATGACGTCTAGGAATTAGGTGATTAAGGTATGGATTGGAGCATTAGGTGACAGAGGGAAGGCAAAATGAAGAATATGAGATTTTAAAGGAGAGTTGATATTGCTTAATGTATAAATTGAGATGGGGAAGAAAGATGAAAGAATCAGACAACCGATGTTTTAAACAATCTCAAGTGATTTTGAAAATGTAATGTTACCAACAGAAATAGTGAAGCTGGGATAGGGAGCTAGTTTTGTAGTTTGGGAATGTTGAGATTGAGTTGTTGGTAGATGATATGGTTGGTGGTTGTTGTCTTTCATTCTTAAAGAGGACCAAAATGACATCACTGTGCTGGAGTCAAAGTACAGTATATCCAAGTGTGGTCAGGTACAAATACTCCATGTGAACATTTGGAGTGGAGATGTCTCTAAATTTGCATATCTCACATTTTTTTTTGAGCTACTGAAATTCTGCTTCACTTGTAGAGCACAACACTTTCTTTGATGTGGGCATGCCATGATGGGTGATCCTTTGCCAATATCTCCCATATCACACAACCAATTTCAAAGTTCTTCAGAAAGACCTGGAGAGTGTCCTTGTATCAATTCTTCTGACCACCATATGAACACTTGCCTTGTGTGAGTTCTCTGCAAAATAGTCTTTTAGGCAAACATATGTTTGACATTCAAACAATGTGGTCAGTCTCTACAGTAGAATTTGAATACTCGGCAGTTCAGCTTGAGAAAGAAATTCAGTATCTGGTACCTTCTCTTACCAACCGATCTGCAGAATCTTCCTAAGACAATTCAAATGGAAATGATTCAGTTTCCTGACACAGCACTGGTATATTATGAAGGTTTCACAGGCGTACAATTGATGATGAGAGTATCCAGTTCTTCATAAATTTTTTCCTTGACTTCATCAAGGTTCATCATAGTGGGAACATAGGCATTGATGATGGCAGCATGGCATTTTCCTGCGAGTGGCAATCACATCTTCATGAGTTTTGTTTTTTCTTTTTATAACTTTTGTTGGAAGATGTACAAGCTTGTTGGCCAGATTAGTTTTGATTATGCAACTTACACCATTTTCATCGAACTTCTCATCACTACAGACACTTCAGAAAAACATATATTTAGCTCCAATTTCAGTAAACTGGCCTTCATTTGCCAGCCCTATTTCACTCAAGGCACTATCTGGATGCGATACCTATTGAGATCTCTCGCAACAAGAGCTGTTTGTCTTTCAGGTCTTCTGGATTTTGTATTGTACATAAGCATGCACACATTCCACATACTAAAGGTGAGTGGAATTATCTTCGCAAAAAGTTTTGGACATTTTTTGTGTTTTGACTACAGGTAGGATTCCTATCTGCCATGGTAAATAGGCCAGGGTTAGGTTAGGTGAAGCTGACAATTTTTAGGGCACCTTTTCTGATCCCTTCTTCACATCTGGAGGTGAGTCATACAGTCTTTCAAAAAAGCTGCCCAGACACTTGGGGGCTGCTGAATCTCACTGATGCTTCAGTACAGTGAGAATATGGCCTGATGCCCTGCTCCTTCTGTGTGCAGGGTTGTGACTGCAGCTCTCTGTAGTCCACATCTGCATCTGGTGCTTCATCACCTGCCTACTGCCGCAGGACTTCAAGGTAGGTAATACTAAATACTAAAATGATATGGGTGATATCTTTACACTTGCTCATAATTTGGATTTGTGAGTGAGAATTGTACAAAATCATTGGCCTCACTCTCTCTTCCAGAGTCATCAGAGTAAGATAAAAGTCAAAACTACTGGCAATGGCTTGGGATGCAGTGGATGACATTGGCATCTTTGATGTCTAACCCAGTTCTAAGCACTCCACAGTGCAGGCTTTAGCTGCCTTCATGGTTCAAAAATTTTAAATTCTTAAGTATGGGGACTATGTGTTGTGTAATATTTGTATCCACAGATACAGACTTCTGTGCACTGATAGATACTTAATAAGTTTTAATTGCATTCAACTGACTGGAACTGAATTAAGGCAATAGTTGTAGACTTCTCTTTCAAGAAGTTTGTCAGAGAAAGTCATGAGACTAAGGAGTGCAGAAGAACTCTTAGACTGAGGATATAAAAGTGAAATCAAGTAACAAAAGAACAAACTTCTGTTCACAAGAAAAAGCCTGAGGAAAAAACAACATGAAGGTAAGAAAAGACACTGTTCTGGGTTCTGTTAGGAATTGACAGGACCACTTTTTGGGGAAGATGGCACAGTCTCAACCAATGAACATCTTAACGGTTTATGCATCCTTTAATAATGAAAATGGCCTTCACACTGGAAAATGTTAAGAGAAATAGAAGGCCAAAAACAAAAATGGAGATTGGAAGAAGGTGCCTGGCTAATATAAAAAGTTGAAGTTTCAGTCCATTCTAAGAAATCAAAAGAATTTATGGATGTGGTTATATAAAAACACCAGCAGATGTTATTGAGGTAATATAGTGAGTAGAAGAAGCACAAGATGATTAAAGATAAGCAAATATTACCTTGTTTTTTTTAAATGACCTGGGTTCAGAACTTGGACCTGTCATTTACCACTTATGTTGAATTTGATGAATTATTTAATCTCTGTAAACCTCAGCTTCTTCATCTGTAAAATTATGGAATATTAAAAGGTCTCTGAGGTCCCTTCCAGCTTTAAATCTATGACTTCTGGGTTTTATGATAGGATGATTAAACAAAAAAATTTCTGGCAAATTTTAAAATTGTTAAACATGTATATTTATTGAGTCATTGAACAAAGTCATGGCATAAAAATAGCTAACATTTACATAGCACTTTAAGGTGTGCCAAGAGCTCTAGAAATATCTCCTTCTTCCCTCACAACTCTGGGGTATGGGTATTATATTGATTACATTTATTTTATTATTTTAACCCTACTTAACAGATGAGAAAACTAAAATAGACACAAGTGACTTGCCTAGGGTCACACAACTCATAAGCCTTATATTTTGAGTAGATTGGTTTATTATTAATTGAACAATCATTCCTAATGTGTATTGAAGATATTAGTCTGAAGCAGGGTCTTATAAGATTAGGTTTGGTGGTCTTGAGACCACTGTAACAGTTTCTCATTAAGGGAGATTGTAGCAATGGAAATCATTGTTGTAAGTTTTGGCCTGACGGTTTTGAGGCTGTCATGACACTTTCCCCTTAAGGAGAGCTATAAACTTATACACAACATGGAAAAATATTGAAAGTAACATTTATGGAAAGTTATAATAGCATTTTTGGAGGGACACTGCTGGGTCCTCCAAATAATATTTTGTTTAACATCAGTTTGGTATTTTCTCCCTGATAACACTCTCCCCCCTCCCCCACCAAAAAAAATATATATATATATATATATATATATATATATATATATATATTTTGCCCTAACCCCTGATAGGCAACTCAGCCAGCTCTTGGGAGGCCATCCAAAATCATAGAATAAGAACCTCGATCTCAGAAGAGCACTTTGGAGTATACCCTCCCCTCCAGCAGGAGAATGCCTTCCTGCTGGAGAACTAACCTGCTTCCTGCTGAATGGATTCATGTCCCAGTGCTCCCCATTGCAGCATTTATATCACATCGGTTACACTTTATGTTAGTGTGTATGCCTGAGCTATATATTGGGTCCCCTTTTCCTCTCTCCTCTTCTCCCTTCTTCCCCACTGCTTGCAATAAAGCTTTGCATTGAACTAATTCATATTTTACATGTTACTCTCAGTACCCCAACTCATTAAGGGTTTTTTTTTCCCCTGACATCTCTGGCTGAGCCAGTGACCTTCCTTAGACATAAACTTAGTACTTAGACATGAACTAACCCATTGACAGCCACATTGCTAAACTGGGGGATTAGAGGACTCAGCCCAGTCCTACAAAGCAAGAGTCAATAGGGGAACCCTATATCCTCCCAAGAGGGACTCTTTTATACTAGAGGACTGTCTCAAAACATAGGGGTCCTTACCCTTTATGAGAGGAAAATACAGTGTGTGTGTGGGCGCGCACCCACACACACAGACACACACACACAAGAAAAATGAAGTTTAAGAAGTATGTTTCTTTCTGCCTAGACTTAGATATTCTTAAACTCTCTCTCCTCTCTCTCTCTCTCTCTCTCTCTCTCTCTCTCTCTCTCATCTCTCTGTTTCTGTCTCTCTCAAACACACACATACACACACACACAGAGAGAGAGAGAGAGAGAGAGAGAGAGAGAGAGTTTCTTTTGGCAAGTTAGTGAATCTTATATACCCTTTCTCAGAATGATATTTTAAAACGCATAGGATGTCAAAGGAAGCCAATTATACTGAAATGAAGTTATCAAAATACTATTTTTTTTAAAAAGCACAAATTTTTTAACTACAGGTTAATAAACTGTGTCCTTTAGGATTTATATAAAATAGATAGCTCTCAATCCATAAATGTTTAGTAAGTACCTACAGGGTTCCTAACTGAATAATTACTTCAGGTCTAGGAATATTTTGCTCATCTGGTGACTCTTTACTCAACCTATATTTCTAACACTAATCTTTTCAAATATATCTAAGACCCTTTGAAACTCAGAGTCTATGTTCCTATGTTGAAATGACATGCTCCCATCCTTCTATTGTAAATAGGCTGCTATGAAATTGATCTGGTCATGAGTACTCTTATTTTCCCTAAGGAGACAAATGAATTTGCTAAAGACAGGGATTTTTTCTTTCTACTTCATGATTGGTATTAATACCTTCGAACGGCATCAATGTGGTGTTTTACACACAATAGACATTCCATAAGTGCTTTTGGAGGGGCAATTCCCTTGGAGTTGACTCTAAACCAAGACATTTCTTAACCTAATCAGACCTTTTATTTTTTTTTTATTTAAAAATTAGTCGGGAACTGATAGCAGCTATTGTGTGTTTACTCTCAACCCATCATTTAAACAAACTGACTTGCATTTTGGACAACACCCATATATTTAAAACACCCACATGTTTGGGGCAGATCACTGTAAATAGGAGATCAGCAGAAAACAACAGCCTGCATAACACATTACCAAGGAACACCAGGCACCCAAGTTTTTAGTAACTGGGCTACTAGCCACTGATTTCAAGCTTTAATCTGTACCTATTATCACCACTTCCCTGGAGAAGAGAAGTGGAATTTAACTAAGCTCTGCTTTGTTAAGTTACATGAAATTGACATTTTAACACACACTTCTGGCTGTGGATTGATAAACATGATTTTGAATAATGCAGTTCAAAAAAATACATGAAGAATGCTGAAAAACAAAAGCATCTAAGCCAAAAACACATGCAAAAAATTACAAAATTTTCTTCAGGAAATGCTATTTGCAAACTGGTTTTGTCCATACATCATGCTGTTAAATGGTTTCCATTACATTTTAATGACATTTGTCATGGGAGTTAGAGAAAGGCCCATTTTTTGTTCATTCAATCGTCTTTTGTTTTGTTCCCCTTATAACAGCTAGCTTTCTTTGTTCATTTTAGAGTTGTGTAAAAACGTTTTCCAAGTAGATTTTGGAAGTGAGCTATTATAAGTGCACTGTTTTAAAGGACCAAATGAATCCTATAATAGAACAATGTAAGATTAAGACTATGTAATCATAACAACACATGTTGATAAGTTTCTAAAAAATTGAAGTCTCTGAGAACATTAAGGAGAAAAAATGACCTCAATTTTAACATTACCTGCTCTCTGAAGAGTGAGATAAGGAAATGGGTATAGAGTTGTGAGGGTCATATTATAAGTTGGTGTCACAGAAGGAAGATTTCTGATTCACTTCCGTCTTTTTTCCGTTAAGCAATTGAAGACTAATTAATGACACTATGGCATCCAATCAGCCTATAGCGAAACGCTGCATCAGTTCTGTTTCTTGCAACTTACAAGAAATCCTTCCTATATCTTCCTTACTTCTATTTGCTCTCTCCTGAGACCCATTTGTACCTAAAGAAACTCAGCTAAGTAAAAGTTCCTCATACAAACAAACAACATAAAAACCAGGTGTCAGTCTCATATTCTTTCTCCCTGTTCACTGTCATTCTTTGTGTTCCTTTAGCTAGATTTCTGTGACTAAAAAATAGGTCATCCTTATGGTAGTATGAGGCTTCTAGAAAATCATAGTACGTGGGTCACACTCTCTCCTAATTATATGTTTCTTCCTTTGTGGGGACTATCCAAAGTGGAATTCAGGACAAAAAAAGAATTGCTTGAGGATAGTGATATTCTACCAACACTCATGTTTAGAGACATCATTGTCCTACTTGGTGACTCCCTCTTTATGAGTACAATTTTAAGAAGGACCCCAGCCAAGCTTTACATCACTCACACCTGCACTCCTTAACTAATTCACTGCCACCCCAGAGAAACATCCATCTTGTAATATTGCTCTAGTGATGTTGTCTCTTGCCTTTGAACTACCATTTTAGGAGGGACTTCATCCTAGCTGCTCCTCACTTATTCCTGGATTCTCTCCCTAGCACCTTTCCCCCCTTACTTGATCCATTGGCACCAAATGGGTATTGTGAATTGTCCAGGGTCACAAACTATTAAGTGTCTCAAGCTGGCTTTGACTCATTTCTTTTTCAATCCATATCTAGGACTCTAACCACTGTACAAGGAAATGAGGAGCTTGGTCTTGTGGACAAGCCAAGGATCTTGATTTCCACCTGCAGTATTTGCAGATTGTTTATATAAGGGCTTTAAAGTGTCTGTTATCTCATGCTGTGTTTTGTTTTAGTACTACCTCATCCAAACTATCTCTTTTTCTCCCATTTTGATGCCTTTTAATTTCAGCCAATTGCTCCACACCACAAAACTACAGAATCAAAAAAAAAACTCTGAATGTAAGCCCTCAATAGTGTATGGGCTGGGGCAATTTGGCCCATTTTGCTACATGTCAGGTAATAACATTACTAGAGGCCAAACCTAGCCATCAGGATCATTAAAATAGAATACAAGCTCTTTGAGGAAAGAGACCATTCCATTTTGCTTGTTTGTGTTATTGCTGTTACTTCAAGCATCTAGCACAGAGCTTGGTACATTATAAGTCCTTAATAAATGCTTGCTTGTGAAATGAAATGAATAAATCCTGCCTCCATACCCTAACCCTTTTCTCTTCTTGTTCAGTCATTTCAGATTCTTTGTGACACCATTTGGGGTTTTCTTGGCAAAGATACTGGATTCGTTTGCCATTTCCTTCTCCAGCTCCTTTTGTAGATGAGGAAACTGAGACAAATAGGATTAAGTAACTTGCCCAAGGTAACACAGCTAGTAAGTGTTAGTAACTCTAGGCCAGGTGCTTTTTTCCACTGCTTCACTTAGCTGCCTCTAGGTCTGCCCCTATTTCTACTCTAGAGGTCCCCAGTAACTAAAGTTAACTCAGCTCTTTTTTTTCCCTTAGGTGGCACTCAGCTCAATTACTTATTTTTTTCTCTGATAAGTGGCAGAGCCAAAAGGAACCTCTGATTCTCAGTTGAAATAAAGGAATATTCAGGTCATGAATTCTGGCAGAAAAAGTACACTCACTTACCATAATTCTAGATTTGAAACTTTCAATATAGAATTGCCAGTTTCTTTGGGGGCTTATTAATCATTTTCAAATTTAAAATAAAGCAAACCTTTTCCCCCGTGCAAACATTAGGCCCCTTACAGTGTGTTCTAATTCCCAGTACGATAAAGAAGTATTAGATTTTGTTCAACGTTAATGCTTAGTACTACATTTTAAAATTCCACATTTTACTTCTTGCCTTAGGTACCCTACCTTTTAAATGTGAAAATTCTTTTACTGCAACAGAAAAAAAGAAAAAAGATTTTTTATTATTTTACAGCCAAAGAAGAAAGCTTTAAAATAGTTAAGCTACAGTATTAGATTATGGGAATATCACAGGAAGCATCAAAATGTATTAAAAGCAGATTCCTAAACTGTAACAATTTGAAGATTTGCTAGGATGGAACTCCACAACCACTAGCCATTTTTATTCTGAAATGTCGCCTTGTTTTAGTCTAAGATAATAATGTTCATTTAGGGGGCAGCTAGGTGGCAGTTAGGTGGCGCAGTGAGTAGAGCACTGGCCCTGGAATCAGGAGGACCTGAGTTCAAATGTGACCTCAGACACTTGACACACTTACCAGCTGTGTGACCTCGGGCAAGTCACTTAATCCCAATTGCCCTGCCTTCCCCCCTCATAAAAAAAAATAATGTTCATTTATATTTAAATTACAATGCTTTAAAAAACACTCTAGATATAAACCATACTTGTACAGAGGTAGTATACCATAGTGACTGGAGTGTATGGGATATTCAGGAAGGTATTCAAGAAGAACTACCACCTCTGGTGAGAGAGCTTGCTGAGACCTTTTCAGGGCTGTTCACGACTTTTGGTGTCCACCTGTCACCCAACTCTCACCTATGGCTCCAAGAAGCTATAACATGGACAGTGGTCACACCCTCGTCGATCTTCTCAGTAGAAGTGCTAAACCAGGTTAAAGGTAGCTGACAGGCTTTTAACCAGTTGGTGAGCTAGGGGGATACCTACCTCAAGTATGTGAAAACTTCTCCTGGCAGAATGGTAGACTAGAACAATTTGTTCCAACTACCATGAAGATGGCAGAAGCAAGCATTGGTCAGACATCAGAGAAGCCAACTTCATTCCAGGTCATTGCCAGTCATCCTGACTTTTGTCTGGCCACTGGTCTATGGTGACTCTGGAAGAGAGGGTGAATCTGGCAACTTTGTGCAACTCTGCTTCACCTAAATCCAATTCACGTGAAAGTCAAGAAATCACTCATTCAAAAACAAAGAAAGAGTAACAACTATAGTGGCTAGAAAGGAAAGTTTTGAAAACAGAAGGTCTTGAATTCATGGCTTCCCCTGGCACATGCTGGCTTTTTGACCTTGACATCTCTGTGCTCCATGCCATTCTATAAATGACAGATGAGTTGCTGGCTGACATCTGTTGAGGGAGTAGGGAGTTGCTATACCAGAATCTTCCTAAATGAATAGAGTCACAGATCTGAATCAAGACAACAAAAGTCATCTTTAAAATGTGGAAAATTACCCTCTTTGTTTTGGCTCTAAAAAGTAAATTACCAAATTTTGTTGGATAATAGTGTCATCCAAATATTGACCTTTTAAGAACCCTTTATCTCTAATATGTTTAAAAAATTTCTCCTTATAGTCCATAGATAGATTTTAGGGAGTCTATGATAATTGAGTGAAAAATACTTTATTTTTACATAATTAATTTCCTTTATAATTCTGTTTTTTCTCATGCATCTAAAATATTGTTCTGAGAAGGGATCCAAAATTTTCAACTGACTGTGAGAGGGATCCATGACACAAAAAAGGTTAAGAACCCTTGACTAAAATCTACATTGGGAAACTATTTAATATAGTAGAGAGAGAACTTACTGAGAGTCAGAACACCTGGATTCTAATTCTGGTGTATCACCTTGGACAATCCACTGAATGTCTCTGGACTTCGTTGACCTCATTTGTTAAATGATGGCATGAACTCATTAATATGTAAGGTCTCTTTTCTAGTTTGAACTTCTGTGAACTGGTGTTCAGAAGTTAGGATTAACTATACATGTATCAGTGGCCATGGCAGAATATCCGCAAAATCTAGGAGCATCCACCCTCTAAATTTGTCACAACAAGAGGAAGGGCATCTAGGAAACCACACCTCTTCTCATGAAGCAGCACCAGAAAGACCAACTGCTAGCAGGGACTGGGATGTTATGGTGGTCATGACCCCTTCATACACAATTATAGGGATCATGCCCCCTTCCTACACAAATTGTTAAGGTGGGAAGTCAGAACAGAATGCTAATTCAGCCAGGTGCTTAGGTACAGATGTTTTCAAAGCCTTCCTGGTACCAGCAACTGAAAGCAGGCCTAAAGAAGGAAATAGCAGAATATTTCCTGTGCTTATGGCCTTGACTTTTGCTGCTTTGTTTCAGAAAAGACAGTGCAGACTGACCATTCACGCAGCTTGCTTCTTTACAGAATGATTGGGATGAAGTTGCAGAACCAGAGCAGCCTCATCACCATCTACGGCAATGTCAGGTTTCCATTCCAGCGTGTCGTGTTATTTGAATTAGTCCAGTTCCCCAGGTTTCCTTCCAGAGCAGGAAGGTTGGAGCTGACTAGGTATGCTCTAGGAAGTCAAATAGTATCAAATTCAATTCCCCTCAATTTAATAATTACTTATTCACATTTGATCTGACTTTAACTGTGTGACCTTGGGAAGGTATTTACTATGTGACTTTGGTAAACAGGCCAACATTATTAGTGTCTGTGAATAGGAGGAGTAAGCCAGGGCAATGGTCCCATCTGGTCAGGTCACAGGTTGAACCTACTTGTGATGGGATCTAGGCCCAAGCTTTGCAGACTCACCACATAAGTGAGAAGTGTCAATCTGAGTCTTTACACTTTGTTATAGATAGAACATAGGATCAAGAATGCAAGGCAGTCCTTAAGATACTCACAGGAGTAACATAGGACTTGGAAGAGATCTAGTAGAAAACATACCTGTTTATTCATGAAATCAATATTCTAGAAAGGGACATTCAAATAATTGGCTTATCAGGATGTCAGTTCTGATGTAGCCCAGTCTGAAGAGCCTAGGAAATCACAGGAATTCTTTTCATTTGAAACACTGGATGAAGTAGAACAATGTTCTGATCTTTTTAAATGCATTTGTACCTTAGAAATCTTGGGAGATTTCTTACTCAGTTCAGGAAATCTGAACAAAACTATCTTCAAAGCCAAAGGCATTCCCACTACAGGAAATTTATTCAGAGCTAGAAAGCTAGATTAGCTGAAACAGCAAAGCATCCTAAGGGAAAGATGTGAGGTGGTATGTGTAGATTAGCCAAATTGTTCCCTCCACTTTGACCACCACATTCCCTCAGATCTCAGTGGAAGAAATGCAGAGTCTAAGAGTCCTAGGTAGGATGACACCCTCATTTTCTGCTTCCAGCTTGTCAGAAAAACTGTTAAAATGGAAGCAATTCCTATGTAAATAACATCCTGAAAAATGTCTCTCCAAGAGCCATAGCTGCAAACTATTCAGAAGCCACAGCTACCAGCTACCAAAGAAAGTTCTCACCACCATCATCTTTGGCACAATCAATTGATTCAAAATCAGAAATACATATAGTTTTAACAATGAAAATGACACTAAAGAAGATGTATTGCCATGTGATTCACCATTTGACCTTAAGGTCCACTAGACGTTTTTGGCTGACATTCCACTACCACTATTCTCTCTCTCTCTCTCTCTCTCTCTCTCTCTCCCCTCCCTCTGTTGTAACAATTCGTCTAGCAGCTGCTGTAGGGGTGTAAAACCAACAACTACCAGCACACAGAAAGTTTCAAGCCCAGGTTCTTTTGATCTGCTTTACTAAGGAAAGCAACACTAAGGAGTTAACCATCTTACTTTAATCCAGCATACAAATATCATTCACTTAGTTCAGGGGAAAAAGCCAGCACCCTGAACTTCAGAATAAATACAAACAAATTACAAACATCAACAGACAGACCTTGTCTGATTCAAATCTCAATGCATAGTTACCAGAGTTTAACAAAGTCTGAACATCTGGGTTTACAAGCTGGAGGACTCTTAACTACAGCTGCCCAGAGTCTCCACATCAGCACACCACCAAGAGTGAGAGCCCTAAGCAAATAGCTCTGTCCTCTCTTTTTATGCCCTCTTTAGCCATCATCAAATGTCATCTGAGTGACCAGAATTTAAGCTCTTACTATTGGCTCTGGTCTTAGCAACTCCCCTTAGGACCCTGGGGGCTTCACTCCCACATTGGCTTAGCACCTAGTAGACAGGGGTTTGGGCCTGGGGTTTAGCACCTAGTAAGACTCAAAGACACCCAAATTAATTATTTTAAAACAGTAAGAAAGTCCCACCTTAATTGATATTACACCCTCTCTCTCTCTCTCTCTCTCTCTCTCTCTCGCTCTCTATCTCTCTCTCTCTCTCTCTCTATATATATATATGTGTATATATATATATATATACATATATACATACATATATGCATACATACATATATACATGTACATGCACACATATATATAAGTATGTATATTCAAGGTCCTTGATAACAAGGACTTTCTTGCTTTCCTATTTGTATCCCTAGTGTTTTGAACATCCACAGCATTTAAATGCTTTTTCATTTATGCCTTCACTCCTTCTCATGTAATAGGCCACAATGAAGAGTATTCATCCTTCATGGCTTGGTGAACACAGGCTTAGTAGATACAAAAAAATAACCTAACATTTGGGGGCATTAAAACTAGATGTATTTTTGGACAAAATTCAGTGCTGGAATTATACTCAAAGTAGGTAGCTAACTGTACAGAAGTGGTGAAAGTTCAACATTTCTTCCAAAGTAAGCAAATTACCACCTTCTGTATCACTAAAAACTTTAGGGTCCTTTTCATCTATGTGCTTTCTATAATTCCTTAATAGAATAGGAATAAAAAATATGTGGTACATTTTCTCACTTTTTTACATTTATTTGGGTCTGCCTGTCCAGAATGGACTACCTCCTTTTGTCTGCTTTTCAGAATTCTTGTCTTTATTCAAGAGTCTATTCAGGTGCTTTCTCCTCCATGTAGCCTTCCTATTCTTCCAACCTCGGAATGAAAGTATTCTCTCCTGCCTCAAATTTTTCTAGGAAATTTTCTATGGATTTCTACTTTGCCCTGCTCATTCCCAGCCTTGTTTCTCATTCTCTGGACTTCAAAGTAATTCCTCTACTGCTCTATCATTCTCAGCACCTGGAGCCTCCTTGCCCTAGAACCTCCTGCTCACCATGGAATAATTTTCTGCAAGACTGCAACACTTCTCCCATTGTGAATTCCTCCTGGAGCCACCATTTTGTGAAAGGGCTGGGCTGACCTGCCTTAATTCTTCTTTTGGATCTATGCCTTGATTTCTGGACTTCAAAATAATTCCTGGGTACTTTTGTGCTCTCCCTTTCCCCCAAACCCATCTCCCTTTTGTATGTTATTTTCCTGCATTTCAATATAAGTTCTTTGAAGGCTAGGACCAGCTTTCTTTTCGTTTGTATTTGTATCCCCAGTGCTTAGCACAAAGACTAATACCTAATAAATACTTTATAAATCCTTCCTTCCTTCCTTCCTTCCATCCTTCCTTCCATACTTGTCATGTATTCCCTTCTAGAATGTAAGTTCCTCAGAGGCAGGGATTATGGTGTGGTTTATCACTATTTCTCCAGTACCAAAATGATGAGATACTAAATCCTTTGAGTGGATCCAGGACCTAGCAGAACACTTGTATACAGTAGGGGCTAGATAAAAGCTTGTTGAATGAACAAATAAATATATGGCATGATAAAGCCTGAATCTGAGAAAAAATATGCATCTCTCCAATTATGATGCAAAAAATGAAAAGCTTCTGAATTGACTAATATTGTCAAGCCTATGAAGCCTATAGGTCATAGTTACACTAGTAATTGTTCTCTAGCTAAAATATATTGTAGGTAAACAAATGTTAGTGTCATGATAAAAGTCTAATTCAAGATTTCAAAAGTGAATCTTGTTTACTAGAAAGCATTCTTAAATAGAGCTAGTTGTTTTGATCTTTGCAGGAAAAAAAGACACAAGGGGAAGAAAAAAAAAACTGTTACCTTAAGGGGCCCTTAAGACAACCATATGCTTTTGCATACATTTTCACAAGCCAGCAGCTGCTCACTGAACCTCTTCCATTTCAAGCTTTCCTGTTGACCATTCTCTTCTGCAAGGCTGCCGGGGCTGCCTGATGGAAATATTTATGGAAACACTGGGGCAGCCTGGATCATCCAAGTGTTTTCAAAATGTTTGCTTGGCAAAAAGATGCTGGCAGTTAAAATGTGCTCCTGCAAGGGTTTACTGAATGTTTGTGCCTCCTTTGAGTACTTCATTTGCAAGTGTAGGCAGGCACATAAATTGTAATCTTCTCATGCTCCTCAGAATAAGGGAGTTTAAATTACCCTTACTACATAGATTCTCTGTCTCTGTCTCTTTGTTTTTGTCTCTGTCTTTGTCTCTGTCTCTGTTTTTGTCTCTGTTTTTGTCTTTGTCTCTCTTTATCAATCTTTGTCTCTCTGTATTTACCTCTGTGTCTGTTTCCCTCTCCGTCTCTCTATCTCTGTCTTTGTCTGTTTCTCTCTTTCCCCCACCCCTCTTTCTCTATTGTGTCTTCTTTTTTAAAAGAAGATTTGTGTCTTCTTCTTTTTTAAAATCTATTTTTTTTCATGAGCTGGGAAAGTGCTACTCATCCCAGGATCCTACCAAGTTCAGTTCAGTGGAATGCATGCTGGATTTGGGGCCAGATTTGAGATTTGGTTTTCTTCCTGAATATACTATTTACTCCCTTAGACAAATCACTTAATTTCTCTGAGTGTTAGTTTTCTTTTTACATAAATCGAGAGGTGATAAACTTGAAGGTCCCTTCTATTTCTAAAGCTATGATCTTACAATGCTCCTGTGATACTCACACTTCCTCACTGTGGTAGTTTTATTTTTTAAAAAGTTTTATTGATTTCTTTTGTTTTTTATATCACCAGAATTTCTTCCATTAACCCTTCTTTTCCCCTTTCCCATTGAGTCATCTTATAAAACAAAGAATATTTTAAAGAAAGAAATAGAATAGAAAAAAAAAACTCGTATAAACTGATCACTATACCAAATAAGACTGAAAATATATGTGACACTCAGAGTTCCCAAATTTATTTGGCCTACTGCCCCTTTTGCAGAAAAGAAAAAAAAATATTCATCTCATCTCTGGAAATCTACTTTTTTAACCCTTCAATTTTTAAAAAAATTGGCATCATTTCAAAAAATATAAAAGATGTTTTTTTAAATGACGCATCTTAAATTTAATAATTTATTGTAAATTTATGGATTTTTTCTTGCATTGAAATTTTGATGACACAATATTGCATCGTGTAACTGCATAGTATCATTTGTACACAAGTCATTACACGCACGTATTCCTGCTGATGCATGCTGTACTTCCCGACAATGAGTAACATCCTTGCCTGCCAACACTTGCTTGTTAAGATCTGTTGTCAGACTTGACCACCAATAGGTCATAACTTGCACTTTGTATATTTATTCGGAAAATAACATAACAATTATGACTTTAACTCTACTATATGTGCGAAGTAAAGAAAATGTGAAGACTTCACAGGGAAGATATCTATAAATATATATCTATGTCTATACTAAGAAATGTTTAAAAATCAAGAAATAAGGAAATAGGGAAGTGGAAAAATTCTGAGGCTGGGAGAATCTGATGGCTCAGCCTCTGGGAAAGTTTACCCTGAAACTTTTTGTTCTTTCTTCTGGCTCTGGTTTGAAGATTTGCTCAGTAAGGATAGGGTCACTGTGACCTGCTTTCCCTTACTGTAAAAGTACTGTAGAAGAATGGAGAGGGTCTCCCCCTCTCTTTATCCTATTCTCCTTCTTGAGATTTATAGATGTCACCGCAGTTGTAATCATTAACTAAGGGAATGGGAATTGGAGTTTCTATGCCTCAATTTCCCGGTTCTTTTTCTAGCTTTGTGCTCAGATTGTAAGCCCACCTCCCAGTCAATTGTGAGAAGGGTCAGAGGTGGTTGGGAATTCTCTTGCCTTAAGTATAATTATTGGTGCTTTGTCCCTTGTACTCCGCCTCCTTTGCTGGTTCAGTTCTGTGCTCGTTGAGGATGCCCTATTCTCGTGAGAATTGAATAAAATTTATTTCTGTTCCCACCCTGAGATGGCTCCTTATTATAAATTTAATTGGTGAGGGTCTTTCATCCCACACATACACAACAGATGAAACATGTAGGAATGATTTTTCAAAATTTTCTTCTCTTTTCTTATCTCCTTATGCTTCCACTGCCCTCTTAGTTTTATTCAACACCCCACCCCAATTGCAACCAAAGTTACTACCCCCCCCCCAGTAATTCCAGGGCCCCCAAGGGAGTGGTATCACCCATTTTGGGAAGCTATGCATAGACCTTTCCCCTCTGCAAAGGACTAGAGAGGGAATGTCTTCTCCTATCACTTCATTTTATTTTCTTGATTTACCATTTGACTTTAGTACATTGGGCATTGTGAAAGTTCAATTCAAATCCCACATTCTCCAGGAGATCTTTCCCATTTATCCCAGCTAATGCCTTTCCCTCTCCAATTAGTTTCAAATACATATGCATATATATATACATATAAATATATGTATGTATGTATATATGTGTGTATGTATATATTTTTATTCATATATCTTTTATATGTATAAAATATGTATAACAAACATATAAATATATACACACATGTATACATACACATATATGTGTGTGTATAAATATATATTTATATATACCTAATTATTTATTTGTTATCTCTCCAATTGCCTTTCTTAGTATTCCTAAAGTCTAGAGACGTATGAGGGGTTCACGGAGGACTAGCATCTCTGGTGTGAGGGTTTGCTGAGACCTTTTGAGGCCTGCTCATCCACCTTTGGTGTTTAGCTTTGCCCAACTCTCACTTGTGTCTCCAAGAAGCTATAGCATGTGCAACGGCCACATCCTGGTAAATTGTCTCAGCAGATGGGCTAAACCAAGTTGAAATTAATCAACAGGCCTCAAACCCATCAGTGAGTCAAGGAGGTATCTACCCCAAACATGTGAAGATTTCCCCTGGTGGAATGTGTGGATGAGAACAACTTGTTCCAACAGCCACGAAAGCAGCTGAAGCCGGCATTGTGCAGTACTTAGAGCTTGATTTGACATTGAAGGTAGCAGGGTAATCTACTGCATCTCAAGCCATAACCAGTTATCTTGACTTTTGTCTTGCCACCGGTCTTCAATGACTCTGGAAGAGAGAGTGTGGCTGACAAGTTTGTGTAACTCTGCCTCAATTAAATCCAATTCATGCACAAATCAAGACATCATGAGGATGTCATTGTCTTGAAAACTGAAGGGCAAACAACAAAATCTAGCACAGGGCCTAGCACAAAATCGCTTAATAATTGATTTAGTGAAGTTTGAAATCATTGAGCTTCCACTGTTAATATGAAGAATTAATCAATCAATGAACTAGTTTTTTATTATAAGTCTACTGACTGTGATAGACACTTGTAGACACTGTGTTAAATATTGGGAGTACAAAAAAAGGCAAAACAGTCTGCTCTCAGGGAGCTCATTGGCTAATAAGGAAGACAATATGCAAGAAACTGTATATGTGATATGTACAAGTCAAATTGGGAGTAATCTCATAGGGAAGGAACAAGAAAAGGCTGGTCAGTCAATGAAATTTAAAACTTCAGTCATTTGGGGATCTCTAGGAAGAAATGGAGTTTTAGCCTAGGGGGAAAGGACTATAATGATATAATGGCTTTTACCGAGTGTTTGAGGGTCTTTCATATTGAAAAGGGAAAATAGAGCCGAAAACAAATTGTTCGAAAGATAGAGAAAAACAGATATCAGCTCCATAGGAGACAATATTTTTTAGCGATTAGCGCTGTTCCACAGTGGAATGGCCTGCTTCATAAGATACGGTCCCTGATCACTGGAGAACTTCAGTGGAAGCTGGATGATCACTTGTCTAGGTTTTTTCAGAAAGGATTCTTTTTAGAATATGGCTCAAATTATATGTTTTCTAAAGTTCCTTCCTAGTATGAAATTCTAAGATCTCTTGCTTCTAATAATGAAATAAATTACAGGAGAGACCTGGATTGTTCATAGAACCTTATGATCTCAGCATCCATAAGATCATAATTTGAGAGCTGATGAAGTCCTCAAAAACCATCTAGTACAGCTCATCTTTATATATGTGAGAAAAAGGCCCAAGGTGATTTAGTGGTTTGCTGAATGTCATGCAGGTTGTAAGCAAAAGAGACAGTAATTGAGCCCAAGTTTTCTGATTCTAGAGTCTGTGCTCTTTCACTATATAAAACTGCCTCTACCATCACTTAACACTTACTATCTCTGAAAATGAAATTAATCTTAAACTGAGAGAATAACCAAACAGAATCACAGCATTTAAAGTGGGAAAGAATCTCAGAGAGCATCTGTTCTGTGTAGTGTCTAGACAGGTGTCCCTACTATGACATGTCCAACGAGTGGTGGCCCAGCATTCCTGTGAGGACCTTGAATATTGGGGAATCCACTACCTCCTGAAGTCATCCATAATATTTTTATAGGCTTCTAAGTAAAATTTTTCTTCATCAATCGTCAGTATGTCTCTGTTCATTTTGCAGATGGTTGTGTCACCTAGGTATGACCAATTCTAATTCCCCTTCCATGTGATAACCCTTCAAAGACATCTCTATTGTCTTACTCTAAGGCTTCTCTTCTTAGACAACATATCTCTGGATCCTTCAATAAGTCCCCTGCTCCATCTTTTTTCACTCCTTTCACCAACCTAATCGTTCTTTTTAAGGTACGTATAAGTTATTTATATGCTTCTTAGAATGTGGTTCCTCAATCTAAATACGTTAGTCCAGATGAAGCCTGACTAAGGCAGAGTCTAGACACTTCATCGCCTCTCTCCTTCTAGATGCTTTGCGTGTTTCCCAGCAGTCTAAAATAGCATTTGCTTTTCTCCCCTTGTCAAGTAACTATTGTCAATAGCTCGTGTAGAATAAGTGCTTAATATATTAATACTGAGTTGAATTAAATTGAAGTGAGTCATATTGGGCTTGAAATTAATCACCCCGGCCTTGGTCTTTGCATAGGCACTATTAATTATTCACTCATCCTGCACTTTTTCAGTTAATTGTTTTTAACCCAAGTTAATAATTCTGATTTTGTACCTATTACATTTCATCATCACCTTATACCAGGCCCATATTACTCTTCATCTGGTTATTGCAACAGCCTTTAAACTGTACTCCAAGCTTTCAAATTCTGCTCTGTATGATCAATTGTCTACAAAGCCCCCAAAACAACTTTCATAAAGCACAATGAAGACCATGTCACTTCCCAGCTCAAGAACCTTCAGGGTCTCTCAATGATCTCTGGGGGAAAAAAATACAAATTCCTCCAGGTGAATTAAAAACCTTTTAGAATCTGGCTACAGCCTATCTTGTCAGGCTTATTTTGCATCTTTCCCATTTATGCTTTATACTTTCCAGCCCCAAATGGCTTAAAATAGCCTACAGTTCCCTGAAATCAGTACTTTACCTCTTACTTTCATGTCTTGAACAGGCTGCCGCTCTCCCTACCTGGATTGTACTGTGATATCACCACCACATTTTAGAATACTGTGCCTGCCTGATTATTTCTAAGCTTTACTTCATATGCCCCCTCCTAGTGAAATTTTTTTTATGAACCTCCATTTGTAAGTGCTCCCTCCTTCTTCAAATTTTCATGTATCTGTTATCATACTATAACTTCTGTGAAATAATGTAAGATCTCCAAAGGCCAACATGCTTTTTCATTTTGTCTGTGTATCCCTGTGATGTAACATAATGCCTTGCATGTGCTAGGTGGTTAATCAATGATGTTGAATTGGAATGGCTTTTGGATTACATTTTATTTTTGAATTACCAAAAAACTTTTTTTTTCTCCCTCCCACACCCCATCTTATTGGAGAAAAAAGTAAAACAAAAATATTTGTAGCAAATATGCAAAGTTAAGCAAATTCCCTCATTGGTTTTATTATGTGTGTGTGTGTGTATGTGTGTGTGTGTACCCACACACATACACACACATCCAATAAATACATATTTATGCACACAGAAATATGTCAAACTAATTGTCTACTGTTTAGGTTTGGTCATTTAACCAGTTCCAAATCCCCTAAACTAAATTTTAATTGAGCCGCCATCATCTACCATGTTATCCACAAATGTGACATAAGAGACTTTGTCAAGTATTTACAAAAATTTTAAGGATCACTCCATAATAGAATGCATGATAGGAAAAATAAATACCTAAAACACTGATTCTCACTGAAACCTTTTTAGGGGTCTATGAGATCAAAATTATTTTTATAATAAAAATATTTTAATATAATATTTTAGCATAAAATTTTAATTTCTAACATGGTAAATATCTATAGGTATAACTCACACAAACAAAAGCACTTTAAGGTCCTCAATAATTTTTTAAGAGTGTTAAAGCTATTCTAATATCAAGAAAATTGAGAACCATTGGTCTACAAATATTCTCCAGAAGCTGACAATTGAAATTTTTAAAATAATCAGCCTAGTTACAATTCCAAAAATGGAAATAAGTTTAATTTTTATGGCCTATTCATGATAAAAGCTATACTGCTTTCTTTTATAAATCTTCACAAGCCCTTAATACTACTTAATACTCTTAATATTATGTTCCAGAATTCTACCAGGAATATAACACAGGCTGACTAGTCTAGATTGCAAACTCCACTCTTCTTGAAAGCTGGTGTGAGAATTACCCTTTTCCTCTCCTGTGGGGTCCCTCCTTTTCTCCAGGCCTTTCAAAGGTTACAGGTCAATTAAGTACATCTACCAGTTCAGTTACTACTAGTACTAGGACATAGTGCTGTTATATCTATGACTTAAAAAGATTGAGTGCTAGATGGAAACTAAATAATACCTATCTCCTTAATTTATTTTTGGGTTTCCAAACCTGGCTATTGATCTTTTCTGAATGAATGAATGAAGGAACTGACAAAAACGTGCTTCTTAACCATGTATTACAGACAAAGGCCTCTGCTAAATTCTGAGGATACAATGGGAGAAACAAGACAGTCCCTATTCTCAAGGATCCCAAGATCTAAAAGGGAGGCAACACATATAGGCACTTTAAACTTCAAGTCAAACGGAAAGGTACCATGCTCCTGAGTGCAGTGTCTTTGCAAATATTAATTCATCTTCTTTACTGTGATTTCCATTAAGAAAACCATGTAAGTTTCTAGTAGTGAACCTTTTGACAATGCCAAAACCTTTGGTAGTAAAAACTTTCTTTTCTGATTCTTTAGTAAATGTGGATAGAAAAGAGTTGTTCTTACCTGAGAAAAATGAAAGATATGTCTCCAGAGAAATTGTTTCCTCACATGGTTCTTAAACCAGTATGTGATGATGTAACACCAATGTTATTAGCAGCTGCTGTGGAGGTGTAAGACCAACAACAAAACCAACAAAACCAGTACACAGGAGGTCTGCTAGCATAGGTTCTTTGATTTGCTTTTCGAAAGGAAAGCAACTTTAAAGGGGTTAACAATCTTACTTTAATTAAACATACATATATCATTCACTTAGTTTAGGGGGAAAAGTCAGCACCTTGAATTTCAGAGAAAATACAAATAAAAACTACAAGCAGGAATTACGAGCAGGGAAAATAGCACAAATCAATAGACAGGGCTTCTAGCTGCCTGACCATTACATACATGCATAGTTACCAGAGAAAGAAGCACCAGCATCTGGCTTTTCAAAGTCAGGAGACTTCCAATGAGTGAGCCCCAAAGCAAAATGTTGACCTCAGAGTATGTATACACTTCTTCAGGGTCAGCCCACAGATAGCATCACAACCATGTGACTCAAACTCATGTGACTTAGGCTTTCTTGTGACTTGAGCATGTCATCAAAGACTCTTGATTCAAAGTCAAGGCTCAGCAAAGGCACTTGATTGCCTTACTGCTGAGAACTACTCCAAAAGAAAAAAAAGTCCCACTTTGCTTTTGCCTTACAGATGATTACTGATTAAGCTATCTCTTATTACTATTAGTAACCTCTAATAATCTTTCTCAATTGAAAAATTCTTTCCTTGTCGTTTGTGCAAATTTGTCTAATAATGTCTACTGCATCCTGGGACATCACCAGTCTTCCTGACTTGTCTTGCCACTGCATTTTGATGCCCCTGGAAGAAAGAGTGAAGCTGACACTCTGCACAACTCTGCCTCACTTAAATCCAATTCATGCACAAGTAAAGACGTCACCTTTGATATTTTGGGAAAATGATGGACAAAAAGCGGCAACAACAATCTTCTTTGGGAAACTACTCAGATTTAAATGAGTATTTGGAACTGTAGGTGACTTTCAAACTAGTAGGTTAAAGAGAAAATCACAGCAAATTTGAACTCAAAACTTCTAGCATAACTTTTTGTACTTCTCCTTTGCATTTTTAGAAGGCATAGAAAGTTTTGAAGTGTCTTTGTTAACTTAAATACAAGAGATTTATTGTTTATTTTGCTCTTGCAACCATGGCTAAAATATGATAATTTACATAGACAAGAAAAACTCCAGGGAAGATTGCCTTTATACAGGTGACCTGTTAAAAATGCAGTTTGGGGTTCTGAGAACCCCGAAACTACAAGGATACAGGAGATCTGCCTCCAAAGAATTTGACCACTCAAGCCTTCTTTCAGTCAAAGTAGAAAGGTTTGTTTGTGATGTCAAAAGAAGCAGGCTAGATTCTAAGCAATTTAATGGGGTAAGATTGGTACTTATATACAAGAAAAGATAGTGAGAAGATCTGGATGGATTAAGGAGTGGTAAATAGCCTGGGGTGGCCCAGGGGCAACAGAGAAAGGGTTTACATGGAATTAAAGAGTGGTAAATGGCCTGGGGTGGGCCTGATGCAGACAATGAAAGGATTTAAGTGGTCTGGGCTGCATTGGTGAGGCAGTGAAAGATCAGTTAAAAGAATTATTGAGTATGTAGGTAGGCTGGGATCAGCCAAATGCCTCAGGTGAAGTGCCAGTGTAGGAAAGTTCAGAGGCTGGGTTCTTTCAGAGACATGGTCTTTTCCTTTTAGTGGTCCAGGTCCCATAGCCCCATTAGTTAAAATTTCTAAATTATTATTTGAAATTGTTTCCATCAATGCTTCCCAATATTTAAGTATTTTTATGAGATTTTGATTTTAAAAATGGCCACAAAATATGTGGATAGAACTAAAGGGAAAAACCTACTCATTTTTTTAAACTAATCTCACCTTTTCACACTTATCTGTATAATGATTACAGTTTGATCGGGACCTAAAACTCCTTTCGTCCTGAAAATTCCCTTTACCAATTCAGATTGCATAGCTATTGATGCAGTCTTATCCCTGATTCCTGTTTTCTCTGACTCACTGCAAGTCTTAGCTGAAGTTCCAGCTTCTGCAACCTGTCCTGGCTTTCATTAATCTTAATGTTTTAATTTATCCTGTATTTACTTTGCTAGTACATAATTGTTTGGGGGAAAATGAGTATTAAGAACCAGTATTTTGGAAACTCAGAGCTTCCTTCTATCCCCTTCTTCCAAAGTCTTGACTTTAAATTCAGTTTTTTTTTCTTCAGAAGGACATTACTGATAATGAGATTGCATTTTCTCTCCTTATCCTGGTCAGCCCCACCCAATCTTGCATGTAATTTAATCTAAGGTAGGAAAGACTACTTTGTTCTTCTCAGGCTTGGATGGAAACAGTTTCTTTTGTTGAGATAGCCTAAATGGGGTGTGTGTGTGTGTGTGTGTGTGTGTGTGTGTTGGGGGGGTCTTGATAAAAGAGGCATTTCCTCTGTCCCAAGGTGAAATGATGATTGAGTGACATCAGCCCCTGTTGAAAGGGTATATAAACTGTGCACTCTAACCCCAAAAGGCGCTAAGTTCTAGAATGGCTTCCAAGCATGGATGCATGCATGCTGCCCTCTTTGAGAGGAATAAACACAGATACAACCTAACCCTGTTTGTCTTTCTTAGACCGAACTCTGAAGGTTGACAATTTGTATGTTGTCACCCCACTGGCTTATGAGCTTCTTGAAAATGGGGGTTGTTTTCATTTATTTATTTATTTATTTATTTGTGCTTAACCTGGTACCTGGGACATAGTAGATGCTTATTAAATATTTCTTCACATGATTTAGAGAATTACCTGAGGCACCAAGATATCAAGTGAATGGCCTAGAGTCATACATTCAATATATGTGTCAGAGACAAAACTTAGACTCAAGTTGTCCTGGGTTTGATGTCAACTCTCTAAATGTGATAACACTTTCCATTTCATATTATTACAAATATAAAATTGTGGAATGCTAAACTCAAGTTAGAAAGACTTGGATTGAAGTTCCAGCTCTGTCATGAGCCACCTCTGTGACTTGAGGAAAGTCATTTAACTTACACGGTACATTATATCAAACATCATTTGCTGAGTTTGACAATTCAGAAAAGTTCTCCAACATTGAACTGATTTCATGAAGGAATGCTTCATCAAACTAACACAAATGGAGTGATTTTAGCTCACTTGCTTGTTTCACTATGGCATAGGGAATATGGAGGCTAGAGAGCTCATTTTACCTCCCCTCGTGTTCATCTCTTTCATTTAGTCGCTACTGATGATCCAACTAGGCCAAGTTCTGAATTTTGCTATAAAGAGCGTTGTGTTGTGGAAAGAAAACCAGTTTTTGGGTCAGAAATTTTCAGGTTGAGCCCCAGTTCTGCTGCTTATGAGCTGCATAATTCTGGGCTTGCTATCTCCTTCCTCATGTACTCCCTTCTGCCTTCTAGCTTCCTACAAAGTTCATTTCATCTACTATAAGAATTCTACCCTGATCCCTCCACTTCCTATCCCTTCATCCAAAAAAAATTACTTTAAATATACCTTTCATATCTTTGTATTGTCTGTGTACGTTTTGCCTCCTCTATCAGTATGTAAGTTTCTTGAGGGCAGAAACTTTGCTTGTTTTTGTCTTTGTGCCAGGCACAGAGTAGGTACTTAACAAATACTTGTTAAATGAATGAATTATTGAATTATACCTTTTTGTGTCTCAGTTTCCTCGTCTATTAAATAGGACAATATTTAAATTATCTGCTTCATATGGGAGAACTTATATGAAAAGCTCTTCTACAAATGTAAAATGCCACAGAAATATGTTATCATCTTCCTGAAAATGATTCTGATTGAACTGAAATGTAGCAATTATAAAGCAGAGCATCCTATCTTGAGTCCAAATTTAATTCAGATAGTGAGTCAAAAGGAGAGATCCATAAAGACTCCCTCATGCAATCACTCTATAGGAAATCAATCCATGGAAAGAAATCATATTTTTTAAATTTAATTCTCACCTACATCTCTGAGTTACACAATATCACAATCAGCTCTTGGTTATCAGCATTACCTTTATGCTTGACTGATATATTATGTTGATCAGATTATAAATTCAAAAGAGAACTGACAAAGATTCAGCCCTATTATGGTCCCAGCCATGTCTTGGGATTTTGGTTCCTCTGAGTTTCCCATATAAACCCAGTTGAGCTATGAAGTCATTGGACAGCATGAAATATTTCCAATAACTGACCATTGAATCTGGTTTCATTCATCAAGTGAGAAAATAAAATCAACGTGGGTCAAAGCATTTTAAGTCCATTGTCTTAATGCAGAGTTAGAACAGTCTGTCTTTCTAAGGTCCAGTACAAGGAAACATAGTGCTCATAAAGAAAGGGAGCTTTATTGAGGGGATAGACTTACAACACAAAGGACAGTTACAGAAGATGATAGAAATAGGTTAGGGCCCACTGGCTCAAGCCAAAGTGGAAATAGAACTCTGACCAGCAAGTCTGGCAGCTTTTTAAAGGCTTTTTATCTGGGTCTAGCAGGGGCATGCCTTAAGGAAAGGGAGCAAGGAGTGTAGATCTTGAGATTGGTAGTGATTCATGACAATAGGGGGAGGGAGAATGAGAGAAGAAGAGAGACTACTGGGAAATGGGTGGCTAGTTTATATTCAAACTCTGAATTGGAGAAAAAGGGACTTTGGCCCCTTAATGTTGGTTTTACTGAAACTGGGTGACTAAGGGTTTTCTAACTTCAGGGGGCCTTACATGGATTCCCCATCAAGAGAGCACTGTCTCCCATTTCTCACTCAAGGTGTTTCACTCCCAGGTATGAGAAGTTCCATGCAAACTACCTTGACCCTTCTAGTACCTTAATTATCTTATCACAGTACTAAATTTATACTATGAAGAATAAATCTAAAGGAGTTTAAAGTTCACATTTAAATAGTAGACAATAGTCTTTTGAAAAGCTCCTTACAATGACGCTATAAAGTTGATAGTACAAGTTTAAATATCACACCCATTTCGCAGATGAGCAAATGGAAAATCAGAATGATCAAAGTCAAACGGCCATTAAATCTAGGAGTCTGGACTTTAGCTCAGGTCTTCTAACTCTTTGGCCAATGCTCAAACCTTTCCAATAACAGCTCAAAGTTCATGGACAAATTAATTAAGATCTAAAATTTCTCAAAAAAAAAAAAAAACCTATAGCTGCAGAGAAGTTATCCTAAAAGTAGGTGCCCTCTACCTATCCAATTCAATTCAATGGATAAAAAGGGATCAATTTAGTTCAATTAAACAAACATTTATTTTGTTTTGTTTTTGGAGGGAGGAAGGCAGGGCAATTGGGGTTAGGTGACTTGCCCAAGTCACACAGCTAGTAAGTGTGTCAAGTGTCTGAGGCTGTATTTGAACTCAGGTCCTCCTGACTCCAGGGCTGGTGCTCTATTCACTGCACCACCTAGCTGCCTCTAAACAAAAATTTATTGCAAGTGTACTATTTGCTGGACAGTGTTCTAAGTTGGTATTGTTAGCCCTTCATTTTCAAAGAGGACTAGTAATGTCATAGGATGACATCTTGACTTGCCTGTAAATTGGATTTAAATGAGGCAGAATTGCACAGAGTTGTCAGCCTCACTCTCTCTTTCACAATCATCAAAGTCCAGTGGCAGGACACAAGTCAGAATAACTCGAGATGGTTGGGGATGCAGTGGATGATGTTAACATTTCCAGATGTCTGACCAAGCTTTAAGTAGTCTGCAGTGCTTGCTTCAGCCACCTTCATGGCTGTTGGAACAAATTCTAATAGTAGCCCATTCTGCCAAAGGAAGTCTTCACATTCTTGGGCAACCTTCTCCTAACTTACTGATGGGTTTGAGCTTTTGGGGTTACTCTCAACCTGGTTTAGCCCCTCTACTGAGAGGCTTTCCTGTGGTGATGGACTTGGGTGAATGGTGGACACCAAACGTTGGTGAGCAGCCCTGAAAAGGTCTCAGAAAACTTCACACCAGAGATGCTAGTCCTCCCTGAACCCCATATACACCACACTGCTCTGGGTACTAAAAACACACAGACAAAAAAGACAACAGTCTCTGATACAAAGGAATCTTATTCTACTAGAAGGAAACAACGTGTGGGAGATACATTAATATAAAATATATATAAAGTAAAAAAGTTAGTAAATTGTGTTTATACTTTGAATCAGCGATAGTTGTACTAGACTGATAACCTCAAAAAGATCAAAGAAATGGAAAAAAGTACGATGATTCATAAAAGATTTGTAGCAGCTCTTTTTGTGTTGGTAAAGAACCGGGAAGTAAGAGGTAATTATCATTTTGGAAGTGACTGTAGAAGTTGTGATATGAGTGTAATGGACTATTGTTGGGCTTTAAAAAATGACAAAGATAGTTTCAGAGAAACCTGGGAAGAATTATATGAACTGACATAGGATGAAATGAGCAGAACAGGAGCACAATTCATAAAATAACAATAAAATTGTAAAACCATACCACTTATGAAAAAATTTAAAATTCTCATCAAGTAAATAACCCATCATGATTCCAGGGGACAGATGATGATAAAAATCGCTACCCACTTCCTAATAGAGATGGAATAATATGGTGAATAAATACAGTGAATGAGACTTACATTTCTAGGCATGGCCAATTATAGAAATTTGTTTTGCTGAATTGTGCTTATTTGTTACAAGATTGGTTTCTTTGCTTGTTTTTGTTTTTGTATCGTGTTTTTTCCCAAGTTGTGGAGGAGGATGTGTGAAAAAGAAAAAATAAAAGCTTGCTGATGGGAAAAATATATATGTGTGTGTATGTGTGTGTCTGTGTGTCTGTGTGTATATACATACACACACATACACACACAGACACAGTAAATGCAGTGTTACTGAGAGAGGAAGAGGAGGAGGGTATAAGTTCAGGCATCAGGAAAGACTTCTTGTTACCTTTTTTCTTCTGCTGTCCTTGACTTCCTTCCAAGGCCAACTCCTACAGGAGGCCTTCCCTGATCCCCCAGATGTTGGTGCTCTGAACCTCTTGAAATTACTTTGTATAGATTCTTTTCATATGCTCATTTTCATATATGTTATATCCTCCCCCCCTCCCCAGGAGAGTATAAAATCTGTAAGGCCAGGGACAATTTCATGTTTATTTTTATGTACTGATTGCCTAGTACATTTTCTTGCCCTTAAAAGATGTTTAATAAATATTTCTCGAATTGAATCTTAAGATATGAATAGTAGCTAATACACACATATATGTTATAAATATATATATATATATAATATGCATGCGCATACATACATGTATACCAGTGGATGGATATACACCTATCTACAAATGATTTAAAGCTTGCAAAGAGTCGTGCATGTTATCTCATTTGATCCCCAAAGGAACATTAAGAAGGAGGTGTTACTAGAATGATTATTGTGCAGGTGAGGATACTGAGGCAGTGAGAGATTAAATGATTTGTTTAGGGTCTGAGGTAGGATTTGAACAAAAGTCTTTCTGACTCTAAGTCCAGACCTCTGATACCTGTGCTTCCTAGCTCCTTAGCTAAGTGAATATAGAAATATTATCCTTTTATTTTTTCAAAATGAACCTGTTGTCTTTGGAGATTTTCTGTCTCTGAATGGAAGTTTGAAGTCTCAAATCACTGAAGCCTATTCCTTTCTCTGTATGCTATAGTTAATGGGTTATGTTTACACATAGATAATGTGTCTTCCACACCTTATGTCCAATATGATACGCAACAAGGTGTAAAATAAAAGTTTAAGGAAAAATTAGTAAAGCAAATGGCAATACTTTTCATTTTATCTGATTAAGAGCTGTTTTGAGAAGGTCTAGATTTCTATGAAGCAGAAAAATGAATGTTGCTCAAATGACATTTAATACATTTAAACCTTCTGTCCAAATGGGAACTTTGAGCACAGCAACTTTTCTAAGCTGCTAAACGGAAGGAATGCACCAATTAGACGGCAAACTTCTCTTCACAAAAATAGCACTTACTAATTAAAATCGATATAACATATTCATCTTACTTCCTGGTCAGAGCTCTAATTTGAAGTACCTTTGAATGTACCACCAGCACAATCCAAAAGAGATTCATTCCCCGGACTAACTCAATAGGTTTTAGTGAGGTAATAGGATAGGATATTCCATGATACAGTGTTATAACCCAAACTTGTAATTTTATTATTTCTAATTAGATGAGTGGAGGAGAAGACAACAACCTCCATTTGAACATAGCTGAAGGAAAGAGGAATTCTTGGTTCTCTGATCCCAGAATGGCTCAGCATGCTGCATTCAAGTCACTTAAGTGAAAGAAGGCTTAACAAAGTTGCTAATTAATCTAGGGCTGGAACCCATTGGGAAGAATACCAGAAAATTGGAACAAAAAGAGGTGCAGCTTACCTCACAGTAGGAAGGAAGCTGCCTTTTAATTGGATTATATCACATCACCACAAAATTTATGGAGCCTGGCCACTATGCTAAATAGGTGAGAATAATTTTAAACTAACTAATTAGGTTTGTTGGGGAGGGGGTATAACCCACCATTCACTGAGTCCTAAGAAAAGCAATGTGGTACACTATATTTATATGAGGGCACATATAGAATCCAGAACAGAGACTAGCTATATGCACGCTCTGGATTACCTCAAGCTCTGAATCAGTTTCAGGAACCAGGTATTCCATCAGTCTCAGGTCTCTGATAAGGTTTTATTTGTGGGAGGGAATGGGGGAATATTCTCATAGAAAAATATCTAATTTATAAATGTATGGTTTATTTTAATTGAATTTCAATAGTCATTTTGTTTCCAGAAAGCAGATGTTTTGTGTCAGGTCCAATCTTAGATCGATGATCAGTAGTGTCACAAAACTTAATTAAAAATTGTTAGATAAAGTAAGTGTTAATAATAATTCACATTTATATTGCATTTCAAAGTGTACAAAGGGATTTTTTTCACAATAGTTGTGTGATGCAAATTGTTTTGCTGTTTGGCTGATGAGAAGACTAAGGACAAGGAAAGTCATTTGACTTATTCAAGGTAACAAAATAATAAAGTCCTGGTACCCAGGCCCACTGATTTCAAATCCAGGACTCATTTCACTACTATCACATGATAAAGACTATAACACTCATAGGCATCAATGGCCTATGCCTGAACCATTGATTTGTAAAAATCGAAAGCAGTTTCAATAGGAAGACCAGGGAATTTTATGTTCCTTCTGTATCCTCTCAAAGCAATTGATGGCATAGTTGCTCATGTAATTGAAAAGCATTATAACTCTATTTACTTATTTTGTTAAATTATTTTATAAATCACAAATTATCATTAATATTTGATTGCCATTAGCAACTATGTGTTAAATGATTATTGAATACTAAAATGGAATTCAGTATTGAAGGATATAACTTGTTGCTTCTTGCAATGCATGCTTCTTTTGAGTGTTAAAACAATAGCAATAAGAACTTTCTATATCTCTTGTCTCTCTTATCCAGGGACTAACCATTCACATTTTAGATTACCCACGAACCCAGTTTTTTCTTCCTTCTTCCTCTTGCAGTCAAACTTAAGAAGCTAAAAAGAGGGAAAAGTGCGTGATTAAATTCAAGCCAATTGTATTACTCATATGTTATAATGACAATAAAAATCATTTGTATTACATACTAATATATATGTATATGTATACACACATATATGTATATATATGCACATATATACATATACATACACACACACATATATATATATATATATTATATATATATATGTATGTATGTATGTATGTATGTATGTATGCCCTGGATCCCCTTTTTGGGGGCTGGAGGAAGTTACATGATTTAAGAAACATTGAGGTTTATATCTTGACACAGTTAATGTTTCTACATTAGATATAGAAGTTAAAAAATAAGGGTCCTTATATGAGATCAGTTTTTAAAAGATGAGAACAAGATTAGAGTGCTGAAATGATACTAAGACAGTATGATATCTGGGACTCAGGAAAACCAAATCAAAAATGTTTGGTGATTTTTAACATCAGAAGTAAAAAATTCTATAATATATTGATAAGATTTTTTGAAAGATCAATCTTAATGCACACATATTTTATATGTACATATATGCATCTATATTTATACATCCATCTCTCTGTAGACATCTAGATTTACATCATATCAATGTTTATCTCTCTGTATCTATCTATCATCTACAGAGAGAGAGAGTTAAATCAAAAACCTAGATTTTATATCACCCCCATTATGTCTTCCTTCTCCCAGAAAGCCATTTCATATAATCAAAACTGAATACGAAAGAGAAAGAAGACAAAAAACATAACAGATCAATACTTTGAAAAAGTCTGAAAATGTATGTAATGTATAACACTAGTAGACCTCATACTTCTACAAAAGATGGAGTTGGGGTATCTTCTCATAGCTCTTCTTACAAACCATGTTTGTCCTTTATAATTTAGCTACATTCAATTTTTAAAAATGTATGGTTCTTTCCATTTATAATGTTGTTACTATAGTTTATATTCTTTTCTTCTCCATGGCTCTGTTGACTTCACCCTGCATCAGTTCGTATATTCCATGCTTTTCTGGAATAGTCCTCTTCCTGCTCACAGCTTCTCTCACCTTCCAATCAAATATTTACAGAGATCTGAGACTGAATGCTGAGTGCTTAGTTTTAGAAGATGATGGACAGTTTGATGTAATTCAAAGAATGCAAATAGCTAGTCTTTGGTGATACATACTCATATACATATATTTATATATGCATATATATGTACATTCTGGGTGCTATATATGTACGTATATATGTGTACATATAGACACACATACAAATGTAAATAATATTTATGTTCCACAATTTGTTTAACCATGCCCCAGTCAATGGTCATCTACTTTGGTTCTAATTTCTTCTTATTTTTAAAAAACGTTCTTTTAAATATTTTGGTGTTCAGGGAGACATTCTTCTCACCACTTCTTGGGGTATAAGCCGAGTAATTGGATCTCTGGTTCAAACAGTATGGATTTAGTCACTTTCTTTGCCCAATTTCCAATAATTTTGAACTGATTCACAGCTCCATCAACAATGTATTAGTATGCCAATTTTTCCACAACCCCTCCAACATTAACCATTCCCATCCTTTGTCATCTCTGCCAATTTGCTAATTTTGAGGAGTGTGTTTGTGTGTATTTTAATTGTTTATCCATCTTGCATACCAAACCACGCATCATACAATCAATTCATAGAAAGTTAGACATTTTTCTCCAATCTTCATGACCTTTAATGTATTAAACTAAACTGAACCAGTGTTGACATTCCAAAACAAACAAATAAACCTCAAACAAAAAAGAATGAATGCCAAGTTTAATGCAAACCAAATTTTAACCATGAGAAAAAATTCCTACTACCTAAAATTAGGAAGTGACAATATTTCTCTTAACATGAGAAGAAATATTTATTGAAAACAGCATAATTATACAAACAATATAAAGCAATGCAGTTGTATTTATCCAAAGATTCTCAGACTATAAAGCACATAGACCAATGTAATAAAGGGAACACAAATGAAGAAGGGATATTGGATTTTTATTAAAATTTCTTTAACTATCTTTTTTACCACCTCCTTTTTGGGCAAGATAGGACCATCATCCCCAATAGTTAAAATCTAAAACAAAAGTTAAATTTGTGAAAATGACAATTAAATGAACAATTGATTATTGATGTGCAATGCTGGTCCCCCCAAAAAAATGAAAATTAGGAAAAGTTTATCCCATCTCTCCCTTTTTGGTATGCCAATTTCACCCATTTATCACCGATTCCTTTCTCTCACCCATATCAATCAGTGGCTGGCATCCATAGCCATCTCTGCAAATTTGATACCTCATGCTTATGATCTGCCTATCCTTCTCGCCAAGAGCCAGAACAAGGCATTTGTGGCCTATTGTTTGGGAAAAAAAATGTCCATTTACTGCATATTGTGGTCCCATTGAGGCTTTGAACTGTCATTGTAACTTATCAAAAATAATTATCTTTCTGAGTGGACTATGTCATTTTCAACACTAGAAACAGATGTGCTAATAAAAAATAATATGTAACACATCCCCATTTCTGCCTTATACATGTTTGCTTCTTGGTAGTTACCTACATTCTTAACCTTGGCATAACCTAGGGCATTTCCCTAATGAAAAAGGTGCTTGTTTTGTGATTCTATGTTTCTCATGAGCATAATACAGCATATTGAAGGATATACTTTGTTCAAAAGGAACATATATCTTAAGTAGTTGAATATTATATGTTAAAATGTATGTCTTACATGAAACTTCATGAAATTTGAGATGGAAGCATCATGGAAAACATTTGTTAACGATAAGTGAAAAGAAAAAGATAAGCGATATCATGTGTGGTAGTATATAACTAATCTCCTAGTCAAGGGAAAATTGATGAATTTTCCTGATACACATAGTTGTAATGAGATTTTGAATTCTCAATGCATCTGTTAAAAATTGCCTTGTTTTCTTTGTATCTCTCCCTCCCCAAGAACATAGCATGTGACAGATGCTCATTAAATAATGTGTTGGAAGAATGATTAAAAGTTTAAAACAGAGCTTTTGACTGACTTTCTCATTTCATTTTTCATAGGGTAAAGGAAGAAATAAAAAGAGCTACAGATCTAGGCTTAATTCTGACTAGTAATGTTGATAAAGTTAACGTTATGGTACCTTGCAGCCTAAAATATTGCACTGTTATTAACTAAAACAATGTGACTTCATAGGAAACTCTCTGATTAAAAGAGCTCATTAAGAACACAAATTCAAAATGTTACATTTAAATAAGGATAATTGGAAATGATTTGAATGTTAATTGAATGTTGTTTTAAGATTAAATATTAGGGCTAGAGCTCAGAATGAGATGAGGTGTGCAAAACATTAGTGTGGCTTTTTAAAATCTATATTAGGGGAAAAGAGGAAATGAATAAGCCCAATGTTGGATGAAAATGCTGTAATGTCAACAGACATCAATTAAAAAATATAACTACTCAACCACTGTTTTCCTTCTTTTGCTTTCATCAAGGAAAATGAGGTCAACACTTCAGAGGGTAGATCTGCTACAGCTGAAATAGAATTGAAGCCCCAAGTATGTGAGGATATAGAAAAAGGACACTAAGCTACTTTAAATAAGTTCACCTCAGACCCAGACGTATTACATCTGAGGGACTGAAATAATTATAAAATATGATCCAAGAGCTTTCATCTTTAAAAAAATTATTAACAAATTATTAAACATAGGATTTGTGAGTAATTACAAAAAAGATAGCAGTGGTCATTTGAAGCTAGTACAGGTTCACTGAGAACAAGACATGCCAAATAAATTTGATTTTCTTTATTTCATGTGGTCCTAGAATGATTCAATAACCTTCTTTGTCTTGATATTAATAAGAGATTGGACAAAATCTCTAAGTGATATCCCAAGGCAAAGAATTGTAAACTGGATTAAAACCTAGATGAATTTGTAGCTCATCTAGTAGCTATAGTGACAGAGCATGGATATTGTGGTAGGTAGGTGGTACAGTGGAGAGAGTGCTACATCAGGAAGCCTTGACTTTTAAGTAAGAAGATGATTTTAAATCCTGACTTGGACTTGGTTAGCTATGTCTCCTTTGTTATGTATCATTTAACTTCTGTCTGCTTCATTTTTCTCATTTTTTAAATGCATCTAAGTACAATAAATCTTACATAAAATAGGAAATATTATTTACGGGATTATAAGACAATTCTCTTAGAAGCCTAACAAGTTTCACCTTTGAATAAAAATGTTCAAAACAGTAACATTAAATATTCATATTGACCAAAGAAGCATTATACTTTGGAAACCCACAAATCAATTTCCAATAGAGCCTCTACTGTTTAAAGATTAGTGATTCCTGCTTGAAGGTCTCTGTGGGAAAAATATACGTACTCCCCTCTACATCAAAGGTTCATAGAGTCATACATTTACAACCATAAGGGACCTCAGATGCAGATAAGGGACCCCCTTGTTTTACAAACAAGGAAACTAGGGCCCAGAGAGACTTGCCTGGGATTCTTGAATAAGTATGTGAAGCAGGATTTTAACTCAGGTTTTCCTCACTTCATGTCAAGCTTTCTATCTACTATATCATACTGCCCCTCTTTGCACTGTGTTTTGGTTCTTTCTTCTCCTTCCTCCCCATTGCACTATTTTTGGTTCTATTCTGTACGATTTCTCTTCCAATTCATTTGTTAATTCATTGATTAATTCATTCATCTATAACTATCTCCAAATTTTCATCATGCAACATCATTTACTAAATATCTACTGTATGTAATATACTGCATATAACTAAGTGTTATGAGATATACAAAAATTCAATTCATTAAAAAAAAGAACAAGCACAGTGAGTAGAGCACCAGCCCTAGAGTCAGGAGGATGTGAGTTCAAATGTGACCTAAGACACCTGACACACTTACTAGCTGTGTGACCTTGGGCAAGTCACTTAACCCCAATTGCCCTGCCTTCCCCCTCAAAATAAACAAACAAACAAAAAAAATCAAACAGAAAAAAGAACAAAATTAAGTGATTAGTTTATGAAAGGCACTGAGGCTATAAAAGTAAAAAACAACACAATCTTTGCCTTGAACTAGCCTACAATCTAATAGAAGAGTATAATATAAGGTGAAGGACAAAGGAGAGATATGCTAATTTGTTTTATTAAAAACATTTGAGGATTGAAACATAGGCTGCACCTGGAGGGGGCAGCGGGCTGAGATGGAATCATTGAGGCAGTGACCTATGTGTCAGGCATTGAAGGAAGAACAAGATTTCAAGAATTGTAGATTTCAAGCATAGGCATTTGTTTCAACAATCTGGCTAGCAACTTCTGTGGGGGTAAAAGATCCACCCACAGCCAGCACCCAGAAAGCTGCCAACAGCACAAGTTCTTTCAATCTGCTTAATTAATGGAAGCAAGGTGAAGGGGTTGACAAGCTTACTCTTAATTCAAATATCATTCAGTTAGTTCAGGGGAAAAATACAGCACCCTGAACTTCAAAACAAAATGCAAACAAATTTCAAACATCAACAGACAGACTTCGTCTGATTCAAATCCCAACACATAGTCACCAGAGATCAACAAAGTTTCAACATACCGGCTTTACAAGCTGGAGGGCTCCTTAGGTACAGCTGCCCAGAGTCTCCTCATCAACACCATCTTCAGAGCCCCGCACAAATGGCTCTGTCCTCCCTTCTTATAGGGCTTCAGACATCAAACATCATCTGAATCACCAGAGCTCAGGCTCTGGTGATTGGTTCTTGAGTTGGCCCCTCCCCTTAGGACCCTGGGAGGTTCACATCCACATGGATTACATTAACACCTAATGGGGTTTGGGCCTGGGGCTTAGCACCTAGTAAAGCTCACTGAGATAAATTGAGTCACTCAAAGAAAACAAAGGCCATTCTGGTTACAGCATTGAGAATTCAGGGGCTAAAGGATGCAGGATTACAAAATGCACTATTTGAGCAAAAGGGTAGTATAAAATAAGTTTGAATATTTTAATTGGTGGTAGATCATGGAAGGGGCAGCTAGGTGGTACAGTAAACAGAGTATCAGGCCTGAAGTCAGGAAGACTCATCTTCCTGAGTTCAAATTTGGTCTCAGATAGTTATTAGCAGTGTGACCCTGGGCAAGTCACTTAACCCTGTTTGCTTCAGTTCCTCATCTGTAAAATGAGCTGGAGAAGGAAATGGCAAGCCATGGCAGTATCTTTGCAAAGAAAACCTCAAATATGGCCATGGACAGTCAGACACAACTGAAACAACTGAACAACAATAACAATGACAGATCATGGAAGGTCTTAAATAACAACCTAACAAGTTGTAACTTTATTCTGAAGAGTTCATCATATGGACAATAAGGAGCCATTTGATATTCTTGAATAGTGACATGGTCAGAATTCTATATTCAGAAGATTAATTTGGTGCCTGTATGTAAGATCAATTGAAGAGGAAGTAAATTAGTGGACTGGAAGCCAGTTAGGATGCTGAATGAAAAGGAGATAAATACAAGAAATATGGAGGAATCAGAATCAGATGTAGAAATAGAGCTAAAATAGGTCCAAGAGAAAATTAGACTCAGTCCTTAGCCATGCATGTGCATACAGGCATGAACATACAAACACATAATTTACATGTAAGTTACTGTCTCTTTTATATATAGGCCTTTTTGGGGGCTGAAAGAGGAAGAAAAAGGATATTTGTGTGAGAAAAGCAATATGAGGCAGCTGTACGATGAAATGGTCTCTCACATAAAAGTACTAAGAGAGGTCCATTTTGAAAGCAACTCAAAAAAACAAGATCACTGAGTGATGTAAAGATATTCATTTCTTGTGTATCAGCTCATTTACATATGGCTGTTTTCAGGGTTTCAAAGAATATGACTGAGAAATTCTGAATCAAAGCACTGCTTAGAATATGAGGGAAATGCATATTGTTTGTCACTCAGTAAGCATTTATTAAATGTCTATGTGACAAGAATTGTGCTAAGCACTAAGGATATAAAAAAGATGAAGGCTAGCCCCACCCCCCAACCCAAGGAGTTCACATGGGGCAGAGAACATGCAAATAACTACATTCAAACAATATATGCATAACATACACATATGTAAATATATACACACATGTTTACATATATACATGTATACATATATAATATAGAAAATATTATTTAGGAATATAATATGATACAGGAAATAACAGAAGGAAGGCACTAGAATTAGAGGGATTGAGAAAGACTTCCTGTAAAAGGTAGGAATTTTTCTGGGATATGAAAGAACTAGGTGAAGCCATGAGGCAGAAGTGAGAAGGAACAGCATTCCAGGCATGGAATGTTCTCCATAGATAGCCAATGAAAATTAGACTGTCTCAGTCCAGGAATAAAAGAGACCAGTATCACTGGATCAAAGAGTAGATGGGGGGTAGGGGGAGGAGTGGAAGCGTGCATAACAAGACTTGAAAGGAATGTATGTGTCAGGGTAGATAATGAAGGGCTTTGACTGACAGGAGATTTTTTATTTGATCCTAAAAATGATAGGGAGCAACTAGAATTTATTGAGTAGGGGATGACATGACCAATGCATTAGGAAAATCACTTTGGCAGCTGAAGAAAGGACAGAACAGAGAGGGGAGAGACTTGTGGCAGGAATATGTAAGCTGATGAGGTCCGGCACAAAGGTATTGTCAATATCAGAAGAGAGAAGGGAGGTGAGAGACAGTGAATAGTCAAAGATGACATTGGGTTTTGAGACTGGAGGACTACAAAGATGATGGCACCCCTGTTACTAACGGCGAACTTTGGAATGGGAGACGGTTTCAGGGGAGAGATAATGAGTTAATTTTTGGAAATGATGAGTTTCAGTTGTCTGCAAGACATTCAGTTCAAGATGTCTGATCTGCAATTGGAAAGCTGAGACTCAATGGCATTGGAGTGGTTAGGGCTGGATAAGTAGATTTGAAAATCATCAGCATAGGGATGATAATTGAATACATTGGGAGCTGATAAAATCCCCAAGTAAAATCCAGTGTGTTAGACCTGATAGAACTGTGGATTTAGATTTTTTCAACTTTAGTTGCAGAGAAGTCATTACTACAGAAGCTACAGCAGATGAGAAGATGAAAAGCCAAAGATCAGAGGAATGAGAAGCTATGGCAGCCACCTTGAAAAAAAAAAAAAAGAAAAAGAAAAAAAGAGGAGGCTGATAATGGAGACTCCCTCTGGGACACCTGAAAGAATCTGAGCAGAAGAAAAACAGAAGATAAGAGCATTTGCAGTGGGCTGAATCAGCAAAGAAAGCTGAGTGAAGCTGGGGCTGGCTCTCTAGTTTCTAGCTGATCATGGAGGGAGGCTATATCAATCCTTCAGTTGTGTGAAAAGCAGGTTGCTTTCTAGTCTCATCTAGAACCTAAGAGTTGACAGAGACTGGAAAGGCTATGCAAATACTCTGGGACCTGATTTGAGGAAAGTAGAATCTGGCTGTTTTGTAAAGTGCTGGCTGAGCTTACTACCCTTTAAAACCATCGATAGCCTGAGACAAGACAAACACCTCAGGGGTTTGACTGTGTTGCCTCCTACTGTCCTCTGTCTTGATAAGGAGAAACTCCTCAGTTAACACCAGCGGTTCCCTATGGCCTCCATGATCAAATACCAAGTCCTCCATAACCTAGGCCCCTCCTACCTTTCCAATCTTCTTGCACCTTACTCACAGACATATACCTTTGGCTTCCTAGATGTTCCACAAACAACACATTCCATCTCTCAGCAGCTGGTATTTTTTCTGGCTATTTCCTATGCCTGGAATGTTCTTCTCCCCTGCAGCTGCTGACTTTCCTGGTGAGGATCATATGGTCATAGGTTTAGAACTTGAAGAGACCTGAGTCCATCTACCAAGTTTAGGATATTCCTCTTTGCCATGTTGATCAGTTATCTTATTTTTAATGATTTGGATTTTAATCAGTTAACTGAAAGATTTTTTTAATGATTTGGATTTTAATCACTTAACTGAAAGATTTTTTTAAAAGCCAGCAGCTTAGAAATTGGGTGTGAAGATAAACTAGACTTCCTCATGACAATCCTTCAAATATCTGGATTAATTTCCCCCATTAAAGCTTGTCCTTAAATTAAATAATAACACTTCTTCAACTGATCCTTATATAAGTCCCCTCACAACCTTTGTTGTCCTCCTATAAATGCTTCCATTTCCAATGTGTCCTTATAATATCAGTCAGTCAGCTAGCATTAGTTGGGTACCTATTATGTGCAGACACTTTCAAAACTAAACACTCTAGGTACGGTCCAACCTTTTGCAGGATACAATAGGACTTTCACCTCTTATTGTCATAGCATGTTGAATCCCATGAGAGATGGGAATCTCATTATGTCTTTTAGAAGTTACATCAAAATGTCAAGCTGTACTGAGCTTGTAAACAATTAAAAACTTTTTTTGTGTGTAGTAGTCTGGATACTCCTCCCTCATTCTGTACCTGTGCAGTTAATTTTTATGTGGAAGCAGAAGACTACACTTATCCCAACTAGATTTTATCTTGTTTGTATAGCCACAAGACTCACTATGAATTTTAGGCAAGTTGGGGGTTCCCCTCAATCAGAATCATAGGGCGACTAGTTGTCATTCATTCATTACCTCCACCCTTGTGTTAGGGTAGTTGGATATGGTCTTAAAATATTCGTGTGTTTACTAAGCAGCTCTCTCATTTTATAACCCCACTTACTGGTTCATTCCCTCTTCACAATTATTGATCAATACAAAGCGTTCCTATTTTGGTAAACTGTGTATTTGGATTAAATAACAAGGTATTAAAAGACTCCTTATAATACCATTTACAATTGAGCTTTTTACATTCCCCTTTAGAGAATGCTCTTATGAACCTTCATTTTGCTTCTTAAGTGCCCAACTCCAGCTCCATCTTTCTTCCAGCATCTTCAGATGAGTTGGCCCTTCCTGCCAAGGTGAACCCTGCCAATTGTGCTCCTGATCCTATTATCACCTGTTGAGTTCATAAGCCTGCTCCATGACTGTCTCTGTCTCTGTGTCTCTGTGTCCCTCTGTCTCTCTCTCTCTCTCCTACCCTCTACTCTCTTCTTCCCTCTCTCATCTCTTTAAGACACTGTGATTGAATGGAAAGCATTCTAAACTTGAATTCAGAAAAACCTGTGTTTGAGTATTATCAAGTCAAGATGTACGGGTTATTTATTCAATCCAACCTGACTTGATTCGGCACAATAGTAGGCATTTTTAATTTCTCTCTCTCTTTTTACCCATTAAGCAGGGTAGCTTATGACTGCTTTCATAGCTTGCTAAGTCCAGGTAAAAGATTTCAGTTTCTCTAAAAAGTTTATTAAACCTGAGCTAACTGAGCTGTTGATGAGATACTATCTTCTCACTATAATGATAACAATTGATAATAATAATAGCTAGCATTTATCTAGTCTTTTCATGATCCTTTTTGCAATTTTCTTGACAGAGATACTTGTCATTTCCTTTTCCAACTCATTTTACAATGAGGAAATTGAGACAGTTAGGTATAAGTGTCTTGCCGAGGTCACATAGCTACCAAGTATCTGAGGCCAGATTTGAACTCAAAAGATGAGTCGTCCTGACTGTAGGCCTGCCACCTTATCCACTGTGCCACGGGGCTAGCTGCCCTGGATCACAAGGCAGCTACTATTTTAGTCTCATTTTAGAGATGAAGATACCGAGATTGAGAGACATTAAATGGCTTGCTGAGGGCCATACACCTTGTAAAAGCCTAAGGCAGAATTTTAATTTTGATGTGCCCTGAGTGTAAGTCCAGCTTTCTATTCACTTAACCACCTAGATGCTTTTGTGTTACAAAAACGTTATATCAAACAAAATATAGAAGCTAAGTGTGTAAGAAAAGTTTTTGAAGAAAATAGTTGGGGCAACCAAGGAGAGGAAAATCCCTTCCTGATGGGGAATATCAAAGAAGGTTTCATAGAAAAAACTAACTTTGAGCTAAGCCTTGAAGGATGACCAGAAGGTAGACATCTAACAAGGAGTACTAGTCAGTCGATAAGCATTTATTAAGCATCTACTATGTGCTAGGCACTGTGCTAAGTGCTGGGGTTATACAGAAAGAGAAAAACTAATACCTGACCTCAATGGGCTCACAACCAAATGAAAGAGACAACTTACAAACAACTAGAATTCAAAACTTTAAAAATATTCATATTAAAAATGTTTAACATGTAATTGGGGAAAATAAAATATTACATATTTGAAAAATAATCTATATTCAAGATAAATAGGAAATTAATCAACAGAGGGAAGGCTCTAGAATTAAGAGGTATTGGTTGGCAGAGGATTCCTGAAAATGTAGAATTTTCATTGGGACTTGAAGTAAATCAGAAGGCAGAGATTAGGAAGGAAAGCATCTCATGCACGAGGGATGATAGCATCTTCAATAGTGGAATTGCTATCTGGGGTAGCAAGGAAAAGTTAAGGCTTTTCACAACTCACTCTGTTTATGTCTGCAAAGGATACTATCTGTAACCTGCTACTTGCAAATCACATGCCCAACCAACTCACAAGAATGTTTTCATAATCTCCTTTGGTTTACAATTTTATGGCAAACCTAGCCCCACAATGTCTTTAGAATTTTGTTCAATTTTATGCATCCATCCATATACAGAGCTCCCACTGAAGAAACTTTCTTTACCAGTTCAGATGAGCCACTTTTTTTTAACTTATGGTCTTAAATGCCTAGGGCACTATGAGGTTAGGTGATTGTCCAGGGTTAGACAGTAGAAAGTGTCAGACGTTAGACATAGTGGTTCCAAAGCCCAGGCTTGCTCTTGATCCACAATACCATAGACCTCTTTCTCCTGAATATACCTTTAATTTTTTTAAAAAGCATATCAATTGGGGGGCGGAGTCAAGATGGCAGCTGGAAAGCAGGGACTAGTGTGAGCTCCCCGCCGAGCCCCTCCAAAAGCCTATAAATTGCATATATATATATATGTATATATATATATATATATGTATATATATATATATCTTTATGTATATATATGTATGTATTTGTGAGTGTGTATGTATGTATATATGTATGTGTATTTTATATATATATATATATAGAGAGAGAGAGAGAGAGACAGAGAGAGAGAGAGAGAGAATGAGAGCAGGCACAGGGTGAGTTGAAGATGAAGGGAAGATATCTAAAAGAAATAATATCAAATTAAGGGATGAGAGAGGAATATATTGAGAGAGGGAGATAGGGAGAGATAGAATGGAGTAAATTATCTCTCATAAAAGTATCAAGACAAAGCAGTTCTGTAGGAAGAGAAGAGAAGGCAGGTGAGAGGGAGTGAGTAAATCTTGCTCTCATCAAATTTGACCTGAGGAGGGAATACCATACATACTCAATTGGGTATCTTACCCCACAGGAAAAAAGGAGGAAGAAGATAAAAAAGGGGAGATGATAGAAGGGAGGGCAGATGGGGGTGAGGGAATCAAAAACAAACACTTTCAAAAGGGGACAGGGCCAAGGGAGAAAATCCAATAAAGGGGGATAGGTTAGGAAGGAGCAAAATATAGTTAGTCTTTCACAACATGAGTATTGTGGAAGGGTTATACATAATGATACACATGTGGCCTATGTTGAATTGCTTGACTTCTTAGGGAGGGTGGGTGGGACGGGAGGGGGGGGAGAGAATTTGGAACTGAAAGTTTTAAAAACAGATGTTTAAAAAAAAAAAGTTTTTGCATGCAACGGGAAAATAAGATACACAGGCAATGGGGCATAGAAATTTATCTTGCCCTACAAGAAAGGAAGTGAAAAGGGGATGAGAGAGGAGTGGGGTGACAGAAGGGAGGGCTGACTGGGGAACAGGGCAAGCAGAATATACACCATCTTGGAGTTGGGGGGGAGGGTAGAAATGGGGAGAAAATTTGTAATTCAAACTCTTGTGAAAATCAATGCCGAAAACTAAAAAATAAAAAAAAAAGTATTTGAAAAATAAAAAAAAAATTATCCAACAAAAAAAGCACATATCAATTTCTGTAACTCAACACTCTGAAATCATCTTTAATCTATCTTGGGAAGTATATAACAACAGAGTATAAGACCAGTTCAAAGTCTCTGTTACGAATAACAGATCAGTCATGTTGAAAGGGGTTTATATTTCACTAATGAGGTTTCAAGAGACATACATACACACAAAAAAGGGGAGGGGAGAACTCTCTACATCTTTCTCCCTGAGCTAATATTGAATAAATTCTAAAAATTTATAAGAGAACCTCAAGGACAATGTATTCCTTTTCACTCCCTTATAAAAATAATTTGTGTATTCTGAAACACCATTCTCCTTTTTATTGACTTTAAAAAGTGGGGGATAATCAGATAAATATGTCGGTGGTCTCATGGTGCTGATGTCTCAATATCTTGTCTGTAAATCATCTCTGTGACACCTCATTGCTGATGCTAAGAAATCTCTACCCTGTTTAATCCTTTGTAGATGTTCAATATTGAAATATTTTGAACTTCTTGTTTATTCTAAGTCATAATGGAGGCCTGAGAATGTCAAATAAAGACAAGAAAAGTCCCTGAGCAAAATGAGCCTGTACACAATTGTCCCTGCTCCCAAAATCTTTGCTTAGGTTCACAGTGCTCTAGTGTTCCATACTAAGAGGCAATTACAGGGTGAAAGATTGAATCATATTGCAGTTTAATTTTATTCAAATACCCTATTTTCTCATCCCAAATCACTGTGACATTTCATTTCTTTCTGTACTTGTGGTGATCTCTGAAAAGTAAGTTCTTATCTGTGCCCAACTTTTATGGGGATTTTTGTATACAGAGACCATTTTAAGAGCACTTATCTGCAATTAGAGTTACATTTTGACAGATAAACAATCATGCCATGTAGATTTGCATGCACTGATTTGCCAAAGAATGATGTTCACAGATGTGGTTATTAGATTTCTACATACGTACAGTGGAGTACACTGACATGTATCCTGGTATCATGGAAAGAGTGCCAGAGTGGAGCAATGTGGGTAATTATCCCACCTTTGATACTTGAATGAATGATGTGTGAGCTTAGGCAAGTCTCTTTACCTCTCTGAGTGCTATTCCCTTCTTTAAAAAAAAAAGGATATAATGTTACTTGCATAAATTCCTCTCAGGATTGTTATTGTTAGGAAAATTCTTTGTAAACCTCAAGGATAATAGAAATATGAGCTCATATATTCACTCTGAAGAATCTAGCACCTTCTATCTAGGTTAGGGTTTTCCAAGATGTTGATTAAACTAAAGGATTTTTTGCTTTTCATATGGAGAAAGCAAATTAGAAATAAATTTTTAAATTGAGTTTTATATAACAGTAAATTATATCGCTTCAAATCATATCCCATTCTCCCTCCCTACTCCAAGGTAAGACACAGTGGATGAAGGCCAGCCTTGGATTCAGGAAGATCTGGGTTTAATTCCCTCTTCTACTTCTAACATTTACTTGCTTTGTGTGATCCTAGGAAAGTCACTTAACATTTTAATGGCCCAAGAAATCCTCTAAGGCTATGAATTGCAGAACAATTACCAATATGCATTGGATAGATAAAGGAGTTCCTTCACTGGCAGTTTCTGATGACTTAATTCATAGCAATAGAAAAAATAAAAGTTCAACATTAGTTCCATTTCTTAAAGGTTAACTAGAACACTGAAAATAAAGGCAGTGTCACACTAATCCAGGATCAACTCTACATCTATATCTAATGGTAGTAATCAGGAGAAACCGCTCATCTGTTGTATGGGTCCTTTGAGAGCTAAACCATGAACTATGGTAATGGGCCTGAGTACTGGTTCTTTTCAGTGGCCCATATCTCCTCAGTGTTGAAGGACTGGAGCTTTGGAATGATGCAGCAATCAGTCTCAGTGGACTTGTGATTTGGGATGAGGGAGTAAATACCAGAGAGCACATGTGGTGATGTGCTTATATGTCTATGACCTCTTTATAAAGGGCATATGAAACTAGACTCCTGGTTGGTCTTTTGATCTCTGTGACTGGAGGTGGGGGGTGGGAGGTGAGGTGGTTTGGAGATGTGATGTGGTGGGGAAGGTAGGAATGATCCTGAGCCAAAGAGGATTGGAGACTGGGCTGGGAAGAGCCACCCACTCAGTAAGCTTACAAGAAAAAGGCTAAAGTCTCAACATCTCTCTCTCTCTCTCTCTCTCTCTCTCTCTCTCTCTCTCTCTCTCTGCCAAAGTTTCTTTGTTTGGACTTCCTAACAAGGAGTAAAGAATTTACCTTCCTTCCTTCTCTCCATCAGAAGATTTTGTTTGTTGTTGTTGGGGTGTGTGTGCATGAACACTTGTATTAAGCATTTCTTTTGTTGTAGAGGAAATAAGTAACTGACACATACTCAACATTTAAATAACTTCAAATAAGAAACCTATTAATCTCTCTTGGGAAATGCCTAGATAAAAATCAAACCCAAACTTTATTTGAAGTCATTTTTCTTGGGGGAAAATTTAGTGGAGGTATAGTAGCCAAAGAGTATGAGAAAATCATGGTCTCCTCCTTTTAAGGCTGAGTTTCCACTATTATTCAAACTGGACTATTTGAATCAGAGACCTCTGCCTGGGCTACCCTAGACCTGTGAGTGACATACAGGAAAAAAAGTCTCCTCAGGCTCTCAGTATCTTCTAAATTATCCACCAGGTACTTCACTCCTCTCCTACCTTTGCTAAAATTCCCACTCTTGGTCATAAATGGATTAGATAACAAAGGTGTGACCACTGTCAGCAGAAGTGCTATACTAAGATGAAATCTACCTGTTGGATTTGGAATTAAAAAGACCTGACTTTAAAGCCTGCTTAAGACACTTACTGGCTGTGTGATCCCAGATAAGCCACTTTATTCATCTATAAACCTGGAATGTTAACAGCACTTACCTCACAGAGTTGTTTTCAGGATAAAATAAAACAATGTTCATAAAGAGTTTTTAAACCTTTGAAAACCTATTTAATTATTATAATTATTTTAAAAATCCTGGTGTGTAGTGTTTTATCAGATTAATTGAGTGGAAAATACAGTTTCAACCCTCAAGGGATAAGGTACAGGAAACATGAAACATTTCAATGAGCTTGACAGAAGCAAGTCCTAGTGGTTGTTGTTTGCATTGTAGTGGACTAAGTGAGAACAGCAGGAGATGATAGTGAATGGGATGGATAATTGTGAAGACTTCACAGGGTATGTCTAATGGAGTAGGAGAGGTTTTGGGATTTGGCCTTGTGACTCTGGAAGGTCCGCCTGGAACTGTGCAAGTGCCCTTCCCCCTCTCTCTCAGATGTTAGAAGATAATGAACTTCCTGTGAGCTATTTGTTCTCTGCTCCAGGAAGGTCTCTCCTCTCCCCCCACCCCATTTCTTCTCCTAGACTTTCAGACGCCACCCTGGCTGTTGAGTTCTGATAGGGAAAACCTGAATGGACTGGATCAACCTTGGTCCTAAGTGTAGTTTTCGTGCCTAGACTGTAAGCCCACCTCCCAGCCAATGATGAGAAGGGATAGAGGTGGGTGGGAATCTTTTCATTAAGAGTATAAATTGAGGCAGGTTCCCCTTTACCTCACCTCCTCCATTATGGAGGTGTCCCCAAATCTTGCAAGGTTTGTAGAATAAATTTACTTTGTTTCTCCTAAGGATGTCTCTCCTATTATTTAAAAATCCTGTCCCCTACAGATTGGAGGTCCCACCGAGATTTGCATTCTCCATGTGGGCAGGCACCTGGCTCAGGGCTTAGCCACCGGACTCAACAGAGACTTCTCCAACTAGCTGAGTGCCTGAGGGCAGGCCTGGTCTCACTGGAGAGTCACAGACTCAGAGGAGATGAACTCGGAGAAACAAAGTAAAAAGGGGGAAATTTGATTGCACTATGCGCTGAGTGGAAATCGGCTGGCCGTGAAATTTTCAGTTGCGAACAGTCATACGCCGTATGACCCATGGTATGTCCTCTGTCTGTGCAAGCCAAGAGTGTTGACTGACAGATTTAAGGACTCTGAGAGGACACTGGGGGTCTGAGCTAAGATCGCGAGGTCTTAGGAAAAAAAAAAAAACCAAGCCACCTGGCTCTGGAGTGCCAGAGGATTGGAATTTGTGGGGTTTCTAACCCAGAGATGAGGGTGACCTGTCTTGTGTAAATCGGTTGCAAATCTCAGCACTTGGATGGCCCTGATGTGCTGTACCAAAGTAGAAAGGAGTGGCCATAGAATGAGCTCTTAAAATATTTGACTCAAGTGGGGAAAATGGGTTTCCCCTGATAATATCAGAAGTAGGTCTTAATTCAAATTCAAAATTGTTCATGCGAAATGTCTGTCTAACTAATGTTTTGTCTGTGTTTTTTGTTCTATGTTCAGGTAAAAATGTTTAACTCTAGGAGACTGAAATGGTCTCCTTTGGTATGAAAATTGTTAGATTATGAATCAGAACTGAAACTGCCAGCCGGGAGGGCTGGGGGCTCTGAATTAAGGGTTGGTTAGATTCTAAAGGAAAAAAAAAATCCGTGTATTGTATTGAGTTAGCCTATCTAACATCAGGCAAGTGTTTAAATTGTAGAAGAGAAGTAAAGGGGTCTGTATGAAAAATTGTATGACCACTTTAAAGAGGTTTCATGGTTTGCTTAGGATGTGATTAAAAGTTGTTGATCATTTTAATCTTTAAGTTTTAAGTTAAAAAGGAAGCAGCTGGGAAAAGGAAAAGCTGGGTGAGTATGTAATTTATTATTTACTTGAAATGTTCGAGGAAGTTTGGGTCAAGATTAGGAAAGAAAGATTGAAATTGGAATGCAGAGGCTAAAAGTTTCAGTAAAGTTGGAAGAGAGATAGAAGCTGGGGCGGGGGGTTGTTGCTCTTAGCTGCCATGTGCTCCTGGCCACACCCTTCCCCCACCCTCCACATTGAAAGACTGTGGGGAGCTGAAGCTAAAAGAAACTTGTAACTTGATTGGGAAATAGGGCTGATTAGTTAGTGATAAAAGGTTTTTATTGACTCTCTGGATATTGACTATGAGAAAGATTTTGATTTGTATAATCATTAAGCTTTGCCTATGTAAGGTATGACTGAATTTTGTTTCCACAGAGATCATATAAAAATATGAAATCTTACTGTTGGCTAGTGGCAGAAATTAAACTGCATTCCAAATCGGTTGAGGAAGCTGGCCACCTGGAAATAAACATAGGCAGGCTCCTTTGTTCTCAAAGAGACTGCTGGGCCCAAAGTAATTTACCTATGGCTGAGATCTTTATTATGGATAATCCTGTGTTCCTCTTTAACTCACCTTTGTCAGTCCTCCTCAGCAAGTGAAAGGGACCCCCCTCTTGTGCTGAGGTAGACAGAAGGAAGGGGAAACTGAGAAAAATATTTTAGCTTGGTAAAAAGAATGAGTGGGGGAGTTGCAAACCCATGTACTCTTAAGGACCACTCCCTTTTATCTTTCTTAAGCATTCAAAAGGTTTTTTTGGAAGAGAAGTGCCTGCACCCCTTTCCCCTCAAAATCCTTTTAGGCATTTTGTTAATTGCCAGTATGCATAAGATGAAGCTTGGAGAAAGCGGGGTGCCAAATTCAAATCTGGATGGTTCATAAAAGCAGATAATGATATGAAATAATACAGTTTTTCTTTCCTTTTATAAGTTCATTCATGGCCAGGCAAATATTCCTAATACTTGGGCTAGAGGTAGTGGGTGCTGAAGAATGTACAGCTAAATAAAGTGTATTTAATATATTAATGTATTAATATAGAAATACCAGAAGTAACAAGATCAACAATTCCTATATGTGATAATCTGGAAATGCAATTGATGTCATCTGAAATTTATTGTTTTTGTATTTCTAAAATTATATTGTATTTCTAAAATTCTCTTGGATTGTGAAGTTTGAGAAGACCATTATTTGATTTTAATCTGAGTTTGATAAATGTGAATTGGGTGCTTTTAAAGGATGTGATGAAAATTTGATAATTTTAAACTGTCATATTTGGTTTATAAATGTATTTACCTAGACTGAAATGGGTAGTTCAAATTTTACATACATAATAATGTTTAGGGCATTATTACATTTCTATAGTATAAATTTTGTTAGTTATATTAGCTTAAGAAGTTGGACAGTTGCTGTAACCTAAGAAATTATGACTTCCAAGTTTTGTCTGAAAGTTCAATTGAAAGTGTCTTTGCTATAAATCAAGTATTTATACAAAGGCCTTGTTGGGTGCTCTTGTAATCTCTGTCAATTCAGGATACATTGCAAACTATAAAAATGTGGTTTTATAAACAGTAATCTTTTCTTTTACAATGCTAAGAGTATTGGGCCTTAGAAATTAAAATGTTACCACTAGTGATTAAAATAATTCCTCTCATAATATAGATGTTGTTAGATTAAGAATTGTACTTAGTTAAGAAATTGAGGTTGTTAACTGAACCAAGGACTTTTGAATATTCAATCTTGTGTGAAGTTTTCAGGGTAGAGGATTCCTATGGACAAAGCTTTTAAGGTCCTGGTAAACTTTGTAGCTGTGATAAAGCTAATTTAATTGGGTAGGTAATGTATAGAAACTAAGTGTTCTCCCCATTACAACATCTTTTTGATTAAAGAATTTTTGTGATATCTAGAAATTCTGTAATAACAAAGAATTGAGTTGTTATAATACTTTGTAAAGTATAGGGGTATGATTTTCAAGCCTGTATCATCTAAAGATATATTTATGTATGTTAATCTGGAGGTTTATGGACTAATTTGTGATGGCACTTTGGGAATTTGTGAATGAATCCCAATGTTTAAAGGTTATTTTGCTTTAAAAAGGAGAGAGACACATCTCATTTTAGAGCTGTCCAAATAATTTTTCTTCATGAAAGTTTAGCGACAATCCCTGTTTATATCAGGATCAATTTTAAACTGTTTTAAAGAAGGGAAAATACTTTTGAAAATTCTCTGTAAAATCTTTTTGTATAATTTTCAGAAGGCCTGCTGAATTTCCACCTCTAAGCTAATTGATTGCAGTTCAAACCTACTGTGAGTTTTCAGAGTTTCTGGGTGAGAACCTTGTACTTGGGGAATTAATGTTTACCTATAGAAGTCTTGAGGGAGGATGGTTAAAGCACGTGTTTTATGTACCCCAAGAAGGGCCCTTTCAATGTCTTATTCTACATTTTTGAGTAAGGAGGCAGTCTGTGCATTCCTTACTCCTCCCACCTTTAGTTTAAATAAAAAGAAAGAGTTTTACCTTTGCCCACCTGTCAGAAGGGAAGGAAGGGGGAGGAGCAGCAGTTACTGGGATTTGAGTTTTTACTGAAAGAAATAACAGTGGGGGTCTGAAGCCTTCAAACCTGGCTTCTTAAAGTCAGCAGAACTGATAAAATTAGATTAGACTTGAGATGGGGTTTGGTTTGGTAGTTTTTATTAGTGAAGCTTGCCATCTGATGGAAAAGAACCCACCCTCAGGGGGAGATCTCTGTAATCAGCAATAAGCAGGTAGTGACAAAAGGGAAGTTATCTGCCAGAATCTGTTACCATTGTGAAAGAAAGTTGGCTTTATGGGGAAAAATGGAAAATTGGATAAATGCAAATATGTGAAATCTTGTTGTATTTAATCAAATGACTAGTTACATTGGTACTCTTGTATAGCCAAATGAAAGATAATATGGTTTCTAAAGTATTAATGTGAATAATTTGGGAAAAAGGGAAAAGAAGTTTTATGAGATAATATTGCTTACAAATGTAAGGTTGAATCATTATCCCATAGACTAAGGCTGGGATTTAAAGTTATATTGTATTTATGTGAGATAGAGTTCTTAGATGCTTTAAAGTGATATAAGAGCAATTATGTATTAATACAAATAGTGTAATTAATCACTGGAACTAAATCAGAGACATCTTCAGTTTACGGAAAAGAATTTCAATGTAAGTCTCTTTAAGAGCGATAAGTTGTAGAATATTTCTGTATTGATGGGAAAAGTTAAATGTGGATTTGAATTCATTCCATAGTCTAAAACATAAAGATAAAGTTATATGGTTCAATTCTTTCAGATCAGGCATAATTGGAGAAGAATAGAAAAATAGAGGAGAAACTGATGCAAATGTGTTAAAGCAATAACTTATGATCTTAATGGGAAGACTTTATGAATAAGGGATGAAATGCATGCAAGCTATTTAAAACTAGTTTTAAGGATGTTCCTGAAGCAATGTGAGATTATATTCATTGGAACTTGCCATTCAAAGACTTAATGGGACTGTTAACTGACTATTTTTCCAAGCCTAACTCCGGTTGTGAGTATCCAGGAACGCTGACCCAAGATGCCAGCAACCCTGTGCGAGTGCAGGCATGAGCTGCAGGTATGATTTCTTGGCCAAGTTGAGAGGGCAACTGTTTAGCATGTGCTGAGGTGGGTCCCTCTTGACTTGATCCTGTTAACTAAAGCCTGGCAGACTAGACCTGGCTCAATGCAGCTTGCAGTTTGACACAACTTCTGCCTGGAGTTGATAGGAAGCTGGGGAAAATATGGTCCCCTTACTCTAAGTCCCTACTCTCTTGGTGGCAAATTTCTATAATCAGAAGCTTTTTTAAGTACAGTAAAGAATCTATTAAAATAATTGATTATGGAACATCTTAGATTACTAAGGACTGGGAGTAGTGTTTTTGTATAGGTATAAGTTAGATTTTTTCTTGGTAATGGTATGGAGACGATTAGGTCAAAGGCTTGTGAGAATATTATTTTGCTATTTGGTTAATATCAAGCTTGCCTAGGGTTTTGCTACAATTAGTAATGTTAAAAGAAGAATGGCTTGTGGCTTATTCTGTAAATGCCATCAAAGAAATATGGCATGACAAAAGTTTATGATATTGTATGTTATATTAGGAAGGCAGAATTTATGATTTCAAAGAGAATCTCATATGTGCCTAAAAGGTCCGGAACCGCAGGATATAAGGAATTCTCTAGGCAGAAAGTAGGAGAACTAAAGCATGTATTTACACTCCACAGTAACAATCCCACAAACCAGTGTTCCCATTTTGATATTTTCATCAAAAGCTTTCAGGCCCAATAAGTCCGCCTCACAAGAGTAACCAGGAGGCCACAGAGAAGCGAGATGGTATAAGGCAAAATCGTATACATGCTTCCCCTCTACGGTAAGAAGATTACCCACTAGCCTCCAGTCAGCTCTGCTACCGGCAGCTCAGCTTCAGCTGTAGGCATCTCTGGCTCCAACTGGAAAAGGAAAGGAGGATCTTCAAGCTGTCCTCTCCCCTCTTATAGAGTTTTTGACATCATCAAGCGCCCCTGAACGACCAGGGTCGATTGGTTCTTGACTTGGCCCCTCCCCCAGGGTAGACCACGTTAACACACCTCCCCTCAGCCAGCGCCACGACTCATCACACAGGAAGCTCTGGTCCTGCCCCGGAAGAGCAAGCCCCAGCGTCCAGGGAAGCTCAACGAGGCGAGCTGAGTCATTCAAAGAAAACAAAGTCCATTCTGGCTACATATGTACTGTGATAAAAAATTGGTTATTTAATGTGTTTATGTATGTACTGGAGCCTGTTAATTCCTTAAGTGAAATATCATCCTCCTGGTGATGAAATTAATAATGAGTGAATGTAAAATATAAGAAACTGGGTTCTGATGTGAATTTCTTAAACAGAACAATTGGTCAAGGTTCCAGTTTTAAATTTGTAAAATGATCAGGCTTATAAAGATTAGAAAGGGTAACTTAAAATTGTGCTAAGGTGACTTTTGTAGGAGAATGGACAGAAAGCTTGTTCCTATAAGAAGACAAGAAGAAGGTGCTGGGATGCTGTGCTGAGAGCAAATGCCGAGGACCAGAAAACTTTTCATGCTCCCTGCCAGACAGCTATACAGGAAAAGACTTTTTGAATCTTAAAGGGACAATTGCAGCATCGTTTTCCTTTGGGTCTCTGTATGTGTATTTGCAAAGGGGACTGCCCCCTTTGATATGTCAATGAGTCAGAGATTTTGAGGAATGGAAACCTTAGAAAAAGGTAATGGGGGCACAATTTATGTCAGCAATGATGTGTGAAGTCTTCAAAATCGTCAGAAATCAGAGGAGGGACTGAATGGCATGGATAATTATGAAGACTTCACAGGGTATGTCTAATGGAGTAGGAGAGGTTTTGGGATTTGGCCTTGTGACTCTGGAAGGTCCGCCTGGAACTGTGCGAGTGCCCTTCCCCCTCTCTCTCATATGTTAGAAGATAATGAACTTCCTGTGAGCTATTTGTTCTCTGCTCCAGGAAGGTCTCTCCTCTCCCCCCACCCCATTTCTTCTCCTAGACTTTCAGACGCCACCCTGGCTGTTGAGTTCTGATAGGGAAAACCTGAATGGACTGGATCAACCTTGGTCCTCTGTGTAGTTTTCGTGCCTAGACTGTAAGCCCACCTCCCAGCCAATGATGAGAAGGGATAGAGGTGGGTGGGAATCTTTTCATTAAGAGTATAAATTAAGGCAGGTTCCCTTTTACCTCACCTCCTCCATTATGGAGGTGTGCCCAAATCTTGCAAGGTTTGTAGAATAAATTTACTTTGTTTCTCCTAAGGATGTCTCTCCTATTATTTAAAAATCCTGTCCCATACAATAGCAATAAGGATAGGTCGAGGGGCAGGAACAGTACAAAACACAAACTTTATCTGCTTCATAAAGTCTTCTGGGCTTGGCCTTCATCAAGCTGCCAGAAAAATGCCCTAAATTCACAAGTGAATCAATTACTTTCATAAGCACAGGAAATCACTGGGCTTTTTCAAAAACATTTGGTAACTGCTAATTCAACTTTTTTTTGAGTTGCTCAGGTATCTTCTTAGAAATAGAGTTATAGTGATTATAATAATTTTCAGTCTTCACCTTCCCTCCACCAGTTCGCCAAAATAATAGGAAATGGCTCTTCAATAAGTTCAGGCAGTCCTTAAGTACCTTAAAATGTATATAATCATGGCTTGCATGATCTGAAAACATTCAGCTTTTCAGAAATGATAGTCTAGTGGTCATCTCATAGCAATTGACCTTTGTGTGCCATAAAGCTTAAACTCTGAAAAATTTTCATGTAAAAAAACAGAATTTAAAAAATCCCTCTATATTTTTTTCTGTAAAAGATTCATATACCAGGCCTGATAGTAGTATTGCTTGATCAAATCCTAGTGAGAAAAGAATAATAGGAGACATTCATGTCTATATCTATATCTATACAAATTTTAAGTTTGCCAACCACTTTATATACATTAGCTCTTTTGATTTCTCACAGCAACCCCGAGAGGCAGGTCTATGTTTTCTCCCATTGTATAGTTGAGGAAGGATCACAGAAGTTAATTTACTCAGTCACTACAAAGTGTTAGAGGTAAGAATGGACCACCCCAACACCAGGTGGCACTGTGTCTACTGTGCTACGTGGTCTTTCAATCACTAGGTCTCCAGGGTAACTATAAAAATTGCATTAGAAAAATGTCAAAAGTGAAGGTTAATTTGGTTAGTTACATAAGCAATGGGCTAATGACAGAGGTCTAGGTATTGAGTGAGCTACAGCATTGGAAGTTTTATCAAAAGTTTTTTGTTTGTTTTCTGGATTAAAGACTTAGTGATATCTATAAAAGATTGGCTAGCAGAGAGAAAACAGGAATGACTGAATAACTGCTGTGTGGTCACCATGGTATCGTGTAGAGAATTCCAGAATAGAAGCAAATCACCTTCTTGGCCTAGCTCCACCAATTATTAGCTCTGTGAACCCAAGAAAGTGACAACACACTTTCTCATCTTCAATGTGTGGGATGAAAGACCCTCACCACTTAAAAGTTAATTTATAATAAGGAGCCATCTCAGCATGGGAACAGAAATAAATTTTATTCCATTCTCAAGAATAGGGCATCCTCTGCTAGCACAGAGCAGAACCAGCAAAGGAGGCAAAGTACAAGAGGCAAAGCACTAATAATTATACCTAACACAAGAGAATTCCCACCCACTTCTGACCCTTCTCACCATTGGCTGGGAGGCAGGCTTACAATCTGAGCACAAAAGCTAGACAAAGAACCAGGAAATCGAGGCACAGAAACTCCAACTCCCATTCCCTTAGTTAATGATTACAACTGAGGTGACATCTATAAATCTAAAGGAGAATAGGATAAGGGGAGGGGGAGACCCTCTCCATTCTTTTACAGTACTTTTACAGTAAAGGATAGCAGATTACAGTGACCCTATTCTTACTGAGCAAATCTTTAAACCAGAACCAAAAGAAAGAACAAAAAGTTTCAGGGTAAACTTTCTCAGAGGCTGAGCCATCAGACTCTTACAGCCTCAGAATTTTTCTACTTCCCTATTTCCCTATTTCTGGATTTTTAAACATTTCTTAGTATAGATATAGATATATATTTATACATATCTTCCCTGTGAAGTCTTCACATTTTATTTACCTCACACGTTCAATTTCTATATTCATCAAATGCAAACAATATTTGAATGAGAGCAGACTTTTCTTGAGGGTCAACTAGATGACAAACATAAAGCATTTTATATAATAATGTTACTATTATTAAGCCAGTAATATGCTCTATTAGAAGGTTTGCAATTGCTTGTAAAGGAGAATATTTCTCTGTATTTTCTGTGCTCTAATATGGGATGTCCTTGGATTCTCCGGGCAAACAATCAGATCAACTTCTTCATTGACACTTGATAATGCAGGTATTTCATGATTATCCTAATATAGTAAGAGTGCATTGCACATATGAAGACTTTAATTTCAAAAAATGCAATTCATTACAGATTTTAATTGCCATTTTTCTTTTAAATTATTGTATTTGTGATTTTACTGCTATGAAGAACTCCTGTCAAACTAGAGTTCAAGAATATTAATGATGAAGAGTGCTACCCATTTCTGGACAGAGAAGTGATAGTCTTAAGATGCAGAATGATACATACATTTTGAACAAGGCCAAAGTGGAAATAAGAGAGGGGAGTAGGGAGAGAGAGAGAGAGAGACAGAGAGGGAAAAATGGCTCACATACATGTAAAATATTTCTAAACTTTAAGAACAGAAATTTTAGTTATTATTACTATTACAAGTAGGATAGCTTTGAATGTTAAACAGTGAACTGATTATATACTTACAATGAAAAGGAAGCTCTATGTAACAGAGATCTGCAGTTTCACGTACGATCATCTCCATCTGTTCTACAATGTATATGTAGATGCTCTTTTTTTTGGTGTTTGTTAAGTTTGGAATTTTATTTTAAAAACTAAAGTAAAAGAGTATTTCTGGTGAGAAAAGTCCCTCTGTCAATTCAGATCAGCAAAGTGTTCTACAACTTACACTCTTAGAGAGTTGCTTAGGACCCTAAGTAACTTGGCCAGGATCACGCAGTTGATATCTGTCACAAGCAGTAACTTGGATTGACTTCTTCCTGACTCCGAGTCTAGCTCTCTATACACTATTCCAAACTGCCTCTATTGTCCTTAATGCTCTTTGGTTCTTCCACTGTGGAAAAAAAAATCCTTTACTGACTCAAATCAGCAACGTGCCTAAAGCTCGTAGTCTTAGAGAGTTGGGCACAAAAGGCTAAGTGATTTGGCTAAAATAATACAGTTTACTATACCTCAGATGAAGGACCTGAACCCAGGTCTCTTCGACTCCAAGATGGACTCTCCCTCCAGCACAACATACTGCTTCTGAACCAGAATATTATTTAAGAGAAATAGTAAACTTCACATCAGGACCGTATCAAAACTCCAATAAGTAAGTAGAGAGTGTATTTTTCAGCTTTTGGGAAGAAATTGTAATTTTCAGTTGCCAATGAGGAAAACTCACTTGTTTACTGCCTGATGCTTTTGCTGAGGACAATCATTCCACATTATTGGTTATTTAAATTATCTTTCTGTTCAAAAACGTTAGGACATATATCCCATGGAACAGCAGTCATCAATCTTTTTTTGTGTGTATGAGCACCCTGTTTTTAACACAAAACTTTTTCATCCCAACACATGATAGTAAATTTGTGATTAATAGCTCTTGAAGAAATGGGATGGCAAGAAGATCTTATGAATTCAGTCACACTTTTAAATAACTTTGTATTTTATTAATCAGCTAAGTATAGTGGAAAAGATACTGGACTTGGCATCCAAAGTTCAGTCTGAAGCCTGTCTCTGACACTGAGTATATTAGTTGTGATTACAGGCATTTTGATTAAGTAATTTCACTGTAATTCAGTTTTCTCATCTGTAAAATGGGGTAATTATAACTGTAGTTCCTATGTCACAAAATGTTTGTGATGATAGAAAAAGATAATGGTAGGGAGCCGGTAAAAGGGGTTTGGTGGCTGGCAGCTGTGCATAATACAATGACCTTTTCTTCCTAGATTATCTTTTGTTCTCACTAAAATTCATTTGTATGCTCAACCAAAGAAGATCTTGAGAATGTAAACTGAAATGGGATGTGAGCTAAAGAGTAGAGATTGTTTCTTTGTATTTGCACCTCTAACTCTGCCCTTTTTTTTTCCATTTGACCTTGTGTTAGCAAGATTGCTTAAAGAGCTCTCTGGTCTCAGCATTTTCTTCTATCAAAACTCACATCTACAGTCTTTACTCATTAGACTGAATCATGTACATATTTTGTTGGAGCTAAATAAAGATCAAAATGGCAGTGTTTGGTGTAAGTATGAATTTGTAGAATCCTTACAATTACTCTTCATTCTGCCGTCCCTCCCCCTGCCCACCACACACACACACACACACACACACACACACACACACTTCACCAGGGACTTCCCTGACAGGTTAGTAATGGCCTGCCTTAGAGTTTAGATTAGATCATTAAATGGATGAAAGAGTGAAGGAGAAGAGTGGTTGTCTAACTTCTCTGCCATATCCCCAAAGCTTTTCTGACCTTGGCTATTCACAGTTGTCTCTCTCTCCATCTGTTATATCTGACTTCAATCTGTGTCCATGACAGTGAGGATGATGGTGAGTATGAGCCATCCTAGAGGGAAAGTGGGATTAGAAGTGGGATGGAGCCAAGAATGACTGTACCTTGGTGCTCTGTAGAGTTCAGGAATACATCTATACTTTGGGAGTATGTGGGTGAGCTGGAAACAGTGGGAAAGGAAGAGGAACAATAAACAGTAGGTATACACAAGCTGTTAAAAGTAGGAACAAATAAAGGAACTGTATATTCCTTCAAAACAGTTTCTGAATCCTTTGCAATATTACATCTCCAGTGCCTAGCACATGGCAGATACCTTATAAATGTCTGCTAAACAGAAACAAAATGGAAATGATACTGGGGGCTTAGCATTGCTGAGGAAATCACTGTCAAGGAAATCCTCAGGTTCAGTTGTTAGGCCCAATTGAGGATTCTCCAATTCAGCCCACAATAATCGCAAAGAATTGTTTTTTTCTGTAAAGAATAAGGATTAACAGGACAGCTAGGTGGCGCAGTGAGTAGAGCACAGGCCCTATAGTCAGGAGGGCCTGAATACAAATCTGGCCTCAGACACTTGACACACTAGCTGTGTGACTTTGGGCAAGTCACTTAACCCCAATTGCCTTCCCTTCTCCTGCCCCCCCCCAACAAAAAAAAAGAATAAAGGTTAACACATGGGGAATTTTTAGAAAGACAATATTTTCAAATAAGAATTTCTTCAGAACCCTAGAAAATTTGGTAGTGGTTATTTTAGACATGACTTAGAAACTTTATCCCCATTTTGTGTTAATCCAAATGTACCAATATTGTTTACTATGATTCATGTTCATATATTTTAATGCTGAAAAGAAAGGAATTTTTAAAATATTTTGCATTTGTCAGTGACACTGATGTAATTACTGAGTACCATTTTGTGCCAAAAGCTACAATGAGAGTTGTGTGGGTGTGTGGAAGAGGAAATGAAAAATAAGATAAATGACCAAGAGCGTGTGGGCAAAATTCATTCTAAAATATTAAGAAAATGGCAAAAGAAAATGATGACAAAAGGAAAATACATTCTTTTGTTTATCATAGTGTAAAGATTACATGAATGAAAGAAAAAAATCCATTTATTAGGTGTTAACTGTGTACCAAGCACCGTCCTCAATGCTCAACATAGGAAAAGCAAATCTAGACTGCTCTCAAGGAGTGAACCCTCTAACAAATGCGTGGAATGGGAGGGAGACAGGATTCCAGAATGCAATGTCAGAAAAACAGGGGGGAAATAAGCAAAATCTTATGTCATGGAATATGGGGTTTTGCACAATGTAGGCAATTTTTTAAATAAGAAATTTTGACACCTTTTGTTTTCATATCATGGTCATTGCTGGATAGAACTTACAACTCTCATTTAGTCCTCATTTATAACAATAAAATAAGCCAAATCAACAACTGGATATTTCTAATAGTATGTACAATATGCTACATTTATATTCCCCTATTCAATGTTTATTGAATTGGAATATTAAAAGTGAAAGAAAGCTTTCCCCAATGGGTAAGTGTTCAAAGGACATGAATAAACAGTTCTCAAAATAACACCACAATATCAAAGTGGCTGCAGAAAGACAGACACATTACCCCTAAAGAGTTTGAAGAAAGAGAAAAAGGAACAAAAAACTAAAGGGGTTCCCATTAACTGGAGACTGGCTAAACAGATCATGATGTCTTTATTTAGATTGTGTGCATAATCATGAGAAGCACCATGGAGTGCTGGACATGGAGTCAGAAGATCAAGGTTCCGGTTCTGCCCCTAACACACACTGTGACCATGGGCAAATCCCTTAACCTTTCATTGCCTCCAGAAAGTTCTCTAGGACCAGTTGTTGATTCCCAGTGATAGAATTGGTGCATGGATTTTCTATCCTTGAAATTCCCTACTCTGTGTGTCTGTGTGTCTGTGTGTGTGTGTGTGTGTGTGTGTGTGTGAGAGAGAGAGAGAGAGAGAGAGAGAGAGACAGAGAGAGAGAGAGACAGAGACAGAGACAGAAACAGAGACAGAGAGAGGAGAGAGAATCACACATTTACCTCTAGAGCAGGGCAGAGACCTCAGAAGCCATCTATACTAGCTTTCTCTTTTTATGGAAGAGGCAATTGAGATCCAGCTAATATATGGATTGAAGTAGAGATAGAAATATGGGTGTGATCATGATAAGGAAAAATATTGAAAATCTGAACAGAGAAGTCCTTTTGTGTCACCAAATGACTAAAAGTCTCTTTTAGCATGCTTCAATATACTTTGGAACTAATAGAAAAAAAAAGAAGTAAAGGGCTTAGGGCTTTCAAATATAGATCTTTATATGATGTGATTATGTGTAATTAGTAACAAAAATGTTGTATAGATATGAAAATAGAAATGAAAATGAAATTAAGCTGGAAAGATTTTTTGTGTTTTTTTCCCCCTCAAATTCCAAATTACACTAAACCAAAGAATTTTTTCTTGTAGGAAAAGTGAACAGTCTTAAATTCAGGACTCTTGTTCTATTCCTGCAAGGAACCTGACTCATTGTTTTATCCTAGGCAAGTCGTTTTGCTTCTCTGCACTTCAAATTGCTCATCTATAAAAAGCTATAGATTTAGAATTCTTCCTTAAAGACCAGCACGCCTCTTCGTTATCCAGTGTTTGGTAGATATCAACTGGAGAACCAAATTTGGGAATGAATTCTCAATGAAAGGGTCTAAATCCAAAAAAAGGGAGAGGAAGGGAGGGGAGGGGAGAGGAGGGAGGGGAGGGGAGGGGAGGGAAGGGAAGGGGAGGGGAGAGGAGGGAGGGGAGGAGAAGGGAAAGAGAAGGGAGGGGAAAGGAGGGGAGGGGAGGGCAGGGGAAGGGAAGGGAAGAGGAAGGGAGGGGAAAGGAAGGGAAAGGAGGGGAGGGGAGGGGAATGGAAGGAGAGGGGAGCGGAAGGGAAGGAGAGGAGAGGGGGGAGGGAAGTGGAGGGGAAGGGAAGGGGCAATATCTTAACTCTATGTACAATAGGGAGAGATGAAAAATAACAGACTATGTGAACAAGGAAAGAAATAGAAATAATCTAAAGAGAATAACATTATAATCGTCACACTAATACCACAAAAGAACTATTTCCACCAGTGATAAATATTATCGAGTCCTATGACATTACACAACATTTAGAGAGGAATTGAAATGTATTCCATATGTAGGATACTTAGGATACATCTTTTTAAAACATCAAAACATAATATTTGGGGATTAAACCCCTTTTTACAAAAAGCAATGTGATTTGATGGTCAGCAAATTGATAATGGGATAAATAAAATAAAGTTAGACGACAAATAACCTTTGTACCAGAAGGTACATCTGAGGTATTGAGTATTCACTTTGCTGCTGTTCTTGAAATCAAAGCCAGAGTGGACCTCAGATGAGCTACTGGACTGTGTTGGGCCACTTCTAGACAGTGTCACCGTAACAGAAGGTGGTAGTCTGCAGAGTCTGAAATACTGACTCCTGAGATATCAGGTATAAAAATTATAAAACACATACATGTGCTTATACACAGGCACACACATACACACATATGTGTATACATGCATACATGATATATAGATATGTGTATGTATATAGAGAATGTCCCATAAGTCTCAATAGCTTTAGTAGCTTAAAACTACACTAAGATTTTTGGGATACCCTCTATCTGCATTCAAGATTGATAGATGCAATAAGTAAAAAAAAGTATTAGCTCTAAGATCAGCTAGAAACTGATCTCTCATTTAAAGCTCCATAAAACTTGTCCTGTTTCTATATGTCCAGGCTTATTACACATTATTCCTCTCCCTAAATTCTACAGTCCAGCAATCATGGCCCACTTGCCTCCCCTCACTCTCAATGCTCCATTTTCCATCTCTGTATTTGCATGGGTTGTTCTCATGCCTAGAATGCTCTCTCTTCCCATCTCTGTCACTTCAAATACCTGGATTCCTTCAAAACTGAGTTCCAACAAATTCTATGCAATCTCTGCAGGAGATTGTTCTTGTCCATTCAGCACCTTATCCCCAAAAGTTAGCTCCCTAAGTATCTTAGATGTACACATTTATATATATGTGATATCCTCCATAGACTAGGACTTTTTTTTTTCTTTGCACTGCCAGGGGTTAGAAATGTCTAGCCTGTATAAAGCAGCTAATAAATGTTTATTAATTGTTAGTTATGGATTGATCATGACAATCTTGTGAGGTAGGTAGTATAAGCATTATTATCTCCATTGAGAGGATGAATTTACTGCAGCCCAGGGATATTAAAGTACTTGGACAAGGCAAAGAAGCAATATGATCCAGGAACCGAAGCTAGGTCTCCTGGATAGTGTTCTCTCTTCCCTCCTTACATATTGCTGTCTTTCAAAATATTGGGTTATCAGATCTTATTTGTTGTTAAGTCAGAGATTTATTACTGGAAGGGATCTTAGGGGTCATTGAGTCTAATCCTCTCATTTTACAGATAAACAAAGTGGTATATAGAGGTTAGGTGATTTGCCCTGGGATACACAGATCACATCAACCAATTAACCAAATTATCAAGTACCTAGTATTTTCTAGTCACTGTGCTAGGTAGTAGGGATGCCAAGACAATGATGAAAGTAGCCTGCCCTCTAGAAGCTTACATTTTATTAAGGGATACAATGCATAATTGAAAAAAATACAAAATTAATTCAAGACAAATTGTGGCAAGGAACTTGTAATTGTAGGGATCAGGGAAGGTTTCCTATAGAAGGTAATGTTTGAATTTAATTCTTAAAGAAATAAGAGATTTCAGCAGGTGAGGAGGGAGTTCTTTCTAGCCAAGGGGACAGCCAATGCAAAAACACAGAGAGAAATGTTTACTGAATAACAAATTATTGTCTTATCCAGGTGAAGTTGTTGCCCATCCAACTAGAGGACTTTACAAAGAATTTAATCTAAAGTGAATTTTGACCTATTGTGTTCCACTCGTTCAGGTCTGAGCAGAGGTGGACCCCCTTTTGTCTAGATTGCCTAGGCTGGGATAGTTTGGATAACAGATAAGTCTCCTTGTCTAAGACTTAACGATCTGAGTCATGTCCCCTAGCCCCTCGTTAGAATAGGTCCACCTCTCATTGGTTAACAATTAATGAGAAGAATAGATATTACAATCAGAGCTGATTGCCACTCTCAGGAACACCCACTCTTCCAAGGGCTTATAAGTCTTGAGTGGTTTCCATGAGGGATCTTTGGCATTTATGAGTGCTACTGACCCTTTTATTAATTATATACTAGCATGATTAATGAAATTGTTAATTACTCAGAAACTATGTCTCTCAAACTTTTTATCCTCAGAGATGTGAGATGGAGTATCCTGGATTTTGAAGATCAAGAAGACCAGTTTGATTAGTTGTAAAGTGGATGAAAAGGAGTAATTTGTAAGAAGACTGAAAAATTATTAGAAGAGAGCAGTTTATGGAAGAACTTAATTTTATTTTTAATGTATGGAATAAAATAAGCAATTCCATAACAATAAAAAAGATCATTGCACATGAAACTACAAATCTATCATGTACAATTTGCTATTCCTTTTAAATATATATATTGTCATGTAAATTTTGTTTTCCCCCTTTTTGCTTCCCTTCCCACCCCTCCCACCCTAGAGATGGCTGCCATTAAACACAAATATGTCAAATTATTCTATGCATATGTCTATTTATCAGTGGAAGAGAGTAGAAATAAGTTACAACAGCAAATAAATATAATAACCTTCTATTTGCCAAGTGTAAAGACTTAAGATTTTGGGATAAGAATTCATTATTTGGAAGAAAAGATAAGCAGAAGTATTTATATTTATACTACCACAGTGCCTGGTACATAGTAAATGTTTAATAAAGATTTATTGATTGATTGATATTTGGTACTAGACACAATAGGGAGCTATTCTAGTTTAATGAGTTGGGCAAATGACTTTGCAGCTACGTGGACAATGAACTTGAGAGGGAAAGTTGATATGGGGAGACCAATAGACTATTGCCATAGTAGAGTTGAGAAGTGATAAGGACCTGAACTAAGGTGGTGATGTTATTAGTTGAGAGAAGGGGACAGATTTGGAAAGTTCTGAAGGATTCTAAAGACAGAAAAGCAAAGCAAAGCAAAGAAAAGAAAAGCAAATAAAAGAAAAGGAAAGGAAAGGAAAAGAAAAGAAAAGAAAAGAAGAGAAGAGAAGAGAAAAGAAAAGAAAAAAGAAAAGGAAGGAAAGGAAAAGAGAAAAGAAAAGAAAGGAAAAGAAGAGAAGAAAAGAGAAGAGAAAAAAGAAGAGAAAAGAAGAGAAACAAAAAAAAAAAAACCTGATTCGAATGTTAGGTGAGGAGAGTAGAGTCAAAGGTAATACCAAAATGCAAACTTACATAACTAGAAAGATCATAGGATCATAGATCTAGAATTAGAACTAATGTCAGAAATGATCTAGGTTACCTAGACACATCATTTTACAGATGAGGAAACCAAAGCTTGGGAAGGTTAAGGGACATGCAAGTAGTGTCAGAGGTAGAACTTTACTTGAGTCAGCTTCTGTTCTGCTGATGGCAAGACACTCAAAAACTAGGGAAGTTAAAGAAGAGAAACGTCTTTGAGCAAGATAAAATGTTTTTCCATTGCTATTTAGTTCCAAAATTTCTTCCTTAGCCAATAAGATAATTGTGTATATACAGACATGTTCTTTGCTTCACTTAGAATATTCCATGTAGGACTCGGAGCCAAGATGATGGATCAAAATCGGGGACTCACCTGGCCTCTCCCAAATTCCCCTCCAAACAACTTTAAAATAATGTCTCAAAATAAATTGTGGAGTGGCAAAACCAACAAAGGATCTACGATTACAACCAGGAATTATCCACTGAGTAAAACTAAGCATAATCAGTCAGGTAGAAAATGGATATTTCATGAAATAGAGAACTTTAAATCATTCCTGAAAAAAAAAAGACCAGAGCAGAATAGAAAATCTGATTTTCAAATACAAGACTCAAGAGAAGCATACAAAGTAAACAGTAGGTGCCAAGATGGCCGAGTGAGGCAGGAACTCCCAAGAGCCCTCCAAAATTCCCCTCCAACCAACTTGAAAACTGCCTCAGAATTGATTTGGTAATGGGGATGCAGCTTGCCAGTTCAGTAGGAAAAGTTGTATGAGCAAGCTCCCTAGCACATCCAGGATGGCTTGCCAGCACAGTTTCTTTGATATGTTTTTCTAAAGGAAAGACAGCTTCGAAGGGGTTAACTCTGTTATTTCAATAAAAGATATGTAAGTAAAGAAGGCAGAGGTCATTCTCCAGTTCAGGGGAAAGGTCAGCATCCTGAACGTGGAGAAAATACAGGCAGAGAGAAATTAGCGCAGAGATCTAATAGACAGGGCTCCAACTGTCTAAACAAAGTAATAGATACATAATCAACAGACAGGAAGCACCAACATCTGGGTTCACAAAGCTGGGGGTGCTTCTTAACACCAGATCCTCAGAGTCTTGTCTGGCCAAATCACAAAGACCTCAGACAAGTATTCTTCCTATGAGTGAGCCCCAAAGCAAAATCACACCTCAGAATATATATACACTTTCAGCTAGTTGGCTCAGAGCCAGAAGGCATCACAACCCTCCTGACTCAGTGCCTAATTAGTTTAGTACCAAAAGGTGTGAAAGCCTTCCTGCAAGCAAGCCTCCCTGTAAGCAGGCTTCCCCTTAGGCAAATTCCTCTTAGGAAAGTCCCTCCTCCAATGAGCTCTATGTGATTCAGGATGTATCACAGCTGTGTACTGGGCCAGATCTCAAAGCATCAAGACATCTGTGGTTGAAATTCCTATGTACCTTTAAACCTGGGAACACATGTGGTCACATGGACCTATTAATGGGCAAGGAATTATATTCTTATATTCCATTAACCTTACAAAGGTCCATCTCACTGGGGTGGGAGGGAAGTGAGGTAAAACAGCAGTTGCAGATCATACAGCAGAGGCCCTGTAGTAAGTCTCCAAACCTGAGGGCAATCCACCATCATGCCCTTACCCCAATGCAAGCCAACAGCCTCCAGGGCAGGCTGGCAGGCTATGCTGTAGAGCAAGAATCCACCCTAGCAGCCCCACTCCAGCAAAGACCTCACTCCCATTGCTGATCAGTAGTTAAATGCTAGGCCAGTCAGATGCAAGATCTAGCCCCTGAGGCCTGCCAGCAGCAAGACCATACCCCCAGTGCCAGTCAGCAGGGAGGTTCTACCTCCATAGCGACTCAGCAGCAAGGCCCCAACTCCCATTGCAAAAAGCTTGAGAGAACACAGGCAGAGCCCAATTTTCAAATAAAAACATCAAGTCACAAAATAGGCAGAAAAAATGAGCAAAAAAACAACAAAAAAGAAATTGACAATAAAAAATTACTATGGTGACAGAGAAGATCAAGGCACAAACTTAGAAAAGGACAACAGTGCCAAAATGGTTACATGTGAAATCTCAAAAAAAAAAATGTAATTTTATCTCAGGCCCAAAGAGAACTCTTAGAAAAGCTTAAAAAGAATTTAAAAAGGCACATTAGAGAAGTAGAAGAAAAAATAAGAAAAGAAATAAGAGTAATGCAAGAGAATCATGGGAAAGAATCAATTCGATGTAATATTACAAGAAATTATTAAGGAAAAAATGCAGTTTCATGTACAGTTATTTTTTTTCTGTTCTATTATGTTTTGGAAATGTTTGTGTTATTTGTTAAGTCCAGAATAAAATAAATATATTTTTTAAAATAGTCATTAACTTGGTAAAAGAAACATAAAAATGGAAAAACAATATACAATCACTGAACAAAATAAGTCCTTATAAAATAGAATTGGGCAAGTGGAAGCTAATGACTCCATGAGATATCAAAACACAATAAAACAAAATCAAAATAATAAAAATACAAGATAATAAAAATAAAAGAGGAAATGTAAAATTTCTCATTGGAAAAACAACTGACCTAAAAAATAGATCCAGGAGAGATAATTTAAAAAGTATTGAATGACCTGAAAGCCATGATCAAAAAAAAAAAGCCTGAACAACATCCTTCAAGAAATTATTAAGGAAAATTGTCTTGATATCCTAGAACCAGAGGACAAAATAGAAACTGAAAGAACTCACCAATCATCTCCTGAAAGAGATCCCAAAATGAAAACTCCCAAGAACATTGTAGCCAAATCCCAGAGTTCCCTGTTCAAGGAGAAAATATTGCAAGAAGCCAGAAAATAAAAACAATTTAAATATCATGGAGCTACAATCAGGATTGTACAGAGTATGTCACTTCTACATTAAAGAACCAGAGGCTTGGAATGTGATATTCTGGAAGATAAAGTAGTTAGGATTACAACCAAGAATTACCTACCAGCAAAACTGAATCCAATCCTTCAAGGGGAAAAATACATATTTAATGAAATAGAGGACTTTCAAGCATTCTTAATTAAAAGAAGAGCTGAAAAAGAATTGATCTTCAGATACAAGAATCAAGGTCTTCCTATGGCCCTGGAGACCAAGTTTGGTGAGGGTACACTAGGCTTCTCCATGACCCCTGGCGTCCTCCTGTGCCTTAAAGAGAGAGGGGGGAGGAGAGAGGGAAAGAGAGAGAGAGAGAGAGAGAGAGAGAGAGAGAGAGAGAGAGAGAGAGAGAGAGAGAGAAAGAGAGAGAGAGAGAGTGAGAGAGAGAGAGAGAGAGAAAAGTGAAGGGCTCTTTGTGTGAAGTATTGAAATATCCTCACCTCTTCACTACCAGATGGAGGTCAGCCACTCAGTAAAGGAGCACACTATTGCTGAGAATAGCCTAGTCATCCTACTACAGGGTCTCTGGAGCCTGGTGACCATGGTCGATCTTCAGGATGAGACTGAAATGGACAACATGAATGCCTTCATGAACATCTGCCTGGCTGAAGTCACCTACACAGACTGGCAGGGCCACCCAACCCAACCTGATGACCTCTTTGTGATTGGTCACAATGTCCACTATGTCCACATTCCCAATGATGTAGATATCACTGCTACCATTGAGCAGTAACTTCAGGCCATCATAGGGTGTGCAACTTTGGCAGTGAAGGGTAAAGGCCAAAGGTAATTTCCTACCAGGAAGTAGAAGTGAAAGACATGCCCCCTTCCCTCAGATTTCTTCAGAGCCCTTGGCCTTACAGTTTTAGATGGAAGCTGCTACCCTGTTTTCTAATAGATAATTCTCCCCAACAGACCGCAAGGAGAAAGACGAGCTCATTCCAAAGCCACATTTGCCTTTTACAAACCCAGGTTTCGATCTGGGTACCCAAAATCTTACATGCCTGCAATCTTGGATTAGTTGAAGACCATACCCTGCACTTACTGGCCATTGGAGTTTTTCTAACTGATAAGTTGGACCTGTGGAGCTTCCTAATTCTGTATTACAGGTTTAATTTTAGCCTTTTTAATACTTTTCTAAAATTCATTGATGATCTTTGCTACTAAATGTGTCAGCCTAAGAATATTTCATGAATCTTCTCCACTCAATTCTTAACTTCTAAAATGAAACTTGGATGCAAACAGGATCCCTAGACCTTCCTAGACCCCCAAGCCTCCACTTGCCTGTCCATGTTGTGCAGAATTAAAGCATTTCAATTGGGAAAGGGAAAAAAAAAACCAAATATAAGAAGCAGGAGAAACTTAAAAAGTTAAAAAAGAAACAAGAAAGAAAAAACATAAGAGATTCAATAAGATTAAATTGTTTATATTCCTATATGCCAACCTAATATTTTTAACTCTTAAGAACTTTATTAGTATAAGGGCAATCAGAAGGAGTATACATAGACAGAGGGTGCAGATATAAGGTAACTCAGATGGGATGATACCCACCCCCGCCCATCACAAAAAGCAAAATAAAGGGGTAAGAAAGAAAATTACACTGGGAGAAAGTGGGGCAGGATATAATGGCATAATTATCTCACACAAAATAGGCACAAAAGAGCTATTATAATGAAGGGAAAGTTGGGGGAAGGGTGGCAGGCAAAGCTTGAACCTCAGTGTCATAAGAATTGGCTCAAAGAAGGAATAACATACACACTCAGTTAGATATAGCAATCTATCTAGGTAGCAAAAAATAAAAGAGGATGAGAATAATAGAAGGCAAGGGCTTGGGACTTACAGAAGGGAGGGTGCATTGGGAGAGGCAATGATCAGAAATAAAATACTTGTGAAGAAGGAAAGGGTGAGGGTAAGAGAGAGAGAAGGATAAATAAGGGGAAAATAAGATGGAAAGAAATACATAATTAGTTGTCATTACTATAAATATAAATGAGATGAACTCACCCATAAAATGTAAGCAATAGCAGAATGGATTAAAAACCAGAATCCTATAATATTGTGGTTACAAAAAACACATTTGAAGCAGAGATTTATACACAGAGTAAAGGTAAGAGACTGGAGCAGATTTTATTATGTTTCAGCTGAAGCAAAAAAAGAAAAAGTGGTAGCAATCATGATCTCAGGCAAAACAAAAACAAAAATAGATCTAATTAAAAGACATAAGAAGACACATTCTATCTTGCTAAAAGGTACCATAAACAATGAAAGTAATATTAATAATAAACACATATGCACCAAATGGTAAAGCATCTAAATTTTTGAAGAAGCTGAATGAGTTAGAAGAAGAAAAAACAATACAACTATACTAGGGGGACCTTAACTTTCCCCTTTCAGAACTAGATAAATCTAAGCACAAAATAAATAAGAAGTTAGGTAAATAAAATTCTGGAAAAGTAAGGTACGTTAGATCTCAGGAGAAAATTGAATGGGAATAAAAAGGAATATGCCTTTTATATTTAGCAATATATGGAACCTACACAAAAATTGATCCTGTATTAAGACATAAAAACCTTACAATCAAATGTAGAAAAGCAAAAATATTAAAAGCATTGTTTTAAGATCATAATACAATAAAAATTGCATTCCATAACGGGCACTGGAAAGATAGATTAAAAATTAATTGAAAATGAAATAATCTAATTTTTTAAAAAAAGAAGTGGGTCAAGAACACATCATAGAAACAATTGCTAATTTTGTTCTAGAGAATGACAAGAGTGAGGAAACATAGCAAGATTTATGGGATGCAGCCAAAGCTGTACTTTGAAGAAAATTTACATCCCTAATTATTTATATCAGTAAAATCAATGAATTAGATACACAACTGAAAAAAATAGGAAAAGAACAAAGAAAAAATCCCCAATTAGACACAAAATTGAAAACGCTAAAAATCAAAGGAGAGATTAATGAAATTGAAAGTAAGATAACCATTGAACTAATAAATAAAACTAGAACCTGGTTTTATGAAAAGAGGCAGTAAAATAGATAAATTATTGGTCAATTTAATTTAAAAAGTGAAAAGAAGAAAACCAAATTACCAGTATCAAAAATGAAAGAGTTGAAATCACTGCCACTGAAGAAAAAATTAAAACAATTATTTGAACCTATTTTGCCTAATTATATACCAATAAAGTTGACAATATTAATGAAATGGATAAATATCTATAAATATATAAATTGCCCAGATTAACAGAAGAGGAAGTGGAATATTTAAATAACTCAATTTCAGAAAAAGACATTAAACAAGCCATCAGTGAGCTTCCTAAGAAAAAAAATTCCAGGGCCAGATGTATACAAAAGTGAATTCTACCAAACATTGAAGGAAAAATTAATTCCAATATTACATAAACTATTTGAAAAATAATGAAAGTGATGTCTAAACCAGGAAGAGCAAAAAACAAGAAAGAAAATTATGGACCAATTTCCCTGATGAAAATTGATGCAAAAATTTTAGACAAACTTCTAGCAAGAAAATTACAGCAACATATCATGAAGATCAAATATTCTGAGCAGGTGGGATTTATACCAGGAATACGGGCCTGGTTCAGTATTAGAAAAACTACGAGCACAATTGACTATATCAATAAAAAAGTAACAGAAATCATATGATTATCACAACAGATGCAGAAAAAGCTTTTGACAAAATACAACAGTCAATCCTATTAAAAACTCTGGAAAATATAGGAATAAATAGAGCTTTCCTTTAAACAATAAGTAGTATTTATCTAAAACCATTAATAAAAATCATTTGTGATAAGGATAAGTTAGGAGCTTTCCCAATACAATTAGGGTGAAACAAGGATGCCCATTATCACCACTATTATTTAATATTATACTAAAATTACTAGCTATATAAAGAAGAGGGGGAAAAGGAATTAGAATAGGCAATGAGGAAATAAAACTGTCACTGCAGATGGTGTGATGGTATACTTGAAGAACCCTAGAGAATAAACTAAAAACCTAGCTGAAATAATTAACAACTTCAGCAAAGTTGTTATATAACCACATAAGTCATCATCATTTCTATATATTACCAACAGAGTCCAGCAGGAAGAGATAGAGAAATTCCATGTAAAATAACTGCAGACAATATAAGATACCATTTAGTCCCATGTACATCCTTTATCAAATTGCTTGCCTTCTCAGTGATGAAGGAAAGAAAGGAAGGTGGGAGAAAATTTGGAAATCTAAATTTAAAAAAAAACACACCAAGATTTAAAAATTGTTTTGATATGTAACTAAGAAAAACAAAATATTACAATTTTAAAAAGAATATTCATATAGTTGAAACTAACTGAAGAATTTTACAATTACCAGTGGACTGAAGACCAGCTTAGCCAATTTATCCAGTTAATGAAGGTTAACAGTACCTTATCTACTTAAATAAAGAGCTGTCCTCATTAAGCAGATGATTGCATCCAATGCTCTTTCCAACTTTGGTTACATAGGCTTTATTTGATTGGTTATATCTGTGAATGACTACTATGTTCAATTAAAGAAAGTCCTTTTTGCTTTGCTTTTATACTAAAAAGGAAACCATTGCTCCCATATTGTAAAGTGCTATAAAATTATGTAGATATTATGTCAGGATTCTTTTTCAAAATTTGATTTTATCCATTTAGGAAACAGATTAGAATATGAAATACAACATATTCTTAGGCAGAATTTAAGAATATCCAGCTTCTTTTCACATATTATATTGAATTAAAAACTAGAATCTGCACAAATAATGGTGAATAACATTTTAGGAAGGCTATCAAATATAGAAATCCATGGACTACAAGTCAGGTTAGCAGCAGCAAGAGTACTTTATTTTTCTAAAAATAGCTAATTATTCTGTAGAAATGCACAGCATAATTTAAGATTGCTTTAAATAATAAAACGTACACCATTCCTACATAGCAAACTCAATTTAAACTCAGGGAGGTGATCCTTCATACATTATACAGTCGCAATTACCATGTAAATAGATTTTAAATAAAGTAATGTATTATTTAAGACCCCAGTGTTATATAAAGTAACCAGAGGGAAATACTTGATATCTGTTTTATTTCAAAATCAGCCTCCTCATTGCAACAAGAAAGAAAAAGCAGAAAGGTAAGGATCTCATAAACAAGGATTCAAATAGAATAATTTGAATATTTACAGTAACCAAAGTCAATCTTGGTAGCTATATATTCTCCCCAATATAGTAATAATCCTGACTTTTATAATCAATATTGTAATCATTCTAGGACTGTGTGCCTTTCCCATATTTTAATGTATCCTAATGACACTTGGGAATCACAAATCCTAGAGAACAGATAGCATCATTCCTCTTCAATTTGATATACTTTTGAATATTTCAATGAACCTTTGATTTCATTGGCATAGTTACTCCTTCCATCTGTGGGGTTCACAACCCATCAATAAATTTCATTCTGTGCAATTGTGATCTTTGTCTTTCTACAAATGCTTCACAGAGAATCTGCCCCATGTGCCAGAGACTTCTCACTGTTTTCTTTAATATGTTTTGTATAGAGTGGTAAAGTGCCTGAAGGTTTGTTGCCAGTCACATAAACATAATAAAATCAAGAATTTGGAACAAAAGAATGAGGAGGCGGTCTTCCTCTAGCAGTGGCAGCATCAGTTTTTATTTTTCTCTTCGTACCTTCTCACTCACTCACTCACTCGTCCTTCAGTCCTTCAGCGAGCAAGGGAGAAAACAAGTAAGGGAACAAGGAAGCAAGCATTCACTAAGAGCTTACTTCTGCCAGGCACAGATGGGGCTAGTGCAAGGGTTTGAAGGTTAAACACGAAATAGTCCCCATGTCCTGAAGCTGACATATCCGAGATAAAAACAAACAAACCAACGAACAAAAAACCTATATGCCTATAGATAAGTAAATATCAAATAAATACAACACAATTTCAGGGGAAGCACCAACAACTCTGCTAATTGGGAAAGGCATCTTGTATAGTGACACTTGAGCCTGGAAGAAGCTAGCTGTTTCAAGATGGGGAGGAGAAAGGGGAGAGTATTTTGGACATTGGGGACAGGTTGTGCAACAGCATGGAGGTTGAAGATGGATTGTTGTGCATGTGAAATAGCAAGTAAGCCGGTTCACTTGAATCATCCAGGTTTTTAACTGGGTGGTGGGGCATGGAGGTTAAAATGTAGTTAGATTGGAAAGACAGAGTAGAACTTGTAATAAAGGACTTTACGTACCAGAGGAGTTTCTATTTTATTTATTTTGTTTCTATTTTATTTATTTATTCATTTGTTTATTCATTTATATTTAAGAGGAGTTTCTATTTTATCCATGTGGCATTAGGAGGCCAGTGAATCTTCTTGAGCTGGGAAGTAACATGATCCTACTTATGTTTGATGTGGATGGGATCAGGAGTTGATCTGGAAACTCTGATCGATTGATTTCTCTCCCGGTGCTATTGATGAAATCATAGAAGTTAAGGAGCAAGGAATAGAGACAACATATTTGTTATCACTTTATGCAATGTGAAGAAATTCTTTATCAATAGAGATAGAGCCTGGGTATAGTGGACAGAACAATGCAGCCTAGAATCGGGAAGACCTCTTTTGGGATCCTGCTTCTGACCCTTATTAGCTGTGTAACCCTAGCAAAGTTATTTAATCTCTCTCATTTGACTTGATGACTGAAAATCCCTTTCATCTATAAATCTGTGAACCTAGAAATTAGAGGGCAAGTCATCCATCTTTACTCTCAGATGTGGAAGCCAGCAGCACCCAGAGTAACTCAAGCGTCAGAATAAACTGAAGAGACTAAAAGAAAATGAAGAGACTGAGGAGAGTGGAACTCATTCCTGGTCTCATCAACTCTGCCTCACCCCTCACATGGTCCAGGTACAGGGCATAGATCTCCACAAATAAGGAAAGAGTTCCATGCCAAAAGGCTTTGGGAATTGGTTACATATATAATTTGAAGGAAACCAATTATATTGAAATGTAGTTATCATTTTTTAAAGTTCATGAACCCCAGGTTAAGAAGCCTGACAGAGTAAATCTAGAACTAAGCTTTAGAGATGAAAAGGGACATCAAATGAGCAACCTGCTCAGCACAGACCTGCTCAGGGGGGAGCAGCATGAGGATACCACAAGAAGAGAAAGGCAATCAAGGACATTCGGATCCTGGGGTGTTCCTTGGATTAGTTGTTCCCTAAGTGTGTGCCCACCTTTCTCATGGACAGTATGTGTGATTGTGGGAGATTTTGGGAACTGAGAAATCTCTCTCATCACAAAAAAAGAAGGAGAAGGAGAAGGAGAAGGAGAAGGAGAAGGAGAAGGAGAAGGAGAAGGAGGAGAAGGAGAAGAAGAAGAAGAAGAAGAAGAAGAAGAAGAAGAAGAAGAAGAAGAAGAAGAAGAAGAAGAAGAAGAAGAAGAAGAAGAAGAGAAGAAGAAGAAGAAGA